>NC_065406.1:7500000-10000000 GCF_024362695.1 Pectinophora gossypiella
AAAGCCCGTTGCATATCTGCGGTGGGTTGCCTTCCCCACTGAAGCAGACTTTGTGCAATGTGCGGGAGGGATCCGCGTAAGACCTTACCGCTCAGAAAACAGCAGGTCCCCCTCTGCCAGGTTTAGCCCGCGAGCCGACGCGGTTTGCCGGGATGTGGCCGCTGCATGCATTACAGCTTCTTGGAGCCACTGGCGAGAGATTGCAGAGCACTCACGGTCAGCGAAACACCATCACCCTCAGTGGGTCGACTAATGGCGCTCCTAAAGTTACTACCGACAAATGCTCCACTACATTCCCATCGTATTGATTATTCAATGAAGAAAGCAACCGTTCCGTTTCCGTTCCCGCCAAAAGTCCACAGACTAGTAAGAGATACTACGTATCAGACGAACATCTCTAGTATTGGAAAAAAAACGTTTTGTTTGTTTCGTTCTAATGATATATGACAGTTGTTTTTTTTAATAATCGAATTTTACTTGGCAAAGGACTACCCGTTAGGCGGCCTAATGTACAGAATCGGGATGTTCAAAAGATCAGGTCTTGTAACCGGGATCGGTATTATTCCACAGATTTTTAATTCGAATTTGAAACATGTAAGTACTTATTTCAAACTCCCAGATAAACGTAAAAACTGTAGAAAATAATACCAAACCCGGAAACAAGACCTTATAACCTTTTTTTAAGTTAGAGCTTGGTTAGTAAGGTTTATTTTTGGTTAGATTATTCATTAAATTATTTATTTTTTTACAATATTTTTTTGATAAATCCGTACCTTTTAATATGCGATTTACACACAAATGGATTTAAAAGTTCACTTCTAGGTGTGTCTTTTAAATTAATTTAGTTTTCGAGACACTTCCGCCACTTATTGAGTCTCTTCTCGGTGCATGGAAATTGATGCAAAACAGCGCCTTGTCGCGAATTTTTGCAAACACAGCACTCGGAATACATTTTCGAAAGAAAATACATGCGAAAAGACTCACTGGGCTTTGTTTGTATTACAAGATAAAGTGGAGAAGGTATAAGCACAAATATACTTCAATCGATCACACAGTTTGCCACATTTTTGACAGGACGCCGATAAAGATGGCTGTCACCGCTAACCAATCACAGGCCAGCGCAATTGTCATACATCATTAAAAAATATGGCACCTATCGACAACATTCGTTCCACGTAGATTACACGGCGTGAAAAAGTCCCCCATGATACTTTGTCTTTGACAAGACATCATTATAAGTTTTTTCCTTCCTTTAATGGCTTTGGATATTTTGAAAACTAGTCTCAATTTTTGTTTGCTATTTATTCACAAAGATAAATAAAGAAAGCAAGGAGTTTATTTTATTTATCTATATGGCTGTACTCAATGATATACCTTTGTCGGTGTGATGTTAGCTATGTAAAAAATATACTACCGAACAGGGCTGCCAGATGTACGATTTAAATCGTACTCGTACGATTTTTTGGCATTTCTACTCATGTACGATCGCAAGACTACGATCGTACGGAAAATGTACGATTTTTCGGTACCTGGCAACATTTCGTAATAAAACAAAAAAACAAATGTGTTACTCCGACAGCTTTGATTTTTTTCAACGTTGCAGGCATTTTTTTAATCACAAGTGCAGAAGAAATTAAAAAAGATACGATTTAGATGGCGCCATTCTATCGGAACTGGACTGTCTTGAAACTACCATTGCTGTTTCCAGTAATTACATTAAAAAGTACCGACGTTACTGCCACTCATGATACTGATTCCAAGAATAATAAAACCCGACGACATGCAAGTGATGCAGGCGATAGATGACGAATAGCGCAGTTTTCCGAATAAAAAAAAAATAAAATTAACCTCAGAAAATTAGTATAAGTCTAATAAACAGTTTTATTGCATTATTTTTCTGATTCTTAACGAATTATTCTCATTTTTCATAAAAACTTTGAACTTTTAAGTTGTACTATCTTTTCATTTCAAAATTTCCTTGGAATACGATTTTTTTGTAGTTGACGTACGATCATGCCTTTTTTTCATCTGGCAGCCCTGCTACCGAAACATCAAAAATGGCCGCCGGTTGGTTCACCTCATCATAGTGTTTGTTATGGTGATATATTTTAAATACAGATTCTGTTCAGTTTATTGTATGGACTTAAATATTTGGTGTAATATGCCGTAGTAGTTTGCGGTACCGATTACAATGACTTCTACTCCAAAGACTGACAAATGCGGGCAAGGTAAGTTATGCGTAACAACACCACTTTTTCATTCCTTTGAATACATATATCGACGTGGATAGAAATACCTGAATGAACCTAAGTCAGACTACATTTTAAAAATAACCAACACTCAAGTCTCTGAGGTTTTTAATTTGTAAACCTAATTTACTGCCCATTGTACAGTTCGTAATTTACTATGTCCTGTCGTTGTCTCTGTGAAATCTGTGCATTGGTAATGATTTTCTGATTACGCTTCATATCTTTCTTTCTATTATTATTACTTTATATAGACACAAATTAAAGTTTATAGCTATTGTCTTCTCTACTCTAAAGTTGGTAGGTTCTTAGCTAGGCAATTAATTGATATTAGGAACCCACATCCATCAATGATTATCATCATCAATTTCCAACTAATTAACTAAGTTATGGACATCGGTCTCCATAGCTAGGTATGTATTTATACTATCTATAAGGAGAAATGATGTTTGTATTATGGAGTACCTATTTTGTATTAGTGCCTATTTCATTATTTGCTATGGATTCTCCATGTCAGATAAGTGTCTCAGATAAGTGTCTAATTAGGTCTGAGTCACAAAAATACAACCTTATATTGGGATATTTATATTGTAAAATATTACCAGACCTTTTTCTCAAAGACAATGAAGAACCATGTTAAACCCTATTTAAAGTTTTGTAAAAGTGTAGACATACCTACTATCTAAGATTTGAAAGAAAAGTTTTATTTACTTCATTGCAGCATTGAAATTAAAAATTCTCATAAATGCTTATTAAAAAAAAGGGCTCGCCCACCGGAAGGGGGTTGTTAATCAACAACTGCAGCCCCAATTCAAAATCAAAATCATCCACTTGTATAAAAATTTTGCCAAAATAAGTCAAGCAGTTGACTCCGGTTGATTGAGGGGAGGCCTGTGCCCAGCAGTGGGACGTATATAGGCTGTTTATGTAAGTCAAGCAGTTTTCAAGATTTTGACACAGCAATCGAATTACTTTCGCATTTACAATTTTAGTAGGGATTTAGTGTGACTTACATCTCAATTACTCAAAGAAGTTAACGCCATACTACATTAGAATGGATAGATTTACCTCACTCACTCTGGGTGTTACTTTAGTCTAAGTTGCTGTAGGCCAGTAAAGAGTAAGGGAGAGTGCTCGCAGACTGTCTGTGCCCTCATGCGGTACAATGGTGCATGGTAAGAATGAGATTTTTGTATGGAGTGTTCCAGGTTTGATGGTATTAAATTGTATTATGTATTGTATTGTATATTGTATGAATGCTCGTGCATGATCGTAAATGTGAAACCTCGAGTATATATATTGAACAAATATATTCGAGGAGATGTTAATGATATGCCTGACTTGAATTCCTTTCATTATTGTGGATTAAAATGTTCACAATTGCCATATTTATTGTTACCATCATCGCGTCGTAGTAGTTACACTACGTAATACCAGTATTTTCCGTGCTATTTAACACTTCCTGGACAAACAGATAGTTGCGAAGTTTATGGCCAAGCTGACCTGATCGACACACGCCGCGTCCGGCGAGTCCTCCTTTTTCCGTCCCACATCTGGCAGATCCGTATTTCGTCGTAATCCTAACGATTAGGTACCTATCTGATTACATAGAAAATAAAGTTTTATTCTTAGATTTATAAGCAGTACTTGAGTTTTGGGTTACATTTGTTGAGAAATAGGAAGACTTACTACTACATAGGTATATGTATATTCGTTGTAGTACGCTTAGATCTCAAGTGCTGTATGCTCAAATATTTGTTTGAATTCGACATACCTACCTACCTATATCGGTCTGTGCTCGATACGGTCGTTCTTACAGAAGTGAAACAATTATATATGCCATTCGCTTAGTCGCTGCGCCATTCGGCTTATTTTATTAATATTTCGTCGCATTTCGCTGAAGCATTCAGCTTCTAGTCTACACTGGAAAGACGAACACGTCTGTTCGTTTTATACGAGTAGGTATAAGTCATTCTCCTTGATTTTATAATAATGTTAATATAACATGCTCTCGTGTAATACGAGAAGATTATTTTGTGGTATTTATACTCAACAGTTCATGAACGAGGTCGGAGAACTCATTATCGCTCGTTATTTTCTACCTGTTCAAAGGCATTTATTTTAATAACGAATGAATTAAATATTAACCATAATAGGTAACTATCCAAAATAACATTTTGCATTAGATAAGAATTCTTACCTACCTAGTTAATTTGGTTAGAAATAATTCAACGCGGAAGAAACATTTTCTGCTATGTGATACTCGAGTTCAAAACGGTTTAGCATTAGAAGCCCGTCGATTAGTTATAGCTATTTTTGTGTAGTCGGTAGTATGGTAGAGTTTTGTACACGTTCAAATCTGATCTATGAAGGCAGTAACGGTACTACGATTGCGTCGCCACTGCACTACGTGCTTGCATGCTTCCATTTTCTTCGTAAATTCTTGTTTTGATTGCTGTTATTCGATGCAGAAAATGTATGCAAATGCGTATTCAGTTCGCGGCAAGATTCATTCTAAAAATGTTTGCTTGTAATGTGCCCGCCTATTTGTCTTTTAATGTTATGATGTTCCTTGACGGAGTCAACCACAACCTGTTTTTAAAGCATCAAAAAATGTAATGAAGTTATGCGCAGCTATTATTAAGTTCACTTCAGTATTGTTGATATCGAGATTCCGCTACCTATAATGATAGATGTAATATTCCTTTGAATGTTGGATCCCGTTATGAGGAACCCATTTGCACATGTTTCCTCGATCATCTTTAGCTATTTGCAAAGCATCTTTCATGTGTAAATGTTTTTTGAATGCGTTTCAATTCATAGATAGCCGTCGGCACGTAGATTGCCTTGGCCCTTGAACATATCGGTAGTTGCAACAGTGCACCTGTTCACTTGCGCACTGTCACACTTATGAAAGGAAAACGCACATTCTATGTTGGTATTTCTATGTTGGCTTTACGTGAATTAAATATCCGTTTTTTACTTGCGTGATTGAAGGTCGGACTAAAAGATTTGTTATTACAATGATCTTGTACGTAATTACAGAGGTCGTTATCATATTTAATAACTTGTTCTCATGCATTTCAAACATGGAAAACATGTACTGCGTTTGAGATAATCCATCATAATCACACATTAACAAAAAAAGTTGAGTTTTATGCATCGTGTTTATGTTCGTGTTTGTGTTTATGTAGGTAGGTACGTACATTAGTAGGTATATTTTGTGGATGTTTTTTTATTCATAAACAGTCTAAATCACGAAATGAACTACGAATTTGTTATTCTGATTTCTTTATTTGTGTCAGTAAATTGTTATTGTATCGATTATGTTCAGTGGTTTGTAAATTCACGTTCCAAGCAATGGCCATTAGTCTTTAAATCATCATTGCTCTGTAGTTCTTGGCCATAAACGTTTGCGCAATCATAACAGCGAATGAAGCCGGCCTCAACCTCCCTTTGATAGAAATCAATTTGCTCCGCGATGAGCGAGCGTGATACCGACGGGCCTCTCAAATATTTTCAACCTTCAGTCTTGCACCACAGCCAATTTGTTTCGCAGGATGTTATCATCTAACTTTTTGAATAATCACTACTGCACTCTTCGTTTTACGTCTATTTCAATTTTATCAATAGGCCCACTGTATAGAATAGACGTGAGAACATGCGTGAGAATAAATATAATGTATACCTATTATGGTCAATTATAGGAATTGATAAATTGAAAGGTTTTCGGCCTTCATCGATGGCTATATACTTTAATGTTCAGTTTGTTGGGATAGTATTCGGTGTATCCTCGCAGTTGAAGCGTCTGGCCTTCCTGTTATTGATATGATTGATGGCAGCTATTGTTGCAACGAGAACGCGAGATGAGAACGCGGAACGATTTGCGAAATGTACGTCGTACATCATAATACTTATGCACGGGCTGTTCGACCCGAAGAGTTTGATTATTTTGCCATTTGCATCATCATCATACGTTTTCGTTCTCTATCTTTTGCAGATGATTTGTACAATGTATTTAACAGTTCCACAAAAACCCTCATAGAATAATTCATAGCGCAAATATTTCGGCGTGGTACATTAAAAAACATTGTTACAATATGATTTAATGGTTTGCTAGTTGATCACGCCTATTTTTAAACGGTTCTTTTTTATTAGCTTGGATATTAAGGCACGCGATCCAATCCAACATCATCTCTAGTTTGAAAGTACGGGACATTAGACATGATGACTTTTTTACGCTGGTTGCGGCAACAAGACGGCCCAAAGAACGGTGTAATTCGTTTATCATTACATTTTCTTGCTGCAAATAGTCGTGATGAACTGTTCTGTCACCGCAACGTTGAGCAAACTTGAGCACCACGATGCTACTTTCGTAATTCGTTAAATGTATTTTGTGGCTGGAATTTGAACAAGATTTATGTTTTAATATTAAATGAGGCATGGATTATGTTTACAAAACAATCTAGCATCTATTTAGAAATGGTTGACACGCTCTTAGCCGGGTGTAGTGCTCAGATAAACTAGCTACAAGTATAATATCCCGTTAGGCTAGGTATCACGATCGGGCTAGTTTATTGGAAAGTAAGTTGCATGGACCGTGGCCGGTGGTCGAATGCGCCCGCGCCGCACACCGCAATCCGCACCTACCTTTCTGCAGTCGGAAGAAAAGGCTATAAACGATAACTATTGGAACACTGATTAGGCGTTAGCTTTTATCGTTAATTGGTTGGTTTCTTCGAAGTATCTCTACGAAATTGTATGCAATTACTACGCTCTATTTAGGCTATATCGTTAGTAAGTTTCAGATATACTACTATTATATTATGTAAGGTATTATGCATTTCATATGATTTAATCGTACACGATACGTGTTATATTTCAATGTATTTATTACATTTTGTTTTTTCTATTGACTGATTTACCATTCCATCTGTAGAAATAGTTTCTACATGTGTTTAATATATTGGGTTGTCTCGTATTTCTTCGAATGCAACATGCATGTCATGCTGTTAATGGTCAAGTGACACAGATCTTTGACACACTTCACTTTGTTGACCATGGTTCATGTTAAATGCTAACTCTAGGATCCGGCACGACTTCCACATCTTTTGTGCGTTTTCTCGATATCTTCAACGCTTTCGCTTATGAGTACAATTAGAAGAGTACAAATAACTCTGGAACGTGTGATGAAATGTTTTTTGTTTGATGTCCTCAATATCAGCAGTTTGTGTCGTGTTGTCCAATTGTTCATGGTCTGTACTGTGGTTAATGTTGAGCATGAATAGTTTAGTCAAATGCGAACAAAAATAATATACTAAATCGCGTTTTTTTTTAATTGTCTTTACTGTGTTCTGCTCTAGGTCACATGTTTTACTTACTTTCAAATTCTTTAACGATACGGTATTTGGACTTGGCTTTGTTAAAGTCACTTACCTATTATCCAATTTTCAATATACCTACCTTGTTTTCATATCAGATATGCGTTACATAATCTCAGTTGAACGCTTAGGTGATCTGGTCGTATATGACAGTGATTTGTATTGTGTAGGAAGAGATTATAGTGTTAGGTAATGCTGATAGTCACGCGTTAACATGTTAGGAGCGACATTTGTCAGGGCTGGTGAGGTAGAGCCGTAGAGGGCAGACGGAGATGCGATGGAGCAAACACTTTCACTGTCGGTGTGACAGCCGACCGGCAACCTGCCAACCCGCGCAGTGCCGCCGCGCAGCCGCCGCCGCGCGCACCACTCTCGCGTATACACCGTGCCTCAACTCTCGGCACCCCGTGACAATCGCATGCCCCGCTGCGCATGAGTTCGTCTGCTCGTTGCACTGATGAATATTGAGATCGTGTTGTGAAAAAAGCGCTAATTTTAGACTGTATACTTTTCCAATGGACTTACACGAAGTGATTTTGGCGAAAACGGTTTGATTTGGCGGCTACTTGTTACTTGTGTCAAATAATATATATAAAAAACCGGTTACATTGACAAAAAGCTGCTGCACTAGATTACTGGATGTAATTGGAATTGCAGAAAATTGGATTGGTTTCGCTGAGATGCCCATTGAGTAAACACAAAAAAGATAAAAATAAAATATTACTAGCCAAAACCAACCTCGTGTTAGAGAAAGTTGTAAATTCCGATGTCCAAGTTTCCCCCTAGTGTAAATATTTATTGAAACTCGATTTCGTAACTTTCGTTCGAATCCACTCGTGACTTATTGCTCTTTGCTAATTACGTATCTGTGACATTTGCATTTCGTAACGCGAGTGCTTCAGGTTATAATTTCCTACGCATGGAAAAATAAAGACTTCTCTCGAGGTCGTCTAGGAGAGAAATTAATAACCGATGTCAATCAGACTATATTAAGCTTGAATTTTAATGCCAAGGTTGACGGGGAACCCTGGTCGGACAACAGGCGCGTGATGCGCGCACAACGCGCGTCGCTAGACGTTTACTGTAAATAAATAATGACCTAATTGTATATACCTCGCGTATTCGCTATTTCGGATTCTGACTGATACAACAAGAATCACATTCAGAGCGATCCATGAGGCAAGTTAACAGTGACGTACAAAAACAATAAGGCAATTAAAAATTTCATCGAACATCAAAGAGAAACGCTATTTAAGTTTAGTGGTTGCTTTCGAAGATTTCTAGAGGGCCTTCCCTTTCTCTACGGACAACTAGAAACAAGCATGCAATCTCCGGTTGCTATGGAAATTGGAACCAGTCTTAAGAGAAAATCTGAAGAGGAATAAATTATAGATGTAAGTGCATTGTCTGTGTTGGCATAAGGTGTACCCAAGAGATCACAGCAAATGAAGCCCAGTAGCATATTACAAGTTGAAAATTTTCTGATTTATACCGAAAACATTTACAATGCCACATTACGATGAAAGTTTCATTCATGATGATAATAAAAATCAAAGGAAAAACAAACGAAGCTATCGTGTTTATAAGAGCGGCTTAAGCCCTTTGCACTTTCTGGAGCGCAGCGCACTGGCTCTTGAAGAACGAGGAACATCGGTTATCAAACGTAACATTAAGAATATCAAGCACCGTGGTAACCGTTACAAATCTGTATCACCTACTGCACAACGATCCAACCAGGCTAACTACATCACACCGGATATTATAGTAGACCATTGTCCCCGCATAAATGTGTTGGAGACTAATAAATACAATGACATACGGAACAATAACATACTGTCCCTTGCTCCGTGTAAAAGTTTAGATAACTTGGCACTGAATCGAGCTAGTCGAAAGGATAACATAAGGAATGGGTTCAGCTTACAGAATCTGGCTAATGATGACATTTTGAAGCATTATGCGTCGCCTTCTGGAGATTGTATGTCTTCAGTGCGTAAGGAAGATACAAGGAATTCATATTCGGTAGCGGAGGCTCGACGCCGGCCGATGCAACGGTGCTACTCGCGCAATACCGCCGCGCCGGGAAGTGGGGTTTACCGACAGATAGCCTGCGACACCGACAACAAAAACGGTACGACGGTTTCATAACATGCCATCATTTTCTCATAAGTGCACTTTTTATTGCTTGAACGAATCCAAAATCGCGGTTCCATTTAAGAATGTCAGAAGTCAGAACATTGAGTTTACCTTCGACCGTTACTTGTTAAGTACAGAAATGTTAAATGACACAATAAACTAGTGAACGTGACATCTGGGTATTATTTCTGTGCCACATACGTGAAACGTGATATGTAGTTTCATGGCCGTATTGTAAAATAATTGAAAGTTAGTAATCTAATATCTGTGTTGTACGTACATCCACGAGGCGGGACGGAAGAAAAACTTTCTGTCTTCCTCGTCCGCCTCAATGTTACGTTGTAAAAAGCTAGTAAGTGTAGGTAATGAGATGTCTGATCTTGTGTAACGAGACGTAAGATACGCGGGAACAGCATTGTGTTCTTATTGTTGTGATAATGTTAAGGCCGCCCGCAAAAACGCTGTGACTAATCACTGCGCTGTTTGCTCTATTAGCAACACATAAACATTGAGAGTGTAATAATGTGCATATCAAAAATTAAGATGATTAATTAAAAAATGTAAATCAAATTCGGTTTTATTTGCACATTTTTGCAAATGAATATTCGTTGAGAAATGGAGAGCTGTTTTTTTCCTCTACAGTAAAAATATGTATGAAGCTCTGTTGATATATACTTATCCTTATTAAAAATATGCACATGTTTAGATTTTTATCTAGTTTCTCGAAAACTTTCATTTTTTACTCAATTTCCACTCGTTATTTAAAACTCACGTACATTCTTAAATAATTTCTCAAGATATATAATTTCTCAAGATATATAAATAGAAAATATCCACGTCTAGGTCATGGCCAGATGAATTTGTGAATGTTTTGGTTTCGCTCTGATAATACTTTCTATAAGCGGCGTAATATTAGCTACAGCTTTATGAATATTTATCACAATTTTATGTGTTTGGCATTTAATCATAATTTATCTGTTCACCAAATCAAACTTAGTTAATGCCTTTAAGTGTTTCTGAATAACTACTGTTAAAGATTTTGGTGATTTAACACGGATTATCCATTAGGTTTATCTGCAAGAAACGCGACGCAGGAAATAATTTCACATGGTTGTGTCTAAATTCATTTGCTATAATATGCTTTCACGATTAAGTAACTTTTGTTTAGCCCTGTGATACGCTTCCTTTGTCGTAATGTGCACGAATTTCGGAGGCGACGGGCGGCTACCGATGGGGCATGCTAAGTAGGCGTTAATATCGAGTGTGTGCTTATGTTATGATGTGGATGACGCACCGCGAGGCGCTCGCCTTGTCGCGGTCGCGCGTCGCCAGTCTTCGTGCGCTGCGGCTATGGGCGCGTCCTGCTGTCGCCTGCACGGTTATAAATAAACTTCCGCGTCATCGCAGTGATAAAAGTAGGAGTTCTGTCTCAGTACTACTCCCTCTACAATTCTAAAGCCCATTCATAAGTCAACATTCCAACTGATATCGGCGGCCATACTTGCTTCTTATTAGAAGACTTAACGTAAGTTACTAAGGACATAATATATAATGTAATCCGATGACCAAATCGGCAACTCCGTCATTGTTCACAATACCCAAATGTAAAAATGCGCCCAAACAGGTTTCCTTAAAAGTTTTTATGGGTACATAAGTTTATTTTGGTTGTATGTACATATTTATGTACGTTATGGTTAAGGCGCAAAATGCTTGATATAAACAAACTTAAGCCACTATGGAACAATGTAAAGTTCTGTTCAAGTAAGTAGGCATCGGAACAGACTGGACTAACAAAGAGTAACAAAGAGTAAAGATAAATAAGTTGTAAGTACAAGTTTTACTTCTTTCATTCTCATCTTAAATCATGTGATTACGCTGCATTGTATCTATCTAATCTTTAAAATGAATAAACGTTATGGTTCAAAATGTAAATAATTACTTATAAGCCGTCAATTATACATGAATTACGTTATCTCTTACCTTATACTGACGTCCACTGAACTTCGAGTTGAAATAACTATAATTGTTTGTTACATAAAGTTGTCCATACATTTAACTCAAATGTATTACTCATTAGCTGAAGTGTGATTCGTATAAGGACATGTAACCATCACCTTTTCCTTATTGGGAATATAAGCGGCTCAGTCTGTGAACGGTTGCGTTACGCGAACCAAACGGGCCGTTGTTATGTCAAACTTTAAGAGAAGAAGTAGTTTACCATTTCTCTTCGGTGACCCGTATCGACCAAATGGGGATAACCAATCGTCTATTTTAGGGATAATATCCAGTATCGGTAAGTGGATGGGAAAACTACGTTCAATAAAGTATAGGAAAAATTGTGACTTATTATGCTAGTTAGTTAAAACAAAATGGCAGAGATGAAACAATGCGCCTGCAGTACTACGCAGTTTACCAGCTATTCAATTAAGGTAATCTGTGCTTCCTAATCTGTGCCTGTGCGGATGTGCCTGGCTCCGGAGTTGCGATACAAAGATTCGCCTCCAATTAGTACTTGTTTGGTAATTGTATGTAAATTTTGTTGCGAATAATCGCTATACAATCCGATACCACTTTAGAGTCGCAATGTAGTAAGATGTTTCAAAACTGCAATAATTTAAATAGTTTTGAAATCGGTTTATTTTTAAATCTTGAAATATTTGATATTGGTACATTTATGTTACCTACTTGACTGATTTCCAACTTTATTTAAAATGCAAAATTGGAAACATAATTTAAAATGCAAAATGTCCACGTGGTTTTGGAGTAAATTCCGAAGTAATTACGATAGCTAGCTTTTTTATTAGCTTAACGCTCTTGTAGAGTTCTACCTACTCGTATATCCCTGTTTTTTTCTTTTTTCGTCTCTAGGGAGGAACACTTCCAAGAATCGTTATAATTATCCTAAGCTAACAAATAGTTCTAATTCACATTGGCTGATTTCGTGATTTCTGCTGGGATTGTAGGCATGTATTTATTTATAAAGGCTTTAACTGTCTCGCAAATAGTGTAGGTCGCACGTAATACCTCTGCCAGTCGTTAAATAGTTTTGTCGTAAAAATGTATATAGCCCATTCACACTTCAAGACATTTTTGTTGCTTGTACTGTTGATTACGATGTTGCAATGAACGTCGCAAGTGTCCATTCGGCGACGTAGTGTATACGCGACTTAAGTCCCTGAACATTATGTACCTATTTGACGCTAATGAACCTGCCACCATACATCAAATGCATCTTGGGCGAATATGGGGAGTGGCGATGGGTGATGATAATGTCTCCCCGACGTATCCGTCTATGTCGATACCCTTAGCTAGTGCCAGCTTGTATGTATATCTTCTTTCGAATGCGTGGTATTCCATGTTCTGCAACCGGCCTAACCAACTCGACACGTGCACCTATTAGATATATGTTTAAAGCTAATGAAGGTATTTGTTTCCGCCAGAGAGCGAGTCAAGCAGCGAAGCGGGGTCCGGACACCGCGGCTCGTTGCGTGGCGCGAACAAGCTGGCCCGGCGCGCGCGCTCCTTCAAGGACGACCTGCTCGAGCGCATCTCCAACATGCGCTCCCCGGCGCAGCAGCACCATCCACCGCATCTGCAGTCTGCGATCAGGTAACCTATTGTCCATTGTGTTAATGAACGTATGTTTCCGTACGTATCATCATATCAGTCTACATCGGACGTTTTTGCTTTGAATCTCCTTTCTCGCGTGATACTTCGATCCCGTGTTATCTTTAAATCAGTGTCTTTCCTCAATGTCTACGATATTTTGGCCATCAATTACGCGAGTACCTACTGTATCACCTACCACTACAGTGTTTATGGGTTACGTACAAAGCGACGAAAGTGTGAATTATTGACGTGAGATTGTTACAAAACGACTTGTTTTAGCGTAGTTTCACCATGGCTCTCTTCACCCACGTCAACTAACCTTCTTCCAACCTTTATTGCCCATTGCGGATCAAATATTGTATTATAGATTATACAGAGTGTCCCAAGGAGTAGTGTTAAGTCGAAGTCCAGAGATAGTTCACCCCTAGGGGTACCCGAAACATAGTTATGCATGTTCAGCATTAATTTATTAACGGTTTAGAAGATATAACTCATGCTGTGATTTTTAGACGTAACGTAATTATTAATAGGTAATAGCGAAACCCTGCGATAGTGGTTTACTGTAATAAATAACGTTAACAGAGGAACTGTCTGGATAGTAACACGTGAATTTGGTATTGCGGTCAGCAAGCAAAGGCGTGATGAATGATGAGTATTGAGAAGACTTTAATGTGGCATTATGCAGGCCTATGACCATAATCTGTTATGGTATAAAGCTGAATGATGAAGCAAACTTCGATATTATATTAGGGCTGCCATTGTCAGATACCTATATGTCTTGTATCATTCGTACTCATTAGTTTTACTTCATCCGAAATTCTATACAAAAACCGTTGTAAATTGTGTTTAATGTTGTTATGTTTTGTTTTCATAGTAGATACCTAAATAATATAATGTTAAAAGAGGTGCCCTTATGACCCGCAATTAATAAGTCATTAACTAATACGTTTTCTAAAACTCGTAACCCATGTCGAAGTTACATCTCACTGAGAAAATTTGGGGAAGCCCGATCGAAGTAGCCCTAAAACGAGATAACGTAACAAGTTTTTACACCGCGCGCTAACTAAACGTGGCTTGAATTTGTAAAAGCTCATACAATTTTATTTAGGTCAAACAGTTCTTAGGTAACAAGTTAACAACTAGTTTTAATAATAATCTCACCAATATTAAATTTTACTTTTTCAAGTCGTTACTTTAAACGTAATGACTACTTTATACAATAATTATACAACTAAATATAACATTACGTAAAAATAGTGGTATTTCTGTTTATTACTATAAACTTAAATGGTCAACAGGGAAAATATTACTTCATAAACATGTTAGTTATTTATTAATACTTGTGTGAAAGCTGCTAATGTGTTACATGTTGAGTAATATAGTTATAAATGAGTGTAGTGTAAAACACATATTATTTTAAATGACTTCACACGATTTGAATAAGTAGTCTTAATTTGCATTGAGCCCACAAAGTATGTAGTAATTAGCTTAGGTACTGTTGTTTTAATTTTTTTTTGTTTTATTATTAGATTCACAAAATAATGTAATTTTAATTATACATATTAACAAATTGTTTTCCTGTAAGATTCTATGCCTACTTGTACTAATAATTCATACCGTATGCCTATTTGGGGATCATCCAAAGACCGAACAACAGTAGTATTTGTAATGCCTACAATATACAACACATTTTTTTACTTTATAGTATTTATTTATCATACTAGAATAGTGAATTGTTCTTGATTTCTATTTTGGTACTCCAACCCGCGTTTGTTTACAAAACTTATAGCAAGATAATATAAATGTTTTATATTATCACAACGTTATCTGGTTAGTTTGTACTGTAAGGAGGAATCTAACAAACTGTATTGTTTCTTATCTAAATTGATAAATTTACATGCATAGCTCTGCTATCTAGCTGAGTGACAGCAACGTAAGAAAGTGTCGCTCCTTCAACAGTTTTATCTCGGCCGCTGGTGAAAGAACATCGATGTTGCGTTGCGCCACACGACTATTTAAATTTCTTTAAATAGTTCCGCAATCGTATCCGTTGCGCTTACATCGAACGGTGTGAAGTAAGGGAAACAATTAGGCGGTGTCGCGGCTGGCGGTAGTCGTCGGGCGCGCGTGGACATTGCACTAAATGTGGCGGTGATTATGACTCACTATCGCGAGTGTCGCTCTCATTAGTGTAGTGACATTGTCCGCTGAAATCTCATTAGTTAGTGCGTGCACTGTTAAGTGATTACATTTCAATGTTCGCGCTCGGTCTGACGACATGACGTAAATTGCTTTAGGTATTATTTATTCTGTCTTCTAGACATGATTTAAAACACCTCAGTAACGTTTTGAAAGTGGTTCGAGTTGCAAAAGTAATTAGTGTGATCAAGTGTTATCTGTGTATTGTGCCTAAATGTCGAACGCAGTGCGGACGCCTGTCGGTGACTGGTTTAACAAACACACAAACAGACTTCACAGAAGATTTATTAACGATGGAAAACGGTACGGCATTGAGTTAGATAGATAGATAGATATCTATCTATCTAAATATCTATCTATCTATCTATCTAACTCATTGAGTTACTTATCAAAATTGTATTATTATGAAAATATTGTTGAAATATCTAATTGCGATACTAAATGATAATGTAATGCAGAATGTAATATGAATGAGTGCCTGTACGAATTGATGACGATTAAATTTTAATAGTCGTGTTTTGTTTGTACATGCAAAGTGCGTAAGGTGAACCGGGACCTCCTACTTGAATATCTAACAAATAGCTTGGTGTTGTTATTCGCGATGTGGTGTGGGTTTGCATGCAAAACAGCTCTTTCGCAACTTAACACATTCTTCACAACGACATTTTTAAGTGGGTTTTTAATTATGTACTGCAATAAACATTAATAAATGACTTGTTTAAAACGAAGTACCTCAAATACATTTTGTAGCGCTTACATTATATAAGGCTTTACTACGATGTTGTAACATAACGAAGCTCTTTTGGACTTGTACCATGTCGGAGAAAGTTGAATGTAAGTACATAACACTAGCGATAACATTAAAAATATCTTTTTACACATCTAATCTATAGTGCTAATCATGATTAGTTTATAATTTATTGATATCTTTATATTTTATTTATAGTTGTAGTTGAAAGTACTCACATAATTCTCAGAAAGGAAAACATCTGTTGCTGTTGTTATCATTATGGTATTATCAATCGTTTAACAATACAGTCGGTTCGTCAGCTGTACAAGTATGTCAGGACATCCACGCCTTATCTGGGCCTTTTTTATAGGCTCCGAAAGTGACTGGTCATCCATCATGTTACTTAACACGGTTGCGCAAGTAAACATTTTTGGCACAGTGCTTCATTTTATTTTTGTAATAGTGCAAATGTAATTCAATTTTATAAGGTCTACTTTTCGTATTCAATAATAGATATTAATTTTACAGTGGTAACTTCCAGAGTGTAGTATAAATTCTTGAGGAATGTTCATTACATTGATTATTTATTTAGTTAAAGGACTTTCCCTGAGGGTGGATGGATTTTTTTTACTTTCAGAGAACATCCCAATTACGAGCAAATCGGTAGGTACTTAACCTTCGGCACTCTACTTACACTACTTCTGACAATCAAGTAGGATCAGTCATAAAACTATGCAATGATGTCGCCTATACTCATTTAGTGACTGTGCTACTGTAACTTTGATTCGCGTCATATTTATGGCATACTAATATTCCTGAGGGCCTTCAGCGCTCCCCGTTTCTCCGGCCACTTAGTTAATGCATACTGAGGGAAAAAACTCGCATCTTGTGGTTAAGTCTTTATAGGTTTTTCTTATATTGATTTATCCGGTACCTACCTAATTAAATGTATGAAGTGTTGATGACTGATGTAGGTGGAGTATGACTCAATTTAACCAACAATTTTTTTTATTTCAGATCACATTCCCCGCTTAGTCCGAGGCTTCGGAACATGGGGACGAGGTCTGCAACCGCGGAGGAGGGGGAAGTCACGCCTGCCAAAGAACTGGAACGGCTAGTCAAAGAGGTCGGTCTAAACCTAACATTTCTTTTTATCGTGATCACCTACAAACCATTCATCCGGCAAATTACGTCCATTGTTGTCGGCGAACTAACTATTTTTTATCAATTACAGGTTACATTTGGCTTGAAACACTTTTCTGATGTTATTACCAAGAAGAAGCTGGAAATGTTGCCGGATAATGGCACCATCGTTTTCGAGTCGATCGCTAATATCCACAAAGGTACTATTATTAATAATTGCTAATTCGTTCAAGTAAGTTCAATGGTTACTCAGTTGGAAGTACGGGTGACTCATAAAAATCTAGAAGTACTGAAGTCGCGCGTAACTCTTTTGGAATTTAAAGAAAATGTACATATTTTTTAGGTGAAGAAAAGTATCTTTCAAGTTCAAATGAACTAGTTTCTGGAAAATAAACCACCACAAAAGTGTCAAAATAGATTGTAGAAGTTCCAGAGTCCTCAACATTAGTTTTTGCTCGCCCTTGATTAAGAAAGTGATTTGTGTATGATTTCTAAAGTGACGTATTCCATTGCAGCCACAAAACCGTACTGCGGTAGATCGCCACAGCTAACAAGCGCAGTGAAGCGTTTGTGTGGGGCGTTGGCGATGCTCATACGTCTGTGTGACGAAGTGACGGTCGTCAGTTTGCGCGCTGACGCGAGTCACGAGGAAATGGACACGTCTGCCGAAGCCCTGTCTACTGAACACGTGAACTCGGTTGTCAAGGGGCTGACGGCGGCCGTGGACGAAGTCGCAGCCCTAGCGCAACAACACATGACGCGGCCCGCGCTCTCGCCGCGACCAGCGCTTGTTTCGCCCCGCGCTTCCACTCAGAGAAACTCTTTGCCCGGTTTGTATTTTGTCTTTTTCTCTGTATATGTATAAGAGTGCGAAAGGGAGTGGTGGAAGAAGTTCTTATCTAGTATTTTTATAACTTATTAATAACCAGTAATTTATATTCTAGTAGTTTTGTTTATTACTTGACAGACAAAATGAGAATATAATTAATTCAAAATGGACAGAAATGCTGACACACCATTAAACAGTATGCGATGACATGTATATTCTGTTAATTCAGCGTAACGTCCGTTTTAAAGATGTATAAAATCTTCGAAAATGCAAAAAGTAGGCAGAATAAATGGAATTTTAAGTAACTTACTAATGTCATCGCAGATATCCCATTGACGCCGAAAGAAAGGTCGCTATTGACCGGTGAAGGGTCTAATGAACCAACCGGCGTGCGAGCGTCGCACTCCTCGGAATCCGTGCTAGATGCGCCCGATTCACCCCCGCCAAAACCTGCGAGACCTAACAGGTACGTCGCTATACGATAGTCTGGTATAATCTTCCATAATGCAATAGGTTGGATAAACATATAAAATATAGTTCATGACCGTAATTATCGGAATAGGTAGAATTATAACTGACCGCAAGTCACCCGTTAACACACTTGACATTGAAGTTGTAAGATGTGGTCTCAAGTTGCATGTGGTTAAATAAAACTTGTACTATTCTAGGGTCCTTAAATAATTTCTAAAAAAATTAAATATTGCAACTATCAATAACACAGTGAAGTTTAATTTAATATATTTTAAAGACGTATTATTTGCTGCCTAAATGACGATAAAAACTAGAAGCTCAAATGTAGGCGGCAGCACTGTTGAGTGTTTTGACAGTTCTCCATACTGTTCAGCTAAAATTTGTGATAAATTGCTATAAAATGTGGAGTAACGTGGAGTGTATCCCGTCTGAAGGATGAGATACGATAAAGAAAAGCAGCCATTTGGAAAAGCGCAGATTTGATTGAAAATAAGTTTTTCTAAGTTTTCTTTCCGTTATTTAGTGATCACTATGATTTTGCAGTTAAACACTGTACAAGCGGGTTACAGTGTAAAAATTTTACTCAATAGTAGAGACACCAGATGACAGAAATAGGCAGTTTTTATCCTCTTTGAGCAACGGCCCGGCTAAACTGATTTTGATGAAATTCCTGTCAATTGATCAATCGGGTGTCAAACGAGTTTTCTCCATTATAAATATTAATACATGAGAAATTGCTGTTACAATCTAGTAAGAATTATCTTAAAATAGTTTCTAGACGGTTTGATAAAGTTACACTCATGTATAATTCATTTTATTCGTAACAGCGTAAGAATACAGGTTTCATGGCAATATTATGACATCTAGGACGTTAACTTTCGGGTTGGCGTTTATATTTTTATAGTTATTGCTGTATCGATAGTAAAAGTGTTTACATCTCTGTTACAGGAAAATCGAGTTAGCCCCACCTCTGCCTCCAAAGCGCAAGTCTGCCAACGACAACTCCCTTCTAGCTCTGTCTATCGACCGGTTCGTTGCACTTAGAAAGTTTATAAACCCTGATTTCATTGCCTTATTGCCTTGTTATAGCAACATTTATCAACCTGTTCTTGGAAATTTAGTTGCGCTTATCAGCACGTGATGAATAAACTTTATATGTTTGAAGGAATCACTCACTTTTGTTTGTTCTATTTATCATATAAATTACAAGTAAAACATAAAATAGCATCACGCTTTTAACCCTGAAGGTTAGGCAGTGGTGTATAGTATATAGACCCACTCCTCGTCATCCATGTTTAAGTCCCATGTAATAGGCGGCGAGCGTATTGCCATTAACCGAGCACAATGACGTCAGTATTGTGTATCATACATACCTTATGGTATGACCAAAAGCGGCCACAAGATGTTCATGAATTTTGGCTCACACTAAAAAAACACTTAGGTTATTACTTAAATTTTAAGTATCCACAATGTGTTGTATTCACTGGCCATAATGAAACTGACTGGTGATGATTTGTCTAAAACAACTCAAATTAGCACATTGGAAAATTAGCGAAGTGAGAAACAAAGACGGCATACCCCGCTTTCATATGGAAATATTGATGCCAAGGAGAGAGAGAGAAATATAATGTGCGAGAATTGTTGATAATTAAGTAATTTACAGAGTTTATAGTATGCCATTGTTTGCAGGCTATCACTACAGTCTCACAGCAGTGGTTCGCTGGACTCCATGCTGAACGTGTCCAACGACGAGACGAACAACCACGACTCAAACAACCACGACCACGTGTTCGCTACGCCACCTAATTCGGACATAGGTATGTCATACGTTTCTTATTGTCATATTTTTCTTTCTGGAAACAGGGGGGTTAAAAAGGCCACATCAAAGCAATTCATCCAAAAAGCAATATTGTTATTCGACATTTGTTTGCATTGCGCACTTACTTGTATATTCGTAAATGTCAAATTGCAATATTGTTTTTTTTTTTAGATGAATTGCTGCGATATAGCCTTTTAAACCTCCCAAGTTGATGTCCAACGCGTTATCAGGTGACATATTATCTTGATCTGATAGTGAGAATATTTTTGGCGTATGGTGGAACACAATTTCCAAATTAATTGCTAAGTCAATGTCGCCAAGTATTTGACGAGGTTGAAGGCAGTAATAGGGCAGCGGTTATTTATTGTAAAGTGAAAATTTATGAGACATAAAATAGTGTGTTGATTTGTCCATAGGTATTTAGCATTACATAACATAGCATCTCTCTATCCATCCATAGGGAAGGCCCGTGCCCCAGCAGTGGGGACGTTAATGGGCTGATGATGATGATGATGATGATGAACATAGCACCACACTTGTATCCCCAAAAGGATAGGGTAGAGGCGAATATTATATACAGCCACTCCTCGCCAGTTAAATATGAATTATTACGTTTTTTAAGAACAAAATTTGTATGTATGAAGAAATGTAAGTTAAAAGAAGGCTAATGCTTTCACCCGTAACATCCTATCGACGTGCACTTTAATATATTCAAATAATACAAATATATTGTTAAAATTGCAGGCATAATGTGCAGCTGTAACAGCGGGAATGAGCTGCGCGCGTCTCTTGAGTCGCACGAGTCTCAGCTGCACGCGCATGCGCATGGCAACCACAATCGGTATGTCTACCAGTATGTACGCACACGTTTTATTTTATTTCGCGCTTCTTACATCACCACTCTTCAGTATTTCCTTTACGAGTCGGCCGTACCTCAATGCACCAATTTCACATGCCATTATGAAACTGGTAATAACGATTGCTTTTTAACCAATTGAAGAAAGAGTTCTTCATAAAAAGAAAAAAGAAAATTGATAGTGATAAGTTTTATAGAGGCCGTTCGACGCCAATATATTTTTTTTTTGAGGTACTCCAGGCTTATTCTTTTTCTATTCATGCATGTTTATTTCTTTGTTTTTTTTTTAATGTGCAGTTTATATTAGACGTGTTTTTTTTTTCTTAATTTCCTGTCCATTTCACTGCATGGATGGTGACAGTGAAATCGTCGTTTACGTTTCATTCACCTGTCTATTTGTTTTATAGATTCTCTAATGAGTCTGGCTTCGTGTCAGTGGGTCACGCCGAGATGTCCACGGAACACAGTTTCACCTCCTCGTTCTCTTCACACCACTACACTAGTCATACTGACAGGTATATTTTTTGTTTACACATTGTTTGTTCTTGTTTGTTAAATGTTTGTTTGTTCACGGATTTGTGGTGACGCAATTGACTACAGATTCGTTTGTTTTTAATGTCTTCGTATATTGTTTATAATTGTGGTTAATGTATGGTTTTCACGATGTTTGTCACCGTTTGTTGCGGTCTGTAGCCACTGGGTTAACTATATACCATCCTCATGTTTTCACTACACATCAATACTTTACACATTCTTTATTCTTCTTCTATCTCT
The DNA here is from genome assembly GCF_024362695.1 of Pectinophora gossypiella. Lineage (NCBI taxonomy): Eukaryota > Metazoa > Arthropoda > Insecta > Lepidoptera > Gelechiidae > Pectinophora > Pectinophora gossypiella. The sequence goes on from NC_065406.1 coordinate 7,522,191, forward strand.
AACTGTTTTGTGTTCTGTCTTCAAGCTTTATGTTATTGTTTTTGCAGTACTTTTGACAGTACAGACTGTGTGAGCGAAATGAAGTGCACTCTACAAAGCTTTGAACGAAGCATGAATATTATGAATATGAACAGTTTATCCACGCACCATTCGTCAAAGTAAGTGTTTGATATGCACACGTTGTTTGTGTTCTATTTCATAATTATAATACTATTACTTAAAATTGACATTAAACAACCTGTAAGGAATATGTAAACAGAGTTTATTCACAGCAATAAAATAAATTTACGTTTACTTAACATAATCATGAAATATATCTTTTAATACTGGTTGCGTAATACTTGATTGTTGTATGTTGTGTCATTACCGGATAAAATGAGAGGTGTATTACAGATTTTATTACTCGCATTTAATTTTTGATGTCACAGACTTAATACATCTCACAATCGTTGTTTCTTCTTTATTAGAGGTTTTCACTTAAACCGGTAGTCAATCATGACGCCGCGGAGCGAGAAGAAATACAATTGACCGATGCCTTTCGCTAAGTTTGTTTCTTCCACCCGGCAGACTGTTGAAGGACGACTGACATAATTTGGTTGTTTTCGTAACGTGCTTTATGTTTGCAGTAGACTGGCGAGCATAACGTCAGACGAGAGCGAGACGCCGCCGGAGCTGCCGGTGAAAACGCGCCGGAACATTCGCGCGGACGTTCAACAACATTTCCCCTCTGTCGAAATCAGGTGATTATTACCCCATACGACCTCGACTGTCTTATCGTAACTGAAGTCAAGGTTACCCAACTACCCAAGTTAGACAGAGTGAGACGTGTTTTTTCCGTTATTACCTTTCCTTGATTTAATTACTAAGCGTGAACGCCTTGGTAGTGCGTGCCAGTGTCAGTGAGTTTATCATTGCGCGTGCAGTATTGTGATACGTTTGAGTGTGTAAGGAAGTAGTGTGTAGTATAATAGACACTTCCTCATTGTAATTTTGAAGTCAAGGGGAAGGGTGACCTATTGGGACAGTTCCATTGGTGATCAGGACCAGTTTCTCATTTCATTCGTACTGATTGATTGAAAGAGGTAGAAGTAATATAAGTTCCTTTATTATTCAAGTTGTTGCGAAAGTGAGACACCTGCCAAGGTGTAATGTTAATAAAGAAGTATATAATAGGCACAGGTCTCCCCTCGATAAACGTTGGCTCTACTGTAGATTGATGGGGGTGTTTGGGCTAGTAGCCGCCTAACCCAGCAGTAGGACATATACAGGCTCTTTACAATGGGATGGATTGTATACGAAGTGTGTGTGTTGCAGACAAAGCCCGGTGTGTTCGCTGCACGGCGAGGCGCGGCCGCATACGCTCGCGGACCACCATCCGCCGCGCCCGCCCCCGCTGCCGCTCAAAAAGAAACACAGTCAGTATCTCAAATACTTACCCTTCACATAGTACACTACACAGTAAAAATATTATTATACAGTTCTCGTATTACACTTGTGTGTATAATAATGTTTTTATTATAACACAAAATTAAAGGTTTGACCAAAAAGAGCACAAATTATCGTACGTAGTTTCCCTATAAGTTCTTCTCTATAACCACTTAAAAACTGCTGCAGCTGTTATGGTTTCTTTTGTGACCTCTTAATTTTTTTGCCAGGCATAAAAGTATAGATCTAATTTGTTGAAGGAACATTTTGAAGTTTAATTATAGGCTCCAATATAGATATTCTGTTGCTCTAAGCACTTACTAGTCGCAACTCCACGCCAACACCCACCTTGCACACACTGTTTAACTTGACAAGTTAGTAAACATACAACTAAGATGAAATGCTAATCTATACAATGTTTCCTTCACAACAATAAGTAAATTCTATAATGTGAACTTCATTGGAATATTAATGAGATAATGATGTATACAACAACATGTTACAGTGATGTCCTTTATTAAGGTTAAGTTATATTGTGTGACTTTGAATCTATAATGTTTCCCTTTAGTTTATTTATCATTGCTTAAAGGTTAATCTTATCGTTCGTACATCATACACTTTACCTCCTTATAAATGTATGGAGCGTTCACATTAAATCGATAGTCAGCCGGTCACTTTGAACGTAATATGGATTCGTAAATTGCCGTCATACTAATTCGATAATGTACTAAAATGTAACACAAAGGTACACTTTCTGCAGGTACAAATATCGCTCATAGTGGCTTGTACTATACTTCTAATGTGACCAAGTCAAAACTATATCATGCACGATGCTGTAATTGATATTGGGATCACGTAGCACATGTATATAGCTGTGGGCGCCTGCCAGTGTCTGGTAAATTAGGGAAAGTAATGGTACAGTAAAATCGAGGTAGCCTACTTCAAGTTTGACAATGCCACCTGCTACCGTAACGCGTTTTCTGTTTGTGTCCTTACGTATTATTTTAAACAAATAGTGACGTAATAAAATTCCTAATGTGAAATTCGGAGTAGTATACCTGTGTTGTACCATGGGAGAAATAATGGCATGTTTGTCTGTTGTGTCGGTGCGGCGCCGCAGTGTTCCAAAGCGTCGCGTACAGTGGTGAGTGGATGCATGAGAAATGCCTAGTGTACGACTAGTCGATGTGGAGCAATGACGCCTTACTGCTCGTTGAGCGACCTCCAAGCTGCAGACCACTGGAGACTCGGACGCTTAAGCAGCTTCAATCACACAAGCGAATTTTGAGCTTAGGCGTCATCGTCGTGACATTTCGATTTATTGGGATCCTCAACTTGTATTTGTATTTTTCATACGTCGAAAACACTGCCCAATTCATTGAAATATCCAACGACATAGTTCGACTCTTACGCTCGAAAAACACTTGTAAACCTTTACATTGTTAGTTAGACAGTGCTCACGGTCAATGTTACAGCTTGCTTATCACGTGCGAGACGTTCACCCATCTCTTGTATTATTGGCTTACGCCGCTTTAAATTCTACTTGTTAACAAAGGCGGCATACAGTAGTTCATTATCGCCTGAAATGATGAATCTCATTAGTGTTTCATACGATCATGCTGCGCCCTTGTTTAGTTTTATTTCGGCAGTCAAGTGGCTGCTATCGTGTCTCATTTAGCATCCATAAGATCATCTACGAAGATTGTTCTTATTTTCATTATTAACATAGGTTCGCATATTTTCTCATATTCACGTTTTTTTTTCGATTGAAGATTACACTGTGTCTGTGACTTAGTATTTTTGCGAGTTTAGTTGTGATTGTGTTTGAAGTGGAGTGTAATGTGTTGTTTGTTTTTAGTAATGGCGTATATGGAGATGTTCGGGAATTGCAGCCATCCGCCAAATAACGCCGCCGCGCCGCCTGATATGTTCCGACACTCCATACATACTTATAATTTGGCCAGGTAAAGTATACTCTTTCTTTTATTTGTATTTGATTGCTGTCATTATTTCATTGTAATTGTGATGTATCTGGAAGTGTTATGAATGTAACATACATGTATACTTTATTTCTTCATAATCGAATAATAGGTAGCCGTCACATCTATACTACAGACTATTCGGGGCAATTTTATCAAAGGCTGTAACTAAACATAATATTTTAAATTTATTTACTGTAATATTGTTTATAATTACAGCGCCCAGCATGCAATTGGAGGGATCAGCGTTCAAAGGCAACAGCAAGTTCAGCGCTCCATCGCCCAGTCGCTCACAATACAACATTTCGGCACCCCTCCACTCAGGTACGAAAAATACTATGCAAACGTTTATTATAATTAGCGGTTAGCTGTTCAAATAAAAAAAAATCGGCAAAATATACTGACAAGATAGAAAAAAATACAGAACGCGGCAAAATAATGGGCATCGAGCTTTGGAAAGACATAACCGGCTAGTTTCGGCTGTATTGAGCGTCAATGTGCTTGTAGTCCATTAGAAGTTACTAGAGCTATGATTTAATGTGTTTATGTTTGTGAACAGTGGATCAGAAGACAGCGTGAACATGATTACGTCGTCGGGCACTAGTCCTGTGCCACCAGAGCCCCCGGCGCTGCCGCCTAAGATGAAGAAACAGGTATTTATTATCGATTACTTGTAACATTCTTTCAATATACACTCGTCTCCCCAAAACCAAAACAGTTGTACATACGACCAGGGCGGTTAAAAAGGTCACATCGAAGGAATTCATCTAAAAAAGCAATATTGCAATTTGACATTTGCGCATATAAAATTAAGTGCGCAATGCAAACAAATGCCAAATAGCAATTGCTGTTTTTAGATGAATTGCTTTGATGTGGCTTTTTTAACCCCCCAGTCCTGTTTCTGTATTTCCGGTCCATATAGGAAAATTTATTCGACGACATTGATAATACAAAATTAATTAATATAATATGTCTATATGTGTATTCATATTTACAGCTTCAGATGCATTCGAGCAACGAATTGATACCGCCGCCGTCGCCGCGACCGTCCTCACATAACAGTTCCGCTGACGAAACTATTATGAACAATGTTGTAAGTTAAAAGTTTTTTTATTGTTTCATATTTGTTTTGTATTCGCGCATGAGCCATCTCTACCTTTATATAAAAACTGCACTTGGATTAGTTAACAATAATTTCTAGGGAAACTTTATTAATATGTCGATTTTAATGTTTGTTTTGTAATTTGCAGAATTCAGATGACTCGTTTGGGAGAGGGACGACACCATGCAAGTTTCCGCTTGAAGATGAACTGGAGATGCTTGTTCAGCAGCCGACACCATCGCCCGTACCCTCACAGGTTAGTGATATGTCCGCTTATGTATCTTAAACTTATTTTAAGTTGCTGTGCCCTAGCAGGGTCCATGATAAGGCCTTTGTCTTGTATGTATACCGCTTCACCATATCTATGTACCACATGGAACGCAATAAAGGTTTTGATTGGTTTATTATCTTGTACATGGCATAACATAAACAGCCTATATATGTCCCACTACTGGGTACAGGCCTCTCCTCAATCAACCGGATGGGGTATGGAGCAAACTCCACAACGCTGCCCTACTGCGGGTTGGTGGTGTCTTTTTACGGCTAATAGCCGGGAACAATGATGCACGGAATCATCGTACTTTTTCAGCAATCAGGTGAATCAAGCCTGCAATGTCCTTATCAAACAAAGGACAGTTGTGCAAGCCATATACATCCAATGTTTAGGCTTTATCTGCAACTCCTGCAGTTTAATTGTTATTGAGCCTATATTGATAAACATATACTTTTATTTAAATACACTAACAACAAAAACATTTGGGAAACTATATCCAGTTCAAAAGGAAGAGGTTATGAAATGTTGATTAAATAGAAATATATTTTAGCATATAATTAATGTTACAAAACTTTGGCGTAACGATCTTGATCAACACTGACGCGGAGGGTGTTATTTACCTCATTAGTAGCAGTGTTTAGTCAAGGAATTTTCTCGCAATATTATGTAATAGAAGAAAAGAGCCTAACACCCGTTTTATAAGATGTTAACTTGAAACTTCCTCCTGAGGGTTTCTTCTCTAACAAAGCGGATAATAGAGAGATATCGTAATATGAACCAATCATGGTGGAAACCACCCTTATTCCTTATTTTAAATTCCATCACAAAACATAATATTACGCATGCAGTTGTATAGCAATACACCGACTTCTCGCCAGGTATGTTTAAGTCGCATATAACAGGGGGCGAACCTATTGTCTGGCACAAATCTGGGAAACCGAGTGATATCAAAACGTATAACCTAATGCCGAAATTTCCAGACAATAGCTAAACAATGGGGTTTGGATTTTAAAAGGGCATTCAGTCATACGAATATAATATAATTTTATAATATTCGGTCGTTACAGAGAAGCGAAAGCAGCACAGAGGCAGTGCAATCGACAAACAACAACAGCGACAGCAAGCCGGCCCCAGTACCGGATAGTGACGACATCATCCTGCACACAGACATCGCGCAGCACCTACTGCTGAAGGCGCCCAGCAAGGACGGGCCTGAAGTGCGCGGCGGACACCCCGACGCGCTCATCGTACTTGCCACCAAAGCAACCAAAGGTAAGCATGGCCTATATACAGATCTTTCGACTAATCACATACCCACTAGAAGCCATTAGTGCCGATTACTATAGACATCAACTTTTTTATTTTAGTCTGACAGGTTTAGTTACGAGTTTTAGTGGCGTTCTTTACTTACGAAGTCTGCAAGAGACAGTCCTGGTTTTAGAACTATCAAACCTAAATGAAATTGAGTTTGTTTACCAGAATCTACACCAAAATTATACATCAATGATTACAACTATGACTCGTAGGTACGAAACACATAAGTTGATAATTTGATATTATGCATTTCGCTTAATGCAAGGTATAGGTTACATACTAACTACAGCCGCAACATGGCAGGCGAAACGCTACGTAACGCGGGATCAGACCAGACCATCAGACGAGATTTCTCCAGGAAACATATGAATTTAAATGTGTAGAATCCTTCGACTATGATAATAACCTGCTTCTAAGTTCTAGTGGAAAAGCTTACGTAGACAACTTGGTAAAAGCTGTACACTGTGCGTCGAAAATATTAATGCCAACATTTTCATTCAGCTAAATTATGTGACAAACTATAGAATAAAATCTTTTAAAATATAGTCGTTAAATAGAGGGTGATTTGATATTTTGTCGCATGATTTATTTAGAAATCATATTTAGTATCATGCAAGTTAATGGTATAAGGTTCATAATGTGTTTGTCCTGCCTTAATTTTAAAGTTACGAGTGCCATCACATCTAACCTCTGACCTTTCATGCGTTCACTTTACAGAGACGGACGAGTGTAAGTCATTGGATCATTGTCTTGGGCTCACACATTGCTGTTGTAAACTTGACAGCTTCGCTAATATTTCTGTGCTAATTGTACCATAGTTTCAAAACAGAACATAAGCAACTTCATACCAATTCTATAACACTGCTTACTTAGGGTTTCTTTGATTTTCGCCTGACTTCACAACTGATTTTGCGACTTTGTGCTTATGAGTGTGTTTTATTTTGAACAAAATGTTACCTCCAAGAAAGCATGCACAAAAAATTGTATCTATACAATACAATCAATTGGCAGTACGACATACGAAATTCATGATTTATGTTTTTTACGCCTAAAGCTTTATCGACTTGGCTTCGCCGTGAGCGGGTGCGGGTGTACTTGACATTGGACTTCACAATAGGGTAGATGACAGGGGTCAAAGAAAATAAATAAAAATAGCAATAATAATATTAATTGTAATAGAATGCTAATCTTAAAATAGAAGCAAGCTAAAAATGGTCAAGATACAATTCCATTTTTTACTTTTACTTATTTACGATTTTCTTATTTAAATGTAACGTTTCACCATGCTTTATCACTTACGACACTTTGTATTTTAATACTTAATAGGAAATTCTCGTTTTGAAAAAGTACCTATTTAATTTGACTACATTGTCATCTAGCCTATTCAAAAAAAAACTGCAATGTAAAAAAAAACCAACGAAAAAATAATAGTTGTCATTCGTCACCCGCACTTGCTGCCCGTAACCCTGTAGGCTGTAGTTGACGTTGCGTTGTGTGCGCAGACTTCGCGTACCAGGAGGCGTTCCTGGCGACGTACCGCACGTGGGTGTCGCCCAGCGGGCTGGTGGCGCGCCTCACGCGCCGCGCGCACCACTACCGCCCGCGGCCGCACGAGCTGCGCTCCACGCTCAGCCTGCTCACCAGGGTCGTCGCTGATCTTACGTGAGTTTTTTTTTAAATATTTTATAGAGTTGACCAGAAGAGATATAAATTCCCATCTTCGAATTGTTTTTTTTCTTGTAAAATATCGGATCATTTTAGTTTCCGTCTGTCTTTTAAACGCCTTTACGATTGGTTGCTTTATCGGCTTTGAAAGGACATATGGACGTGAATTTTTGTAATATAGATTTATGAAAGGAAAAAAAAGCTATAAAATCAATATACTTAGCTGTAAAGCGTTACGAAAAATACATTTTAACAATCACAAAATTATAACAACAAATATTTAGCTATTACTAATACCTAGTTCTCCTTGCACACAAAATGTACAAAATTATACCTTGTTTTGCCCCAGGATGGCCGACCTAGACAAACAACTGATGCAGGAAATAATGAAGTTCATCTACTGGCTGGTGGAAGCCGAGGAGTTACCCATAGCGAAGGCACTCAGACAGATTCTAGTCGACAAACAGAAACAGATACACTTCCAGCAGGTAAGCCAATTCGTACAACTTAATAATTGTCGAAGAAAATTCAATTAAAACTGATATTCAAAATACATTATACTTTTACACTCAACAACTAAAGAATAAGAAACAATTGAAATTCTATAAAATTGCACTACTTCCCGTTGTTTCTATTTCGCGACATATTTTTTCGTGTCATACACTTGAAAATCTAAATTAATTGTAAAAGAATTATGTTGCTAATTTTTAAATTTTACATAGACCTAAGTACTTATTAAATAACTCATTTGTTGTATTCCAGCAATCGAACAACCGCTACGAGTACGACACGCCGTGTTACGGCTCAGTGTCGCTGCGTCGCGACACCCTCCTAGACTTCAAAGCGACGGAGCTAGCGGAACAAATGACGTTGCTCGACGCCGCGCTGTTCGTGCGGATCACCACCGCAGAGGTGCTTTCGTGGCCGCGTGACCAGTCCGAGGAGAGCTCTCCAAACCTCACGCGGTTTACCGAACACTTCAATAAGATGAGCTACTGGGCGCGCTCGAGGATACTTGAACAAGTGCGTTGATTATAATTCGTTTTCTTTTCTATCCATATCTCACTGTCATCGAGCACAAACTTCCTGATATAAGTCGACGAATGGTATAAGAAAACCAGGTATGCTCTAAAGTGACAGCTAACATTTCAAGGTTAGCCCAGCTTACGTCATCCCACCCTGGGTTGCCATTTGGTAAAAAAAAAATTACCCACGACCAATGTTTTTAATTTACTTTGCAAGGAAATTTTGAACTTTTAGTAAAAAAATGTACTTACAGTTTTAATGATTTTTACACATGAGACAAGTAATAGTAATTAAGTTCATTACTCAGTAATTCATCTTATTTTCAATAATAAAATTTACGTCCTTGGAATGTTCGAGATACCAATTTAATGGTAACACTTACGTCATCAAAGGGCTAGCAATGGTGGCTTGTCATAAGATTGAGCATACCTGGTTTTCTTATACCATAAGTTGACGTAAGAACATACTTTACAATGCTACTTCAATGCTAGTTGAGATCATGCATCACCGTTCGTAACCACCGAACCATGAGCAAATAATCTTACATCCATATGACAAGACACCGGATATGACGTCTAGTCTTAGTTCATTTGTAATTCATCGTTGTTCAATAGCTAGGTGTTAGTAAAGAATAAATTAAAATGTTTAGTTAATGACGCTCACAAGCAATACCATAATTGGTTCCTCTATTTCCACGATAATTACATGCTTGTTCAATATGCTTTTACTAAAACAAAACTCAACGAACTGTATGAAAACATGTGTTGAAACATGTTATTTAGTTATGCTAGAATGCTATTAAGAAAGAAGTTTTTATGGCCACACCTTGATATTCCTCCTTCAAATATTTAATTTCAGCCGGCGAATTAATTCAAAACCGATAGTTTATTCTACTTACTGTATATGCTTTTTTAAAAATAAATGATGTAAATAGAATGCCCGTGTGACGTGTAAGAAAAACACGTACGAACTCATTACCAGGCAGGAAAGGGTGGGTTTTCACCAAAGTGGAATCGACCCATCATAGCAACAGAGCGTCCTCTCTTCCACGGTATTTCCGATCCTCTCCTCTCGGCTTTCGTGCAAATTGACACGTAAAAGACGCAAGATTTTAGGAAATGTTTCTATCTCTCTTTCTCCTTAACAGGATGAGGCGAAAGAACGCGAGAAATTCGCGAACAAGTTCCTTAAAGTGATGAAAGCGCTGCGCAAGATGAACAACTTCAACTCGTACCTAGCGCTGGTGTCTGCGCTGGACTCGCCTCCCGTACGACGACTCGGCTGGCCGCGCGGTATCGATGACGCGTTGTTAGACCACTGCGCTATCATCGACTCCTCCTCATCCTTCCGCGCGTACCGGCAAGCGCTCGCGGAAACGCAGCCGCCCTGTATACCTTACATGTATGAACTGTTTTAATTATATTTTTTGTTCACTTCACATATTGACCATGTGTCCATACTGTAATACATACATAAACTCACGCCTATTTCCCACCGGGGTAAGCAGAGACTATAGAATTCCATTTGCTTCGATCCTGACACACTTCTACTACTGTAATAATTCATAATAATATACTGTATAGAGAAATATACCTATATAATGTCTAGCAAAATAACATAGTGTATCATGTACAAATGCGAGCTTTATTTATGCTAATACAATTTTACAAAAAGCCACTTGATGTTATAGTATAATGTTTTTGTTGCAGTGGTCTAGTCCTCCAAGATCTGACATTCGTGCACATCGGCAATCCCGATCTGTTGCCCGACGGAAGCATTAACTTTACCAAAAGATGGCAGCAGTACCACATTATGGAAAATATGAAAAGATTCCAAAAAGAGTAAGTAACATTTTCTAGTGAAAAGTTATTACGCTAGTTAGACGTAAGTGTGTCATGTCATGAAATAAAATAACGTTACTTGTATAAACATGTTACAAAGATGAAGATACGTTATCAAATAAATTCGATATACTAAGAATTTCTCTCCTTAGCTTATTAATTCATTTCCCATTATTGATTGCATATGGTAGCGGTCGATCGCTCACATGCGTGTGTGTGTGGAATTGAGTAACAGCATCGCGTTTTGTTTCTCAGCAGACAATACAAGTTCAAGAAGAACGAGCGCATCCACGCGATGTTCAACGACTTCGATGACGTGCTGAGTGAGGAGACCATGTGGCAAGTGTCGGAGAGCATCAAGCCGCGCGGCGGCCGCACGCGCGCCAACCCGCCGCCGCCGCCGCAACCGCAGCCGCAGCAGACGGCCGCCTAGCGAACACTTACACTTTGCATTGCGAAGTAAGTCTCACTATACAAACAACGACGTTATCGTCCCCTTACAGCGTTATTATCTATCGCACATGCTATGTTGAGATATATGCACGGCTCGATCCTTGTTTTCCAAAACAAGTCAAATATCTGCTTGGGGTGATATAGTGACTATGACAACAAGAAAATTTTATATCTGTTTCACCTCAAGATCAAATTTCTCTCACTAACATTGTTTTCATAACTCTTCTTTGTGTTCTTAATTTTGCATTTAATATGGCTGCATGATGACCATGTTGGTAGTATTTTTTTACTAATTCTATTACACTATAAAGTAGATTACCCGTATTGTTATAATTCGTATTAAAACGTGCGTTCATTTTTTACAGGTAAAACAAATCCAAAGAAATGAAGAAAACGAAAGTAGCGGATATAGAGGTAATGTTAATGTCATCGCGTGATAGTGTTGGTTTGATGAAACGTGATTATCTGTCCTAAAAAGGCCTAATTAATGTTAGTATAATTATTCGTAATTGTGCGATTTCTCAACTGTGATCGGTCGGAGAGCGAATGTGGCGTGTGAGAGGGGACGGCGGGGCAACGAGACCGCTTTAACTCGATTAAAAATTATAATGCTTTCTATGTGACACGAGTAATGTTATTCCAATTTCCAAAGCCAAATATTATTCTCATCAGTATTGGAGTCGAGTTACTGTCGTCTTTTACATATCAGCATGTGACTTGCATAGTGTACTGAACAATCGAGTGACGCCTTGGTGTTTAGGGTTAATGTCTTTGATATTCTTCTCGTTGTTGTATTTGCCATTGATGTCAGTCTATAGTATACATTAAAGTGTAAGCCAGCTTCGTTAAAACTAATCAATACATCGAATTAGATCTATTTGAGGTAGTAAGGCTGTAGTCACACTACTATTTGACTGTCTTTTCAACGGTAGACGTTTTAGTGTTGGATACTGCACTTTAATGCTGTGTACGAGTAAACTTAGCGTGCGTATACTAAATGGGACATATTATTGTTATATGTTAACGAGTTCAGATTATGATCGGTGGTTTTAATGAACCACGCGCCGCAAGTTATTCATATAGTCTGGGCTTCCATAGTTGTTAATTTAAAGCAATAACTACATCCCAAAGCATTACTTACATTGTGTAGGGTGCATCAAGCGTGATAGATAATATTTTTGTATTTTTTTCTATAGTCAATAGACCGATACATATCATGAGGAGTGTGCCAAATATTGAAAACAGTAAAATGTCTCATTTGTGTGTGCCTTCCTAGATACATGGAGCGTTAATATTATGCTATTTGTAATCCGCTCGTTCACTTTACTCTATAAGGTAAATAGTACAAGTGACTAGAACGTCTTTGAAAACTTTTCGTGCGAGAGAGTGGCGCATTTAGAAGAATAATATCGAAATTATATACATACTCCGGGCAGTTGTAACCTAACATTAGGTTAACGAATATTAAAATGATCAAGTACAGGCAATGCCAGTGCTAAAGAGCTCAGCCTCTACATATTCTAGTATTTTATGACATTTTAAATAGTGACGCAAGTTTCTAATAATATATTGCGTGGATGCGTCTTTGCCATTTTATTCGTGTTGAAGTATTATGCAATATTTTTGTGTGTATTGTGAAATCCAATGCAATGTTTATTTTTGATATTCAGAAATTATATTTTTCCTAAAAGTTGCTACCTACAAGGTAACAAACGGTTTATGTATAGCATACTTTTGAGACGTATTGATTATATTGTTCGTCAAGAATTTTGTCGTTCTTCTTGATACTAATACTAAAGTTAAGCTTTACATTCAGTACAAGCTTCGGGGCATTGGTGAGGTGTTATGATGAATTTTTGGGACGTATTTACTAGAAGTTCACTTGGTTGGATAGCCTCGATATTAACAATAATCGCATTTTAAAGTAATTGTAGGAGAGATAAACAATAGTGTATTCAGCATTTACTTTGCCTTAAGACGATGATGTCTTCAATGAAATAGCAATAATTTTTGATTGTTGGTAGATTCGCTGCACATTTTGTGATACTATTCATGTAGCGTGCCGCTTACTACTCAGTCTTATTGACGTCCTCTATACGTAGACAATTATATTAGGCAAATTTTAGCCCGTAAGAGTAAATAAACCCCAGTAAGTATATCTATTGCCAGAAACAGTATTACTCGTATCCGTATCGTGACGATAATACGAAAGTTATTGAATTTTCTTGTGGGAATAGCATTTTGCTAAGAATATGTCCATGGTATATTGTTGTTATTCGGCGCGCGTGTCACATAATATGTGCGTCATGGCTACGGAGGTGTAATACTGCCCTGACAAAATTAATGAGTAAATAATGTAATTACATCGATCTGGTAGTTCGTGTATTGTTTGAAAAGGGACATTAGTTCCATGCAATAACTAACTAGACCAATATTTAGACACGTTTTACAATGCTTTACTGCAATTATGTGCTGATATTGTATTTTGTATGTATGATAAAATAATTTGGATTGTTAGTTAAGTTGGTAGGTTACCATTTTTTCTGGTATTATTATTTATTTAATGAATTGTGAAGTTTATTATACAATGGATTGATATAATTATTAATTGAAATATATTAAAGACTGCCTAAATTAATTATTCAGTATATTTGACGTGTAAATTAGTGTCAAAATTTGTTAGATGTCCCGTTATGTGTTTGGTTTAGGGTAGATCTGCATAGTGGGTTACATAGCATGAGGTTTGTCACAATAATCACTATTTATTACGTCATTAGAATAATAAAGGAAGCACGATTAGTAAACAGCGTACATATTTGTGTTGTATTAGCAAGCTCAGTATTATGTTATGATGAAATGCCATAATGTATCAAATGGATTGAAACATTTATTTTGTCGTTTATTCAAGAATAATTAAATCTTTACTTTAAGTATTTTTTATATTTGATAGAATACATTTTATTGTACATTACGTTTATTGAGTTATACATAAATCCATATTATATCTGAATTGCATGCATGTACAGTTTAATTTTTGTGTGTCAAGTTTTTTTGTAATTATTTTGTAAAATAAATATAGCACGTTATTTACAACATAAACTTTGTTTTATTATAAACAATGAAGAGAGTAACAAGCGATGGGTTTTTGTAACTGGTAGATCAAAGTTTCACGAAAAACTAGATCAAGTAAGTTGTCAAGGTAACAATTGCGGAATACCTAATTGATTAGTGTTGAAGGGCGCGCAGTAAGTACATACTTAACCCGTTAAGAATGATATTATCAGAAGAAACTCCCGTCGTGAACCCAGCGTGTCTCACTAGATAAGATGCGTGGCGCAATAAAACTACTTGTACTGTCTTGAAGCGTTGTTTTAACATTTAACTATCTAATTAGGTGATCGATAGCTAATCCTATTGCAAAGAAGCATCCCTTCGGTATCACCATGTTTTATTAGAAAATTAGGTGCGTTCTATTTATTAGAGTGAAACTTTTAACAAAAAAAGAATCACGTAAAATGCATAACTGTAAAATCTGTAAATTAGGAAAAGCGATAGAAACTAATCGCGATTTAGCACCACGCTTTTTTATAGTATTTCAAATAATAAGCTTATATTATCGCTATTATGTCGCAACATTTAGTGGGCTTTGAATGTCCATATCAAGTCAAATATTCGCTTTATAATTATTTATTTACTTAATTTTATACAGGACACTATAATACACAATTTGTTAACAAAATGAGAATAAATGGCACATCTTAATAAAATATAAATGTTAAATATCGACTATCATACGACTGTCCTAGTACGGCTTTGAAATAGATTACTCTGGGCGCCATTCCACTCGCGTCAGACAGAGTACTGCGGGTCAGAAGGCAAGAGGGAACTCACTGCTCTATGTTTCCCTAAAAAGTAGCATGGAGGATGTTACACCGACAAGAGCGTGGCTCTTAAATTAGTGATGATGATTTGACTGTCATGCAAGATCCCTCCTTGGCACAGGAAAGCTAAAAACCTTAGTATGATCGTCTATAGCCTAGCACATAAAATATACATTGCCGATAAAACGGCTTTGGAAATTGAGACGCAGCAGAGCTATCGTAGTTATCTATTTGCAGGAGTGAACTAGTAGTGAAAGAAAGCGGGGTTGAAATGGCGACAGTGGTCCTCATACAAAATGGACGTTAGGGCCTTTCCATCTTCTTCTATTCCGTGATGGTTTTCATAATTATTATTCAGCCTTGTCTTCCACCCGACAATATACATACCTTCTACCGCTTTCATCTCTCTCTCTCTCTTTATTTAAGAGCTGCGCTCTTGTCGGTGGAGTAATCGCCATTACTCCATAGATAGGGCGTGTAGAACGGTGGTTGCCCCAATCGCTTACCGCTTTCATACCGGCCCTTATTAACTTTGTATCTTCATTTTTGATAAAATGAGAATTTTAAAAATGACACAGCTGAAGTGGTGGCATTATGTACGAATATATAAGTGTTTATTTAAAAGCCTGGGCAGAAGACTTGTAGTGCACTGTTACACCTGTACTGGTTTTCGTTGTTTTAGTTTTATAAGTTACATCTAGTAAGTGAAACATGATGCTTATAGTTCTTTGGGCTGTTTTGGTTGTTGCGAACGGAGCACCTGTCATCGAGGAGCAGAATCTTATAGAAGCTATGAAAGAATTCAGAAATGAAAATGGTAATTAGCACACTATTATTATCTTATAAACTCCGTAGTGCTTACTAATGTAGTTTCTTAGATTCATAGTTCTGGTTATATTTAATAAGTACATAATGCTTGTAGTTTATTGGGCTCTATTGATTCCTGTATCGGAAAAGCAGAATCACAAGGGCGAAGAAGACTTCGAAAATGCGGATGGTAACTAAACTAAATAGTTAATATTAGTTTACGCTTTAAACAAACGCTACACATTTCAGTATTATTTAGGGATGGTAAGTATATTATTTAGGCTGTGTTCCCACTGAAGCGGAGCGGAGCGCGTGTAGGTATCCCTTTTACGACTCCGTTTCGGTGAAATTCACTCTTACGCAAAGGCTCGCTTCGCTTCAGTCGCTGGGAGGATCTGCGAAAGCTGACCAAGCAACGGCTTTTTTATATTCATAATTGCCCTTACTTGGGATTTTCCTGGAACTATTAATACTCTCTTTTACTAACAAGCTATCCGCTTATTCTTTTTAAATGTCTTCATTTTTAGTGGGAGAATTCGGCAACTACTTCGAGGGAGACATGATACTGACAGAAGAACAACAAGAGACTTTGGCGAGGGGTGATAACGACCGCAATGGACTCGTCAACGTCACCAAACGTTGGCCGGAACGCACACTCGTCTACTATATTGAGACTGATGACCTTGGTAAGTCTCGCAATATCCTGTGGTGATTAAAGCTCAGTGTAAACCAAGGTACAGGGGACCGTTCCCGTACGCGAAATCGGGAGTTTTCTTGTGTCGAAAGTACGTAATTTATCTACCTCTACTTACTAATTCGAACATTCTTCTTCTTCTCTTGTGTGGGTTATGAGATATTATCAATGACCGGCCTCATCAGCCCTGGTGTCAAGCTTATTATTGGGCCGCCAAAGGCCCCTTATATGGCTCATGTAACAACAACATACTTATGTAAATAGTATAGTCGGGACCGACTGCTTCACTCGCAACACGGTTTCATCTTATTTTTCGGACATTCAGGTGATTTCCGCCTGCAATTTCCTGACCAAACCTGGGACACTCTCACAAAGATATTTTTCGTCAGACGTGTCCTCTCGGGAATCGAAACCAAAACCTCCGCATCGTGAGCACAACGCTCAACCACTAGACTAAGGAGGCCGTTAATTCAAACATCGTAGAAAATCCCGCTCCCGGAACGATCCTATTACTCTAGCCGTAGAGGCAGCCAATCAGCTCGCGACACCAAACACTTCAGGATCCCGATACCGACCCCGCCGGCGTGGTCGACGACTTCCCTCAATCAGCGCTTATCGCTATCGACTTTCCTCCCAGACGAAGCCCTGAGCCGTGGTTCGCGCCCAACTGGGCATCCTAAGGCCTGTTGTCTTAAACGTTGTACCGGGTTCTCACCCTTCAGCGCTCCCCATTTGTCCGGCTAAGTAGTTAATGCCATCTGCGGCAAATCTAGTCATGTCAAAAAAAAGGAACGGCCTATCGTGTTTGCGTGCATTGAGTTTAGTTTTAAAACCCATTTGGCTGTGTTATCGGTTTTTTGGACCTACTTGCAGACGATGAGCAAGTAAAGATGATTCATTTGGCAATGGAAGACATCGCTAACAAATCGTGTGTAAGATTCCGGCCGAGAGTTGACAACGAACACGCGGTTATTATTCAGGTATCGTAACTAGTACCTATCTAACTTTTCACATACATATTAGAGTGACAAAGTGATGACAAATGACTGAAACGTGGATGAGGAAAGACTTGTATAGTTTATACCTAGTATATTTGTGGATTTGATATGAACAGGTTGCGAGTTTCTTTTCTGAATGCCAGAAGAAAGTGAACTGACGACTTTTTTTGGATTTCTCCATTAACCTTTCACCTATAAAATTGACTTTATATCCTTGCATGGTTAAAAATATATTTTTACGCATCTTCTTAACTTTAATTAATCAATTACTTTTTAAGCGTCTGAAGGGGTGGTTATTTGGATTTTGGAGTTCTGTGAAACCCTAGGAGTAGTTTCCACTTACTTCAAAAATAAATGTTTTATAAGCAAATAAATAATTTTGATTTTTTTTTGAATTTTTGAATGATTTTGTTAAAAGGGTTCGCAGAACGGATGCTTCTCCAGCGTAGGGTTCACGTCTTCTGACGATGATGATGCTGACTCCAACGCCAGTCAAATCCTCAACCTTGCTAACGGATGCTTCAGACACGGTACTATCGTTCACGAACTGCTACACGCCCTCGGATTCTACCACATGCAGAGTACCTTCAATAGGGATGAATACGTCAAAGTTTTATGGAAAAACATTAGACCAGGTAGGCACTTTAATCGTATATTATAAGTACGTATTATATCCTCCTAAGGCCGAGATTTCCAGACACAATAAATAAACAATGGGATTTGGATTTTAAAAGAACATTCGGTCTTACGACTATATGTATCACCGACGCGTATCATGATCTGATCGCTAGTGTGGAGGCAGCGATGACATCCCGTATCTAATACAGTTGATACGATACGTCATAGTCATATGCAGGTGTTAGTGAAATCGTAACGAAAATTTTGAGGGATGATTTTAAATAGAACACTAAAATTATCATGATTTTTCCGACAAGAAATTCCACTTGATATCAACTCAGAATCATGGAAAATTACACTTGATAATAACTCAAAATCATGGTCTCAATCAGTATTCGTTACGATGTCACTAACACTGTATAACAATGTGGTCCAGCTTTAAAACAAAAATGTTTTCCTTCTAGGCTACGAACATAACTTTGCAAAATATACATCAGAGGCTGTGACGAATTTCGGAGTACCGTATGACTTTTCTAGTGTGTTGCACTATCCTGCCACTGCCTTCTCTTCAAATGGAAAACCAACAATTATTCCCTTGCAGGTAATTAACTAAATACCTACTATTTACTTCGGGGGTTTGCTGAGAGTACTATAGTCAGATTTTTACAGAAGCGAATATTATCTATTCTTCAACCTGTGGGCTTAGCACTGCAAGCACACGACTCTTTCTCGCCGCGACAGAGATCGGCTGTCTCTTTCTGTGCAGTACTGTGAGAGAGTGACGGGTGACGTATGTCAAGGCGAGAAAGAGTCGCGCGCTTACGGTGCTAAGCCCGCTGATGGGACAACTATGCCAATTACGTACAAAAAAAATTTCACCCGCATACGTACTTACTGAAATTACTTCTATTTAGTGAAAGTATTATTATCTACAATGATTTTTTTTTCTAGGATGACGTGAAGATAGGACAAAGGGATGGCATGTCTGAGAGTGACGTATTGAAGCTAAACAAAATGTATTGCGAGGTTCGCGCTGATTATGAGAATTAAATCATGTAATTACAAATCAGACACGGTGTTTGTTTGTGCTTTAATTCGGCATGAACATTGCTACTATTAAGTACTCAATGAAGTTTCTATTAAATACTCAATAATCAATTATTTATTGCATTCCATGTAGTACAATGGGGTGTTACATAGCCATATGAACTAAAACATGGACCCTGTAGGGCACAGCAACGTTGAAGTGAAGAGACGAAGTGTGTATTACATTTAAAAATACGTCTACAGTATACCTAATAGCTCTTTTTAATTAGCATTAAATAAATGACACCCAGTGGATCTTGTACGTACCCTAAGACAGCTAGCATACATAAAATATGTACTTAAGTGTCTTTCTATCATGTGGGTTATGAGTCTTGTGAGGTGGATTACCAAGCTGGTGTCCGGGTTAAAACTCAGCAGCTAAAACTAGGCCCCTGGCGTGACTCATGTAAAGACTACGTACTTACATTAGTGAGTGGTAACCGGGACCAACAGGATTAACGTGCCTTCCCAAGCACGGATATAATGTAAGTAGGTATATTTCAGAAATTGTAGTGTCCTATTGTAGATTACCGACTTTGGTAGGTAATTAGTATCTTAATCATTAATCACAGAAACAGTACTTAGTGTTTTTAAATTAAGTAGCGTCATTATGAAAGGATTCCGCAAAAAAATGTTACACCTTTGACACCTTTTATTGGGATCAAATGCAGTTTAGTAATGGGTTGCAAATTAAGGGAAAGCGAAACAGCCTTCAAAGTTTTTGCAATTGAACACAAAACCAGATTTTATTCTTCAATTTAAGTTCACCACTTCACGGAATACTTGATACGAACGATCTGATTTCGGTTTATGTTTTTTTTTTAAATAGCAAGCATGGTCATTGCGGTGCACTCAAGCAAATCATAAGTTTGGCAGCTTGACTCGCCTCGTTTACCAAAACTAAATTTTCCCATCGAATAGGTAATGTAAATATAAGAAAGAGTATGCCTGGGCTATATTTCTACCACCACTCATTATAGCGCACGAAAAATGATTTGCCTTTTCTATATGTCTTCGACATTTAGTTACTTTGCCTCGCATACACTGCATTGTGTTCCGCCCGATAACTAACCCTAACCAAGGACTATGTCTGCATTGATAATTAGAAGCAGCTAAGTTCATTGTAATGCCCTAACTATACCGAGTGCTCAGTTACCCTATGTGACCTCACCTCTTCAACCGGAGCGAAGAAGAGATTGAGACACCTGTTAATGACAATGAACTTGATGCTAATCCATTAAAAAACCGGTGTGACCAGATCGGTGATCACGATAACGTTGTATAATCTTCGCTCTTTCTGTTTGGTTTTGCTGGGTTTGTGTAAGCGACGATTCTCTACGCAACGGTGGCGAGAGTTTAAATTCAAATACCCATTTAGAAGCGTTCTTTTTGACAGGCAAAAACAAATGCAAATAAGGAAGTAAGCAGATGATTATCACGATATTAAGTATGGTCATTAAGTTTCGACAACATGTTTCTATTAAGTTTAAAGCTATTAGAGAAAAGGCTTATTAAGGAAACTGTTTTTTATAACGCATAGAGCATTATATTATGTTTATGGTTTCCGCTAAAACAAAACAGCACAGATATAAACATAACATTTTATTGAAGATGGTAAATTATAGCCTATACGTTATACCTTTATATTATGTGTGCGTATTACGTTGCCACATCCGGAAACGAAAAACAAGTACTTAACACAAATGATTAACTAAGTCGTAGGACTTGTGCAGTTAAGGTGTGTTATAATTGTACAATTTTACGGTTAAAACGAACTTTTGCGCCCGCTGTTTTCGATTGGTTTCTAACCGTAACGGACAATAAGTAGTGTCGCTTTACCTTTCCTATTTCACCCATCTTATTACAATAGTAAACTATAGTCTCATTCGAATGAAATCATGGTTTGAAATGATAAAATAAATCAGCCGAAAAATTTAGCAATTTGGTGTTGCACGAGTTATGTTGTACGGCGCGTTGTTGCTGTCACCGGCGCGGCGGCGCGGGCGCTGTCGCAAGCTACCGCGCAGTTGCGGCCCACCACCTTGTGAAATGGTCGTATCTGAAGCTATATTAAATCCCGTCGCACCCTGATGGGTTTTGTTACACGGAAAACTATCGTGCGCCACTGATACATCGCTCTTATCAAATCCGCTGGCTTCTATCACACACCTCGAAACAATGTCAATACAATACCGTTAATATGGCATACTTTGTTGCGGCTGATGCGACAGTTACCATTTAGCAAGAAATTATCGCACATTCGCATTGATGTAGTCTAATTGTTTTGATATAAGCTCAATACGAACAGTTAACATGGAGTGGTTAAAAGTTACAGTGATCTGTTTACTTGTCTGTGTATTGAAGTGTTCGGCGATGTCGCTCAGTGAGATTGAGGAGTTCAGTAATTTCCTTGAGAAGACCGCACAATTGGATGAGATCTTGAAGAGTAAGTGCTCATTAGTTTTAGTGTTAGCATACCTAAGTGAAAATAGCTTTTATAAACAAGTACTTAGAATCTAGCGGCCCGTAGTTATCTATTTGTTTATATAGACTTGCTCGTAATTATTTGGCGAAAGCCTCTGTCGTGACGCGCTTTCGCTGACTTATATGAACCGCAAGTGCGGGAACTGTGAGCTACTGTGACTGCTGCATAGGTATAATAATTATAATTTATAATAAGCCATTGTGTAGCGTAGCTTAGGTACTAATTTACATTTTTAGAAGGAAACCCAGATGACGATTACGACGATGAAGAGGCGGTGTCCGATGACGCTTGGGAGCAGAGTGGCAAGTTCGAGGGTGACTTGATTCTCAATGACCGCCAGCGACGACTGATCGTCCAGGATGTTGTCGAAGGTCTCTCCAGGAACGGCCTGAGAGACAGCACCAAGAGATGGCCAGACAACGAAGTTATTTATTACATCCAGAAGGAACATTTTTGTGAGTCCATGTATTAAAACTGGCAGCACTTCTTATTTTATTAAACGGATGTAAGGATATGGTGACAGTGTGATTCTGTCTGTTGATATGGCGTGTGACTACAAAGTAGCCAAGCAGGTGCCCTTCCCTTCTTTGAATACCTAAATTATGCATAGGTCGTAATTTTGTGCACACCTATTTTCATTATGTGTCTCACGAGTCCATGAACACTGGTTTTCTAGGCACAATAGTAAAACAATGGAGATAGGGTTTTATAAGAACATACAATAAAATTGATATATTTTTTTCAGCTGGGGATCAAGTGCAAGCAATCCAAAATGGAATAGACGACCTCGCGCAGGCATCCTGCATTAAATTTAGACCTTACAGAAAAGGAGATCGCGATGCAGTTGTTATTCAAGTACGTATTCAAACCATTCTTAACAATCTTTAAAGTTCAGTATCTTCAGAGTTCTGAAGAAAATTTTCCTTGAATATTTTAGTCCTGCAGCTTTAGCTTTAAAGGTTTTCTAAGCCATGAATAAAATAAACTCGTCTCGTAACTCCATTGATAAATATTATTAGTACCTACTCGAAGCATCGTTACGTTCCAAAGTCCTGCTTACGAGCAGTGCGAAAGGCAGAATAATGCATATCAATGAGTTATTCCTACTAATCGCATTCCGTAAGTTGCCTTAAGTCAACAAATAAGTAAGGAACAATTTTGTTGGTTCAATAAACTAGTAAAATCATCTCATAGTGGCCCCGATTCCTGCAGACATCTCTTAATTTTACTTTAAGTTATACCTGTCATTTTCTTATCCGCCGAAAAGGAAAGGGACGGATGATTGACAGCTCTTAATTTTAGGAAGAATGAGTAAATAAATGAATAACCCGGGCGAATTTTTAGACGGTTGTTTTAGATATGTGCTTAAAATTGACGTGTGTTCCATAAATTTTATGCTTGTCGATTACCCGTCCCTTTCCTTTTCGGCGGATAAGAAAGTGACAGATATAACTTAAAATAAAATTAGATGGTGTTTACAGGAATTAGCACCACTGAGTCTCGCTTATAATCGCCGTTGGGGTAGGCAAGGACATCAATAAGACAACTCGTTGCCACTCCTGATATTCATACCAAGATGGTTATAAGTAAATCGGCCTCATGCCCAGAAAGATTGCTTTAGTTAGGTACTACTTAGTTCAATGTTTTGGAAAGAAGTTTTGCGGCCACAGTTCTAAATTATTGCAGTTTTAAACGGATATAAATGATAATACCTCACAAAAATAATATTAACGAAAGAACAAACTCAATCAGGCTCAATTTTCCTGTTCACTGGTTTTAAACTAATTTTACCTTATCCTGGAGATCAAACTAAAATAATTTATGCAACTGACGACTGATCGATCCATCGTTGCGGATCGATCGTTTCCAAAGATTTTGAATTATATAATAAGAAATGCTCCATATAATAACAAAGTGGAACGTAACATAATACAACCATCAGTGCATCCAAGTGAACTAATAGTAGACGATCTAAATGGTTATCCTAACTAAATACGAAGTTCGGTATCTTTTGAATGTTTTAATTTGTATGATTCTCAAATAAAAACCACTTTATTTTCCTGATATCAAAGCTAAGGCTAACCGTAGTTTCCACTAGATGTGCTTGAATAGATCATACTCGAGTGATACCTAATACCTATTACAGCCAAGTAATTAATTATGGAGATCGTCGTGGAGATCCTTGGGGGAGGCCTATGCCCAGCAGTGGGCGTCATACGGCTGATGATGAATTAATTTTTACGAATCTCAAATGTGGCTAAATAAAAGAAGCAGTGTATTTACTTAGTGCTTTTACAGGTCTTCTGCTACTACTTATTTCACTCGTGTGAGTTGTGAGATCAATCTCATTATTCTACTAAGTAAAAGTTGATTAATATACGGCTTTTCTATATGTTTATCATTACGATGCCTAAGGGTGCTATCAGACAGGAAGCGGTCACGCGTTTGCATTCTCCATTAATAACTGTGTTGTATTATTTTACGTAGACATCCGCAGGCAATGTACCTAACGTACCGCGTGGTTGACCTTCTGCCCAATAGAACCCCAACCGTAATATTTGTACCCGTTTTGGTTAGAATAGCGAACCTTTAAACACAAAAGTACCAATACCCTACTAGTAGATATACCAAGACTTTCTCTAACATATCTCTAAGTAAGATGTCGGTTCCAGGGTAGCAGGCGCGGCTGCTTCTCTCAAGTGGGCTACCAAGGCGGGTACCAGGTGTTGAACCTGTCGGGGCGGCACCCCGTGGGCCGCGGGTGCTTCCGCCACGGCACTGTGGTGCACGAGCTGCTGCATACCCTCGGCTTCTACCACATGCAGAGCAGCCCCGACAGAGACGACTACATCGATGTTGTCTGGGAAAACATCGTTGACCGTAAGTGTTTGCTTTATCACAAAAGCAATTGCTTTCCCTCTTCAGTTAAATAATTATTATCTTTCATCATGGTACAAAGTTGTCGTAATTTTAGTAATAAAGAGATCACGCACAGCATATTAAAAAAATTCCATTTAAGTACGGTAATTATTTTGTTCACAAAGCGTTAGTTATCAGCGTTTCTATAAAGGCAGCCGGTTATGTAATAAAGTAAGTATACTGCCTACACCAACCTACCTGCTCCGCGGAGGTCCATGTTGCTCTATGACCTACCTATCATCATATCATGAATAGGAGGAACTAAGTGTACAGAACAATTTACAGTCGAAAGTCTCTATCATCAAACAAATTATTACTTTATTGATTTTGTCATCTACTTAGCACCAATAGTAGGTTTAGAATAGTACCTAAGCAAAGCATTACTTCGCAATCTAAAGGTACCTGCATCAATAGAAAAAAAAACGATATAACGCAGAACAGTGGGAAATGGAGCGTGTATTGGCTGGTAAGTACTTATATTACAGGCACTGTTGTATTCTGTCTAACTAATAACCCTAAAAGAGTGTAGAAATGTTCATACCTCTGATATAAAACGAACATGTATCTAAATGGTGGTAATGTCGTGGTGGAGTATGCTCTATACACCCTCCGGTTGATTGAGGGGAGGCCTGTGCCCAGCAGTGGGACGTATATAGGCTATTTATGTTATGTATCTAAATATATTGGGGGTAGGTAAGAAAATAAGATAACTAACACAGTTAGTTTAGGGTTAACCGATGATCAAAATATCAAAGGACGGAATTCGAAGACCAGAACGCTTATATAGATATTCATTGTGACAGAAGAGCATGGACACACTATTGCCAGTATTTTCCAGGTAACATAACATAAACAGCCTATATATGTCCCACTGCTGGGTACTGGCCTCACCTCAATCTACCGGATGGGGTATGGAGCATATGCTGTTTTTACGGCTAATCTCCGGGACTAAAGGCTTAACATGCCCTCCGAAGCACGAATCATCTTACTTTTTCGGACAATCAGGGGGGTTAAAATGGCCACATCGAAGCAATTCATCTAAGAAAGCAATATTGTTATTTGACATTTGTTTGCATTGCGCACTTACTTTTATATATGTCACCGTAAAATTGTAAATAACGTTAGATTATAATCTATCTCGCGAGATTGTGAACTGTCGATTGCGACTGCTTACAATTTAACGTATTAAAAAAGAACCCCGGGACAGAATCTGATAGAACTTTGCCAGATTCATAGGGAAAGCATAAGCTTTCATTACATATAAGTCTCATCAGTGGAGGTTCTTGGACCAAATTTCATACAAAAGTGCCCATTGTCATTTCAATATTGCTTTCGGCTATTTTAACCCCGCAGGTGATTCAAGCCGGCAATCTCCTTACCAAACAAAAGACAGACTAACAAAGGATAAGCCTCGGTATTTGCCGGGCCAAAAAACCTAAAACTTGTTGACCAGGCGGAAAGACAGTATAAAGAACATTGTAGTAGACCTAAAGCTCACTTCACCATGCTAAAATGCGATAACATCGTAGGTAAGTACCTATGATCTACCGTTACAATACGCAATGCACCTTACACAAGTTGAATACAAATTACCCCGTCATCGCAATCAGGTTTATTCTTTTCAATAGAAATAGAATGTTACATGACACAATAATCTTAATCTAATTGTGTTAAAAGAAATCGTTGCACCTTTAGTCAGTACGTTTCCGGAAAATAACAAACCGGCAAATTACAGTTTAGATCAGATTGCCTAAGAGTCAAAAGAATACTTAGTATTGAAAATGACGCGTTTTTTAAAAGAGAAAACGGAATCGATTTTCGTTGAAAAATTACATAGTTATAGCCATTTGAAATTAGGGAGTTGATGTCTCAACTGAAAATAATATTGCTCGTACGTATTTAAAACTAATTCTGTTTATACTACAGCGGCGAAACACAACTTCCGCAAGTACAACACGTTCTCGGTGACGGACTTCGGAGTGGGCTACGACTACGACAGCGTGCTGCACTACAGCCGACGAGCCTTCTCCAAGAACGGACAGGACACCCTGGTGCCTAAGAAGGTGATAACCTTTTCATTGACCAATACAACACGTCCGCTTATAGAAATATAAACGTTAATCAACATAACTTTTTTTTCAGGGCGGAGCTTCAATCGGACAAAGAGTTGGACTTTCCGACAAAGATACTCAAAAACTTAACAAAATGTACTGCGACGCGGATTCTGACAATGCTAGTGCCGACGAAGAGGCTCCCCAAAAATCTCCCACCAAAAAGAAGAAGCCTAAGAACAAACCGTTTCAAGGACATGGCATAGGATACCATCAAGGTAAAACCATCGTTATAAAGATAGCGCCTGCGGCTCAAACGTATAAATTGGATGACGAGCCAAAATTTCATGTGTTTGATCATTTTAGTAAAACGCCGCAAGCCGTGTCGCCGGCGGTTACTGAAGGAACTGGAGTTGGAGAAGAAATAACATACCACCACGATCCTTATAACTATAACATAGAGGACTACAGGAAATTTTCAACCAGGCTCATTCAAGATACAGACAAAGAGAAGAAAATTAATCAAAACGAGTATCCGGATAAAGCGGTATCTGTAGTTACAAATGATGATAACAAAAATCTTAACTCTGAAAATCCAAAATACACATCTCAAGAACTGGCTAAAAATGTCGAGTCAAACAATAACAAAGATATTAATGATGCATTTGATAGATTAAGTAGAATTTTAAAAACCCACGTGTATCCGTCTCAAACACCTGATCTTGAAATATACAAGACACAATCAGATTATAGTGGGTTATATAGACCAGCAATCAAATATAAACCTACACCGGAAGTAGCGCAAGATGAGAAAGTATTTGGATCTACGTTAGTACAAGCAGACCCAGTCCATAAAAGCAAAGCAGTCAGTAATAATGCACGTGAGACTGATAAAAATGCCGTAGAATTATTCGACGAGGAAGGGCGATACAATCCTAACTATTTATCAAATCAATTTGATTCATCGTATGGTATATCCTATCCTCTCAACAAAGTGCCCAAACTCAATCTGGAGAAGTTCAAGACACCATCTTATGCAACATTAGAACGTTTAGCTAACAAACATGATTACAGTAGTTATTACAAACCCAGAGAAGAAGGCGACGCGCCAAATGGAAAGCATACCTTATTTGGTTACGTCGTACCCGTGCCCAATAAATGGTATAATAATGACGATATTAAAAAAGACAATGAGAAATATAATCAAGACTCCTACACTTCTCTGGCAGAAGGAGAACTACGTGAAAATGTTTCAGCGAAGCTACTTCAGCAGATACCTGCAGAGAATCAGAAAAGAACTCTACTTGGGCGTGATCCCTCTGGACAAGCATATTCAATATTTGGCGTCCTGGTTCCATTAACACAAAAATGGTACAAAGTAGATTATGATCCGCATACGGGTTCATATTTAATAGAAAAACCTGAGTCTAGTGAGGATTACAGGTAATGCTAACGGGGACCTAATACTACTAGATAAGTAAGTAGTTAGAATTTGTAATGGTATAAATAATATCTTTGCAATGTGTTTGCAACACCAGCCGTAATATATAAAGTGAAATATAGAGGATCTCGATGTCCAAAAGCGATTAACCATTGATGTTTATTATGTTACTATATATTAACAAATAATATGGTCATGTTTTTTATATTCTTAATTTACTGTTATTGAAAATAAATTGAATAAAATAAATTTCAATATATTTATTTTTTATCCAAGTTCCAGTCCCACCCGAGTTATTTCTATAGACTTGGCTTAAAGGTCGTAACATTAAAAAGATATAATATGTATTTTAGCCACAAACATTTAATACTTTATGTAGAAATAAAAAGCTGGTGTAAATTATAAATGGACTGTATTTTAAAATTAAGTTTAACAAATTACAACCATTATGCAGTGAGTTGAGGAGAAGAAGAAAAAAATACAGGCAACATACAAAAACTTAGATTATGGTGTTACCATTAACATAAAAACGTTTTGTTATTTTTTATTTATAATTATGCAGAGTATTTTATGAAATGAATGAAATTAAATCTTATTATTTATAAATTGAATTATACACATTATTTATTATATATTTGATGTTAATTAATTTAACATAGTTGGGCCGGGCCCATGAGCAAGTAAGTATGAACAGTTATATTTAAGTCATAGAAGTTTAAACATATTTATATCAGAATATAAGTAAATCATTTTTAAGAGAGATTTATGATGAATTACAAAAAGTTAAACTTTGTTTTTAAACATTTTGATATTTAAGTTATGAAAGGCTAAACCTTTTTACGAATTTGAAATTATAACAAACAAAACATGTTTAAGAATGTTGAAGTTATAAAATATTAAACACAATATTATTATTGAGCAATTGCTCAACAAGTAATCAATATAATTGGAACAAGCAGGCACTCTTCAGCCCTACGACTGTATGGAGGTCTTGGGTTCAGTTGGTTAGCACATAGTGCACTAACCAACTGCTAAAGAGTACCTACTTGCTCATTTATTGGCAAGAGACTTAATTTTCTATAAGATCTCAAGTATATCTTGTTGTTAGGCATTTTTATTTCAGCTACCCTGACTCTACCATCTGGCCCGGGAACTATCTTCACAATTCTGGCCATGGGCCATGTCATTGGTGCAGTGTTATCACTGCGCACAATGACAAGGTCTCCTTCTTTTAAATTGGGGTGGCCTTGTTGCCATTTTGGTCTACTTTGTAGTAGTGTTAGGTAGTCCCCTGACCAGACCTTCCAAAAGTCTTGCTTGATTTTAGTTAAAACTTTCCAAAATTTCAATCTATTGATAGACTTATCAGAGAGATCAGGTTCAGGATAGCTTGTCAGAGCACTGCCTATAAGGAAATGCCCAGGCGTTAAATATTCATAGTTAGAAATATCAGAGCTTATAGGAAGCAGAGGCCGCGAGTTTAACACTGCTTCAATTTCTGTAATAACGGTGTATAGTGCTTCAAATGTTAAGATAATGTTACCAACAATTCTTTTAAAATGAAATTTAAAGCTTTTTACCCCCGCCTCCCACAAGCCCCCAAATTCTGGTGAATAGCTTGGTATGAATCTAAACTTGATAGAGTTAGGAATACAATAATAGTCAACAGCATCTACATGCTTTTTAGATTTAAATAGATCATGTAGTGCATTCAACTCATTGGCTGCGCCTTTAAAAGTTTTAGCATTATCACAAAATATTTGTTCTGGCATTCCACGTCTGGCAATAAATCGTTTGAGGCATGCTAAGAATGCGTCTGAAGTTAGGTCACTCACAAGTTCCATATGGATGGCCTTTGTTGTGAAGCAGACAAAGAGCGCAACATAACCCTTGGTCACTAATGGCTTTCGCAATCGAGAAACCTTCACATTAAACGGACCGCAAAAATCTACACCGACAATATTGAATGGCCTAGCGGCAGTAATTCTTTCCTGTGGAAGAGACCCCATGAGCTGTCTAGCTGCTGCAGCTTTTAGGTGAAAGCACTTAACACAGCTGTTTACTATCTTTTTGACTTCGCGTATGCCACTCACTAACCAAAATCGCTGAGATAAGGAACTGAGCACCAATTTGGCACCAGCGTGTAGAAGGCGTAAGTGTTCATTACGTATAATAATATTTGTGACATGACAAGATTTGGGCAAAATTGGAGGGTGCTTCTTATCAAACGGGAGTTCTTTAGAATTCTGGAGCCGACCTCCAACACGTAGTATGCCGTTTTGGTCTAAAAAAGGATGAAGATTCAATATGCCAGACTTTAAGTTGGAATTATTTTTAAGACATTCTATTTCCTTAGAGAAATATCTTTTTTGAGTAGTACGAATAATTACTAATGTAGCATTATGTATCTCCTGTGGTGTCAATGAATCACTATTTTTGTTAGTATTTTTCTTGCAATTATTATAGAATCTGTAAATGTAGGCAACAACTCTTTGTAATTTATGAAAGTCAGAATATTTATCAAGAAAATTGTATGGAAATGTGTCATCTTTGCTAGAGTTACAAGTGGGTTCATTGACATCACAGACATTGGCCACCAATTCGACCTCATGAGAGGATGGAATGGGAAATTGTATTTCACTTATAGAGTGTTGAAAATCTTTATCTGATAAGTTCTTGGGGCCATGCCACCATTGTGCATTTGATTCCAGCTTGTGTGGATCACATCCCCTGGAGAGCAGATCAGCAGGGTTTTGAGTGGTGCTGACATAAGACCACATAGTGTCATTAGTCAATTGTTTTATTTGATTGACTCTATTAACCACATAGGGGTTAGATTTTAAGTTTGAAGACTTGATCCAAGCAAGTGTTATTTGAGAATCACTGTATAAGTAGACAGAAAGAGTAGGGAATCTACCTTTTAAAATATTTTGAACTCTGTGCGCAACCTGCGCGAGAAGAAGAGCACTGTTTAACTCCAACTTTGGAATGGTGATAGACTTATTCAATGGGGCGATGCGGGACTTAGAGCACAACAAGTTAACAGAGACTGTGCCATCAGAGTTAACTATCCTTAGGTAGAGGCAACATCCGAATGCTTTCATAGAAGCGTCTGCGTATCCGACAAGCTCCACAATGACCACTGTACGTGAATTTACACATCTTGGTACACTAATCGTACCCATTGAAGTTAAGTTGTTCAGAAATCTATATCTACTAAAAGCTTTGCTACGGGTATTACTGATAACGTTAAATGTGTCTTTTGTAAAGGAGAGCACTTCATATTCAAGTGCAAGGATTTTCAACAGTTGGACATAAATGAGAGGAAGGACTTTGTACAAAAGAACATGCTATGTTTCAACTGTCTTAGAAGAGGCCATTCAGCTTACAAGTGTTTACAGTCCACTACATGCAAAAAATGCGGCAGAAGACATCACTCCTTAATACATGGATACATCACAACTAAAGAGCCACTGCAATTGGAACACACAGAGTCACAAGAAGTAAATGTACAAACAACAACAGCTATACACACGGAAAACTAAACTTTTTATTGTCCATTCATAGATTATACAAATTGACCATAGACAACAAACTTATTATTTTTTTTAAATATTTTGGCGATGTCACACAAAACAGTGCGTTTGGTGACTTGATTGCTAACAGGTGGGAGTGTTATTTGCAGTTCAAACTTATCAGTGTGACCATTCCAGTTTATTCCCAGTATCTTGCGAGTAGTTTGCTCTGCACCCTCAATATTTGGAGAGTTAGAAGCCCATTTGTGTAGTAGAAATCCTCCTTTCTGTAGTAATAAGACAAGATCTTGTTTGAGAATCTTGACACTCTCTTCAGTAGAATGACCCGTCAGAAGATCATCGATGTAAAAGTCATTCAATGCCGTCTCAATAACTTCTTCTTTAAAGTTTGGCCTCTCATCTTCAGCTATTTGCTTTAAAGTTTTAATAGCCAAATATGGCGCACATGATGTACCATATGTCACAGTAGTGAGTCTGAAGTGTTGTATTTTGTCGTGAAATCTATAAAGAATCCTTTGATAATCGGTGTCTCTAGGGTGTACTTGAATTTGACGGTACATTTGTCTAATGTCACCAATCAAAACTACTTGATGTTTTCTCCATTTTAACGTAACATCTCTGATATCATTCTGCAAGGCTGGACCGATCATCAAATTCTCATTAAGTGACTTTCCATTACTCGTCTTCGCTGAACTATCAAACACGACGCGTAGTTTGGTAGTGAGATGCTGTTCATTCACGACAGCGTGGTGTGGTAAGTAGCAAACTTTATCCTTTTGTATCTCTTCCTCTTCTTCTATAACTTCCATATGCTTTTGTTGTAAATAGTCATGCATGAATTGATCGTATCTCTCTTTTAATTCTGGTTTACTCTTGAATTTCCTTTCTAAGTAGTTTAGTCTCTGTGTAGCTAGTGTAAGTGATTCTCCGAGGTCTGGCGGGTATGTAACGAAAGGTAGTTGAACTCTGTAACGCCCATCCTCTAATCTCTTATGTGTCTCTTCATAAAACTTTTCACACCGTTTCTCTTCATTGGTTTGTATTGGTGTCTCTGTTTTCTCTTCAATCTCCCAAAATGATTTAAGAAGTGTGTCCATCTCTACTCTTGTATGATGTATATGGATTTAATATAGCAATTTTAGACCCATTTACAGTTCTCTTTAAATTAACAAATTTGCTCTTCCCATCTGTATTATTATTAATTATATCAATCTCTTTTTCAAAATGTATGTTCTGTGATAATTTTAATAAAATCTCCAATGAATTATTTAACTCTTTAGTTGGTAAGTATTTAGGAAATAGCAAGTTTGTTTTAGTTTTTTGTTTCACACAATTGTAAAATCTCATTACATATGCTATAACGCGAACTAATGTCCTCAGATTAGAATATTTTTCAAATATATATTGTCCAAAACCGTTATCACTGTTATCACTTTTATTTATGATTGGCATTTTATCACTCACAACACTGACATGCACTTTAACTTTCATTTCTTCTTCTGTAGGTTCTATCTCGACATCTGATCTTCTAGTCGGCAATGCGTCTCTCTCGTTGAGCCAGCCAGGCCCCCTCCACCAGAGGATGTGGTCGGGAAGCTCGGTCGGTGAAATCCCTCGCGATGCCACATCAGCAGGGTTGTCCTGCGATGTCACGTGATGCCATCTCTCCTTCTCGACGACATTGATGATCTCGGTAACTCTATTCGCTACAAAGGTAGTCCAGCAGCTGGGAGTACGTTGAAGCCATGCCAACACAATTGTAGCGTCTGTCCAAGCGTAAACATCTTGATTTGGTATAGTTAGCGCAGATTGAATTCTGTGCAACAACTTGGCTAACAGAACTGCGCCACATAGTTCTAGCCTCGGTAAAGAGACTTGCTTTACCGGAGCAACTCTCGTTCTAGCTTCAAGCATAGTCACCAGTATAGCAGTGGGTGTGATGACTCTGCAGTATACCACAGCTGAGTAGGCGATGGTAGATGCGTCGGAGAATCCGTGGAGCTCAATCCTCTCGACGTCATCAGTAATGCCGATCCATCTTGGCAACTCTATAGTTGGCATTTTCTCTAATTCCTCTCTATATCGAAACCATTCGTCCCTAAGAGTCTCTGTTAACTGGTCATCCCAATCTAACTTATTGAGCCATAACTTTTGTAGCATACTTTTAGCAACAACAACCACAGGTGCAAGCCAACCTGCAGGATCATAGATTTTGGCGTGATGTCAAACTCTACCTTTGCTTTTGTAGTACTCTTGCTTGAGCCAACTCCGGTGACATTACCATAAATAGGCACTCTCTTTAAACCTAAGTGTTGGCACGCAGCCTCTGTAATTAAGCATGCCTGCGATCCCTGGTCTACTAGAGCTCGCAGTGTAGTGTACTCATTGTCCTTTCTCTGAGATCTGTAAAAGTTGTTCAGAAAACTATTCCAAACTATTCCAAACTATTCCAGAAAACTATTCCAAACCACAAACCAGCATGTAGAAATAAAAAGCTGGTGTAAATTATAAATGGACTGTATTTTAAAATTAAGTTTATCAAATTACAACCATTATGCAGTGAGTTGAGGAGAAGAAGAGCACTGTTTAACTCCAACTTTGGAATGGTGATAGACTTATTCAATGGGGCGATGCGGGACTTAGAGCACAACAAGTTAACAGAGACTGTGCCATCAGAGTTAACTATCCTTAGGTAGAGGCAACATCCGAATGCTTTCATAGAAGCGTCTGCGTATCCGACAAGCTCCACAATGACCACTGTACGTGAATTTACACATCTTGGTACACTAATCGTACCCATTGAAGTTAAGTTGTTCAGAAAACTATTCCAAATTTTGAGTTGTTCTTGGGGCAAAATTGCATCCCAGTCTATTTTCAATGACCATAGGGTTTGCATATAAAGTTTGGCCACAACAATTATGGGCCCTATCAGGCCGAGTGGGTCAAACATCTTGCCAATGAAACTCAGAACTTTCCTTTTGGTTTGAATATCATCATTGTTAATCATTGGACAAGAAAATGTCAAGGTGTCATTTAAAATATCACATTTTAACCCAAGTGTTTTAACTATATTGTTGGTATTGATGTCCAACTTTTCAAAGTACTTATGGTCATTGGGGAGATCGTCGATCACTGGAGAAAAGTTGCTGCACCACTTGTGTAGTGTGAAGCCACCCTTTTTCAAAAGTGCGATAAGCTCATTTTTGAGTTGAAGAAGCTCTGAAGTATCATCAGATCCACAGATGACATCATCGACATAAGTGCTTTGCAATATAGCTTGAGTGGCGAGTGGATATTGATCACCGAATCGTTCAGTCAATTCAATCAGGCAGCGGGTAGCCAAGAAGGTAGAAGCCTTCAGACCATAAGTCACGGTTTGGAGCTGTAAACAACTGATAGGCTTGTTTACATTGTCACGCCACAGAATATTTTGAAGACATCTTTGGTGTGGATTGATAAAGACACTACGAAACATTTTTTGAATGTCACATGTAAGTGAATATATGAAAGTCCTCCATAAGAGTAGGATATCGAATAGCTCACTTTGGACCATTGGACCGTTCAACATGACATCATTCAGTGATATGCCAAGCTTGGACTTCATGCTTCCATCAAACACAACACGTAATTTGGTGGTTAAGCTTTCCTCATTAAAGACTGCATGGTGAGCCAGAAAGTAAACATGTCCATTTAGGATATCATAGTCGCTCAGATCAACAATCTTAGCATGCCCCAATGCAATATACTCTTCGATGAAATTTTTATATTTTTCCAAATACAAAGGGTTACGTTTAAATTTTCTTTCCAGTGTTAAAAATCGTTGTAGTGCCACTGAGAATGAATCCCCAAGCTGCAACTCGTCCACTTTTGAAATCAAAGGCATATCAACATGTAATTTATTATCTTCAAGTATTATAGTGTCCTGAAAACATTTCTCAGCCTTCTGAAATTCTTTAGTGGGCATTGATGCAGACTGAGGAGCACTCTCAGAAAGCCAAAATTGTTCCATCACATTTTCTAGTTTTCTAGTGTCACAAATTGCCAAGTTGGAGACTAAAGCATCATTATCATGTGATTTACATTGAATATTTCCACCAAGGGTATAGCCAAACAAGGTATTCTGCAAAAGCAAACCGTCCCCAACCTTCACCTGTCCATTCTGTAAAATGTTGAAATAGATGTCAGCACCTAAAAGAATGGAAATCTCAGCTGGAATGTTGAAATCAGGATCAGACAACTGAATGTTCAATGGAATATTTAGATTGGAAACATCAACGGTTTGCTGTGGCAGATCAGATGTGATGGAACCTACAACGTGACATGAAATGTCAAACTGCACATCATTTACTGGAGAGTGAATGGTCACATCAACCAATTTTGTCATTTTATTGCTTTTGTTTCCTATGCCAATAATATTGGTGTTATGACATTTAGGATTTAATCCCAGTTTAGCAACAAGGGATGAGGTTATAAAAGAAGCTTGACTTCCTGAGTCAAGAAGCGCTCTGACACATAGCTCTGAGCCCCGATAGGTAATTAATTTCACCTTGATAGTAGGTAATAATATACTCATTGATGAGTTGGTTGAATGCAATGCAACTGTATTTTTTGAATTGCAATCAGAATTGTCTTTATGCAGAAGAGAATTGTGCCCAGCTTTACAAGTCTTGCACTGAAAAGAAAATCGACATTTTCCAGTGTGACATTTTAAACATATTGTGCACAATTTTTTCAATTGGACAAACTGTTCACGGTCTTGTATAGAAGCCGTTTTAAATTTAGGACATGCATGGAGTCCATGGCTTGCATTTTCGCAAAAAGAGCATTGATGAACATTTTTAGTGACAATGTTGGTCACTTTATTTGTAGTACCCTTCATATTGTCAGGAGAACTATCTTCGAGGGCTATAGCACGCTTCTCAAGAAATGAAATAAACTCATCCATAGTTGGGAGAGTGTCTGTGTCTCTATCCAATTGATAGGCACGATTGGTATAGATATCCAATTTTTTAGTCAATATAGAGATTAAAAGCATGTCCCATTGATCGACGGGCTGCTGAAAATTTTTTAGAGCATATAGCTGCTGCTGAACTTGTGAAATAAAAGACCGTATAGCGGCCGCTGTTCCCCTCTGCATAATGGGCAATTGTAAAATAATATTTATGTGATTCATGATAAGCCTCGCTTTGTTGTCATATCGTTGTTTCAGGAGACCAATTGCTTCTTTATAAGATTTATTTACCAAAGGCAAATTAACAATGACTGACAAGGCGTCATCTGTCAGATATTTCCGCAAATAGAAAAGCTTCTGCACATCTGAAAGAGAGCTATTGTTGTGAATCACCGCTGTAAATAAATCCATAAATGGAGTATATTTAGTGAAGTCTTTACCAGAAAAAACTGGGATATCTATATTGGGCAATTTAGATGTGTTTACATTTATACATTCAGATGTGCTTAAGCCTTTGTACACAGAGTTTAGTTTTGATATAATGTTGAAGTATTTATCTTCCATAATAGCTACATCTTCATCATCATTTTCATCAATGCACAAGATCTCTAGTTGAAGCCTTTCATAGTCTTTAAAAGTTGTATTAAGTTTTTCTATTCGCGCCTTAATGCTCTCCGCGTTAGCTGACTCCATAGCTTTAGTGTCATTCGTGAAAGTATAAATACGAGTTACAGTACCTTTCAAATGTCCACGGGCGATTCGCATCTTTTTAAGCCTATCGTCTTCCGTCACTGGAGCCATAATGAAGCCGTAAGTAGTTGTTATCACTTATCTTATCACTTATCTTATCACAAGTTACCGCACTATTACGATATTACCGCAAAGCCGCACTTTATTATATTTTTGACGTAATTCCGCACTATTTGAATTTTACCGCAATGCCGCACCACAATTCCGCATCGAGACGAAGAAGACCGCCGTAGAAAAGCCGCCAAACAAGCCGTAAAGCAACTTTGAATACATACAACAGCTGTCAGCTGTTATTGACGTGACAGTGAAGTGACAGTCGCTGTCAATGTCAATCCTTGCAGTAGGGCCAACACGATATGAACACGACGTTGTTGATGACGTATATCCGAAACTCCGACGCTGCCGACGACTATAGCGCCCCCGGGACGCCCGACGGAAAAAAGTAGAAGTATTTTGTCCAAACGTTTCAAAGTTTGGTAATTTGAAGTAAATGCCTTGTCTGCGCTTATTGAATCGCAAATGCAATCATAGCTTGCAATCCACACTTGTTCCAGGTCGTGGTTATGCTCAATTATGTTCACACCTCACTTGTTCACTATATAACACCCTATAGCGGGTCGCGAACTCAACTTGAGATTTTACGTGAAATACGCGACTATGACACTGCACTACTATCATATAAGTCAGAAGGACCACAAACCAGCATGTAGAAATAAAAAGCTGGTGTAAATTATAAATGGACTGTATTTTAAAATTAAGTTTAACAAATTACAACCATTATGCAGTGAGTTGAGGAGAAGAAGAAAAAAATACAGGCAACATACAAAAACTTAGATTATGGTGTTACCATTAACATAAAAACGTTTTGTTATTTTTTATTTATAATTATGCAGAGTATTTTATGAAATGAATGAAATTAAATCTTATTATTTATAAATTGAATTATACACATTATTTATTATATATTTGATGTTAATTAATTTAACACTTTAAGAGGAGCAGACTAAACATAAAATTAAATATCACACAACATTGATATGTGTAGCATAGCAATTATTGTATTATGCTCACGATACAAGCCTAGCTAGTATTTTAGAGAACGCTAATTTTGTAATCTGTGACTTTTTAGCGGGAACGGGAACGGGAACGGGACGGTTGTTGCTTTCTTCATTGAATAATCTAAATAATTAATAAAAGGTGGCGTTTTGTGGTTAACGATCGCATTAAGTTAGTCGGAAAAATTAAATATAAACAAAGTGTACCTATCTATTTTCGCTTCATGCCAAGAAGCCGCTTCATAACTCGAAAGTCATTCATCGTCATCACCTTTCATCATTTCATTAAGTAATCATCATTAAGAAAAAATACATAAGATATCGACGGGGAAGAAGCAAATACTCCTATCTTACACAGACCTAACTTTACAGGAGGAGGAAAAAACTGAATAACTTTTTTGTTAATAATTATAGCGCGACGTCATGTTCTGAAGGTAGTTTTGTTATTTCAAGAGACATTTTTTTAAACTAATATTAATTTTGTATAAATAGAGGAATTAAAGTTAATGTAAGTTAGAGCCTATTGGTTTCTGTGTTGGGTCGAAAGTTTTGACGTTAGACGGTTTTTCCACTTGCAATTAATCCTTCAAATTCCTATTGTTTGACTTATTTCTCTTTGTAAACTATTCACTGTAGCTTCAAAAACCTATTAATAATTAAAAAAAACAATAACTATAAAACTAAAGTAAATTATACATGATTTTGTAAGATAGGATGTATTGCTTTGAATGAATTTCAAATTATGTTCAAGTTAGGAGATATTATAAAGCAATGCCGCAACATTTAACTAGTAAATATTTAACTGTAAACTATTATAAAGCATGCAATATAATAACAAATAATCGTATTTTTTAAAAAATACTGAAACGACAGCTTTTTTAAAGAAAGTGCTACGCTTAGCATTTTTAATGAAAATAAACTTTGATCTTAAACAAGGTTTAACAAATTATTTATTGATCATGATAAAGTAGGCACCTTCGTTTTTTAATTGGCATTTAAAAAAAATATCAATATAGTACGAATTATATATTTATTAAGTCAATAATCAACTGAGATCAACAAGTAGGTACTTATTAAAATCATTATCAATAGCCCGGTCAATATTTGGTTGGCGGTTGTAGAGTATGTGGGAGGAATCCTATGATTTTTCTTCAGGAATGTGTTCCGGAACACATTCCTGAATGTGTCCTTATTTATGGAGTTAACATAGTAAAAATTCCCACGTTTACATGGTGTCATTTCCGTAACTAAATGTTTACCAAACCATACAAAAATATAAAATATCGATATTTTTGTATGGTATTGGTCGTTCGATTTACTTCTCACTTTTTATTCTAAATTCCTCTCCAAAATTAAAACTGGGAATTTTTTTGACAAAAAGATAATTATAAATAATCCAGTTATCCAATATCAAATAATTAACTTGTCAAACAATTTTTATTAATAACTGTCTTTAAAAAAATGTTTCGTGTTGCGGAATGGGTGTAGGTCAGAGATACCAATTTTGAGTTTTTCGCTGATATCTCAAAAACGATGCGTCCTAGAGAAAATAACTTTATATTAATTTAAAGAACATTAAATTGTCTACAAATTTGTTAATATAATATTTTTTTGATATTTCGCCCGTTTTCGAGCTACACGCTTAGGAAAAAAATAATTTAATATTGAAAAGTGTCAGTGATCGAATCACCCCAAAAAGTAGATCTTGGGTCCATCATCTCTTATTTTTGAAACAAAGACACATTTCGTGCCATGCCCATTGCCCATCATCATCCATCGACCTCCATCATCTTCCATTAAACAAAAAGACTCATGCTTGATTCTGAAGATAGGAGCTATTATCGATTAAAACATGAGATAGGAGTTATTTATTTCTGTAGAAAGGAGATATTTTTATAAGAAATATTGCAACATATAAAATCTTTATTTTAAGAGCTATTTCTATTCATCGAAAATCACTCTAAAAGTAGGAAATATACAACGGAGATCTTGCCAGCCAACGTAAAATTAAATTTCGCAACGAACTACATCAAAAAGTCGATTTGCCTAAAAATGTAAGATAGGAGTATTTGCTTCTTCCCCGTCGATATGCTAGCAAGCTGTATGGGTATAGTTTCCAGTGCCTTGCCCTTCGGGGGGAAAAAAAAATCCGTGACATAATGACATCTGACGTCTGTCTCTGTCATAATGTATTGTCAAATTATATAGGTACATCGTAAAAACAAAATGATTGTGAAATGTGATTTTAGTTGGTGAAATAATGTTTTTAAATAAATTGTACGCTCAACGCACAATAAAATAGTCATAAGCATTTTAGAAGAATAAATGCAATGTATTTCCAACGCCGGTGACAACGGTAACATTAGCCAGGATTATCGAGACGTCGCTTGTTTTAGTTTTATTTCATGGGTTGTGCCGTATCATGCGTACACCAGACAACAATGGCGTTGTTTGGTAAGCACTCCAGTACAAATAGTAGTGATACTCGAGCAAAGCTAGAACGTAAATTGTACCTAGCCAAAGAATCCCCAGAAAGTGATTTCGATCTATCCGAGTGTGAACTGCGACGAGTCCCATCCGGTATTTATTCAATCTGCAAAGTGTACAGGAAAGAACACTTGCACTTGCACAAGAATCATCTTGAGTCTTTAGATAATGGAGGACATTTATCTGATTTATATCTCATAAAAGTTCTCAATTTGAGTTACAATATATTTTCCAAGATTCCTGATGATATAAGACATTTAATCAGCCTGAATGAGTTGTACATTCAAGGTAATTTAATTAAGGAAATTCCTGAAAGTATTGAATGCTTGCAAAATCTTCAAATTTTAGACATTTCGAACAATAGACTCACTAGGCTTACCCCTGCTGTAGGTAAGTTAAAAAGTCTGCGAAAACTTAATATTACAGAAAACAAAGGACTAAATCAACTGTGCCCTGAATTATGTTATGTTACTAACATAATACAGATTCATTTAGATGGTGAACAATTTGTATTCCCTCCCTCAGAAGTGGCTACCCAAGGCACTACTGAAATAATGAAATTTTTGTGTAATGTAATGGATGTGGATTATTGTCCACCTGAACCTTTTGAGTCCGAAGTGCCTGTACAAAGTCCAAATTTAGTTATAGACCCATTTACAAGACGTAGTTCGATTACATGGGAGGAACATGAGGCTGCCATAATAGAGCAGGAAAACAAAATACATGAAGCTGCCAAGCAACAAAGAGAAAAGTTCTTGTCAAAAATTTTACAAGAGCAACTAGAATTAGATTCAGAAATAGCAAAAATTCAGGAAGTTAAGGATGCAGATCGACAGAGGTTGATTAAAGCTATTCAAGATGATGAAAGAGAAATTGAATGTTTAGTTAAAAATTTCATTCAGTCTGAGAACTTAAAGCCAGAAGTAGTACAGCAACAACTGGCCCATGAACAAGCGGAACATGATCGTATATTGGAAATTACTCGTCAAAACTATGATAACATTAGGAAGGCTGATATTTTAAAGGCAATGGCAACACTCATTGAAGAAGATTATGTTCTTCAGTATTCTAAAAAACATTATGAAGACTCTTTTAATTCTGTTAAGGAAAGTATGCTTATGCAGGAGCTAGAAGGAGCAGAAAAATTACATGATCTACTAAAAGCTAAAGATGATTCACGTTCAATTTTGGTGCAACAACTTCTGGAAGACCAAGATATACAGAAGGCAGTTGTAGCATCCTTAGTTGAGAGAGTTGATGCAAGAAGTTGGAGTTTAAATGAAGAAATTTCTTTAATTTCAAGTCATTTGGCTCGACTCAGTGTGATTGAGCAAGAGAAAAAGAAGCTACAAGTTGCTTACAATTATAATGAATTACTTCATCAGAGAACTCAGTTAGTTAATTTGTTAGATGATCTTTTGGACCAACAGTCTTTAAGAAGAAAACAACTCATAGATACATTAAAGGAAATGGAAAGTCAAACTGATAAGACTACAGATTTTTGGCTGAAAAATTATCAGAAGTTATTAGATTCTGCACCAAAATCTTTACTGAATATTGGAAAACATCTTGATCCAGTATTTGCAAATTATCTTTTACAAGAAGGGGTGATACATTGTTTGCCATTTTTAGTCAAATTTATTTTTTCTGGTGAGTCCTTATTGAATGTCACCCTAGAGGGATTGAAAGAAAATGGGGTTTTGTTGTCTTCAGATAGGGAAGGAATTATAAGAGCAATTGACAATTATGTGGGAGCAAAGAACCAAAACTTTGAGGAAACTGAAAATGTAACTTTACAACCTACTGCTCCAACGGATATAGCTGAGACAGAGCTGCCATATTCAGGGGTAGTAAATATTGTTGAAGGGGGAACGTCAATGGAGTCAGAATGTGTTGTCTGTATGGACAGTAGATGTGAAGTGGTATTTGTACCTTGTGGACACATGTGTTGCTGTCAACCTTGTGCTTCCAAAGACATGGATTGTTGTCCAATGTGCAGAGGTGATATTGAAAGGAAAATTAAAGTAATGATTGCATGATTACTTTAGAAATGTAGGTTTGCATTTAAAGGGTGTATATTCACCAACTTTTATTACTTTGTTACAAACGCTCAAAACATAAATTGTTTAATATTTATGTTATAGATTTCTTTTATCTGTATATAGGTATAAAATCACACAGAACACATCTGTTGCAAATGTGTTATTTATTTGGAATATAAATGTATCCAACAATATGTATATTATACAATATTTGTGTACTACAGAGGTAAGGACATCATCAACCTTCTGTGTTAACTGGTATTTTTTTATTAGATATACCTAATAATTTTATTATTAGTGGGTACAAATAAAGTGTTCTAAACATTTCAAATAAATAGGTAATTAGTTAGCAATAATACGGAATTTGGCCGAAAATAGCATACTTTACACAATACGCTTTAGCACCGTTTAGGTGATAATAAAATAATGGTAAATAATCGAATCAAATCCGAACATGTGTGTCAGTGTGATTCAGACTGAAAATGAGATTTCTTGGATCTTTTGAGTATTTTTTATTAGGTTTCATATTATTAATGGAAACAATAATTATGCTATGCTACTCAGCTTACAATTAAGATAAGAGTTTAAGGGATAATTGATTTGCAGAAATAAACATGATTCACTGCTATTCTGGGAACATTACAATATTGTTTTCTACCTATGTATGTTTATCACAATATTACCTATTATGTTGGTTTTAAGAGTAGTGGGTATGGGTGGATTACTCGTCTATCAACACTATCTACATTACACAATAAGAATTGTCAATCTAAAAGATTGTGCCTTTATGTATGATGTTATTTGTATCGACTTCTTGTTCACTATACTACAGAAGTATGTTGTTTCATGTTTCAAATGGTGGCCAGAGATTTAATATTTACTGTAAACTCATTATATTAACTGGATTAGTTTTCCTGTTTGGCCATTGTTTGAAATATGTTGGTGGTAACACTTTTGCTATAAATAAGGTATTGCAATAACCATTATTAATAGTCGTAGGTATAAAATTGTTTAATCTATACTATAAATTTCTATATTTACGCTAGTGTCGTGAAGACGAACAAATACTTTAT
The DNA here is from genome assembly GCF_024362695.1 of Pectinophora gossypiella. Taxonomy (NCBI): domain Eukaryota; kingdom Metazoa; phylum Arthropoda; class Insecta; order Lepidoptera; family Gelechiidae; genus Pectinophora; species Pectinophora gossypiella. The sequence goes on from NC_065406.1 coordinate 7,566,144, forward strand.
TAATTTCATATTGATAGGCAATAAGGCTGTGATTTACTAATCTTAATGTACTGTTAATTTGTTATTACTCTTGTAGCATAGGTATACTATTTAACCCGTTTGCATGTATGAAATGGGAACAGTTAAATTGTGGTGTTTCCGAAACCGATATTTTCTGTACCCTTTATTATTTAAGACACAATATTATTTTCGTTCATACATTTGGTAGGTAGGTACCTGGGTACCTTATTTAATGGTTAACTCGTGGTATACATGGGTTAACTCAGGAGAGTTTATTTTCTTTTTTTACAAATGTATGAAAATATAGTGTACCTATTATGTATTTTGTGGGTACTCTGTATTGTGTGCCATTTCAATAGATGTACATAGTAAATAGTGCTCTTATATGTATAATGCCATTAGTATCGGGTAACCCAACGAACAAACATCGATAATCGATGTCAATGCATTTCATAAGATTTTTGTACCAAATTTCTAGCATAGATTACATATAATTCTCTTATTTATATCCTACAGCATTTAGTTCCTTCTCTTGCTATTAAATTATTGTTATTGATTAGCCTTAAACAATTTTGAAGTCATTTGACGTCAACAGTGTGCAAATTATTACACCTACGGATTGTTATTCAAGCTTGTTGGATTGTTATTTCCACATTTTAAAATACACGATTTTAGCACATTTGTTTTTAATTATTTTTAAAAAAGTAGCGGGACTCTATGATGGCCGTTTTGACCTGTTTGAAGAGCAATTAGCTGTAGCACTTTATTATATTCATCAAGATTTGTATTCATATTATGTATGTATAGCTAGAAAATCCATTGATTAACTCTCTGACACAGTTGTTCTCCCAGAGTGAGCATTAGGGGATAAAAAATATGTACTGGAAAACTTTATCTTCGAAAACTGCACTGTATCAGAAAAACACCCTACGGTCTGATAAATACATGGATATTATTTTTTCGTAAAGGTTTTTTTGAGGTTGAAAGGGCCAAGTGAGGACGTTACGCGCGAATATTTCATACTTCAACTTTGCACTCCACTCGTCCGCAAACTTTACGACACGTCGCGCCTGGACCTCCGTGATAGTATATTAAAAGGTTGTCTTGTGCATTATAACATACTGGGCAAAAGATCTAATATCGACAATGATGCAAGGAGATCTCCCCTTATTACAGGAAAGCTAAATCTTAGCATGATCGTCTATTAACAAAAAATATATATATATATTGTAGGTATGCAGTATTTTACGAAAAGTAATAATATAATTGCAGCCTATTACAAAAAATATACATTGCCGGTAAAGTTGCTATCGAGTTTGAGAAGAGCTATCGTAGTTATCCGCTTGCAGGGTTTCAACCGGCGACAGCGGTTCTCATACAAAATGAGTGTTAGGGTCTTTCCAACCTCTTTCTTCTATTCCGCGCGCTGGAGCGATGATTTAAGTTGATCCATTAATTGCTGTACTTTATTAGGTATGTCAAAACGGCCGTAAATCGTAACGTGCCGATAGTTTAATTTGTTTTATACAGAAGCAAATAGGTACGTACCTCATGCCCGTAATCCTTACCCAGGTTACCTTATAGTATTTTTGACGTAAATTGGTATCGTCGAGAAGGTAGAGAGGGCGCTCTAAAAGTTTTAAGCTAGTTCGTAAAATTATTAATAGATGGAGCCATAGGTACGGTTTTCGGCAAGTTTTAAGAGCTTTTTCATGTTCCGATTCCGAGAACAGTTTACGACTTAGCATTTCAATGAGCCGTTAGACATTTTAAATACAGGTACTTAAGTAACTGTTAGGTTTATATTGGTTTCTTATAAAATATACCTATAACAAATCGTCAATTTTATAGTAAGACTTGCTTCTACTATCGTGTGGGTTGTGAGGTGGAGCACCAACCTCATCAACCCTGGTGACAGGGTTACTATTGAGCCGCCAAAGGCTCCTGACATGGCTCATGTAACGACTGCTAAGACTAGTAAGACTTGCTAATTACATAGTATCGGGATTTATTGTTCCTCATCCAACCATACCTTATAGGTACCTATAGTAGATATGTTACATATGCCTACTATAAGACTATTGCCGACGCAGCAAACCCTTCGTTAGCGTTAACATCTAGATTGAGGACAAGCGACGACACGTTCCGCAGACTCAATATTATTTCCCCACTATTTCGACATTTACTTTTTGATGTATAATTTTAGATTGTCACTACTTATTCTTGTATCGAACAAGTTAGGTTCTTTTAGTTTTAATTAATATAAGTTTAAATATTGTAATTTCAATCACTGAAATTAAATAGTTTTATAAATCATTTCGGTTTTTTTTTCGATCCTCCGGCAGCAGCCTACGTAATTGGCGCAGTCAGTAGGATACTCACGAGTAGATCCGTGGGCACCATAACTCTTCGCACATCAAGAGTGATCGCCGCAAATCTCTCGGGTAGCTATTGAGCTCCGTTCCTGAGTATCCTGAATCTACGAACCAGCTGCCGCCAAGAGGAGAATCCAGACTTCGATTCAAGAGAGGAACCAGAGATGAGATATATGTGAGTACACTTGAACTGTTCTCGTGTTGCTTGCTATTTTTACCCCCTAGTTCTCTTTAGTTTTACACAATTTTTCATCCATCGAAAAATTCCCTCCCGCGGGAACCTGCATCTCGACAGGCTCGCCGCCACGTAGTAGATAGTAATAGGATAATAAATCTAAATTCATTAGGTAAGGATATAAAAATGGCAGTCGATAGAGATAATGTCTACAAAGCACTGCGCATGGTCCCGGAGTTTGATGGGAACCCGAATGTGCTCACAAGATTCATTAGAATCTGTGATCAGATAGTAATCGAATATATGAGCAATGATCCAGGTAGTGAATTAACTAACTCGTGTGTATTAAACGGAATACTTAATAAAATCACCGGTTCCGCAGCAAGCATTATCAACTCCAATGGGATTCCTGATAATTGGTTGGGTATTCGTACGGCGTTAGTTAATAATTTTTCGGATCAACGTGACGAGACAGCACTGTACAATGACCTCTCATTAGCAACGCAGGGTAATAGAACACCGCAGGAATTTTACGCGGAATGCCAAACCTTATTCAGCACGATAATGACTTACGTGACATTACATGACTCTATACAGACGACTATTGAGGCAAAGCGAACTTTATATAAGAAGGTCGCTATGCAGGCATTTGTTCGAGGGTTGAAAGAACCCTTAGGGTCCCGAATACGGTGTATGCGTCCCGAGACCATCGAGAAAGCTCTCGAGTATGTGCAGGACGAACTTAACGCTATGTATTTGCAACAGCGTAGTGATGTACCAAGGTCCCAATACAAGCAGTCCACCCCGTCTAATCAGAATTACCAAGCGCCGCCAATACCATTCAACTGGCCAGCCCCTATGGCACAACGCGCTATGCTACCCGCGCCTCAGCCGTTTAAATTCCACGTTCCACCAAATCAGCCGCAACTTCGTATGCCTACTCGTACGCAACAAATGTTCCGCGCTCTACCACCTAATTACAACCCCAATAGTAACGTGTTCCGGTTACCACCCAAAAATCATTCACCGCAAAACTTTCCTAAACCCATGAGTGGTGTACAGCATTTCGTCCCTAAACAGTTACCCCATACTATGATGACAGGACATGATTGGCGTAAATCAGGCAATCCACCACCAACAAGTTATTTTAAAACCCGCGAAATGAACATGAATGAGTGTGCAAGTCCCGACGATTCATATTACAATTCCGAGTACTACTGCGAACCTGAGTACGTTTACTACGCGGATTACGATAATACTTATCCCGTTGAATATGACACCAGTGCATATCGTTGCGATACGACAGACAATCAGCTGAGCGATGAAGGTCAACCACAGCCAGGCACCAGCCAGGTTGAGCAGGATTTTCAGACGGCTTCGATATTAAAAAAGCCAAAATAGAATTAAACTTGCAAACTCAACGTCAACTGCCGTACATAAAAATTTCAAATCCACCACTTAAACTTTTAATAGATACCGGTGCAAATCAATCTTTTATTAGTCCCGAAGCTGTTGAAAAATACTTTTCGCAGTTTCCTCTCAACTACGATCCCTTTGAAGTTACGAATGTTCACGCCACAAGTAGGAACGACTATTCTATCACGTTACCTTGTTTCACCGAATTCAATGACAACGATAGTATCAAGTTATTTGTATACCGTTTTCATGACTACTTTGATGGACTTATAGGATTGGACTTACTGACAACTTGGGAAGCAAAAATTGACTTAAAGCACGGTAATTTAGTTACGCGATCTGCTATAAATCCAATAAGAATGTACAATTCACATAATGTTAACCTTTATGAGGATATCATCCCCGCCGGTACTTCCAAATTGATTCGAATCCCCATTGATGCACCCGACGGTGACGTCATCATCCCACAGCAGGTAATTTGTAACTGTATGATTTACGAGTGTCTAACTACTGTATCTAATAACCGTGGCTATTTAGAAGTCGAAAATACAACGTCAAACGACATTATATTTTCACTCGATCACCCCGCCCGAGCCGAGTTGTTCAACGTAGAGTGCACGCGCACCACACAAGCTATGTTGCGCGAGCAGGACGTGGTATCGCGATTGCGTACGGACCATCTTAACGAAGAGGAAAAAGCTAATCTCACTACTCTTTGTTCCCGTTACGCAGACGTTTTTTATATCGATGGTGAAGCCCTAACTTTCACCAATAAAATTAAACATCGCATTAGAACAACTGACGAGGTCCCCGTGTACACGAAAAGCTATCGCTACCCATTCGTTCACCGACAGGAAGTTAGAGATCAGATAGCTAAGATGTTAGACCAGGGTATTATACGACCATCGGACTCTGCCTGGAGCTCACCCATCTGGGTAGTACCCAAGAAAGCGGATGCTTCTGGTAAGCAAAAATGGCGTCTAGTAGTCGATTTTCGTAAACTTAACGAAAAGACTATAGATGATAAGTACCCGATACCCAACATTGCCGATGTCCTTGACAAGCTAGGGAAATGCCAGTACTTTACTACCTTAGACTTGGCAAGTGGTTTCTATCAGGTAGAAATGGACCCGCAGGACATCCCCAAGACAGCCTTTAACGTCGAGCATGGTCATTTCGAATTTCTTCGAATGCCTATGGGACTTAAAAACTCGCCTTCCACCTTCCAACGAGTTATGGATAATGTCCTTAGAGGTCTTCAAAACGAGATATGCCTTGTCTACCTTGACGACATCATTGTGTTCAGCACATCCCTTCAGGAACACATGATTAACCTGGAAAAGGTTTTCCAACGCCTTCGAGAATCCAATTTTAAGATCCAAATGGATAAATCGGAATTCCTTAAACTTGAAACGGCTTATTTAGGTCATATCATCAGTAGTGATGGCATAAAACCTAACCCGGACAAGATTTCAGCCATACAGAGGTATCCAATCCCAAAAACCCCCAAGGAAATTAAGCAGTTCCTAGGTCTTCTCGGTTATTACCGTAAATTCATCCCCGACTTTGCTCGCATAACAAAACCTTTTACCCAATGTTTAAAAAAAGGTAGAAAAATCACGTTAGACTCCGACTATGTTAACTGCTTCGAGAGATGTAGAACTCTTCTCACTAATGACCCCATACTTCAGTACCCTGACTTCAATAAGGAGTTTATACTGACCACAGATGCTTCAAACGTAGCTATTGGAGCTATATTATCCCAAGGGCCTATAGGATCGGACAAGCCCGTGTGCTACGCTTCTCGCACTCTTAACGAGAGCGAAATGAATTATAGTACCATCGAGAAAGAACTTCTTGCCATAGTTTGGGCTACAAAGTACTTCCGACCATATCTCTTTGGACGTAAGTTTAGGATACTGACTGACCACAAACCACTCCAGTGGATGATGAATTTAAAAGAACCAAATTCACGCCTAACTAGATGGCGACTAAGACTTAGTGAGTACGACTTCACAGTTGTATACAAGAAAGGCAAGCACAATACTAATGCCGACGCCCTTTCTCGTATTGAGATCCATAATGAGGAGGTTGAGTCCTTAATTAAGGAAATTGAGGAGCTCAGTTCACTCCTAGGCAACCCTTCTGAAAAACCACCGACTCTAGCTGACTCATCGACTAACACCGTACATACTGCTAACGAACATCCCATCTTAGAAGTCCCAATTACAGACGAACCCCTTAATAAGTTTCACCGACAAATCCGTTTCACTGTAGTTAGTGACGTTAAACGTAAACCGGTAATGACTAAGCCATTCGACACTCACACGAGTGTAGCTGTTCAATTGTCCGAATCAAATCTAGAGAACGATGTAGTTAACGCTATAAAAGAATATGTCAACCCTAAAGTCAAAACCGCAATCTTAATAAATCCACCCTTAGCCATGTACTCTATCATCCCGATCATCCAGGACAAGTTCAAAAGTTCTTCTATGAACCTTGTTTTATCCAAGGTTGAACTGGAGAACGTCAAGGAATATCTTCGCCAACAAGACATAATTCGCCATTACCATGACGGTAAGACTAACCACCGTGGCATTCACGAGTGTTATCTCGCTCTATCACGAAGATATTTCTGGCCTAAAATGAAGGAGCACATAACTAAATTTATTAACGAATGTACAATATGTGGACAAGCTAAATACGATAGGAATCCCATTAGACCACAATTTAATCTAGTACCTCCAGCTACAAAACCGTTTGAGATAATTCACATGGATTTATTCACTGTGCAAAGTGAAAAATACGTAACTTTCATCGATGTTTTCACGAAGTACGGACAAGCGTACCATTTACGTGACGGCACAGCTGTTAGTATCTTGCAAGCGTTACTGTTATACTGTACTCATCACGGTCTCCCTATGACTATAATAACTGACAATGGAACTGAATTCACCAACCAACTTTTCTCTGAATTTACCCGACTTCATAAGATAAATCATCATAAAGTTCTTGCCCACTCCCCAAATGACAATGGTAACATAGAGCGTTTCCACTTGACTGTACTTGAACACCTCAGAATATTAAAATTGCAACATAAGGACGAGCCAATTGTCAATCTTATGCCATATGCAATTATCGCTTACAATAGCTCTATACACTCTTTTACTAAATGCAGACCGTTTGACTTGCTGACTGGACATTTTGACGCACGTGATACCCTCGACATGGATCTTACGCAACACTTATTGCAACAGTACACGCAAAATCATAAAGAGCAAATGGAAAAAGTGTATGAAATAGTTAACGAATCTTCACTTGCTAATCGTACCGCGTTAATAGAGAGCCGCAATAAAGACCGCGAGCCCGAAGTAGAATATTCACCGCAACAACAAGTTTTTATTAAAAATCCTTTCGCGAGCCGACAAAAAACCGCACCGCGTTATACCCAGGACACTGTTCTCGCCGACTTACCCATACATATTTATACCTCGAAGAAACGTGGCCCCGTGGCTAAATCGCGCCTGAAACGTGTTCCTAAATTGTTACAGAATTCCGCTGTTACTGGTGATCCGTCTGACTCGACCTCAAGAGATAAGACTTGAAAGCCTTGACGATGGACCTGGACTTTTACCTTACAAACTTGGAGCTACTAGACTGACAACCCATTACCATACTTTCCTTCAATACGTACAACTGGACGAGATTGAAAACAAAATTAATCTGTTACAGGCTCAATTACTTACCTACAATTCGCGACTTAGTAACGACACTTACCTTCTATACGAGTTACAAATAACTTATCTTACGAGTAAGCTTGGCAAAGTATTAAGTCAGTTAAGATCATTAGAACCAAACCGCGCTAAAAGAGGTCTTGTAGACAGCCTGGGCTCTGTAATAAAAAGTATATCTGGTAACTTAGACTACACTGACGCTTTGAAATATAATAACGCTATCAATTACTTACAGAAAAATCAAGATAAAGTTGTATCCGAGTTAAATAATCACGTTAGTTTGAGTAAAGAATGGATGTCACGACACAGCAGTGCATTAGCCCAGCTGATTGAGAATCAAAATAAAATTAATGCCACTTTAGAGTTACTCTTGGACAAGGAAACCTATAGAGAAAGTAGTTTAATTAAATATGCGAAATTTGCCCAAATTTTAGAAATAGTCACTGAAAATGTAGAGGACCTTATGTCAGAAATAATTAGGTTGGAAAATACGTTAGCTTTTATTCGTGCCTCTAGCACGCATCATTCTATGATAGATGTAGAAGTGTTAGAAACTATGATACGTAAATTAAAATTAATTTATAATAAAGATCAAATTTTAAACTTAGAATTGAGAGAATATTACGATATGATTAAACCTGGGTTTTATTACATAGATAGGCAAATAGTTATCATTTTTAGATTCCCTATAGTTTCAAAAAGTACTTATGACTTGTATAGACTCTCTATAGTGCCTAATAAAAAGCACTTAGCTCTCATCCCCTCTTATCCTTTCATAGCAATCAATACTGAGAATAAGTTCGTGTACATAGAGGCAGAATGCCCGAAGTTAAATAACTGGTATCTCTGCGAGGAGAACATTAACCACCAGATTCGCACCAAGTCTGACTGTATACAACATCTCATTACTAATCAAGCTCTGGAGAATTCCTGCCACTTTACAGAGGTATCACTATCCAGAGAAGCCATGGAGAAGCTCGATGACCAGCACTACGTCGTGTCCTTCCCACAACCCACGAAAGTACGCCTAACCTGCGGAAGAGAAGACATCAACTCACTGCAGGGAAGTTATCTCGCTACTATCCCCGTCAACTGCTACCTGCGAACACCGGAGTTCACTATTACCAATGATAACGATGAGATAAAAGGCCAGCCTCTGAAACTTATGAAGATACCATATGATGAAGAAAAACGCCCTACCACTACATCTCATATTAATCTCCACTCTATTAATCTCAAGGGATTGCATGAGATAGAAGATAGGATCATGATGGAGGCTCCTCTTCAACTGGAACGAGCGCAACCAAACGCCCTGTATCACACCACCATACCCTTCTACATCGTGATATTAAGTGCAGGCGCACTCACCCTCTACATCGTGTTACGTCGCTACCGGCTATGGCATCATAAGACGATTGAGGATCCAGCATCGCCAGCCCCTGGACGACATATTTATGAAAAACCTGGAAATAAGAAACAACTTCAAACCCTGGAGAACGTCCCCGCAACATTTTCACTGAACGTACTAAAATAGTTGCTCATCTTAGGGGGGAGGTGTTACATATGCCTACTATAAGACTATTGCCGACGCAGCAAACCCTTCGTTAGCGTTAACATCTAGATTGAGGACAAGCGACGACACGTTCCGCAGACTCAATATTATTTCCCCACTATTTCGACATTTACTTTTTGATGTATAATTTTAGATTGTCACTACTTATTCTTGTATCGAACAAGTTAGGTTCTTTTAGTTTTAATTAATATAAGTTTAAATATTGTAATTTCAATCACTGAAATTAAATAGTTTTATAAATCATTTCGGTTTTTTTTTCGATCCTCCGGCAGCAGCCTACGTAATTGATATGTATCTATTTGTTTGTTTGTTTTGGCTACTGAATATTATTCGTGAGTAGATATTTTTTAATAATTATTAAGTAAACATTGCTTTGTTTAACGATCAACAGCTTCTTATTGAAATAAGTAGGTAAGTACGTTGATTAAAACTTCATCAGGTTGCCAGTATGATATTATTTTGTGAACTGAACACCAAGTGCGCTGGCATAATAGGCTTTTGTTGCTTGTGATGCGAGCTATAATAATGGAGTTTACAGGCAAATGGCAATTACGAGGCCGCCTTTCATGTCAACCCTCATTCCGTACAGCAACATGAAGGCAATTTTGTAATAAAGGTACAAGAGCATTTAGAAATATTTCGCGAGAATTGTTTATTAGGTAGGTAGTATTTATTAGTAGCCTTCAAGTGACGCCATTTTAGTAATTTGGTTAGGTAAGTAGATATATAATCAATGTCAATATTGATTTGTGACTGGGTGTGTGACGTCTGACGCACATAGGTACGAAGGAAAACTAAAGTAAGACCGAGGAGGGGTGGGTCTAAGAAGTAAACCTAGCTTAGCCGCAGGTGGGGAGGGGAGAGTAGCCGTTGGGTACCTCGGGTGAGTACACGCCGTACCCACCTACCATACTACCTACTTAGCGGGCACATTATTCATTGCCACAAATAGTCGTTACGGCCCAATCCTTAGAAATGGACCGTAAAAGGTAGCGGAGAAAAACTTTTTGCTTACGTCAATATTTTCTATTTGCAAAGAAATTTCGGCACGGGCAAGCCTTGAGGCTGTTCTTTCGGAGTAACTGCCAAGTCAACAGTGCCAGAATAAATAATGGCAACATTTTTATTCAGATCGTGTGCTGCTCAGGGCGTCAACAACGCACGAGTGCCGGAAGCTCAGTTGATGAATGTTTGCTACCTACAGTTTTTAGCAGGTGTCCTTTAATGTAGAAATAAAATTACGCTCGTAACTCATAGATTTAAAAGCAATATCGGAAATTCGGCTCATGCCCAACATCATGCATTTTATGCTGGCACAAATCAACGTCTTTAAGATAAACCTAAGTCCTAGGAAAACCTACCCAATATCTACGTTTTGAGAATTTGAGACACATCGTATAATTTACCGTAGTAGGTACCTATCTAACACATTTGATTGATTTTCGTTGTTGTTACGTAACATAGCTTCTAAGCTCTCTCATGTAGCAGCACGTGTCGATATGCCAATTTGTCCCTGATCTCGGTGACGTAAGGAAAGCCACCAAATACGTGGTGCGGAAATTGAATCGCGGGCGACATATCATCAATATCAGTAATGTAATGAAATGAAACGGAGTCCGGAAGCGGGTTGCGCGCAATCGCTTGTGATCTGTGCCCCGTTATGCTATTATTGCGATCTGCTTCACGTAATCCGCTACGCAGATTATAGGCGAACGCGAACTTACATAATGGTCAGGTTTCGTACATCATGAAGGCTGTCTACATTATATACTTAAGTACCTAGATAACCTGGACAATAATAAAATTATATTTAAGTATAATAAATAAATATAATAAATACCAAGACCATGGTTGTAGAACGGATAAGTGCAGCTAGATTCTTCTATCCGCAACTATAAAATTGTGAAAAATAATGTGAATTTCTATGAATGTGAGATGGACTTCAAATTTCTACTGTAATGTGTAATGAGTAAGTATTTTAGATAGGTAGGTCTGTCTACTTTTTTGGGCGTGAGTAATTGTAGATTTGCCACAAAAACAGCATTAACTACTTGGCCGGAGAATTGGTCAGCGCAGTAAATGTGTTTACGTGAGTAGCAATTATATTATTAATATTATCAGAGTACTTAATAGATACGCTGTCGCGTTTGCCTTGAGTCGATGTGTGTGTGTGTATGTGTGTATGTTACGTGGATCTTGATTCTGTAGCTGCGAAATGTAGCAATCGGATAACTGATAACAAGCGCCGATCGATAAAGAAAGCGGCTTCCATTCCATTCAATAATACCTACCTAAGACCGTTTTGACCTACGAACATTTTATATAATGAAGGACTTTCCAGGCTACGTTCCTCAAAAACATAGATGTCACTGTACAGATTATCCTTCATTTAATCTTCTAATTTCATGGATAACAGACATATGCATCTTTTATCGTTGTTTTTGGGTATAAATGATAACCCCCTTCATACACCCAGGTACAATTACATCTTCCACCCATTATTTCTCAACAAAATAAAGAGAAGCAATATAGGTAGTAACTAGTGATGTGCCGGATCGTTAAAAATGTATATCCGCGGATACGGATCTGAATACGGATATTTAGTGTAAAGATCCGCGGATACGGATACGGATCTTTATTTTCTTAAAAAAAAAAACAGATTAAAGTTTTAGTTGTTTCATTGTTATAAAAGTGATATTTTATCTTGCTTTCATTATAAAGATCTATCTATCTAAATGTTTGCAATATAAAGGTGCCAAATATTTGATTTTAAGAAATAAAAATATACTGAATGGAATTTTATAGTTTTTTATTTAATAATTCTACTTAATCACCTGAAAAAGATCCGCGTGAAAAGTAACGGACTCGGATACGGATACGGATTTTTCTTTTATCTCGGATATCCGCGGATACGGATACGGATACGGATATTCGGAACATCACTAGTAGTAACATAATACTATACAATACATAATGTGATCAAGCAACAATTATTTTGATATATGCTTCTGCCATTACATTGAATTTTGGAATAATTATGTAGGTACCCGAGTTATGAGAAAATAGGTAATTATCTAAAAGCTGTACAACGCCATCTATATTGTTTTTTGTGCACGTAGCCTGGAAAGTCCCTAATTCGAGAAATCAATTTGTATTTTCTGTTATACATATACCTCGACTAGACCAATTCTTAAAGGAAATTCTTGTAGTCACAGAACCTGAAAGTTTTAATTATAAATATAATTGAAATGGAAATCTTCCTATGCAAATAAACCTAAGTAAAGACTAGACGAAGTTTTATAAGGAAAATCAAGATTCAAATTAATTTGCGGTTAGGCAATAGGCGGTTAATAATAACTTTGGAGCGACCGTTAAAATTTGACAGACGTTCAAGAATTTTATTATTTAAGTAAGTAATTAGTTTAAGACTGGCTATTATTCAAGATGTCTATATTAATAATCTGCAATTAGGACTTGCTTTTCTTTAGAGCGGCATTTTTGTTTAATAGGCAATTATGCTTTCCCTGTAAGCAGAGTCAGGCCATGAATATGAAACGGCCGCGCGGTCCCGCACTTGACGGGATATTTCGATAAAGTTAACGGTACTGGGACCCTTGGACACGATATATTGCCTTCCACTAAGCTTGGGGGGTCGCCTGGTCGGCCCCTTCTGCATTTGACAATAACAAACTAAAGCTTATTCAAACAGACGGATTTAAGCTTTCGATTGTGAGCTTAAAGTCCTACCAAAATGTAAAGCGCCAGTCAGATTTCCTGGTTTGCGAGTGCCGTAAAATTGTCTTTAATTTTAAGTCTAAGCTGGCTTAAGGCGATTACTACTCATTTATTTTATACTTTTTTGGTCATTTTCTCACTGCTAATCTGTATTAGCCAGTGGAGAAAGTGAGTTAATTCCGCTCTACATTCTAGTTCAAAAAATCTGCACGAGGTAAATGATGCTGTAGGTACTTTTTTAACCTCGTAAAGCCGAGGTTTCCAGACACAATAGTAAAACAATGGAGTTTACATCTCACTATTTATGTAGTTACTTACCTATACAGTAAGTAATTTATGTGTGTGTTATTTGTCTTTTGATGTTACTATATATATATATATATATATATATATATATATATATATATATATATATATATGTCGGAGTTAGCTATGAATTAAGAAGAGAAATTGATCAAATTAGACACTATAATGAAGTTGCAACACTTCCATCCTGAAGTTGCAACGCTCCGACGAAAGGTGGCGTACGAGCAGAGCGGAGTGAAGTCGGGGGAGTCACTACAGAGTCGTCGTGTCGAGCGGACGTGCACTTTCACGTTCTAGTCGGGCAGTCTACCGCGAACCATCGTCTTGAGCGGACGTGTCGAATAATTACGATCGGAACGTGGAGTGCTATAGTCGCTCACCTATAACTTGTAGGGACGTCAAGAAAGTGTGATCGGAAAAGAGCACCTAGCAAGTACGTTCACATGTCCCGATGATTCGGTCCGAATGTTGGAACCATGGGTGGTGGAGGGCCCCTTCGCGCTAACGTCCTTATGCGCGCTAGATAACGAGAGACTGTGTAACCGTTACGAATACCGTGACGTTGCCGTGAGTGTGTACCTTATGCTGTGACTTTATTTAATCGTGATACAAAAACTATGTGGAAGTAAATAAAATGATTGTGATACTGATGACGGCCATTATTGTCTTCTAACGCCCACCCTCCATTCTGATGATGATGTTACGACGACCCACTGTTACGACATCAGAAGTGGGATTAGTGGACTTGGATGAAGATAACGTGATGCGACGTTCACAACAAGACAATGCAAGTTTCGATTATCACAATCAGAAGAAGATCATGATGATTATCACATTCGTGTGACCAAGTGATGAAGATGTAGTCTACAGCCATGCCTGAATTTGGAGATGGACCTGAATTTGAAGTGACCTGGACCTTGTTAATGATCGACATCACTACACGCCGTAAGATATGATGGCGTGAACATTACAATATTTCCATACTGTGTGCAGTCGTGTTTGAAAATTATGGTACCTCAACTTGAAAACTGTTATTACGGTGAGTCGTTTTCATACTGGAACCTTATTGTTATTGATTTCATTGCTATGTGAATGTTCGTTTCTAATAATGAGGAAATTAATTTAAAATTAACTTGGAAATTACTATTTCCCTTTGTTTAAAAATAAAATTGACGAGACATATTGTGTCAATCCATGTCAATCTGTTTTCATCATCGTCAAATCTTTGTATTTTGGTCTAAAAATATTTCGAATTGGTGTAGACACGCTTAACCTGCGTGGTTAAAGTTGTATTTTCTCACTCCAAGCGGGTGGAGGTTAGTTAGTAACGTGTTTTGCAATCTACCGTCATTCATCAAATGTTTCTTTATTCAATATTCTTTATTTGTAATCTTTTTAAACCGATTGAAAGAAAGTCATGTGAATACGATAATACAGTGAATTATTTTGTTTCATGTCATAACTTGGTTCGGCAATTGGTGGATTGTAAGCGGGGAAGAAAATGGCGCGGGCTGAGCCGTAGCCGTGTAAAGTGATGACATCACGGCAGCGCGTTGTATAACAACGGGACTTGTGGAAGACCTAAACCATGTCACAAGACCAGTGGTTGATCTTTTATTGGAAATTCTTATAAGTCCTGGTGAGTCGTATCTGTTTTACCTGATTTGAAATATGGGAAGTTTTAATAGGATACAAACGAATATAGTGGTCGGGGTGTCGCAAAAAGGGTCCCATACAAAATTAGGACTTAGAAAATTGAAAAGAAAGTTGTCTTTTGTTAAATTTAGTTAAATTGGAAATCGTAATGAAGTGAAGTAAACATTGCGAAGTAAAATGATTTGGATTATGATTACTTAAATGAAATAGGCTTAGAAAATGCCCGAAACAGTAAATCATTAGTGAGAAAATTGGAACAAAACATTCTATGATGATCATACCGAATTGGTAATTGTTTAAGTGCGGTAATATTTCCTCGAGGTGTTGGTCGCTACATTGTGACTTTATGACTTGTGTGTGTGAGAGCAGGGTGCTCTGTCGTTTTGTGGTCGTGGACCATGGTGGCCATCCCGGGAGGGGATGTTGTGACTTATGACTGTTTTGTAGCGTAACCGCAGTTTGGGGAGGAATATTACAGTCTGTTGTGCTTTGCAGTAGATGTGTAATGTTGGTTGATTTAATTGAGCAATGAAAGCTATGATTGACCTGTTTCGGAGCAACTCTGATAGGAAGCTGCGCACTTGTAGTGTTCGGGGCTGCAGCCACTTTTGTGCTGCTCGTCTTAGAAACTACAGGTATGCGGTCGAAGCCCGGATTTCATGTTGACTTTGTATTTGGTCATGACATTGTACCTGAATCTAAGTCATGTTGAACTTCGGTAGAATTACTCAAACGAATTAGAAATTAGTGATGTAGAAGAAATTGTGTAACCCATTGACTTGTTTCGGAGCAACTCTGATAGGAAGCTGTGCACTTGTAGTATTCGGGGCTGCAGCCACTTTTGTGCTGCTCGTCTTAGAAACTACAGGTATGCGGTCGAGGCCTGGATGTCATGTTGACTTTGTATTTGGTCATGACATTGTACCTGAATCTAAGTCAAGTTGACCTCCGGTAGAATTAGTCGAACTGCACAAATTAGAAATTAGTGATATAAAAGAAATTGTGTAACGCATTGACCACTATTCTACCAACTAAAATGTAAAGTTCGTGTGCTGGCTGTGTTGAGATATCGTCACTTGGTGTAAGTGGCATGAGTTGCTGTCGCTCGATTTAGGTGGCAGTGACGACTGTGTTGGGATATCGTCACTTGGTGTAAGTGGCATGAGTTGCTGTCGCTCGATTTAGGTGGCAGCAACGACTGTGTTGAGATATCGTCACTTAGTGTAAGTGGCATGAGTTGCTACCGCTCGATTTAGGTGGTAGTGACGCCTGGTTGTGAGATATCGTTACTCAGCTGATTTTAGTGTAAATAGTAATTGGATTTTCAAGTTTGGTTGTTTATAGTGTGTGAATACTGGTCAATGGTCCGTGTATTGTTAGTTGATGATTTATCATGATGTAATGTGAGCTCATGTAGAGTCACAAGTAGAGCTCTTGTAGAGTCAAAAGTAGAGCTAATGTAGAGCCAAAAGTAGAGCTCATGTAGAGTCACAAGTAGAGCTCGTGTAGAGTCACAAGTAGAGCTCGTGTAGAGTCACAAGTAGAGCTCGTGTAGAGTCACAAGTAGAGCTCGTGTAGAGTCACAAGTAGAGCTCGTGTAGAGTCACAAGTAGAGCTCGTGTAGAGTCACAAGTAGAGCTCGTGTAGAGTCACAAGTAGAGCTCATGTAGAGCTCATGCAGAGTCCTATATAGTCTCATGTTAGGTCAGGAATGACCGAGCGAACTTGGATACTGTGCTGTGGTATATTGTTTCAGATTAACACACGAGGACGTGTGTCACGCAGGATGGCCGTGTCGGAGTTAGCTATGAATTAAGAAGAGAAATTGATCAAATTAGACACTATAATGAAGTTGCAACACTTCCATCCTGAAGTTGCAACGCTCCGACGAAAGGTGGCGTACGAGCAGAGCGGAGTGAAGTCGGGGGAGTCACTACAGAGTCGTCGTGTCGAGCGGACGTGCACTTTCACGTTCTAGTCGGGCAGTCTACCGCGAACCATCGTCTTGAGCGGACGTGTCGAATAATTACGATCGGAACGTGGAGTGCTATAGTCGCTCACCTATAACTTGTAGGGACGTCAAGAAAGTGTGATCGGAAAAGAGCACCTAGCAAGTACGTTCACATGTCCCGATGATTCGGTCCGAATGTTGGAACCATGGGTGGTGGAGGGCCCCTTCGCGCTAACGTCCTTATGCGCGCTAGATAACGAGAGACTGTGTAACCGTTACGAATACCGTGACGTTGCCGTGAGTGTGTACCTTATGCTGTGACTTTATTTAATCGTGATACAAAAACTATGTGGAAGTAAATAAAATGATTGTGATACTGATGACGGCCATTATTGTCTTCTAGCGCCCACCCTCCATTCTGATGATGATGTTACGACCCACCCACTAATTACGACATATATATATATATATATATATATATTATAATAATAATAATAATTTACCCTGGTGTCAGGGTTATTATTAAGTTGCCAAAGGCCCCATAACGTGATTCATGTAACGACTACGTACTTATCTACGTCAGTAAGTAGTAACCGGGACCAACGGCTTATAATCATCTTACTTTCGGACCAACGGGTGATCAGTCTGGAATGTCCTAACCTAATCAGGGCCCACAATGGTTTTGGTGATTGTTCCCACCGGGATTCGAACCCGGGACCTCCGATTCGTAAGCCCAACCTCAACCACTGGAGCCAGTGCTCCAGTCTCAGCCTCAGAAGGCTGTATTGTCTTTAATAAAAACATAGCGATAAAAAAAATCAGTTCATTATTAGAGTATTCTGCTTCTTCTACTGGCGAAGAAGAATAATAGAGTATTATGTAACTGTCTAGGTCACTAACACCAGTCTGGGCACCCTAACCGGGATGACTGGCGATCGTGCAATCGTGTCTAGTCGACAAGCCAATGTGCCTTTTTGAAATAAATTAACATAGATTAAAGTATCTAACGACATATTTATGCAATATAATGAACAATTTACCATAATGTTTATATTTGTAGGTACTTATGCTAACCGGCTTATGCAGGCAGTTATCATTAATCTGTAATTTACGAGAGAATGCCATCAAATATTTAGCTATCGGAACTGAATAATTTGAGATTATGGTACTTACCTCTGCTTCCTTTAAACATCGATTTACATGTAAACGAGGTATGTTGAGCAAATTCACGCGATAAGTTTCAAATCACGAATATGGGCACTTGCCGCGTCGCGTTTTCTTTTATCACTCAATCCATTATTTTTTCTTTTAATACTTATAACACAAGTATCAAAAACTAAAACCCAACTACGTAAAAAGTTGACACTGGAAAGTATCTGCGATCCTATTTAAAATCTTGATAAATGACGTGAGAAACAAAACCTCTTAAGATTTTTCAAATAGTATTATAAAAAGAAACACATTTTTCTTCTAGTTCTTTTCACAGGTTCTTTTATTTTACAGCCGTCATATTTAATAGTAAAATATTATACAATGTATTCAATAATCAAAACAACAAAATACTCAGCCAATGTTACCCGGAACGCCCACATGATAAGAAGAAGATTGATTAATTAAAATCAAATAGGCAATTTAGGAGCTGCGGTGGAACATCCTTAATACATACTTACATTAGACTGTTAAAACTATAAGTAACGTTTCCTTCTTTGCCTTAGTAGGGTAAAATGTAAAGTGTGCCGCACTCGATATACGTAGTTTGTAAATGGAGATTAGGTGATTTATATCGCAATACAGTTTAAAGCTAAATAAAACTGATTCCAAAGCTATATGTATATTATATAGTTTTTTTTCCTTTTGCCCATTTGAGGGTCAGGCTAAGATCATAAGACCATGCTGCCTTGATATATTATATAGTGTGGATTTAAAAAAAACACTTTATTTTTAAAAAGAATATGGCTGTCCAATAATATTTTTCATGCTCTACCTGGGCAGTGTTATTCAGCTTTGAAATGCAATCTCTTTGTTTATTGATATTGTGCGTCCAATAAAATCTCTTTGTTGATTTTTTTTTAAAGAGTACTAATAAACCATCACAATAGTAATAGGAACACAATTGTAACATACAGATACATTAATAAGTAAGTAAGTACTATTGATACATTAATATACCTAACAAGTAAGGTTAAAACATTTACTGTAAACCGTCATCTTTCTACTTAATAAAGTTTATTTATTTTTTATTACTTACAAATATTCAAAAATAACCTTTTAAGATTGCTTTCTTTTTAACCGACTTTAAAAAGCAGGAGGTTCTATATTTTGTTTGTATTTTTTATTTTAATTCGGTAAAGTACTATAGTACTAGGTATAAATGCAATATGTGCAGTTAAAGAACCGGTTTACCGCTTATTCATAAGGCAATAAGCAGGCGAAGTGGCGAGGAATGTAATATGAAGATATTTCCAGCAGTAGAGCCGCCTAATAAGCATAACGAGCGTCGAGTAGTGTACTGCGCTTAATTTAATTTGTCGTAAGGAGGGAAAATATAACTCTAGCATGGCGCAGGCAATTTGCGGTGCTTTTTCAATAATTTTGACGACTTTTAGTTTTGTAGAGATAATCACAATTTTGGTCATATTTTCAGATTAATAGCGAATATTTTTAAGTTGTCTACTTAGGTACTCATAAAATTATTTTTCATTCTTGTCGTCGTTAATACTTACTTGATTTTTGTAGCGTGTGACATTTGATATACCTACTTATAAATGTAGTTATAGTAGACGTATTTTATTTATCCTGTTCCAGTTTTTTATAATATGCGTTGAATTAGGTATTTATATTAGGTATTTGTGGTGAATGCCCCGGTGGCTGGATAGTAAAATATCCGTTCCCATATACCATTGCTGTGCGCGGCGAGGTGTATGATATTAGAGTTTTTATTGCAACCACGACCGAGCCATCGGGAAATTGCTTCCCTTTGATGTTGCTTCCAATTACAGTAGTATATGAATGGATCAAGCTTCGGTACTGGTTCAAAGAGGTTCCGGCTGCGTGATAAACAAAAATACACGAGCGATGATTGCCAGTACAATTTCATACAGAGTGATTTCATTGAATACGAAATAACATATAAGCACTTCCCCTTCGTTATAAGGGTAGCAGGTACCTACGCTTGGCTACAACCTTTGTTTCAACGAAAAACCGATACCTACCTACTTATATTTCTCTTCCAGGTCAACGTTATTGAAACTGCGCCTCGTACAAAATAACCAATGTTTATAATGAATTGAGCAGCTATATAGTAGGCGCCCGGCGGTGAGTCGGTTTGATAAAATAATGATGGTAAGCCAGAGCAGTGTCGGTCCGAGTTTGTTTGTAAGCGAGTTTAAAGCCACTTTATTGAGGTAGTTACGCACTACAACTTTTGGGTCATGCAACTTTTTGAAACAACTACTTAACGAACCAATACGCGGCGGTGTTGAGCGAATTTGTGCTCCATGCTTCCGTACCTGGGTGTGGGTTATTGCTTTAGTTCTGTTGAAGTATTCTCTGAAACCCGCTGGCCAAATTTCGGCTCGGTTGGCGCCAATATTATGCTACATAATGAAGTAGTCGAGAACTATTCGAGCACATTTAGCGGATTCTGTCAGCGTCCAACGTACCTGTCCGGTCGTTTGCAAAGCACTTTATAATTCGGCCGCGCATGAATTTTGGAACATAGACTCAAAAGGTCTGTCGCCACGGCCTAGCTTTAGAAATTCTGTCTGCCCACTCAATGCATAATCACTGAACCAAAAGTAATCCTCACCAAATAGACTGGAATTCCGTTTAATTATTTACTTATCAGTTACTCACCCACCAAAGCAGGTAAGTAATACAAAGATGTTCTGCTTTTGATCAAAAGTAAATGTAACCTTTTTGGGCTTGATACTTGTCGCTAAGGAGACATGATAATCTTTTTCTGCCCTATTAATTACTTATTATGTAAATATCTCAGAGCACATGCGTGCAATACTGCGGTGGAGTACCTATATCTGTAACTGATCCGGTTGCGTTAGGGATAGTAGACTACTTTTATAGGCACAAAAATTTAAACAGCTCTAAGGCCTCGTCAGTTTTCGTCGGATAAGTTGTCCTACTAAGGTATAACATACGCAAGTGATACTGTGAGTATCTACCTTTCCTTGTGTCTCAAGGCGAACATGCTGGACTACTTACTATCGTGTCTTCGTTAGCACTAACAATGTGCTCTTATGGGCCGTAAGTAGAAAATAAGTTAAAGTGGCGTGTGCTTTGCGGACCAGCGACTATGGACGGCTACTAGTGTAATCCAGATAACCGACTAATCTCCGACTAATTGAGTGGATTACTTGTACTGTCGGGTCGTTAGCGTGTTCCCTCAGTTCTCTCATTTAGAGATACGAGCGATAATTATGGAGGGAAATTAATCCTCGATGCTCACGTTGGCAGAAGTTGGCTGCTCTCTCGCCTAGTAACAGATTTAGACGCCTTTGATGTAATCGCAATATGAACTACTCAATATGTTAAATACATGCCACTGAATATTGCAGATGTGGCTTACAAACCATTTACTTAATATTATATTCAGTCTAGAGGAAATAAATATAGATGGTTGAAGTTAGAACACTGAGTGTGATTGAAAAAGCAATCAGAGGGGTATTTCTAAATTGTAACTGATACAATTGAATTTGTGGGCGTGAAGATTCAAGAGACCTTTTATTTTTTTATAGATAAAATCCGTGTGATATAAAGCAAGTCAGGTGGATAACAGCGATAAAAGAGTTGGGATGTGTACGGAGGTACATCAAATTACACATCATTCGGGCGCGGCACGCATCGCTTGCGATACGTATTCGCCTTAGCTTTGCTGGCAAAACGTCGAATTTCCTCGGGTTAACTGACGTTTATCAGCTCCACTGCGTATTTCGAGCTTTTTCATAAGCGTAGATAAAGTTACTGTACAATACGTCAAGGATAAATTCCATTTGAATATTCCAGGATTGTATTGGGAAAAAGAAAAAGGCCTACAGGTTTTTCCTTAATCAAAGAGATAAGATTTTCAAAGAGTCGTGTTAAGTTGTGTTTGACTCCGTTTAAATTGGAAACCAGTAAAGAGCAGGGACGTGTGCAAATCTGAGATAAGACAGTTTTGAGAGATGGCGAGTAATTGATATCAATTAGGCTGCGCCGGCGGCGGTTTGCCGCGGGCTCTTCACAATAGACTATCTCGACCAAGAAAATAGCCTCGGAAAACTCGGCTCTTACTCATCGAGATTGCCGTACTGATAAATTGGTTTCAGTGAAGCTCGTTAATCCGACAGAAGAGCCATTATCCTATGTAAATAGAGATTTGTAAAACATCTCGCGCTTATACTCGGTCAAAAATTGACACACGTAAATGCGGGAAGGCTTTTTACCTGTCCTATATAATAACGGGCTTTGTCTGGCGACGCCCAAGCTCGCTAAAATATGCACAAAGCGAGGCGCTGATCATATTTCGTTGATGGAGATTTAAATGGCGGAAGGGCAGCCGGTCCTCGTGAATATGGAGAGGTAGTTAAGGAGTTTTAACGACTGAGGGCTTAGCGAGTCCGAAGAGCACCGCCTCACGTAATCTACGAGGAAGTTTGTAAATGTTCCTTTAAAATTTTACTACAGTTTCTGCATAACGGTTTTAGTAGCCGCGGCAGACGATCCTAATGATCAACATGACCTAGTAAGATCATAACGCTTATGACATCTAGTCACAATATTATTCACAGCCATTGATAGTAGTTGTATATCAATGTTCACATCACATTTAATACTTTATACAGAACGGAAAGACATGTACAGCCTAGTCAAAGTTAAAGTCAAACATGTATTTATTTCGTAGGTAACATGATTATATTTTAAACAGTCGCTGTGAAAGGTTTTTTTTTGTCAGCAGTCATTATAATGAAGCTATTTTTAACCGGGTATAATCCGACTTTTGTGAATCAGAATTTCATGTAAGTATCATATTTGGCAGCGTGGTGGAGTATGCTCATTACCCCCTCCGGTTGATTGAGGGGAGGCCTGTGCCCAGCAGTGGGATGTATATAGGCTGTTGATGATGATGATGATATCATATTTGGATGCTATTTTATCTTATTTTATACTATATTAAGTAATAATTGAAACCAATTTCAATCGCCTATTGGTATTTCTTTATTAGTGTCTCAAACCCGAAATACCTGAGCCACCTCGCCACTTGAAGCAAAGATTTCCAATCAAATATTGAGCGTCTTGAAAGTTTACAATTGGGTCCGCTACACTCAAGTTTCAGCGGATTTGATTGTAACTGGTGAAAGGCTTTCACCAAACTGGAGGCACTGGGAACATAATGGGGGTCATTAGTTGACAAGTCGTAGTTTGGATCTAGTTGAAGCACTAGTCTGGTATTGTTGGGAATTAGAAGTAGGTAAGGATACAAATGTAAGAACTTCTTATAATATCTAATCGATGTTAGCTTTAGGCATCATTACGGTCAAATATTTAAGACTATCTGTTTCCCGATAAGTACAATCTGGGCGTCTTCAAGGCAAGAGTGAATAGGTACTTTCTAAGTAAGTCCTACCTTCGGTTAATGAGATAATGTTCATATGCTTGCCTATCTTCCATAAAAAAGAAGGAAGAGTAAATAAGGATCGCCGAGTGCGTTATTCTATTCTTCTTTAATCGTCTGAAACAGACGTATAAGGCCAATATATCGTGTGGATTGTGAGGTGAATTACTAACCCATCAACCAATCAATCCATCCATCCAATCCATCAATTCTATTAATACCTAAGTATGCTGGTAATTTAAGTGAGACAGTTAGTGTCTCAAGTTATGCTTCCAAATAGGTTACCACTTGATTACCTACAATATAACCCAATAATAATAGTAATCGTATTTTACCGTATAAAATACGATTACTATTATTATTGTAGTTACGGAATAATCTTGTAATTCTTAGCTGTATTACTTACCTATTATAAGTATTTTTTGATCTGACAATTCGTCATATAATCTTTATAATCTTTTCTAAGTAAAAGTACCAATGTGTGTTCGAATTACGTCACCATTACAAATGTTGGCAGAACAGCGTTTCAAATTTCACAGCAACTTTAATATGAAGGCTTTGTTGGAAGTTTCTTTTGACAAGTTGTCCAATACTTTGGCCGCCCAATCGGAACACAGTGGAATATTCTTTGGTAATAATTTATACATCGTCATCTTATACAGCACCTTTTTTCCGAGTTGTGAATTTCTGATGTACTTAGTTACCTACTTGTGAAACGGTAGGATTTATTAATATAGTCGGATTCGTTAGAGAGAAAACTAATATTATTCATAGCACTACGGTTTATATTAGTTTTAGAATTATTTGCTTGTACCAAAGAGCCTCTAGCGTACCTAATCTCGCTACACAAAGAGCAACTAATGACGCGTCCAGACTAAATAGATTCAATATTTAATAGCATTTATTTTGAGTCCTTTCATGTTTTGAAGCGTTGGGAGGTTTTCGCAAATTAAAATACATATTATAAAATAATCTAACTTTATTACGATATCTATTAATAAGTCAAATATACATTTGCAGTATAAATGAGAAATACTTAGGTCTTTTAGTGCCATGGCGAGGTTAGATGAAACTTACGTCATGCCAGATAGAAGAAGATTCGATTCAACTTTGTATTACGGTGCGCAACTGTGCCTCGTGAGTCGCAGTTCAAGTTGGATTACACCTGACACTATGATGCATTATTTAAAATTCCAACCAGAATGCGAGCTGACTGTACGTGAAAAAAAAAATGACTTCGCTTTTCAGAAAAGTGTTTTGACAGCTTGTTGCTTTGCCTATTGTTTGATATTTAAGTATATAAACTATATGTATGTTAGAAACTTCTTGCGTTTTTAGACATAAGACTAATAGAATAGTCACAGTATTTTGACTTTGAGATCATCTTATTATTATCTTTATTGGCATGTAATTATTAAGTTGAAAATACCGGATGAGAAAACAATTGATTGAAGAATCGATAATAATAACAATGTTCGGTCTGGGCATGTTTAAGTTCGCCTTTATTGTCTCTGATCATACGATAACTAACTAGGCTATATAGACGTACCACAATAAATGTATTCTGACTTTCCTTTTGTATTTTAGCATGTTGACCCGAAAGTTTCCATTGAAACCACTGAAAACTTCAAACACTAATTGTTAAGGAAACCGTAACAATGATTTACTAATTAATTTCTTACCTAACAAATAACTCGGAGCATTGTTTGTCTGTCTATCCAAAATGACTTCCATTTATTAGAGAAGAATAACAAATCTACAAAATTGATTGCGCGAATATTTCCCTGGGAACGATAAATTTTGTCGTAATTGCAGGGGCGCCTTAATTCCCTCCCGTTGGGCAAATATAGCGAATCTGTATACCTATAAATACTGGCGGCGACTGGACATTACTGCAGTCACAGACATTAATTTGCGAAATAGGCTTATTGGTCTTAAGAGATGTTTGGCAAAATAAAAGAAAATGGAAAACGAATTAATTTTCCGAACTACATTTCTTTTAAATTGCCAGAAGTTCAAAAGTATCATTTTTATACCAAACGGTGTTCGTTTATACCAAACTGATACCAGTAGGTATCTAAAGTAATTATGTTCAGTGGATGTATCTACTTGGTTGACATATTGCAAAGTAGACATTCTCTGTACTGGAAGTTTTGCAGGAATCGACACTTCGACGCAGTCGACGTTCTACGCCCGAACGAACTCTATTTATACGATTTTCATGTATTTTCAGCAGTAGTTTTATAAAATATGGTGCAAAATCTGTATTGCAGTACTTACTTGTTTCTTAGTGGAAATGGAAGTGCGGGTCAACTTTAAGTCGGGCGCAGTGGCTTTGAAAAATGACGGAACTGAAACGGAAAGCGGTAAAGTTTTTTAATATTGAAGTTTTTCGCCATCGGCACCAATACTTAGGAAATACTAACGAACAAATTGTGCACTGTAGATCACTGAGTTAGAAATAACTTGTTTTCTGTTCTAGGAAAATCTTCTTAAGCTATTGGTACTGCATACTGGTTTTCGTGAGGTATTTCCTTCTAAAAACATGCGATGCCTAAGTCACAAATAGGGTACGTTACACAGTATACTTTGATATAGATTCCTGTCATAGATTCATATTCTATTAATATATTACAATGACTCTGCAACACACAGGCTTAACTCCGACTTAATTATGAAAGAGATGAGGGTGACATGTGTTGTCATTTTTACGAAATATAAATATTAAAACGTTTTGTTTGTGTACGAGTCTATAAAAAGATCCGATATTAAAAAACACAGCTAGACATAGAAAAAATATTAGCGTTTTAAATTGAATAGCAGCGAATAATTCAATCTGAATAAAAAACGAAATGAAACTCCCTGACGAGTGTGTTACGTCTAGTATCACATAGTTCGTTAAACCTCACTGTGCAGGACAAAGAAGAGATAAAAACCGTACAAAAGTAGAAACAGCATTAGGGGACTCAATCTGTGTGGCTGTTTCGCAGGCAGTTACTGCCAGTCATTTGTAGAGTGAGGGAACTAGCCTGTCATACGATTAAGCTCACTCACGCACACACACTCAGTCTGAGTATGCACTTAGTATTATTAGGCATCATAGGCGTGGAATTATGCATGTATGCCTAATGGGTCGACTGAGGTACAAAGTACCAAAGGATATCCGCGGTCACTTTAAATACAAAGTCCTACGACGGATATAATGGAGCGTATAGTGACGCGTGATTAGCCCATTATTGGTCGTTATAAAGGTTCATGATGTTAGAAAAGACACCATCCCTTCCAAAAGACCACAGCAGGGGAACAAGTTCTGGTGAATTCCAGTCCAGCATAGAAGTACGCTCATACACACTCATATATATATATATATATATATAAAATCATCATATAACAAATCATATAAATAATTAACATGATTTTACATGATTCTTAAATAAGTTCTTATCGATCGAATCCCCCTAAATTACGTGGAAATACAGCTCGGGGTCTTAATTGAAAAGTGTGTTAATTAGTGGAAAGTATAATGTAGGTACGGAACGGGGTAGCAATTTTACTTAGGTGCCTATTTATAGAAAACTTTCCGAGAATAGTTATGAGTTTCAGCAAGAATTTTAAAGAACTTTTAATTATACTGCAACTTATTCTTTCCCATTATTTTCAAGTGTTAGCCAGTGAATGAAAGATTGTTCCACAATTTTATTTTCTCGTTTTATCCCTGGGAAGTAGAAGGTACATATTCAATTAAACGTATCAGTACTGTATTTGTCGAAAGATATAAAATATTTTGTTTCATATTGCTGAAAATGTCTCGACACAAATTTTAGGGTAAACAATTTGCCGAAAATCCTACGAAACAAAAATCACATTTAGTGTATTGAAATCTATTTTACGTAAATCTGAATGTGTAAGTAAATAATATTCGGCTACACAATATGTTTTTGTAGGAAAATATTAGGTCCCTGAAAATAGCCCTTATAAATCATTACATAAACAGCCTATATACGTCCCACTGCTGGGCACTGGCCTCTCCTCAATCAACCGGAGGGGGTATGGAGCATACTCCACCACGCTGCTCCACTGCGGGTTGGTGGAGGTGTTTATACGGCTAATAGCCGGGACCAACGGCTTAACGTGCCCTCAGAAGCACGGAATCATATTACTTTTTCGGACAATCAGGTGATTCAAGCCTGAAAAGTCCTTACCAAAGAAAGGACAGTCTCACAAAGTGATTTCGACAATGTCCCCATCGGAAATCGAACCCGGACCTCCAGATCGTGAGGCTAACGCTCTAACCACTAGACCACGGAGGCTGTTATTGAAATCTATTTTACGTAAATCTGAATGTGTAAATAATATTCGGCTACACAATATGTTTTTGTAGGAAAATATTAGGTCCCTGAAGATAGCCATCATAAATCATTATATACTGCATTTTACGACCTCTACCCGCGTGGGGTTCGAATGTCGGGTAGGTGAACGGGGGCGTCATTATCTTGGATAGGTTATGCCCTCAACTGGGCACTTAATTTATATTCTGATACTAGTAAAATGATCTAAGTACTTAAATATGAGCGTTAGTAGATTAGACTTTTTTATATAAATACTGATTACCTACCGAGCCCTAAAGACAAAACCTAGTTGTAAATTTGTGACAATAGTTACCCGGATTGCCTTATAAAATAATAACTGTCGATTTACTATTGTGATTTCCGTTTAATATACCTATTATTTTATGCCATAAATCACTTTCACAATAATCATGTCATGATTTTAGTCATGAACAACCTCTGTGGTACAGTGGTCTAGTGTTAGGCTCACTATCCGGAGGTCCTAGGATCGATTTCGAGTGGGGAGACGTGAACAAAAAATACTTAGTTACACTGTCCCTCGTTTGGTTAGGAGAGTGCAGGCTGATTACGATGTTGTCTGAAAAATAAGATGATTTCCTGCTACTATAATCCCGATACCAGGTGAGGTCAGGATGAGGTCAGTCATTCATCTCACATCACAAAGTCGTCTAACATACTATAATATGACATATTTAGAGGTACTTATTTTATATATCAGGTACTTACAGATATAAGTACCTAAACAACTGTTTATTCAGTAGTGAATCGTACTTGGATTACTCTGCCAAGTTATTATACTTATTTACCACAACTTGACGGGATATGTTCTATCTCCAGTAAGCAACCAGCCTTATTAGTGTGTGTCGGATGGAACGAAGCGGACCGGACAGACGTCTCCCGCGGGAAATGCATCCAATCTGGGAAATAGCCTAACCAGGTCCAACTAGTATTGCCACTACACGGCTTTATACACACACAGTTTTATAGGACAGAGCTAATTTAAATTTAAATCTGAGCTTGTTATGTCATATGAAAATGTAATTTCACGGTTCGTCCATTTGAAGTACGGAGCCATTTTTCTGACACTACGTGCTAATGTTGTTTCTGTCATTTGGTGTGCAACTGCAGAACCAAATGATGTTGAAGGCTGTTGAGTGTTACCAATACAATGACGCGTCTTTATTTGCTAAGCAGAAAGCGGTTACCTAGCCAAATAGATGGCAATCTCCTTGGGTATATATTTTATTGTAACAACATCTTTTTAAGCACCAACTGACTGGAATGCCATCAGATAGGTAGCCAATCTTCTCCTCTCCTCTATTTAGATCGAATTTCTATTCACACTTCTATTTCAACCTCAACAGTAGCGGTTAATAAAGAGTAAATACCACGTAGGGTGCCGTGCCATACAAGTGGGTGTACGGAAAGTCCCTTCACCCACAGCGGTTCAACCACCTCTCGATTAATTATGAATATTAAAGGGGGTAAGTACATGCGTTAAGTAAAATATGTTTTTTAATCGTTCCAAGGCCCACGAAATTCGTTAAACATCTGAGTAGGTAGGTAAAGTTTTAATGGAGAACACTTAGCGGCGTAACTTCTTGCCGAATAATTATGAATTTTCTAAAATTTTCCATGTTATGGAGAATCTGTAAAGCGTTTCAATTTGATGCAGGTATGTTTTTGGTTCATGGTGTAGGTTTATGTTTTTCACTAGCTTGCACATTTTTCTTTGGTGTAGGAAAGCTAAAACTTACATACTTACAAACATAAAGTTGATTCAGTTACTAAACATTGTGAGGGCACAATACTTACACTAAAATCTAGTAACGATTTCTTCAAAGCAACGAAAGATTTCTAGAATTAGAATTAAATTAGTAAACACGGTTTTGGATACATTCTGCCAAAAAGTGAAGTATTGCGTTCAGAAAAAATATTTTTAGCACTTTTGTATTTTAAAATAATTTAAACAAAAGCATTGCTAAATAGTTGAGTAGGGTAGATTTAAATTTAAATAAATCTACCAGGCGTTCATATTAAATTGATAGCAATACAATTGGCACCGAATTGAAAACGTCTTGCGGCTGGATTAATAGCTTCGTCACGCGACCCCTTCCATGGACGTGGCTAATTAAGAAGTTTCCAGCATCGACCTAAATTCTGTTACGTCAGTGTAGTCATGAAAAGTTCACCCTGTGAAATTAAATTAGTTAAAGATGAATCGGGTTTCTAATTTGAAGGCTGGGGAACTCAAGATTGTTGGTAATGAGCGGCCTTTGTTATTTACTGACAGGTTATATCGAGGTTGGATAATACTAGGAAATTACGTAATAAAAACTAATATTACGTCGTTCCTAAATAGGTCTAAGTTCGTAGCACGAGTTTGGAATTGTTGGGAGGTAACGAAGATCAACGGCTGACTTAAACAAGCAATGCAGCATCCTTTGGTTGTAAGCTGTAACGAGAGATGCCAAGTAAAACTTAATACTTTGATTTTTAATATCAAATGTTGTGTTGGTAAAAAGTGTGACACGAAAACAGAGTTAGACTACATAAATATAGATAAATAGTATGTAGATAATGCTTCAGTATGCTTCTTTTAAAGTTTAAGCTGAAAATGTGTTGGTGTAAGACGATATACAACGTCTCATTGAAATTTTCAACTTACACGAACAGTCGTTAAACTTTGACTTGTCATTTTCAGCAATTTATTTAACTTTGTACGAACACGTATCATTATATTCAGACGTTAACGAGAAGCAAAAAGCAAATGTAATTTCAACTTATCAATGTTTAATTATAACGTATTTTCACGTCACAATAATTGCAAACCGAATCAATTTTCCGATATTCCGTATTCCGCTCCCTATTGTAATTTCACATTTATGTTTGCGGACTTAACTGAAATAACACTATAATTTCCTCACGATTATTTTGCTTAAACTTCCTGCATTTGTTAAATTAAAAAAAAAGTACTTAAATGGTGTAGAAATGCAAATTTCGTCCATTCCTAATGTGCTGCTAAACTTTAAATGCTTACCTAGTTATAATTTAAAAAACAAATTTAATTATTGTTACACCAAACACGAAGTAATGTTCATTATTTTATGCATTCACTTAAAACAACAAGTTTGTACAAATAAACTTCTGCCGAAATTAACTGATATTTCATTTTAAATGCAAAAGCGCCCATTTTACCAATTGATATTACATTATCAAACAAGTTGCCTACATTAGGTACTCTTTTTTTAGATTTAATACATTTTGTATTTTTGTTTCGAATGATCTGGACAAAATGTCCAAAAGTGTAGTCAATTTCCAAAAAAATAATGGAACATTGTCTGATTTCCTTTTTGTCCTAGTTCGGGTGTTGAACAATGTTGTTTTGACGCGAAAAGTTTTATTTGCGAATTCGTGATACGTTTCGCAGCAGAGCCTGTGTGCACTGTATACAGTATAGGTATACCAGTGTAAGTGGCTATACGTACTCTAGGTACGGGTATATCTTTGTACGTTCATTATGTAACGTCATTTATACAGGGGAGAACTTTGAGTTACCTGTTAAAAGCTTAGCTAGGGGTTGATTGATTGAGCAGTTCATTTATCAACGTCATTTGCCGATTCAACAAAATGAAGTCTTGGCAGCGGTGTCCGTTTACGTTCGCCTTGTTTTATTAACCACTTAATTTTAAGATTTTGCAGTTTATGACTTAATGGACGAACATAAATTCCGTCTATTAATGGCGGCGCCATTTGATATCAAAACCCGGTCATGAGGGTTTTTATGTAACTGCGACACTCAAGTTTAGTCTAGTATCTGTTGACATGGAATTGTAATTGTGTACAAATTATGTACAATCAAACAGCAAAAGTGACGTCAGTGAGCACAGCAAATTATTTGTAAACAGTGGTGAAATTATGAACCTTTATCACGAAAATCACTTTGTGATCCCTAGTTTGGTTAGGACATTACAGGATGATCATCTGATTGTCCAAAATTAAGATGTTCCGTGCTTCGGAAGTAAGCTGTTGGCCCGGTTACTACTTACATGAGCCATGTCAGGGGTATTTGGCGGTTCAATAGTGAATGAAGTGAAGTGATTTTTGTGATATGTCCTCATCGGGATTCGAACCCAGGGTCTCCGGATTGCGAGTCCAACGCTCAACCACTGGACCACAGAGGCCGTTAGTGTACAAGTATTAACACCAGTATTTTAAATGTTAAATCAATAATAGAAAATTATATGACAAGCAGCATATTGATTTAATGAAGCTGTTTATAATTTTAGGTGTCACGTGCTGAGAAGCCAAAGTGGTGTTAATAAGATTGAACTAGGTGGGAACTCGGGTGGCTGAACTTTCTCATTTCCTAAGGAAGGCATCGTTAGTGGGCGGACTGGCAATATCATAATTTCCTTTTAGTCGTCGTCATCTTGTCACTTTGTTCCGAGGTTGGTCATCTTGTTCTCCTATCGTCTGAATTCATGAGCTCAGTCGTCGCTAAAATTATTTATTATTGAACCAATAATATAGGTTGGTCAATTTCTTTCATTTCCAAATATAGTATCTACTACTAAGCACGTGTAACACTATGAATAGATAAAGTGATCCGCCATGTAACGTGAGATATATTTGATAAACATATATTATCGTTCCATTCAAGGCCGTATATGAAAATAAAAGAATATACATACATATATAAACTCACGCCTATTTCCCACCGGGGAGAGCAGAGAGTATGGAATTCCATTTGCTTCGATGCTGACACATTTCCCTTGCTTCCTCCACATTCATCAATCGTTTCATACACGCACGCCGGTTCATAGTAAATCGTACTGAGCCTTTTCTAAGGACATCTCTAATTTGGTCATTGTACGTAAAATAATGCAATGTCAACATAATAATAAGCTCACGACTATGTCACGACTATGTTGTATGTAGTCAGAGGTACATCCATCACAAGATGAACTAAGTACCCACATCTCACCGAACTTTCTGTTAGACCAACGTGAATATAATGTCCTTATTTTTTCATACACGTCACATAAGTCAATTAGGAATAAAAAATACCTACATTTCAAAAAACCCACTTACACGTTTTTTTTTTCAAGATTTTCAGCGACGACGTTCGAAATCGTAAGATACATTAAATATACACAATATATTAAATATATTTCACTTCCTTAATCTATGAACGTGTGACGTGGAGTGGGATTGGAGTGTTGAAGTGAGCGAGTTGACAAAAGCACTCGTGTCGACAACGCGACGTGCCGAGACGCGCCCCTATCCTACAGAGCCTTTTCACACATGAAAACTTTTCAATAGACCCCGTGAACGTATCAAATTGGTACTTATTCTAGATTTTTACACCGGAAAGCTCGATATCTATATATACCTATTTTTAGATTTATTTCGTTAGTTCATATATAAAGAGGACCTTATAAATAGAAAAAACATATGATCTAAGGAAATAAGGATTACTCTTTCATCAAATTTTGCGGTGATTGTGAACGGATTTTTATCTTTTTTTTTAATATTTATCTATAAAAGTGCTCATGGAATCATGATCCAACCGATTTCGGCTACGGCGACTGCTTCAACCCCGACGTACAAAAGTGCTTTACGCACGTACGAATACATTATTTTTGTCAATAGTATTGTCTGCTAAAGATTTACGTGTATTCTAAGAACTTTATTTTTAAATGACTTTAAAAAGTGCTTTATCTTTTTGACGTTGCTAAGCTAAGCCACTTTGTAGACATTATTTGCTACGTCGCGCTACGCCGATCTACGCCGTTACGCCGTACGTAGCACTAAACTCCTAAGCTTGAAAGCTACGGTACCTAGATCAATTGGAATTTCTAAGTATAGAAACGTCTTACCGGCTCAGTAGGAATTTACCTGCACATTTCTTTGTTCTTAATATACGGGTAGTGTTTTCTCTTGGTTTCGCCTGCAGAAATTGGTTGACGTTTCGTGATATGGCGGTTCTATGATACAGTGAGTCTCGAAATTAACTTGATTATTATAATAAGGAATGTGCATTAGCTCAATTACAAACTGTAGTGTACTGTGTAACAGATATAATCTATTCTTAATATAATCTCTATTTTATCAGATTTATTTTCATGTGTGCGTCATTGTAGAGTTAGGATACCTATAGCATAATTACTACTTACTAAAACCATAGAGTAAGGAATAATACTACGTATAGAACGGCATGTCTCCGCTCCCCACCAGCGCCTGAGCTAGGTTTACCTCACCCCCTCAGTCTTACTTTAGTCTTCAATCGTATGGCGTCAGACGTCACACACACACACACACACACACACACACACACACACACACAGAGAGATACTCGTGTACGATAACGTCAATGGGTAGTGACTGTGTAAAACGTGTTTTTTATATGAAGTGTCCTGGGGTGCTAAGATTTAAAATAATACTTGTCCAAAAATTTCTTGCTTCTTTATAACTGTATATCTACGAGTCAACATAGAAGTACGTGTTAGTATGTAGGTGTGCTCAGCAGGGTGCAGTGAAGGAAGCAGCTGGAGTGGTGTTGAGTGTACAGACTGACTGCGAGCGAAACAGTCGAGTCGTTGACGGTAAGTCCCGTCAAGAGCTCAGCGGCGAGCTAGGAACGCAGCGTTGTTTTGTTTTGCAACGACTTTGCATTAATTTGTGTGAAATTAAACGTTTATTTCGCTTCGTTTTAATACCTGTACCTCAGTTTATGAAATATTTTGAATTAAGAAAAAAAATATGTATGAATCGTTAACATAGTAGCATTTTATGCATACAAGCCAAATAAAATTAAGAATTCAATTAAATTAGATTTAAAACACATAATAACGGGTTCTTACCGCGTTTAAACGCGGATTCTGATTTAAACGCGGTAAGAACGCGTTATTATGTGTTTTAATTATAATAATAACTGCGTAAACTAAAAAATTAAGAAATAACTTACTAACCTGAGTAAATATAGGTATAAATACTGTAGTAAATTTTCCTACCGAATAAGAATAGTTCGTTTTTTAATAATAATTGACCCGCAGCCCTTCGTCGACCGAGGCTGTTAAAAATATTTTTGATTTTAGTTAGAAAGTAAAAAGATAGTACCATGGAGTAACTAATATACTACGTTAAAGTACTATACGAAGTACTTAATATTAGTTAGTCCGCGATAGTACATAATTATCGGTAGTCACGTCATACAAGACACTATTACATTGTAAACGAAAAACTATAGCCGAATCATGACACCGTAAACAGCTGGTAAACGGTAGATAAAATAATCCTCCGAAAATATCTTGTTATTTAAAAAAATATGTCGTCAACTATGCGGCCCCGATTCCACCAATGATATTAAATTTTACCTGGGACTTGATTTATGGAACGCAAGGGAGTAGCAATTTCCTTTACGGAAGCGTTGCTATGGCAACCTGGTTACTCTTCTCCGTGCTCCGAGTAGGTACCTCGCTAATGTGATGAGCTACAAAATTTTATATGAGATGTGAACACAGATCAGATGGGTAAATAGACGCATGAATAATAAAGTTGTACATTTGGTGACAAGGTCGCCGTATTTCGGAAAAAAAAGTAGGCGTAGGCCGGTTATTCCCGTACTCGTATCTATGTAGGTGAAGCATATTACGAAAGTTTTTTTTACACCCAATATTTCTTTATTGAGGTAGGTAGTTAAGTGAGTTAGTTCATGTAAAATGTACCTACTTTAGGTTGACTGCCATCAAAAATCTGTTATTACAATTATCATTTACTTACTTGCTTTACTTTTGGTAACAAGTTACCATGCAAACTGTATCACGTTTGACGAGCGATTTAAGATAAGTATAAGACTTACTAGATTCTCTTAAAGTTTGTCTATTCTTTGTTATCAAGACAATTTTCCATCTAAAGTAAAAATATATATTTATTTTTCTGAAAATATAAAACAATAATATAAATTTGAAGGTAGTAAAGACTCCCTGAAGCGTAGACTGTGCATGAGTGCTTGCTTAGCTTAAGTAAAGTCTTGTTGCTTTTTGGTTTAAGCACATAAAGCAAGTAAGTACTACGAATGAAAATGAAACTCAAACCTGTTTGCTTCAACAAACACATACGCGTAATATGTTTTACTTATGAGAAATAATGTACCGCTATTTTATTTTCCTCCTTGTCTGTAAAGAAACATATTTACTTCCCGTTGAAAGAATCTTCCACTTCTTACAGGGGTTTGTACGACAATCCATGGAATTATACCTTGTATATGACAAGGTTAAATATTTCTCGGTACTTACTTATATTATTGAATCCGGGCAACCAGTTTATATTGGAATGTGTCCGCGTGATTTAATATGCTGCGAACGCAATGTCTCAACTCAGAATACACTGGTGATGCAAGCTATGTCATATTCGAATAAAAAATGTGTTATTGTAGCTCTTATTTATTATACATATACCCTCAAAATGCGTTTGTACGTATACTTAGTTTTTAAGTTCTCAAGTAAGTGAATTTGTATTCTTATTGAGAATAAAGATTTCTTTAAACCTAATGTACTCCGGTATTCATTGGATTTTTAAATAGGAAAGAATGATTTTGTTGTCTCACATTTATCAGTTTTGCGACGAGAGCTTGGAGAGAGACACAATAAAGTATTGAACTGCAATGTCGTGGAAGCGACATCAGTGCAGAACGGATTTTTTATTGCTTACAATTTTAATGTGAAATAATCGGCCATATCTCCCTGTGACGCCAAAGCTACGTCACCATCGACGTCGCCGAACAATCAATATTGAAAATTTGAAATGTAAGTATGGCTGTAAGCTTGGTGATGCTTTGGTAACTTCGTATTTAAATATAAATTATTTGGCTTCCCGATGAGATATACCCTAAGCGCTTGACGTTCCAGATTACAGCATAAGATAGTAGATAAGTAAAGGCAGTTTTTGACAAGTCACCGTAAATATTTACTAGCTTAATGTATCTCTATACATTCAAGCAGATTATCTGCAAAAACTCTTAAAAGGCTGCCATATGACAGCTCCTATCACGGTAATTCATAATAAAAGTGCTTATCAAATATTGCGTTGTCATCGTCAGTTAATACAACTTGTTGTCTGGTCTCATGTGTTTGTCATGGCGGGAAAGGCGATATGAGCTCTCACACAATTAATATAGCGCCTGTAATAATGGAGCATGACTTTTACTTAGACTGACGCGACAGCTGCGGTGAACATGTTGTTAGAAGTCAGGATACTGGAAACAAAAACCTAATTGTAGATAAAATAATACTTAAGTCAAATCATCATCATACCCTAGCATTATCCCGTTTTTCGCAGGCTCCTCTTACCTAATATAATTATATAATTCTTAATTTTATTATTTTTATATAATTATTTTTGTAACAAAATCTTAGATCAATCAGGTTGTCTTCCTGTAATGTTCTAACCGAACTAGGAATCACTAAGTGATTTTCGTGATATTTCTCCACTGGGATTTAAACCCGGGACCTCCGGATTGTGAGCCGAACGCTCAAACCAATGGACCACGGAGGCACATGATGGACAAATGTTATGGGCAATAGGCTGATCCCTTAGCACCATAAGGTTCATCACATCCAGCTTACACTGTAACAACAGTGGTTGCAAGTTGTCTTTGCTTACTTGTAGCTCTGCCCACCCTATTAGGAATTACGGATGTGAGTTAAAGTCTTTATTGGCAAGTTGTGGCGTTAGGGCAAGGATCTTCTAACTCAGTAACCGGTGCTACGTATAGGCGCTAAATTTTTCGTCACAGTGGGTGTGATTCGTGCAATATCTGATCAATATCGACAATTGATGAAATTCTCTATCGAATTGCGCCGTGAAAGGTCCCTACAATATTCGGAATATTTTTTGCCTCTAGTATTACTTCAGTTTTATGGAGGACAAACCACTTCTACTTTGAAATTAGGCTCAGGTTCTCCCTGGAGCACCGTTGCAATATGTTTTCATAAAGTATCGTGTTATAGTCTCTCTGTACGGCTGGCACTCCCAAAGGACGCTTATATACGTATCATGTTTTGTTATACCTTATGTAAACTACATAAGAACATAAGAAGTCGAGAAGACGAGGGCTTTAAACTTAATGCACACAGAAATACGGATCAAAACCTTGATAAAACATTTTTGTGTGTATAAGCTTTAATTATCGTGTTTTTTTTAAGCTGGGCGCTATGTGTGCCTTATTTTATGCACTGTATTTATTCGTTTATCTATAGTGAGCTATCAGAAATTATATTTTCGAGACGTACGTAGGTAAAAAGCATTTTGAGTTTGATTTTAGCTTCAAACTAATTAACTCAAATTTTTCGACTGAAACTACGGAATGGTGACAAAATAATTACTTAGCGCCACCAACGCGACGAGGTGAAAACTAAGAGCGTCTTTATTTTATTTTATAAAAAGTTGGGTTGAAATATTTAAGTAATTTCGCGATGGAAGACTCTTGAAAGGTTGTAGCACGTCCTTACGAGGAATTTACACTTATAAATTCCTCGTAACCACATTTACTTATAAGTAGACATTGACACATGTGTCAACATTAACAGTATGTAAAAGGTTGGAAGCGTAATAATCAAACAAACACACTTTTGCATTTATAACAATATTTTTTTGGATCTTTAGATTAGGTACGTAACTATGCATACCTTCAATCCCTCAATAAACACAAAGGCCAAAGAACCGGATATTTAAATATTGATACAGATTCAATATTTAAATATCCACTTTCCAAGAACATGAAATAAATTCAATTTACTGTCATTAGTATCCGGTTGACTTTAATTAAATATAAAGTAGGTTTTTTTTACGAGGTTGGATCCTGTAGATTATTGCTGGGTTTATTAAAATTAGACACTGTTTGTAGCTACACAAGTCTCTTAAACCCTCTTTAATTAAACTCAGATCTGTCTGGGTATAAATTTAGTTACGATTAATAAAACGGTCGCAGAAATTTCATCATTATTCAAATAACTTTTAAAGGTATTAGCAGCGTCTTAATAAGCAACAAAAACTAACATGCCTCAACTTAAGTTTGGTGGAATAACTGGTATAAGGTCATATATTTGATACACCTAATTAGGTTTTATTAAGTGTTAAAATTTATGTCTTATCTTGTCACGTATCATCAGTGTTGGGACAGGCACGTATTATTAGTTTTTAAGTCATAACAATAGGAATATGATTGCGTCATAAATGAATTCGTCATATTCAACAAGCTTAACAAATGATTACTTACTAAATTCAGTGGTTTCGATAAAACGACACTAAAGATACAATAAACCGAACTGCTCAGTTGTAACAGAACAATCAGCCGGTGCCTGTGACAAGTTTCAAAGCAGTAAAAAAGCTTAAAAGTTGTTTCGAGTGGAGAGTTTGCTCAGAACACAAGCGCAGGAACCAGTTCATTCCATATTTTTTACACGAACTTAGTTTTCACTGTGCACGTTTTGTTAACAATACACAAGTAGAACTTGTGTCCCGTGAAACTATTGAATTTGTGATGTATGTGACAAACAACAAAGTTTAAATTGCTCTTGTTCGATATAGACCGATATTGTTTTCGATATTACGTACGACAGCAAGATGTAGTTTGAGTTATAACTACGAGTAGGTTATTGGAATGGTCTAAATGCAATAAGGTCCATGTAAGTATGGTTACATATTAAAAGAAGACTGCTTATGTACAATCATCCCGCGATTTAGAGATCGCCTCCATCCTAATGTGATGGAGTTACTTTTTTGTAAGGATAAGTAATTTGATAAATATACTTTTTATCCTCAGAAATGAACCTCTCTGGTGGGCGATTAATAGTGCGAGAACCAATCCATGTCAGGAGCCATGAGGGTGTCGGTTCGGCGGCAGGCTGTATTTTTATTTTATGACTTTTGTTTGTATTTTATTTGATCTGACGGCTTTTACTTGGCCGGAAGGTCTACAGCAAACAAATTTCATTTGCAGTATGAAAAACATACTGCATTGATCGTTAATACATTATGAAATGGATAACCTGACGTGAATAGGCATTTGCTTGGTAAGCGTGTTGCGTCTGGCCGCATCGTCGTTTGATATCAGCTCCTACGCATTTGAAGTTTTTCCCGTTTAGACCATATGAGTTTTAAAACGCACGATTGGGATGTAATAACACATATATATTTTGATATGTTTCATTACGTATGAGTTGTAAATAAATATATTTTTCAGTTCAATTTGCTTCGGAATATTTCCTCGAATATCGAAAATTATACGAGAGAATTGAATAACGGAAATTGTAACGAGAAAATTGTAGACGATAATTATTTGGTTGTATTATAAAAAAACGAAGTCCTTACCTACCTCGTAAATGTAATTACAATCTAAAAATATAATAATGAATTGCTTAGAGGGCAAGGTATGAACGATGATTGCACGTGGTCTGCTTATTTAATTAAAGATTTCAGAATTAAAATCAGCAGCATTTTTCATATTTTTAAGCTTATACAATTTAATGGGTTGCTCAGTTTTCCTTATGGTAAGATAACCCAATTTGTTACTTTTTAACAATGTTAATAAGAGCTTAAAACCAATATGTGGTTTATGTTATTTTAATTAAAACACTGTATGTAACGAGACTGGAAGATAAAATATAGGTACCAAGCGCTATTCAAACAAACGATTCGCACTAATATTTTACGCAATATTTTTGTTATTTAATCTTATATGAGAATATTAACATAAAGGTTTAATCTTTCAATTTTTATTATCTTGAAATACAGTGAGGTTACCGTCCTTTAAATTTCACATTTCTAAAGTTACTAGACATGAGGTCATTATTAGGTATACATATATAAGTAAGTAGTTAATTTTTCAGACATGTCTACAAGAAATTTAAGCCGCGTAAATCTGTCTAAATTCATTTTTGATACACAATACAATACTCGTACAAAAACTATGATAAAAGAAGTATAGAAGGAAACCGTGCTAAAAAGCAATTCATTTCAATAATAGCTATTAATATAGGTACCACTTCAGATCTTACAAACTTACATAAACTTACACCAGTAGACTCTAACTGGGTAGGTAGAGCTACAGAAGACAACTTGCAGCCACTTTTGATACACAGCTCTAATTTAATAATTAATTATGAGAATAAGAGAATGCTGTCGGTTTTTACGTCCTCCCAATCTAGAACAGAAGTAACCTAAAATAATAATATATTTGACGACGCAAAAAAGGACGAATATATATCAGACAGGTTTCATTTTATAAGCAATTTGGTTGGTACCCTAGTCTATTTTTATATTCTTTATCGCCTTTCGTCTGGTGCTCTGAGCCGAAACAGATATCTAGCCCCTTATGTCGGCTCTGTCACATGTACGGGACGTTAGTAAACGTGATTGTAATTTATAGTGTAGGTCGTGCTTTCAGTAGAGTTTTATGGACTGCGGTATGTTTATGACTGAAGTAACAACCATCGCGTACCCGGAACTGTACATTTAATGGGCTGTAAATGAAAAACGAGGCAGTTGTCGTGAGGCGGTGGTCACCAAGGACTCCGTTAGCGTCCCCGGGGGCGACTCAACTAGGCGGTCAACGGCGGTGGTGGGGGCGACGCGTTTATGAGCCATTTGTATCGGTCTATTCAGTCCACAGCTAACCATGTGTCTCCTTTAGATTATTGAAAAACTATGACCTTGTTTTCGTTTCTATGGCTGCCATAGTACATATGCCAGCACTTTTCTGTTTAGTTGGTGTAGGTAAGCGTCGGAACATAAATAAAAGGGACAATAGAAACGAACAATAAAGTTGCCTTCTTTGTGTAAAGGATGAAAAAAGATATAATAAAATATGTTACTTAATAAATGTCTGTATTCCGAAACCCGATAAGCTTTATAGTGAATATATAACAGACAGAAAACTGAAATAATTTCAAAGGATATAATATATTGGAACGGGTCTATAAAT
The DNA here is from genome assembly GCF_024362695.1 of Pectinophora gossypiella. Lineage (NCBI taxonomy): Eukaryota > Metazoa > Arthropoda > Insecta > Lepidoptera > Gelechiidae > Pectinophora > Pectinophora gossypiella. The sequence continues at coordinate 7,608,008 of NC_065406.1, forward strand.
AAGCCATAAAAATAAGTCCATTTTCGTTATATGTTCGTTTTATATTTACAACGCATGAATAGGTACTTAGAAACTGAATGGTTTCAACAGATCTGAGCGTAAAATGCCTGAGTGTGTTATATTAGATTTATATAGATAAATTATTTATGATTTGAATAGATCAAACGAAGTCGAGAGACGCAAGAATTGTACAGAAATATACTGATACATTGAAGTACTTAGGTTTTTTCACTTTAGAATTTTCATTCTATTTTACATTGTGTTATACTTACCGACTTACGTGGTACGGACCCGGCAGTCTAGAGACGACTTTTGATCTACGTCACAATTGTAGCCTATGTCACACAGATATCACAGTTATGCAATTACAGAACACGATTCATCGACACGGCCCGGTGAGAGCCAAAACGCGCCGTTGACAGATAGTTCCATTTGTTCGTTCCATTGGTACCTACATCCTTTCAGCTCTACTGATTCATATTTTCAGCGAAATGCCCCTGCCGCGTGTGAAATGTAATCACGATCGGTCAAAGGACTACTCTATCATCCGCAGGTGTTGTTTATTTCTAATAATAAAACGAAACGGATCGAATGATCTCTTTTTTTCTATAGCTATGCTCTGCTGCTGCTATTTTCTTTTACAACAGATGGGATATTATTTCCGCATTTGGGCCAAACAGCCTTCGTGGTTTTAATGGTTAGAGCGTTACACTTACGATCTGGAGATCCGGGCTCGATTCCCGATGGGGGCTTTGTCGAAATCACTTAGTGAGACTGTCCTTTGTTTGGTAAGGACTTTGCAGGCTTGAATCACGGCACGTTAATCTGTTGGTTCATACCCTCTCCGGTTGATTGAGGGGAGGCCTGTGTTTTTTTTTTGACGTAACTTATTGTAGATTTGCCGCAAATGGCATTAATTACTTGGCCGGACGAATGGGGAGCGCTGAAGATCCGGTACGACGTTTAAGACAACAGGCCTGAGGGTGCCCAGTTGGGCGCGAAACTCGGCTCAGGGCGTCGTCTGAGAGGAAAAATATTTAAAAGAATTAATCGACCCTAGTGGGACATTTTGCATTATAATAAAGGGGACTTATTATTTCATCATCATCATTTTCCCTTGTTTTGATTGGTACTGTTACACATGCTTTTTATGTCTCCTTAACGGGAATCGCAGCCTATCTTACGTCTATTTCGTAATTTCCTGTTAGTGCGCCTGTTATTTCGTATAAAAATATTATTTAATTGAATGCTTCTATGCTGTTCTGGGAGCATATAAAAAACATAGAACACGTTCAGCTGCTTCTCTTCCCGGGCATGTCGTAAAAATCGACAGAGGGATTGTGTCATCTAACATGATGGACTAATGTTATGGGCGATAGGCTGATCCCTTATCACCATAAGGTTCATCATATCCATCTTTGGACTTCGTATCAACAGTGGCTGCAAGTTGTCTTTGATTACTTGTGGCTCTGCCCACCCCATTAGGGATTACGGGCGTGAGTTTATGTATGTATGTATGTTAATTGAATAAAACACAAAATAAGTCATTAATTGGCCCCGATTCCTGCAGACACCTCCTAATTTTACTTTAAATTTTACCTGTCATTTTCTTATCCGCCGAAAAGGATTTTGTTGTTTTAGATTTGTGCTTAAAATAGACGTGTATTTAAATTTTATGCTTGTCGATTACCCGTCCCTTTCCTTTTCGGCGGATAAGAAAATTTTAAGTATACTTAAATTAAAATTAGATGGTGTTTACGGGAATTAGTGCCACTGTAATAATAAATTGTACGCAAATAGCACGCCTTATTTTATTTTAAGGCACATCAACAATACAAGCACATTTCATATAAATCTAAATATCTAATGACATAGTCTAGTGCTTCATTGCTTATACCTATTCTTCCTAACCTTCACGCCTTTTACGCCTTCGTTTATATACAAATCATAAACAGTACATATAGGTAGGAAGAACATGCTGGATTGTGTTAAATTAATTGATTACCATGTGACAAGCAAATCAATACATACCATATCTCTGTCCTTTTGTCATCATGTTCATAATTTTAAGTGATTGGGTAAACAATTCACTGGGTGAATGAGCAATATACATGTTTTCTATTGAGTCACGACACGTGATATCTTATTAATGGAAGCTATTAAAATGTTTATAATTATACTCATGTCGCCCTTGTAGGTATGCGACACGGCTTTCTACATTTTATGGTTGTGACATTTTCTTATGAATACACACACATACACATACATTTAAGTACATATATTTTATAAATATATTTGATAGCTTTCAGAAAAATATTCATATTAAGTAAGTAAATATTTATGTTGGCTTGAAGATATAATATTACCGAGGCGAATTTCAATTACAGGTTCGTCTCTCACACAGCCAAAAGATAAACGTGTCAATCAAAAAAATATATTGACTTCGTATTTGTTTACTTAAGTATAAACGAATACCTCAACAAATTGCTTTTTGATTACTTTTCAGACTTATCCTAAAATAATGACAAAAGTATTGATACATTTTTATAGATTTTAATATCGTATTTCTTAACTAAAAGCTATAGTTATTTCGAGAATGTTCGTGATTGATACTTCAACTACTATTGCCTTTTAAAATTATTTTGATAAAGAAATTTATTAACTGTAATACCTACAAAAATATGTGGGTATAAGCCTGTTGAGAGACTTTAGGAAAAATCCTCTTACGTATTTCGTACTCACTAATTTGTGTACGACAAGCAGATGAAGCCCGTTCCATTATTTAAAAAAGAAATACGTTTCATGTTTTAAGCAAGTCAGAGAATTTTGTTTTAAATTACTACACTGAACTCTTGTTAAGTCGGTCATGATTTCGTATGACAAAAAGGGGGAAGAAAAATTATTCAATTATATTATTTTGAGCAAATAAATTAAGACTGATTACGTGTCACAAAAGGCAGAGTACACTGGGAGTGCCACCGTAATGATTGACTTAAGTAAATTAATTTAGGACAACAAAACAGTGAAACAAAAAGTTAAAAGACACTCTTCCTGTCGGGAATTGGCCGTGGGTTCACAGGTTCACTTTATGAATTCGCTCGGGAATATTTTCCTGTTTCAAACGTAGTAGTTGTTATGACAAAGTTCGTAATTACCGCTGGAGGGCTATGTTCCGCTGTGGATGGGAGCCGCTGGAACTTTTCCAAAATACAACAACACTGCCAGTCTGGTGACAGCCGGAAAATTCTTCATTCCTGCGCACATTCATTTAGTGCGCTGTTTCCTGGAAATTTCTAACAGTCTTCTAAACATGTTTAGCTTTTGCCTGAAGCTGTATCGGTTCCTGATTTCTACTTCAAATTAACTTCACATGTTTTTACATTGCTATTAGTAAATTGGAGAGACATTATTTTGCGATAATTCGGGTGTTAGTAGGTAATATACTTACATAACTATTTCTGAAATCCCCGATATACAGCATAATTTTAAATTGAACCTGTACATACAATAATTATTAATCAGAATCAGAATCATTTACTCAACGTAATTATCATGGATAAATTTGTTGAAGGTCAATGTAACATTTTTGAATTTACGTCATTTCGCAAGGTGTTATGGCTGAGGAGAAGAAATGACAAGAAACTGCAACAGCAACACATCTTTTAAAAACCAATGAGGATATACATTACAAGTTATTTAATAACTAGAGGAACACATTCAATACCAGACATTTTTATCATTTAGGTAGTCATTAATCTTATACTAAGCTTTTTTACATAAAGTAAGCTTCACATGAGCTTTAAATTTATTTTCTGACAAAGGAGATCATCGGATTTCGGCCCAGAAGTCAAAGTGCCGGCCAAAAAATAATTTTGCTATATTCCGTTAGATCTTATCCGTCTGAGTATTTATTACTATGGCACCAAAGCTGTAGGGTCAATATCTTCGGTTTTATTCGAATTAAAAGAACTGTATTTTTCATGCATGCATGTCGTAAAAACCGACAGAGGGTTTGTGTCCTCTAACATGATGGACTAATGTTATGGGCGATAGGCTGATCCCTTATCACCATAAGATTCATCATATCCATCTTTGGACTTCGTATCAACAGTGGCTGCAAGTTGTCTTTGATTACTTGTGGCTCTGCCCACCCCATTAGGGATTACGGGCGTGAGTTTATGTATGTATGTATGTATTTTTCATACATTTTTGGTGAAAATGTAAAGTGCCGGCCAAGTAACAAAAATGGTATATATCCTTAGAACTTATCCGTCTGAGCATTTATTACTATGGCACCAAAGCTGTAGCGTCAATATTTTCGGTTTTATTCGAATTAAAAAAAAAACTGATATTTTTCATACATTTTGGTGAAAATGTGAAGTGCCGGCCAAGAAACAATATTGGTATATCCCGTTAAAACTTATCCGTTTAACCATTTATTATTATGGCACCAAACGTCTATGACCATTATTTTGGCTTTTATTGGACTTTACGTTTTAGTTTCTATGTGAAAAGTGCCGGTCAGCAAAAAACACATGTCAAAACTATCGAAAAGATACCTGTAAACATTATTCACTATGACAATAATCGTGTATGACCATTAGTTTGGCTGTTGTTGGATTTTTAAAATCTCGATTTTTGATTTATTTTGTTTTAAAATAAAATATGACAGGCGCGTTATTTAAAGGATCGTCAGAATGTTTATTATTATGACATTAAACGTCTATGACCACTATTTTGAACTCAATTAGATGTCTCAAAAATCTGGAGTTTTCATACATACCTACACTTTGGCGAAAAAAGTTTTGTCTGGCGATAATGCAGGTAAAGGCGTAATATCGTGGTCGTCTTTGGACACATTTTTATAAATCAAAAATAGGTTTGACCACTATCTCACCTGATGGTGATACACGCTTTAGAAGCTTATTTTTTTTAAGAAAAGTGAGGTACTATGCTATATCGGCCGAGTAGCACCAGAACATTGTGATCGGCATACATGCAAAGTACAACTGCCCGACTCCTGTCTTCCCTAACAGCTACTTCAGACGTCATGCCAAAATACGATTTTCGTCACTAGATGGCAAGCTTATCTTTGGAGGGTGGTAACCATCTACAGTCAAGATGAATCAATACCATAATTCAACCTAAACTTAGGCCGTAACGTTGAGTCGAATGCAAAAACTACAGCCAACGTCTTATCTAAAATCAGATAGTATTAATATAGAAGTTCACCTAACAAAACACAAAACAAAAACACAAAGTATTTATCTGACTGTAAACTAGTCATTGGGAAAGCTCTGCTTGTTGTCATTGTTAAAATGTATATAAAAAAAGATTTTTTTAAAAGTCCAATAAACGCCAAAGTCGATATTTGGTAATATAGTAAAAAAATACGTTTCAAGTCGTTTACCAAAAGATTTGACTTATTTTGTTTCGCTGGCTGACATTTTCCCACTTGAACGAAAACGGAAAGAGAGACGAATAAAAGTCATAATAATGGTCAAATATGTTTCGCGGCAGATTATTAAATGTTCTTAAGGTCCTTTGTAATCCGCCGTACCGCAATTTTTGCCCAAAGCACTTTATTTTTAAACAAAATAAATAAGAAATCAAGATTTTTAAAATACAATAAAAGGCAAACTAATGGTCATGCACGTTTGGCGCTATATAAAAAAATGTTAACAGGCATCTACTCGATACTCTCAACATGGTATTTTTGCTGGTCGGCACTTTTCACATTTGAACTAAAACTTAAATTCCAATAAAAGTCAAACTAATGGTCATAGATGTTTGGTGTCATATTAAAAAATATTGAGAAGCAACTATTAGACAGATTTGACGTATTTTTTTCGATGGCCGGCATTTTAACATATTAACCAAAACGGAAAGTCCAATAAATGTCAAAATAATGGTCATAGAAGTTTGGCGCCATACTAATAAATGTTCTAACGGTTCTTTGTAATACACCTGTATAATTCTTTTTCCCAACGGACATAATATTTTTTTTTACAAAATGTATGAAAAATCGAGATTTTTAAAATCCAATTAAAGTCAAACTAATGTTCATACACGTTTGGTGTCATAGTAAAAAATGTTCAGAGCAATCTACTTGAAAGGTTCGATACATTTTTTTTCTCTGGCCGGCACTTTCATATTTGGGCCGGCCAAAGTATGGAGAGCCGATGATCTCCTTTAAAATATTATCTGGTATTTTATTGTAAAAACGTATATATAACCCCAAAAAATATGTATTTAATTTACTTAATTATTTTTTATAGCACATTCCTTAATATTTTGTAATACGATCTATAACTAAAATATCCCAAGGATATAATAAAGATAATGGAACGACGAAAATACGAGGTAGATGAACGTGCGCTACATGTTACGACTATTGTCTGTACGGTGGGTCTGTTATCAATAGTAACTAGTATTTACTTAATTAAATACTATAACTAAATGATAGTAAGTATGGCCGATATAGGTACGTTGATAAGTACATAAGATGACACACCACTTTCGATTTCGCCATTCTTAAAGTCTTCAAAATTGCTCGTCTGTGTATTGTGTCTGTAGGTAATCTTGATTTGACGTTTATACATCTTCACCTTAAACAATATACCTACTACTTACTTACGTTAAAACAATAAGTAAGGATTATATCGCGGCGTGGCCCAGGCACACTGAAACGCAAAATTTACAAATAAGTACAACAAGCTTAGAACAAGGAAAGCTTAAAATAAGTAGAGGGGATAAATCAGTAGGATTACGTTAAGTCTTCTTTCAGTACTCATTGGAGCGACGTTCCAAAAGTATGTAGGCTTTGTCATCAATTGGACGGATTAATGCCATCATCTTATCATCAACAACCTGCATTTATTTATCACGGTATAAAACGGTTCCTTCTGCTCAATTTATGACTACTATCATTATTGAACTGATATGCTCAACTGGGAGTAAATAAAAAAAATAGAACGCGTTCAAATGTTTATCTTCCCTTTCTAACATGATAGGCCATCATGATTGTGTGGTGGCAGATTATTTTGATTCAAAATCAAAAGTATCTGCAAGTTGTATTCTTGCTTGTGGCTCTATCTAGTTACAGATTATGAACTCGAATTTGTCTATAAGTAAGTTTAATAAGAAAAAAGTTTTTTTCCTATTAAAAATGGAAATGTATGAATGTATGTGTGTCTGTATGTATGTTTTTAAATGTAATTCATTGGTCTCTCCTTACCGCGGTGGAAAATAGGCTTATGTTTATGTATGTATGTAAGATTTTCCTATTTGACCAGAATTTAAAGCGACGTTTGCACGTCATTTACAGTTTGGTTTGTTTAAGGTGTTACGTCACCCGACCCACGTGTACCGCTCAAGCTTGAAAGACCAAGCCTCAGGGTGCGTCTCTTGAACTCTCTAGAGAACTTCTTAAGAACCATTTTAGAAATTTTCGCTTCACAAATTATGTTAAATCATACGACATTGATAGCAATTTTGCTGTGTAGACGGATACTGTATAGTCAATGTAAATGGGCGACTAAAATGTGCGCCTGAAGGTATATTAAGATTGATACTTTTTAGCTTTTATAAATTAATTAAGTATAAAAGTTTATTCATGGTATTGCAGCCGATATTTCCAGATTTTTCAAACACATTCAGTCTTACGACTATATATATTTTATTATGTATTTACATAGTGTCATTGAATGGCATTCAAATTTAACAAAAATCGACTTTGTTCTGTGATAGTGATTATAATTCCATGCACCTAAACTAAAACCCTGATTGATACCTTAAAGGAATGTTTTACTTATGACCGGCGCTACTGTAAAAACTTGTGACTGTAATTAGCTTTATGTTACATAAATAATACTGTTGTGCTTTTTTGTATATGTTGTCCTTATCTCTGTATTTTGTGTCCATTGTGCTCAATAAAGTATTTTATTTATCTATCTATAACACCAACAGATATAAACGACGAACTACTGGACATTGGCGCCTCATAGATTGGAGAGCAGAGCCACAATGAACCAGAAGACACCTTGCAGCTACTTTTGACACGAAGGGTAGGTACGACGGACCGTATGGTCACAGGTAATCAACTGATCTCCCGTAATAAGCTTTGATAATAAGCCTGTCAAGTTGGAAAGGTGACCACCGCTTTGCCGGTTGTCATGACATGCTCGTGAAGGTAGACAGACACTCATCCAAAGTACTTACATAATAGGTACGATATTACGAACGAGTCGCGTATAATACGACATTTCAGGCTTGTCTGCTAGCTTTTTACATTTAGCCGTCGGCACTTACTCGACGGAGACTGTTTACAAATCTTCAGTCTTACTTAAGTAGGTGCTCTTAAAGCCTTGTGAAGTGGCGTATAATTACGAGAACAATTTAGGAACATGTCCTTATTAAGTGAAGTTCTTCACAGATTCTCATTATTAAGTATCACCCTCTGATAATTTAAGTAATCGTCTGCATTATATAAAATTTAATTGATTATAATATACTAGCGACTCAACCTAACTTTGCTTGGGTGGTAGTGGGCTCAGATTTCGGCATTTAGACACATAGATGGCCCATTATGCGTGTAATAAGTCCTGGCTATACTAGCTAACCTAGCTCCTTCCAAAAGCTCAGAAGCCTCCTGGGCCGTTCACAGGCTTCATAGAGCGACCTTGTTTGCTGTAGGATTTGTGACCTTTGTGCTGCAATTCCCACGCATTCCAGGATGACGTGAGAGGCAGTTTCTTCTGCCTCCAGACAGCCTCTACAAAGTGGAGTTTTGAAATCAGAATCATTTATTCAACGTAATTATCATGGAAAACTTCGTCAGTGTAACTTTTTTGAATTTACGCCATTTCGAAAGGCGTTATGGCTGAGGAGAAGAAATTACAAGAAACTGCAACAGCACATATCTTTTAAATCAATGAGGGTACATAACAAGTTATTAATAATTAGAGGAACACATTCAATACCAGACATTTTTAACATTTAGGTAGTCATTAATCTTATAATAAGCTTTTTTACAGCTTCAGATAATATTTTATTGAAAAACGTATATATAACCCCAAAAAGATGAATTTAATTTACTTAATCTAGAATTTTGAATAGCAATTTTATTTTTATTTCTTGTATTGTAAGTATGCCTTTCACAGTTTCTCGGAAGGAGAGATACATTTTTACGTACATACTTACATAATGTTTTCATAAATATATAGACTTGCGACCGCTTGGGTACAATGTTTATTATATTCATATATAAAATAAAAAACGAAGAAATAACAACATAGATACGTACGCACGTAATCGTATAGTACCTAAATACAGATCAATCACTATTAATCAATTCATAAACGCTAACTATTCTATTCATGTGACCTTAATTAATAGTAACTCTGTTTTCTCACGTGAGACAATTTAATAACGCACGTTTGTGATTTGGGTCATGTGGCGAATACATACGTGTACCTGGCAGGGGTGATAATTCCCTTGGTGATTAACCTGTTAAATGCTAAGGGACAGGAATGACGGGGAAACAGGGAATGTTCAGAAAATGACCCAATTACTGTGTCATGAAATTGAATAGTCTCTCCTGTACACTGAGTGCTATTTGGTGCAAAGCGTGCTAACGATCGCAACCCTCGAATTTAAAATTCACTTATTTTGGTAAATATTCGCATAGCGTTCGTGTTTTCACTTGATGGCACAAGAGACGACGCATTTTAAGATGAGTAAATGCTCAAACCTCTCTTACTGGTTCTAAAGTTGATAGTGAGAAAGTATTAAATTAACTTAATTTATTAGCAGGCATATACCCATAGAAACATTCAATTACGTTATTACATTACAACAATAGTGATTGAAAGTGATAAAAAATAATAATAAATACAAAATTACGTGTAGTAAACTCAAGTCGTGTTGTGTGTCCTATACCTAAAGGTTGCCTGGAAGAGGTTGCTACTTAGTAATAAGACCGCCTATTGTACTAATTTTATTTCTCTTTTGTTTTGTATTTTGTTTTTTTTTTCCTGTTTGTGCAATAAAGTATTTGTTATGTAATGTCGCCAATAAGGGCTACGCAGATATAAGTCATGTACAACGTTGATGATTATATAATTGCTATGTAGCCATCTTTGTTTAAGAAACCTAACATTCTTTGCATCACATGAAAAAATATCATTAAGGTGGTATGAAACAATTGATATGAATAAGCCTTTGTGGTTCTTTCTGGTTGGTTTTGTCTTGGATTCCCATTTTCAGCGGTGCCGTGTTAAGACCATCCCTAGTTTCAACATTGCAAATTGAATTACCTTACTATTCGAAAGTAAGATAATTACGTGGCTGGTAGTTACGTTCAGCTGTTGGTTATGGTAATTATTTACTTGGGTAAATCCAAACTCCAGCCAGACTGACGTGTAAAGTCTCAAGAGGAAAATAATCTACTAGTATCATCATTACTAATTTAAGAGCCACGTTCTTGTCGGTGTAGTATTCTCCATGCTACTTTTCTAGGGAAAAATAGAACAGTGGTTTCCCTCTTGTCTTCCGCCTTATCTACTCGTCCAGAATTCGTAATTATCTTTGACTAGTAATCGTCCATCTGTGTTATTAAATGTAGTATTTGAGCGATCTACGTCATACTTTTGCTCCACTGTCACTATAATCATCATCATCACCAGCCCATTAACGTCCCCACTGCTGGGGCACGGGCTTTCCCTATGGATGGATAGGGAGATCGGGCCTTAAACCACCACGCGGGCCCAGTGCGGATTGGTGGTTATTAACGACTGCTAATGCAGCCGGGATCAACGGCTTAACGTGCCTTCCGAAGCACGGAGGAGCTCGAGATGAAAACTTTTTTTTGTGGTCACCCATCCTATGACCGGCCTTTGCGAAAGTTGCTTAACTACAATAATAATATTATAATAATAATATTATATTTATAATAGCTGGTAGGTATATCGAAAAGCTAAACAAGAAAATACGTCCACGCAGAATATTGCCCATATATATACAACGCTCACGTTCTTCACGAAAACTTTTTGTTAGTTATGCAAGTTCGTTTAGAAGATAGAAGATACGAATGCATGGGATTAGCTAAATTACTCAATTGAACGTCTAGGGCCCTTTGTCGAGGTTTTTCTTGCAGCTTGTTTTCCCCGGCTATACAGGTTGTGAGTAAGCTGCAGTAGTTTTAGGCGTTATTCAAGTAGTTTTATTCAAAGTGTAACTATGTTACCTACTGAATAAAGATATTTTTAAATTTGAATTTGCAATATGGCTCGGATAGACTCTAGTTCACAAGCTTATAAAAATTGTGTACCAAAAGTACGTCTGATTTATAAAGCGAATGGCATAATTTAGTTTAGCAAGGTGGATAATTCGAGTTAGCTTTCATTCGGCTGCGACGTGGACCCATTTGTCCGGAGCCAATTACCGGTCAGATTCAATTTCGTACTTTTATTAGCCAGGATAATCTCATAACGCTATAAATGGGGGTAATATAAAATATACCTGCTTATTCACCTTTTTGATGGAATATTGCTAGTGAAAATGTTTAGCTAGAAGTATGTTTTTGATGTGACACAAGGAGCTCGTTTTAGGTAGCTACCTATTATTACTTATCAAAAGGCTTCTTTCTATCAGTCGACAAGAGTATGTAGTATACTTTGATACTTAAGTTTATTACACTTTGCTATGTTAGGAAAACTATGTGCATCTTATATGACTCTTAGCGGCGGACTCAGAGCCATCATCCTCTTTTAGCCCTCTTTCAATGAGCTTTCGATAAATTCAGTACGACCGCAAACTAGTGCTTGATGCGGCCACGTGGCCAAGTACTAAATGCTCTATCTATAGTTTACACTGAAAGAGGCTTATTTTGAATATGTGCTGCAAAAAGTTTTGCGCTGCGTTCTGTAATGGTGTAAATTGGCCCGGTTTGTTTGTGTTTATACTTCGCCACCTCGGAGATAAATTGGGGTAAATTCTATTACAACTATAATGGGTAGCGGAGTAAGTGTCCGGCGTCCGGCGAGAGTTAACTGCCGGGCCGCGGTCGCCGCAATAAAATAAACGCGGCCCGCCCTAATGTGCGAACATCTGCCAAATGAAAGTTGAATTGCTGCAGAGGTACACGGCAGTCCAGAACTCCCAAACGTGTCGTTTATAGCCGCATAACACACCTACTAGTTTAACTCACAATTTCACCCCTCTGCCGCCACGTGGTGCGGAAACACGCTTTTTGTACGCTCACTGAAAACCGGTTGTTGCCTCGCCCCGACCTTTGTGAATTACATGTACAATTTATTTTGTACCCATTGAATTTATGAGTAAAAAATAGTTTAAAAAATACGCGCATTAATAAATACTGTCATAATGTAAAAGAGTACCGTTTTATGGGTCTTTAAAAACATGTTTTATACTTCGCCAAACGCAAAGAACCTGTCGTAAAAAAAATTGTGCAAACTATTTTGACTCGTGAAAGCAAACGTTAATTAAATTAACGATTCAGTAGTTTATTTAAAGAGCTCTTGACATTCGCCGCTCAGGGTACTCCGGTGGATTATTCATGTACTTATCGAGAACTAGATCTCTTGAATAAGCACCCTATTAGCCACCCTACTACTTATAAATTGAATCGAAATAAAAGTGGATTTAGTGGAACTCTGCATTATTCATAACGCCGTCGACATCCATTCGACAAAATCAATTTCATTAAAGAAAATCCATACTTGCCTCCGTGACCCAGAGGTTGAGCGATCGACTCACGATCCGGAGGTCAGAACATTGCAGGATGATCACAGTAAGATGGTCTGTGCTTCAAAACGCACATTAAGCAGTTGGGCGCGGATACTATTTGTTTAACTAAGTATGTAGTCGTCAGGGGCCTTTGGGGGCTTGAGCCATAGATAGTAGTAGTGGTAGTTCTTACTATTGATAGGAACCCTGACACCAGTCCAGGATCGATGAGGTCGGTGATTGATTTCACAAGCCACACGAGAAAAATACTTATTAACATATTTTAGTGAATAATCTAGAAAAATATGAAGGCATTTCTTATGTAAAATTTGTGCGAATCTCACAGAAAACTATCATTCAATTTATAATAACTTTCAGATTTAACCAGTGGACATTCTTGCAAAGGTCACACTAAACTACCTAGGCCTTGTGGACGTTTCATCTGACGCCTTCGGTGGAAAAAATGATTAAAGTACAAAGCTTTCATGTCACCTTTTGATATTTCTAAAAGTAAGTAAAGGAACATTTACACGCAAGAACGGATTCAAATAGAAACGCTTAGACATGCCGCCTATCACTCCGTCATGTCGTAAACGTCTACAAAGGGATCACGTCTCGTGTCTAAAATGATGGAGGTATTATAGATGACGGCTTGGCATCCTATCACTAAACACACAAATATCAAAAGACGACGAATAATGTTTTCTTTACGATTTATAGCTCTCAGCAAGGATTTTGAGACAATTTTCATAAAATAAAACCTTAGTTTCTGATAACAAGAAAACGATCCTCTAGATTTGTTTTTGAAAAGTTTTCGTTTGATTACTATTGAAGCTTTAGATACAAGCCTTTGACTGTTGATCTCGAACAAGTGACTAGATGTCTCGAATGTAAGTGATAGGCCGAAGACGCCCGCAGCCACAACCCTGATCAAAGCGATATTAGGTACTTGCTAACATCAAAGCCTACAATGCCTAATAGTTAGATATTGTGTAACTGTTAATTAATAATCGTATTACTAAGTAGAGTTACTTTACTAGGATTAAAATAGAAACCTTGTGGAACTTTGGTAGTTATGGCTTTTTACATAAGATTTGTTTTGTATAGTAAGTTATTTTTGATTTATACGTTTTTATTGTGTAATTTGAATTACATTATTTTCTAAATCGTCGCTTATTAACTACGCAATTAACCTTAAAAAAAACTATTTTTTTTTTCCACATCTTACCATTATTACTGTATTTCGTGTGTGAAAACAGAAAATAATTTTCCTGTAAGTAAAAAAATTAAAGAAATTAAAGTCCTAAGTACTCGATAAAAGCAATAATTCTTATTTCTTCTGCCAATAATAGTACAATTAATTTGAGCCTGTGAACTCAAATAAAACAAAATCAATCAGTGAAAAACGTAACGGTAAAATTAATGCCACAGCGAAGGCATTCCGAAAAGTTCGAGCGGAAATCGAAGTTAATTAAAAAGTTGAGTTGGAATTCTGTGAGCAATACGGGGAAGGGGAATAAATGAGCAGACTTTGCAATAAACACGACGGGATCACATTACTGACGCCACACCACAGCTCGCGAGACACTTGTTTACCTTTAACAAATGCAATACAAAATTCTCACTGTGAACCCGCGTCACGTGACGTGGTGGGTCTACCTATTGCCGCCAACTTTTGTAGGTGAATGGGATTATATGTAGACTGTAGAGTAGTTACAAAACATTATGCGCAACGTAGCTAAATATCGTTTTCAGGCCTTGATTAAGAGAATATTACACGTTTTCTAAAACTTTTGTTTATTAATGTTGATGTTACGTGCTTCGCATGTTAAGCCGTTGGTCCCGGTTACTACTTACTGATGTGTGTAGTCGTTACATGACCCATGTCAGGGGCCTTTGGTGCTTAATAATAACCCTGACACCAAGGTTGATGAAGCTGGTATTTCACCCACACAATAAGAAGAAGAAGAATGTTGATGATAAAGCAATGAAGCATTAGCCTCATAGAAGACAATTGATGTAAGTAAACGTAGTATATACGTAAAGTGACGCGTCGTAACATAATTAATTCTTTAATTATCATGTGAGTCATGTTGGTTTCTATACATATGATTAGCCGAGTTCTAATTATATCACAGTAAGTTGTAACTCATCATTAGGCAACGAAGAAGCTTCGAAACGGGGAAGGGAAATTCTCAAAATTTTGTGTATCACAGAAGACCCTCGGTCCAAAATACGAGTAGGTAATCACATCTGTGGTAGCCAATGTAGGCGGCCGAAAACAAGGGTCCGCTTAAATTGAACCCCCGAATAATTAAATTATCGGTCGGCGATCGCGAAACAATTTTCTGCCAGTATTGACTACCCAATGTTCCCGGCTAAATCGAATTCTTGCCCTTAATAGAATCATTAAGCCCGACAGCAGCGTAAATCCTTTCAGACTAAGCGTTTTTCAATCCGGAGCTGAAAAATTAAAAAAAAGTCAAGAAAACGATTTCAATATTGGTAGGTATCTGTGCAGAAGAATTTTTATTTTATTATTCGGCGTTTGGATACAAGAAAGGATTATGTAAAGTTTTCGGCTTTATTTCCTTTATCAAGAATCAAGAGTTTTAAGTGAAAGAAAGTGGAGTAGGTATAGTATAAAAAAATGCTTCTTTTTGTTTTTGGTACTAGTTATACTCCCTTTAAATAGTTTTGATTAACAAATAACTAAGCTCTGTAACTAAAATAACTGTACTAATCTACCCGCACACTTTTTTTAAGCTCTTAACTTTATTTTTTCAATAATTTGTACACAATTTTCCTGTAAATACCTACCAAGAGAAGTGTGTCAGAATCGAAGCAAATGGAGTTCTATAGTCTCTGCTTACCCCGGTGGGAAATAGGCGTGAGTTTATGTATGTATGTAAGTAACTACCCAAAAGTTGCCTGGAAGATATTGCCGCATAAGCCTTATTGGCCTGTTGTGCCTTTTGTATCTGTTGTCCTTATTTCTGTTTCTTGTGTCCATTGTGCTCAACTAAAGTATGTTTTTTTTTATCTATTGGACGTCAATGTCCTGGTACATTGGAACCTAGATTTACCGTACATAGACCTTTAACGTTTTGATGAAAGGTGATTTCCAGATCAACGGGTTTCTGGGCTGAAGTACAAAACAAATTAAACGTGATTTTACTAAACCCAGACTCACACAATACGTAATTAATGAGATGGATAAAATGAACCGTATCACGTACGGCGACAGGTTACCAGCACAGCAGTCCATCATTGCCCGTATATATTCTGTAGAAGGCGAGCCTATTGCCATTATCCCATGAAAACCGGAATCCACGTGATGACGTATCTATGATCCAAATATGAATTCAAACTCATAAAGTCGAGTGCGAGTTGGTTTGAAACCCGAGCCCGTGACACTAGGATGTAGTCCCGCGTTCTCCAAACTGAACTACCATGGGTTTCGGCAGATTTACCAAGGGGTTAAAATGGCCACATCGAAGTAATTCATCTAAGAAAGCCACTTGACATTTGCGCATATAAAACTAAGTGCGCAATGCAAACAACTGTAAAATAGCAATATTGCTCTCTTAGATGTATTGCTTCGATGTGGCCATTTTAAGCCCCCTGATAATAAAAAGTAAAGTTAGCACCTACTTAGGTAGATAGAGAAGAGGTCGCACACACATACACATTCTCACTATTTTATTCCTCTACTCCCACTACAACAGAGAAGTGTCGTGACTAAGGAGTAATTTATCTTGTCATTATTGTTCTGTTTAGATACTTTTCAGCACTATTCGGCGTAGTTGGATCCAGTTAGATTTGCATCAGATAATGTGCAGTCACGATTACTAATATGTATACACTTTGATACCATGTCACATTAACTTTTTGATAAATTAAACCGTAAGTCTCATTAAATGTCAAATATGATAGTGCGACAGGGTTCTAAACTGTATATGACTGTAACTGTGTATGATATTGCTCATGACACGGCAATAGACTCGCCCCTACTACACAGTACTTTAACATAGCACGCGAGGAGTATATATATGCTTTTGGGTTACCGGCTTGAGCTTGCAGCCACGTATAATTCTAAATCCTTCATTGAATGTAACATGATGAACTGTGTGGTGACAGCTGTTTTACCCATGACCCATATAAAGGAAATGTCCGGGCAAAAAGAAGCGGAACGCATTCTAAGTTTTTCATTAGCTCCTTGTCCCGATAGACGCAGAAGCAAATAGATAAACAGGAATAACAGTAGGAGTTTAAAAAGGTCACATGAAAGCAATTTATCTAAAAAAGCAATATTGAAATTTGACATCTGCGCATATATAAAAGTAAGTGCGTAATGCAAAGAAAATGTCAAATAGCAATGTTGCTTTGTTAGATTAATTCTTTCGATGTAGCCTTAACCCCCCAGATGTCAATATTAGACTTCGTCTATCAAAAAATCACTTTGTGTGTCCCTTGTTTTGTCCGGACATTGTAGGCTGAAATCACCTGATTGTCCGAAAAAATGCGCGTAAAGCGCTCGGTCTCAGCTAATACTTCTTGCTGTAGTAAGTACGCAGTCATTACATTGATCATGTCAGGGGCCTATGATGGTTCAATAATACTCCGGACACCGGGGTTGCTGAGATTGATCAACAGTCTCACAACCCCCACGATAGACGAAGAAGAATATTATTATGCAGTAATTCCACACACCATAGTCTGTATAGACAAAGATAAAGATTTTTATTGTGTATAAATTTGGGTACAGTCATAAATAATAGTTGAAGTTATAGTTGCAAATTACGTCTCACTAAATTTTGGCTTAGCAGGCAGATACATACACTTTTCACACAGGCAATGAAATAACATAAGAGAGAAAGAGTAATATATACAATGGATAAGTAGGTCTATGAATTAACTATTAGTTTTCATTCAAAAATTCTTTGACGTCAAAAAACATCTCTCTAGGGCTACTATGTAAGTACGTTGTCACAGTTTCTACAATTGTTATAATATTTATTTGTGCTCTCTCGACGTGTTAGCTAGAAAGTTAGCTCCCAGCTGTCGCATGTCAAACCCAGCTAGCACTTTGCACTGGCTGCAGGTAAAATCTGTCGAGTTCAAAAGCTCTGCAAACTCCCCAGTCGTACCTACAACTTGCAGCTTAACAGCAACTTTTTTAATAACTTGTTTGTACAACAAATGCTTAATCGTTGTACTTATAAAACGATTTTCGCACGATATAGGAAATTGAAAATTGGTGATTGGTTCAGTTTTGTTGACGGAAATTATGTTTGTGTTACGTAAATGTATTTGTGTATCGAAGTCCTTGTATTATGTAGGTAAATGTGGTAGGTATGTATGGAATATATTATATGAAGTACTTACATCTTTGTTTTAGTTAATTAAGCCCCTTAATAAAGAAAGCCCAGGTCAAAAGTACTCTAAACCATGCATGAAGTCTTTGATGAGTGGAATGGAAGAAGCGAAAGTTGTGTGTCAAAATCGTAGTAAATTGAATTCCTTTGCCCCTGCCTATTCCAACGGGAAATAGCCATGGAAGACCATGGCTATTGCATGGCATGGGACATAGCCATGTATGAATAAATAATGATGATATTAAAGAGAGAGTGACTTCCAAGTAGAATTTTTAGAATTAACAATATATTTATTTTATCCTTTTTATTATTATTATTTATTTTATTTTCAGATATTTGTCCATAGTTTTTTAGTAGTTGTTTAGTTTTTTGTGTAGGTAATTAATTTCGAATCCATTTTTATATTTTTAATGCATTTTTGTTTAAAGGCCAAATATTTACACTAAAACCTTCATTTAAAGCCTCACAAATCACAACTTTTGCAGCGCACAAATAGTGCGGCCTTGCTATCACCCAGAAGCAGCAATTAAAGCGGAGTTACACCAAAATTATAGCATTAGCAATCGGGGCTATATTCAAAATAGGCGTGTGTTTCAACACACTCATTCACGTACAACATTCAGGTTATAAAAAATGCAAAACGGGCGGCGAATATTGATGGCATGCTCCAATTACAGGCGGCCGCACGCTGGGCGCCCGCCGCAGCCTGAATTGTGGAAACATGTTGTCGTGGAAAAATACAAGTAATTGATGGATCGCAGCTCCGGGACGCCCGCGCCGGCGCTGGGACACCCACTCTGTGACAAATCTTCTCTCCACCTAAAAGACAATGGCGACACTCCCCTGGGAATACTTCTGTTAGGCACGTGCTTAGTCTGAATAAATAAAATAAATCTGTAAATTTACCACGAATCAACTTAGGTCCCAACCTATTTACCAGCTCAGCTCAACTGTTAAGAATTGAATTTTCTCGCCCGTTTGCTGTGTTAGGGCAAAGAGACAAATATTCGACCCAAAAACATATTTTATGAATTAAAATCTTGGAACACTAATTTCACCAAATAGTAACTAGGGTGGTGCAAATTGGTGTATGTACACGATAACAGCGGCACAACTAATCAGGCCCTGCCATTGTACTTCGGGCTCTTTGTCCTCCTTTGTAACCAGTTAAACAAATCTAAAGCTAGTTTCAGTGGCTCCCCAATTGTTTGCTCGATTTACGTTTGTTAATTCACTGTGTAGAACTCTGCAAACTACTCTCTACCCTTGTTTTGATTGAAACGATAACATATTGACATAGCTACAAGTATATATACTAGACTTTCAGGATGGCCTGCTCAGTATTGAGCAGCACTTAGTATTCGGGGCTACTGAATTTTGCAACTTGCATCGGCGGTAACGACGACCTTATGTCAGTGCTGCTAAGTATTTACGGTCCTGGAATATTCCTAGCGCAAACTTGACAAGTACATAAACCTGTTTTATAGGTAACTACGTAAAGTTTAAACAAGTCCGCTGTGGGCGCGGCTTCGGCAAGTAGTCCAGCCGAAGCACTTTGCTATATTAAAAGATTTTACGAGTTGTGTGCACTTTGCCCGTTAAACTTTCAGCGTAGGAGCCGAGCAACAACACCTGTGTAACTTGCTCATGAAATATGCTTCGAACCTTTTGGTGTGTGCGGGAATCTTTAAGTTATGAGGGGAAGTGAACAACCGAGTTGTGGAACTTTTAACTTTACGACCTCGTTGCCGAATTTTTCAGGGTGCGCTTGACAGCCGAGTTGTTCAGTTTGTTTGTTGTTCCCGGTTGTGTACATAAAAGAAAGATACTTTTCATCAACACCGGCTGTTGACCGAAACACAAACGGTGGCTATAAATAATACGGGGTGAAGTTAAACTTGGGACCGACGACCCTTTGCCGAAGTTTTTCCGATTGTGACTGCTTTTATTTACATTAAATGACACCATATGTTTGGCTACATCGCTTTGTTAGATAAGTATCTAACTCCGTATGATGCAAAAGAGGGATTTAAAATGTGATAGGTACGATTTCGAAGATTTAAGTATATGTATTCAAAAAGTACCGCGATTAGCTACGTCTTTACACCTCTTTTAAAGGTATTTGTACACTGATCTTTGCCTACTTACACAAATTAAATATGTATAAATAAACATGGTATTCAATTAAGGCGGAGGTTTCACGCACCGCTGCCATCCACGCATCTCGAGTTTGTCGAGATTTACATTAATTAACTCAATTTTCTAACCGCGATGTCTTTATATCGGATATGAGAATATATCCGAGAAGTATTTGACTTACTTGTTTATACCGTGTAAGTTTAACACGTAATATGTGGTCGTAATTTTAATTAAATATTAATTTGAATGGAAGTGAAACTGAAAAATGAAAAGAAAAGAAAAATGCTTTATTTACCAAAGTAATTAACACATAGCGGTTGAAGTTTCTTTTAAGTTATTAAAGATATGTCACTCTTTATGTTATAGAGAAGGATACTTTTTATTATCGTTAGTAGCTGTAAGGATTCATGTTTCTATTAAGCTAGATAACTTTTGAATATACTACCTAGTGAAAAAGGCCTCTCTTTATCATCATCATCCATCATCACCAGCCCATTAACGTCCCCACTGCTGGGGCACGGGCCTTCCCTATGGATGGATTGGTGGTTATTAACGACTGCTAATGCAGCCGGGACCAACGGCTTAACGTGCCTTCCGAGGCACGGAGGAGCTCGAGATGAAAACTTTTTTTTTGTGGTCACCCATCCTATGACCGGCCTTTGCGAAAGTTGCTTAACTTCAACAATCGCAGACCGAGCGCGTTTACCGCTGCGCCACCGAGCTCCTCCTCTCTCTTTATCAACTAATCTAAAATTTAATCTTAAACTATTCGTTTTATTGTAGTAAATACCCGCCACAATCAGCTTTGTCCATTGCTAGAGGGCGACACTGAGGGGGCGTTATAGACTGCTTTTTTGTATGTACGCGCTTGTAACGGGGCTGACAAGAGAACCACGCAACAAAGTGGGTAAACCGTGTCGATGTTCCGTAACCAGACCCAACCTTCAAAAACAGGTATGTGTTCTGAAAATTAATCTTCATTCTTGTACTTATTAAGGTGCGTACCACTCCAGGGAAATGAATAAATGAAAACTCCTAATTTAACCAAAAGGATTTCAAATAACACCCCATAAGAAAATATGAACTTATAATACTTAGGTATGAACTTATTTTAAAGTAGTTTTAGAATTTTATTTCCCGTTAAAATATGTATTTAGAAACATATATGTGATCTCTGTCCGCGTTTACGTCCTAATGAGTTTCTTTGTTCCCTTTATTTTGCAACATTTTAAAAAGAAACAGCAAATGGCCAAATATGAGGAGTTCCTAGCTGATGTCTTTAGAGAATTCTTCAAGAAAGCTTAAACAAACGCAATTCAGGAAAAATAAAAGTATAACGAGTTCCTTCCCAGAATGAACATTGAATTTCACTTCTTTTGTACGAAATTTCCTCACATCGCTTCTAAGGAATTCTATTTCTGGTATTATATTCTGTAGAACTTACTTAAGTACATTTAACTTTTATATTTTAATGCATTTATCCCGGACATGAACAAAACATTACAAAACATCTTTATTGCACATCAACACAATATGAAGGACTCTTATAAACTACAGAGTACATGGATGTAATACAAATAGAGAAGTTCATAATTTAGCACACATTACCCACCACTTCGAAAAAAATTACTGATAAACTGTTACTGGTAAACTCACCCACACTAAGGATAGGCACTATTAGGGATACGTACGTCATGAGCAATATAATGACCCACTTTAGGACTCTGTCGCACTAACATATTTGACATTTAGTGAGACTTCAGTTCAATTTGTCAAAAAAGTTAATGTGACATGGTACCAAAGTGTATACATATTAATGCTCGTGACCGTACCTAGATAGGTAAGTGGTAAATAGACAACACAAATAGATTAGTTACTTTTTCTTGTTAATGCTGCAGTACGTAGCATTTTTCTTTATCTTTATGAAACTTTTTGAATGCAGCTAAATGTAGCCAATTATCAAGTGTCCGTCTAATTTGTACCTGGTGGTATAAGTATGTACATGTCCTATCTCGGCTGATCAGTAGAAGCCTATAGGAGTACTTTAGACGGACTTATCGTCATCTCCCTAGCATTATCCAGTTTTTCACATGGTCTGCTTACCTAACTTGAAGTTTTGACAGATCCGGTTTTTTACAGAAGCGACTGCCTGTCTGACTTTCCAGCCCGCGAAGGGTAAACCAGCCCAATACAGGTTAGGTCACATACCTCCGAAAATGCATTTCTCGGGAATGTGGGTTTCCTCACGATGTTTTCCTTCACCGTTGAGCACGTGATAATCATTTATGATTCAAACATGAATACGAAAACAAATTCGACAATCATTGGTTTTGGCTGGACTCGAACCTGCGACCTCAAAGTGGGAGGCATGCGTTCTACCAACTGAGCTACCATTAGGCTTATTAAGACGGACTTATAAAGGGTATTTTATAAACAGATTTTGATTGTTAATACCCACTCAGACTCCTCTTAGCGATAAAACAAATTAATTAAAGAAGTAATCTTTTGTTAGTGACGTTTCATTAAATTTAGGCTTTTGAGGGATAAGTTCTAGTCAATCATAAGCTTAAATCTTTTGTTTTGATAAATTGGTGACATTTTGTTTTTCTTGCTTATCTATACTATAGAGTAGTTAGCGATATATTGTGTTGGTGGTTGGAGTTGGAGTTGGGGTTGGGTTGGTGTAGTGTTGAATTCATGTTTGGATCGTAAATGATTATCACGTGCCCAGCGATAAAGGAAAACTAAGAATGTATCAAACATGTAGATCAATAGAACCAAAACTAAAATCGATAAGCACAATTGATCTGTATACCTGAGGCAAAATAGATGGTATATCGTTTGTAAATGACGTGCTAAATGTACAACGCGATATCTCAACCTCAGGCAATTCGAGAACGTTCAGTATTCTATAGCCTTGATGAAACAAAGCCAGGGCAGGCGTTGGCTTAGCATTGGAATATCTGATATATCTGAATACATCGTTCCCGGACGGAAGAAATATTGTGAACAAGGGTTATACATTACAAGAAAGATTGGAGTGTATTAAGGGAAAGCTTTCATCAATAGCCAATGTAGAGGTTCATTAATTATTTCGACAATATACAATACATTGTAATCCCGCACCCCTGATCTTTACTGGGGAAGGCTGAGGTATTTTCCAGCGATGGAATAAAGAAAATTCTAAAGTATAAGTGTTTGTCGTGATGACACTTCACCTCGACGTATCCTCACATCATCCTCCAGCCCTTATCCCACTGCAGGTGGGGTCGACACAAGATGTATATTTTCCTCTATTCCTCTTCTATTTATTTCTGTCAGTCATCATCTTGGTACTCACACCTTTCACACACACATACACATTCCGTCCACATTTTCAAGGGCCGATGAGTCCCACTATAGCAGAGAATAAATACTGATACTACGTATAGAGTGGACACTCTTCTCTAACTTGACACCAGAGGGCACTAGAGAAGAAGTTCACCTTTTTCGCTCTCCCTGTATCATATTTTGAAACATTCACCTGTCCACTTCATCGGAAATAAATGTATAAAAAATTTGCTCTTAGAGAAAATGAAATATGATTACAAGAAGTTCAAAACTGCCACAAAATCAAAAAACATACCATAAAGTGCTTAAAATTATAATTCTTCAATATTGAGCTTTGCAGTAGTCGGGCCTCTGATGAACTGAAACAAACGTCAGCAGGATATTGTGAAGCGTATAAAATTTATCGTAATCAAAAGAAAAGTACAAATGAAGGTAACATAATAAAAACTTTGTCCGATTCAATACGTCGGTCTTGCGGAAAATATGATAAAGTAGGTCGTTTATGAATGGGGGTTTAATGTCGAGAGTTATCTTAAGCTAAAGTAATACGTGAACGAACGCTTTGTTGTCATGGAACAAAGCTCTAACGTCACGTTGGTGATATGACTTAGTGCGTTGTAAAGTACGGAAAGCGTACTCCAAGGAACGAACGTTCCATTCTCCTAGACGGCTTCAAAGGCAAGCCCCAAGATATTTACGAGTGTAAGACTAAAGCCTCGGTATTGCTGTACTTAGTTGAAATCGAAAATGTCGTGACGACTTTTACAGTCACAATGGAATGTCGTAGAAAGAAATGAGTTGAAATTATTTTTTTCAAAATGGTATCACAAAATGACGACAAGAAAAAACGTACAATTTTTATTTGTCTTCCATTTCGTGGATGTTTCATTATGTAGTCACAATGAGCTAAGATAATAGGCGATGAGCTGGTAACTTGACACTAGTCGTTCACCATAACTCTCTTAGGACGATAGCACATGTCAAACGAGTTGCATACCAGCGAGGTACCTATTTGATTCGTCCGGTTATTGATTCGTTTTCAATTAACAGATGTCAGTCCTTCAGATGTCAATCCTTTTCCATTTTGGCAAAATTTCGGAATTTAGAGGTGTCTGACGGAATCAGCACCAATTTTTTAAATCTCGTGGCTCTTTACTGACAAATAAGGATTATGAGTGCGCGTTTATAATACGTGTGTAACTTAATATATTCCTTTTAACAAAACCGAACAGTGAACTAGTAGGGCTTCTAACCGGTTAATACTATTTCGCCGACGAAGAGCAAGCTGTGGCAAATGTCGGCTTAACGTGGTTTATTGAGAAGCGTGCCGACGCCTCTATAGGTATAATTTGGCTTTCGTAGCGGAAGTTTACAAAATAGAACGTAATTTTGAACTACCCTATGCAGTTCAGTATGAAATCAAAATACCAAAACTTCAGCTTCGTATTGATACGGACTAGGAATATTGCATATAGGCTACCCCGAAGTGCATATTATATAACGCGTATTCCACATTTTGATCACCTGGTTGTCCGAAAGTAAGACGATCCGTGCTTCGGAAGGCACATCAAGCCGTTAGTCCCGGTTACTACTTACTGATGTAAGTAAGTAGTCGTTACATGAGCCATGTCAGGGGCCTTTGGCGGTTCAATAGTAACCTTGACACCAGGGTTGATGAGGTTGATAATCCACCTCACAACCCACACGATAGAAGAAGACCCCACTGTAAAAAGAAAATAATATTAGTACCTGACTAAAACTCTAGAAAAATATAGGTAGTAACTTGGACATTTACCAGGTAAGCGTGCTTTGCCATCATTACATGACGCTAAACTCTGGTCTAACGAGAAACGACTCACGTGGTTTCCAAGATTTGTGCCCGATTAAAGACAATGGGCTCGCCCATCGGACTGGACATAGTTGAGGAGTTGGTGTAAGTACTATACACATCTGCCCACCCCCTGGGGGAACAGGCGTGATGCTATGTTGTTATTTCATTGAGAAACTACTCGAGTAGAAAAAAGAGTACGCTCGAACAGGAAGATAGTTCAATCCGCTTATACTGGAGTTGAACTAGGTGCGGCAAGTCGGTGTAACTCTCTGACTTTGTGAGAAGTATTCATCGACAACTTTGTAACATAGCTTATGGCTGGAACTTTATAGAGCATGATGTAATAATGGTTGGTTATATTCTCTTCGATAATTTTAACTGTTTAAGTTATTTAAAATGTGGGTGTCTTGTAAAAAAAATACTGTGTTCTAGATTTTGATGGATTCGTTTCTTTATGCCGTGATTTAAGTAATTAGTATGGTATTGTATAGAATAAAAAAACAACAAGTAACGAACTCTGTGGTCGTTGATTGAGCGTTGGGCTCACGATCCGGAGGTCCCGGGTTCGAAGCCCGTTGTGGTCATACAACATAAACTATAGTGTGATCCCTAGTTTGGTTAGGACATTAAAGACTGATCATTTGATTGTCCGTAAGATGATCCGTGCTTTGGAAGGCACGTTAAGCCATTGGTCCCGGTTACCTACCGATGGAAGGATGAGTAATGTCAGGGGCCTTTGGCGGCTCCAAATAACCCTGACACCAGGGTTAATGAGGTTGGTAATCCACCTCACAACCCACACGATAGAAGAAGAAGAAAAAAACGAAGAGTAATGTTCAGTACCCATGTCGATATCGCAGCTAGGGTGTACAATCCGGCGTATTACAGTACGTATGACTAGCCGTTTTCAAAAACAGGGCCGTTTTGCAATGTGGCGTGTCAATAGTCAGCTGGATTGAATATATCTGAATGAATGTGACATTCGGCAATTTACGGTAAACGATACGATCCAAAAAACCTAAATCAACAGCAAAGTAATTAATCTTTATCATCGGATATAATATCTTGGTTGGTACTCGCCGGTTACTCGCACGATGCGGATGCTTAACGCCCTGGTCCAGGACAACCCGGACGTTGACCTGTACAGCTGTTCGGTGACCAAATTCACAGATGTGGCATTTCGCTATTGTTCTAGTTAAAATAATAATAATTGTTATCTCTTATATGCGTTTGTTTCAGTTGAATTGGTTTTTACTGTAATGGCTGAATGTAAAACTGTAAAAATAAATAATAAATAAATATACTATAAGCGTAGTATTATTCATTATTCTATGCTATAAGTAATACGAAGCGAAGTCTATCAACTAGAAAAACTACCAAACCACGCTAAATGTTACACGCGTAGTATTAAACTAGTTGTAAGAGTTGATCTGCAGTACAATGTAACCCTTTATTGTGCTGAATTTTGCTTGTATGTAGGATAATATAGAAACGGAGTTATGAAAAGCAGCTTAGGTGCTTACTAACGCTTTACCGACAAAGCCAGCCGGGGCAAACGTTGGCGTCCCGAGTATGTGAGAAGCACAGATCGACGCCTCTGCAATTTGGCCTACGTGGTGCATATACTAGCATCTAACTGCACCTAGGTATATTCAATATTAGGGGAAATGTTTATATGAAATGATTTTACTCGAGGGTGGGTTAGCTTTATACCTACTCCTATGGAGTTCGGAGAGCCACTATCAACAAGATTCTGCTTCTCCCGTGTGAGTTGTGAGATCAATGACATCAGTCGCCAGAGGCTCTGGGCATGGCTCTTGTAAAGAATATATGTAAATATGAGAAAAAAGTTCTTGTAATTCCAATTAAAATATGCTTGAGAGGTCATGTTATGCGTGATGTAGAAAGTGCACAGTTTTGCACAGCGTAATCTAGTAGCTAAGCGCTGACAACCAAGCTACGGCGCGAGAAAGTTATCTTTTCACTTCGTTCAATGCAATATGTTTGAAACTCGATCGCATTATTAAGTTTGTTAGGGCGGTGAAATTTTCAAGAATTTTCTTGCTGTTTGTGTATTATTATTACTAGCTTCCATTCCAAATTTCAGCCTTCTAAGATATTTGAAAGTGCCTTATAATTATGACGAGCGTTAAGGAGTTAGTCAGTCAGTGTCAAAATTGGAGTGTTTTACATATTAATAAAATCTAGAGTAGAAGTAAAGCTATGTTTGATAGGTTCTGATAATGTTTTCATTGCTATTTTTATTTCAAAGACTGTTTGGCATAATAAGAAGAATAAAGGGTAAGTACTTACTTATGAAATAAAACAAATATAATAGATTAGATAAACGTTTACTAGCTTATATATTATGTCTGAGATGGTTTTGAATAACTCAAAAACGCGGCCTTGCTTGAAAACCTCACCTTAACCAAAACTGTATTTTGGGTACGAATTATTCTTGAATTCTTGTCAATTTCCACAAGCTAATAATATCTAATATAATCTATATAATATAATCTATTAATATAATATAATAGCTAATATAATCTATATAATATCTGCTACATTCCGTGCATCTAGGAAATAACCGGAGAAACTGTTTGAGAATCTGAATATTTGCGCGAGCAATCTGTGAAAAAGAATTTCAGTAGATAGCTAAAGTTTATTAACATAGTATAGCTAAGTATATCTACAAAAGTGTCTAGTAGTGAGTCTAGCGCTGAGTGCAGCGGAAATCTTCAACATACTCCACATGGAGGGGTGAATCTGGTGAAACACGCGTCGATAGCTGGATACACCACATTAAAATAAATTACCAATTTCCAGATATATAACATAAATGGTATACACATTCACTCCTCCTCCGTTATGTTTAAGTTCCATGTAAAAGGGGGCGCGCCTATTGCCATCAACTATGCAGAATTCTTGGACACGAAGCACAATCAATTATTTATGATCCAAACATGAACGCAAACTTATAAAGTCGAATTCACTAGACACTACGATAGGATTAGATACATACACGCGTAATATCTTTGAGATGCGTAAGATATTACGACTTACAGCAATTTGCATTCTGGCACTTAAAGCCACTGGCTCGTAATGTCGTTTTATCGGCCAATAAATATTGGTTCTTGTATTGAAAATGTTAGCTACCCGTACTAGCTACGGTACAGTAGATGAGAGAAGTGACTGGGACGCAATGAGGAACTCTGAAGTTTCTCTTGATAATAACAGATGCTATTTAGTTTGTATTTAAAGTTGTAACCTAGTACTTTTATATCAAATCAAATAAGTAAGTATTAGTCTTGACATACCGAAAAACGATCTGCTAGAAGACTGCTAGAAATAACTTGAAACGTTTATCTGTTCTTGTATGTAATGTAATGCAATGTGTAATGTTTACATTAATTATTTTTTGCATCCAAGCTGTTGATGATGAAGCTGAGCCGATTTTATACTACTAACAGTTGATTAAAAAGGCAAGTACTTATATTCCACTACTAACTTTTATTTTATTTTTATTCCTTCACAATGCTGGTTTACAAAGCCGTAATATCGTGTTTATCGCCTCATCGCTCGTATTCTGAGCACCCTAGGAACCTCGACGACAGGAAGCAATAAAGAACTTCTCTTCCCATTGAGCACTTGATTTTACTACACATGCACTGGGCCGCTCCTGTTTTTGTATTTTTATCAGATTTACTTTATCAGAGATTCTCTTTTAGATATTTTTCCGGCCAGGTAGTTAAGTGCTATCATGTTACGTTAAAAAAAAAACTTTTTTTACCACATAAGTACATGCATATCTATATAAATTTCCGTGGGCAATCAGGGCAGTTTCAGATTCGAACCCGGGACCTGGGAATTGTGAACACAACGCTCAACCACTGGACCACAGAGGCCGTTAGGATGGGGATATAGTTGAAATAATTTTTTTCCACTATTTACCGTTTCATAATTCCAATGGCAATAAATATATTAAATATTCATTCATTTTGCTACTTTTATAGTTTAACAGAATTTACGAATTATATTTTCGAAGATTCTGTTCTTTATTCCCGGAACTTTTTGAGAGCGAACTTCGCTAATACTCAAGGGATTTGTATAAGGCTGTTACAATACATGAGCTTGACGTCTTACTTATTTACGCAATATCCTCAATATCCGTGTTGTGAAGACATTAAATTACAGGTAAGCAAAGAAACGCAGGGCGTGTCATTTTGGTTCAATTATTAGTAGGGAGTTCTAATTATTTTTCGGCTTATCTTATTTATCTTCGACTTCTGTTAGGGCAGGTGTTGCGGCCCATGCTGCGGAGGAGGGGAAGAAAAGGAAATATGTGGGTCGTATATCTTTTTGCCATTCACAGTGGAGACGATGGGCCCGCGGGGCCCTGAGACAAAGTTATTTTTGAATGACATTTCGGCGCGTCGGCAACTTTCGATTCAAGAGCTGGCAGCTTTTTTCCGCAGAGAATAGGCCTGGCAGTTCAGAGGGGAAATGCTGCCAGAGTTTTTGGGCGCTCTGCATCAGTGTGCGCTGAAAGTATTCTATTTATAATAAGCTGGTGTTGTTTTTATTGTTATCTCATTTTTCTATTTTCATTACGTACTTATTAAATTACGGCTTATCTAGGCCTAGTGTTTGAGATACAAGTACTAAGTTATTTGATGAGCTACTTACTTATTAGCGGTTGTTCTTCTGTACGTAGTTATATTGCGAATAGATAGAAAGTATGCACTGCATTGTCGTCGCTGAGTTGTCGGACTTTACAATAATGATTCAAATTTCGGAAAATGGTGGCTTAATGTCGTACGTTTAAAAAGGTAGCGTCTGGCTGGCTAGATAAGATGAATTGGTTTCGCAACTTATAAAGACCCTAAGATGTTTTCCTATTGAAAATTTCACAATGTTCTTTGATTTTACTGGTCTCTGTTTTGTTCCTCTTAGTAAAAAGTAAAAAAAAATACAATTTTCACATACATTTACAAAAAAATCTTATATATAAACAGTAAACAGTACTGCACAACAACAAACAATATGCAATAGTAGTAGGTTATAGTAAGAAGAGGACAACAACTTTTTGATCTTATAATTTATGAGACTGGATTTCTCTGATAAACTGCTAGTGGTCCCGAAACGAACCGTGCTATCTCTCGAATATTCACAAAATATATTTTAGAGAAAAGAAATTCAATGGTCCATTTCCGTAGCCGAAATCTTCATTTAAGAAGTTTTTTACAGGTTTGTAATGACGACTTTCCAGGTTACGTTCCCTGTGATAATTACCTAATTTATTGATTAATTATATAATTATTCGAAAGTACAATGTAATGGCAGAAGTATATATATAAATAATTGTTACTTACTTGATACTTGGATCACATTATGTATATAGAATTATGTTGCTACTTATATTGCTTCTCTTTATTCTGATCAGTATAATAATGGATGGAAGATGTAATTGTGCCCGAGTGTATTAGAAAGGGTCATCATAAATACCCAAAAACAAAGATAAAAGATGCGTTAGGTCTGTCTTCTTCTTCTATCATGTGGATTGTGAAGTGAATTATCAACCCCATCAACCCTAGGTCTAGGTTAGGTTAGGTCTGTTATCCATGAAATTAGAAGGTTAGAGAGAAAAATCTTTACAGCGCCATCTATATTGTTTTTGAGGAATATATTCTAGGAAGTCCCTCATTAATACGCGCATATTGTAGACATGGTACTCCTACAATTTTATAAATTAAGAATTCATATTTTTTTGTATACATTTTTAGCGTCTGAAACATTATGATCTTTCCATTAAATTACAACGAACTGAAAAGAATGGACAGGAAAATAAGCGGGGAATTTCCCTTTAGACGTGTTCTTTGAAAAAAGTAGGTACAGTTTACTTAAATTCCTTATGAATATTTCATTATAATATTATTTATAAGTCTTATATGCCAGTATACCTATTACTTTCAAAATCATAAACAACTTAGGTTCGTACCCCTGCTTGTACAAGTCTCTCGTATTGAGAAATTCTTAATATTTTCCTATGGTTAATATTGCTTCAATTTATTTTTAATGTGTTTATAACTAATTTCCAGAATCAAAAGAGCAATCGTGCTTGGTGTCTTAATCTTTCTGCAATAGTGAGGTGGGCGGGAAGCGATAAGGAATTTACGTGCCGTTGCGCTCCTATTGAGCACTCTGGCTTGATTGTGCAGTGTTTCGTTTCCACAGATAAACTGTTATTGGTTTTGTACTCGGAGCGAAATGGATTGCTATCTCACCGCCGTTTGGGATGCCTCCCGTTATTGAGGTCTATGGGTGTGGTCTTTTGCTCTTTTTTACAATCAAAAAATTTTATCTAAACTTTCAAGCAGTGTGTGTTGGTTGTTGGTCTATGAACGGGTGAAGATCATCATCATTAATGTAAGAGCCACGCTCTTGTGGGTGTAACATTCTCCATTCTTGTCTATCAGAGGCCAATTCCTTCACATCCTTATAAGCCACGACGTTCGCCTTCTCTTTAATTTGTTCCATTTAAACTCTTCTTGCTGTTATTCTTGGTCTTCCCCTTCGTCTCTCTTCTTCTATCTTCTCTTCTCAAACGTTTTTAGTAAATTCATTCAATCATCTTGCCTCTTCTGTCCTCAATAACTCTCAATATTTGTCTCTTTTCCCTTATTCTTCCTAGCACTTCCTTATTATTAACCTTTTGTGAGAGAGGATGGAAAAAATAATTTGGACAGAAAAGGTGAAGATCAATCGCTTCACCATATTTATCTATCGCTATCTATCTATCTTTTTATATATCTACTAACAAAGTAACTAATCTGATAAATAGTCCAAAGTGTATATGGGAAGAGCCATTGATTAGTAACCGCTAAAATAGAGAATTCCCTCTTACACATTAAAAGCTTTCCCACAATATCATGGATAGTAAATTATTATGTGAGTTAATATGATTGAACTAAGGCTGAGCAATGATAATAATTTTAAGCTACATTAATAATACATTGATAATCATTTCAGTTTGTGGAAATAATTAAATTGTTGACATCTTATGAGTCATGATTTCAGTTAATGTTAGGCTTGTTTCAGTCATTTCCGAAATTAATAAGTCATACTAATAGAAGTAATACCCACTTTTGATGAATTCATATGCATGTGTTTGCAGTACTATCATAAAATGAAGAATAAATATAGAATTTGTATTTTTGTAACAATAATACGATTTAATTTAATTTATATGTAGGTATTCAACTTTCACATGGATATTGCAATCGTAGTAAGTAATATAATTTGCTAACAACTTTTAAATTCGGTAGGATATAATACTGGGTGTTAGTGACATCGTAACGAATACTGAGAGGGATGATTCAGACCATGATTCTGAGTTAATATCTAGTGGAATTTTCCGTCGCAAAATTCATGAAATTTTGAGTTTTGTTTTTAATTATTTTCAATTCCATATTGTGCTTTTAGCTGCATAGAACCCAAATTTCAATAAAAAAAACAATAATGACAAATTATCGAAAATTTTCGATGTAATGGAGACAACAGCTGCTCGAACGGGTCAACGGCCACACGCACCGCGCGCCGCGCGCCCCGCTCCGCACGCCCCGCTCCGCAAGCCCCGCGCCGCACGCCGGCGGCGGCGCGGCCTACAAAGTAGGCACTACGAACCGATCCTATTTCTTTCTCTGTCTATCGTAAATTATAAATTTATTTTATTCTTATTCTTAAATGGACGGATAATCAACAGGCATAAAATTTATGGAATACACGTCAATTTTAAGCAGAAATCTAAAACAACCGACCGAGAATTAAGTTGACAGCACACGTCAAACGGTTTGCATACCAGCGAGATACCTTTTGATTCGACCGGGTTATTCATTCATTTACTCATAGGAATCGGGGCCATTATCTACCTAAAACAGTTGAAACAGTAAATAATTGTATTCTTTGTTGTCATTAGAATAACTAACAACCAACTAACACAACCACCACAGATTAGATAATTAGTTACCTACTATGTCAACCATCCACCAACTTAGTATGTAAGTACCTACGCAAAACCTCGCTACACAAAAATCGAGCGAGATCGCGTCTAGAATTGGGCGGACACTCCGCCAGAGTGTTGCCTATCGATATTTTATCGATACCTAGTTAAAAAAAAACCAATAGTAGGTACCTATCGATAGATCTTTTAGATCAATACCCATTATTGTTACAAAGCAAGACCTATCGGTACTATCGCTAGTAGCGATCTAAATGTACTATCACTACTTTCGATAGTTTAGACAATTTTCAAGTTCAACAATTGATAATCTACCTATCGATAGTTCGACAACTCCGCCGCGTAGGCAATGTCGGCATGTTCAAAGAAAAAAATTGTCCGAGAGGAATGATCTTATTTTTCTTGTTACATGTTGGTACCGAGGTACTAAGTACATACTAAGTTATTCGTGTTTTAAATCTCATTGTTAAATCATCAGTAAAGAACTAATTAAACCTATCCTGTTCTGTGTACAATATTCATGTAACGGCTACGTGCTTACGTAAGTACCTAGTAGACGGGAGCAACGACTTAACGTACCTTCCGAAGCACGGATCATTTTACTTTCGGACAATCAGGTGATCAGCCTGTAACGTCCCAACCAAAGGCCTTATAAACAGATTTTTGTGATATGTCCCCACCGGAATACGAACCCGGACCCTCCGCATCCCATCAGCCAACAAAGTAGGCATTACGAACAGATACTAGGTATTTCTTTGAGTTGATAGGTATCAAGTGAAGTTTCCTGTCGCAAAATTCATAAAAAATTAGATTTTTTTTCAGTCCCATATTGTGTTTTAAGCTGCATAGAACGCACATTTAAAATAAACAAATAAAAATTACTAATTATTAAATTTTATCAATGTCATCAATAATAATAATAACGTATCTACAACTTCAGCTATGCGCAGGTGAATAGCCGGCGCACGGGTCAAGGGCAACGCTCGCCAATAAAGTAGGCATACGAACAGATACTATTTCTTTCTCTGTCACTTGCACCATAAACATACTTCTCTCTCTCTGTCTAGTCGTCGGCTCGACTCGGCCGCGGCCGGCGCGTCGTCGGCGCGCCTTTGATGCTTTGCGCTAACGCCGCCGCGCGCTTCCGCTCAGTCGAATACTAAGCTTGACCCGAATCGCGTGATGTTTTTCGAGGATATTTTTTTCGTGTTTGTGAGTGTTTTGTGTTTGTTTTATTCTGTAAATGAGTAGTGTCGACTATGATGATAGATCATAGACCATTTACTGCACAAAAGTATGGAAGATTGTTGATGTTTATTAAAGAGCAAGGTGTTGTGTTTGTGAGTGCGTGTGATACCTACCTACCGCGGAGGAAACGCGATGTTGCATACCTACGTGACGTGACATGTTCTAGGGTACCTACCTAGGTACTTCATCCGAAGGAATAACAATTAAGGTAAGGCAAGAGTAGGGTTTTTATTGTTAATAAGTTAGGAACGTTTTAATAACTGGTAGGTAGGTACCGTGCGTGAAAAATCGTGGCAGTAGGTGTTCTACTTCAACAAACTCAACATTTTTAAACGTTGCACCACTAAGCATCTAAATACAAGAGAATGAAAACTCCTACCTAGATACAACATCGTATCACGCACGCACGCGTAACGTAGCCGTGCGTAGGTTTAACGTCTGTGTGCCGCGTTGTTCGACTTACATTGCGGCACAGTAAAAATTCAAAATCTTAATTAAACATTTGCGACAAGAAAAACACCCACCATCGTTTTTAGTACAATCAAATAGGCGTTCCATTTTTTTTTTCGTTACGATGTCCCTAACACCCTGTATATAAAACAATCGTGACAAGGCGCTGCCACTGTTCTTCTTCTTTCGTGTGGATTGTGAGGTCAACGACCTGGTGTCAGTGTTACTATTGAGCCTGCAAAGGTGTCTGATATGGTTCATGTACCGACTAAATACTTAATTATGTAAATTGTAGCTGGTTAACAGCCTCCGTGGTCTAGTGGTTAGAGCGTTAGGCTCACGATCTGCAGGTCCGGTTTCGATTCCCGATGGGGACATTGTCGAAATCACTTTGTGAGACTGTCCTTTGTTTGGTAAGGACTTTTCAGGCTTGAATCACCTGATTGTCCGAAAAAGTAAGATGATTCCGTGCTTCGGAGGGCACGTTAAGCCGTTGGTCCCGGCTATTAGCCGTAAAAACACCTCCACCAACCCACAGTGGAGCAGCGTAGTGGAGTATGCTCCATAACCCCTCCGGTTGTTTGAGGGGATGTCTGTGCCCAGCAGTGGGACGTATATAGGCAGTTTATGTAGCTGGTACCCATAACGTGCCCTGCGAAGCACAGTCCATTTTGTGATTTTTGTGATGTTTCTACCAGGAGTCAAACGCGGGACCTCTTCGGATCCTGAGCCCAACACTCAACTAATGTACCACCGCAGCCATTGCAACAGGAAGATGTCACTGTTTAAAAGTAATATGATCTTAGTTATATAGAGTCCATTCTTCCTCCAAATTGTAATTCCTATTTTAATAAATTATATCAATAAGATAGACGCAACTATAAATGCCGCATCTCGTAATTGTCTTTTCAGTATCTGTCATGGTGAAAGTTACATTTTTCGTAATAAATAACACACAAGAGAGGAAAGTAGGACATTCAAAGTTTCTAATTCAGCTAGTCTGGTCTTTTATTCACTAATTGAGTACTTAGTTCGGTTCAAAGTTTAATTTGTTGACCAATAGTGGCTGATTTCATTTCCAGCTGCATTAAACTAACTTCTTGTAGGGCTCTATCTCATTATCAGCGGGAAGTTATGAAAACTGTCACCATCGTAGATATTGCTGCTCAATCCAGGAAGGTCCATGAAGATGTATATGTCGTGGTCAGATCTTAGAATTGATCATTTCATGATGTGTTCGACCATAGTCTACTTAAGTTGACCATATCGTTGAAACGTCAACGTTTAATGATATTTCAATCAACATTTGGTCATATCGTTAATGTAGGGGTGTCCATATGCTATTTGGTATAATAAAAATGCGAATAGTCGATTAATTTCTTACGATCAACATTATTTACCTAATCGATACTATCGATGTAGAAAATTGTACAATTACATTGATTCATCGATTATAATATCAATCAAGTTTTAATATAATCGATACCAGCACCACTACCGGTGAATAATGGTACTAATTTTAGGATATGATTGCCAACGTTTGGCCATATCATGGAGTAATCATGTATAAAATAAAAAAAAAATAGTTTATTTTCCAAATCAACATAACAAATTGTGAATAAGTCTTCCCATTAAGTACTAAAAAGACTTGTGTCGGGAATGACTCGCTTGCTTCTATCCTTATTTATATAAATGAATGATTTAGAAATTTACCCTAATGAACTTAACCAGATGTATTAGACGTAATTTAATATAAAAAATAAAATAAAAACACATTAAGTAATAACGATGGGGTAAATTAGTAGTTACCTACTCAAGGTATTACTAATGTAAACTTATCCGTAGCTATAAACGCAGCAGTACTCAACCTATACTAATATTTAGGAGTAAACAAATAATTAGATAAGATAGTCACAATAATAGTAGATTTAGACGTGATTTTTACACAAATTACACAGATTTATAAATCTAGGTGGGCCAATCTCAGAGGCCTAGGGCCGCAGGTTGAATATAGCTTTTTACTTAAATGTGGTAAGTTAGTATGTATTTAGTTCATATATTTTTTTTTGTGTTCATTGATCTGGCCAAACTATATCGTGATGTAGCCAACGAGCTACAACGAATGATATTATATTTCATGAAATATGACCATCCATGAAATGATCGATTCTAAGATCTGGCCACGACATATATACGTTTTGATAACCACTGCACGATTTTGCACTCTATGCATTGTGGTCGACGTGAAACCTCCGTGAAACAGACAAATGGCATCTGTCACAGTTCGTTATTCAATTTGTATGTATCCCGGGGCGGCTAAACAAATGGCTAGCGATGCACTCTGCAGTCTACAGGCCTTGTCGTGCCTGTGCATTTCCAAGAGCTATTTTCCGAGTGCGGGTCAGCAAGTCCAATCTAGTACACATATAAACCTACGCCTGAAATCTCTGATGTTCTAGTCAAACACTGTCAAAGCACAACTTGGAGACAATTTAGGTGTTCTCGTTTTCTAGTAAACATACATAAAGCCCTACTACATACATAAACTAACGACTCGTAATCCCTAATTGGGTGGTCAGAGCTGCAAGTAATCAGAATACGAATTGGAATCACCTTTCATTTATTTTTATTTGGGATAAAAACAGCTTAATCTAATTGTTTTACAATGTTACTTACTTATCTAAAGCCAATAACAGGTATCCACTGATCTGAAGCGGTCAGGTACGCAGGATATATTAAGGTGCGCAGACGTTCGGGCAAAACGCAGGCGCACACACTCGTCTTACCCCTCCTTGCTTCAGTGGAACGGAAAACCGATACGACTGAAGGAGAGGTCAGATGATGTGTCTGGCCGACGATTGGTAAATAGGTATCCACTAATTACTACTTAAATAAGGAAGTAGAACGTTGTAGTATATTTAAGTATTGCAATAATAAATAATACTAAGTTATAGGTTTAAGATGTGCTTTGTATGGGGGATGTAGTTGTATTGATATTGCTATCCTTGTCTCGGGCGCATATGTCATCTGAATACAGAGCAAGACAAACAGTTAGTTAGTCAATGCAGGACGGTCTGCCTGTACAGAGTGATGGTGTGTTGGCGAGCCGGTAGTATGGTAGTATACAAAAGGTGTACTCTACAGGGGTGTTCTTAATAAGTTAGTAAGTATGGCAGTATGTAAAAAAAGGTTTATTACTAAGCTAAGTTTATCAAGCTAGTTTTGATTTTGTCATTTATGCGTAGTCCACGATGACAGCCGTTACTTTTTGTTCATATTTAACTACGAAATAAACCCTTCCGATCCAGGGTCCACCTGACAAGTCCACCTGGGTGGACCACGGAAACTTGTACTGACCTTGTTCACCTTTGAGGTGTATTATGGGCACCGCTGGAAATATCATTTCCCCTAGTTCACTCGTGAGTTGAAGTATTGGTGAATCATTTATTCAATGTTGACGGCGCGACCCTATTTAGTAGGCAATAAATACCTACTTGCTGTTTATCGAGTCATACACTTGCATCATACACGTCATATACCATGTCATACACGCGAACCAATCGCATTCACATACGATTCACTCTCCACACATTTAACTCACCGCGCTCAACCGACATCCATCTAAAAATTATAAAAAGTAGGAATAATTGCAAATTAAACCACATTTGTAAGAAGACAATTTCAATACTTACTTCCCTTGTTCGTACTGAACAACGTAATTATCAGCGATAAACTTCTCATCAAATGTCAACGACACAAACGAGTATACGTCATTGTAGAATTGTCTTGTTTTTAATCAAAAGAGTACTTAATTTACATTTTATATCTTTTGCAGGACGTAAGGGGCAAGTCACAGGGACTGTAACCTGGAACCTGACAGAGGGCAGCAGTAACTGTCAGTACTATTTAGAGGCGGAGGACAGGAGACTACTCTGGGCGCCATCTCATTTGAGTCAGACAGAGTACTGCGGGGCGGAAGGCAAGAGGGAAACCACTGCCCTATTTTTCCCTAAAAAAAGTAGCATGAAAAATGCTGCACCGACAAGAGCGTGGCTCTTAAATTGATGATGATGATCTTTTGCATGTCCTACAATCACGATAGGCGTAGCATCTATAGACGCTGGATTTTATGTGAGACTACACAAAATCCTGTACCCGGTATCCCGGTCTGTGTACATCAAACTTATATCCTATTATCTCCATAACATACACGTTAATGCATGCATGACATCGTTATTTATGAATGAGGTTTACTCAATCACAAGTAATTCAGCGCTAGATTAGTTCGCTATTTGTGTAACACAATGATGTCGCCGCGAAACCTTTGAAGC
Organism: Pectinophora gossypiella; assembly: GCF_024362695.1. Lineage (NCBI taxonomy): Eukaryota > Metazoa > Arthropoda > Insecta > Lepidoptera > Gelechiidae > Pectinophora > Pectinophora gossypiella. The sequence continues at coordinate 7,647,479 of NC_065406.1, forward strand.
GTTATTGAATATTAACTGAAATTGTAAAACAAAGGGCATGACGAGCATGTATGAAGCGATCGATCAATCTGCCCTCTACCTCGAGTGTTATCGAGTTCCATGCTGATACACGCCGTGTGCCACGTCAGGGTCATTAATAAAGTATATTTTTTTTACGAATTATTACGCTATGGTAAGCTCCATTAGACAAGCGCTTCGATAAAGCGCTAAGCCAAGTGACTGGTCGTATACGCTGGTGGCTGAATCCTGATAGGGGCACCAGTTTTCGAAGATCTCAAAGTTTTCCCAAACACACCGTGACGTCCCGATCACACCCCCATACATCAATTTTACCCCCCGACGCTGCTTCTAGGAGAACAAGTATGTCAGTGAGTCAGTCAGTCAATGGGCCTTCAGCTATATATAATAGCAATACTGTCGCAGCGGCCACACTGCGAGTAATGCGCCTAATTAGGTAGATTCAAATTACAAATCTCATTTGCAATTAACTGACTATTTCAAATTACTACCACTGAACAGAGAAGGTCGATTTTTGTTTTGATAATTTGAAATATTCGAATGCTATCCAGTGACATTACGTGCCGATTTCTTTTGACGACGTCACCAGAACTTTTCCAGTAACCAACCAAACTACCATATCTGTCTGCGATAGTGATTATAATTCTATATACCTACTTACAACTGAAAATTACGACAGTGCGTACGGTCACGAGCATTAATATGTATACACTTTGGTACCATGTCACATTAACTTTTTTGACAAATTGAACTGTAAGTCTCACTAAATGTCAAATATTATAGTGCGACAGAGTCCTAATGTGAGTACATTATATTGCTCATGACTGTACAATACGATAAGAGGCTATTTACTATTATAGTGTAGAAGAATCTTGCACAGTGCATTACCTACTAAGTACAATCTCTCAGAGGGACATGTAGGGATTAGATCTCAAACGAGAACCTTCTTCCCAGATGTTCTGTAAGATACAGTAAGCTTTTTCACCTAGCACCTGTGTAATTGGGCTTCCTAAGGTGATTTATTGGCGCCTTCAAGTCTTTAAACCCTGCGATCAACAGAGCTAGCATCACGATAAAAAGATTTCTCATCTCATTCGTGTTTCTGTACTTTACGTACATACATACACCCTAAGCGCTCACCATTTGTCCGGCCAAGTAGTTCCGAATAGCTTCTACGCTGGACTGGGAGCAAATAAAAATCATAGAACATGTTTATCTACTTGTCTTCCCGAGAATGTTGTAAAATCCCTTTCCGACGTGACGAACAATTGTTATGAGCGATAGGCTTGTCACCATAAGGTTCATCATATCCATCTTAGGACTTCGCCTCAACAATGGTTGCAAGATTTATTTTATTTATTTAAAAGGTACACACAACAGGTAACAATCATGGCATGAGAAAATAAAAGGTTACAGATTTGAGTAATAACTAGATTGAAACCCAAAACGTGTATACACGGCATGGTTAGTAAATTTTGTGACGTGAGGTTAGTTGCAGTTAAATGCTATAAAGTGGTTAATTACTACGTAACAACAAAATAAGAGAAGAAAAAAAATATCTTTGATTACTTATTGTGTATCTGTTAGGGACTACGGGCGTAAGTTTATTTATACATCCGTGTTATCCGTAGTTGGGTGGGTAGAGTTACAAAAAATGTAATCACTACAAAAGGTTTAATACAATCTACTCTGAACCGGCGCGGCGTGCGTGTACGAAGCGATTGTGGAGGAAGCAAGAGAAGTGTGTCAGGATCGAAGCAAATGGAATTCTATAGTCTCTGCTTACCCCGGTGGGAAATAGGCGTGAGTTTATGTGTGTATGTATGTAATCACTACTTATCACTAATTCTTGTGACCTAGTCTGCTAAGAAAAACTCGTTGTCAAACTTCTCAAGCTGTAGGTAGAAGAAAATGCAATATTCCAGAATAAGTAAATTATGTTGGGTGGTAAACAATCCTTAAATCTGAAGGATCCTGCGTTGAAAGGGAATTCCAATAAAAGCTTCTAAAAAAAATGTTTTTCTTTGTCTTTCTTTTTAAGATAAACGCCCGATTCGCAAATCGCATCAAACTTTGAATGGAGTTTGTGCTTGATTGATTACTCTGCCATTCCATCTAAAGTTATTTACGAAGGCAAGTTCATTGAAATTCCATTTTTAATACGACACCTTATGTTTCTGTTGTTAAATTCCTAATTTATTATAATTCATCACATTTTTCTGGGAATTACTCATGGTTGAGGAGAGGAGAAACGTAAAAATTGAATTAAATATACATAATGTGCTAGGTGTAGAGAATAAGTACTTAGGTAGTTTATTCCTTACTTTCTACTCAAAAACATCTGACAATATTTACAAGATTTTATTCAAAATTGACTTACAAGCGACGCGGCCAGAACGATGTGCCTTGAAGAGGTCACATCCGCCAGTCACGTGTGCCCTTCCCGGGAATGTTTCCAAAATGGGAATATTCCGGTTGTATTAACTCTTTTATAGTTGGGACACCGACTGCTTTTATTTTAAAAATATTAAGCCATTCTGTTTTTACCGACTTCAAAAAAGGAGGAGGTTCTCAATTCGACCGTATATTTATTTTTATGTTTGTATTGTTTATTAAGTATTGTATTTTAAACTTTATTTGTTTGTAAGTTAGGGCGGAAGGCAAGAGGGAAACCACTGCCTCTATTTTTCCCTAAAAAAGTAGCATGGAAAATGCTGCAACGACAAGAGCGTGGCTCTTAAATTGATGATGATGATTAAATATGTTATGTATTATTATGTAGTCCGCAGGAGAACTAAAGTCACCGACATAGCTCGGAGAATTGCCAAGCTGTAGTAGCAGTGGGCAGGACACATAGCGAGGAGAACTGATGGCCGCTGGGGCGGAAAGGTTCTCGAATGACGACCACGTGTCGGACGACGGGTAGGCCCGATACACGGTGGACCGACGATCTGGTGAAGGTCGCGGGAAGCCGCTGGATGCGGGCAGCGCAGAACCGATCGTCGTGGAGAATCCTTGGGGGAGGCCTATGCCCAGCAGTGGGCGTCGTACGGCTGATAATGATGATTATTAAGTATAACTTTTTCGCCTTTTTACAAACGGTACATCACTGGTCATATCGTTCGTTGCACGTAGGTATGTATATGATTTCATATTCGTCATGTATAGTAGGTATTCTCTTTTAGTTCTTAAACTGAGGTCATTCGACTATAACCACCGAGTGGGATTTAAATCATGGCCGTCTACTTGCCTCGATTTCCTCGATAATTGCATATTGCGACCAAGTTAAAATGTAAGGTTAGCTTTTATGGTAGACATAAAATTCAAATAAAAGATTGAATAGTGAACGGTCGTGTATAATATTTTAAATTGAAAAGAATACTATTGTACTCTTACAACAGAATCAATTTTATTTTAATTTCAACAAATTCTTTAAAAACACGTTGGCAGAATCAGGAGTTAAGAAAACCTACAGCAATGTCAATTGACTCACAAAAAACAGAATATAAATATTCCATACAGATAAGGTCCATTTTTCCCTTCTTTGGCAAGACAAAGTTTTTCTTTTCAACTCTAAGTCGGACTCTGGTGTATAATACAGCTATGTATACATCATATGATGTTTGTAATGTCCGAGGTACGAAGTAAAAAAAAACATTTTCACCCTCCTATTACAGGAAGATTACGGGATATATATTATGTTGAGTGACGGGACTAATATGTGGAGTTAATGTGTTTGTAAATCTTTGGCAAAATTGTTTTGCGAAAACACAAGGAATATATTTTATTATACTTTGTATTATATTACTCGTATATTAACAGCTGACGCCAAATGTGTGAGGAGCCCAGTTGGTAGAACGCTTGCGTCTCACTTCGAGGTCGCAGGATCGAATCCAGCACGGGCCGAAACCAATTATTGTCGAATTTGTTTTCGAATTCATATTTGGATTATAAATAATTATCACGTTCAAACATCGTGGGGAAACCCACATTCCCGAAAAATGCATTTTCGGAGGTATGTGACCGGTCCCGTATTGGGCTGGTTTTCCCTTCGCGGCTTGGAAGGTCAGACAGGCAGTCGCTTCTGTAAAAAACCGGACCTGTCAATTCTTCAGGTTAGGTAAGTGGACCCTGTGAAAAAACGGGATAATGCTACGGGGCTATCATAGACATTCTAGATAGAGAGCGGCCATAAGAATTAGTTGCTAACGGTAGACGCAGGCGTTCAGAATTTAATTGCAAGTGAACACTATTGGTCAAATTGATATCTTCCTCCTAAATTCCTCATTAGCGAAGGGAAGAAAGCCTATCCTCAGGCAACATATTTTTATTTCACTAAAATTATTTTATTAAACCTTCTCTGTAGGAAACGAATTTATACCTAAAGCATAGAATGAGGAACAATACTACGTATAGTATAGAACGGTAATTCTCCGCTCTCCACCAGCGACTGAGCTAGGTTTACCTCACCCCCTCGGTCTTACTTTAGTCTTCAATCGTATGGTGTTAGACGTCACACACACAAATGCGCGTATACGATAACGTCAATGTGTAGTGTCTGTGAAAAACGAAAACGAGGTGTTTTCTATGAAGTGTGCGGGGTGTGCTTAAAGGTCAAACGTGGGTTCGTACAAAGGGTAATATTATAGAAAATTCTGATATTGTTTTTGAACAACGCATATTAAAAACTATATTCGTAGAGACGGAGGTAAGTTCAAAGGAATATTAAATCATCTGGGTAACGTTGCGTGAATTTTTCCAGTCGTTACCCTGACCGGACCGCATTTCGTATACGAAATCAAACGTAAGCGCAATTAATTTGTTTATTCCTGAATATGATTTTTTACGCACCGCAATAAAAATAATTGCTTAAAACACATTCTCGTGTCTTATGAAAGGCTATAATTGGGGTCCGGACCTTTTTACTATGCGTCTGTGTCAAAAGTAAAACCAGTATGTTTTGCAAACACGCGAGGTTTCGCAAAAAATATTAAGGTTGGTAAGTATTTAAAATATAACCTGGGGTCAGCATGTGGGCGAAGAGAATTTATTCACACGCACTTTGTTTAGTAAAACGAAACAACGCTAATTACACTTGCTCAACGAATAAAAGATAGGTGGGTACTCAGAAAATTCAAGCGATTGTTATAAATATACATTTATTTCAGCATACGCTATTCACGCGTATTGACATACTTAATGGTAAGGATTACCGAGGATTACTATATTACTCACATCACATTGGCCACACACACACGCACACAGGGCAGAGTTTTATCACAGGCGTCTTTCCCTATCTCATTAGGCCACCTATGCAGTTGTTTAAATGGTACCTCAATTTGTTGCCGGCACTGAATCCCGAATAAATTCCCTCTGGTGGCGCAACTATGGTATCCTGTTGAGATAGGCCCTTTAGTCTTTTATTTGAATAACACTTTCACAAGTATGTATCTCGGCGCTACTACCACTAACTACTTACTACGTATCCGTACGAGTAGTCTGACCCAACATGCATATAATGGAGATTTCTATGGGAATCTAGCTAATGTATTGTGACAGGATCGCAGCATGTAGACATCGGGGGTCGTGTCTCTAAGCCTACTCAATAGGGTTTCCAACTAGTCAAATCAGTTACTTTTTACTAAACGTTAAAACACAAAATTATAGAATTTGTATAAAAACAACAAAATTTACCGTCATAGAAAAGCTTTTTATCTATTAAGTCCATTTTTTTTTATTAAAATTCATAAATAAGTTAATAGAATAAATAAATTCTTTTGAGATTTGTATTTATTTATTATTTATATATTCACAATTTACATAGTGATTACAGGCAATCCCAATTCAACTATGTAATGCAATTTTACTTAAATATTATAAACTCAAGAGTTTTACAACTAAGTCTGTGAATTTCGTTAACGAACATGTAAATAGATCGATGTCAGTATGAAGTACGGAGATAGTATTAATGGTCTTTATTTAGTTATCAGAATTTCATAATTTAAATCTGCCCTAGGAAACTATTTATATTCCAGAAGAAGTGTGGCATCCTTGGCGGCCATAAAAGCACGGCCCGTCCGAATCCTAAACGCTTTATTGTAGACGGTATCATGGTCTCGGGCACTATAAAGATGTTGATTGGAAAACCGAATTGTTGGAGAGCTGTGACCCGGAAACAATAAAAACTTTACGGTCTCGTCTCCGGACGATTTTCCGCTAGGTGACGGCCTGACGGGGCCCGTCTCTCACTTCCGTATTCCGTTTACGCTTTTAGCACCACCTACTGTTCTTTCTTAGTTTAAATATTACTTAGGACTTTAAGTATTTAAGGATGATGTTGGCCGTTATATATGCGTACGAAAGGGCTATGAATGTGATGTACAAAGAGTAACACAATATTATGTTAGGATCGGTGGAGTACTTATGAAGGGTTACATAGCCCTTAGTTACCACCTATAAAACCACACAATACATAGGCGTGTGAGTTTATATACATATATGTACACATAATTAACTCACATACCTATGTACCATTTCACATACCTATATACGAACTCACATAATAAGCGTAACATTGAAAATAATAGGTATGTATGCGAAAGTATGCATAATACGAATAATCAATCAGATTCAATCTTCAACAAAAATTTTGATTAAGGGGTTTCATCGTCATTCTATCTAAAACTCAATTATGATTTGAAATGAGTAATAAATATTTATAGGCTTCAGATTCGTGCATAAGAATTCAATATAACACTGTGATCTACTTTAGGAAACCACATAAAAAAACTGCGTCGTTCATTTTAAAACTGTGTTCCTTACATAACTCTTGAAAACCGCGTACAAAATATTAGTCACATGATTCGTGATAAAATGGGATAATCCCCAAAAACCGTAAAGTCTAAAGTTCAACGGTGAGCCATTCATTCCTTCATAGCATACTAAATATTAAACTCCTTTGCCATTGGATCATCGGAAAAAAATTACGCAGAGACCTTGTCAGTGCCCTCGATTCACTTTCGCCTCTGAGTAAGGCCGCTAGTCGACTGAGTGAATGAAATTATTAACGCATGCCTATCAGACTCTATGAATGTACCTAAGCGCTTATATTTCTCGTTCACGAGAATTACAAGGTAGAAGATATTGATACATGGTCAGGGGCAAAGAGTCAAAAAGCAACTCAGGATGTTTTAAAGGCTGACTGATCGTATTGTTTAACTAGATGGGTGTACTATTACACGGTTTGTTAAGCTTTACAGATTTATCATAATATCTATCAAGATTACATCTACCAACGGCCTCTGTGGTTCTCACGTGGTGGCTCTCGATCCGGAGGCCCCGGCTTCGAATCCCGGTTGGGACATATAAGAAAAATCACTTCCTGATCTCTAGTTTGGTTAGGATATTACAGGCTGATCACCTGCTTGTCCGAAAGTAAGATAATCCGTGCTTCGGAAGGCACGTTAAGCCGTTGGTACCGGTTACTTACCGATGCAAGTATGTAGTTGTTACGTGCGTCATGTCAGGGGCCTTTGGCGGCTCAATAGTAACCCTGACACCAGGGTTGCTGGGGTTGGTAATCCACTTCACAATCCACACGATAGAAGAAGAAGATCTACCAACAAGTACAACTAACAATACTAACAACAAGTATAGCTGCGACTTTGTGTTATGGCGGCGCCCCCGGTCATTTTTATACACTCTGAGACGGCGCAGAGAAGATAGGATTTCAAAAATTCGTAAATAACTATTTAGTAAAAACGATTTATAAGCAGTTCCATTTAGGTACGATCTAGTATGAACTGGCGTGCGTGTAAGAAGCGATTGATGAATGTGGAGGAAGTAAATGGAATTCTATAGTCTCTGCTGGTGGGAAATAGGCGTCAGTTTATGTATGTATGTGTTCCATTTCGGTATTTATTTTAAATGTTTGTTTATTCTTAACTGTTTTGTCGAATAGTTAACTATAAAAAAGTAATAGAAGATATCTTACAAGATTATTTATTTATGGAAGAAAACATAGCTTTACATTAAGAGGTCTACAGTTATAACTTGTACTTACTATTCGAAAGTTTCAGCATTTTACACATAAGTAGATATAATACTCGTACCTTATCCCGCGGCGCACCCATTTGTCTTCTCCTTCTTCTTCCATTTGGCTGCTAGTGTTTTAATGACGAATGACAATTTTTGAAATCTTATATCCTTTAACGGAGAATTTTTGTCCTTTGTGCGTCTTTGTAGAGCCCTGAACTAGGAGAGCTGTAGTTGCATGTAGTTACACTCCATATTCCATTCTGCAAGGTGCCAGGTGATGTAGGTATATAAGTTGTGTATTAGACTCTACACCTACACGGAAAGTTCCTTCTTCCTTTTTATAGGGTAGAAAATACGACATTAGCACCATATAAATGAGCAGGAGGAAAAAATGTCACTTTCCGTGTAAGTGTACTATTAATGTTTTTATTATAAAATCAAGAGTCACAAGGTAGAAGTAAAATATGCCATGAACATGAATCAGTTTTAATTGCGTCACTGTTGCTTGTACGTCTCTTTACTCGTGTTTCTTTAGCCGTTTCCTTTTAGCCTGTTATTTTTTACAGAAAATGTATTTTTCTTTACAGAGAGGAGGAGTTTCTAAAAATATACATCGTGATTTTATTTCCCAAAAATGAATTCCTTTTAACGAATAAAAAACAACCTTTATAATTACTTCGCGACAGGCGGTGGCAATTTTTAACATTGTTTCTCGGAGAGCTAGGAATAATTTGCGTGCTTTGTTATTTTAGTCGATTTAAGTATTTGACTAAAATAATTTCTATTTTTTAATGAATAGAGATAATATGACTAACATTAAAATATTCATTTTAATATTTATTTCTTCTTACATGCCAGAATCAAGCAAAAATATTCTCAATTCCATGCTGACTATACTGACGTCAACACAGTGACGTAAACATACATTATGTCTACAGCATTATATCCACATATTTACTGCGGAATTAAGTCGATATAGAGGTGAAACCGAGGTGGCAATGAATGTACATTCTTGAGTTGAGTTGTACAGTACACCGGACAATGTCGAAATAGTGGATGCGGAACCGACCAGGTTATTACAAGGCAGCTCGCACATTGTTTGATACACCTTGTATGAAGGACTCACCACTTGGACTGTCTATATTGAACTGTATTACGTAGTATAAATAATATACTAATGTCTATAAACACTATAATTTCTGGGATACACATGACGTGCAATACGTGTAAGTGTGATTGTAGTTACCTAAGAATCTCTATCCATCCAAAGGGCAATAGGCGTGTCCATAAGCGTCTATGTGTTGTGTATATTGTATTGAAATTTCTCTCAAACTGCTTTTATCGTTACCTATAACCATCGCTGATAATAGCAATACAAGAATGTGATAAGTCCGTTTATCAAAGAATTCGGGCCTTACCACACTAGAGTTTTTATTAATACTACGAAGTACATATTTATTCTTTACTTAAAATTACAGAAGATCTTGTGACTGATGAGTAACTTAATTTTATCTTAAATTGCTAAGAAGAGTAGAGTGTATGCACTAACATTTTTCTTACTAGTTCTACGAGTATTAAGGGGAAGTCATAATTTCTTCGAGCACTTAATGTGCTCATAAGTACGTCTAAACATATCCTCAAAATGACATGGAGCATATTCCACTGCATTGCAGGTTGGTGAAACAAGTGTCCAGTTTTTGGTTCCTTTTTTGCGCAAAAGATTTATATCTGACAACAGCTGACATTTTAGATAAACGTGCTCTACTCATTTCATTACAGACGAAAAAACTCGTTACTAAAAACAAGATTAGTCTGGACCAGCATGCATAAAATTGAGATTTCTATGGCAATGGAGCTAAAGATAGATAGATAAAATACTTTATTGAGCACAATCTTCTATCGTGTGGGTTGTGAGGTGGATTACTAACCCCATCAACCCTAGTGTTGAGCACAATGCACAGAGATAAGAACAACATATACTTACAGAAAAGTACAACAGGCGGCCTTATTGCTTATGCAATTTCAATTTCTTCTTCTAAAGTAATGTGCCAGAATCGCAGCATGTTGACATCGGGGTGTCGTGTCTCTAAGCCTACTCAATAGGGTTGTTTCCAACTAGTCAAATCAGTTACTTTTCCTAAACGTCAACATGCGAAATGACTATGGAATTTGCATGAAAAAGCAATCTGTGACGTCATAGAAAGTCGTGACAAAATATCGCAATTATTATTACATTTTTCTTTAAGTATTTAAATTTATAAATAAATTAAATACACAAATGAAAAAGTTAACGGTTTTTGTCACTTTTAGATCTGTCTTTAAGAGCTGCGCGCATGTCGCTGGAGTAATCGCCTTGATTACTCCATAGATAGGGCGTGTAGAACGGTGGTTGCCCCAATCGCCCGAATAAATACTTATATTAAAACAATAATTATAATAACGCAATTAGCCGATGATTCAGTCCTGAAAATTCGATTTTAATTTAAAGGAAAAACATTTACGGAACACGGTTGAGGAGCGCAGTAAATTCGTCTGCGGTTTGCTAACCGGTGGGGTGACCGGTGTCATTAGCGATATTAACTATTTTGTAACAAAAGGCCCACCAGTAACGAGGACTGAATTATAAATACATTAAACCCACGTTGCTGAGTACTTAGAGACTTGTTTGATTATTAGTGGTGGGTAGATTGACATTTAAGATTGATTTATAAGAACTTATAAAAATAGATCACGGTCATAGAATAAGGAATAAATACGTATAGAACGGCAAGTCTCCGCTCCCCACCAGCGCCTGAGCTAGGTTTACCTCACCCCCTCCGACATAGTTTAGACTTGAATCGTGAAGGCTGCGCGCGGACAATTATTTTTATTTTTGATCGGATGTTTACTTATGGAGCACAGTCCACCACACTGGTCTACTGCGAGTTGATGGAGGTGTTTGGGCCATCAGAAGCACGGAATCATCATTATTTATAGGTCAATCAGGTGATTGAAGTCTGTATGTCCATGATTTCGACCATGAAGGACGAAAATGGGAATGGAAGCCAGACCTCCAGCTCGTGAGCTCGATGCTCTAACCACTAAACCACAAAGGCTATTTCTGTCGTTTATCGTTAGTCAATACTTAATTCTTTTTAAAAGAATATTCGATGGGAAAAGTCATTCCGTCAAATTGAACAACATACTTACATAGGTTTATGTAGAAGGAGTAAGGGTTTCTTGAAGGTTTTTTTCTTATTTATGTCGGGCACAAGGGTTGACCATAACATAACTTCGGGTAACTTCATAATATACTATTATAGCTAGAGTTTCAATAAAAATCCTTTCCAATCGGGTGGAGTTTGGTTTTACAACCGGAAGGTTTGAGACGCTCCTGTTATCTTCAGATAATACTTTAGTAAGATATTCACTCAAGCGAGAGATGGGTCCATGAAACCCTGGATTAATGAAGCATTCTCCGCATCACCTTCAAGATAAAAGTCCCATATACATCCTACATTTAATTCTTTCCCCGCCATGCATTTTCTTATAAACGCTCACAAATAAGCAATATTTTTGTCTAGAAAATCTTTGAATACGAATAATTATCGAAGAGGAGCCGTATTCATGTTTTCGCTTTTCGCTAGAGCCCTATCTCACTACGACACCATTGTGGCACCACCACGGTTGCGCCACCAACAAAATGTACGAGTATGCAGTTGTATAAAAGGTACTTCAATTGGTTACGCAATCAATTTGTTGACGGCAACCGATTCCCAAATATAATTTCGCTTGTGGCGCAACCATGTGAAAGAGAGTGAGATAGGATCCTAAGAGACAGAATATAACTTTAAGCTTTGGATTATTATTATTTCTAATTTTGCTAAAGGAAAATTATTTTAAAATAGGGATCACATAGCCGTGAAATCTATTTAATCTACGTAGCGTGCTAGAGGTGTTTGCGGAAATAAATTCTAGATTGCGAACTCTTTGATCGTCTCACGTTATACCTAGTTAGTGAAAATAAAAAATAATATATCCAAGTTTTTGATATGTTTTTCTTTATCTAGGTTTAAACGGTATAACGTATCTTTTGTCTGACTTTTTGTAACCTGCGTCTACTTAGACCAGACATAGATATATTTTCTACACCATTCTCTAATCGTATTTTTGTGTAAGTACTTAAGTAAGTACCTATTTATGAAAGCACTGCGCTGCGGCAAAGCAACACCCATATGCGATCTTAGTTGGAATCCATACTGGACAGTCATACTGCGTGAGATCGTCGACCTTTCCGACAGTAAGCCTTTCTTAGAATTGCACTTTGCAACTGACTTAGCCGGTAATACTCGGTAAGGAGTGCATTGTGCACTTTGAACAGGCTTAAAGAGTAGAATAGCAATGATTAAAGTTACTATCAATTTTCCTATTGAGTGTCTGAGTTCTACGGACAAGAGTCTTCTTAGGTAATGAGTACAGTCATGAGCAATATAATGTACCAACTTTAGGACTCTGTCGCACTAACATATTTGACATTTATTGAGACTCACAGTTCAATATGTCAAAAAAGTTAATGTGACATGGTACCAAAGTGTATACATATTAATGCTCGTGGCCGTACATTCTAGTGAAAATTTATACGATCTGTAAAGTAAGAAAATGGTTGTTTTACTTTTGTTTATCCTTCAAAATATGTATTAATTAACTTCATTTTAATAAATGTACATATTTTTGCACATGCTCAAATATATATAACGATTGGAATACGATGCTGTGTAGTAGTCCTTTGTAACTTAATATTTTCTGATCCGTGATGATGAATGAATCCGAATCCAAGCTAAGTTTAAAAAGGACAGCTCAATTTAAATTGCAAAGATTAAAGACAGGCAGAATTGAAATCTTCTTAAATAAGAAAATCTCTATTAAAACAACCAAAAATACTAAAGTTGGTTTGCTGATGTAAATCAATGAGCTTTTTATTTAAACGAAGATTAAAAGATTTATCTTTTCTGCTGCTATGTGATTTTTTTCCATGGAAACAGGTACGTGTAAATGGTTGGTGTAAACAAAAACTTATCCATAGAATAGTTTATGTAATAAAAATGCAAATTATAGTGCAGTAGGTAACAATGATTACCTACGTCTTGATAAGATGGAGTATCTTGTATTTGGTACCTTCATTAAAAGGTTTACTACCAGCAATTACTATGTAAACACTATGAAGAAAAACTCTAAAATGCTTCTCAAGCATCGTATTACTTGATTCTTAAGAGTAGATACGTTATATTAGAGGTATAATCTAAAGTTTCATCATGGTTCATCTCAAGAAGTTCACTACTTCGGAATTAATTAAACACTTCAATCTTATGCCAGAGCGATTTCATTGATACCAAGTGTGCCAATTAATCATAATTTAAATATTAATCTAAAATATTTCTGACTAACTTATGACTATGATATATTTTCTTAGTTATACCTGCAATATCAACAATTTTTAAATTCCAATGGTCAATTCAAGACGTTGGAGAAATCGAATTTTGAGTAGGTAGGTACCAACCTACTCAAAGGTTTCTAATTTAAGAGTCTTTGCATATTCTAGTTTTAATTTAAAGTTCCACGAAAGTCACGAAGTGCCTGGTAGGTATAAAGTTGAAAAGAACATGAATGTCTTTGTTGTACCTTCAGCTAAGTACTTATGTGTATTAGACAATACATATAAGTAGAAATAAACATAATGTTCTGACTATATCACATCTCGCTACTTGCCTCGGACAAAGAATAGAATTTTAAAGCACCTGCAATTGCTTTTTGTTTCCCAAGTTATTATTCAAATAACAATTAAACAGTTTTTACAATTTCCGTTTACACACATGCTTGTGCAACAGCGAAAGATACCTTTCAAATAATTCACAAAGGCAAGGCACGGTCTTAACTTGGAACTATCAAGACTCGAATTCGGGTTTCCTATGAAGCTGCGATTAGTGGTCTCTTTCTTTCGCATGAATTGTCAGGTCTGTTGATGCTGCGTCTTGCTCTGACTTGGGAAGGCTTGCGCGGAAAGAGAATGTGGGTAACGAACGACCTTTTGCCGTTATGGGCAAGCAGTGCGGGCCGTGCGTTCACCGGGATCGGTTCACTCGGCCTCGGCAGTACTACATCGCGCTGTCTCACTGACAGCCTGAAAAAAATTACGTAAATATTACAAGAGTACGAGAGTCACGCATTGATTATGAAACGTCTGTAGCCGTGGGCAGCAGCGCTCCCGACCTGACTCCACGCGTCCTACGAGCAAGTGTCGCCGCGTTTTGTTTAAATTGTGCCATTCTGTTTGACCCTGGTGATTTTATTTTATTATACTGTTTTGTATCCCCCGCCTGTGGTGTTTGCTGAATCCATCTCTGTGTTTTTGTTGTGATTTATTTTTACCTGATTGGATTGTCACAGACCTTAACTGGTAAGTGTTCTTAAATTTAAGTTGCTTAAGTTGGTATAAATTATTTATTTATGTAACCATTGTAATTTTAAATCAACAGTAACTTGAGTTACTCAATTTTGGTTATAATTACAGTAGTTTAATTTATGTTTTTAGTTTATTTACATAATTATTAATTTTAAGTAACTGCCTTTTTATAGTAATAATTAAGTAAGTTAAATTATATACGCATAATTATAATAAGATTAAGTCATAACATTATAATATGGTAATGACTCTACTAGATAGAGTCGGCTTATTCTGTGGTCTGAATGTGGGAATTTGGTTCATAGTTAAGATTTTTGCGTTTCAATGGCTGAAGATGGTTATGCTATTACTGGATGAGCTCGTGGCCTAGTTGCTATTGAGAATGGAGTACGATAAACAATGCTAAATATCAGTACATCAGTGCATTAAGTTCATGTTTCTGAGGGCACGTTAAACTGCAACCAGGTTATTATTAAATACCATACTTTAGGGCTGTATGGAAAATTTCATTTCGGGTTTAGCTACCCCTTTATACCTCATCATTGCCGTAAACACCCACATAATGCGCCCATCAGGTCTTAGTGGTGTAAGAGAACCCAAATTCGACACTTAACTTGATAATTAGCCCCATATATTTGTATAGGGTACATATCCATACTTTGCAACCGGAGTGGAAGTTACTTCTCCGTTGGCTTAGGACTAAATAAAGCTTAGTCAGATACGTGCTTATTATAAGGACTAATGAATGCATTCAAACTTCTTATCATCGTCGAGGATATGTAGCAAAAGTCAAGGGATTCGTCTTTAACATAACGGACCATTTATTATACGCCATAGGTTGGAACCTGTGAACACGGAATAAGAGATATAATATCAAAATCATTCATATTAAGAATTCAATAACAAAGGTGGCAGTAAATCTTGTTACTTTGTCCACCCTAAATGTATAAGTATGATATGGAAATAAACAATCATAAAATGTACAGGTGTTGTCTTAGCTTTTACTCTTCTATTTGGCAATCCAATAGGCCTAAGGTCCATTATATAAATGGCCGTTTAAAATTCCTATCGTTCTTCTTTTTTGTCGTCTTTAGAGTTTTTTTTTATAAATCATTACGACACCATCAGTGTTTCGTAACATACCTCACGATTCCTCTGACATGCGGTACAACCTCGAACACTTTGTAGCAATTTGAACATTAAATTGTTTGAATGGTTATACTTGTTTTATTATTATATCAATGCTATATAACGCTTTATCAAATCAAATATAGTTATTTGAAAGTTTAAACTGTGGTTACTCAATCGCATACCAATTTAAGATGGCATTGAAAAAATGGCGTGTGGAAAATATTTCATCATTAGTTTATATTATTCCTTGATGAAAATCGTTTATATGTTGTAATTATTTCAATATTTTGTGACATATACAAGCAACTCTTCTTACTGAGAAGTAGTTTCGTCAAGTTAACTGATAGACGTAAAATGACAACGCAATATCTAGGATAGGTATCCCCGAATCGATAAATATCATGAAAGATCATTCTATTTCCCCCGCGATCCATATATAAGTAATAAAGACAAATCTTTTTCTGTAGCATTCATAAGATATAAATCTCGAGATATAAAACTAGTTTTAATAACGTCCTTCTGACTTAAGTTCCGGCTCGATCGATCGCTTAAATTTGCAATTCATTGAGACAGACTTTTTATATAAGGTTTTTGAGGAACGTATAAAAATCTGAGATAGCTACGTAAGCTAGGGCTGCTTAAACATATGAGACGCTGTCCAGGTCCTTTAGATAGGATTAGGAGAACAATTGATAAAAACTATAAACACCTATGAATGAAGCTTCTTTGAAGGCGAATGTAAATGAAAATTTTGTTATGCGCAGGGTTCATTGCAATATTAAAAGTTATAAGACTAAAATGCATATATATTTTCTGCTTTTTCTGTAGCCGTAATAGTCCAATCATAAAATCGGAACAACGATGATCACTGATCGAGACTCAGCCACGTCCCGTTGGTAAGCAGCCCTAGCGTAACCTAACCCTGCTACCTAAAAACGGTCTTGTTTCTCGTCACATTATGTAAATTCCCAAGACTTTGTCTTGCAAACGTTTTATAAAGTTTGGAAGAGTTCAAAGGTACTTAAGACAAGGTAAATGAAAAGCCGAGAGACTTCACAAAATTGTATTAACACCTGGTAATTAAGTATTCTCGTAAGGAGAATTAGACTTGTTTGAAATGCAAAGACTGATTAGCTCAGGTGGTCGGCTACGCTTAAATTGTAGGGTTTCACTCCAGAATGTTTAATTTTGTCTTCAGTCAACAGAATGAGCGCTATATAGATTTTTCCAGGGCTTATTTTTTGTAAGTCTCGGAGGCATTTCACTATTTGTCCATCTGAGGGCTTTCATACAGTTATAAAAAGCCTGAAATCACGGTAAAGGCGTTGCCTGGACGGATTATCGCAGACAATTTTGGAAAATAGTGGACGATGAACAGAATGTAGAGTATTCAAATATTAATGTGGCATGATTAACAGAGGGAGAGAGAGAGAGAAAAGAGAAAAGACACAGAACTAAGTAGGCATAAACTTTTGTGTTATATTTGGCACTGGGTGGTGACGTACGTAGGTTGTGTTGTTTGGAGAATTTATTCTCAGTGAGAATGAGTCACGATAGAAACCGATTCGAGGCCGACTGACGGCATCCGCCTTCGGTGCTCATCCAGACGGGTTTGGGCGCTTACGCAACTGATCATACATTATTAGCTAAAGGTATACATATTTATAATAACAAATATACGTATGTTTGGGTGTACGTGTAGGCACTTGTCTCTTTGTTTCATTCCTGTGGGTATATAAAGCCCTTCTCTGTGCATTATTTAGTAAGAATCGAAACTTCTCATTATTGTATTATCATCTGTAATATTCTTTATTATTATCATCAAAATATGCACGGATTTCAAGTATCTATCAGTATATTGTATATATTTAATAATAACGACAATATAGTCAGTCCCTTTTTAATGCCACCCAATAATTTATATAGGTTAACTAAAAGCAGTTCGGGTAACGATACTCTCAACCCGGTTGTAGTTAATTGTTGTCGAATTAACTTTGAACCCACGACTCCGTTCCAATATTATGGGTTTAATTGCAAAATTTGAACTAACATCAAATTTTCCACTATTTGAGCAGGTTAAAGTAGTTAGTTGCAAGCTAATATCGAAGTTGGAACGAGTTCTAGTTGGATAACTTCTACTGGAATTCGTACGGCGTGTATTAAACTTATGAATTGTAACAAGATTACGAATTCAAAGGTTTGAAGAACGCGAGAAGTCCTCCAAAGCTCCAACTCGGTTATCGACAAGTTACATAGCATTGGATTGCGTGGCAGAACTTATAAAAATGAACAACTTTTTGGAGTATTTTCGTAGGTTTCCTATTGAGTAAGTTTACGGAAGTTTGTTTCTGTACCAGTTTTTTTGGATCATTGAGTATAACATTATTTTAGATAGATAGATAGATCAATGTTCGTTGATATCTTGAAACGTGGATAAGTCTTATTCATTGCGCAGTAATGTGTGTACATCTCATTCTTGAATAGTAACCGAGCGGATCGGCGATTTCACCTCCCGCCATGCCAGGAAAGTCACGAATAACTAGGGTTCCGTCGGAACCAATTAGTCGGTAAATGGGACCACCACAATAGAATAATATGACGCTTCTAATACATCATATTTCTTGTCACGTATCAGGTTACCGTTCCTTTGTTACGTGAGCTACTTTCTGTGAGTGAATAGTGCCGAAGGACTTAGATGTGAACAGAATATTATTAATTATTTCTTACGCCTAAATATTTGAGTCCGTTGTGAACTATTTTGATTGCATTCCCGTTTTAGAAACTCGAGTCGTTTGGCCTATTTATTTATGAGTGACGTGTAGATTGTGTGCTAAAATGGCAACGACATCGATCGTCTTGAATAAACAAATAACACTCTGTCCGGGTGTTATAATACAAGCATGAAATAAGCTCTACATAACGTTTTCGTGAATGTTGCTCTATAGAAACTTTTGTACCGTCTACGGATTGATTTTCTTAAAGGATTTAACACACACTTGTAACATTAAAGATTAAATGGATGTAAATGCAGTGATAAGTATCACCTCGATACCAACTGGGTTATGAACTTTATGAGCAAACTATTACAATAATTTTACGATTGTCTTGATGTATGATCCAGTTATATGCTCATTAGGTATTTATATATTGTAATCAGTTCTACAGGCTGCGTAATATGCAATGTTATGTAAATTCTCGTTGTGTAACATTTTCATCAGACTTGCGCTTGTCTGGACAGTTTCGTGATTACTTATATTTAAACAAGCTCGGAGATTACTTGGATAAATATAAAAAAACTGAAATTTCTAAGACTTAGACGAAATCCCTCGAAATCCAATTACTAATTTTATTAAGAAATTTTAAAATTCATTTTACGTTTTTGCCTTTTACGAGGTCTCCAGCAACTACATTGGCGTTAGTCCAAGATTTCTTGCCAAGGTTCAAAGGCTTGGTACAAGTTTTTTGTCCTGGTATAATGCTATCATTCTCCTCGAGATAAGCCAATGAACGCCACTTGGAAGCAAAGTCCATTTATTTAGGGAAACACTGCAGTGGACTGCTTTTTAATTTCCTCTCGAGAGGCTTTCTCGCATCTCATTATATCTTGAGTTCGTCTTTATAAATGGACGGGAATTTAATAATAATGGATTTGGGGTTTTGTTGGAAGAAGAAAATAACTTGTGAAATTGACTAAAAGTAAATAGAAAAAGAATTGCTTAAATACTGTAGCTTTTTAAATTTCGTGCCTGTCGTCTCGTGAGCTCCTTACAACAAATGGCAAATGTATTTGCGGTCTTGTTATCCGTGTTTCCTTCTAAGAAGGCTGATTATTTCTGTTTTGTCAACAAACCTCCTTGGAGAGGATCCATCTTGGTTCCGCCCTGGCCAAAAAACTTCTCGAGTATTTCTTAGACTATAAAAAAGTCACTTTTTATCGCCAGATAAAATAAGAAAAGTAGTCGCACTTTAACCTTTAGCTAGAGTTGACTGTTCGCTCATTTTGTCACCTGAAGTTTATGACAGAGAAAAAATCGCAGTCATTTGTAGGATTTATCTTCGCACTTTATTTTTCGAACGTTGGTACCGACGTCGTAAATAAATGCATTTTTAATAATAATAAAATCAGTTGACAAACCACAATTTTTGAAGTATATTGCTTCACTTTTAAAACTGAATCTAATACATGTACTGAATAAAGAAAATGTCATACTTATTCTTTTCGAAATTAGCCGACTGTACATTTACGTAACATTCCCTCGCTTATTTTCCTTAAGACCAAACTGGATCCGCAACTGTTGCGAATACACATATACATTCAATTAGGTTATGTGTACAGTAGTATAACAACTACGATAAGTACGATAGAGCAAAATCATTTTTCTGCTAAGTAACGCGAAGAATCCGCATGTGAGAAAGTATCACCTCTTTCGCAGGTTTCTAATGCAAATAATACTTATCAATAGATGAACAAATACTTTCTAACCAGTTTAGTTTTTACTTTCACCTTCGTTTGAGTTGAAAGGTCCAAAATTTTTTCGATACGCATACTTTACTGATTGATGACTAAATATTATATCGGCGAACAGGTGTTGCCGAAAGTGAAACTATAAAGTCGTTACTGGAATTAACTTTATTTACTTATTCAAATTAAAATCTATCAATAGGTACCTAAGTACATAAAATAGTTGTTGACAACAACGGCTCAATTATATTTGATCTTATCTAGAAAACATGGTTTGTGTTGCGTAGAGAAAAACAGCACAAAATCTGTTAAAGTTCTTTCGTGATATGCATGTAAATGGACAGACACGGATAAAAATAACTTTTCGCTTAATAACGGTTTACTTACTCTTTCTTTTTTTTTATTTTTACCTTTTTTAACAGTACGAGTTAAAAAATAAAGAACTGTCTTTGAATAGTTACTGTTTATTTCATCTACTTAGTGACTTTAATTTATTTATCTATTCAGTCACCACAAAGTTACGGTAATAAGAATGTTTGATGGTTCAACAACCAGTGAACATAATCTACTCGCATTAACATGTTAACGATCTTTTTTTTTTTTTTTATTTATTATCATTATATCCTTAATCTAAATACATGGTTTGAATGATGCCGTTAAACCACAGAGGTTTGTCTCGGCACCCATTCGTCGCATTAAAACAGAAAAATAAAAAATAAAATAAAAATAATAATATAAAAATACAGAAAACATTGAAAGAAATGAACTCAAAAACACACACAGTGCACTGTCGTACCGAGTAGGCATAAATGCCAATCAATGCGGCGTACCTCGTATACGAGATTCCCTCTAAAACCAGTTTGTCGCTTCCTCGATGCTTCATATACATCATGTTCTATTAATTGATTGCCTATTGTAACGTCGCATCACGCCCACTTTATCTAGCGGGGTAGGCAGTAGTGACTATGTTATTTGTCTTATATACACATACATACGTACCTAAATATATATTATTATAAAAGAAGCACATAAATAGTTATACTACCCTACATATTTTAATTTATGATACAGTAATGTTATAATACATTACTGTATCATAAATTTATACATATTATATTATTATATAAGTATACTATACGTTAGGCATTTTGCTTATATTTAAGAAATAATGTTTTAATATATTTTTTATGTTTTTGGAATGTATTTTATTTATTAATTCAATTGGTAAACTATTATATATTCGGGGAACCATATATGTTAATGTTCTCTTCCCATATGTATTATGGGAGCGGCCTGTTATCATTTGTTTATTTGTCACTAGCCTCGTTTGTTTAATATGTTGTATTGGCTTTAGAATGTCTGTACGAAAATAATTTTCGGCTAACAATGCACACTTTGACTTTTGATGAATAGGTGTAATGTTACATTCATTAAGTAATTCATGATATTTATCCCTAAAACGTTCCTTTGTGTTGTGGCTCACTATCTTTTTTATAATTTTAATTTGTAAGTTGTATATTTTGTCTAAATATGTTTTAAATGTTCTCCCGTAGCTCGTGATACCATACGAAGTTACTGATTCGACTAGTGCTACATATAAGTTACGTAGTACGTTGAATGGGATATTATATCTTATTATGCTGAATTTCGCAAGCATTGCTCTCATTTTATCGCAAATGTTATTTATATGAGGCTTCCAGTTAAACTTGTCATCTATAATCAAGCCTAAATACTTAGCTTGGCTCACCTGCTCAATTTTAGTACAGTTGACACAGTTTCCATTCCTTGCGTGTAGACAATCGTGGCATAAAGCTACGAGGCGGTTCGATATGTTGTGTTTATTATGGCATGATTTCACGTGCATCATTTGCGTTTTTTGTGCATTTATAACTAGCCCTGCATCATGTGACCACTTACACAGAGAGTTGAAATCATACTGTAACCTATTTAAGGCGTCGTTTGGATTTTTGTCAGCTGCAAGAAGGCAAGTGTCATCTGCATATTGATAAAGAGAGCAATATTTTATCACATTCACGACGTCATTAACATAAGTCAAGTAATGTAAAGGACCCAGCACAGATCCTTGAGCCGTACCTATTGAAACGGACACAGTTCCACTGTATGATTGCCCTATTTTGACACGATAACTACGATTTTTTAGGTAATCTTTGGACCATTCTAACAGTGAGCCATTTATTCCTGTATTTCGGATTTGTTGCAAGAGGTAGTCATGTCTTAAGGTATCAAAAGCCTTGCTGTAGTCAATGAATACTAATACCACATGCAATCTCTGATCAAGATAATTATTTATCTCATCTGTAAATTGAGACAGCAGCAAGGTTGTACTCTTCTTTGCTCGGAAGCCAAACTGTTTCTCCGTAAGTACGCTATTCTTTTCATAGTAATCATGAATGATTTCAGCTACGTACTTTTCGAAGATTTTATCCAATATCGGTAGTATTGTTATGGGTCTGTAATTTGCGTAAATGTCGTGAGCGCCTTTTTTGTAAATCGGTCTCACAATTCCTTTTTTCAGACCATCAGGATACTTTCCTGCGTAGATACTCTTATTTATAAGATTAGATATTGCTACACTTATTTTTTCTCCTATATTTTTGATATCTATAGGACGTATACCGTCCTCTCCCGGCGATTTGTGCTCATTTAATTTATTTATAATTTTATTAATTTTTTCTTTAGTTGGTTTCTGATATCGCATAGATTTGTCAATAGAACCAGATCTAAACCAGGCATTAAGAGCCCAACCTTCCTAATTAGGTTTGCAACAAAAACATTATTTCCCGTTCTCTGGCTCAATGCGTCATACTTGTAAGTACAGCAAAAGTAAAAATGTTGGAAATACACTTCTCATCAAAAAAATCGAAACACTTCCGTTTTCATTGTTTCTGTCCGAATTTAACACAAAAAAGAATTCATACGATGAAAAAAAATACATAAATGTATAGCTGGCAGTTTGGCCATTACAGTAATAAGCGAAAATTCTAAATTCAAAATTAGAATTTCATTTGTTTATCTTATAAACGAAATGAATCACTGTTTTGAGACAAATGTGTGTTTAGGGTTGGAGTACATTTAGCGTTTAAAAACTAAAAATTGGCGCCTATCCTTAAACTTTTTGTTTTTTATTTCAATACTGTGACTTTGGGACGTCTGAAAAAAGGTTTTTTTTCTAAAACGTATGGATACTTCGCCCACAGAAGCCGCCCAAGTTGTGGCATTGCTGGATTCTGGCCTTAGTCAGCGTGTTGTGGCTGCAAGACTGCATCTAAGCCTGTCATCTGTTCATAGAGTCTATAAACGTTATCGGGAGACTGGTTTGTTCACGCGCCGTTCAGGATCTGGCAGGAATCGGGTCACTTCTGAGCGAGATGATCGATTTATTGTAACAACTTCTTTAAGAAATCGACGCCTTAACGCTTTTCAACTGCAGCAGCGGCTTCGTGTTGTACGAAGGGTGGCTGTAAGTGACTCTACAATTAGAAGAAGGTTGAAGGATCGTGGACTGGTACCGCATAAGCCAGCAAATGGGCCGAAATTAACTGCAGACCATCGAAGAGCGCGCCTTAACTTTGCACGTGAGCACCTAAATTGGTCATACCTACAGTGGAGCAAAGTTCTCTTTTCTGATGAGTGTAAAATTATGCTGTATGGTAACGACGGAAGGAACAAGGTCTACAGAAGAGACGGAGAAAGCTATGCACAATGCTGCATTGAAGAAAAGGTCAGCTATGGTGGCGGTTCGTGGACGGTTTGGGGAGGAATCAGCGCCGACGGTAAGACAGAGCTTGCTTTCGTGTCTGGGCCACGTCTGCCTGCACTAAACTGTCATCGGTACGTCGAAGAGTGTCTCGAGCCTCATGTGATGCCCTATGCACATTTTATTGGCAACGGCTTCATATTCATGCACGACAATGCTAGGGCTCACACCGCGGGCGTCGTACGAGATTATCTTAACGAAGTCGATATCTCTATTATGGAATGGCCAGCAAGAAGCCCGGACATGAATCCCATTGAACATCTGTGGGATGAATTAAAGAGACGAATTCGAGCAAGAGATCCTGCCCCAGAAACACTTAGCCAGCTGCAAGATGCAATCCAAGAGGAATGGGACAATATACCACAGCATGTGATCGTGACTCTCATCCGATCGATGAAGAACCGTATGGAAGCAGTAATTAGAGCTCGGGGAGGGAATACAAGTTATTAAATAAACGTTTTTTAGCTTTTTTTTTCATTTACGTGTGTTGTTTTATCCATTTCCTTTATACTCCATACGGAATAAAAATGACTCATTTAACAAAATACGAAACCTATGAAAAATTCATTTAAATTTAGAACATTAACATTAAGATTTGATAAGCTCATATTACTCACTATTAAACGACATTTAACATTTATTCCTAAATGTACACATTTTTCTGATAATCCTGACAAAACGTAAACTTGCAAGGTGTTTCGATTTTTTTGATGAGAAGTGTATTTCTTGTTATTCCGCAACTTACATCTTGAACATAATAAATACCCACGGTACGGAAGGTTTATTTGAGTTTACTCGTACGTCAAATAAAGCTCACTTTTCCTTCCGATTTTAGGTATATCGAGCTGAAAGTTTCCCTGTTTAACTGAAGTACCATCATCCCACGCGCAAGTGGTAGATAAGCGGAACACGACAATACGTGGTTCGTTATTTATTTTGAATCTCTATCACACAGACGTAGAGTCAAATTTTGTTTTGTACTCTTGAACATATTAAAACTCACTATACAACAAACAAACAACCATAAGTAATCAGAAGACTTGCAGCCATTTTTGATTCGCATTCACACCCCGGACACTTCATACAAAACACCTCGTTTTACACAGACACTACACATTGACGTTATCGAACACGCGCATCTGTGTGTGTAACGCCTGACGCTCCTACGATTGAAGATTAAAGTAAGACCCCACTAGCTCAGCCGCTGGCAGTATATACAGGGTGTCCCGTAAAGAGCACGACAGACTGAAATGTAAGGAAGATTGAGGTGTGCCCTACTCGATAAAAAAAAATGACCTCAGTAAAAGTGTCACCGTTTTCGAGATATTCCCGACTTTTTATTTTTTTCGACAAATTCCGCTTTTGGTCAGTTTTTTTGTTGCTGTGTGTACAAGAAAGCAGATAACTCTGTAATTTATTTTTGTAAATATTCTAGAATAGTAGATCTACCATATTTAAATACTATTTTGCCAAATACTAGGACCGGTCGAACTGCCACCCACTCTCAATGCCAATAACTACTTGGAGTTTCTTCAAAATCAGATGCCGATTTTACTTGAGGATATTCCACTGGCGGAGCGGCGTGCAATGTGGCTGCAACACGACGGGTGCCCCGCGCACTACGGCCGTCAAGTAAGGGACCATTTAAACTCTACATTCCCTCGTCGATGGATCGGACGAGGAGGCACAATCAATTGGCCTGCTCGATCCCCCGATCTAAATCCATTGGATTTCTTTTATTGGGGCTGCATGAAGGACAAGGTGTATAAAGAAGCTATTCAGAGTGAAGAACACCTGCGACAACAAATTAATACAGCAGCCCAAGAAATATCAGAATTAAGCTTAAGACGGTTAAAAAGGGCTTTCATTAAGAGGTGCCGCGCGTGTATCGCACAAGAAGGCCGGCAATTCGAGCACATACTAGATGTATTCATTGACTAAATATTAAAAAATGATTTTTTTACTCAAACATGTGTATTTTATTTATTATTCAAATTTAATATGAATTAGCCCCTTTTGCACAATACTGGCAATTTCTTTTCTTTTTCTTCAAAAATATGGCCGATATTATACCTTTCTGAAATCCTTATTAAATAAGTAATTTATCTGTAAAATGTGCAGTGACAGTCCAGTACATTTTTTTTCACCACCGAATGCCAAAGTTGAGGTAAATAATTTTTGTACAAAAAAATAATAAGAATAATTTTTTTTTTCAAAGATACTTAATGATATTTAGCAAAATAGTATTTAAATATGGTAGATCTACTATTCTAGAATATTTACAAAAATAAATTACAGAGTTATCTGCTTTTTTGTACACACAGCAACAAAAAAACTGACCAAAAGCGGAATTTGTCGAAAAAAATAAAAAGTCGGGAATATCTCGAAAACAGTGACACTTTTACTGAGGTCATTTTTTTTTATCGAGTAGGGCACACCTCAATCTTCCTTACATTTCAGTCTGTCGTGCTCTTTACGGGACACCCTGTATATAAATATACAGGGTGGCCCAGAAGTTCAGGTTCAAAATGAAAAATTAGAAGGAGGGGCTCATTAGCTACCAGAAACACCCCCATGTATGTTCAGCAATTATTTACGGCTTAGGAGATATGACCCATTTTGTACCTTTTTCTAGATTTTCTACCTTACTTCAGAAATAATCATTTTGTCGCTATTCCTTTCTTAATACTTATTTTATTTTACTTCACAACTATGCCTAAGTTTGTGTACCGCTCAATCAAAGATAAAAAAAAAGTTATCGGAAGTCAAAGTGAGAATTCGACCAAAATTGTTACAGTTGTTAAAACTTCGCCGAAGAATAATAAACACATGAGATTGTCATGGACACTGAAAGTATTTCTAAAAACTGCTCCATTTAATAGGCGTTTAGAAACATTAATAAAAAGTACCCTTAATATGGGCAAAAAACTAAGTAATTAGCCCTCAAAGATTGCAAGACAGACATATTTGAAGGAAAATTTGACATTCTCATACAATGTAGCTGCTTCTTTCTAACGTTTTTAAAGGTGCTAAAAGACAGATTTTATTTTAGTATCCAATAGTATGAATCACCAACATTGTTTGGGGATAACTTTTTCCTTGAAATCTATGTACCTTCATTAAAATACGAATACCAAAAGTGACTGCAAGTTTTGTCTTCGGATTGTTGCTATGTCTACCCTGTTAGCGATTATAAGCGTGATTTTTATTTACTTTTAACTGAAAATGTGTCTTTGAGCATCTTTAACAACGTTAGAAAGTAGCAGCTACATTGTATGAGAATGTCAAATTTTCCTTCAAATCTGTCTGTCTTGCAATGTTTGAGGGCTAATTACTTAGTTTTTTGCCCATATTAAGGGTACTTTTTATTAATGTTTCTAAAAGCCTATTAAATGGAGCAGTTTTTAGAAATACTTTCAGTGTCCATGACAATCTCATGTGTTTATTATTCTTCGGCGAAGTTTTAACAACTGTAACAATTTAGTCGAATTCTCACTTTGACTTGCGATAATTTTTTTTTTATCTTTGATTTCACTTTGATTTATCTTTGATTGAGCGGTACACAAACTTAGGCATAGTTGTGAAGTAAAATAAAATAAGTATTAAGAAAGGGATAGCGACAAAATGATTATTTCTGAAGTAAGGTAGAAAATCTAGAAAAAGGTACAAAATGGGTCATATCTCCTAAACCGTAAATAATTGCTGAACATACATGGGGGTGTTTCTGGTAGCTAATGAGCCCCTCTTTCTAATTTTTCATTTTGAACCTGAACTTCTGGGCCACCCTGTATATATACTGCCTATATACGTCCCACTGCTGGGCACAGGCCTCCCCTCAATCAACCGGAAGGGGTATGGAGCATACTCCACCACGCTGCTCCACTGCAGGTTGGTAGAGGTGTTTTTACGACTAATAGCCGGGACCAACGGCTTAACGTGCCCTCCGAAGCACGGAATCATCTTACTTTTTCGGACAATCAGGTGATTCAAGCCTGAAAAATCCTTACCAAACAAAGGACAGTCTCACAAAGTGATTTCGACAATGTCCCCATCGGGAATCGAACCCGGGCGTCCAGATCGTGAACCTAATAAATAAACAGCCTCCGTGGTCTATACGTAGTATTATTCCTTATTCTATGACGCAGTCCTAAGATGGATATGATATAATAGACCGCAATCCGTCTGCCAGTATTTACGACATGCCGGGGAAGATAACCTTATGTTTTCACTCCCAGTTCAGCACAGAAAATACATATAAGGAAGGTGTAGAGTTGCTTAAACTCTATTTACTTGTTTGGATAAATCACAGCTCGACATGTATAAGGTACGGTTGCTATCCGTTCTTCCAGCCATACCGTACGAATACAACATACTGTATCATATGTGAGTGTTTATGAGTGCCTTGACTTCCGGAAGAAATTTTCCTTAAGCTGTTCACGTTTGTTATTCTCTTATCAATCAAAGAGGGTCTGTTCTGTTGGTTATCACTAACTCCACATGCCTTATGAGCCTTTCTCCTTCTTAGAACTTGGTTTATTTTTAAATAGACTAGTAACAAAATTATGTCTTCAAAAAGAGTTTACAATTAGGTAATATATTGCGAACTAGTGTAATGTACTGTTGTTACGACTACATTGAGAAGATTGTTACTAAACACAAAAAGGTGATACCGAAAGAAATAAACTTCAATACTTAGATAATTATTCGAATTACAATAAGTACCTTAATTAGTTTCATTTTATTTTTAGTGAACACCATAGTTCATCATATTCAACACAAGACTTCGTATCAAAAGTGGCTCCAAGTCATCTTCTGAATAATTCTCGCTCTGCCCACCCCATTAGCCCGATAAGTGATTGCTAATTGATTAGAGATTAGGAATGTATGCTTTAGGGATCCTAGTCATGCGCATTTCAAGCAATTTAGACAAATGGCTTTTATAAGCTGACTCATAGTCAATATTAAATTCACGGCATCGCATTAGGAGGCAAGAAGCTTACCCTTTTCACAAGGTCGTATATTTGACCTTAGTCACAGTGAGACTACTCAATAAACACGTAGCTGACAGTCAAAATTGTGATCGTTTCGTCATTGCGGAGGTATCGAGTGTTACATGCAAAAGGTCAGATGTATCGAAACGCAACTCGCTGTCATTGTAACGCAATGAATAACAAGGTGTCAATTATACAGGCTATATTGTGTTCAGCCGAGTCTGCATGACAACCGCGCCGCGCGGCGAGAATTATATTTAGCGCTTCGACCAATAAACGATACGAATACTATCTACGTAGATGGACGTCAAACGGCTATTGGTCGAATGCCTGTATATAATTCGCGCCGCGCGCGGCGCGCTTACCGTGCAGAGCCTACAGGTATTAAACATACTCGTGGATGTTAAAAAATAAATGAAGGACCATATTGAAGCTCTTGTCATACTGAGGCGGTACCGCAAGTGTTGCGGGCCAAGGAGCGGGATTTTGTATGAGAATGGCCTCGAACATGACAAACTATACCCAACCCGAAACGCGCTGTGTCGCTTATGTATATATATCAAGCTTTATCGTTCAAGAGACACACAAGACTAATTAAATAGGTACGAGTATGTACTATATTGTGTGATTATAACGCCTTGTTTTAAATGATGGATGTTAGGACTTTGTCTTACTTATTTTGATTTCTCAGTTCAGGTTTATTTTGCGTAGGTTTGTTTAATTTGATTTAAAGGCAGAATTGCGAAGAGACTTAAATCTACCTGCAGATATTGAGCACATTTGTTTATGTAGGCATGTATGTAAGTGATATCGTATTTTCTTTAACCTAATGGATGAAACCGTACTCAACGATGTATGTTGAGTATGGTTTTTTCGTGTCGAGAACATCTTAAGTAAGATGTCATGCTGCTAAAATCGTGCGTCATTAATCGCGAGATGCTCTTAGAAAGTCGTCCTATTTGCTTTGAGGCAATACTTATATATTCTAAGGAACGGTCTTGTGTGTTTATAAAATAATGTTTATTATTTATTTACGTAAGTATTAAGTTGTTTATTCTTCGCCTCACCACCTGCCATGTTGGTCTTACACAAAGCTCGGTGAGATATGGGTACTTAGTTTATCTTGCGATAGATGTACCTCTGGCTACCCCATTGGGAATAATCGTGAGCTTATACCTATGGTTTTATTAACTTTTTATACTTTTAGTGTAAGTAGTGTAAGTGTAAGTAGGTATAGTTTTGGAGAGAAACATTTAAATAACAAATAGATGTGATGTGTTTCTATTACACTTGCTGTCGCCATATGGTCCTTACTTTTATAATATGCGAATCGTGTGGCTCGTTCATTTTTTAAAGTCGGAAATTCCACTTCTCCCGTACTGTTTCGATAACGGTAAAGTCGAAAGATATATTAAATCTTCAGTACGCAGTACATTTTGATGCGCGTCATTTGATATGGTGAATGACTTTTACGGTCACGCTTGCCGATCAATTCTTCCGAAATATAAAACCCGATATGTAAAGAATTCGAGGAATTTTCACAATTGAACAGTGTGGATTTAATACAATAATGTCGAGGTACGCAGGGCGACGTTGCGACGTGGAATGTGACCGCGGCGGAATGCCGGCAACTGAGCGCACTCGCTTACGAATACGTTCTGTGAACCTGAATGCAGTTGGCTAATGTGAAATTAAGTCGAGTATTAAACACTTCCTTGGCCGTGCACACGGCCATTCTGCGCATCCTCCTCTTTATGAAACATAAGAGACAACGTGGTTTTTCCGACAATGCGACTGTTACCTTTTCAACATTGAACCGATTTAGTTAAAACTCAGTATGGAGATAGTTTCAGACCAAGGGGGGCTTGAGATCATTTTTATCTCGAAAATCGTCCCCTAAGAGGATCAAAAGAGTTGGAAAAAACGTGCTGCGCGAGATAACCGAAGTCCACGGACAACGCAACGCCACGGGTAGAAATCTACGTAGTTGCATAATAATTTAAGGCGTGAACCTTGTTTAGCTGCTGTCTTCTGTGTAAGGTTTTAATATCTATTCAACCACAACTAATAAATATCTTTATAAGTGCGTGTCTCTCACATTTACTTCAAGTGTATCTGAATTACAATAGTGGATTAGCATATTCTTCGTCTTAAGATTAAATTCAATTAGTTGTGTTTCATACACATACATAAACTCACAATGCTTGGATCATTACGTATTTCATAGTTAAACTATGCCACTTAAAATCTACATAAAGTGCCGTACTAACTTGAAATTACCGTGGTACAACATTGTTACTTTAGCTCATATATCGTTCTTAAACTTTTAAGTTGTATACACAAAGTGCATAAAGCGTGATAAAAATATTCTAGTTACGTTAGTTTAGGTACTTAGTAGTTTTACTTTTTCTTATAACTGACGTAATATTTCCTTCTGTTTGAGCTTTCTCAAAGCGAATCGCCAATATGTAATCAAATAGGTATACTTACCTATAAAATATTTGATTATATATTGGCGATTCGCTATGAGAAAGTTGACATATACAAAATTTGTCATACAGCAGTGTTTCCAAATGTATATACGAACTACTTGTTATATTTGCTTGTAACATTAATTTCAATTGAAATCCTTCGGGTTTTGTAGAGTATTCTACTTACGTTTACTTTCAAACTTTTAGACAATGTTTTAATAATCTGCGAGAGTTATTTACCAGTGATTCTTGCATTGCGTTTCATCTGAGTCAGCGGTGGTGCAATATTACAGGCTGCGGCATTCCATCCACGACGTTAGTCTACAACATTACCTATTGTTTCAATTTCATAATAGCTTAGGTGATAATTTCCTACTTCCTATGTTGCTAGGTTTTACCTACTACTTATCTACCGGGGTCATTGAATTATCAATTGAACTTAACTACGATACAATGCTTGGCAAACTATTGGGCATACGCGGAATATTCTGTCGTCATTTTCTGCCTATTTGTCGTTGCGCGTCTGCACCCTCACAGAGTATAGAATCCCAAAGAGTGCAATATTAACACCACGCACTTAGTTAGTATTGTTATTTCATGCCCTTGTACTCTCCAAGGCTCTATATTTTTCCGTCGTTACCACAGTAATTGTGAAAAATTTCGGACCGCCGGCCAACTTGCTTATCACAAGTTTTCCAGCCACACGAAAGCGTCTGACCTAGCTTAACGACTGCAGTTGCTAAAGTAATTTTGACTTTTCTATAGCATTTCAACTTTCGGCCTTTAAATACGTCATAGTGTTCGTTCCGCGTTTCTTAGTGACGTCATATCACCGTCGTTCGGCCGAAACTTTTATTACTAAGATATTGATCTCGAATTGCCGATTCTGAAGAATCTTCTCTTATTTTAGTTGGACAACTCTAAAAATAGTATCGTCCCTTACTCGTGATAATTGTCGTAGAGAAATATTCTAGCTTTAGATTTGTCAAACTAAAATAAATTTAGTTTATGTTTACTAAAATCGGTACCGACTATTAAAAGTGTTTTATTTTATTTAACTTGAATATTTTTGTTCAATGCAAGATTGGGATGAAAACAAGAGCTTTTAGAACGTTCCGTGCTTATCATTTCAGATATACTTACCTATAGTATGAGAAAGGATTTATGTCGGTGATGGTATAGATAGATCAAAAGTGCTTTTCTAATGATGAAAAGTCATCGTCCAGTTTGCGCTGCTAGTCAGTATTGTTAGTCAGTTGTTGCTAGTTAGTTATATATAACACAATTACTATAATACTTAAATGATGTATACGTATTGATTCCATTTTGTTCCAATGTTGAAATTGCAATTTTATTATTACATTATCTGGATAAGTAAGTTTGTTTGTTTTCTTTGTAAATATCTGTAAATGGATAACCAAAGGCAGCATACAGTCTAACCCATCACGCTCCGTTGGGTGGAAGAGGGACTTAACAAACACATTAACTTACTTTTCTGGTGTGGGGATGTTTAATACGATGTTGATTTTCGCCTGTGGATACTCGGACGATAATAAACAAAGAACAGTGGCTACTGTTCTATTTTCATAAATGGGTAGCGGTTTACAAATGTGCGTGCGGTTTCCAAAAGATTAATACACGAATTTTCCTGCCATTTTTATTAAAATCTCTCTTCTTGATGTTGAAACAGATAATTTAGTTATTGATTTTTTTCGCTTTCATACAAAGTCCTGCGCCCGGCTTGTGACCAGCAAAGCATTTATATATTGAACGGTCAAATAGCTAATATGACGCACATCTAAAAATATTGCTAATATCTCATTTCATTTACTAATGTCTTTTAGTTATGAAGGTATCTCAAAGCTTTGTTAGTGAACCAACAGAAATGGTCTACATCGTTTAAATCCATTCATCGTTAAGTCGTGGACTTGCCAGGCAGAATGTAATAAAACTCGGTAGTGCGCATGTTTGCACGATGCCAACTGTGGTTTCAACATAATTCCTGCAGTCACGAAATCAGTTTTTAGGCAGCTTACATGTAATGCTCGCATCGCAACGACTTTGTTTAGTACACAATTTGCTTAATATCATGTACTTACAGCCTTTCCGTGAATGAGGAATTTGAAATGACTTAATTTATATACTTGCAAAGAAACAGCGATTGCATATTCGTGGGTTTATTATGTTTGATACATGTACCAAAAATAATTTCTAAATTTTCACATTTGATCAAATAAGTCAAATAAGGGCAGACTCCATTCTCGCCAAAGAATTATTCAAAAAATTCAAAAAGGGGTCCTTTAGAAGGACCGTTCTTTGATTGAAGAGAAAACCATATGAGGAACGAAAAAATAATGTTAAATAGGGAATTTTGGGGTTTGGAATTTGCGCTCCATGTTTTCTTTTACCTTTGAAGAATATTATTAATACATTATGTAAGTATGCCTATTATTACTTATTATGAACATCAACTAAAACTTTTTCTGCCACGTTTTCTTACCCACTACTTTAACATTTATAACATATTATAACATATACAAAAATGAATGTCGTCAAATGAGTCAATTCAAAAACATTTTTAAAACTAATTATCTACGATTATGGCGAAATTAAAAATATCTTTGCTTTGAAAGTTTTCACGTTTCACACTAACTGTGCCAATTTTAAACTTTTCAGCGTAAAGTATCTTTTAATGAGACCTTAAAAGTCTGTTTTAAATAAAACCTTAATAAGAATTGTCAAGATACATTATAATTATAATGTAATGTAATGTAATGTATGTTATGTATGTAATGTAATGTAGTATTATTATAATAATACTGATTCAAAATTAGTTACCTTTAATTACGTATTCAGTTTACCACTAGGTGATAATATTTATTCCTCATTTTATAAAATGGAATACCTTCTGTTATCATGGAAAAATAACGAGGATACTCTTATAGGGCAAAAAATACATTTGAAACGTTAATAAGTAAGTACATCTCATAAAAACATCACCCTTCTTTGAATAAATATTCGTATGCAAAGGAGGCAAATGCATCTGAAAGGGTACGGCCGAATTTGTTTCAAGTATTTTCCCCGGCGCGACGGCGTCACTCCAGGCCTATATGAAATATCTTACTTTTCCTTTTAATGCTGCCATGTGCCAGCGAACCAGAGTGATATTAAAATTCCAACGCTTATTTGAAGACCAATTTTGTTACCTATTTTAAATATTTTTAAATTACTTCTTAAAACTGAAATTATGCTAGTTCGCATTAAAATAAGGTGCGATACGCAGCGGTGAGGAAAAGCTGGGTAGCAAATTGTTTACGTGACAACGTTGTCCGTAAATTGGAACAAAAACTACCTTGCCGACCAATGGTGACGTAAACAAGTTTTTAACCTCGCTGTGGAGTTCCATAACTTATTTCCACCACTATACCTAACAAAAATATAAATATTTGTGTGAGTATCTTTAAGATTTCGACTGGTAACAATAATCTTTTTTCTAAGTCGGTAAGCAGACCGGGCGTGAGCCGCGGATTCATTGTGCAAGGGTTTTAAAAGCACCGTTGATTTCAACTACTTACAGCTTATAACAGTTGAAGAGGCTGGATTAGGCCTTTTTGTGTCATTCGCTTTGTATGATTCCACCGTAAATGCTCTTTATATTGTAAGTATACAAAACTGAGAGCATCTGGGGCACGGGAATCAAGGAACAAGAGCCCTTGTTTCCTTTACCCGAGTTCAAAGGTTCGCAAATGTAGCAAATTAATAGCGGTCCTATTTTTGTTGTATTTATAAGAACGATCTCGGTCAACGCAAGAGTTTGTAAGTATCAAAAAGGTAAAGGTTAACAGACTCTTTATTTCTGTAATTATTTAAGAGTATGTTTAAAATAAGCGTACCGAAGCACTTACAATAACATTACCTAAACTAATTGCAGGTACCTTACCTATGCGTACTTCAAAATTTATGATAATGACTGTCCAAAATTCGGCTTATAGCGCATCTGTGGGCAGCGGATCGCCGTTTCGCGAAAATAATTGGATACGCAGCTGGCGTACGGAATTTCCTCGTCATTGTCAACGTTTCCCATTAAGCGGGCGCCTTCCCATGACGAATCGAGAAATTCACAAAGAACCTGCCCAGTGGGCCGGCGATGTCCGCACGGCTAGACCCGACTCTTCTGTTAATGACAACCAAATGGAACGAGTGACTGCGCTATTTTTTCGCAATCAAACGCCACTTGGGCCTACTCAACCGTGGGACTTATTTACTTTGGAAATAATTACCTATTCGAAAAACGTTTTCGAGTATTATTTTCTGCATATTGTTAACGTAGTTATTACCGTAAGTATTTGTTATTTTGTTCACAATTTTTACTTTATTGTTACTGGCGAGTTTTACAAAGAAATACTTGTGTGTAATATTTTTTTAACAACCACGGTTAATGAGCATCAACTTTCGAATTAAAACGTCATAAACTTGTCTTGGTGTAGTAAATAAGACACGTTGGTTAAGTACTTTAGTTTTCGAGTAATTAAGTACGCACATGTAATCACATTTCCTATTATTTAATGTACAGGATAGTTCACGAGCCTAGAGAGTGGGTAAACTAGTTAAATCACGTTCGTTCGAGGTATGTGAGTGGCTAGGCGCGGTATTGCGAGGTCGCCTTGTGTCGAGAAATCGAAAGTCCACTGGCCGGTGTCCACTTGAGGCTAACCAGTTGCCATAAACCTCTAGTCTATTTTTCATTCTACTACGCACAAAGACAGCTAACTTTCTTACGATAAATAAATAGAAACAGCGTTAGATTTAAAATCTAATCACGCTTTTGCCGTGAGTTTCTTCCTCATCGGAAATAATTCCAATTGACATTAAATGACGTTGAAACAACAATGAAAGACATTTTTTTCATTAAAATGGCGCTATTTTAATAGCTTACGGTTATTAAGTAAAATCATTTGTTATAGATTAGTGTGCAATAAACTAGTGCTCAATGATATTGCGGCTAACCAAACCATTTGAATATTGTTATTTTAGGTACGGACTGGATTCAAATAAGGGCGTGCGATGCCTGGATACTATTTTATGTAAGTATTTTAGCCTTTCTTACAATGTTCACACTAGAAATGAACGATACGAAGAAACTGCTTATATTTACTCGTATCGAAAATAGTATAAGTACAATACTCAGTATATTATTTATAGCTACTAACCCAAGCTATTGAGGACAAAGAGCGAGAAAGGGGAAGATGGGCCTGTTTCCGCGAAATCCTATTTCCTATGTTATGAAAATGGCAAATAGAGTTGCTTGCTGGGTGGTACTTACATTGGAAAAGGCAAGAGCTAGACCTTATAATAATCCGAGGCGGCGAAGCGAGGCTCACACGAACAAAAGCCAAGTCGCCCGCACCTTGACAATAAAGTAAAACCGGTCGCTGTCGATTTTAACAACGATTTCTAGTATTTTCTTCTGTATTAAATGACAAATAATTGTTCTTGTACTGTTTGTTGAAATTCAGGTCAGTTTTTGCACGGCGATTAAACTTGGATAAGACGATTGTTATTAGGTAGTAAATAACGTGCGTAATAGCTGTTAGAGACTTGATGATTTTAAAAGATTGGTTCATAGTTCATTCAATCAAACGAAATTTTTTTTTTATTTCTTATGATTACTTACTAGTAGGTACATTATATAACTTTTAGCTTTTTTTATCCTCTTTGCCGTACCTCGTTAAGTTAGATTTCTAGTGGGATTAACAAGAATCCATGTAAAACAAAAACGTTGTTAGATTATTTTTTTATCTCTATGAAACTATTCTGAGCCTAACAATAGTTGTCAAAGTGCAGTAAGCAAAAAGTACGGGGTGTTTGTAAAGCAGCATGCTTCAGTTCTTTGTCAACGAAGAAGGAATTTCAGTATAATGAGGAGCGGTGTAACAGGGTCGTGTTAAAATATAGATGTGACCTTATTTTGGACGGTTTAGGGACTGCACGTAACGGCCGCAAGGCAAGCAAAACCTTTTACAAGTTGACTTCTTCCGTTACATTTTTAGAGTTGAATAAAGAATTGTAATAATGTAAATTTTCTGACCAAATACTTTCCTTTCGTCATTCGAGAACTAATATCGTACCTACACAACTCTTTGAACGGGGTTAAAAAGGCCATATCGAAGCAATTTATCTAAAAAGCAAAATTGCTATTTGACATTTGTTTACATTGCGCACTTAATTTTATATGTGCGAATGTCAAATTGCAATATTGCTTTTTTGTGTGTGTACTTTTCTTTGCACTTACGTATATAAATAGAAGAGAAGAAATCTCACAAAATATTTTAATTAAGTACATTCTACAAAGTTCATTTGTATCATTTTGTACATTATGTGACCATAATTATGGGTGGTACAGATGTATATGTAGATAAAGCACTATAAAGTATATCGCGCAGTCTTAACGCGAAACGGAGCTCAAAAATGTGTAAATTCATAAAATAATGGCTGCAGGAGCAGGTGGCAGGCGTGCTGGTGATGTATTGACGTCAAAAGCCAAACAAAGGTACCTCCGGGACTATGACGTCACAACAAACAAGCGACTAGATTAAATTTCTGAAAATAAATTCCTAATGTTGGTAGCACCGTTTCTTGACATATGAAAATACTGGAAATCCAACACTCGGCTCTACACGTCTACAAGAGTAGGGTATTACTAAGTTTTTTTGACACAAATGTCAAAAAGTGCTCGTTTAACAGGAATGTCGAGAAAAATCGTCGATTTCAAGCCTTTTAGAGAAATGGGAAAGGAGTTATTAAGATTTTAGCAGGCGACAGCAAGTTATCGGAGCGTATCTAGAAGTTTCACCGTCCCGCTACTGGCAAAGTTACTTAATTTTTAAATCGCAATTTATTACAGACGAAAGTTCGCCAACTTATAATTTCATTAGGAATTATGACACTAAGTTTCGAATATGAATGGTCTTGGGACTTCACACTAAGTTCGCCTCATTAAAATGATGTATAACACCGCGTCCTCCCCCACTTCAGATATGGTTTAATTAATTTACCTTCAATTAATTATTATTTATTTAGGTCGAATAATTTTCAAGATAAAATGTTTTTTGGTACCCCGCACGTTACCCGTTAAAATTAGAGCGGAATTTCATAGCGAATCACGAAATAAGGTATTCATATTTTTCATGCTGCCAAAATATTTCGTTTCGTAATTTTCTGTGAGACTGAACATCATCTTGATTTCACAAAATAAACCTTTATAATTAAAGTTTTTGAAGGAAACGATTAAAAAACCATTAGAGGGTTTATTAAATTTCTTTTCTACAATCATGTTGTCATATTTAATTGTTTTTCTTAACAGATAAGTGTTTGATAAATAAACATAACATTTTAAATACAAACACGAGTATGTTTTAAATAAGTAGTATATTTAAAACATGATAATATTTGAGCAGTGTGGAGGTGAGCAAGTGACATTTAAGGCGGGTCTTCCGCAGACATTTAGTGCTGGTGTAATTTGCATAAACCGGTCCCGGCGTTGGTATTTTTTCCCCGAACCCGCGGTCACATACCCAAAAACCCGATTATATGGAACATCTACCATGATATTAACTTCCATGATAATATTCTGGAATTATTGAATTTCCAAGTTATATCGACTGGTTTATTGAGTCCCGGGTATAATGGTTATTGCTCATAAAATTCTGAGAGAAATATTAATATCAGTGTGGTATTGGGGAAAAGCCAAATCAAAGTAATTGACCTAAAAAGTAGTTTACATAGCGCACTTACTTTTATATGCGCAAATGTCAAATTGTAATATTACTTTCTTAGGTGAATCGCTTTGGTCTCCTTTTTAACCCCCTGATGTGAGTTTCTTCAATTTAAATCCAGGTATAAATTGAGATTACAATTTTTTACTTACATTGAAACCACTGTGTCTATTGAGAAGTTTTGTGTACAAACATCACTTCCGAATGTGGTTTTTCAAATCGGCGTTTAAATGTGGTTTTCACTACAAGGCAACTTATATCTACACATACACATATACATACATAAACTCACGCCCATTTCCTACCGGGGTAAGCAGAGACTATGGACTTCCATTTGCTTCGATCCTGACACATTTCTCTTGCTTCCACCACATTCATCAATAGTTTCATACACGCACCACGCATGCATACACGCGCGCGAATGTGTATATCGACACATAAAAATAAATATCAAAAGGTTTTTAACAATTTTTTTCGTGGTCTATGCTAATGAGGGATTTTCCAGGCTACGTTCCCCAGAAAAATGTAGATGGCGCTATATAGAGTTGCCTTTGCCAACCTTCTAATTTCATGGATAAAAGACATAATGCATCTTTTATCTTTGTTTTTGGGTATAAATTATGACTCTTGTTATTATACCTATGCACAACATATCTTCCACCTATTATTTATTATTATTGTTATCAAAATAAAGAGAAGTAATAAAGATAGCAACATAATTCTATACCTTATCTAATCCATATATCAAGCAATAAGTATTTTGATATATGCCTCTTACATTATATTTTTGAATAATTGTGTGTGTTTATGTAAGTTTATGTATATATGTACCCAAGCAATGAGAAAATGAGTAATTATCACGTTAAACAGCCTCCGTGGTCTAGTGGTTAGAGCGTTAGGCTCACGATCTGGAGGTCCGGGTTCGATTCCCGATGGGGACATTGTCGAAATCACTTTGTGAGACTGTCCTTTGTTTGGTAAGGACTTTTCAGGCTTGAATCACCTGATTGTCCGAAAAAGTAAGAAGATTCCGTGCTTCGGAGGGCACGTTAAGCCGTTGGTCCCGGCTATTAGCCGTAAAAACACCTCCACCAACCCGCATTGGAGCAGCGTGGTGGAGTATGCTCCGTACCCCCTCCGGTTGATTGAGGGGAGGCCTGTGCCCAGCAGTGGGACGTATATAGGCAGTTTATGTTTATGTATCACGTTAAATATGTACAACGCCATCTATATTTCTTGGAGAAGGTGACCTGAAGAGTCCCTCATTCCCCTTTACTGTGTAAAGTTATTCCTAGACACATTTATTCTCACCATTAACGTACTGTACGGTCGCGAGTACTAATATGTACCTATACACTTTGAAACCATGTCACATTAACTTTTTTGACAAATAAAACCATAAGTCTCGTTAAATGTCAAATAAGATAGTGCGACAGGGTTTTACAATGGATACATGATATTGCTCATGCCTGTACATGTAACACTCATAATATTACGTGCTACCTATTCACAGACCGCAAAAACTACTTCTCATGTAAAAGAGTTCAACGCGTCACCACTAAAAATGAATAAATGTATTTTTTTATTAATTTGTTAAAACATAAAAATAATTAATATGAAAACGTGTTAGAACTTAATAGAAATGAGATCATATTATGTCACGTTGTACAGATGCAAAAATAGATCATCAGTGACTCGTCTAGATGACCTTTTAAATGTTTTCATTTAAAGGATAATACTAACCTATGACGTTAGACTTTTGAAACATCAACAAAAATTTAGAGAGAAGGTTTTTTATTCTTTGAACGAGTTATTATTGCATCCTAATAATATCATGTAAATTTGGTAAAGATAAGTCAGTTTTATTACTTACCTAAAATTATTACAATATAATAATTACCTATTGTATGTCAGAATATGACTGAATGTACTGAACCATAATACTTTACTTCCTTCACTATGTATAATATTTACTACGATAAATTTCATTTCATCTAAAGTAAGAATTTTTTTAATATAACATGTTTCTATAGCAACATCTCCTTGTATTTCCTTGCCATTCAAAACTTCAAAGCATATTTCGAACATGAACAGCTTCGCAAGAGATATTTTGTACTGTTTTTTTTCGATATCTTTTCTTTACTTACTACAAATAAAATTGAACTTTGAGTATCTATAGCATTCCCATAATCATATATTAAACTTAAGTACTGTGGTATAAATATAATCGATATCACATAATCGGCATGTGCTATAAGTCAAGTTCCACCTGCGGCCGAAAAAAGCCGAAGAAGGCCGAGTCGAGTGAAAGTGAATCGAGGTGAGGAGAGGAGGCGGCCGGGGGGGGGGGGGGGCAAGGTTGCGAACTGGCTTGACGTGCCAAACAAACTGGTTGAGTAACCAGCAATAAGATTGCGTTACTTGCCACAACGCCTTAAAGACTTGCTAACTGGTGGCGATATAGCGACAAAACATTCTGCACAGTCGCCTTACATTTCTTTGAGTAATTTATCTATCAAGAAATGTCAAATAGGTACATCGCTCCAGAAAGAAAAACATCAGACCCTCATATTGAATCGCTGATTTTTGAAAAACACATTCTCGCAATCGGTAGTGCTATACGCAGGCGTATTTTAAGATAGATAATATGCATGTTAGTTATATGAAATAGACTCCTGAGATCGTTCTCGTTTTTTTACCTTTGATGGGTTTGCTCTTGCCCCAGACTTGCCCGAAGGCATTGACGAGGCCTAAGATGGAGCGAGCTCGCCCAGAAGGTGTCTGTTCACATTGACTTTGAAAGCACCAGGGTTATATGCATTCGGAAATACAGAAGACGGCAGAGAATTCCACTCCTTAGCAGTGCGCATAATGAAGGACGATGCGAAGCGCTTTGTGCGAATACGAGTAGTTGGGATATCCACCAAATAGGGATGGAACCCGGCCGTACGTCTGGAAGTCAGAAGATAAAAGGGGGATGGTGGAATGAGCTCGTGTAGATCGCAGACACACTCCCCGCAGTGCAGTCTGTAGAATACCGACATACTGGCGACTTTTCGCCGATGTGCTAAGGAGTGTAGCTTAGTTGTAAGTTACAAAGGCATCTCTTCAGATCACGACCCCTACAACAGCGTTGGTAACTAAAATTACTTAACTACTTCAAACGCTTGAGTTCCCGGTACAACCGACCAAACGCAATTTATAAAATATGTACCTTCATAATCACAATTACACTCTTCTATAATACTAAGCTGTGTGACGCTTTCAAAATTACATATTACAATCATAATTAGAACACTACAACTTGTTCAAATTATCTTAATAATACTACAATATCATTTGCTGATCATAAGTTATTGCTATTACATAATAACAGTCACCATTACTAACACTTCCAACTTATACAATAAACGAAACTAGTTCGCTAGTATCGCCACAATACATTTCTCAATACTTACGGCTTTTTTTTTTCAAACAATAATAAAAAAGGAAAACACAGAAATGTTATCAAATTATCGTTCAAAGTGATCCCATTGACCAATGAACGGATTATCTAGTAGTGTCGCTTGTGAACTGTGAAATAATATCAATGCTATTACTAAACAGATTTGAAAATTTATTACGCGTCATGCTCCAGTTATGTGCATTTCTGTGCAGCGGAATGGAGAGATAGATGTTGCAGGGACATCTACGTTCGAGCTATTTTCTTTTTATTTACCTACATGAACAGGGATGAAAAAGAAAAATAGAATGGATCGTGTAATTTTATAATTCCGGACTTGTGTAAATGGTTTGATAATGTAGTTACGGTATTTGACTGAGCCAAAGATAAATTATAAAATGTTAATCTACATTCAGAAGCCAGTCTGATATGATCAAAAACTAATCTAATTTTACTTTTTACCAGTTATTTTCGAACTTTATTCATGAATTAAGTAACAATGTGTACGACGTTTGACAGCTTTTATTGATGACGTCACAGGACAGTTTTTCCATACAAACTCCAAACAAAACTTTCGTTTTGACGTTTCGTTAAAAGTCAAAATGTTTGTCAAATAGCCAATTTCGACTAAGTACTTATAATATATTATGTAAAATACAAATACCAAAAGTTGCTGAGGTTTGAACATATACCTACCATGTGTTAGCAAACTCTACAATAAAACGTAAATATTAGTAACATACCCAGTTTTAATCAGTAAATGTTAAGTAAGTAGCTCAAATATCACTCTTATTACGGAAACCAAATATTATTACTACAAATTATAATAAGAAATATTAATACAAAAGAATACAACAAATAGTCTTTCAGTTTTCGCTTTTCTCGACAATAATCGTCCTCACTTGTTTTTCTTTCCTCGAAGTCGCAGACGGAACACCCGCCAAAACGTTTTTCTCTTAAAAAGTGACGTGACGTTCCTTTTTTGAAATTGCCAACACATGTATATAGTTGTTAATAGAATTATTAGTCCTACACCTACAGGTACATGGGATCCTGGGGACAAATTTATTTCACCATTGTCGCCACTCTGCACCGCACTATCTACGTAAATGCGATAAATAATGCGGGTATCACAGGACGTACAGTCATGAGCAATATAATGTAGCCACTTTAGGACTCTGTCGCACTAACATATTTGACATTTAGTGAGACTTACAGTTCAATTTGTCAAAAAAGTTAATGTGGCATGCTACCAAAGTACATACATATTAATGCTCGCAACCGTACGAAGTTTATCAATTTATGTTTATGCTATCGCTGTCTAAACAGCGTGGGTCGTGGATTGTATATAGAGTTGAGTTGTTTTTCGCGTCTACGTAGATATTGTAACCCATGCAGCAACAGTAAAGGCTCTAGATCATGCCAACTTTCGCGGTCCAGTCAAAATGAAGTGCTCAAGTTTAGTTTGGTATAAACTGGAAAGCTGACAAGAAACAATTTCCTCTGATACGAAACTTCTAAGTTAATGGTACGGTCTAGAAATATATCGTGACATTCATTTTCAAATTCAAACTGAAAAATATCTTTATTCAGTTAGTAACACACTTTCAATCGTCAATTTTACATAACAAACGTCTAAAACTACTGCAGCTTCTCACAACCTGTATAGCCGGGAAAAAAGAAGCTGTAATAAAACCTCCGCACAGGGCCCTAGACGTTCTTTAAAAAAAACATGAAATGTATTTCTATGCGGTATGATCGAGTTACGTAACTTTCCTTGAAGGTAAGATAGGCTACTTATAACTGTGTTATTCACCTCATTAGACATACGGCAAAACCGCAGTAAATGAAAAATACAAGTAAGTAAGATTATGGAAGAAGACCCATGAAGTGAAGACTTACTTCAACATAGTGAATACTGTAAACTTTAACTACCGCGTAGTGTAGTGGCACACCCCAGACACTTCATACAAACAACCTCGTTTTCCACATACACAACACATTGACGTTATCGTACACACGCATCTGTGTGTGTGTGTGACGTCTGACGCCATGCGATTCAAGTTTAAACTATGTTCGAGGGGGAGTGAGATAAACCTATCTCAGACGCTAATGGGGAGCGGAGAGTTGCCGTTCTATACGTAGTATTGTTCCTTATATGGTAGTAGTTCCGTAGCTAAAGTATGCAAGTATCAATTCCAGAATTCAATCTCAAATAAGTACCTTAAATATGTAGGTTTAATAATATACAGATCGAAATTACTTCCTTAATCAGCAAAACTAAAACGTACAAAATCGTTTAAGAACATTCAACTTAAACAAGGCCACTAGTAAATGAATGGTCCATTAGGGAAATCAGAGCAGTTCGTAATACCAAACAAATGCTCAGAACATTTTTGCATACCTCAGTAATCTTTTCCTAGTATG
Source organism: Pectinophora gossypiella (assembly GCF_024362695.1). NCBI lineage: Eukaryota > Metazoa > Arthropoda > Insecta > Lepidoptera > Gelechiidae > Pectinophora > Pectinophora gossypiella. The sequence goes on from NC_065406.1 coordinate 7,692,450, forward strand.
CATTATTTATTAATTTAAAATCACTTTGCTTTTTATAATTACTGTAATTGCTGATTTATTTCCTTCTATTGAAGTACCTACTTATTCGTCATATAATAACTGTTGGTTTTGCGAGTTTTCTCCGCATTTTCACCCCAAAGCCCGTACACCCCAACCCCTTAGAACCCTACGAGGGACTAAAACCTTTATTACATTTTAAAGGTAACACGTCTCTTTGTGTCTACCATGATATAGGTAAGTATCACATGTATAATTTATTTATTTATTTAAACCAGGCAACATCGCTCATCCAACAATAATATCTATTAATATTTACGTATAATATTAATATGTATGTTTATGTGTGAGGAGCTCGGTGGCGCAGCGGTAACCGCGCTCGGTCTGCGATTGTTGAAGTTAAGCAACTTTCGCAAAGGCCGGTCATAGGATGGGTGACCACAAAAAAAAAGTTTTCATCTCGAGCTCCTCCGTGCTTCGGAAGGCACGTTAAGCCGTTGGTCCCGGCTGCATTAGCAGTCGTTAATAACCACCAATCCGCACTGGGCCCGCGTGGTGGTTTAAGGCCCGATCTCCCTATCCATCCATAGAGAAGGCCCGTGACCAAGCAGTGGGGACGTTAGTGGGCTGGTGATGATGATGATGTTTATTTGTACTTATTTTTTACTTGTTGGGGTTTCTAGAATTTGTGCCCAGTTAATGGCAATTGGCTTGTTCCGTATCTTCTTCTTCTATTGTGTGGGTTGTGAGGTGGATTACCAACCCATCATCCCTGGTGTCAGGGTTACTATTGAACCGCCAAAGGCCCCTGACATGGCTCATGTAACGACTACTAACTTGCATCAGTTAGTAATAACCGGGAGCAACGGCTTAACGTGCCTTCCGAAGCACGGGTCATCTTATTTTCGGATAATCAGGTGATCGGCCTGTAATGTCCTAACCAAACTAGGGATCACAAAGTGATTTTGGTTATATGTCCCCACCTGGATTTGAACCCGGGACCTCCGTATCGTGAGCCGAACGGTCAAAACACTGGACACATAACTTGCGAGGAGAGGGTGCTGCCTACCCTTATGGGGTTACATGCGTAAGGTTATATTGTATGGTTTGTTATGTTAGTCAAAGTTTGTAATATTATCTTTATCTTATAAGTATAATATGCGTGTTTAAATGTATAAAGCGGGTTACAGATCACAAGTTAAGCTGAAGCGGTTTTTCATAACTGCACCGTAGACTGCAAACTATACAAACAATATGGAAAATTGCGAGCTAAACTAACGAAACTACTAACTAAGCTTAGCTCTTGGCCTGCAACCCGGTTAGTTTCAAATCTATTATGTATATAATACTTTACCATTTCTGCCCATTAATTGCGTCCATGCTGTTGTTTGGTAATCGATATAACATTGAGAAGCGTGTTAAATATTCATAGCGTCTACACGGCTAAGTACTCAAGGCGAATTACGGCACCAAAACAAGGAAACAATTACGATAAAACTTATCCACAGGTACATGATATTTGGCGATCTAAATAAAAAACCTAAATAAATAATTTCCATTAAGGCGGAGCTGGGCGAAGAGGAGCGGAAATGTGCAGGAATCGACCAATCACCGTGAGGGAGAGAGTGACAGAATGTCTTCGATCCGCACATCTCCGCTCCTCTCCGCCCAGCTCCGCGTCAATGGAAACGCAGCGTTACACTAACATTATAAGCCAGGTTTATTTGTAGGAAGTATTCTCTGGTATCTACATGTGTATACGTTATAGGCAATCTGAAAATAGAGTTTAAAAAACCGCAAAGTGATCTCTTTAAAATAGTGTAACCCAAGTTTATAATTATCACAAGGATTATATTTGTATCTTTGTTGAAAACTGAATCAAAGTAGCTCAATCTCTGTTTACTACAATAGCAAATTTTTCAGATAACGACAATCCTTCGTAACTCGTGTCCCATTTGACATGATAACAAAAAATAAACGACACATTATTTATACAATAGTACTGAGATTACTTACTTACATAGCCATCATTAAGTCAGAGAGCTAATTAATGTGAATGGTCCACATCAAGGCACCAATCTTATCTATTATGTGCGTCTTCCTTTTTTGTCGTTTGTAGTCAATGAACCCTGTACCCTTTATTCTCGTTCGAACTGTATTGTATCTTGACATACTTACTATCTATCGTTACTAATTAGAAAGCATTTTCTTGTACTGAATTTCGTTGGGACGGAACTATCCCTTTTTAAATTGAATGCAAATACCTACTTATAAATAACAGAAGGTTAGAGGGTATTGTAACGTACTCCAGTGGTTGGAATGGTGAGGGCTGATTGAAGAGTGTAATGCCGTATTTCTTTCAGCCTACGGATTAGTTACGGGGACCCGTTTTATAGATTTTTTTTTGTGTAGTATTAGATACAGCGCCATCTCGGATTGTTCAATGTAAGGTCCGGGGAACATCGACATATTGTGAAAAATAAGTCTTTTTATCATATAAATATTTTCTCATATAAAAACAGAGACTTGAGCATGATCTTGAGGGCAGTCTCAGCTGAGATTCGTTTATTAATACCACCCTAAGATAAGGAGAGAATACTAAGATTACTTCTTAGTAGTCTTAGTAAGTATGTATTATGTTTGTCGAGAATGAACTCGATAATGCAACCTTCATATACCTGTTAACACTAAAATAATAGAACCTTGGAAGCAGCCGTCAAATTGCTTTTGAATTGTGACAAATATTGCTGCAACTACTAAATAAAAAACCGAAACACGTTTTTCAAATAACTGTTTAATTATATTTTTTGATTTTCTACAAAAGTTGCAAGTTGTTATTATATTTTTTTTACCTTTGACTAAATGAAATAGAAACACAAATTACATTACGATACCGGAGGTCATTCAACTTTTAAATTAACATTCTTCAACATCTTTACTATTGATCCACATTCTGCTTCTGGGCTACGGATGTACGGCCAAAATACTGCGAAGTACCACTTAGTACCGAACACTTTAACAACACTTTCTTTGAAACCAGATCCACTTAGCACAGTTTTTGCGAGGCTCGCACAGCGGTAGTACAACAAACCGACCGCCAACACTAAGATGGTTACGTTGAAAATCAGAAATGCTACGTAATATTCAGGTGGTCTCGCGGGATCCTTCAAGAGGATTAGGAAGCAAGGCTTCAGTGATGCGGCAATCCGCACAGCCTCGTCGCAAACGTTAAGCTCACCGTGCTTAGCTATAAGGTAACAGTAAGTACAACAGCTGATGAATCCTACGAAAGTCGTCAAGTAAAAGAGATACAGCAAATAGTACCGCTTGTTGTGCATGCCTATGCATTTTAAAACTATGTAGTTGAAGCATTCTCTAGACAAGTAGCGGATTTGGAAGGTACTTATGCGGTCGCGTATTTTCGCCTCGTGTTCACTAAGCAGGATATACGCGTTGATGTTCTGGACCAGATTGCCGATGCTGTTCAGGTAAAGGAACGTGGTGAAGGCCACGTATACTAGTTGCCACCACACGTCGAGCCCCAACACACGCGCCAGGTCTTCCCTGAACACGGTCATCAGGAAGATATAGTAAAACGGCACCAGTATAAAAATTGTTATGTTAGCTTGCATGTATTCGATGCGAGTCATACATCTTTCCAGAAAGGTGCGGACTATAGCACTCAGAGATTTCATAATTAATAAAATAAAAATCAAAAATTTGACGTCAAAAACAAATCAGACATTTTAATAGTAGACTTTGTTGCTTTTAAGAAAAAGTACTTAAAGTATATTCTAAAGGAGGATTAATGTTTCTTGTCTAGAAGTTCATTAAGGAGATTTATTTGTAAAGTTTATTTAACTGTACTTTAGTCGGAACTATTATATCCTGAAGCGATTTACTTACAGTGCACATTCTTTCGTAATATTTTTTCACATTTATTTCACTCATAACGAATAATGTGTGCGGTATATTTGCGTAAGGAAACATAAATATTTCGGGTATTTAAGAGTGGTTTATATTAAAAACAGCGAGGTATCTATTAGCGTGTCCCAAATAGGTATGGGTTGGGCTGTACACATGACAATGCGTCGACCGTGAGAGTGTTTCGTCACGGAGTACAATGCGGCCAATTTAGGCCCAGACAAGCTGGACTTACGTTATTTCCCCCTCCTCCCTTGTTGTATAATGCTCAATGCGAGGCAATTAGCAGATAACAGTGTATGTAATACGCCCGATCAATCTACTCGACCACTGACCTATATTAGAACCGACAGGTAAACAAGATCATAAACTATCGTTTCATAATGAGCGTTTTGTTATCCAAGAACATAACATTTGCATTTAAGATGTAGATTTCTTTCAGTGAGTAAGTATTCATGTTTTCTCCTTTTCTTGTTCTTTACAACATTTTGTTTAGTTTCCTTGGTTTTAATTCTCACCTGTTTTAAAACGTATGGCATACGTGTGGTGTTTTGTTTGCCTCATTCATTGCGGTGTTTGGAATAGATTTGACGACACAATCGTCAAATTGTAGTTATGATCATCTATCTATCTATGCTTGAATACGTAGTGCCACTTTATATAGATCCTTTACCGTGATAACAGGTTAATTTTCATTTTATTTAGTTTCTTTTTTCTATTTATCATTGAGAATATTTTAATAAAGATGAGGTGAACAACCGCTAAATATTCCACCCTACTTAACGACCAGATAGAAGTGCTACTCAGCTTGAAACCATATTCATAGTTAATTAGGTGTTCCTTCGAGTGCCTAAGTACAGACTAGAAGGTTCTGCATAAATCGTTCCGGAGACATGAGAAACTGTTTGCCGAAGCGGAACGCAACGCTTTCACGACAGACGCGCGGTGCGAACGTGACGCCAAGTGACGTCACGACTCGTTTCACTGCTCGCGTACGGCATGTGGAAAACGCATGCCGTTGGCAGGCCTGAGGCGCAGGCAAACACGAACACTGGAGCGCTCGTGCGTGTGCCTGCGAGAGCCTGTGTGACTCACCGGGAACGACTGTCAACTGTTTTGACAAAGAACCTGCACATGCCGCTGTGAATCTTAGAAAGAAACGACACTTGCTTCTTTCAAACATAAAAAGTAAACGCCGCGACGCATAGTATCGACGCAAATTTATACACAAATTAACAAGAACAAATCTTCCTACGCTTCAGTAAAAATAACTCTGGCAAATACTTCCACTAACTAGATAACAAACAACCACAACAAAGTTATAGCGAGTCCACTATTCCGAACTGGGTGTTGTAAGATAAAACGTTTGGTAAACTCTTCAAAGTTGGGCGGGGGAACAATAGGGGAGGCTCTATCATTACTAATTTCCCTGAAAGTTCAACCTGTTGAGGTATCACCCTTATCGACAAACTCAGCGAGGAAACTATCTACTTCCTGTATCGCTCGTTACACCCTTATAATTGGTGCGCTACTGCTAACTTTTGTACTTGGAGTTGTATATCCTATTATTATATTGTTTAGGCATAACAAATTAACAGCTATAGATATGTATTCACATCAATTTCCGCATGAGTTCCCTAATGGAATGGACAGAAAAAACTGGCAGCCACTTTTCATACATAATCCGAAGACGGATAAGAACATGATAAATCATAATATATCGACAGGTGATCAATGCGCCGGCGCCGCCCATAATAATAATAATAAGTCAGAACGTAATCTTTCAGTCAGTTACATACTGGAAGATAAGCAGTTGAATGCATTCTATATCTTTTATTCACTCGTATCCAGATATTGAAGTATTTTCCCGTATCATTATATTCGTCGACGCGAGGGTTATATCGCGTATGAAATATGATATACGAGTACTTATACATTTTGCTCTTAAAAGTATCTTATATAAAAACCTTTTCAAAACTAATCGAATTTTTTAACAGAAAAATTAAAGCCACCTTACATTATATGTCTACACTTACTTACCTATGTAAATACTGTCAGGTATTGTAGTCAGATACTTAGGATTTCCCCATTTTTTAACTCTATTTTGCAAATCTTATCACGTATTCGACACGCTTAACTCTACCGAGCAACTTTTGAAGTATTTTTGTACAAAACAACTGCATTTTACTATTTTAATATTCTAACATGTTGTAACAAAACTCTTAAAGTAGATCATGCCTACTAAACTGTTATTGCTAATTAGTAGGTTTATTCCAACCTCAGTTCTAATAACTGTGGTCCAATCTGTAGGCATGGTCCTGTGGTAAAGACGAAAACGCCAAGAAAAAATATGAATACATCTTTAAACTAATCGTGTATTTGCACACTACTTAATAAGTTTGTTTGAATTCATCTTTTCAACCAAACACTTTTATTGATATGATGTAGAAAATATAATGATAAGTTTGGGTCAAATAAGTAATTTTCAGTTTAAGCTCTGAACCTCTCACACACACACACACACACACACACACACACACACAAACACACACACACACACACGCGCGCGCGCGCGCGCGCGCGCACACACTCGCACACACACGCACGCACGCACGCACGCATGCACCCACACACACACACACACACACACACACACACATAATATTACTCAATATCTTTTGTTATAAGCAGTTATAATTTTTAATAGTGCTCTGTATTGTGTCCGTATGTCCATTTTGTTAATCCTAACATAGGAAATCGTACTCTGGCCCCTGCGATAGAAGCTGAGCATAGTGCAGGAACCGCCGCATATCTAGAGTAATTGGTCATAATTACAATTTTACATTAATAAAAATACAGACTGTATAGTTGTCTGTATTTGTAAAATTGTAAGTCTATGTTGATAAATATTATATTATTATTATTAAATAAACCGGTCAAACTTGGAGCCTTGATAATGACAGTTGACGGCGGCTTCTTACGGCCTCTTCGCAACCATTTCCAAGCCAAGTTTAGAAGGCTGTCACGTGAAGTTTGTATTGAACGCATCACAAGTTGCCTAAGGACAATGGTCCGCATAATATTCTGTAACGACCGGACTCACTGTTCGAACAATAATGATCTCTGAAACTAATTTCTGAATTTCAACTGTCAAATGGTGCTCGGACTACGTTTAAAGACGGTTGACAGGGGTAGAGCGGATTTCATATTTATTGATTACACTGCACAACAGCATTTCTGATGATTGGGTTCCGATACATGATATAAAGTCAATTTTTAAAGACAATTTAAAATCTGTGACTAAAATTTCTCTATCAGCTCTAGTTAAAAAAATATGGCATATGGGTCCTTTTAGCAATAAAACACAATATTTTAAAGATGATCCTAATTTATTTCGTAATTAATTTGAAAAAACTTTAATTTTTTGGACTTCCTTGCTGAAGGTGAAGCCAGAGAGGCGTTCTGGATGCTCCAACAATAGTCGGCTATCATGTGCGCGTTTCAGTATCCTTGATAGCGTTCCTCCATCGTACGAAGGTCCTGGTGGAATCGTTTGCCTTGTTCTTCACTTAGATCCCCAAGATGGCAGGAAAATAGTCCAGGTGGTTGTGAAGAAAGTGTAACGTGATGCTCATGTTACATCCAAGCCTTTGAAAGTTAGTCATGAATTGTTCAATGTGTTGAGAGTAATCTGAACTTTTCTTGTTTCCTTAAAAATTTTGGACAACCCAAACAAACTCATTCCATGCGTTTTTCTCATTGTCTGTCATAATATCCGTAAAATTTGAGTCATTTATTAATGATCTTATCTCAGACCCATCAAAATTGCCTGGTTTTATCTTTTCTGCACTCGATTTCGCCTCAAAATCCATTGGCTCTTGTGGTGAAGCATCAGCTTGAGGTTCAGGTGGCATCTTAGGGCTCAAGATACGTCTACACGCCGGCCGAATACATGGATATTCCCATTTTTTATGTTTTTTTCGGTTAATGCCAGTTATGTTCACCAAACAAAAATAGCAGTCGTCTAAGTGGTTTACGGGTTTGTCCCAGATCATAGCACTTTCGTACCTAAATCTGTTTCTTTTCTTATTTGTCCACAAACGTATAAACTCAACGCACGTTTTACATACCTTTTGCGGAATCCAAAGCATTTTTTTTTAATTTATAGGGTGTCCAAAGTAATTTTTCTAAGCCTCATTAACGAACGCTGTCACATTTAAACGGTATTCTTTAAACATATACTCTCCGCAAATAATGCAAAAATGATTTGGATCATTTATACACACTCGACTTGATGATGCCATTTCAAATTGTATTAAAATATTAATATTTTTTTTATTGTGTGCAAATTAAGACTGAAACTTAGCGAATTTTGAGTGAATGCTATAAATCGTAAACAAGAGCTGTTACAAAAAAAATAAGGGTATATTTAGAATCAGCGACATCAAATTAACAAACATCATGCATCAAAAGTCAATCATCAGGCAAAGATTGCAATTTTGTTGTCCAGTGTTATCGATACTGTTTGTTTGTACTTGTTCAACCAGATAACAAGGTCATTAAAACAAAACCATGTTTGAAACACTGTTGATTGATTGTTTTGTTGTTGCTGAAATAACAATACAATAAGCAAAATTCAAGCTCAAAAGTTAAATAGACTTAAGCTTTTAATGTTGAGGCACGTAATCTTATAAGTACATACCTATTAAGTACTCTTATTAGTATTATGTTATCATCTAACACATAAATACTGAAATATAAAAGATAATATACAGCTGCTTTAAACTTGTTCGAATCATCGTACACATTCGGTTTAAAAACATCCGTCAAACAACAAACCAATATTAATCTACATTCGTTTCGTACAGGCTGCGTTGATTAATTCCGATCCCGAATATGTGCATAGCAAACTAGCCCCAATATTGTCTACCTTGGATATGTCAGACAGAGTCATCTCCCCAAATACGTGGCTGTGACCCCCTCACCACCATATTGTGGTTGACTCGCATTACCTAAATAACACGTGGTCGCCGACATGTGTGCCTTTGAGACCGCTTTAATAAATATCTGACTACAAACAATAATTCCTAATTAATAGTACAGTAGTAGATACAGCTTCCAGCTATTGTATGTATAACAGTAATAAGAAGTAAAGATTCTAAATAAAAATAGACCGTGAAGATTATAGCGGGCAAAATCAAAAAGCACTATGTTTCTTTTTCCCGCTATAATTTAAAAGAGCTATTAATGAAAAGTTTTGAATATTACTTATCCTATATTATTATCTACATAGGTGTGTTTAGAAAAAAACGAAGCTATTTTGTTTTTTTTATTTTACATCCAGTTAATTTTATAGTCGGTTATTGTATAGGCTTATGTTAGGAGACTAAGTATTAATTAATTTATACAAGCATTCGTTAATTATAATTATCCCGTTAACTAAGGATTGTGGGTATTAGTGGGGAATATTTCCACTTAATCAGTCCTAACGAGATTACCATTGCGGGTTGTTATACGCACCGATTCTGTCTTAATTAACACGAATTTAATTTTGTTTCAGATGTGACTGTGCTGCCAAGATGGTGTAGACTTAATCGATGACTGTGCCAATTTCTCCTCAGCCAAATATGGCCTTCTCGACTGTTCGCGGGACTTTCCAAGAACTTTTATAAATTTCGCTCAGTAACGTTATAGACGTATCAATGGTTCGGTGAAAATTAATGAAATAAAAAAATGGGGCGGCGACGTTGGAGATTCGTGACGATCGCTGCGTTTTTGCTGTTCATGATAAAGGACACGCAATGTCAAGGTAAGAGCTTTATTCGCTTGCTCCTGTGCAACACTTTACTATTATCTCAATGGAATAGAACGCTGAAAAAAACAAACCTTTAAAAAAACCAACCTTTATTTTTAGATTACAATTTCCAGTGTTGGGGTTTCTTTTAAGTAACCAAGGTACTTGTAGTAGAAACCCCGCTGGAGGGTTCCAGTTTGATTAATTCTCGTCATTATTTCAATCAGTTCCACTTTATTATAATAATATATTTATGGAAAGCGTCTATCGTATTTCTCGATAATGATGTCAGGAATTTTATTATGGTGTTTAACAATGTTTTATTTTCTGACATAACTCTAGAAGTACCTAAGGTTTTGCCAATCTGAGGACTTACTTATTTCATTATTATTTTAATGATACACTGCTAGCTCAACTTTTCTTGTCTTCTCAAACGTCATTTCAAAATAATATGAAAGAATCTTTCACACACTTAAAGCATTAAAAACTAGAAAAAAACTAGACTTTAAAATGTACAAAAACAATCATCTCCATCGCTTCTTCTTCTTCTTCTTATCGTATGGGTTGTGAGGTGGAACACCAGCCTCATCAACCCTGGCGTCAGGGCTATGATTGAGCCGCTAAAGGCCCTTGACATGGCCCCATCGCTGAAAAACGAACTATAAGACTTCATTTTTACGGAACATGCACCTCCACCTTACTTAATATAGTAGACTACAGTAACATAAAATATTTATCGTTCTAATTATTCCGACCAAGTAGTTAATGCCATCTGCGGCTAATCTACAATAAGTCACGTCAAAAAAAGAACGTTCTAATAATATTTTTGTTATACAACTAGTTAGTTGTATAGTAGTTGTGCTACTAGTAGCATTGCGTGAGTTATCTAAACAGTAAGACAACAGGCAATAGGCACGCGGCTGCGGGGCATGCAAGTGTTATCGATTGCTATGCGGTTACACCGGTTGCGGTCCGAAGTCCGGGAAACTGAACAATACTTGTACAATCGGACAAGTAAACTATCTTTATAGAATGGTCAAGAGCCTCGCTTTTATATCATACGCCTTAAACAAAAAAACACTCCCCCCCTCTTCATTTAAGAGCTACGCACTTGTCGGTGGAGTAATCGCCTTCATTACTCCATAGATAGGGCGTGTAGAACGGTGGTTGCCCCACTCGTCTTCCGTTAAAGAACACTACTACTCTGAATATCGCAATTGGGATAATCAGGGTGCATCCATCACAAAACGAACTAAGAACCCACGCCTTTCAGTACTCTGTTAGAACCGCATCGCCGTCTATAATGATCGAGCCAACTATGTTAGTGAAAACTGCACTTAAAAGATAAATTAACACTTACAACGACAGAACATCTAATGACGTTCCGATTCCAAGGTGTCATACTATCTATTATGAACCATCAATGTCCCATGGTCTCTGCCCGTGAAATTATGTGTTATTCATGTATTATGATGTCTTTTTATGTACGCAAATAAATAAATAAATACAACGTTCAGTCCAATGGAGTGACAAACTAGAATAAAGCCTCCTTACTCTACACCGACGGTAGTTGGAGAGAAAATATAATTAAAAAAAAATTAAGAAAAAAAAATAGTTTATCCAGGCAGCAGCCCTAGTTGACTGAAGTATTTCCTTTATGTACGTGTATACAAGACGCACACATATACAAAACGCTTTCAGTACACTTCAATGAAGTTAGGATTCTTGTGTGATTGTACTAATGGATATACCAGTTTGTGATTCGAAATCTGGATTCCGGTGGATGGAGCCAACGCATTGCTTTAGTCCTTTTGTGTCTGCGTCGCGGGCTAGAACAGTTTATTTATTTTTACCCCTGGATTTTATTGGAAATTCTGAGAATACTGTAAGCAATACTTTTAAAACACATAAAATATGTAACATTCAGTTAATAGAATGATAATAAGTACAATTGTATCCACATTTGTAAAACGATTTTTGGTGACAATAAAGCGTCTCGAAATAGGACGTATTCCCTAAAATTATTATTACTCTATAATATAGTTATAATAATTATTCTGTTTAATAACTACGTCATAAACGCTTTGCCAACTAAACGGTTATTGTATTACTTACTTACTTGCTGACATTAAGCAACATTAATTATTTCCAATATTCCTACAGAATTTTAATTTTATTGTAGAAATAAACTCGGCAATCAAGTAATTTTAAAGAGTTACAATAGTGGCACCTAATATTAACGCTTAAAGCGTTTTTTTTCAGCTATCATAAACTTGTACTAATCGTAAAATATTAGCATGAAGTTTTACTTAAATACATAGTTTATTGGTCTAAAAATATGTAATTAGAACACTGATGCATTTGCTTTGTTGCATTTTAAAAAAAAAAATCTAAAGCATATGTAGATACTTACGTATTTTTTAGTTTCAAAATAACACAGCAAAGGAAGTTATAACACAAACCTATAAAATTCTTGATTATTTCTCCAGTTCCTAGTATCCCTTAATATGATTAATAGTAGTCGGCTCAATAATAATAATTAGGGAAAGTTTCCTTATCTATTATGCAGGGCGACTCATATTGGGTTAGCCAAACAAAGGTTAAGGCATCGTCAGAAATAATGAGATTACTTACTTATTAATCTACCATCAAACAATATAAGTCCACTGTATAAGACTACATATTAAACCCATCTATCTTGTATGTTGTTAGATGGGTAGTGTAGTGTAAGCGTAGATCGCTTATTATTATTTTTCAGCCATACGTTACTTTCTTCCCGCTAGTAAATATGCAAGACTCGAACCTTTAGCCACTCAACTTTCTGATGGCGAGTTACTTTGGTAACCCAACACCGAACTAAAACTTCACCTTCATCATTGACTTATTTCCTTATTTACCTAAACTTACAAGATTTCTCTCGAGTTTTCTTTAGAAGAATATTATTGATCTCTTATAAATGTAACTTATATACCTGCAAAATAAAAAGAACTGGTAATAATGGAGAGACATTTAGAATGCATAATATATTAATGTATTTAGGTTGCATGTATTTTGTGCATACAAATCTAGAATATAATAGTCTCCGTAACAATAATAATTAGAGAGAACTTTCCTAATCTATTATGCAGGCAAGCTCATATCGAGTTAGACAAACAAAAGACGACAGGACTTAGAGGTGGGAGGGTGCAAGCCAGTGGCGTATTGAGGTCAAATCCAAGGTCAGGGGACTCCTTAGCCAACTGTAAATGATATGTCCTAAGTACTAATTTCTAACCTTATGTTCTCTTGTATTGTAGGTATAGAGCATTGGATAGGTTGGTTCCTTCTTCCTTCAATGCTAGATCGGGAGTGAATAAAAAAAAAAGGAACGTGTTCAGCGACGTGGTATCACGTACAACCGACTGAGGAATTATGTCCAACATGATGAAAATGTATATTGGCTGATCAGCTGTCACAATACTTTTGATGACATTCCATCTTAGGACTTGGTATTTAAACTCGTAAGGCCGAGATTTCCAGACACAATAATTAACCAATGGGGTTTGGACTTTAAAAGGACATTCAGCCTTACGACTTTAAAATGGTTGCAAGATGCCTTGGGCGTGAGTTAACGTACTTAGTATATGTCGGGACCTATTAGGTCGCCCCAGACACTTCATACAAAAAATCTCGTTTTACACAGACACTACATAGTGACGTTATCGTATACGCGTGTGTGTGACGTCTGACGCCCATACCATTGAAGACTAAAGTAAAGACCAAGGGGCGTGAGACAAACCTAGCTCAGACGCCTGGGGCCTATTTAATAAAACGTACAATTGTAAATTACAATGACAATTTGATGTACATTGCGGAGTGTGTGATCACGAATATTTTGCAATTTCATATTAGCTACGTAATGAACATCAAATTGTCGTTGTAATTTACAATTGTAAGTTTGATTAAACAGGCCTCTGGTGAGAAGCGGAAAGTTGCCGTTGTATACGTAGTATTATTCCTTATTCTATGCTATGCTCACCGTCCGGGGGGCCTCAATTCCCTAGTACGTCTCTGGTGCCTGCCACCCACGTGTGGCGACTTGGCGCCTTGTTTATTATTCACAGGCTTAGTCGCGAATAGCCCAGCTTGCGGCAAGCCTTCGGATTGTCGTCTGTTGACTCCTAGTTGTCGTATTGCAGTCAAACGACTAAAAGGGTTTATTCAAAGGATAATTACTATTCAGTATTAGTTTTTCTGTGCTGGATGGCGAATCAAAAACAGAACGCGGTCTGCCCGGGATGTCGTAAGAAACGACAGAGGAATTGTTCTTAGTAATATTTATTTTTATTTTTGTAGTATATGCAATAAAACAAATAAAACACTAGAGAATGTTATTTTACATTAATTTTCTCTGAGCTGCTGCCGTAGACAATTTAGGTTCATTCGTTCTCTTACCTCTCTTAATTAGTTGACGTAACAGAATACTTTTAATCTAGGGCTTCAGAAATATGGAGGGAGTACAAATTAATAGCAAAATATTTATAACGTAGCTTTTAAGTAATACCACGAAGAAAGCTTACAAAAACTTTTCAATTAACTTCGAGAAAGAACGCTACTTATTGTGAATGAGGTGACGCATTTAACAAAACATCAAGTTAAGCCATACCAATTTACTTAATGCTCTCGGGTCTACAAGGATTAAGAAACACGCAAACGTGTATGTTCATGTTTGTGTGTCCTAGAGGACAAGACAGTTGTATCTTTAGGAAAGTTAGCTCCGCCAGAATGGAAGCCAAAACTTTGATCACATTTGGCTCTGATGAGGAAATTACGCTCACAATTTTAGTTAAACACTTTAGACTAGACAATTATAATAGAACACTGCTTCACGCCTATATCCCTGAAGAGGTAGCAGAGATTTATAGTATGTACACCCACTTCTCGTCATGTTTAAGTCCCATGCAACAGAGGGCATGCCTATTGCCAATAAACGGGCACCAATTCTGGAAACCACGTGACATCAATTATCATCTATGATTCAATCTCATAAAGTCGAATGCAGTGATTTTGAGCCCAAGGCTAGATTCCCGTGACTATAACCGAACAAGGCTGTCACGGATACAAGTATGCGTTAGATAGTTATATACATAACAAACAATATTACTACATTTGGCTCGACCGTTATAGACGGCGATACGGCTCCCCACCTATCACGCTGGCATAACACAAAGCTCGGTGAGATGTGGATACCTAGTTCAACCTGCGATGGATGTACATCTGACTACCCCAATTGGGATATAGTCGTGAGCTTATGTTATAATACTACACCGATACTTGCATCAGGTCGCTTGTCTCCGGCGTAATCAAATAAGCGCACCAGGGCTACCCTTAAAACACCCTCCCCTTCCCTACCCTTTTCTTACCAAGCCTTTAAAGCTAACATCGAGGTACCGTAAATGCCATCTTCGACAAATCTACTACAAGGTCACATTTCACGGTTTAGTCAAGTTTAACAAATTAGCCGAGCCGCGTTAGAGCTGTGGTAGCCCAGTTGGTAGAACGCTTGCCTCTAACTTTGAGGTCACAGGTTCGAATCCAGGACAGGCCTAAACCAATGATTGTCGTATTTCTTTTCAAATTCATGTTTGGGTCACAAATGATAATCACGTGCTCAGCTGTGAAGGAAAAACATTGTGAGGAAACTCACATTCGCGAGAAATGCATTTTCACTGGTTGGAAGACAGGCAGTCGCTTCTGTAAAAATCCGAACCTGTCAAATCTTCCGGATAGGTAAGCGGACCCTGTGAAAAACAGGATAATGCTAGGGAGATGATGAGTCAAGTTTAATAAACACATAAAGATTTTGAAGACTATTTAATTAGCTAAAGTTATAATATAATACAGAAGGCAGACCTATAACTTCCCAATGTTCATTAGGCGATGTAATATTATAGGTTTACTTTGGGCTTCGGCAATATACTGTGAATTAGGTGAGGTGGGCTGTGATATCGCGGCGGGTATGTCTTATTCAAACGTTTGGAGAGCGTACGTGAGGGCCCACCGTAATTACGGATGAAAGAGGATCGGACAGCCACGCCGGGACGGTTAGAAGCAAAACTGATGGCTTTCGCTTATAGAGCACTTTTTAGGTAAGTACATAAATTGGTACGAAAATTTTCTGAAACTGTAGGTAGGATTTTTATTAGCGAGTGCTAGCTATCGGTAAGAAAATGTAATACTATTAAAAGTCCAATTATGTAAATGATCCTCCGCCGATACGATAACAGAAAGTTCGTTTAGGTGTGGGTACTTAGTTCATCTTACGATGGATTTAACTCTGACTACCTCAATTTGGGTATAGTTGTAAACTTTATTAAGTTATCCTTCGCCCGCAGTGTCCTTATCCATGCCTTTGAGATATTCCTTCAAAAATACAATCCTTATTGTTTGAATTAGTCTAAAGAATATGAATATGTCTCAAGTGGTATAGATTCTAAGCTAGCTAAGTAACTATTATAAAGCATCTTGTCAGTATTGTGACTTATATCTAGAGTACTAACGAATTATTCCGTTCTAATACCAAATACTAATACCACTTGGTATTAGTTTATTTCCGAAATTATATTCCATTCCGATCGAGTACCACGTTTTTTAAAATAAACACACCACGCACACACGTTTTTTAGTGTAAATAGTGTTAATATGAGTCTCAAACGACAATAATGAATTAATTGATAATGTAACTTCGATCAACACAGTCTTGTACAATATAATGTTTATGTAAATATTGTTTGGCATGCAATGTTTACAACACCACTCCTTCAACAGAGTCGCTCTCATGTTTAATTTATATTTTTTACTTAAATTAGATACGTGCAAATGTATTACAAAAAACATCAAAGTTAATGCTAAATACGATTTTAATTGATTCTGGTTGATTGTAAACACGAGAAATCGTGGATAGTGTCTTATTATGTTCAAAATACTGTACAATCTTCGAACATTCATGCACCGCAGTAAAATGAATGTCAAACCTTTTGAATAAAGCCATGGTCCCTGTACAATTCACTAGAGTCACGAAATCAAATAGTCTTTTTGCAAAAATCTCATCTCAAGCAAAAAGTGGTAGCGGTCGGTGTGATGGATAACCACTGGAAGGTTAGTACCCTCGAGATTGAACGGTAAAAGGTAAAGAGTGATCCACTCGACTCGAAGGTGTGTACGTGATATAAATCTATTGAAGAGAAGTGAAAATAACAAGATTTTATATTTAACAGATTTTTGTAGGATATGAAGACAATTAGACTAACACAAAACTGATTGTTCTGCTTACTTCTAGTAGAAATTCCTTCCAGAAGACCGGGAAAGAGATAAACTTAAACTAGAGGGTGGACAGGTAGCAAGATAATTAAAAAAGACAGAAATAGAAAATACTTATAGATACAAGCAATACATACTTACGTGAACGTATATTTGTGTAGGTACGTAGGTATACAAATATAGATAAAATAATAAATAAATAAGATATCAATAACTCTTCGTTTGAAAATGTCAATGGCCGGGCTGTGGCTTACTGTAAGAGGGAGTGCATTCCACAATCTTACTACATAAATTAAATGGTGAAGGAATAACAATAAAAATCGGACTTGTGGAAATGAACAGAATTTGTTAGAATAGAAATGTCTTTGACGCATTGTACTTAAAAGTTGTTCACGCTAAAGTTTACCACAGCAGCATAGTCCAGGATAAATAAACTCGTAATATTTTTCCTCACATCTCTTTGTCAAGGGTGTCTCTTCTACATGACCGACCTACATACATAAGCGACCTACGTATTACAATGATACGACGAGATTTATTCTAACAAAAAGTCGGAATTTGTTTGCGATTTCCATTCTTGTTTTTCCTTTTAAATCCAGTGTCAGCCAAACACATTACAAGGGCGTTACATTAAATGAGATGAGAAGAAAAGCTGCTTATTTCCAAATACACAACAAGTTCGCCTAATCTACGCGGGGCAAAATCAAGGCCGTATTTCAGCACAGTGCAGGATTACGTGAAAAATGATTCGGCAAAAATGCTCTCACTCACGTATTTGGCCGATGTTTTTCGGTGGAAATGTTTTTCGCTTAACGACGCTTCAAAACAACCGGGTGGTATTACAAAGAGCTTTTAAGCCGCACTCACACATCAGGCGCAAGGCCGCCCTCCGCCCGCGCCCGGCTAATTACCTGCGATTTACGGCATCTGTTCTCAACCCCTAATATTAATTACAACTTATTGCTGGTCCCGGTTTTTTCAACACATGTTTGGAACTAAGCTCACGACCAGCTTGTTGCACGTGATTTAGGTGCTCTGCTACCATTGTGCCTAACTTCATTGTATTACTTTGTACGTTATCATCACCAGCCCATTAACGTCCCCACTGCTGGGGCACGGGCCTTCCCTATGAATGGATAGAGAGATCGGGTGCGGATTGGTGGTTATTAACGACTGCTAATGCAGCCGGGACCAACGACTTAACGTGCCTTCCGAAGCACGGAAAAGCTCGAGATGAAAACTTTTTTTTTTGTGGTCACCCTTCCTATGACCGGCCTCTGCGAAAGTTGCTTAACTTCAACAATCGCAGACCGAGCGCGTTTACCGCTGCGCCACCGAGCTCCTCAACTTTGTACGTACGTTTTATTATTTCTATTGGTTTATAAATATTTACTCTTAGGATTATGGATTTGCGACTTGCGAATTCAATAATATACATTTGCTTGCTTGACTAAACATACTAAAAACCATATTGTATTGTCAGTTATCGCCAAACACTCAGGCATTGTATTCGTCAGATTTTTTCGTTCGTATAAAATATCAATAACTGAAATTAACCGTGAAGAAGGCAAGGAAAACTAGCTAGGTTTATTTATTCCCGGGATCAACCGCGTCACATTGACACTGTGCGATGAAGCCAGAGCCCGGGGGAAATCTAACGCGGTCTTGAAGCCAACCCACTTAATCAGAAAAAATATACTCGGCCAAGGAAATAAAGTATCCAGCTTCATTCGTCAGAGCGGAAGAGGGGAAATAGAACACCTAAGAATGCGCATGGCAACCGTAAAAGGATTGAACAATGAGCGGTCTGTATTACTTATCCCAAGCTGCGTTTTCGTAGAGTGGATCGATACTGTGTAGGGCAATTTCGCCACGGTTTTTACATCTAAACAATTTAAATTAACTTATTTTCTTATCCCAAAAAGCTGACAATCAATCATCATTCATTCAGAATAATCCCCTACAGATTTCGTTTAGCCATTTACCAACGGTGTGACAGGTCGGGGGGAATCGAATAAACAATTTTGTCCACAAAATATTGCTCACGTAGTCTGTGCGCGTCTTTTTCTCCATTTTCCGTGACAAACCCGTTAGAAAGAAAATTAAACGTGTATGTTTCAAGGGGAGCGTTCGTTTTCATTTGCATCAGATTTTTCCGTAGCCAGTCTGATTGAGATTCAAATCCAGTGAAATATCGAATGGGGTTTGAAGACAAACAACGCAAAAACGTAAAGTATGCAATGTATGTAGCGAACTCACTTGTTTTTATATTGGCAATCTCATTCAAAGAATGAAAACAATCCATTCTTTTTTTATCAGACTGCGGGTGAACAAAAAGGAGAGTTATGTGTTTGACCGCTATGAATGTATGTATATGTGTGTGTTCGTATATGCGTCTGTTCCAACCTAACTTCTAAACCACCTGTCAGAACTTAACAAATGAGGTGTCTCTAAAGCGTTTTGGTTATCCGGTGGTCATAGGCTATGTGACGTCAGTTGACGTCACGCTAAGCTCAATGTGGCGCCCTCTAGAGGACATAAACTGAGGACGAAATAAAATTGTTATGGTGTGTTGGGTATCAAATGAAAGTGATTAATTTTCACATTTCGAATACGTACATATTATTACCTTTTTAATGGATAATAATTATAACTGGTCAGACATGTTCCAGATAGGTTTTGTCTCCAAACGTACGTTATCATAATAAATATGCCCTAAAATATAAGTTAAAAAAATAAACCCGTTTTCGGTAAAATCACGCTCTAAACACAGTATGAAACAAGAAAATAGGAATAAAATTCTTCTGAATAGTCATGTTTGGGAGATAGCCGTGGTCGAATGCCAATCTGTCTGGTATATGTAAAGTTAGCCCAAAACTCAATTATTTTTCAATCAAAATTCGGCGTAATATTGTGACAGTCTTCGAATAGGTACTTTAGAAATTTCTAACATGTATGTGTATTGATTTCCAATGATACTTGTGATACCCACACTCGAGCTCTGACGAGTCTGCCGCCATTTTTAATTAGGGACATGATCAGCAAGAAAGTAATTTCTTTGAGATTATCTCGTCTGATGATACGCAACCTCAAAAGAAGATTATTTCTTATTTCGATATTACTCATATCGAAATAAAAATCGCAAAAAGGGTTCTTGTGAAGTATCAGACAATCAGGCAATCTTTCGTGTTTTTGATGACAAATTTCATTAATTATCATATACCTACTGAACAATTATCATATACATAGCGAAATTAAAGCTTCCGTTAGGTATACTAAATGCCATAAATCGATTATGATGTGTATTCAACGACCTTTCGAAACTTAATACATAAACAACATGTATTAATATGTAATAAACGTGAAATTTCAGGAGATTTTTAATATAGAAAACACTTTCTTTGTATACAAATGATTTATAACTTTTTTAATATTCAAATGTTGGAGATAATATTAAATTCGCGGTAAGTAAATTATTCTCCGAACGCAAACCGTATTTCTACGAAGTTCATCAGGGTTGATAGTTAGAAATAGACATTATGTTTCACAGGAGAATTTACATACAAACAAAATAAAATGCGTTTCATTTCCAAAATGATGTATTCCACGAGAACTTATACCTATTTCCTAAAGTTGTAATTAATATTTCGCTAACAAAATCGTAGCTAAAAATATCTCAATAAAAATCTTTATCTTTTTATGTTTCCTAACGTAGGTAACATCATCATCTTCCTAGCATTGGCAAAATCATTGGTTTAGGTCTGTGCTGGACTTCGAACCGGCGACCTCTCAGCGTCGAGCGTTCCTCCAACTGGGCTACCGTAGGAAACATAGGCACACTATAAGTAATATCTTTCGGCCAAAAGATACTAACATACTTTTATAACGTCTAGGTAACTCTTTTTTAGTTTGATTAATTGGATTACTATACTAAACCTACCCATCCTTTGGATTACTTACTTATTAGATTAAATCGTAAGTCATTTCTTACCTTTGATGTCTTTATAAAGTGCACAAAGCTAGGGCCAAAATAGGATATTTTTGTGTAGTAACAGCATCTTTATAAAACGACAATAATCGATAATTGCAGCAAATATAAGTAACTTAGTTTTCAACACATAAAAAGCTGTGTGTAATGCAAAATTGACGTAACACGAAAACATGTGCATATAATTTTACACTAGAAACACTTCACGCTCTAAATGGCCGCGATTTAATTTTATGCAACGAGCTGTAATAGTCTATGCGAGGAATGTCTCTCTTTTTGCTCGTATGTATCAATGGATTCTTGTTTCCTCTTGCGAGAAACAGAAATCGCGGAAAATATTTGCACCTCACTTTGTAAGACCGAAATAAAATATTCACAACGCGGTCCTTCACCAATTCTGCATTCAACGGTAACATTCACTGCATTCTTTACATTTCCTGACGATTACCCAGCGGCAATGCAAAATGTTTTATTCTATTGCAATTTTAAATTCATTTGAATACTTACTTTGTTTTAGAATGAGCCGTATAAATTCCTTTGTTTGAGTTTTTTATTTTTGTATCTTTTCAGATGAAAACGACTTTTACTACACACCGGTGGAAAGAAGTTTTGCTCAAGTTCAACCACCCCTATTTCCAAACAGTCGCCCATCGACATACTTCGAGCACGGCGACAACTTCAGAGTGCCGGCACCCTCTCAACAACCTCTCTACAATGAGGGCCACGTGAGGTTCCCGAGCCCCAACTACAATCAAAACCCTTCACCGTTCCAGCTGCCAACAGGCAGGAGTCAAGCTGGAACACCGTACTACATAAATCAGCCAGAATTCAATGGCCCACAAAGACAAAGATTTAGGCCAGCTTTACCCTATAACTTCCAGATGGTACATCCAGCATCGACAAAGAGGCCTGATACGTCGCAAATTCATTCCGTTGCTTATCAGAATGATCCATCAAAGCCAGAAACTTTCTTAGGCCAAATTACTATTAATAACCCCGATATTGATTATTTACAAAACAATAGATTTAAAAATATACCATTCGATAGTAATAGCTTAAAAAGCAACGGGCAAAGTGGTCACATTGCACATGATGAGGATATTGATGATGACAATCAAGATATTTTCGATCATCACAGAGTTACCACCTACAATCCTAATAAACTTGTAAATAAACAAAGACTGAATATTAGACCGGGTAGCTCGCGATTAAATCATCATGATCCTCCGGCCACTGATGAAAAGACTTACTTCCAAAATACGCCAAATAGATTATCTGAAGGCAACAACAACATTAAACCACAAAAAACTAATCCAACTTCTACCGAAAATAAAGCTTTACTTGATTTGGAACCGCTACTGGAAGATGATATAAGCGATATAAGCTCCTTCAGAGAACTTATGAAGAATACAGAAGGATCATTCGACGTAGAAGTTGTGAAATCTAATGCCAGTAATAAGGCAGAATCCAGTGATGATAGTAAGCCTGACGCAAGTTCTATGAACACCGATAATTTACCAAAGACAGTTGTAGTTCAAACTACAACAAAGAAGTCAACTACAACAACGAGCACAACTTCAACAGCCGCACCTCAGTATGAAACCAATAACTCACAAGAAAACAACCACAGTGAGGAAGTAGAAGAAGTTGAAGAGTACGAATATTATGATGAGACAGAAAGTTCGGAAGTTCAACATACTACCCGTGCACCGGACTCAACGGAGCATGCACCGGATATTTATGATGAATACGATGCTACAGATGAACTAGAAAAACCTACGGAAGAACCAAAACGTAATATCACTAAATCATTCGATGTGTTAACAATGAAAACTGCCAATGCCAGCCAAGTGAAAGATGATAACTTCAAAGATTTTGTAGATAGCACTGTCATCGATCAAACAGAACAAGTAAGTGGCAATGAACCTACAACTAGTACATCCGATAGTGCTGATATCTCTATTTCTGACGAAGACGTGACTTCAATAGAAACTCCTTCTATTCTTGGCCAAGAAGTTGTATCTGTTGTCACTACCAAGAGTGTTGTTAATGGAACTATATCTATACCGGATGTTACATTTGCCCCTAGTACGACAAAATTAGGTGCTACGCCAGAATCTTCATCAGAACAAAATCAAGATAATGACACTTCTCTTCCTGTCACGACTGAAAACTGGCGCGTCGTTGCGTCAGTACAAACAAGCCGCAGTGTTTCTGGCGCCCGATTTTTACCTTTTCCAACTGTAGAACAGGATGAAAAGAAACAAGTTTTAGCAGACGACGAAACAGAAGAAGACGAAGAAACTGTAACCCGAGACCCCATGCATGAAACTAGTGAAATTATCAACAGTTCTTCATCTACAGAAAATATTAATGATAAATTAGATAGTATTCAGTCTGAATTATCTAGTGATGTGTTATCAGGATCTTTGAACAATGAGAACAAGAATATTGAACTAATCACTGAAACCACCACAGAGCAAAGTACTACAACATCTAGTACAACACCGACAACTACTACACAGGGTTCGTTAAATGTATTTACGTTAAAAAGTACCCAAACTCCATCAGTAACAGAAAAATCAGCACCAGATCCTCTTCCAGTTCTTATAAAGAAGTTTACTCCCCGTGTGACGACATCAACTACTCCAAAACCGAGAAAGAAGCCATCTCTGGTTACTGTCATGGATGAGTTGCCGGTGGGATTCCTGCCTCCAGGATACAAATCTAGGCTCTCATTCAAAGATAAACGTACCAGCACAACCACAACAACAACTACTACCACCACTACAACAACAACACCCGCTCCGACTTCGTCTACCGAGGAATCTGTTATAAACGGAACACAAGGACGATCTTCAGGAATTACTTCCAAAAATAGAGTCATACTCTTAGACGATAAATCTCTGCTACCAAAAGAATATAAACCTAAAGAGAGGGCACCAGAAGATTTGTTCAAGAAGTTCCAAAAAGACGACCTCAGCAAATTCTTGCCTCCTGGCTTCAAACCAACAGAAACAGAGGACCGTGAGACAAAGTCGAGCACAAAACCAAGTATTTTAGACAAGGTAGAAAAAGTTGATATATCTGCATTTTTACCCAAGGGTTTCAAACTGAACACATCTACTACAGAAAAACCTAAACTAGTACCGAAGTTACCATTAAATGCTGCACCAGTAGATATAACGGCATTCTTACCACCTGGGTTCAAACTTAATGATACGGGAAAGGATAGCAATGAAAACAGTGCTGAATTAGTTAACAAATTCAAAGTAGCTGACATCTCAAGCCTTTTACCACCAGGATTTAAATTAAATGACACCGAAGACGAGCCGGCTCCTCCTAGTTCTACTACAAAAGCTCCTGGTGGAATCAAACTAGTTTTCCCGTCGAGACCTGGAAACAAAGGTGCAAGGAAAACGACACCTAAACCAAGTACGGGTAACGGCCCTCCTCCCGTCACACCAAAAATACAGAAAGGTTGGCCTACGAGGTAAATAATGTGATGTTACTTCTACGATATTTTTCTGTTTTATATTTTAAATAAATAACACATTCTTACCAGTAAATAACATTTTCAGAGCATCGACAGAATTCACTGGTTGGCCATCATCTTCAACCACGCCTTTCTCGATAGAGAAGTATCTAAACAAGAGTGTGACAATACCTAGTGTCGAAACTGAAGTGAGCACAGAGGCCACAACACGCCGCACGACGACCACGACGACTACAACGACTATTCCACCACCGCCGACCACTCCTGGCATATGCAAACGGGAGTGTGACATCGCTGCTACTATCAAGATCGTTGCAGGCAAGTAGTTAAATAAGCAAAGCAAATGAAACTATTGTGTATAAATGTTGACTACTGAATATGTAATAAATTTAAATATGCAATTCTTTGGTTACCTACCTAATAAATTGCGTACTCTCATTAATCATGATCATTATTTGGTTGTAGGAGTCCATTGGGTACCAGAACTGCTGGATCATCACACAGAGGAATGGCAGAGGCTCGCTGCCGATGTGAAAGAGGAGGTAAAGACATTATTGTCACGTTTACTTTTAAAAGCGCTTATAATAAGTTTAATTTCTATTTTAATTTGCTTACTTGTAATCAAGTTTAAAACCAAATGCATATTTATTTTTCAGCTCAATTCCGTATATTCAAAATCGGATCTTTTAAAGAAATGGTATAAAGGCATCCGAATTGACGGGTTTAGTCAGGGATCTGTGCTTGTCGACTACTTCATCGAGTTGAATGATATCGAAGAAAAAGTCGACACACTGGAATTAAAGAAAATATTCCACAAATCTCTGCATGAAGCAAGACCCGGCTCTGTAGTTGAGACAATAACAGAGGCTCCTAATGAAGATTTTGATCCTGATGTAATGTTGGGTGATCAGCCTGACGAAGAAAGGATGAAGAAAAGTAATGAGAAAATGACAAAGACTATTGACAAGTCTGCTGGGAAACTGGAGATCGGGAAGTTTGTTATGGATCCTGCGTATACTGAATTTATAGGTATGTTGTTTATAAAATCACTTAAAATGTTTACTTAAATTGAAATAAACCATCTATCACGTTGTTCTAACAAAACCTCGGTGAAGTATATTAAGGATTATAATAATATGATTTGTATTATATTGTATTGTATTATTACAGTATTACCCAAGCGTGAGCAACCAACGGCAGTTGAACCGGAAGAAGAGTCCTTCTTGCCTCAATGGGGTATCGCAGTAATTGTCATAGCTATGGCGTCACTTTTGTTCGTCGTCATTTTCGGCGTCACTGTGGTATGTAACCTTTAGCTTTTAATAATTATAATTATAACGGGTGATCAGCAAATACTAATGTTGCAATTTCTTCAGCTGGTGAATCGTCAAAAAAGTGCCAAAGCCAAACAGCCGATACCGCTTAGTGAGGATATGCTTCGTGAGTTGGACAAGAGCCACATGGGGGGCTTTGAAGATATGCATCAGATGAAGGAAAGGGACCTACCCTATCTTCCCTCTGGAAAGGTACGTTGAAAAACTAGTCTGTAGAGAATAGTCTGAATTATATTTATCAACGTAAATTAGAAGCAAAATCTTTGGTACTTATGAACAATAAGGCAAAGATGCATGTCCAATCGTCCTATGTTCGAGCTAAAATCGAAAACCCCGGAATGGATATATTGTCATGATCTACATTTCTCTTAGAACACTGATAAGATAGGGAAAAAAATTACCCAGGTGATGAGAGATCGAGTCGCTAGTTTAAAATATGTTACTTATGTCTCTAACTTAGTCGGGTTGCTAATAATCATGGAAGTAATAGATAATAATAAGGTTATGTTTCTCTGACAGCGTATGTCAACTGCGTTCATCGAGCAACTGGCGTACCCGAACCCGGGTGACTCGTGGCGGTCGGAGTGGACCCCGCAGATGCAGAAGTATATGCAGCACTACACGCCCGACTCTGGCCGAGGCTCACAGATTTACGGCACATCTGGCAATGCTTACGGGTAAGTTTGAAAAAAGGAGTATGGTGGATTAAAAGAAAAATGATGTTCATTTCCTTATTCCCAAACTCAGTGCGAGACTGGAAGGAACTGCGAAAATACGTAAAATCGAAACTAAACACAATAAATGTGTTTATATTCGAATATTGAATTTGTAATTCAATTCGACCGAAAGATTCGTAAAATTAAATATATGCATGTGACCAATCGTTATTTTCATAGCTAGGAATATTGAAGTGAAAAAGCCACAAACAGAATAAAATTTTATGTAATGTTTATATTCCACATAATTTAATCAATGTTTACATAACATTAGATCGTTACAAGTTCCGATACACTGTGCTTTTATTTTCTGTTTAAACGACACGACAATAAGTTGTCATATAGATTGGGACAAAATATCATCACACAAAGGAGGACAACGAAAATACCTTAGGAAATTGCTGCTTGCACACGACTAAGGTTGACCGAAGTGAATGTGGCTGATATGACGCTAATGATTTGTTAGCATAGTGTTACGTTGTTGTTGACACATGGTTCTATCGGCAGGTACGGCGGCGGCGGCGGGTCGCAGTTGTACGGGCAGACGGGTGGCGGCTCCCAAGTGTATGGGTATACGGGAGAGTACCCCGTCCCTCGCTCCCACTACTCGCGCCGGCGCTCCGACTACGACAGCAACTTCTAAACTCTTCTAGAAACCTACAGACTTTCTTGACAATATATCTTCTCTAAATTAATAACCTCAAAAACCCTGAATACAAACAGTTCGTCCCATTGTTTCATCCACATCGTGTAGAATATCATTTTACCAGACATCAGTAACAGGTTGTGAAATATGATTTATCATAGCTAAAATTACTTTATCGGAGAATGTAAAAGTGAGTTTAAATTCGTGTTTCAGAATTTGTAAGAGTTTTACATATTGCATGATATTTTAGCAGCTTTTTAGTCCGGCCTATTTAGGACGTATACAGTGCAGTGCCAACCGACAGTTTGTTCATTGTCTAATAAGATTTGTAAGAAACGTAGTTCTTTGAAAGCCTGAGGAGAAAGTATCTGTTCTTTGTTTGCAATCGAACAGTTATGTGTACTCGTATTTATTATTGAAAGAAACATATACACACAAACGTGATGTCAGTGAAGTGAATCTGATTCACACAATTTTTCATCAGGCTTTTAAAATATGTAACTAATGTATCGTATGGTCTGCCAAAATATTAATTATTACGACTGATTGTGAGATGTAAATAAGTAGGATAAGAACTTACCAATATTGTAAATGGGGATTAGTAGTGGAGAATATGAAATAATATTTCTGTAGATAACTCTGCATACCTATATTTGCTCAGAACCTGTAGTGGAGTCAGAGGGCCGTGTGTGTGCGTGAAACGCCTCTTTGTGCCAAATGTTTGTGTCGATGTGTGTGTAAATAAACTTTTTTGTAGTAGCGTTAAATATAGTTTAGGTGGCGAATTGCCAATAGCAAGCCACCTCGATTGTATTGTGCGCCCCCGAGGACAATGAGATTGCAGCCGGGAAGAGTCCAAGATTTAGAGGACATCGCTTTGGGAGTCCGGGCTTCCGCTAACCCTCAGAGCCCGTACGATTGTCCGCGGTAGGAATACGTAATCCTCAAACGTTCATTCGTTATAGTAATATAGTCAATTTTATCATCAGAATATTCAACCAAGTAATGAGTACTTCCAATTCGAGTTTTTTGAACGCCCTTCAACAATTTGTAATATCTACGAAGATGAATTTATAAAACTCTAAATGTTTCCTCATTTAGTCTCGAATGTTCAATTCATTATAATGTTTAATGTAAATTTCTCAAATAACGAGATATTGTACCTACTTACCAACTAGTTTAGTGTATATGCATGGAAATTCGTGTATATAATAAAATTTTGTACATGTAGATTTTTAATTTAATTATTATTATATATTAGTTACAAATTAAACTGTTAAGATCCTGAATATAGATATATTATAACGTAACAATGTGTTTTATTTTAGCCCTGGAAAATAATGCATCAAAGTGAGAGTAGTACAGCAATGATCACCTACAATTCAATACTTGCCTAAACATTTTATTGTGCAAACTACACTTTATAATATAATCTTCTCTTATATCGTGTGGGTTGTGAGGTGAATAACCAACTTCATCAACCCTGGTGTCAGGGTTATTATTGAGCCGCCAAAGGCCCCTGACATGCCTCGTGTAACGACTACTTACTTACATCAGTAAGTAGTAACCGGGACGTTGGTCCCGGTTAAGCCGTTGGGCTTAACGTGCCTTCCGAAGCACGGAACATCTTATTTTTTGAACAATCAAGTGATCAGCCTGTAATGTCCTAACTAAACTAGGGATCACAAGGTGATTTTTGTGATATGTCCCCACCGGGATTTGAACCCGGGACCTCCGAATCCTGAGCCCAACGCTCAACCACTGGACCACATGGGTACAAAATCTGTCGTCAACTCGTGCTGATTTTTCTTGAGATGCTGAGCTAACTGGGATAATTAGTAGAGTAATGTTCAATCTTCTATCGTGTGAGTTGTAAGGTGGATGACCGACTGACCCTGATGTCAGGGCTACTAATGAGCCGCCAAAGTCTATAAGCTATTGAGTTACACTGAAATCGATGTTTGCGTGATATCGAATACTAGCCCGCACTCTTAAAAGGGCAAAAATCTAGATATATATCGAAAACCTGCACGATGTGGACACAAAACAAAAAAGTATGTGAAATATGCTATTCCGGAAACCCAAAACGTTACTCGAATATAGTTTGGCAGCTAAAAATTTCTGAAATACCTATTATTTCTAGGCATTTCAATGTAATCTTTAATAAAAACGAGACGATGTAAAACGTACATACATATATCCTACCTACCTAGCTAGACCGCTGTGCTCACTCGTATATAAAGCCGGCCGATTTATTCCGCACTGGGCCCGCATTAATATAAATTTCTCTCCGATATATGGAACCCGAGCGGTAGACTTATAGCCCTGGACAGGCGCCTCCCAATGGAATATCGCACGCTGCAATAAAAATTGCTGGCGAACGCCAACGGAAAGAGACATTCAAATCTAATATTTTCCATTCTCTTTCAACATAATTATGCAACGTAAACACACTCGTAAAAGGATGCTTGATCAAGTAATTTGTATGTTTGCACCATCTAGTGGTCACATTGTCATTGGTCCCCGCTCAGCAACCAATGTCGTTACGATAAAGTATACAGATAGGAAAAGGATTGTTGCCCTTACGGCGGGGTCGTATATGTAACTGTTAATATAATATATTGGGATTATGGTCCTTGGGGGGAAAAGGAAAAATGTTTTCTCGCAGCCCGCTATCTGTGATTGGTACAGAGTGCGGTTCACATAACGCATAATGTCTTGGTGTTTCCTTCCATGCATTATGTATGCGGTATGACACAGGTAGTTTCAGTAATAACATAGAATAGATAGTACGAAAAAAATGTGATGGTAGATTGGAGATAGTAACCACATTACAGTTTGATATATTGGTCGAAGTAAATTAGGTACCTAACATAAAAAGCAAGATAGAAAAGGCGCAAAGAGAAATAAAGAAGAAAACCATCAATATAATAAATAGCTAATGACGTGGAAAATGTGTTGATGTAGATGTTTAGAATAAGGAAAGGATACGAAAATAATATAGTGTATTTATGTAGCGTAGAGCACCCAACTAGATGAAGCTATGTTCAGCATAAAAGACCAAATGGATTATGCTACTTTACAAAGACGCGGTGGAAACGTCTAAATATATTATAATAATAATGTTAAATAACATAAACAAACTTTAACTATCAGTACTATACTATAAAACACAGCTGGCTGTATTCTTATATTGTTCATAACCATAACATTCGTCGTAATTCCCAAACATTTCACGCCCACAAAGTTACACCTTACCTACCGCTTATACTTATGTTTATATATGTAACGTCTTAACTATATAATTGACGGATTTATTCAAAGCGTTCTAAATATCTACATTGTTGGCTCAACAATAAACTTGGGCGTGTTTGAGACAGTAATGATTGGAACAAGCGTATTTAGGACTGAGGTCGATTCAATAGTGAGGAGTAAACATTAGCAATGCAAATGTACCAGCATAGTTACAATTAATAACTAAGGAATTAGTCCCGCATAACTAGGTGACAGGGTATTCTCTAGTCATCATTATCGATTACGCCGCGCCGCGTTTCAAATGTATTTAATTCAAAATTTGTCATCACGGGTCTTTTGGCATAAGATTAATACTATTACATAATGAAAGAAGATATCCTTAAAATAGAAATGACAAATGTAGTCATACATTCTTTGAAAGATGTCCTTAAATCTCTATGTGACAATATTATCTATATTAATGCAATCATGCGTCAAACATATCTGTACCAGAAATAGTCATCATCATCGTCATCAGCCGTACGACGCCCACTGCTGGGCATAGGCCTCCCCCAAGGATCTCCACGACGTTTGGTCCTGCGCTGCCCGCATCCAGCGGCTTCCCGCGACCTTCACCAGATCGTCATGCGACACGTGGTCGCCATTCTAGAACCTTTCCGCCCCAGCGGCCATCGGTTCTCCTCGCTATGTGTCCTGCCCACAAAAATAAACACACAGCCACAGAAATAGTAAACCGTTACAAACTTATGCACATAGAAAGGTTTACCGATACCAAGAATATTATCAATAAAAATAAGAATATTGTTATAATTGGTATCTCTTTGTTAGAGATAAGCTTACCTGTACTGTGTTTGTTTTATTTGTATATTCCTTTTGTCTGTCATTATTGTGTACAAATAAATAAATATTGTATGAATATCAAAATGCTGCTGACGGTCACAAAGTCCCATTACGTTACACGTGTAACTTTTTTCATATAAATTAAAATGTATTTTGAATACAAAAGTATAGGCACATTTCCGACCCTCCGGCCGGCGGTCGCGGTTTTCATATGACATCGTTCATACACTTGCATACGTACGTTATGGTTGGTACACGCGTATTCAGGTCGCATATTCGATTCGGATGATTCACAGAGCGGGGACAATTTAATACGTATGGAACAATTAAATACATGGTCTGAATATTGGTGCCTAATGAAATAAAACTGTAAACTTTCAAACAAAAATGGGTATGAAATAGATGAGTTTTTGAGTGTTAGCTTTACATACATGCATACATAAATTCACGTCTGTAATCTGTAATAGGATGAGTAGAGTAAAAATAACTTGCACCTGCTTTGCTACTACTCCGAAGATGTACCTAGTATCGTTTGTAGATATACGATCGATCAGCCCATTGTTTACGATTCATCACAAACTCTCATTTTTTAACACGTGTCTGAAAAAATGAACAGCCTAACGCGTTCTGTTCCTTATTCGCTCCCACTCCAGCATAGAAGCGTATTGAGTTATATTACTTTGGCAATCAGGACGACCCAAGGCACTACTATTAAGCGCTCTTTACATTAAGGGCTAACCGCCGGCCCTGCCGCACTATAATAGCCACATTTTGTGACAAAGTGAAGCAAACACTCATAATAGTCCATTAATCCTGGGTAATGCGTCTCTGACAAGGCCAACGTTATTTTTACAAGCGAAACTTCATCAAGAACCATTATTAGTTTGTGAAGTGCAGTAAAAGGTAGAGAACGGATCGTTAGTTACGGGAACCATAAAATATAAGGGCTTTCAGGGCTGCAAACACTGAGACTAATGTAGCTACTATGAAGCTATCGTCTGTTCTAAACTAAAATTATATGCATGACTTCGATGATTTGTTTCTGCTTGTCCTGATAGGTTGACCGGGTTGGTTTGTAGTATAAACCTTATATTAAGTACATAGAATATATTGTATAAACTTTGTATGCATTTGAACGAATATATTTATGTATGTGTTCGCGGGACGAAGTGACATCAAGGATACTGGAAATTAAGTTTGATACTCGAGAGCGGCCGTCATTATTTATCTATCCAAACCTGATATTATATATATATATATTTATTTAATAGTATATTTATACATTTTTATACGTATATTTTCAGTTTTAAATGTTATCTGGTCTTAATATGTAGGTATGTGAAAATAAGTTAATTTTTTTTTACACTCTGTGTTTTCCCGTATAAAATCGCCTATTAAAGGGTTGGCTGGAAGAGATCTTGGTTAGAGATAAGCCCACTTTTTGTTACATCTTTTCCTTTTTTTGTTGTTATGTGTTCTTTGGAGATTATGGTAATATGATTTATACCCAAATACAAATAAATAGAGAACTGAATATTTTAAGGGCGCGTGAATATTTTGACAACAATATGCATACATATTGACAGCATAATTACAAATTAACAATTCCAGACCTTACGTGTCTAATCGTCAAACAATCCCCCCCCACCCCGAGTTGTTGTTGAGTGTGTGGTTGTGTTGTTGTTGTTGTTGTGGTGTTGTGTTGTAGTTGTTGTGAATAAATAGAGAGGTATTAAAGAAGAAAATCTTTGACTACAATTATCTCATGGGAAAATAAAGGAAAGCTAATGCTCTCTAGTTTCCTCATAATCGAATATAAATTGCTGTTTTGTTGTCCGCCAGTAGAATTAATTGTACATTGTAAGGAAGTCGTAAAAATCCCTTAAGTAAATCATATATTACGAAAATTCTGGTAAGAAATGGGTATATTCATGGTTGAGCAAAATTATATATTATTATCATAAAGCTGTTATTCTTTACAGATCACAAACATACATACATACATAGCCTATATACGTTCCACTGCTGGGCACAGGCCTCCCCTCAATCAACCGGAGGGGGTATGGAACATACTCCACCACGCTGTTCCAATGCGGGTTGGTGAAGGTGTTTTTCTACTGCTAATAGCCGAGACCAACGGCTTAACGTGCCCTCCGAAGCACGTAATCATTTCACTTTTTCGGACAATCAGGTGATTCAAGCTACTTCGTAGGATTCAAGCCTAAAAAGTCCTTACCAAACAAAGGACAGTCTCACAAAGTGATTTCGACAATGTCCCCATCGGAAATCGAACCCGGACCTCCAGATCGTGAGCCTAACGCTCTAACCACAAGACCACGGAGGCTGCTACCGATCACATTATGTTTTAAAATTAAACGAGACAACATGTATTTTTCTTATAAGTCCTATCGTTACATTTATTTATTTTGGCGCCTTAATAGCGAATCATTCATTTCAACGTATACAAATGTTTTTTTTATTTGTTGGTGCTTGACAATTCCTAATATTTGTTCCTCAAGTTTATACAACGTATCCAAAAATAGTCTGTATTTAAAAAACAATAATACCTATTTTTGTAACCAAAAGCTCATAAATAATGTTTCCGGCAGAAAGGTCAATGGCCATCACATATTTTACTACAGTTGACATCTGGATTTAAAGCCTACTGTGATATTAGAGTTGTCAAGCTGCGTAGAGACCTTTGACTGTTGACTTTGACATGCGTCAATAGCCGAGGTACGGGGTCGACAGTGCCATGCTAAAATTATAAGATAAGTATTATCAGAATCGGAGCGAGGGTTTATTTTTGTGTGATATGACGTATGGCACACGTCCCTCCTAAAGCACTCACCAGGCACTACCTGTATTTGGCCGAAAATAAGAAGCGTTTATCACACAAATGGATATGGTACATACTTTACAACCATGTCGCATTCTCATTTAACAAATTAAAGTAAAAAGAGTTTTGATGTTAAGTTGTTTATGAGACTTTTTATAAAGTAAAATTGGAAAAACCAGGTATAATAAGTAAAAGAGTTTTTAACGAATAAAGCAAAGTTGAATAACGTCTTTGTCCATAGCGCGACATCTTTGTTTAAAGTTAAAAAAAAATCTCTGTAAGTAAACTCGACACCAAGAGCTGAACACAAACGCCTGCCGGAGATCACGAGCAAAGACGAAAAAAATACATTCAGGCGCTTATCTACTTTAGAACAAATAATAAGAAATGAAGCTAGTGGAAATATAGACACTATTTTAAAGTCTCCACAGTAAGTTTATGTACTGCGCAGCTACCTACCATATGTTTTTACTATTATTCAGGTACCTTAATTTGAGCATAACATTTATTTAGTAGTCTCCAACCACACATTATCTTCGTGGCTGTAAAATAACTACTGAAGTATCAACCATTAAGGTCCCAGTACCACAACAGTTACATAATAAGCAGTAGATATAACGGTCGCAATTCCCGGGTATTATTGAAAGGATCGTCGTAAATTTTATATTTATTGGGGTAGGGTTTATATTCACGTGACTGTTCGCAACCAGAACTGTGCTTCAAGCTATTGTTTTAGACTATTCATCATTTTTAATAAAAACAACAATGCCTCGTAACTGTATTGGCACGTATTTCAGGCCTAGATAATACTATTTGGCTAACGTTCATTCCATCGGGTAAATCCGATATAAGCTTCCATCGGTAGTTCGAATCTCATATTACTCAATTTCTCTTTGCACACAATATATAATCTTTATTCTGATAAAAAAATAAAAGTATTTTTTTTTTCAATCTCATAGGAGCCGCCGCGGTTCATATATTTGGGTAAGATACAAAGAATGATACGCGATTTCTAAAAAGACTTACCACATACTGTCTCAATCAAACTCGTGATAAAAATAATCGTATTTTACCCGACAGCGGCGAAACAAAAGTGTTATGTGTTTGACCGCTATGTATGTTTATAATATGTATGTATGCACGTCTATTCCAACCTAACTTCTAAACCGCCTGTCTGAATTGAGAATGAGATGTCACTAGAAGCGTCTTGAATGTCCGGTGGTGGTTATAGGCTGTGCGTTACGCTAAATTCAATGTGGCGTCCTCTAGAGAACATAAAGTGAGGATGAAAAAAATATATTTTTCGTATGGTAGCGTGTTGGATATCCAATGAAAGCGCTGAATTTTCACATTTCAAATATATACATATTACCAGGTTTTATTTGCAGGTTTCCTAGTATTCACTTGATAATTAAGTACAAATGTGGAATTGATAACATGACCGCGCAGACATGTTCCGGTTGGATTTTATCCAACTCTTTCATAAAACATGTATCGGAAGCACGTTATGTTAATAAATAAGACCCCAAAATAATATAAATAGAAATATAAGTTTCAAAAATAAAACCCGATTACGGAAAAATTACGCTCTAAAAAGTATGAAACAAGAAAACAGGTATGTTTTTCAAAAATTCTTCCGAATCGTGATGTTTAGGAAATAGCCGCGGTCATGCTTTTTAGAGCGTATTTTTTCCATAGTTTTATTTTTTTTAACTTATATTTTTTCATTGTGTGAAAGCAGATGTATCATTAAAGACGTTTTCTTCTTTTATTCACACGTGCACAACAGCCTAATATAATGATCGAAGACAACTCCAACTCTTTAAAAAAATAATAAAATAAATCTCTTTCTGTTGAAACTTTTTAATTGAATAGTTAATACTTAATATTTTATTTACATACGAGTTACTTAGTTTAAAGTTTGCCCATTTTATATTGGATCTTGAGACCCACTGAATGAATTAGCTTGAGGTTTGCACTATTATGACGTGCATTTTGCCTAGAAGGCTTTATTGTTGTACCTTGGTGTAGCCGGGTCGGTTCGGTAGTTCAATATAGAGAGCTAACCATACAAGGATATTAAACAAGCAATTCTCGCACGTACAATATCACCACCAACAACTGAAACTACATGCATAATCTTGATACTAATCAAAGTGTCATTTGAGAGGAGTATGTCGAACACGTGCTATTCGCTAATTACCTCGAACGTACGTATGGAATGATAATACTTGCCTCATTCCGTGATCTGACTAATGTAATATCGAATAATACCTCCAAAATATCTTTGGTAAATAGTAATTACTTAATTCAAAAATATTTATTGTCAAAATTGGATTACATAATCAGCGCTTTTTGAACGTCAAAAATTAAATTACATATTTTGTAACTAGCTGTAAAACTACTATCACATCGGAATCTGTAACGCTGAGGGAAAGACGTGGCCAGAAAACCTCCCAGCACACGGCCCTAGTCCAACTGTTTCATGTTTTCCTTTCTTTTTTCCTTTATTTAATGCAAAAAGTTCCTAGATATGAAGACATTACATGAGCCAAGTTAGAAGTCATTGGCGGCTCAAAATTGAATTGATGCCTGATTGTCTAACGTAGTTAGTGAATGATTTTTGTTTTTATACAAACAGTAAATTTAAATCGAAAATAATTCTAACTCGGTCGGGTCTTGAACCTGGACGAGCTTGTTAACCATTACACCACCGGATCCTCCTACTGTCCATGCGATATAATATTTTTTTTACCTATTGTAGATTTGCTCTGATGGCACTAGCTACTTGGCGCTAAGGTCTCTCACGAAGACGAAATTTAAGACTGGCTAGTCTGGGGTGCGTAGGTCGACGCAAACCTCGGTTCAGGGCGTCATCTAAGAGAAGAGTATCATGATAGGGCGAAAACGTCGACCACGTTGGCGAGGCGGGGCGGTATAGAAGCCGCTTCTATGGCCAGAGTAATCGGGTCGTCAGGGTCGTATATTACATCCTCTGGACAGCTCACATGAAAGAAAGACCATCACGGTTCTAATACGAATATATTTCGAAGTTCCTATATCAGTGGCGAAATATGTTGTTAAAGTTTGGTAACCATCACAAAAACCGGGTTGGCTTAACAACCTTCGTGTTGGTACGTTATTCAAAAACTAATCAAAATGCCGTTTGTGGGGCTCAACGAAGTTTAAGTATCTATATTTGACATTCACTAATTACCCACATCGAACGTCCACGTCGGGTCCCCGAATAATGGAAAGATAATACTTCCGCGCACCGGATTATAATTTTACCTACGACGTGGCATTGTAGGTACCTATTTGCCTCTCCGAGTAACAGCCTTTAAGAGTACTTTAATCATAGAGATGGCTAATCTTACAATTGCAATTTTTACATTTTTCCTCGCCTTATGGTTTCCTGGAAGAAATCGCTTTAAGCGATAAGGCCGCCATTTGCCTATTTTAACCTATACGTATATATTACATATATTTGTGTACCTAGTTAAGAGTCTTTTGTAATTATTTCTTTTTAGTTGGTACAATAAAGTATATTTGTATTGTATTGTATCAGCTCGTATCCCCAATCAGCGCAGGTTTAGACCGTAGTAAAGTAGACAGTATTTACAGCGTCTATTTGTAGAAACTCGTCATATATATCGCACCGCGCGCGACAGCTCAACCCGTGCAGAGCCTTCGGATATCAAAGGTCCTCTGGTACACTTGCAACCCGTTAATTACCTCCAACGGTCCTAGAACATCCGCATAATGGAATGGTAATATTCGCTAACTCGTGATCCGGATTCTAATTCCACAGCGACGCTTGATCACCTAATTCCTATGCGAACAATTAAATTTGTACTTGCATTGTGCTAATACGAGTTTCTGTGGTGTCGTGTTCAAGTTCGGTCGCATTATATATTAATGTAACTTGGGAAACGTAGTTTAAGTTTGTATATCTATTGAAAGCGATCAACTAAAGTAGATATAGAAGTGATATACCAAACCTTCGCTTAGGCGGCTAGCAATCTCATCGCGCCGTGATTTCTATGTAAAGAGGTATATACAAACTCGAGCAAGATAAAAATTCCCGCCTCCCGCTCCCGGTATAACATATATGTTCATAAAGCTTAAATTGTCCACGTACTACAAACACATATTCAACAATAGGCGCCGTAAAATTATCGTTCAACAAACACCAAAGAACCAAGTGTAGCGTGGTATGTTATTGTGATACAAGAATGCCTTTGAAATATCTACCCCTATTTATTAGAGACCCAAACCTGTGCCCAAAGTAAATTTATCTTCGCACGCGTTAATAAAAGGTAGGTACACAGATATA
The DNA here is from genome assembly GCF_024362695.1 of Pectinophora gossypiella. Taxonomy (NCBI): domain Eukaryota; kingdom Metazoa; phylum Arthropoda; class Insecta; order Lepidoptera; family Gelechiidae; genus Pectinophora; species Pectinophora gossypiella. The sequence goes on from NC_065406.1 coordinate 7,730,914, forward strand.
TCTCAAATTAAAATCTTTCATAAACCTAATAAAGCTCGTACGAGATTGGACAAAGTTAAAAACAAATAACGCCCGTAATCCCTGTTTGGGTGTTAGTCCATTATCCCCTTGGCCTTCACGTTAGACAGGATACGACTTAAATATTACGAACTAGGTTACCAACCCACTAAGGGCAAAACTGAGAATATTCCATACTGCTTAACATCCCAGACATATTGGAGACCTTTCACTATACAATTTCTTCGAAAAACAAAAATTCATTTACCATTTCCAATAGCCATAAAATATACACCGCTGATAAGGTGTAAACTTTTTTACGTGAAAAGATAAAGTCACATCTTAAAGCGGCTTTTCTCTTTATAATCTGGGAAAAGAAAAAGTCGAAAATTCCGTTACACAATGTTACTATACTTACTTTTCCATATTCTTGGAAAGGAATATGATATAAGTGTAGTGTAGATAAAGGAATAAAAATGGTACCTTCAGCAAAAATATTGTCTCTAAAACTCTTTTATTTAACGAAACCCGGTTAACAAAATGTCGAAACAGTCTGTGTATCGCAAAGAAAATCACTTTCCGGAAACATGATTCGTGATGTTTCTTATTTCTTTGGGCGACCGTTGAGCTATGAATAATTCAACGCGCGAGATTTAGCTGAAATTAATTGTAGAGTAACGGCCGTCCACCCACAACATACATTTTCCATCAAAGGGATTTAGTGAGGCGTGTTCCCTCACCGAGGTCGCTCTACACTATACGAACCTTGTAATTGTAACCTCTTACAACACAACATGTTTTGTTGAGTCACTAATTGAATGGAGTCCCGAATTTTCAGTTTCTGAGATTCATGTTTATTCATTTTTCTCCTAGCCAAGAAACAATGTGCTCAAATTGCGTATCGTTTTTACTCCATACTCGAATCGCAATAATAAAATACTACTCTAGGAAGCTGCTGATACTATTCAATGATACTTTTTAAGTAAGTATAACATAATTTTAAAGTTCCTGCGAAAATACGCGCGCGATGGCGCATGGCGGTATGTCAACTAAACTTTTTTTATAGTCTTGGAAAGGAGTTTTATGTTATGTTTTGTGGTCATGGCGGATTCCGAGAATTACTGGTGTGAATGTATGTATGTATTTAAATAGGTACTTCTATTTTCTGCTTTGAGTACGATAAACATAACGACAAAATTAGAACTAAGTAATACCTATCTCAGGGAATTAAAAAAAAAACAAGAGCAAAGCGTGAGTACAAACCTTTTCGCTGGTTGTTCCGTTACTTAATTATTTAAACCAATAACCCGTCATTTCTAAGAACCAAAACGATTGTACCGCTCTTATACCTTTAGCCTTCAAAATACTCGTAAAACAATGTTGGACATGAAACGATTGTTTGTACAATCAAACCCAAAATTCAATTTATCTTTAAACGAGCCTTGCATTTAGCGACGAAACCGGAATTTGATAACAATTCACAAATTCGATTGACAAACTCAATAGGTTGTGTGGTAAGTATATATTTTTAACATATATATAAACTCACGCCTGTATTCACTGCTGGTGTAGGCAGACCCACAAATAGTAACAAAAAACGAGTTTTAAGATAAACATGATGAACCTATACCTAATACCTCCACCTCAAACATGATGTGATGTGTGTGTGTGTGTGTGTGATGTGATGTGTGTGTGTGATGTGATGTGTGTGGGATGTGAAGTATGATATGTGTGTGTGAGTGTGTGTGTGTGTGGTCTTATGCGTATCTTCACTATGCAAAATTTGTGAGTTTGTTTGTGTGTACTGAACCGATTTTGAAAATTACCATAATTATTTTCACCAGTTGAAACCTTCATTGTTTCGTGTATGCTAGGCTATATTTGATAACCGAAGTCCAAGCAGACGAAATCGGAAAGCTTTATAAACTTTGTCATGTAATATAAAAAAGAAAACCGTTATTCAAATCTTTAATTAAAATACCGTTTACAAAATCTTCGCTAAATTCTTGGCAACAAATTCATTTACGCAAGGGTCAATAAAATTATACTTTCATGCCTACCTGTAAAAAAGCTACGAAGTCTTAAGAAACATTCAATCAAAAAGTTTCTCCATTTCACTCACCGTCTCACCTAATACATACAAAACAAGTATAGAGGTGGACCTCGGGCCAGAGCACAGGGAATATTATAAGTTATTCGGTGTAGTGCTGAAAAACATTTTATCGTACCTACTAAAGTTATTGAAATATTTTAATATCCTGTGCTGTGTACAATAAACTGTTAAATAAATTAAAAAATATATATTTATCTGTGAACCCGCTGTGTAAATTAAACTTTGGCATGTTGAATTCATTTTTTCCAGTAATCAATTCGATATTTTGATCGAATTACGAATATTTTGATAGCGCAGCTGCGCAACGCTTTTTTGCAGCATGGTGGAGTATGCTCCATGCCCTCTCCAGTTGATTGAGGGGAGGCCAGTGCCCAGTAGTGGGACGTATATTATAGATAGAAGTTTACAAATTATATTTATTTCGTGAACTAGTTAGATCTTAAACTACAGTGCAATGAGCTTGACAGGTGGGAGTGAGATTTAATAATCCAATATAGCTTCTGCAGATAATACTCCGTACTGCAGATGATGCAGGAGACAAATTAAATCTCGTTTGAATTATTAACCCGGTAGCAGGTACGGGCACATCTGTCGGTAAAATATGGTTCTGTCACGGCGACTCTAGTAACAAGGCAGAGCATAACAAAGCACTGAGCATTATTTAAATTGGTCCAATTTTTGCGCCTACCTCTGAATGAACGTGACTCGCTTCAAAAACAATTTGTAAACAACATAGCGTTCGCATAATTTGATGACTTATCTCAGCTTTAAGGGCGAAATACTCAAAGGATAAAAAGAAAACAAATTTCTTTTCTTTCTCTAAGTAATTTCTCGTCAAATTCCATTGTGTAAGTACCACCCACTTTACTTTTACTGCTGTTGTATGTAATTGCAAACATTATTTCTTTAAGAGAAGGTTACAGGAAAATAAAGAATGTAGTATATTGTAAATGATGTGATTATCCCCTTCAATTAAATAATACGTCGGCAATACATCATTCTTATCATCTATAGGTATAATAATATCTAATATCGTTTCGTACTTGCCGGCGCTTAATATTCAAAATCCGGCGAAAATCCTTCCTCTTGCGGCTCACCTACGTTATTATTATCCGGGCCGACATTATCTTCAACAAATCATTTTTTTTACTACAGCTTTATCCTGTCCCAAATTGCCAGTTCACTTTATTTATTTCGTGAGCACTTCTCGAATGAATCGCGGGGAAAAAACAGTTCTCAGAGCTTAGTCTAATCCGGTCATGTGGGGAACACGATCTCACTTACTGAGAGATTTGGGGACCGACGACTGCGAATATCGGGGCTCAACAGAACTGATAATATGACGTCACAGCGAAACATCTATTTCCAATTGCAAAAACCCGCTGGTGGCAAAATATTCACATTTCCTTTGTGAGATACGGAGTTTTTGATATTACGTAGGTATGAATTTGAATGGTGAAAATATTTATTTAGTTGATTTGACGCACATAAACTTATTTAACGTAGCACGAATAAAAATAAATATTTTGTAAGAATATAACCTGTTAAATGTGACAATGGCCGTACGTGGCTTTTAAAGATTGAAGAGGACCCTGGAATTTAAATTAAATATACCTACCTTTTATTGTGGAGCATAAGTACAGTACAGATTAGTAATTAGTGGTTATTCTAGCTGTGTTCCGCCAGGAAACTCCCTGGAATTGTTTATCATAAGCTCAAATAAAATTACAATACGAATACAATTAGTTTCAATTGACGATACGGCTCACGATCTTTCACTTTGTCTAGGAGAAAGCTCGGTGAGGTGTCAGTACTTCATTTTGCGATGGTTGTTCCTCTGGCTACCCCAATTGAGATATAGTCGTGAGCATATGATATGTCAGATAAAATTACTTACCTCTATCGTCTGTCTGACTGATTCAATTTTAGCTTAATTCTGGTGTTGCTTTCCGATTCGTCATATCCATATCAGCTCTCGCGATACGATAACCACATCGCGCGAATTATGTCGACAGGCTTTGACGAATATGATGTCTATCTATGTAGAGAGCTGGTAGTATTGACTGCACTATCAGTCGAAGACTGTACAGTTCGCGCGGCTCGGTTGCCGTGTAGACCCTGCAAGACTTCGTACAAAAAGTAGCTGCAGTTGTCTTATTACTTGTGGTTCTGCCCATCCCGTTAGGGATTACGAGCATGAGTTTATGTATGTAGGTATGTACGTATAAAGTGGGGTCGGAGGAAACTGCGACTGCGGCCTTTGACAAAACAATCCGGCTTGACAAATCCTGCTAATAATCGGGCCTCGTTACTCGCACACGTCCCTATTTATCCGCCCAGCTTTGTGGCTTTATGAAATTTGCTTTCGTATTTTAATACTGTTGGTAATTTGCATTAAATAACGCGTTCATTTTGTTTTCCCAGAAAACACTGTCACACTGTCAAACACTGTCTGTTTTTTTTTTGTTTTTGTTTTCATCCTATTCATTTATTTATGAGTTAATTGTACTCAAAACGGCACGTAGAGACACATAGACTTCACACAAGACAGAAAAGTAAATAGTACAGCTGATTTTTAGTAGAAATCTTAGTTAAAAAAGTATACAAATCTTTCAAACTTTCATCAAAAAAAGGAATACCTTTTAATAAAAAATACTATTTTTAAAATTACTTTTATTACTTTGAAAATCGTAAAAAGCCGTGTGCTCTATGTAAGCTAATCTATATATTTTTTGATGTGACGAAGAAGGATATTACGTTCAATACTTAGCCTTTACTCTGTTTACAGAGTACCTATAATAATAATAAAGGGAAAGGTTTTACCTAATACACCTCTCCATTTGACTTAACAATTTACCCCAGTCATACCCGTGTCCACTTGTACCTATTACTCAAAGTTCTGACATCAAAGCTGTGAAAATTTTTCACTTTATAAAGAGCCACCTCATTGGTGGCTATTTCTGTAGTCGCGCGGGAGCAGAAACGTTTTCGTCAACATAATGGCAGCGTGCAATTGAAAGATTCGCCATCGGGTCAGGGTGACACATTTCTCCCCGGGACATCTTTTCAGACGGTTTACGCAAGATCTCTACGCCTCATTCAATACGGGACATGTGTGTCGACATCTGATTAATGGGCTCACAGATCTTCTATTTATGAGAAAATAACCGATTCTTCTACTTTCTCGGGCTATTTTAAAATACAGAAAATTTGAGTTCACGCTTTTGTTCACGTACTTCAAAGGTATCGTTTTTTGCCGTTTCTGTGTTGTATAATTAAATAAAGCAAACATTTTAGCCTTTGATGAAATGGTAAATTCTGTAATGGAAAATTCCCTTGTGTTTCAGTAAATACGGGTATTTAAATCAGTGAATACGCTTCAAGTAGAGCATAAAACAATTAGTAAGGCTTAATGCTTACATTGCGGCTTAGGGGAGAATCGTACGCGACGGCACATGAGCCTCGCTAGCGCTACGTACGGGGGTTGTAAAGCTCAGTATACATCATACGTTACATTTACGTAAGCATTTATTACAGGATTGTTTACGCCTGATACTGGGTAATTGTGTATATGAGTCAAAGTAGGGATATAAATAAAAGTTATTAAGTCAGTAACTAACATTTTTAGGGTTCTGAATCCCAAAATGAAAAGCGTCTGTATGTTTGTCTGTGTCTGTTAAGATCCTTTTCCCCGAGGACGTGTGGGGGAGGTATCAAGGTGAAGTTAACATCACTCATGACTGATGACTTATGTCTGCGATCACTTGAAGCTGTAAAAAAGTAGCATAGTAGTAAGTAGCGGAGTAGTAGTAATAAATATAATATGTTTTTCCCGATATATTCTAACTCTGCCCACTAAAGGAAGTTCGGATCATGGAAGTGTGAGTTATGTGTGTATGATAATTAGGCTGATGTGTCGTTTTGGATGACGTCACACGACACGTTCGGGAGGCGCAGTGTGCGACCGATTTACTCAACATTATCCCCCCAATCCTTCCCCCAGTAACCGTGATTAATGGCTGACCCCACTCTCTTTAATCTCAGGATTGCGTCACACGCATTTTTATTGGATAATTTAGAACGAAATGAAAATGTTTTTTGATTTTTTATAGCAATAGGCGTGATTTTGATCCTTCGATCGGTTTTTTATGTCCGGAGGCCTGTGGTAATGAAAAACGCGAAGTAACATTATCTGCTTAGATACCGACGACCTCTCTTATTCTATTAGTGCTTATTTTAACGGTAAACTATGTGTTTCATAACGCTACTTATCATGTAACTGTTCTATTATCGTGCACGAAATCACAAGAAAATACATAAGACATAACAAATCTTATGCTAGTAGCAAATAAAACCCACTCAATGAAATTGTTTTCATTACAAACTCGAACGCGAGCGCATTCAAGTGGGCTATAAAACGAAGATTTAAAATTTTACGGCTTTACCGAAAGCGTCAGCATTTCACCTACTTTTGAATTTTACGGTATTTTCTAAATGCCTTCCTGTATCAATCTTTAAGCAAGTCAAACTAATGATTTGTCATAGAGGTTAGTTATGCATAATAAAGCTAGTGATGGATGGCTTTCAAGGCAAATCTACAATAAGTCACGTCTTAAAAAAAGCTTTTTATCCATTAAGTAGCCTTTGTTAAGATCCATATTTTGACGCGACACGATAGCATATAGAAAAACATTCCATAAAATGAAAATAAAGAAAAAAAAACAGATCTATTTATTCTGCATGCTTAACATTAATTAACATAACATACTTAGGTAATAAATTACTTAATAATGATTATATTTAATGCCGAAACGGCTTCAGCTCAGCAAATCTCACGGCCTAGCTGTAGCTAGACTATGACGCTGATTTTCACACTTCAATCCCAGATACGTTCACCATCTGCGATACACCTAAACAACGGCAGTGTAAGTTAAGTGTATACATATTGTGCATACATTTTATATGCAGAATTCTAGTCCCTCGCTTATGCAAGTACTTTCTTAAGGTTAAGGATAGAAAATAATGGATTGCCCTAACTTTCCACTGAAAGAAATATCGCGAGGAAATCTCCATATATGTCGGATAATAAATTGCACTGCAATTGAGCATTATGTGTGGTTTCCACCAAAACGTTGTGCTTGGAGTAATGAAACGTGATGTATTTACATACCTAATAAATATTACGAGATCGGTAGAGAGTTAGAGCTAGAAATGATGAGAAAAACAAATTGCTGTGATCTAAGAAGCTCACTAGTTTATCGTCTAAAATAGTTAGGACTAATATTTTGAAGCGGACACAAACAAAGCGAGGAGGCATGTGCCTCGCACGCATATATACGTGCGCAACACATACCTCGTCATGAATGAAGGTGCACGCGTCGCAACGTTTATATCCGACTTTAGACACATTTTTATTAATGGATGTAAAATATACATTTTAAAATTGCCTTTGGAAAAAAATATTTTTGTTGTAATTCGTATAATGAGAAAAAAGGAAATCTCACTTAGAACCAGAACTTGGATATAAATGATTATGGAAATGGAGGAATTTATATCTGAGCCCCTTGTTTGTGAGAATACAAAACTTTTCTTTTTGTGGAATTGTTATTGATCTCCTGCCTTTCTGAATATTCGCATCGCGTGGAAAGTAATCGGGAAGGGTTGGATGAAGAGGTCATATATTTATAGTACAAAAACGAAGTACCTAGTTATTCGAAAACATTTTTATAGAAAAAATATAATGGAAAAAGGCACTATCTAAAAGCGACCAAGATAAAACACGCGAAACAAGTTGGAAAATGGAAAGTAGATTGCCTTTTTATAAAACATCAAATAAGATATCTTTTCCTTGATACTTATTCAAAGAGAGAATTTTAAAGTTGGTTGAGCACTTTAATTTTATAAATAGTGTCTCATTATTTCTCACAAAGTACTGAGAAATAAAGAACGGGCTTAGAAACATTCTCGCTTTCTTTGGAAGAAAATAAAATTTTATCTGCACTTCACTCGACCATTCTACGAGCTGCCATGCAGCGAACACTGTCGCGTCGCAGCCTCATACATAAACTGGTTATGGAATAGAGCATATTTATTTTAACACCATCAAGCAGATATTACCGGGAAAGTGTTATAGATAATAATAATAGTATAGCAACGTGCGTTAATGGATAATAAAAAACGTATAATGTAATATAAATTTTGTGGCTAAACTTAAAACTTTATGCTCTTGGTTTAGTATGATTAAGTATACTTTTTAGGATAAAACTGTGCCTACTTAACGGAAATGAACCTGCTGTAAGTAATTGTGCCCCTTTTTTAAGTCTCTCAGTGTAAAAGTTGTCATTTAACATGCCCCTGCTTCGCTGCTCTCAGAGAAGATGTCTAATTATTGCATGTGCCGGTCGTGCCGACATGTCGAATTCAAATTCGCCTGCCTGGCGTTGTGTAACGAACCGCGATTAGGCGCCCGTGTGACTACTAGCGAAGAACGAGTATTTTAATTATAATATTACTATAATTACAAAAACCACACATATACAAACTCAAACTCAAAAATATGTTTATTCAATGAGTAATATAGTTAATAGTTAAGTACTTAGTTTACACTTTGAATAGTGAATATTTTCATTAGGTATAAGTGAAGGTGTAATGTAATGCAAATGAAATGCATTTTCGCAGGTATATAAGCTAACCTGTATTGGGGTGGTTTTCCCTTCACGGTTTGGAAGGTCAGATAGACAGTCGCTTCTGTATAAAACCGGACCTCTCAAATCTTCAGGTTAGGTAAGCGGACCCTCTGAAAAACGGGATAATGCTAGGAGATGACATTTGATGACATTGCGCACTTACTTTTATGTGCGCAAAGTTCCTTTTTCAATGCAAATTGCAATGTTCCTTTTTCAATGAAGTGCAACAGTGTGGCCTTATTAACTCCCTACGTGGGACTCCCACTTTCTGCGTTAGTAGGGAAAGCCCCTCACCAGGCTAATAAACTTTATCATCCTACTAACACTAGGTAAGAAAGTTATGTAATGTAATTCAAAGTGCGAAATAAATTGCTTGAAATACGCGCCCCATTTCTCGCCTGCAGAGGAGCAATTGCCCAAACTCCTCGTTAGCGTCACTTGTCTAGCTGATGATGTACGGACGTGGGATCCGCAGCCAATAAGTACGATGAGGTGGGCTGAGGTGCGGACCTTGTTAGCATATGTTACATTAAGCGTACACGTCTCAAACAAGAAATGTGCATTAGGCAGTGATCGGCATACGAAATACATACAATACATACATAAACTCACGCCTATTTCCCACCGGGGTAAGCAGAGGCTATGAAATCCCATTTGCTACGATCCTGACACACTTCTCTTGCTTCGTTCATATTCATCAATCGTTTCATACACACACGCCAGTTTATAAGAAATAGATAACTACAATGTTAATTTAAGAGATCGCAGCTAATGTATTTATACATATATTTATAATATTTTTGCACGTTAAGGATCAAGAGAAAGAGCTACCACGGCCCAGTTGGTAGAACGCTTGACTCTCACTGTAAAGTCGCAGGTTCGAATCCAGCACGGGCCTAAACCTATGATTTTCGGAATCGTTTTTCGAATTCATGTTTGGATCATAAATTATTATCACGTACTCAGTGGTGAAGGAAAATATTGTGAGGAAACCCAACATACCCGAGAAAACTCCGTTTCAGGGGGTATGTGACCTAACCTGTATTGGACTGGTTTTCCCTTCGCGGGTTGGAAGGTCAGACAGGCAGTGGCTTTTGTAAAAAACCGGATCTGTCTAATCTTCAGGTTACATAAGCGGACCTTGTGAGAAACGGTATAACACTTGGGAGATGAAGGATCAAGAGAAGGCCTTTGTGCAGCAGTGATATCTTATCTAGCATATTCAATCCCACTACTGGGCAAAGGCGTCTCCTTGATTTTTCACTCCTACCGACTTTGCGAGATCTCCGGCTAATCCCTTCGATAAGCATTGAGGTCGTCTCACCATCTTTTACGCGGTCTGCCTCGACTTCTTAAAAATAAGATATAAAATCAAGAAATTTAAACGTAATTTAAGCATACAAATTCAATCATAAAATACAAAATTGAATCTTGTAGTCCCCGATGCCGCCTCGGTATGTATCAAGTTTTAATGAAAAGTCTAGTAACAGGTCAATTAAACATCATCTCCTATTTCTTGGCACGTGTCGCCCCTCGTCAAATAGTACATAGACAGGAAAGGTAATTTCAAACTCTATTAACCTTTACTTACAAGTGAATTGCAAGTAAATAGCAAATATCAATTTGAGATACCTTTTTCTTAGTATTTGGTCTGATTTTTCCTTATAAACAAGCCCGTGACTGGTAATCAAACGTAATTTTCAATCAAAGACCAATATGAAGGTTGATTGAACAATATCACACTAATTCCTTGCTGGAAGCGTGGATTTGCCTAATTCAATGTTCAGACAGTGAGGCACGTTTTGCTGTTTGATGAAAGGCCGTGTGAAATCAATTCCTAGAAATGAGATACTTGTACCAGAAATAAATAATATCTTATTGTCTCGAATGGCATACCTACAATACTCGACCGTCTCTTAAAAATATTATTAAAAGGTAACATTTATCACTCTGACCATTCAAGAATCTGTTAAGATGTTACGAAGAATTAAAGACGCACCTAAGCCCTGGGCTTCTCAGAAATAATAGAAAACATTAAATTTTCTTTTCTCGTCAGACATTGCGAACCATCATGGAATTACAGCAACGTCTGTTACAAACAATGAAGTAATCCCTAAAAACAAATTAAATTTAATTGAGCAGAAGAGCTTCGCGATGTCAGGTACTACAAATGCTTTCATAGATAATGAAAAAGTTTTCCAATAATCTTTTAGCTGGTTCGTGTTAGAACAAAAACAATGGTTCGCTCAATCCTTCACGCCAACACAGTTACCGAAACTAGCCTATTGAGATTAACTAACTTCTACCGAAAACAATATAATTAAGTTTACTCTTGGTGAATTGGTGATGTTTATTGGATTGGCAGTGTTTATTGATTTCTCAGTCCCGTTGTTTGCCTCGCGTCGATTCATCGTCCGACAATAGGGTTTTGGCAAATAGAAGTCATTTTGATTCTGCCAAATGGCAACTGGTAATTGGTTTCCTTAATGCAGTCCGCTTAATGGTATGAGATCACCGTAGTTCAGGAACTTTGGCAATATCTATAGCTACTGCAACACAGGAAGGAATGATTGTGTGTTACCGGCCAGAAAACAATATATAATTATTTTTTTAAAACTTTATAAGTAATTGTGCCTTCGGACGGTTTGAAAAGATTGACGTCGTTGTTTGTAAGCCCATTCACATCCACCAATCCACAGTGAAGCTGCTGCTGAAGGAAAAGTCTGTGTTCAGCCACCGTCAACAAAGAAGCCAATGGGACTATAATATATATATTTATGTATATGTAGTGGGATCATACATGCTAATAATAATAATAATAACCCACGCACGCCTTCCAAAAGTCCGGGCCTCCATAGGCCCGAGATATGAAAAAGACATACAATAATAATAATAATGTAGTAGTTATGTTGGTGTGTATGATAATAATTGCACATTGGAAAATCTTCACACAACTTACACGTGTGCGGAATTATGTACCTACTCCAGTTTGATAAACAATTCCACACGAGTATAGGGATAAATAACCGGCGGGCAAAGTATGTAGTTGATAGGCCAACCTTCGTAAGCCCGTCTTGACCGCAGTCATATACCGTACAGCTCTCTAAGGAAATGATTTTCCTTGGATAGAATCTGTAATTTTCTAACCCAGAATGATTTCCTTGCTGCATTCAGGGTAGGAAGCAATATCCATAAACACAGCTTATACAACTGATGCCGTCATATTCAAGTCGGTACTTCTTCTTCTAAAACTGCCATGCCCTATCGGGCGTCAGTGATCACTACCGCAAAGTCTTCCCTATTCTGAGCCAGTCTGGAGAGCGAGGCTGAGTCCCTATTTTCAGTCCATTTTTTAATATTATCCGGCCAATTTATCCTCCCTTCCCCTCTACCCTCTACCCCTCTACCCTTTCCCCGTTTCCCATCTATTTTTTAAATTCGGTACTAACAACAAATAAATTTAAAAGGTTCTAGCTAGATTCAGAGTTAATTTTCTAAATAGACTTGGAGCTTTAGTAATGTCTGCAAATCCACCTTAAAATATTCCCTCTCCGCGACTAAAGGGGCGATGTTGTATTTACAACTAACAAACTTTGAAAGTTAATTCCGTACGAGTGAACCGACGTCAATATATCGTTGTTGCCAGCCAGGGTTCAAGGGATAAACTCCCCATGTCTTACGTTTGCACCCAAAATGTTCCGTATACTCAGTACGAGTTCCCAATAACTATTTGTAATGGAGCTATTATTCCGCGTCGGCCACAGAAAGAAACAAAGCCAGTCGTATGACATGTGCCAATTCGCATGAGGGATACGATGCTATTTCGCGAAATAATGAAACTGTTACGACGAAAATTGCTTTTCTCTGTTTCTATAAAACACGACAATTGCACTACCTAACATTGTTACGAAGACGGGAAAATGTGACGTCAGAAGTTTTTTTATGAAAATAAAGAGAAGACGACTTTCTTGTTTACTTACTTCTTTATTCGAAAAACGTAAATTGAAAATGAAAGTATCAGAAATAATCGTAGTCAGTAGAAACTAAACAAGTCACAGGTAAAGTATTTTTTTAATAAGTACCTAGCAACTCTTTTTAGTTTGTACTCAAGTAGGTAACACTGAATATATTATTACACCAATATAACCAAATACCCGAGTTGTCAAAGAACTCGGCGATATAACAGGCCTTATAATTAATTTAATGTGTATCCGACACACCCTTGACCGTTTTAATATTTTTTTTTTAATTACGCTCGACCCATTACTAATCTCCTTTTTTGAAATCAGTCAAAAACCTATTATCAATTTACTGACTATTATTTTCTACTACATTAAAAGTTTAATTTATTTTGAATCTTTAGTAGTAGCGCTACAAAGGCGTAGTGCGTAGCAAGCTGCTACGCCGTAGGCGGAATCATTATGACAAAGGAAAAATCTACCCGTGTCATAAAGTTTGATGCTCCGTTTATAGCAATAAATGACTAGCCTGTTATAACTGGGATTATAACAAAAAGCACACGATATACAGGGATATAAAAACGCTAATATTTATTTATAGACAAGTATCTTAGTGCCCACGCACTTTAACAGATATAGATTCAATAAACTTTAATTGGCAATTAATTATTATACCTCATAAATCAATATAGTATTGAATTCTGTAATTAAGTATATTTGTAATGTATAATTAATATTACGGATTAATGGGTAACGCCCTTGCTTTTACTATTATACAGTATTATTGAAATTGAAAACTAATTGGCAATTAAGATTAAGATTAGTAATTTCAGCATATCTAAATGAAATAAAAACGTAATTCTGAAAACGTGGAAGCTTGCATGTCTTATTTTATTTCGGAACATACCACTTAATTCAAAACTTATTTCTTTTTCGAACACCGCAATGTGTTTGCGTTCTTTTTCCCCGCTAGAAAGACAATTTCCCAATGTTTTTATGGCGAGGGAGCGCAGTGCAGTTCAGTTGGCTGAATCAAAACATTGGAGCGATCGACACTCGATCTTTTTACAACACTCCACACGTTCTCGTAAGAGACAAGTGGGTAGTGGGTCTCACCCCATAGACACGCCCAGTTAACTTTTTTATTAGTTTTTCTTATTCTTCCTTAACACGGAGTCTATATTATTTTATCTTTATTATTACTGATTAATATGAAACAAAATTCGATATCTGTTTTGTGATTTGAATATACATCACATTTAAAAACAACCTATAATCACTTTTTAATCCATGAATTAATCAATTGTTTCTTTTGTCTAGAGAAATCGTTAAAATAAATTAAATTACAATATTATAATTTTCTACTGAGCATAATTAAGATCACTCATCAATATACAGTGACTATCGGCCGTAAAATACATTAGTCTTCGTAACGAAATCAAAAGACTCATTTAAATGGAATACATTTTTTTTCCATTTGAATTATGGTTACGAAATTTCGATGATTACTATGTCGCTCAGCCTAGTGAAGCAAAACATGTTTCCTTACGGGCAATGTATCTTGCTTGATTGATCGACGACAACGTTGCTCCATTTTTTAAACTCAAGGTTCATCTGCTACCGTCCATAAAATATTTTCTATTAGCAGTCCATGAATATCGACCACACTCGCGAAAGTAAAAAATGATACGACGGAACAGTAAACGAGATAAAGTCTGAGAACAAAGCAAATAACGAGGTAGCAAAGATAAGAGAGTGAACCTTCAGTTTCAGGAGTTGTGGTAGCAAAAGCGAGCTGCCATTACAGTGGAATAACGGCGAATTTTACGAGCGGTCGAACCGCATTCCTTTTTACGTGGCGTGCGCGGCGGCGGGCGCGGCGGCGGGCGCGGGACGTCTCCGAGCACTTAAAAAAGCCGTTCGACAAACATCCGCGACGCTATCGAGACCCGCCCGACTTTTGTCAATCACGCCTCTGACTCTGATAAGATTTTAAAATCGGCTCCGCCGCCTCGCTCGGCTTTGTTCTTTCCTTGTTCCTCATCCTTATTTATGAGATTGAGGCCACCTTGGGAAAGAGGCAATAAGTAAGCATCCCACCTTTTCACCTTCACAAACTTTTAAATTTCCCATTTTACCTCTTTGTTTTTAAACGTAGCTGTCTTACCTACTTCAGTGTCCCAGTTGTGTTGTGAGAAATTAAGCCTTTTTATCTGGGATTTTATTGTGAATGGGATTTTACCTTTTGAAATTAACTTGTTTGTTCTGTTTATTTTATTTTTAAGAGCCATGTATCCACGTCATGAATTTAATCATACCTCTATATAAATGTAGGTTCGTCGAGGTTTATTTAACTACTTATTCAGACTACTAAAGTGAGTTTCGTAGTAGATTGTGCTTGGTTGCATCAGATAAACTGACTAGTCACTGCTAGTGAATATTCCAGTTCAATCTGGTCACTTTACGAGTTAGATCACACGTTGAAATATTCATAACTCGACAGATAGAGTGGAAAATGTATTGCTTCCATATAATTGCATAAGTATTTATGTAGGATTTGTTACGAAAACTCGATAGATTTTGTTTTGCACTATAAAAATATGATTGAATCAAATACATATAAGTCGATAATAAGTAAAAGAATCAAAAAGAGTATCAACAACGACAAACGAGGCAACCTTCAGTTAACTTCACAAGTTTCTTTGAGACGTGCCAAACCAAAAAGACGTTACGTCATACCCGTTACATGGGCAGAACTTAAATGGCAATTCGCCAGTATTAAAAGGCAGTGAGGAATGTGAGAGGATGGCGACAGGTGTGATGCGGTTGGGTCTGAAGCCCGGGAACCGACAATTTGTCACTGTCGCTACGTTGTTCTTGACCCGCGGTCTCAACACCCTTCGCGGCAGCTATCGCGACCAACGCGACCTTCGAAACGGATATCCCATAACCTAGATAACTGGCGATCTTTGCTGGGAATAATAGGTTTTTACTGTCATAAATAACTTGGATATTTGAAAGCTATCCTTATGTACAGCCAATGCGGCCGAATTCATACCTTTTAACTGAATAACTACTTTACACGCCTTCCTGTTGACGAGGTGTATTTTGTGTTTAGCGGTGAGACGTGTCTTATAAAATCAGAAATATAAAAATAACCGTAACGGTGTGTTCAATGTGTGAGTACATGATCACACTTGAACGAATAACAATAGTCACTAATATAACAATAATAGGTTTGTTAAAAACCTAAACAAAAGATCGATCAACGAATATTTTACATTATAAAAATAATACTAAAGTGAGTAAGTACCTAAGTTTTTTTTTTGTTCATTTCTTCCTAAAGTAAGGCTCCAAACAAAGCGCGTCTTATTAAACAAATAGACAGTCAAATAGACAATAAATGACAGTTGCTGTAATTTCGTAAAGTCTCGCTCATCCAACTCCTGAGTTACTGTGACAGCGAGCTTCAGCTCTCAAGGGAGCCAACTGAGGGTTGACACTAACTTATCTCTAATTTCTTCTTCACAACTTGTCAAAGTTAAGCAACTTTTGTCCGCGTTACTTTATTATTAAATTTAGTTTCAGCAGGTGCAAAACAAGGGGCAATAACATCGCTCAAGTACGAGGAAACGGTATTTACTTTATAATATTGTGACATTATTAACTCGAGTAAAGAACGTAGAACGTAGGTGTCAATTATCTTCCGATAGAGATATTGGTATTGTTTGTTGTTAGAGCTATGTCAGGGACCTTTGGCGGCTGGTAACCCTGACACCGGAGTTGATGAGCTCGGTCACTGATCTCTCAACTAAAGAAGGATTGTTATTTAGTCCGGCTAACGACTAATTTGCAATATGTAAATCACGTAAAACAAAAAGGGATTGTCGTATTCTTTATAATGGATCATTTTGGAGTATATTTGATTTGATTTTGATCATTTTAATGGACTATGGGCAGATCACTTCTTAAGACTTCGCATCAAAAGTGGCTGCAAGTTGTCTTCTGGTATGCTAGTGGCTCCAGGTTTACTGCACGTATGTATGAATAAATTATAATTGAGTTGGTATTTTAATGTTTTCGAACTTTTATAGTTGTATTGTAACAAAGCCTGTCCGATGAAAAATTGGGTGAAGTGCTACAAGGGTCAAATAAATTGAAGTGAATTCTGGTATGCCCGCAGGTCCCTGGTACAAGCCAAACTTTTTGCGCACAGTATTTCACATGTATGTGAGGTTTAATAAACTATGTTTGGTTTCTGGGTGGGCTTTGAATGCGGTTCTTGTTTACCTTTCGGTCAAACGCATTTTTTCACAAAATATTGACGTGCAAAAAGGAAAGGATTTTTTTAACACGTTCGACGTAATGGCTTTTCAATACTTATAACTTCATGATAATGTTATAGCCTTTCTTTTTGCTTCGCCGCAGTGGGGTAAGAACCAAAGTATAGGGTACTGCGCATAACTACGTAATTTCTTATGACTTTTCATCTTTTAAGTTGGTGGTCCCGGTTACTACTTACTGATGTAAGTGAGTAATCGTTACATGAGCCATGTCAGGGGCCTCTGGCGGCTCAATAATAACCATGACACCAGTGTTGATGAGGTTGGTAAGTCACGTCACAATCCACACGATAGAAGAGATCTGTTACCAACTTTGATTGTATCACTTACTCCCTACGCAAAAGTACATCAGAAATCAACGCACTGAAGCATCTATTTAACACGCCAGTTACGCTCAACCCGTCAGTAAGTATATATGTAGTGGTAATATGTAAATTGGCCTTTAGGTTCGGAGGGAGGCTCGCCAATCGCACTGGCGAGCCTCGCCGAGTGATTAATGCCCGCTCACGCTTCGATTTACAGCACATGCCTCATCCCCGGCAGCGCTGCGTATAAATTTCCAACAGGTAATCCCTAGGACTTAATTTTGATTGTTCGTAAAATAGGTCAGTCCATTATTTTTGTTTTGATGGAATGGATTCAGATGGTGCTTTGTTTACTTTACGAGGCCAGTGGCACTTTCATCCCTAGATCTACGTGCTCAAAAATTTGAATGATGTAGGCAATGTAACTTAACATTGTAGGCAAAAGTGTACACGAAATATATATACAGTAAACAAAAAATAAAATATCTACTTGATTGTATTAAAAAAGATAGTAGATGTTTTTCGGAAAAATGTATGCTGCGCCGCAATGTAATTTTCATGAATTTACCGATAGGAAAATCGCAAAGAGAAAATTAAATCGAAAAAATCTGACTCGGACGGGACTTGAACCCGCAGTTGTTCTCAAGCAGGGACGAGCGTTTTAACTATTTAACCTCGTCCTTTCCATGCAAAATTCCTTCGATCTTGTATCGTCATTAAGCCGCCAGCGCCATCTATCCAGAATATTGACTAATAATATTACTAAAAAATCAATTAATTGTTCAAGGTTACTTCATGTGGTTTCGTTTCATTGAAAATACCAGCGCAACAATTTAAGAAGAGAACACCACATGAAATTTCTGAGCCATTAGGCTATGGAATGCTCGTGAAAGTTAATGTGCAGATTTAAGTAGACCATCGGGACATCCCCAATTTAGAACATACTATACATATACATGCACAATGTATACAATCAGTGCTGTAGTCATCAACTTACCACAATCTCACTGAATGTTTTAAAGTTCATGTACTTATAGATAAATAAAAATCACGGTTCAATTGAAAACTTTTTGAACGAAGCTTATTGGGCGTTGACAACGCTTTTATATTTCATTTGCAGTCGGAAATCAACTGCATGGCAGAATCTGATTTACATATTTTAATTGAGCAAATTTTAATCGCATCAATAATTGAACTATAACCCGTACTGCCTGTTACAGCTTCATGCTCTTTTATTATTTCTGTATCCAACTTTATTATTTTAACAATGCACTTAATTTGGGATAGCTGGGGGGATTAAAATGGCCACATCGAAGCAATTCATCTAAGAAAGCAATATCGCTATTTGACATTTTAACCCCCCAGGTACTACTAATACAAGTGACTTCGGTTCCGTGACAGTATAGATAGCCTCGGATACATAGTAAGTGCGAGCAAGACAGGCAGATCGCGTGCGCTCCCTCTTTTTCTCCTTAGCAGCTTACGGCCATTTAGAATAAAGTAAATCCTGAGGTAAACCTAGTTCGATGCCCAATACGAATTGATGCGGCACTTGCGGGGCTTGGGAACAGAGAGTTACCGTTTTATACGTAGTATTATTATAATTCTTCTCTTTTCTATGCCTCTGTTCTAGACTATATATATATATATGGCCGTATTCGGCCAAGGCGACAAGTTTAAAATCCAGGAGCGCCTAAGATGTGTCCTAGACTAAAAATAAAGCGATCCTGTTCATCACCCGTGACACGTGGTAGCACACGACTACGATTAGGGACTCCGCCCTCTCATCATATTATTATTGTGACTAATACTCAGTGTACTACCACCACACCAACCACTGCCACTAACAACATCTGCAGCGCATGCGGTAGACCTAGCCGCTCTAGCATTGGCCTACGTAGTCATGAAAAAAGTGTCTCCTAGACACTGTATAAATCATGGAAGAGATGTATGAGGCCTGATGATGAATACTTAGTCTAGCTGCAGCTTATCTCGGACTTGTGGCTCTGCCCACTGCGATAGGGTTTTCGTGCGTGAACTATGTATAGGTACTATTACGGAAATGGGTTTCGGGATTGGAAGGAAACTCACTGAGTCCAAGAAGAAACGAATTTATTCACTATACACACGGTACGGCTTCCACACAGGGCTTCGCAGTATAACTCCGTCATTTACTTTATTTCACGACACTCAAACACAGCACAAAACATGATACTAGCACTGCACTAACACTGCGCTTAACACTGCACTTTACACTGCTTAAAACACTGCATTTCACTTCCACTTTTTCTTCACTTTTACTTTTTCACTTCTTCTCCTTGCTCTTCACGCTCTTTATATACCCTATGGTCTCAGTCACAAGAATAGTCGACTCCTTTCTCGAATAATCCCGGGTGGAAACTAAAGCCCGGGTAAAGAAAAACGGGAACGGTGCTATGCGTAAGAAAATTACGGTGACATTCCAGAACTCTCTGGTTGCGGTGTTTGTTTAAGCGATGTGACATTGTCAATCCGTCACAGGACGTAAAATTAGATCGGACTGAATGAGTATAGGAGGCTTCCCTTGAGACACTCGTGGTACAATCTTTGGCACTACTACTTACGTGGACTATGCGCACACCGTTGCCGTTGCCTCCTATTAGTAGTCAGTAGTTAACCTACAAAACAAGGTGAGTCGATTTCCTGGAACAAACCGTTCGTTTAAAAATATGCATTTTATTTATTTATTTATTTATTTATTTATTTATAGGAAAACCAACAGCTACATCAAATAGTATAAACATAAATATAAATCACAAAAGAGCCAATTATAGGTTTCCACAGATAGACTTCGGTATTATGCTGGTCATACAGCAACAATAGATAGCAAAATAAACTAGGTGCCTATACAATATATATATTTAATATAATATAATATATATATTTAGTACCACAATTTTCTTACCTATTCACTTTTAAATACTGCTTAGGCCTTTACTACATAGGTAAGTACATTACTCTTTTTTCTGCATCGCTACTTGTGTTAAAATTTACCTATTCCCAGACAAAAAACACTACAGGAACCTAAGCAAAAGACAAGCGTGAACTTATTTAACGCCCAACTAGGCACCCTCAGGCCTGTTGTCTTAAAAGTTGTACCGGGTGAGAGCCTTCAGCGCTCCCCATTTGTCCAGCCAAGTAGTTAATGCCATCTGCGGCAAATCTACAATAAGTAAAAAAAAGAACTTATTTAAATATTTTTGATCTACAATTAACTTAGCCCCTATTTGGATATATAAGCTATTTTATTATCTGGATATAACAGGACGAACTGGGTAGTTAATGGAAATATTTTTCAAGCTATTGCATCCCGCCCAATAATCCCGCGAAACAAAACCGAATCCAATCATCGCTTAAAATCAATTGCAGTAATCCGAGTATATGAGCAGTGTTGCTTGCTGACGATGCGACGCAATTACTTGTCCAATTTGCACTAACGGACTTCTCTGCTAATAATCAAATTTGCATTGTATCCATACTCCATCCAACTTTAATATTATAAATGTGTAGACAAGTAACTCTGTCTGTTCTTTCCACGCCTAAATTGTTAGACCGGTTCGGGTAAGAATTGGCACATACATTCTATAAACTATCTGAGAGCACATTCCCTTAAAAGAATTCCGTGTTAAAGTAGAATACGAACCTGGATAGAATTTCGGACAAGGAAGAATTATTTCTGGAATATTTATGATGTAATCTTACACAGAAAGTCTTTAGGATCTTATACCATATTGTGCAGTAGGGGAATAGTTACTGTTAATTTAAATCATTAAACCTATTTAAATATACCCATGTCGAAATATTTTTAGCCTCGATCTTCATAGTGACCGTAACATAAAAATGAATCCGTTATTTCCATTCCAGTAACATGGATGGGACCTGAGTAAATCTGAAGCCATTTCGCTGTTCCGAGATATTATAAGTAATTATCATCGATGACGATCTTCTCGGAAATTAAATTGTCTTTATTCGGCAGCTTTAAAGCAATTGTCACCGCAAAAAGGGTTTTATAATAATTTCATATAATCTCAGCCGAGGCGGACCACTTGATGGCGCCTTCCATTATCTAAATGGCCAATCTGGGAGCTTAATTAAATTTTCTGCTTTATGCTAGGAAGTGTAATTTAAAAAATGAGCACCTTTTCTAACCCCGGCAGACTCATTGAAGAGATTAAAAGATGGGCTGGACGCCACCCAACGCCTCAAATGGGGATACGCGGGAATCTTTGTAATATTACACATTAAATTGTCTCATTACTTATAGAAAAAACGCAAATTAAAGCTAGCTGGTAATTATAATCGAAAAAATAAACGATAAAAATCGTTCTCGTTTATCAAAAATAAAATCGACCATCGAAAACTTCTCTTTCTTTAGAAACAAGTGATGTAACTGTATGCAGAACGGATGTTTTTGAAGCCATCGAAAATAGGGCTCACCCTCCGCCTGACCCTTGTCAAACGTCTGCGATCTATCACCAGGTGTGATTCCCATTAATTTCAGAGAACCATAACATTACCATAATGCAAACTGCGCGCGTGGCTTATCCTTAAATTGCTCCCGCAACCCGTGCGTTCACATAATTTTCGCAGATTACGATGTTTGTCGAAGCATTCACGCGTATATAATAACGATCAAAATAGCTGTGAACTTTTAAAATACTTCTTGGATCTTGGCATTGTCGGGAAGAGGGAAGCCGAGACCAGCGAAAAGTTTCTTCGAATGAATCCGCGCACTCGTAGGGATGAGTGTCGCGGGGCGAGATAACCCGCATTATAGGAGGCTGCGGGGAGCGAACGTAAAACATGTAACACCGACCTAAACTATTCGCAAAACTATTCACCACTTCCTCAACTCAGCTCCTTACTTATTGTTTGTAATAGACCTCTATATTCCATTCTTCAAGCCTGGAAACAAGCTTCGGAAACTTTGTTTCTTGTATCTGACATAGGACCCTGTTCAAACTTGGAGTTAGCAATTTTTGCTACCAAAGTCACTTGGCATATCAGAAGGTATCTTAATATAAACTGTTTCATAAACGATACTTACGAATTATAAATAAAGATCTCTTTTTAATATACTTACTTACTAATTTATCTTTAACAATGCTTCATGTATAATTTACGTTGTTGTTGAGAACTCCTCAAATTTATGAAGGTCTAACAACCTTCACACATCCCAACTCGTGTCTTGCAAACTTTCACTGCCCTCAAAGGAGGTTCTCAATTAAAAGTACAAAGCTCCATGATAATATGAAACTTTCATCCATTAGTCAACATTTCTTACTAATATTATAAACGCGAAAGTTTGCTCAAAGTTCAAAGTAGACAAAACCAAAGAAGCAAAATGGCGTGAGAAATATATAGATATTATTATTACGTACATCTGACTGCTGGGCACAGGCGTCCCATCAATCAACCGGAGGGGGTATGGAGCATACTCCACCACACTGCTTCACTGCAAGTTAGTGGGAGGTGTTCGTAAGGTACTTTTTTATTCGAGGAAAATATCTCATTATTTCATTGGGAAGTTGTCGTAAGTACCAGGAGACCAAAAAACAGGTAGAGTTAATATGTGCTGTGTACGGCAATTAATAGTACCGAAAACCAACCACACCTATCAATTCTGCGGCCTTTGTTATGCCAAATCCCCTCTCATCTCTCAAGGTTGTAACCTTCAGCTCCTGGTAAACAAACGACGGAAAAAGCAAGTATAAATAAGTATTTCAAGGTTAGTGAGATCTATAACAGAGTAATGATTTACTACTCAGAATTCGTACAAGGGCGACAGAGGGAAAATAACGTTAACAAAGTTTTTTCTGAACGATATATGTGAACACTATCCTGTGACTCATATTGAGAAATTTAATTGTATAGAGTCTTGATTTGTCGTTACGAGTAGCACAGTCTTTTGTAAAGTAAGCCAATATTCCATGCCTTATTCAAAATATGAAGTACTTAATATAAAAAACTCTTATAAAAATGTTGCATTACATAGTGAGTTTATAACTAAATTTGATGTCGTCGATTTTGTGAGGAGACCTACAATCAAATGAGCACCCTATATTAATAAAATACAACTGAACAAATGAAAAGACTTGATTACTTTCGGCCTCGTAGATCACGGTATTAAATTCAGAATGAAAGAGACAGTACAAACTCTGTTTATGATTACGAATACCTTCTCTTTTTGTTGGGAAAATTAAATTTGAACGCCACCTGGCGCGTTCACACGCGCTCTCACATCCCTTATGTTAATCCACATCTACAGTCAGATCACAAATTATTTACTTTGTGGGTTTATTGTAAATGATGACGACATAACAATATTGACTATGCGCGCTATATACCTAAAATGCAACGGGTACAGTCATTGATGTATAATTATGTTACTATTTGGAAATAACAGTGTGAAACGCTCAAAGCGTTAAATACGCTTGTAAAGCTGTATATATGTCTTATTATAAACAAATAAAAAAATAAGTAAATAAAAAGTAAGAAGAAAAACGGTAACGAATTGTGTTCTTACCACCTGCACCTATGACTCCGAGATCAAAGATTGCAGACGCGATATCGTAACTCTGTTTTAATATTCTGTTTTCTACCTTTAAATAAATCTCTGGCTAGTTTCAATAATTACTGATTCGTCACCGCTCATCAAAAGTCAACTTACGTTAAAAGATAACTAATAATAATAGTGACTCAGCTGTGGTTATGTTATTTCGTAGCGCGTCCAACCTGAAACAAATTGTCACCAGTCGGGTATTACAATAATTTCAACAAACCCTGCGGATTGGTGACCCTCTATTTCAACAAATCTAACGAATACATTAGTATGCTATCAGTAAACATTAAAGCTCGCTGCACATAGACAGGCTCGACACCAGAAGTAATCTGGGCCGGGATTTGTTGTAATGTTCGAGTGTGTGTGATCGCGTTCACACAGCCAACACCGGGAGCGGTACGGCGTCGAAAGCGAGTTTCTAACTAGTCCAATCAGTTACTTTTTTCTAAACGTCAAAACACGAAATTACTATGGAATTTGAATAAAAAAACACACTGTGACGTCATAGAAAAACGTGATAAAATGTCGGACTTATTATTGCATTTTTCTTGATAAAAAATAATAAATAAGTTCAATAGAAAAAGAAAATGTTTTTGTCAAATCTGCCTTTATTTAGTAAGTAATCATTATTTCATAATTTATTTTTGACCTAGGAAACTACCTAGTTGTAAGGCGAGACTACACAGTTGACTTCTGTGTCTGTGTGTGTGTGTGTGTTTGTGTGTGGGTGTGACTTGATGAAATAAGTTGGGTGATGGGACGCCAGTGCAGAAATACGACGTTGATATGAACACACAAAATGAACTATTTCATTTATTTAGGCGATGCAAAAACGCATAAATTAAATATACCTTCCCTTGCGTGTACGATAAACACTCCTTTTCGAATTATGGTAAGTATTAGCCTGGTTATTAAATTATTAATGAAGTCGTTTGGTATTAGAGACTTGTGTTGTACGAAGGGCCTTACTCTGCGATGTGACGCCGCAGCAACGCACCGCGTGTGTCGCCGCGTCATAGCCGACTCGCCACTGCACTGCGTCGCCATTTGCATTCTCATTGCAATACTAGTGACGCTGTTTGTATCCATAGAAATGTCAGCTGCATGCTCAACCTTTTAAATTCAGACTAGTCCCTACTGAGATTAACGTATACTTAAGTACTTACAGAAAGTATCTACTCTTTATTCTAAACAAACACTTGCCTAGTCTAACATCTACATACCTACCTACCCACTCTACCACCTAATACCCACCTACCTAGAAAATACGTACGTAGTCGTTACATGAGTCAAGTCAGGGGCCTTTAACAGCTCAATAGTAACCCTGACACCAGAGTTGATGAGGTTGGTAATTCATCTCACAACCCGCACGATAGCAGAAGAGACCTAGAAAATAAAAAATAAATCAATGTAAAAAATAAATTATAATAAAGTGAACTTTGTCCTTATAATTCAGTCATCAAAAACAGGAACAGGAAGTATTGAAAAAAGGTATTTAATGAACGGAAGCTATGCGGACCCGGGCACCTCATCAAGCTCCAACCTGCTCAAAACAACTCAGAAGCTAAAATAATTGAAGGATAAACAAAACAAATGGCCTTTTGAACATAATACCCACCTGCGAACGAGGAAGAAGTTTGTATTGGATATTTTCACGGCTTTGTCACAGTAATCCAACAGTGCCGACTAAAAGCGAAGTAACAGGAAAATGTTTTTAGCGAAAAAAATCTAGTACAAATTGCCGCTTTCTAGTGTAGTTATTACCCCATTAGGGTGAGTGACTGCGGGCTAGCCGAGCAGTGCGGATTGAAGGAATAAATCCTGCAAACTATGCTATACGTACACTGCACTGCGACCGCCGGCGCCACCCGCAGCCGTAATTAATTCTCTAGACCTCTATATAGTTTTATGTCTATTAACTATTGTAAGCGCAAAAACGATTTTCCACAGCTAAGGATGAACAAGACAGTAAACAAATATTATCAAGACCCTAGGCAATGAGTCTCATTTTTAACCATGATGTTGGATTTAAAAATGACTAAGGAACGATGGGGTGACATGGCAGTAATTTGTGATATGTAAAACGGGGATTTTATTTATTTATTTATTTATTTTCATGGGATAATAAACAATTATACATGATATATTAACAACAGGTGTATGATTTTTTCACATAAGTACATGTACAATCAACCACATTATCCACGTATTAGTTCACAATGTCGTCTAGTGAGTTGAAATAGGTTATGTTATAAATTAAACAAAAAATAAATCAGCTCAGGGCTTGAATAATAGATTTTTTAAATTTAGAACAAGATAAATTGAATATGTCTATAAAATGAAAAAGATATAAAAAATATGTTAATTAATAATATTATTGAAGCAACCCTCAGTGAAGAAGAGTGGTGGTGTATGGTCTATACCCCCTCCAGTTGATTGAGGGAAGGCCTGTGCCCAGAATTGGAACGTATATGTATAGGCTGTTATGTTTATTATAAAAGCGTTCAATCAATCAATCAATCAATAATACTATAGCGTAGCGTTTCTTCTTGAAACAGATCAAAACTTTATACTAAAACTTATTATCTTTTTAGAGCCTACGTAAACTTGAAGACCTGAAATCAGAAAGTACGTACAGGTTGTAGGTACAAGGTAGATTTTGGCCATATACATTGATAAAATACAAACAATAGAATCATGTTCATACATAATTAAGCATAAGGTAACAATATAAGGTTTCGTATTAGAATTTCAGCAGTAATTTATAATTTAAAGCTATTCTGGCGGCATTCATAATGGAGAAGTATTAACCCTTAGATCCGTATATAATTCGTAGTTAGTGATTCATGAAGATGAAGTTTCCCGCTGGGGCCTCGCGCTTCTTGTATAACTCATGTTTAGTCAAATTATTGAAGGAATAGTTTCAGAGAAGTATACGGCTCTGAGGTCAGTGGTTGAGCGTTGGACTCACGATCCGGAGGCCCCGGGTTCCAATCCCGTCCCCACGGACATATCAAAGTAACCCTACCACCACGGACATATCACACAAATCACTTTGTGATCCCTAGTTTGGTTAGGACATTACAGGCTGATCACCTGATTGTCCGAAAGTAAGATGATCCGTGCTTCGGAAGGCACGTTACGCCGTTGGTCCCGGTTACTACTTACTGATGTAAGTGACTAATCGTCATGAGTCATGTCAGGGGCCTTTGGCGGCTCAATCATAACCCTGACACCAGGGTTGATGAGGTTCGTATTCCACCTGACAACCCACACGATAAGAAGAAGAGAAGTATAAAAAAGCTTTTATAAAGTCTAGTATTATAAGCACCAAAAAATATCTAACCTAACCTAAAGTATTTATTTAAGTAAATACTTAAAAAACAAATGCCTAAAACAAAATAAACAGGCAAAAGGGTTTCAGCTTAGCATGTAACTTTGAAGACCTAGGGTCTACAGAGCTCACTGCAGAGGGCAAAGAACCTTGTAAGCAATAATTACTTAATTATGTATGAAGCAGTTCGTTCACGAGCATTAATATGTATACACTTTGGTAGCATGTCACATTAACTTTTTTGACAAATTGATTTGTAAGTCTCACTAAATGTCAAATATGTTAGTGCGACTGAGTCCTAAAGTGGGTACATTATATAGCTCATGACTGTACACCTAGGTGCGTATCGTTTATGTCTACTACATATCGTGTGTATATCTACTTAGATAGGTAGCATTTATTAGTTTCATAATATTTCACATTATGTTTGTATTTATACCACACCAATCTGCTACAATATATTAATGACATACCGAATACTGATTTAGATACGAGTTGATAAGTATCAAGAGGAATTTTCCGTCG
The DNA here is from genome assembly GCF_024362695.1 of Pectinophora gossypiella. Classification (NCBI taxonomy): domain Eukaryota; kingdom Metazoa; phylum Arthropoda; class Insecta; order Lepidoptera; family Gelechiidae; genus Pectinophora; species Pectinophora gossypiella. The sequence continues at coordinate 7,758,777 of NC_065406.1, forward strand.
CAAAAGTATGAAACTCACCCATCAAAGTTTTCGTAACGACGTCACTAAGATATACATATATTTATATTCATATACGTACTTATCTACTTACTCAAATGTTACCTGTGCGTTAAAGCAGCTGTAGTGCTTTTCTGAATTATTTTTTTTATTCCTGTTTTGTGTGTTCTTTGTACTCGATAAATTATTTATTTATAAAGGTACATACAACATTACAGTGTAATCCAATGCGCTGTATGACGAGAAAAAAAGACAATATAAAAACTAATATAACACAAAATAAACAATGAATGAAAAAAGAAACAAAAAGAAAAATAAGACTATGAACATGAAAAACAATAAAAAAATAAAAAATTACAATTTCAAAATTAAAAGGTAAACTATCACACAAAAAAAATAAAATAATAATGGGGGAAAAAAAACAAAACAGTAAATCATTAACAAATCTTCTCGCAAAAAGCCAAACACTCTCTCCATACACTCCACCATCTGTCAGCGAACACATCACAATGTGGTGTCGATTCCAACATTGCGGAGAGGAGACGCAAAGCACGCATGAGAGGTGAATTCGCGTGAGATACAGTGCGCGCACGCGGCACAGCCAACAGCTGGTGGCTGCGTGCTCTCTTGTAATTGTCCGGAACGAACAGCCTACACGAGTGCTCCACCAGTTCAGGGCAATCAATACCGCCAATAAAAAACTAAATAAATAAACTTATATTGTAATTAATAACCGCGCCAAAAATACCTACAGTTTGAAGTACCTGCAAACACATATTTAGATTGTCCGTCACACTAACGTCCAATCCTATGTCGATAAAGCTACAAGCCCAGGTTCACGGAAAAACAGCGTATCTATAAATTGGGAAGTCCGGACTCCGGGAACGATGTCACCGGAAAAGTGACTAATCTCCGAAGCAGAGCCGATGTCTGTCACGAAACAGACATGCGAGTTTATCGCCGACTGTCTCACTACGAAAACCAGCACCGAATTATGGTACGGTCACGAGCAATAATATGTATTCACTTTGGTACCATGTCACATTAACTTTTTTGACAAATTGAACTGTAAGTCTCACTAAATGTCAAATATGTTAGTGCGACAGAGTCCTAAAGTGGGTACATTATATTGCTCATGACTGTACCTACATAAAATAAAAGTACATCAGGTAGATGTAGAGTGAGTATCAAAATGGCCGGTCACTCGTAATCTGTCGGCGAAGTAAGGCGTATAAGTATGATGGATAAAAGTTTTAAACTTTATTTGGCTGTTTGTATCGCATATTTATAGTCTTCTTCTATCGTGTGGGTTGTGAGGCGGAGTACCAACCTTATCAACCCTGGTGTCAGGGTTACTATTAAGCCGCCAAGGGCCCCTGACATAGCTCATGTGTCGACTACTTACTTACATCAGTAAGTAGTAACCGGGACCAACGGCTTAACGTGCCTTCCGAAGCACGGATCGTCTTACTTTCGGCGACCGGGCAGGCGGCGCCCGCGCCGGTAAACAAAGCGCAAAATATTATTATGTTTAGTGACGAAATTGGCAAAACAATGGGTTTACAACTTAGCCATTTCTTGAGGCGGGCAGTAATTAATAATTGTATGCCGGGTGCCTCCTATTTAGACATTTTAAAAAGAATAATTTCATATAAATTCTCACAAAATAGTACAATCATAATCTTGGCCGGTAGGAGAGGTAACGCGAACAAAGAACTACTTACTCATTATATTTCCTTACTTAACAGCCTACCGAATGTAGCACAAGTGATTTTGTTTGCATTGCCTTTCAGCCAAAGTCAGCTAAAAACCGAAAATAAGTTTAGACATGATCTAAACCTGACGTTGCATACTTTAGTATGCGATTATTATAATAAATTTCAGTTTATTGATACGAATTCCTATGTTAGGAATTTTTATTTGACCAAAGATAGATATTACTATCTATCTAACTTTTACAAAAGACAAATAGCGAAGTCGCTATCCTTTTTTTTACAATAGAATCAGCCAATTCGTTGGCTTTTAACGCGTCTGCTCCTATTGAGCAGCCTATTTTTATTTCTGACATTTGTAATTTAAATTAAATTTAATGACAACAGAGAAAAACTTTGGCTGTAGTAAGTTAAATGAGGACATATTAAATATAAAATTCAATAAGAAAAATACAAATGTAATCAACCTGGTACACCAAAACATACCAGGAATATTGGGCAAGGAACTTGAAATTGAACTTTTTTTAAACAGTAATTGTGTTGATATTATGTGCGTAACTGAACATTGGCTAAAAAAACATGAGTTCGTTTGCTTCAATAATCACCAGGTTGCCAGCTCGTACAGCAGGGAGACGGCTATCCGTGGCGGTTCATTAATATTAGTACGTAATTATTTAAAATATAAGGAACGAACGGATATTGTAAGTCTCTCAGTTGAGCGAACTGTTGAGCTAGCCTGTATTGAACTCAGCCGGCTTATTGTATTGAGCGTATACAGACCCCCCGCTTCATCTTATGATCTATTTGAGAAAGTTATTGATGAAGCTTTATGCAAATTATGTAATAAAAGCAAACATGTTATCGTCTGCGGTGATTTTAATATTGATATTCTGGAAAATTGCTCATTAAGATTTACAAGATTATAACACAGAAATAAAGATTTGAATGTAGTAACATTCAAATCTTTATTTCTGTGTTATAATCTTGTAAATCTTTTTTCAGAACCAACCCGAATCACGTCACAGTCCGCGAAATGTATCGATAATATTTTTAGTAACTTAGAACCTTGTGATAAATTAATAATTAATAAATTAAAGTCAGATCACTGTGGTCAACAAATATCTTTCAACTTATTTGTTGACCGCTCACTGAAAAAGGATGTTACATGCAATTCCATATCAAGTAGTCGTTTAGAACAATTCAAAGATAATATGTCAAACAAATTACCAGAACTTCCTTACTGTGATGACCCAAATTTGTTATATAACTCCCTATTTAATCTAACAAAATCGGAAGTTAGTAAAGTATTTAAGGCAAAAACAATTAAGAAAGCAGACACACCAATTTTTAGTGACTGGGCGACGGTAGGAATTTATAAGAGTAGAAACAGGTTGTATGAACTTTATGAAGAAAGAACATACAATCATAGCGGAGCTTTTCACGACTATGTAAAACGGTATTCAAAAGTTTTCAAACGTGTTTGCGTTACCGCGAAGGCAATGTTTGTTAGCAGTAAAATTAAAGGTAGCTCAGATATTATTAAAATGACTTGGAAAGTTATAAATAGCGAAAATGGGAAAGTCAAAGCACGCGATCTCGAGTATCAATTACAAATTGACGGTAAACTACTCACAAATGATAAGCAAGTTGCTGAAGCTTTTGAAAAATTCTTTACTGACATTCCATTTTCGACTACCAAGGACTTGAAGTCATCTCCTGCACTCGCTCAATCACTTGTAAAGGAGCACATAGATACGTCCAAAGTAGATAAACTAACATTTACACACGTGAGTCCTAGGGACGTCTTAAGACCTTTTAAATCTTTAGAAATGAAAAAGACTGCAGATCTTCATGGTCTCTCTGTTAAAGTCATTAACTCCGTGATTGATTGCATAGCTCCCTATCTATCATGTATATTTAACAAATGTGTAGACAATGGTGTGTTTCCAGATTTAATGAAGCACAGTAAAGTCATTCCATTGTTTAAAGCTGGTAGTACTTCTGACCCTACTAATTTTAGACCAATATCTATACTACCCACGCTTAGTAAAATATTTGAAAAAATGTTATTACTGCAATTACTTCAACATTTCAATTTAAACAATTTAATGTCTAATAAACAATTTGGTTTCTCAAAGGGTCGCTCTACAACCGATGCTGGTGTTGAGTTAATAAATCATGTTTTTCAGGCTTGGGAGGAGTCCAAAGATGCTATTGGTGTCTTTTGTGACCTTTCCAAAGCCTTCGATTGCGTTTGTCATGATATATTGATCGCGAAACTTCGTCACTATGGAATAACAGATAATGCCATCGCTCTTTTGGAGTCGTACCTTAGTGGCCGCGTTCAGAGGGTTGATGTGCATGGCTCCAGATCATGTGGATCTAACGTCACTATAGGCGTCCCGCAGGGCTCAATTCTAGGTCCATTTCTATTCCTAGTTTACATAAACGACCTACCTAGTCTTGTAAAACATGAGGTGGTGCTGTCTGCAGATGATACCTCCTTACTTTTTAAAGTAAAGAGACGACAAGATTCCTTTGACGATGTAAACAACGACATTTCAGAGATAGTGGATTGGTTTACTGTAAACAACCTGCTACTTAATGAAAATAAAACAAAATATGTTTATTTTACGTTATCGAATGTTAGTAGGCCGCTCGATTCTATTATTGTAAAAAATAAGGAATTGGACCTCACGGATACTGCTGTATTTTTGGGAATTACTTTGGACGCTAAGTTGCAATGGAGTCCTCATATTGATAAGTTGTCCAAAAGGCTCAGCTCAGCAGCATTCGCGGTCAAAAAAATTCGTTTAATAACCGATGTAGAAACCGCGCGATTAGTTTATTTTGCCTAATTCCACAGTCTGATGTCGTACGGCATCTTGCTGTGGGGTCATGCTGCAGATGTGAACAGCATTTTTGTTCTGCAAAAGCGGGCCATTCGGGCGATTTACAAATTGGGACCCAAGATGTCACTTAGAAATAAATTTAAAGAAATTAATATTTTAACTTTGGCATCACAATATATCTTTGAAAATTTAATATATGTAAAAAAAACATATAGGATTATTTGCAAAAAATAGCGATCGGCACATTGTTAATACCCGGAATAAAAATAAACTTGCTTTACAAGTCAGTCGATTACATAAGATTACTAAATCTTTTAAGGGGCAATGTATACGTTTTTACAATAAGATTCCCATTGACATTCAGAATTTGCCTTTCAACTGCTTTAAGACAGTAGTTAAACAAAAACTTTACAAAAAAGGTTATTATAAAGTTAGTGATTATTTAGAAGATATGAATGCATGGGATTAACTGTCTGAGAACAGATATTAGGCAGCTAAATTACTCAATTGTATATAAATATTTTATGTTTATTTTTATTTTTTTTAAAGAACGTCTATGGCCCTGTGCCGAGGTTTTTCTTGCAGCTTCTTTTCCCCGGCTATACAGGTTGTGAGAAGCTGCAGTAGTTTTAGGCGGATGAGACGTTCGTTATGTAAAAATTGACGATTCAAAGTGTAACTATGTTACCTACTGAATAAAGATATTTTTGAATTTGAATTTGAATAAAAGGGCTGTTCTCTGATGGCCTTACCCACTTTCCCGCTGCAGGCCCGCTTGTTGCATCACATCAATTATAATGAGATATAAAATAATATTAATTATTTTATTAGTCTTAACTACATAAGCTTATACACGCCATACAGTTCATCACCAACTGTGGTTTTTGGGATCACAGCCGTAAGTTTTACATATGTTATGTTTGAGATACCTGAACTGACTGGCTGAACCGTTGGGCAAAACGCCCCCAAGTTACATTTAGGAACGAATTGAGAATGTCAGCCATTTTTCAAGCATCATACCCTATTATACCTGCCACTGGGTCGGAAAACGTTAACAATTTCTAACATGTTATTCCATTCGTGTACGAAAACGTGAGATTTTGTGTAGCATCGAGCTGGGCAGTAAGTAATTCAATTTCACTTTTCTAATGGCTACGCGACACGGTCAACCTGGCTTTAATTCACTCATAGACCGCGATCACGTGTTTTAACACTATTTGAATTACATATACGATTACCATAATTATGCTGAGGCTCACCCAAAGTGAAAATAATTCACTACGTTTTAAGCACGTCTTCAACCAAATGTAGAAGGTGTAAAATATACACTACTAATATGTTCCACTGCAAATCGCGGAAAAAAATAACGATCGGCATATTTTTTGTTTAGTGAATGCTTTCTTTCCTTCTATTTATTCTATGATCGATAATGTACTTCATATTATCCTTAAGTCACGAGAAAAGTCAGGTACAAGTTGCTCCAGCGCATTATACAGACATATTTCGGGAAAAGATGGACTTATTGTAGATTTGCCGCTGATGGCATTAACTTCTTGACCGGGCAAATGGGAAGCGCTGAAGGCTCTCACCCGGTAGATGTGTCGGCCGAAGGTGGCACTCCTGGCTTAGGAACTTCAGAGATTGATTAGGCTGCAGCACTATCACGGTTTTAGAGCTGCAGCCTCCAAAATAATAAAAGCCTTGATGCTGTTCAACCTCCGATTGGAGTGAAACAGGAAGGAGGAGATATTACTCTTACTAAAACAATTTTTACTGTGTCATCGTGTACCTACCAATATAATTATCTAAGAAACAGCACATAGAATTGTTAAATGGTAAATCCAAACTCTTTGTTTTTCTGAAAGAAAGAACTCTGTATAAGATACGAGAAACCAGCGCACAATAAGAGATATTTTTTAAAATATTTTGCTTTTAACTATGTATCTTAAACGATCATTCATTACGCTCAGTATCGTGTCAACGAAGAATGATTTAGAACGATTTGCATTAAGTCCAATTTATGATAGATGAAATGAAAATAAATATTAATGAAAAAGGTGATAAAAATAACATTTGCTTTGATGCCAGCAGCAAGCTACTCAGTAAGCGGCTCTCAATATTCTCATAAAATTAATTTCAGTCCTTGATTGCATTCTGTCAATTCCATATATAATCGTTAAATTACTTTACGAGACTAGGCTTGTTCCGATCACTGTATTATGAAGTATTGTAATTTCGCTCAGGGCAGAACAATTGTGTACCAATATGTTTCCAAATAACCGTTTTCCTACAGCTATTGTGTTGGATAATTTAATTCTCCCCATTCATCCGCCCACTCGCGTCAGTAACATAATTATTTTAGCTTAAAATCAATTGATGTCCGCTCTACCAAATTCCTTGGGCAAAGATGAAATAAAATATAATGTGAAAAAAGGTTACTTGACGTCAAATTAACTTTAATTACTTGCTTTAAATACATCAAAGGGGTCTCAATATACTTATACAAAATCTTTGAAATGAAGGGAAACATTCAAACGTTCTGTAGAACGAAGTGGATAAGAAAAAAATGGAATTTCGACAAGCCTGTAGATGTCAGAGGAATTTCCATTTAAGGTTTCCTTCCCGCGGATTCCTATCGCTGCGTTGAAATCCATCGAAGCATTAAGTGGAAGGGGGCATTATTGTGCGGCTCCCTTGCCTCCGACTGTCAGGCCAGAGGTTACGCTGAGAATAAACGCCGAACAATGACAAGTATTAGACTAGTGAAAAATTCCACTCAGAAAGGTTCGATTACTTACATCTGAAATCCACTAGACATTAGTAGGATGGCAATTTTGTATTAAAGTATCCATCCGATTAATGTGATGGAAATTGTTAGTTTCCAGAGCGATCTACTCAAATTAAACTGTAAAAACATCATGAATAGAAACGTGATGCTAGCAAGCTTAGCGTTCGGACTTAATATTATAACACCAATTTCACTCTACTATGAAATTTTAATATACCATATTCCAAAATTAAATTTCCCTGGGTAAATTCTTATTTGCATTAGAAGCTTAGAACCGTTTTAAAATTTAGGTCAACCGGTTTAACCAATTTGTGGACAGGCTTAAAACATTAACCAAATTGTTTTATGAAATTTGAAAGAAACAAGTTTAAACGATTTGTACTACCGGAAATAAACTTTTTGTACACCTCTCCTCATCATCAATCAGCCTGCATCATCCCACTGTTGGGTATAGACCTCCTCGATTTCTCACTATCCTTTCCGGTCCTGTGCTTACCTCATCCACAAAATTACCGCAGTTGCAACGATACCTCTACGAATCACAAATTTTCAATACGGTAAGACTATCTAATAAAAATACATTACATTATCCTAGTTATATATAAAAAATATACTTCAAATATACTCATAAATTTCTCTATATACTGAGAAAAGAACGTTTTATAAAAAAGCTCCCACAAAAACCTGTCTGTGTAAAAACCATCTTGATTGACATACTTTGCGGTACGCGCAAATGTCTTTCACTAGCGCGCCTTATTCCATTTCTTTTTTATATTACATATTACGTACATCTATAGTAATATTAAGGTGCGTACTGACTAACGTTACGAGGTGTAATGTAACATTCGCATCGAGCATGTTACGCTGTGTTTTAAAATCGGCGTAGCATGTTCGTCAAAACTCTGTGCTCCGCTTTCGCCGTTAGTTCACTCCAGATGGCCGACAGTGAGGACGTGTTGGTATCTTCTCTTTGATTCTACTTAATTATTGTTTCATCTAAATTAAGAAGAAGAAAATACGTTACTGGTAATCAAACTTATTTAAAAACAAAGGCGAATGTGGTGACTTCTCCTTGATAGCAATTTTAAAAACCAAATGATTACTGGTCAGCGACTTGCAAGAGCGTACTGACCGAACCGCGTGACACTCAAAGGATTCGCCAAAAAACCGACAGCCAACGAGCGACTCGTTGCTCACTGGTTTCCCCGTAACACAACATACTGACTGCACGAATGCTCGCTGTGTAACATGTTACATTGCACCTCGTAACGTTAGTCAGTACCCACCTTTATATAACAATGACCTACATAAGTAAATATATCACTAGCAGTCACTTCTGATAGTTGGTCCTTTTATTTTAAACGTCATAAATACTCGATATCTCTCATCTTGCTCCGTAGCGGATGGTATTGTATTGTGCACGGAGTAGAGAAATATATTGCGTTGAAATAAGCGGCCGAGTCGTAAGTCAGCGATGTGCGCTCGTGCCGAATCTCATTCCGGGCGATTGATGCAGGGACTGCTCCCCGCCCCACGCAATTACACCAACCCTTTTAATTGTTCTAAATGTTTCCACTAAACCAGCCAATAAAACTATTAGGCCCAATCCATTTGCTTCTTCCGCCCACTCCACGGTCTACCGTTTCTGGAAGGGGATAAAATTAAATAACAACATTCCTAAACAAAGTTGAGAGTAAGTAAATACTAAGCAAATGCCACAAAAGCCCAGGAAATGTATGTTTAATTTCAAGAACTTGGATGGAGCGTCTGAAAACGAAATCTAATCTGTGGATTCGTAGGCGCTCACAAAGTAATATTTCTGTTGGATATAGCCTTTTGTTAATTCCAGGAATTATGGGGGAGTGGTGGTTTTGATGTCATTTATTGTAGATTTGCGGCGCGTAGCATTATTAATTCGACACAAAAATCCGGGGCGGCCAGGAAGTTTCTCCACGGTTTCATACAAACTCCCGCATGCCGCTTCGCGTACCGCCTTTGTGTGCACTAAGCTCAAATAGCACACCTGGGGCCTTCTCTCACAATGATTTCACCAGGCATAGATAGAATCTTAATTCTACCTGCCTAACAAATAATGAAACCTATAGGACGACAGAAACGCAAAAACGAGCCTCTCGTAGTTGTGCGGCAACCTACATAGCGGCGGCTAAAAAACAGAAGTGGTCCAAACACAATCGAAGTGTTCAGGCGTGGATGGAGATTGCTATGGACGCTTTTCACTGTCTCCAGTGGAGCGCGAAAACACCACCGATATCGCACCGCACCCCTCTCTCGCACCTCACCCCCCGCACTCCAGTCTATATCCACTGTCTACCGATACCTGTCGAATTTACATGTACCCCACGTCCCTGTCATAAATTGCATTGAGCTCAATATATTTGCACAAAACCGTATTGAAAACACGAAAAGTCGATTTGCGCGGTAAATTTCTTTATTACCATACGCACTTTAGTGCTACGAACAACGTCGCTCGTAAACCATCTAGTTGTTGTTTCGCTAGTACCCGTATTATTTATTGCTTTTTAGGATAATACTTGAGCTTAAAATCTTGCCCCGGGGAAATATGAATGTTTCGTTTCTATACAATATAGCATATAAGTACCTATCTAGATTCCTTTAAGGAATAGTAAAACCCTAATCCAACCAACCAGAAGCGCTTCCTTCGCTCGGCTCTTCGTTTACCAGTATTTTATTGTGTTTTAGAAATAATGTCTATTCAGGCGAAGGCGAATGACAGGAGTCCTAGTACAGCTTTGCAGTAGACTATACTGGGCGCCATCTCAGTCGCGTCAGACCGAGTACCGCGGGGCAGAAGGCAAGAGGGAAACCACTGCTCTATTTTTCACTAAAAAGTAGCATGGAGGATGCTACACCGACAAGAGTGGCTCTTAAATTAGTGATGAGTCTATTCAAACCATCTTGTAAATAGTAATACTGCTATCTCTGTCTTATCCACTAGATGGACTTCCAAACAAACTGTTAAAATGTATCTTTTTCTTTCATCCTGACGTTCTGGCTGGTTGTCTTTATCGCTTCCACATTTCAAACTTCCAGAGCGTTCCAATTTCGAGTACATTTTTGCGTTATTCACTGCTTGACCGGTCAATGTGGTGTCGTGTAATAAATACCGGGTGAGACCATCAGCGCTCCCCATTTGTCCGGCCAAGTAGTTAATGCCATCTGCGGCAAATCTACAATAAGTCACGTCAAAAAAAATGTCCTTTAGTAAGTAATACTAACCTGTTCTATTTCCGAGGTTTTCTATGTGACTATGACATCGGCAAGACACTAGCTTTTCTAAATCAAAATATCATTTTTTGCCAATATTGTTTTAGCTGATATCGGTTTCCATTAGGCTTTGTTGATTCAATGAGGTGAATTGAGTTCCAAGAAACTGATGGCATATTAAAATACAAATACTTTATTGCAGTATAGCATAGTATAGCCTAGTAAATAGCATTGGTAGCCTTATCACCATTGTAATGTAACATCTTCGTATTATTTTTGTGCTTCATAGTACGTACCTACTTGCAACTTTATAGATGTTTATGTTTTCCAACTACTTAAATATTAATGTTAATGTGTGTATATTTTAATGTTATAAATGTATATGTGTGTCGTAGATTTTACCTAAATAAACTTTATTATTATTATTATTATTATTATTATTATTATTATTATGTATTCTTCTTCTATCGTGTGGGTTGTAAGGTGAATTACCAACCTCATCAACCCTGGTGTCAGGGTTACAATTGAGCCGCCAAAGGCCCCTGACATGGCTCATGTAACGACTACTTATTTACATCAGTAAGTAGTAACCGGGACAAACTTACGTGCCTTCCGAAGCACGGATCGTCTTACTTTTTGGACAATCAGGTGATCAACCTGTGATGTCCTAACCAAACTAGGGATCACAAAGTGATTTTTGTGATATGTCCCTACCGGGATTCGAACCCGGGACCTCCGGATCGTGAGCCCAACGCTCAACCACTGGACCACGGAGGCCGTTATGTTAATAGATGTATTGATTTATGTATAACATCGTTTTAATTCTATCTCGGTGATCACCCTTTTAAATCTACATCATCAGAAGTACAGAAAAGTATGTGTCCTTTTGTGGGGTACCTTTTTGGGACTTTTTAAGAGTATATTATGCGCATAAACACGACCCCACGGTGACAAAGTCGCTGGCAACAACAGTAATTTCAGCAAATCGACGCCGTATATAACAGTCATTAATAAGTAGGTTAAACACTTCCCGATACTTAATGATCGTCTATACTTACCTAAATAACGACTTTTATGTCATTATGTCCGATAAACTTGTAAAGTATTGTACCTACTATTAGGCTGCGTTTCCATTGACGCGGAGCTGTGCGGAGAGGAGCGGAGATGTGCAGGAATCGACCAATCACCGTGAGGGAGAGAGTGACAGAGCGTCTTCGTTTTTCGCGCTCTTGAACGCTGTGATTGGTCAAATCCGCACATCTCCGCTCTTCTCCGCCCATCACCGCGTCAGTAGAAACCCGGCCTCATACTTGTAGTAAATTGGACTGTCTACTCATAAATACAGGCACATACACATTCTTACAGCTCTGAAAGTAAGAAGCGTCGACTATTTTTTTTTTTTTTACCTAAAATGATATACATAGTCTCTAGCCTATTTCCCAGCGGCCAATCTGGCGGGAATCTGGGAGCACGGGAGTGCCCCCGCCAAGACGAGTAAAGCGAAACGCAAGGGCAACAGCACTACCTACATTTTCGTTGAAACGAAACGTTATGTTATCGAAACGTTTCGTTGATTTTTTGAACCCTAATAACTCTGGTTTGGATTATTTCCATTTATCTGAAATTAATTCCCTGTAAACTAGGAAATGTTTCTTCTTAGAGATTGAATGATGGACTGTCATGTTTGAAACGATTTTAGGTTGATCATTGGAGGAATGGATAATGGATGGAAGAACCATAAATTACTTTTATTTAGCCTTCGTCGGTTCCTCCTAAGCATTTGCTGTAAGATTAATGTGGACTGATTGATGATTATATTATAAGTTTATTCGCAAATAAGACGATGACATCAATCACCATTTGAGAAATGCCTGCTACATTTTGTTGATTTGCACTAGTCGGTTAATTTATCTAAAGTGCACTTTTCACTAACACAGATTGCTCGACCTGTATAGACGGCGATACGGCTCACCACCTATCACGTTGGTCTAACATGACGCTCGGTGAGGTATGGGTACTTAATTTACCTTGCGATGGATGTACCCCAACTACCCCAATTGGGAAGTCAGTCGTGCGTGAGCTTATGTGTTGCTATTTCCTCTCTCTCATAGAAATCTCTCATTCTTCTTCAGATATTTCTCCTTACTTGTCTGTCAGATACGCATATTGATAACCTTATGCTATGGCACAGTATCGTCGCATTTTATATTATATTTTATTATTAGGTATACACACCACTGCCCTATTTATCCTTTAAAAGTATCACGGAGAATGCTACACCGACAAGGGCGTGGCTCTTAAATTAATGATGTAATACCAATCGCTTGCGGTTCACTCTGTAACAGGGTGGTCCAGTAGGTAAGCGTCAGACTCATGATACAGAGGCCGTAGGTTTGAATCCCACTGGGGATATAATCGCTTTGTAAACCAAAATATTGCTGGCTAATCACCCGATTGTCCGAAATTAAGATGGCAAAGCAGTCGGTGCAGTCAGGGCCCTATAGCGGTTTATTAGTAACCCTGACACCAGGATTGATGAGGTGGTTAAAAAGGGCCATATTGAAGCAACTCATCTAAAAAGCAATATTGCTATTTGACATTGTGTACTTACTTATACATCCCTTTACTTTATTTTTTAACTGTCAAATTGCAGTTATTACTTATTTAGATACGATTGCTTTCATCTATATTGGGACGAATATCAGAATAAAACTCGTATCTCTTCTCAACCCGATAAACATGTGGATGTGACTATCGATAGGTGCGAAAGCATATCGGCTTCAAGAAACGGTTTTATATTAATGGTAATTGATCGTAATAGTTACAAATACTTAGTATACAATAGTTTCTTGAGGTTTTTGGTCGGGATAATCTGCATCGCCAGGCAACATCCGCATGCTCCTCATTCCCATCACCGCATTTCTAAACAAATTCTTCTGTGTATATTGTCCTAAACAGTCATGCATTCCTGCGATAGTTACATCTGGAATGTGATTAAGTCAATTACGATACTGAACTGTATTAGTGCTTCTTACAGTTGTGTTTTTTATATTATTACTTAGACATAACTAAGATAGACAAGTTAAGATTAGTTTTACTATTATACAAAGTAGATTGTTACTACTCCGTAGTGTAGAGGGAGATAATGCGACTGTATGCGGTCGAAGTGCAGTCGCACTAGCCTTCGTTTTCTTGTTCTTTTTCTAGCAAATGATTGGCGGTTTGAGTGACAGGAAAGGATAAAAGCATAGGAAAGTGCGATGCGATGCGGCAAGATGTATTCGTACGAACCGACAGAGGAACAATGTCTTCTTTAACATGTTGAATCATTACAGGCCGCGTGGACACAGTCTAATACGCGTAACGGCCTCTGTGGTCCAGTGGTTGAGCATTGTACTCACAATCCGCAGGTCCTCGGTTCGAATCCCGGTGGGGATTCATATCATGAAAATCACTTTGTGATCCCTAGTTTGGTTAGAACATTACAGACTGATCACCTCATTGTCTGAAAGTAAGATGATCCGTGCTACTTATTAAGCCGGTTACTACTTACTGACGTAAGTTAGTAATTGTTACATGAGTCATGTCAGGGGCCTTTAACAGCTCAAAAGTAACCCTGACACCAGGGTTGCTGAGGTTGGTAATCCACCTCACAACCCACTCGATAGAAGAAGAATACGTTGGTCCGACCAGATCCGCACCACTCTTGAGTCTACTGTTCACAGCTCCATCCACACCGCCGGCGACAGAAACAGATGGAGAAAGATCGTATGAGAGAAAGTGACGCAAAAGGGAGGTCACGACTAGGGAAGGCAGATCGGGATCCCGCGAGATTTCGTCTAATTTTTCGGGATCAATCCCGAAGCATAATATAACGATATTGATGGGATTGGGCGAATGTCTCTGAGTTATACTTTTTGTTTTAATTATGCTGATTTCCAAAGAAAACTTAATTATTTAGTTAGTTATATTGAAGAATAAACAATTTGTTTTCTTTCAAAAAAATAGTTTGTTTTAATTAACCTCACTATCACCAACAAGCAGTTTTCATCGTTTTCAGCGATCCTAACTTTTCATTTTTTTTATGAACTAGACGAGATCCTGAAAATTTCCAATTCTGCGGGATCTCGAATTTGCGATCTCGAGTCAGATTGAATTCCCTAGTCACGACCCTAAGCGTTGAGGAATACGACGCAAGGAGGAGGACGGGCCATAGGCTGATCACCCTTTAAATACTTACTTATTGCTAACGAACAGGATAACAGGTCCAGATGACAGTGGTTGATTATAATCCGCTTCATCGGTTTAGCTTTCATAATCCATTTACCGCAGACAGGGTCATAAATATCCGGGCAACTAATAGGACAAGTATGGTTGCAGAATTCTATATCACCCGTTGGTACTTGGTCGCCATCATCAGCGCGACGTGATTTAAATATCCGCTTCTTTTTAATTATATTACAAAACATATCTGGAACATGCTTCAGCACTGCAATAAAGTTTAAATTTCAGTTAACATAATACCATAGAATAAGCAATAATACTACGTATAAAACGCCACACAGTTTTTAGATTAAACTTGTACTTATAGACAATAGGGTAACCTTGTCAAATAATATAGGTACTTACTTACTCTTTACGAAACCTTACAACGATAGATCTCTATGGAATTTGTACAAAAATACAAATAAATCAAATCAGTTGAAATCAAATCAAAATAGATTGACTTTTAATCATCTTAGACTGGCCTCTATTTTTATACGAGTATTAGCATTTTACCAAATTTTCAGCAGCATTTTCATTTTGGTATGATTTTTTAATCGTTCAGCTGCTTGTCTTCCCGGGCTTGTAGTAAAAACCGATAGAGGGATTGTGTCCTCTAACATGTTGGACTAATGTTATGGGCGATAGCCTGATCCCTTATCACCGTAAGGTTCATCATATCCAGCTTACGACATCGTATCAACAGTGGCTGTAAGTTGTCTTTGATTATTTGTGGCTCTGCCCACCGGGCATAAGTTTATGTATGTATGTACCAAATTTTACCACCCATGTCTTCTTTGAATTGGCATCGGAATTTCATCAAGATACACAGGTTATGGTACTTCCTGAATATGTAAGTGCCATCGCGGGATGTCGTCATACCACAGACGGGGTCAAACAGCAACGAACACTTGATGGCGTCACAATCAACTAGCGTCGCCATCAGCTTTACAGACGCTGTAACAACGCTTAGACATTATACTTAACCTCCTAAGGTCGAGATTTCCAGACACAATAGTTAAACAATGGGGTTTGGATATTAAAGGCAGAAGCTTTTTTTCATATAAAATGCAAAAGCATCTTTTTAAAAACACTTATAGACTAATATTATTTGAAAATATTACTACTTATTAGCTTATTAGTTAAATTTGGTACAATATTTTCGCAAATTAGGAAAAAATCTTCACCAACCCACACTGGAGTAGCATGGTTAAGTATGCTCCATACCCCCTCCGATTGATTGAGGGGAGACCTGTGTCCACCAGTGGGCTAGTAGGGTATTTCTTATGTTATGTAAAAATAAAAATATTGTAAGTACGAGATGCAGTACTTATTACGACAACAATAGTATCTACTATATTTTAGATTATAATAGTAAGTAGTTTAACGTTAAGTTTATCTTTATATTGACATGCTACAGAATAATTTGGTATATATGCTTGCCAATATAAACAGCATTTACCGTAAATTAAAATTAACAAACTATATATAAATAACAAATAAATATATATATTTTTTTACACATGTTTTCATAGACAATTTTAACAAAATATAAATGTAAGTACATTTCAATCAAAACGATTTACCGATATTTATCGATGTCTGGCAATTTGGCATCAACTTCGATGTTTATAGTTAATATATTATATAGTTTATATTATAGATACGTCAACAAAAGCTACAATATTAGGGACAATCAAGTACTTACAGTAAATGAAGTATAAAAATACTATGTATTTACATAACATACTCAATACTTTATTTCTAATATAACTTTACAGCCATGTCCCGTATATGTACTTAGCTCAATTGGCAATCAATTTTTAATGTTTGCTGTCGAGTTTACGACTTCATAGCAATAATATCCTAAATAGGAAAAGCTTGTTTATCCAATACCTCTAGAAAAATGAAGCGGACATAAATATTTAGTTTTGTTAAGTGTAAAGAAATGACTGAAATCATTTAGCGGGTTTCAAATATTTAAACCATTATACTAAGTATACAAAATAATATTTTCTCTAAACAAGATCGGTTGGCACAAAGGTTTTGCGTACCTACTACACTAAAAAATATGGCTAAAACTTTCACGCTTCAACCAATTTTGATAATATAGGCATGGTGTAATTTAATCACTACATAAGTAGTATAAAACAAAGTCGCTTTTTCTGTCCCTATATCCCTATTTACGCTTAAATCTTTAAAACTGCGCACCGGATTTTGATGCGGTTTTTTTTTAAATAGATAGAGTGATTCAAGAGAAAAGTTTATATGTATAATAACATCCATTAAGTAGTGCAGAAATACTGTTATTTTTGAGGTTTCTAATGTGATGTCGTAAATAATTTCATTTTTTTCCTCAGCATTGCACCCGAGCGAAGCCCGGGCGGGTTGCTAGGGTTGAATAAAGGCCGGGTCGAGGTCCTATTTTAGCTAACATAAAAATTTTATAGTCATTTTGCGATCAAGGAAATTTGCAACAAGGTCAATATAAGATTTAGGTGAAATGATCTAGTCGCTTTGTGATATAGTCTTTAGATGTGCAGTGAGTCATATTGCTATCTAGACAATCTGCGACGTACAGTCATGAACAATATCATATACCCACTTTAGAACCCTGTCGCACTAACATAATTATTTGACATTTAATGAGACTTACCGGTCAATTTGTCGAAAAAGTTAATGTTACATGGTATCAAAGTGTATACATATTAGTACTCGTGACCGTACCAAAGGGAGGAAACGCCCAATCTGACCTTCCTAGTCCTAACCGAAGAACAAAACCTGCCCAATAATTTATTTTTTTAAAATGCATAAACATACATAGGCACAAAAGATTACACCTATTTCCCATTGAGGTAGGCAGAGAGCACGGAATTCCACTTACTAGGTTGACACAGCACTTTCGCTTCAACCACTCTCATCACAGTATTCATTCATGCTCGCCAGTTTAAAATACCCTTGACGTGGCCTTTCTTAAAACGTCCATGACGCAAACATGAAAAAAACTTTTTTTTTGTATAACATACATACATAAACTCACGCCTATTTACCACCGGGGTAAGCAGAGACTATAGAATTCCATTTGCTTCGATCCTGACACGTTTATCTTGCTTCCTCCACGTTTATCAATCGCTTCATACACGCACGCCGGTACAATGTAGATCGTACAAACCAAAAAAATAGATGGCAAAAAAAATCGCTAGGTACCAATCAATGAAAAATGAATATGATTATAATACTTTTTCTCTTGATTTATGGCCGACTCAAGCGCACGTAATATAAGCCCAAAACGGTCATCTACCTCACAACACCTATTTGTTTGCAACTACAGTTACTAAGACAGGTGTTAGCTTGTAACTAATGTTCGTGGAACTTGAAAGTGGTTCAAAGGTGCTGTATAAGTTTGAATGTTCATCACAAGTTGCTTCGCTTCCCATTTACCCTGTATAACAAACTTGCCGTATTTTGTACGTCACCCATTTGAGGCAGCAGCAGTGATACAATACAACGTATAAGTTAGGGGCTAAGTAATAAATTGGGCATTATACATAATGCCTATGGCCATAATACATGGTATACATGGTATGGTATATGGTATGGCTGGTTGCCTGGAAGAAATTGCTGCTTAGCAATAAGGCCGCCAGATTGTACTGTATCTATCATCATCTGTGTTAATTTGTTTTGTATATTGTGTGCAATAAAGTATATTTGATTTGATTTTGATTTGATTTGATAATTAATAATGTCCAATATGAGAGTGCAATGAGGGGCTTTCCAATCGGCGTTTCCCAAAAACACGATAGATGGCGTTGTTCACTTTTAACGTGATAATTACCTATTTTTTCCCTATTCCCTCATTTGATAATAATTATTCAAATTATCAAATCGACCGGGCATTATATATATTTTCCATCACCTTTTGGGCAGAGTAATAAAGGACATACTATCTCTTGATATAATTCGCGCCGCGCGCGATACGGTTTCTGTGCCGCGAGGGCAGATAGTTTATATTTATACATTTGTACACTGCGCTAACCCGCTTCTATTATATTTATATACAATTTTCCTGTAGATACCTAAAGGTTACCTGGAAGAAATTGCTTCAGGATCAATAAGGTTGCCTTTCTGTATGTTTGCCCTATTTTCTGTACCCTGTGTCCTTTGCTTAATAAAGTTTATTTATCTTAGCTTATCTTAAATTAATTATGTGTGCGTATAGTTTTAGAGAAATGCAAATCATAACATTAAAAGCATGCAAGGCCTATGGTTCTCGAGATTAACCTTAACTAGGATATCAAAGAGTATATACAAACTTTATTTTATAGGTACTATGCACTATGTGATGTTCTCACACTCACACACACACACACACACACACACACACACACTCATCATCTCTCCCTAGCATGATCCCGTTTTTCACAGGGTCCGCTTACCTAACCTGAAGATTTGACAGGTACGGTTTTTACAGAAGCGACTGCCTGTCTGACCTTCCAACCCGCGAAGGAAAAACCTGCAAAATACAGGTTACGTCACATACCTCTGCAAATGCATTTCTCGGGAATGTGGGTTTCCTCACGGTGTTTTCCTTCACCGCCGAGCACGTGAATGTGATGATTCCCAGTAAATAATTTTCTAGCTACTACGTCATTCTATTAGAAATAGAGGCAGAATTTCAACACACGATTAATCGATTATTAATTCTCACGTAACTGCATTAAATGGCAAATGAGCAAAATCATTTGAATAGTGTATATTTGCTCAGTCCTCATGTCCGCTAATTGCATCGTTTTGCTTCACTATCATGTTCTAATTATATCAGTTACGGGCCCTTTCAGCAGACAAAGTGCTATGTATCAATTAGTATCTACCTGGTAGTAGTAGTCAGTGTTTCCGAAATATCGATACTTTTACAATCGATAATATTCATCTAAAAAAGAGCATTCTATGCCAATTGATACCTCGAAACCTCACAATTCTATCGACGGAATGCAATACTTTCGATACTATCGAAGCCTACGAAGCTCACAAAAACATAACTATCGATTGTTTGAGGTTATAATATTGCATATTATCAAAATATCGATAATTTGTTGATTTGTTTTTATTTGTTAGTTTCGAAAAAATCGATACAATCAGTATCTATCGATAAGGCAACGACTAACTACTATGTGACTACTATCGATAGACTATTGATCAATATATGACTATCGATAGGCAACACTGATAGAAGTACCTATTCAGTGGTAGGATTCACGTTACCTGCATGTTCGATTATAAATAACGATTCGACTTATCCACCCACCCATTTCGTGGCGCGTCTTATAGACCAAGTCCTCTCAGACAATAAAATACAGACTTTAGCTAAGGATAGACTGCTCCTCACAGGACCGGACAAGGGGCAAATCTACAATAAGTCATGTCATCGCAAAGATCTCTGAGCAGATCTATTTACTAGCGAGAAAGTAAGGAAATGTGAGAAAAGCGAACGTAATCTTAAAATCGTTTTAAGGGAGAAAAAGTTCCAGATTAGACTTAAATGTATATCCTCAAGCGTGTATGAAGACTTTGATTGAAATATGACTTAACTTTGCATTACGCCTGTATTCTGAGAAGGGTAGGCAGTGGTGTATAGTATGCACACCCATACTTCGCCAGCTATGTTTAAGGGTAAGTAGATGAAGCAAAAATGGTGTGTTACGATTATAAGCGATATTCCAAGAAATTCTATAGATGGTATGTACCAACCTCTACAAAATACAGATTTAAGTACCTCCCTATTATGTACGTATAATATAATCATTTCAGTTTAATTATTACAATATTACTTACACTCAATTCGTGCGAAAATCCGGTGACTTCTGATAGTATTATTTTGGGCCAGACGAAATCAGCCACATTTGCCTACCCAAATGATTGCAGTTGACATAATTTGTAGTGGAATGGAAATGATCAAGTCGACTGTAATCAACAGACTGTAACATGCGAATAGTAATTGGCATTAATTATATTATAGATTCAAAATACGGTCCAAGGGGGATAAATTATAATAAAATACTACTACTGTAGTATTTCTCTCGCTTCGTTCAGCTTTTCCTACCTACCTTCTTCGAGAATATATTTGGATGGAAATATATAATTAGATCTAATGTAGAATACTTCATACATTTTATCGACACTTTTAAATATCTTATCAAAATAGTCTAAATATATCGATAAGTCAATGGTATTACACATCAAAGAACATTTTTATGTTACAATTTTCATCTCTGACGACATAATTAATATGGAACAAACACATTTTTCATACAGATATTACAGATTTACAGCATTCCGGTACACTATGTATGTCGCACATGATTGGATAAACGTCCAGGGATAAGTCATTTTGCATACATAATGGCCACATCAGGGCAGCAACTGGATAGCCAATTAGCAGGAAAATGGTGAGTGCAATGACTGAAACTGAATATTCAGCGTTTTCCGCTCTCATTTGGCTAGATGTATGGCCTGGTTTAGCTGCCCATTTGTCTGCGGTTGCGATCGTGCGCTAAGCTGCCAATGCAGTTGGCTTCCATTTAGAAATGTGAATTACAGGCTACCGATGTATGCTGCATCATGAGCTATATTGAGGCCGCGAACTGGTAATCTGTGATGATTCAACACGACATCCGAAATAAAACTTCAGTACTAATTGTGGCAAGTTGTGATGTCGCGTCTGCAAAAACCGATAAAGATTACGGGCTTGTATTACGAGTCATCCCCGAATATATAAGTAGTTAAGGAAAATTTACTATAAGTCAAGTCAAAAAAGCACCTACCTATCTTGTAGATATTATATCAGTTGCTTATCGAAACTGCTGTATCGGGGCTCTAGGGCTGCTCTGCGTGGCTGCTTATAGTGGACGGATACTCAAGGCAACCACATAATTTACATTGCCTTTTCCCGCCGCCTGGCTGCCTACTGGACGGCAAACCTAAAAACTATATAATATTAAAAAGATATGATCGTAAAAAGTAATACTCCAAAAAAGTTTTGCTTATTAGCTTCCAATAAATTTTTAATTTGGAAATATAACCCGTTATTATGTCACAAATCTTTCGCTAAGTTTGTCCATAGTTTCTCTTAATAAAATATGTATATAAGAACGGACTTATATAAAAAGGACCGACTGTATGTACCTATTGAGTGAAGAATAAGGCTTCAACGATGTTAGAAGATGTGAATACGAGTCGGCGCGAAGTGTACGAAACCTTGAAATTGTGCAATTTCTGTTCCCGTTGCATAGGCATATCTTTCATAGATGACCCACCGCGTACCTTTATGGGTAAATTGAAGATTACTGCGTTGTATATCTTCTCCATCAGCGCCTTGGTCGGGCTGATAGCAGGCGAGTTCACATACGTTCTCAGCTTACTCGTTGGATCAACTTCGGTAGCGGAATTTGTTGCCAGCTTACATATCGTTGGATATGGCATCATGGGTGAGCATTTTCAGTGGTATCGATTCGGGCAACCACCATCTTAATTTTGCAGGATTAAACCCTGCTGCTTTTTCTTGCACATATCGTAAATATAAGATGACAGCGTCCTTGTATGAAACGATTGATGAATGCGGAGGAAGCAAGAGAAGTGTATCAGGATCGAAGCAAATGGAATTCCATAGTCTCTGGTTACCCCGATGGGAAATAGGCGTGAGTTTATGTATGAATGTAAGTTATTAAGCGCTATCTAACTGAAATTAGGTTAATTTTGTGTCCGCCTGAATAGGCACCATTATCCTGTAATTCTATTAGAAACGCCTTTCAAAATGTAGGAAACACTTTCTTGTACTCGTATTTGGTAATTGAAATATTATTAATTAGTTGAAATATGTACAGAAATATTAGGTATATTTTTCATGCATTATCCTATTGGTACATTGAAACTAACAACCCGCATAGCTAATAATACTTTGGCAAACTCTACTTTCGTGTCTGAAAGTCTTATAATTGTTTTACTTGCAGGCTTATGCAAATGCTTGATACTTTGGCTCAAGCGGCCTGTGTTTAGGCAGGTGGTAAACGAGCTGGTTAAGCTGTGGCCAGTGAACGTCGAGGATGAAGAAGGCGCAGCTCTCAAACGACGGAGTGTTAACGCACTTCGTCTTGGACAATTGAGTAAGGAATTATTTAACACCCTTCTTATTAGTACTCCCCCTTGTTATTAGTAAGTTCAGTCACTGTGGTCCTGTGGTACATTAGCTTACTTCTCTGGAAGGGCCGGTCTCTGGACTCCGGTACCAAACTTGCACTAATGAGTTTCCAATTGATCTTAAGTGCCGTGTTCACTAACATAGTGTGTTAGTGACTCGAATATTTATAGACGGCGACACGGCTCACCACCTATCACGTGGGTGAATATCAAAATTTCAGACAAACGTGGGTGAATATCAAAATGTGCCAAGTTTGGTGGCGAACTATCATATTCGTGAAAAATTGGGTTCCGACATGAAAAAGGATAGTTCTAGTTACGAGGTAACTTGTTCTTCGTAGCTAGAACTATCTTTTTTCACGTCGGAACCAAACTTGGCACATTTGAATATTCACCCACGTTTGTCTAACAAAAAACTTGGTGATGCGTGGGTACTTAATAGTTCGTCTTGCAATGGATGTATCTCTGACTACCCCAATTGGAATATAGTTAAGAGACTATTTTATGTTGTTTTTATTTAAGGTTACATGATATGGAATGTCGCTGGTTGCGCAATGTACGCTGTCACGCCTGTCATGCTTCACGTTTACCGACTAATTCGCAATGTACCTTCTGACCTCGGCTATGTTTGGGCAGCCACCTATCCCTTTGACAAAACCAAGCCTGGATATCACGAATTCATATTTGTCTACGAAGCTTTCTCAGGTAAGTAAGTAAATAATACGTATTCACACACGTATAAGTAAATTCATATATAAGTATTTTATTAATTAATTAATATTTTATTCAAATTTGTCAATAAAAGGTAATTAAAGACTGTTTTTAACCCCCGACGCAAAAACGACGGGGTGTTATAAATTTGACGTGTCTGTGTAAATGTATATGTATCTGTCTGTGGCATCGTACCTCCCAAACGGATGATCCGATTGAAATGCGGTTTTTTTTGTTTGGAAGGTATATTAGTCGAGAGTGTTCTTAGCTATGTTTGATGGAAATCGGTTCAGGTCTTTAAGGTCATCAGGTCGTTTGTTAAGTGTGATAGGAAAGTTACACGCTCAGTTTGCTTGCAAGCATATATGGGATAAGTTATTTTTTGCTTTTTATAGGATTTAGAGTTTTAACCTTTTGTCGTAATAATTGAGTACTTTTTTGATCGGGGTTTTTTAAAAATTTTAATTTAATGTTATGTTAAATAAATAACTAATTTGTAGATGCTACATACAATTATTGTCATATATATAAGTCTTAATTTTAGTAATTATCTTATTTATAACTAATAAATAAATATAACACAGTAGCACAGAGAAAAATACGGTAGAATATATTACATAAAATAGTATTAACATATATCAGCATACCGGTCAAATTGTACATAAAGCTGACACGGCAAAGTATTAATTTATGTTCCAACGCTGTCCAGCAAACCAGATTTATTCCAAACTAGCAAAATATACGAAAACGAGGAGTTTATTGGAAGAGAATATTTGGTATTTTATATATTTGATACTTACAAATAAACTATACAAGTAAAAATGCTACTTATAACCACACCGCATTATTACAACGTAAACTAGAGATACTACAGGTTTGGCACTAGGTTTAAAACCTGGATTAAAATGAATGAATATTATAAAACTGGGTACTAAGAAACCTCCTCCTCTAACATGATGGACTAATGTTATGGGCGATAGGCTGATCCCTTACCACCATAAGGTTCGTCATATCCAACTTACGACATCACCAACAGTGGCTGCAAGTTGTCATTGATTACTTGTGGCTCTGCCCACCCCGTTAGGGATTGCAGGCGTGAGTTTATGTATGTATGTACTAAGAAAAGCCATCAAAAATGATGAAAAAAGTGAAAGTGTTATTTGAAGTTGTTGATTAGCCATGAAAAGTGATGTGATTGAAGTGTGTCAGGATCGAAGCAAATGGAATTCCATAGTCTCTGCTAAATACACTCACGCCTATTGCCCAGTGGGAAATAGGCGTGAATTTATGTTTGTATGTAAGAAAAGCCATGAAATCGTAGAAACTTTGTCATTACAAAACGAAGACTATAGGTATTATATTTTAATGAAGTTTACAATTTAGAGATAATATAACATAATATACATATATAAACAGTCTATATACGTCCCACTGCTGGGCACAGGCCTCCCCTCAGTCACCCGTCGGGGGTATGGAGCATACTCCACCGTCTGCTCCAATGCGGGTTGATAGAGGTGTTTTTACGGCTAATAGCCGGGACCAACGGCTTAACGTGCCCTCCGAAGCACGGAATCATCTTACTTTTTCGAACAATCAGGTGATTCAAGCCTGAAAAGTCCTTACCAAACAAAGGACAGTCTCACAAAGTGATTTCGAAAATGTCCCCATATAAATAAATTTAAAAGAATGGTTCGGGAAAAAATTACAGATAATTTATTTTTCAGGTCTTGTGTCCGTCTGGGGAATGTTAGGGTCTGATATGATGTTTACGACAATGGCAAGTAATATTACGATGTTGTTGCGATTCCTCCAGATCAAAATTCGCAATCTGGGTATAAACAAGTTAGGTCCCACGCCGGTCTTGACAGACGACAAATCTACGAACATCGACTGTTTCGACGAAATAGTCTCTGTTATTAAAATTCACCAACGGCTTATAAGGTACTTAAGTAATTTAAAAAAAAAATATAAGTGATATACGCCAGCTTTGCAACCAGTTGTAACTTTAGCCCGAAAACGGATCTGGGTACTCACATCTTTTCACACTTACGGCAAACTTATCACGACCTATGTATGTATAGATAAATGGAAGAAATCTCTTTGTTTATAGATAAGCTTGCCTGTACTATCTGTTTTCTTTGTATGTTTCTTGTGTCTGTTTTATTGTGTACAAATAAATAAATAAATAAATGGAAGTCATTATTCTTATGTAAATTTTCTATTTCCTCAGCTACAAGGACGATTTAGAAGAAGTCTTTTCAATGGTGAATCTCATCAATGTGTTGTTAAGTTCTATTAATATCTGCTGCGTTGTCTTCAATATAGTGGTATGTACTTAAGCTATTTACATGTTTTTTTTAATGGGGGGATCTCCCCTTGTAATTGGGTCCAAGGCCAAGGACGATGGTGATTATGATAAGGGGGAGTTTTATCATCAGCCCATTAACGTCCCCACTGCTCGGGCACGGGCCTTTCCTGTGGATGGATAGGGAGATCGGGCCTTAAACCATCGAGATGAAAGCTTTTTTTTGTGGTGACCCATCCTATGACCGGCCTTTGCGATAAAGGGGAGTATCGAACTTTTATTCAAACTTCTAACAGTAAGAGCATTAAGGCGCGCGGCCACTGTGGCGCACTTTGTAAGAAAATATATGTGGTTGTGTCCACTGCAACACACGGAGAGGCTACACATGAAATGACGTCATTGATACTGGCGTGGCTTGCTCGAATAGGCGGTTACATAGCACAACGCTGTCGACGCTTGTTTACGTTTCCACTGGAGTCCATGAATACGTTGCTGACGTTGGTAACTGACGTATCTGATATTTTTGGCGAATCTGATTTGCACCTTTTGCTATAGTCAATATATTTATGAAAACATTATGTATGTACTTCGTTTTGCGTCTGCGCACCTTAATATATCCTGCGTACCTGACCGCTTCCGTTTCACTAGGAGTCGAAGTGGTCGCCATGGCCGAAATCGGTCGGAGAGATCATCATCATGTATGTACTTAATACGTAAAAATGTATCTTTCCTTCCGAGAAACTGTGAAATACAATACAAGAAAAAAAATTAAAATTGCTATTTATAATTCTAGATTAAGTTAATTAAATTCATATTTTTTGGGGTTATTATGTATACGTTTTTTTACAATAAAATACCAGATAATATTTTAAATTTGTCAGAAAATAAATTTAAAGCTCATCTGAAGCTTATTTTATGTAATAAACCTTATTTATAAGATTAATGACTACCTAAATGATAAAAATGTCTGGTATTGAATGTGTTCCTGTAGTTAATAAATAACTTGTAATGACCCTTGTACCCTCATTGATTTAAAAGATATGTTGCTGTTGCAGTTTCTTGTCATTTCTTCTCCTCAGCCATAACACCTTGCGAAATGACGTAAATTCAAAAATGTTACATTGACCTTCAACAATTTTATCCATGATAATTACGTTGAATAAATGATTCTGATTCTGATTCGTAAACCCACGTTGATATAAACTCACGCAAATTAATACACGCAGCTAAAATGCGCCGCGTGCCCGAGCACGCATGCGCCGCTGTGGGCCCGCGCCTTCGTGGGTGTATGGACTTCCCACAAAGGCGGTCCTCCATGCATTGTGTAGATTATGTATTGTATTCGTTATAATGTTCGTTATGTGTTATTTTATATGTATATATTGTTTAAAGTAGCTGTTGGTTTTCCGAAAATAAATAAATAAATAATATTAGTAAATATGAACCAATAATGTAATCGGAGTTATTTATATGCAGCTTTTAGAGCCGTGGATGGACATGAGCAATAAATTGTTCCTGGGAGCTGCATTAACGCAAGTGGGTATACTTTGCTGGTACGCTGACGACATATACAAAGCTGTAAGTATTTTAATAGATGTTTGATAATATTTTTCATCGAAAATGTTAATACATTCATATTTTTTTTACTTATCTATATTTCTATATTTTATCTAGTGTAAAAAATACAGAATTAGTAATTAGTCCATCTTGCGATAGATGTACCTCTTAGCCTAATTTGGATAACATAGTCGTGAACTTATATATTGTTAGATAGAAAATAATCGATCGACCTAGTATTGACTGACATCACTATGCTAATGAACGTCACAACACTAGCTTACGTACTTTTACAGATCTAATTCTTACCGCACATTTATAGACTATTATAAAATATTATCTTTATTGAAATACATCACTTATCGTACTGAACTGGTTGTTCTGTTTAATACTACGTAAGTATGTGTAAAAAATTTAAATAATTAGCTTGAACTAGCAGTCTTCTTCTATCGTGTGGGTTGAGAGGTGGATCACCTCAGCAACCCTGGTGTCAGGGTTATTATTGGGCCGCCAAAGGCCCCTGACATGGCTCATATAACGATTACTCACTTACACCTGTAAGTAGTAACCGGGACCAACGACTTAACGTCCCTTCCGAAGCACAGATCATCTTACTTTCGGACAATCAGGTGATCAGCCTGTAATGCCCTAACCAAACTAGAGATCACAAAGTGATTTTTGCAATACATACCCACTGGGATTCGAACCCGGGACCTCCGGATCGTGAGCCCAACGCTCAACCACTGGACCACAGAGGCCGTTAACTAGCAGTAGTGAGTATATTATATTCCTAGGAACTTGATCTTCATACATCAACGGATGTCTTCCTTAGAAGTGGATCCATTCGTGAAAGTTACATAGTACCTATCTCTTATATATTTTCATGTTTGAAACAGAGTATAGGGGTTGCCGCGGCTGTCTACGAATGTCGATGGTATAGAAGCAACATTCGCTGCCGAAGACTACTACTTTTGTTGCTTCAAAGGTACACAATTACTTAGAAATTCAATTTTGTAACTTTAGTCATACATAAATTATCTATGTATGATGCTCCCTAGCTGAACCACCATCAATCATACTTAGTACACAATTTCTGATTATATCAATATAATCTGCATATAAGTAATTACTATAATCCCGTGCCTACGTGTATACTTATAACAAGAGTATACCAAAAATCTATACTATAATATTATAAATACACGTGTATAAAGAGATCTACTCTGAACCGGCGTGCGTGTATGAAACAATTGTTCAATGTAGAGGAAGCAAGAGAAGTGTCAGGATCAAAGCAAATGGAATTCCATAGTCTCTAAGTACTCCGGTGGGAAATAGGCGTGAGTGTATGTATATATGTAATGTACTTTTGCATTTGTATAAACAGGAAAAAATATTTTTAGTTTGTATTGAATAAACTCAAAAGTTACAGGGCTGATTACAAAAAATATTTCACCGTTTGAATGCTACATTATCCCTGAGTAACATAGACTGTATTTATTAATGAAATAAAAGAGATCCCTGCTAAAATTTACTCTTAAAAAATAAATGTACTATGCGAAGCCGGGAACGGGTCGCTAGTAGTATACAGGGTGTTAGTGACATCGTAACGAAAACTTTGAGGGATGATTCAGGCCATGATTCTGAGTTGATATCAATTGGAATTTTCCGTCGCAGAAGTATGGAACGGAAAATAATTTAAAAAAAAGACTAAAATTTTCATGTTTTTCCCGACAGAAAAATCCACTTGATATCAACTCATGGTCTGAATCATACCCCTGAGTATTGGTTACGGTGTCACTAACACCCTGTATATATATTGTCCAAATGTGACTTCAGACTCATAAAGAGATTCCAACCAGACACACTACGATGTAAGTTACGTGTTCTCTGAAGAAGGCCATCACGTATTTAGTAGGCTATTTAAATGCTATCTCTTATATTTTATGTATTTATATTTGTTAACAGGTCACAAAAGCCGCTCTACTTTACTGCGTTGAAATTTCGAAATATAACTATGAACACATATACATCTGTAAGTATTGTTACTCCAGAAAAGCTTTTTCCTGCTTGAGAGCACTCAGTGGTCCCAAATAGTCCGGGCAAATACAAATCAACAATATTGTTTACTAAGTACTTTATATTACATAACATAATATAAAATCAACTCGAAGTGGTAAACAGTGGTGTATAAACTAATAGCATAAATAAAATACAATGTGTTAATGACATCGTAACGAAAACTTTGAAGGATAATTTAGGCCATGATTCCGAATTGACTTCAAGTGGAATTTTCATTCGCAAAAGTAAGGAACGGAAAATAATTTAAACAAAGACTAAAATTTTCATATATAGATAAAATATAGAGTTGAAAATAATTTAAAAAACTTAAAAAAGCATGAATTTTGCGACGGAAAGTTCCACTTAATATTAACTCAGAATCATGATCTGAATCATCCTCCTCAGTATTCGTTTCGATGTCACTGACAAATTGTATAATGGCAAGAAAGTATTTCTAAAACAGATATTTACTGATCTGACTTACTGCTTGTTTTTTCTCGGATGGAATTCACTACTTGATCGGACAAATGGGAGCGCTGAGAGCTCTCACCCAGTTAACTGAGTACTTTACTGTATTAAATGTGTGATTGTTTTATTTCAGATCCTAACAACGTCTTACTCTTACTTCACTTTACTTTACACCATGTATGACAAACAGTGATTCACGAATGTAATGTCTAATTTATAAAGTAGTTAAGTATTGAGTCATATAACTTTTTTGTAACAATAACCGAGTTTAACCTCTCATTTGCCGAGATACCAGACACAATAGATTTTACATTGTGCAGACACAATCAAGTCGAGATCTGCATTCCAACAAACGAGAGCTTAAAGAAAATAATCATCATCAGCCCATTAACGTCCCCACCGCTGGGGCACGGGCCTTTCCTATGGATGGATAGGGAGATCAGGCCTTAAACCATCACGCGGGCCCAGTGCGGATTGATGGTTATTAACGACTGCTAATGCAGCCGGGACCAATGGCTTAACGTGCCTTCCGAAGCACGGAGGAGCTCGAGATGAAAGCTTTTTTTTTGTGGTCACCCATCCTATGACCGGCCTTTGCGAAAGTTGCTTAACTTCAACAATCGCAGACCGAGCGCGTTTACCACTGCGCCACCGAGCTCCTCAAAGAAAATAATAATGATCACAAAAGTATCAGCAATCCCTACAAATTGTCTACTCCTTTGCTTGCGGATCTGTCCACCCCAACAAAGATTACGGGGGTAACGAGTTTATGTATTCTGATGTATCTTTTGTTCCTCTCAAGTCGGCCAGTATGTTCTTTGTAACATACGTTCCATATCTATGAGCCATATTCCAATTTGACGAAGTCGTAAAGTCGGCAACATACAGTAAAAATTGATTGCCAATTGAGTAAAACCTACGTATATCTAGATTAGAAGAGATGATTGTCGTTGTATACTTACATTGTGTTTAAAATATAATGTCACTGAGAGATACGTTATTTATTTATGTAATTTACTGTAAGTACCTCTAATTTAACTATTGTAGGTAATTGAAGTAGGCCAGAACCCTAATTAATGACCGTCGAATTTGTTTTCGAATTCATGTTTGGATCATAAATGATTATCACGTGCACAGCGGTGAAGGAAAACATCGTGAGAAAACCCACATTCCCGAGAAATACATTTTCGGCATTTTCGGAGGTATGTGACCTAACCTGTATTGGGCTGGGTTTCCCTTCGCGGGTTGGAAGGTCAGACAGGAAATCGCTTATGTAAAAAGCCGGACCTATCCAATTTTCAGGTTAGGTAAGCGTACCCTGTGAAAAACGGGATAATTGAAGGGTGATGATTATTATAAGGTATTAGCATGGAATAACGAATTTAGATGGTGTCTGCGGGAATCAGTACCATTGTACAAATATTACTATCTCTACAGCGGTTATTAGGACTATTCAATCTATCCAGCCCGATGCATCAAGCTCACGGGATGGTGCATTGAGATCGGGGAAATCGTCGCTATTAGAGTTGGTTACGTATAAATGAGGTCTTTGCGTAGCATCTGCAGTGTGAAGTTGAGTGATAGAGTGAGAAACAGTGGGATAAGAGAAAGATATGGTGAAAAAGACGTTATAGTCACTAAGATTGAGAAGGGAATGTTAAATTGGTTTGGACACGTAGAGCGGATGAAGGATAATAGAATTACGAAAGTGGTATATAAAGCGAAGGTTGATGGTAGGGCTGGCAGAGGAAGACCTAGAAGGACGCATATTGACCAAATTGAAGATATCTTTAGAAAAAGTTTAGTATGATCTACTCCGAACCGGAGTGCGTGTATGAAACGATAGATGAATGACGAGGAAGCAAGAGAAGTGTGTCAGGGTCGAAGCAAATGGAATTACATAGTCTCTGCTTACCCCGGTGGGAAATAGGCATGAGTATATGTATGTAGACTCACGCAATACATACATACATACATACATACATAAACTCACGCCTATTTCCCACCGGGGTAAGCAGAGACTATAGAATTCCATTTGCTTCGATCCTGACACACTTCTCTTGCTTCCTCCACATTCATCAATCGCTTCATACACGCACGCCGGTTCAGAGTAGATCGTATTGAACCTTTTCTAAGGACATCTCCAATTTGATCATCGTAAGTCCTTCTCGGTCTTCCTCTGCCAGCCCTACCATCAACTTTCGCTTTATATACCGCTTTTGCAATTCTATTATCCTTCATCCGCTCAACGTGTCCAAACCAACCTAACATTCCCTTCTCAATCCTAGTCACTATATCGTCTTTTACACCACATCTCTGTCTTATCACACTGTTTCTTACTCTATCACTCAACTTCACACAAAAAACTCAACTCACGCAATACTACGTAGTATTAGCTTTTGTAGCATACAGAATAGAGAGAGCTGTTGCTGTTACTGGCTGTATACGGAACAGAACCAAAAATGTGGAACATGAGACGCGGACTTTAAAGGGAACGTGTATGCACCAAGCTTTAAAGAAGAGTGGAAACGGAAATCAACTAATGTTATTCTCTAAATTCAACTTCAAGATTTTTCCCATACAACATAGAGTTCGAAGCCAGACTCACTTTATTATCAGTGTAAAATACACCGCACTGTCACTATTATAAGATTCATGAATTATTGCAGCATGCGGAAAAGTTTTGCCAACGGATGTCGATTGCAATAGCATTAGTTGTTCATTTGTTTTTGATCCCGTTTGTGGTGTTACTGTATCTCCCGATGGCACTTACACCTTCGAAAGATATCAAAATCTATGCACCCTGATGAAATACCAGTGCCATATGGATACATATCAGGGAGGTAAAGCTTTGTCTGTTATATATTTTATTTAATATGTAAGTAAGTTTTAATGCTTGCTAACCAACATCAAACTAGCACGCAAGCTGCGTTCAAGTAGATTAATTTAGTGCATGCTTATTAATTAAGTGTATTCGGTAAGTCTTAAAATCTAATGCTGATATAGAAGGCTCTACAAAATATCATTTTTAACACTCCTAGCAGAGTTAAAATATTTCAAAATAGTGATACTTGAAGAAGACACATTGAAGTCACCAATTTAGCTTAGGAGGTATACACCGCTTAGCCGGTCATATTTTATTAAGTATAATCATCTGTGTAAAGATGCATCACACTGTACGAAACCTGCAAAGGGTCGCGTGCAAGTCATAATGTCTAAGTAAATGATGAGCTGAGGAGGTGGCCAAGACTGCTACCCGCCTCTTAATTGTGTAAGCAGTGGTTCTGTGTCTTCGACAAATAACTTTCATTTATTTCAACAGCCCTCAAGCACGTCCCAGATAAGATGTGTAACATAAAAAAGAGACGTTTACCAGGTCTGCTGACTCGCAAGTCGTTTGACATTGGGACTACCGGCGGGCTATCTATGTGCAATCATACCTGCCCTCTAAACTGTCCGGATTTCTACGACCCGGTCTGCGCAGGCATATATAATATCAAAGGTGCTTCCTTGAACCAAGTGAGCTTAGTGCCAAGGAAACATACAATGCTCAATCACTGTCATGTTGATTTATTTTCGTGCTTACGGGCAAGAAGTAAGTACTTCTTCTTATCGTGTAGGTTGTGAGGTGGAATACCAGCCTCATCAACTCTGGTGTCAGGGTTATTATTGAGCCGACAACGGCCCCTGACATGGCTCATGTAACGATTACTCACTTACACCAGTAAGTAGTAACCAGGACCAACGGCTTAACGTGCCTTCCGAAGCACGGATCATCTTACTTTCGGACAATCAGGTGATCAGCCTGTAATGTCCTAACCAAACTAGGGATCACAAAGTGATCTTAAGAAGTAAGTAATTATTGTTGTTAAACATAATATGTACGCTGCTTTGACCTATATAAGCAAGCTTATTACAGCGCTGCTAGGACAAGACAGTGGTTGGTTACGTTATGACGCTGGCTGTACATACCCTAATGTGGTGAGGAAATCAAGGCCACCATACCGAAAAGGTTTATAATAAACGTTTCTTTCTTTCTTTATTTCTAAAAGACTGCATTCCCCGAAAAAATATAGATGGCACTGTTCAGATTATCTATTTTATTCATTGCTTGGGTACTTACATAATTATTCAAAAATGTAATGGCAGAAACATATATAAAAATAATATGTTGCTTATAGTATGTTGCTACATGTATTGCTTCTCTTTATTTTGATCAGAGTAATAATGAGTGGAAAATGTGTTGTGCCTCGGTGTAATAACAAAGGGTCATCATTTATACCTAAAAACAAAGATAAAAGATGCATATATCTATTATCTATGAAATTAGAAGGTTAACGATGGCAACACTGTACAGCGGCATCTTTTTTTTGGAATGTTGCCTGAAAAGTACTTCATTCGGTCCCAAATCATGATTGAAGCGTCAAGTTCTGGGAGCGACAAGTAGAGTAACCTTAAAGGTACGAGTTGGCAGCGGACGACATGAGGCAGCAGCGGACGACGTGTCGCAGCGACACAACTGGTTTCTATTTATTTCTATGAAATATCTTTCACTGCCAACGACATGTCGCCGCTATAAAAATACATAGAAACCAGTTGTGTCGCTGCGACACGTCGTCCGCTGCCAACTCGTACCTTTAATTAACCTATGCTATAAGGGACCTATACTTAAATAAATGTTGTTACTTTTCATCAATAGATACCCTACAAGTCTACAGCATATTACATTCAAATGTATCCAATTTGACTGAAGTAACACGATGTAATTGCTTTCTAGACGTGACGATCTATCCACTATCAGAGTGTCAACGAAAAAAAAATAGAAAATGGTTTTACGAGATTGTGACAGGACTTAAGTCCTTGCGCCTGCTACCCGGCCAGGAGGATATGCCGCATCAAAAAGCTCAAGAAATGATTGCAAACTAAATATTTTAATCTTTAAGTATACTTAATTTATATAATAAATACAAAGGCTATTTCATTTCATAAGATTCCGAATTCAAACTGCACTTTAGCTGATAACCAATCACTTTCTTCCCTCGGCGACCAATACCTTTGCCAACATTATTTCTAAAATCTGTATGTACTTGCTCTGTAATTTACTCGCACACTCGCACCTGCGCACCGCGTCGCGAAGAAGGTCAGTCAGGATATTTTTCAGCTGTCTTTTTAGGATATTGAGTTATTGTAACAATTTTTACTTCTTCATCGTCGTCGTCGTCAT
This sequence comes from Pectinophora gossypiella, assembly GCF_024362695.1. NCBI lineage: Eukaryota > Metazoa > Arthropoda > Insecta > Lepidoptera > Gelechiidae > Pectinophora > Pectinophora gossypiella. The sequence goes on from NC_065406.1 coordinate 7,794,151, forward strand.
AATCAAGCGTCTCCACATTGTCGACAACAATTATGAAGTAGACAAAAACTGCAAAAAAAATTTTAATTGAGTATAATTATTTATTTACTTCACGAATCAGAACGTTTTCTGCTGGTATCGTCTTTAAAATGAATATGATAAACCGTTTAGTCATTGTCGTCCTGTGGTCCATCGGCTTGATCCTCAAACGAGGAGCGCTAGTTCGAAATCCAGTACCGAACATGCGCAGAGTTAATAATTTATCTAAAGTGCAGTTTTCACTAACACAGTTGGCTCGACCATTAGAGATGGCGATACGGCTCATCACCTAACACGTTGGTCTTACAGAAAGCTCGGTGAAGTGTGAATACTTAGTTTAGTTCATCTTGCGATGGATGTACCTTTGACTGGAATATAGTTGGGAGCTTATGTTATGTTATAAACCGCACGATGTCCACTGTGTTAGACTACTAAAACAATCCACTCGGCTGTAACGACGTATCGATGTAATAAGCTTACCGTCGTTCTGTGGCTTTCTAGGCCAGCAGGAATAAAGAAATACGCTTACGCAAATTGATGAGGACTCCATCAAAAATTAATAAGCTTAAAAAATATTGATATGGTTTCATCTCGTCAAACAGATCAGCCGGAGCGCCAGCACATTCAAAATCTTTTGTTGCCATAGTAATAAGTGCAAAAAGTCGAGTAAAGAACGTGATCAGGATTCGCGCAATCGCTGCTTCGATGTAATAGCTTGTAATTGGATCATCCTATAACGAAAAAAACAAAAGGGTCACTATATGCAAAAGTACTCTCTTTAATCTCTATAAGGGTGGACAGATTCCCCTAATCACCAGAAGACGACTTATTATATGTTGTACCTATTTTGGACTCCTAAGATAGATATTTTGGCAAATATCACGGAACTAATTCTTCTCTGTCTCATTATTTTTCTGTTTAATTATTTTTAAATATACATCATCACTAATTTAAGAACCACGCTTTTGTCGGTGTAGCATTCTCCATGCCACTTTTTTAGGGAAAAATAAGGCAGTGGTTTCCCTCTTACTTTCCGCCCACATAAATTGGAAAATATATGAGCAGTAAATAAATAAAATAAAAATGTATTGAACGTTATATTAAAAATAAACTTTAGGTCACTGATCATGTCAGTTCACAATGTGTTATGTGACTGAAGAGAACTAATGACAAGAAACTGTAACAGAAACACATATTTTACAAAAGGTGTATAAGGTGTGTGTAGGTGTAGGTGGAGGGTCCACAGAATACCAGCGTCGTGGCTCGCGCCGCGGCTTATGCTGAGTGAGGCCCTTTTATAAAGGACACCACCACCATCGTTGACCAGTCCATACACTCAATTATTTGTATTGCTCGTGTATGTTGTTTTTATTATGTGTTTTGTTTGATTGTAAGTTGTGTGTTACTCCGTGTTTTAAATTATATATTTGTTTTATATTTGTAACTGTGGTGTCCCTTTATAATAAACGTTTCTTTCTTTCTTTCTTTCTTTCTATAATGTTACCGTAACATTAATATACTTACTAAACAAACTAATACTAATGAACTGTCGAAAAAATGTGACTTGGTAACAGAAAATACAATGTAACATAACCAATAGTTTATAATCTATCCGTGGCTACCCGTAAAATGTAAAAGAGTGGACCAAAAATACATCTGTCAAAGGCTGAAATAAGAATCTATTTCTGAGAACACCTAGGATAGGCAAGTCAATTCGCGGAAGGTCTACATATATCGGCCTTTGCCTATAATAATATGCATGAAAGATTAACTAATTATTTAAAGTATTGATTTATCTGCTGATCTGAGAATAGAGGATAATTATATACACTAATTTTCACCCCGAGCGTATTGTAAAAGTCCACTGAAGGATTGTCTCTCTAAACTCCAACATGATGGAACATTTTGGGCGATCAGCTGATTACTTACTATTATTACTACTTATATCATCATCAGCCCATTAACGTCCCCATTGCTGGGGCACGGGCCTTCCCTATGGATGGATAGGGAGATCGGGCCTTAAACCATCACACGGGCCCAGTGCGGATTGATGGTTATTAACGACTGCTAATGCAGCCGGGACCAACGGCTTAACGTGCCTTCCGAAGCACGGAGGAGCTCGAGATGAAAACCTTTTTTTTTTGGTCACCCATCCTATAACCGGCCTTTGTGAAAGTTGCTTAACCTCAACAATCGCAGACCGAGCGCGTTTACCACTGCGCCACCGAGCTCCTCTAATTACTACTTATATACGATTCACCATATCCCAGGACTTTCTTTTAAATGTGGCTGCAGGTTGTCTTCTAATTACCTAGTCGAGGTTCTGCCCACCCCCAAGATTATATATGTACGAGTATCTATATAATAATATGGCAAACAAATTAGAACATCCTTAGTTTTTAAAATGTTGCCTATTTTTACAGATCATAATTATCACTAAAAATAATTGCAAAGAAGACTACAGAAAAATAAGGCAGTGGTTTCCCTCTTACTTTCCGCCCACATAAATTGGAAAATATAAATATGAGCAGTAAATAAATAAAATAAAAATGTATTGAACGTTATATTAAAAATAAACTTTAGGTCACTGATCATGTCATTTCACAATGTGTTATGTGACTGAAGAGAACTAATGACAAGAAACTGTAACAGAAACACATCTTTTACAAAAGGTGTATAATGTTACCGTAACATTAATATACTTACTAAACAAACTAATACTAATGAACTGTCGAAAAAATGTGACTTGGTAACAGAAAATACAATGTAACATAACCAATAGTTTATAATCTATCCGTGGCTACCCGTGGCCTTCCGAAGCTCGGAGGAGCTCGAGATGAAAACCTTTTTTTTTTTGGTCACCCATCCTATAACCGGCCTTTGTGAAAGTTGCTTAACCTCAACAATCGCAGACCGAGCGCGTTTACCACTGCGCCACCGAGCTCCTCTAAAGTAAATATTTAAAAGTAAAATACTTTCCGTATATTTAAAACATAAATAACTTTTGGCTATTAACAACCATGGCAATCAAGAGCATAACCAACTACCTTTAGCAAACCATAATTATGGCACGAGATACGTGAAGTACCTAGAGTAAACAGTTGCAATAGAACTTTATAAAAGGTACTGAGAACATTCTTCTCGAAACAAACAAAAGTTCTTAGTTTTAAATAAATACTTAAACGATACCTTTAGGATTTGTGTCTTGGCTAATTCTTGCTACTAATTGTTAGTTTAGGTAATCATTATGATACACTATATTGTGATATACTTACATATTACTATTAGATACAAGTACATGTTACTACTAAAGACTCATTCCTACACGCGGGTTCTGCTATTGTATATTTAGTGTTAAGATTGAATAAATACATAAATCATATTTGAGATGAAATAGTCACTTAGTGAACAGTGACAGCCTCCGTGGTCGACAGCCTCCGTGGTCTAGTGGTTAGAGCGTTAGGCTCACGATCTGGAGGTCCGGGTTCGATTCCCGATGGGGATATTGTTGAAATCACTTTGTGAGACTGTCCTTTGTTTGGTAAGGACTTTTCAGGCTTGAATCACCTGATTGTCCGAAAAAGTAAGATGATTCCGTGCTTCGGAGGGCACGTTAAGCCGTTGGTCCCGGCTATTAGCCGTAAAAACACCTCCACCAACCCGCAGTGGAGCAGCGTGGTGGAGTATGCTCCATACCCCCTCCGGTTGATTGAGGGGAGGCCTGTGCCCAGCAGTGGGACGTATATAGACAGTTTATGTTATGTTATGTAGTCACTTAGTACTTGGCATATTGAGCATATCATATATAAGGACGCTGCGATAAGAATTACTCCAATAACAAAGTAGATATAGAATAAAACTTCGGTAAATTTTCCAATTTTCTCCGTAAAGAGATTATTGCAGATTGGACCGTAACATATTTCGTGACTGAGAGCACCAATAACCTGTAAAAAGAAATGGTTTATTTAATGTATCAATATCTATGTCACTAAAAAGTGTATATAGTAAGATAACCAATTGGGGTATTCCTAGGGTATTCAGAAGTACATTCATCGCATGATAAACTAAGATCATTCATCATCATCATCAGGTCTCACACATCTTTTCCAGATGATTTACACAGTGTCTAGGTGGCATTTTTTCATGAAAATATAAGCTTTTAGAGCTTTACGAACGAGAAAAGTGTGATGTAATTATTATACCGTAGAAAAACCCCGAGACGGACTTAAAAACTTGGAAGTAATATACCTTGGGAGTTAGATATGGTAAAAGACTTTTATTCTGCCTCCAGATTTTAATTTATAATGTAATCGACAGTATGAAAAATAAAAGTATCTCGAAAACTAAGAGTTTATCATAAAATGAACACCCATTTTTTAAACGTGAAAGGATTATCCGTCGATCTGTACATTTCAAGGCAGGTTTTTAAACCACTGGCTTAGATATAACCACGCGAATGAAATTATCTACAGATACATGAAAAAGATTAAAGAGAAGGCGAACGTCGTGTCTTATAAGGAGAAGGAATTGGTCTTTGATAGATAAGAATGGAGAATGCTACATCGACAAGAGCCTGGCTCTTAAATTAGTGATGAATATAATACAATATCCTCCGGTTGATTCAGGGGAGGCCTGTGCCCAGCAGTGGGACGTGTATAGGCTGTTTATGTATGTATGTATAATACAATATAACGTTAGTTATTATAGAACACTTACTATTGAGACCAAACCGATCAACACAGCAGCCCATCTTAAATTATGCACACAAAAACAACAGGTATTCACTTCAAAACACATAACATTTCGTGCACGAATATTACCATAATCGTTACGTGATCTTTTCTAAATATTAAGGACAACAAATAATTTTGAAAAATATGGTAATATGTATAAATTGTAATAAATAGACTTCTATGTCAATTTAGACATGCACAGACCAAAATGAATAGACTTGTTGTGTGTCGAACTCGCTATTGTAGGTTATACCATGGTGTAAGAAAACCAGGTATGCTCAAGAGCCTAGCTGAAGTCATACAACTCCGCATTGCCATTTCGTAAAAAATGAAATACCTACGACCAATGTTGTTATATTTACTTTGCAACGAAATTTTGAACTTTTAGTAAAAGATTTACAGTTTTAATGATTTTAATATTATGTGACAAGTAATAGTTATTAAATACATTAGTCAGTAATACACTTAATTTTCCATAATAAAATTTACGTCCTTGGAATGTTGGAGATACCACTGCCAAAGGGGCGAGCAATGGCGGCTTGTCATAGGATTCAGCATTACCTGGTTTTCTTATACCATGGGTTATGCCTAAAAATAATACCAAAGCTAGGTCCTGCTCTATGAATAATACAAAACTATTTTAATTCGTAAGCATTGGATTTATTTTAATATATTTGGTTTGGAATTTGTAAAGGCGTTATACAGAGATACAGTAGATCAGTGGCAACCCCACTATGCGCGCTTTAAAAAATATGAAACTTAAATAATTTATGAATATACGTAAACCACACATAAACGAAACCTTAGGACCCACTGTGGTCCGTAATGCTCATATTGGCGATGCTCTATGCTTAGGACAGTTTTCCATACAACCACGGCACATACCACGGCGATCTTCTGAACATCATTACACCTACCATTGTATTCAAATACTTCTAGTAAAATAAGTAGTCCCACAATAACTCTGCCATGGACTGACAATGGTAGTATTTAAAGTGGGACGATTTTACTTACGTAATTAAAATAATTAGGTGCTTATGTTAATATATTTTAATACAATGGGTATACCTATTGATGTTTAGATTGAATATACTACAAAACAGTTAAGTTACTTAGTAATAACAAGTCATTCTGTTTTGTGAACAATAACCAAAATTTTATTAAATATATATATCAGTGTGTAGTCGCTTATCTCGCTTCATTCCGCTTCCCTCACATCCGGTACGCTTCGCTCCAGGCGACAGGCGAAAAAGAATACAATAGTTTTCACCGTAAGATCTTCGACATTACGGAAATGAACCAATGCAGACCAGAGTTCGTTTCGTATTGTCAAAAGAATTGAAAAGTAGAAAATCGATTTTGTTCCTTTTTTCGAACTTTCTCGACTCCGTGTACAGTAACGTTCTATGTTGCAGTAGGTGTAAGTAAGTACATTAAAAACATGGCTCAAAAGTAAAGTTATTACTTCAGTGAGCATTCATTAATATTACTACGGAAATCTAAGTTAAAATGTCATATCACATTCCGCAGGCACTTGACAATAATTTTATTTTCACTCAAACTATTTTTCTTAGTTTTCTAACTTCACTGCTTGTTGTTATTTCGGTTAATAAACAGTCAATAAGTAGGATAGGATTGTTAACTTTACAACAAGCTGAAAATCTAAGAAAATAGAACCACTTTAAACTTTTTTAATCTGAAACGAAACGCGTTGTCAGCGAAAGCTTTAGAATTTTTCTGAATAAGCCGTGGAAAGCGTTCAATTTTCAACTTTTCGAATTGAAAAGGAAGTTCTGTAGTTAGTGTCTGGTTCATCCAGTTATCTGTTATAACGAACTAGAGAGCAAGTACTCCAGGATTCAGTTCACTGTGCACTCCACTAACGAGGCTATCTTCTCTCTGAAAACAGAATTTACTTTTACCTTCACAACACAGACACACACTACATACAGTTATACATAACAATGTTGCATCGAACACAAAAAGCGTGTTTTTAAAAGTCTTGTATTTTAACCTACCTCCATTTTATTTCACATAGTGACTCGATCTAGTTTCGCTTGCTTGAAAACATAAAATCTAAATATATAAAAGGAGAAACTGACTGACTGACCTATCAACGCACAGCCTTAACGGCTAAACGTAGGCACTTGAAATTTGGAAGGGACGTAGCTTAGGTACCGTAGAGGTGCACTAAGAAAGGAATTCCCGAAATTCCCACGGAACGGGAATTAGCAGGAAAATCCTTTTGTATGAAAAATCTAAACCACTTAAGTTAGCCGCTTGAAATTTGGCATGCAGGTACCTTAGTAAACTTAAAGCTTAGTTGCAACAGGATATTGCAAAATTCCCACGGGAACGGGAGTTAGCAGGAAAAAACATTTGTATGAAAAAATTTAAACCGCGTAAGATACGAGTAGATGTTTTCAATCTAGCATGCATGCATACCTTAGTAAATATAAAGTTTAGTTATGGCTCTATTTTGAAAAATGGGAGTTAGCGGGAAAAAACATGTTGTATCAAAAAAATCTAAACTGCATAAGTTAGATACTTGAAATTTGACATGCTTTCCCATACACACAAAGATCTCTATTATAACACGCCACGCGGACGAAGGCGCGGGCAAAAGCTAGTAAATTATAAGATTGACGGTCCTCTGTATCAACAAAACTAATGTACTAGATAGATTATGAAATTCTGATTACTAAATTAAGACAGGTCGAAAACTAACGAAAAATATTTTCTTTTTCTATGTAACTTATTTATGAATTTTAGTCAAGAAAAACGTAATAATAAGTCCGACATTTTATCACGTTTTTCTATGACGTTACAGTGTACTTTTTCGTACAAATTCCATAGTAATTTCGTGTTTTGACGTTTAGTAAAAAGTAACTGATTTGACTAGTTGGAAACTAGCCTATAGATAGGGCCCTGTGCCGAGGTTTTTCTTGCAGCTTCTTTTCCCCGGCTATACAGGTTGTTAGAAGCTGTAGTAGTTTTAGGCTATTGAGACGTTCGTTAGATAAAAAATCATGATTCGAAGTGTAACTATGTTATCTAGTGAATAAAGTTATTTTTTAATTTTAATTTGGAAATACTACGTCCTCTTAAAAATTCAGATCATCGTTATAATAAAAAAAACACATGCAAATTTATTCTGTAATTGTTGAGATTATCCTAAACATACAGAGGGTATATTTGCTTTCTATAATGTAACTGATGATGGATTGATGCTAGCTGCCAATAAGTTGTTTCTTTTTTAACTGAGCAATCTTTGACTTCAGCATATACTTACAGCCACCACGCCAAGGCACTGAGATTTTTACTACTTATTGATATCAACTAACCTAAATAAATACCTATATTTATATATAGTTTTACGACGAATTACGAATCTGGCTTCTAAGTTAAGTAAGTAGCCGGTGCTCATTCTTGCGGCAAAGGAATAATTCTATAGCGCGCGGAACAAGGAATAGCAATTGGGAGGTTGATTTATGTGGAAGCGTTAACTTGAAGGCCGGGACATTAGCGGGGAGTGATTGTCCCGTTGACCCCCTCTCGTTTGGTTATCTATCAGATGCCCTCGTCTGAAGAGACAAATACATCGGATTCTACAAAATATTACACTTATTTCTCCTTCCCCGTCCTGATTACACATTGATTGCTAGGTTTGTTCCTTACGTTTTATATTCAATCTCTAAAAATAATCACCACAATTCCTCGTTATTATTTTAAAAGCTTGATATACTTTTCACTGACCGGTACTTTTTATTCTACACGTTTTAAGCATATATTATGTCCTATTCTGTATATACAATAATAATATAGGAAAGTACATTGATTGCCTGTGATCCCGTTACTTGAACCCAGAAAAATAAATTTTACTTAGGCGAAAGATAAATTATGAAGCTCTTAATAGCCTTACCTAGTATATAATCATTTTATGTCATGTCAGGGGCCTTTGGCGACTCAATAATAACTCTGACACCAGGATTGATGAGGTTGGTAATCCACCTCACAGCCCACACGATAGAAGAAGTATGTATAGGTACAATTCCTCGCCCAACACACGTAATACCTGAATCCAAGCGAAATTCCGATTTAAAGAGGAGCGCAATGGCACTGACCATTAGCGCAGATCCGGCGATGTCTCAATAAGGATGCAGCCGCGCCGCAGACGGGCTCCACTTCAATTTGCAGCTACTACCCGCTGATTCAATTACACTACATGAATATACATTCCTTTCTCTGTCTCGACCACTCCATTCAACTTGGACGCGACAACTCGAATCGTTTCCTCTTTGATTATGCACATAAATTGTCGTTTCATAAAACTTAATTCATATTCTTTGCAAGCGCGACTGTTGGCAAATAGAAAATCCTATATTTCTTTTTTATCCGCGATTGATCACGCTGTCCGCACGGAAACAATGGCCGGTTGGTGCTTGCTGATACAGACGTATGGTGTGGACAAACAAAAATGGAAGCGTCGCCCGTCGAAATTCTAAAGCAATCTATTACGCGAAGTAAAGGCAAATCCGGCGAACGATGCGCAATAAATCCAACTGGATGACATATCATTTCGGCCAGCGGTCCCAACTCGGGTTTTTAACAACGATCATATTCAGATTTTAATGTGATTTATAATAAGCTACTCAAGGGTTGTTTTCCCGAAACTTGCACGTATTCATGTTCTAAATTGGAATATATGCCGTGGCCTCAATCCGCGTCTTCGAAACTCGGTAAGTACCGAAGTAAATCAGGTCGGGCGGTGGCGGCGCTAGCTGTGCTGGCACTAACCAGAAACTAATGACACACGATACACTCCCGCTCACTTTATCACTTAATTAAGTCAGTAGCAGCTACATGCACACTTCAGTCACTACACACGTACCCTCGAGCACCATCCACCCCGGCCTCGCTCCGACCTGACTACTGAGTACCTTAATAAAGATGAAACTAATTTTCTCCAACAGTAATGTAATATGAGTATCTTTTTATTTAGGCCGGATTTCTGAGTACCCACTCATAATTATATAGGCGAAAGCTCCTCATTTTTTGTCTGACTGTATTATCTTGAACACAGACTTAAACTTATTAGACTTTATAGAATTAAAACATAACAAAATGTTCATTTATTTGATTAAGTCGTAACATAACTTAGGACTGGGAGGAGTATTTGATAGCATATTATCTTCTAATTACGTGTGGTTCCGCCACATATGCTATTCATCATCATCAGCTATTGTGGATTACATGATTTAATCTTAGACAGATGGTTACGGGCGTAACACTACGTTGATCCGGAGGCCCCGGGTTCGAATCCCAGTGGGGACATATCACAAAAATCAATTTGTGATCCCTAGTTTGGCTAGGATATTACAGGCTGATCACCTGATTGTCCGAAAATAAGATGATCCGTGCTTCGGAAGGCACGTTAACCCGTTGGTCCCAATTACTACTTTCTGTTTAAGTATGTAGTCCAGTATTCCACCTCACAACCCATACGATAAGAAGAAGAAGAAGTACGTTGATACTTTATTTATCCAGTAGCTCAACGTGAAAGGTCAAGTCAGAATTTATGAGTGAGGGAACACGATGCTTGGCGGGAGCATGTCCATACGTCACGTTGTGCACACACGTAAAATTTACTAACGAAGGCAATTAGGGATTCAGAGGCGAGCTTGTGTCACGCGTGAAAAATTGGATGAAGGGCCCTCAGGGGTAAACGGTTTCAACGACACGAGACCTCTACAGCACTCCACGAACGAAAGCTCATAGAGTAGGTACTTTTCCCATGCTGAGTACGAAATTATTAGACTAACATTCACATTCTGACACGACTACGTAGAGTACGAAATTACGGTTATTATAATATCGCCTAATAAAATCAATTTGTACTAAAATTATAACAAACGTTATAATTACGATTCTTGTCATGCTTCGTATGATAATGGCTCCGATTCGTGCAGACACCTCCTAATTTTACTTTAAGTTATACTGTCATTTTCTTATCCGCCGAAAAGGAAAGGGACGGATGATTGACGGCTCTTAATTTTAGGAAGAATGAGTAAATGAATGAATAACCCGGGCGAATTAAAAAGGTATCTCGCTGGCATGCAAACCGTTTGATGTGTGTTGTCAACATAATTCTGTCGGGTTATTGGCCACTGTAAAATTTTTAGACGGTTGTTTTAGATTTGTGCTTAAAATTGACGTGTGTTCCATAAATTTTATGCCTGTCGATTACCCGTCCCTTTCCTTTTCAGCGGATAGGAAAATGACAGATATAACTTGAAATAAAATTAGATGGTACTTACAGGAATTAGCACCATTAATAATGTAAAATATACTAAGTATAGGTAGATACATATTATAATGATAACAATATAATTTAAAGTTAGTTTATAATTTAAAGTGGAGCCGTGGTAGCCTAGTTGGAAGTATGCTTGACTGTCACTGTAGAGTCACAGGTTCGAATCTTAAACCTATGATTTTTAAAATCGTTTTTCGTATTCATGTTTGATCACGTGCTTAGCGGTGAAGGAAAATATCGTGAGGAAACCCACATACCCGAGAAATGCGTTTCGGAGGTATGACATAACCTGGTATAGGGCTGGTTTTCCCCTCGCGGTTCAGAAGGCCAAACAGGCAGTAGCTTTTTATAAAAAACCGCACCTGTCAAATCTTCAGGTTAGGTAAGTGGACCCTGGGAAAACGGGATAACGAATAAAATTTAAAGTCACTGTGGTCCTGCGGTGCACTGGCTTGTTTCCCAATCGGGGATCACCTGTTCGAACCCTAGTATCAGACTTGCACCAATAAGTTATTAATAATAATAATAAAAACACTTTATTGCACACAAATTCACAAAACATTTACAGGATAAACTTATTCTAAGGTGGTCAAAGGGGGCCTTATCGCTAAGAGCGATCTCTTCCAGACAACCTTCGGCAAAGGATATGGTACATTTGTACAGCTGCAGTGTAGCGCGCAGATGCGTAAAATAAAACAAAAGACACATTTTATATATACATACACAATCTTATATACTAAATATAATATATTATACACATACTATAGATATATACAAGTACTAGGTAGTAGATATATACAAGTTATTAATTTATCTTAAGCGCAGTTTTCACTAACACTGTTGTGTCGACCATTATAGACGAACATACGGCTCACCTATCAATCACATTGGTCTAACAGAAAACTCTGTGACGTGTGAGTAAGTACTTAATTGATTGCGATGGATGTACCTCTGACTACCCCAATTGGGATTAGTCGTGAGAATATGTTATGTTATATAATTCAATAAAAATATCAAAATAAGTACTCGTTGATAATGTAACATGTTAGCAAACCCTAAAGATTTTAATTAAAAAGACATGTACGATTCCGGAACTAACTAAGCGGAACGAAAGTTTGTAAAACCTTCGTAAAGTCGTTTCTTGTTCAGAGTTCTCCATGTCCCATTTGCATTATTCCACCGTTCCTAAATAAACGTTTAAATACTTGTCTCACGAGTAGCACTTGAATTAGACTCCGATCTCTTGATCTCCTTGTACCTCCTGTTTAAAATACAGACAAACAGATAGGTCCCCAGATAAAAAGAAAATAACAAAATAGATCACTATACGAGTAAAAGGGTTCAACTCAGCATAAAACTGTGCTGATTTTCAGCTGAACTAACGTCACCTACTTACAAATACTTAAAAAAGTAAAGAAGAAAAACTACACTTATTTTTTTAAGAAGAAACATTGTGAGCCTCATGTACTTATATATAAATAACTCTATGTATGCGCGTCAAATCCCCGACGACGCGACGGACCAAGAGCAAATCTGACAAAAGAAAACGACCCGAGAAATGAAAGTATCCACAAATTCTATGCACACCGAACTATCCCTCTATTATCATTTGAACGACCGAAAAGCTTCCGAATAAATGATACGTTATTCAATACCATCAAAATTCTGTATACAAAAGGAAAGCTCGTTTTAGCATGTATCAATGACGTAACAAATAAAAAGTAGTCATGTGGTAATAAATATCAAATTTAAAATGTTTTTAAATCGCTTTTACACACGGCTCTGCTAATGGACGAGCAACCGTAAAGTTATAAATAACGTAAGCTGGTCTAGTCAAACTTATTGTCCTAGTTTTACTATGGCACATCAAGAGACCGCATTCGCTCAAGTTATTATAATCTGAGGACCCATTCAAATGAAAGCTGTGCCCATGGGACATGGCTGGATTTCGCAAAGTTGCGAAAAGCTTGCGGGAGGACAATCGAGTGCCAGCCCCCCCTAAGATACGTGTATGAATTGTGACACAAGGTCCTTTAGGAAAAGAGTTTCTTTTTCCGAAAGATTTTTCCTGTTCAGTTTTATACCGAACGAAAATGTAAGCGTGGGCTAGATAATTACCTATATGTAATATGATAAAAATCGAATAGTTGGAGTTTCTTTGAAATTTGCTTCTATCTGCGGAGCTGTTGTTCCGCGTCGTATTTTATGTAACCCCCGAGCGACTGTAATACGGGCGCGGGCGCCCGGGCGGTGCAGGAGAGCGCTCTCGGCGCTCGAGTACAATAAAATCAAATTGCTGCAGTTTTAAACCCTTTCAGCTACGCGACGCGCTCTCTCCGGAAATCGGTACAGCACCAACAGCCTGCATTTTATATTTATTCTCTACAAAATGAATTCGGTGGAAATTCTTGTCTAGTTCAACTAGCTCAACGAGCAAACCTAGCGTTGTTTTTCTTTTATACACAATCCGGCTTTATTACGTAAGTAATCCGTAACGTTCTGAATTTATTTCGTTGCTACATCATTTCCAAATGTGACATCTCAACGAAACCTTGGTAATTTGGCGAAATTGGACGAGTGATTTTCCTTAAAAAATATGTGGTTGGATTGAACGATATCTGTTGATTGAAATAGAGGGTTTCCTGCAAATAAAGGTGGTGAATGTGGTGATATTTCACGAACGGAAACGTTTCATTGGAGATACGGAATTCTTACAAATAAGAAGCGTCAAATAAACGACACAGGTATAGATCACACGTGAGCTGCGTCGATCCGTAGCGCACCCGCGGGCGAATATTGAGTGCTTCTCGTGTTTTGTTGTTTACAAACGAGCCGTGCTACAATGCAGAGAAACAGAAATTCTAGGCACAATTCAATTCGAATGTCGGGGATCAGCAGCCTACATCGGCAAGATGGCAGAAAACAGAATCTTCAATTTCAATTGCCATATTTTTATCCCTCTATCCAGCTCACGAAATGTATATTTTGTTAGTTTTATTTCACTGTAAAGCAAAATAGACACTTGTCCTACTTTTGAAGAAGACTACTAGGGTTGTTATGTTGGGGAAAAATATGAATACAAAGAAATCTACTCAAGCAAATTAACCTAATGGACGGAAGCAGGCAGTTGTAATTAGTAAAAAATTTCCTCCTCCTTTCCCGCTAAATGTTTACTTAATTCAAAGGGTCATCTGGGGCTTAAAAGGATCTGAAAGAGTTTTGGTATGTTAGCCTTTTATTAAAAAAGAGTTACTGATTGTTATGTATGGCCTTACTAGCTGTTGCCTGCGACCTCATCCACGTGGAATCTTTTTCCATAAATTCTATTTGTAAACAGTAAAATTTTAAAGTTCCAGCGGTTTGGATAGTGAGCTCAGAGAGTTTTCCTTTTATGATTTATAAATTGATTCAGATAAATTGCAAATCAAATAAACTACTAAGTTAAAAACCAGAGAGAGGAACAAGATGATGGCAGCATTCGGATTTAAATCTAAATCCTGTGGCTTCTCTGACAAATGCAAATGAGATTTTTAAAGTTGGATTTCTTTCGTCGGTTACGACGCTGGAGCTGTGCGGCGCGACGTTTTGTCCCCTCCGCCTCATTATCACAGGAATTTCCAATTGATTGAAGACAAGCCAAAAGGAAAAATGCAATTTAAAGATAACGTCCAGAGGTGTACAGAGAAATTGAATCGCGTTTGGTCTTTTTGGAATTAAATATCTGACCCGAAATCAATATTTTATTCAGTCCGACCGCACAAGAAAGAAACTTTTGTATGAATTCTTGATATATATTTTCGAAGTCTTATAAGAAAAGTTTCACTTCTGATAAATATTTGATTCAAATAGTGAAAGTCAACTCAGGGTTTTATTACTTGGCCTTATTCCACTTTTGTACAAGATCATATTTTTCTTAACTATAATTGTAAAACTTTTATACGAATGTAATTGAACGTTTGTTAACATTTTATAACAAAGTGTGGTAAAAGTTAGCATATTGTTTTCATATTATAAAAATATAGAAAAAAATATAGTAACCAATATATTATATTGTTATGTAATATAGCAATACACTCCACAAAAACGAGAAATTCTTCGATATATACCTAGTCATACTAACACGACACACTGAAGAGTGTTTCTTCAGCACTTTAGTTGAAGAGATCTCAAATTGGAACATACCAGCTGATACTCAGCTCTTTCATACAAGTTGGATATTGCACACGACTAGCGAAGCATTTTTCAATAACATGATATTTTATTTTCCAATAGTTGCTCAGATGGAGTGTGGAACCGTTTTTCTGAAGATCTTGATCGGTTCCACTACATATACAAATGCAATCGTCAGTATAAAGGAATACGTTGGTACTTAAAAAGTACATCTTTTACACCACAATAACTTATAATAGTGTGTAGAACCATATTTCGTTCGCCATTTCCATCATAGGACTTCTAAAAATCAAAAATGGATAATATCTAGCTGTAATTTTTCACTAGGTTTTGCCCACTCTGGGCACGGAAATATGAAATACGGACAAGAATGTTGTTATATCTGTCGGTAAATAGTAGAATTACACCTACAACGAGTACTTCTTTCTACATAAGCTTTTTATGTTAGTACGTCACGAGTTTTAGACCCAAATCACAGGCCCGATCGCATTCAAGCTTAGGCTACATATACATAGGGGCTTCCAGTCCACCACAAGGGGGCCCCATTTCAAAAGGATCCTTGCCAGAAATGTGTACAATTGATTAAAAAATAAGGCTGATGGAAAAGTGGCACTTCAATTTGAAATTGGATTGAATTTTAAATACCGTATAAGTCCTACTTAGCAAAACTATTTAAAAAATAAAAGAAAATTAATTAAGTATGTCGTGTACTTACTTAACCAATTTCCGGGCCCCCTACTACAAGTGTAGAAACACCTCCTAAATACGACGGCGCGGCGTTGCCGTGAAGTGAATATACCTCCTCAATAGATTCACTAAAGTACTTTTACCGATAAGTCCTCGTCTGAACACTTGACTCGATCATGTCGATAGCCCACGGAGGCTATCCCGCTTGTTGGCATCAGCAATATGAAGAGGTTGATCGAGGGACAGAGCAAATGTTCAATTATATGTATGCATATGTATAACATAAACAGACTGAATACGACCCACTACTGGGCTGCAAGCCTTCCCCTCCCTCAACTTTATGGAGCGAACTCCACCAACAACGCTCACTGCTTCAGTGCGGATGGAAGGAGGTGTTGTTAGTCTTACTTATAAATACATATTTTTTGCTTCAGTATACAAACATTACGTACAACTTTAAATCGATACTAATCCGTACGACCTACATTAAACTATCAAATAAATCGATTACTATTCGAACGCTGACTGCTGACTGACATTGGAAATAGCTATGCTGTATGGACTGCAGTTCCTTGTCGTTCTCATTAAAGTACTTAAAAGTCATGTCACGGATGATAGACATTATCACGTCATTTTAAAAAGACGTTTCTAATATTTTGCCGCGATATTTTTGATAATATATTTTACACATTCACTATTATTTAATCATGTGCTAGAATTAATGAATCATATATCAATGTCCCTGCTTAGTTTGCTATGGTTCGGATGTCATGTGTGATCTTGATCATAATTGTTTGTGGCTTTCAAAAATCAATAGGAACTCCCGGCAACTGGAGGGTGGTGGAGCTGATAGCAGAGAGGCACCCGTACGTGGTAGCGTTGTTGAATGAGTCGAGGGACTACGTGTGCACAGGCTCCATTATCGGCGAGCAAACGGTGCTGACCTCGGGCCGGTGCTCCACCCGCCGGCCGGTATACGTCTCCGCCGGCACCGCAGTGTTGGGGAGACACAACAACAAGCACAGCCAGATACCCATTTGCCATACAAAGCTGCACGTGGACTACGTCTTCGAACTAAAACCTGATGACCCCACAATGATGCGTATTCACAGCAACATCGCCCTAGTGTACACATGCCAGCCCCTCCTACTGATATTTCTGAGCAAAGCCGAAATCGGTAACTACTACGCTTCAGAGCTGAGAGATAAGCAACTGGCCGTGATCGGCTACGGAAGCCTCCGCAGTTCCAATGTCATATCACTTCAGAGACAATGGTACCATCAAAGTCCGTGTTTGAACCCGAAGTGGTACTACTGCGTGTGTGGATTCGAGTACACTACAATAGTGCCTACATACGATCTACCATTTGGTGAGGGGGCGCCGGTCACCCACATGACAGATATAGTCGCCATGGCTGTCCTGCCTTGCGGGATGCTATTGGTACCCAGTTCTAACATCAAATACAATATTTTTACCGTGATTGGACCCTACAGATCGTGGATAGATAAGCCTGATAGTTTTCTAAAGAAACTAGCCCTCGCTGCCAACAGTGGATATAACGAACAGATGCATGTGGCTTTAAAATATATTTATGTATTTTTATTAATCAGTAAACTTCTCTTTTAGGTTTAAAGTCTTTTAATATATTTTTTTATTTAATTGCAGTCTGCAAAGATTGTGGATATTATTTGTAGACAGGCACTTATGTAAGTTTGTTAAACCCGATAGGTAGTAACATTATATTTTATTCCCGGATGTAAGTAACTAGTAAAATAAATATTTACTAATGCCTTAATGCTGATATTGGTCCGTCTAGTTTGGAGCCGAATGAGAACAAAAGTTATAATTTAGATTTTATATTTTTTAGAATCAACCTTCATTCGAGAGTAAATATTAAGTACTTAAGTGATATCTACGCTCCATGAAAAACTACCCATTTAAATTGGTACTCCCATGTTCGAGAACTAATCGCAATGAATCTATTGTGAATCATATCCCGACGTAGCTAGAAGCAATTTGTGATTGACAAGATCAATGTAATCAAGTAATGCGAAAGATAATGTATAGTTTCTGCTTTATGAGCAAATTAATTACCGGTCTTCCTCACGGCGCTATTCGCTACAGAATCGTAGATCATCGATTACCGATATCGATCAGATATCACGTAAACATGTGCCTAAGAAAATCTATGGACAATCGCAAATGTGTCCTAATGAAATAAAATGATGATTAAATGATAAGTTTTAATTTTAATACACACTTCCTCTCTTCACTTCAACGTTGCTGTGCCCACCAGTGCCTGTGTACAGTCATGAGCAATATAATGTACCCACTTTAGGACTCTGTCGCACTAACATATTTGACATTTAGTGAAACTTACAGTTCAATTTGTCAAAAAAGTTAATGTGAAATGGTACTAAAGTGTATACATATTAATGCTCGTGACCGTATGTAACACCCCATTGTACTACATAGAATGCAATAAATAATCGAGTAAGTAATAAATTCGTACGATCGAGCAGTATCGCTTACAGATTTGCTCTACCTGATACATTCGACGCAACGCGGGGCGCGGGGAGAGGGGAACGTCCGCAATGTTAATAGGTATTATTATAGGACCTACAAGTAGTTTCTTCTTAGTACAATTCGAGTCGTCAATCGTTTCTTTATCGCACGAATCGCGTCACGTGAGGAAAGTTGCTTAGTCTATTCCAGCTATAAATACAGGTAATTTTGATTATTTCAGCCGTTTCTTTAAGCTTACTCTCAGCAGCTATAGAATGAATTCCAAACAGAAAGTGGTAAGTTGAGTTTATTTGCAGTTTTGTGTGGTGATTGTGACTTCTAAAATACATACTTCTATTAGCCTAAAAGCCAGCGTCAGATAGATATGTACCTAAGCCACGATGATCCAAACTTCATAGATTTTGATCATTGCTATCTGTGTTGGTGTCTATGCGCAGATAAATTTTTAGCTTTTAAAATAACGGTGTGGCGGCCGCTGGCTCTTTGTCTAAGTATATCTATTTACATACCTACTATAATAAAACTGTAGAAGTGTAATTTCTATGATTACTTATTTACATACATACATAAACTCACGCCTATTTCCCACCGGGGTAAGCAGAGACTATAGATTTCCATTTGCTTTACTTACTTACACTGAAAGTATAATTTTGTTATCCTCTTGCATTGTGTACATTAAGCCGATCACTTTCGAAAAAAAATTATTAACTTATCTAAATCGCGAAATTTACTATCATTAAATAATGATGCAATTTAAAAATTCCCGACGGCTGTGACCTTTGCCCTTGAAGGAGATAAGACCAAATATAGATTCTACATCAGTCTGTTCGATGTATTTGTGTGTGATTGTTGTTTCAAGAAATGAATTGTGTTAAAGTGCTGGTGAGAAATATGAGTCGAAGCCAACGTTGGGCGCCGCTGCAACGCGTGGGCGTAGTGGGTGTGCCTTTTGAGAAGGGCCAGAAGAAGTATGGAGTGAGTGTAGCCCCCGCAGCCATGAGGAGCGCCGGCCTCATCGACCAACTTAAAGAAATCGGTAATTTTCAATATAAAAAATAAAACATAACATAAACACGTCCCACTGCTGGGCACAGGCTTCGCCTCAATCAAACGGAGGTGAATGGTGCGTACTCCCATCACGCAATTCCACTGCTGGTTGGTGAAGATGTTTGGACTAAGAGCCAACCGAAATTTTAAAGCGCCTGAATGCCTCCAAATTGGCTTAAGATGAAATACTATCCATGCAAAAACCTTCACTCGTTGGTCATTGCCAGGCTTCTTGGGGACAGCTTACTGAAGCGCCGAAAGCCGCCGCCGCCGGCGGCAAACCAAAACAAACACAGAAGCGCTACGGCGACGGTTTCAGTGTCATATTGCTCTATAAGTAGGTTATTGCATAAAATTAAGTGAAATGTAGGTGTTCAGTATTTTTGGGGATTTTTTAAGCCTTTTGAATAATATACGTCTATAGCAGAACGTTAAAAACACCGATAACGAGAAAAGTGAAAAATCACCTACTGAAAAATACGTTGCGTCACGTTACATTTTAATGGTGTAATGCCAAATGATTCGTATATATTTGAATCATCATCATCATAAACAGCCTATATACGTCCCACTGCAGGGCACAGGCCTCCCCTTCATAAACCGGAGGGGATATGAAGCATACTCCGCCACGCTGCTCCACTGCGGGTTGGTGGAAGTGTTTTTTTTTTTTTTATATATATTTGAATAACACTACCTAATTAAAAATTCTCGTTTCCTCCTTTGCTGATGAAGACCACGGATTTATCAACCACATTGGTTCCGAGCCTTTCAAATATAGTTATCTTGTACCTAGGTATACAAACCTCTGTACCATCTAGCAACCCTGTACGGTCACGAGCACTGTCGAGCACTAATATGTATACACTTTGAAACCATGTCATATTAACTTTTTTGACAAATGAAACCGTAAGTCTCAGTAAATGTCAAATATGATAGTGAGACAGGGTTCTAAAGTGGGTACATGATATTGCTCATGACTGTACATAAACTTACCTATCTACACCAAAAATCCCTAATACTTAGGGCAGAGCCACAAGTTATCAAAAGATAATTTGCAGCCACTTTTGATGTGAAGTCGTAAAGTGAATGTCACCTCCTGTTTAAAAAAGGTCAGGTCAAGAGTACTAGTTGAGTAGTAAATACTAATAGAGTAGGTAATTCAGCGAGCATAAGTATATGTATAAAGATTTTGATAAGATAGTGAAATAATCGAAAGTGGCGTGTCATAATCGTAAGGAGAATTAGGTGAGATCATAAGTATGTATCACCTCATGAGATACTCAATACACTTTTATCTCACAGAGGGCCTCGACGTGGTAGACTATGGAGATGTGGAAGTCGCTCCATGCGAGGAGAAAGCAAACGTGGACAACATGGCTTGTCTACCCCAGGTGTCAGCTTGTAACATGACATTGTCAAAAACAGTATCACGAATCATCAGTGACAACCGAGTGGCTATCACTATCGGTGGGGATCATTCTATTGGAGTTGGTAAGTATTTGTAACCAATATTAGGCAGCTGAATTACTGAAATTGTTTTAAGTACTTACAACATTTTTTAGAACGTCTAGGTCCTGTGTTTTTCTTGCAGCTACTTTTCCTCGGCTGTACACATTAAGAAGCTTCTGTAGTTTTAAGTGGATGAGACATTTGATAAGAAATATATTTATACAAATACTGACGATCCAAAGTGTAACTACGTTACTAACGAATAAGTTACAATATGCCAAAGAGTCTAGTTTCAGTCAGAAGTAATTTTTAGTCATTTTCGCGCAAGAAACTCTCCCACTAACCCAGCACCTAAATCTGATACCTACCTACAAAATTCATCAGAAATATTTTTAGCTTGTAATTTTTCTCTATGAAATTTATGGAATTCAGGTTTAGTAAGATCTACCTCTGAACCGGCGGGCGTGTATGAAATGATTGTAGAATGTGAAGGAAGCAAGAAAAGTGTGTCAGGGTCGAAGCAAATGGAATTTCATTGTCTCTGCTCAGAGGATCTCAATACTCGAAAATATACTTAATATAGATATAATTTAATTATCATAATTGTAATTACAATTACCAGGAACTGTAGACGGCCATTATAAGGTAAACGAAGATATGATCCTGATTTGGGTGGACGCTCATTCTGATATCAACACGAACAAAACATCTTCCTCTGGGTCGGTGCATGGTATGCCAGTAGCTCTACTCGTCAAGGAATTGGCTGATTACTGGCCTTACCTCCCCACGATGGACTGGCAGGTTCCCAAGTAAGTTCTGAGCATACTTAAACATAACATCTCACATAACATCAAGATCACTCATGATATTCATACCAAGGTGGTTATAACTAGTGGTTATACAGTGACAGTTTCATCATGTTGCAGAGGACCGTTACATTTTGTACTGGCAGCAGGAGCCGCCCGGCCACGGCCGCCGACATTGATAACACGTCGTGGATGACTTTGCAAAATGACGTATCTCCAATTGTTTAGTAAAATAATTTCTGTCTTAGTGACAAAAGGTGCAAATCAGTTTCGCTAAAAATTTCAGAGACGTCAGTTAACGACGTCATCAACGACGTAAGCCCGCATTTGCGACGTCTGCGATGACTTTGGCACGAGCGGCTCCTGCGGCACGTTAGGTGCGCGTTCATCTTTAGTCCTTTGTCGACTTTTACTGCTCCGGATGGCAAGCGGCGAAACGCATTTTATGATTTCTCTCTGTCTTTACTCTCAGTCCAGCAGAGGCTGCTATTAGCCCCATTTACAGTTAAAATAAACATTACAATTGTCCCTATTTATAATTGTTTGGTTTAGATAACATTTTAATAATTTATTTACCAGATTTTCTATCAAGAGCCTCGGATACATAGGTCTTCGTTCCGTGGATAACTACGAGAGACTTTTAATAGAGAAGTACGAGATCCCAGCTTTCGCAATGGAGGACATAGACCAGTAAGTTTGATTTTTAACCGACTTCAAAAGAGAAGGTTATCAATTTGACACGTATTTATTTAAAATTGTTGGATTTTCACGATATTCGTATACTTATGTTAGTCTATGCGATGTGAGCTTGCTGTAAACACGTGTGCCAAATTTTATAGGTGTTCGTTTGCATGTATGTATGTTTGTCCACGCATTTCTCAATTTATTTTTTAATGAATTAAGTATCGTCAAATTTAGGAAATAGTGTTTCGTCAAAATCGGCCTAGGAGTTTCAAAATAATGGTCTAATAATAATAATATGGTAATAATAGTAATGGTCTAATAGTAATTATTATTGAATAAATGCGTTGTTGTCTATTGTATGAACGAAGCTCTTCTCAGTGTTAGTAGGCATTCAGCTTAAGGAATAGTTCAAGTTTTTATCAAAATCGGTTAAGTAGTTTCCGTGTTATTGTCAAAAAACCGTTGAAAATTAACACGTATTGCTGAAATGAATAGGAAACTTGCGTTCCGACGACACTAATTTAAGTTAGATTAGTAAAATGAGAATTTGAAAACGGTTATAAGTAGGTCTGTCGGACACACATTGAAATATTTGTAAGGCCTTCTAAATCCGAGTCAAAACTTTTCAGTTTGGAACTTTTCATGTTATTTGTCATAAACTTTAAATTACACCAAACACTTCAGAACCCCGATACCTACTCCGCCGGCGTTGTCGACGATTTCCCTCATTCAGCGCTTATCGCTATCAACCACTAGGGTCGATTAATTATTTCAAATATTCTTCCTCTCAGACGCCCTGAGCCGAGGTTCGCGCCCAACTGGGCACCTTCAGGCCTGTTGTCTTAAATTTTGTACCGGGTGAGAGCCCTCAGCGCTCCCCATTTGTCCGGCCAAGTAGTTAATGCCATCTGCGGCAAATCTACAATAAGTCACGTCAAAAATAATAAAAATTAATAAAAGAAGATTGCCGAAATTAATAGGAATCTTGCGTTTCGACTAGTATACTAATAGAGGCTGAGAATTTATTTAACAGTATTTATAATAGAATGAAAATTAGAACGCTGAAATTCCTTCTAAAATGCGTCCATATAAGCATTATGCTTCTACGTTCGCTAACGGTATGACGTCGACGCAATTACATTGCATATGCAATTCCCTTCCAGCTCTATAGTCATTCCGGCTAGCATACGGCTAATGGGAAAACATTCTATGAATAAATCAATTTTATTGCCTACAAACATAGTTATAGTCTTACACACCATGCATAAAAACGGAATACTTACTTACACAGTTACCTACTACACATTTTATGTGTTTTTGTCTAACTGAAAGATGTAGGTATCTATCTACCTAACTACCTACGTAATTAGGTAGTTTTTTTACTTATTGTAGATTTGCCGCAACCCACATGGCCGAAAAATGTATTTTTGGAGGTATGTAACCTAACCTGTATTGGGCTGGTTTTCCGTTCGAAGGTTGGAAGGTCGACAGGCAGTCGCTTCTGTAAAAAACCGGACCTGTCAAATCTTCAGGTTAGGTAAGCGGACTATGTGAAAAACGGGATGATGTAGATTTGCCGCAAATAGCATTAACTATTCGGCAGGATAAATGAGAAGCGCTGAGGGCTCTCACCCGTTACAAAATTAAAGATAACAGGCCTGACGGTGGCCAGTTGGGCGCGAACCTCGGCTAAGGGCGTCATCTGAGAGGATTGTATTTTAAAAGACCTAAGACTTCGATAACGATACTCGCTGAATGAGGGAAATCGTCGATCACGCCGGCGGGGTATCGGGGTCCTAAAGTATTTGTTGTATCTAGTCTACGGCTAGGTAAATCAGGTCTTTAAAATTATGTAGTTATCACTATGAACGGCCGAGGTCCTGTGATTGAGCGATGTGCTCACGATCCAGAGGTCCTGGGTTCGGATCCCGGAAATAAGATGATCCGTGTTTCGGAAGGCACGTTAAGCCGTTGGTTACGGGTACTACTTACTAATGTAAGTACGTAGTCGTTACAAGAGCCATGTTAGGGGCTTTTGGCGGCTCAATAATACCCCAGATATCAGGGTTGTACGATAGAAGAAGATCTTCTCTGAACACACACAAACTTTACAATATCTATGACTTTACATTATTTATGTCCATTTATGTCCGTTCAACGCCATTATTAGAACGCAATGGGTAAATCACAAAATGTTGTAAAGAGTGTATTTTTCAGGCACGGAATACAGCAGTCTATAAAGCATGTTCTACGGACATTAGACCCTGAGAGCAAGCGACCGATCCACGTTAGTTTCGACATTGACTCCCTGGACGCTTTAGAAGCCCCGAGCACCGGCACTCCAGGTACATATTTATACTATTCTTTCCCATACCATAGAATAAGGAATAATACTACGTATAGAAAGGCAACTCTCCGCCTCTCACCAGCGGTTGAGCGAGGTTTACCTCACCCCCCTTGAACATAGTTTAGACATAGAGTAACGAATAATCTCACACCCATAATCCCTAATGGGGTGGACATTGGATAGACCCACTAGTAGCTAATCAAAAGATACTTTGTGGCTACTTTTGATATAGTCCTAAGATGGTTATGTTGATCCACTGAGTTCTTATTATAGAGAAATGCCGTGGGAGCATAGCCGGTGATACCGAAATATGCACAAAACGATCATATTATACGGGGTAACAATCGTATTATAAAACCAAGCACATCTTTGGTGTAGCGCAACTACAACTAGTGCTTGTGTTATAACGCAATGAACGGCGGATAAATCGATGTAGCGGTTCAGCCAGAAATTTCTTGGTGCGACCGCTTCCCATACCGACGTGACGTGAGTGACATGCGGACAGTGGCGGCCCTTGCAAAATATTTAGGCGCAAGACATCACAGTATTCACAGTGGCGCCCCTCAAAATACAGTTTTTTTTTCGATTAGTTTACGGCCACCGAAATATACCTAATTAAATCTTTTAAAAATTTCGTTTACAGGCACCCTTTAAATGTATGAGGCTTATGTGGCCGCTAAGAGGTCTAATTCACAGGGCAGGTGTGCCCAATCCAGTTACTCCCCTGTAGATCCGGGGTTGCTAGCCAGGGTGGTCCTGTCTTAGCAGATTTTGGCGCCCCCCCGTAAAATGACGCCTGGTGCATTCGCATGCGGATTCGTGTAATTTAGTGCTGAGGGCACATCTCCCTTGTTTCTATAATCTGTGTATTGACCCGTATGGTGATAAGTGATGAGGACATCGCGTCGCCCATATGCAGGGTGTTAGTAACATCATAACGAATACTGACGGGGAAGATTGCTATTGATGATTCTGAGTTAATATCAAGTGGAATTTTCAGTCGCAAAATGTATGTTTTTTAAATTAATTTCAACTCAGAATCATGGTCTGAATCATCCCTCAAAGTTTTGGTTGTTATGACACTAACACCCTGTATAATCGTCCAACTTGTCAAAAAGGACACAATCCAACTGTCGGCCTGTCGGCTTTTACGACATGGAAATACAAGCCCGTCCAAGCCGCTGGAAGCGTTTTATATGATTTATTAGCTTCCGGTCCAGCATAGTCTTTGAATAATAGTAATTTAACTCAAAATTTTAACAGTGCGAGGTGGACTGACTCTCCGTGAAGGAATCTGCCTGATGGAAACCATCCATAGCACCGGGCGCCTCCGTGCCATAGACCTGGTGGAGATCAACCCAGCTTTGGGCAGCGACGCAGACCGACGGCGTACCATCGAAGCTGGTCTCTGCATCCTTAAAGCAGCTCTAGGGTTCTCAAGACGAGGCACCGCTCCTAGAGGAGTCTTGGATCTCCCTGGCAAAATAAATGTAAATTAGGTATCGACTAAACACAGGCAACATTCAAAATATCTACCTACTCCTGACGAGTACTTCAGTTATTGTATTGTATAACATAAATAGCTTAGATTATGTCCAAATGTCGGGAAAGGTAAAAAATGGTATGAAGGAAAGGTTCCTTTTGTATAAAAATATCCAAATAGCAACCATAAATATATTGTTTATAAGTAGATAACTAGCCTTGGTAATTCAGTGATGTGGCCTTCCCGGGAATGTACTCAATTTAAAAATTCTAATATGTAGTAAGGACACTAGCGGCTTTTCTTTTTCAAATAGGCTACTTGACAACTTAGTCAAATGAGATACTTTTTACGAAACGTCCTGTGACGTCATCAATAAAAGCTGTCAAACATCGTACTCATTGTCACTTAATTCATAAATAAAATTCTATAATAAGTCGAAAGGTAAAACGAAGTTGATTTTTGATCATCTTAGATTGGCATCTATTTCTAAATTGATCTTTATAATTTATCTTTGACCTAGTCAAATACCCTATTGCTCTTCCTTGAAGACAAGTTGGGACAGTGGCCACTGCAATTTTATCTAATTCTCATTATCTAACTATGGTGACCATCCCCTGACATAAAAGCTGCATCCGTTCCTGTACTCACATTACTGCAGTAATAAAACTGGTTCAACTAAATAACAGAATCATAACCACAGTAACCATTAACCTGCTATCGGCATTGCTTAGGAGCGTGCAGATACAGATCATAAAAATTCTAACACTTCACGTACGCAAGGTGACCTGTCATGAACCTACACAAAATTACAACTGAAAATTGCCGTAACGGAAGTTGATTGAATGCACAAGGCATTTATGATGTTCCATTATACAAATCTTAGTTGTAGATTTGTATGGAAACAAAATGATTGCGATTTTGGTAAGATTATTTCAATTGTAATCGTTCTGTTTGTCGTGTTATAAATACTGTTAGACACCGAAGTGTGTACATACCTACCTATATACGTACATACAAATCTACGCAAACCCATATACTTATAATGGGGAAGGTAGAGCCACAAGCAACCAGAAGACCTGCAGCCACTTTGGTGGCGTATGATCCATAAAATGGGCTATCTCGAACGGTTTCAAATTGCATGACTCTACTTCAGTAGTATGAGGGTAGTCAGAAAGATTAAATATGCGATATACCTACAACTCCTGAAGTCTGCGCCCACGTTAATACGTAACTAGGTAGGTAATCTAACAACGGTCTTGTTTTCAGATACTTATTGCTTTATCATTAACACAAGCTGCTGAAGATGAAGTTAACGGGGAGTTTAGATCCGTATTTGACAAATATCTCAATAGGATACATGATATTGAGTCAAAATCCATTATTAACGAAGATTTCTCTAAAGCAATATCCAAATACTTCAATGGGAAATTAAGCGTGTTCCCAGTTTTCAAGATAAGTATGAAGATTGACAGAAAACCAGTGAAAATTCCATGGACGCGTAGCAAACCGGAAAATATTACTGGGAAAAAAATATACACCATGTACAAATCTCCTCCCGACCCTAGTGAAGTCTCCACCGAACTTCCAACGGAAGCTGTAAAGAATGATGAATAAAAGTCATATAGCCTGTATAAGTATTCTTTTATTATTTATAATTTCAGAATGAATAGTACGTATCAATTTACTACCGTAATCATAGACATTCAATATTGTGGACTTTCTAACCGATTTACTGAATTTACGTGTATTTATGTTTTACCCTCACAGACATTACTGGTTATATACTGTATAATAGACATTTAACATCAATTCTAGGTTAACACACAATTTAAAAAAGTCTTACATACTTCAAAAATTGAAGGAAACAATAAATTCCACTTAATGCATTTCCAAAAGTGGTTCCAAAAATTTATTTGTAAAATCATTACATAAAAAATAATTATATTACATTTTCTATTGAAGAACTGCTTATAAAATAGATTCCTAGAGACTGTAAACCATGGAGATATTCCAAATAACAGACTTTACATTGGCGTTAATATATTTATGCCAATTAATTTCAAAATCCGTTCTAGATTAAAGTCCAGTCAAACAGTGATTCAACTTATGAATGAAAAAGAAATATAATCCCAATTTTAAGGGTTTTGAAATTATATGCTGTTTATATTGTCTAAGGCCGTAATATACTACACCAGTAACAAATTTTAAAGACGGCGAATTTAAAAATCCTACGCTTTAGAAGTTGACTTGAGGCCTGTAATGCTTTTGGAATTTGTTAGCCTTCAACGAAAGCTTCATCTGCCATTTAGCGTGAATACGCTTCATGAACTGGATATCGCGGGCGTTCCTGAAAAAATAATATTTTCGATTAATTTAAATGGAAATCAGACTAACAAAACCGAGTAGTGAGCAAATCTACCAGTTTCCGACTAGTCAAATCAGTTACTTTTTACTAAACATCAAAACACGAAATTACTATGTAATTTGTATGAAAAAGCAACCTGTGACGTCAAAGAAAAACGTGACAAATAGTCGCACTTATTATTACATTTTTTTTTATTTAAAATTCATAAAAAAGTTGAATAGAAAAAGAAAACGTTTTTGTCACCTTTAGATCTATCTTTATTTAGTAATCAGAATTTCAAGACCTATGAACTACCCAATTATGATAAAATTTGCAATAATGAGCTAAAGGCCTCACAAAATTCTGTATTGTTCGTGGGTAAATAGGATAACAGGTGGTGAGCAATATTACCAGTATTAATAATGATGCGAATATCTGTATTCCATATTCGCATCATTATTAATACACACTTACACTTTTCTACAGTAATATAATGTACTGTGTTTATTAAAAGTCCTTGTTTTCTACTAAACAGGGTGTTAAAAAAGCCACATTGAAGCAATTCATCTAGAAACAGAAAACAGTATTGCTATTTGACATTGCACACTTACATTTCTATGTGCTTGACATTGCAATATTGCTTTTTTAGATGAATTGCTTCAATGTAGCCTTTTTAACCCTGCAGTATACTGTAAACCATTATATGTTTTGTACTTACTTAGCTGATAATGCTTGGTCCTTTGGATGCCAACCCAGACCACGGTACATGCCTAGAAGTCTATTCAGTTTACGGTCTGGCTTCTTAAGCACAAATTGTTTGTCCGGATTCACATTTTGCTTGTAATATCTGGAATATAATGAAGCACTTTAATTATAAATACTTTTTTTATAGACTTCTTGTATCTAAAAGAACAAGAAAATTAAAAGGAAAGGGAAAATTTGCTTACATATTTGGTACGATTTACAATCTATATACAGTGACACATATTTCTTACAATACAAAATTGGGTGCACCTCTGTTTGTTTGACGAGTTGACTCTCTAAAGTTCATAACTAAAAAATAAACTCATAATTACTTCATTAATGAACGATGTCCAATGGCAGCTCCTGAGGGCAGTACCAGCTGGTAGTCATCGCCTTCCAACACAGTGGGGCCGTACACTTCTTCATCAGAATCTTCATCTTCAGCAGTCACTGCATACTCTGGATATGACGAACTGAAAAGAACATTATACAAAATTATTCCATTTATAATAATCTTGCAGCACTTCTCCACACTCATAACAAATGCGAAGCTGTAGTAAGTAAACTCGTTGTGTGAGTTGTAAGGACTGTGTGACTGACGAATGATCCTAAATTAAAATAAATAAATGATGTATACTTCTGATTTGTGGCCATATTCTTGCTGCGATAGCACAATACTAAAAGATAAAAACATAATTCATAATATTCCAATTAGAAAATAGATATACAAAATGCAATTTACAAGTTATAACCAACTTTTTTGATATGTACTGTACTTATTTACCTGTAGTCATAATAATCTGCGTATTCTGCCAGCGCTAAGCCCTCATGCAACATTTTACAGTGTCCCTTTGATATCATGTGCTTGCGGGCAGCATCCATAGAGTAGAAGGTTTTGCCAGATTCATTGCACCACAGACACATATAACCTCGAGAGATCTGAAGAAATAAATTAATTATTTTATTTACGACTTACCTATTTTCAATTTTTTCCAAGCATAATCTATTTAGAGCAAAACTATTAATTTGGGCTATAGGTTGATAACTTGTCACTATATGATTGATCATATTATATTCAACTTGGGACAAATGCAGTGGTTTTTGATTATTGATTACTTGGCACACCCAATATATATGTTTCGCAATATTGTTTAATTACAATGTTACCTTTTCTCCCAAATACTCCAATAGGCCTTTCACATCTATGCAGTATTGTGCATCAGGTATGAAAAAGGAGTGTGCTATGGACATGTGCTTCAGATTCCTGACCACATTCTTGCTATGATGGCCGCAAAACAGGCAGTCACTCGTCTTTATTAATGAGTCACTACCTTTGACTCTGCACATCTCCCATTCATCAGAATCCAGCTGAAAATTTACATTGTAACAAATTATATTATAGGTATGTATAGCACTTAACATGAGAAACTACTAATAATAACATAACAACAATAAATACTAATAATAACATAACATAATGATAAAAAAATAATTATACAATAGTTTGTTCCATAGGATGACTCACCTCCTCAATTTCAGAATCTGTTTCTATTTCCTCATCACAAGAGTCAGCATCAAGCATGTCAAAATCATATGTGGAACTGGGGTGTTCAGAACTTGGGTGTTCAGTAGTTGGTTCCTTCTCAACTGTTGCCCCAGAATCCTCATCTATTGCATTCCTTTCTGCAGCCTTATGTTTCTTACTATTCAAGTGATTGTCCAGTGCGTTCTGGGTACCGAAGTACTTTGTGCAAACTTTGCAGTACAGAGGCTCTCCACCTTCTTCGGGCTGGCGGTTTTGCATAACCCGTGCGTTATATTCGGCCTCTGTGACGGAATAGAGGTTGGCCACTTTTCTTTTCAGGTTGTACCTGTGCCAATCTTGTCTGTAATGATCACGATGTAATTCCTGTGTTCGGAATATCACCTCACAAGTACAGCAGGCAAACACTTGATTCGGCTTCATGGTCAGCTATTATTATATTTCTACTCTGAAATATAAATTTATTTGCTAGTGTAAAAATAAACACAACGCGGTGGAGTTTAAAATTATTATGAAATATATAAAAAACGTGTTGCAGTCACGATTTATCACATTATCATGAAACGTCAAACAAAATGATGGGGTGACCTGTGGGGGTGACCATTTAGTTAATTAATGTTTATTGATTATTTTTGTTTTTATTGTCGACAACACCATACACTCCACAGCGTAGATTGATCAATCGACCCGGTATTTTAGGTAAATTATCCATCTATAGTCGTAGGTCCCTTGGTCCAATATTATCTGTATCAAAGGATTATTTTTGACAAATTAATCCTTTATATTGTCTAAATTAATCACTCAATGGTTTCTACGGATGCTCATCAGTATTATTCGAGTACCGGATTTAACGGGATTTACAACCGATAAATCCCTACATGCATTAATCTTTGATTTATTTACTTCCATTTGACTTCCATAGTATCTCTTACAATCTCTTATTAGTCTGTATTCACTTCACGTCTCTATTTGGTCTGTGCTTCACCAAAGGTGCTTCACTGATCGCTCGTCATTCGTTCATTGTTTACGTCAAGTTTACGTAAAAAGTTTAGTTTAATAAATGATAATAGATTATATTTTAGCTTTGAATTATATTTGATTTTAGCTTGTAATTCTGTAATGTTAAGAACTTGCTTTCAATCCCTGCGGGCTTTTACATAATATTTTAGCGGGTTAGTGGTATTTGCTGTGTTGACAAAGAAGCTGTTTTTAATATCCGTGATTACACAGCCTAATTAAGTATGTTAGAAACAGATGAGGTGGATGATGACTACTTTACCCCAGTTTCCACGTAAGATCTATTACACTAATCAATGTTGTATCCAGTAGCAGAGCTCATCTAGATATTTGAAACTATCAACATTATCTGGACTTCTCACTCGTTTATCTCAATTGATTATTAATTTTATTTATTCCAAATTCGCTTTATTGAATTAGGCAATACCTACCTACCTATTCATGGCGTGTTCTGTTGCAGCACAACACTTGCAAGCATATTTGGAAGTGATAAAGAGAGCAAAGATGAGAGGGAGGGTAAAAAAACAACAAATGAATCCTTAAAATACACACCTCCAAAACAACATGTGCCACAAAATGTTACTGAAGAAAAAGTTGAAGAAGAATCCAAACTTACAGAGTGTATCTTTGCTTGTGCTCTGTCTGCACATGAATGGTATGAAATTTTAAGAATGTTGCTTATTACATTTCTAATTGAATTTAATTATATTAAGTTATAAATGTAAAATTGATTATTTGTTTTCTATTCTATCAATTTATTTTTGCAGGACTAACAACAATTACGTAAACAGAGGAAAAGTTGGTTTTGCTATAATAAAAATAACAAAAAATAACAGCCATACTATAATACTTTACAATTCTAATAAAACAACCTTGTCTAGTACAACAGTCACTTCAAATTTAAATATGACTGTGAAAGGAGATAATTACATTTGCTTTTACGATAGCCTTTCTAAATACTGGAGTATTTATGCAAAGGAAGTAGAAGTCAAGAAAATATCTGAGATATTAACTAAATTTGGTGTCAACATAAAATATGCTGTAAATACAGATCATAATCCACCAGATCCTAATAAAACAGTCGTTGATAAATGTGATACAGCAACATACAATTCTGGCAAAGAAAGTGATACAGACTCGTCTGTGAACAGAAGAACTAAAGCTTCTATATTGAACAGAATGGCTACTATGGGACACTCAGTCCTACCGCTTCATACTTTACCTGCAGATAAATCAAGTGATTCCTCAGACAATGAAAATACCAACCAGCCCCCCAAAATAACCAGGCCCAAACCTGTTAAAACCATTAATAAAAGAATGGTGTCAGATAAGAATGTAGCTGAAGTATTAGATCTAAGTAACAGCAGCAAAACAACTGTAGCCAAAATTGAACAACCATTACCAACCACTTCTATGGTATACACTTGTATAAATGGACAACTTGTTCCTGTCTCGAACACTAATCTTGGTGCTGCCTATGGAAACAACAGCAATAGTGAAATGAATTTATTTATGAGTGAACAAAGAATTAACAATAATGAGCTAAGAATAAATATCAACAGGACCGCAGATAAAGTAGATCAGATATTGGAAAAAATTAAAGGCTTAGAGCAACCAAGTAAGGATAAAAGTATTTCAAACTTCCAAACAGATATAATGCAAAAATTATTGAGTGAGTATGAGAACAAAATTAAAATATATGAACAACTCTTAACATCACAAAATAAAAACAAAATTGATGAACACTTGTTAAAAACTTCATCAAACACATCTGATGAAATTGCATCATACAAAAATGTAATATCAGAATTACAAAATATTGTTATTGAAAAGGACAAAGAGATTAAAATGCTTACTGACAGACTACAAGAGAATAATCTAGTCAAAGAAATTACCAACTTGAAACAGTCATTAGCAATAAAAAATGATCAAGTTGAAAAACTTATCCAACAATTAGAAAGAAGAGACACAAAATTAAAAACTGATGAAGATGACTTTGAAAATAAATTAAAATATACTATGAATGATGTTTACCGATCAATATCTGTAAACTTTGAAAGCAACGAAACTTACACAGGTGAAACCGTAAAAAATGTCACTGCTTCAGTCATAAAGGATGTTACAATTAAATTTTTAAATGAATACAGCTATGAAAAATAAATACCGAATTACTATTACGATATTTCAAATTATCTCCCTGGACACACGTCATCAGATCAGTTTAGTGCCAAGCCGGAATTTATACATATTAGTTAAAACCATTTAAATTGCATATTTTTAAAACACATAATAACAGGTTCTTACCGCGTTTAAATCAGGGAAATATTAGACTCCCGATATTCGACACTGTTGCAAGTGCTATGTAATGACTGTTTCCCTGATTTAAACGCGGTAAGAACCCGTTATTATAAAGTTTTAATTATGACATTACAACGCATGTTTTTTGTTACAAACTTGGATCTTGTACGTTTTCGGTGGTTTATATACTTTATATTATAAGACTTATGGCTCTGCCTACCCCTCCAGAGATTACAAGCGTCTTTTTATATAATTAACACATCCCATATTGATAGATGCCTAATCGATAACAACATAAGTGGGAGTGGGAGGGTCAAATACTTGGTAAGGGAGGAGGGGAGGGTATCGTTTTTACTTTATTTTTCTTCACTAGGTAGATAAGTAAGTATTATGGATACTCAATACGGTTACATACATAATCCATCTTCAATCCTGGTATTAACTAATACCCATTATGGATTTGTAAGTATTTTGATGCAATATTAGTGATTTATCTAAATGTGTTTTTTGTTAAGATTTTTAAGACATTACGGTTAAACGGGTATATATTTTTTTTCTTGATATCTTGGTATGCGCGCACGAGCAACATAATCGTAAAACGATTTATTTGTCTCTTTCGATAAATTAATCGCCTCCTTGCCGTGATGTGCGCACGCGAGAGACAGCAACACGACTTGAAGAGACGGCTGTTGTCATTGAACTCGTACATATAAGAACTGAAAAAACGTAAAAAAGAAATAATGCAGCGTGCGCACTTCCATATTAACCCATTAGACTTGATGTGAGAGACAAAATAGTCGCGGAGCGGGAGGTAAAAGTTGCTCGAGCGCGCACATACCCTAAGTAGGTAGATAGTCAAAAATAGAGATGCGGAGATGATAAAATGAATACAATACATGATTATTCTAATCAAAAATCGGTTTTTGAATTCCGGGATTGTCAATATAAAATCCCGGGATCAGAAAAGAGTTGGGATTGGAATCTCTCGTTACACCATACCACACTAACCACTAACCGTTATACCATAGAATAAGGAATATGGAATAATACTCCTGTAATGTACAAGATCTAATAAACCCACTGAGATGTAGTAAAATATATATGCCTAAATAAATAATATTATTAATAGTAAAAGAAAATATATATTTTTATTATATTGAGGTCGTACTACTCAAACCTGAAAAACTTTTGACATAAAAAAAAAAAACTAGCGAAGGTTTGTGTTTTTGTGTTAGGTACCTACTTAGAATATTGATTTTAATTTGCCATTTCTTAAGGTAATATAAATAAATCTAATCTAAATTATC
This sequence comes from Pectinophora gossypiella, assembly GCF_024362695.1. NCBI lineage: Eukaryota > Metazoa > Arthropoda > Insecta > Lepidoptera > Gelechiidae > Pectinophora > Pectinophora gossypiella. Next base: position 7,829,667 of record NC_065406.1, read on the forward strand.
TATTCAAGACATAAAGAAATGTAAACGTAATAATTAATCGAAAAAAACATGGTAGGTATATAGGAGAAGGCAAGTGAGAAGAAGTAGAAATGCTAATGTAAATGATTTCTTGCTTGTTTAGTTGAGGAAAGATTCTGATCTTTTAAATCAGAGATATATCTCGTGAAGAAGACTATTAATTAACTATGGAAGACTTGAAAACATCGCTTAATCAGTATAGCGAACAGGTGAGGTTTATCAAAGCAAGACATTAAGACATTGTTTTGCACTTGATAGTCCAATAATCAAACTGTTAAATTCTACAGCTTTCTATGGTGAGTGATGCCTTGGCAGGTACAGAAGATAGCAATGAACGCGAACCCCTATTGGCCCTTCAATCAGAATTGAAAGAACTAATAAAGTTAACTCAGGAGAGTGTAGAGGCTCTATCCTCCAAGGAATCGGCTCCAACGGAGAATACCAGCCAAAATAGAGCACAGGATGGTAACACAGAACTGGATGATGAATATGCTTTATTCATGGTATGATTGTTTACAACTTTATTAGATTGTGTTCCCCCTTTTTATGTGATGAAACTAAAGCTATCTATGTTATCTAATGCAAAAACCGAACTAAGAGTTCTTTGATCAGTGCACAATGGTTCAGTGAATTTCTGTTTTTTTTTTTGCTAGTAAGATACCACAGATATGAGTTGAATATGTATAAGCGTACAAACATCCTTACACATAATGGGCTGGTAAAACCTACTATTACGAAACATCATTATTTATCTTTATGTGGCCTATTCTTATTTTCTGGTATAAGTTAAAATAACATGTTTTTATAGAAAGAAATGGCTGACACGGGTGCTTATGAAGCTGGTAACTCTAGATGTGATACAGAAGGTTCAAAAGACAACAATGACCCTGATAATGATGATGAAAGCGATATTGAGGTAATTAAGACGTTGTTCCTTTACTACATACATACATAAGATCACACCTATTTCCCGTTGGGGTAGGCAGACACCATGGAATTCCACTTCCACTCCAATTCCACTTACTACAATCCTGACACACAACTTTCAATTCTTCCATCCATCAAAGACTTCATGCATGCTTTTTTCTTTATTTCTGGTTCAACATTAAAATAAACTGTTTAATCAATTAGCATACATATCCTGTGATTATGGTATAACAGTGATTGAGTGAGGTACTTATCCACTATACTATACCTTTACCAAAAGTGGTATTATTTTTTAAATTTTGTAGGATGAACTTGCAACCCTTTTGGGTATGAAGTGTGCAGTGTACCACACTCATAAGTGGGGTGGGCAGCCCAGTCTCCATAATGCAATGGTCAGTGCTGTCATACCCCGACAGGATGAGGACCAGTTCAATGATTTACAGGTTTGTGAAAGTATTTAAGTACCTACTTAAATATTGATTGGTATGATAACTTATTATGTATTCTGTTGAAGCTTATTGTATCTGTTAATTGACTCTGTTCAATAAATTATAATTATTATTTTATGTGAAACAGATCTTAAATTTAAGTACTATTTCTCAGGTCAGAGTTCTATTCACACATCCAACCCATGTAGAAATGTTGCCCTGCCCATTCTTCCTTGATGGTGAATGTAAATTTGATGATGAAAAATGTAGGTGAGTTTGTAAACTATTATATAAACATATTTTATCATTTAATACCCATACTGTGGTGTGTGGTTACTGGTTACTCATACCATGGTATAAGAAGACCAGGTACGCTCAATCATATGACAAGCCCCCATTGGTAGCCCATTAATGACATATGTGTCACCACTATCTTACCATTAAATTGGTATCTCCAACATTCCAAGGATGTGAATTTTATTATTGAAAATTAAGTGAATTACTGACTAATGTATTATTACTATTACTGGTCACATATATAAAAACATTAAAACTGTAAGTAACTCTTTTGCTAAATGTCCAACATTTCCTTGCAAAGTAAATATAAAAACATGTGTGTAATTTACGTTGTTGTTTTTTACGAAATGGCAACACAGGATCGGATGACTTCAGCTGGGCTAACCTTGAAATGTTAGCTGTCAGTTTTGAACATACCTAGTCTTCTTATACCATGCATGAATTATACATAACTAGGCTGACCATAGAATCAAATCAAATATACTTTATCGCACAGAACTACTTTTCAACAATCAGACATAACACATGAATTCAGTACAATTTGGGCGGCCTTATTGCTCTAGAGCAATTTTATCCAGGCAACCATTATAAATGGTTGCACCATCCCAAGAAATTAATACCTAAAAGTAAACTAAAGTTAATATAATAAATACATAAAAAAAGAAAAGATTTGCCTGTTGTGCTTTTCTGTATATGCTGTCCTTATCTCTGTATTTTGTGTCCATTGTGCTCAATAAAGTATATTATTATTATTATTAAAGATACTTCTTTGGAAAAATATATATCATTAGCTGAGCTGGCTCATTAAAATTGATCTTAAATATGGCTACTTAATCATTCTCTACTCCTCAATCTAACTATAGCAACATACATACTAAAATAAAAACTTAGTTAATTTGCTATTATTTCGATTTCTTTGCAGATATTCTCATGGTTCTATAGTTCCACTGTCCAGTTTAAAAGACGCCATTGAGCCTAATTTTGGTGCAGTGCGAATCGGGAGCAGAGTTCTGTTAAAACTAAAACCCCCTGATGACGAAGTAAGTGTTATTGCTACATTCCATTAAAAAAATACAGATTGCAAATTCATAAACAATAATATGAATTTCAGGATATAAGACTAACAAGAAAGTCAACAGAAAAGTACCATCTTTGGCATAGAGCTGTAGTTAAAAGTCTGGATATAGATGAGAGAGTGTGTACAGTGAAATTAGAACATGGCGTGAAGGTTGGAGAAAAAAGGAAGACTGGCTCAGGATCTGATGAGCTTTACGTTAAGTTTGAAGAAATATTCCCCTTGAACAGTGAGTAAGATCTAATTTTTATTATAATTATGCTTCTTTTGTTTAGTTTTTTTTGACTTAGCAAAATCACCTGTCAATATACTTATGGTTCATCATAATCCAGGACTTTGTCAAAAGTGGCTGCAAGTTGTCTTATTACTTGGATAAAGCCTCTATGGAATAAGTCCTATCAGGGAGCCTATATAAGAACATTAAATATCCACATGTACAAGTTGACACAAACAGTGGCATTTCCATGTGTTTCAGTCATGGAAGAAAAGAAATAAAAAATAACTGATACTAATAAAATATCACTAGACCTGTTTTGTAAACATGGTAATTGTTCAATCGTAGCGGAAGCAGACGAAGATTCGGAGTCAGATAGCAGTGGCAGTGACACTGAATACCCAGTGCACAAATCGGCACGCTCAGAGGCCGAGGAATTCCAACACGCCATGCTCGTGGAAAAGAGCCTGCAGTTCAACGGCCCTGCTATGGGCGAGTGGGAGAAACACACAAGAGTGAGTATGTATTGAGACTTATAGATTTATTTCTAGTTTATTTAAATGACAACGTGGTCCCCGTGGAATCCTCGTGAAATTCCGTTTCTGGAATCTTCCAGAGTATAGTCAGAGGTACAGAGAGTAACCTACCTCATATCCTTTTCTGTACTCAATGGTGCCAGTATACACCATCAAATATTATTTTAAGTTATAGCTGTTATTTTCTAATCTGCCGAAAAGGAAAGGGACGGGTAATCGACGGGCATAAAATTTATGGAATATGTCAATTTTAGGCAGAAAAATCTCTCCCAAAATGTTAATCCCAATAACCTGACAGAATTAAGTTGACAGCACATGTCAAACAGGTTACATATCAGCTAGATGCCTATTTAATTGGGTAGTTACCTGGGTCAAAGATAAATTCTGAAATTCTGATTACCAAATAAAGATAGATCTAAAGGTGACAAAAAACGTTATCTTTTTTTCTATTTAACTTATTTATGAATTTAAATAAAGAAAAATGTAATAATAAGTCCGACATTTTGTCATGTTTTTCGATAACGTCACAGGTTGCTTTTTCATACATATTCCATAGTAATTTCGTGTTTTGACGTTTAGTAAAAAGTAACTATAATACATCGGCAAGGCTTTCAAACGCAAGCTACTAGGAATGTATATTAGTTATGATGATCTCTCCGACCGATTTCGGCCATGGCGACCACTTCGACTCACGGAAGCGGTCAGGTACGCAGGATATATTAAGGTGCGCAGACGTTCGCGCAAAACGTAGGCGCACACACTCGTCTTACCCCTGCTTGCCATTTATTAAACAAGAGCCTGTAATCAACAGGGCATAGGCTCGAAGCTGATGCTGGCGATGGGCTACGTGCCGGGTACGGGGCTTGGCGCGGCAGGCGAGGGCCGCGTGCAGCCGGTTGAGGCGCGCGTGCTGCCCGTAGGCAAGAGCCTCGACCACTGCATGGCCATCACCGAGAGAGCTGCCGGGCAAGATCCGCTCAAGGTATCTAGTACACGGGTTATCAGTTAATAAAGAAAAGATGAAAGAGTAAACTTGATTTAACACTTTCATGCGATGTTCCGTTTCCAAATATTATATTCTAAGGAATGAAGAGTCTGTGTCCCTAAAAGTGTCATAATTGTTGTTATAGTTTTAATTTCGATTAAAAATACAAAGACAAACATTACATACACCCCTCTCCCAAACATGGTGTGGAAATTATATAGAATTGGTTCTAAATCTTCGCCATGCGACAAAATCTGGGAGCAGATTTTGTAGAATGTAGAATTTTGTAGAATGGTGACCTGAGGGTATAAATCCTGAGAAAATTAAATCTTTTCAATGAAGGCCGATGAATGACAATTTAAAAGTGGTTTTCGTCTTACAGGTAGAACAGAAACTACGTAAACTGCAAAAGAGAGAAGAGGAGCGAAATAAACGCGCTTACGAACGTGAAAAGGAAAAAGAGAGGAGAAATGTTTTTAACTTCCTCAACCGGACTTTAGGCGACAAAGCCGACGGCCCTGAACCGACGGTAGCCACTAAAATGGACATAAAACAATCTACAACTAAGAATTTGAACATCGAACAGTTCAAAATAACAGAAGATGCTAGAAGGGTAGAACGGGAAATAGTAAAACTGAATACTTCCCTAACAAGACACGCGCCAGGTTCAGCTGGACATAGAAATGTGAACTTGCAATTAATGGAGAGAAATAAAGAGTTGACAACCCTAAGAAATAAAGAAAAAGAAATCAGTAAAGAACAAAATCAGAGAAAAAATAAAGAAAAGATGACAGTATTTTAACTTTTGAGTTCTATTTTCTAGTTATTAAATATTTATTAAAGAAAATAATTAATTTTATTCAATTTCGAACACCAAGCGATCCCTTGTTATGCATATTAGACTTCAATGAAGCCATTATACCACTGCGTTGTTTATAAATAGTTATTTATTTTTAAAAAATCGTAAAAAAGTATGGGTAATAAAACGATTCGTATGTAATTACAAATTTCTCTATTTACATATGTGATGTTTTTAGTTTAAAATAAGCGTACATGGCATAAAATTACAATTAATATATGAAACATTTTCTCTATAAATTAGATATTTGTACTATCAAACATAATGTATTACAAAGTACTTATACATATTAATGGATAATGTGACTAGCAAATAATATTTGCTGAAGTGTATAAAATATTTTAGTGACAGTGGGTCAAATTTTAACTCTTAAATTATCTAATTTTATCTATACTTATACCTAGTTTAGGTATGGAAATAAGGCCACAACAATAGCCTGTTTTGCAAGCATTAGTTTTAGAATTGCATACAATTTTGAATCTAGCTTACTGTCTGTCCTTATCGTGTACCAATGTTGCAAGCTTGTCAAGCGCAACGATAATATATCAACAAGTATTCCTTTAAACAATATAATTAAAACACCGACAGACCAAATTAAGTGCGTTAACAATTAATAAAATTATTATGTTGTAATAAAATTACTAGATTATTCATAAAAATGACAACATTCTCCTATATATGCTACATGAGCATAATATTTGTACTTTTAGAACTGATTTGCAGTTACTATATTTAATAGTGATGTAAATCGTATCTAAAGTTTAAAAAAAGCACTATTCCAATACACTCTTAAAATCTAATTTGAGAAATTGTCTACGACCCACTGTAATATCCCAAAGTTACTTTGAAAATGTACTAATATCATCGTCAGCGTTAATATGTACTGACAAGTGCATTTGTCATGCGAGTTCACTAGTGTTTGCTAGCCGGCCAGTTCCTCCTTAATATTACGCTACAACTACGCTTATGCATTGAAAACTCTCCACAATAAAGCTCCCTAAACAAATTCATCACAGAGATTTGTTGAATCCTCATCATAACTCTGCCATCATCATCACCTTCCACTCTTGCTCTTACATAAATCAAGTCGTATTTACATTAGTGCCTATCGCGCGATTACAATATATATAATACAATAGAGAGTGACGAAATAAAAGAGAGACATTCTTTGTACTAAACTAAACGTCTTGTTAAATAATAAGTACAGGCTTATGAGACTCTGCCACGCCGAGGTCGTGTCGTTGTAGATAAAGGGATGTATTTTACCGTTTGTGATGTCTTTATGTTTGTGATTAATTAAAGGTCGCTAAATAACGTGATCTAATAAATGAGATTCATGTGTATTGTGTATACCTGCGAGCGACTGGAGGACGAGATAGTTTCTAGTGAACCAGGGTTTAGAATTAGAGGGCATGGTAATGTAAGACCTATTTTATACCGATCGTACGGAATGAAAGCGTTGCGGTGTGACAGAACGTTCATTTCTATACACACTAACAACAAACTAAGTGAATACATAACATTTCAAAACTAGCTGTTTATTTCAAAAGAGAATGAACCTCTGGTAAGAAAATACAGATCGGCTTTGTTTTTAACATAAACATTCTGCCACACCTCATCATTTCCTTACTTTCTCCGATCTAACGTAACTTTCAATATAGGCGTGTGATGTATTTTCATTTTCCGGCGCACTGCGCCCGTATATCCGCTATAGGGTCCTGAGGCGCGCAACGACACAGGCGACAGTATCGTCGACGTTGTCGAACACAGGCACGCCGCCGCGACGTGCGAGGTCCGTGAGGTAGTGACGCCCGCGGTTGTAATCCTTCACCGCTGCTTCACTGTACTGTAGACAAACATTCACAAAATGAGTATTTATCTTGGGAGCGCGCACACTAGTTGAGATTTGGTACAGTAAATTCGTATGAAACTGCGTCCGTACATTTGAATAGAGAATCAACTTACATTATGCGTGCCCTGTGCCGGCGAGCGCATGGTCTGCACGAGTAGCACGGTATTATTAGGCCGCAGACCCATGTAGTGCGCAGCTAGCACCATCGCCGCAAAACAAGGTGCGTCTGCGCTCATTGAAAACACCAGCACGCGAGACCCCAGCAGCAAATCCTCGTCATATGTACCTGCAACAGCATTAACGTTAGAACTTGTCGAGTTTAAACATTTTCGAGTCAAAATGTGAGGAAGTACATAGAAATTAAATCTTAACTCGATATAGATTGTTTTCTTGATTACTTTCTTAATTTCCCTGCCAATCTATCCCAAAGTAACTCTGTTATCCGGTCAATAAGCCGTTGGTCCCAGTTACTACTTAAAAAAGTAAGTGCGTAGTCTGGTGAGCCATGTTAGGGGCCTTTGGCTCAGTAATAACCATGAGCGGTGGCTGATGTTGGTCATTGACCTGACCCACACGAAAGAAAAAACAAATGAAAGAGACTGACCTTTAAACGGCTGCGGGGTTTTGTCTTCAGTGACGGTATAGAAGTCCGAGGCGCTCAGCCGGTCCGTGGGTTCGGCGGCGGCGGACCTGTCCCGCAGTTCCACTTGGTCGGCGCAGGCGGGGGCGGGGCGCGGCTTCTTGTCGTGTGGCGGGGACTCCGGGTGCGGCGGGGCGGCACGCCGGCCTCCGCATGAGAACATACGCGTGTAGTCATTGGCGCGCGGGATGACGTAGGTGAAGCCCTCGCGGCGCAGGATCTCTTCTGGTCGCGTGTGACTTGTCTGTTGAGATCGAGTGGGGTGTTAGAATAGCTGGCAACCTGGTCGAATTAAATACGTTTCCAAAATGTCAAAATAGAAAATGGTGGACCTTATTAGTGGTGTTTAATGCGCTCATACTTTTATATATGCAGTCTTTCATTATTTATAATAACTCCGACGTCAATGTCGGTGAAATCTACAGATATTATAGATTGGTCATCGACCTTCGCAAAAAAGTGTCCACCCGAACATGCTAAGGTGAAATAATAGTAAACTAATTACAAAGTACACTTACAGGGAACGACCCGCCAAGGTAGACATCATGCGTGGGCGCACCCAGCATGGCTGGCAGGCGCTCGAGGCGGCGCTCGGTGCCCGGCGTGAACACGGACTCCGCGCTAGATCCCGAGCCTGCGCCCACGCCGGCCGTGCCGGTGCCGCTCGGGTCCTCCGCTGTGCGGGTGCCGTTCTGAAAGTATACAATACATTATGAATCTTCTTTATTTTAATCTTGTTATCCCTTAAATGTAGTACAGGGCGCGTCGACTACTTGCAAGATGCAAGATGTTATAACTGAGAACAAATGACAAGACACTGCAACAGCAACCCATCTTTTAAATCAATGTAGGTATACATTACAAGTTATTTAATAACTAGAGGACCATAAGAGTAACTAGAATGAGACTAGAGGACTATATTTAATAGGCATTTTTATCAGTCATTAATCTTGTAATATGCTTTTTTACATAAAGTATGCTAAACATGAGCAGTTTCCACTCTTCTCGATCTAGAGTCTTTAGTCCCGTCAACACACATAACATAAACAGCCTATGTATACGTCCCACTGCTGGGCACAGGCCTCCCCTCAATCAACCGGAGAGGGTATGGAGCATACTCCACCACGCTGCTCCAATGCGTCAGTCCCTTCAAATAAGGTTAAAATTAAGGGTTATTCAAATCATTATCATCGATAATCATTATCGTTGTACGACCCGGTTAGCCAGACAGCAGTTATAAAAAAAAAGTTTTACGACCTTATTTTGTTTATAAACATAACAAATAAAAACCAACCTTAGGAATGATTAGTCCAAGTTTCCGGCCGTAGGCACGCAAACGCGCGTTGTAGGCGTGCAGGCCGTTAGAATCGCGGGTGGCGGGCCGCTCGTCCGCCTCCGCGCCCGCTACCGCCACCGCCCCCACACCCGCGCCAGCGTCCGCTTCTTGCACTGGACGCGACTGACATTCTGAGAACAATAACACGGTAAGTCAGAAAAAATATCTACATACATACAAGCAGCTAAGCAGATAAGCTCACGACTATATCCCAATTGGGCTGGTCAGAGGTGCATCCATCGCAAGATGAACTAAGTACCCACACAGTGATATGCCGTTCTAAGGAATGTTCCTAAAGTCGGAATGTTTAAAAAAAAACTCTTCAATAGAACACTGGATTCCTTTTTTTTCAAATTGTTCTCTCTGGCACTCTGATTCTATGCGCCTAAAGGCTAAAGCTCTTTTTACATAACTTTTGCGCCTTTTTATTGTCGAGAATGTTCCTACTTTGCGAACGGCACATCAGTGTACCCACACCTCACCGAGCAAAAAATGATAATTTTCATCAGAGAACGCTTATTAGAAATCAAGATTCTCTTTCTAGATCTATCTTAAAATTCTATATTGTGCCACAACATCGGAACGGTGCAAGAAAAACCTCAACATGTTTTTCCTTATATTAAATAATAAGTCATTCGAAATGTGTATGAAAAGGTAGTATTTGGTGATACTCAATGAAATATAACAGCTGTTTGTAACATAAATAAATTTCACTTCTACGACATTCTCGACTTATCTTAGACAGTATAATCGATCGGGTAGGCAGTAAGTAGCGGGGATGGCTGAGACTAAAAACGAAAGCAACGTTTCATTTCAGCGTTTGTTTAAAGGATGTACTTTAGAATTTTTCCTCAAGTTGCCTATTTAAGTTGACGTAAACAAACTAGACTTTACAAATATTCTATTGCAATATCATAAAAATGCATGTCAAAAGACTGCTAGTTTCTTATTAACTAGTTTATTACATACATAGTACATACAAAGAAACGACAATTATTAAAAACACGTGTAATAAGCATTACCCACCTTTTACAACTAAGGAAAATACGCATTGTAAACGCTCAGACATTAGTAAGGCGTAAAACGATGAGTAAAATAAAACAAATAAACAACTCAAAAAAACCCAATGCAGAACCAAAACAAAACCAGTTTCAAAGTAAATTGTTCATGAAAGTGAGAAATGATAATCTAGATAAGATAAGCGGTGTTTAATATTACGATATTACGTTGAAAGACTGTCTCCACGTTCGCAAATTAACTGATAATGAGAAACGACGATTAGGAATCAAACTAGAATGAAACGGAACGAATCAAAACTTGTAGGGTCACCACGAGAATTTTAAATGTAAATAAAAGTAATCAAGTTTTAATATTATAATAAAATCGTGATAAAATTGATCTTGAAAGAGTTCTATCTGCATAAACAGTGCAAAGTATCCTGCATTAATAAATAAAGATTTAGTAGAAACGCGACTATAACCAGTGACATTTGTCATTCGAATTTCGAATCAATATGTCGGATGAAACGTGTTCCACGCGAACTGATTCGTGACTTAGTTTCAACGTGTGTTTGAATATTATGGAATTAATTTGCAACTGCTTTACCGGTGTTCGAAGAACCAAATATATGCCAACACCTAAAATCATTGTTTTATCTATTGACAGCAGTAGTTATAGCAAAGTGCACATGTATTGAGAATATCTTGGTTGATAAATTGCCAAAGATTTCTACTTTCTCCTTTATTTTGCCAGCTTAAAGTCAAAGTGAGAAATTAAAGCATTTCTTTTAGTTGATTTCTCGAATTGGCATTCCATTATCCACAATTTTCAAAGGTTTCAATTATTTTTAGCTCCAAAACTTAATAGCTTAAAATTCCGAAACACATTTAAACATTGGTGTTTACATAAAACTTGCATGGTGACACTACAGTGATTAGATGATTTAAACGACAGTGTAAATATCAATTGTAAATATCGTCCGTGGACGCACCGGGGGAGGGAGTGAAGCGGTCGCAGAAGGAGCGCAACGCGCGCCGCACGCGCTGCGCCACGCCCGCCGCCCGCGGCTCTGTACACACACCCTTATCCGCCACATGGCCACTTACTACGGACCCACAAATTGTTACCACATTAGCGAAATTGATTTAACCCTTAATAAGTTCAAAAAATCATGTTTCATTTAGCCAGTCTAGACACTTGCCTTAATTATGTTTATCTGAATCATATAATCTTTAAATAATAGTGATTCGTAACGAGGAAGGCTCCAGAAGCACCCAGAGATGGAAATAGGAGTGATATCTGAGCAAGCGCCTCCCATGGTTAGTCACATTTTACACATACATAATCTAGGGACCAACCTGAATCGGCGGCTAGCTCTGCGACGGCCGCGCAGAAGGTTTCGAAGTCGACGGTGTCGGCGGTGGGGGGGAGGCACCTGTCGGCGACGTCGCGGCGCACTTTGGCGACGTCGCGGAGCGCGTCGAGGGCGCGCGGGCGCGGCAGGCGCGACGCGCGGCCGCCCGCGGCGTCGTAGGCGCGCTTGAGCCGCAGGATGGTGTGGCCCAGCGAGTGGCGCGGCTGCGTGCGGGCGCCGCGCAGCACGGCGCGCGCGCACCGCAGCGCCGCTGGAATGTCGGTGAACGCGGGCAGCCCCCGCCTCTCCACGGCCTCCTGTAGCGTCGCGCGTGCTCGCGACAGCTCCACGTATTCCCTGCGAATATTTTGCCAACTCAGTTTTTGTGTATGTGGTGTAATGACCAGTTTTTGTGTTCATGGATTAAGCGAATGGCCAATGTGTCATTCTCATTACCTACGTCACGCGAGTGTGGGACGCCCCCGATGACTGAAAAGGGTTGTACGTTGTACTAGTAAAATTGGGTTGCGCGTGACACACACAGGCATAGGCGTATGTCCATAGTGAAGTGGATGATTGATTGCAGACAATGATGATAAATTTTGAATTATTCATAAACAGTCGATGAGTTCATTTTCTAAGTAAATACCGTTACACCGATTATAACGGCGTTCATGACAAATCATGCACTGACGTCACGAGATGTTGCATGTTTATCGATTAATATCAAGACCAATCGAAATATGCAAAAACCTAGATAGATTTTTACGGCCTAATTCAGTATATCTTAGAACCTCGTACCAATCGCATTAGGAATTACCGGCGTGAGTTTACGTATGTATTTAAGTAATTTATTTATATAGTGGTTATTTATATAAATGACCACAATCTCACGTGATGGTAAGTGAATATATGTCTAAGATGTAACTCGCTTCCCTAGTAAATGCCTATTCAATTCAATCTAGTATTGAAGAACAGTAAATAGGCAGGCAGAAAACAGTGGGCCCGGGTGTGTGTACACCAGGACACTGTCATCGGCACACATACATACAACTGCTCAGACCTCTCTCCCCTAACATAAGTATTCGTGACGTCACGTTGTGATTACCGTAGGTTGCGGAGAATACAGTCAAACAATGAACATTTAAAAAAACACCGCCGACTCTTTAGTCTCAACTATAATTACGTTTTTTAAATAGTTTTAACACAGATTGTAAGTAATTATATCCCATTTCCAGGGGGTCCCTTACCTAAGATGAACCTGAAGATGACACAAGAATAGTTTTTACAGAAGCGACTGCCCATCTGGGGGGTTAAAAAGGCCACATCGAAACAATGTATCTGAAAAGCAATATTGCTATTGACATTTGTTAACAAATGTTAAATAGCAATTTTGCTTTTTTAGATGAATTGCCTCAATTAGCCCCCCTGATTTTCCATCCAATGATCGGCTGCTCATCAATAGACAACGCGACAGTAAGTATAGAAAGTAAAGAATAAATAGGTGTAGGTACTAACTGGTCATCGATGGTTTCGCTGCCGATGTTCTGATGGCGCGTGTAGGGCCGCAGTACGAGGAGCAAGTCCCGCGGCGCCGCGGCCAGGTGCGCGGCTTCAACGCTTGCGGCCACGGCGCGCGTCTCACTGTCTAACACGAATAGGAGCGCCCGCGCCGCCGCCTTCGCTCGGTGCTCCACTTCCATCAGCTCCGTTGACCAGTCGTCTACTTGCTGTGGGATATAATAATATCGTCACCGGAAAGCTAAAACGCCAAAATATCCTAAAATAGCAGTCCATGTTATAATTATGTATTGCTAGACATTGAAAATGAAAAAATAACGTATTATTCCGTTGATGTCATCTAAATAAGATAAATGGATAAAAAGTTATGATAAAAAGACGAAAATGACTTTAAATAGATTTTTCTCAAAATGGCCTTTTGACGCTTACGTAATTTTGCCTTTTCAGTGACGATATATTTATTACACCATGTCCAGCCTGGTCAAGGGACCATACATTTTAGATTTAGTACCAGTTTTTGCAAGTTGTTTGGAAAATTATCAGAGAAGACTATGGATGTATCGACGAAACCACACAAATGTTACTCGCGATTAGTTGCGATATGTAATTTATCTAGGGCTGTGCAACGTAATCTGATTAAATTACAACGGAATTTGATAACAAAGAAAAAATCATAAACTCGTTTCATAATAAAAAAATGTAATTATGTAAATTATTTAGAATAATACGATAAAAGGATTATTTAGGTAATCTGAATACTTTAACATAAGCGTTGAGTCCGAAAACATTATACTATTTACTATGATCAAGGAAATAATCACTGCGTTATCGCCCGAAAGCTTTAATAAAACTGTTGAAGAAGTAGAACTTGTACTTTATTACCAACCGATTAGGTATAGGCACTGTATGTTTCGTCTACAAAATGTTTGTAGTTCAATTCCTGACTAGATGTGACTAATTTTTTTCGAGATAGAACACATATTGCCGTCTATGGTTGCATCCTAAAAAAGTTACACGTTACCAGCACTTCGTTTATAACTGGGACATCACTGTACATTGGGTATGACGTAATAAAAATGGTTAAAAGTAGTTTTGTATAAGTCCTATTGTTGTTGTACCTATTTATCTAAACGACAGCTTCTTTGAGAAACATAAGGCCGAATTTTGTACCTTATTCATATTATGTGTACGGTTGTATATTCAGTATTTGTATAATCACTACATAGTATAAAATAAAGTCGCTTTTTCTATCCCTATATCCCTATGTACGCTTAAATCTTTAAAACTACGCAACGGTTTTTTTAATAGATAGAGTGATTCAAGAGGAAGGTTTATATGTATAATAACATCCATTAAATAGAGGACAAATACTGTTATTTTTGAGGTTTTTAATGTGACGTCGTAAATAAGTTCATTTTTTCCTCAGCATAGCACCCGAGCGAAGCCGGGGCGGGTCGCTAGTAAAGTATATTTGATTGATTCATCAATGTAACCCCTTAGTAGATTTTTACTATATATCCGAAAAGATAAACAGCATGAAATTTCTACGTTCAACTTTTCGTCCCTGACCATCCATAGACCTGACGTATGTAATTAGGCGAACGTGTTTAGAGGCATGTTTGCCGTAAGTTGTTTTGGACTCGATACTCTTGTATTACAAAGTGCTGGTAAACTAATTAAATTACGTAGCTATCTACTACATGATAAGAAGTTTTGGTGTGAGATGTATAGAAAGAGATATTTTAATATTTGCCTACTCCCACGGTGTATCGGGATCTATTTAGTTAAAATACAACGAATTAGGATTGGTGTCCTTATCGATGTATTTGTTTATACACACCCAACTTTGGAATGTTGTTATTATAATTAGCTATTAATAAATATAAAAACAGCAGCCTACACAAAAGATATAATCTGACTTGATTTATGTGACATTTTGGGTTTATAAAAGCCCGTTTACATTTACCGGTTAAGCATCTCGAGAGCGCTTCTAGGGTGTCGCTGATCTAATAATCGATATGGAATCGACAGTCAGAAAATCAAAACGAATTGTTTTGCTAACGCCATACTAACTCGAGTAAAACATTTTATCATTTACAAGTTGTGTTCAAAGTTTAGCGACGCTTTAAGGTACTAACAAAATGAGTTTTATGGTAGTAGTATTTTGAAGTAATACATTCAAAGTTGAATTTTAACTACCTACCTACCTTGTCCAATATCTTGTACATAACGTCTTGCGTGTTGACATAATCCACTGTCATTATGCCTTTTAACGCAAAACCCGAGCATAGCGTGAACCAAATAGCGTGAACGAAGCAAATTAGTATGTAAAAGAGTTTATTTACGGAGTCTGAGTAACTTACCGGATTGAAGTATGTAATTCCCATTTTCTTTAGCATCGGAATGGCTATGTCCGATCTCCAAGTGGTTGGGTTGCAGGACCCGCCCAGGAACACCTCACACGGTGGTGGCGATGCTTCGCTGCCTGCAAGATGAACATATATCTCAAGTAATGTCTTTAAAATATACCTCCATGACGTTTTTGAAGTCACGAGACCGAAGAAAAAGGTGATAAAAGATGTAGTGCCGTTTCTTTCAGCCTCCGGATTAGTTACAGGGGACCCGTTTTATAGCTTTTTTGTGTAGTATTGAACACAGCGCCATCTCGCCTTGTTCGATGGAAGGTCCGTGAGCATCGACTTGCTATCGTTGGGCTCCGCAGTCGATGACTTTCCACCAGTAACCGGAAGATGGCGTGTGCCGATATTATACGGAAGGCTATATCTTGGAGTCCCTTGTCAAGTAGCTGCTGAAGAATGTTGGTGTCAATATTTAATACAAAATTATATTTGGGAATTTTCGGTCTGTCTCCTGTCCTTGGAGTTGTTAATAACTTGCATATTGAGTGTGCGACGGCGGCGTCATCTAACGGACGATTGAGGTTGTACTGGCTTTGTCCGTGACGTAGGCGTTGAATTAGGCGATTTATATAGTCCTGCGCCTGCGAGCTGCCGCATTCCCCAGACAGCGCTCCGCCGAGGAGCGGGTGTGTCCACACCTTCGATTTTTAGTGTGAATTTCGGGCGGTTTATAAGCGTGTGACCGGTGGCCCGCAACTCCGTCGCACGCGCCGCCAAATCTTCGTAAATTTTTATTCTGGTGTGGTTTTGGTGTCCGTGGCGTGGACACGTTGCTCCGCCATTTTGTCCCAGCGTCGTGGCATCGACGTCATCGTACGTTGGCCGCATACGTGGCTTCTCGACCTCCGACAGGAGGTGTTTTGCGAAGGTGTTTTGCGAAGGTGTTTTGTGACGGCTGTTTTACGAAGGCTGTTCTGTTCTATGACAGGTGTTTTGTACAGCTGTTCTGCTACTGCTACAGCTACAGCTTATTGGTAGCTGCTTCTAGTCGGCTCGGCTTCCTTCCCGCCGCCGAGGGCAAACGAGCTAGGGAGGTTTTTATAATACCTTTCTTATTATTTAATCATGCTTAACGAATGACCAGTGGCCTTGAATACCTGGAATGTACCCTTAGGATTTAAAAGTTCCAAATACCTACTTATATTTTTGTGTAACTTTGGTTTTCTTAGTGATTAATAAATTTGAGTAAACCCATGGCATACATTTTATTTATTTCATACATCCATTCTTCTTATTTCATCATCTTCATCATCATCCCCTTAAATTTTAAAACATTACAAAGAAACAGTGGTTCTTTTACTACTGAACTATCCTCATTTATCAATGGGTGTGCCTGTTCTTGTAGCCTATACACTCGTCATCTAATGACGAAGAAAATTAAGCTCTGCATTAGCTCTGCTGCAGCTCGTCTATAAAATACATTAGTAGTTTTTATACTTAGCAATTCTTTGCAACTTGAATACATAGATAACATTATGGCACTGACATCATTCCAGTTGTTCCGCTCTTCAAATCCGGCTTTAGACCTGCCTTATGTAAATGTATTTGAAGCAGTCATTTATCATTTTAATGGCTCCGGTATATCCACATAGCGATCATTGGATCTACGACTATCAGATACTCAACACTTAGGCCGCGAATACACGTCAGATTATCGCGTTTCGACTATCGTATGAAAAAATCTAACGTGTAGGTACCCGTTACACGTGTTCGGAACTGAGAACAAACCTACGCTTTCCTATTGGACTTGGACTTAAACGTAGTATCTACGTCAACACCATGAATAATTCTATAGCATTCAGTGGTATCACACGCAGTGAGTAATGAGGAAGTCGAAATCGAAGTTTCGAAGTGTCGCAGTGTAAACAACATATGGGTTCGTTTAGTGCAACATAGTTGACCCTATTTCTTGGATGAGTTGGAGGCACGCAAAAGAAGAACAGTTAATTGTTAACAATTGTATGGCGGCGGGACACGCAACGCGAGTTGCGAGTTCAAACCACAGCGTTTGACAGCAAACGAGAACTGTCTTGTTAAGATTGTACCACTTAAAGCGGGTTATGTTTACAGCCAGCAATTTTACGATGTACAAAGTTGCGCCGTTGTAATGTGTTTACACGTTGTAAAAGCGTTGTTAAAGTTCCTTTAAGGTGATCAAAAACAGCTATAGGTGCTTATTTGATTGGCTTAGACAAATCTACTAAGTAGATGCATACTAATGAAGATCAATGCTTAATCAGTTTAATTAACATAAACGCTTTGAATACCAGCGCATTAATGAATGACTTGGTAGTTGAATTAGTTGGTGTTAGATCAGGTAACGATGCACTGCGGATTAGAAAGTAGGGTGAGGTGAGTGGCAGAGCTGGGTTCGTTCAACCAGCGGTACTCATGCTAATGATTGATGAGCATCGGCTGCGTAGGCGCACTTCGGCGTATTGTGCCGCTTTAGACACCCACTTGCCCCATGATGAGATCCAAAAATGGCATTGCACGTCGCCGATACGCATTTTATTATCCAATTAATCTCAAATAGAAATAGAAAGTCAAGGTTCAACACAAACACTTTCATTTCAATAATAAAGATTGAAGTTCAATCCGATCACTGAACAGCAAATGACTGCTTAATGTATTAAAAAAGATAAATGAATGAAAGCAGCATATATTCATTCATCTTTATGTTGACGAGTAGGTATAACTCGTGACCAAACAACACGTTAATCCAATTCGGGATCCTCGTCCAATGCCAAAACGAAAACGTAAACAGAGTGTAGTCAACAAACGACTGCAGCGTCGATGTAGCATTTCTCCCACCACTAGGTAGACAAATCCAACAATCGCAACAAAACGTCCATGAACTGACACATCTTGAGAGTGAACTTTTCAACACAGGACTTCTGCCAAATCTACTTGTTGAATCTTAAATATATTTGACACTTCAACAAAACACGAAATAAAAAGCAACGCGTGCGACATAAAACTGATGTTTTTGAAAATGAAATGCAAGAACGTTACTTATTTGATTGCTGGCGGTGACCTAATGATTGCGAAAATAAACTGTGTGTTGATGAAAATATTTACGAAGTTTAGAGACGCACAGGGTACTATCATCGTAGTTGGCGGCATGGCTGCTTGAGCGCCGTGCGCTGTCCACGGGCGGACGGTCGGCGACCAACTGGCGAGAGAAGCCGTGCCTTGATGCGCCAGCGCAGCGCAATCTGTTCGCACTACTACTAGCCAATTCCGCATATTCATATTCCGGTATTCTTACTATAATACGACTAGCAACTACAAAGGGATGACACACAAAATCCAGTTTATTATGATAAACATCTTAAACCAGTTATTTGATTGAACCATGCGTGACAAACTCAGCATGTCATCAAATGATGATATCTCAATTACAGGTTTGCTCATTATCTACGCTTCGCGGGCCTTCTTTGTTATATCATGTACCCACCTACTTACAGTATATGTCTACGACGAGAACAATTATCTAAATAAAAAATATTCGTGAACGATTGTATTATAAAAAACTTATTACACTAGGTGAGGTAAGAGGTACGTGATATTGGCAGTATTGTGATCACACGAAAGTCACACATTAAGAATTTAAGGTATTGAACTGTATTATTTTCCATAAACATTACCATTTCACGCGTAGTAAAATTATTAACAGTCATTTATCTTAAAACCGTAATAAATGTGTACGTTTATGTAAATAGAAAACGTTGTAGAGTACTGTTTTAAAGTCGTATTTTTTGCGGACGGAAGACTTCCTGGAGATAAGGAAGTTGACGCGAGACGTTTGTTTACGTGCTCTCTATGGAGTATCTATAAATCTGTAGTATGTCGTATTGTTTGTTAGCGTCGACGTCCGAATCGTGGGCGCCTCACTCGAGCGCCGCGAGATCAATCGAGACGCGCTGGCGCATCGCACTACACTTCCGTGCTCCGTTTATAGTTCGCGCGGAAGAACCAGAAGGTCGCTCGCGGCATTTACATGCTTACTTCTGCCTTTTAAAGCATTTGCGGAAAAACGCGAAAGGAATATTTTTTCGAAGGCTTTCCATCGTGAAGACGAGTCATTTCAAATTTCCATTTGAGTAACTGTTTGATGACAATAAAACAATCATCGCAGATATTTCCTTCTATATCACGGTCAGAAGTTATAAATAACGCATGTTGTAGCATTACATTTTGCCTCCTGGATCATGTAATGTAACTACATTTTATCCTGTCGATTGTCTCATAACAGGTCTAGGTAGGTATACATAAATGTGTGTCACATCATGTCATGGTATCGACTTGTGGTTTTGTTCCTTGTGCTATGTTACTACTACTACTACAAAATCCACCTGGGCCTTACTAGAGGTAGAATAATGTATAAAAATATAGTGTTATTTTATAAAGAACACATCTGTTTTACCTGCGCGTACTCAACCTATTATTACACATTAGTCAGATGCGCTGGATTGACGCAAATCCGACGCATCGGAGCCTCGGGTGCAAAAGCCAAGCGATCAATGTTAGTCGATTGTATAAGTCGTAGGGCAATTAACATGAGCGATGATCACATACTCTGCTATGTGGATGAAGTAAGGAGCAGCATGGGGGCACAACGTGACCAGGAAGTGCATCCATTACGGTAACTTGGCAATGTTGGCAGAACACTTGACGTGACATAACAAAAGGTTTCAATCATCTCGTAATCACTTCGAAAGAGACAGTTCTCTCAATGACAACCTGCCAATTTGTTTTATCGCCTGTCGTGTTTATTATTGTAATGCAATTTATGTTCTTATTTATACTATACAACAGTTACGAAGTTTCCGTAAATTAGTGCCAAACATGATGTTGGTTGCTAGGAAACCGGCATTAAACAGGAATGGCCGCTTATTATTTTATTGGCGACTAGTACTAAGTAATAATACTTCCCCTTTAAGATTTCAAACAATGAGTAATGTAGACAAAAAATAATTTATTGTTCACATGTACTATAAGTTAACAATTCATTTATAAGGATTCAATTCATATAATATGATTCATATTTGATATTATTCTATTAAGTGATCGGAAAATTAAATTTCCAGTGTGTAGAATATGTACATTAAATTTTCTATCATAAATAGAACTTATTATAATTTACCCAAACCAGTAAACGTTTGATTTGGTGGCAAAAACAAACGTGTAGCCTGTCAAATTTATTAGGTTTGGTTATAATTCGTAGTGAAGGGCAAAGTTCGGGTTGTCAAAGTTCGATTGCGTGAACTAATAGTAGGGAAAAAATGGTTGGGAGGGGCATAGCCATCACCAGGCGCCAGAGACCGGCAGACTGAGCGTGGGCGGGTAGCGAGAGCGGAAAGCGGGGTAAACGACACTCAACTTACAATACTGCAGCCACTGCGAGCCGAGGACCTAATACCGAGTATTTCTGGATTGGTACCGTGCGGAAAGTTAGTCACTATTTGCTCAATCGCGAAACGCTGTCTCCGATCGGCCTTCCGCAACACAAAATAAATGTACACTTCACGTCCTCACGAAGAAAGACACGGCCAGTCATAAGGAAGTTACATTGCGACTTTTAATACGTGAAGTCTTGTTTTCGATTTACTTTGAAGCTGTGAAATATTTATTGCCAGTTGATGTACCAAATGGTGACTAGAAAGGTCAACATTGTATGATATGTTGTATAAATCATTTTTTTAAATATTTACCGTTCAAGTGTTTGCATAGCAGGTCTTTATCTCGATTCTCCCTGTCGACGTTCCATACCGGCGATTCGGGTTTGGTGGGCGTTCTGTGAACAAAGACGGATGTTAGTGTTGTTACGCTTCATCGGTGTCCTATATTTGGAAATTCGGGTTTTAAGGTCTTATTTTTCGTCTTGTACTAAAGTGCAAGTTGGTGGGTGTGATTCAGTGCATGACAAATGTGTGGTGTTGTGTGGCATTGTGAGGTCAACGTTCTTAGAGACACCGCGCGGTCGCCAGCGCCGGTTCAAGAGCGGGTGTACGTGCTGCAGTCGTTCACGTCATCATCGGAATTATACTAATCCACGTCACTTTGCACTTACAAGGACGATACATTTATTACGTTAAAGCAGGCCACACTACTTGACGTTGAACTCAATAAAAGTATATTACCTACATTTTACTATGTAAGCAAGTACTTACGTACCTACATACTTTTTCAAGCCTATAATTCCCACAACTGTCGCTATTAATTCTACAAATCGCGAGAATTTTTTTTTGTTTTTGTATCAGATCATACCTACTTAAAATTTGCTAGCTAACGGACCATCAGGTAAGGTACGTAATTCTTAAATAATGGATAAACATTATCATGGATATAAAGCCTTGCCTTTTGTCCCGGTGTCCCGGGACACTAATTATTCTGATTCATGCCATAAATATTGCACCACTTTTTTACTCTAAACCAGGTCAGTATGACGTACAGCTCAATCGAAGAGTGTTAGCATAATTTAACGGAAATGGTTTTATTATTCAATCCATAAACGACAGTATCGGAAATAAGTACTGCTATCAGATAAACGTTCCGATAAGATTTTATAAAACTGATGAATTGACATTCTGCCTATATATTTTATTTACCTACGTGCCTTTTTTATTATGTTTTCATTTTGACCGCAATATCACCTAGCGGTCCGCAACGTTGCGGCCTACGCGATCACCGTGTAGCCTTGAAAGCAACATTATAGTGAAAAAAAAAAAAAAAACAAAAGACTGCGGCAACATAACATAATCCCACGGCTATATTCTTAATTGGGGTAGTCAGAAGTACAAGCATATACTTATACGTCACCGAGATTTTGATAGACCATCGTGATAGGTGGTGAGGAGCTCGGTGGCGCAGCGGTTAACGCGCTCGGTCTGCGATTGTTGAAGTTAAGCAACTTTCGCAAAGGCCGGTCATAAGATGGGTGACCACAAAAAAAAAGTTTTCATTTCGAGCTCCTCCTTGCTTCGGAAGGCACGTTAAGCCGTTGGTCCCGGCTGCATTAGCAGTCGTTAATAACCGTCAATCCGCACTGGGCCCGCGTGATGGTTTAAGGCCCGATCTCCCTATCCATCCATAGGGAAGGCCCGTGCCCCAGCAGTGGGGACGTTAATGGGCTGATGATGATAGGTGGTGAGCCATATCGCCGTCTATGTCGATAGTCAACTGTGTCAAGACTGCGGCAAGCTATCCAAAAGGTAGTCAAGAACCTTCGCACGTTTACCACATTTCCACTATGCATTTTCGCTTGTGCCTATGCGGCATTGGACATGCTTTCCTAGTTATGTCTATATAATACTGGGCAGCATTTTAGGGTGAAGCAGGGATAAACCATAGGTAGGTTGGTATGTAAAGCAGGTACATAATATTGTAGTTTCCAACTACTCAAATCAATTACTTTTTACTAAACGTCAAAACACGTAATTACTATGGAATTTGTATGAAAAAGCAACCTGTGACGTCATAGTAAAACGTGAAAAAATGTCCCACTTATACGTACATAAATAAGTAAAATAGAAAAATAAAACGTTTTTTCTCGCCTTTAGATCCGGCAAATCAGTAATAGATAATTTATCTTTGACCTAGGAAACTCAATTGACGTGAATAGAGTAACTGCCGTAGTCTTCTCCCCGACAGAAAAGTTTGCTTAAAAAAGGTAGCGCGAAATGATTCGTGTGGCTTCAGATTCAGATGACGTAACCTCGTCATAGTCCTCACGACCCCATGATAATCAGAACACGTTCTCAAGATCTATATCTTAGTCTTCGTGCGTATCTCTATTCCATATGCGGTTCACACGCTAATTGTAATTCCTAGCCTAATAGATGCCTAAGAGATGATGGTGAATGGAAACATAGCCGATTACGTAAATCTATGTGTATTTTAATGTAATGTTATTGTAATTCATTCCCCGAGTGATTTGTGACAAAATTAAAAACTTAGAATGTATCGTACGGTTTGTTTTTCTGGGCACGTAATAGAAGTCTTGTGAGGAATGACGTCTCTTGTCTATCATAATTATTAAATATCACAAGAAACCTATCACTATTTAGTGCATCATATTCATAATCCTCTAGACAAAATTAAACATAAACGATGTGTCTACAAAAATGCATATGAATAAATAAATATCAAAAGAGATAAACAACGGTTTAGATGTAAAATATAAGTAATATGTCTCGTACTAACATTGTCCATACATCTCTTCAGGTCTAGGCTAGGAAGGTATGCGAGTACAAATTCAGTTGAGCTATAATACTTCTTAGTAGTTCGGAGAGTCTAACCAAGCTTACTTCAGTATACAATTACGTACGAAGTATCGAAATGTATAAGCGCAGGAAATTGTATTTGGCGAGTTTAAATCAACTATGCGAAGCTTGCGCTTGGCATTTGTTATACCTATTTATTGTAGCATTGAGAAACTACTTGGCTGATCTACTAACTTGTTAACAAAGCTTGGAAATAACATTTGTATCGTCTATCTATACTTAACGATTATACCTAACCTAAGTTATGCGGTGGTTACTTTACCAAGTAAAAATCTATATTATATCAATGAATTTATGTTCGTTAGTTTCGTTAAAACTCGAGAGTGGCTGAACCGATTTGACTAATTTTAGTCTTGAAATATTCGTGGAAGTCCAGGGAAAGCTTAAACTATGAGCAAATACGGAAAAGGGTGATATGAAGTTCGCCGGGTCATCTAGTAATAAAAACATATTATATATACTTACTGCCTCGCTTGTCTCGAACACCTCCTCAATTCGGCAGCGAAGACACAGAACTCTCCAAAAGTGAGCGTCAATGATTTACGCCTCGCGCACTGTCTGGCACACACTAGCATCTCGAATACTGCAACAAGGTACACTGCGTTAGACTCCAGTCTATACACATACACATATCAATCACGATTGCAATGACATCGACAGTCTCGCAATAACAATCGGTACAATATTCAATAGGTAAGTAAAATATACTTTAGGCCCTACCTACAGCAAAATATGGTGTCTCTTTCTCGTCCACAGACGGAGATGAGAGATCCGTCTCTGACGTATTATGGTAATGAGCGTAGTCCCTTCGCCGCATTTATTATATTTGAAGGATTATAATATAAAACATAGCCACAGCTAGGCACAGATATTACTCAGTCAACAGGAAGTGGTATAGAACTAATATATAGAACATATTCCACGCGTATCTTTCACTGCAACGTATGTACGCTGACCTATTAGGTACCTATAGATGTTTGTGGAGGTACATGCCTGTATTTAAGAGTATCTGTAGGTTTTCTAACAGCCCAGGTGTAGAAAAATATGTCATCATCACATCATCAAAAAAATATATACGAGTAACAAATCTTATGATTTTGATTCCATGTGTATTCCAAGATTATATTTCAGCATTTTAACATTTCAGTTTAGATAAATAATTAATGGTTATGTGTGAAAATGCCTGCTAGTGTTAACTTGGGCACTTCTAAGAAAAAAACAGTGTGTTTTTATAGCGTTTATTCTAACAAATGGAGCGCGTACGAAGCTGATTGATGTTTACGGTTTCGCCACGAGGATAACAAAGCCAATTAAGAACCGCTTACAGCACGAGTCGTACATATTAATCAATACTACTCCAATAATATAACGCGTAGTAATCCGGGACTTTTGATACCATCTTTTGCTTGTATCTATTTTTTTTTTACTTTTTTTTGACGTAACTTATTGTAGATTTGTCGCAGATGGCATTAACTACTTGACACTTGGCCGGACAAATGGGGAGCGCTGAAGGCTCTCACCCAGTACAACGTTTAAGACAACAGGCCTGCCTGAGGGTGCCCAGTTGGGTGCGAACCTCGGCTCAGGGCGTCGTCTGAGAGGAAAAATATTTGAAAGAATTAATCGACCCTAGTGGGTCGAGAGCGATAAGCGCTGAATAAGGGAAATCGTCGACCACGCCGGCGGGGTCGGTATCAGGGTCGAAATGAAAGCACATTTTTGTACTATTTTTAGACCACGCTACGAAAGTCATTTCAAACAGACTTAGTAGAACAAATGTCGCAATTAGTAAGCTTTAAGTCGGTAGTCAAAACATTACCTAAGTATTTCAATTACGTTACTACCACGTTAACTCATTTTTGTTCTGACTCGGACGGAACTTAAAAAAAAATTCAAGATTATTTATTTGCTCATAAAAAAAAATATTTTTTGAACCCGCATCTCGTCAAGCCGGGACGAGTGTGTTAACCATTACACCACCGGGTCCTCCTCCTGTTCATGCGAAATTCATTTCTCTTTTTTTCGATTAAAATTTTCTCTTTGTGACATTTTTGGATAGTCCATAGTCCGCTTGCCATGTTTTTAGAGCATGCAACGTCAGATGGTAACACCATATTAATTTTTTCTTCATTATGTATACTGACGCGATTATATATCATTGGGCGGAAGGCAAGAGGGAAACCACTGCCCTATTTTTCCCTAAAAAAGTAGCATTAATGCTACACCGGCAAGAGCGTGGCTCTTAAATTGATGATGATGATGATGTATACTGACAGGTTTTTCATTTATAGAAAATCCCAATGTAATTTACGTTAAAATAAACTAACAAAATTACGAAATACCATTAGTATAAGTGGAGTTCGAAGCCATGACCTCACAACACGAGCCTTCTAAATGAGTTACTACTTACAATATAGAATGTTCATAATAATTATTAATATAATATTATTATAACGCGTAATAAACTGAATGCCGAAATACCATCTTTAATTGCACCTGCAGGCGAGTAACAAGTTACATTATAAATTATAATGCAATAGAAATATCCATTATCATTTATCAATTTGTTTAATGTTTACATTGAGAATATCAACCTTCCTGCTTGCTGCACAACAGGAAGAACTTTATTGTTTATAATAATCTAATATATGTTTTAATTAAAAAAAAAAAAAAAAAAAAAAAAATCTAATATGCATCATAATGAGAGGAATATTGATAAGAACCGCGTGGGATCGAAGCCTGTTTACAAATAGCCTTTAATCGATTCAGAATTACACTAAAGGTTAAGTATAACCTATGTGGCGTGCGTGACTTACAGGTAACATTTTCTAATCATAAACTTGTAACAGGCATAGTTGCAATCAAAGAGCAAAAGTTCAGCCACTGAGCCCAGCGAATTATTTGTAAACAGTAGTGAAATTATGAACCATTAGTTGTCTTAATTATAAAATTTATGTTTTTGTGGGGGTTTTTGGTCTATTACAGAAACGACATGTAACCAAGAGGTCTTAAGTGCAACCAGTTAATTTATTACTTTACAAGAAACTGATTGGACTTTTGCAGCTTATCGTACATTAAATACTTTACAAAACCAGAAAGCTCATATCCCCCGTAATGGGCCATATAATCTTTGCGTTCGCCTGTCCGAAACGATAGCATAATTGATAATTTAATTTCAACGAATAAACTTATACGCCTGATTTGAAATAAGCCTTTTTTGCGGAGGTATTATTTTTAATGATCACAATTTAATGACTCACGAAATCAATTTATTCATGAGATTCCGAATATGGAATCGAATATAATATGTATATACCCATCGATTTTATAGAATTAGTAGGTAACGAATGAGTTAAGAAATTTTTCAACACGCTATAAACATAAATCAAGATTCACTAATCTTAAAATGACAGATAACTTCTATCCAAATCCATAAATTGGACTTTAATCATGGGGGGTTAAAAAGGCCACAACAGAACAATTCATATAAAAAAGCAATATTGCTATTTGACATTTGTTTTCATTGCCCACTTACTTTTATATGCGTAAATGTCAAATTGTAATATTGCTTTTTTAGATGAATCGCTTCGATGTGGCTTTTCTAAACCCCAGAACTTAAATTCTTGTTATTACCACACAAGGTTACAAACTTAAAGTAAAAAGGCACATTTAAGGACCAACATAAGGAGCATACCCATAACTTGGTTAAAAAAAAAAAAAGAAAATATTTTTTTGTCGTTGCCAGTGTTGCCAAGTTCTAATTATTTTCCGATGTTTATCCGACACGTGCCGCTTAGACAGCAATTGGCAGGTGTAAAAATGAATGTGGATTGTTTGGGTTAACACGTCCACTGTCAGGGCAGGTAGAGACGCACCGTCAGCGTGATCGTATCGTGAACTCAGGCATTGGTCATCGTCGCCGGTGAGCAATCCGGTGAGATCATACAGCACCTGTCGCAATAACAATCATTACGGATATCTAACGGCGATATGTAACTACAAAGCCTATTCAATTGCGTAGCGTAAGCTTCAGTGTATCCGAGCTAGCGCGAGTGGCAACCGAGAGCTTGGTCTTACGATTGTTGTCATTTTCCGAGCTAACATTGAATAGGACAATAGATCTTCTACTACATAGCTTCTATTCAAAGGGCTTCAAAGGGTCGAACTTTAGCAAATGTCACGTCGTTTAGTATATAATTTGCTAAGCCGGATCCCGCCTCGGAGTCTAAACCAGTGAATTCGACTTTATGAGTATGAATTCATGGACAATTGATATCACGTGGTTCTCAAGATTTGTGCCCGATTAATGGCAATAGGCTCGCCTCCTAATGGGCACAACACAGCCATACACATATGCCTACTCCTTCGGGGATAAAGGCGTGATGCCACCTTTTGATACGCTATGTGATGCTAATTGATCATTTTAAATCAGAAAAAAAATCATTAAAAGCTAATTAAACAATCTATTTTTAGATATGATCGTTTAAGTGACAGCAATAAAAAAGTCGTATCATTCCATATGCGTTGCGGTAACCAACCATATATATGGTTGGTTACACAATTATCATATGATAATAATAAAAGTGTTATTATCGACTAGGGAGCGGTAAACACTATGATTTTTACTGTGACCCCAATAAACACTCAGTATATTAAATATTCAAGTAAATACATATGGGTAGAGATGGATAAGTTTCTAGGTAATGTACTTACTTACATTCTGGACATTACTCAGTAGAAATGATGCACTTCTTTTAATGTTTACACATATTTAAAATCAATAAATACTCAGTTTTTACTATAAAACAGTATTGAAACCTACTGGGTACTCACTGCTTACTCAACTCCACTATCAACTTCATAAAGTATGAAGCCAAAGTAATGAAATAGGAGATGACTTAATAAAATTATGTAACGACTATCTGCGAATGAAATATGACTTCATGTCGAATAAAACGGAGTCATTGAGTCTGCTGGTATTAAAGGCAAACAACGCAAAAACTGTCATCAATAGAACTGTTATTCGTATTACGGGAAATAACATTTTCAATGTAGATCAGCTTTAATAATAAGGTTTTGCCAAGTTACGGCATACATACGAATAATATACATGACACATCTAACGGTTTTAACTAACTTTTCAGGGAAAACGATGTTCAGGAAGAAATAATTGAACTCGTTACGGTAGTAGAGTTTCAAAAATCGAATTTGATTGTAAATTAAAAAAAAAAACATACATAAAATTAAGAATTATAAGTTGACTGTTCCGCAAGGATTATTAAACGACAATAGAACATAAAGCTTAGTAGCTCTTTCATAACAAGAATGTCGCGAAGCGTTTTTAATAAATTATTATTAGTGGCTGTTAACGAAATGATTCGTGGGTCGATGGATGTCACGAGATTTATGGGCGATAAATAAAAGAGTCGCAAGTCGCAACCTACGTACACAGGTCCGTAAATTATTTTATGTGACAGTCGCATAATACTACTGCACTTTGTGATACGATCGCCGACCCGCTGTAAGAAAGATTTTATTTTATTCGCTGTTCACAAAGTGTCATTCTAGAATTCGACCGATCAATAACACGTGTCTCAATATAATTTTCATGCCATGTCAGGGGCCTTTGGCGGCTCAATAATAAACCTGACACCAGGGTTGATAGGGTTGGTAATCCACCTCACAACTCCCATGATAGAAGAGAAGATATCATTTTACCACGCAACCCTTACCGTAATTAACGCGTCAGCGACTGGGAAATTCCCCTTCGGCCGCCATCGCAACCACGATTCGCAACCAATTGCAAAGGAAGAATTTTACTCCTTTGTTGGCAACTAGTTGTCAACACCAAACACCTATCTTTTCATGTTAACTGTGAGTAATAAGATAAAATGATAGATTATTATTTACAACAGCCTGTCAGTTTACAAATGTCAAAAAAATATTGAGTATTTGATATATTACTCACATCTATATCAGTAAATTCCCATTGTTTACCAAGTGACCTAATAAATATAATGGTAATCTCAGCGTTGAATCAACCGTAGAACTGTTATTATATGCATTTTATGCTGTTCAAGATATTACAAGTGGCAACTAGATTGTAGATAAAGAAGTTAATGCCATGAATGATTAGCTATTCGTGCAAGTCAATGGTTGCAATATATCATATTGTCAGTTAATTACATTGTAGAAATAAAAAATGCGGAACCATGTCGGTACTTTTAATGGCATATTGACATTACTGTTGATTCAGTATTCAGTATAAGGCTGACGTCACCATGTTATCGCTCATGTTCGAGCGATCGATGACGGGTCGTCAAATATATGAAATTGTTTGGTAAGAAGTACCTACTGTCCTTTGACAATACTCTTTTGTATGCAAAGAAAATGTTATGAAACTTGAGATTATGTCATTCGTGTTATCAGATACTCAAATTAATATTTTGTGATATAATATTTCAGATTACAAATGCTGACATAATATTTTCTTAGACAACATGAATTACACAGATGATGTTCTGGGTCATTGACATCATAGAGATAACCTAAACAAAGTTCTGCATGACGTAGTAACGTATTACGCTAACATGGGAGAAATCAAATGTATTAATTTAATATGCCCTTCAAAATACAAAACCAGATGAAGAACCTCCTGCAAATAATCATTTATTACAAATGTACGAGTCCATACACAAATTATGTAGTTAAAAAACAGAACAAAAAAGCCGTTTTTGTATACCTACACTACAACAAAGGAAAACAATTTGACTCCAACCTTTTAGGTAAAAAGCATAAATATAATTATGTTCCTTATCGCGAGCTTACATCATGACGATGAACCGTATAACTTATCTACCTCACTATCTGTATATCTTTCCATCTGCGTTTCCAAAGCACATGCATTTTAGACGATTTAACAATCATCTCTTTGAACACCAAACGTGTTTAACCGTTAGGTACATTATCAATAAAGAGAATTAAATCAGCTGTTACGTTGTACTGAATGTTCCTTTTCCGATAAAATTCGTGATAAAGCCTAAGTGACGATAGATTTAGGTAAGTACTTTTGGCGAAGTGATCTAACAAACGGGATTGTCCCTGGTTAAAATATTTTTTATCTACCTTTTATCACAAATTATTGCATTTGATTGTAATTTAATTAATAACAATAATGGTGATAATATTTTTTTAGTTCTAGTGGTTCGATTATTTAAAGGTGCGTTTATTAATCACTACAAAATACTCTGCGCCTATATATTTTTAGTAGGTATGTATTAACTGCTTAACACTGTAATGCCTACCTATTTGCAATATTTCAATTAAAGTGACTTTGGGCTAACATTCAGAATACCTGAAGGCAAGTAAAGAAAGATATTTCGAATTCTACAATTATACTCGTTACTTTTTCAGTTGATGAGAGATGAGAATAAATAGAAGAGGTTAACGTCGTAAATAGTCTGTTTTTAGCGTTCCGAACCACAAAAGGAAACAAAAGGAACCCTTATAGGTTCGCTTCGTTGTCCCTCGGTTTGTATGTCTGTCTGTCAAGAGTATTTTATCTCGGAAACGCGTGGAGGTATCAAGTTGAAATTAACATCTAAGCAATACTTATATCTGCGCTTAAAGCTGTAAAAAAAGAAGTTTCTAAATCACTGCAATCGAAAACACGGCCATATTTATTTGAATCATGAGATAAGAAGGAAGGTCTTACAGCACAAGTAAATGAAAAAATCCGAATGAATAAAACTTATTTATATTATATTATATCGATGTATGGAGATAATCTTCAACCTCCCTTAGGAACCCTGGCCCTCGGTGCGCGAGTCAAACTACCAATCGACAGGATTAAAAAAAAAAATTGGGTACTACAGTATGCTCCATACCCGTATCGGTTGTATTGCCGTGTATAGGTAGTTAATATACCTATATTTTATATTACAGTGTGACGTACTTACCCTGGGTCTTAGTAGGATATAGTTCGATGTCGTTGAAGAGGCTCTGCACGCGGTCCGCCGGCGCGGGCTCGTCGGGCTGCCCCACGCGACACCCCCACGCACTCGCCACCTCCCTGAGACAATACATACACACACTTATACTAAAAAAATCACAATACATCAATTCAAACCGTATAATATTTTACATAAAGTCAAACAGATTTCTACATTAATGCCCCGTGCAATGCTGTCTTTCTTAAAAAAGAATGCGCAACTTTTACTTGTACTATATTTCCACATCATTAAAGCTTACTTGTTTATTTGATAGCAGTGGTAGCATTTTAACATTGTAGCAAATATGTTTTCTTAATTTTAACTTACATTTTAAATCTTAGATCCGAGAAAGTACCGTTTAATCACGGAGACCTTTAGACGTTCGTCTCTAAAGACTCTGTATAAACTAAACTCTATCCCCCGTTCTGATTATCGTGTCGCTTTATTTACATTATGTATGACACTGCCTACTCCCTTCTTTTATACCACTGCATGAGTAAGCTTTTTCGTATATAATAATTATTCATGCTGCCAGAACAGTTTTTTGAGATATTGTCTAGGTACTAAATGACAGTCGCGATCCTGCTTTGTGTTTGTTTCCTTAAATAAATATATACATGACTATAGCTCTGTCTAGACAGGAATAGGGTGTAAGGAGCCTGAGTCTGTATAGGTGTCTCCGTGTCTGTGATCAAATACAGGCTATAATAAAACTATAAAAGGTCGGAAAGAGGTCAATGGAAGCAAATAGATATATATTATGTTTAAAGTCACTAATTCACTTTACTAAGAAAACAAAAAAGTCTGATGAATCTATTAAAGATTTAAAATAAATTAAAAGTACTTAAAAATTTTAAATAAATATAAAAACCGATTCTCGAAAATATACAATTTGCTCCGCATTTCAATAATATTTAACAGAATTACATTTTGGAAATAATTGACTTTACATGATTCAACAAGGGCATATTCGCTATATCTTGTTGAAGGACATACAGCAAAAATACACTTAAATACAAAAAAGAGGCTATTGTACCTTTTTGCAACTAATGCGGTTCGAACAGTGACGAAAGCACTACTAACAAACAAAAACACTAACGATTACGTACCTAAATCACCAAACATGCCTAACCTACCCCAAATTGATTAGCGTAATTCAAAAAATATAATAAAAATAACTCACATGATAACAGATAAGAATCTAAGCAGAAATATAAAGGCAAACAACGTTCAGCAGCAGCAATTGTTACTCTGATTGACATAAAAAGATAATACGGCCGCCCTTAAATATCGTTAGATGTCTAATCGGGGCGAGTGTGTCGTATACGATGACGTCAGATGCTACGTAGCACTACATTGCGAAGATTTTCAAGGAACGTTGCTACTACCGTGAGAACATAAATAACACCTGTACTTCGATAGTGTAAACAATTCCGTTGAGCATTGGGCTATTACTAGAACCTCACGAGTTTCGTGCTCACTCTCGCATCTCGAATAACAATTCAATATTCAATATTCTTTATTTGCATACTATGATGGTGTACAAGTTTGTAAGTTACATGTATGAGTTTCACATCATAGACCCTTTCGGGCACAACAAAATAGAAGTT
Organism: Pectinophora gossypiella; assembly: GCF_024362695.1. Classification (NCBI taxonomy): domain Eukaryota; kingdom Metazoa; phylum Arthropoda; class Insecta; order Lepidoptera; family Gelechiidae; genus Pectinophora; species Pectinophora gossypiella. The sequence goes on from NC_065406.1 coordinate 7,863,017, forward strand.
TAAAAGAGAGGAGGAAGCTTTTCAAGTAGTAACATCAGTATCATTAAAAGGTATTCACTAGTACTATAGTAACATTTATTAATGAGAAGTTCTTTTATTTTTTTAATAAAGATTTTGTCACTTTTTTCTTCTTTTAATATGTTAGGCAGTTTATTATAAATTTTGATGGACAACACATATGGGCTACAAGAATGCAGGACGAGTCTAGATATAGGTAAATTTAATCTTTTTCCATGGCGCAATGTGTACTTTACAGGGAGATCTTCGCGACGTTTAAAAAAATCTTGGTATTATGAACTTAATTATGAACTGCAATGAGGTTGTTTTAAACAAAGGAATTGGTTTATAATTGCCGTTTATTCAAGTAGCTATTTAATATAACTGGATATAGATAGATGAACAACTTTGTTAAGAATCTAGCAGAGCAATAAATGATGATTATGATTCTCAATAGCTGAAACATAGGTATATGTAAATGAAGAGCTTTATGAGAAAACGAAACAGAAGACAGGATCGTAAAACTCAATACGTTTGTAAACGAACACTGTAATCTACAGTTACAACTCGCAAAGGTGTAAGATTTCACAAGACCAGCGATAGGTGCAGACATTACACATAAGTCGACGTTCGCCAGACTAAATAAATAGCCTGTTAGTACCCACGGCTTCGTATTACGCTAGCTTAATGCTGAAACCGCATATTCCCATGTGAATTAAACGCTTATTTGCTCACTGCTTACTCATATTAATTGGAAGATTTACCGCACAGTAAGCTGTAAATTCATTCATTAAATGTGCTTTTAGAGGATAGGTAGGTACTTTTTTTAATGAGAATACAATAGTTCATAAGAGTATCAGCAATCACTAGAATAAGACCGTTCAGAATACAATTTAGACACAATATGAAAAGTATATAAATAAAAGACAGTTTTGAAAGTCGTGGCATTAAGATGTTTCCATGAAGACTAATAACACCCCTACAGTCTACGAAAAGCACCATATTACTTAGATAAATGAAACATAATGGGATGGGGATATCTATAAAACTCACTGAACATAAGTGTAGTAAGGTTGAAGTTTATCGCAAGTTACTGCAGGAATACCCCGAACTCGAAGACCAAAAACGCAGCTTTGACACATAACGAAGAGCAATAAAAACACAACTGCCATTACGCTTAACAGTAAACTGATTGAATTAAAGTCGTTTGAATAATAAAGACAAGTTGCGTGTGTGTACCAAAGAGCAACAGTAATTGGATGAGGGATGACGTGAGTCGCTTGACAGGGCACTCTCGATCTTGACCCGATCGATAACGCTGAGGCACTAATGGGCAGACGTTGCTATTTTCATTTCACGTCAGACTTTACTGGTGCTTACGACCACGGATAAGTATGCGGTGAGAACAAACTGAATTAAATATGCTTACAATCCCTCAATCCGTTACAAATTCCTAGCTGTACAGTGTAGTTGGACCAAGTTGCTAATTGCCTTCGAATTGTTTATACAAACAAAGCAGTTCAGGTACTACGTCGAAATTCAGCGGCCTGTTGCTTACAAACAAGCATGAAATTTCAGTAACGTCGTTCATGAACATGTTCCATAGCAGTATACGTCTGTTTAAGGTGATTATTAAAAACAACCTTCACGACATTCGCAGTGCGGTGTCTTAAGTTCGTCTAAATAAAGAATAACGAAACATTTGTGAACCGCTCAAGGCCCTTTGCTGTCGCCTTCAGCGGATTTCTTTGGAGTTTTAATTAATGAGTCATTGATGAAAATATAACACTGCGCAGTGTTACCAGAGGGACAGAGGATAACATTGTCCAGTCAGGAAGCGGTCCGCACAATACCAAAACACTGCGCAATACTAACATAACGTCACAAACTAGCAATCAGCTAGACGATTCATATTGCAGGGTATAACAAGTAGCAAAATGGTTTGAGAGCCACATAACATGCGGATTCTGAAATTCTGAACAAATATATATTATACCGATAATTTAAAATACACAATTACAAGATAGCGATGGTAATAAAAAATACAGCAGTTTCAGTCAGATAATAATATAAGCCTTAGTCTATTGACTTTCATTCTTGTAACTAACTAATTCCAGAACTTTCACAAAGCCTGATCATACCAATAACGATTTTAGTATTACTCAGAATAATTGTTAGGTATGTTCTTTGCACCTTCGCGTAAAACGATTAGATATGACTAACTCGCAAACACCCATAATCATTTCATTTGTAACATTCCGCGAAGATAATTTATTGTCAACCTACTTGAAGCTCAGCCTTCAGAAGCAATAAACAAAGAAAAGAAGGATTTATTGTTCTGGTTGAGGCAAAAATGACTGATGAGATCACGCTTGGCAATATCTCAACAAAGCAGGTTAATGAGGCACCTACCTACTTAAATACTACATATTTAAGTATAAATAAATCTGAGACAACCGGAAGTAACAATCAAGATTTTTATTCAATCATCTCATTACTTGGAACAGGAATTAGTTAATTGTGACTCAAAATGTTATTTTTGGAAAACACAATAACATGTTGTTTTCTTAGAAGTTATCAAATGACGATTTAACTATAAAACATACTGTGTGTTGTTTAAAACAACTATTATTTATAAAAATAAAGTCAAATCATATTTCGATGTCATCGAACAAAAATACTGGGATGATCATTGTCAAATTGACATTTCTATGATAATCATGCTTACTAGTACAATTGTTGTGAACATGTTTGTAGTAAGTAGGCAAAATGACAACATTAACCCGTGATAGTACGACTACAACCGCGCGTGCGACCCAGGCAGTCAAGCGTTTACAAAAATACACCATGACATCATGGTGTGCGACCGAGACCTCGTCGTCTCACTCGCACTCAACACGCTATTATAAATACACGAGTGCACTTACTCCATTCGTATTCTATTTGACAGTTCTGATATCATCATCATCGACAGATATTGCCTTTACTTAAATGAGGGAATATTTAAAAATACATTTATCAAAATAACCCTGATTGATAAAAAAAAAACATAATCATGCTCCACTTCCGTATGGATAACGGTTTGGGTGCCGATATCTTCGTCGTAGTCAAACGAGCCATTGTCGTTGAGGTCATGGCTGCCCAAATACAGAACTCACGTGTCCTGAACGACTTCTACTCAGTAATATGCAAAATCATTATTTTAACATTAGTATTCAAATTCAAAAACATGCAGGTTTAATTAAATATCATTACCATTCATTATAATAGTCTCTACTGTACTATCCTTACTGGGCTTTGAATCATTAGGTTCTACTGTATTATTTATATATACTATAATTATACTTTGTCAGATTTTCCATGACGAAAGACCTTTTGGTTGTTGACCTAAGTGCTAGCATCGATTTACTTGCCGTCTAACGCCCACTCGCCGCGTTATGCAGGTTCATTCCGAGTATAAAAAATCGACACATCCAACCGATGACCTAACGCCTCAAACATGTCCTACTCTTCCCTTAAAGGCTATTGACACCTTGTTTAAATGCCGAATTCGATTCGGAATCGATATAGCATTTGGTTATCAAGCGGAAGACAAAATTTGTCTGTCGAAAAATTAGCAATGCGCATTAAATCAACAAGTTGTATAGCGGCGTAATTAGCGACATCACCTCCACCCCGCGACCTGGGTAAACAAGTCGGCAGTGATGTCATGCTGGTGTTGTTGACCCAACCGCGGCGCGCGGGCGTACGCCTCGTCCGGAACATGTGCTCCGAAAGCTTTTAAAAAGCTAATGACCAATTTTGATTCTGATACATTTATAGCTGTATATCACATTTTTTTTCAACTGCCATAACAGTTTGAATGTGATGGTTGCGGATTTTTATCGAAGTTCTTGTTGAAATGAATACCTATCAGTGGTGATAAAAAAAATAATCTTACCTGGCTAAAGTTCCTTTAAGTTTGACAACCCCATTGAGCTTGGTCACCGTGTGAACGTCCTCGACTTGATAGTGAACAGGTTCAGGCGGATCGAGTGTGGGTTGTACTTGCAGGGGAGATAGGGGAGGCTCCATGCGGCATGCTATGGCGGCGCGCTTGGGAGGCGTAGCCCGAGGGTAAGTATGGTGTCGTGCCGCACTGCTTGCTCCAGACTCACTGCGCCGTTGCTTCGGCAACGTCCGCGCGCACAAAGCTGAAGCTGCATTCTTCAGATGCGTCCTGAATCGGTTATTCGGGGTGCTTAAGACAGCACCCTCCATTTTCACCACAATCTTGGCACTACACTTAATGTATATTCGAATCCATGTTTTTGGTCTGGTATCACTTTCACTTTAAACGGTATCAATTCGGAATCTTCTTAAAATTCCTAATAAACTAAGTCACTTGTGATTCTTCAGAATTTCTAATCGTCCTCTTCGTATCATCTTGTTTCGTCAGGTGCAAGAGATTTTTTAGTTTTTGAACACAATTTTTGTGATTCAAAAATTCGATGAATGGTGATGTAATAGGAGTGTGTACCTTTACAGACTTTTAAGTCCATTTCCATAGGTTGTTTATCTAAAAGAAATTATATAATCAGATGAATACAACGTTTCCAGCCTGAACTTATTACCATCTATTACGATAAGAGATTTAAGAGAAGTGATGTGATGATATATCTAGGTGCAATTATTCCGTTACTAAAAGTTATTGCCTTTAAAAAATATATGTGGTCCAAGTTGCTAGTTCCATTAATTCATACATTATAGTCGCAGTAAACTTAGAAACACATTAAGTTTTTTTGTTTATGAATAATTTAAAGCGTCCATCTTAGCATTTCCGACACGAAACTATTGATCCTTAGTCTGAGCTCTTATTTGAATTTGAAATGAGTTAACAATCGTATATATTTTTACGACTGTCAAGTTTGCAAGTTTATATATTGAATGACCTTTGTACGTAATATTATTTGAAATATAAAAAGCACACAATCCCACATTTAGTTGTTTACTCGTACATGTTGTAAAGTAAATATAGGCTTGCCTAACGTATTAGTCGCGGTCTACTTGGCCAGATGCTCAAGACTGCATTGCGACAACATTTTGAGTACCTATACAAGCATGGAAGTATTATTTAACGCTAATATACGTTTTTTCGCACCTTTGTTCCGAAGTTTATGTTGGTGTTATTGTAATAGTGTGTAATTTTATACAGTTAATGTGCATGAACTAAGTGCACCGTAGTGTATAAAACAAGTTCTCAAAATACCTAATATACTATTTTGATGGGTTGTGTATCTAAGAAAATTTATCAAGGCTTTAAGAGTAGGTAATTTTTCGTAAAGCTTTTGACTGATGTTACATTAAGCGTCAATTGTGTTTCATTCATTCATAAATGAAATAGGAGTTAAAACTTTCCTCATCTTAAGTTTATGTCTGTCATCTAATAATCTGCATTGTGATTGTTGTCAGATTTTTAAAATTTAAAATGAGTCAGCAATATCTTATAATCTCGAATTAGTCACAATTAAATTAGCCCAAAACGTCAAAACACTGATATATGATGGTAAATTGCAAGTTTTTTTTTTTATAGTGTGTTATATTTTGCGGAAGGCTTCGCGGTGCAGGCTAGCGGGGGACGGGTGTGGGCGCGCTGACATCACCGCCGCAGCCGCCGCTCTTACATCATCAGGCTGACCCCCCCTCCCCCACTCTATCAAAAACCGATCACCGCATACGCACTCTATAAAGCTAACAATATTATTCAAGTTTTGCCAACTAATAGCCACCGTCTTGTTAATTTAAACATTTATTGCGCCTTTGCTTGTTGACTGTACCCACTTAAAATTTTGTGCAGTCCAACCAATATCTGCTTAAACTGTTACGTTTATAGTCAAATATCTATTAATAATTATCAATAATAATGGTGATTTCCCTTTCATTTCTTTCTCATTTACTCTTGCAATATACCTGCATATTGCTGCAGGTACGATAGGTACATACGATAGGTCATGCTGTTTCTAACAATGAAAGTTCGATGAAAGTCTAATTAATTAACTTTGTTTAAGAAAAAATACGCCATAAAAATAACATGATCCCTTCATAATGGCGACTTGAGCATAACTAATATTAACACGGGATGACGGCTGCCCCGAAACCAGAGATCAAGGCTAAACCTACTGATTAACCAATTTCATGACCATTAAAATCCATAATTGTTTTAATTGCTTGTGACCTTCATTACGAACTCGATAATGTTGAACAAATTAAATATGCCTTTGATGGCACTTAAAGTCGCATTCGTAATGCAGAAAATTTGAAAGACAGGCGTAAAATAGAAACGGAGATGACGATGACGCATTCACGAAATGAACTACTCAATTGATTGAACTGTTTGTTTATCTAATGTTCCGGTCAATGTACATAATCGGAATACGTTAAGGACATAATGGGCTTTTGGTTATAAACAACAAAAGGCTTAACAAGTTGATTCCGCTGTATTATCGGAGCGAAATGCGGTGTGTGCCCCATATTTCCCACGGCAATGATGTCAAATTGGTTTATCAATCACGACGGACGGATGCAGAACGGAGCCCAGAGACCGCCCGTGGGCGTTGTTTGCCACAAGTCCAGTAAGGCCTATGACGCGAATCGACACCGCTTGCACATTAATCTCAACAGGCATTTAGCAGCAATTCGCTGAATACCGTTAGCACCTAATGCAATAATAGCTTGAGAACTGGTTTGTAAAGCTCTTGTTATGGACGCGGATGTGGCAGAACGACTCATGTGCAGTTTCTGCGAAGAATGTACCCGTTGCCAGTTCGCAATAGACACGCGAGGTCAGCCTTTGTGGCCCTTTGTGTTCTCATCTAAGAACTGGTCCGAGATATCCTCTTTGCTATAAAGCGGTCATTTATCCGACTTGTGGTGTTCAAATAATATAAAACTACAATATCAAGACCAGGGAGTTAAAAAGGCTTTTTTTTTATTTGCCGCAGGTGGCATTAACTACTTGACCGGAGATTAAAAAGGCCATATTGAAACAATTCATTTATAAAAGCAATATTGCAATTAGACAATTGCGCATATAAAAGGAAGTGCACAAATAGCAATATTACTTTCATAGATGAATTGCTCCATTGTGGCCTCTTTAACCACCCAGTTTTGCATAAATCATCCAGCTTGCAAATCTTGCAAAACACGTGTGTTGATTTTCTTTATCATTGACACAATATGTGCAGGTATAATATAAACAATTCAGAGAACACTAAATCCATCCTTTCATGTAAAGAAACGAGTCAAGTTTATTTCATAGGATTGTGCTAAAACACTAAACTTGTCGGTGCCAATATACTATAATAAATAACTAAATTGAGTGCAAATAAATCTCAATGTCATATTCCACTTAAAAGGAAAATAATAATTTGTGATTATTTATCTGGTTTTATAGTCTTGAAATCAATGTCATCAGGTTTTACAAAGGAGTGAAGAAAATTGTGGGCTGACGAAATGGATCCTTGCCATGGCCGAATAACCATAAATAAAATATTTGCATTTGCAAGGACCAATTTGGGGCTTCAGTGTCCTTTGCTTCGGATTTGTTCGGAATACAACTCAACTCTCAACTCTCTTTCAAATAATATATATATTATATGTAGATTTATTTCACGATAATTATGTTAATTTTAAGAAAAAGTTTTTAGAACATTTATGTTAGATATATAAATATAGATTAAATTTTACATAATCTTGATTGTTACAAAGTATAACACTTAAACTTATGAATAGAGCTATGTACGCCGTTACTGTGGTCTACATCAGACTCTTTTATAAATTTAAGATTAGAGATAAGTAAATGCTTAATGTAAACCATGTGGCAGTACTTTATATAAATAAATAAATATCCTTCACCGCCAAATATAAGGAAATGTATTTTTCGAATTTAATAGTATTGTGATTCGTGTCACTTGTCCTGGGTTTTGTAAGACAAAATAAAATGTATAATTTTGTATTATTACTATCTATTACCATCGCAACATGACTAGTTAACAGAGACTGCTTATGAAGTTAAACTCTATCTTTATGTGTGAATCCATAGTCGACAGTAATATATCGCAAACAACTTTGTTTAGATCCTTTAATCTATATTAAACCAACGCTTATTAATTAATTGAAAACCGGAAAAGACTCAATCAATTAAATCAGCATATACATTACGTGATTGCTCTAAATGACTAAAATACGATGTACAATGGTCATTCAACTCTATGCTATAAATGTAATTGGATCATTCAGTCATACAAATCATGCTCGTATGGCCTTTTATGATCTCTGCATTGTTGTTTAATTGTCTTTGTATTCTATAAAGCCTGTTACTACAATTTTCCATTTAAAATCACTCAGGACGTGATAATTTACGGACGCTTGGAAAAATATAAAACCTAGCATTTGATCAAAACGAAGGCCAGCTGCATGTCATGCTAACTGATAATTTTCGCCACCTTCATAAAAACAGCTTATCCACAAAATACTTCGTTGGTAATTTGCCAAACATCACAGTGACGCTAGTTGATGTAGGCAAGGAAAATTTATTGCTCACTTTGTTGTTGTATACGAAAGCGAAACTTAAAACAACTGTTAATAACTATATTTACAAGCAAAACTTGCAAATTGCGAAACTATCATGTACCTCTAATACCTTACATGATAAAATTCGTATAAGGTAGAGATGGCGATCTGAGATCGATTAATCGAAAAATCGATTTTTCGAGCCAAGAAAATCGATTTTTTTAAATCGATATGTAGTACTGGATCGATTCATTGGATCGATACATCACCCTTTAAAATCGACATTCGATTTTTTTTGTTTTTGTATTAACCATACAATTAGTTGTAGGTGCCCGTATTACAAGAGTGCTGCCGGTTAATTACTCAAAAACTTACGAGATGGCTGTGTGTTTAGTTTCCTTCGCCTCACTTCTCTTCAATAGAAAAAAGTTACGTTTATAATGACTGAGTGACTTTTTTTATCTGTTCTGTGATTGCGTCATCACATCATTCGATTAATTTGTTTGTTGACAACAAATTGTTGTTTGTTCGTTTTTTTACTAAGTGACTGTTTATATTGTAATAGAAAATTGGAAAAAAGATCGATTTTTTGGAAATCGATATTTTAGATCTCGATTTTTTTGTGGATCGATTCATCAGGTCACGATTCGAATCGATTTAAAAATCGATCTTTTTTGGAATGAATCGCCATCCCTAGTATAAGGTTTCGTAGCGGCCAAACGTCCAAAGCGGCGCGAAGTAGGTAAGTAGGTTTTTGTAACGTTGTATTCACCTGTGTTATTCAGTGGTAGGTTTTCACTAACATTTAAGAGTTCATATATCAGTTTCACACAACGTCACGGTAAGTAAACTGACATGTTTGTTCAATTAGCGTGAGTTAAACGGTGAGCTTGTGTCGCCCGCACGCACCGAGCCGCGGAGCTGGTCGCGCAGCACTGGTGACTGCGAACGATAGCGAGCGCCCGACCCTACGCCCGCTACCACGGCACTCCACCCGACAAACATACACGCCACACCATCGCAAACACACTCAACCAACAAAACGATCACAACTGCTTCACGAACGATAGCCAAACGACACTTCTCGCGTGGTAAGGAAAATATTGTCGCCTCCACGCTGATAACAGCTACACTTACACACCAATATCAGCACAGTACAAACGTATACATTGAATAAACAAACTAGCACGAATATGTTACCTACACAAATGCGATGCGATGCCATAGGTCCTCATAAATTACAGATCATGTCATGACAAATGTATTAACTTATGCTAAGATACGATACGAGACGCCAGGAAATTACTGAGAATCGAAACAAAACCACAAGGGCCGATGAACTGTTGATAGCTGCGAGTAACATTATAAATACCATCTATAAAGTCACTTGAGTATAAAAATAATCATTACCTATATGACAGAAAATGAGAGGAGAACCACACCCACGGAAAAGGAAGTCTATTGACAATTAATAATAGCCTTCGTGTAACTACTTCATATAACATAAAGATCCGAACCTTAAAAGGTGATGTGACAGGTTGCGAGAACAACAAGTGCGAAGTTGGATCATTGGAGTATAATTAAATTATATTGGGCCTCCCAACTACAATTATCTTATGAGTAATCTACCAAGACGTGCTGTTCTGAACACTTACAATTAAGGAATTACATTTAGGCACATCATTCATGAACTAGTTATGTAGCAATTTGCTTTACTCTTTTTTATCACCAACCGCAGTCTATTTAATTACTCACTACGTAAATGATTATCTTTGTTACACATCTGCTTGAATGAAAGATAGATGCTGAATTCATATGAAACGAAACATATCGCAGTTTTCAGATATTTAAACTCTATATTTGGTAGGCAGGTACAGCGGCAACTAAAATCGTCGGTCGATACCTTTGGATCTAAATGTCTTTTCAATAAGTGAGAAGTAAATTTAATGAAAGCACCTTCATGTTTATTATTTTAGTTCCATCAACCACTTTGGTAAGGTCACGTACGTACGTACTGTCACGTGGCCATCAATCATAAAAACTGTCAATGCGTCGCGTGAGGTGGGAGCGCCGGTGGAACAATGACCAAAATAAAGTTGATCGCGGGGAGCTTGCAGCGATATTTTGGCAGTCGGCCGGTGCGTGTCGCGCGCGATGGCATCATCGCCGCGGAGGATCGTGACGTCACCGCCTTTTCCAAACGTGGCCGCCAGACGAAAATAGCCCCCGCCCCGCTGTCGGCCCCTCGCACCGGCGTCGTCACCGACCGATTTAGCTAGCCGACCGCCCGCACTGGTTGTCGAATTTTGCGATGACCGTCCTCTGTATGCAAGCTCGCCTAACTTGCCCGAAGTTACTCCAAAATTGAAGTTGTCCGCCCAGAAAATTCAACACAAAATGATCCTCCACACTCCACAGAATAAATCCTAAACAAACAAGTACTTTGGACAGTTCAGTTACTAGTTAAACATTTTACGGAACTTAGAATTAAATGCGGGCTACGAAAACAAATAATGTAATTATTTCACTTTTCCGTCTATTTCGACTAAACAAGATTTAATTCGGGTGTTGAATACTTCAAATATACCATTTGCTCATTTGCATTTTTAAAACTTTATCGATTGTCGCAAAGTTGTTTTGAATATGCAAGACAGTCAAAAGTAAAAAGCTTTCTTTCCCACTTTTCTTACTGATAGAAATCTGACAACTAAATTTTAAGGAAATCGTATTTAATTTATTGCAAATTGGCTGATAATCTACCTATTCATCGAGGAAGTATTTAAATCCGGAAATCTGATAAATAGTTACAATTATTACTAATTTATTTTATCGCTAGGCAGATACAACAATTGGGTAGTTTCCTAGGTCAGAGATAAATAATAAATTCTGATTACTATAAGGACAGAACTAAAGGTGACAAAAAACGTTTTCTTTTTTCTATTTAACTTATTTATGAATTTTAATGAAGAAAAATATAATGATTGCGACATTTTGATACGTTTTTCTATGACTTACTTTTTCATACAAATTCCATAGCAATTTCGTGTTTTGACGTTTGGTAAAAAGTAACTGATAGGACTAGTTTCCTCCTACGTAAACAGAACGAATGGTCGGATCTGTCCAACAGTCATAGTTCCAGTTAAATGATGACAATGTCGTCATGTCAGATCAGGAAACTGGGTGATGTTGGCATATAACTGAGTCAAAGAACGCAAACTTTTCGTGTCCTACTTTGTAAAGTAATTACTCATTTGTAGGATGTAGGTACGATATTTGAGTACTGATACCTGTGTATGTAAATTGTGACAATTTTTTTATTTAAATAAGCACTAAGACAGGTTGGCTTATTTTGTATATTACTATATTTTATGTCATTTTTGCGTTTTTAAAACATACAAATACTAAAAAAGCCGCCAGTCTAAATGCTATTTTTTTTGAGAATAACATGCTTCGGAAGGTACGCTAAGCCGTTGGTCCCGGGATACTAGCCTAAACATCTCAACCAACCCGCAGCGTGGTGGAGTATGGTCCATACCCCCTCTGGTTGATTGAGGGGAGGCAGGTTGTGCCCAGCAGTGAGATTTGTATAGGCTGTTTATGTTTGAGAATAGCTAATAATGTGTCTTAACATTTTTCAAATCTGATGTGATGAAAATGTCTAGAATAATGGAGAAAGAGTTCTTGTCGCCACACTACCACGTATAGGTATCCTACCTACTTCCTATAATATCTGAATCTGTGATAGCCCTACCTGTTTGTCTATAAACCACTGAATTCGACTTTACGAGTTTGTAGGTACTTATTCATGTTTGGGATATCACCTGGCTTCTAGGATTTAGGCCAGGCGCGCACTACGAGTTTTTCGCCGCGCGGCAGAAAAAGGCAGCGGCATAATGTCGCACTGTAATACTGCGCCGCTGCGGTGGCTCTGTCGTCAAGTGCGCGCAATACAATTTAAAACTGTTTAGTGCATAATTACAGTGCGACATTATGCCGCTGCTTTTTTCTGCCGCGCGGCGAAAAACTCGCAGTGCGCGCCTGGCCTTAGGCTCGCCTCCTATTACATGGGACTTAAACATAGCTAGCGAGGAGTGGATATAATGCTATAAACCTATGCTTACCCCTTGGGGTATACAGGGTGATGCTACGTTAACATAAACTGCCTATATATGTCCCACTGCTGGGCACAGGCCTCCCCTCAATCAACCGGAGGGGGTATGGAGCATACTCCACCACGCTGCTCCACTGCGGGTTGGTGAAGGTGTTTTTACGGCTAATAGCCGGGACCAACGGCTTAACGTGCCCTCCGAAGCACGGATTCATCTTACTTCTTCGGACAATCAGGTGATTCAAGCCTGAAAAGTCCTTACCAAACAAAGGACAGTCTCACAAAGTGATTTCGACAATGTCCCCATCGGGAATCGAACCCGGACCTCCAGATCGTGAGCCTAACGCTCTAACCACTAGACCACGGAGGCTGTTGTTGATGCTACGTTATGTTGTTGTTATGTTCCTATAATATTTTCGGCAGACTTCTGAAGAAAGGGGAAACATCCATTAAATATAAGAAAGTCGAGATGTTATAATGTGAAAGTTGTGCAGTGCGGCATTATCACTTGGCATTTAGCACCTTGTGCATCTAAATATGGTAGGTAGGTGCCTATAAAGGAACAGTAGTAGTATATATTTCTGTAGAAGGCAATTTCGGCTCGACGATGTAATTAATCATAAGCGAAACAAGCTCGGTGAGGTGTGGGTACTTAGTTTATCTTACGATGGATGTACCCCTGACTACCCCAATTGGGATATAGTCGTGAGCTTATCTTATGTTATGAAAAATGCTGGTCCTCTCTTACGCGACACGAAAAAATATTCTGCCCACATCATCTGAAATCACTGCCGAGAAATCTACGGTGTAGCAAAATCGAACATAATCTAAATTGGGAAGAATAAGAATTTACCCGTAGTCAGAAAAATGATAGAAAGCCGAACCCACCGAAAAGGAGAAAGTAATCTTCTATCTTAATTCGGAACAGGATGAATGATATAAAATAAATATATTAGAATAGTGAATGTTGATGTATTCACTTTATATATGTATATGAAGCTTTACACTAAAATGTTATGTCTTCGACAAACTTCATTGTTTCTGACAATGGGCAATTGTCGAGATTGCACTGAAAGATGTGAACTTTTCATAAAGTAGCCGCAATAAAGTAGTCTTGTTTCCTTTGCACTTACATTGTAATCGTGTCTTTTACAGTAATAGAACGGTCAGAATCGTATCAATAAATTAAACGATTTGATACGTCGAATTAAAATTAAAATGAGACCAGATCAGACTCGAGCGGCTTTTGTCCATGAAGCTGCGTGCGTGGGCATAATTACTTTAATAGTGGTTCACTTCGTTCGCGACTCTAACAAGGATGCGAGCTTGCGATAAGATAGCACTGAACATGTCTCGTTTTTGATACACCGTGTTTGGCAACACTCGGCCTTCATGAAGGCATTTTACTCGCCATTCATTGCTGAAAACGCGCGCGACAGTCGATCGGTTCTCAGAAACATACTCGCGTTTCCTGGAAGCGCTACTATGACCGCACACATATAAAACACGTACGTGAAACACACAGCGACGCCCACGGCCCTGATAACATGCAGCCGTGACGCAGCGTATCGGTGCTCTCATTAACCGAGTAGTATTGCGTGCCCGGCTCGCCTTACACCTAATCAAACAAATTGCTGCTCAGGAGTTACGATCCTGCAGTCAACAGAGCCAACGAGGAACATGACAAACCACTTTACGACGGTACACATTGCTGTTCCTAAATGCGACGAGTTACAAATGTCTTCAATTTAGCAACGTTATGAACATTACTGTGATTTTCACTGGACCATTCGCCACCATGAACTTGTGTCGATTTATAAGCACGTTTAGGACATTTGCACCGTAAAGCCCCCTAGTTAAAAACAACAAGAATATCCCATGATGCAATGTACCTACCTACCTTTACGACAATAATAAATAACTTTGACGAACCTGCCAATAAAGGAGTCTCAATCGAATGATTGAAGAGCAATGGGGTCAGCGGCGAAATGCCAATGGTCAATAGTGACGACTTCACATACGACCTAGGGAGCAATGAATATTAATTAACTGTTCTAACTGACGGGATATTTGCATACGCTCTATAAAACGTAGCCTTTAGCACGAAAACATTGAAATGTGGTACAATTTGAAGAGGAGGACAAGATGGTAATTAGGCAGAATGATAAGCTATAGGCCATTAGTAAAGTAAAAAGAATATTTCTATAAAGCGATTTACAGTTTATAAGCAGTTTTTGACCATATTTACTGGAAAAGACAACATCAACAACATGAAACTCAATAAATAGGTATACCTACGTATTTTCAGTGCATTGTGATATCATCATTACAGCAATTTCTCATTTATCTGATTGGATAGATAATAAAGATTACCCAATGATGGATGTTTATATTATTATAAATAATAAATGAGCCACGTATGTAATTATGAGGCTTAATGGCCGGAATAATTAGACTTAGATTAAACAGTTCAATTTAGCAACTTGCTCTTCTTGCTTCTTCTTTCTTCATTCAGCAGATAAAGACAACAAATATTCATGGTCGATTCATAGAAAAATACGTACAATAAAGCAACACATTTTTGGGTTAAGGATACGGAACAGTGATGTTTGACCAGACAAATCAGATATAAGTACTATAGCCCATGGAAATTAGACAAAGAGGTTCCAATTATGTTTGCATGTTTTGTCTGATGAAGTGGCCTTCCTCATAACAACATCACTCACTACAAAAAAAAAGAGATTTTTAGAGAAATCAACAATTGTCTTATTTCCATAAGCTAGTATTACAAATGACTGTGGTACTCACTTGGTGAGGCTTGAGGCTGCATCGCAGACCGCGGCGGCGGCCCGGCGCTCCGCAGCCGCGTCCACCATGCCTCTGCATCACCGCGACGGGCATCCCACACCTCCACCACACCGCTACCACACTGACACCATCACATACAAACAACCCCCACACCTTGATACCTGATCACTATGCGGTCGATATCTGATATTGATCACGCTGGATAATGTTACAAACTATATTTTGTATTTGTACTATGCCCTGAGATCTAATCGCGTCACTGCAGTTGATTCTGAAACAAGTCAAGAATTTACTTAATTTCAGAAACTAGTGATAGATCAATTTTATAGGATGTTTACAATAATCAGCTTTCTCTGTTGTTTTGGTAAATATTATATATAGCTTTTTAAAATAAGAACAGACTGAAATGAAAAGAGGGAAAGAATATGGGCCTTTGCTCTGTATGAAGATACTATGTATCAGGCTAATTGATATGCATAAATTCATAGCTTAAAAAATATTTTATGTCAATATAACTTAACAGTCTCTGTAAAGTTGTCACTTTTTCGTGTGGTATCCACACATATTATAAAATAGGTAGTGCATTATATCAACAACACAAAACCTGTTTACAATATTCAATATAGTCACTATACCTAAAATACCTATCCCTTTAATTATGCCACAGAGTGTTCAGAAGAGCCACTTTTGTTTTTGAGATCTTTTTCCCATTCTTCTACACTCTACTCTGACCCTGTTTGTGGAAAGTTAATATCTGGAATTACTGAATCGATATTGAAAATTCTTGAGTGGCATAAGCTAAGTAAAAATGATTTTAACTCCCAGCAAAGTGGGCATGGGTCATCTAATCATTCATAAAACTTATAATAGAAAAGTTAATGTTGTTTGTCAAAGAAACTTAAATATGTAATGGTCCTTTTAACTTTCATTAATAAAAATAAATAATATTTTTTTAAAACTATCTGTTTAGAGAAAAAAACCGATTTTAATAGGTAGTATGTCCTTTTAGGGTCTGCATCATTATTGATAAAAATGTTTGAAAAGTACCTATGTATAGTTTGTGATTGCAACACTAACTATGAGACAGTTAAGTTCTGGATAAGCTCATGGACAGCAAATGGTGAAACAGGCCTTTGAACTTATATGTTTTATTGTTTATTTTCTAAGCGTTTACATAATATATTAAATGTTCCTTTCTAATAAAGTAGGTAGGTATCTATCTAAAAAATAAAAAAACCTATGACCCTCAAGACTGAAACCGAGAGCAAGCATACAAGACTTTTTCGTAGTCTATGTTATGTTTTTAATTATATTTGGTGGGTAGATTTATAGATTAGTTTAACAGAAATCGAGGAATGTAATCAGTAGCTATCAAAAGGTAATCTCGTAAGATAATACGTAACGTTTTTGTTGACAAAATCCACAAAGAACATTCATAGCAAGCCAATGTACGTTAGTGAACGTATAAAACATAGTACCTACCATATTATGAGATCATCGATACAGCAAATGAAATAAAATTAAATATGACTCACCAGTTTTATGCAGAGATACCTACACTCGGCTACAAGCCCGTGTAGGTTATCTATCATATCACTATAATGAATGTCACTCATATAACGCACTACTCAGATCTTCGAATTTGAATAAACAGAAACAAACAAAACTGAGCATGGTTCATGGCTACTATTTTTCATAAATATTTTACAAAATTACCGAGCGAAGTGTTTTATGATTTTGACAGGCTGAATTTCGCATGTGTGCGAGTGAGAAACAAAACAAAAATATATTGAATTTCTGTAAATCATACAAGTACTGCCATCTTTTGTCGTTCTGGAGTATTACGTACAAAACTAGTATACGAAACTTCAAGTGGTTGACACTGCCACACACTGCGAATGAAACGTAACTTTGTAAGGACGTCAAATTTTTTAGATAAATAAAATAACAAAACCGACTAACAATTAAGTTATTTTTTTATTATAAATTAAATGCATGGTTTTATATTTGATTTCATGTTCGTATTGTTTAGTATGTCTCTTTTATAACATATAAGCATCGATTTAAAATGTAGAAATGACGCCTTTTAAAGGTCATAGCGATCAAATTAGAACAATATTTTTTGTGACAACAGTCTGCATCTGTTGATTAAAATTTGAAACATATTATGCTTCTAAACAAGGTCAACAGTTTTCATCAACTCGTAGACGACGAAAATAATTAAAATCACTTTGTATTATGTCCATACTTTCACATATTGTGCGTTTCGTCTGCCCCTACTCAAGATACAAGTGCAAGTGTCCGCGAAAATGATCTGTACTTTGTTTTTCGCAATCACAACGTTACATGAACATGGATGACCTAAAATGCGAATACATAAAGAAAAAAAGATGCTTCGGAGTGTTTCAAGGAGTGCAAAGTGAAGAAATCGTAATGTTTTTTACACAGATTATTGACTACAGTGAACGAAATCGTGATAGCATCGCCTAACGAATGGTGTACGGCTCAAGTACAAAAAGTGAAAATGTGATGTGTCAAAATGATTGTTTACCTCGCGGTGGACAGGTGAGCGGTTCGTAGAAGTGGTACGCGGGGGCGGCGGGAGGCGGGAGACGGTGGCATGTCGGGTCGCGCGAGCCCCGTCAACGGCGGGTACGAGGCCGCCAGCGCCGAGCCCGCCGTCAGCGTGCGCCTCACCGTCCGCAAGGACCTGTTCCCCGAGGTGCGCCTGCCCAAGCTGCACACCGAGGACACATCCGATGACCAGACTGACCAGGATGATCTTGAAGACCTCGACTCCATCTCCTGTGTCAAGCTCGAAACTGATTTCGAGCAGAGTATAGATGAGATTGCCAACCAGAAGCTACAAGTGGCTAATGGGGCATTGCCATCTCCCACTAGGGCTCGACACAGAAAGCACAAGCAGCATTCCAGACGGGATGCTGATAAGTCCACACTTAATGGCTGTCTGCCTCCAGAAAAACGGAAAAAACGTTCAACACGGGGGTCCAAACATAGGAAACATTCATCGAACAATATGTTACAAGTGAAAGGTGGCAAAAACCTGAATTTAGTGAGTAGTAGTGAGTGTCAAGAAAGTGAAGGAGAAGAACAAGAGCAAGAAGAGGACAGTGAAAGTTCTGAAGACGAAGTGCTCAAAAGCATTGTGAAGTTACCTATAGTAGTGCCACGGCAAAGTGGCAAACCGTACAGTCATGAACTAAGTCAATTAAAAACAAAAAAGAGCAAATCTAAAGACTCTAATAAAGAGAGACGGACTCATGCAGTGATACCATGTAGTGGCAAGCCGCGGTCCATGTTGGGCATTTGTAGTTCACGTAGCAAAAAGAAATCGAAGAAGTCTGAGTGTGCTCCCACATATCACAGTCAGATAGTGGACACAACTACTAACTTAAAAATTAAAATTAAGAGAACAAGTGCCCCTGATACTGTGAGTAACATTTTCATACATTTATTTCTATTTTATGTTAAGGCCGGGAAACAATTTTCTCATGTAAAGAATGCAGTAATAAATCACATCGCTTTAATGCAAAAGTGAAAGTGGCCACCTTTAAACTGGAAGCAGAGTAATGCACTTTGTTTATCTTTTACATAAACTGTATTCTTAATCATTTAGGTATTCTTGTTTGTAATCAAAAACAATCCGCTTTTTAATCTATGTTTTTAATTAATATGTTGGGAATTATAATTTTTTTTAAAGTATATTTTATTTGCTAGTATGGGTTTAAATTTATATACATACATAATCTCACCATTATACATACATAACGGGGTGGCAGTACAAGTAATCAAAGACAACTTTTATGGTGACAAGGGATCAGCCTGTCTATCCTACGAATGAAATCTCATAATTATTACAGGGATTGTGACATACATCCAGTAACCCTGTATATTATTCTTCAAATAAATATTTATCTTGTCTTAATGAAAATATCACTATTTATGTTATCTGTAATATTTTCCTAGACAGACAAGATTATTGTTTCTGATTAGATGTTGTTTACAAGCTTATTTATTGGTTTGTTGGAACATAAGTAAATCATAATTTTCAGTTATATAGTTTGATGTACAATCACAACACTAATAGGTATACTGTTTTAGTTAAACTATTTTATAATAAAAACCAGTGAACATAGGCGACAAACTTGAAGAACTATATTATTATCTCAATCATTTTTAATACTATTTTATGAGTTCAAGAACTATTAAAAATTATCTATGACAATTATTACCTATAGTGTTCTATTGGTGAGCTTGACTCTCATTAAGAGGTTGTAGGTTCGAATCCCAGTATGGGCCTAAACCAATAATTTTAGATTTTTTTTCGAATTTATGTTTGACGGGAAAACATCGTGTGGAAACCCACATTCCCGAGAAACCTGTATTGGGCTGGTTTTCTCTTCGCGAGTTGGAAGGTCAGACAGGCAGTCGTTTCTGTAAAAAACTGGACCTGTCAAATCTTCAGGTTAAGTAAGCGGACCCCTTGAGAAACGGGATAACACTAGTGTAGTGGCCTATTAGTAACTTAGCACACTAAGTTGTCTATTTCTTCTAAAATAGTAACTGTGGTGTAGTGTAGATAATATGTAATTCAGTCAATTGTTATGCTGTAAAAAACGGGATAATGCTAGGGAGATGATGATGTAATGCAGTCAATTAGAAACTCTTTGAAAAAGTTGAGATCACATTGATCACACTCCATTTGCACAACAAAAGCCTTTATTTAGGTTTATTTAGGTAAAACCTACGACACACATATATATATACATATAACACAACAGTAATGATTTACGTAATATATGACAGAAATGTATATTGAAATGTATATCAATGTACATCAAAACCCAAAAAATTCAATCATTCTTTGCCCTATGAATACAGAAGTTTTTGATTAGATCTGTTTTATATGCTCTTTAACCAGTTTAATAAAATTTCTGTGAATGGCATTTCATTAATTATTCATTAATCTTAATCAATAAACTTTAAAAGGAGAAAACCCAGTCTTTTGTGAGTGAATACATAACATATATAAATGGTGAATTTTGTAGTCCTAATAAATTCAGTTTTTATCTTCATCAGTTTGTTACAGTCTACTGCTGGACGTGGGCCTTTCATAACACTTTCCTCGGGTTGCCTCATCTATCCACATATCATAACATTTCATGTGCACTTTCAGATAACTCCAACTCCAACATCAATTGCTGATCTTGGTCAGAGGAAATCGAAGAAGAAGCGGGCGGCTTCCCCTGTGGCCAGTGAGAGTTCAGGGGAGGAATACGATCCTTCTAAGGGTGACTCGGCGGCGATCAGCCTCGCCACCCCGAAGCCTCGCCAGCCGCGGCCTAAAGCCCGCAAGACCAACACGTCTAAGTGTACGAGTATGTATGATGAGAAAACTTCTATTTTTTGTTTGATCAAAATAGATTTCTGTCTTTGGAAGGCATTATCCTCGAGCACCAGCTACACATTTTGATGATTTTTGGACTTTATTCGACATATTTTATGGGTCATTTTAATTTTACGAAACATATTTCTCTCTGTATGTAAACAACAGTAATATATTATATGATGCACCTTAATCCTTGTAGTTGAACATGAGTGAATGAATGTAGAAATAAAGTGCATTTTCAATATTGCTAGATTGCTACTTTATCTCATGAGTAGTGTTATGTGTGGGTTCTGAGCTGGATTATCGATCTCATCACCTGGTGTTAGGGTTATTAGTGAGCCGCCAAAGCTCCCTGACGGGACCAACGGCTTAACGTGCCTTCCGAAACACAGATCATCTTACTTTCAGACAATCAGGTGATCAGCCTGTGATGTTCTAACCAAACTAGGGTTCACAAAGTGATTTTTGGAATATACCTATGTCCCCATTGGGATTCGAACGCGGGACCTCCGCATCGTGAGTCCAACGCCCAACCGCTGGATCACAGAAGCATATCATTGCTAATGTGTAAAATATAGTGTAAAAAAAAGTGAGCTTTTTGACCTAGACTGAACACCTGAACAGGCATTGTTATAAGTACATCAAATAATGTTATACAGAGGAAAAGGTTATCCCTTGTTAATCTCCCTTGGAAAGAAGGAAATACTAACACTATTCATATTATAACAAGAGTACTTACATAAAATGTCATTATCTAACATTGCTTTTTGTAGATAAAAGTGAAAAGACTGAAAGAAGTAGAGTTAGTGCAGCTGATAACAAGGACACGGGACCCCAAAGTCCGTGGGCAGACAGAATGCCAGAAGAGATTCTTTTCAAGATTTTCGACCTTGTTGTAACGACACAAGGCACATTACCTACTGTTATTAGGTAAGTAAATGAAAATCGAAAGTCAGGAAGTATTTTTACTGTATAAGTAATTAGTATATTTTTTTATACATATAAGGCAAACCGGGCATACGCATTAAACGTTTTACATACTTTTAGACTAGTTACTCTATTCTATTACTCTAAAGACAAATTTGTATTCAATATCGAACTTGCAAACGCTTTCAAAAAATGCGAGATGCAGTAATTACCCACGTGAAAGTTGTCCAGTGTACGTTCTATATAAATCCATTAAACTGCCCGTCAAAAACAGTTAAACCCCAATCTTGCGTACAGCAGAGATGGTACCGTAAATGTTGCAGGGCGGGAAGCGGAAGTTTCAATGAAACAGCGCCGCGCCGCGGAGGTTTCTATGTGAACTCCTTTATTCACGATACCCCGCCTCTATGTGCATGAACTTAAGTATCAAATGTCCAATCCTTGGAACTAGTTGGCACTCGATACTTTTTTTTACAAGAACTGTTTAAAATATACCTAGTCTGTATTCATTTTAAGTACCATTTATTCCGGTACATTTATTTATAGAGATATATGTATAGAGACTTAGGATAGGCGATTTGCGAAAACAGATTGATGAGTCAAAGCCCAAAGGACTATACTAGTCACTAACAAATTAAACACGATTTAAATACGTTTCAATTAGTAATCACCATTTGGACCGAATTCCAGTTATGACGATAAGTTTTTGTTCAGACTATTTTACATACTTTTTACTTCGTCATTTCAGGTTAGGGCGAGTGTGCAAATTATGGCACAGTGTAAGTTGCAGACCCGAGTTGTGGAAGAATGTAGACCTTGCGCAATACACGAGCGAAAAATGCAAAACTGATTACAAACTGTTCTGGCTCCTCGAGAATCGATTATCCAAATGTCAAAGTTTAAATATTGGTAAGTTATGTTTTGTTGAATAAAATGTTTTTTAGTTTCGTGTTACATATACGTAACACTTTGACGTAATAATTACTTGCTCAAGTGGTTTTTGGCACAATGTGTTCAAGTAGCAAAGGTAGACAAGTGTGTTTTCACCAAAAAGTTTCACATTCCTTTTCAATGTCTTTTGCTGTACTTTATTGTAGTAGTACATTCAGGATGTTAAATATTATTTTCATGTTGATATTCAAAATAGTGTGTATTCGCAGTTTTATTGCTTGCTACTATACATACATTATGTACCCAAGGGTAATGTCACAGCCAACGTGGAATGCTTGAACGCATGATAGTTGTCTGATTGGACCCTTATTTGTAAATTGGGTACATATACATATTATACATATATCGCATCATTAATAACATGCATCGTGTTTTCCAGCTCAATGGAAGGTATGCAACGTGTCGTGGGTACTAGCGTGTGTGGCGGACTACTGTCCAGGGTTGACGGAACTCAGCGTCGCTGGCTGGTGCCGCATCACGCCTGAACAACTGTTTGAGCTCGTGCAGGGACTGCCCAAGTTGCAGCGAATTGATCTTTCACTTACAGTAAGTTTTGTGAATTATATTTATTAACATCTTATTACTACAATACAATCATCATAATTAATTTAAGAGCGACGCTGTTGTCGGTGTAGCATCGTCCGTGCTACTTTTTAGGGAAAATAGAGCAGTGGTTTCCCTCTTGCTTCAGTCTGACGCGAGTGGGATGGCGCCCATAGTAGTCTATATTAAAGCCGTACTAGGACTCCTGTCCTCCGCCTCTGAATAGTACTGACAGTTACTAAAAACAAACAATACACAACATATAAAACAAGTTTTACACACATGGACGAAAGATACAGCTAAACTCGCTATATTACTGCTGGGCATAGGCGCTTCTAACAATCGGAGGGTGTAAAGGCGCTGCTCTTTTGCGGGTTGCTTTATATGTACAGTTATGGCACACCCCGGACAGTCTTACCGGTACTCTTATATTCTTACCGTGTCTAACGCATAAGTGTAAGCGAGACAAAGTCCGCGCATTTTTTTTTTTGCTCCTTAGTAGCTTACTGTCATTTACAACTAAAATAAGACTCCAGAGGGGGTGAGGGTGGCGCCCGATATGAATTGGTGCGGGGCGGAGAGTTACCGTTCTACACGTAGTATTACTCTTTATTATATAGTTATGCCATTTGCGGCAAATCTATACTTATAATAAATCTGTAGAGAGGTCAATTCTGTACATTAAATATTTTTTCAAAATAACCATCAGGGGGTGATAAGTGATCGATACTGATGCCAAAAATGCAATCAGTAAAATTTTTGTCTGTCTGTCTGTCTGTCTGTCTGTCTGTCTGTCTGTATGTTCCTTATAGAAACAAAAACTACTGGACGGATTTTAATGAAACTTGGTACAATTATTCTTCACACTCCTGGACAGGTTATAGTATACTTTTCATCACGCTACAATCAATAGGAGCAGAGTAGTGAAGGGAAATCCTTTTGTATGAAAAATCTAAACCACTCAAGTTAGACGTTTGAAATTTGGCATGCAGATATCTTAGATACCGTAGAGGTGCACTAAGAAAGGAATTCCCGAAATTCCCACGGGAACGGCAATTAGCGGGAAAATCCTTTTGTATGAAAAATCTAAACCACTCAAGTTAGACGTTTGAAATTTGTTATACAAGTACCTTAGGTACCGTAGAGGTGCATTAAGAAAGGAATTCCCGAAATTCCCACGAGAACAGGAATTAGCGGGAAAATCCTTTTGTATGAAAAATCTAAACCATTCAAGTTAGATATTTGAAATTTGTCATGCAGGTACCTTAGATACCGTAGAGGTGTACTAAGAAAGGAATTCCCGAAATTCCCACGGGAACGGGAATTAGCGGGAAAATCCTTTTGTATGAAAAATCCAAACCATTCAGTTAGACATTTGAAATTTGGCATGCAGGTACCATAGATACCGTAGAGGTGTACTAAGAAAGGAATTCCCAAAATTCTTACGGGAACGGGAATTAGCGGGAAAATCCTTTTGTATGAAAAATCTAAACCATTCAAGTTAGATGTTTGAAATTTGTCATGCAGGTACCTTAGATACCGTAGAGGTGTACTAAGAAAGGAATTCCCGAAATTCCCACGGGAATGGGAATTAGCGGGTAAATCCTTTTGTATGAAAAATCTAAACCACTCAAGTTAGACGTTTGAAATTTGGCATGCAGGTACCATAGATACCGTAGAGGTGCACTAAGAAAGGAATTCCCGAAATTCCCACGGGAACAGGAATTAACGGGAAAATCCTTTTGTATGAAAAATCTAAACCATTCAAGTTAGATGTTTGAAATTTGGCACGCAGGTACCTTAGATACCGTAGAGGTGCACTAAGAAAGGAATTCCCGAAATTCCCACGGGAACGGTAGTTAGCGGGAAAAAACATTTGTATGAAAAAATCAAATCTAAATAAAAGGAGAAACTGACTGACTCAGTGACTGACATATCAACGCATAGCCTGAACGGCTAAACGTAGGCATTTGAAATTTGGAAGGGACATAGCTTAGGTACCGTAGAGGTGCACTAAGAAAGGAATTCCCGAAATTCTCACGGGAACGGAAATTAGCGGGAAAATCCTTTTGTATGAAAAATCTAAATCGCTTAAGTTAGACGCTCGAAATTTGGCATGCAGGTACCTTAGTTAACTTAAAGCTTAGTTGCAACAGGATATTTCAAAATTCCCACGGAAACGGGAGTTAGCGGGAAAAAAACATTTGTATGAAAAAATCGAAACGGCGTAAGATAGATGTTTTCAATTCAATTAAATTATTTATTGCATTCCATGTAGTACAATGGGGTGTTACATAGGCATAGGAACTAAAACATGGACCCTGTAGGGCACAGCAACGTTGAAGGGAAGAGAGGAAGTGTGTATTAAAATTAAAACTCAATGAACAATCAATTAAAAAAAAATCAATTCAATCAATTGATTCAATTGATTCAATCTAGCATGCATGCATACCTTACTAAATATAAAGTTTATTTTTGGCCGTATTTTGAAAAATGGGAGTTATTGGGAAAAAAATTGTATGAAAAAATCTAAACTGTATAAGTTAGATGCTTGAAATTTGATATGCACTCCCACACACACAAAGATCTCTCTTATATAACACGCCACGCGGACGAAGTCGCGGGCAAAAGCTAGTGTATAATAAATAAGTCACGTCAAAAAAAAAGGTTATGGTTAAACTAAGATGTGACCTGTGCTGCAGATGTCATTTGTTTTTATTTATTGAAAGATGACATTGATAGCAAGTTTAGTACAAATACGTTCTTTCTTTGGAGTAGCTATATTCATCGCCTTATGTTTTGTTACTTATAGTCAGTATGTCGTTAATGCGGAAGAGTCATATCTCTTGTCTCTTTCGCGCTAAGCGATGTACTGTTTCTGTCCTGCTGTCATACAAATTCTTTCAACTCAATCATGTTACGTTTTACAGGGTTCTTGCATTCTAGCGTGGTGTTATGACAGGAGGTTAGAAATTTAGAAAGAGAGTACAGCCTAGTGCGGAAGAGATAGAACAAGAAAATGTAACCTATCCTTCACACCATTCTGGGTGGTATTAATAAACTAATCTTAGCTTCGAGACTGCCCTCAAGATCATGTCAATGTGACAGTTCTCATATAAAAACAGAGACTTGAGCATGATCTTGAGGGCAGTCTCAGCTGAGATTAGTTTATTAATACCTAAATATGACGCAATAGCGATATTTACCCCAAAACAATATATTTGTATCGCTAAATATGGAATTGTATTTCCAGTCGGAGACTGGCGGGTCGAGCACGTGTCTGTCGGCTGTGTCGATGGCGCGGCTGTCTGAGAACTTCGGCTCCCGGTTCACACACCTCACGCTGGCTAACAACAAGTTCACTGCGCTACCGCAAATACTTTCTTCAGTTGCGGTAAGATACATTTATAGCGACTTTATTTTTGCAGGATACTTCATAGTCGACTACAAGTCTACAACGATAGCAGTTAGTGGAGTCATTGAGGCCTTTTAAATCTATTTTGTGTTAGAACTTAAAATACATACATATTTAATTATATGTACCTATTTGCCGCAGTGTGTTGGTATGTCAGGTTATCACGTTTACTGTCGGATCAATTAAAAAAAACAATTGCACTTGCATGTCATTGTGTAACGGACTTAATTCGTATTGTTTTTGCTCATCAGGCGCATTGTATAAACCTGGAGGTGCTGGACATATCTGGCGCGCAAGCCACGTCTCACCCCGCGGCCGTGCCACTGGAGGCGTTGCAGAAAGGATGTCCCAAAATGCGAGTCTTCCGAGCTGCCAACTCACAACTGGTTCTCGCTTCTGCTACTACTTCACAACAGGTACTGTAGATACACAAGAATCAGCCTAATCTCAACTGATAAATTACTATCACTGGCTCCTTTTACTTGTACTTTGATCTTTCTAACTTACTGCGCATTGAAGTATTGTAAAATGTTACCTATATTGAAAAATAATTACTAATTGTACAGAAGTCGTTCTTTCTAATAGTATTTATAATATGGTATACTGGACATTTTCTACATTTTACTAAATGTCATTACAACAATACGAAATCTCTGTCTAGTATGAATTATTCATCAAACCTTCGACGGCGAGGCGGTGTCCACGGGTTATTGACCTTTCATTCATAATGGTGTACTTTACAACGGCTATAGATTTCCCGAAGTTGTTGTATTTGTAAATAGGTTACTATAGAACTACGATAATAAACAACCCACAAGCCTATCCCTATGCTTGGAGCAAATGTAATAAGTATAGTGACGCGGCAGTAAAGTCGAGAAAATAACATTTTGTCACAGATGGAATCCCCCGGTTGGACGCAGTTAGAAGAGCTATCAATAGCGGGGGAAGCGGCAGCTGGTGGTAGCATGGTGGTGGGCGTGGGGGAGTATCGACTGGGAGACGAGGCGCTGGCGAGGCTGGTTCGCGCGGCCACGCGGCTGCGGCTGCTGGACCTCAGGGGCCTGCAGCGGCTTACTGACTCCGGGCTCGTGCGCGTGCCTGCCTGGGACCTGCAGCATCTGTTCCTTGGAGGTTAGCTATACAAACTTCTGATGACTTCTCTGCTGGATTGAGTGTAAAGAAAAACCAAAATCATGCAGCATTTATAATCCCGGACACAAATCACAGAGGAGTTGTCGCGACAGGCGTTTATTGTGTGAGCGTTATGTGTGGTGATGCATACCACATCGCGAAAGTTGTGAATGCCCGGTAATGGTTTATTATTATCGCAATAGAAAACTATTTTTGAAAAAATATATCTACCTAATTCCAAAGATTGCTAAAACAAATCCCGAATATTGCCACCCTAAAATTAAATTCACAATTCTGAACATATCGGACATTATATCATTCGTTCCAGGCTGCAACGTGACGCGACAAAGCAACGCGTGTCTGGAGTTAATCTGCGAGAAGTGGTCGCATAGCCTTATAGAGTTGGATCTGTCGTGGGCTTCCGCGCACCGCGTGCTGGATGACGCCGTCCGCGCCCTCGCCGACTCCACTAACAGCAAGCTTAAGTATGTTCTACTAGATTTCCTATTTACTTAAGTCTCCAACTGATTGACTGGTAACGAATAGAAATTATAAAACGCGTTCAGCTACTTTGTATTATGGATTGTGTCCCTGTTAACATACGGTTCATATCTATCTTATAAATTCGTATCAAAAGTGGCTGCAAGTCCTCTTCTGATTTCTTGTACCTCTGCCCAGTCCATAACGGACTTCAATTATATTCATTGTGGTCATTCTGTTTCAGAATATTAAATCTGTGCGGATCGTCGGTATCTTTGGAACCAGTTAAAAAGGTGCTTATGAAATGTCCACTTTTAGAGTCTTTAAATCTGAGTTCGTGTCGCGCTTTACCGAGAGGCATGAAGCGACTGTACACGGGAAAGGAACTTCAAGACCTCAAGGACAGTTTCGATCCAGAAAAGGCAAAAACCAAAGAAGAATCTGAAGACGACAAGCCTAAGAAAAAGAAAGATGTCAAGAAGAAAGAGGCTGATTCCAAATCTGAAGATACGGCAAAAGAGTCCCCGAAAGACGATATCTCTGAGAGTTCCGGCTCTCAGACAGACACGCACTCGAAGGACAAGTCTTCCTCGGCCGTCTTCCAGGAGCCAAAGAGTGTCTCAGACGCGGAAACCAATTTGCCTGATAAGACGTCAGTGACTGCCAAAACTGCTACCGGAGGCGGTGCTGAACTTTCTACAAGCAAGATCATGGATATGATGAGCCCCGCAACAGACGGGAGACACTCTATCAGAGATGCCACACCTAAATTGTTAAGTCCTGTTCCTGAATCCAAACCTGACTCATCTTCCACTCCTAGATCAGACCCAGGGAAAACGGAATTCGGTAGTCCACATTTCAGTCCTGTGCCTAAGCCTGACAGTCAAGTACAAAATAGTCCCGAAGTTCAACCAGAATCCGTGAAAAGTAACAGTTCTTGGAATTTAGGCCAGTTCAAAACTACGCCTACGCACAAATCTGAAGCGAGTCCTTTGAATAGATTAGAGAGTCATAGTAAAGCTAAACATGGCAAAGTTATAGAACAGTGTAGTCCAACAACTTCTCTAGAAAATAAACCTAGCCCAGAAACATTAGGTGTTAAGCAAGATATAAAAAATCCTAATAGCTATTATGGTAGTTACAGTCCCATGCCCAGGCAAGATACGCCTTTCTCTTCCCAAAGAAGCCCATATTCAGCCCAACCGAGTCCAGCTCAGCCAAGTCCATACTCAACGCAACCCAGCCCCTACTCCACCCAGCCCAGCCCATACTCCTCACAGCCTAGCCCATATTCTGCACAACCCAGCCCTGACACTAGTCAGATTGTCAAGCAAGATTTGCAGAAATCTGGTGCTTGGAACACTGGTAATTTCAGCCCAATGCCGAAACATCACACACCATTCTCCCCTCATCCTTCAACGCACACCAGTCCCGATCCTGGACTAGGTGTAAAGAGTGATAGCCTTAGGAGTAGTTCTAACAAAACACCCGGCCAATACAGTCCCATGTCAAGACAGGATCGTCTACATCAGAGCCCTTATTCACCTAGACCTAGTGTAGAAACTGCGCCATACAGCAACAAGAAAAGTCCTGCCAGCGTAGGTAACTATAGTCCTATGATGCGAGCGGATTGTATACTCCCTAGTCCGGATGGATCGCAACCTACGCGAAATATGTTAACCGGGAGATCCCAAGACATGTACAGCCGGCCGATGTCTAAAGTACCAGAAGTCGTCCACAACGTTCCGCCATCCGATGTTGCTGGCGCGTGGGGCATCGACAGGTTCAACCAAATGAGTGCTTCGGCGATTGGGTTGGACCAGCTGGGATGGGGCGCATCTCCGTTTGGCGCGGAGCCACAGTCGCGCGCAGACAACATTCCCGCCATACACAACGCGCCGCCGACGCAGGCGTGGCCCACCACCGGATTGCCTTCATTCGACTCCGGCGTACGTAGACGCACCGACGAAGTGAGTAATCCTTGGACGTTGCCATCGGGCGACTTTAGTGTGAACCAGCCTCAAGTGCACAACACGTTTGTGGAGCAAGCTGTGAACTTTGATACGTTGAGTGCTCACGTTAGCCACCAGACTCATATGTTACAGAACTATTTGGACGATAGTTTCACTGAGAGTTCGCGCGTCGACTGACGCCCTCATTGTGTATGGCGATCTCTTATCGCTACTGTGACTTCGACCAAACTGTGTTTGATGAAACATAGACACACCTTTTCCTTACGGATTTGGGTGACCTTTTAATTAATATTGAACAATTATCATATAGTAGAGATTGTAAATAAGATTATCTAAATAATTAAAGTTTAAGAGTAACGAAGCTAGAATTGCATTAAAATTATTTTGCGGCATAGTTTATGAAAACGATAAGATGCGCAGATAGTATTAGGAGCTATTACTAAATTCACTTTAATTTAAATTTTGTTGGATATACTCACAAGTTAGGTTTTATAGTAATTCGTTATGTGAATGCCAAAATATTTTCGAATACTAAGGCCAAAATGCATATTTATTTTAAATTCTATAATTTTGTATTAGCATGGGAAGACAAGTTTGCGTGCGTTTTATTTTATTTTTGGATAAGTAATTTTTATATCTTTTTGTGTTTAGACTCTTTTATATTTCCCTGGCTCAACTGATTTCTGATATATTTAGCAATTATTAAGTTAGATAATCTAACGTTCCAAACCAAGCCATATGTACTGAGAATAATGATTCGTTATATGAACATTCCTTTTAAATCTCAGACTCAATTATTTACATGTAACTTATTAAACAATGCAAAATGATTCTTAAAACAAGTATTGATCGATATTTTAATGAAGCAGCTAGTATATTTTATATGTAATGGCAGGAATATCTTTTTTAAATGTACTTCTTTTTATGGCCTAGATAGTTTAAAAATCGGGTTTTTAATCAATTTTTATTTATTTATGATCTGAGTTTTTTTTTCTAGAAAATGAAATATGTATTATTGTAGATATCTATTGTTGGTATTGCTCCGTTCTGATGATTGAAATTAATGTTATTTGTCTGGAAGTGGATGAAGGCTTTTTAGATGCAGAAAGTACATATTATATTGTTTACATCTTCCTAAATATTAAAAATTCCAGCAACACTCTTGGCAGCTTTCACCTATTTCTAGCAAAAAGTCAAAGTAATTTGTTATTGTAACATCATGTTTGCAAATTAGGTTTCAATTATCAGAGTGGTGCATGATTTTAGAAGAATATTGATGTCATCTGTTTGTCAACCAACCAATATTAAATATTATATAGAGTTGTTTTTGAATGGTGCAAGGGAATCTGAACGCTTCTATCTCTTAAAGTTTCACATGTTTGTACTGCTTTTATATAACTACGTTGCTTTTTAATTATTACGAATGAGACTTTATCGGCGGTGTACTACTCATGTCAAAATGTGGTTTTGTAAACGATATCCACCTTACTTTGCATTGACTGTCATTCACCATCGGATGGAACGCGATAGATGTCTTCTTACAAATAAATATAAATTAGAGATAAGCGTTTATTTTTCCTCGCCCTACATATAAGAGTCTTCTTTACAATATTCCGGGTTTCATGTTAACATCAATTGTTAAGAGCCAAGTACAAAGTGCTTTACTACATAAGTACTTCATGTTGTATTTAAAGATACCCATTTAAACCACCAAATATTGTTTCCAATACCTACATTAGCCTTAAAAATCGCCTAATGTTTAACTGAAGAGAATATTTTATAGTTTTATTAACTTATTACGAAATGAAAAATTATTATCTACCTACTATAATAGAGTGTATAAAATAAATTAGGTAAATCTAATTATGTAATGTCAATCGTGTACTATAGCATGTATAAAATAAAGTTGACTAATACATGTAAGTTCTGTTATGTAGAGATTTTTGTTTGTAATATTGTTAAATTACTGTGTGGACTTCAGGTGGTCCAATTTTTATAACCTAACCAATAAAATATCGATGTGGTTGTACATTTACATTTTTAATAGAATGTACTCTATTTATTAAATTGGTTTTGTTCCAAAATGCATCTTATCCCTTTCTCAACATTTTTTTCAACATAACTGACACTCGGAATACACAAAGACTGCATTGGTCGTTATCACACTATACACAATGGCCCCGATTCCTGTAGACACATCCTAACTTTATTTTAAGTTATACCTGTCACACAGATCATATAATACTAACCGAAAAGGAAAGGGACGGGAATAGTTTCCTAGGTCAAAATTATGAAATTCTGATTACTAAATAAAAACAGTTCTAAAGGTGGCAAAAACATTATCCTTTTTCTATTAACTTATTTATGAATTTTAATAAAGACAAATGTAATAATAAATGCGACCTTTTTGTACCGTTTTTCTATGACGTCACAGGTTGCTTTTTCATACAGATTCCACAGTAATTTCGCGTTTTGACGTTTAGTAAAAAGTAAATGATTTGACTAGTTGGAAACTACCCTATTACAATGTTCTGAAATTTAAATTCAGTCTCTAAAAATATCGCGTTATATTCGGCAATAAAACGACACGTTGCTCTCGTTTGGATAAAAATATTTTATTATACAACAACAAGCATAAACAATACCTATAGGTCAATGTATAACATTTGCATACTTTATATAAAAAACTACTTGGGCATAAGTTTATTATAAGAATTGAAAATTGTAAGAGCCAGTCGCGCATTAAGATTAACATACGTATAACATAAATAGGGTATACGTCTTGTTGCTGAACACAGCCATCCCCTCAATCAACCGAAAGGGATATGGAGCTTACTCGCAATAAATTCAATTAGTTATTAGTATACATAGAAGCACAGGCCAAAGTAAGAAATAAATTATTCAGATCTGAGAAGATTAGAACAAAGCGAAAAGAATTACTACATCACAATCGTGTTAACATTTTTACTTTATATAAATCAAAAAAATAACAAGGAATGTTCACGTAAATACTGGTAATTATTTTAGGGTAGTACCATTCGATATCGTCTCTATTTGTCTCTTCAGTATTTGTCGTCAGTATTTGTTGACGAACAAAATTGAAAGAAATCACGCTAGGCATACCCGAGCAATCAACTGAAGTGTTACATCATACAATTAGTCAATGAAATCCATTGGCTTTGAGACTGTGGAATGTCAATCCGCATGTGATAGATGTAACTACCCTCGTAAAATAAAATTCGTACAAATCTCAATACACAAAACATCTCACAGAATTTCATACAATTAGCAAATGCTAATTAAGTAGGCTTCGAAAACTGGGAGACACAATTTCATATCTTTTTATTGACTACATTTTGTAAGGTCCAATATCGGAATAGTTATAACTGGCGTCTGAGAGCACTCAGTAGCGCGGAATGAGAGACTTTCCAGGCTACGTTCCCCAAAATAATATAGATGGAGCTGTCCGAGATTTAACAGGATAGTTGTCTATTTTCTCATTACACTGGTACATAAGTATTCAAAAATACAATGTAATGGCAGAAGCATAATTATACACTTCTCATCAAAAAAATCGAAACACTTCCGTTTTCATTGTTTCTGTCCGAATTTAACACAAAAAAGAATTCATACGATGAAAAAAAATACATAAATGTATAGCTGGCAGTTTGGCCATTACAGTAATAAGCGAAAATTCTAAATTCAAAATTAGAATTTCATTTGTTTATCTTATAAACGAAATGAATCACTGTTTTGAGACAAATGTGTGTTTAGGGTTGGAGTACATTTAGCGTTTAAAAACTAAAAATTGGCGCCTATCCTTAAACTTTTTGTTTTTTATTTCAATACTGTGACTTTGGGACGTCTGAAAAAAGGTTTTTTTTCTAAAACGTATGGATACTTCGCCCACAGAAGCCGCCCAAGTTGTGGCATTGCTGGATTCTGGCCTTAGTCAACGTGTTGTGGCTGCAAGACTGCATCTAAGCCTGTCATCTGTTCATAGAGTCTATAAACGTTATCGGGAGACTGGTTTGTTCACGCGCCGTTCAGGATCTGGCAGGAATCGGGTCACTTCTGAGCGAGATGATCGATTTATTGTAACAACTTCTTTAAGAAATCGACGCCTTAACGCTTTTCAACTGCAGCAGCGGCTTCGTGTTGTACGAAGGGTGGCTGTAAGTGACTCTACAATTAGAAGAAGGTTGAAGGATCGTGGACTGGTACCGCATAAGCCAGCAAATGGGCCGAAATTAACTGCAGACCATCGAAGAGCGCGCCTTAACTTTGCACGTGAGCACCTAAATTGGTCATACCTACAGTGGAGCAAAGTTCTCTTTTCTGATGAGTGTAAAATTATGCTGTATGGTAACGACGGAAGGAACAAGGTCTACAGAAGAGACGGAGAACGCTATGCACAATGCTGCATTGAAGAAAAGGTCAGCTATGGTGGCGGTTCGTGGACGGTTTGGGGAGGAATCAGCGCCGACGGTAAGACAGAGCTTGCTTTCGTGTCTGGGCCACGTCTGCCTGCACTAAACTGTCATCGGTACGTCGAAGAGTGTCTCGAGCCTCATGTGATGCCCTATGCACATTTTATTGGCAACGGCTTCATATTCATGCACGACAATGCTAGGGCTCACACCGCGGGCGTCGTACGAGATTATCTTAACGAAGTCGATATCTCTATTATGGAATGGCCAGCAAGAAGCCCGGACATGAATCCCATTGAACATCTGTGGGATGAATTAAAGAGACGAATTCGAGCAAGAGATCCTGCCCCAGAAACACTTAGCCAGCTGCAAGATGCAATCCAAGAGGAATGGGACAATATACCACAGCATGTGATCGTGACTCTCATCCGATCGATGAAGAACCGTATGGAAGCAGTAATTAGAGCTCGGGGAGGGAATACAAGTTATTAAATAAACGTTTTTTAGCTTTTTTTTTCATTTACGTGTGTTGTTTTATCCATTTCCTTTATACTCCATACGGAATAAAAATGACTCATTTAACAAAATACGAAACCTATGAAAAATTCATTTAAATTTAGAACATTAACATTAAGATTTGATAAGCTCATATTACTCACTATTAAACGACATTTAACATTTATTCCTAAATGTACACATTTTTCTAATAATCCTGACAAAACGTAAACTTGCAAGGTGTTTCGATTTTTTTGATGAGAAGTGTATAAAGATAATTGTTGCTTGATATTTGGATCACATTATCAACATAATGTACCTATATTGCTTCTCTTTATTTTGATCAGAATAATTATGGATGGATGGCAGCGCTTGATGTAATTCGTTGCATGAAAATTACATACAATTTTATAGAGCGCCAAAAATCTATTGTGCTGGGTGCGCTCCTCAGAAGTCCGTTATAACTATGACCAGTCTTTATGAATTGAACTATGTCGGAGCTAAAGGTTTTAAATTTAAAGGTAATGACATAAATATTTACGAGACGTCTTAAAGTAGACGAATAGACGCCAAACTTACGCCAGGCGTAGTTGAAGCGACATGTTCAGAAAAGAGTCGGGATTCTAGTACAAGACAGCTCAACAACAGTTTAGTGAAACAAAATACTTCCCTCATCAATAATCAACATAGCAGGCTAGGCAATCTTCCTGCCACATAAATAGCTTGTTCGTTATATATCACAACAACAATAACCACATTACAATAATAACAAAGCTTACACGAAAATTGCATTGCGAAGATTATTATTATAAATCGATTCCAAAGACTCGCCTCGTTGGCAACGAGAAGAATGATTACGCCCTCTGCCGATCATTGGTGTAATCAAAATCATTACAAAATTTACAATGTGTGAAACAATAGCTCATCTTTTACTATTTTCACAGAATAAAATGTGCGTCCGGGTTCATTTATTATTTTCATAGTTACGAAAGCCAATTTTCTCGTTGCCAATACATTTGTCTATATTTCGCTCAGGCTCCAATTGAGTTAAATGCTATCATATTCTTCGTAATTGAACTCTGTGCCAGTAGTAGGAGCCAATAGGTCTTGTTGTGGATTCTTACTGCGTTTATCACTTTTTGACTTCCTATGTTTGTGTTTCTTTTCCTTGTGGTCCGTTGCGTCGTCCCCGTCGCCTTTCTCTTTACTTTTAGATTTCTTTTTCTTGTGCTTTTTTACCTGAATATAAATAAAAATAAGTTAAATAATACCTACGATAAAATTTGGTATAAGACTATCTAGCTGTAGCTCGAAAACGCAGTCGTACCTTGTCATCGGATTCTTTCGTATTATCAGGATCTTCCCCTCCTGTAACAATCAAGTCGTTAATTTAAAAAAAGAACACCGACAACATTAGTGCTTAAAGTATAAATTACGAACGATATTAAATTAACTGACCTTCTGGCGACCTCCGAGCGCTAGAATCGCCAGCCCAAAGCGGAAAATCGTTGTCCAAAGTCAATTGGCTATGATGCTCACTGCTCAGTATGGACAACGTGCCAATATCGCTGCTCTCAGACTTCATGCTATCCTTGCTTATTGACACGTGTGTCATAAACTGGTCTCGGAGACTATCCTCATTGTTAGACCGGGAAATGAGCTCATTGTGTTGCATTGTTAGTGACGAGTCCACTGTGGGGCTCACATCCACGTCTAGGTCATCCTCGTCAAATGTGACCATTGGATTTGTTGTGTTGCCATCGTCACTGAAAAATTAAAACTATTTATTACGGCATAGACTTCTAACGACATCCGTGGTCCAATGGTCGATCGTTGGGCTCACGATCCGGAGGTCCTGGGTCCGATTTCCGGTGGGGACTAATCACTAAAATTACTTTGTGGTCCTAGTTTGGTTAGAACATTACAGGCTGATCACCTGATTGTCCGAAAGTAAGATGATCCGTCCTTCGGAAGGCACGTTAAGCCGTTGGTCCCGGTTGGTTACTACATACTGATGTAAGTAGTCGTTACATGAGCCATGTCAGGGGCGTTTGGCGGCTCAATAGTAACCCTGACACCAGGGTTGATGAGGTTGGTACTCCACCTCCCAACCCTACACTATAGAAGAACACGGCATGGACTTTTTATTGACAACTTCCCATCGGCTATTGAGTTATTCGTGGATCATAAGTCTACAAGATAATCGTTAATTTGAATTTATTCACGTAATAGTTGTAGTGACTGCTGGATAGTTGACTTCCACCACAACATCCCAAATCTAGCACCGACGTGTTTGGCTAATGCGTATTGTATTTATGTAACAGTATATTGTACACGGAAACAAAAATGTCAAGACAATTTGATTTGACACAAAACTGAAGAAGAAGCAACACGGGCCTTCAGCACAAAACACAAATGGCAGCTTATTTCAAATAGAAATCTCCTTTTGTACGTACCTGTCACTATCGTAGGTAACTTCCTGATTAGAAGTTGACAGTGGCGTCAGATCTTCCAAGAAGCTGCTGTCCAACGTTCCGGCATAGAATTCGTCCAAGCCACCAGATGACGCCGACACGTTAGCGCCCGTCGGCGTACTCTGACCACTTAAAGGAGAATGTTGAGGATGCAGTCGAATTCAAAAATATCTTTTTTCAGTAGGTAACATAGTTACACTTTCAATCGTCATTTTTTACATAAGGAACGCCGCCCCATCATAGGGATCCGCCAAAAACTACTGCAGCTTCTCACAATCTGTATAGCCGGGGAAAAGAAGCTGCAAGAAAAACCTTGGCACAGGGCTCAAGACGTAAATACGAAACAAGAGTAGGTGTATATGTATTATTTAACTAAATAAGCTCACGAATGCCAGTAGGGTACTCAAGAGTTACAACCATCGCAAGATGAACTAAGTACCCACACCTCATCAACTTTCTGATAAACCAACGCAACGTGATAGGTGGTCTAACAGAAATAAATAATACACTGAATTTTTGGAAATGATATAAATAAAATGTGCTTTTTAAGTGCAAGTATTTACTCTTTTTCAGTAAAGCGTTACGTAGGCGTAGGTACTCAGCCCACTTAAAGGAGAATGTTGAGAATTCAGTAAATATTTAGTATTTGACTAAATAATATACGAACATAATAATATGTAGAATGGAAATGAAATTATAGCGAAACATATTTACTTATTAATAATTTTATTTGTTATATCAGTAAAGCATTTCAAGGAAATAATATAAAAAAACAATAGCACCTAATAAAAAACAGAAAATCTACCTGTCTTGCGGCATTTTGGAAGGCGTCATGTCCATACTGACTGAATGCTTCGGTTTCAACAGTTCAGGGTTCACAAACTGGCTCTGTTTCACCTGTTGATTCTCATTACTGTACTGTGCCTTGATCCCCATAGGGTTCAATGATTGTGCTAGCTGTAATGCAAATATATTTTTTTACACCATACATCCTACAGACCCTACAGTATTAGTGATTTTGATGTTATTTCTCTGAAGAGTCAACATTAGGGGGTTTAAAAATGTCACATCGCTGCATCGAAGCAATTCATCTAAAAAGCATGATGAATTACTTCAATATGGTTTTTTTAATCTCCCAGGTTCATTATGAGTTAATTATTATGCATTTATCAGCCTGTGACTGAAGCTCCTTTCGATGAGTAAGTGGCAATCGAACTACCCAAAGATATTATTTATAAGTTGCGACTGGATACGAAGCATAGTAAAAATCGCAAACAAATGACGACGTTAGGCGCGAATAATCCCGACTACAGACCTACTACGCCCCGATTCCGCTCTTGCGAGCGCAAGAAGCTTGCAAATACATTAAATATGATATTTTAATTAAGGCTTACGAGTGGATTGACGCTAGGCGGGACAATAGGCTTGCCTGCACCGAGCACAATGCTCGGCGAGCGCTCGTTGTTCGGTCTGGTCTCCTGTTGGCCCGTGCTCTGTCGCCGCTTGTTGGCCAGCCGATCCACAAACAGGTTGTAGTGTGACTCTTCTGAATTCTGCTGAGTGTATGTAAATAAAGTTACTATTTCTTGTCTGTGAGAAAGTAGATTTCGACCTGTCTGGTATCTCAACTGATAAGAAGTTAATGATAGGATTTTACCTGGAAATCATCAAGTTCTTTCTCAATCTCTTCCATGTCCTTCTGGTTCCTTTGCAATTGTTCCAACAAACTTGTCTTCTGTAGCCTGAGGAAAGGTACGCTGAGGAATTTGTGTAGCAGTCGCAGTCCAAATCCATTTCTCATCGAAGATTCCGCGTAGCGTATTGGAGCAGTTCTGGTGGCAATTTTCATAAATGTTGTTTAAAAAATTATAAGAGGCGATAAGATATCAAGACTCATCGAAACGAAATAAGGCGAAGACTTGAAGACTGTCGTATGTACAGAATAGGTTAGTCACTAGGAGAAGAATGTCTCGCGACAACATGAGACAACCCCACACGGCGGCAGACACGTCGCCATACATTAATGGACATTACTAGGCATAGTCACCTGGTCATCTTAGCATGGCTGAGTGCCTGTTCTATGTGGTGTGGGTGCACTTGTCTGTGATGCTGCATGTCGCAGTGGTTGCCCAGCACCACGACGGGCAGGTCTGCTGGCACCCGAGAGAGCTCCTTCACTACATATTCAAATGTCCTGCAATTTTCTTGTTAAGTCATTGTATATTCAAGAATCATTGTACTTAAATGGATTAGGGACAACCTCTTATGATAACCTTACTACAGGATACTACAATTACTTTTACTATAGTACAGTATAGGGGATTACCATAATTAAAGGTAGTCCCTAAACAATTTAAGTACAAAGGTTTTTAGCTGAACATTTCTAAGGCCCCAATACTGGGTTCATCAGCTGAGGGTATGCAGCATACTCTATTGTGAGTTAGTGGAGCAGACTACACTAGGCCAACTATAGTTCTTCTTTTACAGGATCAACATACATACATACATAAGATCACGCCTATTTCCCATTGGGGTAGGCTGAGACCACAGAATTCTACTTACTATGATCCTAACACAACACTATACATATAGGATTCAGGTTATTGTTAAAAGGTAGGGACAAGTATTAGATAGATATTTTTCAACACATTTGCTACAACTTACCAAGGTTTTGTAATATCAAGCATTAGTATTACTCCACTGGCATTCTTGTAAACATCCAAGAATGTGGCATCTAACACTGGGGTTTCATACCCATCGTCTGAAGGTGTGGAGACCGACTGATTCTCCAATTTCAAGCCCAGAGGTGGCTTCTTCTTTGTCCGCCCTTTATCTACAACCTCCCATACCTCTACCTGAGAAGAACATTACAATTACAATCAAGAAATGTCTTGTTTATTTTAAAATATCATGGGGGAGGTCTATGCCCAGCAGTGGGCGTTGTACGGCTGATGCTGATGATGATCAAGATTGCAGAAATTGAAATTTACAACAGTGTTTAAATAGTCACAAAAGGATTAGTATAGACAAGTTTCAGTCACCTTTTACATCAAAATTGTGTTTATTACCATCAATATATTAAAGTAGTATTTATAACATTGATCAAATAGTAATTAACCTTCCAATAAACAGATAAAAATTAACACCAAGTGAAAAGGATATAATGTGCTACTATATTAAATTTTGATTTACTTTCAGTGAACTCATTATTAACACAAGCAGGTAATTGACCTAATAATCAATAAAGACTATTGAACTCTTATCTTATAATTCCTTTATCAAATGTAACAATTTTATTATTATTCTATTTTTATTCTAATATAAATAATAATATGAAGCCATATCTGAATAAGTATATTAATTTTGTTACAATTTCTCCCTAATAACAAAGTAAAAATATTCAAAAACTTACTTTGACAATGTAATCAGTATTTTTGTAAGTCCAGTGTATGGGAGCAACTTGTATTTGATCCGTAGGAACGTATTCTTCAATGAAAGGTCCTCCTTGTAACCTCTGAAGAAGACATGACTTTCCAACATTCCTATCTCCTTTGATCAATATTTTCACTAAAATAATTTACATTAATTATTTTACTTTGTTAGAACAGACAAACGGGTATTAATAACAGAATCAAATCTTATAATTCCAGTTGTTATTATGAAATTGCAGTAAAAGAAAAGAAATAAATAGAATTTACTTACTGTTAAAGTGGACTCCTTTTGAAAATTTCTTCTGAAGCGAGGAAGACATTGGCATTGGAGCTGGGCAACGGTCATCATTACTTTTTGTTAACTTCTTCAAAGCAGAAAGCATATTTCTAACTATAGAACAGCGGAGATAATAGTTAAAATTAATAAACTTAATCGAAGTCAGTAAAGTGTGTTACTTTTTATTACGATGACGTTTTGTTGTTTATTATTATGACATTGACAGTTCGTTACGACAGGCAAAGGGTACGTAACCCATACAGCCAAGTCACACATGTTCTTCTCCAGATATTTTAGAACTAGTAGACCGAAATATGGTCTGGCGTCAACTTATATGATATAGGTCTACCAGCATCTGATGGCATAAAAAAAGTAAAAAAAATATTGATTTTCCTATGGTAATATTAAACTGTCTCCTGTCATGTCGAAGTACATGTTTTGTCAACAATACTGAGATTTTCCAAAGATTCCTTGAAACTATTCTGAATTTCATAAGAATATCGAAAAAAACCACTTCGATCACAAGCAAGAAAGATTGTTTACATTGTTTATTCTAAAATTAGTGAAGAAGCAGTTGGAGATCAACCGCAATCTTCGATTTTAAAACGCGTCCAAAGTTGACCGGTAAGTAGGACTAACTAGTCTTAATACTTGAATATATTTTTCCTATATTATTAGTCACTAACCTGTGACCTGTTTATAGGAGTTCCTAGCACTACCATACGACGAATAATTGCTGAAGGTAGACCGAATGGAAGTGTATTTAGTGCACCCGGTAAAAAGAAGAGAGGTGGAAAGAAAACAAATAACCAGGAGAGTTTTGATTTGGAAATAGCATAATATAAGTGATCTTTTCATAAATATTTTGTTTTTTTTTATATATACCTACCTACACTAGCTAGATTTTGCCCGCAGCTTCGCTAGCGACATCTATCGCTTCAAGCAACTGTTGGTATCTAGAGGTTTTTCAGAAATCCCGCAATTATTTTCCCGGGATAAAAAATAGCGTATGTTCCATTCCATTTATCTCCATACAAAATCTCAAGTCGATCCGTTGCTTAGTTTTGACGTGATGAGTGGATAAACAAACTCACATTCAGGCGTTAGCGTTCACAAGACGACCGGGCGGACAATACTGGACACGACAGGGCAAAAAATAGAACGAAAGCAATACTGTATTGCATACAATAAGTACTTTATATAATGTCCATATTGTCATCCACGTTTTCATCCAATTACCCGAGTGTTGCTTACTATAGGAATTTTATTTCCCCATTTGCCATCAGATTCTGGTACACCTATAACTACATCAACGTCTGTCGTAATTTTACAGAATTAAGATTGAAGCCGAGCCAACTTGTTTTTAAAGTGCTCAAACTGCTAAGTAAGAATATGTAAAGCACTAAAGCCATTCGAAACATATTTATACTTAAAAACATCTAGATCTAAAGACGACTACAGATTTTTTATTGTTGACTTATTTCTAGAAATACCTATTACTTAGTGAAACAATAATGCAAGATGATTCCAAATTAGTTAAAAAGATACTTACGTAAAGAGGTAAACATTAAAAAAAGCCAATAATTTTAACAATTTGCAATAGTTTATTATAATAACAATAGAGGCATCTATATTAAAGTTGATTAAATTTTAGAGTAATTAAGTAAACACAAAATATGACTCAATATTATTTTATATTGCAAAAAGTAAAATTATTTAACTACATAGGTCAAGCTATACCTAATCATTACAAAATAAATACTATACACCTTTATTTTCAATTTTTTTTACACAGGATCAACTATCAGTCCCATTTTGATTTCTTCTTTTCAAATATTTCTTTTCCATCCTTGTCAACAGCTGCGTAATATCCCATGGATTCATATTTCGACCTCATATAAGTAAGATAACCAATAGCAATGCCAAAACATGTTAAACCTAAACTCATTATAACTATATTCTGAAAAAGAAGTAAATTAAGAATTATTGTTTATAATGGCCATTATTTTAGGAATATCGCAAGACAATTTATTATGGTAAGGGTAAGAAGCTTGAAGTGAAGCTTATAAACTTAAGTTATATAAATTTTGAACATTAATACTTACTGGCTTGGCGTATAATTCAAAATTGATTACTCGGAAGGCTGTACTAGATCTCATAGATCGAATTCCTTCTCCAGGTTTCTCTGTAGGAGTTTTAGACATTTTTATGACGTAATTAAGTCCTTTCGTCACATAAAGCTACAACAGATATCGTAGTAACGTAGAAAAGTCTAATTGTTTAACCCGGAATTCGATATTTTGTATTCTTACAAAGAATAAAATTAATTTATTAAAATGACACAACATAACCTCTTCCAGTGACGTTATGTTGTTATTATTTTTTAATGGCTCCGTGGTCCTTGGTCTTCCCAGTTTGCAGCCAGCAAGGTAAGGAGCCTACTAAAATTTTGTGTTTGATTGAATGATTGATTTGAACTTATTGATTGATTGAACACAAACACATTATATGAACATTATGAACGCCATTCGACAGCAGAATCAGCCTCTACAGGGTGTTTTTTCATTCAACCGGATGCGTGGAAAAAAATATAAAAATTGTCTATGGACTGGTTCTGTTAATTTTGAAGAAAATAAAAATACGACGCGCTGGCACTATGGTTGTAGAAACTTGTCAAAAAGATAGTGATTTTAGAAATATTTCGTAAAATGTGGTGGTATTTGTGTTGAATACTTCTTATAAATCAAAGTTTATTGGTAATAAAAAGGATAGGGACAAAGTTTTTGCTAAAATGGAATCGGACCCTGCGCTTCACGGTGATGTTCTTGATGGCGCGGAAGTGTCTCCTTCCGCCGACAATCAGCAAGCAACTATAGCAGAAATATCTGCTAATAATGCAACAGGAGACGAGACAGAAGCTTCTGCAGGTGCGTAGAATAAATAATCTCACGTACATTTGTTTCTGCACGTTCTGTAACAACTTGCACTACATTGTACCTTTGTAGTATTTTTGTTCTTGCACATTTTAAAATATTTGCTTTATTATATACATGTGGATTGATCTTAACTTATTTTGGTGGTTCTCAAGTTCTCATAAGATTTAGATGTGATTTATTAATAAAATTGCAATTTTGCATCAGCTACAATATCAATAGTAATATGATTAAGTATGTCACATTTTTTTATGTAATGTTTAGCGATGATAGAACTTTATACAGAATATAACTTATTACATATAGCCCCTACAAGTAGCAGCCATGCTTTGGAGGCAGAGCCAGACGCAGAACCGGCAGAAAGTGAATTGCAACCTTCTGAGCAAGGTAATAATAGCACTATGATAACTAAATTAAGTCATGTTTGAGTCATTCATATATCTGAAAATTTGGTTTGAGTGTACCTAAGGGGGCACTGTAAGTTGGGATTTGGGAAATTTTTGACCCATTTTGTATGAGACATTGTTG
Source organism: Pectinophora gossypiella (assembly GCF_024362695.1). Classification (NCBI taxonomy): domain Eukaryota; kingdom Metazoa; phylum Arthropoda; class Insecta; order Lepidoptera; family Gelechiidae; genus Pectinophora; species Pectinophora gossypiella. Next base: position 7,907,878 of record NC_065406.1, read on the forward strand.
AATTTTGGAGTGAAATGAGTATAGAGCTTTTCAAATTTACAAAAAATTCTAAGGCATAATTTTGATTTTTACCGTGATTTTTAGCCGAATTTTCATGTGAACTTAGCATGGGGGCTGAACTTGTAAAATATTGTCAAATTAAAAAAAAATGGTTCTGGTACTTCGCCGGCCGCTCCCGCGGCAATTAATAATCTGTAATAAAAAAACTTTGTATTTTTAATCTGTAGCAGCTTATACAGTGTTAATTTTTGAACAGATAATGTAATTGCAACATTTACATGTGTTTATTATGTAGTAACAGGGATGTATGTGTAGCTAGTTTTGGATTTTGCTTTGTTGGTGTTTTTTTGCATTTGTTTTGCATGTAAGTAAGGTAGTATAAAAAATAATTAGGTACTTTCCTTTTTGACTCTCTGAGTTATTTTCACATAAACTGAAATATTAAGTTTTCAAGTTTGAACCTTTATTGATAATTATCATAATGTAAATGTACTCATAGACAAGAAAGTAAAACAGTATAACCAGGGATTTAAATCCCTTAACATAAATATAAATAGCCTATTTCCAACTCCTGGGCCGTTGAACTGGACAGTGTAGTGGAGTGTGCTCCAACTCCACCACACTGCTCTGGTGAAGGCCCCTTGCCCTTCCTCTAACATTTATAATAACTAAATTTAAAAAATTGTACAAAGTAAGGCCCATAGTTCTTCTAAAAATCCATAGCTTTTTGTACATCTGGAAATAACAGCCTTAAAAGTTAAGGATTAAAGTAATTAATTCAAAATATTCATCGTTTCTATTTTTTCTAATTTACTTATTGAGATCCATGATAATATATTATTAAACAAGGAGATGTTTATTTTTTCTCATAGCTGCAGCGGAGGGGGAGGATGAGATGGACATAGATGACACCACATCTGGTGCTGTAGCTGATGAGTCTGCCTACATAGGAGACAACTGTTTGTCCACTCCTGTAAGTCCACTTTTTTCCATTTTAAAGCCCAAAAAGTAAAGTCAGTAGGCATATTATACCATTTTATAATAGGAAAAATTTTGAAAACAGCATTCATAAATTAAACTCTGTAAAAACAAAATATATTTTTTGTTTTTATTTAATTTTAGGATCTATTGTAGCTTTGTAAGCTTGCTCCCAACACATAATTAACTTATATATAAATTCAACTAACAGGCAGCCACAGAAGACAACTCCCCTCAGGATACGGAGGGCCACTTGGACCCTCTGATGAAGGACCAAAGTCTGGAGGACACTGACGGCGGTGGAGACGCCCAGGAGGAGTCTCCAGATCAGTCTATCAGCTCAGCTATGCCTATTGACAGTGGAGTTGGTGATGGAGCACCTATGATTCAGGATGGTGTGTATTATTTTTCTAATAAAAAATTGATTACAAAGATAAATACATACATAAACATAAATAGCTTATATACGTCCCACTGCTGGGCACAGGCCTCCTCTCAATAAACCTTCCTTCCTTTTTCTCCTTGATTGAAGTATAAATAAACACAGTATAAATAAAAAAAAGAGATATATCAAGATTTTTCAAGCAAGCTTGGCATCAATAAAAATTGTTGTGTGCAGAGAATACCTGTTCTATATGTATAACATTCTATTCTCTACTCTAACTGACTCTTAACACGGTTCATTGTCCAACAATGAACTATGTGCAATAGAGCACTACCATATCCGCTACAAATCTACACTGACACTTTTTCAATGCATTTAGATGAATCAAGTACAATGGATGATGACTTGGGCGGCGGCGAAGGCGTGGCCAGCAGTGACGACGTCAATGACATCAGCAGCGCCGCTCAAGACGCCCTCAGTGCTGCCATCAGGTATGTCGACACCAGTATTTTCGACACAATCTCCGGGATATACACTTACGTTTCTTCAAGGCAAGGTTTCAAAGCGATTAAGGTATAAGGTTACGCTACCGGTAAAAATACGGCAACGCATTTAATGGTAGAGCCATAACGGTTAAAACTTGCGGTTATGGTACCGGTACAAAATACCGGTAAAAAAAATTGCAGTATCTTTGTTTTGAGATATCGTCGTTTAAAGGGTTTAACCAATATTTTGTCGATCATTCAAGTGTGAAACTATTGTGAAGAACAAGTATTAGGTACAGCAGCATTAAAACAAAGACGTCGTTTTATTAAAATTCCTGAACAACAATTTTATTACACATAATACAATATAAACAAACTCGTTCACAGTTCGAGTACAACAGAAGGCGGGGCTGACATATCGAGCAGTGGTCAAAGCGAAGCGGCGCTCATATCGTCAACAGCCAACGGGCCGGCGGTGCTACACTCATTCTCCCTCACACCACAGCAGAAACCTGATGAGTAAGTGATTATGGCCGACAAAATAATGATGAATACATGTAACGTGAATTTTGACAGGTCTAGACCTGTTGGGATAAGAACACAGCAAGAAATAACTGTCAATGATAAAATTAGCATGTAATATTATCGTCATCCTCCGGTTGATGGAGGGGAGGCCTGTGCCCAGCAGTGGGACGTATACATATAGGCAGTTTTATGTTATTATCGTCATCGTTCCCAACTCCCTAGCATTATCCAGATTTCCTGGTTCTGCCGCGTTGATAATATTTAGCTTAGTAGGTAATGTATTTTCCAGAGCCTTCAAGCCTTCGGCCTCAAACTTGCTTAACGATATCACATAACATAGCACCCCTGTATGTCCGAAGGGGTAGGCAGAGGTATGTAGTACACCCAGTCCTCGCTAGCTATGTTTAAGTCCCTTGTAGTAGGGGGTGAGACTATTACTCACAAATCTTGGAAACCCAAACATGAATTGAAACTATAAAGTCAATTATTGCAACGTGGGACGGCAAACGCAAATGTTTAAAGTGCCGCTGTCGAGAACCAATCTTGGTTGGTACTCGCCGGTTACTCGCATGATGCGGATGCTTAACGCCCTGGCCCAGGACAAGCCGGACGTTGACCTGTACAGCTGTTCGGTGGCCAAATTCACAGATGTGGCATTTCACTATTGTTTTAGTTAAATAATAATAATTGTTATGTCTTATATGTGTTTGTTTCAGTCAAATTGGTTTTTACTGTAATGGCTGAATGTAAAACTGTAAAATAAAATAAATTCGTTGACTTAGAACCAGTGACGTAAATCACGCGTTCTTAAATAGGGCTACCACGGATTACTACCACGGCTTAACAATTTCACTATTCTTATTTGCTCAGCGTCGGTGACGCGGACACTTCGGAGATGGAAGGCGCGGCCGACCAGATGCCGACAGCTAGTGAGTCCTTACCGATACTCTCGATGTCGGCTAACGGATCTGCTATGATGTCTCCTACTTACACTCAACCAGGTAAACATAACACATAAGTTCACGTAACATAGACTTACGACGGTCTGCAGAGGTACATCCATCGCAAGATGAACTAAGTACCCACACCTCACCGAGCTCTCTGTTAGACCAATGCGATAGTTGGTGAGCTGTAACGCCGTCTGACTGACACATTTGAAGTTATACGTCACTATTGCGTTTATAGGATTGCTGAGGTTGATCATTCATCTCAACTCACACAATAGAAGAGAAAATTGTGTTTACATAAAAATGACAATAACAGTTTGTACTGTTACATGAAGTAGCAATAGTAGCGTTATACTGCTACTGTAAAATTCGTAATTTGCAGCTATTTTTATTCTCCCACAGCTAATCTTGTACTACCTCTGGGTTGGCTGGAAATGATCTCTCTTAGAGATAAGTCCTCCTTTGTTAACATCCATTTCGTGTTTGTGATGTAACTACACAGAAGACAGAAGTATATAAACATTTTTTTATAAATTTTCCAAGAGGATATTCCACTTGATATCAACTTAGAATCATGGTCTGAATTATCCCCCTCAGTATTCGTTACGATGTCACAAACACCGTGTATTTTTTGTAAGGTTACATTAGACTTTTAAGGTTAACTTGGAATTAAAAACCTCTGGCCTAAAGTATCCATTAATAATACGGTCATTTACCAAAAGAATCATGTAACAAAGTATTCTTTCGAGGATTTTTAGGATTATTTTAATGTTTTTTTTTCGAGTCGAAGATGGTAATGGTAATGTTTTTCCAGACGACGCAGGCGAAGAAGGTGCGGGTGGAGTATCGTCGTCCGCGGAGGGCGGCGCGGGCGAGGCGGAGGGCGCTGTGAGCAGCTCGGGGGGCGGCGGGGGGAGCGGGGGCGGGGGCGCGGCCAACGGCGCGCCGCCGCTGCCGCCCGCCGACGCCGCGCATGCGCTCGCCACGCTCGCCAGCGCCGCGCTGCACCACCATGAACAGGTTACATACATACATATACAAACTCTCGCCTATTTCCCACCGGGGAAAGAAAATTACACTTTTCACGCACTTCATACTTAGTAAACTGATGTTAAATAAGGTAAAAATAATTACGTTATCAATTTGTTCTTCCCGACGTTTCAGCCGCGTTGCAGCGAACAAAATGTTACCATACAGATTTTCTACTAGAATTATGCAATGCAAATTCAGCAATTCTTCAATTAGTGTAAAGAGTCAAGCAGATGCATAGGACCAATCACCGCGTGAGAGAAAGCATCGTCTTTCTAGCTCTCTCATACGCTGAAATTGGTCGATTATACACGTCTGCGTTTGTCTTCTATCCTCAAAATTAAATTGATTTTCAGAGTACGATAACTGTTGGAGGTGGCATGCTTTAGTGTTCTTCCATACTGAAATAATTATTTACTTTTGATGAAACAAATATTTTACAAAGCTGTATTTTATTGCAGGCCGAAACGGAGGAGCCGAAACAACAGAATGACGAAGATACATGGTACACCGTCGGAATTGTGAAAGGAACAACATTTACGGTAAGGTCCTTTTCATTTGTAGTCTATGGTTCTCGTCGATATGGAACGCGCGAAAAAAATCTAAGTCTATGGATATAACATAATAGATTAAAGTCAGTCTTGCATGATGAAATGAAGTACCCTGTATTTCGTGCAGTTGAACGGCGCATCCATTATTATACACGTCTTTTCCTATGGTATTTAAAGTAATTTATTTTCCCCATAACTGTTATAAATTCTACTTAAGTCGTTTATTTAGCTGTTTCCTAAACAATGGTGCCGTCTGGCTAACAAAAACTTTGTTTTACTCTAAAATAGTGCCGTCCTTCACTCACACCAAGTATAAGACAGAGATACAGCTAATTACAGAACTATCAAACGAAATAAAAATTATATTTGTGCTGCCAGATCAGTACCAATGTGTACTAATCTGCTACCATTTTAATTTGTTCAGGTTCAAAACTACATATCAGACCCGAACCTGGACCTGTCGAACTTATCCCTGGACAACTTGCCCGACCTAAGCACGTTCGCGACGACGCCCCTGGAACACGGCACCGCTTACAAGTTCCGTATCGCTGCCATCAACTCCTGCGGTCGCGGGGAGTACAGCGAGGTAAGATACAGCAAACGTATGTCGCGCGCGATGCGACAAATTAAACAAAGAATCGGTGTCTTTACCGCGTAGCCAAGAGTAGGGTCGTTAAGCGCGTCATGCGTGATGTATTTCTCTTTCACTATTCTGAAATCGTATTACATAACCTAACCTAAACAGCCTACACACGTCCCACTGCTGGGTACAGGGCTCCCCTCAGTCTACTGGAGGGGGATTAAAAAGCACATTAATTCATTTAAAAGAAGCTATTTGACATTTATTAAAGCACATAATAACGGGTTCGAACCCGTTATTATGTGCTTTAATTATGATAATAACCGCGTAAACTTAAAATAATGTATTTGACATTTGTTTGCTGTGCGCACTTTTAAAATGAGCAAATGTCAAATGTGAAATATTGTTTTTTTAGATAAATTGCTTCAATGTGACCCAGTAAACATTATTGACCATCTCCATTCGTGTTACAGGAATCAGCTTTCAAAACATGTTTACCTGGATTCCCGGGCGCGCCGTCAGCGATAAAGATCTCCAAGTCGGTGGAGGGCGCGCATCTGTCCTGGGAGCCCCCGCAGGTCGCCGCCGAAGGCATCTTCGAGTACTCAGTGTACCTCGCCGTCAGGTCCAACACACAGCCTAAGGTAATTGTTGATCATGCTACGATAAAGTGTGTTTTGCATTTGAGTTTTTTTTTTCATATTTTTTCGTAGTAGGTAGTTTAGTTACTCAAAGATTTCGATCACGTTCATGATTGAGCACAGGCCTCCAAGTATAGACATTACTTTATTGATCAGTCGGTATGACGGAATCTTCATACGTATTAATAATAAAAAGAACGTGTTATTTTTTACTAAAACCTAAATACAAACAGATAAATAGACAAAAACATAATTTATAATATGCTAATCTAGAAATAGGAGCCAGTTTAAGATGATTAAAAATCAATCTCATTTTTCTTTTAGAATTGGTATTTATCAATTTTAATTACATAACTAAAGAGTTGATGTCGTCATCCGTATATATTTCTATACAAATTACATAGTAGTGTGTCGTTTTGAGGTTTCATAAAAAGTGTCCCATTTGACTAAGTTGCTTCCTTGTCCGTCCCTCAGGAGGCATCCAAGTCGCAGCTCGCGTTCGTGCGCGTGTACTGCGGCAAGGCGAACACTTGCGTCGTTCCTCAATCGTCGCTGAGCGCCGCGCACGTGGACTCCTCCACTAAGCCCGCCATCATCTTCCGCATCGCCGCGCGCAACGACAAGGGCTACGGGCCCGCCACGCAAGTCAGGTGGTTGCAAGGTCAGTAAGAGTGTACAATGTAACTTAACAGAGGCATAGAGTAAAGAATAGTATTGCGTGTACAACGGTAACTCTCCACCCGCACGAATTTGTATCGAACAGCGCACTGTCTGTCTCGCTCGCTCCTTGAGATTTTTGTATGGACTGTCCGAGGTGGAGCAGAGGCAATAGAGTTCCTGTTGACTCTATAAATCAAATAATTTTATGTATATTATCGTTTTTTCACTTTATTTATTTTTTTATTTATTGCATGTCACATGATATTACAGTTCTTGCAGATAAATTGTACAAACATGTGACACCCTGTAAGGGCACCGCAAAAGTTATCATTCGTAGTTCGGTGTACATAATTTTATGAAAACGCAATGATAGTGACTCGCGCTGTTGGCGTGTAGTTGCCGTTGGCAATACGCGCTAGGAGACAGTATCAAGCTGGTGAATTGCGCTGGTTGGTGAAACTAACAAGTTTGGCATAGAGTTCTTGGCCTAAAAAATATTCATAAATCTTGTATTTTTATAACCTTATGTTTAAGGATATTATAACAATAGCCCTTATTCCTACAGACACATCCTAATTTGAAGTTATACCCGTCATATTCTTATCGGCCGAAAAGGAAAAGGACGGGGACAAGAATCGGGGCCATTGTTAGCTTGGTTTTTAACAGAATTATATAATGTAGTGACGTCATTACAGATATCAAGTCTACAGGAGTGAAGCGGGCGGGCGAGGGCCGGCTGCCGGGCGCTTCGCCCTCCAAGCAGCCGAAACAGATCCTGCACTAGATAACATTTGTGTTGTGCCTGAGTGAGGTAGGTTCTCACCACCGGTGTACCAGTCGGGAACTACGTTTGACATCATGTATAAGTACATTCTTTTTTAGCAAATGAATTTAGAATATGAAATCTCAATTTTAGTAAAAACTATTTCATTACTATTGACTTTCACCAGTTTTATAAGTTTAATAATTAATAAGCTGTTGATTAACGTTAAAACAAGGTTAAAACTTATAATTTTGTATCCCCGTCTATCGTTACATGGTGACCAATGACTGATTGTGGAGTGTATAGAGCGAATGGAGTGCAAAATTATACCTAAGAATATGTAAAATAGCTATCTTTCGATAGAAAATAAACGTGGAAATATCAATTCTATTTTCATTAATAATCCCGAATACTTGTTCTCCAGATTTGATAGTGTTATAGAACAGAAACTATTGATGTTGATTATCCATTGTTGTTATACAGTCTTACCTTTTAAATATATTTAAGTGTAGGATAAAAACATATTTTATGAGAGAAAACAAATACACAATTTGCATTTGGCTTTTAATACTTAATTATATATTATTGAGTACACTATACATTTTGTTTCATTGCTATAAAATGCTATCTATTCAAAACTCCGGTAGGCATTCCAAAATAAAATAAAAATACAAATTATTATTATTATTTATACCTTTCGTTTTATAGAAAATTTCCTATATTCAAGATATTTTGCGTTTTATCATGATATTAAAGCAGTATCACTAAATTTATTATTTGGACAAGTTTTAATTTTTTTATTGTGATGATATAGGTTCTCCACACGCTTAGCAGGTAGTGCACCCTTGGTTACTGAAAAGAAAAATAATAAGATATGTTTGATTATTATGACTTACATACATATTGTAATGTAGGTATTAGGTTAATTATCATTTATAATATAACGTATTATGTAGGTAGTCAGCGAGAGCCAGTTTCGATTATAACGGTGTTACGAGATGTTGGTTTTATTTGGAGCTCCCTAATTCCCGACAATAATTTGCGACGAGGATTATTTGCGACTGGAAGTGTAGCGGTGCAGAAGGAACATAAGAAAACGGAAAATGTCGGTGGGAAGACTAGGAGAATTCGACGTGAAGTCGGGGAACTGGACGGCATACGTGGAGCGCATGGAAATGTACTTTGTGGCTAATTCTATCACGGAAAAGACAATTAAATTAGCCACATATACAGTACAATAAAAAACTGCAAGTCTAGCACGCTAACGGCGCGAGTAGAGCGAGCCAATGTCAAAGTGCGAGTTGCCAAATTTGACAGACGAGGTATGGTTCACGCATCGACTTGCTCGCTACTTGAATATGATAAGTGACACAAATAATGTAATAATGTAACTATCAATTTTCTCAATTCCTATGGACAATAGGTATGTTTTTTCTTTTTCTTGGCTCTTCTATAAGCAATATGCAATAAAAAGATATTAGAGTGCGACATCTTGAAAAAGTCGCAGATGTCCCGGTAGTCACGTGTACCAAGGAACTTTTTTTATCTGGCGTCGCGTCGCGCTTACATAGCGTGCTGGTCTACAGTAAGATGGTGTAGTACAGACGCCGGACCAAAGAGAATCTAATCACTATGCTTAAGCAGCATATCAAACATGGCGACTTCTAACAAATATGAGAAATGTACAAGTGAGGTAGAATACAAACTTAATTGAACCTCTTAGTGGTAGAGCTGCAAGAGGAAGGGCTAGACGTACACATCGTGATCAAATCCAGGAAATGGATGTTTTAAAGAAAAGCCAGATCAGGAGTAATCTAAACCGGCGGCAAGCAAAAGTGGTGTGTTACGATCAAAGTCAGTGGAATTCCGTGGTCTGCCTATCCCAATGGGAAATAAGCGTAATCTTATGTATATGTGTTTATGTAATTGAACCTCCTTATTAGGTCCTGAACCTTATAATAAAAAAATAAAGTATTACCAAGGAAGTGGTTCCAAAGAGCTTGTACCATCCAATGACGATGTTGGAGAGATTGAGGTCGTCTAACATGATCTGCGCCACGCCCATGAACACCTTCTTGCCCTCGATGCGGCCGTAGTCGCCCCACACCGTCACCTACCACAATACTCTGGCTTAATAACGTTCAACATAACAGCATCATACATATATTCTCGAATATACACCCAATTCAAATTCAAAAATAATTTTATTCCGTAGGTAACAGTTATACTTTGAATGGTAATTTTTTACATAACTAGCGTCTCATACGCCTAAAACTACTGCAGCTTCTCACAAGCAGCCCTTAGATCTCCCCCCTGTTTTATAAGTTCCATGTTATCACAGACTGTTCGTACACAACTCTGTCGTTTAAAACATTTACTAAGTAAGGTCGGTCGCACTTTGGACACGTTTCGTACGTATTTAATTCGTGTACATATACGAACACGCAGGAACAATCCCAGCATTCTTTGGGTGTAGTTGGGCCTCCCATGGGGGAGTCCGTATAAACTCTAAATAACAAACAACTGACTTCAGTCGCTTGATACGAAGTCTTAAGATGGATATGACAACACAAGCCTTCAGTCGGTAGTTAGCCTTCCCGCGCAGAAAGTTATAGTATGTTTTGACACGTAATTATAAATACGTACTTGCAAGATACAGCCCTTGAAGTTCTCTCGGAAGGTGAGCGTTTGCTGGTAGAGCGGATCGAGGGTGCGTCGTGCGGTGCTGGTCTTAGCTTTGGCGACGCATCGCTTACCGCTGACCAGGTACACCTTGACGTAGGGCGCCGGGAGAGTGCGGCTGCCTTGCCGCGCCTGCAGGCCCCGTGCGCGGATCACCTCCACCTAGCAATACCGCAAAGTCAGTACATTTTTATTCAATGTGGGACTTTCCAATCTTCGTTCCCCAAAAACACGATAGATGGCGTTGTTAAGTATTTTCTTCTTCACGGATAACAGACATATTATCTTTCATCTTTGTTTTTGGGTATAAATGATGACCCTTTTTATTACACCTAGGTACAAATACAACTTCCACCTAAAATTCTGATCAAAATAAAGAGAATCAACTTCATTCTATACATAATGTGATCCAAATATCAAGTAACATTTAGTTTTATATGTAATTATGTACCCCAGCGATGTGAAAATAGGTAATTATCACGTTAAAAGTGAACAACGCCATCTATCTTATGTTTGGGGAACGTCGATTGGAAAGTCCCTCATTCTTTATTAATTTTATTATGCACATAAAAAATATTAAAATGTATAACAAAAGGTCAGTGGTGCTTACGTGTGTGACGGATTTAAATGCACAATAGGCATAGGCAAGCAATATAAAAGACCTAAAGACCTTGTCTGTGGATATCGGAGAGGGCGGGTTTTTAGTCCGTTTAGTAGGTCATACAAAAGCCGTGGTAGTCCAGTTCGTAGAACGCTTTTCACGATTAGACTTATGTTATTTGAGCGAAAGGTTAGATTCGTAGGCAGGAATAAATTCTTTTATAAACTCGCCTCAAGAAATCCTTTTTGGTAGCACATAGAGAGTTGCACGTCACCCAGGGTGGGCGCGCCGAGTAGTTGTCTGCCGACCAGCTGTCCGGGGCCCAGGCCGTCGATGAAGTCCGATAGGCCTCCGCCCTCCGATGAGCCCGACCCCCGTACTGCACCGGGCGACCATCTGCACATAGCGGATATTCGATAATATCTACTAGACTATCTACAATGGAACCAGTTTTCAAAGTTGCTAGATGGAATATTTAGCCTGTTTTTCCAAGTTATTTAGGCTGATGGATATTATTCATTACCCATTTAAGTTTTAATTAATGTCGATTTGAACTGAGACCCGTTTTTTTATAATTTTCTACACAAAATATTTGATTTCATACACATGCATGCATTACTTATACAGCAAATAATTTCGAATAACTCTCGAAGCGGGACAAGCTTTGCTTGGTTGTTGCGACTAGTCAACAGCTATGCTCCGCCTTGAAATCATAATTTCACAATTTACTCGCTATTTATATTGTTTTCTAACCCTACATGTTATACTCCTTGGGATTCATAAATAGGCGAGTGTGTTTAGACAATGTGCACTGCAATACCACATAGTCTGCATATTAATCGGCTATTGATGCAATGCACATTGCCTAAACAACGAAAACAAGGTGGTGGGTGCAATTTTGAAAGCAGGCAGATACAGTGTTATACAGATATAACGGAAAGGTAAAGGGAAAATTGATTCACCAGACCTTGTTTTTCGTAACTACCATAAGGTTCAGAATAAGTACAATAATAATTATAAAAAGTACAGCAATGACAACATTGATACAATAGTGAAGAAAAGGGCGGCAGTCCTTCGGATGCATCGAGTGGCAAAAGTTAGGTAACCTACGTGGAAATTAGGACTATTAGAACATTTTAAGATCTAGGTATAGTTAACGGTGAACAGGTGCTAAAGAAACTCTATAATGGATTTATCTAGAAGAATTTGAGAATAAATTGATTACGTTAAACCTACGTCTCGGAAGACCAAAGTTACTGCTAGATCTGAGATGAAAAATAATCTACTATTAAATATCTCTTACTAATCTATCTATTTCATAACCAAGTTGTAGTACATCATACATACTACGAACAACAATCAATATTTGAGAGCATTACATGTTTCATCCTAAGAGGAAGAACATTTCCATTGACGCGTATGAGGCTGCTTGCAACACCTAACTTGTGGACCGTTTATATTACATCCGACGAGTACTTACGGTATTTTTATTTAAAGGCGATGAGCAAGGTATGAGACAATATCAGTGATGCATGCATAGGTGTTGTGGTAGGTCGTGGTATGTGTTGTCGATCATAGAAAAATGGAAAATAGTCAAACGGTTCATAACAATATATAAGTGCAAACATCATAGGCTTTCAGGCAACATATATCATCCAACCGGCACCGTGCATCGCATGTTGCGAAGCGCCTTTTGGATCCGCGAACACAAGTCGTCCCGGCACGCATTCGAGCTGAAAACGTGGGATAACGTGGCCGGCTCCTGTAATCCAGAGGGTGCGTTGCAAATGCGATAGAAGACTCGTGCGTGCTGAACAGAAAACAGAAAGAAGTGAGAAACACCAACGGAAACCGGATGACATGCGTTTTACAAGACGAGAGGCACACAGAGGGGCGGAGGAGAAGACGCGAGCAACATCGATGAGCACATACAGGAGAGAGCGCCTAGCGGCCGGGGGCGCTGGGCGCCGGGCGCAGGGCGGACGAGCGAGCGACACTTACGAGGATCCTTCCGAGCTAGATATGGAGACGAGGCTGGCGGCGCACACCTCGTGCGAGCGCTGGAACGTGGTGGTGGCGGGCCCGGAGCGCTTGCGCCGCGCGCCGCCGCCGCCCGCCGCGCGGCCCACGCGCGCTGCCCCAAGCCGCAAGCCCCAGTTTAGCAAATGTTACAGGACTAAATTGCATTACGATCGGATTCCAGTCACTTTACGATGAAATCTTTAGAAATTGGATTCCGATCGGCGTCTGCAACTTTGACGTGCTTCGGCAGATGCTCATATTGATGGCGCATGAAAACTAGTGTGGAATATCTAAAATTAGATACGTCTATCTTATGAGTAATAGATATTTATAAACACGTGTTTTGGTCATTCAAGCTCGAAAAGGTCGTGAGTTAAAAGGTTCTTTCAAGTGCTGAAAATCAAACGTCTAACGTTGCCAGTAATTAATGGTATTGAAGTGTTTTCCAAGTGACATGATTTCAAATATGTAGGTACGGAAATGAGCACCTCGTTCATTAGAACGAAATGTATGATTATTATTACATAATGTTTTACGTATTTTTGTTCCATTTTCCAAAAATATTTGTTTTACCATTCATACCGTCCGCTCGGTAGTTTGGTAGCACATTTACCGGAGAAAGCTCTACTTTAGCTATCGTTACAAAAGCAACATTGCACATCTAGTATTGTGAGTATTCATAGCATGCTTTTCTGTTTCTTAATTGTCTCATGGATAGCTTTTGGTAATGTTATGGGCGTCCCTAACCTACGATATAATGTCCTAGCCGCGCGATATGTTCGTAATGAAGGATAGAGTTCGCGGTCGGCCGCCGCCCGTAGCGCCCACTATTGTCTCAATGTCGCCGCGAGCGCCGCGAACCTGTCCTCGTCGTTCTCGCTGGAGGCGGAGGAGGCCCGCGACACTCCGCCCGTCATGCCGCGCATTTCGCCGGGACCCACCTCCTCGCTGCGTTGTACCGTAAACGAATTTTTCCCACGTTTACCGAACCCTAACCTCCGTTTCCTCCCTGTCGATCATTTCATTATACACTTTCATTAATATAAATCATTTGCTGGTCTCCGAGCATTGTGCGCACGTTTAGAACGTGTCCATAATGCCGACATACGAATGTGGGTGTTGCGGGCAGGTCTGAGGGTGGGTGTGCGAGTAAGTGTTAGGGTTCACCTGTAGCCGACAGTTGCGAAGTAGAGTTGCTCTTCTTGCCCATGCCGGGGCCAAAGAAGTCCCGGGGCTCCGCCTTGAGCAGCACGTCGTCGCTGGCGGGCTCCAGCTCGATGTTGCCTCCCAGTGCGGTGTCACTCAGGCTACCATCTTTGTAATAAAGTAATGTAAATATCATTCCAAGACAAAAATAATTCACATTTGTAATATAAAGTTACGTACCTGCTTTCTCGTCCGGGGGTACATCAGCGTTGCTAAGGCTCCGCGTGAATTGGTTGCGCCGCGACTCGCGTCTCTCCAGAGGTTGCGGCTGGTTGTTGCCCCGTCCGTTCTCACGCCCACCGTAGTCGTTGCTGTGTTTCGGTTCGCGTCGGGAAGAGGATTTCCGTTGAGATTTTTTCCCCGTAGATTTCGGGGTTGATTTTTTGTTCCGATTCGAGATGTGAGTTTGCAGTTGTGACAGTGTGGTTATGGGACCCGTAGTAGTTGGCATCGTAGCGCGAGCAGGTGAATCGAAGACAGGCGGCGCGTCGTCGTTGCACGGTGGGGGCGTAGCGACAGGGGTGAGCGCACGATGATGCGAGCCGAGGTTCGAGGGAGAAAGAGCAATACACATAGAGTTAGCCACTTTACGAAATTCTCGATCTAAATGTTCAGATGATGAATACGATAAAGAATACGACCGGGGGCGAGCATTTTTTATAATAGAAGGTAAAGGTTTCAACGAATAATCTATACTAGCGGGAGGGGAAAGAGAGTTGGGAGAGCGATACTCTTGGAAAGATGGCGTTTCATTTATACTGACAATGTTACCGAGCCTCTTACTAAAGTTGATATCAATTTCGGTGTCTCTCAATGATGACTTAACAGAACAGATGCTCATCTTTTTGAACACATTGATGTTCTGTTCCGGCGTCGGCGGATCTTCATCACGAGGATTGTGTAATCGCATTGCGGCTGAATCGGAATGCCGCCTTTTGATATTAATGTTGGTTTTTGGAACCGGTATTTTGTCAATAGACGTTTCTTTTTTGTATCTGACATTGTTGGTTTGGTCGCGATGCGCATTGTGTGGCAAATCCAACGACTGTGTCAGATTTTGGCTTTTACCGTCATAGCTCGTTCTAAGATCTAAGGATAATATTTTTTTCCTATTAGCCATTTCATTTAAATTAGATTTAGATTCACTAGTATTTAGTTCACACGAGTTTTCATGTTTGATTGGGTATAGTATATTATTCATTTCCGAGCTATTCTGTTTTTCAATGCTAACGTGAATGGTTGTTTCAGCTTCACTGCCATCACTATCATAGCCGTGGTACTTAGTATCGTCTGTTGTTATCTTTTCTGTACTGGTTTGCTTTAGTGAGCAATTAGATGTGTCATTCTTAGTTTTATTACAGCTTATGGACGGTATATCCGGAAGAGACCTAACGAGTGGCTTTTGGAAATGTTGAATGTCAGGCAATTTACGTTTAATTTCTTTATGTACCTTTGGATGGTAGCTATCGGTTTCGATTGTATTCGAACGTTGACAGTTCAACGGCATATATTGTTTCCGTATTTGTGTCTTCCGCTTTATTTGATTTATCTGCGACATGAACTGGATTGGCGGGCCATAGTAAACGTTCGACGGTAAAGTTTTTTTTGGATTATTAACCGCCAGTGAAATTAGTGAATTGTTGATCGGGTTTGGAGGTCGGGATAGATTCATCTGGAAGACGTAGTCTCTAGTGTTGTCAGCGATCTTGTACGTGTCGGTATAGACGGAGTATTCAGGGCAGCTGGAGCTTCGTTCATAAGCGTGGCGGTGGGAGTTGTCTTTGGATCCAGAGCCGGCTGAGCGGCTCCGAGCGAGGGAGCGCCGCATACGTCGCGGCCGATTCCCAACCGGTACGATATTACATTCTAGACGTGAACGGATTCGCTTTCGAACAGCACGTTCCGCTCCAGCCGGCACGCTCACGTATGGCAGAAGACGACGGGGTGGTCGACCAAAGCGACGACGGGGGGATGTCGGGATGGGAGTGCCACTATCACAAGAGGACGACGTACTATGATGAGGAGGAAGAATTCGTTTTCGGCTGTAAAATCGTGTAAACACTGTTCTTTAGTACGCGGTATTGAAGTAGAAGAAATTCTGCTATGAAGAAGAGTTAGTTATCGAGACATATAGGTAGGTAATAATGATACCTGAGCATACGAGTAGGCCGAGGGCGCTCAGATTGCGTGCTGAAGGCGCTGGAGGTGACGGATGCGACAGACTCGAGGTCGGAGTCTGCGGCAGCCGCGTCGGGGGACAACCGCCGCCGCGGCGCCCACCCGCTCGCTCCGCGCCCCGCCAGCTCCGAGTCCGACAACCCAGCGTAGTGCCGCTCCCAACCTACACCAACCAATAACAACATCACATTACACATCACTTACCCTACCCTCTAAACTATACCAAATCTCACTAGACTCTTAAGTTCTACTTCTACAGTACAGTACTTCTACAGTTCTAAAAATAGCTGAAGTGCAGGCAACTACCACAAAATCAACATTCATCTATTTGAGAGTGACTGTGAAGTGTCCTGGCGATTATGAACGGGTTATTGGGGGAGACTAGACCTTGTGCCAAAGTTATGTTTTATTTGCCTCTAGTTCGAATGACTGAACTTTAAGTCTCGAAACGCATTTAATTTCCTTAAGGCTCATGATACATTGAGAGCAACGAACTATAAACACCACAAATCTCTAATGCTTCATATTATGGAAGGGTTTTAAAGGGCGTGAACTTTTCTCTCAGTTGTGGATTTCTGACACCTAAGTATTTTTTTCCTTCCATTCATCGAAGCACAGAGTGGACAAATACCTTGATGGTCTGAAATAATGAATGGCCACTTTACATATGGAGGGCTGGCGCAAGGATTTGCGTGTATTGACCTTGTGGCGTGCTGCGGTAGGTGAGTGTGGCGCCAATGTGGTGCGGGCCGATCCACTTACGTTCCTCGAGGTCCGCGGAGACCTGCGCTCGCACAGCCCTCTGGGCGCTCTGTCGAATCACAAGTACATGTCACATGGCTTGTATGGTAACTGAACATCTGGTATCTAAAGTTGAGGAAGTACCTGGTGTGGTATTTGCGGTAGTTGTCGTTTTTTAGGGCTGGTGGTCGGCGTAGCCGTGGCGGACCGCGACTGGAAGCGTGGTGCGTACGCGTGAGTCGGCAGCCGCGACGCGTCGCCGCCGCCTCGGTCGGCGTGCACTGCAAATACATCCCTCGATGTACCACCGGCAGCATACCAAAGCATGCTTACAACTTGCCATGCGTATCTCCGTGTACCATGAACCTAAAATGTTCTCGATAGATGCGACACGAAGAACAGAACACACGGAGGCAGCCTTCGAAAGAGAATCAGTAGATTGAAATGACATGCAGACATCATGAAATGGGCTAGACTAGACATTAACATTATCTAGGCGTTGTATTGACGTTCAATGGGGCGGAAGCCGTATCGGAACGTGAACACAACGCTCTCGAGGTATAGTTAGTGAAGAACGTGCACGTGTCAGGTTAGAGAAGGACGAGGTCAGCGGAAGATGCGTGAAACAAAAAGTGGAAGAGCGAGGAAGATAACAGTAAGTGGTAGTAAAGTGGTGATGAGCGGACGCGACGAGAACGTGCGTATCTCGACTCGAGTGTTCCGTGCGGGGTCAGGCCCGCGTCTCGCGGCGTGGTCCTAGCTCCGCGCGGGTGAGTGTGCGCGCGCGGCGGCACCTGAGTAGTCCCCGGGCGGCGACAGCGAGCGCCGCGGCGACTTGCGGCCCGCCGCCGCCGACTGCGACCGCGCCACGCTGTACCCGCCGCTCTGCGTACACGACAACACACTTGCTATACACATTCATATTAATACCTATACTAGGCTCTGAAAGACAAAACCATCAAACAAAACAGCATAAGTAACTATAAAACCGTGGGAATTATTTGCCATTTAAATCTATTGAAAATACAGTCTTGCCATAATAGAAATTTCTCTGCTGGCTCTGCAACGTCTTCATTTTCTGTTTAACTTGTGTAGCTAGAAAATTTTACTTACTCTGCCATTGTCCCGTGACATGCCGGCAGCCCGCACCCGTCCCGCCGGAGACATGTCCCGTCTGCTACATCGTGCCCCATCTGTGTCCATCCGCTGGGAGGAGAAAAAACAAAATAGAAACGTTCTAGTGCTTTATGAGAAAAAGCATTCAAGCGTTGCTTCAAAGTTCTGTATGCGACGAGGAAGACAATAATAATTGCGCCAAGTTTCTTTCTAGGTATCTTTTAAATCTAAAATGGAGGTGGTATAACTAGAAAGATATCTTTGCATTACCATTTGTCGACATTGGCAAAACTGCAAGTTTTCTAGGCAAAGTTTATGCTTGTTGAACGCAGATGTCGACGAGAGAGTGAAACAATACGAACACTGATACTTCGATTACATTTCTAATTTGATAAGTTTTGTAATACCTCGTGTGAAGGAGGCGGGCTGGAGCTAGATGCGAGGCTGGAAAGCGAGTGGTGCCTGCGCAGATCGCACTCGCTGGGCGTGTCGGAGTCCGACAGTCGGGACGTCGACGTGGATGGCGGCGACAGATGTTCGCCGTCCGCCTCCTCTTCGCGGTAACGCTGTGGATAAAGTATTATGTGACACTGATGGTGCTTCTCAGATACGTGGATCCTGATAGATGGGCAGGGTCATCACTCACTGGGTGCTTCAAGATGAGAACAGACATCGAGATAGACTCCGTAAAATATGGTGTGATGACTTCAACATCTAACGGAGGAATTAACCGGAGTTCGCACAGGACTGGGAAAAGTCGAAAGATCAAGGGAGGCTTTGTTCAGCAGTGGGATCAGGTAGGCTAAATAAGATAAGATTCACAGTCGATTTCCACTACAGCCGTAGTCAGTTGGGAAGTCTGCTCTCTAGTGTGGTTTTATATCCATTTTGTGTTATAAAGTACGCTACAACGCATTGTGAGAGCATTTCTCTGGTCAACTCTATAGTAACATACCATACATCAATGGATCAAATATAGAATGCGGTCTGAGTTCTCACTTCTAAGTGCAGATCTCTCAAACATTCCAAGAAGCCACAATAAGTTACGTTACACCAAAAGCCATAGTGGGGGAAGTTGGACATACTCGAGAAGAAAGTAATCGTTTGTAATACTTACACTAAAACTAGATGTTTCTTCGTGAGGCTTTAGCGTGTACCAATTGGGTTCGTGGTTCATCACAATGTTGTCTAGGTCTAGTAGGACCTCGCCGAGGAAGTCGTTCGGGCCGTAACGGTTCAAGTCCCAAACCGTCACCTGTAATGAGTCAGTAAAAACATTTTAATCCAATTCGAGTCTTAATCTCCTTTGTGCAAAGTCCACGTTAATATACCTAATCGGTACCTCGTAGGCTTATTTTATATTTAAGCTAAAATATTTTTGGAAAGGAGAATGGGCGAATCTGGTCCAAGATCCTCCACTGATGAGACTTATATATAATGAAAGCTTATGCTTTCCCTATGATTCTGGCAAAGTTCTATCAGATTCTGTCCCGGGGTTCTTTTTTTACGGCCATGTTTGTCCTGGCTAAAAATGTGATAAAATACAGTGGGAGCTAAAATCGACTCAAGATTTCTTGCTGGATAACTAAGTCTACATAAATAATTATGTATCATATTGTATATCATTTTAAAGAGGATCTTTTCCAGAATCCGAAACATAAAAAAAAAACAAAAAAATCTTTATGTAAGCGAATTATAGTCAATTTATATCTGCAGCGCCATTGTTTCTCGGTAGCTAAGTTCAAGTTTCATGCCTTTTACCCCTTCCAAAAGTATCTTACCGATTTTTTTTTATATTGCTTCCGGAATTTGATCTGACTGATAATAACAAGAAAAATAAATAGACACCTCTCCGATAGAGAGCGCCTAAGCTATTGCCTATTGCAAGAAATCGTCATCATTAGGAAGTCATTACGGTATTGCATATAAGCTTATCAGCAACTTGGAACTTAGTCCAAGAACCTCCACTGGTGAGACTTGCATGTAGTGATAGCTTATACTTGTCCTATGATTCTGGCAAAGTTCTATCAAACTCTGTCCTAGGGTTTTTTTACGGCTATGTTTGTCCTGAATGTACAGTAGTGGACTGCAAAATCGCCTCAGGATTTGTTGTCGAAAAACTATTTATCTAAGTCTATGTACATAATTATATATCACAATGTATATCAATTTTAAAGGGGAAGGTTATCAGAATCAGAAACACAAATAAAAAAAATGCATTATGTAAACGACTTTTAGCCAACTCACGTCCGTAGCACCATTTTTCTCAGCAGCTATGTACGAGTTTCGCGCCTTCCAACCTTTCCAAAGGAGCCCAATCATTTTTTCCTTCTTCTGATATTGCATTCTTAACCTGACAAGTGACAACAACAAGAAATAAAATAGATACCATTCCGATAGAGGCCGCGTAAGCTATGGACCTATTGCAAGATAACGTACTCAAAGGCTAGTCATTATAATCCAACAGACGTAACATGATTAGAATGCGGCAGGACGGAAATGTAGTACATCGCCTTATGCGAAAGAGACGAAATATGTGTCTCTTTAACACTAACAGTATACAGCTTAGTAGGTACGAGAGAAACAAGAAATAAGTCATTCTAATCAAGATGCAATACAATGACTCTATTGTATACAAAAGAAACACATTTATTAAACAAGTTCAGGCAATAACTGGTGCAAAAGGCGGCTTTATTGCCAAGGTAGCAATTACTACCAGGCAACCTTACGTTTACGATACGTTTGTTGTACCATACTGCATTGTTTATAAGACAAGCTATAAGCCTGGATTAATAAAACAAGATTGTGGTGAAAGAAAACATACTACATTTCCGTCCTGCCGCATTCTAATCATGTTACGTCTGTTGGATTATAATGACTAGCCTTTGAGTACATTATCTTGCAATAGGTCCATAGCTTACGCGGCCTCTATCGGAATGGTATCTATTTTATTTCTTGTTGTTGTCACTTGTCAGGTTAAGAATGCAATATCAGAAGGAAAAAATGATTGGGCTCCTTTGGAAAGGTTGGAAGGCGCGAAACTCGTACGTAGCTGCTGAGAAAAATGGTGCTACAGACGTGAGTTGGCTAAAAGTCGTTTACATAATGCATTTTTTTCATTTGTGTTTCTGATTCTGATAACCTTCCCCTTTAAAATTGATACACATTGTGATATATAATTATGTAAGTATATAGACTTAGTTAAATAGTTTTTCGACAACAAATCCTGAGGCGATTTTGCAGTCCACTACTGTACATTCAGGACAAACAGGGCCGTAAAAAAACCCTAGGACAGAGTTTGATAGAACTTTGCCAGAATCATAGGACAAGTATAAGCTATCACTACATGCAAGTCTCACCAGTGGAGGTTCTTGGACTAAGTTCCAAGTTGCTGATAAGCTTATATGCAATACCGTAATGACTTCCTAATGATGACGATTTCTTGCAATAGGCAATAGCTTAGGCGGTCTCTATCGGAGAGGTGTCTATTTATTTTTCTCGTTATTATCACTCAGATCAAATTCCGGAAGCAATATAAAAAAAAATCGGTAAGATACTTTTGGAAAGGGTAAAAGGCATGAAACTTGAACTTAGCTACCGAGAAACAATGGCGCTGCAGATATAAATTGACTATAATTCGCTTCCATAAAGATTTTTTTTTGTTTTTTTTATGTTTCGAATTCTGGAAAAGATCCTCTTTAAAATGATATACAATATGATACATAATTATTTATGTAGACTTAGTTATCCAGCAACAAATCTTGAGTCGATTTTAGCTCCCACTGTATTTTATCACATTTTTAGCCAGGACAAACATGGCCGTAAAAAAAGAACCCCGGGACAGAATCTGATAGAACTTTGCCAGAATCATAGGGAAAGCATAAGCTTTCATTATATATAAGTCTCATCAGTGGAGGTTCTTGGACCAAGTTTCATACAAAAGTGCCCATTGTCATTTCAACTTAGGGTGACTCCTTTGTAGTAAATCTTCTAAACCAGACTTCCGCAGACTTCTACAGGTGACTAAAGTGTGACTGTCTTTCACCATGTAAAACCACATCAATGAGCCAACATTAAAAATGAATACTGCCTGTTTCTTGACATATGTTTCCTATTAGATAGGAATAGCTTGATCCCCTGTTACCATAAGGTTCGTCATATCCATCTTCAAAAGTGGATGCAAGTCGTGTGAGAGATTACGGCGTGAGTTTATGTATGTAGGTGTCTAATAATTCCAACAAACCCACCTCTAAAGTCCGTTTCTTAATGTCGGTAATTCTAATGCCGCAGTACACGAAGGTCTGATTCCACCGCGGCTCGAGGGTGTTTGCGAGCGTTTTCGTTCGACGCTTGCTTTTTTCGCTCTTGTCTGGGAGGAGGAAGATCTTGGCGTACGGGCAGCGCGGGGAGCCGTCAGCGCGAGGGTTCAGGCCACTCGCTGATACGATGGTTACCAGCAACTGAAGGGCGCTGATGTCGAAGTACACTTTCAACTGTTGAAGAAGCGTTGGGATTAGTTTAGTGGGAACTTGGAATTTTTATTAATATCGTTTTGTTTGGTAAGGACATGAAAATTAGTTGTTTGAAAAAGTATGATGATTACGTACTTCGGAAGGTACGTTAAGCGGTTGGTTAGCCCAAACTCCTCCACCAGCCCGCACTGGAGGAGGTGTTGGATCGGATCGGAGTATGCTCCATACCCCCTTCGGTTGATTAAGGAGACGCTTTTGCCCAGCGGTGGAACGTACATCTGTTGTTTATGTTGTGTTGTCCTTTTGTAACGATTACGGGTTTTTATTATGAACTCTTGATGACAGATTTAATTATGTAGCTTCGAAAATGTTAAATTGACCTTCAACATATATCTATGATAATTACGTTGAATCAATGATTCTGATTTGATTCTCATCGGTGTAAGTATTCCGCGCGCGTTCATGCCACACGCTGATACTACGGTCACAAATAGCTGAATTTGTCGAAATACACTTTCAACTGTTGAAAAATATTGTAATTGGTTTATGTGGAACTTAGAATTTGCGTTATTGATGGTAAAAAATACGTTTCTATCTAAGAATACTTTATAATTTTTCAGAGTAATCTGAGAAAACAGCTCACGTAGATTGACGAATTTCCTCGGCAAGTATTGATTATATATATAGAATAGGGTTGCCACTCACACTATATACGCTAATTGTCCTGCTGAATTGCCTGAATGCAAATGAACTCATCTAAAAATAATGTTTTTAATTTTTCTGAAAGTATTTTCGGAAATTCGTATCCTTAAATTATGTATAATTCTCTGAAAAGAGTTACCAACTGTTATTTTAAAGGAAGTACTGACCTGTATCCTCCCGGCCACGTTGGCGTTGTGCCCGTGGCGCGGGCGCCGGCGCGCATGCACGTCCGGCGAGCCCGGTGACGTCACCAGCACGCTCGGCTTCTCGCACCCACCCATCACCTCCGTGTACACTTCTGACACAAAAGCTACCATCACACAATATGTCTCGTGAACTATCTACTTGTAAACTCTTACGCATAACTTAAGCTCACGACTATATACCAATTGGGGTAGTTAGAGGCACATCCATCGCAAGATGAACTCAGTACCAACACTTCACCAAGTTTTCTGTTAGACCAACGTGATAGGTGGTGAGCCGTATCTCCGTTTATAAAGGTCGAAAGTCTTTACACATACGTATTAACAAAATAAAAGCTGTAACAAAAGTTGGAATTTACTATGGGAAGTTATCGGTACTTCACTTAAAATACTTTAGTCTGGCATGGACGATTATTATTATTGTACATATTTTAATAAGCAAATAAGTATTTGTGTGATAAGTTCATTGTAAACTAGTTGTCCAATCCAAAGTTTGTAAGCTTGATCAGAATACAGTGTTTTACCCTACTGACTGTAAATGTTCGGGGTAAATGACTGCGATTGTTTTCGATTAAAAACTCATCTATCATTTGGTAGATTACTAGATTAGAGCTTTTAGGCCTGTTGAATTACGCGTGTCTAGAATATAAGTTTCGTCGTAGACAAATGCTACGACTGCTACGCCGTAGCATATTAATTGGAATCTTGTTTTTTGTAATAGGCTAAGTAAAGTGGATAAATTATATTGCATGTAGGGCAGTGAACTCGATGAAGGCGGGCAACGGTAAGAAAAAACGGTGGCTGTGAAGGAGCCGGAAGGGTGCGCTAGTTATAGTGGCTGCCCCTACAAACTCCCCGCTCGCTTACGTTAAATTTTAGACCCTAAGGCAGGCGTTCGCAAACTTTTAAGTTAACGGAACACCCACCAAATACTACTTCACGTCAAACACCTAAGTACACTATAATTTAAACTCATAAGGCCATGTTTTCCAGACAATAGTTAAATAATGGAGATTCGATTTTAAAAACAATGGGTCACAACCGTAAATAAAAACAATATTAAAACGAAATTTCGCGGAACCTTGGTCACTTTTCTGCCCTAAAGCATACCTTTATGAGTCCGCCAGGGCTGGACGGGGTGCCTGGCCGGGGCCACGGGGCGTGAGACCACCAGCTCCACGTGTGAGTCGTGCTTGCTGTCCGCCACCACCGCGGCTACTTCCTCCGCTGACCTGCCCTGTAGTGGCACCCCGTTCCACTGCATCACCTCGTCACCTTCGCAGGATAACGTTATATTAGGGCAAAGTAACGATTGGACAAGCAGTTTGATTGTATGCTCCAGAAACGGCGGTGATATACGCGAAACCGAGCGAACGGTTTATTCATATATAAGTCGTTAGTCGTTATGTAGTTGAGGTAAATAACATATTTAGAAAACGTTACCATATTTTTGAACATCTTGACTGCTTGGATACCATTGGCGCAATTAAACTTGTCATATTTACGATGACATAATTGAGCCGAACTATTTGACATTGTAAGCGTCTCGCGAATCTGGACGATTAGGTTGTTGCCAACTTTTTGAACACGCAGGTTGTGCCGATTATTTTGGTCACTTAGAGTATTACTATTTATACGGCCACCTTGAACGCCCCTAATTATTGGACATTCTGGATGTTGCTAACTATATGTATAACTCGATTGTCACTATTTGCTTCTGACTGCATCATTGATGGTGTTCGAAATTTTAAAATTTCACACAGCATCATGTCCACCCCCCAAGAGTTAGGCAGAGGTATACACCCACTCCTCGTCAGTGGGGCGAGCCTAATGCCATTAGCGGGTGCAAATCCTGAACACCACGTCATATGAATTATCCAAAAATGAATTCAAACTCACAAAGTCGAATTCAGTGGTTTAAGTAGTCGTTACATGAGTTATGTCGTGGACCTTTGGCGACTCAATAGTAACCCTGACACCAGGGTTGATGAGGTTGATAATTCACCTCACAACCCACACGAGAGAAGAAAATCCCGAGCCAGGATTTGAACCCGTGACTGTAAGATGTATGTCACGCTTTCTCCGAACGGGGCTATCACGGATTTTAGGATATATGCTGAATAATACCGAACAGTTCTGAAAAAAAATAATATATTTTGATATATCGATCTAATTATAATAAAGAAACTCATGTGCTTATTACCTTCGTCTTTAATGGTTACGAAACGGTATCGTTGATGTCTTTCCTACGCATTAGCTTCGCTTTGGAATAGTCATCAACGAGTGACTTTCTTCGATCTAACATCAACAATAAAATAATCTTCCTTTTAAACTGATTGGGATGCAGAAACAAATTAAGCTTACGTCCATAATCCCTAATGGACTGCACAGAGCTACAAGTAATCAGACGATATTGTGGTGACATTTGATTTATAAATAAGAAATTGGTATAGGTGTGGGTATTATGAGGTTGAGAAGAAGAAGAATAATTGATTACCTATTCGGAGATTGCCTTCAAGATCCGCAATGGAGCCTTTCTTGACCTTCTCGACGACGGCTCCGCGAGTGCCGTCCGGCAGCAGCTTCCCGCCGCCCACCTTCAGGCCGAGGATGGCCGCCGACGAGTGCCCGCCTCCCTCCACCACGCTCTTGCGCAGTACCATGTGTCCCACCATGCGCGACCCGTCCGCCGACACCTGCCAGCTCAGCGGGAACTGCGCCACACAACATACAACGTCAAACACATACCAAGGTACGTACCAAATCCAAACAAGGTGACAAAACACAAAGTGCACAAACCGACGCATGCCCGTCAATGCAAACATGCTGCAGCCAAACACAAACACACACAACCACTGCCCTCGCGGGCGTTAGCTCCCGAGGCTTAAAATGGTAACCGGTACCATTTTGGTTCTACAAGTTTTTTTGCTATTTGGCACCGTTTAGACGGTTCGGCGTATTATTCTACTATTCTAATCGTTTCTAAGTTATAATTGTATTTGATATAGTACAAAAGAAAGATTGATAAATAATACGTTATTTATGCATTGTCTACGGTTTGTTATATATGGAAAAAAAATGCTCGTGAAGTACCTTAGGGCAATCGCCCCTGTTTGAGTCTTCGCTGGAGGTGAACGTGCTAGAGGTATCGATGCCAGAGTCTTTGGTGGCGGAGTCTTGGCTGGTTTGTCGCTCAGACTCCCAGCGCAACGACGCCCAGTCGTGTGGCGCGCCGGACGCGTCACGACCGCCCCGCGGGAACGTCGCGGCGCCTTCGTGCCCATCGAAGCGCACCGTTTTTTTTCTTCTTTCGGTAAATCGTCGGTTGTCAGAGGAGTCTTCCCACAAATAGGCACTCTTATACACCGCTCGGTCGGTTCGCGGGCCCTCGTCTGGCGCGTACGGCCGCAGGTACGCGCCTTCGCCGTCGTCTCGCGCGCGCCAGCGGCAATCAGTCACAGAATCGAAACTGCGCCCGCCGGTGGGAGCCCTCGACGCACCGAATGAGCCGCGAGCCTCCGCCTCGAATGCGGCCGGCGAATGATTGGTCAAATTGTAATAATTGTTGGCGACCACGCTGGCACTGCGCAGGTGCGGATTCCTGATGCCTGCACACGCCTCAAGTTGTCCTACGAATGACACCGCATAAATAGTAGCAGATATGTCGCGCCGCGGCCTATACACCCCCTAGGCGATGTGTGCGCGCGGCGCCTGGCGTGCCCGCACTGACGACGCGGCCTAACTCTACTCTTTCTTACTCCTGCGCCGACCGTGCAAACGGTTTAAGTTACCACAACAAACATAAACTTGCCCACAATCATGATCATGTTTGTTTTACCTTAAAATTAAATGAAAGCGGTGTTCACGCACAAGCGGAAAGAGTGTGTGCCAACTCATGAATCATACAATAAAACAACAATTACAGGAAGTACACTTTTACAAATACTAATGGAATTCATAGAAAAGTTGCCAAGAACACTTCTTTTCGCCCAAGCATGCCATACAAGTTGCTTTAACCTCACAAAACATCATCAATGTCTGATTTGTGTTCTACTAGGTGAAACTCATAAGGTGTTCTGAAAGAATTAACATAGCATAGTAATGAAAATTGTTGTAGAGTTTCAGAATTTTAGGTTTAAGCAATTGTATTATACAGAAGTATGTTTAATTTTACATGTTAATTGGCACTGATTGATATTAATCTTGTATACTCGAACGTCTGACAAAACAATATGTAAACATAAAAACACACTTCTGTCCATGTCCTGTACAAAAAGTAGGATTAAGTTTAACAACCATCGCAGATTGGTCGACGAGAGGAAGAAATGAAAAGATGTAAAAACCATCAATGTACAATAACGAATACGGAAACATCTAAGTCAGCCATAGATATATTACAACGCATAAATTTCCCGAAAAACACGCGTCTCACCGATAAGAACTTTTTCATTTTCTCGTCTAATATGGCCTGACGCTGGCTTCTGCAGGAGTCGGAGGAGCCGCTCCTATCTCTATTACCTGCGAACAGGACAGCGGGGTGAGCGCGGGGGACCTGCGACCACGCGGCCGCGCCGGGCGCGCGTGACCGACCCACATCGCCTAGGCTTTGCTATTCCCACACCAACAATGCACTACGCGCTTCAAATCTGGCACAGACACTTCTAGCATGTGTGCCAGTTTTGAAACATTGGAAACCTTTAGCAGCTGACACGTTCTGAAAAAGAAACCACTGAGTGCTATCTGGAATTGTAGAATTAATTACATAGAAACAGTTACACACATCCAACTACATGAAGAGACATGATGGAAAATACATAATATATATAGTATATCGGTAGATAAGTTTAGGTGCTCTACATTATCCGTTTCTGTGAAAATATATCGTACTATGTAACTTATCATATAATTACCTGAGTTAACTTCTACTGTAATCGGACTTAATTAATAATACCTCGCACGGAACACCTTAACTTTATCATCGTTCGATGTAAAATATGGTAGTGATAAAGGCATAATGTATTTCAATGGTCGTATTGGGCTTCGTATCGGGTATCTTGGCTATTGTTGTATTCGGTCGTGTGTAGTGTAATGTGGTGTAATGTTTGGGGTGACAAACAAAATCAGCTAGGGCGGAGGGGATCTGTGGCGAGCGGGGTGGGAGTTGGGGGGTGCACTCACCGCGGTCGCGGTACTCGTCGTTCTCGTCGGAGACACACTCGGGCACCTCGTCGTCGGAGGAAGAGGAGCGCGGCGGCAGCGGCGGGTGCGGCGCGAGCGCGGCCAGCGAGCCCAACGCGGCGCCGTGCGGCAGCAGCGTGGCGCCCGCCTCCTCCACGCCGTAGGCCGCCTTCTGGCGCGGGTGCACGAGGTGCGGGTGCGTGCGCGCCAGCCCCTCCAGCTCGCCGTAGCAGCGCGCCTCCTGCTGGCTGTACTGCCTG
This sequence comes from Pectinophora gossypiella, assembly GCF_024362695.1. Taxonomy (NCBI): domain Eukaryota; kingdom Metazoa; phylum Arthropoda; class Insecta; order Lepidoptera; family Gelechiidae; genus Pectinophora; species Pectinophora gossypiella. Next base: position 7,936,783 of record NC_065406.1, read on the forward strand.
CGCAGCGCGCTACCGCTCCTCTGCAGCGGAAGGTTCTCCTTCTCCGCCGCGCTGTGCGCTCTTTCCAACTTCGGTCTTTTATCGAGTGATGCGTCCGGTTGTGGTAAACCTCTCAGATCTGATTCCATCTGCCATAACATGGCATCGTGACCGGCACTTTTGTGAATCCATTGTCCAGTTTTCGATAGTAGTTCTTGTTTTTTACGGCAGAGAATGCACACCCATATAACCTGTAAGGGTGTTTGGGTTGTAATTCTTCTTTTGTAAGTTTATCGTCGAAAGGACTGAGGCAATTTGGTAGGTAGCTACGCAGTGCGGAAATGGTAATTAATTGCCACTTTTCTTTCTAAGCAAATAATTTACTTAACTCGCAATTTAAAAAGTAATATTTTCAACAAATCGATATAACTACCTGCATAACCCACTAAACAAAAAAAGTTTCCACACTATTTTCCACAGAAAGTTATTTTTTTTAAAGAAAGCAATCCAATATATTCAGTGGGCTGAATTCCTATTCAACTTCCTAGTTGACCAGAGCAAATACAGTAGAGATATGCACGTCGATCAGCCCATTGGGCGTCTCGGCGTCTTAACTTGGCTCTATCAGTAGGTGTAAGTACCTTCGATAACCTGATAAACCCACCTTATTAGATCGCAGAGTGACCTTCCCCCCGCACCTTGCGCAGCAGCGCACGCGGCAGTAGTGACAGGAGTGTCCCACGCCGTCCGCAAACTTGGTCTTGAGGCAAATGTGGCAGGTGGCTGCCAGTTCAACCCCCGCCGCGCGCTGCAGCTCGTTGCGAGTGCGGATCGTGTGCTCTAACACCGCCACTTCATCTTGCTTCCGTCTGCCGCGGAATGTTGGCAGGTTAGAATGTTTCTTTTTTTATTAAAAAAAATGAGGCAATTGAGCAGAGCGATGTATACAATGACTCCGTTAAAGAGATATATCTTGATTAATACGATAGCTATCAAAACAATACATTTTCTTGATAAGTCTCTTTCGCATATATTTTTTTACACTAGGTACACTGTATACATCGATATTAGAAAGGCTGTATACGTATACTATATTTCTGTTCTACTGTCATTTTAATCTAAGGCTATTTTAACAGAGTATAATTTAATTATAATCTTATGTTACTTTGATGGTTAAGGAAAGCCTGAGGTAAATGTGTTATGGCGCGACATGAAGAATGTATGATGAAACATATTGGTGAATATCCACCATCATATGGATATGGTACAAAATGAGATGGTTCATGGACCTCATGGTTATGTCAATACATAACATCTCAATAGATGTTTGATGACGATGACATTGATGTGGCTGTTCCAAAGTATTTATTTGGGATAGACAAAACAGTAGTAAGATGAACATAATTTTTATCAAAATATTCTTAACAACTTAGTAAGTATTATAATCATAAAATGATAGTCCATGTTTTGCCTACCCTTACATAAGCTTGGTTGAAGCAATGCTGCCTCTGAATGAATTGAAACATGAACGAGGGATGTAAGCCTAAAGTCAATTAATGGAGGTGTCGGGTGGGGGGTAGGTAGGTAGTAGGTACAGTGACAATGTTCCTCACGCCTTTCCACCGTACGTGTCCGGACTGCTAACACCGCCGAGATATATGGTATCTTCCGTACCATCGCCGGTTAGAATAACTTATTAAATGCGACCCAAATACGATTCTTTTGTTGTGAAAACAGGGATCAATACTTTTAATAATAGACGACATAGTTACGTTATAGAGTAATATCAAAATCAGAGACCACAATAAACAATTAACAAAAATGAAATGAAACAAATTATTTATAATTAAAAATTAAGCTACCTGGAATCAATTCGTTTTGTTTTACGATTTTAAATAAGTAGTTTTAAGATTTTAAGTAAGTTCAATAATTGCTGAAGAAAGCAAATAGGACAGGCAAGGTAATTTCATTACCTGAAAAGTACGCATGTCACTAAATAAATGGGTACAGTTGTATCGGATTCCATAGAAATAGAAAAAATACTCCCCTGTTTTTCATCGAAAATATTCTGTCACTGAAAGGCTAAAGTGTAGCTGCATTTATTGTTTATTAAATAAGTAAGTATTTCATTAAAAGTCAAGAAAGGCCCTTTGATATAGATCTTAAAAACGTTTTTATGAAACAATTTCATTGAATATCAATCCTTTATCATCCCCCGTGATCCCACTGCAGTACGTTTACAGCAGCAAACATATTACAGATACAAAATCATTAGCCGCATTTGGTACAACAATACACCCTCGAAAATTTTGCTATTATCTGCACAAATTCAACCTACTTCGATATTGCCACTTATGTAGGGCAAAAAGTAGGTCATCTGTAGTAGCAACTTCACAGCCGCATACTTACCTACAGCTTGTGCAAAATATCGCGGGACCTTATTGACTCATCACTTGCTTACAATGACCTTTACTCGGATAATTCAACGAAAATTGTGGAAATCCCATGAACTTTTCACTTTATCACACAAAGAGTTAAATGTCTTCACCCCGTTACTAATGTATTTGTGAGCACAAAGGGGTTCATATCGAATGTAAGTAATTGAATTATGGTATTACACTTCTTCTTTATATTGAAGCAGCGATGCGTCATACGGAGTTATAGGTAGCCAGCTACGGTTATTGCGTGCCCTATGCGACAGGCTGCCTGCGACGGGAAGGTGGCAGTGTTTCATTAAAAAATATGCGGATAATCAAAAATTTTGCCAAAGAAAACACTGCAGAACGCAACTTTGGATGCGTACGTAATCAAGATTATGGATCGCGCGGACACGAATCTATTTATGTCAATACACCTACAGCGGTCGTCAACGTCATAACCGGGATGAGCATAATCGAAATGATAGCGCAGTTACACGGTTAGAAGTCCTTATTACATTTGGACAAGAGACCCAGCGGTGGTGGAACACGACACTTTCACATATGGCGTGGTGCATTACGTGGTAGAACATGGCGACACAGAGGGTGAAGGCAGGATGAGGCGAGGCTGAGGCGGGGGCGGGGCGCGGGGGCGGCGGCGGGGGGCGCACCTCATGATCTCGTGCTCGCGCTGCTCCTCCTGTCGCTGGCGCATCATGACGCCCTCGATGATGGCGCGCTCCTCGGGCGTGAGGTGCGACAGGTCCGGCATGTCGGCCATGGCGCGCGGCCGGCGACGCAGCCCCCCGCGAGCGGTGCGCGGGCCCGCCGCGTGCTGCGGTGCTGTGCCCGCGGCGCGACGCCAAGCGCGCCACTCCGCCCGGAGGTTTATTTAATAATGCCGGGCGGGCCAATGGCGCGCGGTCGTCCTCTGACGTCAGCGCGCGTATTGATTGCCGCCCCCGGCCCGCGCCGCGGCCGCCGCGCCGCCCGGGCCGCCGCGCCGCCGCGCTGCTGCCGTCGCCGCTGCCCCGCCTGCGCGCGCACTACCTACCGCCACACACTGTTTCAGTGTTTCCTTCGAATATCCTACAGACAACATGCCACTTAGTCACCACACGATCCTTTATCATATTTTTTGTTCCAAGCTGCGCTACGACCGACATAAGTGTACACTTTGTCAGACGCTGAACTTCAGAATAAGAAGTTCCTACTCTTTCTACGTATAACAGTAAAATAACGAGTTGTTCTAAGGTTAAGTATTGTATTTCAAAACCAGGACAAATAAAATGAAAAATGGTTTTAAGTAAGTAAGTACTTATTAAACTAAGGACAAACTGAAAAATAAGTTAATCACAATCTAGTAGCGGAGGCTCGCAGTCTTCGGGCAGGTTGTTCACATGATCGTTGTGGAACAGCGTCTGGTTGCCGTCCCGCCACGGGTACTTCTTTGTGCGTATGCGCATGTATTCATAGTCGCGACAGGGTTCCTTGTGGGGAGGCGAATGCGACAGCGCCCGAAACATTTGCGTGATGATAAGAGGGACACAGAAGAAGAAGAAAATGTATTTGTAGGTTTTGTAAGTGTCGTGTCCTTCATGGAAGATTGGGCGGCAGGGGTTGTAGGGGATAGGTCCAGGGCGGCAGTCCGCGGGTGGCACGATTCGGCGGCCGCCGCCGGGCACCAGGCTGGGGCAGCCGCAGGTGCCGGGCGGTAAGCGCGGCGGGCAGCACAGCGCGTAGTGCCGCGTGCCCGGCCGCGCCAACACCGGCACCACTCGACACATTAACGACATTTTTATAAACTTTTCCCTTACACACTGAAATTTAAAATTGCATAATTCTCTCTTACTGATTTAGTGCATAGTTAGCTTTGATTTTTTTATAGGGAATTTGTGGCTTTGTATATTTTATATATTAAGTATTATGTCAATCTCGAAATGATTTAATCTTTGGATGGAACGGCATTTCAAAGACGAAAATCGTAAGCAGATTATTGTCGACCAGTATCTAATAAGTTTTCAGACAAAAACTTTTTTGTTTTAATTTATTTTTAGAGTGCCTACTGTTACGAGATCCTATTTTTTTCTATTACGGCTACTAATAGTAAGTAACATATTACACATCAATGACTAAGCCTGTACGCTGTATGTCTTTGAATTGCTGCTACTACTTTGACCATTTAGATTAAAACCTCAGATTAAAACATAATTAGGTATTTCTTTGAATTTCAAGTTGAACAATACAAATCCCAGCTTGATTTTGACGTTTTTATAGTAGAGCCAAAGTAGAGTAGATCTACATAAGAAAACTATAGTTTATTCATTTTATAAGGAATGTCAGAAAGGGACGGGCTTAGGACGGGCTACACACATGGTGTACCATAAAGCGGTTCTAGCGCTTGCTGCAGGCTGTCAAATATTCGTTATAAAAATATATTGATCTTATCCTAAACTTAAACAACGTTTAGAGGAAAAAAAACCTAGGACATCGTACACAGTTTAAATCATCATAGATAGATATTTACATAAATTAATAAGTAATATCCAACTTAGTAGATAGACGCTTACGTGACCACCTTGTAGGTATGAGTTATATAATATAACCAGGCCTATGTCTATATAACTGCACATTGTTCGTTGAAAATTGAAACCAAAATACTTACCTACACTTAAATATAATAGACCCATGGCAAAATCAAAATAGGCACATGAGAATGCCATAGGTAACTACTTATATTTATGATGTGTGATTATAATTATTATTCTACGCAGTCTTTTCAAGTTGAAGTTAAAAAAAACATTAAACGGTGCAAAATTTGATTCATGTTGTTTTTAAGCTACTTCCAATACTTACGTATTTATATGGGTAAAAAGTGCCTATGACATGAAGTAGGTAGGAATTTGCTGTTGAATTTGAAAATGAATGTCTACTTTGTGCTTGAGAATATGGAGATAGGAAAAGACGAGCGGCTGACCCAAGTTTGAGTGAGGGAGATAAGGTGTACATTAAAAATATGGAGAAAACGAATAAGCTCAGCTCTAATTTCAATTCTACTCCTCATACGGTCAAAAAATGTTGAAACGGGACAGGTATTGAAAAGAAACGATTTATCTAATCCAGCGCTGCAGCGGCAAAATGACAAAATAACGAATCGTGGCCAAGGTTCGGTATGTCAACACAATGAGTCATCAAAACATGCAACAAGCGAAACAAGTAGAAATTCTGCCTTTTATAATACAAAATAACCTATTAGCCTTGTAAATATACATTCAGCATCCATGTAACATTTTAAACCTCGATTGTAAGTAATAATTTCTATGACTTTTATTAGAAAAGCTTCATTTTGTTAACAATTTCTATTACCTATTATCATTCGTAGTGCTGTTTTTAGTGATTAATACAATACATACCTAGCTGCTGATAGTGATTAGGTTAAAATTTGTGACTCAGTGTTACATTGATTTATTTGACGTTGTGCATATTTTCCAATAATTATGTTCATTGATAAGATATGCTTTAGTTTCAGGATTGGTCGGAAAGTCGCATTTATCAGGAAGTGTAGTTTCGTATGAAATGGTTTACAGCACATGACTAAAGTATTATCCATGCGGACGTTCGGTGTTATCAGTAAATATCAGTGATTTTTTTATTTTTTCTTTTAAAGTTATACATTTATTGAGGTGAGTGTGTGAAATAATGCGACCTTGTCGTTCTAGTAGGCACCTAGTAGCTAGTTACCTAACTAACATTTAACTGTAGTTTAGGTTCTACTAACACCGGTACCTTTATACGTTATTGTGTCGTTTGTTTCAGGTATCATGTGTCGTTTTTATGGTGATTTTTGATAAGTTAATAAAAAAAAATATTTCTAATTCTTCTTTATATAAATCGACGTGACTTTGGTAGAAATGACCTTAAGACTATTGCCATAACATTAGAAAACAATGTTCGTAAAACCATGTCATGCAATATAGTATCTTATAGCAGTAGTTTCAAGGTTGTAATTGATGGTTGGGTTTGATGAATCACCGTGTTTGTAGCGGCCGGCGCGCGGCGGCGGCAAGCAATGATGTCACCGTATGGCGTATGCCCGGGCTCTCACACTAGCAGTCATACCCTCGCGTTGACTACTCGTGTGTTTAATATTAATATTCACAGTATTATTCGTATAAAATATCCCAACTTATATATTTCAGCTTCCCTACTATACCTCCTACAAGTAAGCCCGCTAGTTAAAATGGATTCCAAAGCTATATCCGCAAACATCGCAAAATTCGCCGTCAAATTCTGCAATGTGAGTATTTCTATTCGTTATTTGCAATTTACTTTTTAATATTATTATAATATTAGTATTTAGAAAACCTACCTATATAATTATATTTTCAACTACCTTCATCTAAACTGGATCTATGAATTAGGTAAGTACCTGTAAGATACTTTTAATTGAGCACAATCTTCGTCCACTTATTTCTAGACTCAAAAGCGATGTACATTTAAGTATCCTTCCATTGTTTCCATTTTATTGGTATGTAGGTACCGACATCGAAAAAACATTGTATAAAAAACCTAGATTTGTCATACTGGTCTCTGTTTAGCTATTATACCTAGATGTCTTCCTACACACGCAGATGATGACTAAACTATGCTGCCTTTTACGAGGACTATCTGTTTGTGGACAGCTTATCATCGGTTAGCGAAATCGTTGCATATGCATTGTATGTGTGCATACCTACATTTTAAGTTGCACGATATATTTATTTTTTATCTTGTTTATCCCCTTGGGGAAAGGCAAAGTCATGCAGCCATAGACTTAGCAGTCAGCACAGATAAAAACGAAATAGAGTTAGATACGTAATTAAATCACATATAAGCTCATAATTGTATCCCAATTGAGGTAGTCGGGAGGCATTTCTATCAAGATGTACTAAGTTTAGGCGTGGGTATACCTCACCGAGCTTTCTGTTACATCAACGTGATAGGTGGTGAGCCGCATAGCTGTTTAACTGTGTAAAAACCAACTGTGTTAGTGGAGATTAGTAACTCTTTGGTGCCAGTCCGGTACCGGTAATCAAATCACACAATTTCCAATGTGGTCCAATAGTAATGTTGACCTACTGATGAGTATATGATGGTGTGATGGTGTGAATAAGTCTACCCTCACCAAAAAAATGTGGTACGCTGCATACTCCATGTAAGTAGATCCATTGCAGGTGGAGGACACTTAGACTTTTTAAAAGTTTGTTTGTATTTCATATAGAGGCGGCATCGGAAGTGTACGACCTAGGTATTGTTTTAAAGTTATGTTTGAGTTGGTATACGCGCGTTCAAACATACATCCACGGCTCCAGAAATCACATCTCGGCGCTTATTGGGTTTAAGGCGAAATCTTCATAAAATACTATACATGTCCTACTGCCGGACACAGGCCTCCCCTCAATCAACTCGAGGGGGTATGGATCATACAACACCACACTGCTCCTCTGCGGGTTGGTGGAGGTGTTTTTACGGCTAGTAGCTGGGACCAACAGCTTAACGTACAGTGTAAAAGACTACACAAAAAAATAATAGCCACAGTTAATTTTAATTTTGGTGCAATTGGGTAGTTTCCTATGTCAAAGATATATTATGAAATTCAGATTTACTACATAAAGACAGATCTAAAGGTGACAAAAAACGTTTTCTTTTTTCTATTTAAATTATTTTCAAATTTTAATATAGAAAAATATGATAATAAGTGCGATATTTTGTCACGTTTTTCTATGACGTCACAGGTTGCTTCTTCGTACCACAGGTATTTTGTGTTTTGACGTTTAGTAAAAAGTAACTGATTTGACTAGTTGGCAACTACTATATTTATATTTGATAAACCAAGTCTCTATTGTCGTAAATTTTTGCAGGAGTTGGATAAGGACAAGAGCGTGGTGTCGTCCCCATTGTCGGCAGAGTTCGTGTTGGCGCTGCTGGCTCTTGGCACCAGCGATCCAGCTCACGCTGAGCTGCTGACCGCCCTCGGCATCCCCGACGATGACGCTGTAAGTATTCTTTATTTATTTTTATGGGATAACAAAACAACTATACACATATTAACAATAGGTGTAGGATATTTCCACATAAGTACATGTATGATGAATCACGTATAAAATCCACGTAAAAAAGTCTTTAATTATTTATGTATTATGGTGCATCAACAGCAGCACATACAAAATAAAATACACATAGGAAAAGTTCCGGTATGCCTGCCTATTATAGACGCACACAACTTTGATAATAAAAAGTAAAAACTAAATTTATTAACATACTTACATAGAACATATTTTGCTAGGGTAATCCTAAGCATCAGCATATTAACGAAAAAATTTTGGCAGTATATTAAATTTGACACCTTTCGTTTAAAACATCGTAACAGTATTGTTTTTATAAAACTTTTTAAAATAAATAAGTACCAACAATAGTGTAAAACTTTCATAACACCAAGCAGTAAAATCATTTACAGACAAACCAAGAGGAGCAAGCAAAAGAAGTTTTTCCTTCGTAAATAAGTAACTTCGTAAATTAACTTCGTAAATTAATTTTCAAGAATTGTTGGAGGAGTAAGTTATTTGACATGTAAGGTAACTGGTCACTTCTATTTTTAGTTTATTCGTTAAGTAGGTACCAACCAACTTATATCTTCATAATTAATTTTCCACCCATTCTTTTGTCATCGTCAATAATTAAGTAATTACTTTTCACAAGCCCAATAGAAGGTCTGAAGATGAAGCCAAAAGATGGATAATGGTTTTATTAGCGAGTTAGGTACTTGAAAGCACATTTTTCGTTTTTTAAAACTACCTACTTAATTTTGTTGTAGATTCGATCGTCGTTTTCTTCAGTGTCTGCGAAAATAAGGTCGTTGAAGGGCGTAACTTTGAATGTGGCGAACCGCGTGTATGTGAAGGAGGGGCCTCATGAACTGCAGCCCAAACTACAGGAGGATGCCGTGAAGGTCTTCGATGCTGGCATCGAGAAGATTGACTTCGCTAAGAGCACCGCTGCTGCCCAGCAGATTAACCAATGGGTACTCTTTTTTTTTTAAATTGTAGCGAGCCTTAGTGGAATCCAGAGTCCGACAAAAAAAAAGAAAGAAAGAGTAAAAAAATCAATCCATCTTTTTCTCAATTATAATATTGATTTCATCTCGCTCATCTGAGGTGGTGTGTAGTTGTTGGCTACTCGGAAACGCATTTCCGAATGCATATAACCCAGGTGCTTTCAAGGCCAGAGTGAACAGACACCTTCTGGGCAAGCTCCATCTTAGGCCTCGTTAATACCTTCGAGCAAGTCTGGGGCCAAGAGCAAACCCATCAAAGGTAAAAAAATGGCACTTTTCAAATGATATAATACTTTCCAGGTTGAAAGCAAAACTAATAATAAAATTAAGGACCTCATCGCACCGGATTGTCTCGGCGAAGATACACGACTGGTTCTAGTCAACGCTCTCTACTTTAAGGTAGTATCAAAATAGTATTTTAAAATTAATTTTCTACGTCGTTTTGTGTGGGTACCTAATATTCTACCGAGGACTACCTTTCCAAATTTTAGGGTACTTGGAAGAAGAAGTTTGACCCGCAGTTAACTACGCCCCTGGATTTCCACGTCACCGCTAAAAAGACAATTCAAGTACCAATGATGTTCATGGATGGGAAATTCAATTATGATGTTTCTGACGAGCTCAATGCCGAGGTATGAAAATAGATTACATTTGTATACAAACACGTGGTTAGAAATAGACGCGATTTATTTGTACGCAGAGATGCGAAACACATGCAAGTGCTGATACCTAAACAATACAAGCAAAGCGATCGAGACTAAACATTTACCACCTTACAAATAAAAAATAAACCAGGGATGAACGTGGGTTTAAGTATTTGACAGCCAAGCGAAGTTCAGTCGAATTGTATGATAATTCGACTCAATTTTGCTTGGCTGTCAAATACTTAAACCTACGTTCATCTCTGGTTTATTTTTTATGTGTAAGGCGGTAAAACTTTTTAAAAATAGGCCAAAGAACACATCGTTTTCAAAAATACCTTATAATAATCATTCATTGATTTATTATTCGTGGTAACATAAAATTCAGAAAAAAAAGATTTAAATAAAAAACGGTTTATTTCGAAATTTGAGCACCAATAAGTAGATATATGTTAGTAATTGCAAAAGAAGTAAACTCAACCTATATAAGTTTTACATGAGAATTTAATTTTTAGATGTTATCGATGCCGTATGAAGGAGAAGAATCGAGCCTGGTGATTATTCTCCCGAAAGAAATCGAAGGTTTGAACAATGTGATGCAGAAGCTAGCGGATGGCTATGACCTTATGAAGGACCTTGACAGATTGACTTCCCCGGGAGCTTCAATGAAGGTGGAGGTCACCGTACCCAAGTTCAAGATCGAAACCGAATTGGATCTCAACACCCTGCTTCCGAAGGTACTTATAACAAATATTTTAAATTATAATTCTATTTTTTTTATTATAAATATAGGTATTATTAGTAGGTAGGTATATCTATATAGGTATATAGGTACGTAATTAATAAATTAATAATTGGTGATGGTTTTCCCTTCGCGGGTTGGAAGGTCAGACAGGCTGTCGCTTCTGTAAAAAACCGTACCTGTCAAATCTTCAGGTTAGGTAAGCAGACCCTGTGAAAAACGGGATAATGCTAGGGAGATGATGATTATAAATATAGGTAGGTAATCCTAATCATAAACCGGCGAGTATGCATAAAGACTTTGATAAGAGTGGAAGAAGTGAAAGTCGTGTGTCAGAGTCGTAGTAAGTGGAATTCCGTGGTTTCTGACTAGCCTACCCCAACGGGTGATAAGCGTGATCTGCAGGTTATAAAATGTATTTAATTAAAAAAAAAACACATTTCTATTAATGAGATAAGTACAGTCACGAGTACTAATATACAATATTGCACATGACTGTACACATAAGTAGTTATAAATATTATCGATACTGACATAAAAAAACGGTTATATTTTTTTTTTATCTAAGTAATAAGTACTTACGGACAAATTACGAAATAGTTACAATGTTGTTAATGGCATAATAGTTAAGAATAATAGCACGTAGATACGTCCGGCCAAGTAGTAAGTTAATGCCATAATAATATGCAGCAAATCTACAATAAGTCACGTTAAAAACAAAGAGATGTAGGTAGGTACCAATAGACCAGACGATAGATACATCTTATGTAGGTATATATTTAAGTAAAGAATCATGTCTAGCAAAGTTCTTCTTCTATCGTAGTGGGTTATGAGATGGATTACCAACCTCATCACCCTTGAGCCGTCAACGGTTCCTGACATGACTCGTGTAACGTCTACGTAATTACGTTAAGTAGTAACCGAGTACAATGGCTTAATGTGCCTTCCGAAGCACGGAACACCTTACTTTCGAACAATCGGGTAATCAGCCTGCAAAGTCCTAAGCAAACCAGGGCTCACAAAGTGATTTCTATATTTAGTTCCCACCGGGATTCGAACCCGGGACCTCCGCATCGTAAGCTCGACGCTCAACCACTGGAGCACGGAGGCCGTTAAGTTCACAATGTACTTTACTACTACTACTGTACTTTTTGTTGTTTGTTTTTGGTTTTTGTACTTTTTATGATCCTTTCACACTTACCTACATGCTACCTACGGTGGAACAATAGCGTTTGCTGCTTTTCTCGTTAGTGTATGTTAATGTGTTCGAATAATTTCAGCTCGGGATCAAATCGATATTCAACCGTGTTTCGTCTGGCCTTGACAAGTTGTTGACCCCTCCAGAGCCTTTGTACGTGTCCAAAGCCATTCAGAAGGCATTCATTGAAGTGAACGAGGAGGGAGCTGAAGCGGCGGCGGCTACTGGTAAGATATTTGGAATTACTAATTATAGGTTCGCAGTGCTTTTGTTTATGTGCTGGTGATCTACTGGTTTGCTATATCTTAGGGTGTTTTGTCTGTCTGTACTAACAAGTGATAACAAGAATGGCTGACCTTCGCAAGGCACACTCATCTCATCCGATCACAGAGCTTATTAACCTGTAACCTGTGACTCAGTTTCTCTTTCCAGACATACATACAAACTTTTCTGAGTTTGTGTGTAATATAGATAACTTACTATTACAATTGTTCGCGATTGCCTCATGCAATTTACATTTTGGACATTGCCAATTGTACACAACAGTCATTTTAGCAATAATATCTATAATTATTCAACTTTATCTACTCATTTCAAAAACACATTGCATGTTTACCTATATCCCTGCATGACACATGATAAGATCAGTGCAGCTAGTCATTTTATTACCTAACATTATAAGTTTGTACTTCACATTCCTTTTTTTCATAGCAATTCCTAGCGATAGCTTTGGGTAATATTAATGGACTATTTTACATTAATTATCAGCCTTTGGTGAAGCTCATGATTATTATTGGTTTAAATATAATCTTCTGGTGTCTCACATTGGGTATTATCTGTTGGCGTAAGAGCATGTTACTCGTGGGTTTGTAGTTTGGTATGATTAGTATAACTGTGTGATCGTGTGAGTGATTGGGTTTGTCCGTCATGGTGGCGCAGCGGGGGTGGTGCGCACGCGGCGCGCACTAGAGCAACGCGCGCAGTTCAAGATGGACCGGCCAGCGTTGGTGCTCGTGTTGGTAGCGCAGCAGGTGGCTCTAGTCGCGCGGTACTCGCCGCACGAGCCGCCGCCGGCGCCTGCGTCGCAGCGAGACGAGCTATAGCAGTATCTGTGCGCGCAGGAGTGTCGGTGATGATGCGGTCAGCACGCCCGCCGGTGCAGCGCTTCATCGCGAAGCGGCCCTTCCTATACCTCCTTCTCGGCGCCGAAAGCAACGCACTCTTCATCGGGTTCTACCGGGGACCCCCGTGAATAACTCAAGACGCGTTCCTTTAGTTTTCACATTTTTGATAATTGCACCACATGTTGCATAAGTAATTTACTTACCGGGTATTAACCAAGTATAAAATGCTATCAGAAGCAAGTTCGCAAGTGTCTAAGAAAAAAATGCACAGATAATGAGGGGTCTAGACGTGACGTTTCGAAAAAAAAATAACATCGCGCAAGTCATACAAAATACTGTATGACTTGCTCGGTGTTGTTTGCTCACCAACGATAGTACTTATGTCCATTAAAACCTCTCAATAAACGAACACCCTTTTCATATCCTTATGTAAATGCATGTTGGTAATGAAGTAATTCCATTAAATGTTTAATAGGACTGCAAATTGTTTTTATTTTTTTTATTTAAGTACGCCCATAATATTAAAAGTAGTATGTAGGTATAGAAATCGTAAAGCTTTTTGTCGTCGGTATTACTTACGCGCGTCATTGCCGGTGACGTTGGAGTGTCGTATAATTAGTATGGATAATTGTGATCATATGATTGGGTTGGTCCAATAAAGTTGGCGCTGGTGTAGTGTTGGTGGCGCAGAAGGTGACGCGGGGGCGTCGCTATAAGACCAGCTATAGCAGTATATCTGTGCGCGCAGGAATGTTGTTGATGCTGCGGTCAGCTAGCCAGCCGGTGCAACGCTTCGTCGCCAAGCAACCCTTCCTATACCTCCTCCTCGGTCCCGACCACCACGCACTCTTCCTTGGCCTCTACCGGGGACCGCCGCGAACACCATCTCAAGATACAATCCATCACAGCTCTCTCCTTTGCAATAATTGTCCCAAATGTTGCAAAAAAAAGTGCACAAAAAATTAACACCCTTTTGTAAATGCATGTTGATAATGAAAGTAAATCCATTAAATTTTTCATTGGACTATAAATTGAATGTTTCCTTGTGTAAGCTTGCTTTTTGTCGTTTTGTACGGAATGCGTATTTAGTAGGTAAGTACAGTATTTTTTGGGGGATCAGTGTCATGTAGTTGTGATGTTGGAGATAAGTATGTGAACATACGACGGTGGTGTTTCAGCGGTGCTGATGTCTTTGACTTCGTTCATAATGGATGCGCCGCCGTCGCCGCGGTTCGTGGCTGACCGACCATTCCTGGCTGCTATAATAGTGGACGGCGCCCCTCACTTTATTGCCACATACCATGGACCTACAGAAGTCTAAATACTACACTTTATACAGATAGATAGATAGACACTGTTTTAAATGTATGGGTGTATCCTGAATCTATTGAAATACTTACTGTTTTTGTTGTTTCGTTTATACTTGTAATTTGTTTCTCTTTTGTTTATTTTAGTATATTTTATTATTTAAAGTCCTTTTTAATACTTATGTTTGATTTTTGTGACGTGTTCATGCGTATTGGGTGTTATGGTCCCTTTCTGTGGTTCGATTGTGGTGTCGGAAGTCATTCAGGTTTGAACAGAGACGGTTATGTTGCAGCGATGTTGGTCTGTATGACCGCCTGCATAATCGGCGAGCCGCCGAAACCGCGGTTTGTGGCGGATCGACCATTCTTGGCTGCTATCGTAACGGACGGCGCTCCTTACTTCATCGCCACCTATCACGGACCACAACATTAAAACTGTGATATCTCCTACATAAAAACGCATGCGCATAATACGTATAATATGTACTGTTTATTCCTCTAAGTTATTTTTTTAATACATTTTTATTATTTTATTTAAAAAAAAGTAGTCTCATTATAATCCTCATAAATGTAGGTTTCGGTATCTGATTTAACCCTCTGGCACATTTGCTTTTTGTTTTACTTGAAATGATTTAGAAAAATACGTAGTTATACAGATCAGCTGTTCCCAAAGTCACCGGGGTTCTGTGAAATGTCTTTCTTTGCATTATAAGTTAAATTGTTTCACTTTTTCAATATTTCTGATAATTTAGGAACCCATTCAAATTAATGTGTCTTTAATTTGTAATCATTTAATTCGAGTTCCGTAAACTAAAAGTATTTGATGGGTGTTCCGTTATATCTTAAAAGTATGAGAACCTCTGCTATATATCACTGACGTGTTCTAATCTTCTAATAATTGTAAGGATGATGTGTGCTTGCGTCTTCCAAGCCTCAGTTCCTCGCCAACCTACCATACCTGGATGCTAAATCGTCACCTACCCCGGGCCTACATAACTTACAGCTGTAATAACTCTTTCATAAAAAGCATGCACACGATATTATTTTAGTACTTATCTTTTTTATTCGTGAGTAGATAGTAAAATTAATTTATTTAGTGGGTAGTTTTTATATGTTTATAAATAGTTTTATAACTATCAAACCTTGAACCTAAAACATTTTCTACTATATATTTTTTTAACTTGGGGTAAGTCCGTCTGCGGAGGAAATTAAATCAAGTTCACACCCATATTGGTGCGGGACAGAGAGTGTCCCTTCTATACCTATTATTAAACAGAACGAGCAGTTCAGTACGATTAATGAATATATTTCAATAAGATAACATATTAAGGTAAACGCTCCTAT
Source organism: Pectinophora gossypiella (assembly GCF_024362695.1). NCBI lineage: Eukaryota > Metazoa > Arthropoda > Insecta > Lepidoptera > Gelechiidae > Pectinophora > Pectinophora gossypiella. The sequence goes on from NC_065406.1 coordinate 7,952,628, forward strand.
TAACGCCACCCAAAAATCGACATCGTTTACCGCCACCTTTTTTAAATTGCGGATATTTTGAATTGTGTCCGAGATAGAAAATTGATTCAAATGTCAAAAGATACATGTATTAATTGACCATGAAACGAACATACCCCTGAGCGTGGGCAACAACAGTCTAATTTGTGATTGGTCTGTAAGTGTGCAGTGTCCGCTCAAGCAACGCGCTCCATACAAGCCACTACTGAAATGCATAAGCATACAACATTTTTTTCTTAAGGTTTTGTGTCCGATGAAACATATTTTTCTTCATTTTAGTAATTATAACTACTTGTTAATACGTTTAAGATCTGAGAAAGCATGCTATATTTGATATTTGTGTTAGTTTTAAATGATTAATTTGAGTTTTAAAATGTGGCGGTGATAGAAGCATACATTTGCAGTTTGGTTACTATTACCGCCACCTATGGCGGCGATTGATATTTGTATGATATTTGTATTTTTTAGTTATTTAAGGTAACATGCCCAATCATTCATAATGTTATCATTTTATTTTATAGTATGGTTCATGAACTATATTAAAATCTATTAACGCCACACATTTGGTGGAATTCAAGTATCCTGTGCTGCATATAAGTTAATGTATTTTTTTAAGAAATGTATGAACAAGTAGTTGAAGTAATTATGAATTTCTAATTAAAATACTTTATATATTTATTAAAATATGCTTTGAAACTGGTTATTACATACGTAGCTCTAATTTTGAATATTTATTTGTTTTCTTAAGGCTAATTTTTATGTGGCGGAAATTGAAACACAGAAATTACATACATGTTTCTATTACCGCCACCATAGATTCCCTCTTATGATTTATAGACAGGGTGATGCATTATTCTTCGGACTGACAGAGACGGACGGACAGACCAAGCTTACCCGACACTACACTGAAGATATCCCGGACGTCAGCCTGTACGAGATTAGGATGGCCCTCAAACAGCTCAAAAACAACAAAGCGGCAGGAGATGACAGAATCACACCAGAACTTCTGAGAGCGGGCGGAACGCCAATACTCAAAGCCCTCCAGAGGCTCTTCAATTCCGTCATATTTCAGGGCAAAACGCAGAGGGCATAGAGCGGAAGCGAGGTGGTCCTGTTCTTCAAGAAAGGTGATAAAGCCCTACTGAAGAACTACAGACCTATCTCGCTTCTGAGCCATGTCTACAAGTTGTTTTCGAGGGTCATTACGAATCCTCTCGCTTGCAGATTTGACGACTTCCAGCCTCCCGAACAAGCCGGTTTCCGGCACCATAGACCACATCTATACGCTGCGGCAGGTTATACAGAAGACCGACGAGTATAATCTGCCACTTTGCTTGGCGTTTGTGGATTATGAGAAAGCCTTTGATTCGATCGAGACCTGAGCGGTGTTGAAGTCTCTTCAGAGGTGCCAAGTGGACCATAGGTACATCGAAAAGCTAAGGGACCTCTACCAAAATGCCACTATGTCAGTTCGAGTACAGAACCAGAGCTCTAATCCGATCCAACTGCAGCGAAGAGTGAGACAGGGAGATGTCATCTCTCCGAAACTGTTCACTGCTGCACTGGAGGATATTTTTAAGCTTCTGGACTGGAAAGGATTTGGCATCAACATCAACGGTGAGTACCTGACGCACCTTCGATTTGCCGATGATATAGTCCTAATGGCTGAGACCCTGGAAGAACTGAACACCATGCTCGAGCATCTCAGTAACGCATCCCAACGAGTGGGTCTTAGCATGAACATGGCAAAGACAAAAATTATGTCCAACGACCATGTCGCACCCACTCCAGTTCAGGTTGGGAACGTTACACTCGAAGTTGTAGACCAGTACATTTACCTAGGACAAATAATCCAGTTAGGTAAGTCCAACTTCGAGAAAGAGATCTCTCGTCGGATCCAACTCGGATGGGCAGCGTTCGGGAAGCTGCGGAATATCTTCTCGTCCAAAATACCAGTGTCTCAAGACGAAAGTCTTTGACCAGCGCGTGTTGCCAGTGATGACCTACGGCAGTGAGACGTGGCCGCTTACTATGGGTCTCGTGAGGAGGCTCGGTGTCGCTCAGCGGGCAATGGAGAGAGCTATGTTCGGTATTTCCCTGCTTGATCGAATCAGAAATGAGGAGATCCGCAGGAGAACTAAAGTCACCGACATAGCCCGGAGAATTGCAAAACTGAAGTGGCAGTGGGCAGGACACATAGCGAGGAGAACCGATGGCCGCTGGGGCGGAAAGGTTCTGGAGTGGCAACCACGTGTCGGACGACGCTCAGTGGGTAGGCCCGCTACAAGGTGGACCGACGATCTGGTGAAGGTGGCGGGAAGCCGCTGGATGCGGGCAGCGCAGGACCGATCGTTGTGGAGATCCTTGGGGGAGGCCTATGTCCAGCAGTGGGCGTCATACGGCTGTTGATGATGATGATTATTGAAAATAGTTCGTTTACAGTTTTTGTTGGAACGCTGTCTTTCAAACTAGGTGAACCTGTATTTTGAGAGACAGTGCCTTCCCAATTTATGTATCTATTAACTACATTAACAGTGGTAAAAACAACATTTTTTTTAAATAAAGTATTTTATTGTACCTGAATAGTTGGTTAGATATCTCGTTGGCGGTATTCGATGCAGCAAAGGCGGTAATAGAAAGAAACCGCAATTTATGTGGCGGTAATAGAGGAAAGTGAGTTTTCGGACATAAAATTATTTTTTATCCAAAATATTCACTCAAAATTAAAAATTCTTGATGTATTTAGCAGAAGACAGTCATAACAATACAAATAAAATTAATAAGCTGCACTAGCAAATACAGAAGTACTTAATTTCTGAGAGGTAATCAGAGCATAGCTTAACCTGGCGGTAATAGGAGCGTTTACCTTACAATCGTCTCAATGCGCGGTAAGAATTAGATATGTCAAAGTAAGTAAGCTGGTGTTGTGACGATTATGAGTATAGTGATTTATCAGTCGATATTAAGTCGATCGGTTCTTTTCTATCTAACACTACTTATATTATTGTTTGGTATTGTAAGGATTTTGGGAAAAATATCCATATTCTCGTTGATACATCGCAGATCTAAGGACATCTTCCACATTGGATTTACGTTACTACCTCGTCTCTATAGAAGTAATTTATGTATTATTTAACTATTTAGTACTCTTTGCTGGCATGAGTACATACATTTTCTGTGGATCGGTGGTGGTGTTGTAAGCATATTCAGTTATGAATAGAGAGATCTATTGTGTTACAGCAATGATGGTGATGTGCAGAAGTGCGTTCATGGAACCGCCGAAGCCGCGGTTCGTGGCGGACCGACCATTCCTGGCTGCCATCATGGTGGACGGCGCCCCTTACTTTGTCGCCACCTACCACGGACTTTAAAGTCTAAACTGTGATAACTATAATAATTAATATCCTACAAAATTGTTTGCACTCTATGTAGTATTATATATAAGTATTGGTCTATTCTTTTAAATAAACATTTATATTTAAGTATTTAGCTAGTAGTTTTAGTCATATTTATTTTTACATTTAAACATATTTCCTTACCTATATTAAAATATGAAATAATATATTCCCTCCTTGTAATCTATTTTTGTAGAGGTAGCTATATGATGGACTGTGAGGCCTGGCCTGCCGATCGCTAATCGACAGAACGTGCGTTCTTTATAAAAAGTTGGTGAACAATATTTTTGGAATTCATAATACCTATCTGCATAAAATTATCGTAAAACATTACACATCTATAACTTTAACATTGATAATGATAAATGTCCAAAAAAAGCATGTGCATGATAATATTATCTTAATTTGGGTACATGTTGTTTTAAAATTTATAATTATAATTATTTGGTTTGTCGGAGGTACATCCAGTAGGGCTATGCGCAACGTGATAAAATTTTATCACGGTCATTTTATCGATTCTGACGATATAATTATGTCATTTTGTTGATTGGTGCTAATATGTACCAAATACGTCATGTAGTTTTGACAAATTACGAACAAAATCACGTTGCACGCATGATAGAAAAAAAAACTTATCGATTTCGACAAAATGTATTTAATCGATCGATAATTTTATCACGTTGCACGCGTTAGCCTTGCAGATGAATAGCGGTACCGATTGTTTTAACCTGTGGTTTTAACGGTGGTGTTTAAAGTGTGTACCATATTGCCGCCGAAGCCGCGATTCGTGGCTGACCGACCTTACCTGGCTGCTATCATAATGAGCGGTGACCTATAGGTCACCTTCGTGGTCACCTAGCACAGAAGTTATACTGTGATATTATTATCTACAAAAATGCTTGTACTCCATGTTGTATCGCATAATTATAAGTCTATTTTTTTTAAATAAACATGTTTATTTAAATATTTAAACCTTTTAGTAATCCATGTATGCGTCTTTGGGTGGCGCTGCCAAAATCTCCTTCCTGGCGGTACCTGACAGATCCTATCAAATTAGAACGCGCCTAAACTTTACAGTTAAGGAGATATTACTATCTCCTTCAAAAAAAAAAGCATGCGCATGATATGTTTTTAGTACTTATTTATTAGTGGGTATATAGGAATTTCATACTATCCATGATTTTGGCGCTCGTAATGCCCTGTAGGCTCTGCACGGTAACCGCGCCGCGCGCGGCGCGAATTATATCGAGGCCTTCGACCAATACCCGTTTGACGTCCATCTACGTAGATAGCATTCGTATCGTTTATTGGTCGAAGCGCTCAATATAATTCGGGCCGCGCGCGGCGCGGTTGTCATGCAGACCCGGTTGAGGTATTGTAAGGAGTTTAAGTAAAATGTCATTATCTTCGACTATACCTCTGTCGTGGGTACATCTTATCAGTGTCCAAGGTCATTCGCGGGTCTATGGACTCTCCTGCAGGCGCACTTACCTCAATTAACCCTTATGAATAATTCTTTTTTTTATTTTATTTTTGACGTGACTTATCGTAGATTTGTCGCTGATGGCATTAACTACTTGGCTGGACAAATGGGGAGCGCTGAGGGCTCTCACCCGGTACAAAAATTAAGACCAGTGCCCAGTTAGGCGCGAACCTTGGATGAATAATTCTGTAGTTAGATCATTTGTATTGAGTAGACACATTTTCTGTGATCGGTGGCGGTGGTGTCGGAGGTACAGTTAGCTGTGAATAGAGAGATGAATTGTGTTACAGCATTGGTGTCGAGGTTTCGATGTGCCATACCGCAGCTGAACCCGCGGTTCGTGGCGGATCGACCATTTCTGGCTGCTATAATAGTGGATAGCGCCCCTTACTTCGTCGTCACCTACCACGGACTTTAAACTTTGATATTCATGAAAACTTTCACTCTGTGGTATTCGGCTATTCTTTTTTAATAAACTTTTTTATTTAAGCAAGTATTTAGTAGTTTTAGTTATTTATGTTTTCTCACAGACATCTGAAAACATTTCGTTATTTATCTACTTAAAATAAAAATAAATTTATTTTTCTCCATTATTTTACAATAACAAAACTGTGGACCTCTCAGTAAGCAATTTGATATTCTCGCGTTGGGAGTGGCCACGCTGCTTCCGAGGGTAACAAATTAGATATTAACCTTATTTTTTAAAATAATGAGAAAAGATAAATAAAAGTGAAATTTATCTATTTCGTTAAGTACCTATAATTCCTACAAAACAATATTAGTTATTTTATGTACATAAAAGAACATTACAAACACATTAAGGTGGCTTTCCACCTCTGGTGACTACAGAGTCGCGTAGGTTTTATTATTGGCAGAGGTAAGCAATCTTAAACTGACCTGGTGGGCTGCTTGTGACAGGCTAACGGCTGTGCGCTTAAACTTTTTAAGACCTATAGTTAAAGTAGTATCCTGGTAACCTAGGCTTGGTTGCCTGGTCTAACCCAGTTTCGAACATTCCGATTTTTCTATCGTGTGGGTTGTGAAGTGGATTACCAACCCCATCAACCCTTGTGTCAGGGCTATTATTGAGCCGCCAAAGGCCCCTGACATGGCTCATATTACGACTACTTACTTACATCAGTAATTAGTAACCAGGACTAACGGCTTAACGTGCCTTCTGGAGCACGGATCATCTTTCTTTCGGATAATCAGGATCAGCCTGTAACAATCGTAACCAAACTAGGGATCACGAAGTAGTTTTGTGATTCCCGGGATTCGAACCCGGGACCTCCGGATCGTGAGCCTAACGCTCAACCAATGGACCACGGAGACCGTTGAAACATTCCAATATCCCAATTCGACAACGACGACGTTAACTTTACGAGTAAGTCGCGCGAATCTAAACGCCACAGAGTACCTACTTTTATAACTATAGTTATAACTACGTAGTTATAAGTTACGGATTAGTTTATAAGTTAACACACATTCTTAGAAACGTTTTTACAATCTGGCTAGGCCCTTGGATTTGATTCACGGGGTAGATTTTCATATGGAAATATCCATAAGAAAATTTAGTTGTAGGTAATTTGGCAGACGCCTAGCTCAGCGCTGGTATATAGACTCCTGTGCTGTTGCCTATAGTTCGGTATGATTGGTGCAGGTATGCAGATAATACGTTTGAGCGAGGATCCATCTGTTGAGTTGTTCCAAGCTGACCACCCGTTCCTGTACATCCTGATGGGTCCCCGAGCTACCATTCTGTTTGTCGGAGTCTTCCGAGGTCAATGAAGAATGGAAGAATTATTTGATACCTGCTTTGTTGCAATATTATATCTATAAGAATCAGTAAGTACCTGCAAGCCAAGTTGCAAACGTTTTCACCTTAAAACGTTAACCCGTCTGAATTAAATGAACACCTTACGTCAAGAACGATGCATACTTGCGAGGTTTGAAAGACTTTGCTTGTGTTGCAGAAACACGTTCAATCAAAAAGTGTGCAACTTGGCTAACCCCCCCGATAAAACTGGTCATACGGTCATTTATATTTTCAGGTAAGCAAAACAAGGAACTAATCATTTTTGAGTATATTTTTTATAGGCTAATCTCACACAACACCGCGCACTTTAGTAGCAGACGGATGCATTGAAGCAGATTTTGTTGCGGCGTATCGCGCGGCGAGGCAGTGAGCTCGCTGTCCGCGCGGATTACTGCCTCGCCGCGCATATACAGCGTGTTAGTGACATCGAAACGCATACTAAGGGGGATGATTCAGACCATGATTCTGAGTTAATATCAAGTAGAATTTTCCGTCGCAAAATTCATGGTTTTTTTTTTAGTTTTTTTAAATTACTTACTTATTTTCAATTCTATAGGTACTTCTGCTATGGAAAATTCTTCCCTCAAAGTTTTCGTTACGATGTCACTAACACCCTGTATGCTACATACTAAAAAATACGCAGTCAGTATAAGTTATACGCGCTATAAAGCGGTTCGTCGTATTATTCGCAGTACCGCTTAACCACGCGTTCGTGTGTAAGGATTTTTAGGAATTAACAGATTACAAATCAATGCGATCTACAAACCGCTTCACCGCCAACCATCGCGTCGGTGTGCAGTGTCGTGTGAGAATAGTCTTAAAAGTTGTTTTTACTTTTGTTATAGATTCCTACCTACTTACAAACTTATATACTTATTTTTTGAGCACTGAAATTAAAACACTCTCGTGAAACACTATGATGTCACTGTTGTTTTCTTTTTAGTTATTTAATATTGCTTTGTTATCTTATAATTCGTCGCTGATGTCGCGAATTGACGTTTTTGCAATTAAGGCGAAACTGATTTGCACCTTTTTGCAATTGTCAATAAGACACTAATCACTTTAGCAAAACATTACAGATACGTCGGTGAGCAAAGTCAGGGACAAATAGCCAATAGGCTAGATATAAGAAATAAAATTATATAATAAAATTATTGATCCCACCGTTGGGCAAAGGCCACCCCTTGATTCTTCCACTCTTCTCGACTGCGCAATTCCGGCCAGACTTTTGGGCTGAAATCCTATGGTATGGTCCGTGTATATGTTTGTTAACGACTCTACGCATTTCTCAGAAACACTCACAAATCGTATTGCAGTAGGTAATTTTTTTGAATGAAGAATTATTAAACTTAGGGAATAGTGCAAAAATCAAAAAATAGTTTTGAAATTATGGTCAAAAAAGCATTATTATGAAAAAACAACAGCGTTGATGTCTTTTGTATGAAGGAAGCCCTTATTAGTGTTAGTAGGCAACATGAAACTGTTAGGTTGTTAATAGTACGTACAATTTTTTTTCCATATAGGGAATACAGCATGTGTCATAAAAAAAGTAATGTTATGGTCAAAAAGAGTTTCGTAATGATGATATTAAGGATAACAGTAAAATGAAATTATTTTATTGACCCAATCTTGCTATTCGACTACATGCTTTAATGGTATAATAAGTAATATCATAAAAAAAATATCCATATTAATTAAGTATCATGTCGCAGTGGGTATACCGCATTACGTATACCTGTATATTATATTGTTATAAGTATACTTATATAAAATATAAATAAAAAAAAACAAATGAAAAAAAAACATTAATTGAATGATTTGATTTTTGTGGTGTGAGCGTATCGTTTTTGATTTTTAATATGAAAAATATATTTTTTAATCTACTAATGATATCACGCCATATTACTACCTACTAGGTATTACGTTCCGCTTACTCAACTTTTATTTACTGTTTTATGAAATTAAACCGACATGCTTTAATTCGGTACCTATTTAATGTTATAATAATTAAACTACTTATACATTCCTTGAATTTTTAGAACAATTAAAAATCTTTCAAATTTAAAATAGACAAGTTTATTTTACTCTAGACAGACATTGGTGCTAATTCCTGTAAATACCATCTAATTTAATTTTAGGTTATATCTGTCATTTTCTTATCCGCCGAAAAGGAAAGGGATGGGTAATCGACAAGCATAAAATTTATGGAACACACGTCAATTTTAAGCACAAATCTAAAACAACCGTCTAAAAATTCGCCCGGGTTATTCATTTATTTACTCATTCTTCCTAAAATTAAGAGCTGTCAATCATCCGTCCCTTTCCTTTTCGGCGGATAAGAAAATGACAGGTATAACTTAAAGTAAAATTAAGAGATGTCTGCAGGAATCGGGGCCATTATTAGTTATCTACTGTTATCAAAATGTCATGATCTTCTACCACGTGGGTTGTGAGGTGGTATTATTTAGCCGCCAAAGCCCCTGACGTGACTCAAGTAACGACTACGTACTTACATCAGTAAGTAGTAACCGGGACCAACGGTGCCTTCAGTTAACGTGCCTTCCGAAGCACGGATCATCTTACTTTCGGACAATCAGGTGATCAGCCAGTAATTTTTACAAAGTGATTTTTGTGATTTGTCTCCACCGGGATTCGAACCCGGGACCTCAGGATCGTGAGCAGAACGCTCAACCACTGGACCACGGAGGCCGTTAGACTATTTAACTTTGCAGTCTCTAGTTTTTGCCAGAAACCGTGCAAATAACTCGCATCAAATGAGTTGCATTTCAGTCGACTATTTGTTATTGTAGCAGAGCTGACCGGCCATCAAGCGTTTCAATGGCTTCGCTAGGTGCACAAACACATGAATACTTACAAAAACATAGTCTTAACTTTACTCATCAACAATAGGCCATATTACATAGTGATGTATAAGTATAAAGGTATCTATTGGAAATTGCAATGGCCTCATCATCGGTCTTGACGAGAAACTTACTTATATATCTATGTGTTCCGAAGCACTGAGGAGCTTGGAACGAAAGTTATTACTCAGGGACGGTACTGAAAAGTATCGGCGTTCGAAGGACGTAAATACGATCCCGACGACCCGATTACTCTAGTCATAGAGGTGGCCAATCAGCTCGCGACACTAAACACTTCAGAACCCCGATACAGGGTCGATTAATTCTTTCAAATATTCTTCTTCTCAGACGACGCCCTGAGCCGAGGTTCGCGCCCAACTGGGCACCCTCACGCCTGTTGTCTTAATTTTGTACCGGGTGAACCCTCAGCGCTTCCTATTTGTCCGGCCAAGTAGTTAATGCCATCTGCGGCAAAACGAAAGTTATTGAATATTCATCGATCGTACCTCCAACCTACCCAAAATAATACATTCACTGTTCTTATGTAGGTCTCCCTACCTCATATTATTATTTTATGATAGGATTCACTAAACAAGTTGCTACTAAGGTAGGAACACTGAAAAAAAGAACTATCTTGCAAGTATTTATGCATAGCAAAAGTTTTGAACACGCAGTTTGCTTCAAATTTTGTCAGTCGTAAATTTTGTGTTGAACTGTCCTTGGTAATAAATAATTTTAAAAGTCGCTTTATGTCTAAACTTTCGTTTAAAATGTCTTACTTATTAATTAGACAGCTGCACAATGAAGTACGTATACATCAAAGTTATATTAGGAAAAAAAGTAGGTAGGTATTGTTCTGGTAAATTAATCAAGCTTGTAAACCAACACGTACTAAGATTTATTTGAGTAGAATTTGTAGGTACAACAAAATTTCAATTAAGTAATCTTGCAAAACGCTAGTTTGAAAATAAATCTCATTATCGTATATAGCTAATTTCCTACATGGTGTATTAATTATTCTCATTAACTCAGTTCTGAGTATTTGCTTTAGAGCTAGTGGAACAGAAAACATTTTCAATCGTTATGGCTAGTTTGATCCGCAGTTTGATAACGTACCTCGGTCAGTCCGCTCGCGACCCGCCATGCTTCCGCGGGGCTCTCTCAACCAACATATTCGCCGGTAAAGTCACATGAACTTAATTAGCGTCAACATAAAACGCACCCACAGTGAATCCAATGAATTATTGTTGCATACCTACCTGTAATCAGGCATGACGGCAAACAGTATTAGATTGCAGATTTTGGTGTGTCTACTTACTGTAGAAGCATGTGTATACAGTTTCAATATTCCAACATATGATCAAAGATATCAGAATCCGCATACAGCAGAACACCACGAAAGATGGTTAGTAGCAGCGCACAGCATGCTATGTCCGTCTTATCAGAACCACCATTGGTTATCCTGTCCAGTGTTTTTCAGTAACTCTGCTGTAAACAGTGTTAAGCAGCGTAGTGATCCGAGTGATGTGACAAGAAATCTTCATCAACTGCTACAACAAACATATAAGCCGGTACAAGATAATGTAAGGTCTGGATTAAACTTGAATCCTAATTTAGTACAGCAACCTCTAATGACAAACAATTTGCAAAACTCATGGTATCACAGCTTAATACAAAGATTACAGCATCAAATAGAGAACATAATGCATGTAAATAAGAATGGACTTTTAAAGAATGCCTTACCTATGTATAACTACAATCCTTTGAAAAAAAGCAATGATGAATTTCATTTTCCATTGGAAGATATTAAAAGAGAACTACATAGGAAACAAAAGATGACTCAGCTTCTACCTAAACTGAACAAGTACGGTAGTGACAAGAATACAATTGCTACAAGAACGCTTAATCGTAAAACAAGAGAAACTGCCACAACATCTGTACCCATTATGAACTCTGTAACACATCCAATGATAGTTCATAGCATAGCGAGTATGGTACAAAGAAAACGTGACCCAAGCGGGAAACGTCTTTTAAATTCTGTAACAGTGAAGTACACTGCTACGACTGTTCCATTTAATTTCCAAAGGGCTCGTAGAACAGAAATGTCAAAAAATATTGAAAAGAATGATAACATTTCAAAGCGCTACGAAAAGGTTTTGTCGTTAAAGCCATCGAAAATTGAGGAAGCAGGCACAACCTCTGTATGCGTTATTTCCGAGAAATACGTTGCGACTTCAATGAGCACTTTAAAATTTAGTATGATTTCAGAAAGTCCTGGAATAGCACGATTTGATTCTGAATCGTCCTTAACAGTTCCACCTTCGACCAGTTCACCAGTAAGCGAAGCAACATTCACGTCAAAAGATCGGCCAACAACAGAAATAACTCAATCAGTGTCTAAAATATTTCAGAAGGTTGAAGCACTGCAAAGACCTGTTTCTTTGCCAATACATCCGATTTATAAACATCCATATTTGGACGTGCAAGAAAAGTATTTGCAAAAACTTGATCACTTTGAACACAAATTTTATACGGTAAGTATGTACATTTTATTTGTCATAAGTGGTTTAATCATGTAGGTAGGTGCTTAGATCTTTATTATCCAAATGTTAAGTAAGTAAATAACATATCAACCGAATCAATTAGCTTCTCTAGCTTGTTATGGTTATTTAATACAACTTACGTCGATGTCAATCAATTTATTTGTTCATTATTTAAAAGTGAAATCGATGTTAAAGTACCTAACAGGTCTATTTGAATCAATTTTACTGTAGATAAATTTACTGCCTTGCCTATTGGGTTTATTTTGTCAATGATCTTGATATCATGGGTTAGTGATCTGGTGAACCACTAAGATTTGTCTGTCTTTAGTCATATGATCAATAAGCAATAAGCGTAATCACGTAGGTATGTCTCATTAGACATACCCCGGTGGGACATTTCCCACCGGGGTAAGCAGAGACTATGGAATTCCATTTGTTTCGATTTGGACTCACTTCTCTTACTTCCTCCGAATTCATGCCGGTTTAGTGTCCTTTAGAGTAGATCGTATTAATAAACCTTTGCTAAGAACATCTCCACTTTGGCCAATGCCAACCCTACACATAAGTGTAGTACTTATTACATTAGAGGAATTCGAAAACTACCTATTTGTTGGCAACAATAGGGCTAAGTTACGCTAAGTATCTATTACGCTATTAGAAGATAATTGTTCATACATGTAATTGAGATCGCAGACGTTACGTAACATAAAGCTGTGTCCACATGTGTAGATACCATCTCCAGACTGACGGTCTCCGTGGTCCAGTGGTTGAGCGTTGTGCTCACTATCCGGAGTTCCTGGGTTCGAATCCCGGAGGGGACAAATTACAAAAATCACTTTGTGGTCCCTAGTTTCGTTACAGGCTGATCACCTGATTGTCCAAAAAGTAAGATGATCCGTGCTTCGGAAGTCACGTTAAGCCTTTGGTCCCGGTTATTACTTACTGATGTAAGTACGTAGTCGTTACATGAGTCACGTCAGAGGCCTATGGCGGCTCAATAATAACCCTGACACCAGAGTTGATGGGGTTGGTAATCCATCTCACAACCCACACGATATAAGAAGACTCGATCATCATCTCCTTAGACGTTATCCTGTTTTTCACAGGGTCCGCTTACCTAACCTGAAGATTTGACAGGTAGGATATTTTTTACAGAAGCGACTGTGTATCTAACCTTCCAACCAACCAAAGCCAAGGAAAAACCTGTCCAATACATGTTAGGTCACATACCTCCGTATTTCTCGGCAACGTGGGCGAGGCAAATGATAATCATTTATGCTTTTAATCTCAAACAACACACCAAAGGAGGTACGATCCTATTGTAAGTTACAAGAAAAAAATATATTGTTGAATTTTCAGACAACGTTTACGAAACTATCGTCCATTAGTCCAGCCGATAGGCGTGAAAACGGAATAAGCTTTGTGGAGTCTGGTTTATTCTTGTACCTGATCCTGACTGCATTTTCTATGGAGGTGGATCCGAAGACAAGAACAGAAATAGAGGAGACACTCGCGTTGCCCGCTTCTGATAAGGTAAAGTAACAAAGGATGCACTTAACATACGATGTTGACGATCCGATTACTGAAGCCATAGAGGCGGACGATCAGCTCGCGACAACAAACACTTCAGGACCCCGATACCAAGTTCGTCGGCGTGGTTGTCGTTTTCTCTCTTTCAGCGCTTAACGGCTTCCGTGGTTCGGTGGCTGAGCGTTAGGCTCGCGATCCGGAGGTCCCGGGTTCGAATCCCGGTGGGAAAATAACACAAAGTAGGTACTTTGTGATCCCTAGTTTGGTTAGGACATTACCGACTGATCACCTGATTGTCCGAAAGTAAGATGATCCGTGCTTCGGACGGTACGTTAAGCCGTTGGTCCCGGTTACTACTTACTGATGTAAGAAGTGGACATGAGTCATATCAGGGGTCTTTGGCGGCTCAATAGTAACCCTGACACCAGGGTTGATGAGGTTGGTAATCCACCTCTCAACCCACACGAGAGAAGCGCTTATCGCTATCGGCACAATCGAGTCGATTGATTATTTCAATATAATCGACCTGAGCCGACGTTCACGACTAACTGAGCACTCTTAGACCTGTCGTTTAAAATTTTATATCTTTTTTTTTTTATTTTATTATGGGTGAGAGCCATTCGTCCATGCAAGTAGTTAATGGCATCTGAAACAAACCGTATAAGTACCTTAAATTGATATAAAAAATCCTTTATGATACTAATCACCAGGGGCCTGTTTAATAAAACTTACAATTGTAAATTACAATGACAATTTGATGTACATTGCGGAGTGTGTGATCACGAATATTTTGCAGTTTCATATTAGCTACGCAATAAACATCAAATTGTCGTTGTAATTTACAATTGTAAGTTTTATTAAACAGGCCCCTGATTGATTGAAGGAAGGCATACAAACACGCTTGTCATTCTAATAAGGGTGGGCAAACATTCAGTCTTTCTGTTTTTGTCTTACAAGAAACCATAATGGGGTGCCACCCCATTACTTACGTATGAAGTACCTACTAAGTATGTTCATGAATCACGTTAGGTTAGGTCGTTATCAGATCTATAAGTTAAGTACGTACCTATCTGTCTTTTCGAAGGCGTACTTACCCAACTTTTTTTGAGAGTCACATACGTACTTTTTGTCATAGTAGGTAAGTATTTACTAACCCGGAACCCGGGTAAGTACCCGGTTATTATTTGTTTTAAGTATTTGGGTGAATTTCAAAATGTCAAGTTCGGTGGCGAACTTTCATATAATTTTTTCGAACCCAATTTTTAACGAAAAAGTATTATTAAAGTTCGCCACCAAACTCGGCACATTTTGATATTCATCCATTTACTATTTACGTCATTTTATTCGTTTAGGAGAAACTGGATTTAATTCAATGGACTGTAAATATGCTGCCGAACTCAAGTGATACGCTCAAATTCCGGTGGTCATCGCGTCTGGTAGTCAACGAGACCATCCACTTGAACACTAAAGGCGCAGAAACTTTACGGCTCCATCTCGACAAATTCAACAGCAGGGAAACTTCCAACAAACTTATGCAGTACCTTAATCATTTGGTAAGATAACATAAGTGCCTATTACTTTTTTTTTGGTATTATGAATTGGAATCATGTGTTCCTTTTATTTATACCTAACAATGTGGCCTTTTCACACTCCGAATAACAAACAAACAACAAACACACCTCGAAATACAAAAAACCTCGTTTTAGACACTATACATTGACATTATTACTGTGTGACATCTGACGCCCGTACGACTGAAGACTAAAGTAAGTCCGAGGTGAGGTGAGGTAAAGGTTTACCTCAGCCGCTGGTCGGGAGCGGAGAGTTGCCGTTCTATACGTAGTACCTATTATTCCTTATTTTATGCTTTAGGTAGAAATTGATTCTGGTGGAGCTATGCGCGATACATTTGAAGAAGATGAGGTATCGGATGGTGTGCGCGCTGCCCTGTTGAGTACAGTGTATGTGCGCGCGCGCTGGCGGGCGTCCCCCACCTTGCTCAACGGCACGCGCGCCTTCCGCGACGCCGAGGGTGCGCCCGCGCGCACAGCACGCATGATCCGCATCAACGACATCGTGCAATACGCAGACTTGACCGAATGGGATGCTGAGGTATAAATACAATTATTTTTTTATTGCTATTTATTATTTTCTCGAAAATTATAATTAAGGACATGACAAACTTAACTTACTTACACTTTTTCAAGCAATATTTTTACCACTTCTAAATAATAATCAATTAGTTATCATAGGGAATATAAGCAAAAATTAAGACCAAGTACACGAAAACCGACACAATAAATATGCAGCTGTTAAGTAAGTTAGCGAATTGTATCCAGTCGGAAGCAGCGCGCGCTCTCTCCTCTTTGGAAGAGCCGTCTTCCGTGAGAATATTTTTATTATCTGACAAATCGCTCGGGTCGAACTCTGTAAATACCACGTATTTGCCAGGCCCACTCGTCA
Source organism: Pectinophora gossypiella (assembly GCF_024362695.1). NCBI lineage: Eukaryota > Metazoa > Arthropoda > Insecta > Lepidoptera > Gelechiidae > Pectinophora > Pectinophora gossypiella. The sequence goes on from NC_065406.1 coordinate 7,968,737, forward strand.
CTAATCGCGTCACAGTTACTATCCATGTCGGCGCCGGCAGCGTCCGCCTTCTCAGGGACATCAATAACAATGTTTCCAAAATCGTTACTAGTGTTACAATCATTGAGTCCCGTACGAATAATAATATTATAGGAGTGTCAGCACTGTGTTTTGGAATATTGTATCCAATTTCGGTTAGAAATATAAAATGCCCGAACAGGCTAAAGCACACAATTATCAGCCTTATATTATCTTTCACGTCCAGAAGTAATGAAGTGAGTGTCAGCATTACTATGACGATAGACGGTACCACAACTATCGCCGCCGGACCCGCCGCCTCTCTCTTCATCAGAAACGTGTATTTCAGCATCGGGTACGTGCTATTGGGGCAACAGCTGTATTTTCCAGACAATCTCTCATTTGCCACATTTAACAGTTTCCATCCAGGTCCATTATTGTAGTCATCAAGAACAACAGGCTGCTTTTGGTAGAAGGTGTAATTTACCTGTTCTCCTGTATGCATCCATGACCCGAAATACATGGTGCAATTTTGAACATCATACGGCCATCGTCGCAACGAGATTCTGCATATGCCGGAATGCGCGAGGTGCGGCACACATGTCACCACCCCATCATTTGCCACCAGACAAGTCGTGTAAATACTGTCCGACTGGTATAAGGATGCATCTGCGTTAAATAAAGCCATTCTTGGCGTCCAAATTTCGTGGCTTTCTATTTGGATTTCTTTGATATCGCCGTAATTGGAGGGCGTCCACGATAAAAATTCGTCCTTCCATGTCATAGCCACCCAACTGTGTACTGTAAATGTTTCTTCCAAAGAATCGAAGCTTATGTATTTCAGTGCAAAGCGAACCTTGACTTGTATTGATGTTTTATGATCCTTAACCGGACGGTAGTCTGATTTGTAAGCACATAGGAGGTCTTGGTGTAATTTTCCTTCATCGTGGAGAGTTTGCTCGCGGTCAGCGGGACAGTCGCCACCAATGACACTGGCTACGATCAGCGCCCACAATGGAATCAACGCGCCTAGCTTAGTGCACATGTCGTTCAATACTGTGCAATGTTCGTTGTAGAATTGAATGGGGCCTGTTGCGCTTGGCTGGTCAGTAAATTCAATACGCCTAGCCGCCCCCAAAGATAACGCTTATGATACAGAACAAATGATGGTGTCGTGTCGTGTAATTTGATGCCGCTATTGTCATAATTGTAATATCGTAGTGTTTCTGTCGATCATTACCCTTAGGCTTGTTTTACATGATTTTGCAGGCGGTAGAGATTCAGTACTCGACGCCTGGTTTAAGTCTATTGGTTCTGGTGCCTCGCGGGCCGTCGCTGCGAGCTTTAGCGGGATACATGTCCACCGCCGGCCTCCGACCCGTGTTCAACAAGATGCATTCCATGAGGGTGGCTATCACTTTACCCATCTACACTCTACGCATGACGTTGCTGCTGCCTAACAAACTTCAAGCTGTAAGAAACTATACTTAATTATTGTTTTAAATAGGTATCTTGGTAGGTATTACACTCGTAACGAGGACTGTTTGCGATATAAGACCATAATAATGTGTTATCTTAATTCTCGTAATTTTAATTTAGGTAGTAGGTAGGTACCTACATTAACGTCCCTTCTGTATGACGGATTCGTTATTTCTCTAACAAAATGGTGATTTAGTCTTTCTATCTTTAATTCTTTATTGGTGCAATCATGTGTACAAAGGTTCTTATCTCTGGAATCGAGCCTGTTGGAGCTTGAATTTACTCGCTAGCCTCAACCACTAGATCAAGGAGGCAGGGTTAATGAAAGGAGGAAGTTGAGTTTATAAGTATTCGCTATTTATTTGTATTTTTGTATGTCGACTTTAGATGGGCATTTCACGAGTGCTCGAGATAAACAACGACACAGCTCCGACGGACCTGCGATTGTCGCATGCGGTGCAACGGCTCATGTTTTGGGCGGAAGCTGGACGGAACGCGTTCAAAGATGACGGTAAAATCATAAAATAAGTACCTTGCTTAGATAAACAAGATAAATAACCTACCTATATGTCGGCAAGCCGTAGAAATCGAATTGAATACCTGAGAGATTTCGTCTTTTTTGTACCGAAATAGATACGCTATAGTGAAAACTCACGGCGGCTTTAATCGGTATTGGGGTAAGCAGATCTACAAATCGTAAAACTGAAATTTTAGAAACAAATTTTCAGAAGCGGATAGAAATTTTGAGCATAATAGTAACAAAGTTAATGTTTTGCCCCAGGTATCGAATGGGACGATCCACCTGAGATGGAGCTAATGGTGGACAGGCCGTACCTATTCTTCGTACGCTGGCACAACGTCACAATTATGAACGGCAATTTTGTTTTATAATGTCTTTTAACTTAGATATTTACTGACTAATACATAAGTAATCAATACATCCACTGTTGTTTTACTCTTACATACACACATAAACTCACGCTTATAGTCTTTAAAGGGGTGGGCAGAGAGACGAGCGATAACTTCTAGCGAGTTTTGATAACGCGACTTCTTGCCAAGTAAGTAGTTAATGCCATCTGCGGAAATCTACAATAAGTCACGTCAAAAAAAATGATGACGCGATATTCTAAACTGGAAATACTTAGTGATTGTTTTACTCATGTAGAGTCAAACGGGGTGCACTGTAGCTTACCTATTATTTAGAATAGGAAGTTTTATCTCAATTTAAACGAAGACACCTACCGATCTTTGAAGCAAAAAAATAAAAGATTACTTGGCACCGTTTTAGTTTCTGCTGCAACACGCAATTCGTAATATGAAATGTGCCAAGTTTTGAATCGATCAGTTTTGTTACGATGGAGTCTGTGGATGAAACATAGTAGGTAGGTTAGGTATAAGGTAGGTATCTAAGTACCTACTCAATTATAAACACCAAGGCTTTCTTAATTATAATATTTAATTTAGATGGATATTTTTATTATATTCTACATCATCCTTACAAACATCTGGCAAGATTGAAACAAGCTACCGACTATATGTTACCTACTTACACGTTCAAATCTTTACGAAGTTTGAGGAAAAGATTGTTTGTATACGTACCCACTGATTAAATTCCTTTATCTAGGATTATAAATATAGTACCTACATATATACCTATGTTTATGCGTACGATAATAACTGGCAAAAGCGATAGGGTATTACTTGTCTTATTTTAAACATAATTTTAAGCAGTTCTCTGAAAGACACAGAAACAGCCATGTATTGTATGGGTTGCGATGGGTGTAATACCTAACTACCACGAACTTTTTATTCCCTGCTGCGAAGGAGGAGGTAGGGGAAAGGTGTGCAAAATGATCCCTCTAGAGAAAGGTGTGAAAATAATCTCTCGGGAGAATGCTTACTATATCGAAAATATGAAAGTAAGAGCCAACGTTAAAGGTTGTTTGGATAAGTCATTTAAGTTCTAGTGTACTACCATTCTATTATTTTTTTGGTTGCTATATTTTCAGTTTTATTAAAGAAGGATCATTTTATAGACTTGGGTGTACAAAGCGATCCCTGTAGTAGAGTCAAAATGATTAAAATATTTAAAAATAAATTTAGTTATTTAGTTTTAATTAAATCTCAAACGCAGCGTGGGGGTGTTCTTTAAAATCCTACAATTAAATTGCCTATTCTTTAAATCCTAACAATACTTTCCATAGGTTTAATTCACATGTATGCAAAGTATGTATTTGGGATATGCATATACATATAGAGCGAACCGATTTGGTTTCGTAGTGATTCTAACCCCTTATACCTTATATATCGTATAAAGCAAAGCAATATACTTATTATTATTCTCTATGATATGATGATAGATAATAGACCCGAATTCTACTCATTTCAGTCATGATTAATAGGTAGGCATGTTATATACCTACATATTATTATATAATTTTATAATAATTTGGGCAGGTACCTATACACATTTACGTACCTACATATACGTACGTTCATACATATTTACGTGACTAAGCTCATTATATTGAATAAATATATAGAGGTTAATTATGGTATTAATTATTTATATTAAAATATATGCATATTTTTATACATTTTTATAATATTCTTCTGAATTTTAAAGACGTGGGTGCTCTGTCTACTTGTGATGGATGTACCTGACTAACCCAATTGGAAATGTAGTCGTGAGCTGCTTATGTAGTTATTCCTTCTAAGAATAACTGTACTAAACTTATAATGGATATTATCACAAGAGCATTAAATAAATGTACATAATTTTACCTTGTCTCGTCTTTACCTATATTGTATTGTATTGCCTGAAATATTTTTATCTGCCATTGGACATCACAACTTATAGGCGCTCGCTAGTTCGAGTATCTATTCATGTTCAGATTTCTTTTTGCCGGTCACGTACAAAGTATGTTCATTAAAAACCTACTCGGAAAAATGCGAAAAATAAACAACAATGTTCTGTGATATACCTTTAGCGTTAGGAGTAGGTATTCGCTAATATAGTGCGACGTGGACGGCGGGTGGAAATAAAATTCCGTTATAACGTTCACACACTAAACGTTTATTGCACACGATACAAGACACGGCACAATAGACAAAAGCACAGAAGGAAAGTAAGAGAACAACTAGAAGAGTAAAGCACAGAAAGATAGACAAGCATAAAATATTACGAGCGTAAGCGCGAGAGATCTACGTTGCATACAAAGCGTCATGCACATTCGACAGCGGTGTAGCATAGACTGGTTCGCAGCGGCGGCCGGCGCGCGCGCGCCGCGCTCCAAGTGGAAGGAGGCGGTACGCGGCGCGCGGGCGGCGCGCAACCTGCCTAACTAGTTTAGCGCGCGGCGCGTAAATATCTAATAACAAAACTCGGTACGCTTGTCTGTTCGTAAACTGATTTTGTACATATCTAAATTATTATTTTAACTTTTACTTTATAATTTTGATGTTTTACAATAACTTTAACATATCGTTTATTTAAATAAAACTATATATATATTTTATTATTTCTATTTATACACTGTATAATATATATGTATATGTTTGTTTTAACAATTCTAATATATTAATTTATATAAACAAATATAAAATGCAAGGACACATGCTGTATACTAGAATTCCAGTTATTCCAGACAAAGGACAGATTTGGAATTCCATACCTTTCATGTGGGATTGTGAAATCGCCACATCACCCCCCTCCAGAGACCTTCCTAAGGGCGATAATAGTCGGGGAACCTTACCCTACGGCCTGATCGAGTCCTGATAATGTTTTCTTCGGTGTTGGAGGATTGTGTGTCAGTGTGTGTGTATGAATGTGTGTGAGGTATGTATGGTGTATCTGCCTCGGTATCAGTGGTGCGCAGTATATAGGCCGGCTTAATACGGTCTATGGATACCGTCACCTTTTTACCTCTGACCATAATTTTTAAAACTTTTGGTCCTCGCTCGACAACCTCGTGAGGTCCTGAGTAAGCAGGCTTCAGTGATCCGCCTACAGTGTCATCCCGCAGGAAGACATGGGAAGCTGTAGACAAGTCTTTAAACACAAATGTTGACCGATTGTTGTCGTGCCGTGAACCTGGTGTAGGCTTCAACTCCCTGACGAATTGACGTAGGCGAGACAGGTAGTCGGTCACATCTATGGTGTCCATGGGCTGTGAGCTGAAAAATTCTCCGGGGAGACGAAGAGGCTCGCCGTAGAGCAATTCCGCTGATGAGGCCTTCAAGTCTTCCTTGAAGGAACTGCGAATGCCTAACAGGACCAAAGGGAGCGTCTCAACCCAACTCTCGCTAGCGTGGCAAACTATAGCAGCCTTCAGTTGCCTGTGGAACCTCTCGACGAGGCCGTTGCAGGCCGGGTGATACGCTGTAGTTCGCCTGTGCTGAAAGCCTACCATTTGTGACAGGTATTTGAACAGGGAAGACTCAAATTGACGCCCGCGATCCGACACGATGTCTGTGGGACAGCCGAAGCGTGAAATCCACCCACTCAATAAGGCCTTAGCCACTGTCTCGGCTGTCATGTCAGTCAATGGTATCGCCTCAGGCCATCGTGTAAAACGATCGACGGCGGTGAGACAATAGCGATATCCTTGGGATAATGGCAAGGGACCGACCAAGTCAATATGGATGAAGGAGAATCGCGCCTGAGGTAATTTGAAATTGCCGAGCTTTGAGTGGACGTGTCTATTGATCTTAGAACGCTGGCATGCCAGACAGGTACGTACCCACTCACGACAGTCCTTCCTAACGCCAGGCCATACGTACCGTTCGGCGACAAGTCTGGCAGTAGCATTTGAGCCGGGGTGGCTCAGGGTATGCAGACTCTCGAAGACCTGACGCCTAAACTCCTTCGTGACGAAAGGTCGTGGTACGCGTTCCTGCACGTCACAATATAACTCCACGTGAGTACCTGGCAGCCTTACTTTTCGCAATTGTAAGGAGGAACAATTGCTCTCCAGTAGTTCCTTCAGCTCGCAGTCCTCCCGCTGTGATATCGCAAGATTCTCCAGGTTAATGGGTTGCGTTATCTCGTCGACGCGAGACAGGGTGTCGGCAACCACGTTATCCTTACCCGAAATGTGCCTAATATCGGTGGTGAACTGCGAGATCAGGTCAAAATGACGAAACTGTCTAGGTGAGCAATTGTCCTTCCTTGTGTGGAAGCTGAAGGTGAGAGGCTTGTGGTCCGTATAGATCACGAAGTCTCTCGCCTCAAGCATGTGGCGAAAATATTTAACGCTCTCATAAATAGCGAGTAACTCGCGGTCGTAAGCTGAATATTTCTGCTGAGAGGGGCCCAACTTCCGCGAAAAGAATGCCAAGGGCTGCCAATCCTTACCTTTCAACTGCTGCAAAACGGCTCCGATACCTTTATCCGAAGCATCGGTGACCAGTGCAAGCTTGGAGTCACACTCAGGGTGAGCTAGCATGGCAGCCTGACTTAGGCCATCCTTACAAGCCTGGAAGGCTTCATGCTCACATGAGGTGAAATTCACTGGTTGTGATCCTTTGACCGACCCAGTCAGCAGCTCGTTGAGGGGTGCCTGGTGTTTAGCAGCATCTGGGATGAACCTGCGATAAAAATTCACCATTCCCAGGAACCTACGTAACTCCCGTACGGTTTTCGGGGTAGGGAAGTCCTGGATAGCGGCAACCTTCGACGTTAAGGGCTTAGTTCCTTCCGCAGAAATAGTGTAACCCAGGAAAGTTACAGTGGGAACGCCAAATACACACTTCGCCGTATTGATCACCATGCCGTACTCCTGCAGCCTGGTGAAGACCTGTCGCAGGTGCTGCTCGTGCGTCTCCTGGTCTCTGGAAAATATTAAAAAGTCATCCAGGTAGGCGTAGGTAAAGTCCAGTCCACGGAGCATCTCATCCACGAAGCGCTGGAACGTCTGTCCGGCATTACGAAGTCCGAACGTCATGAACGGAAATTCGTAAAGGCCGAACGGTGTCGTAATGGCGGTCTTCTGGATGTCATTCGGATTCACGGGGATCTGGTTGTACGCCTTGACCAAATCGATAGTGGAGAACACGTTACAACCTGCGAGGCTGTGGGAGAAGTCGTGAATATGGCGAATTGGGTACTTATCTGGCACCGTCCTGGCGTTCAGCATGCGATAGTCACCGCAAGGACGCCACCCATTGTCCTTTTTAGGGGCCAGGTGTAGTGGGGACGACCATGGCGACTCAGATGGTCGGCAGGTACCACTTTGTAACATCGCCTCAAACTCAGCCTTCGCAATCTTCAGCTTGTCAGGAGCCAACCTGCGAGGGGTACAAGATACCGGGGGACCAGGTGTAGTGCGTATGTGGTGTTGTGTACTGTGAGTAGGTGTGCGTTGTATACCAGATGGGCGAGTGATGTCGGGGAACTTAGCAAGTATGTTGTGGTATGTAGTGTTTCCCGATATGACCTTCACTGAAGAAACATTATCAGAAAACTTCGCAAGCAAAGCCGGGGTCGCGACAGTAGTATTGCTATCGATTAACCGCTGATTGCGAACATCCACAATAAGATTATAATGCGATAAAAAGTCCACTCCTATTATCGCCTTAGTTACATCGGCCACAATAAATCGCCAAGCGTAGTCGCGGCGCAAGCCTATATTGAGCACTAAATGTGCATATCCATACGTATGTATAGTCGAACCGTTTGCCGCACATAACTCGTAATTCGTTTTATGACGACGTTCTTTCAACGCGGAACGGGGAAATACACACAAATCACTGCCAGTGTCCACCAAAAACTGCATTTTAGTCCGTTGGTCCGTTACGAACAGGCGACCGGTACCTGGGCAATCGTCAGCCGCCATTATCGACTGCCTCGGTCGTTTCCCGCGTAGTCACACGGTTTCACGCACCTGTGCGCCTTCGGCCCGTACTTGCTGTGATAGAAGCAGACTGGATGCTTCCTGTAGTTGGACTGCGACCGGGTTGATGACGAACGCCTGCGATTCCGGCTCCGGCTACTGGATCTATCACTGGGACGCGATAAACGGTCTACCTTCGTCTGTAAAGAACAAACGAGACGCGTAAGCTCCGCTATCTGGCCGCTCATCGAGGTGGACGAGTCATCCGATGTACTGGCTCGCGATGTTGATGCTACTTGCGGGGTAGGTTGCACGACGTCGATGATAGTGTCCGCTAATTCCGCTACCTCGTCCAACGGCTTCTTTACCTGCGACGCTATAATCGACTGCACGCTGGTGGGGAGCCGACTAGCCCAGATGGTCCGCATGAATCCCTCGGGAACCTCTGGTCCGGCAAGCTGTTTGAGATGTCGCAGGAACTGGGAAGGTTTTCTATCTCCTAACTCCTCGCGGGTCAACAGCTGCATGACCTTCTTCTCCCGGGATGCCGAAAGACGTTTAATCAATTCCGTCTTAAGACGGGTATACTTATTGGTCATGTCCGGATCAGCCACTATGTCCTCGACCTCTGCAGCGTATAACGGGTCGAGACTACCTAATGTGTAGTGGAATTTGGTCGACTCCGTGGTGATATTTGCCAGCACGAACTGGCTCTCTAGCTGCGCGAACCATAAGCTCGGTTTTTGTGGGTAGAAGGGCGGTACGCGCACTCCGACGCGGTTAACTTCGCCCGACGTCCGCTGCTCACACTCAAAAAATCTGCCATCAGCGCTGCCTCCTGCAGCGTCGGTATCTGCACTCCTCCTCGGTTCACTCATGGCGTGAATGTTTGGTGGTCACCAATTTAGCGTTAGGAGTAGGTATTCGCTAATATAGTGCGACGTGGACGGCGGGTGGAAATAAAATTCCGTTATAACGTTCACACACTAAACGTTTATTGCACACGATACAAGACACGGCACAATAGACAAAAGCACAGAAGGAAAGTAAGAGAACAACTAGAAGAGTAAAGCACAGAAAGATAGACAAGCATAAAATATTACGAGCGTAAGCGCGAGAGATCTACGTTGCATACAAAGCGTCATGCACATTCGACAGCGGTGTAGCATAGACTGGTTCGCAGCGGCGGCCGGCGCGCGCGCGCCGCGCTCCAAGTGGAAGGAGGCGGTACGCGGCGCGCGGGCGGCGCGCAACCTGCCTAACTAGTTTAGCGCGCGGCGCGTAAATATCTAATAACAAAACTCGGTACGCTTGTCTGTTCGTAAACTGATTTTGTACATATCTAAATTATTATTTTAACTTTTACTTTATAATTTTGATGTTTTACAATAACTTTAACATATCGTTTATTTAAATAAAACTATATATATATTTTATTATTTCTATTTATACACTGTATAATATATATGTATATGTTTGTTTTAACAATTCTAATATATTAATTTATATAAACAAATATAAAATGCAAGGACACATGCTGTATACTAGAATTCCAGTTATTCCAGACAAAGGACAGATTTGGAATTCCATACCTTTCATGTGGGATTGTGAAATCGCCACATACCTTCCAATAACAAAGTAATAACTATACATAGTAAAATGAAAGTATGTCCACTGTATATTAGGCGATTCTCCAAAAAGCCTAGGCGAAAACATATTGAGTCGCTAGTAATACCTACCTGTATACCAAGAACGAAAATCTGTATTAAATGGGAAAATTAGGAGACTTCAGTGTAACATACTTATTTTCCAATGTTTGAAGCTATTTATTTTAAGAAACAATTAATAGCTATCTAGTTCACTCTTAACAGACATCTTATCACCATTTCATAAAATGTTTTTAAATAAATAAAAGCCAATAAAAATTAAAACGAAATAAGTTACAAATATATATTATGAGAAAAACATAAATATTTAAATGTATAAAAATATTTTACGTGAAGAAACAATTCTAAAATATCTTACTTTAGGCTTACATTTTTAAAAAAGTGCGTGGGTGTCGTAAATTGTTAAGAAGTCAGTTCCTCATTTCTCTTACAGTTACATTAGACTAGTTGTGAATACTTCATGTGTATTTTGGAATACTGCTTCCTGCAAATAAGAAAAAAATGAAATTAAAAATAGATATGAAAATAGCATAGCTGTATACCAGTCCTTGTGGGAAAATAAATTAAACGAACTATCATTAGAGAGCCTATAACTAATCATAATGGTATACTCAATAATAGATTAGTATTATGTTATGCAGATATTTATTAGGATAGAAATTTATTAAGTGAAATTACAATTTAACACTGTTTCTTGACACGGTCGTTATAAATACTCGTTGACTAGTACCATAACATTATAATACATAACAGTTAGCCCATTTGGTCAAACATGTGGACATCATAATTATTATTATCCATATCTTACATCAAGCTACACTAAATGCCTATAGGATTTAGAAAGAGCAATGTCTTTATCATGATTGAACTTCACACAGTTCCAACATTGAGACTAGAGTAATGCATTATTCAAATGTATTATTCATAATTTTGCACAGACATTTTCCTTGAGCAAATGGGCTAAGTATCGAACTAAGCTAGCAATGTAGGTATGCGGATGTACAATGTAAGCTTGAACAACTTTCATTAAGTTAAACATTATATCAGTGACTAAGTATCTTACTAATCACACACAATTTGTCATTTAATTAGTATATATGTCAATAAAATTTTAACAGTGTAATAATAGGTACAATATATTGAAATGATGTGGCGAATGCAATTTTTACACAAGCAATTGGTACCTATTATATAAAATTGGACATTGCAAATATTTTTCCTAAATAACATTAATGAACCTCTCCATTCACATCTAAAATACAAAACAACTAGCATAACTTCTTATGACACTAAAATTAATCTTAAGTGTATCAATATTGATTAAAACAAATAAAATACTAGAGTTAAGCTTTGTCCAGCGACTTCTACATGACGGCATCAACAAACATCATTTTTAATTTACCACCAATCCGTAGTATTATATAGTTTATGTTACTGAAGGTGGAACAATTGCTTATTGTAATGGTGGAATCAATTTACCCAGAAACTATGAAACTAGACTAAGGATGTCCTTGTAACATCTAGCATTCTAGTAGTCCAGTTTCTAATTCTTACACTTTTTATACAATCTTATCTATCTCATAAGTTTTGTTTGGTCATTAACTAGACATTGCTATGCTAAAATAGACACAAATAAAGACACATTTTCTTGTGGTTGGCTGATTTACATTGGTTTCTTATAAAGTGCATTATATACCTAATGTATTTGCACTAATATTCATGGAGAGCAATTTGCATATCACTTGAAAAAGAGAAGTTAATTAATACACATTTATAAGCCTATTTAAAAATAATTAAATAATTTGGACTAATTCTATCAATGAAATAAAAACATAATAGTGATCCACAATTATTGATATTGAATGAGATCACTTTGCACAGAGTTACTAATTGAATTTATTAGGCATGGAATGTTCACACCTCAAATGTAATTTCATCCTTATACACTTTCCAACCAGCTTTTATTAAGTTTGGTAATAAAAATGACATAATTGTAGACGATAGGTACAATACATTCATTGCATTATTTAACAGTAACAACATTTTAAATATGTTTACACTAATTCACAAAATTTGTTATAGCATGTGAATAGGCATTTGAAAGTTCAACATTGTGACTTTCCGTTCTAAAAAGCAAAGTTTGTTCTTGTCTAAAACATTTGGGATAATTTGTTAATTGACTTATTGATTGAAGAAATAAAAAATGCAAGTTTATTTATTTAAATTATTATATAGTAGCTAAGAGGCCTCTTTTAAATAGGGGTGCAAATAATAATTAGGAATTTTTATTTCTTTATTTACATGAAACAGCTAGGGCAATTCTTCAATATTTACCTACTTTGATAATCCCGTTATATTGAGTCCATGAAACAAATGACAACATGAATATAATTAGACACTTTACAGTAAAATAATCAATAACTGTGTACCAAAGCCCATCTCCACCGTCTTAAGACTAAAAAGTGCTCTTACTTAATTGGTGTTATAGAATGGCTCATTTTAAACACCACACATAGTGACAAGCTATCATGTAATAATTAATGCCCAATTAGCTCTGCTGAGTATAATGCAGTGTAAGGTGTTACATAATATTTCACTTTATCTTAGCACATAGGTATACCTTGCTATCAGTACATGATTACTGTGGCCAGTTTATAACTTTTCATGAAGGAATCCTATCTAATTTAGATTAGATACTGACAAATTAGAGTAACACAAGAAAACTAATGTAACTCGATAATACTTAGTATCTTTTTTACAATAAGCAACAATTATTAAACTAAAATATGGTCTTGATTCATAACCAAGACATTATTAATTAATTGTGATGCAAAGGCGGAAATGAATCAATTACTCTTATTATTTGAAGAAAATTATTTAAATAAGTAGGAAGTTTTAACTATCTATGTAATGTAAGATAGTTCCTGTTGAATCTGATTTGTGTTTGTAGGTATCATCTACAAAGTGTATTAATGAGAAATTCCATAGTTAACCCCACCTGTGTTGAGGCCTGTATTTTCGGAGGCGCCGGGCGGCGGCGGCATAGCGATGGGCGGCGCCTGCTCGCCCGTCTTCCGGCCTTCACCACTCGGCTGCACCGTCACCGCCTGTACGCCTTCGGAATCGTCGCGCTCGAGTGTGTGATAGTCGCCAGACTCTTCAGGTGGACGAGGCTTGCATTTGCCGCAGCAGCAGTTGCAGCAACAACACAGACAGCAGCAGAAGTAGCACCCGGTCAGAATGCCGCATACAACGAACAGCGCCTTGCACCAAGTGCTCGTCACCACGAAATAGGCGTTAACGTTCTCTTCCCCGAATTGTTCGGCTATGTAGAGCCCTAGGGAGCCATAATTGTCGTAAATGTTCCTTTTTGTGGCGTCGCTGAGTATTGTGTGGGCTCGGTTCACCTCTTTGAATTTCTCTGAGGCTTCTGGATTGTTAGGATTTTTATCGGGATGGTATTTTAACGCCAATTTCCGATAGCTTTTCTTGACTTCGTCTTGTGTTGCAGTTTTGGGGACTTGAAGTATTTGGTAGAGACTGTCTCCTGCTGTTGATAGTTTCCTCTTGTCCATGGTTGTATATTGAATATCCTAACAAACAATAAACACTTTGTATTACTGCAAAACTATTGAAATACGAATTTTCCTAGTTCTACAAAAATCCAAGCAAGACAAGACACATACATAGGATTGACAGTGTGGCCAACAGGATTATTAAAAAAACTGCTGCGCTGCATTCAGCAGTATTATGCAGTATTCGCACAAGACATATATATCATTATTTTATATTTATTTTCTTAATTCGTAAATATTATGAATATAATGTTAAATCTAAATCGATTTAAAATTTCAGAATTTGCAGAATATTTCAAATGTTCACGTTCACACTCATCGTTCATAAATAATATTGACAGAGATCAGAGAGCCATTAACAAAGACCTTGTATAGAATAGACGGATAATATTTTAGAGTGACGATCAAACTATCACAGCTCTCTTTCTTCCCTATGGCAACAATCTCTGTGGAAAAAAGAAACAAACATAGACAAACACCGCTGTCTAGAACGTCAGTGTTTACCGTTTTGAGATGTTGTGGTAGTCAGCTGGATACCAAACCTGCCGTTAGTTTTTTGGTGTTTTGGGACATTATTTTAAATTTTTATATAAACAATCTGTGAAATAGTTATTCATTATGAACCATGGCTTGCGTAGCTATTGGTTGTGAGAGTAGAATGGGTGTTATAATGGAGAACGATCAAACAATGTCTCACCATGGGTAAGTTATCGACCACATAATACATGTTTGTGTGCAAGAAATACATTACCTGGTCTGGTTTTTGTAAAGTTTATTGAGCCCTAAACACGATGCAGACGCATATTTTCAGCAAAGCCGTCACATTTGTACAAATAATTGATTTCACATTTTACGTTAATCAGCTTTGACAGATCATGTACCCAAAGTATTATAAGTAGTGTTGTCCTTTGATATCGATAACATAATATTATGTTTGAATGTAACATCTACATGTTGCGTTATTCTATTCACGTTTAATTTATTTTTCGACCTGTTTCCGATTTGGATGAAGATTACATAAAGATATTGTATTTTCCAGATTTCCTAAATATCCTAATTTACGAAACAAGAAATTAAGAAACAATTAGATTCAGACCATGAAACGAGATAATTCTCTCTTCTGAAGGACGCCTTCTCCTTATTTAAGCCTGTGCTAATTACATTTCGATGTATCTTGCTTTCTATCGAGCAGGATACCAAACAAAAATATTACATAGAGATTAATATTTCAATACAATACAAATATTCTCTATTGCACAAAATAATTAGTATGAATAACTATTTTGGTAATTACCTGTGATTATTCCTTCTATAAATAATTAGTATGAATAACTATTTTTGTAATTACCTGTGATTATTCCTTCTATGTGCAATGTCTTTATCTTTGAACAATAAACTAATGATTTACACTGCAATATTGAAACCAATCTGGCTCTATGGAATCGCCCTATGGTCTACCGCCAGCAAATCCAATATACTAAGTCTGCAGAGGGTTCAGAACAATATCTTGAAGACTATATGCGCGGCGCCCTGGTTTATTCGAAACTCAGAGGTACATCAATACCTAGACATGCCAACGATCACAGAAGAAATTGAAAAGTACAACAAAAGGCATAAGGAACGGTTGAGTAACCATCCAAATCCCTTAGCAACTATGCTGTTGGAAGCTAGCAACAGGGTGAAGAGGCTCAAAAGGAAGGATGTTCTTGGGCGCTGAGTACTATGGAAGATGGTGGCATTGGTTGCTTTACTTCTAACTAATCAATTCACACACCAAATCTGATTAAAGTCTTGCGACTGATTGTAGATATTTAAAAGGAAAAAAAAAAAAAAAAATGTGCAATGTGGAAACATGCAATGCTTGTGTATTTGTGTGCTCCACGTTAATATGTGCCATTCTTGCAGGTAAAGTTATAACGACCAGAGCCGACACTATACACTTCTAAAGAAAGTGAACAAGAGGAAATATTTTTTTTTTTATCACCAAAAGTCGGAATTGTTCAGTGCTTCGTAGTCATTGTATTCTAACTATATTAAATAAAAATCTTATAAAGAAGTATTTGCTTTTATTCTTTAATCGCATTGAGATAATCCCCGAAATATACTAGAAGGTCTTCTACTTCTTGTATCGAGAGCCGATTCGATTTCCGGTCAAGTCAATGAAAAACGTGTATTTAATTTTTATAAAAGGGTAGGTATGTGATTTATAGCAACCAAAGGGTGGCCGCAATATCGTATTAAAATGATACTATAGTATATGTGGACTAGATGGACCGTCCTCGGCCATAACACCTTGCGAAATGACATAGATTCAAAAATGATAAATTGACCTTTAACAAGTTTGTCCATGATAATTACGTTGAATAAGTGGTTCTGAATCTGTCACCGCAACGTACGGTTCTTCTTAGGTATCTTTCTATCAGGGTACAAATAGGTATCGTTTTACCTAATTTACTTGTGGTTCTACCCACCCAGGTATGGCTACTAGGTCGTTATTTCTGTATTTAATTAATCATTCAATTTGTAATGTATATTTTTTAGATCTTGGACTAACATGAAATATTTAGCCAACAATAATGTCGATAAAAACATGGAACGGCACTAGTGGTTCTGATACAAAAACATATACTATAGGTACGTTTCTATAACAAACCCGCTACACGAGTACAAAAGACGTTACAACGATAGTATATTTATCTCTTTTTAACTTATGACGGCTCACATGAGTGCGAAAGACAAAACCTATGTTTTTCTTTCGTCTTAAATATGCTCCGTCTATTCTATACAAGGTCTTTGGCCATTAACAATAAAGCATTTAAACCAACCAAACGTAAAATATTTTTTCACGCGTAAATCGACGATTGATATTTTTCTATTCGCTGCTATACTTTTCTAAATGTTGAATACAAGTTTTGAGATCATAAAAATCATTTCCAAGTTTTGCGTAAAATATGTTTATTGTGTAAGTATGCAATTATTAATTCAACAATAGTTTCTATATGGTCGTGGCAAGATTGTTAAAAAACAGCAAAATCGGAACTTAACTTTCTTATTACTTTATATGCTACATAGTACTTAACACAGCGGATTCATCAGAGCCTTATTTATTTCTTTAACCCTTTAACCGACTTTATGGCTACCTGCTATCGAATATTACTGCTATTACCACAGACATGGCTATTATTACACAGGTTAGGTACATCACTATATTTTTCTTAATGTTGGTATTTTATTATTTCATTCATGTTCATCCACTCATTCAAAAATTAAACACACACACACAATAACATCTACAAACACAGTCACACTAGCTGTCAAGTCAAGTCCTACTTTTCAACTTTGCTACTTTTTACTTCATTTCATTCATTCACACCTCTTGTCTGTCATTCACTATTCAGTCATTCTACATTATCTGGAACCCGGCGAAGTGAGTCTCCGGTTAATTTGTAAGTTATCCATTTTTTTTCTTGACCTTTTAACTTTTCAGAGAAATTTATTAGAATCGTTGGACCAAATTTATACTATAATAAGAAACCTGTGTTATTAAAAAAAATATATATCACTACCTTTTTACAAATTTCATTGTCCATGTCCTTGAATTGAGGTAACGAATGTTTCACCAATTAATTTACCTTTAGAATTTAAATTTATTAACTCAAGAATTTTAATAATTGACTAAATTAATTTACCTTTATCAAAATGTCTTATCATCTATTACGAGTTACGACGGCTCATTTATTCTTTACTTTTTTAACACTTAATGAACCGGCGGCCTCACGTCTGATAACAATTTTGATACTACACATTTCTTGATAACACCACAGAGTCGCTGTCAAAATACGTTGATTCACAGTGTGCTATGTTGTTAGATCAATTCTCTGATTATAGTATAGGTACCTACCTCCATAATATGTATGTGTCCTACACACATTATTCATATATCTATATATATTTATTGTGTTGATGAAATAAATAAACACTGTTTTTCTTTTAGGTAAAAATGGATAAACTGGAGTTAGTGTCATCAAACAAGGTTTTTGGGGGTCACCAAAAGGTGTACTCCCATGAGTCTTCTGAGCTGTCATGTAAGATGAATTTCTCGGTGTACCTGCCACCCCAAGCTGAGGGAGGCGACGTTAAACTGCCAGTTATCTTCTATCTATCTGGGCTTACATGCACTGAACAGAATTTTATAACTAAATCAGGCTTCCAGAGGTGAACTGTTCATTATTTTTTAAACGTTTTTATTCTCAGACAGCCAAGCAAGAATTTTAAAAACGAAAATTTTGCATTTTATGATAATTCGGGTTATCAGAAATTGATAAACTATCTATATCATGTTATGCATAATTACACCTATTACAGACCTGGTAGGTATTTACTGAATAATGACTTTAATAATGACCTTGTGTGGGTGTGTGTGTAGTATGTGATAGATCAGGGCTTTCCTAACTCTGTGACAGACATCTCAGTTAGAACTTAACAATTGGTGAAGATTAGATTTTGTGAAGCTTTTCTCATCTGTTACAGGTATGCTGCTGAGCATGGTATCATAGTTGTTGGACCTGACACATCACCCAGAGGAGTCAAAATACCAGGAGATGATGAGTCATGGGACTTTGGAGTTTCAGCTGGCTTTTACCTTGATGCTTCAAAAGAACCTTGGTCCAAAAACTATAGAATGGGGAGTTACTTAAACAAAGAATTGTATGAATTGGTCCTTCAAGCTTTCAGCAATGTTGTCAATCCAGATAGAGTTGGCATCATGGGACATAGGTAAATATTCTCAGACAGTGGTAAAGTATTCAGCAAGTAAATAGTGTTGTTCTTAATTAAAATAAAACATGGACACATTTCAGTATGGGAGGCCATGGAGCTTTAGTTTCTACTCTAAGGAATCCTGGTCTGTATAAGTCAGTCAGTGCTTTTGCACCCATATGCAACCCCTCTGCTTGTCCATGGGGAGAGAAGGCATTCACTGGCTACCTAGGAGAAGCCAAATCCAAGTGGGCCGAATGGGATGCAACAGAACTAGTCAAGAAATATGACGGACCCCCACTCACTCTGCTCATTGACCAGGTAATACAAGTCTAAATTATAACAAGAAATATTGTGAGTTATTGTATATAAAAATTACCTCAGTATGAATCCTGATTACTAATTTCATGTGCAGTCAGAATAACAGATTATTTTTTTACAGGGTGCAGCTGATAAATTTTACATTGAGAAGCAACTTCTTCCTGAGAACCTAGTGACAGCATGTCGTTCAGCCGGCGTGCCTGTAATTTTAAACCTCCGGGAAGGATATGATCACTCCTACTATTACATATCCTCCTTCATAGGTGAACACTTCGACTTCCATGCAAAGATACTGAAAGCTTAAAAGTTCAATTTGTATAAGAATAAGTTTAATACGAACAAACAAATGGCATTTTAAATGTATTTTATAAATATTTGTTTTTGTCAATATACCTATTTGTTAAATTTGATAGTTTTTTTTTTTTTTGGTAGGACTAAATTAAAGACAATGGTTGAAAACTAGTAACTTTATAAATCATACTTTGAAATTCTCAGTATGTGTACTAAAATAATAAATAGACTATATAACATTTTTCAAAGATTATAATGTCGGTCCACACTTGCCTGTTACAAACAACATCTATACAAGACAAAAGGTTCCAAAATTGTTATCTGTCTGCGTCACTCTTCCGAAGGGTGTGGTAATACTGAAGAAACTTGTCTCTGTTGCCCCAGATGTGTGCACCGCCCCAATAACACCACGCCCTGAAACAAGCACTTTCTTTATTCATTTCTCATGAAGGGTCCAGTCAAGTAGTTAATGTCATCTGCGGCAAATTACAATAAGTCACGTCGAAAAAAAAAAGAAAGCTCATGAAGGGAAAACCATAAAATCCACACCATAATTAAATCTATAACATGTACTTCTAATAATAAATAAATAAATGAGAAAGTCAACTATTAGTGACATCACATCACAATAATCAAAGGCAAGTGGTAATGATATGTCGCAGTCGGATTGTATAAACCGCCGTATTACATTACGGCTAGCCGTTTTCAAAAAAGGCGTGTATTTTTTTACTATATTACTGTGCTTGTATTGACCATAGATAGAAGAAATAATTAACTATGAGTTTATTGCCCATCTTTCTATATTCAATACTTACATTCCAAACATAGCACCACCCAAATGAGCAGCATGATCAAAGAATTTCCACCCAAATACTACACCAGCCAGATCAACGCTCATAATGACTTTAATAGCCTGTAAGGAAAATGTACAGTTATAAACATATCAAAGACATGCTTATTTCATGTCTGCACATAGTACTACAGTAATAGTACTTACTGAACCAGCAGCAAATGTGTACATAGGCAAGAAGATGATACTCAGCTTGGTGTCAGGATACTGTACACACACATATGCCAACACAGACATAATTGCTCCTGACTAAAAAACAAAAGATGATATTATTATAAATATTTGAATTTAGCTCTATTTTCTTAGTGTGAATCTATAGTGTTCTATCTATTAATTATTATGATTGTTATAATATTATGTATGGCATATAATATTTTTGCTGAGACAGCTAGTACAAACACAACAGATAACTGCATGTCACTACTGACCATAAAGAGTGGCAATTTTCACCTTCAAATGCAGTATGAATAAATACGAAACTTCATGAGCAGGCAAACGTCAAAGCGACCATCATAGTATGCCACAACTTCAGAGTAAAGACCCTGAATAGAGAAGTGAATACTCACAGCGCCAAGGCTGAGTCCCGGCTGGTTGACCATCACCTTGTACAAGAAACTGGCAAAACTGCTAATTACTCCACCGCTCAAGTACATGGCGACAAACTGTTCTTTGCCTAACGCCGCCAATGCCGCTGTAAAAAAAAAAACTTGTTAAATTTAAATACAGCTTTTTTAAAGGATGTGACGGACGTGCACGATGAGCATAGTGATTCTGATTGAACATTTTTAAATTATATTTTATATTGAAAGTGTTATTTAGGTACACATCATGACAAACCCAAACTTGGCTTAGATATGTCGTAGAATATTTTTTTATATAAATTCCCTTATATAGTTGCTAATTATGAAACAATACATGAGATCTTAACTTTACCTGGCATGAAACTGTAGAGGACATACATATTTGCAGCTAGATGGAGTGCTGAGTAGTGACTGAATGCAGATAGTATCATTGGCATGCATACTTTGCCTGTAAATAATAATAATAATTTAAGTATAATACAATGGTTCAATGATGCTTGCAAACTTGCTTCAGAGTTCTAAAACTATTATCTCTTTCCTGCATTTATCATAAGTGTCATAAGTGAAGGGTGACAATATTTTTAGAGCAGTCAAACTACAATATTTTGATTGTCACAATTGACACTAATCAAGCAATCTCTTTGTTTTTATGAAAGTATTATTGTAAGATATATATATTTTTATACTCACTGCCTGCAGGGTTGGAACAGAAGTACTTAACCATGAATGGCTGCAAGCTTCTAACTCTCCATGCACCAAATACTATCACATTTGCAGCCAATATTGGATAAAACACCTTTTCACTTTCTTTCAAGGAATTCCACCATTTCTTCAGAGGACCAGTCTCTGATTTCTGCAAAATCATAAAAATAAAAATTACCTACAAATGTTGGCACATAGTAAGGATGAGATTTATGTGTGGAGTGTCTGGGGTTTGGTGATGATGAAGATCAGAGTCATAGACAGAAAGCTTAGAATTGTGATGATAATATGTTTCATATTAATAAAAATATTGGAATTCCTGAAGAAAAGACTTGACATATCAGATTTACCTATAAATGTAATTTATTAATTATTTATTTTATTAAATTCCTAAAAAGGTGGGCACCTAGTTAAAGTTTCGAATATACAAGTTATTTCATTGTTTTAAATTGGCAGAGTAAAAGTCATTGAAAATGCTCAGTTTCTTTTTATAATATACTGCCTTATTAGTATTTCCTTATCTTCATAATATTGAGTTTGATACAGGTAGGTAGTTATTAATAAATGTAATAATCAATTAATGAGTGTACTTACATATTGAGCCAATATTTTTTTCTGTTGTGCACTGAGCCAAGAACTAGGTCTTCTAAATAGATTAGTAGCATGTGCTCTTAAGTTCTCATATTCCCAGATTACACATCCAGCAAGACTCGCTGTGGATACCTATAAATATATTATGTAGTTATCTCAAAAACTACATCTCCTAACAAAAATAAAACATTTTTTACTGTTAAAAGATTCCCCGTAGATATAAATATTTCGTTTGCCAAAATGAACGGCGGCGGGATTGTAAAGAGCACTCTAATTTTTATATATTTTTTTAAATGCTTCGATCAAAGCTCACTTACCCCTATAGTAAAAAGGAATGGTCTAACCAATCCTCTTATATGTAGCGGTCCAGATTCTATCTGAAGATGTTCGAGAGGGTCGGGTTCAAAACCCTGCCGTCGAGGGCCGCGCCGCGAGTTATGGAAAGAATTACGAAAGTGCGTTCGACCATAGCCCACATGATCGATTCTTTGTCTAAGAAGAGAAGTTTTACTGAAAGAGTATTTTTTACATTATAATGAAGATAAATACACGCAAATAATTAAGTAATTTCAAATCAGCGAGGTTGTAATGAAGTTATCCTACCAACTGGCCGTTAACTCCGCAGCGCTCCAGACATTTCGAAAAAACATTATAATTTTGTCTGCTTTTCGTGCATATATTCACACGTTACATTATTTGTTATGGCCCTCGTGTATTTTCACATTTACTGATGATTTTTTTGGGCAAATGTTTTAAAACCATGAAAATTCACAACCTGCAACTGTAATTTGTCAATTTTGTCAGCGTGACATTGACATTTGACAATTTGAGAAGTTTTTTTTTTAAATTTGTTTTACAGCGGGTGGTCGAGAGAACTTCGAGCCAAATTTGACCAGTGATGTGCCGTTCCCGGGAATATTCCCACTTTGGGAACGGACAGTAAAAAGGTGCAAAGCTAGAGCTTTATTATCTAACCTAAGCAGGTATTTTTTGACGTGACTTATTGTAGTTTTGCCGCAGATGGCATTAACTACTTGGCCGGACAAATGGGGAGCGCCAAAGGCTCTCACCAGGTACAACGTTTAAGACAACATAACAGGCCTGACGGTGCCCAGTTGGGGTGGCATTCAGGGTGACTCAGAAGAGGAAAAATATTTGAAAGAATTAATCGACCCCGGTGAGTCGATAGCGATAAGCGCTGATTGAGGGAACCCTTTAAGCAGGTAAGACCAGAGTACAAAAAGAAACAATTTGAAAAAGCAACCAATACCTATCCTTCTATTAGTTTTTACAACCCATTATTCCCATTTTGCGAATATTCCCGGGGCCGGCACATCACTGATTTTGACATATACACGAGTTTTGCTCTTTCCCAAATACAAAATAAAAAGTGTATTATTATTCGAATTATTTCCAACTTTTTCATACCTATAGTTTCTTATTCTTTTGTACAAAACCGGATTTCCCAATTATTCTGAGATTTATTTCTGTTCATGTTCACTTAAAATACTCGCCTTCGGGGACCTTTTCCTGTTCTTATCACCATTATTAAATTATGTCTGTAGAAGGAGTTAATTGCAGACATAAATTACGTACATTATTTACACTAACGACAGTTTTATTTAGTCACATACAATAAGTTATATTCTTAATAGCATGCAACTTACGTATTTATGCACTAAGTAATGCCCGCATTCTGCATCTTACTTTCATTACATAAATTGTGTTCGTTACTTCTAAAATACTTAACAGGTATTTAATAAAGTGTTAAGTTCTTGTCGCTTGGTTACAATAGCGCGTTATACAGCCCCGGTTGCGCTACTAGGGGTTGACGCTAACGAGCAAACATTGTCATTGTGTACGGACCGGGTACGGACGGCATAAAAGGCGGAGGTACAGGAGAGGGGTGCCAGTAGGTACCCTATACGCATGCTCCATTCAGTCTCCACGACTACGGGTGACCTTCGACAACTTCAGTCCACAGCTAAGAAGCTCCGGGGCCTCGCGTTTTTGAATTATATTTATCGGCGAGGACTACAAAATCCTACGCTTTTCGAAAGTGAGTATTTCGCCTCTCATTATTCTTGCAAGAAACCATAATTAATTCTAATTGGTGATAATAGTTGGTGTCGCGACTTGTCATCACCCACGTGTTTCATTAGACTTCCTTGGTATAAAAATACCTATATGTGAAAGGTAGAGTTCATAGGATGGAAAATTACTGACGCAAGTATGTCTGCAATTACGTAGTGAGAGTTAATATGCAAAGTCTGCCAGGTGCCACGGTTAGTGATGGACGTGTTCTTTCAGTTACTTTCGGTTGCAAATCAATTTACCGCGAAAGTTTCTTGATAATGGCGCCGTCAAATCAATAACGTGCAAACCATGTGGTATCATAAATTATTAACATTTTGCGGAAATGGTTAAATTGCCGTTTGAGGTAATAAGATGGTACAATTTTAAATTCTTTGCTCTACAATTAAAAATTGATTGTCTTATGTCCAAAATGATTCCGAAACTTATGCCTCGTTTTTGAGTGATTTCCTACTGAAGTAGATATAAGTATCTCTTTAATATTATTTTATTTTTACAGAAATGATGAAGCCAAGATTAACAAAACCGCTTCACTTACACGAAAGACAATTTAAACACCAGGCGTTGTGACCCATAACAATCAACATCGGAATTATTATTTTAAGTCACATGTTTTGAAAAATGAAGTATTAAGTAGATTATAGTTAGAAGTTGCCGTTATTAAAGTTAACAGACAAAGATAGATTGGTTCCGTAATTGTTACTTTTATACATGAAATCTTTAAAAAAACATTTGTTGGAAAGCGGATTGTTGATTTGCTGAAGTGAATAATTATAATGGAAATAAAGCAAAGCTTGTTAGGTAGTATTAGGAATTTGTAGAAAGTCGCGATGTTTTAACTTGGAGTAAAAAGGTAAAGTAAAACGATGGAGCCGTATTCCGATGACTTGTTGTGGCTGGTGGTGTGTGGATTCGTGGTAGCGTTTGTATTGGCGTTCGGTATTGGTGCCAATGATGTGGCCAACTCGTTCGGGACCAGCGTTGGCTCTAAGGTGCTGACTCTCACCCAGGCATGCATCCTTGCCACTATATTCGAGATTGCCGGCGCCGTTCTGATCGGTGAGTTGACAAAAATACACAATTCTTTTATAATTATTCTGTGCCCTGGAGTAAAGCCAAAGGCCCAGACCGAAAATTATGTTGCCGTCTGAAGGATCAACGCCTGAATTGATTATATTTTCGTTAGTCTAATCGTGATGATCCTGTTCCTAATGAAATAAATAATCTTAACTTTGTACCTAACAAAAATAATTTCTCAATTTTAATTAACAAAAATATATGGTTGCGAAAAGCCAGTTATGACAGTGTTTGACTAAAAACACGAAGATGACTGTGACAAACATTTCACAGGGTACAAAGTATCGGACACGATGCGCAAAGGCATTCTGGATGTATCGTTGTACGCGGACGGGGGCGAGAGGTTACTGGCTGCGGGATGCCTGGCTGCTCTGCTGGCGGGGGCGATATGGCTGATCGTAGCCACCGCGCTGCGCTTACCCGTCTCTGGGACACACTCCGTCGTCGGCGCCACCGTCGGCTTCACACTCACTGCTAAAGGACCCGTTGGAGTGCGCTGGTCTACTCTTGGCGCGATCGGTGAGTCCCTTGCTTCTGACCTACGAGTAATAGCTGCGAGGCACTCACTGCTGCGACCAATCAGAATCTCCACCTGCCGTTTTAGTCTTTAACAACCTATTTAACCTCGGTTGTTCGTTTCACCTACCCTACAGCGTCTCATTGGCATGTTTCCAGTGTTGTCGTGGTTCATCTCGCCTGCGATGAGTGGCGCAGTGTCAGCAATATTGTACTGGCTGGTACGCCGGTTCATACTTCGCGCCATCGAGCCGATCCAGTCTGGCTTGAGAGCTCTTCCTTTCTTTTATGGAGCAACTGTCGCTGTTAACGTACTCAGTGTGGTGCATGACGGACCTAAATGTATGTATACCTATCTTTGATCCTAATTTAATATTCAAAGACTCCTGTATTTGTCAGTAGTAGGTACCTACGTAAAATTTCGTAGCTGCCAGTTTGTTACCGGTCGCGAAAAATGTGCCATTTAGCAGGGTAATAAGCGTAAGCATGATGAATGACGTTAACGAGACCCCTTCTTTTGGTACAGCTCCTGGCAAGTCTTTACAACATTTTCCCCCCTTTTACAGTGCTATCAATGGATAAGATTCCTCTGTGGGTTGCGTTGGCGGGATCAGTGGCTCTCGGCACGGTCGTGGCCGGGTTGGTCCGAGCGTTCCTTGTGCCGTATTATCGCCGGCATTTAGTCAAACCTGTTAACTTTACCCTGGGACTATCAAATGGTAAGTCATCCTTCCCCCTTAACTTGACCTTGAATTAAACATCCGATAAGAAAATCGTTTTGCTAAACTAATCGGATTGTTTTAGAAACGACACCAGCCAACACGCCAACACATTCGAACAAGAACAGTATCCCACAACGTCCAACATCTCTCTTATCAGAAGACGGGAAAGTTCTTGAAGTGATCACTGAAAGCGCCGAAATGGTCACCTTGAGCGAAGCTGATAAAGTGTCTCTAGGAGTGAGAGAGATGAACATTAGGAACAGAGCCCTACTTGCAACTATGGACGATTGCAGCATTCTATCTCGCAGCCTCAGTCCACCCAACAAGTCACGCTTACAACTAATAGATGCAGACCCACAAATTAACACCCTCAAATACATCGATGAAACTTTAAGCTGCTGTAAGAGTTTGGATTCCGCGCAACTGGCCGGTATGGGGGAAAGTTATGATTCCAGAAATGGGTTCCTAGGTGACTCATGTGAAACCATAGCGCGCGGGGAATTTGATAGGTTGGCAGCGGCGCGGGCGCACCCCACAGCGGTAGGCTTTGATACTCCGCCACCGAGGCTTGATAAGGTCGGTAAAAGTTTATATACTGCTGAATACATATAAAACTGAAAAAAAAAACATACACATAGAGCCGATTATATTTGTGGTTATGTACTTATTAAGTTATGTAATTATGAGCTCCTGCACGCCTGTCCCGTTTTCACGGTTTCATTCCAGCCAGTAAACCTAATTAAGTACCTTCATAAATTCTTACTTACCTGTTGTTATATTACATATTTAAAGCTTTTCAGAAAAAATAACATAACATAAACAGAGCTGGGCACAGGCCTCCCCTCAATCAACCGGAAGGGATATGGAGCATACTCCACCAAGCTGCTCCATTGCGAGTTGGTTTTGTTTTTACGGCTAATAGCCGGGACCAACAGCTTAACGTGCTCTCCGAAGCACGGAAGCATCTTACTTTTTAGAACAATCGGGTGATTGAACCTTGTAATGTCCTTGCCAAACAAAGGACAGCGTCTCACAAAGTGATTTTGACATTGTCCCCATCGGGAATCGAACCCGGACCTCCAGATGGTGAGCCCAACGCTCTAACCACGGAGGCTATTTCAGAAAAGAAAGACATTTATTATTATTATAATCTATGTGCGTGTGTCGACAGGTACTACTAGATGATGTGCAACCGGTGGATGGTGGTAGTGCCTGGAGCGTGGAGTGCGAGGTGGCGCGGCGCCACCCTGCCATCACCCCCAACTCTAGCGCTGCGCCACTCTTGCGTACCACCAGCCCGCTGCCCGCTGCGCCCGCGCCGCCGCCTCCTGATACTTTGCGCCTCTTCTCCTTCCTTCAAGTCCTTACCGCTACGTTTGGAGCTTTCGCACACGGCGGCAATGATGTCAGGTGCGTCTTAGAATTTAGTTATGTTGCTGTAGAAGATCAGAGACTTGAAATCAACATCGGTTCTTTACTAACGTTCTTCTTCTTATCGTGTGGGTTATGAGGTGGATTACCAACCTCATCAACCCTGGTATCAGGGTTATTATTGAGCCGCCAAAGGTCCCTGATATGGCTCATGTAACGACTACACATCAGAAAGTAGTAACCGGGACCAACAGCTTAACGTGCCTTCCGAAGCACGGATCATTTTACTGTCGGACAATCAGGTGATCAGCCTGTAATATCCTTACCAAACTAGGGATCACTAAGTGATTTAATGATATTTTCCCATCGGGATTCGAACCCGGGGCCTCCGGATCGTGAGTCCAACGCTCAACCACTGGACCACAGAAGCCGTTGTTTACTAACGTGAAATTATAGGTATTAAATAAATTTTATTTGTAAGTCTGTAAGTAAAATCCTTAATTTAGAGTACCTAGTAGTAATTCACTGAGTAGATGTACAATAGGCTAGTTTCCAACTAGTCAATTCAGTGACTTTTTACTAAACGTCAAAACACGAAATTACTATGGGATTTGTATTAAAAAGCAACCTGTGACATCATAGAAAAACGTGACTTTTGTCGGGCCTGTTATTATATTTTTCTTTATTAAAATTCATAAATAAGATAAATAGCAAAAGGAAAACGTTTTTTGTCACCTTTAGACCTAATAATAATCATAATTATTTATTCGCAATAACAATGGTATGGTATGGTAATGGTACCTGTCTTTATTTAGTGATCAGAATTTCATAATTTATCTTTGAGCTAGGAAACTACCCAATTTTAATAAGTACATTGTTAATGCTCACCTATACAGGGTGTTAGTGACATCGTAACGAATACTCAGGGGGATGATTCAGACCATGATTCTGAGTTAATATCAAGTGGAATTTTTCGTCGCAAAATTCATTTTTTTTAGTTTTTTTTAAATTATTTTCAATTCTATACTTTTGCGATGGAAAATTCCACTTGATATTAACTCAGAATAATCAGCTGAATCATCCCCCTCAGTATTCGTTACGATGTCACTTACACCCCACACAAGTACATACGGTAGCCATACAAGTAGATATGGGTGTTAGTGACATCGTAACGAATACTGAGGGGGATGGTTCAGACCATGATTCTGAATTGATATCAAGTGGAATTTTCAGTCTGAAGCATCCTGAATTTTGTTGTGTTTTTTTTAATTATTTTCAATTCCATACTTTTGCGACGGAAAATTCCACTTGATATCATCTCAGAATCATGGCCTCAATCACCCCTCAAAGTTTTCGTTACGATGTCACTAACACCCTGTATACTAGATCTCTATGAAACGCCATTACCTGAATAAGCATACTAATGGAGGGCACAACAAAATTTACGCCTTGTACGTACGCATTACGTACGTTCCATTAAACAGCCGTTAATTAATTATTATCCCCGAGGTTTCACGTCACGGGTCGTAGTGGCAGCATTAATAAGTAATAGGTACGTAGAATTTTATGTAGGTACTTTTTCTAAAGATTTGTTGATAATAGAATAGAATATAAATAGTTTACTATAAAAGGGCGCCACACAAAAAAAGACAACAACATCATATCAAATTTCCACTAAAACAATTACAAAAAAGCAAGACGGCAGTTGTCGGCGGTTGACGGGTTTGTCGAAATGATCTTAAGGTGGTGGTGGACGTCCTGAGATAAAAGGGCCTCACTCAGCACAAGTCGCGGCGTGAACCACGAAGCTGATATTATGTGGACCCTGTTGGGTGACGCACAAACATCATTTTTATACGAGTAATAAATCAATATTCACGATTTTAATAAACAAACCAATAGGTATCTATTGTATAAATATGTCGTTACCCAATGGACACCTCAATTCTTATCGGAGGGATTGGCCGGAGAACGCGAAATGTCGAAAGGAGTGGAAAAATCAAGGGGAAGCCTTTGCCCAGCAGTGGAATCGAATAGGCTAAATAAGATAAGATAAGAAATGTGTGTGTGACTCTAAATTTAGGTATTGTTTCTTTCTTTTTGAATAATAAAATAAAAGGGAAACCGCCAACAATGGTTAACACCTACATAACGAGATGATTGGATTATCGGCATAATAAGCTTAGGCATGCGTTTATATTAGTATCTTCACTGGCCTTAATTGATTTTGAACGCCATAAAATATCAAAATCACGTTCATCGTTGTGATAAATAATTAAAGTAGGTAAAAATGTTTCAACATGTAGTAAACTGTTTTGATGCGCTCCGATCGAAAGTGTAGATTGAGTGTCGACCAACCTTTCTATTCTTTTGCAGCAACGCCATCGGTCCTCTAGTGGCGCTCTGGTTGCTGTACTCGGAGGGCGGCGCGCACGCGAGGGCAGAGACTCCGCTCGCCATCCTGGTGTTCGGAGGCGTCGGCATCGCGCTCGGACTGTGGCTGTGGGGCCGCCGCGTCATCCAGACTGTCGGCGAAGACCTTACCAGCATCACGCCTGATACGTAAGGATAGAAATTACTAAGTACTATTACATGCATAAAGCATAGATATCCCATCAACATATTCAACATTTTACATATGTACGATATGGAGACCATTTATTGAACTTTTGAAAGGAAAGATTATAATTAAACAAACCTGGAAAGGAGTAGGCGTAATACTGTAGGTACACCTCAGCCTACCCCTTCGGGGATACTATGTTAAGTTATGTCAAGATTATATTTAAGTTTCGTTTCATCCACAAAACTTAATCACTTTATTTACTACCACTTCAGAATGTGTGATCAACACTTCAGAACCCCGATACCGACTGCGCCGGCGTGGTCGACGATTTCCCTCATTCAGCGCTTATCGCTATCAACCCACTAGGGTCGATTAATTCTTTCAAATATTCTTCCTCTAAGACGACGCCCTGAGCCGAGGTTCGCGCCCAACTCGGCACCCTCAGGCCTGTTGTCTTAACGGTCGTACCGGGTGAGAGCCTTCAGCGCTCCCCATTTGTCCGGCCAAGTAGTTAATGCCATCTGCGGCAAATCTACAATAAGTCACGTCAAAAAAAAAGAATGTGTGAACGTAGGTACGTTGAGATATGACGAATGCTACTTATTGTTGCTTTTCGCAGCGGGTTTACCATCGAGCTGGGCGCAGCGCTGACGGTGCTAGTGGCTAGCAAAGCAGGCCTGCCGGTGTCCACCACGCACTGCAAGGTGGGCTCCGTAGTGTGCGTTGGCTACTACTCCGACAAGTCCGTCGATTGGAGTCTTTTTAGGTAAGTGTTTTTTTTCTTTGCTCTTGGCCCCAGACTTGCCCGAAGGCATTGACGAGGCCTAAGATGGAGCGAGCTCGCCCAGAAGGTGCCTGTTCACTCTGGCCTTGAAAGCACCTGGGTAACATGCATTCGGAAATACAGAAGACGGCAGAGAATTCTACTCTTTAGCAGTGCGCATAATGAAGGACTATTTACGTAGCGCTTTATGCGATTAGTTGGGATTATAGATGTAAAACAACCGAATTGTTGTGACATTTGGTTTAAAACGTTTTAAACCAAATGTTGCCGTTTTAAACCGTTGAAATCTCGCCTACAACAATAAAGTAACTTGAATTCATGTTTGGATCATAGATAAAATTGATGTCACGTGGTTTTCAGGTATACCTGTGCCTGATGACTGTGGTGATATGTTATTAATTAAAATGTATTTTATATTTTTCTCAGGAACATAATATTCGCATGGGTGGTGACTGTGCCAGTGGTCGCTGCGCTTGCAGCGGTCTCCATGCTTGCTCTCGAGGCTTTCGTCGTCTAACAGCTGCAAGACAAACGCTTCACATGTCTACATATGTAATTTAATTAAGTATACATTTTATATATTTGCGATTTCTTGGCAGATTTTTTTATAACAGCGATACGGCTCTCATATAACGTTGGTCTAACAAAAACCTTAGTAACGCGTGGGTAGGTAGGTAGGTAGGTACTTTATTCCAAATGCGGTGGACATTCCCTCTAAGAACCCCAATTGGGATGGGAAGCTCGTGACCTAGTTTTTTTTATTTAACTTATAAATGATCAATGTTTTCACATACTATAACTGCATGTAGACCAGGTACGCTCTCGAGTAGATTATTGTATCGAGTGCCTCAACTTTCAGTTAGCATTCAAGAACTTATAAGTATGAAACTTTCTATTCAGGTTTCTTTGAGTACATTTTATTGCGTTTTAATAATTGCTGAAGTTTATTAATAAAAAATAAACTAGATAGAAATATACGAGAAAACTAATGCTTAAAATTCCGAAAAAAGAAGTTTTTAATGTGTAGAAAAATAACTGGTTTAGATAAAATACCCTGTTGCACGTAATCCAAGTTCAACAGTAGTAGAGTTCCTTTATGAAGGAATGTTTATTTGACTTATGAAAATTAAATCTTGTTGAGCAAGGTAAAAATATTTTTATTTAAATAAAAGGGTCAAGAAATCGTAAGTAAATAAAACAGGATACTTACTACATCAATTGAAATTAGCGCTGTCCCTTCATTAGTTTTCTTTTATTTTAGACTCAACTGTGTATAAGAAAATAAAAATAAAAAAGTTACTAAATGGTAGTTTGTAAAGCTAAACGCAACACTAGCGTTCAAAGAGTAAAAAAGTATAAATAAAGTATCTATCTACTCGTAAATTAGAGATAAACCGGTAAATAAACTCACGAGTAGTCTTAGATACCTATATTTTTAATACAATAGCATGTTAATGATATTTTTATTGTACCTGCGTGTAGATGTTTACGTTTGTGATGTAATGTTTAGTTCTCAAATGCCTAAAACAGGGAAATTGATGTATGCACGAAGATCGCAAGTGGCTGTGTCTCTACCACCGGGTCGGAGTAAGAGATAGGTGATACTTACAACACTGTTCGGTGGTTGTTGAATAAAGTTAGTTCGAAAATGGAACGTACGTTATTTTATTGATTTTTACTTAATTTTTACACTTTTTTGCAGGTGAACAGGCCACTTGACAAGTTAAATTAGATACTTTTTACGAAACCTCAAAACATTTTTTTTCAATGGCGGTTAAATGTCGTACGCATTCTTACAATAAAAAAATCGAAAATAAGTCAAAAAGAAACATGACGTCGAGGATAACTTATACTTATAAATTAGTCTAAAATGATCAAAAATCAGTCTCATTTTACTTTTCGACTTATTTTTGAATTTTATTTACTAATTAAGTAAGAATGAGTAGGTACCTACGACGTTTGGGCGCTTAAAATAATTATGACGTCACAGGACAGTATTTCCATATTTAGACTCTAAAAATTTTCGTTTTGAAAAAAAAAAAACGTAAAAAGTATCTTATTTGTGTAGATTGTCGAGCGACTGTATTAACTTTTCAAATCTCTAAACCATGTCCTTATTCTATGCCATGGCGCTAGCTTATTGTAATATCCGGTTGGAATATTCTTTTCTTTCGTGGTCTTTGGTGTTGATTGTTGAATCCAAGCTGTCGTTCTAATTTTACTGTAAGTTATAGTAGGTAACTACATTAATTTCTGCCGAAAACGAAAGGTACGGATAACTGATACCTATGTTAAAAATATAGAACACTAGTCAACCCTTTCAAAATACGATTAGGTAATCATCGCGGGAATCGCCGTTCGGGGAGTCACTGTCAACGCCATAATAATGGCAACGCCATAAAGCGGGGATTCCCCTTTCGTCATTTAGCGTTATTACCTAGTACCTTTGCCTAGTACCTACTTAGTTACCCATAAAAATAATAGTTTGGAGTATTTCGAAGCAAATGTTGACATTGGGTAACATTGGTAAAAGAACGTAGAATATACCCATATCTAAGTAGGTAGTCTAATTAAATTCAATCAATGTTGCTTTTTAATTCCAACTAATTCCAAGCCCTTAATAACGATTATAAATAATAAAATAGGTATCTAAGCACAATCACTAAACTGTTGGAATTAATGAATAAATCAATGAAAGTCAAGAGTATTTTGTCATAAAAACTAAAACAGCTAGGTATGCCATGGGTCGAGTTTTAGCCAAATACATAATGGTAACGGATAGATAGTGTTGCCGATTAATAGTCCAGTATCGATAGTTGAGGAAAGTATAACTCCCGGCAAACTTCTTGAGCATCGAGTGTCGTAGTGGGGGAAAGTTCGCGCACGTACACTTCCGTGCAAAAAAAAAAAAAACTTTTGATTATTTTCTTAACTTCATTAAAAAAAAACAATTATTATATTATTTAACAATGTAAATAAAACTAAACTTATATTATTATAGTTTATTAAAACTTATATTATATTATTATATTTAATAAAAAACTAATCGTCAGGTAAGTATGATATTCCTTCCATGAGGTTGAAACCAGCAATACCAGAGCTAGTGCTAGGTTTTGGATCTGTAGACATAGACCTCGTGCTAGTAACTAATTCTTAAACTTAAACAAATGAGTAATAACAAAAAAACGAACAAAAGAGTAATAACAAAAACGTGACAGTTTCACTGCACGCAAGTGTATTCGGGAGTCAAAGGGACGAAGACAGAGTGCGCGGGGGAAGTATCGACTGATCTACCAATAGCCGGTCGATGCGGGACTCACCCGCCCCCGCGCCCCGTACCGCACCACCAAAGAGATCTAAAATTCGGTTGTGCGCAGTCAAGGTCGATGCTCAAGAAGTTTGCCGGAACCTATACCTACCTAGGTATCTACAATACTATCGATAATATCGACAGCAAGCTTGGTGAGGTGTGGGTAATGTACGTTTGCTAAAATTATGGATTAAACCGATTAAGACAACGACTGACGAATAATGAGGGACTTTCCAAGCTACGTTCCCCCAAAAAATATACATATATATAGGTGGCGCTGTAAAGATTTTCCTGCATTAACCTTCTAATTTCACGGATTACAGAGATAAGCAACTTTTATCTTTGTTTTTGGGTATAAATGATGATCCTTGTTATTACACCCAGGCACAATACATCTGCCACCCATTATTATTTTGATCAAAATAAAGCGAAGCATCATAGTTAGGTAGTAACATAATTCTAACGTATCTGATCCAAATATCAAGCAACAATTTATTTTTATTTAAACCTCGGCCATTATATTTTAGAATAATTATGTACTTACCCCGAGCCGTAAGAAAATAGGTTATTATTACATTAAATCTGGACAGCGCCATCTATATTTTTGGAGAAGATAGTCTGGAAAGTCCACCATTTTATAAGTTAGAAATTACAAATGCACTTAGGAACAAATAGGTATTTTATTAATAATGAAATTTAAAAACAGTGATGATTATGAGTAAAATCACGGTTTGAAGAATAATATTGTGTAAGAAGAATTATTAAACATCAGTCTACTTTATCGATAATATCGAATTTTTTTAAGGTTGCCATCACTAGTGACGAATAAGAATAATACCATGGCTATATTCGTTCAAACCTCAGAACAATAACTAAAGCATAGAAGGAAGGCTAAAATAAGAATTCAGAAACTATAAACCGGCTCTCTTCTAGCTTACGACACAAACTATGAGTGAGAAAAGGACAAATGATTCGCTCTTTGCTTCATTTTTTCCGAGGTTGTCACAACATGAAATGTCATTTGGACCTATTGGACTCATTTTAACTCGGCCAAATACATAGTAACATACATAAGAAGATTTTACTTATATTTACCGAACTATTTGACACGGTCGCGTCAACTGTGTTTACGAGTGTCTTGTGTTCAGATTGTTTTAAGTGATAATTTAACAATATTTTTCCAAATAAATGGAAAGAAACTTTTATTTATATCAAATAATTGAGTGTCTCGACTGTGTGACATTATGTCTTGTGTGGTATGGGGCTGCAGCTCACATTCAGGAAGAAAAGAAAATAGCCAACAACTTCTGTCGTTTCATCGGTAAGTTTTTTGTAATTTTCTAGTGAAATGTGAACTGCTGAACAATTTTAGGAAAGTAATATGTTTTGCTGAATAGATTTGTAGCATAAAATATTTGAGATATCCATTATATTATACGTTTCATCGATGAATACGGAATTGATTTGAGGTTATGTTGATTGTCCATAGTGATGTACTAAAATTATCGATACTTTTAATTTTTAGATTTCCTGTAGACGATAACAAAGAGAAAGAATGGATAATTCGCATTAATAGACGAAATTGGATTCCAAATAAGTACAGCCGTATTTGCTCGAAACATTTTACTGCGGATTCATTTATGTGTGTTCCTAATTCAAAGTGGAGGCGTCTTCGAGACGATGCTATTCCTACATTGAACATTATAGATCAGACAGATGAAATGGTGTTTAAATTTAAATTTCAGCCTAGCCTGCATCATCTCACTGCTGGATAGATAGATAAGATATTTGTATCATGTTATCACAACACGTTTATACTATCTATCATTCAACTACATATTATTATGTACTTAATAAACTTAGTATATATACTAAGTCTGTAGTTGTTTTATGTCTAAACAATTATGAGTTGTACACGTTTTATATAAGTAAATTATTATTATCTTTGATTTCAGATATTAAATCCAAAAGTGTCGACTGGATTTACATGAAAAGGTATATCAAATAATTTTCTTTTTTTATATTTTTAACATGATATACATATATAGAGTGTATAATTCAACCAGCTGCACAATGCACTTAAATCAGATATATTTTACTTTTATTTTTATAGATTATTTTGTACATATACTATTTTAACATTATTATTAAACTTTATTTCAGTCAGTTCAAGAAGACGAGATGAAAAATTTAAAAGAAAAGCTGAACAAGTCCCGCCTCAAGATCAAACGACTTAATGAAAAAAAAAACAATGTGACAGGGTGTCACAAAGACAGTTTCTAAGCAAATTGACACTGTTTAGAAATTAATAAATTTGTATTTATTGTAAATATAATGTACATAATTAATAACGTGTGAAATAAATACTTGCTAATGAACAGATTTACGATCTAATTTATATTTCATTTTACCTCCTTTTCTTATTTACTCCTACTCCAACACTCCAGGTTGATACGAACTGCGCCCAATAAAGAATGTAATGAATGTTATAGATTTGTGTAAGCGACTTAGATAAATCTTGACTAAACCTTCCTTTACAAATACAAATATACTTTATTGCACACAACATACAATACTTACAAGTTTTGCACGAAAGATACAGTACACCACCTACCTACCTTTTACTTTCCCTTTCTGTTCTCTTATGAATACTTGTATGCCGTATTTTTTTAAGTATAATGCTATATCTAGTAGGTACGAGTATGGTAATCCTAGTATTGAAACAGCTTGTAGCCCTAGTAAAGACCGCCATTTTATGTTTACAGAGTGGCACGTTTTTTCTGTAGGTATTTCCAGTCCATACTCTTTTCTATGTCTATGGCGTGACCCCATCGGGCCTCTTACCGTCTGTGCGGCTTAGACCCGGCGGCGGCGGTTCCAATTTGCACGGCACGTCGATCGACACCAGTGCACGGCGGATGACATCATAAATAAATTCGAATATTACAAAATACTTACCGATGAAACGATAACAGTTGGCTATTTTCTTTCCTTCCTGAATGTGAGCTGCAGCTCCAAACTAATATAAACCAGACAATATAATCCAAAAATGGTTAGATACTTACCTATCAGAGACAGAGTCTCCTTTCATCAAGAAGAAGATAATTGCATCCTACAAAAAGAAATTTTGGTAAAAAAAAATATCGACATTAATTGTAAGTAAATTTAATTTTATCGACATATTACTAAAGTGAAACCCAACGCTAGGCAATGAAAAACTTGTGACAACCTACGAAATTACGAAACAATTTTTGTATATGCGTCTTTGTCTAACATTACGCCGGTTCCGTAAGATAAAGTAGAGCAGAATTATAGAGTTCTGTTGCTATTTTAGCCTTCCTTCTATGCTTTAGTTATTGTTCTGAGGTTCAAACGTTCGGTTTGTTGATCTCTCCTCCCTCTCACGGCTCTCACTCATTCTCGCAAAGAGCGTCCTATACGAAATACGTGTCGGGAAGTGAACGACGGGTTGAACATTCATAGAACAGTATAAATTATTATAAACATTTTCATCATCGTTTCAAACTTAAAAAGGTAAGTTTAATACCTAATATAACTTTTATGTTTATTACACATCTTTCAATCATGGTTAGTTACCTACCTACTACTAGGTACCTATATTCTATCATTTCAAAACAACTACCTACTTGTCTTAACATTTCAAAGTTGACCGTTTGTTGCATGCAAGTGTGATATTTTTGATTGCTTAATTATTATTAGGTTGGTAGGTACCTACCTACTTATTATTATTTTGATGTGCTTCTCTCTCAAGTTCTTTCGTTAGAGCTTATTCGTGACAATTTTTTATTCGTATTGTAATGTATGAGCTACCAAAGTACTTCATGAACGAGAGACCAACGCTTTGAGTTAGGTTCCTAGATAGGTACCTACTATCTACCTCAAACATAATTAAAATTTAATCTCAGGATCCCGTGATAGGTAAGTACACTTAGGTACCTACCTATCTACCTAGTTTTATTTTTGTAATGTTAGATACTTAGGTAGGTAGGTCCTTATTGTATTTTAAGTAGGAATTTGGCTACCGTAAGGACAAAAATAGCTCGAAACAGTGAATATAGTGCATGAGTGTGTTCTTATAGGTACCGACATACCTAGATAGACTGTAGATATTTCGGATAACTTGTGTTGTGTATGTGTGTATGTGTGTGTGTTCCGTCGTGCATTTGGATAGGTAGGTAGGTATCTGAATAAATCCGAGATTCCGAGGTCAACAACATTTCAAAACTATATTTAATAAGTCTTGATTTGGTCATCTGATGGTATTTTTTATTCGTTATAAACTTACGGATCATCAATTAATTTTGTTTAAAAGGTACCAACAAAATGCATTCGGAGTCAGTGCCACTCTACCCGCCTGAAACTCTGGTGAGTTTACACGTGTTTTTGTTTGTTGCTTTACGTGTGTTTACTGAGACGAGCTAGTATAGCG
Organism: Pectinophora gossypiella; assembly: GCF_024362695.1. Classification (NCBI taxonomy): domain Eukaryota; kingdom Metazoa; phylum Arthropoda; class Insecta; order Lepidoptera; family Gelechiidae; genus Pectinophora; species Pectinophora gossypiella. The sequence goes on from NC_065406.1 coordinate 8,007,269, forward strand.
CTATCTCTCTCACAAAATTGCATAAAAACTCTGAATAAAAACTATAAGGGCAAAAGGCCCAGAGGGTGTCAGCAACTGCCAAAAAACGTAAGGCGTATTCCCATTATCTAAGTTAGTTCAGTATTTTTTACTTTTTTTAAATTTGAAATGTACATACATTTCAAACCAAACGTTCATACTTAGCTACATAGGTATGTGGTTACAAGAGCTGGTATTAATAAAAGTTTGAAAACTGAGTTAATAAGTAGGTACTTAGTAGGTACATATTAAACAGAACGGCTAGTTCAGTACAATTAGTGATTATATTTCAATAACGATAGCATTTTACAATAGCTTCAATGACTGGTAAGCATTAGCGCAGTAAGACTAGTGTTGTGACGTTCATTAGCATAGTGATGTATCAGTCGATATGATCTAACAGTAGGTACCTACTATGCTGCTTATCATTCCCGCCGAACGTACATACGAATAAAAAACTTCATAACAAACCCTATAAATTCCAGGAAGGAACTGACAGTGGGTATAAATGTGCACGCGCACATGCTTGGTCCTTTGTATGCTCGATATGGTGGTAAAGTATCTACCTGATGATCGCTGACGTCATAATATGTTACTAAACCGTCGCGTCGTGGTTTTTAAGATTTCTTTTTTGTACAGTACATATACCTAGATTCCTAGTATGGCTTTGTAATAGACTACTCTGGGCGCCATCCCACTTGCGTCAGACAGAGTACTGCGGAACATAAGGCAGGAGGGAAACCACTGCCCTATTTTTCCCTTAAAAAGTAGCATGGAAAATGCTGCACCGACAAGAGCGTGGCTCTAAATTGATGATGATGATGACATATACCTACCTGTACCTTAGTTAATCTTGCGATGGATGTACTCTGGCTACTCCAATTGATATATAGCCGTGAGTATTCTTTTTTTAGTACCTACCTATACTTACCTATTGTAAACCACATTTTAGAGTGCCGCGCTTACAGTAATATGATCTATTAGGTACTAAGCCTACTAAAGTTTACGGGTGAAACTACTTACTAATGCACCCTCCTTACTTTAAGTATTGTCCAAATTCGGGAATAGTGAAAATTTCATCTAAATTGGATTAACAGCTTTAAAGTTACGGTCAAAAACATTCTTATGGAAAAAACAATAAACTCAAAACGTTCATTTTGAAGTTTTGTAGAAGGAAGCCCTTATCAGCGCAACATGAAACCGTTAGAAGTATTTTTTATTAATTGCATTTTTTTTTATCATTCAATATATAGTGCAAGTTCCATCAAAATCGGTTTAGTAGAGCGTACAATTGGAAAACGGTGCCTGGTTATTTACACGTCCATATGATCACGCCTATGTCCCGCTGGGGCAGGCACAGACCACAGAATTCCATTTAGGTACTACGTTACCTACTTGAGGAGTAATATAAAAAAACCGTCTTCAAAATCTGTCTGTACAAGTAGCAAAAAGGTCGAAATGCACGCGCCACTTATTGTATTAAGCGTAGTATACCTATTATTGTTCCTTATTCTGTGGTATAAGAAAACTACTAAAAGACTAGGTACGGTCACGAGTACTATACACTTTGAAAGTATATGTATACACTTTGAAACCATGTCACATTAACTTTTTTGACGAATTAAACTGTAAGTCTCATTAAATGTCAAATATGATAGTGCGACAGAGTTCTAAAGTGGGTACATGATATTGCTCATGACTGTACGTGTCCCATTTTTTACACTTCGAATCTCTGGAATGCAGCACTTAGTAACAAAGCTTGCATTCAATTTTAGGGTCGGTTTATATTTGTTTATTAGTAGGAACTTACGACATTGTCTTTAGATATATGAGGTAGGTACTTACCTACTCCTATCAAAGGGGCCAATGTAAATATGTAGCTACAGCATAAGCAGCGACGACGAATGATTAGGCACGGTATAGTGTAGTCTTTGTAGTAATAGTTCAAGCGAGTAGGTAGGTATTATTTCCGCTTGCTAACGGCCTCTGTGGTCTAGTGGTTGCGCGGTGGTCTCACGATCCGGAGGCCCCGGTTTCGAATCCCGGTGGAGACATATCACAAAAATTACTTTGTCATCCCTAGTTTGGTTAGGACATTACAGGCTGATCACCTGATTGTCTGAAAGTAAGAGGATCCGTGCTTCAGAAGGAACGTTAAGTCGTTGGTCCCGGTTACTACTTACTGATGTAAGTGAGTTCGTTACATGTGCCATCTCAGGGGCCTTTGGCGGCTAAAGAGTAACCCTGACATCAGGATTGATGAGGTTGGTAATCCACCTCACAACTCACACGAGAGAAGAAGCGCTTATCGCTATCGGCACAATAGAGTCGATTGATTCTTTCAATACGTATAATCGACCTGAGCCGACGTTCAAGACTAACTGAGCACTCTTAGACCTGTGGTTTAAAATTTTATATCGGGTGAGAGCCATTCGTCCATGCAAGTAGTTAATGGTATCTGAAACAAACCGTATAAGTACATTAAATTGATAGAAAAAAACCTTTATGATACGTACTAATCACCTGATTGAAGATGATAGATGAAGATGTAGAGATACTGTATAGATTCTTAATGGTCTGCCGGAATGCGGGAGCGGGGGATTTGTGTGAACGCATGTATACAAACTCAAATACCTATTACTTACAAAAAATCCCGGCCCGGAACGCCACCGGCGGCGCTGACTCCATGTGTATTCCATCGTACCTACGATGTGTACCTTGGTACTTTGCTCGTTGAACCAATGAGTGAGCGTTGTTGATGAGTGTGTCAAGATCGAAGCAAATGGAATTCCATAGTCTCCTCTTACCCCGGTGGGAAATAGGCGTGACTTTATGTATGTTAGCGTTTACCTACTTATAAGCGCTTATTAGACTTGCCAATCCATCGCGCCGATAATTCAAGGTCACGTTCTCGGGCTTTGGGATCAGGCAGAGTAATATGCAGGTCATCGGTGGGGGGCCACGATTTCGCCATACATTTTATACCTACCTAGTGCTTATAATTATTGTCACAAGATTCATATACCTACCTACTTATTTGTCTATAAGATAAGCATACTCGCATAAAAATATTATTTATTTTTTTACAGCCTATGAAGGATAGCAACACCAACAACTCGATGGGCCAATCTACTCCAATAATGGGCCCATCTGCTCCATTCCCTCTCTCGGCGCCTGCGCAGACTATAGCCACAGGCCCGGTAAGACGTATTCTATTGCACCAAAACAACCTTGACTCTATACCTAGTAGGTATACTACGTAATTAATATAGGAATTACTACCTACTAGTGGAACCAATTTTTCGGAGTTAATTTCCGTCGGATCACAAAAACTAAGCGAAAAATTGCTTCTAATTAAAATGCTATATCCACGAATATCCGGGTCAGCGTTTTGTTAGGGACGGGAAAAAATACTTCCATAATATATATATTTTGTAATTTCCTTTATCTGAACTGAAAATTACTATAAGAGGATTCACCTCTACTATATGTTATAATATAATAACGTATAATAAATACATACTACGTCCTCTTCTAAGCAAATCCTTTCTCTCTAGGTAAGCAGATTTCTTCTTACCTACCTAGATTTATTCGCATGTTTACCAATAAACGTCCTGCCGATGTTTTAAACCATAACATTTTTGAATTTTACAAAATATTAATAACTATATTTATAAACTGAAACATTAAAAACCTAGCCTGTAAGGTAAACAAACAAATTCTGTCGTATACTTTCAGGTACGAAGCTTTTGTAGTTCTACATATTACTATTAGATATAATTACAAGTTATTACTAGAGACTCTTTCCTGCACACAAACGTTTAAACAGTTTTGCAGAGCATTGATAAATTGTATATTTAGTATTAAGATTTAATCAATAAATAATAGTAAAATATGGGACTGGCATCAAATAAAGATTATACTTTTATTTATTATAAGTAGGTACCTATATTAAACGTAACATTCTACGTTTTTTTTGATAAACGTCGCGTCTATGTATTGCGGGCACCATATCCTTCTTCTCTCGTGTGGGTTGTGAGGTGGATTACCAACTTCATCGACCCTGGTGTCAGGGTTACTATTGAGCCGCCAAAGGCCCTGACATGACTCATGTAACCACTACTTATTTACATCAGTAAGCAGTAACCGGGACCAACGGCTTAACGTGCCTTCCGAAGCACGGATCTTACTTTCGGACAATCGGGTGATCAGCCTGTAGGTAATGTCCTAATAGCATAACATTTCTTCTAACACTTATCACTTAAGCATAACACTTATCTAGTTGTGTTGATCTATTGTAGAAGGTTCTCCTGGGTCCAGAGAACACAGTAACGACGTGTCCGTTCTGCCACGCGTCAGTCATGACTGCTATCAAGTACACTACCACCACTAGGACACATATCACCGCGCTACTCTACTGTTTGATATGGTACGTAGATGTGGGTCATCACATAGCAGGATTTCTTGTAAAATAAAAAAAGGAGATATTTCCGATCACGTATTTTCGTCATAAATTGTAATATAAATTGGTCATTACACCTTGGACATTAGAATGACCTCATCAACCCTGGAATACTTATTGAGCCGCAAATTACCCCTGACATGGCTTATGTACCAACTACTACATTATGTAATAGTTACCTACTTACTTAAGTAGTAACCGGGACCGACTGCTTCACGTGCTGCGGATTATGGTTCTGTGTAATTGTAAAAATATACTTATTTTTACACTTGTCGGTACTATTCATTAGATTACTAGTAAAAACGTATTTCAAACGCTTCCTCTGTTATCTCTCGGTCAGTACAGGAAGCTCGTTTACTGGATGTATTGATAATGATTTTTCTCCTCTTTGTGTATTTCAGTTGTTGCTGCTGCATTGGATACTGTTCGAATTCTGCCAAGAACACCGACCATTTCTGCCCCAACTGTCAACGTTACCTCGGCACTTACGAGAAGTGAACATTTCACGTATTTCTTCTTTCTTATCTACTTACATTTATATTTTCTATTTTAGTAATATTATAGTTTGAAATGGCTACATTGAAGCAATTCATCTATAAAGTAATATTGCAATTTGACATTTGCGCATATATAAGTAAACGCGCAATGCGCCATTATTGCAACAAATGTCAAATATAATTGAATCAATGTGGCATTTCCAACACCCGATCCAAAAATGTAGATAGATCTTTCACTTCCAATATGTGTCAGGTAGAGCTAAGTTAGTTTAGCTTAGCTCGCATAGCTGACAGAATTTCCCATAGAGGTTGCACAGTTTGCAGCATTGGTGTTTATGTTACTGTTTGCAGTCTGCACACTACTATGGCACGTCGATGGAGCATGAATGGAGCGTCAGCTATGCAAGCTAGTCTAAAAGTTACTTAGTGTCAAGCTAAAATAAATACAGCTAAAAAAATGTTCATGTCTGCCACTATTTATGTGCTCGCGCATAGATACCCCTAAAACCTAAATGATATAATTTTTTTATTACAACTCTAGTATTTGTAGATTGTTGGTGCTTCCATGGGTGTTTGTTACTGATCTACAGTCATGTGAGTTCAGTCCTAACAAAAAACCCATATTGAATGGCTTTGATAGTGAGGTGATTGAACAGGAGGAAATATTGCGATGAAAGTGCCATAGTTACTTAGGATAATTGTTGATAATATAAGGTTGACCATGATTACTGGCTGCATAGTCCAGGGGGTTACAAAGGGCACATTAAAGCAATTCACCTAAAAAGCAATATTGCTATTTGATATTTGTTTGCATTGCGCACTTATATATGCACCAACGTCAAATTGCAATATTGCTTTTTAGATGCATTGCTTCGATGCGCCCTTTTTCACCTCCCAGTTGTCGCGCTAATATTTCTACCCCGAAATAAACGTAACGACACTAACGACTGATCTATATTTTATGTACTATGCGTACAATAGTTTTGCATATGCATTGCATGCATGCATTTATTTTACTTTAGATTTAGTTTGTTTATTCTTATTTTAAGTCTAAATACAATGGTGCTAATTTCTGTAAATACCATCTAATTTTATTTTAGGTTATATCTGTCATTTTCTTATCCGCCGAAAAGGAAAGGGACGGGTAATCGACAAGCATAAAATTTATGGAACACACGTCAATTTTAAGCACAAATCTAAAACAACCGTCTAAAAATTCGCCCGGGTTATTCATTTATTTACTCATTCTTCCTAAAATTAAGAGCTGTCAATCATCCGTCCCTTTCCTTTTCGGCGGATAAGAAAATGACAGGTATAACTTAAAGTAAAATTAAGAGATGTCTGCAGGAATCGGGGCCAATTTCTAATATAAAGTTTAGGTAAATAAAATAAGCTTTTTGGATACTTAAAGAAATAGTTTTAATTACAAAATATTTTATACACACTTTTTCTCGTAACTATAAAGAAGCAGTTGCATAAACTCAGTTATACTCACTTTATCACTATTGTCTTATCTTGCTGTATTCTTCCCGTGACAGCTGGTTATAAATACTGCGTGAGTTTCATACACTCATTACAATCTTGTTCATCAATATTAAGTCATTGTATCACACAAAATCACAAACACCTAAGAGTATCTGTTAACTTGTAGAGTGCAAATACTCTGCAAATATTCGAAATTGTATATGCGGAGCATAGATTTACTGCTCTATAACTATTGGGTAGTACCCTAGGGCAAAGATAAATTCTGATTACTAAATAAAGACAGATCTAGACTGACGTAAACATTTTCTTTTTTCTATTTAACTTATTTATGAATTTTAATCAAGAAAAACGTGACAGTAAGTTTTTTATAACGTCACAGTGCTGTTTCAAAGTATTGACGTTTGGTAAAAGTAACTGATTTGACTAGTTGGAAACTAGCGTATTGTCTAGGCGACATACAAGTTGGTGAGTCCTCGCAGCAGGCGGGCGCGCCTGGTGGCGGCCGCCTCTCTCTGTATGTCCTCGCTGTTGTTGGCGTTGAGCTCGAGCGCGCCGGCCGCCTTGACGGCGCGGGCGCGGCGGCCGCCCTCCCCGCGCCGCGCGTGCAGCGCCACCGCCACCTCCAGCAGCGTGCCGTCCCACAGGCACCCGTAGTATGCGTCCATCGCGTCCGCTGCGTTGCCAGTCTGCAATCAAATTATAAATTACGCTCCAATAGCCTCCGTGGTTCAGTCTAATGGTTAAAGCGATCGGCTGACGATCGGGAGATCCGGGTTCGATTCCCGAAGGTGACATTGACGAAACTACTGTCCCTTGTTTGGTTCGGACATTGCAGGCTGAATTACTTGAGCTTTTCTAGGTACCCAAGTACGACTTTCAATAATATCTGTGACGCCAGAGTGGATGAGGTAGATCATCGACCTTACAGCCCACACGGCAGGTGAGGAAGGTGAAAGTGTGTGGAGCTACCTTCTCGGCGAGGCACTTGAAGGCGGCGGTGTAGTCGGGCTCGTCGGGCAGCTGGCACAGCGCGGCGGCCTGCGTGGGCGCGCCCAGCGCCTGGCAGCAGCGCGCGGCGCGGCGCGCCACGCTGCCTTCGTCGGGCGCGCGCTTGGCGAAGTGCCACGAGCCCGCCGCCAGCGCGCACAGGTAGCGCCGCAGCGCCGCGCCGTAGCGCCCGCACGCCATCTCCACGTCGCCGTATAGGCGGAGCCTGTTACATAGAGATCATGTTGTTATCAAACAAACTAGACAAGAAAACGATGACGAGTAGAAATAAGTGCTTTAAATGTAAGTATTAGTGTATAAATATTTATACTCAACATACAAAACCTAGGTTATGAAAATGAACTCACCAAGACGTGTTATACGGGTACAACTTCAGACTCCTCTCCAGCATATCGGTGAGAAATTCTATAACGTACTTCGAGTTGTACGAGCTCAAATTAGAAATGGTTTGAGGCCACAGATTTGTGTATTCGACGACTAGTTCTAGCGAAGTGTCGTCGATGAGGATGTTGTATATCTTGGCGAGGAGAGAGAACATCACGCTGACGGCTACTGGTTCACGTAGGGCAGCGAGGAAGGAGTGGAAGTTGGAGCGGGCCTCGGCGGCGGCGGTGGACGCGTCGCGGCCGTGGGTCGCCATGCCGCCCGCGTTTCGCTTCACCGGCGCTGTCGTGCCGATTGCGAATACTGATAAGGCTAGAAAAAATGATATAGAACTATTATATTATATAGAAATAAATATGACACCTCTTGTACGCAGAGACAGAGGCAAACGCAGGATGCGATTGAGAGTCGACCTGGAAGTGTTTGAGACGGAATAGAGAGCTCAGAACAGGGAAAAGCGGAACCTCAAGACTCCGGTTTACTACTTATTACTTCACTGTTAGTCGAAATCGAAAATATTTAATTACAATCAAGGTTAAATAAATATGTAACTCCAAATATTTTGAGATTTATACTTACCATAGTCCCAAAGTACTCTGGGGAATTTCCTAGCGCCCTTCCCGCGCTGAAGTTCGAAGCAAGCAGCACAGAGGGCGGCCGGAGCTTCGCCCAGCGGGCCCGGAGGCATCGTCATCTCCCACTCACACGCGTTCACCAGGCAAATCCAACATGCTTCTACTACCTGCCGATAGAGAACCAAATTGAATAATGTATACAGTTTTGATGATAGACGTAACTGTAATTAAACTTACGGGTTTTGATGGTGTGGATTTTTTGGATCATCTTCCAAATATACAATACCTCCAAAAGACAAATAGTATCCGAGAGGTAAGTTATAAAAAGCTAATTTTTACCTGTGGGCGAGGAACGACAGCGTCTCCAGAAGTGGCGGCCGCGATGCATACTTTGCACTTATTTGCCAAAGCGGTCAGATTGATGCGGTGGTGCGGCCACTCACTGAGCACCACGTTCACTTGCAGCAGCAGCACTTCCCACGACAACAGACGACAGAGGCGGTACAGAGCCGGGTCTGACCCGCCGCCCAGTTGACTGCGAGCCTCGCCTTCTAACACTGACAGTAGAGACAACGCGGCCCGCGCACAACCAGCCTCAGCGCGGGACCGAGACGCCCCAGATACCACATATCCAAAATCTTGCAGAAACCCTCTAGGCAACGATATTAGAGCATTCGCCAGTCCCCCAGCTGGCTTCCACGATGGATTCAACTTCCACAGAGGCGACGACGGCGACATCATTGCCAGCTTCACTAAGCACATGCGCACGTCGTCAGCTGTTGACGCTTCAATAAGACACTTCTTCAATCTTCCCATCTCTAGCTCAGGAACAGTCTTTAAGTCAAAGCCCGGCGACTCCCATTCATCAGTCAGCAATTCTCTTGGAATGTCCATGTCTTCATCATTACTGTGAATAGGATCGTTTAAGATAGTATTTAATTGTTCGTCAGTAATCAGTTTTCTTCTTATACTCTCAGCAGCTTCACCAACATACTTTTTCAAGTATTCGTCAATTCTGTCCATCGGAAGTCTGCACTGTGATGTTGCTAAGTGAAGAAAGAACATCCTTAAATGCTCCCAATCTTTTTCAGACAAGTCCGACATTAGAACTGGCGCTAACGCCCAGAATAGGAGATCAAAGAACTTTATTCCAACTATTTTGAACTTGTTGAGGAAATCTGGGTGTGTGGATGGCAGACCACCTTCCAACGCGTATCTGACGGCATTCAGCGCCGAAACTCTGTTTAGAAGGTCTCTTGCCACAGTAAATGCTCCACTGGAAGCAGATCCCTGGATGTCCAGTTCAACAACCTGTCTGTGTATCATTGGTATCTCTCGAATTAAATTGTCTGCCTGCAACACAGCTACAAGACCAGTATAATGATTGGCAATAGACTCTTGAAGTTTTTGTAAAAGCGACGGCTCTTCATTTAAAACTTCGGAACCTAAGTTTAGAGCTCTTATATAGCCTAGTATGTCATCTTTGTCCATACTTGCGTAGTAAAAGTTTCCCCAAGGCATTTCTTTGTAAGTTCCATAGCCATATGAATTGACTTCTTTTTCTAAAAGATCACAATTCTCGCGACAACCCAATATATTTTTTATGGCTAAGTCATGTTGCCCATAGAAGAAATAGTTGTAACACAAGTCAAAGTGAATTTGCATGGCAAATTCATACTGGCTGATGAGTTTGTCGCCAGCATTCCAGTCATGATTCATATCAGTTGTATCTTCAGTGAGGTGGGCGAAAGTATCCATAACTGGTACTTTAATCTTCCTGGATTCCCGGCGACCAGCACTGGGCGTAGGTTCATACATAGCTAAAATTTCTTCTAAGAATCGAATGCTTTGTGGTCTAGTGGCCTCTGCCATTCTTAATATTTTTTCGAAGTTGTGATTCAGTGGACTGTAGGCACCATCTGGTTGCATTCCAGGCCTGAAATAAATAACAATAAATTTTTCATGCAATATTTAAGTAGATATTGCACTGTACTGTATTAAAAAAAAAGAAAATTGAAGATTGGCTTTCACACAAAGTTTCCCAATAGGGTTTCTGGGCAAAACATTTTTTTTTATTTTACAAGCATCATAAATTGATACTCACATTATGATAAAGGGCATTTTGTTGGACTTGGCATACAGCGCTGCCTTAACTGGAAACCTAAGTATCCATCTGTGATAGAGGGCCATTGCAAACTGAACTTGCGGTTTCTGCATTAATTCTGGTGGCATTTCCTGAAAAAAAAAGTGGTAATTTCAATGTGGTGACCAATATTTGAAACCATAAGGAAACCAATATTGGAAATAAATCAACAGACTGCACTTCTGAAGACAAAAATATTGTAGTTTTGCACTTGATGGTGGCTCCACAGCATGGTGGAGTATGCTCTATACCTCTTCCGGTTGATTGAGGGGAGGCTTGTGGCCAGCAGAGGGACATAGGCATATAGGGTGTTTGCATAGGTATGTATGTAGTTAGCTATATCTATTAGATGAAACATTTTAATAACACATCAAAGAATAAATAAATAGAGTCAGGAACCCAATAATAAATTGAAGCCTTAAGCCTAGGTGTAAGACTTATTTTATGAACAATTACTTACTGGTGGTGGAGCTGCAAATGCTCCATCAGTGGCCATGTAAACCAGATCTTGCATCAACAGGGTTTGGATTTCTGGAGGCATCTTAGTTTCAAATATATCTAAAAATAAAACAATTCTCTTAGCATACATTAATCAAAATATTTCATTAAATGCACTGAAAAAGAAAAAAATTGCAAATGCCAATAAAGCAATTTAAAAAAATAGATGTGAACATATAATAATGCTCACTATAATGCTAACAATTACGAAATACAAAACACTTTATTGCACAAGATAAAGATAACAAATACGACAAACCTTACCCAGATTCCAATTGAGTGTGGAAGCAACTTTGAGAGCTAGTATCTTAAGCGCTAGTTGTTTGCGGGTAAACTTTAGAGGACTGGGTGCAGCAGCCGAAGGTGGACTCGGTGGGGCATCCACATCCACAACACGCTCACTAGCTGGTTTCGAATTATCATTCATGAGGTCAACAGACAGAAACTCGTCTATCAGCTCACATGGTGACGGTTCTGGAAGTGATGGTTGCTATACAATTAATTACTAAGCTGCTACACTCATACCTATATTGCAAATATGTTTAAAAACATTTGGTCAAATTGAAAACCTACTTTTTTATTAAGTCGGTTAAATAATAAAATCTTATTATACTCTGTGATTGTTGAAGTTAAGCAACTTTTGCAAAGGCCGGTCATAGGATGGGTGACCACAAAAAAAAGTTTTCATCTCGAGCTCCTTCGTGCTTCGGAAGACACGTTAAGCCATTGCTCCCGGGTGCATTAGCAGTCGTTAATAACCACCAATCGACACTGGGCCCGTGTGGTGGTTTAAGGCCCGATCTCCCTATCCATCCATCGGGAAGGCCCATGCCCCAGCAGTGGGGACATTAATGGGCTGATGATGATGAGGTATATAGAACTAAAACGACTTCTACTTTGGAAAATATTTTTTATATGTAAATAACAGTATAGGTTATCTTACCTGGGTTTGGTTTACTGAGATGCTGTTTCAGAAGATTAGGATCCAGTAAGAACTCGAACCATAGAATTGTATCTGGAGATATCGGCACTGTGCCAGGCCTTAGTAAATCCACGTCCATAGTGGATTTGAGCTATATATTCGTGGTATACGTTTAGTGCATTTGATAATAGGTACCGTTTTACAACAGGGTTTTGTTGTTGGGTTTTGTTTTGTTGTGCAATATCAAGATGTCCTCTTACACGCCGATCTCAAGGGAGTACCACTATATTATTGTATAATTCCTTTATTTACTTTTCAAATTGTATTTATAGGTTCACATTCGCAAGCGCAACGCAAGTAGTAAATGTCAATTTTTTTTTTTTTTTGTTTTGGTTTTCCCCGAAGGGTAAGGCAAAGGGAACTATGCCCATACAGCCATGTCTGACGTATTTTTTTCTTGATGATTAATGAAATGATGAAAGGTGATGATGATGAAACCTAAGCCCCCACCCTCGGAGTAGACTCCTACTCCGAACCCCAAACGAATTAACTCAAAAGTCCGCATAAACTTTTGAGTTATGAAGCGGCTTCCTGACACGAAGCGAAAATAGGCAGATACACTTTGTTTATTGAATACTCCAATATAATAACACTCGCGAATGTCTTCCGACTAACTTAATGCGATCATTAACCACAAAACACCACTTCGTATTAATTATTTAGATCATTCAATGAAGAAAGCAACTGTCCCGTTCCCGTTTCCCGCCAAAAAGCCTAGTAAATGTCAATCAAACAAGTCAAAAGTTTTTTTTTAAACTTTGGAAAGGCAAATGTTGGCGTCAGATCTGGCAACCCCCGTTGCCTAGGTATTGTTGATTGTATGGCGCTTAGCAACGGGGGTGTAAGTTAGGTTTTTTACATTATTATAATTTTGTGATCTTTTACTCTTTATTATACATTAATACTGAGTTGGTCATCTTTCATTTCGCTCGCTAATATCGTGGTCCTTCGAGGCAATTTAATTATAAACCAGTTTCTTTTCAAAATTCAAAATTTTTTCATATCGTAAATTTCTTACGAAAATGATGACGAGATCGCAAACCAGTAAAGTGTTGGGGGGTAGCAAAGCGAGTAAAACACACTCGAACTCGTCCGCGTCGAGCGCCTCAACGGCCGCTCGCGTCAAAGCTGCTGAAGCTGCTGAAGTAGTTCGCAAGCAACGGCTCGCGGACATCGCTAAGAATGAAGCAGCCGCCGCAGCCGCAGTCGCTGCAGCCGAGCGCGAGGCCGTGGAAGCCTCCTATGAGGCGACAGTCGCGGCGCTTGAGGCGGAGGAGGTGATGAGCGCCAGGAGCAGTCACACTGCTGACTGGGTTGCGAGTAGTGACTTTGCAGGAGCAGCATCGATCACAGCTGGTACGGCGGCTCCCTTGGGGAGTTTTCCGTGTGGACAGAGCGTGGGTACACCTATAGTGCACGCTGCCCCAGCCATGGAGCACGTGCGCGAAGCCATGCAGGGTTCGCCGGAGACTGTTGCTGTTGACGCACCAGTTTTCTTACCATGCCAGCTACACAAAGACGATCTGGACCTTCAGCCCCAACGTTACGGTAATAATACCACATCCCCGGTAAGTGACATTGAGAAACTTACTAATGCCATTGTTTCTTTAGCTAAGCCTAGTGAAAGGTCTGAGTGTAAGGTTCAGCTATCTTCCTTTAGTGGAAATATGTCTGAATGGCTATTATTTAAGCGTACATTCGACGATACTAAGGCTAGTTTCAGTGCAAACGAGAACATAGCCAGGCTACGTAACGCTTTGAGTGGAGAGGCTAAAGAAGCTGTTCTTTCTCTATTGCTATGTTCTACTGACCCCGAGCCTATCATGCGCTCGTTAGAGTCACGATTTGCACGCCCCAAGCAGATTGTTCTTAACGAACTAGCTTCAATAAGAAGCTTGCCTAAAGTTGGGAATTCCCACTCGTTGGCTATTTTTGCTAGCAGAGTAAAAAACTGTGTTAGTATAGTCAATTTATTAGGCGAATCACCTTATACACATTCACCAGTACTTCGTATTCATGCGCGTCCGGCAATGATTTTTCTGTGCTTTTGAAAGTATTGCCTGTGATACTTTCTGGCCCTAAGGGCGAGGTAGAGACATTTGCTCTTTTGGACGACGGGTCCACAGTTACCCTTCTCGATACGGAGTTAGCTAATAAGCTAGGTGTTTCTGGAACTGAAGAAAATATGTGTATTGAAACCATAACAGGAACGAGCGATAATATCCCTGTTAAGTTCGTAGATTTCGAAATACGCGGTAGATATTGTAATGAAAGTTACACCGTCCGCAAAGCTCGCGCTATTTCTCATTTAAAACTTAGACCGCAAGAGGTCACGGTGAAGGATACTCGCTTTCCGCACCTTTCAGACATCGCTACCGAGTTAGTGTTTGACATGGCTACGCCTAAAGTATTAATAGGTACTTCCGATTGGCATCTATTGCTATCTAGGGAGAATAGAGTAGGCACCGCGCCGCAGCCGGCAGCAATTCGCACCACCCTTGGCTGGGTTTTATTTGGTAACCTCCCTCGAAGTTCTTTCTATGGAAATTCTGTTAATCATCTTAGTACTGCCAGCTCTGCAGACATTGAACTGGAGAGTCTTATTAAAGAGTATTATCGGCTGGACTCTATTGGTATTAAGCTCGATGAAAAAGTTAGTAGGGAAGATCAAAGAGCTAGTCCAGAAGACGCTGCACGTCTCGCAGCTGACATCCTTCATGTTCATGCTCAGTGTGGCTTCGAGATGCGATCCTGGGTGTCCAATGTTACTGAGTGTCTTAAACACATTCCGTCTCATCTTTGGAAAGAGGGCACTGGTAATGTCGACCTCAATTTAGGCGTTTCTAAGCCTGATGTACGCGTCCTGGGTATGCATTGGAACCCCAAAGAGGACACCTTTAGCTTTAAAGTTGATGTCAATATACCTTTACCTTCCAAGTTCACTAAACGTCAAGTTCTTAGAGATCTTATGCGGATTTATGATCCTTTAGGACTTCTGCAACCTAAAGTCACAATAGGAAAGATTTTATTTCAAAGAACGTGGCGGATGGTCAGCTCATGGGATATTCCTCTTCCATCTTCCGAACGTATTCAGTGGGAAGAGTGGTACCGTGACTCAGTTATTAAGTCAGTTAATGCCTTTAATATACCTCGTGCGTATAAGTCTATATCAACTTTCATCTCACAAGAACTTCACGTCTTTACGGACGCTAGCGAAGTAGCTTATACATGCGTCGCTTACTGGCGTTTTTTGTTTGAAGACGGTTCCGTTCATCTCGCTCTCATTGCGAGTAAATCTAGAGTCGCCCCTCTAAAATCGGTTAGCATTCCACGCCTCGAGCTTCAGGCAGCTTTACTCGGTGTAAGACTTGCTCAAACAATCTGCAGTGAGCACCGCGGCCAAGCTTCTCGTAGGGTTTTTTGGTCCGACTCTAAAACAGTTTTAGCCTGGATCAGGAGTGACTCCCGCAAATATAAAGCCTTTGTAAGTCATCGGTTAGGAGAAATCGCGGAACACACTCAAGTCAGTGAATGGCGTTGGGTCCCTACGGCTTTTAATGTGGCCGATGATGCTACTCGTCTTGTGTCATCTTCTTTGGAAAGGTGGTGGCATGGCCCCTCTTTTTTAAAAGATAAGGAGGAAGTTTGGCCGCAAATAACTCCATCCGAACTTTCCTCTTCTGAGGTGAACTCAGAACTGCGACCTCGGGAAAAGGTTCCCGATATTTATTATGTTACTTTGTCCGCAGAACATTTTTCTACTTGGCAACGTCTACTTCGTGTAACCGCACGGGTTTTTCAATTCACGCGGTTATTGAAGGACAAAGAGGCGCGTTCGGGGAGTTCTTTATGTAGAGGTATACGCCCGCTGCTCGCACGAGACGTCAGAGACGCAGAAGAGTTTCTGCTCAAGCAGACTCAGCGAGACGCCTTCACTGAAGAACTTGCTTGCTTTAAATCGGGAAAACTTGTTTCTAAGAAAAGCCGCTTACACAAGATTGGCCCCCGGCTGGATGATGTTGGATTTCTCAGAGCTTATGGCAGGATTAGTGCAGTCACCGAAGTCTCATCAGAAGTTACCAATCCAATAATTTTAGATGGTCGACACCCAACGGTACGCCTTTTAATTTCTGATTATCACATCAAAGCTTTGCATGGCAACAACGAGACTGTGGTTAACAAGTTACGCCAGAAGTATGCCATCCTTCACCTGCGGCCCACTGTCCGATTTGTCGCTTCCAGGTGCCAGTTCTGCCGTATCAAGAGGGCTCAACCTGTGCTTCCGCCCACCGGCGATCTACCTTCAGAGAGGCTTCAGCACCATCGCCCGCCGTCATCGCTCGAGGTAACGGTGAAGAGGTCCCGAGAAAAGCGTTATGTGGCGTTGTTCACGTGTCTGGTGACAAGGGCGATTCACCTCGAAGTGGTGGGAAGTTTAACTGCAGACAGTGCTATAATGGCTCTTCGAAGATTTATTGCTCGCCGTGGATGCCCCGTCAAGATCCTGTCGGACAATGGGACGGCCTTTGTTGGTGCAAACCGTATTTTGAGAGAAGCTTGGGCCGCAGTTGACCACTCTCATGTTATGAACTTTGCTGCGTCTCATAACATCGAGTGGCAGTTTATTCCTCCTTCAGCTCCGTCAATGGGAGGGGCTTGGGAGCGTTTAGTGAGAAGCGTCAAAAGAGGCCTTTCGGTTGTTCTGCGAGAAAAGGCTCCCAGAGAGGAGATCCTGGTAACTCTTTTAGCTGAGATTGAAAATATCGTTAACTCCAGGCCTCTGACCCACGTACCGGTCGCCAATGAAGATGAGCCAGCCCTGACGCCGAACCACTTCCTGTTGAGGTCGTTTGCCTCTTTGCCCACTCCGGAGTCTTCAAATGACGATCTGATCAGCAGGCAAGCGTGGAAGAAGGCCATTCGTCTCGCTGATGAGTTTTGGGCGCGCTGGGTAAAGGAATACCTGCCTAATCTTTTGCCGCGAGGTCCATCTAACGCCTTTACTAATTTACACGTCGGGGATTTGGTGATGATTTGTGACGGAAATTTGCCCCGCGGGGTTTGGCCTCGCGGCAGGGTTGTGCGGGTGTTCCCTGGCAAAGACGGCGTCGTGCGAGTAGCGGAAGTAAGGACCAGCGCAGGGGTCCTTAGGCGACCTGCGCGCAAACTGGCTAAGCTGGATTTGACGCCATAGCTTGGTAAGACCTTCGGTTCTTACCAGGGGGGAGAGATGTTGGCGTCAGATCTGGCAACCCCCGTTGCCTAGGTATTGTTGATTGTATGGCGCTTAGCAACGGGGGTGTAAGTTAGGTTTTTTACATTATTATAATTTTGTGATCTTTTACTCTTTATTATACATTAATACTGAGTTGGTCATCTTTCATTTCGCTCGCTAATAGCAAAGGCAAAGTTCGTTCAGCCAAAGTCTTAATAATTTTAAATAGTTCAAATATACGGCCGAGACCGTAGGCTCAACCCCGGCGACGGAAAACCGTGTTGCTCTAAACGTAGTGGTTACGTTATTTTTGTTGCTCTACCTTCTTACTATGCTCTCTAAACCTTTTCTCTAAGCTCTCAGCCCAAAGCCAAAGCCCGCCGAAGCTAAGTAAGAATTCTTAAGTAGTATATAAGCATGGAGTCAGATAACTACAGTATCGTTTAGAAATTAATAAGTAGGAATGCGCCAAAATTCAAAATTGTGTTTACGTTATCATGATTATGAATACTTGATTTATATTTTATATTATCGCATAATATTATTTATAATAGTAATAAATATATACCTACGTAATACATTCTGCAAATGCCATCCAAGAACGCATTTTGGGCGTGATCCGACCGACAAGTGCCTCATACATACAATAAAATACGACTACAAAAGGTACTTATTGTGGTAGTGACTAGTGACCTACTCAATCTATAGATAACTAGGTACCTACTGTTATCTATTGATATGATAACCAATAGAATATTGGCGCATCATTGTTATCAAGCTAAGTCGCTGACAAGTTGACATAGACCCGTTAATCGTACTCAAGAGTCTGATATAGACTGAATATATTGGAGCAATATTTATTATTATAAAACATGCAAACATACGTGACAATACAATAATACACTTTAGAATCAGTGAACATCTGTTTAAACTAAGTACTTACAAGTAGAATACTTTGAGAATACTGGTAAAGTCGATTTATCGACGTGTATACTTATAGTAATCTAGTATTGATTGGATACCTACATTATATTACCACGGATAACAAGTAAGTTTACATAACATTTACCTACGACATTTGCTGCTTAATTAACAATACAATCTGAAAGTAGTGGTTTTATTCGCAGTGTTCATAACAATGCACATACCGATTCGTAAGTTGATATATTACCTATAGTTTTTACTATTTAATAATATAAGTTAATTATTTAGATTATACTTATTAGACTATTTAGGTACCTATTATCCAGAAATATTGAGTTGGATATTCATAGTTTTAGAGTCTCTACATTCTGAACAATAGTTCTATTAACTTTACAAGTTGAAATAGTAAATCGAATTTAAAATATAAAGCTTATTGAAATATTTGTGGTTCTTACCAAAACTCCTCCTTTCATCTCAAAATTATTACCACTAAATGTAAAACTTAAATCCGACAGTCTGTTAGGAAATGTGCGCCGAAATTTCATGCGGTTTCGGTATCTTGTGAAATTCGGAGTTGGTGACCGTGTCGGTGAATGTTACAGTGGACTCGCACGCGTACCGGCAGATCGGACAGAGTTCTAATGGAGTGTCTATCGAGATGGACCTGCTGCAGGTGGGATCGGAGCCGGTGGGCATGCGCTGCCCTCACTGCCAGGAAGACGTCATGACTCGAGCCACTTACAGGAACACCACCACCACACACGTCGTAGCGCTCGTGCTCGGGATTCTGTTCTGGTGAGTAACTTTTAGATTCTTTTTTAAACCACTTAATTGTAAGTTAACTACAAAGCAAACACAGCAAAGGTAGGTAAATCTGGTTTACTCTGCCATTGAAATACATAAAATATCTACTAGGTACAAATGCCTAACTTATTTAACATAGTTAATTTCTTTGAATTAGTAAGTCCTATTAATGGAGTTATAAAGTGGTAAAGACAAGGTTGTAAAGACTTAGAGACAGGTCGTAGAATGTTTTAAAGATTTGAATTGAGTAGCGGCCTACCTACCTTTCTACATCTAGTACCTATAAGGAACAAGAACAGGGACACTTGTTACTATTATTTATTCTAATGACTCCATGCGTCATAAAACTCTCCTTAGGTAATTATAATGAGTCATTTCACATTTTTATTCGTATTGTGTATTCACAATTTATTTCAAAACATTGTAACATTTTATTATCTTCAACGAATATTGAAATCATACTTGGAAATCTTAAAAGTAGGTAGGTATAAACCATGATAACGTTTTTCTTTTTAAATAAGTAATGTAAATAAATAAGATAGCACTGGTCGTTATTATTAACAACTCAAGTAAAGTTATGAATAAAAAAAGTTGTGGCGGATTTTCATCATTTTCGATCACAAGATTGTAGAGCTGAATTTACGCGTCTATCGAATGGACTCTGAAAAATGGCTCATAATACCAATTTATCGGACCCCATACGTCTGTCATCATTGAAGATATTGATAAAGTGATAAATAATGTTAAAATACAATTTCTTGATTAATTTCTTTTATCCGTACCATACGCGGCGCGCATATCTACGTAGATAGCATTCGCTTCGTCTCAAATCAAATCGCAGTTCTACTGGGTTCCGCGTTTGTGTATTTATGTAAACATTACGCAAACATAATGAAGATTACTTACAAATGCATTATGCTCGTGTGCTTGCTCATTGTAAATTCGGTCAATCGTGTTGTAAGCAAGAAATGAAACCTCAACATATTTTTCAAGGCTGTGTTAATTATGAGCTCAATTTGATTCTATTTATAATATTGTTAAGTTAACGTTAATTTATGTCAATGACACGCGTTTATTTTTATATTAAAGTATTTTCGTCCACAGGCTCGAAGTCCCGTAACCGGCCGAATAAGAGTACCTATGAACATGTGTCCATATAAGTAGTTGTATAAATTGATATTACGGGGTTTACTGTAAAGGCACATAACATAACGGCGCAGGAGATTTTTGAAAATCTTGGAAGACTTTTTTTTTCACCGACTTCTAGCGGAACACAGTATGTAGTAGTCATTGACATTTACCCCATAACCACCGGTTGTTTACCCAGCGAATGTAGCCAGTAGTGTTCAAAAATTAAGTTATCTATTATCATTTCAGGTGGCTGTGTTGCTGTTTAATTCCATATTTTACCAAAAGGTGGAAAAACGTGGAGCATTACTGCCCCAACTGTCAAAGATTCCTCGGAGTGTATGCGAGGACGACCGTTATTTGATTATTACCAGGAGAAAATATGGGTGAAGTAAGAAATGGTATGTAGTCGTGACTAAGTAAGTCATAATAGGATGTACAAGTAACGCTAAGTATAAAAAATGTTAAAAGGGCTCTGAGGGGTCTCAGTGCTCTCACCCAGTACAACATTTATGCCAACTAAATAACTATTAAAACACGAAAAGTTAAAGTAATACTTTCATTCTTTGTTATCTCGACAGTTTTTACCACCAACTTGTCGTGATCAAACTTTAATACAATATTTTGTAACCTCTTTACTGATTGTAAAAGTAAAAGAATATTATATTTCTAAGCATTTATTATTGTAAGTATAACTTTTAACGATACCTAGTCCTAGAAAAATATAAAAATAGTACATTTTTTAAAAAATAAATAGCATCCATGTGAATATTATTAAGAATTCGTATTCGTAAATATAATTATATTTTTGAGAAGTATTTACATAGATAGTAAGAATAAACATATCACAGAAATATTGTGTTTTATTAAGTAACTCTTTGTTATATAATCATAATTAAAGATTTACGCCAGTTTCTTATCACTAAGTACCTAGTTGGTACACACTTATGTTTAGTTTCATTACATTACCCAGCAGAGAATTCTAAAATGATTTTAAAACATTATTTATATAGTACTTAAGTAAGAAACAGTTCCATGCTTGCGATGTTATATTTTTACCTAATAAACTTACCTATACTATTAAATTCAATAAAAACTTAGAAAGATTCGTAGAATAAAGCCATTTTAAAAGATCGATTACAAAATAATTTAATCTGTTTGCAAATTTCCTGTGATAGTAGTTCTTTAGCTATCTGTGAGCATCAAAACCATTAAAGCATCTTAATTTTTACGAGTATGGGAAATAGGGACGCAACTACGTCGCAATCGTAGGCAAAAGACAGACCGACTTAAACTTATTAGGTAAACGTCTTAAACCCAGTTTAGGGTTAATTCATCATGTATCATAGAGCAATAAGGATTGTATTTAAACTTCAATGGTGTCGTCATTTGACGATAAGCGATCTGTATAACCGTGTGTTTTTAGGTAGTTAAATTCGACAGGCATAATTTGCAAATAGATTCGGTTTGTATATTCTTAAGAAATTCGCTTTAAGATATATGTAGCCTAGACGTTCAGGAGGGTTGGTGTGAGCCGACGAAAGCCTTGCATTGTGGGCAATAGTGGTTGGCAGTCTTGCAGGAGCGCATGCAATACGGCACGATGCACCCGCAACAGCAACTGAAAATTGTTTTCTTATTAAAGATCTATATTCATCATCACAAATTCACTGATAGTCTTGTACTTTCTATATAGGGCGTTAGGCCAGGCGCGCACTACGAGTTTTTCGCCGCGCGGCAGAAAAGAGCAGCGGCATAATGTCGCACTGTAATACTGCGCCGCTGCGGCGGCTCTGTCGTCAAGTGCGCGCAATACAATTTAAAACTGTTTGGTACAGAATTACAGTGCGACATTATGCCGCTGCTTTTTTCTGCCGCGCGGCGAAAAACTCGTAGTGCGCGCTTGGCCTTAGTGACACCGTAACGTATACTGAAGGGGATGATTCAGCTTATGATTTTAAGCTAATATCAAGTGGAATTTTCCGTATATTCCTTAGGTGCGGGCAGGGTTATATACATATATAGTAGTTATATCATTTTGTAATAATACTTTACGGAGAGACTGCATGGTAGACTGATAAGTTATTATAATTCGTACATTATCTTGTTTATTATATGATATCACAGAAGTTGGTTTATGGTAAATAGTCATCGTTCTGTTTTGTTCAGTCCAGATATTCTCTATCTTTACCATATCTATGAAAGGGTTAAGTTGAAAAGTAGATAAGTACTTCACTTTGATCTTTAGACACGACATTATTATTTCAAATTAAATACAAGGAAACTTAAGCATTATGTATGATGTCGTAGGTACTATTTACTGAAATAATTACACCGAATTTTATCATTGTACAGATCAACATCATCAGCATAGTACGAAAGCGTGGATATGAGTAGGTACCTACGATAATTTAGAAGATCCATAGTTTACCTTTTATAGGTATATGAAGAGCTCGATGGCGCAGCGGTAAACGCGCTCGGTTTGCGATTGTTGAAGTTAAGCAACTTTCGCAAAGGCCGGTCATAGAATGGGTAACCACAAAAAAACAAGTTTTCATCTCGAGCTCCTCCGTGCTTCGGAAGGCACGTTAAGCCGTTGGTCTCGGCTGCATTAGCAGTCGTTAATTAATAACCACGAATCCGCACTGGGCCCGCGTGGTGGTTTAAGGCCTGATCTCCCTATCCAGCCCGTGGCCCAGCAGTGGGGACGTTAATTGGCTGATGATGATGAGGTATATTAGCAGTTCAATTGCTTTTGGTATTTATAGCAAAAAAAGTCCATTCAACTTTGCATTCGCCGTACAAAATTGAATATAATGAAGTGTATATTGAACGATATTTTTATAGGCGTAAGTGATTGAACTGACACCGGAGATTCGACGCGGTGTTTTTAGGTTAAACTCAAAGTTCACATCCAGATTACTGTGAGTCATCAAGACGCAAATAAGTGTATCTTGGAATAATGTCATACTTATTACTTATAGAAATAGTTGGCCGCTGTTTGTATATTGATTAATATGAATGAACAAAGAACAAAGGAAATAACTCACCCAGCGAGGACGCATAGGGCAGCGGATACTATATGCGTTCGATTATTGGGCACGTACTCGACTCGAGTTACAATCGATTTGTTGCACGTTGCACAGGTAGTTCCTGTGGGCCCAGGGCCGAGTTTTGTGGACCCAGGTCTCGTTGTCGCGCTCGTGATGACCGTGGTGCGTGGGGCCACAGGTGGGGCCACGAAGCCCGGCGGCGGCGGCGGGTTGTCTCCGAAGTACGAAGGTGGTGGTGCAGGGTTAGGCGCCGCTGGCTCATACGGTGGGGGTAAACCCATTTTGTTTTCCACTGGAAGTCATAACGTTATTACGTTTAGTCATCACCGTTGTAATTTGTAGTAATTAGCATTACTTTATGCACGTTCGATCTGAGGGACGACAGCAAAAACATTACCTAAGCAAAAGTTGTTAGAAACGTCTTGAATAGTGAAATCTAAATTAATCAAACTGATTTATAAAAATAATTACCTATAAACGAAAGCGAGTCTGGCTAATACCTACACAATAATCAGAGCGTAACCTTTACGAGGCTTTATAACTATAAAACAACGGAAAGTGATAAGGCTAAATATATCTACATTTGGAATTTCCTGATTTTTTAACTTGTTAACCAATAAATCTACCCTGGAATTTAATGTTATTCTTATTACGTAGTAGGTAGGAACTCAGCAGCCAATTGTTTTGTTTTTAGTTTTGATTTATTCTACAGTTTGAACAAAGTTTGATCCCGCGCTGTTTTGATTAGCCCCACGAAGTTTACGTTGCCCGATTGAGGCATTCGGTATGGTTAAACTTCGGATGACCCTTTCAATAGCGTTGCTTGTCGATCTAATTATAGTATAGAACTGTTCGACCCTTGACATTATTCGGTAAACGTGAATTTGTTGTTTTACGATTATCACAACACTTATTATCAACCTCTGGAGCTGCTCTGGCTTATACATTTCGTTAAATAAAAGTTGTACCTATTCATTACACGGTATCAATTATTTCACATCCAAACAACAATTGAAATAATTGATATCGTAACTTTATAGTTCTATGAAACATTAGAATTATGCCTTCTCATTGGAAGGAACAGAAAATAAGAAAAAAAACATTTTGTTTTCCAAGTTAAACCAGTTTACTCACTTGTTGCGTCCATTGTGACGAAATTCAACCTTCGCAATCGTTTCTTAATCCCCCGTCAAATATTTGAAATCCACGTAGGAATATTCACGAGTTGAATAGTATATAAGAAGATTAGAGCACTTTATGTTGTTGGTCGCACTATTGTAAATTATATATTTAAAATAATTCAATATGAGAGCAAAGTTAAAGTTTAACGTTATAATCTAGCGATGTTTACGCTGCGAGTGAATGCACAGCGCGCTCGGCACGTTACATCACGCGGGTGTGAGCGGGACAGTGCGCGGCGGGCATGCGCGCGCGCCAGTGCGAGGGAGACACCGCCGCTGTGCACGTCACAAACGCGTTTACATCGCGTGGTTACCTTCTCCCATGCCAGTTAATTACAACGTAATTATCCATGCGTAATGCCATTATGTTTATACAATACGAGCACACATATATCACACAGTAGTTCTAAAATAAAATAAGTTTAGCAAACTAAACAGGTTGGCTGGTGCCACCTGCCTGCGACTATCATAGTCATAATTGTCGCTCGCTATACTCTATTGACAGATACATTTGAAGGGGTCATAAAACTCCGGAACGTGCACACGCTTATTGCCTGCCATTACGATTATAGCAAGAGCGGTGTAAGCTCCATAAGTAGGTACTAGCGGTACTATTAATGCGACCACCCATGAAGTTTATACCACTTTATTGTTAAATATGAATACTGGCACTGCCAGTTCCCATCCTGCAGGCCATCTGTAACTTCCATCTAGACAGTTTGTCGTGTAGCAAGATACTTACAGAAATGAATAATAGGTGGAGACTTTGTAGCTTCACAGTAAATACCGAGGGAAAACCTGTCAAGTAGAGTAGTGCCTAGCGCCATCTATGCGTCAAGTTCTGTAATGATTCGTTTGGTGAGGTTATAAGTTAGTTATCGTAGGGCGGGCGGCGGGCGGCGTGTAGGCTCTCCGCAAGAGGGCGGGCGCGGCAGCGGGTGGCGGGCGGGGCCGGCGCTGCGCGCGCAGCGTTACATAATGGCGGTCGGGGCCTGACAGCGCGCGCAGCGGCCGGTGCGGGGCGCGGGGCGATCGATGCGCACCCGGGGCCGGGGGGACCAGTCGAGCGGCGAGCGAGCGACATGGCGGCGCGCCCACCCCGCGCGGCGGCCGGGCGGCCCGGGCCGCGCGAGTAGGTCGCCATGCGCGATGCGGTATGAGGCAACGCCGCGCCCGGCGGGCCGGCCCCCGCTAGCGGCGCCGCCCCCGCCATGCGAGCGCCGCCGCTGCTGCTGCTGCTGCTGATGGCGGCCGCGGGCCTGGCCGTGAGTCCGCTCGCGCGCCTCAACCCCTGGCTGAGCGCGTGCGACCTGGAGGAGGAGGGCGCGAGTGTCGCGCGACAGTGCGGCGGAGCGGCGTGCAGCGGCAGCGGCGCGGCGGACGTGCTGGCGGGGCGCGACGTGGCGCAGCTGTGCGCGCTGAGTGCGGGAGCGCGCGCGCGCCGCCTGGCGCAGCTGCGGATGCGCGCCTGCTGCGAGCGCTCGCCCGCGTCCGCGCTGGACCGCGGCGCGCGCGCACACGTGCTGGCCGGCGGCGAGCGCTGCGAGCGCACGCTGCACGACCTGCTCAGCCTCGATGCCATGGTCGCGCGCGTGCACTGTGACTTCGTCAACATCCTCGATCGCTACGACTGCGACCAGTCCTACTCCGTACACACGTGTAAAGAGTGCCAGGTGAGTGCTAACCACAACATAACACCATGCGGTAACCTTATACTCTATACCGTCTGTGCATCTGATACTCGAAATCGTCAGTGGCTAATACTGCTAGAAACAGTACGTTTATAGAGACCTAGGCGATCTACAGTCTCAGGTGTTTCAAGTCCATTCAGCAATTTCCCTATGTAGATTTACCAAACTGGCGTCTTACTAGGCTCCTCAAAATAAAATGAATGCCACCCCTCCGTTACAGTCCAATTAAGCAACAACAATATGAATTTGGATCATGTCCGGAGTCGAAGTAAGCAATAAAATGAATTAGGCCGAGGCGGACCATTCAGGGACGCCCATGAGTACACCGCGTGACCCGTATCACTGGTTAGGCGATTATATGCGTGTATCGATCCATTTGGGCAAGTCACGTTTCTTAAAGCCAGCGTAGAGAGGGGTCCGGTAGGGAGGCCTCGGGAAGCCCGACAGAGTGACAGTGGGAGGGTGATGGACCAGCCGCTGACAGCAATTAATTCACCAATATCGTCTGTAGACGACGGGTCACGTTGCTCGCCGCAGACCCATGGCAGTCGCGGTACATATTAATTCATTAGGCACCATCTGATTCTATAACACAAAGTGTCATAGAACTTGTGTCCCAAACGCTTGTTCAATATGTATAAATACTAATGTATTTCATACATTACCAAAATGTTTATATTTTTCACGCAAATAACCTAATTTTCCTCATGGATATTGATTGTTTGTTCTACTTATCTATAAATCCGCAAGTATCCCATTCAGAATACATTATATTAACGATTATTCATTCAAAATTCCCCGATCTCGTCCGTTAATACTATGGCAACACTTGTTCGACTCAGAAATTCAACTTTTATAATATCTCATATTAGCAAATTAAGTTATATTACGTATTAAATCAAAGTAAATATAACCTTTTATCTAACCCTAACGAAAACTATGTCCAAATACTTAAGATATAACCTTTTCGTAAACTTGTGTTTTTGCGTTACTCAGAATGTTCAGTTACTGGCAAAATAATGGACATCCCCGTCTTTTTTATTTTATTCCATAGGCCATTAATAATTAAGTTGTGTAAGTTTAACTGTCGCTACTTATTCTTCGGCTAAGTAGTTAATGCCATCTGCGGCAAATCTACAATACGTCACGTCAAAACCCTACTTATGCGACGGATTAATCAGTTGTAAACTGTCTCTAAACTATAATTTACACAATACAAAAATATTTTCTTTTAAATAAAAACATTTTTTTTTTTCATAAATCCTTCGATCCAAAAAGTTCCGTAAATATCTAAAGCTATTTTCATTGGGATAGTTTTATTTAATCCGGAAACAAGAATTAGCTCTCGTTGATGTCTTTTGTATGCAAAGGTAAAATTGATATTTTGTCCTTGCGTTTATTTGTTTTCGTTTTATAGGAAAAATGATATTATCCAACCAGTATTACAATGGCCGCCTGCTACAAAGTTTACATTTCACCCCCACCCTTTCGTTCATCATCTCCTTAGCGCTATCCCGTTTCTCACGAGGTTCGCTTAGTTAGCCTGAAAATATTTGACAGGTCCAATTTTTACAACTAAGCGACTGTCTGACCTTCCAATCCGCCAATGGAAATTCAACTCGATACAGGTTAGGTCACATACCTCCGAAACGCATTTCTCGGGAATGTGCGGGTTTCCTCGCGAACTTTTCCTTCCGTTGAGCACGTAATAATAATTTATAATCCAAACACGAATTCAAAAAAACAAATTCTAAAAGCATTGGTTTAGGCTCTTGCTGAGATTCGAACATGCGACCTCATAATGAAAGCCAAACACTCACCACACCCTCTAGCTGATGAAGAATATTCAGTATTCCCAATAGTGGGATGAACGTAGGTCGTTTATGTTGCATTGTGACAGTGGGATTATGTCCTGTAACGTGATGGCTCATAATTTGGGCGATAGTTTGATCATCTGTTACCATACGGGTCGTTATATCCATCTTAGGAGTTCGTAACAAAAATGGCTTTAAATAAACTTTTGATTACAGGAGAGAGTTTATGTGTACCTGTATGTATGTATGTTGAGTTGAGTGAAAGTATTTTATTTTTACGAAGACTTTTGCATGACCTTGAATCGCGAATACGTAGTGCAGCAGCGTGGAAGAGTATGCTTCACGCATCATCCGGTTGACTGAGGTCAGGGGATTAAGAAGGCCACATGGAGCAATTCATCTAAAAATCAATATTGCAATTTGATATTTGCGCATTAAGTGTGCAATGAAAATAGCAATATTGCTTTTTAAATGAAATACTTCGATGTGGTGTTTTGAACCCCCCAGGTTTGAATATGTGAAATTAGCGTGGATGTTGTGTGTTACACAGATTGAGAGATTTGGTAGGAATTCACAGTATGTCAATCTTGTACTGCATGACTTACGTTCCCTGTTTACAATGGAAATTGACAAAAAATCTGTAAGTACCGTATGACTCAGTACTCCGGAGTATACGTTCATTTTGCACTTCCAGTTTTTGTCAGACGAATCTGATAAATCGTACGTGAGAATGTACCAGGCGCCTTGCCCAAGTTGCAAATGATTGTGAGAAACGACCGTAATAGTAACTTTTGCCATACGTAAAATAATAACTACATTAGCTACTTACTAAAAACTAAAAGCTATATTCTTGCAAACGAGAAATAAATTTCGCAGAGATTTAAAAAGTAATACTTGATAAAAACTTTCAATTCTATTGATTTCCGGTACAAAAGACATCTCGTAAGGGGCCTTGGTGGGGTGATTAAAATTTTCTCTAGTAGTGGAACGTTCCGGAAAATTCGGAAAGGATGAAAACCCCCATCAGAGAAACCTTATCAGGTAAAATTCTTCGACAAACGGATTGGTATAGCGGAGTATTGACGAAAGGATGCCTAAGGATATGCATAAAAATTGGATAATGCTTTATATAGCTCGACTCCTAATAACGTACCTACTGCTAAAGATTTCACATTTCGAAAAATATAAAAGTAATTAAACCCAGTGTCTTTTCCGATTCTGATTTTCAAAAACTCTTTCATTGAAATCTTAGTTTAAAAATAATTAAAAAATCACTCGAGTCATTCCATAATTCATTATACACGTAGCAATTGATTTTTATTCAAATTAGCTATTATATACTTAGTAAACCTTAATTTAAAAGCTATCTTTTCTGCGGCTCTTTTCCTCATCGACCGCTTTTTTGTTACGAATTACTTGAGGGAACCATAAAGTTTAATCTTCGGAGCTTATTGTGCGAATTGCAAAAAATATGTTTGTATAAAAAGAAGTTATTTTTGTCTGCTTGATGTGCCTCATTCTGTTTGCTAATGGAGTTTTAACCCCTCTAAACATTTACACTGCTCCGACATAGTGTTTACAAAACGTTAAGGTTGATTTTAACGTCATTTTTGTTCTCAGTAGAATCGCATTTGGATTCTATTACCTAGTTATCGTTGTTTTTTGCTGAGAATTGTTTAATATTATTATCTAATGAACACTTTTAATAGAAGTCAATGTTAGCGTGTTTCAATTAAAACAAGTTCATGCATAGTATTGGTGTTGTTTCTTAGTTTACAAATAAAATGCATTAAAAATAATTAAATTGGTACCTTTTGGCACCATTTTGTTTTTACCTTTCAAATCCAGGGAATACCGTAGTTGGTTCATCTCATCCATGTGAATAATTTTCCTCCAAAGTAAGTAGAATTTTCTAACGCCTTTTCACGATTCAGTGTAGCCCTTTAGGCTAGAAGTGTCGTCCATTTTTCCATTTTCCCGCCATTCGTTCGCGAGTGGGCGCTGTAAAAATGTTTAATTTTCCGGCTCGTTACCGTCACCGTAAAAGTCCTCCTTCATACTTACGGGATTCACATATTATTAACACGCAACGCCCAACCGCACATTTTATAACACTCACACAAAAATTTGCCTGTCGTAAATGTGACCCAGAAATAGTTTGCGAGGATCGGCTTCCATATGGGGAAAATTGAGATCATAGGATCACTGTCTTATTTAAGATGCTGTTTGAGTAATAAATATATTTGGAATGAGCATTGTTCGCGGATATTTACCGTTAAAAACCATGTTACTTCACCATCAAAGCTCAACTACCTAAATACATAAGCTGCTCATAGCATGATGTATAGGTATGTAGATAGGTTATTTATATATTACCATTCATTCTTATGATTTCAACGCCTTCAAAAAGCACTTTTTAAATGATATTTACTCATTTTAATCCAGCTGCATTGATTTTCTGTTTTATCTAGACAATGAATTAGTAAAGTTCCGTTATCAAATAAAAACATACTGAAATAGCTATGTGGACGATAATAAAATAACATTGGAAATCTTTAATCGGCTAAAGTTCTATCACTTAGTGTGGCTGAGACGCCAAATGATTATGTCCATTTGGATTATTGCAGCAAATGGGTTTTATCTGAAGATAACGGCTAACCCGTCTGGGCAGGTTTTAAAGAGACCAGCCGGGTCTGCATGACAACCGCACGCGCGCGGCGCGAATTATATTAAGCGCTTTGACCAATAGCCGTTTGACGTCCATCTACGTAGATAGCATTCGTATCGTTTATTGGTCCAAGCGCTCGATAATTATAATTCGCACCGCGCGCGGCACGGTTGTCATGCAGACCCGGCTGGAGCACACAAACATGATTTAATAAATTAAGTACACCTCTGCCTCCTCTTTCTGGGATTCTGGTGTGACGCTATGTTAAATACTACAGGTAACTTTGGAGTCTGCAAGAGCGACTAAAGCTCAACCGAGTCCGAGTATCGAGTGCTTCGACTAAAAGACGCAGCGAATGTTATCTACAAGGATAAACGTCGCACGGCTATTCGTCGAAGTCTTCGGTATAATTCCGTACAGATGACGCTGCCTAAAGGCACACCCCGGAAACTTCATACAAACAACCTCGTTTTACACAGACACTACACATTGACATTATCAACACGTGCAACTGTGTGTGTAACGTCTGAGGGCTGCCAATTACAATACCTAATTTAACCGTTATGACTTACTTAGTACTACTTACGAAAGATGCTTTTATAATAATCAGTTAATATTTATTTATTTACCACACAAATCACAAATAATATAAATATAATAAAATAAACTGCCTATATACGTCCCACTGCTGGGCACAGGCCTCCCCTCAATCAACCGGAGGGGGCATTTTTAATTTTATATAAGAAATTTTTAATAAGGAAAGGTTCACAATATACATAATTAGGCACTTGACTTAAAATCACTAAACTAATTAATTGCATTCAAATTATTTTTACATTAAGCACTTACCTTAGGTTCAAAATTATTAGCATGTTTTGATGAACAATCATCATGAAAAATTAATATTTATAGGCCCCGCGCAGGCGTACCCAGCGCGGGCAGACGAAAGAATATCAGCGTCCAATTTTAAAATTCGAACATATAAACTAAACTGACAAAAAATTAAATAACGTCGCAGCCTTCACTATCCAAGTCTAAACTATGTTCGAGGGGGTTCGAGGAAACCTAGCTCAGAGGCTGGGGGCGGAGAGTGGCCGTTCTATACGTAGTATTAATTCTAATTCTATGCTAAAGGTCTGTGTCCACTACACCGTATCATACTAGGACCGTGTCAGGCACGGAGCGACGAGTGCCAGACGCTACTATGTCCACTGCAACGGAGCAACCCCGCTCTATCCCCGTATATACCGGGAATTCTGGCCGGTCCGTGCATGGCACGCTATATAGACGGAATGTCTACTGAACGTTGCGCCATAGAAATTCATACAAAGAATTGTTTTTTGTCCGTGCCGGGACGGATAAGGTCCTGGTTGATACGGCGTAATGGGCACATACCTTTATGTAAAGCAGTATTTTAAGCAACTTTCTTTAAAACAAATGACTTCACACGTTGTTAGTGTCTTACATGATTTACATACA
This sequence comes from Pectinophora gossypiella, assembly GCF_024362695.1. Classification (NCBI taxonomy): domain Eukaryota; kingdom Metazoa; phylum Arthropoda; class Insecta; order Lepidoptera; family Gelechiidae; genus Pectinophora; species Pectinophora gossypiella. Next base: position 8,039,278 of record NC_065406.1, read on the forward strand.
TACGTTTACGAGACCAAATAAAAACATTTCTAATGGATTCACTGTCGTTCCAGTGTATTTTTATTGCAACAGAAAGTTGATACTTACTTTAAAATTAATTTAAATTAATTTTCTCTCAATAAAAATCTTCTTCTTATCGTGTGGGTTGTGTGGTGGAATACCAACTTCATCAACCCTGGTGTCAGGGTTATGATTGAGCCGCCAAAGGCCCCGCCAGTGGTTGAGTGTTGGACTCACGATCCGGAGGCCCCGGGTTCGAATCCCGGTGGGGATATATCACAAAAATCACTTTGTGATCCCTAGTTTGATTAGGACATTACAGGCTGATCACCTGATTGTCCGAAAGTAAGTTGATCCGTGCTTCGGAAGGCACGCTAAGCCATTGGTCGAGGTTCCTATTTACTGATGTAAGTGGGTAATCGTTATATGAGCCATGTCAATATAAATAATAAAATAAATAATAAATAAAATAAACTTTATTGAGTAGAAAGATGACGGTTTACAGTAAATGTTACCTTATTTGTTAGATATATTAATGGACTCGTATCAATAGTACTTACTTATTAATGTATCTGTATGTTACAATTGTGTTCCTATTACTATTGACATGGTTTAAAATATTATATCTATTATATATTTTGGTAACTTATTAAATAGTCCTAACCTTTGCTTATTGTATTGGCTATAAACTAGTAACGGTCACGGATGTTGTTGTCGCTTCGAAGTGATATATAACATTGTATCTATCCAAGATTCCCTGATTTTGGAGTTTATCTTTCTGCTCTAACTTAGTTGACTTTATAGCTAGCTAAACAAAAGCTTGTACTTGTACTTTAGCACTTTTCACTGCAGTTGTTTTAGTTTTCAGTTTTTCTTTCAGTTATATAGGATATAATAATATGCTATTGTCTAAAAGTAATCTCAGCATTTGTAATAGTTATGAGTTTGAATTCATGTTTGGATCATACATAATTAATATTACGTGGATACCAGAAATAGGCTCGCCCCCTACTACAAAGGACATAAAAGTAACTGGCGAGGAGTGGGTATACGAGGTATACTATGGTCACAGATCATAATGGTATACTATAGTACGTATACTATGTATTGAGTGTTATGAGGTATACACCTCTGCCTACCCTTTCGGGGATACAGGCGATGCTATGTTGTGTTGTTATTTTCAATACTGTTTGTTTGTATTTTCTGGGAGCTAATCTATAAACCATAATAACTATTATCGGCGATAAACTAAGCCAATCGAGTTCTAGATTAGTACTGTATTTTAGTGACGGCAGTGAATATAGTTTTAAACCATTTTCAGTGGTCATACATTGACAATGATGTTTGAAGCAACGACGTTATAAGTGTCCGCGAGTTGCCTACTGATTAACTGTGGCTTTGACCCCTCTATAGGGCATCATATTCATAATCTTTCTAAGCACGTAACATAATTATGTCAGCATCATTAAAAGACTAAGGGCGCTTACCTACCGCGACCAGCTGTATCTGAGCTGGTCTGCAAGTGCACTAAGTTTTACTTCTTTTACAAAGTCTTTTTTACGTAAGCACAACATTTTTCGTCTTAGTTTTTTATTGGTATTTCCTGTAACTTTTTCTACTACACTTGCATAGTTACACCATGTCAAAGCTATATATGTCTCACATAGAGAAAATTTAAATCGAAGAAATTTCTGACTCGGGCGGGACTTGAATCCAGCTTGAAGACAGCTGTTGTCAAGCCGGGACGAACGTGTTAACCATTACACCACCGGATCCTCCTCCTGTCCATGCCATTTTTTTCGATCTATGTATCGTCATTAAGCCGACGCCGTTAACACGCTCGTCTCGGCTTGACAAGAGCTGCGGGTTCCAGTCAGAAAAAAAAACGATTTAACCCCTTAAATGCCGGAACGCGGATCTCGACCAGACACAATGTAAAATCTATTGTGTCTGGTATCTCGGCATATGAGAGGTTAAATTTCCTCTTTGTAAGTTTCCCTAAAGCACGCTTAAGTGCAATACAAACAAAAATCATTCATAAGCGTCGTCAACAAGAAATAGGGTTTCTTGTAGATAGAAAAAGAAAACTAAAATAGTAAGTAAGTACTTAACTGGCATCAGTTTCCTGCTGGTAATTAATTCTGCCTCTCGTGCCGTTTGCAGCATTTTAAAGTAATATTTACAGTTCAAACAAACAAACTACTTACTTAAGTGGACTTTTTAATGTAAATGGAATTCCATAGGCTTTGCTTACCCCGGTGGAGGAATAAGAAAACAGTAAAACTGTTTTTACCATAACTGTACTAGATAACATCAAAACTCGCTCGACGTAGAAGGAAAATAAGGCCACTCGCAGTAAAGAGACTCGCCGTAGCGAGGGTCGCCGTTCAGAGAGTCGCTGTCAACGCTACAATTCGGATAATAGGCGTGTATACATGATGTATAATTTACACTATCTGCGACCGAGAATACTTTGTGAATACACGAAGTGCCTTCCGAAATTTGTGCACACACGTTCTTAAAGAAGCCTCCTTTTCATCATACAAACCCCCGTTGTATTGAGCGTTATTGGTTACAAAGTTTTTATAACCCGCCATCCACCTGGCTGATAAATAATAAAAATAAAAATAAAGACAGTGCCTGGTGGTTGTGGCGTGTCGGCAGCCGTTTCCGTATCTCGTGTCACCTGCAGCTTAACATCTGAAAGCTTTCAACCGTTTACCACTCCGTTAACTTTACCAACCTCCGCGAGATTCAACTAAAAGCTTTATTAATCGGTGCACATTCTTCCTGGGAAACTAGGTACTTACTGGTGTTTTCCGTTCTTCCTGATAAGCCCGGGTAGAAATTGGGTAAGAAAAATCCCAGTGGGGACATATCACAAAAATCACTTTGCGATTCCTAGTTTCGTTAGGACATTACAGGCTGATCACATGATTGTCTAAAAGTAAGATGATCCGTGCTTCGGAAGACACGTTGGGCCGTTAATCCCGGTTACTACTTACTGATCTAAGTATGTAGTCGTCACATGAGCCATGTCAGGGGCCTTTGGCGGCTCAGTAATAACACTGACATCAAGGTTGATGAGGTTGGTATTCCACCTCACAACCCACACGATAAGAAGAAGACCCGAATGTCCGAAAGTAAGATGATCCGTGCTTCAGAGGGCACGTTAAGCAGTCAGCACCGCTACTATTTACTAAGTGCCTATAGTCGTCACATGAGCAATGTCATGAGACTTTGGCGGCCTAAATAGTAACCCTAATACTTCGGTTGATGAGGTCGGTCATTAACCTCTCAACCCACATGAGAGAAGAACTAGTGTGGCAGAGTAAGGGTAGAGAGAGTAGAGCTAAAATTTATTGGAAGACAAATTAGACAAATTATTATCATATGTTATTGACGTCCGAAGACTTATTTAGTTACCTAAAATGCTATTTTGTGGGCAAATTAGCTCGCCATGGAATTTAATCATAGCTGGCGAGAAGTGGGTGTACTGTACGCCTCTGCCTACCCCTTTGGGAATACAGGCTTAATGCTATTTTATGGGTTACGTTATGCTATTTTGTAAAAAATACGATAAAGTTATGTTGTTGTATTATTTAGTAACTAGATATAACATGCGGGGAAATATTTATCGTTATCTGTCAAACAGTAACAATTCCAAAAATAACGGTTACAGAAATAAATATGATATACTGCTCCACTGAAGATAAAGAATGGTGGTTGCTTTGACTTCTTAAATATGCAGATGGCTGTGCCGCACAGTTGCTCTATAATACATACTGTATATTACCTGGGGGGTTAGAATGGCCACATCGAAGCAATTCATCTAAGAAAGCAATATTGTTATTTGACATTTGTTTGCATTGCGCACTTACTTTTATATGCGCAAATGTCAAATTGCAATATTGCTTTCTTAGATGAATTGTTTCGATGTGGCCATTTTAACCCCCCAGTACACCTTCAAAACGGTGCGCTCACGTGCCCTCACTGTGCGCGGGAATTCACTGTAAAGATAGGCTACATAAGCCATCATCGGGCGCATCAGCGTCGTGCCGACTAGGAGTCGAAGTGGTCGCCATGGCCGAAATCGGTCGGAGAGATCATCATCATCATCATCATCACACCTTCAAAATATTTTACCAGGTAAGAGCTCTCAGCGCTTCCATTTGTCCGACCAAGTAGTTAATGGCATTTGCGGCAAATCTATATCTTACTTCTTCTTATCGTGTGGCTTGTGAGGTGGACCAACCTCATCAACCCTGGTGTCAGGGTTATGATTGAGCCGCCAAAGGCCCCTGACATGGCTCATGTAACGATTACTCACTTACAACAGTAAATAGTAACCGGGACCAACAGCTTAACGTGCCTTCCGAAGCATGGATCATCTTACTTTTGGATAATCAGGTGATCAGCCTGTGATGTCCTAACCAAACTAGGGATCACAAAGTGAATTTTGTGATATGTCCCCACCGGGATTCGAACCCGGGGCCTTCGGATCGTGAGTCCGACGCTGAACCACTAGACAACAGAATATATCTAGTTTTACAAGCTCAATTTACTTTCAGTTTTTTTTATTATTAAACATACAAATTGTATTCTACGTCATCATCACAGTGCCGCCTAATGCGCAAGTGAGCGCAAGACACAGTCCGCGCGCTATCCCCCTTACCCCTGAGCGGCTTACAGCCACTTAAAGACTAAAGTAAAACCCAGAGGGGGTGAGGTGTGTACTGGAGACGAATCGGTGCGGGGCGGAGACGCGAATAACACGCTAATCTCTACTTTCATATTTTATTGATTAATAGAAAACTATCCTTTTACGATGTTACGTTACTGTTGTAGCACGATTTTTCCCAAATTTTCACAAGGTCCTAGTAGTAGATTCGTTAAGCATCTTTGTTACCATAATGATGTAAGATAGTTACCATTATAATATTATAATATAATAAGGAAAATGAGTAATAAAGGTAAATTATACCCTCAGGCCACGTGTATGTACATAATACTATGAATTGCAGGTCGTTTGCCAGATGACTTTGTTTGGCATTTAATAGTTAGCAACATGCCGACTTCACCCCCTCTGGGTCTTACTTTAGTCTTAAAATGGCCGTCAGTAACGGAGAGTATGGACTGTGCAACTTGCTCGCACTTACGTGTTAGGAACACACGTTAAGAATGAGATTTTTGTATGGAATGTCCGAGGTGTACAGTCGTGAGCAATATCATGTACCCACTTTAAAACCTTGTCGCACCTGTCGTATATTTGACATTTAATGAGACTTACGGCTTGTCAAAAAAAAATATGTGACATGGTTTCAAACTGTATATATATTAGTACTCGTGACCGTACTTATACTTAGTCTTCTTGGAGAAAAGTTGATTATAACATTAAAAACTGAATGCAAACTCATTTACTAGTTCTAAATATTAGCCCGCATATACACCCGCATTCGTATTAAGTATATTATGACGTATTGATTCCTAATTGCACACAAATCACCTGTTTACTGTTTACTCGTCTACCGCACCCCGTTTCCGAGAATCTGTAGGTATGTCAGTTCTCGCAAATGCCCGGTTCTGGAAAACGCATGTACATAATATGCGCTTCATTCATTCGGAAATATTTGTTTACATACCCGTTATTTGGGTGAACATTCGTAATTTCGGTGGCGTGAATGAACCCTTGTTTATTTATGTGACCGATTTATGATCTCTTGCAACATTGCGTTTTTTTATGTAGGTTATTAAGTACCTAGTACAACTTATAATTAGTTATTACCAGCAATTTTTTTATTCAAAATATTTATCGTACATAGCGTCGTTATAATTGTGTTTTGAACTGTACAATCAAATGACGGACGCCACGTAGAGCCACTCGCCTAAAGACATTCGCCATAGCAGGAATCAACTTTCGGGAGTCCTATTTCTCCCATAAGGTGTCGCTACTGTTGAGTGACCTTAAATTTTGACAGGTCCCTATATTATTTGGGTAAACAAACAATATTATTTTGATTATATTTTTTCACTACCCTTTGCGCAGCGTTTAACTGCAAAATGATAGTAACAACGAAAAATAATAAAATAATAATGATGATGTAATGATGTATTTTATACCCCAAAGATCGGAAAGAAGGAAAACTTAGAAAAACTTATTTTCAATTAAAATTGCCTTTTTCCAATTGATGGCTGCTTTTCTTTTTCGTAACTCATCCTTTAGACGGGATACACTTAAGGTTGCTCCACATTTTATAGGAATTTATCACGAATTTTAACTGGACAGTATGGAGAACTGTCAAAATTTAGGGACACTCAACAGTGCTATCGTCCGTTTTATTATAGAACATTCCAGATTATGCAATAAATATTAAATAAGTAACATAACATAAACTGCCTATATACGTCCCACTGCTGGGCACAGGCCTCCCCTCAATCAACCGGAGGGGGTATGGAGCATACTCCACCACGCTGCTCCACTGCGGGTTGGTGGAGGTGTTTTTACGGCTAATAGCCGGGACCAACGGCTTAACGTGCCCTCCGAAGCACGGAATCATCTTACTTTTTCGGACAATCAGGTGATTCAAGCCTGAAAAGTCCTTACCAAACAAAGGACAGTCTCACAAAGTGATTTCGACAATGTCCCCATCGGGAATCGAACCCGGACCTCCAGATCTTGAGCCTAACGCTCTAACCACTAGACCACGGAGGCTGTTAAATATTAAATAAGTACTTAATTCAAATATAATTTTAGGATTAAAATAAATAGAGCCCAACTATCTGGAATAATGATTGAATATGTTATAAATTACGTTTTTAAATTGACCACGTTTATTAAAGCTGCAGAGGCCGGCTTCGTAAAACGAATCTCATTTGACTTTTTTGTTAAATACTCCGACGAGTCTATTTTGAGTGCTGTTTATATAAGTGTAGATACATATATATGTAGATACTTAAGTAATTAATAAGAAGTAAGTAGAACGCTAAAATTGACTCAGCTGTTTCGATCTTAACTTCACAAAATGAGGAGTATCGCTCCAAAATCACACTACTTGAACAGCAGGCTAAAATGGACCGTGAGTATATCTGCATTCTGGAGAACAAGGTTGAAGACCTCCAAAGAAACTCACGCAGGACATGCATTGAAATAAAAAACGTCCCTAAAAAAATCCATGAAACAAGAGAGGACTTGATTCAAATGGTTGTGAATATAACCAATACTATTCAATTGCCTACGAGTGACCGTGACATACACGATATATTCCGCCTGAAATCCAAAAGTGATGTGGAGAAGAGGTCCACGATTATTGTGGATTTGAGATCTTCTATTTTGCGATCCGACTTCCTGAAGAAAGTGAAAGATTTTAATATTAAAAATAAATCACGACTGCAGGCGAAACACCTAGGTTTTACCAGTAATGAAGACACGCCTATCTTCATATCCGAACAACTCACCACAAAGGGAGCACGGCTGTTCTTCCTTGCTCGAGATCTAAAAAAGACTCGAAAAGTCAAATACTGCTGGACCTCACTAGGAAAAGTACTGGTCCGTAAAGACGACACCTCACGCATAATCCATATTCAAAGCGAAGCACAAGTGCAACATCTTATGCAGGAATTGTGACTAAATTCCCGCATCTACTGCCGGGTCTCATATTTGTTTAAACAGTGTAACTTTAATTCCTTATCTATAATTTCTAAGAAAATGTTGTTCCATTATTATACTGAACTTATTTGTAAAACACACTCACCACACGCTCACTCATATAATAAACCAATATACATAACTTACATAATCATACACCTAAACTCACATGCCACTATTCAAATAATAAACAAACACACGCACTTACACTACCCATATCAACACATATCATTACTCTTACCTGTCATTCACAAACACTTACCTACTGCATCCATAATTACATACTATTCACGATCACCTATTTCTAAACCTGACCTATCACTATACCTACAACTGAACTACCTAAATAAAAACCAAAAGTGTTCTAATCAAATATATTATAATGGATAGTTTTGACACGCTACAAGAAATAGATCAGATTAAAACCTCAGTATCATTTAAGTGTAATATACAAGAGTTAAGTACAAAAATGGAAACTTCTTCATTTAACTTAACTATTTCTACCCAAAACATACGAAGTGTATATAAAAACCTTAATGACTTACAACTCACTCTGTCGCAACTAAAGTATGAAACCGATATTTTAATTCTAACTGAGAGTGGGCTAAACTCTAATAAAAACATACCACAAATTTTGAATTACGTATCTTTCCACACAAAACAACATATAAATAAATGTGACGGTGTAGTTGTTTACACTAAAAATAAATACCTGGCAAAATTTAAAGAACTTAACCTATGTAACTCTTCTGGGATTGAGATACAAATTTTGAACCATGTAATTATAGGCATATACCGTTCCCCATCGTTTTTAAACGCAGGTAATTTCATTGCCTCTCTCAACTCTCACCTAGAAAATATCAATCCTAGTAAGAACATTTTGATTCTGGGTGACATTAACATAGATTTAATCATAGCTCCTGATGAGAAAGCTCATGAGAGGTTAAATAGATTAAATTACCTAAACATGCTGTCACTACATGGGCTTTTACCGGCGCATACCTTACCCACGAGAGAGGACGGCTGCCTTGACCACGTCATCATGAGACTAGACAGTAAAAACAACTCAGCTACTGTTGCAGTCTTAAGCACAACGGTTACAGACCATAACCTGGTCATTTTATTTATCGCCCACAGGTATCATCAAACAACACCTCAAAAGAGCAAAACTATAACTAACTACGAGAATGCTTATAAGAGTTTAATCAATATCGACACTTCATGCTTTAATATTTTTAAAGACCCGGATACTTATGCCTATGCACTAATACAAATGGTCAAGACAGCCATCCACACTAACTCACGGAGTGTTACTGCCACGAATAGTAAAAGAGTCATAAAACCATGGATGACTATGGGAGCCCTGCGTTGTATAAGACTCCGGGATAAAATGTATCTGAAATTAAAAATTCACCCTCATAACCTTATCTTAAAAATCACATACAAACGTTTTCGCACCTTTTGTAGTAACCTTATTAATAAAATAAAAAGGCAATATTATAAAAACAAAATCAAAACCTCGATTAAAAACCCCAGAGCTCTATGGGCAAACATAAACGAAGTTACGCAATATAAACCACCCAAAAGCCCTAACGTTGGTCTACTAAGTATTAGATGCTGCCCTGAAACTTCTATAAACTACGTAAATAATTATTTTCTTAGCATTGGCCAAACACTTGCTGAAAAAATCTCAAATAGCGTTGTATCTTCCGGAAATAGTAACTTAGACTACTATAGGCACCCATCTTCATTTGTTTTGCTAGACACCACCCATATGGAAGTAGACATTACACTTTCATCCCTGGATTCAGCGAGCGCACCGGGGTGTGATGAAATTCCTACCTTATTTTTAAAACACTCTAGGGATCTGCTGGTTCCTCTGATTAGTCGCCTTGCCAATCTGTGTTTCAGCACCGGGATATTCCCATATGTTCTTAAGCGATCTATTGTTACCCCTGTATATAAGAGTGGAGACAGAGACGATGTTAATAACTATCGACCGATCTCTGTGCTGACCTCCATTTCTAAAGTCATTGAGAAATTACTGAACACTAGAATAGTAAACTACTTGATTAAATACAATATCTTATCATCGTCTCAATATGGTTTTAGAAAGGGATTGTCAACGAATGATGCTGTTACCGAGCTTACAACAGTTATAACTAGGGAAGTTGACCAAGGTAACAAATGTTTAACGGTCTTTCTTGACCTCAGGAAAGCTTTTGATACCGTTTCTGTCGCCATTCTTATACGCAGACTGGAGGCTATTGGTTTCCGTGGCCGGGCCCTCTGCCTACTCAGTAGTTACCTTCAAAACAGAAAACAAGGGGTAAAAATTGGCAACCTGCATAGTGAAGAAGAAAGGGTAACGTTTGGGGTCCCACAGGGCAGTGTTCTCGGTCCGACGCTGTTTTTGATATATATAAATGATCTATGTAACCTTCGAAGCGTCGGAGGGAGGATACTGTCCTATGCAGACGACACGGCTATCATTTTCACTGGTAAATCCTGGGATGCGGTTAGGGTGGCGGCGGAGGGAGGACTGGCAAGGGTTAGTTCATGGCTTAACGAGAATCTCCTCACACTTAATACTCTAAAAACTAATTACGTATGCTTTGCCCCGTACGATAACTCACAGCCACCTCCTGGCTTTGAAATTAAAATTCACTCCTGTTCATACCCTAATTCTAACACTATATGTCACTGCCCAACTATACAAAAGGTCGGATGCGTTAAGTACCTCGGAGTTATGGTAGACCAGAGACTAAGCTGGCATCCACACCTAGAAATGACCATCAGTAGGGTAAGAAAGCTCATATGGGTTTTCAAATCACTGAGACACGTTTTGAGTAGGGAATTAATAAACAAAATCTACATTGTTCTGGCCCAATCGGTTATAATATACTGTATCACAGTGTGGGGGGGAGCGACTAAGACAAACCTTTTAGATCTAGAACGTGCACAAAGATCCTTGATTAAAGTCATGTATTTTAGGCCCTACAGGTTTCCTACTAAAATCCTCTACGATACATCCAAATTGCTCTCCGTTAGGAAACTTTATATATTAAACGTTATTCTGAAATATCACAAAACGTTACCTCTTGATCATAACAAACTTCAGAAACGACGCTGTGATCTCGTTGCGCCTTCCTGTCGTACACGATCGGCCTTCGCCAGGCGGCAATATATAGCTCAAGCCCCTTATGTTTACAATAAAATAAATCGTGCATTAAATATATACCCCATGCACACATTCAGATGTAAGGAAACAGTAACTGAGTGGCTAAGTACTCTTACGTACGATGAAGTGGAAGACATCTTTGTGAGACTGACCTAATAGGTGCCCACCCTGTACGTGGTCTTGTACCGAACCCAAGGAAGTAAAAACCGTAGGGCGTACAGGGTTGACGTAAATATAAGTCTGTTAACAACGGGTAGTGATAGACACACACCCACAGACACACACACACACACACACACACACACACACACACACACACACACACACACACACACACACACACGCACACACACACACACACACACACACACACGCGCGCACACACACACACACACACACACATACACACACACACACATATACACCCACACACACACACACACACACACACACACAGAGAGAGAGAGAGAGAGACACACACATACACACACATGTATTATGTTTAATTTACCTAAGTTTTACTTTAAGACAATATAGTGTAAATCAAATTGTACTACTGGTTGCGTTGGAAGAGCGAGGCATTCCCATCACAAGTGTCATCTGACTACTTTTAGGGAAGCCCCTGTAACTTGTTTGTTATAGATTTACAGAAATAAAACCCTTTTTATTTATTATTTATAAGTAGAGAAGTATATTTCTCGCATCCTTTTTCAGGGATTCTTTAATATTCACTAATATTTTCGTGTTTCAAAAATCAAAATGTTTATTTGTTACCTGGTTTTACCTCTTGCGGCCGAGATTTCCAGGCACAAGGTTCGGATTTTAAAAGGACATTCTTCTTACGACTTTGAAGTAAAATATTAGGATTTATTAACCAGTTTGGCCTAACGTTCAAATAGTAACTTTTGTGGTGATTTGTACCAAACTAGCGACGGCTTTTTTTACCCACGACGGAACGGAGCAGGTACGAGTATATGCGTTTAGGGTGAGAGATGTTTGTGTGTGCGTTTGTGCAAAGAAATGTTATTAATTATCTTCTAAACTAATAATCCGATTTTGATGCGGTTTTCAATAACGGGTTTGTGTTTGATGAGTTCATGTTATTAGACAGGTGTCATGTCTGTAACTCACTAGGGGGCGCCACAATATTAGTGTTTAGAATAAATATTATTCGAAACGCCTCTTCAATTTATAATAGCAATTTATTTGCAATAGTTTTTATTAGTTAATTGTTTTTGACAGGCGTTTTTTTTTTCGGTTCCATTGATTACACGTAATTACGTCGAACACGGTGCTGTTTCATTGCTACCTAAATCCCTTAAAAATCAGTAAAAAGGCATATCAGGCATATTCATGGTCCTTCGAGCCAGATTTCAGAGAAGATCACAATCAATAAATTGTAGATAAATTAATACGAAGTGATTGGCGAAGATTAAAGAAAAATCAAGATCGACTATAAGTGGCACGTGGATTGTGTGGTCAAGTAAATCAAATTCATCCAATTAATCCTCATTTAATTCATTAAGTTGAACCCATCAGTCAATAATCAGGTAGTATTAAGTAAACAGCCTCCGTGGTCTAGTGGTTAGAGCGTTAGGCTCACGATCTGGTGGTCCGGGTTCGATTCCCGATGGGGACATTGTCGAAATCACTTTGTGAGACTGTCCTTTGTTTGGTAAGGACTTTTCAAGCTTGAATCACCTGATTGTCCGAAAAAGTAAGATGATTCCGTGCTTCGGAGGGCACGTTAAGCCGTTGGTCCCGGCTATTAGCAGTAAAAACACCTCCACCAACCCGCAGTGGAGCAGCGTGGTGGAGTATGCTCCATACCCCCTCCGGTTGATTGAGGGGAGGCCTGTGCCCAGCAGTGGGACGTATATAGGCAGTTTATGTATGTTATGTATTAAGTAAAGCAAAGTGTTGTTAATTACGGTTAGTATAATTTTAATTACATTTATTATTACCCACGACGGAACGGAGCAGGTATATGCGTTTAGGGTGAGAGATGTTTGTGTGTGCGTTTGTGCAAAGTAATGTTACCACCTATCTTTTAAACTAATGATCCGATTTTGAGGCGGTTTTCAATAACGGGTTTGTGTTTGATGAGTTCATGTTCTTAGGCAGGTGTCATGGCTGTAACTCACTAGGGGGCGCCACAATATTAGTGCAAAACAATGTTGCAATATAATCAAAACGAAATGTCCGATTACAATTCTGTTTTCGGCAATGTGTACGTGGTAGCTTATTGCATGTTCCCAAATAATAAAAATTACGTCTTTAACTCACTAGAGGGTGCTACAATATTAGTGAAAAATAGTATTGCAATAATATTAAAACGAATTGTCCAATTTCAATGCGGTTTTCAGCAATGGGTTCGTAGTTGAATGGTGCATGGTCTAAGATAAGTCTTATGATATTAACTCACTAGGAGGCGCTGCTATATTAGTGTGAAACGTTTATATTGCAATATTATTAAAATTAAAACGTATTGTCTGATTTCAATGCGGATTTCAGGAATGAGTTCGTGGGTGATTGGTGCATGTTCTCAGATGAGTCTTATAGAGGTAACTTTAAACAGAAAGCAACTGTATAATATTTAATAAGGGACTTAATATTATGTGGTAGGATGAATCACACTTATTGTTTTGCGAGATCTTACCTACACATTATCTATACTTATAATAAATCTGTAGAGAGGTCAATTCTGTACATTAAATATATTTTCAAAATAACTATCAGGGGGTGATTAGTGATCGATACTGATGCCAAAAATGCAATCAGTAAAATTTTTGTCTGTCTGTCTGTCTGTATGTTCCTTATAGAAACAAAAACTACTGGACGGATTTTAATGAAACTTGGTACAAGTATTCTTCATACTCCTGGGCAGGTTATAGTATACTTTTCATCACGCTACAATCAATAGGAGCAGAGTAGTGAAGGGAAATTTTGGGAAAACGGGAGAAGTTATACCATTTTTTAAGCTTCCGTCGCGTGAGCAGCCTTAATGGTTAAAGTTACATAGAAATCATGTATGACGGAAATATCTAAATATATAAAAAGAGAAACTGACTGACTGACATATCAACGCACAGCCTAAACGGCTAAACGTAGGCACTTGAAATTTGGAAGAGACGTAGCTTAGGTACCGTAGAGGTGCACTAAGAAAGGAATTCCCGAAATTCCTACGGGAACGGGAATTAGCGGGAAAATCCTTTTGGATGAAAAATCTAAACCACTCAAGTTAGACGTTTGAACTTTAACATGCAGGTACCTTAGGTACCTTAGAGGTGCACTAAGAAAGGAATTCCCGAAATTCCCACGGGAACGGGAATTAGCGGGAAAATCCTTTTGTATGAAAAATCTAAACAACTCAAGTTAGACGTTTGAAATTTAGCACGCAAGTACTTTAGGTACCGTAGAGGTGCACTAAGAAAGGAATTCCCGAAATTCCCACGGGAACGGGAATTAGCGGGAAAATCCTTTTGTATGAAAAATCTAAACCACTCAAGTTAGACGTTTGAAATTTAACATGCAGGTACCTTAGGTACCGTAGAGGTGAACTAAGAAAGGAATTCCCGAAATTCCTACGGGAACGGGAAAATCCTTTTGTATGAAAAATCTAAACCACTCAAGTTAGACGTTTGAAATTTGACATGCAGGTACCTTAGTAAACTTAAAGCTTGGTTGCAACAGGATATTGCAAAATTCCCACGGGAATGGGAGTTAGCGGGAAAAAACATTTGTATGAAAAATCTAAACCGCGTAAGATAGGAGTAGATGTTTTTAATCTAGCATGCATGCATACCTAAGTTTAGTTATGGCTGCGTTTTGAAAAATGGGAGTTAGCGGGGAAAAAATGTTGTATGAAAAAATCTATACTGCATAAGTTAGATGCTTGAAATTTGACATGCACTCCCACACACACAAAGATCTCTCTTTTATAACACGCTACGCGGACGAAGTCGCGGGCAAAAGCTAGTATAGATTATAATTCGTATATGCTCTCTAAAAAGTCTGAAATAAAATTAAGCAAAATTAAAAATTTTGAAAAAAACCCACGACGGTAAAAATCTCATCGAAAAAGAATAAAATAACTCAAAACCCCCGACTTACCCAATTATTATGTAACGAAATATTATATTAGACTTAAAAATACTTTCTAAAAAAGAGTTGATATCTCGAGACATCGGTAATAGATATACTTAAGTACCTAACAATGAATATGGATGTTTACAGTTTTTTCCTAACGTGTCTGTTTCTCGAAGATATACTTAAATGTAGCGATAATAATTTTACCATAATACATAACCGAGGAATATCCGTCGGGGGCTGCCATTAACCCAGCTAAAGTTTTTCTAGTGACGTGAATACAATTATTGAAGAATTGTAGATGTTTAACGACGACATAAAATACACTTATGAGTATGATTAATTTTTTGTTGAAATTTCATATAGAAAAGGCAGCCCCCGACGGATATTCCTCGGTTATGTATTATGGTAAAATTATTATCGCTACATTTAAGTATATCTTCGAGAAACAGACACGTTAGGAAAAAACTGTAAACATCCATATTCATTGTTAGGTACTTAAGTATATCTATTACCGATGTCTCGAGATATCAACTCTTTTTTAGAAAGTATTTTTAAGTCTAATATAATATTTCGTTACATAATAATTGGGTAAGTCGGGGGTTTTGAGTTATTTTATTCTTTTTCGATGAGATTTTTACCGTCGTGGGTTTTTTTCAAAATTTTTAATTTTGCTTAATTTTATTAGTTAGATATTGGCCCCGATTCCTGCAGACACCTCCTTATTTTATTTTAAGTTATACCCGTCATTTTCTTATCCGCCGAAAAGGAAAGGGACGGGTGATTGTCAACAAGTTAATTTTAAAACGAATGAATAACCCGGGCGAATAAAATAGGCAACTCGCTGGTATGTAATCCGTTAAACGTGCTGTCTACTTAACTCTGACGGGTTATTGGCCGATGTAAAATTTTTAGACGGTTGTTTTAGATTTCTGCTTAAAATTGACGTGTATTCCATAAATTTTATGGCTGTCGATTACCCGTCCCTTTCCTTTTCAACGGATAAGAAAATTACAAGTATAACTTTAAATAAAATTAGATGGCGTCTGCAGGAATTAGCACCAATATAACTACTTGAACAACGTTTTGACGAGGTTACAATACCTACTTACTTATCCCGTTTTATTGCAATTTCCCTTAGAATTACTTTTTTAAACAATTCCTCTACTAAAACATTTTCTGGTCCGTTATAAGAAGCCGTTATAAACATGATTTATCTTGATAAGTTCTCTTACAATACGCGAAGAAATCCTGTTGAACACGGCACTGCTTTAGATTTCAACAGTTTTGTTGGTCAATGTTTATAAGAGAACTTCTCAAGGCAACATTTATGTTTTTAATGGGATTTCAAAATTGTTTGTTAGGTACTTTTGCATTTTAGCATACTATCTTACTTGCAATAATTTTATTCTATCTTTTGTTCTTTTTTATGATCTTAGTAAAATCACCGGAATAAGTTTGTTGTTAACGTGGACGCGTATCTGAAATACGAACTGCATTAATTTCTAAATGCAGTCTACCCCTAACATACAGAGTTTTAATGACATAGTAACGAATACTAAGGGGGATGATTAGACCATGATTCTATATTGATATCAAGTGGAGATTTCCGTCGCAAAATTCATGTTTTTTTAGTTTACTTAAGTACTTAAATTACTTTCAATTCTATACTTTTGCGATGGCAATTTTTTATCGGAAATTTCATGAAAATTATAGTTTTTTTTTAATTATTTTCAGTTTCATACTTTAACGACGGAAAACTCCACTTGATATCAACTCAGAATCATGATCTGAATCATCCCGCAAAGTTTTCGTTACTTTGTCACTTACATCGTGTATATTTTAATTTATATAAATATTTTTCAACTAACTATAAATATTCACCTCTATACATACAAACCACCACGCCTATTTACCACTGGGATACGCAGAGACAATTTCTACTATTACGATCCTGACACACTATTTTCGCTTGTAACTCTATAGATAATGTTCTAATGTAATTTACCGAGTACTAAGTATCTAAGTCGATGACGACGTAAAAGTCCTATTACTTTATAATGAGCTGTTACACGGCTGTACACTGTTTAGTAATCGCATTAGTTATCTAAACGATGCGGTCTTAATTGAGTAAAGTAGAGTCCCGACATCGACCTACGAGCCACCTCGTACCTCGATGTACGAAAGTACTTATTCGTGCTCGACAAGCACTTTACTTAAGCTATATACATACGAAATATGGCCAAACAAGGTAGGCACTGAAGTGGCGATAAGTCGTTCAAGTATCGAAATCGGCATAAAAGCGAAGTGGTGTGGTGGGGCCGGCTCCGAATGAAGTTTCATTCAACAACACGCCTCGGATTGAGGTTAAGTGGCTGTGCGCAGGCGTGCGAGCCGCGCAAGCGCGCAGCCGCGTAGCCGTCTCTCGCAATGATTTCACCTACCAACACGTACCGTGCTCAATCTTTCATATGTTCACCCCTGTCACTAACTTCACCTACAATTACCTCAATTAATTGCTCCAGACAAAAATACCCTGAATCGACTACGACTGTTAAGTTTATAGTTACTACTATTATTAAATAAAATTAGATTGTCTCAACCCTTCCATCAGATTTGTAGCTTCACACACGAACGTTATTAAAGTATGTTAAAGTTGCTTTTAATAGTTAGGTACAGGAACAAAATAAGTAAGTTTACTAAGAAGGAGATAGTCTTGTATATTGTAACTTTTTTGAAATGAAATGAGTCCTTGTTTCGACATGAAGGCGTTCTCATCTCTCATAGAGCAACACGGGCCTCTTTGTCATCCCTTAATGCTTTCGTTATTTAAATATAATATAAAAGTTCTTTTGGCAAATTAAAAAGTTCTTCAATGATATACAGAGGCGATATAATAGGTACGCTTTGCGGGCCTTGGAAAAAATATTCCCTAAGTATGTGTGAAAGGCTAGATGCCAGATTTCCAAAAAGTAAAAATTCTTTTAGTCAATGAGAAAGCAAAAGCTCAATCTAAGTAAGCAAAATATTGTAATAAATTTTCTTTAAAGTGAATGTCTAATCCGTGAAACTTCGCGGTGGACCGACGGATTCAGTCAAAAAGACCTAAATGAATTAAAACATTGCTCGCCTAGACATTCGAGTAGCGCCGTAATTCAAGACAAAGAGAACAAAAGGCGATGGAATTACGGTTTCAAGCCTTCCAGGCGCGGAGTTGTTGCGAAACCTTCATTAAAATCTGCGCTTATGTAATTAGGTACATCTTGCACAGTTTCCCGGTGAAGAGCCGCTGTATCCGCTTACCACAGTGCGAATAATGAAGGTCGACGTAAACACACTCAACGCTCCGAGAGGGTCCTCAGCGGTTCTATTTGTCGGTTGTGACTACGGGCAGGCAAATTGCTTATGGCGTATTGGCATCCCCTTCGCGAAAGGACGGCGGGAGAGAATTTTTCTGTTTGGGAAGCGCTCGCGAACGGGCTGGCTCACCGCCGCCGTCTCGCACTGCGCGCTCGCCTGACCTACTTGCAATACGACCCACATTTACACTACACATTCGGAAATAATTATATGACTTGTCACTTACTTACTCCGTGGTAAATATACATGTATGTATATTTTGAACATCTACAATTAATAATAAGAGTAGATTTCAGTGTTATTACTTACTCTGACAAAAAAAAAAACTACTTACTTTCTTCCTGCGACGCCACAAAATATAACTCGTCTACGTTATCTCGTTTAAAAACTGCTATGGTTTTATACATACCATTCACGTTGTTGGTATATATTTTATAAACTGCCATATAAATATAGCACGTAGAGAATGTCCGGAAAAACGAGAATAATATTTAAGTATTTAATAATACATGTGAACAGCAATAAACAAATAGGTTACTTTGTAGCGTGTGATAAAACTAAACATTCTCCGGTTTTTATTTTACTGTTGATGATACAAAAATGTGAGTTTTATGAAGCATTCAGGAGCTGTGAACGTAACTCGTGTAGTTTGTAGATGCCGCGGCGTACTAGTACGTGGAACATTATACATATTATACGTACATCTGTAGATTTATCTCTTTACGCCGTCATCGGCGGGAAATGTTTGATTATTATTCTACTACTCGTAAATACATTGCTTTTATTGAATATTTCAACATTTTTGGTTTATCAAGATTATTGGTTTACTACCGATTTTTTCATGCAATAAGATAGGTAAATATGTGTTGTATAACATACAACAATTCGGAAACAACTTCAGAAGTACCAGCCTACAAAACTTAACTTGCCGCCTCCGAAATGTTCGTTTACTCTGCCACATTTTTAAAGTGGTACTTATAAAAGTTATAAATTGTGTTTCTAATAGCAATATATGGGATCATTTAAAGCTCACATTAGGTGGGGAACATGAAGCGGAGTACATAAATTAGTTTTAGTGTTGGGGCAGGGTCGGTGCCAAGAGGAGGACGGAGGCATTGTGCACTTCATGACCGGAGGCTGACGGGCGGGCGCACTCCATTCCACACGATTACAGCTACTAGATAACCAATATCAGCTGTTCGTGGTTTGGCCAAAAAAATTGTTTAGTTTATTTACACGAAATACGTGGTAATTAATAAGGCTAACGACGTATAAAATGAGTTGTAACGCATACTTTCATTGCAACCTTTTAATTTCTATTTTGAATTACGTAATTAGTTAAATAAATATGTGCTAATTTTGAGTATCTCTTATAGAGCAGATCTTATTGTCTCAAATACTCTTATTGCTGATACTCAATAATCTATACACCATACTTTATATACATTCCGGAAGTAATGTAGACATATATTATATCCATTATACCAGGCTAAAATTATTTAATCCATAATAATACACCTGTAAATCTGATTCCATAATAAGCTGCTCGCTAACACCCCTTAAACATGTTTAGGGTATGTACAGTAAATTGGAGTTAAGATCTCGTCATGAGGGTAAAGAGTCACTCGGGGCTTGTTTGCATACAAGAGCGAGTACGGCGCCCCGCGCGCCGCGGCGGCTGGCTGATAGTTGCACCTGAAAAATTCACACGGCAACCCGCAATCTTGATTCCCTTCAACTTGCCCAAAAACCAACTGTATTCAAACTCATAACACGCTGTTTACAAGTATTTAAGAAGCTTTAAATTATAAACGAAAACAACTTTCTCTATTTCAAATACAACGTTTCGCCCAATAAGATGCTTTTCAATGGACAACGTAAATTGGAAACCAAATTGCTATTCAGAAATTAATTTAAAGTTTTTAAACGTAATGCGGCAGTGACGGGCGCTGGCTCCCTGCGTCCACGCGTTTACATAGTCATGTTTTATTAATGCCCTGCATGAAGTAGTTTGTGCAACACTCGTTTACCGACGAGGAAATTACCGGGCCTTAGTGGAATACTTTGGAAGCCATCCACGGCGGAACCGCGCCTATTTTATTGCTAATTTAAACTAGGTAATGTGTTACAATGTACCGAATGGGTTGTTGAAATGTAATTTTCGCATGTAGAAATGAATAAATAAATAAATAGTATAGTTAGTGAGTTTAGTATTGCAAAGAGCTTCAGATACTTATAATAAATCGACATTTGAATAAGGGATTCCGATGTCTCTACTAATTAGAGGGGAGTTTAAATTGGGACAGTATAATATCACGGCAGATTGTAACCCCAGAATACACCCGTATTGAAACCGTTTACTATTTCAAGACACGAAGTTTGCGAAGAAAGTTTGTCCCGTCCCGTCCAGCGCGATCGCTTTTCACTTTGTTGCCGAGCAATCCCTGTCACTGTTGGGAATCGTTTAAAAGAAGTTTACTCAAAATAAAGAGTAACAGGCGTGTGTAACGTGAGCCGAGGCGGAGAGTGGCGGCGAGAGGCCGAAACTTAGTTGTTGTATAATTAGAGAGCGGTAGCTCGCGAAAATTAATACTCTTTTTGCAGCGGCCGCAGGTTACGGGCCAACTCTACCCAGATACCTTAAAACTTTAATGCACGGAACTCTGGCAGTTTTAAATGAAATTCTACAATTCAAATGGGAAGATTAGGTTAGGTGCCAAGGACGTCGTGTGTAATATACATCGAAGGTTTGGATTTGTGATATTTCAAGTGAATTTCTGGAATCTCGGGCTAGCGACGTCGTCAGCGACATGGGACGTCTATTGCGTTTAATTAACGTACGGGGTAATGTTGCATCGTGAGTGGAAGTTTTAATAACAGGTATACGGGCACTGCCACTGGCGCGAGTTAGCGTCTGTTATTTATTGCTGTTGTTAGCTAAATAACACCACTTGAAGTTTGAGACTGAGCGTTTCTTGGATATTGTAAGAGAATATGTTTTTTTAACAAAATTACGAACACTAATTAAAAACTTAATAAAAGATCTCGGTAAATCCGATTGAAATAAAAAAGAGACGCTTGTCCCGTTGCAACTTAAAACAAATATCGAACTTTTTTGTAGCAAACTGGTAGTCATAAAAGTGCACAGTGGTAGTGTCGGGTGCAAAAACGAAGCAATTATGTAACGACGTCAACGAATTAGTGTTTGTGTTGGCGACGCGCCCAGTGCACGCGAGGTGCGCGCGGGGCCCGCGGGGTGCGGTGGCGGGAGCCGCAGGGCGCGGGACGGGGCCGTGAACTGTATCAGATATCGGTAAAAGGCTTAACTATCCTTTATTTGAATGTTCCATGTATTGGGTCGCTCTTTTTGTTTTTATTTCCAGTATTTTTTTTAACTACCACGTTTAAACAGAACAACATTTGTCGAAAAATGAGCATAACAGATATCGCCGACAGGTTCAACTAGTCCTTTTGTCTATTGTAAAATGAAAAACCGCCACGATCCGTAAAACGCAAGTGTGAATAAAAAATATAAACGTGTCCGTTTTGACGGAGCCACGCTCGTAGCACCGCTACGGCGTAGCAACAAAATATTTTTTCATTGAACAACGTGCTTTTAAAGACTTTTTACGGTTTTAGCTTTTGAAATGTTGCAAAAAGCCTCACTCGTAGGTATGCTTTATCTTATTTTACTTATTGGAGCAAAATGTGAGCGTATGCGCCATGTGTGTTTGTGAATATAATTTTAGTTGTATTATTATAACTTAAATAGTATTCGCAATTCTTCCGACTGGAGCTTATAGATGCCAGGTTTCATTAGAAACGAATTAATCCAATCTATCTTCTTTGAAATAATGCTGTAATCTCAGACATTTTTTCGACTAGCCTAACCTAGTTACAGGTTTAAAAATAATCAATTATGAATAAATAGACGAAAACAGAACTTACAACTAGCTCGGTGAGGTGTGGGTACTTAGTCTTGCGATGGGCGTACCTCTGACTACCTCAATAGGGATACAGTCGTGAGTTTATGTTATGTTATAACTCACGAAATAAACCCCTGTGTAGGTAACACACACGAGTCGTTTACAATTTTCCCATGTATGGCGCTTATAGGACGGAATTAATAACTTCAATTAAAGTGGTATTGTGTTAGTTACGTAAACAGCGCGCTAGGATTGCGCAAGCCGGCCGGCCGCTCCAAAGCCGCAGTAAAACTCTGTGGAACCTACATCGTTGCTACCAACTCATTAAGTACTACAATATTATCGGGAATCTACTTGCTACGAAGGATTTTCTAAACTGAAGGATCTTTTGTTGAACTTTTTGTTTTAATATATGTTTTGTTGTAGTCAGTATTAGGTTGTTTATTTATTTTGTTTTATCTGGGGAACTTACAGCAATGTGTACAAAATTTTGGAATACTACTTGTTTCATGGTTGCAACGTAATAAAGTAAGCGATAAAAAATATATGTCAGAAAAATACTCTTTTTTGATCCTTAAAAAGAAAAGAAGAAAACGTAACACCGCTCCTTAATACAACATCAAAAATATATTATATATTTCGTTAAATAAGATTTTTTTATCTCGTTTTAGCCATCCAGTTAGCTTTACTGAAAGACGTATTGAATAAAGTATTGGTGGCTTTACCGGGTCGGCAATATACTTACTTACGCGTCGAGATGGCTCGCCGGAGGTTGTATAAGCGATGGGCCCGCGGCAAGCGCCCTCGTAATTGGAAGCTTATGTAGCAAACCATGTGTGATGTCGTCTTAATTGCCACATAACTAACCGCTCACCACCTCCTTCACTACAGAGTTTACTTCTTAAATAAAATAACACTTTAAAAAGGCAGAAGGGAAAATTCTCGGAGTATTTTTAATTGCCAAATAATAGTTAAAAAACCTTGACCGTGGACGGATGTGAAAGCAAAAGCCACGTTCGTGAATGAAAATGTTTTGTGAAAAATAAAAAGCATTTATTTCTCGTTTGTGTAATGTGAATGGTGCTCAGAGATGCGGACGCGTTACGTCTTCTCTTTATAATACGTTTTCCTCGACATTAGCATTCGGTTTTACGTTTTCATACGTCCATCATATTCATGACTTTGTGTGAAAGAAAATATGTATCGATTGTAAGCGAGAGAGCGCTCGAGAGCGACTGGTTAGCAGCGGGCGGCGGTCGCCGCTACTCGTGCACGCCCGCTCTCTTCACCGTAAAAGAAACACTTGAAATTCGTCTACGCCGCTCGCTCGCTACTTTACTTTAGGCCTTTAGGCTCGTTCAATTTAGAAGCGAGTCGAGTTGACTGGTCACGTCTCGAACGCCCGTTTATTAACATTTCTACTGCAAGGCCCGACAGAGAGTAATCTACGACAGTTGTAAGCGATACAACACCAGACCCTCACGCTCATCCCGAAACTGACCAAAATCCTAACAGTCAATTAATAAACATAAACTACTGTAATAACTAACCACATAAAGGATTATTCGCCGCTTGAGCCTAATTGCCTCTGATTACGATAGGAAAGATATATTGTTAGGAAAATCGAACATAATTTTCGTTCGGTACATTAGACGTAGCAAAATTATGTCGGTCGTAGTACACTCGTGCAAGAATTTCAAGGACACGTTTTATCACATAATCATAAGCGTCTCCGAGTATAGCGTAACGGAAAAGTTCCGTTGAAAAAGGAAAGCTCTCGGCTTCTACCATATACTTAACCAATTTGGAGTTACCATTAAGTTCTAATGTGGGTATACGTATTATTTTAAAGTTGAAATTATAAAAGTTCTTGTGTCTATTAATCCGCGAATGTAGCGGCGGCAGCGGTAGCATCGTGCGGCGTGCGGTGTGCGGATTCGCGTGCGGGGTGCGGGGCGGCGCGGCGCCGATCAAACAGGCCGGGGAATCAATATGGCCGCCGCCCAGCTGATCCGTGACCTCCGCGCCGCGCGCGTTGGCCCGCCCCGCGCCCCTGCCGCCCGCAAACTTGACGATTCTCTTTACCAACTTTTCTCATGACGATCTTGAATGTCGCTTTCCGACTGTCATTATAGTCGGGATCGTCTTAGGAAATATTAAAAATCTATTGTAGCTGTAGGCACCCGGTTTGCACATCCCTACTTTTATTTTAAGGGAAGTTTTTATCCTCGATGTTGGAACTAGAATTTTGCTGAGACTCGATATATCCCTTCCGATATTTATCACAAATTTTATTGCTGTATATTATATTTGTTTATCTAACATAAGACGTGTTTCTAAATATTGTAGCGCCGCGTGGGTGGCGTGTTGAATGAGTGTCATGCGTAAGACGATTAACATCGTTAGTTTGTGAAAGTGTGGTTAATTAAAAGTTATGGCCAAAAAAGGACAAAGGCTGTATGCTCCAATAAACGTCGTGCCGTTACGAGGGTTAAGCCTCCGTGATAAAATGATGCCTATTTTCTTACTGTCATAATTATCAATACATGTTATAGTAAAGTAATTTCTGAATGAGAATTCTTTGGTGAATAAGTACTTATAGTTATCTGATTCTTTCTAATTAAGATGAATGGAATGGAGTTTCTATTATTGATATACTAAATAGTTGCTAATACAATTTTGTCGTTATTTAATTCAAGTAGAGATAGTATT
This sequence comes from Pectinophora gossypiella, assembly GCF_024362695.1. Lineage (NCBI taxonomy): Eukaryota > Metazoa > Arthropoda > Insecta > Lepidoptera > Gelechiidae > Pectinophora > Pectinophora gossypiella. Next base: position 8,064,191 of record NC_065406.1, read on the forward strand.
ATTTGTATGGGAAATGGTGTCAGCGACCTCCACTTGGTTACTGGGGAGTGTAAAGCCACATCAGCACACTTGGTAAAACTCAACAATCCGTCACAAGTTCAAATGTGTGGATACAGTGTTTGGCTTGGTTTGCATAGGTTCGAAAGCCCTTGTCGCCGATTCGAATAAGTGTCGGCTCTTTATCAAAATTTTCCGGATTTGCCGCAAGCGCTTGCGCTCGCTCACAGGTTTGTGCGTACTCAGTTTCGTTTGTACACTGTGACAAACACTTGTACGTGAGTGACTGGTCAAATGAAGATATTTAAAGTTCCTGGAATGTTACCAGAGAGAGCCATGCATTTGGGACCCGAGCAGTAGTGATCACAGAGATAAAAAAAGTAGCCGATGCATAGAGTTAGTCGCTTTAGTAACAATTTGTTTTATATTTTTTTATTACTTGTTCCCCGAGCAATGAGAAAATAGATAAATACCACGTTAAATCTGAACAGTGCCATCTATTTTTTGGGGAACACAGCTTGGAAAGTCCGTCATTATCAAATGATTTGATAAAACTATGCTTGTCTGTCAAACATTTACACACAAACTAGTAAAGTAACTGAAAGCCGAGAAATAAATTAATTTAGTCACATGGATCTCCATCATGCTTGCTTCTTTAAAAGAGACTAACGCACTCACCAGCGGGTGAATGGCGCGTTTCTCGGAATCAATACAAACGATTGTAGAGATTTGGAGTATGTGACAAGCGCCAAGTGAGCGGATGCGGCATAAAGTGTCCGAGTCCGATCACGGCCGTGTCGGATTCTTCGATGTATTTTATCACCTCTTTAACAGTTACCTATAATGTTTTTTTTTAATTATTTAAATATTAAGGAACTTATTTTATAATGAATTTAAAAAGTAAAACATAGTGTACTTACCTATACCTATATTAGCTTTCAGCCCGACGTCGTATAACATTGATTACGTAGTAGCATACCTATAAATTAAAAAAAATATACACGTTGTCTTAACTAACGAAATGATTATTTAGAACTTTCTAGTTTAATCAATTTTCCACCCAAGCCGGCGGAATCTGGAACGTTCGTAGAATACTGAAGTCTTACAAATTAGTTTGGTTACATTCGTCTGTGAAGATGTCACGTCTTGTCTATGTGGGGTTGGAATCGATACCAAGATTGCATATAATCATGTGGGATTTATTAGCGGTGATTGGCTATCGAGGTATGGGGCAGCACGTGGCCCGGGGGACGTCACATGTCTCTACACGTGCCCACAGTTGAAAACCGCAACGGATTCTGGTACTGTGGGACAGTTAGTACCGTGTACACCATTTGCATACACGTTACATACATACATACAAATGTCCATGTTCATGTACGTTTGACAACGTCTATAGGTACAGAAATAAATGTATGCTTGGGCTATCAGATTACGACGTAACGATGTTTTTATTCAAAATAGTTTCACACCTCGTTTTATAGAAAGTTAAAATTCGTCATAAATGACAATGGGCACAAATGTCCAAATGTGAACTTGGTCCAAGACCCTCCACTGTTGAGACTTATACGTAATAAAAGTTTATGCTTTGCCTATGATTCTGGCAAAGTTCTATCAGATTCTGTCCCGGGGTTTTTTTTTCTACGGCCATGTTTGTCCTGGCTAAAAATGTTTACAACTCAAAGTAAATTATAAGTCTATTTTTAAGAGACTGTATGCGTGTACCACGATGTGGCAAATCTACAATTAGCCACGTCAAACAAACAAAAAGCGTACTAAAGTTTATCTGTTATTGGATAATATCGGTGTATAAGTACCTAGCAAAATAGTTAACTCAGTGTACTATGTAAATACTGCGTTATATCGTAACCACTTGTTTATTAAACTTGAAATGTAGTCGCTCGTAGGTACTTTACTACGACACGTAGTTGCTACGAAAGTGGTCTGTGGCGTTACAGACTAAGTTGTAAACTGAACGCTTAGGTATGTATTATGGATAAATAGTAATATGGGTTTCATAATTTTACTGATCGGTTTGTATCTCAATTTTATAACATCTTACACTTTTAGTAAACTATTATTATCGATATGCAACTAAATGTTAAATAAGGTGAAAAACAATCAACAACCTTATTTTATTTTCCCGACGTCGGGGAAAAAATAATCCCCGTTAAAAATAGTTTTCTACGTATTATTATTTTTATCTTAAATTAAGTTCTGGCTTTACAAATAACTTTCAAGTAAAATACCGGCAGAAGATTGTGTCTTAGTTTATATACTCTAGTTTGTAAGGTAGTAAAAGTTTTACAGTGCGGATATTACGGATATGCTAACAGAAACGAAACTAAATTATTCTCTTTGCATTCAGAATTTCACTCTACGCATCAGTAAATATTCTCGGAACGTTGTAATCGCAACTGAATCAGTTCGTAAAAGTTTATTGCTGGTTAAATGGATTAACATAGTTTATTGTCGTTTCAATCAGTATCCGCCACAAAACAGTGATAAACACTAGTTAATAATGAGCCATCAATATAATTGCTTATGTTGGTACCTATCGATTCGTGTACGTATACGCTGCGAGTGTATTTATTAATGAAGAGGGAATAATATGGCGGCGCGCTCCCAGGGCGGTTTCCTCGGCTGCGGTAGCTCCCGGTAATTCAATCACATCACTCAAATCATATTAATATCGCTTCTCTCTCTCAGAGAGTTGCGAGAAACAAATTCATACTGTTGGATATAATTGTTAGGTGTAATCATGATAACCGGCGCGACGACGGCGCACTCGGCGCTCTCTAAGAGAGCGGTTTAAATGCAAATAAGATTACAATTACATGTTTAGAACGAGCCTCTCACAACTCGCCTATTTCAGAACAACGCTTTTAATACTGGGCCTGTTTAATTAACTAGTTAATAGACGACGTAGACAAAGGCGTGTTAACAGTATTAGAACAGGGTGTAGCCTTTGTGGCAGTTTTATTGTTGGAATATTCTTAATTTGTTTCCAAAAGAAACTCTGTCTGAGAAATTCCGTGCCCATTTGAAGTTAAGCTGAGAAATTAACAGTCTATACTTACAATAGATTCAATAGAGTAATTTGCTAATGCCCTTCGAGTTGACGGGAAAGCGAATGCAACAAACTTATTTATTCATTGGACGTGCTTCGATGAGGTTTGCATTATTTAGCTTTTATTTGTTTGTCACTTTTTATATTTTCTCGCATTCCAGAGAATTTTATTACAAATATTGTTTTATACTACTTATAGGAGAAAATAACTAATGATGGTTCTTTAATAATCAAATTATTGGGTTTCTCCCTCAAATGGAAGCAAAAGTGAAACTTAAGATCACATCTAAAACAAGAAAAAAACAAAGATATCAGTCGAAGGTTACCTTTTTACCAGACTCTGAACATAAACTGTTTTAAACCGTCTCTGGTGCAAAATTGTTAATATTTCATAACGCTTCCCGTTTGGTTATTGTGAGTAAAAGTGACCAGTGATGCCTTAAACCTCGTTATAGGTTCAACATTGAACTAACCAGCCAAAGTAATCCACTTATTGGATGACAGGGAAATCTGTCCAGATTTATTTTCACTGCGTTCCGGAATTGTGACACAGGATTTTTCAAGTCTAATATTTTAGTTTTACAGTATTTGATTGATACACTTTCATATTACTAATCTCGATTATTTTTAGGACAAACATTTAAGAAAAAATCTAGTAAGTTTTAATTCAAGTCACACTAACTGTTTTCACAGACTACCCAACATATCAAAAAATCCTTATTTCTTGTCTCAACTTTAACCTTCAAATATTGATATAGAGGTAATGCCGAAGTAAATTCGACTTTACCGGTTGGTAATTAATATGTGCATGCATCCGATAAATTGAGAGTACGGCGGCAGGGCACCGCTTGACCCAAAAACCCGGGAACGATCGCGCCGATAGCGCGCGGCTCCTTCCCCACTGCCGGCTCAGCTGTGTCAACGATGTAGGTGACAAACTTGAGATATCCCCGCCGCGATATACAGGACTTGTCCTTGTAAATTATGCCTTACACACTAGACTGTAAGGCGCGATACACGTTCACAAGGTCATGATACGCGTGACTTGCACCGGCGGATATCTAAACTTTTCATATTACAATTTTATCGGTTCATTTGCATATGAGTTCGTAACTGTACCGGAATTATATGCCGATACGAATGTGCCCCAGTGTGGACGTACCTCTCGAGCCTGCAGATACTTGTAAAATGCTCCTCGACTTTTTATATTGATCGTTCACTAACTAGTATTTATTTAAGTAAGCCTTCACAAAAATTCAAAAGGATTGTAAACGTAGGAGGTGTTACATTTACCCTTAAAATAGAAAGGATTTTTCCTATGTGTGATAATACCGTATGTCAACGTGTAGGGAATGTGTCCATCTGGACATATTTTTACTTAAATGCAACCTAATATATTCCCTTAGCAAAATCTGCCCTAAATATACAAAGGACGATGAAATAAAGATTTCGCCTAGTAGTTGTTAGGAAGACATTGTTTTAAACGATTATATTGCCATTTGATTTCTTCATTATTATTAAGTATCTTTTACATACATACATAAACTCACGCCTATTTCCCACCGGTGTAAGCAGAGACTTAAAGTAAGTATCTTTTAGATTATATAAAACACCTTTAGCAAACAGTAAAGTTATAACAATAATTAAATATTGCCTAATACAGGTATATATGTTGTATATGCGTACATATACTATCCCCGCGCCGTAATATAGTTAAGCTAATTTGTTATGATGATATTAAAGGTGTGTTGTAAGCCACGAAATCCGCATTCTCGCGGGACTTGTCAGGTTAGTGTGTTACATTATGCACCACACCGGAGAAACTGCGATTCACAGTTCGCCCTCCAAGGATGTGAAAGGGTTAAGTGTTTAAAGTCAATGACGAACTGTATGAATTCTTTATGCGCCCCAAGTCCGGACAGCTTAACTTTCAGAAATCTACTCTATAAGCACAATAAGAGGTGTGAATGTAGAACTATGTTTGTAGCCGTCTAAATAAATTATGCATGAAGTTACCGCAGTGCTCAACGGTTATTGTCGAAAAATAATTGATTGCAGCAGTCGCAGGCTTTGGAACTTTTATTTTTTTGTTGAAAGTGAAGATACGTGATTTTTAATATGTTCATTGGGTAAAGAACAATCTTTGTTGGTTGTGAATTTTTTGACCTATACGACGTTTATACTACTACTCCATCAATCCCTTTCAATAAAGTCTTATATCTACGCGCTTTTATTTTATTTCCCTTATCTGTTAATCATTTTTAGCATTAGAGTCCATATAAGTAAATAAATTATTGGTTATGAAACTAAATGTATGTAGTATATTAAATGATTGTTACAAACACAATAGTATTTTTGTTAAAGGGTTGACTCTATATTGCTTTAGTTTGAAACTGTGCGAGTACAATGTGTGCCGGTTGTAGCATACTTGTGGTATCCTATAGAGCCTCGTGAATGTTTTGTTATATTACGCCAATTGGCTTTTCCCCCAATCCATGCAGCGATTCGAGCGATCAGCTCTGTGTCTAAACACAATATACATACAAATACATACATAAACTCATGCACGTTATTCGTATTTGGGTTGGAAGAGGCTCAATCCATCTTATAATGAACTGCAAACTACTAGCAACCGAATTAATTCATTTTACTTTTCATGGCGCAAACTTTTTAATGACAGAGGAACTCTTATGATTGATATGACGAACCGTACATCACGGTTCAGATATATGTCATTATAATGACAATTAAAAATGTGATTATTCATATTTTTTTGACGTAACTTATTGTAGGTATGCATTAAGTACTTGGCTGGACAAATGGGGAACGCTGAGGGCTTCCATCCGGAATTCACTAACAGCCTCAATTATGATGAAAACTGGAGAATTAACATCTGAAAATAGCATCTCTTCCCTTTTCGAGGCACTAAGCGTGTACTCGTACGTAATTTGTGTGAAATGTTGGACGTTTGCAGAAAATGCGGAAGTGTAACATTCATAATGATAATTGGTAATTTGATACACTTTGCATGATATTAATATACATTTCACAACGGAACGATTTCAATTAGCGAGAGAGTCGTAGCTCCGTAAAACATAAAATGTTTATCATTTATTTGTTCAAAATACGAGTATTTATTGAAAGTGTTTGTAAACATCGTTCCGTGCATATTTCAAGGTAAAAGGTCAATGTCAGCGTAATTTAATTCAATCTCATTATACGCTAGTAAATATCACGCTTTATTATGGATAAAATGCGGCCCTTCGTTTCGTATTAGGAGCGTAGTTTGATGAGCGATATAGACGGGTAACGTAACTTGTAACTATGTGCGAATATACTTATGGTTCATCATTAGACGTCTTGAGACTTCAATACGAAATGTAATTACTTTATAGACTTCTACTGGTGATCTATGCCTTTGACACATAATTAAGCTCACGACTACATCCCAATTGGGGTAGTCAGAGGTACATCTATCACAAGATCAACTAGGTACCTAAAACCTACGCTTTACCGAGTTTCTTCTGTTAGACCAACGTGATAAATGGTGAGCGTATCGCCATTTATAATGGTCGAGGCAAATGTGTTAGTGAAAACTCCACTTTTCCCTGATGATGATGAAGCGGTGAGGTACGCAGGATATATTAACCTCTCATATGCCGAGATACCAGACACAATAGATTTTACATTGTGTCTGGGCGAGATCCGCGTTCCGGCGTTCGAAAGATTAAGGTGCGCAAACGTTCGCGCAAAACGCAGGCGCACACACTCGTCTTACCCCTCCTTGTTTCCCTATACTTTTCCCTATAAGTACATATATTATAGTGTAAGTATCTGTATTATTACGTTCCAAATTCAAATCAAAATTCATTTATTATAATGTTCGATTACAATAATATTGAATGGTATCAGTACGCTCCGTCAAACGACATATATTTTGCTTGTGCAATATTTATTTAGCTTGATATGCGTCTGCTTGTCTTAGAAGTGATTACCCACCACGTTTCTATGTACCAGTGATACTGGTGCAGCGATAAGAAACGACGAAAGAAGACAAAGTACCATCGGACCCTCCTGTGACTGGAAAAACCTATTTTTAGCCTGGAAATGTCGGTTTGTCTTACTCTAAGGAAAACTAATGGCTCCCTCTCCGTCATACTCTGCAAAACAATTAAACTTAAAGTTCCCTTGGATTTCGTGATTTATTTTCATTTCATCTTTGCTCCGTGAACCCCTTGCTACATACAACAACACTACTACTACTATCCACTACCACTATCTACTGCTACTACTATCTACTGGTATTACTATCTTCCTTATATTGATGATACTCTGTTTTGTTTATCTCGTGGATAAATTGTTGCCATGGCGATAGCGCGTACGATTCGGAAGAATCCTGATAATATGCTTTCAGCTTAAAACCGGTTGTGAAATTATGTTGTTTGAAAATAGGCGAAAATTTAATTTATTTTCATCTAGGTTTTATAAAGAGCGACGAGAGAGCTATATAGAAAAATATAGATCATATATCAGTACCAATGACTAAGCCGTAAATTTTATTATGTTCCGTATAGTTACTATCAAAAGCAGTAACTTCTTTATAGATATAGATGAACTATGAGTATCTTAGTTTAGTTTTTGTTGAGTTTAAATATTAAATAGAAAATTGTTACATGTAAACTTCATATATTTACCGCATACTTTCTATTTCTCATATACACCTTAGTAACCTATGTTAAATTGTGTAACCATGATTGTCCTATAGGCATTGGATATAATATTGGCTATCCATTTGCTACGAAGCGTAACGCTGTTGCTACGGAAACTTTGTAGCTACGTATGTCACGTGGATCAAATCTGTTGTCATTTTAAAATGTCTACAGCCACTTGTGACAGTGACACCATTACCTAGTTTTGTATAACAATACGTGAATATCTTCGATTCTATTTTCCGCGCATTTCATTACTGTCTACTTGAGAGGCTAATTCGGACCCTTTAAGTGGTTACCTTCCTCAAAGTCAGTTTGACTATCAGTTGGGTAACGTGTGGTGTGGACGTAACGGAGGCGCCGGTCGCGCGACGGAGGAACCTGCGGCACGCTCCGTCTGCGGGGCGGGGGCGATGACCTCCCGGCCCCCTCCCCGCCCTCACCCCGCGCGCCTCATAAAACTCACCGACTTCACAATCAATGTCAACCTTAAATCTGAACACTTAAAGGTAATTTTCCCCAACTGTGCTCCAACAACCCGGTGAAGGTTTATTGGAAAAATTGTTATTCGCCATTCGAAACCGTATTTCTAGCGTATTAGGTGCGAATTGATTTGTTGATGCGGCCCGTGAGTGGAGACTGGATTACGTGATGTGAAGCGACTTTGTCCTGCGGATGGGATTTAATTCGAATGTATAATTGTACTAATCCAGCGTGACCACGCGGCGCCATCGATTTGAAGCCGCGGTCTACCGTTGAGCTTCCATTTAAATATTAAGTAAACCATATTCCGGATACTAACATTTCAACTGCAATATAATATTCAGTTGGGTTTATGACATTATCGACAACAAATGCTTATTTTTTATGATTAATGTTTCAGATTACTGTTTGTGATAATGGCACTAAACTTCACACAGTATTAAAATAAAATAACTAGAACACTTGCAATTAAGAAATATTTTTGACCGTTACAGATGCTAAGGTATTATTATTATTTTTATAACTAGATTATTTTTTTGACACCAGGAATTCATACTATCCCATTCAAAGGTAAATTGAGGGTAACTGCGGCAAACAATTAAGTCACTAATGTCTTACAGGTCGTTAATACCCCCGTTGGGGTCAAAACATAATTTTGTGGACGGAATTATGCAAAGATGGCCGACGTTTATAGCTGTGTACACAATTTGCTGGACACCGTAACCTCAATGAGCTGCCCCCATTCATACTAAACAATGCCCGTATCACACACCACTTAAATACATAAAGTTACCTAGGTAGTTAAGCGTCCAGACTGCCTGGAGAATGCGCCACGTTGCACATTCACCAAGATAAGCTCATGAAGCGTCTAGACTGCCTAGAGAATGCGCTACGTTGCATAAGATAAGCCATGATGAGATCAGACGCTTGGTCCCTTCCCATTAGTTTTTAAGGTAGTCTTAAGCTGAACTTCTTTTAGACAATACGTGTGTCTTATTCTAAATAAATAGTTTTAAATTCAATTAAATTGTCTTTTTAAAAACAGTCCTCTCACCCCGGGTGATTTATCTGGCGCAGCCGGTAGGATATTTGCATTAAGGCTGCACCTGAGGACTAGAAAATCGGTCGTCGGGTCAAAAAGTCGCAGATATCCACGAACCAAATAAATAAGTTAAACACAAGTGAGTGAGCGGACAGAGTGAAAATCGTTTTCACATAATACGAGAGACACATAATTCTACGAAGTTCAGTGCAGCTTTATCGTGGAGGATATGGCAGTAAGCAGCTTGTGAGTGACTAATTCGCATTCCACTTCTTATGCTTATCTATTCCTGTTAGTTGCGGGCTCAATTATTAATAAGTGAACTCTATAGCTCTATATAGTTTGTTTCAGTTAACTTCACTGAGATAAAGAATATCTGATTTTCACATATCGCACTAAAATAGGTGATAAGTGAACTTTTAAGTATTTTTATTACTTTTGTTTGTTACATTTATTTTATTTTGTGTGTGTTTCGTTATAAAACTATAAATATGGCTCAAGTAACGTTAGTTCCCAAAGAAATGCTGTGTTTGATACCGAAGTTTAGTGGTCAACCTGAACAGCTTAATTTATTCTTATCTAAAGCTCAATATGTACTAGATAGTTACACGATACAGGGTAACCTTGCTCAGAGCACATACCTTTTCCATTGTATAAGTAGTAGGCTTGTAGATAGAGCAGCTACCCTTATCAGTGAGAGACAAGACATTACGTCCTGGGATGCATTGAAATCTGTGTTACTTCAGCATTTCGGTGACCCACGCTCAGAGGAGTGCATTAGTATTGAACTCGAGAGCATGAAAATAAAGTCGGGGGAATCCTACAATGAGTTCTGTAACCGCATTCAACATGTTCGCAGCGCCTTATTTGCTAAAGTAAACCGGTTGACCGACGAAGGCGTAAAAGCAGCCAAAATGATCATTTACAATAACAGCGCGCTCAATGTTTTTCTATATAACCTTCCGGAAAACCTAATACGTATTGTTCGCCTAAAAGGTTGCTCCACTCTCGAAAATGCGTTAGGCATCGTAACTGAAGAGGTGAATTTCCAGCACCAATATAACTCTAAACACAAACAGTTAACTTCAACACATAATGTACAACCACAAAATTCTCAAAATGTTCAACCCCAGAATTTTAAATTTAATATTCCACAAAATACACCTGTCTTTCGACCAAGTGCTTTACAACAGTTCCGGATGCCATTACCTGGAAATCCTCAATTTAAATTTGGGATTCCACAGCAGATGGGCTATAAGCCAAACCTGACCCAAAACCAAAATAATTTTAAACCAAACCCTCAATTTAAATTCGGTATTCCCCAACCTCAAGGTTTTAGACCCAACTTCAATCAAAACACACAGGGTTTCAAATTCGGGATTCCCAATCAGTATCGGTTCGGGATTCCACCCCAGCCTCAGGGATACAGACCCCCTGTAAACGACTCCAAACCATTGGACACTGATGTCTCTATGCGAACAGTAACAAGACAGTACATGTTAGATGAACCTGAAGGTAATAATAACCTTTTCTATAACTATGAACTTGCGGAAACTTACTATCATCCAAATGAAGGAGATTATGAAGCATATTACGATCTGTATGAAGAGCCGACCAGCTCGGAAACAACCAAAAACTACCCCGGATTTTCACGAGCCGGCCGCACCCAACAACCCGAGATAGTAAATCTTAATTGTGATAGCTTATTAAAATTACCACACATCAACTTACCTGAGATAAATGCTCGTTTTATGATAGACACGGGAAGCACTCGATCGTTTATCAGCCCAAGGAAAGTTGATGAGTTCTTCGCCAACTATAAGTTATTCGAACCCTTCGAGGTTGTAAGCACTCACGCTCGTAGCAGACACGACGAAGTCATCGTCATACCCCTTCTGAAAACTTTTAAGAGCACGTTACAACATAAATTTTATGTTTATGACGTCGATAATCGCTACGATGGCTTGATCGGTTCCGACCTTCTAAAACAACTAGGCGCCACAATCGATATGCAGAATCAAGTTCTCCGAACGAAAAATGTAGAAATACCAATAATATATAACCCACCATATGAAGTGCAGCTTCAACCACGTACTGAAACACGCGTGACGATTCCTGCGGACCTGAAAGATGGAGAAGCGATTATTAATTTCGTAGATTTCGGTAAAGTCGTGCGTATGCCGAGCGCAATAGTGACATATAAAAATGGCAAGCAAAATAGCAACGCGGACGCGTTATCCCGTATAAGGCTAAATGCTTTAGGTAAAGACGATACTGAATCCATGCAGGTGAATGTAGACGAATCTGAAAGACGATTACATTCTTACTTGGATGATGTGGTTTCTGAAATTGAAAGGTTAAGTAACGCGCAACCAAATCCGGAAGACGAAGTAAATTCAATAAGCAGTGGAGAGAAAGAAGAAACAACAAAGCATGAGTTAGAAACTGAGTACCCTATATTATCGCCTTCTGAAAGCACCATTACAATACCAGAAGGAACGATGAGTAACATGTCTCTATCACAAACTGTTCATTCGGCACCAGACATGGACACAAATGGCATACCTATTCTAAACGAAGCCATAGACTCTAAGCCTAATCAGATGTTAATTTATACATGGAACAGAAACGAAATGACTGTAAAGAATATCTCTAGTAACAATCAAAAGATATTAGAAGCACATTTACCAACAAATAGGCCAGATTTGGTCACTCAATTCCTAAAAGAATATGTAAAACCAAAAACTAAGCATTTCATATATTTTGAAAATGAAATTCACCGTAAACAGTTTACACAAGCGGCTATAAAACTTTTTAGAAAAGGAACAGTTAAACTATTTGAATGCACTAAAAGAGTTATACATGTAGAGGACGAAGAAGAGCAACGACAAATTGTTTTAAAATACCACGAGAGTAAGACATGTCATCGAGGAATCAACGAAACTCTCATGAAGCTGAAACGCGTATACTACTGGAACAATATGAACATAACAGTCAGTAGCGTGATAAACGCGTGTGAAATTTGTAAAGCAATGAAGTACGACCGCAAACCATACAAACCTGAATTGCAGTTGACACAGACGCAGACAAAACCTTTCCAAGAATTGTTTATGGATTTGTTCTCAATAGAAGGGAAATACTTCCTGACCATCATTGATGCGTTTAGTAAACTAGGACAGGCTTTCGAAATTCCTAATCGCTCTACACCGGAAGTAGTAAGAGCTCTGATAAAATACTTTTCATTCTACGGTGTCCCTGAGAAGATAAGCGCTGATCCCGGATCAGAGTTCAATAATACATTAATGAAAGAAACGTTAAAATTTTATAAAATAAACTTACACATAGGGACACCTCATAACCCGAATTCTATGGGCATGATCGAAAGATTTCACTCTACCATCCTAGAAATTTATCGCCTTGCGAAATACGAGCAGAAAATTACGGACGCAACTTCGATCATGACATACGCAATAATGGCGTACAATCACACCATACATTCGACAACAGGACTTACACCTTTTGAAGTCGTATTTGGACATACCGACTGTACTAATGCTTTTAACGTCGAGTTTGACAAATATTACACGCAAAAACTGGTAGCCGAACACGCGAGACGAACCAAATATCTGTATAAATATATGACGGAGGAAATGCTAGAAAAAAAGGAAAAGGTTAAAGAAAGACGGGGAGGAGAGACAGGGTTTAATATAGCAGAAGGAGACACGATATTTATAAAAGGGGTAAACACAAGACGCGGTAAAGATAAGCCCCGGTTTCAAAAAGCAGAAGTGGTTGGAGAGATAAGTAGGAATGTAGTACCTGTCGATGTTAGGAACCGTAATACCAATGTACCTATTAAGGACATTCGTCGTCCTCCACAGGGTCGTGCTCCTGCTGGTGGTCCAGTTGAGCCAGAGCCAGGAGGAGGCCAAGCTACAACGGATTGAACACAATCCCGGGATACTTCCTGTAAAAGAGGGAACTGCTATTATAAGTTACGATAAGTGGATAATAATTAAGAATCTAGATTTAAGTTTAGTATACGATGATATAGAGTTTAATTTCAACCGCTATGCGAACCTCAACAAACACGTCCTAAACCATTTTGGCAAGAATGTTTTTAATTTCGAACTCGCGAATGTCAAAAGTCAAACTGATCACCTAAAACACATAACTTTCACTAAACTCAGACAATTAAATCCATCAAAAAGAATAAAACGTGGACTACTAAACCCTTTAGGGTCACTTATAAAAGTAATAACTGGCAACTTGGACAATGAGGATGCTGTGAAGTATGATAAAATGTTAAATGAACTCAAAACTCGACAAATTTCAGAATTAAAGAAAATGAGTCTGGTCACTGAAATGTTGGGGACATTTACGAATAACAGCAAGGTAACAAAAAATAATTTCATCCAATTGGATAGGGAAATTTGGGACATTAGAAAAATACTGAATGAGTCAATTACAAATTTTACAAACAATAGATTAATTCATATTTACAATTTATTTTTACATAACTTCCAAATGTTGTATATCAGATTGGATGAAATAGAAACAGCAATAGCATTTAGCAAAATGGGAACTCTCCACCAGTCAATATTAGACACTGACGAATTTGTAACTGTTTTAGGAAAAATTGAACGTAAAGAGAGCCTTGCATATCCCGTAAATTATGTAAATTTAATTAAAATAGAGCAGTGTGTAGAGATTAAGGCATATATCAAAGAAAATCAGATAGTCTTTATCATCGAAGTTCCCTTGGTCAAAAAGGGAATATACGACTATTATCACGTCTTTCCTCTACCTATTACAAACAACCTAAATCAATCTGTCTTAATTATCCCAAAACAACCTTACCTTATTGCGAATGGTTCGAACACATTCTCACTCACCAAACGCTGCAAAGAGTTGGAGAGAGGCTTCTTTATTTGCTACGAAGAACACATCGCCCCAAGATCCATGGAGGATACCTGTGTGGCGGACTTAATGAAGTTTACTATGAATATTACCACCTGTTATCCTGTCCTGGTGGAAGTGAAGACAATTAAAGTAGAGCCCATACAACCTAATCGATGGATTCTCTACTCTAAAGCCAACATCCTTTTGAAGACACGCTGTGGAAGTGAGATGAGCAGAATCTACATCAGAGGTACTTACCTGGCTGTGATCGATGATAACTGCGAACTAAAAATCGATGACGTCACACTGAGGCATCATAGTTCCGAAGCATCTCCAATACTATATCCCAAGTTACCTCTTATAAATTTTCCGGAAATCCCAACTTCAGCAGCAGCATCGCCCTGGAAGCCTATCAACTTGGATGAGGTCGACCTGCGACATCTCCAAGTGTTGTCGTACGCCCTAAAAAAAGCTGACAGTGTTGTGCTAAGTGAAAGTGATAAAAGTGTAAGTGCGGTAAATATAAATAGCATTAGTATAGGAACTCTATTTTTATATATAATCTTAGTCTTAACAATTTTTATCGGTATCTTCATAACTTTAAGAAGACGTCGAAATTCTCAGTCTCAAAAATCATCCCCTGAGAATTTCGAAGTTATGGAGGGAGGAGTTAAGCGTCCAGACTGCCTGGAGAATGCGCCACGTTGCACATTCACCAAGATAAGCTCATGAAGCGTCTAGACTGCCTAGAGAATGCGCTACGTTGCATAAGATAAGCCATGATGAGATCAGACGCTTGGTCCCTTCCCATTAGTTTTTAAGGTAGTCTTAAGCTGAACTTCTTTTAGACAATACGTGTGTCTTATTCTAAATAAATAGTTTTAAATTCAATTAAATTGTCTTTTTAAAAACAGTCCTCTCACCCCGGGTGATTTATCTAGGTATGTATGTTGTTTGTTTACATTTTTGAGCTTTACACTATCGAGTTGTAACTTGTTTTCCCGAGCGCAGCGCAGGCTAGTATGAGCTTTATGTCTGCACCCGACTATTAGAAATGCCCGCGTATTTTATTTTCCCTTTCATTCAATACCAGGAAGTTTACAGATATTCCGTAAATAACAAAACGTAACACAGAAATACCAGAATTGTTTTTTTATCTTCATGATTTTTTGACGTTTAGATCTGACACAGCTCGCAGCACGCAGGTGGTTTGCCTTTATACGAGTGTTAGCTTGTACATAACAGACTAGACACCCTAACAGAAAAAATAAGCCGTGTAATTAAAATAACTTTACTATGCATTTAAAGTATGCATACCTGGCCTCTGAATATTTCACAACAAAATCACTTTTCTCTACTATAACAAGAAAATAAATATTTTTCCTTATGAATGTATTGAAGGTTACTAAGTAGATATATTAAGATATTACCGTCTTATAAGAAGTTTTATGGAGTGCCAAGGGTACACGCTCATTAAATCGTCCCGCCCAAATTATAACGCTTTCTTTCCTCGCCCCTTTTTCCTTGTCCTCCTAAACAATTATTTCTTTTTTGTCCTAATGTCGTGAGAGTCGCACAAGATTATACGAGACGTAACAAAATGATGGATACAATCTCGCAATGCACGGATAAAACTGCTTGTTCGATCGCCCTAAATCTGAACGTATATTTGTATCTGTTAGTAATGGAATGCAATACAATTTTGTAGTACAAGTGCCGTTTGCCGTCGAGACGGCGGGTTCTTGGGGCTCTGAAGCGAAGCGCTTTAACAGCGAGGTGGGCAAGCGGCTACCCTTAGACCTGCTCCCTAGCAGGGTGGTGACTCCCGGTCCGGGTAATACCTAGCTATCTGTTCAAAAGGGAGTAGTTTGGACTTTGGACGTTTGAGCCTTTGCTCCAATTACGTATTAATTTATTTAGTTTTAGATGAGACGTTCTACTTCCTGTAACTGATTTACTTATCAATGTAATGCCGTAGTGCTTACATTGAATACAAATCTTGCAACATCACCGCGTCACGTCACGTGAAATGTATCCATAAAATGTTAATCCAAAAAAATAATGTTCGTGCCGTAGGTATAAAAATTCAGAAAAATATGACTAAATTGTATAGTTACTCACTATGAATGTTTTTGTGCGGAAAAAGCAGAGCTACCGAGAAACTCATTCAAGAGTAGAACTTCTTTAAGTGAATTCGCTTGCAATTCGCGCTAATGGTTTTCGAAATCTAAGATGGATGCAGTAACTTAGACAGACAGTAGGTACTTTTGGTAAACCTCTGAAGATAAGATATTATATTCAAACTTTGGTTACTGAGATGTACCTACCATTCAAACGTAATTTCGAAATAACCGATTGGTCGAATTTTTTTTCGATTCTACTTAAATCAAAATGTCAACAATTCGTTTTTTCATATTCAAATCAATACAAAACTCTAAATATAACATAGGTACAACGTCAACAGACTGCCAAAATCCTATAACACTGATTTTCATATTCATATTTACAAAAAACTAAACTCACCTCTCGTATTTTACACCGGTTCAGTAAAAAAATAAATTAAATTTTCCGATCCGATTACTTGTTCGTACTTGTTATAAACCGCTCCATGTCAGTCAAGCCTTTATTGGTAGTGGTTAACCAACTGGTTACATAGCTACGTCACCTGTAAAATGGAAAATATCGGAATATTTTCCGAAAGCAAATACAAATATGGCACGGAGACACGAAGTAAATCCAAAAACACTGAAACTCAGTTTTGTTTTTATAGTGATAAAATACTAAATATTACATACACCATAACTTTTTTGTACCTTTTTGTTGTCGTGACTTATTGTAGATTTGCCGCAGATGGCATTAACTACTTGGCCGGACAAATAGGGAGCTCAGAAGGCTCTCACCCGGTACGACGTTTAAGACAAAATACCTGAGGGTGCCCAGTTGCGCGCGAACCTCGGCTCAGGGCGTCGACTGAGAGGGAAAATAATTGAAAGAATTAATCGACCCTAGGGGTCGATAGCGATAAGCGCTGATTGAGGAAAATCGTCGACCACGCCGGCGGGGTCGGTATCGGGGTAGCTTTTTGTACCGAATTATGCGCTGGATTAGGAGAAAATCACATATTCTTACGTAGCTGTATACATATATTACAGACCCCTGCCTACCCCTTCGGGAATAATTATAGTCAGTATACACCATATCTTTAAAATGTAATCTTTACATGTGTAATGAATTTTAACTTTTAATGTTTATTTCCACAAAGCTTTAACGTAATTATGGTAATAAATTATTTTAAACACCAAACAAACTACCTTATTTAAAGCCATTTTCGATCCGCTTCAATTTTTAGCGATAAGTACGATATACCTACTGTGTACACACGCGTAAATTGGCTTGTGGCGTGCGGTAATGTGTTCCGTGTGCACTAGTTACTAGTTATATCAATTTTGAGATTCAATGTTTTTAAAATGTATGTACGTAGTAGAGCCTTAAGGTATAGAAATCGGGACAATGTATTGGATAAGGGTGGCGCATGCGGCAGGTCGGGGCCGCGCTAATCGACTGCAGGTGAGCTCGCGGACGGGCCCGCCTTGGAACGCTGCCATGTCTCACCGGATTAAAATGTTGCTACACTGATGACATTCCTCAACCGGTCAGCGGTTTTGTACAGGGATTTATCTATATTTCATTGTTTGCAGTTTTGTTGTATTTTTAAATTGCGAAGGGTAAAATGTGATGTGTCTCATTTAAAATTATTCTTAGAAGACGACGTATACTCGTAGTTTACCCATTGTCGATGACATGGTAAGCTACCGTTATTCAGTTCACGATTTTTATTGGAAAGCAGGATAGTAGGAATAGGGGGATTGACTGCAGCTTATTATCATGAGTGACTAAGTATTTCTGCTGGCTCCCGTAGAAATATGTTTCATCCTCTCTTTCTCTCTATCTATCTCCTTACTCTAGTTACGTATGACCCGATTTCAACCTACCTTTACGCCATATTCGACTTCACTCCGCTCTGTCACGTGCATACTGAAAACGATTACTTTTAATCTTACGTTATTTGAGCACTCTAAAATATTACCTACATTTAAATTCTCTGTATACATTTTTGTGAAACGCTTTATGGAGGAAGTCAAAGAAATTACTCAATGTCCTGTGCGTTCTTATTATACCACAGAGTTCTTATTATATAGTGAAAGTACGGTCTTTACTAATAACGTAGACGGTATCAACATCATTTAGTAAATACTTAATTTTTAAATAATTTTGTGTACGTGGATTTATTTGGCTTTATTTTTATGCAGTTAAATCAAAAATACCGTTTTATTTTAAGATATTATCTTAAGCAAAAGCCATGTTATTGTTATGTTCCGTTTCGTTCTGTAGAACAATATATTTGATTTCGATAATGACGTTATGGTACGTTACAGACGTCAACTTCCGAAACTTGATGAACGAGTATCGGAGAAATTTTCCTTCCGGTTGTTTTAAAATACAGGAGTTACCTATGAATCAATCGGTTTGTGCAGTTGTTCATTGAAAGTTCTAAGTGATTTGGCAGTTTGCCAGTTCACGGGCTCTAAATTCCCATTTATAATTGCACGTTAATAAATCATTATAGTGTATTAATTATATTTCCGTGGATAAATGAAGCGAGTGTATGTAAGTTCCGATGATTGATTTCTTCTTTCTATGTAAAAATAACTTGTTAGCATCGCGTTGTAGCGATTCATCGTTGAGATCCTTTCAAGTTTGAATAAAGAACCAACAAGTTTACATTTATTAAAAAAAAAAACACCTTATTTAATCATTTTCTAAACGCGTGTCTGTTCGTTGAAAACTCTAAATCACCATTACAATATTCATAAAAATCTGGATAAAAAATCTGTTAACTCGTTTAGTTAATCACCGGTTTGACTTTTGTTCGGAAGTTCGAAACTCGGAGAAAGGGAGCCAAGTCGTCTGCAAGGGTTCCGCTGGCGCCACTGATTGAAGAACAATTAGCAAACAGGAAAGTGTGAGGTAAAGTTTGCCCATTCCCATAATGCATTGTCAGCATAAGTAGTGTGCAAAACTTTACCTGTTAAAGTTGCCATCAATCTCGCTTTACTTACTCTTCTCGACATCAGATTTGGAATGCTCCGCCTCTGCTGGGTATAGGTATTAGATAACGATTCCTCGGTTCCCCCGGGTGTAGCATCAGAAATAGTTTGTGACGGCGGCACGTCGGCCGGAGGCGTTGGCTCGCGCGCCCATCATGTCGGCTGTCAAGCGAGCATCGAGATTTCCATTTGTGTTGTTGTGTCTCGTAGAGGTCGGGCGGTGGGCACTCGAGGCGGGAAGTGTGCTGCATATTTGATGTGTGCCGGCGGCGCGCGCATCAACAATTCACGTCGTCGCTTACCTAACCGAGCCCGGGGCGCCGCTTAACAACTCGCCGGCCGACTGTTGTCGATCGATGTTACCGTTTAAATCAGAATTAAGCTGGTCTGATGAAGTGCTCAGCGCATTGTTTGACGACAGCTGCTCCGTCGGGACGGGTGCAATATCTAAGGCGCGCGATTAATCTCGCCGCCCGCCGCCCGCCGGCGACGTTTCAAACACGTTCCGCAATTTGAAAGGCTAGTACCGTTCACATTAATCTCCCCGTTGTTATCAATCGAGTTGGCCGCACGGTGGCGCGGCATACGAGGTATCGCCCGCAAGTTTGTGTCGTTATGAGTTGCCGCAGCCGCCGGCGCGTACGCGGCCTGCATTATAAGCACTATATGAAAAAGTTACCTTTTTCCTTCGAAAAATATATAAAGTGCGAGTACATTTAAAAGTCAACAGTAATATAAAAATCAGTTTGTTGCAAAAACAGAAGTCAAACATTAACTGAATCGTTCGCATTTAAATATTTATGTCACGGTCACTACATGAAACCTGTAAATCTAGTAGGTTAAACAAAACGACTAGGTAACCCGAGCTATCGTAGCATAAGTTGAGAATAATCTTTTGATGTTAATATCGCATAGAACTGCTCTCAAGAAACAATTTTATGGCGTGCATTATTAAATGGCGTCGCCTGGAGTTGAACATCGACGGGAAATTTTAATAAAGCTCCGCGGAGATACTACTTGGAGTGTTATAGACACAGGATACGAGCAACTCTCGAACGACACAGCACTCGTATTTGCTTCTGTTTATAAGTAATTCAGGGCGGCTTGAAGTTATGCACCGAGCAGCCTCCGCGGAACGTACTGTTTGTCCTGCGCAACATAACTAATTCATGCTTTCCCGAAGATAACGATATTGAATTGACGTCGCATACTTTCACGGTTCCTGTCGAATAAGAGGGAACGAGTGAACGCTTATTTGAATAGGTATGTGGGAGTAGAAATGCGAAAACATTTATGTAACAGCTTACAAAGAAGACAGTAATGGGAACAAGGTTTCGATTGTACGTCGGTTGAACAAATTGTTACAAATGGGTGGGAGCGCGCGGCGGGAAGGCCACAATGCACGAGCCTCCAAATTCCCTTTGCTCGCTTCCCTCCCGCTCTCCGGACCGCGTAGCAGCCGGCGCTACGTCGAAGTCTCGTAGCACTGCACATAGATAAGCTATTTTCCCTTTGCTAAAAATATTACGTAATATAGTAATATTTCAATAAAATAAAATTTTATTTATTGTATTGAGTATGTCACCTTACTATAATTAGGAGAATATTCAAGTTTATTCTTGTTCAGTACAATACAATACTTAGCAAGTTTTTAGACGCATTTAAATACATAAGATAAACACGATTTTTCACTCAAACAACGATTTTTCAAATCTCTAATTGTTTTAATCC
Organism: Pectinophora gossypiella; assembly: GCF_024362695.1. Lineage (NCBI taxonomy): Eukaryota > Metazoa > Arthropoda > Insecta > Lepidoptera > Gelechiidae > Pectinophora > Pectinophora gossypiella. The sequence continues at coordinate 8,085,233 of NC_065406.1, forward strand.
TCAATAAAATCTAACTGCGGAATAAATTCACGAGAATGAATTAATTAAGTTTTTGTGTCAAATGCACGATCGTGATCATTAATTCTTGCGCAAAAAAAAAGTTGTTCCCGTTATTCTAAGAATTAGGTTAAGGGAAGATTTTTTTCATTCAAAGCCTCGGCTTTTATCTGATATTGCTACCCGTTTGTTACCTATAGACTACGTTTTAAAGCATTCTCATTTTCTTTTACACCAGTGAAATAACCCGCTCGTTCTTTGGTTGTATGTGTTTGACCGCTATTGTTATATAATGACGTGATAAATTGCTTTTTAAACTATTAATAAAGTTCGCGATTGATCTGCAAGTGACGATGTGGGCTAAAGTAGAATATGCATGCTGAATCTAGGATGACGTAAGAAGAACAGGTAAGTAAGGAAAAGGCAGAATGAAAGAAGGCAGTGTGAAATGAGGTGCTGCCAGCTTTGTCAACCCACTTCCAGAATAACTATACCAACATTAAGTACTTAAAAACTACCACCAATGCTCTCTCTAGCAGATTTATAGTGCAAATAATCATATTTGAGCATTTGCTGCCAATTTTTATGTAAAATATATATTCATATAAGTATTATATATTTATTATATCACGTAAAACGTATTTTGATGTTTTTAGTACAACTCATCGTCCTTAATACGTCTATCACGCAGTAAATGACTCGACTTCTTAAGCAAGTTTTTTCAGCTTTTTTCCTGTGTTTTTCTTCTTTATTATAAGTAAGTATATAATAAAACAGACATGGTTATTCGAATGTGTAGTTTTTTGACAAAGTTATTCTTAGTTATTCAAAGTTAGTAGATTCGCCGCATAAAGCATTAACTACTTGGCCGGAATAACTACTTGGCCGGGAAAATTATTCTTCGTGGATTAAAACTTGTAAAAAATTTTCATCTAAATTGTTCAGAAGAGTTACCTCGTGCCCGTTTAGAAGGAAATTTAAAGATTTTTAATTGCGATAGCAGTTTTACCTCTGCAGCCTTTTTGCGCTTACAACAGCCTTCGATGTCTTTTGTGGGGCTAATTAAAAACTTACCTCGCTCGCCGCGGGGACAAAAGAAAAAATAATATGGCACAGGCATTTGTGGATTGAAGAGACAACATCTGTCATTCCGTCCGTTTTCTCATATTTCAAACAGAGATCCATTCAATGGTAACATTTCGGTCCTACTTTGTTTGCTAGTCACACATTTTTTAATAAACCTGGTAAAGTAGGTAAGGTTATACTAATGTTTTTTTAATGTGATTCAAGTGCAATAAAGAGTTTTTGTATTGTATTTTTGTATTGTTGCCTGGAAGAAGTTGCTGCTTAGCAATAAGGTCACCCATTGTACTTCTGCTGTCATTTTGTTATGATTGTTTTTGTTTTTGCAGTTCTTTATGTTGTTTTTATATGAAATAACTTTTTCGTATAATGATATCTGATAGAGCTAACAGATCTAGGGGAATTAATGTATCTGCTTCCTACTTTTTTATTCTATTGTCGTTTGCTGGGATGTAGGCCTCGAACAACAGATTTCCACTCGATCTTTTGCATACTTAGTAGCTTGTTCCCATGACATGTCAAGAGTTTATAATGAGGGACTTTCTTTTCTAAGTATATTATTTTTGAGGAACGAAGTCTGGATAGTCTCTCATTCACTGTGTGTATAAACCTATTGTACCTATTGTACTCTTCCATTTCTCTTTTGTTTGTAACTTTTTATTTCTATTATCATCATCACCAGCCCATTATTATTATTATTTATTTATTTCAAAAATTTAGTACGCACAGTGATTATGCTAACTAGCATCGTTAAACCATGGTTTGTGTCGATGCTAGGTAACGTCCCCACTGCTGGGGCACGGGCCTTCCCTATGGATGGATAGGGAGATCGGGCCTTAAATCACCACGCGGGCCCAGTGCGGATTGGTGGTTATTAACGACTGCTAATGCAGCCGGGACCAACGGCTTAACGTGCCTTCCGAAGCACGGAGGAGCTCGAGATGAAAACTTTTTTTTTTGTGGTCACCCATCCTATGACCGGCCTTTGCGAAAGTTGCTTAACTTCAACAATCGCAGACCGAGCGCGTTTACCGCTGCGCCACCGAGCTCCTCTTCTATTATCATCCCCTTAGAATTATACCGTTTTTCACAGGGTCCGCTTACCTAACCTGACGATTTGACAGGTCTAGTTTTTTAGAGAAGCCATTGCCTATCTGACCTTCCAAACCCCGAAGGGAAAACCAGCCCAATACCGGTTAGGTCGCATACCTCCGAAAATGCATTTCTCGGGAATGTTGGTTTCCTCACGACGTTTCCCTTCACCGCACCGCTGAGCACGTGATAATCATTTATGATCGAAAAATGATTTCGAAAACAAATTCGACAATCATTGGTTTAGGCCTGTGCTGGATTCGAACCTGCGACCTCAAAGTGAGAGGAAAACGTTCTACCAACTGGGCTGCTACGGCTACGGGTAATTGTGTATTTCTCTGTGTGGTCCAAAATATTTGTTATGTTATGTATAAACGATCTTTACCTTATCTACTAACCCGACCTAACTTAATAAATCCGAGAAATTTAGATGCTGACAAATTGTTTTTAAATATAAGTACTTCATCAAACAACCGGCTCTTTAGACGTGACTTATTGTAGATTTGTCACAGATGGCACTAACTACTTGGCCATCAAATGGGGAGCGCTGAAGGCTCCCACCCGGTACAAAATTTTTACAACAGGCCTGAGGATGCCCAGTTGGGCAAACAACTGGCACAACTCGGACACTACAAAAATCCTCGTTTTACATAGACACTACACATTGACGTTATCTTACACGCGCATCTATGTATGTTAAGTCTGCAGAGGGTGCAGAACAATATCTTGAAGACTATATGCGCGGCGCCCTGGTTTATTCGAAACTCAGAGGTACATCAATACCTAGACATGCCAACGATCACAGAAGAAATTGAACAGTACAACAAAAGGCATAAGGAACGATTGAGTAACCATCCAAATCCCTTAGCTACTATGCTGTTGGAAGCTAGCAACAGGGTAAAGGAAGAGGCTCAAAAGGAAGGATGTTCTTGGGCGGTGAGTACTATGGAAGATGGTGGCATTGGTTGCTTTACTTCTAACTAATCAATTCACACACCAAATCTGATTAAAGTCTTGCGACTAATTGCAGATATTTAAAAAAATCTATGTATGTAACGTCTGACGCCGTACGATTGAAGACTAAAGTAAGACCAAGGGGTGAGGAGTGAGTGAGGTAAACCTAGCTCAGTCGCTTTTAGGGAGCGGAGAGTTGCCGTTCTATACGTAGTATTATTCCTTATAAAGTAAGCGAATGTTCTTTATAGTTGGCTGTAAATGTTCAAGTTCATTCATTATTTCATTCAATAACTGGAAAGAAATAAAGGGCGCTGTTGTAAATACTGTAACAACATTTTAATAGTTAACGAGTCTAAATGTCTCCATCCTCTGCCTTGTAATGTAAACAAAAAAAGTCACGATTCTAATAGCACGGAATAAACTTTCCGTTTTATTGTTATGTTGACAATGAAAACAAGTTGTGCTCTTTTAAAAGCAAACTGCCCTATTCAATCAGCTGAAAGAAGAAATATCGACTTCAATTAAAAATAAAACGTGTAATCTAATCCGCTTTGTTCAAAGTACAAAAGAAAAAAGAAAGGATTATTACAGGAGGTTAGTTTAAAAGCAGACAACTTGTTGTGGGCTTTTGTTCAGTCAATCAATTCTATCTCCCTATTGTGAAGAAGTTTACAACTAATAAATTTTACAAAGGCATGTAAGTTGATCTAACGTGGTAGTGACACAGAATAAATATTTATACTGCCATAATAGGCTGGAGGTAACTTTTTACATAACGGAATCACGTATGTAACTCTGAAGGAGTAAGCAGAGGTGTATCGTCAACGAATACTGAGGGGGATGATTCAGACCATGATGCCGAGTTGAAAATTCATGAAAATTTGAGTGTCTTTTTTATTATTTTCAGTTCCATACTTTTGCGATGGAAAATCCCACTTGATATCAACGCAGAATCATGGTCTGAATCATCCCGCAAAGTTTTCGTTACAATGTCACTAACACATTCGGTCGAGAGGTGGTAAAAGGGAGCATTATTATATTGAGCCTATAGTTATGTACTTTTTTCTTTTTCTTTTTAGTTTTAGTAGTCTAGTTTTAAATATTTTTAGTAATATATACATATGTGGGGACACAGTTCTCAGTAATACAAACTTTAAGCGTTTTCAGCAGTTTTTACTTATAAGTTGTCATCCACCTCGCGCTCCCATCGCACGCCCTATAAAAAACGTTTAGTACAAATCAGTGCATATGATATAATGTCCTGTATAAGGCCCAACAAGAGTACCGAACACATACATACAACAAATACGTACACGAACACATACATACTCTCGCCCGGAATCCCTAATGGGGTGGGCAGAGCCACTGTTAGGAAATCCTAAGATGGATAAATATGATTAACGTTGTGGTGACAAGGGATCCCCATAGCATCATTCCATCATGTTAGAAATGACACAATTGGATTTTACGACATGCCCGGATGGCAAGGGGCTCGTTCAAGTGGTAAGACTACTCGGTAAAACTACTGGCAATAGGGGGTTCTATGTTTTGTATTGGCTCCCAGAACGGCATAGAAGCTAAATATGTCCAGAGATTTACTTTTAAACGGAATGATTGTATCTGTAAATGTAAAGACCCATTTAATTAGACATAAAACACAGATAATACTCGTAAAGCACAAGAGTAGCGGCCATCAGCGCGAGAACGTGTTTTATACGTAATTGCGGCACCACTAACGCAGCAATGTGTTTTATTGCCGGTGAATATTACTAGCCTTTAAAAAAGAAGGTTATCAATTTGACCCGTATGTGGTGCACAATATTCTACATTCTAACAAAATCGATCTTATTGTGTTGGAATGTTCCGCCGTCATTTCTTTGCCTATCGCAACGGGTGGAACATGAAGTTCGCCCGTCTTTCTATTTGCGTGGATTTCAGAATTTATTGTGCTCGTGAATACGAGAATGTTGTTGAATAACAAAATATTTTTTTTATTTTGTGACCTACTGTAGATTTGCCTGCGGCCTTAACTACTTAAACGGACAAATGGGGAGCGCTGAGGGCTCTCACCTGGTATAAAATTCAAGCTAACAATAAACATTAAGGTTATTGGCATTGCGCACTTACTTTTATATGCGCAAATGTCAAATTGCAATATTTCTTTCTTAGGTGAATTGGGTCGTGTACTAGGTTCAAGATAAATTATGAAATTCTGATTAAACGAATACAGATCTAAAACTAACGAAAAACATTTTCTTTTTTCTATTTAATTTATTTATGAATTTTAATCAAGAAAAACGTAATAATAAGTCCGCAATTTAATCATATTTTTCTATGACGTCACAGTGTGCTTTTTCAATCGATTTCCTCAGTAATTTCGTGTTTTAAAGTTTAGTAAAACGTAACTGATATATAGTTGGAAACTAGCCTATTACTTTGATGTGGCCTTTTTAACCACCCTGTGCAGTAAAGTATTATTTGATTTGATATAACAATTGTTCTTAACACTTTCAAAGACAGAACGTCTAATAACGTTCCGATCCCAAGGTGTCATATATTACCTATTACAAACCATCAACGACCCATGATCTCTGTCCGTGAAAGGGTTAATGGACGTTTTATATGTAAGTAATGTCATTATCATTGGGCTGATCTTGTGAAGTTTCATTAGCAGTCGACTCTGTTGACGTTGATTGCTTGTCAAAATGCACCGAGGTTTGGTCAGATCCGCATTTAACAAACCACATGTCTGTGTTATGTATCGTTAACGCTTACCACCTGTCGATAATCGATACATTGTTATTATTCATATTTGTTCGCTTACTCATACATAAATCGTTTAAAGTGTCAATTACGCGGCATTATTCAAATTGCTTTCGTAATTTTATGTGGTCCATTTAAAATTGTGTTACATTTTCCTCTTTATTCTCGTTCAATCACTAGCCCTTCAACGGTCTCCGTGGTCCAGTGGTTGACCGTTGGGCTCACGATCTGGAGGTCCATATCACAAAAATCACTTTGTGATCCCTAGTTTGGTTAGGATATTACAGGCTGATCACCTGATTGACCGAAAGTAAGACGATCCGTACTTCGGAAGGCACGTTAAGCCGTTGGTCCCGGTTACTACTTACTGATGTAAGTAAGTAGTGGTTACATGAGTCATGTCAGGGGCCTTTGACGGCTCAATAGCTCTGACACCAGGGTTGATGAGGTTGGTAATCCACCTCACAACCGACACGATAGAAGAACTGTCCCTTCGAAATTCAAACAGAATTTACTAATATTGATAATTACTAATTTGATTTTTCCGTAGTTCCATTGCACCACCAGATTCATTGCAATATTATTTTGTATTTAATTTACAATAAAATATATAACATAGTCAAATTAAAAACCTACACTACAATACGTCAAAATACACATATATAAATACACATAAATTTACAATTGTTATATTTAATTAATGAATTCTGTAGTGTTTACATAAGTACACAAACACATCTTATTGTAATACACGTAGGTATAATTAAATATATAAATAAATATGTAATAATAATTATTATTATTAGTAGCCCTCAGTGTCCCACTGCAGGCATTATGTAATATATTATAAAATACTTGAATCGATATAATCGATTCACATATATATTCTGTCGTCTTGGGCAATGCACTACGCGGTGGCCACGATTAAAAAGTAAACTGTACGGGGGTGGAGTGAAGACGTAGTCTGTGGCAACGAGCCGATATTTATTTATATAATTATATTGAGGCGAATACAATACAAATACTGTTCATTGTACGTATATGTAGAACCTGCTTGCATTTCAAGCTTGATGTAAGTACTCTGCATAAAACTCACACGTATCATCACGCCTGTGTTCCCAAAAGTGTAGGCAGAGGTGTATAATACACCTACTTGTTGCCAGCTATGTTTAAGTCCCATGTAACAGGAGGCAAGCCTATTACCCTTAACCATTTTGTTTTTTGACGTGACTTTTTGTAGATTTGCCGCAAATGGCAATAACTACTTGGCCGGACAAATGGGGAGCGCTGAGGGCTCTCACGCGGTACTAAATTTAAGACAACAGGTCTGAGGTTACTCAGTTGGGCGCGAACCTCGGCTCAGGGCGTTGTCTGACAGGAAGAATATTTAAAAGAATTAATCGACTCTAGTGGGTCGATAGCGATAAGCGCTGCATGAGGGAAATCTTCGACCACGCCGGCGGGGTCGGTATCGGGGTTCATATTTAGTGTCGCGAACTGATTGGCCGCCTGACTGACTAGAGTAATCGGGGCGTCGCGATCGTATATTACGTCCTTCAGACGCCTATACTTTATAGTACCGTCCCTGCCCTTAACTATTGAAAATGTTTGCTAGATATGCGGAATCCGCGCCACGGTCACTAAATCGTTGCATGTTGATGTCTTATGGCTCTGCTCACCCCGATAGGAATACGGTGGTGACTTCGTTTATAATAATTTGATAAAAATAGCTTAGATTTATTGTTAGTAGCATAAGGCGTTATGCTGGAGGCGTCCGATCAAGTTCGCGGACAACGTGATAAGAGGATTACTGTTGCGGAGTTTTGATAATTCCTCCCTCATTCCTACCTACCTCCACGCTTCACCGTTATCGGAGATGATTACACTCGTACAAGCGTTTGTCGCATTATTTTTGATCGCGGTGTATTTAGGTACCAAAAAATGCAACTTGAAACGTGTTTTCAATAGGTTTAAAATTCGTACGTATATTTATGTACGTTTGTATTTTTATTGGATTTGCTGTTATCCTCCTCCCTCCGCGGACGCGTGTTGCTCTTTGGCGGTTACACATCTAGATAAAAGGTCAATGAACTACTTACACAGTCATAGATGTTATTAAATGTGTTCAATAAACTTTTGCTTCTACAATATATTGATAAATTGTTCTGCTCATAAATTAGAAGTAAGAACGTCTTTGTAATCGACTGATTAACTTTGTATCTAACATGAAGTGAAATACCGTCGCCTTTTAGGGAAAACATTATGAGCACTTTTTTTTTAATCACATTAAGTGCACAAATGTCTAATTTCATTAATTATTTTTTAGATGAATTGCTTCGATGTGGCGTTTTTAACTCCCCTGGTCATATTTTCTTCAACGAAACCTCGATTTCTGTTAATTAATTTCATTCCGGGAGACTACAAAATTAACGTGGATTGACACGTGTGTCTATTGCAAAGTTTTGTTAACAAAAATCACATCCGAATGTGATTTTTCAAAATACTTACTCACTTAGACGGTACTCATAACCGATAACCTATGTGCCGTACAGTCATGAGCAATATCATGCACCCACTTTAGAACTCTGTCGCACTCTCATATGTGACATTTAATGAGACTTACGGTTTAATTTGTCAAAAAAGTTAATGTGACATGGTTTCAAAATGTATACATATTAGTACTCGTGACCGTACCTGCGCTGCATTCTATTTATCTTCTCTAGTACATTTAAATCTAAAAAGTCTCTGTCCTTGGCTTATAATAAGGAAATGCTGATCGCTTTCGGGCCCTGCCACGGGACACATATGGCGATATCAGTGTTGTTTTCTGTGGAACTTTTCTTATTTTTTTTCGTTCGGTGTCGTGTCAGCTGAAATATAAAGATTTCCATGCAATGGATATACTTACGCCTGTTATTAGTTGTCTGCGAATCGAATTCGATTGGGTAGTTTCCTAGGTCAACGATAAATTATGAAATTCTAATTTGAGACAGATGTAAAGGTGTCAAAAAACTTTTCTTTTTCTGTTTAACTAATTTATGAATTTCAATAGAGAAAGATGTATTAATATGTGCGACACGTTTTTCTATGACGTCTCAGGTTGCTTTTTCATACAAATTCCGTAGTAATTTCGTGTTTTGACGTTTAGTAAAAAGTGACTGATTTGACTAATTGGAAACTTCCCTATTACAAGCGCGTCTAGGATTCTAATTCCTACACAATCTACCACAGTGAGACCGGTCTGTATCCACACATCCCTCTTTAAATATTTTTTAACCGAATTTTCAAGGTGCATCAGTTCTTCTACGTTGAATTAAAAAACCAAATTACTAATAAAAACATTACCCTCATTTGTCTCGCACAGTCACGTAAAAACTAGACTCGTGGCCTTACCAAAGTTACATCAATAGCAAATGACTGCAATACTGATCAGAATTAATCCGAACAATGAACAGCCAATAGAATAGAGGCTGATAGGCGTTATAGATACGAGTGAGTAGGTTGGGAGTCGGTACGGGGAATGAGTTATGCGTTAGTAGTAGATATGATTTGATCAGCATGACTCGCCGCCGAGCCGGCCCATCCATCAGACAGTGCCATAGCGGCCGATTGCTTTATGAATTACCCACATTTTTTGTTACAAGGATTATGTTTCGTGTAAGAAGTGATTAGGGATGTTTATAGGGATTACAATAAAATAGTATGAAAATAATAGTGTTTATCCAGTCCAGCTAGCTAGTTCTGATTTAATGTCATGAGGAACTGATGAGTTCCCAGTGGCGCAGACAGAACACTCAATACAAAAATCTCGTTCTTACCTGTGTAAGAACGAGACACAACTCAGATGCAGTGTGTGGCGCCTTACCCCATGCGTGCGAGCAAGATAGAAAGTAGGCCCATGCTTAAGGAAGCATGCTTAAGGAGTAAGGACTCCTTAAGGGCTTACGGCTTAAACAGACTAAAGTGACCCGCAGTACGGGAGTGGGGTAATCCAAACCACTCCAATCTCGTATCGGTGCGGCCCGGAGTGTCCCTTCTGTACCTAGTATAATTGTTTATTCTACGTAGTAGTGGGAAATGTATACATTTTCTTAATCCATAACTGCCTGGATGAATTAGAACCTATAGGTATTATATTAGATGACACATAACGGCCTCCGTGGTCCAGTGGTTAAGCGTTGGGCTCACGATACGGAGGCTCCGCATTCGATTCCCGGAGGAGACATGTCACAAGAATCACTTTGTGATCCCTAGTTTGGTTAGGACGTTACAGGCTGATCACCTGATTGTCCGCAAGTAAGATGATCCGTTCTTCGGAAGGCACGTTAAGTCGTTGGTCCCGGTTACTACTTACTGATGTAAGTATGTAGTCGTTACTGACACTAGAGTCGATTAGGTTGGTTTTCCACCTCATAACCCACACGATAATAAGAAGAAGAAGATGACACATTTTTGTTTTTTTACAGTAATATTAGAAGAGTATTTTTAAATTTCGATGTTTGTATCTGCATCGTATGCCGCTAATGCACCAAGAAGGGAGCAATTGAATGTAATGTGTCTGACAATTGGTGCATTTTATCTCCAACTGTTCCTGAGAAGAAAATCGTGTGCTAAAAACTATATATATTTGGAAATATTCACTATCGCATCGCTTTAAAGAGCCAAAATCAATGAAAAACTATTCTTTCGCGTGCCGAGCATTCTGCGTTCCCCTTTAAATTGTTTGTCTTTGTGACTGTACCTATTATCTATATAATACTATAAAGAGGAAAGCATTTTTTGCGTCCGAAACTACTATTTAAAACTAGTGCTTACTACGAAATTTAGTAACGGTCCTTTTATGGCGTAGGCAAGAAATATACTTAAACAGATTTCGGGGAATAGAAAATGGGGTATGAAATGGGCATTTATCAAAACCACTAATAAAACACTAATGCTTGCATATTATCTTAAATATAGTCTTGTATAATTGACTACCTATACTTATTGATTGAATTGATTGTGTGTATAGTTTATAGCCATGTCACATTAACTTATTGAAATTAAAACAAAGTGTCACAAAATGTCAAGTTCTAAAGTTAGGGTAAACTATACCTACCTACATTTAGACATACACGTTCAAAAGCCAGGTATATTGAACGTATGCATTAATCAAATATTGTTATTGTAAAGACAGATGAGTACAGGTCAGTTCGAGTCAGCGTTTAGAGCTGAGTACCGTGTCATCCATCAGTGCGGGTGCGATATGCCGTAATCCCGGGATTTCCCGACATATTCCGACACATTTCGGCATGTGTCGGCAAGTGCCAGTTTGTCTTGTTTGTGTTTCATCCATATCAATGAGAAAAGCCAAACGCTTTAGTAAATCTTAATAATTACATAGAAAAGTTTAAACTTTACCATTAAACGACCTTTAATGTGACATTATAACGTAATATCGTTCTTTATTTACTTAAATCGAATGTCAAACTTTAAATAAATATTACGAAGGAAAAAGCATATTTTTAAACATTTACAGTAAGTAAAACAAAGTGACAAATTGACAATTGTTTTCTTTGACCAACGCGTATTCCATTCAAATCCATAAACAAAATTATGTCCGGCTACATTATTATATTACATTATTATTATTTTACATTAAGTAATTAATATACTTAATTAATTAAATAAGTATTTAATTTTATTAAGTAAGCATTCATTTCTATTGTTATTATGTAAGTAATTTTATTTATAAAAAAGAAGCACTTGAGTAGAATGATTTGTTTTTTTAGTTAAAACGTGATTTCCCCTCGCTTGTGGTACGAACACCATGTCAAAATTATTGTTCCTACGGCTTCAACCTCCGTCGCCCTACATCGGTTTATTGCCCAACTTCGACTATTAGAAGAACATTAAGGTTTCCTCTTGACATGAGTATCGTTACAAGTCCTTCACGGAATTATTGAGTAACAAGTAACAACTAACAGGCGTAAATGCGTAGTCTGTGACAAGAAGGAAAACTTATAATTTTCCGATGTCGAAAAATGAACTTTGTGTAAACATAGCATGCGATCACGATATTCCTAATTAGGTCAGTCAGAAGTACATCCATCGCAAGATGACCTGACGCTTCACCTGAGCTTTCTGTCCAGGTCGTCCTGTACCGTCTGTAATGGTCGAGCCAACTGTGTTAGTGAAAATACCTAAACAATGACTACTGTATAACTGTGTGTGTGTAAGAGTAAACATGAATTATATAAAAAATATTATAAACAGCCTACACCACGCTGCTGCAGTAAGGGTTGGTAGAGCAAACATAGTAAAATAAGTTAGCGTACTGATGCGTCGGTCTTTTCCTTTTTTTTATCACATTCTAGACAATTGAGGATGATGTAAGCAAATTCATGAAGTAGTCCTGCATCCAGCAGTAGGATGATGCGGGTTGATTGATGATGATGAAAACAGAAATAGTAAAAGTAAGCAGTTTCTCCTATTTCAATTGAAAATTAATATAGACGTGAGTTTATATATTGCGCTAGTAACAACTAACGACCCACTTACTGCCGTTGACACGCGGAGATACTGAGTAATGGTGAGTTTGACAGATAGATATTCCCAGTGAATACATCTTTGTTAGGGCCAGGCTTTCGTGCGGTGAAAGCAATTCAGCGTAGGCCACTAATTTGCTTACGCGAATAGACGCGCCCTTCCCAAAATAAGCTTTCTATCTGTCGGATATTTTAATGGTAATGTTAATTCAATAAACTGGAATTATTGTATATTTTAGACTTTATTTGCGTAAATTATAAAGAAAGTAATCATGAACTTTGGAGATCGCAAACTGATGGAATTTGTCGGTTGCTAGTTGCGGACTTGCGGGTTATGTTTTAGTCGCAATAAAAATACGTTTCAGGGCAACATTAAGTAATAAAGCGAAAGAGAAATGCGTAATATTTTGAATTTTTAAATAATAGTTTGCAAAATTGGTGACACGGATTTAAGTAAGTAAGTACCTAAGAATATCCGTGTCGTTTCGGAAGTATATGACCTAACCTGTATTGAGCTGGTTTTCCCTTCGTGGATAAGAAAGTTAGATTCGCATCTGTAAAAAACCGAACCTGTCAAATCACCGGATAATGCCAGGAGATGGTGGCGACTCGGTTATACTTAGGTGCTTTAAAAAACGTATAAGAATAGGCATCAATCAGGTTTACGTAATCAGTGAGGTAAAATCTATTTGTGGGACTGTGACCATCGCTTGGTACCCAGCCTGTGTAAGTAAAGAGGAGGGGTGTATTTTTACAACCTGCAGTGGGCGGGTGACATGGAAGGGACATGTCTACGTTTGATACGCTCAAGTTCACGCTCCGATAAGCAGCGAAGATTTCAAATGGAATGTAATTAGGCTGAAATGGGTCGTGTAGATGCTGAGATTAGCAAAACATTATATTTATTTCATGATACCGAAATAATAGAGAGCTTCGGACATTCCATATACCATTCCATTCCACCTTTTACTGAATTTGGTCCAAAAAGCGATGATTGATGTAAAGCAACGCTGCCGTACTGCTTCGTAATTTCATAATAATTATAAACAGTAGACGCGTGCAGCTTTTATACGAGTAGGTAGTTCTTCTCTCGTGTGGATTGAGAAGTCAGTGTCCGACCTAACAACTTTGAAGTCAGAGTTACTATTGAGCCACCAAAGACGATGAGCTACGTTACTATTGAAGATGAGCTACGTTAGGGGCTCATGTAACAACTACACACTTACTTAAATAAATTGTAGCCGGAGACTGCTTAACGTGCCCTCTGAAGCACAGATCATCTTCTGTTGGACAATCGAGCGGTCAACTTATAATGTTACAAAGTGATCTTTGTGATATGTCCCCATCGGGATTCGCACCTGATACCTCCGAAACGTGAGCAAACCTCAACTAAAGCTCAACCATTAGACCACGGCCGTTATTGAAAACGATTTCGAATCTGAGCTAACAACTGTTTCTACGTTGAATGTTCTAATGCTTATTTAAAGGCATTAGTGTAAGCAGGCACACACGACTGCGGTTATCGAGCGTTGATCGTGCCCTATGATTGATTGAGTACGGGGTTGTTTCCCCCGCGCGCCCCCCGCCGCGGGCCTGTGAGACAACGTTGTTCGACATCATGCTCATTTGTTCTGATTTGTTAGACACCCGGCCACACTAGCGGGAGCGTCGCACTTGCGTGATTACGTACAGAAAGTTTGTTGCTACGCTCATATACTATACATCGTACATGACGGCGCAATATGATGTTATTTCTGTGGAGTAATAATCCTATCTTTTGCATTTAGACCTGTAGGTGGTATTCCCAACTTATTTTCCAAATATACATATTCAAAAATCTACGAATGACTCTATATTATTATTTAATTAGGTTTAATTTTAATAAAAATACTGGCAGCCTCTGTGGCCCAATGGTTGAGCGCTGTGCTCACGATCCAGAGGTCCCGGGTTCGAAACCCGGTGGGGAAATCTCACAAAAATCATTTTGTCTCTAGTTTGGTTAGGACATTACAGGCTGATCACCTGATTGTCCAAAAGTGAGATGATCCATGTTATTACTTACTACTGTAAGTACGTAGTCGTTACGGGTTTATGGCGGCTCCGTAATAACCCAGACACCAGGGTTGATGGGGTTGGTAATCCACCTCACAACCCACATGATAAAAAAGAAGAATAAAAATACTTTGCACAACTTTTTCATTGCTCTTAAAGTGAGTAAAGTAAACGGTAAAATAAAATGTGTAATAGGTACCACTAAATACATTTCCTACATGCGGTTAATCGGAACATCCCAATGAAAATTTCACGGAAAATGAAGTTATATTTGCGTTCCGCATTTGCATGTGGAGTGCTCTATTGTCCAGCGATGGTGGTTATGTCTATAACACATAAAATATAACTACATAAACTGAAGCTCCAAATTGCATAGCGTACGTGTCAATGGGCGATTAGATGAACGAATGCTCGTAAAAGGCATTGTATTAGCTATAACGCTTTCAGAAGACGTTAATTGAGATCCCACTAACCTGCCCGTGTTCGTATAACAGCTTTATTATTGTACTTAGATAATCACGTCAAGTAATTAGCCACTGTCATTCGACGATTAATTGTTTTTAAATATTGAAAAATATCTAAGTATTTCGAGTAACTATTTTTTATTGTAGTTTTTAATCCTTTGATCATTACACTGCGTCTTACTGAGTAAATATAACTTGAAAAACTACTCGGAAAATCTGTTGAACGCCGCATTGCGGAGGAGAAATTTTTGATGATGGATAAAATACTGAAACATTTTCGGTTAAAAAGTAACAACGCCATTTTTGACACAATTGCATTTTTTCCTAGTTTCATGGGTGTTATTTTTGGCCGTTGGCACTACACTAGTGCAACAATTAATCTCGTTCAAACTTTACCGGGCTGCCGGCAGGATGCACAGTTATGTGTAAGTTGGACAATCAAAATACGGGCGCGTTTCATCACGTTTCTCGTGTGTAGCTCGCAACACAGATGTGAGCAGTAAAGTTTTCATACTTTATATTATCATGAAAGGGGTATAATTAAAATGTTGTGTCTGTTCTCAAACTTATAATAACACATGGCGCATAACTTCAGCATAGGCGGGACGGGGTACGCACTGCGCGCGGCGCGAATTTTATCGAGGGCTATGACTAATAGACGCAGCGAAGGTTACCTACGTAAGTAACGCACAGCGCGAAACCGTGCCGCGAGCGCAGAAATATTTAATAGTAAGTAATTCCGACATTAGAGACAAGAACGCGAACGACAAATCGTACCTACGCTACCTAGACTTGAAAGACGATGATGACGTTTGTTACTCAGGAAAATTCGTTGAGACACAAAATTGTAGAATCGCGAGTAATCACGGAGTTGTTTTAATGAGCGAGGTGGAGTTTTTACAAAGTGTCGGGGTCGATATAACAAGTGGGGCGCGTTGAGACGGGCCGGCATTAATTACACTCGGTCGCTGTCCGCACTCTGCCTCGGAACATGAAACACTTTTGACAGATTCTGATTGTGGTTCACAAAGTATAATTATATTTTATTTGTATATTTTAAGTATAACCAACTAAAAGAGCTTCTTATTCTTTTTTTTTTAATTTAGGTATCTTTCCTAAACTGAAAATGGAACACGTCCGGTTTTTTATAGAAGCAACTGCTTATCAGACCTCCCATCTCGAACGGAAAACCAGCCCAGTTTTTCGGACAAAACATGTGTTTCGAAGTTTTGCGAAACGACGTTGTTTCTTAGAAAGTATAACGTAAATTTGCACATCACAATATTATCTACTATAAAACTTTATGTATGAAACTATAATAACAATAATTCTTCGGAATACAACATGATTTTTCCAAAGTACTCTTGGCCTTTGTTAATTTGTTAAAAAATATTAACTTACTAGTTTATACTAGCTAATTGTTAATCCCCCCTCGTGTTGATTAGGGGAGCCCTGTGCCCGGCAATGGGATGTATATAGGCTGTTTATGTTTATGTCAGAACAATAACAAATTTTATCATGCTATTATTAAATACTATTATTTCACGTTTCCTCCAATCTCCAACATCCAATCCATTAGGATGCTCGCCTATGACAATAATGGTTTGTGGCTCTACCTCTAATGTGAGGTTTATTATAATTTATAATAGTTTTACAAGTTGTTGGGTATAAGCAACCTTTTCAAAAACAGGAGTTAACGTTTTGCAATAGATCAGCGTAGAGTCCATATAGTTCCCGGGCCAGGAGCAAATTTTCACCGTCATTTCCTTTTTGACGAAAAGTTCTAGGATGTTTCGCAGAGCTGTATCACGAGGTCCCGTGAACGTCAGCTGCAAATCCGTTGTTGGATTGACCAGCGGCAGCCTGCCAAGTTTTCTTCAACTTCATGATATATGATACGGCTCTGGGAACACCTTACAAGTTTCGTCCAGGAGGAAATGACTGACAAAATATGTACCTGGTCTGGGGACTAAAAAGGGCGCTCTCAGATTTTATTTATTTATTCCACACTTTTTTTACAAAAATGTACATCTAGCTCTAGAATAATAAGGTCGTCCAAATTGTGCTGTATTCATGTGTTATGTCTGATTGTTGAAATTTAGTTCTGTGCAATAAAGTACGTTATATTTGATTTAATTTGATCTATTAACATCGTTATACCTGAATATGTTAGTGTTGAAGTTAAGGATCTACAATGTCTATCCTTTTAACTTATTTCAGCACCGGTGTAGCCTACTTACCGTGGTGGCTCGGGCTATTATCCTTCTTACTCCGTACAATTTAAAGTGTGGAGGTTAAATAAAAATAAAGTTCGTTTACTTTCCGTGTTTAGAGCGAAGTGGCGTGCGTTTATGTGGCGACGCGCACCGCTGTAGCTTGATAACTAATTAATCACTGCCTGGGTAAGCGGCGTGATTTCCTGCGGGAGTGAAAAATGCTGAGCCATGATAAAAGTGAGAAGGGTCGTCCGTAGCGCCATCTGACGCAATCGCCCGCTCCGCAGTTCTCGACGCTATTTCTCTCATGTCACGACAACGCGCAAATCTCAACCTGTCCCTTATAACCTTTTATATGTTTGCTGCCACTAATACTTCTGCGTATTCCTTTAAGAGGGTCATCTCCTTTCAGAACTAGGTAATGGTGCCCACCATTACCTAGTTCTGTTATTTTTTCAGGTTAAAATGTGAAACGTTTGTTTTAAAATCTACGATACTAATTGTTATAAGTTAAAATCAAAAAGTTAGATGAAATTAAACAATCATACATACATAAACGTAAATGGTCATAGGCCTCCCCTCAATCAGCCGGGGCAAAGAATTATTTCTTCATCAAATAATCTGGATATATGATTGCCATAGATTTAGTTTATATTACTTGTGCCACATACATCGAAACCTAACAAACCTCGTATATCCATTTCAGGAAACGTACAGAAGGTGGGCGTGCAGCACGATGGTGCCACTGTGGGTGGAAGAGGGGGCGGAGGAGGGCGAGGAGAGCGGGCGGGCCCGGCGCGCGCCGGCGTCGCACGCGGCGCGCTGGCATGCGCGCCACCTTGAGCGGGTGAGCCATTTTTTTACCTTTGATGCGTTTGCTCTTGGCCCCAGACTTGCCCGAAGGCATTGACGAGGCCTAAGATGGAGCGAGCTCGCCCGGAAGGCCACCATAGTTGTAAATAACCGGTTTTAAACCAAAATTGACAGTTTAAAACCCATTTGAAACATGTTAAAAACTAAGACCATGTTGATAACCTGTATTAAGTATTTCGTAGTACTTTTTTAAAAATAAACGTAAATGGATTCTAAGTATTAAAATTGAAGCGATTTTATGTTTACAACGCACGGTAACAACGCGACTTATATTATTTTATATTTTATTAGACGCGTGGATATTAGTATCAAATATCAGGAATAATGTAGCTACCTTCTCAAATAATTTTTAAAATTGATTCAGTATTATATTATTCACAAATAACCGCTAGTAAAAAAAATGTCTCAAAGTTGGACACTAAAAAAATATTTTGTATACACTGAATTTTAATCCATAAAAAGGTTGAAAGCCAAATGGTATCGATTGCATTTGTAATTGTTATTTCTTTTACTCAAAGTATCACTGGTTTCCTAGAATACAATTTAGGTGTAGTTTGGAAACCTCTGCTAATTTTGATTTGTTATATTTCTTAGAAAATAAATCAATGTATAAAGTAATTATATTTTTCAGTTCATACTAAAAGCCTTTCTTACACGTGTAGGTGGGTCACTTGGATCGACGGCGTGCTGGTGGCGTGGTGGGCCGCTGGGTGCGCGCCGCGGCCGCGGGCCCCGGCCGGCCGCTGGCGCGCCTCAAGCCCTGCCTCTCCGTCTGCCAGCTAGTCGAGCAGCACTGCCCCTACTTCCTGCCGGCCGATCGCGCCCCCGCTTACCCCACACAGTACGCCGGCGAGCCCACCTTTCTATGCCTTGGTGAGTTTTAGTTTTGTAACTATTCGACAGTCAGACAACAATTAGTGATTATATTTCAATACAGTTGCTTAACTTCAACAATCGCAGACCGAGCGCGTTTACCGCTGCGCCACCGGGCTCCTCGCAAATAGGATGGGTGACCCCAAAAAAAAGATTTATCTCGAACTCCTCCGTGCTTCGGAAGGCACGTTAAGCCGTTGGTCCCGGCTGTATTAGCAGTCGTTAATAACCACCAATCCGCACTGGGCCCGGGTGGTGGTTTAAGGCCCGATCTCCCTATCCATCCATAGGGAAGGCCCGTGCCCCAGCAGTGGGGGCGTTATAGGGCTGGTGATGATGATGATTTCAATATAATAGATAAAGTTTTACAATAGCTTCAATGTGTACAAATTAGATCTGTCAACGTACAGAAGCGTAGTGACGTTCAATAGCGTAGTTATGTATCAGTCGAGATTAGTCCGATCGATTGTGTTCTATCCAACACTACCTATAATAATAAGTTCGGATTTGTCCACATTCTCACATGATATTAAAGTGACGATGTAGCCTAAGATGGTTTACAATTGCCTTGCAAATACATTTGGTGCGTCAGTCAGTGCACAGTGCATTAGCATAAGTTAGGGCACTCTATTAGAGCGCTTGCCCTAACCACTTAGTTTCATATGTTAGGACATTGACCCCACCCAACTGATGAGAACTTAATGAAGTGCGTTAGGTTCTCCTTTAGCTCATAACAACTGCAATACTCTTGTTCACTAATTTCTCATCTAAAGCTAAAGTACTAAAGTACTAATAACATTTAGCTCGGCAATAAGTTTTGAAAAGACTGACGATAGGTGTTCATGAAAGTTGTAGTAGAAAAGACATCAACGCGTTCAGGAAAAATCAATCTGTATTTTTATTACTTTTTACGGTTAAAATTCGTGTGTTTAATGATCTAATTATTAGGTACCAAAATATTTTATAAATCGGAGAAAACATAGATACACAAAATGCGTTTTAAAGCTATAGTACTCCTTGAATATGGGTAAGAATTCTGAGATTTAAAGGCCGCTTTATGCAAGCGAGAAGAAAGGAACGAATTAGGCGCGATTAGCTTTTCCATCGCCTCTTGGCCGCGATTCAAAACCAGAGCAGAAAACAAATAGCGCCTTGCTGCGAGCTGCAGGGGGCTTTGTTTCTTTTATGTGGGTACTTACCATTCGCTTTGACCAATTGTTGCTTCACGCCTTTTTGATTTAAGCCATGCCTTAAATGTTTGTCTCGCCGGCCGCTGGCACATGTTCAACCTATTATGTAGCCGCTGTCGGACCTAATTTTCTCCAATATACACACATATACTCCCTAAATGGTTTCCTCCTACGGAGAACTCATGCCTGCCAAGTTTTATTTAAACAACGATACATTTTATCACAAAAAAATAAAGATGTAAAAATCTATTGTAGCGAAGAATTCACAACTCTTCAGTTTCCTGAGGAGAAGCAATATTTAGACGTATATAAACCATTAGATTAGATTTATGTAAGTTATCGTTATTAATGCCCGTCCAACGTTTTCAGATGCACGAATACCTGAGACGGGCGGTCAGGCGAACAACTCCAACTACGGGAGCGACGAGTGTTGTTACTGGTACTGCGAGGGGCGGCTGTGCTACCGGTGCGAGGCACGGCTGACCGAGGCGGCGCGGCCGGAGCCCGAGACGTGTTCGCCTGTAGAGGAGCGCGTACCCGGGTGCTCGGTGCCCTACCAGGCTCCATCCCGGGCCGCGCCCCCGCGCACCCACACCCTCGCCCTCACCGCACCCGCGCTAGTGATCGCACTCGCCGCCGCCAGAGCACCACGGACCCACTGGACACTGTCCACGTCTTTAGTGAATGTGCGCGACTCGAGGTTATAGTTTTACGTTAACGTGCGTCGCACTCCCACGCCCCGCGATCGCCGGACTACAATCGGAACTTCTATTAGTGCTGTACTTATGATAATAAATTACGCGCGGTTACGAGTTCGATGATCCCCGAGACTCGCGGCACGCGTGCTGCGTCACGGCGCGTCGCGAGTCCCGCGGCCGTGTAGGATGTAAGTTAACATTTGTGTCCGATTGTTCGATACACCCGAGACATAGAAACACCAAATGTTCCCGAAACATTATCTCATTTATCACATAAGCGCTGTTAGCCGATGTTCCGGCCAGTATGTTTAAAATTTTTGGCACGATTTTTAAATCTAATAAACATGACTTTTGTGTTTGAGAGATATTATGTCCTATATTTTAAATAGTGGTTTAATTACAGTGTTGTTTATAGGCACGTACTGTTTACATTCTGAATTATTTTTGCTATAGTTTTTTATAAAAGCAATATTTTACACAAGCGTTGGCCGATATTGGAAGTTTTTGGAAGATTGTTCATTGTAACGTCAGTGGACATTAGGAGGCGTACTATGTGTTAGGGATTGATTAAACAGATGTTACTGACGACATTATTACACGCTCTACAGCACAAGCGCACTTAACGTGTAAGAACTTGCATCCAAACAGTTTGGAAGTAGCAACGCTTTACCAATAACAATTAGAAAGAGACTTCGTTGTTGTAAAAGTTCTCAATGAAAACTCATTATTACTGAAAGGGATCACGTAATTAATGGTCTCTGTGCCATTATTCTACGAAACGTTGTTCAACTTTGACAAGCAATAAATTGAAACAGAGTTAACTAAGGGTAGATTGCTAGATTTTACATTAATAAACAATACGACTTACAAAAATGGAGTCTTTCTCTTGAGCAGAATGAGCAAATGAGCACACAGTGGGTTTTAGAGAATTATTTTTGTAATGTTGCATTACTAGTGGTGCGGGCGGGGCGGGGGCACGCGAGCAGCCGCCGGGCTTCATGTACCACCACACGGCCGCCGCGCCCGCCGTCCGGTGTGGCGGGCCCGCGTCGCATCTGCCACTCAATACTTATGTGACGTCTCCACATTATTACATCTACGTTGCATGCAAAATACGAATTCGTCCACTAAAGATGACAGTCAAATGTGACGCGTTCCCATACCGGATAACGGACTCGGATAAAATATAGAAAAGCGCAATCAAGAATTATTTTTATAATAGAAGATGTATACCTTACACATATAATATATTTTGTACTGCAATAGTGCCCGCGGCCGCCGCCCGCGCCGCCGCCGCCCCGGCTCCGCGACGGAAGCCTAATAGCAGGTCTATGTAATATTGACTAAAGTAATTTAGGAGATAATTAAACGTAGTTGTTGTTTTGTAAGAAGTAAAATGTGACTATACATATAATGAAAATTATATGTAATATATCCGTCTTATGAACTATCATTCAGAGGTATTACGCAGATGTAACAATGGTTGAAATGATTTTTATAAAATTGATTTTTAATATATATTATTATATATGTATATCGTGTCAAGTATTATGATAATGATAAAGCAACATGATGGGTAAAATGTCTAAGTAACGGTACTTGTTAGGTTCTTTTTTATTTTTGAAAAATATTAAAATATAGAGGTGTCGTTGAACATTATGTGATCGAAAACAAGATATTATTAATGGTTATTAAGACTTTATTGAATGGACATTTGTTGAGAATATTGTCCTCAGGCGGGGATGTAGTTGTTGTATTCAAATGATAAATGATAATAATATTAAGTAAGTTATTTTTTACGTTTTTATCGTGTACATAATGTCAAAAGGTTTGTTGTTTCCACTCCCATTCTTAAGTCACCGAAGGTGCTAAAGGTCTATTAATGCTTCTTAGTACATGATTAGTTAGCGGCGAGGGCCGCGGGCGCGGAGGCGGACACGCACCGCGCGTCACCCCCCGCGCCGCGCCGCCTCGCCCCGCAGTCCCGACACACAGTACTCTCCGTAACTGTGCCACCCACCATATCACTCGATGTCTAATCCCCTATACGTTAACACTACTTAGACACCTATTTTCTTAGTATTTTCATGACAAATTTCAAGATTCCGATACACAGAACAATTATAGACTAGTTATTATAATGTTAGTGGAACAGCCGTGACAGAAATCAGTGGGTCGTTATTGTTTCAATCGAGGATACTCGTGATCCCTAGTGCCTTCACTTTCCGTGAAGTGAAAGCGTGACTCATATTACCTGGTAACATTAGAATTGTTCCATCCGCGTAAGCAATAAATTTTTATTTTGGCTAATTGTTCGAATATTCTCTCATGTTATTATAAAGTCAAGAAGCACACACTAGTATGTATCCCAATGAGTAAAAGTGTTGGAAATCATAGAACTAGTCTCTTCAAGAGAATTTAATGTAGGTAATTAGGGTTCAAATTGTTTACGATTACGATAAAGTTCAAAGTCGATTGTTTATCAGTTGTACCAGTGCTGCATACTCATGGATAATCATAAATTGGTGAATTCCCGCGTTCATACTTAGAGATGCATAACGCACTAACGTCTGAAACTCTGTTTAATTTTCCTACTACTCCCTCTGCTCAGCTCCCGGAATAAGTTATACATTTGCTGCATCTAAACTTACTTATGTATAAATTAGTTATCAAGGTGTCTAAACTTTAGTAATAGAGAATGAATTACTAGAACATAATTAATTGGAACAATTTCGAGCACTCGTTAAAACTTACACATTGACCGTACATTCCTTCTTTGTGGATGTTTCTACTCTACACTCTTGATATCTTCACTTGTTCACTATTCTATACTAGAGTAGATATTAAAAGACCAAAAGAGAGGAGTTCGGTTCGAATGTAATATAAACCTCATTTTCCTTTAACATCTGCCATTCGGAAATTTTAAATCGCATGTGTATCTTGCCATTCGTAGACAAATCTTTCAAAATTTTCAGAGCTGCAAATAGGCTTTACATAGTCAAAATTCTTTATCACGGTCACTAACTACTGTTTGATTATATGAAGATTTCGTAGGGACACAAAGTTAGCAATAATACGTAGGAAATAACGGATAATCATGTAGTTCCCAAGTTATCCATGAGTGGTGAGGCCGCACCGTGCACGGCGGCGGCGGCGGCGGTGGCGGCCCGCGCGAGCCGCGGCCGCCGCGCCGCGCCGCTCGCGCGCTGGCCGCGACTGCGACTCATGCCGAGCCACGATGTGTTTCAAGTGTGCCGCCGCCCCCGCGCCACGTGATATCTACCTCTGGGGGCGGCCTGCGCACTCGCAGTGCCTCCCGGCGGTATCGCCGCGCGCGCCGCCGCGACCCCCGCCCCTATCTCTAGGTTAGACATATTAACTGGTGTTTTTAATATTTCGTTGAACGTTTGGTGATAGTGTGTATATTATGTTTTTGAATAATATACGTATGTTTTGATGTACATAAATAAAGTGTAAATGTTTAACGCACAAATAATATGGACAAGAAAGCTGATTATGTAAAGCAGTGTACGAAAACTTATGTATTTAGCTGTAAACTGTAACTGGGAAGTAATCTTTAGAAATACGGACGTAGGAATTTCCGCAATCCGTCTGCTGCCAGGTTATAAAGTTTGTTTGGTTTGTCGTTGCCTCGTAAATACTCGATTGTACGACTAAGTTGAATTGCAGTAAGTTATATTAGAGTATCGTGCGAGCAGCGTGCGCCGGCGCGGGTCGGCGCGGTCGGCAGGGGTCGGCGCGGTCGGCGCGGCCGGCTGCGGGCTGCTCTATAGTCGCAGTGACTCGGTTGACTGTCACACGCACGCACAAAATCAGAGAAATCGCTTTCGGGGTCGTCCATCAATGTGTCACAGTACCCTACATGTAGTGTTAACTCGTCATACTCCGTAAACATAGTATAATAATGTAAGGAAAAACACCAAAACGTAGCCTTCTGCATACAAATATGTTTATCTATAGATAATTCTAGCCAAACATGTCCACGACCATGTTGATGTTGATATATTTTATTTATAATAATTACCTGACTGCCATACATGTTGATACGCTATGTAAATGTAAGCCACGGTTCGATAGTGGTATTAAAGAGATACAAATAAATAAACGCTTGGGGTTGGTTTAAATTAATTCGTAGGATAAGTTAACAGTGTACTAATGAAATAGGTCATACCTGTGTTATAAAAATGGTTAAGACATTTTTAATACCACGCCGAATCTTGTAAGACAACGAATAAGATACATGATCGCTGTTTTTATATTCTAATTACTTCGCTCTCGATGTCAAATATAATGAAGTGAATGAGAGACTTCAATGAATGTGAGTGACGTGGTGCGCCACATCGTGAGGATACAGTCGGCAACATAGCTGAGGTGCACAGAGGTGACGCGTTCTAGCTCTAGTTTAAAGGAAACAATACAAACGATGCAGTTGTTAACCGTGTTGCTGCCTGTACTACGCCTTACTTTTTCAACTCTTGCATATTATTTTATCTACAATTTTATTTAACTGTTGCACTTCACGACTTGCGTTAATATAATTTAATTATTTTTTAGTTTTATTAACGTGGTCTGAGTGAGATAAGTACGTACACAATAGTATGATATGGCCTTTCAATTTACCAAGTATTTAGGGGAAAATGATTAGTAACATAAGGTACAATTTATGTGTATTAAAAGTCTTATGATGAAACCTTGAAATTATTAATAAGTATGATAATTGGTACGTTGTTTTAAACCGACACATTTATAAGCAATTTCATGGTTCACATTTCTTCCACCCCGAAGGTTTCTCTTTGTACACTCCTAATATGTAATTGATCGTTAAAATTGCATTAATTTGTACTTTGCAAATAAAATTTTGATTGAGAAATTATTACCTGACAGTCGCAGCTATTTATAAATGTCGGCCAGAGAACATATTTTTACTAACTGTAATTTCAAATCCAGTGAAAAGGCGAGTTATTTGTGATGTGATTACATTACATACATTATTAATTAATGAAATGCGTCTGGAATTAGTCTGGGGTAAATAGAGGGAACACGCACTAGGTGAAGGAATTTGATGCGTTAAGAACAGTTAGGGAAACATTCATCTGGTAGAGTCAATAAAGTAGATGCTTTCTAACTAATTTCTTATTTGCCACAAGTCCGAATATGATGACTTTTTATAAGCCCGATTCGCGTACCGATGGTTCCGTACAACTGCCGTAAATGAACAGAGATAGGTAATCTAAGAGAGGCCTGACTTTCCGATGAAAAACTATTATCTCCGTACATTAACATAGGTTGCGATTAGTTTAGAAACTACAAGTGAGATTGTGATCGCATTTTTTTTTGTAATGGTAGCACAACTTGGCCACCTGATACGACACGATTCATTTATAACAAACATTATAGAAGGAAAAATTGAAGGGAAGAGAGGAAGGGGTAGACCTAGGATAACACATATGAAACAAATAAAAGAGAAGGTGCAGGTCGTGTCGTATCGGGAGGTGAAGGTTTTGGCGGGAAGAAGAGAGGAATGGCGATTACTCTACCGACAAGAGCGCAGCTCTTAAATAGAGAGAGAGAGAGAGCACAATTTAACGACTTTGGGATTTTTCCTTTACTTGTGGCTGTAAGACCCTCCCTTCTTGCCAAATTTCAGAAGTACACCAACTTCTTTTTTTTCCGGTTTGGATTCGTTCGGATTTCGTTCATTTAGAAGCTGAATTATTTACAACTTCAAAGGACCGCAGACATAAGTATTAGACGTTAATTTCAACTTGATACCTTTACGCTTTCCCAAGAAAAATGGTCTTGTTGTGACATACTTGCCGACAACAAAGTGATCCTATAAGGGTTACGTTTTTCCTTTTGAAGCTCAGAACCTTAAAAACGACATAACATATTATTATACCATAATACATTATTTAGCACGAAAATTGCATTACCTCTGAACTAGAATAAAAAATAATAAAAAGTTGAACATTAAAGTAGGGTCCAATGAAACGATTTTTTCAGTGTCTTTTTTTTCTTACTCAGTAGTAAAAATGATACTACGTATTACCGTCAAACTTAGTGCCCGCAGTGCATACATAGTATGAAAATAAAAAGAATAAAAAAATGAGGGAGGTGTTCATACTAATATAGGTACTTACTTAAAAAACTTTTGGGTTTATTAAGTATGGATTTTAAACACAGCTTTTAAGTATGAAGACTTCCCTCAAATTTCGGTTCTTTTTTTAATTTTATAGAATAAATAGGTAGTATCGTTCATACATCAGAGTAATAAAAACAAGACACTGAAAAATGGTTTTATATTCTGTGTAAATTTCAACCATTTACCGAATATACAGTTCAAAACATTTAAAGCTAGAACTTTGAGACCCTCTGACAGGCAAAAACGAACAGATGCAAAAACGGGTTAAGGTTTAAGGACAGTAATAAGAAACCGCCTCTGTATAGAACTAAAAAAGTACTTTAAATATACTTTTCGTTTGAATAAATAAAGTAAAAAACATCATAATCGGATTTGTTCCAGGCAAATAAAAACTGAAATACATACCCTACATTGACGCGACTAATCGTCCGCTCCATGCTACTTATAACCGCTTTTATAACGTAGCATTATATAAAAGCATTTTTGCAGTCACAATCCTTATTAGTAATTATCTGTATAACATTATAATTATTTAAGATTTGAAGTTTCGGGCAACGTCGCGGGGATAAAAATCATAGATTTTTAATAAGGTGACTTAGCCCAGGCATAGAATAGAAAATATCACTACGTACCGGGGCATGTGGTAGTAAAATCTCACGTCGCTTCCAGCTAGGCCATTAACCAGTGTTTTTTATTTTTAGGTTAAGGTAGGCTGCCTAATATTATTTTTAAGAATTATATGTGTCATTTTTTATCAAGGGACGAATGATTGACAGCTGTTCATTTTTAAATGAATGAGTGAATTAATTAATAATCCGGACGAAAGTAATATGCATCTCGCTGGATGCTTCCAGATTGACGTGTACTGTTAACCATGGTATAAGAAAACCAGGTATACTCAAAAAAGTGACAGCTAACATTTCAAGGTTAGCCCAGCTGACGTCATCCCGCCCTGCGTTGCCATTTCGTAAAAAATAAATTACCCACGACCTATGTTTTTATATTTACTTTGCAATGTAATTTTGAACTTTTAGTAAAAGATTTACGTAAGTTATAATGATTTTTATATATGTGACAAGTAATAGTAATTTAATACAGTACAGAGTCAGTATTCACTTAATTTTCAATTATAAAATTTACCTCCTTGGAATGTTGGAGATACCAATTTAATGGTAACACTTACGTCATCAATGGGCTAGCAATGGTGGCTTGTCATAGGATTGAGTATACCTGGTTTTCTTATACCATGCTGTTAACTTCCTTCTGTCAGTCGGTTTATACGCCAACGTTCCAAAACGTGAATTTTTTTGAGGGCAGTCGATTACTCGTCCTTTTAATTTCGGCGGATAAAATTTGACAGGTGTAATTTAAAATAAAATTTAGTAGGTGTCTGCTGGAACCAACACCAATAAATGGGCTTTTTGGGTCGAGTTAAATAAATAAAATCTATCTGCAGACACTAATAATAATTAGCGGCCCCATTCAATGAATGTAATAATCAATTAATAATAATTATTAATCAAATAATGATAATACTAAGGTATACGTATTATTTATTATACTATTGTCAAATTATTGTAGAATATTTTTTTCTCAGAAAACGTACAAATTTATCCAAGTTGCATCGAAATACATACACAAATCACGTCATTATTCATCGCTTGGGACTGGTCTCAAATATTCTTGTCCATTCTCCTATGTAAGTACACCATATAAATATCATAAATTCCAAAAAATGGAGAACATCCCGTCAATTGGTGATCCGCGTTGACTTTCTAAATAGCTGCGACGTAATTTATTTCATTCAAGTGTCTGTTCATAAATTAGTATAAATATAATGTATGTAATTAGTGTTATTTGATTATAATATAAATGTTTTGTGTTGATTCGATAGCGTTATGTTGGACCTAGATGCGAGTAGCCGCGCGGGGCGGGGGACGCGGTGGCGGCGCGCGCGGCCGCGTCCCCGCGCCACACGTCTTGTACTGTTGCACACCTTCACACTCGGCTTGCGGGTCGTTGGTGTCCTCCTACTTTGGTTTCCAAACAACAGACGACGTGCCTCCCACGTCGCATTCATCCATTATTCCCAAATGAGTTCTAGATCATATAAATATATGTATGTTCACGAGAACTTAACGGCACTCTATTCGAAGTAAATCTGTGAATGTTAAATAATGTTTTATATGATATACGCACTATTGAGAAAATAACTAATAAAACGTTGTCGACATGTCTGATGCTTGAAGATAATTTTAATCTCTATAATAATATCATTAAAAACGCCTAAATCATAGTGAGAGAGGTAGCGTAGTTTAAAATCTTAACTCATAATACATAATTACAACAGTAAGCACGTCGGCAGCGTGGCCGGCCGGCCGGCGCACACTGCCACAGCACGCGGGCTGCGATATATTGATATGATCTAGGATGTGTCGTAGCTGTTTCTCGAGTAGTGGTCGTGTAATAACTTAAGTCTTATGTTACGCCTTCTAAATGATTATAACTCTGTTAGTGTGCGGGGCGGCGGCGACGCGAAGGGTACGCGGCGGGCACTTTCGCCCGGCGCTACGGGGTGCAGCTACGGCGTAACGGCGTAGCGGCGCGTCGTACCGCGTAGCCCGTGCAGCCGCGCGCGCCGCATGTAGACCTCGTTCGACACTCGAAGTAAGATTAATCACGTTCGAATAATTGTAGACAGATTTTGAAATTTAATATTATTTGCATTTTCCTAAGAGTTAGAACGATTGAGACAGTAGGTCGCACGACCGTGTTATGGTGAATTGTGGAGATGTTTATTAAAAAAATACGTTTATGAAAATGGAATAAAAACGAAAAATATTGTCATATAAACTTGTAATTACTAACTTAAGAGGAATTATTGGAGAACCAGAAAAACGTTAAATAAACCAATTAAAAATATTAAAGTGTCTATTATTTATATGAGTTTTTTATACTTTATGTACACGAGCAGAAGTCACATACAACATTTCAATTTATTGTAATAAGAAGTATTTTTTTCTTAAAAGGAAAAATATAAAAATAGTATGTAAAAGTACAACGAAATGAATAAAATTTACAACAATGGCAGTTTAAATATTTTAATACAAAAATCTTCGCTTACATCAATATCACACTCGTGCTTACATCATCTATTTATAATAAGTATAAAAACTATGACTTCTCATTAAATTATCGTTCGCGCAATAGTATAAAAAGACACATTCTTCATCACAGCATGGCGTTCGCTATACACAATATACCGAACGCAGTCAGGCACACAACGCACGATCACAGTCGGTGACCTCACGCACAGCCACAGTCGGGGGCTGGCCGGGTCGCGGGGCGGGGTCGCGGGGTCGCGGGGTCGATGGGTCGCGGGGTCGCGGGGTCGCGGCGTCGCTAACGGCGCGCCCGCAGCGCAACAGCCAACGCCATCAGCGCGGCCGCTAGCGACAACTGTGAACTTGACGCCCCACTTCTATTCCCTGAATCGCCAGACGTCTCCGCGGCATCTGTACAATATAAGCCTATGTTTTACTCCGTAAACATTAGTAACACATACAAGCGTGCAAAAGTGCTATTTTAGCAAAATTATCTTCTATCATACGTGTGTAATATGCTTTAATAACATAACACAATTAAACAGGACAAAGAAACAAAATGATAAATGGCAAGCGTGATAAGTGAAATGTCGGGGACTGTTGTTTCTTACTTTCGTTATGAAAATATAACGCGTTACTGTTCGAAAAAAATAAGAAATATCAGTCCTGACAGATGCAGGTACCGCGAATTCCGCTTATGATAAAAAGGTAAAGAAACCGG
Source organism: Pectinophora gossypiella (assembly GCF_024362695.1). Classification (NCBI taxonomy): domain Eukaryota; kingdom Metazoa; phylum Arthropoda; class Insecta; order Lepidoptera; family Gelechiidae; genus Pectinophora; species Pectinophora gossypiella. The sequence continues at coordinate 8,116,006 of NC_065406.1, forward strand.
AATTCGCGGCAGTATCAAGATGGTATCAAAAGGGACCTACAGAGGCGCGTGAGCGGTGTCGCGGCGGAGGACGCGGTCCTCCTAACATACCGATGCGGCTCTTCGCCGCACTTCCCTCTACAGTCTAGCCCCCCCCGACTGGACGTTGACCACTGAAACATCAACTTTCCTTTAGAAACTGTATAACCGACCACCGAAACCGTAACCCGTGTGCAAACTACCCCTACAACTCAATATACGTACGTATTTTATAATATTTACATGCAGTTTTATAATATTTCAACTCTATTTATATTTTCACACATAAGTACTACAGTTTTGTTTTTAAACGATAACGTAGTCCCATTTATTCAAAATTGTATAAATCCTATAAATCTAATAGATTATTTTTTGTTAATCTACATACTACTCATTTCAACTCTGTCAGTTACATGCATATATCAATATGTTAGTTACGTAATGGATTATTCATGAAAACTATCGAAAGATAAGAAATTCATTCATCATATCTCTACGTATATACTGAAGTTTATTCGATAAGATGTCAGTAGATTTGTGCGCTGAAACACGCCGTGAGTTTAGAAAAACTTTGTGGAACACAACTTTTCTTACTTTAGACGAAGATACCCCGCTCTTTACTTACAAATGCGAATGCGATGCATTCACAGTTTCATGACGATTATTCGTATTTTACGCTTCATTATATCTAAAAAGATATACGGGTATTATTTATCATCTACATCCCATAACCAACTCTAATCTCGAGTGCTGAGTGCTTCAAACCGTGTAACGTACAAGTACGTATGTATCTTACCTACGCCTAATTAGAAAATCAACGGATCAAACCTCCGAGGAAGAGATGTACTTTGGAAAACATGTTAGATGAAATGTTGAGGGAAAATGGCTCTAGATATTTTCTACTTGACTACTATGAGAATCAGTAAATCATTATATTTATTATTTAGATAGCGAAAATATCCAGTGTTCATTGTTCCTTAACTATACGAAGCCGGCACCGAATACAAAGCAGAGTGCGACCCCTACGCTGGCGTGCTTCACTGCCGCCCCAACCACAAGCCACAAGCACTGACTGCATGCAACATGCCATGCAAACGTGAAATGAAGTACACGTACAGGCAGCGCGTGATAAGCTCGCCGGTACTAAAATCACCGCTTATGTCTATAATCTCACTGGTATTCGCATATATTCTCCTATGTTACTAATTGAGTCTTTGTTCTTTATGCAATTTCTTTATGTACAATGTTCAGGAACTCTCCACCGAGGCTATTTCCTGAACCAGAAGAATGATCTGGGAGCGGATGATTTTACACCTAGAAAAACAAAACACAACACACACATAGAAACGTGAACTTGTCCCAAGCACCTGGTTACACAGCACGATAGTATTGCTGAGGTGATTGGTTCAATATTATTATAAAGTCTTGGTGTAACATTGATACAAAATTGGTGTCTTGCATATTTGTAAACACTTTATGAGGTGCACATTTTTTACAAATAACAATCGAGTGGTTTCACAAGTGTGGTAAGTAATCACATAAATTAATTTGCTTCTAATTTCAAAAGTGATTCAAAGTGCACATAAATTGTGTAGGCACAAATATAATAATGATTTTGGTGTTCTAAATTCTTGTATCTAATAATGATTCTCAATGTGTTTAGGTGAACCATCACTTTGCAAACTTGAGGTACGCTTCTCTTAAAATCCACTTAAAATAATCATACCACAAATTCGCAGGGTGACGTATGACGGCCCCAATTAGCAAAATTACAAGTCCCTGTTTTTACAAGACTAAAGTGGTTAAGCTTGTATTCTTTGATGTAACTCATGTAACGCGTTGCCCCTTTAGACTTGTAAGAAGGCTGCTCGTAGCTTTGTTAAGAGGGCCGCAGGAGGCGCCCAGAAGCCGCGTCGTCGTCAGTTCGTGGTCTGTGACCATCCACCGTCTGCCACTGCCTTGCTCTGCTGCCACCAATAGCCCACTTCCAAGCAATTGACCATCGCCTTGGAGTGTTATTCACTTATTGCAAGCATAGCTGGCTGTTAGTAGCGGACGTACTGTGTACATTGCATTGCCACTAAATAGACGCAGAAATAAAGGCATTAGAGAATAATATCCTATGAAATTATTGAAAAATGCCTTCTTATCTACAGTCTATAAGCAGGCAAAACCATGTTAAACACAATTGGTATTGGCAGTATTTATTAGTTATTACGATTTAGATAATAAGTATGTAGAGCTTTTAAATTAGTGGGTTAGTAAAAGTACGAAAATAACTATCTACATATTGTTAGTTTTGGGTTAAGTTAGAATTAGAACGTCAAACCGCACTTTGTTAGTATCTAAAATGGACACATGTTTTAAAATGGTACTTAAATATTGTGAACATAAAATAATGAAACTAAATAAAGAAAAGTGTAAAACAAAGAGAAGTTGAGACCAAGGGAGAAAGACATTCTGTAAAGAAATTAAGTAGTATAAGATAAGTAAATAGTAAATGAAAGTACAAAACAGTAAAGTTGATAACATTAAATAAAACAAACATTCATAACAATAACAAGAGACAGGACACAAGAGCGAACATTTAACAACTACAGTGGAGTCGGCGTTGGTCGGATTTTCGTCAATACTCGTAAGAAACCAATTTTCAATATTATGTTTTCCTATTACAAACGACAAGTTTGATTTATCATTATATTTTTTTTACCAATATTGTCAAACAAAATAGTTCATAATTTTATGTTATTGTCACTGTCACCTACCAAGTCGAATTGCACTTTTTCTCCCCCATTTTTATGCAAAGGAAATAAAAAATAAAAGAAAATCCCAAGTTAATCTTTAAGTAAATCTTATTTCTGGTATTGTATAAGGCCACTAAAACGTCCGTTACAATCTCAGTGTGTCATTCTTTAATAGTTATTTTGGGTGGCATCCAAATAAGAATTGGGTACTTAGGCGATATTTTTACAATCCAAGTTTTCTTAGCACACAGCAAAAATGTCTCGTTGTGGCCTATTTTTGTGCCACAGCAAAGAGAACTTTTTAAATGGTGGCAATAGTATATACTTAGAATCAGTATGATTGAAAATAGTTTTAAACAGAGGATTGTTACTTCTTTTTTGGCATTTCTGAAACCCTGGTTTTATCTGTCTTTCTGTCATGGATCAGTCTCTTGGTCATTTGGTCAGTTGTTGACCGCGGTCTGGGCGCCTACCTGCGTCGAACTGTATGTCGCCCACGTCGTCGTCTGACAACGGCGGGAGCGTGAGCTTGGCACTACCTCCGACGGTGCCTTTCGGAGCACTGGTGCAGCCCAACCACCAGTACGCCGTCGAACGCGGGAACGCTGGGTTGTCTGTGTCCACCTTTATAAAAGAATAATATTATTTGATTAGGTACTTTATGAGGAAGGGTTAAAGATAATCTGACCAGTATTAGGGACAATTGTTGTTACTTGGTACAAACTTTACTTTATCAACAAGAGAGTATTTTGAAGCACAGTAAAAGCCACTGAGAGAGCATAATTTTGATGTGACTTGTCTCCCAAATCATGTTAAGTAAATATTTTTAAAAGTACTTACACTGAAAGTTCTATCATTAAACCGCCAGTAGGAGCCTCCCTTAAAGAAGTATGTATATCCATTAGTATATTGGAGAGCTGCATCAATGTTATCAGGAATGCCTTCCCAGTTCGACAGAGGTTTAGGGTATGTGCCCTTGACCGGTGGCCTTTGCGCCGGGTCGAACCTCCAGAACTTAGAGCCTTTGTAGAAGTAGATCTTGCCGTTGCCAGACCAGACCAAAGCGGCGTCTAAGTTGTCTGGGATGCCCGTGAAGCCTGCAGAAGTTTTTTTAGATTATATTAACGGTGAAGGTTATATACGTTATTTTTAAGAAAATTATATTAGAATAGAGCCAGTCACAGGACTTTAAGACGTTTGTATTAGAAAGAAATATGACAAAAGCGGACTGGTCGATTCCGCGATAGTCGACATTGACCTATTCAATAACAGTGAAAACTGTTTGAATTTCAACAATATTTACCTAGACTTGTCATACTGCAGTAATTATTAACATATTAGGGTGAGAGCCCTCATCGCTCCCCATTTGTCCGGCCAAGTAGTTATTGCCATTTGCGGAAAATCTACTCTACTAATCGACTAATCTAGTCACGTCACAAAAAAAGAAAAAAAAAATACATTCGAAGACATGCCCTGCGAATTGGTACGACTATCTAAACGATGTAACGTTTCAAACTCCAAAAAGATCTTTTATTTACGTACCTTCACTGATTTCCTTAGGATACTCGCCGTCCATCTTCTGTCCATTGTACCTCCAGTACTTGGACCCCTTGAAGAAGTAGGTCTTGCCGTTCTTGTAGGTGAAAGCTGCATCGATGTTGCCGGGGAGGCCAGGCCAGGCGCGGGAGATGAGGCGGGGGTATCCGGCCGCAACGCCGTCCTCTGTCAGCCTCCAATAGTGCTCGCCTGCGGAAAAATATAAGTACATAAATAAATCACTCACATACTGTAAACAAAAAGACTCAAATTCATTGCGAAATGAACATACACAAATACAAACATAGATACGATCTGGATGATTATTATGACAGCTCAATGATAACCCTGACACCAGGGTTGCTGAGGTTGGTCATCTACCTCACAACCGATAGAAGAAGATTGGTAGAAAATCAGATATAACCGTTTCTAATTATCTGTAACCATCGAACTCATTACCCTCATTTACGTTGCGCAGTCGGGTAATCTTCGTCCTTACCTTTGAAGATAAATGTGGCACCGTCAGCGGAATTGAAAATGGTATCAATGTTGGGGTCGGCACAGAGCGCGGGGTCTTCAGCCGAGGGTTGCTGCGTGGTGGCGCGCGGCACAGATGGTACGCTGGCGCCTCCACCACCGATGTCCGTTTGGGTCTTCCGCCCGTATAGCGCCTGGAAGTAGGTGGAGGAACTTTAGCATACTTGACAGATGTTTTTTTGTTTTTAGATGTTTTTGTAATGTATAAAACACATATAGCTTTTTAGGCCAAGTAGCTATGACATCTAAGGCTCCTATCTACCAAAAGTCACGTCAAAAAATTACCCTCAACTCAAACATCCGATGAATAAGAGTTTTTTGTTTTGGTTATGGTGAGAAAATAATTTAATTCCAGAATGCGTTTTATCACTATCTAGCTTAGAATAATAACTATGATTTATAGTAAGTATGTGCAGATAACATAACATATACAGTATATATCCATCCAAGAGGCGTCGCCTTTATAAACCAGAGGGGATATGGTACATACTCTATCGTTCTGTTCCACTGCGAGGTATGCATTAGTTTCGTTCTTGTTCCGTTTGGAGTGATACTCTGAATGCATAGAAGATAATGATACATTTTGATACAAACCTGAATGCCCTGGACATCATCCTGGTCAAGTTGGAAGGCAGGGTCGTAGCCGCGGTAGAAGGGAGCCATCAGTGCAGACCTCACGTCGCTGTGGGACAGACCTAGCGAGTGCCCGAACTCATGCGCCGCTACCTGAAACGTACCGTAGAAAGTTATTTACTACAACTACAAAATTACACTACATTTTTATCACTAGAAAATATATAAAAATGATACAAAATATAATATAAAACATAGCTGCAACAGTATTACGTAACTATTTAACATATTTGTAACGAAACGCTGTATTGGTTGAGGTATATTTTCTGGGTAACCCAAGCAATCAAGTAAGTAACTAATAATTATTTTCCGTTTCGTATTTAATGACTCAAACCGATTTTAGTATTAGTTGATCGGATTCACAGTGATAATTAAAGAACTAACCTGGAAAAGATTGGTTCCCCTCCTCGAATTGATAGACCACATCTCTGCATCGTCGAAGTGAGCATCACCTCCGTATACCTGCACACAAATATGACATAAAATACCCATTACAAAATAAACATTTCGTTATCTTCTTCTTATAGCGGGTTGTGAATACCAACCTCATCAACCCCAGTCAGGCTTATTACTGAGCCGCCAAAGGCTGCTGACATCATGTATCTACATACATACATCTGTAAGTAGTATCCGGGACCAACTGTTTAACGTGCCGTTTGTAGCACGGATCATCTTGTTTTCAGACAATTAGGTGATCAGCCTGTAATGTCCTGACCAAAAAAGAGTGATTTTTGTGATATGTCCTCACCGAGATTCGAACCCGGGGCCACCGAATGCCCAACGCTCAACCACTGGACCACGGAGGCCGTTAACATTTTGTTATTACTTTCACTGTATTACAATGTGTTACATCCGCAACTTTTCACCATTTGCGTAAACGCTCACTTAATTCGTCAGCAATTCATAGAAATCATTGTTTGCAGGTGTTCCTATTGAGTCATGTAAGTAGGGACTGTACCCTTTGTTCACTTTTAAAATACTATTTATTTGTAATAATAACTATATATTAACTTACCGGGAAATATGCATGCGCAAGAGTACCACCGGGCCCATCGAACGGATCACCATCTCCATGCTCTCCCTTTTCAAACCTATTCAACAGAACACAAATATGAATATAGCACAGTAGAACATGACATGAATTATGTAAAGGTACATCACATAATAAGCATGGATACATCATGCATGTGGTACTTGTATCGGCAGGTCAGCATCAAACCTCAATGACAACGTTTGTGTTCAGTTACGCAACGCGGATTACCGTGCATTGTAAAACGCATTATTGCTGAATGAAATAGTTACAGTTACAATGCCAACAGCAGATTGTCCTGTGATTGCGTATTTAGTATCTCTATACAAATCTAAACGATATGCACAATTTGTTTTCCAAACCCACTTTCAAGCCGCAATTTCTCGCTCAACTTTATTCATTCTTAAATTTAAAATTGGTGTGTGAAACAGTTGAGTTTTGAAATAGCAAACAGTATGCTAAATAGCATACGATTGCATATTTTTCGGTTTATTGTCAACCGCAAAGCAATCAATTTCAATAAATTGGTAGTCGTTTTTTTTAATTTTCCTCTTAGTTTCATGCCCTGCCTGGTAATAAAAAAAAAAAGGTCAGGTTTACCTTAAGATTTATGTTTTTGTTTTTTAAATCGACATGAACAAATGTGGCACTGTGTATTTCTATTATTATACCTCTCTTATTTTGAATAAAATTCAAGCTATTTATTAATATTGAAAGCAACCCAAAAATACGGACCTAATTTCAATGTGGACTTGTCCGGTCCTTTTCTGCGTGAAGGTGAGGTCCGTGTAGTCGGACCATACGGAGAAGGCCTTAGCGAGCTCAGCGTCCACCTCGGCGCGGTTCAGTCTTGATGGGTACTTGGCGATTTTGTACGTCAGGTTCTTCACGCGCCATCTTGAACCTGAGACAAAAGATTCGGGAATCCAATGTACAAGTATAATTATACAGGTAGGGACAAATCTACTGGAAAATATTTTAGTAAATAATGAAAACTACACATACTATATCTTTCGAATGTGGATTTTTCGTTCGATCTGGTCGATTGAATTTCGTCAGATTCGTGAGAATTTCTAAATGCTCTCAAAATTCAGACACTAAGCGTAAAATTTTTGCTGATTTCCAATACAAGAGACGATTTGTTTAATTTGAATACAATTCAGTCAAGGACTTATGGTAATGAAATTTATGGTTTGTCAGTGGCCCAAACGAATGCTGAGATTAAAAACCGTGACGCGATTGCCTAAGATAGAGAAAGCGTGTTGATTCGAATGTCTGCGAGGTTGATCGGCAATGACACTGTCTTGCTGTTTATCTAACTAAACTCATTTAGTACAGCTGTAACTTGTAACTATTGAGGACGACATACAGGGTGTTAGTGACATCGCAACGAAAACTTTGAGGGTTGATTCAGCCCATGATTCTCAGTTGATATCAAGTGGAATTTTCTGTCGCAAAAGTTTGGCACTGAAAATAATTTAACAAGGTCTGAACCATCCCCCTCAGTATTCGTAATGGTGTCACTAACACCCATACCTACTTGTATGGCAACCTGTATGTACTTGTACAGGGTGTAAGTGACATCGTAACCAATACTGAGGGGGCTGATTCACCTCATTATTCTGAATTAATATCAAGTAGACTTTTCTATAATTTAAAAATCACGAATTTTGCGACGGAAAATTCCACTTGATATCAACTCAGAATCATGGTCTGAATAATCCCCCTTAGTATTCGTTACGATTTCAGTTACATCCTGTATTTTGATAAAAAATGACCTAGCTTGTAAGTTTGTAAAGTTATCGGGAATAAATCAGATATCAGAAGATATTGAGGCTCTAGAACGGCGATAAACAAAACGGGGCTGGCCTCTCTATTACTTACTTATCAAATGTCAATAAAAAAACACAGTAAAATAATTAGGTCTTACTACTGATCGAAAGCACCCTAAATAATCTATCAAATCAGATCAGCTACACTAAGTACTTGACTACTTCCTATAGGCCACTAGAAAACAACAATAACTTGAGAAACAAGTGTTGTTCTTCACGGTAAACTGCCTTAAGAGAATATACTTATGAAGTACCAAGTTGATTGATAGTTCAAGAAGTCCCTTGGCCATTCGTGGCGCTTAGAGTCTTACCTTGGAGCGCGTATCTCTTGGCACGAGTCTCCCCGAAGCCCACCTTATCTCTGACACCACACCTCGGCAGTGACATCACTTTGGTCGTCTCCTCGTCCAACTCGCCTGTACAAAAAAATACATATACTTAATTAATTATGCTTATTATATGCTTATTAATGTAAGGATCTTCTACTCTTCTATTGCGTGGGTTGTGAGGTGGAGAACCAACCTCATCAACCCAATGAAAAATGTAAGAATAATAATAGTATTACTGTTATCCTACAATCCAATCAATTCAATTGCAATAAGTCTCTTTTAATTTTTGATTTTTTGATCCGCACAATTAATTCATGGCGAATTTTGAATTTGAGGACAAACCACTATTCGATTCAGTAGGTAGGTACTGTCTAAGCTGACTTCAATCTAAGAAAGTTATGTAAAAGTTCTGCAAACAGAAATGAAACTATAACATTGACTTATTTGTATAACAAAACCAAACACGATTGGTTGACACCAAACGTAGTTTTTGTATCTGATGACGAGGAAGTAATTACACAAGCACGTCGACCGCAACCGCATGCGGAAAACTATGAATAAACAGGAACAACGGCTGTTGAGACGTGACGACCAATGCTTACTGGCAGATCTCTGATAGCTGATCCATGGGAACTTCCACACTGTGGCCAATTGCCACCAGGATAAATCTAAAAATGAACCAACGGTCTCTATTGCGTGTTAAAATACTTTTATAACTGTGTACTAGGTACTTACGTTTTTAAACGCTATCAAAATAAATATTTCAGTATTTCACTAACCTATCGCAAGAGTACAAGGTCGACAATTATTTAGCAAAACAGACCTTCTGTACACCTAACAGAGGTTGACGTCGTCAGACAGTGATGACAAATGTTTCATGATATTTTATGGATAATGATGAAATCTCAAGTTGACATTATTTGGTGTCAAGATTACTTTGGACTATGTATAAAAACATCCAGACGGAAAATTTTAATAAGTAGTTACCAACATATGGTATGCATGCGTACTTTGTACCTCAACAGCTACCTGCCTATTGACGTCATTACGAAGTTATCAAGACCAATTCAAATGAATGACATTCATTCTATTCCAAAAACATCACTATGTGGGGCTTCCGAAACGCATGATAAATCACGAACAATACAAATCCATCGTCTCGTAACACAGCATAATGTGCTTAACTTCCCAAGTGGACTCGTGCAATGACCAACCATGAATTATGTATACATGCCTGCAGGCTGCGTTATTTGCTTACATAATAACACTGCCCTTAGCAGATAGTCAAGACCAATAAACTACTTCTCGTGTCAAGGCACGTACTGGCTCGAAGACGATTCAGCTTATGCCCACATAATGATACGGTATTTAAGTAGTAGGCTGCCAACAGTGGTCTCATAGAGTAGCAAATTGTATTGTCGATGTGTGAATCTTGATAGTAGTAATGAACGTGCCAGGGTCGCGGGATTGCGGAGTGTGGACAGTAACAAGCGGGTGCAGGCTCGGCGGCCGGCGACTGCCACGCAAGGTCAAGGTGCGCGGATGTAGACCTCACATCACATACTTACATTACGTCAGCCCGTGCAACAAGAAATGCACGTCCACAACGCCCAGTCATGCACCAGTTGTATGCTTTATACTCAGTATAGTCATTTATGACCGCATAGATGACCACATAATCCACCGCAATTTATATAATTTTCGGTTTAATAAATAAATCATTCCTTATTGAACATAATGCTTACCTTCGTGTATTGACGCATTGTTTTGCACGTTATATCAGGGCTTGTGACCGTTGCGTAACGTCTAAAGGTACAGGAAGTGATGTAGGTAACGTAATTAGAATAATATGGTTTCAATAGGTACTACAATACTTACTGATAGGAGGTCCTTAAATATTAGATGAAAAAGAAAAGGATGGATTTAATATCTGTTCCTACAATAGATAGACTATACTACTATTTCATAAAAGAAAATGCTAACCCGCATTGGAGCAGCGTGGTGGAGTATGCCATTATCTAAAATTCCCATAAAAAAGTTTTATAAGGGAATAATTCCTAAATTATTCGATCATATATTTTTTTTATTTTTTTTATATAGAGTGATGGATCGTAGGTTTTACAGACAATTTAATCAAAAATTATTCAACAGTACTTAAATCAATCATGGCGTTAATAATGGTCAGATCTACGTCACGTATTTTATACATTAAAATTGAGGTTAATATATTACGTACATATATTTTTTAACATGTAGTTCTTGTGCTCTAGTATGGAGCAAGACGGAAAGATAGAGTATAGATATAGTATAGCATAGTGCAAAAGAAACATACGAAGAAAATGTACTATTCTGACAACTGTGCTACGTACTGTGACGCAAAAAATAACTTTATTTTTACGAGCCTAATGTTTAATAATATACTTACTACTAAATTATCTACACAACATAACATAGCAATACGCCTGTATACCAAAGGAAAGGGATACACAGAGTAGCATAGTACCTAGGTACAGTCATGAGCAATATCATGTACTTTAGAACCTTATCGCACTATCATATTTAACATTCAATGAGACTTACGGTTCAATTTGTCAAAAAAAGTTAATGTGACATGGTTTCAAAGTGTATACATATTAGTACTCGTGACCGAACATCTATGTATAGCTATGTTTAAGTAACATGTAACAAAGGGAGAGACTACTGCCATTAACTGGGCACAATCCTGGAAACCTCGTGAGGTCATTTAATCTATGATCTAAGTAAATAAAAAATTCAAACCCATAAAATCGAATTCAGTGGATTAGAGCCCGAACCAGGATTGAACCCGTGACATTACGATGTAAGTCAAGCGTTCTCCGAACTGGGCTGTCATGATTTTTTGAGAGATAAATTTACCTTAAAATTAACTTTTTTAAAATTCCTTATTATTAAAAACCTTGATAGCCATAAATTGACTTACCCGTGGTATTAAGTCCAGCGAAGCTCTGGAACTCCATAATGGCTCGCTTCCACGATGATTCGTCCATGATGTGACCGCTGGAAGGGTTCCGTACTGAAGGACTCAGGTACCCATATTGCGCCAGGTACATCTGAAAGTAGGCATCGTCGTTAACCTGCCGTATCCACAGAGGAATAGGCCCTGCTGTCTTGTAAGAAGGTCGAATATTTATTGTTTATACTCCACCAGGTGCCAGTTTGTATGTGACAATATTTGGTGCAAATTATATAAGTATTCGGTGCTAGTAGCAAATCCTTAAGCCATTTAAAATGACAAAGATACAATGTATTTTCTCTTTAAATTCATATTTTCAATAAACTGTGTTAAGTTTTATGTTTTATTACAACCTTTTCACTGAAACTACTTACGTACTTACTGAGAAAGTGAGTCGCTTTCCGCCCTTTGTATTCTTTTCAACCGATAGTCTTTTGTTTCCGTTTTATTTTTATTGTGGCCACTTAAAGTGTCAACATCTTATGGTGTTATAAAGTTTTATTTTCTCGCTAAATGGAAAATATTTTTCTCGTTTCAACCTGAGTCTTATACATTGATGTACTTATAATACGTTGCTCTTTAGTTTTATAGCTATGATGTGACTGTAATTTAGTGCTCAATGTATATATATGTTAACAATCTTGTCAGATTCGTCCAAAAATAAACATATTGTCCAAAAGAAAAAGCATGTTGTCTGTTTTGAAATGCGAGTAAACAACGCATTGTAGACAGTTAATACATTTACAACTTTAACCTAGTAAATTGCTTGTGGAGTCATTAGTTATCTTCTCACATGGTATCTCTTCTTAGCAAGGTTACCCACCCATTGTTTATTGTCAACGCATTTGATAAGGATAACGCGATACATGACGTCGCCTGCTAATCGAGTATCTACCTTTTGTATCGCACGTTAGTCTTATTTTTTTATTCCATTTTAATAATAATACACTTTGAAGCAGAAGTCGTTAACAACGAATTATTTGAAAGTAATCCAAAGTAAAATAAATTAGCGAGGAGAACCGATGGCCGATGGGGCGGAAAGGTTCTAGAATGGCGACCACGTGTCGGACGACGCTCAGTGGGTAGGCCCGCTACAAGGTGGACCGACGATCTGGTGAAGGTCGCGGGAAGCTGCTGGATGCGGGCAGCGCAGGACCGATCGTCGTGGAGATCCTTGGGGGAGGCCTATGCCCAGCAGTGGGCGTCATACGGCTGATGATGGATGGATCGAACGATATATTGTTTTCTATAATTATTAATAATATTATCCTATCATTATTATTCTGTTACCTTTGCCCACTTTTAGTTAATAATTTAAATTTTCTGTCCAGTGTTCGATTTCCAACCCGGAAGGAATATGACGTAACTTATTATTGTAAGTATAATTATAAAAATACCACATCTCTTATTTCCATACTTATATTAAAAGTTTCCATTATATTAATAAATATTTAATATAATACGTTTTATACTAGTGTGTCCGTTGTTACATAAACCTTTGTCGATCTTGTACTGGGGAGCTTCTGTCCTTGAATGGTGGCAAAGGCGTTGGCGCTGCGCGTGTGTCGCATCGCAATGCGCAGACGCACGCGTCTTTGTTCCATCTCCATGGCTCTGTACGGCGGAGTCACAATGTTCCTTTACAGTGCAAGGTACGCATTAGATCAACAACCAGTCAATGTGCTTCGATAGCCGTATAGAGGTTGAGATTATAAAGTCATTAGCATATGTTCCCAAACTTTTGAGACAGCAGAACACCCACCAAATCAAATTATTACAAATTAACTTCACTGTACTTTAAATAAAACCTAAAGCTTTTATCTGAAATATTTCAAATACTTTATTATTCACTTTAACTTTTAATGCAAAGAATAAAATTTTACAGAGCCCTGATAACTTTTCTGCGGAACCCCTAGGTTCCAACTAAGTTTCAAAACGTGAATTCGAAAACAAATTCGACAATCACTGGTTTAGGCCTGTACTGGTTTCGAACCTGCGACCTCAAAGTGAGAGGCAAGCGTTTTAGCAACTGGGCTACCACGGTTCAACTAAGTATGAATTCGCGAGACAAATAGTAAGTACTTAATTGCAAAAGAGTTGGTATTTTGCTGCCATCGGCCCAAGTTGCCAGAATACTCCACGTATTCTCAAGTCCACGCAGTCAATAGCCCCAAAATTCCAGGTTTGCTATTGTGTATTCAATGCTAAACGACTGCCATAAATATTATTATTGTAAAAAAACATTTCTCATTTGCCAAGCAAATACCGTTAACACACTTCTGTTATCAGTTATTGTCGTAGGACTTTTAAAATAAAGAAGATCTGCAGTTTGTCAACTAATATTGTAAATAAGCTTTTTATTATGACTGACACAGTAAATACCATGAACTTATGATAAAGAAATAAGTATATAGACAAAAATAGATTTCTCTTCAGTCAGTATCTATGAAACTTATCTAAATGTAAATAAAGTAAATTCAAAATAAGAAATGTAAGCAGAATGCATTCTCAACGAACTTTCTAGAACTATTACACTCAAATTACTACATGACGCAGCATTTCTTTATCACGAAAAGGTCGAGATATATAAACTTTGGTATAGTTAGAAGAAATTGAAAGTTACAGAATAAACTCGTGCTGTGTGGCAATATTAACTTAAATAAACTTTATTAGACAGGAAAAATACAGCAGTTACCTACTATTGAAAAACATCTAAGACATTCCTCTTCTCGGAAGACGTATGGAGTCATAATAAAATTTACTTTTATCAGCCCATTGTTAAGAGATTAAGGAGTTTGAGATTAAACGAGGATATCCACACTGAATCTATTTGCGCATGAAAATTTGAGACACGTAAACCAACAGATGATAAAGGCGATAAGTATATCGTGTGTCTGAATAAATATGAGGCTGTCCATGACTAACGGACGAGGTATCGCCAGTTTGGGCGCGTCGCGGCCGTTGACTTGCACAGGCCGCCAATACCCCATTGTCTTGAGCGAAAGTTATGTAAAGAATAAACGATTCGATGTAAAAATTGGAGTTGTCTGAGTAACTTACCGGCCAAATTTTATATGATTCCTACGGGACCTTCTCATATTAATATCAGTAGACATTCTAGCGTTTTACTCATTTTGTACTGTTTCTACATGCTTCCTAAAGTGCTCTGAGTAATATTGTATTTGTTATCCTATCTTCTTCTATCGTGTGGATTGTGAGGTGAATTACCAACCCCATCAACCGTAGTGTCAGGGATATTACTGAGCCGCCATAGGCCCCTGACATGACTCATGTAACGACTACGTACTTACATCAGTAAGTAATTACCGGGACCAACAGCTTAACGTGCCTTCCGAAGCACGGATCTTTTTACTTTTTGGACAATCAGGTGATCAGCCTATAATGTCCTAACCAAACTAGGGATCACAAAGTGATTTTTGTGATTTGTGCCCACCGGGATTAGAACCCGGGACCTCCGGATCGTGAGCACAACGCTCAACCACTGGACCACGGAGGCCGTATCCTATTATCACCTATGTCTGCGACTAAATGCTTCGGTTTTTAAACTTCGTAGAGTATTGTACTTTGCCAAATAAAAATGTCCCTACAAAATTCTTTAATTTTATTAAATATATTTATTTAACAAATTAATGTATTTGCTTGTTTAATGAGGCTTCAATTGTTCGCTAAATTTGGCTAATTGTAAATATTTGGTGTAATGGCATACACTTTAGTAGACTGAACCTTTGAAATTCGCGGCAAGATATGTACAGACTACCCCATCGTCTATAATGAATGAGTCAACTTCTATGACACTTCTGAGAAGATAAGCCACAGGAAACCTTTTAAGTTTATCTTATCGCCCTTGACCAAGTATGGAATGTGAAATATTTTGTCGTTCTAATTAAAATAATATTTTGGCCACTTGCCTAGTCCACAAACATTTTGAAGCAACTGCATTCTGTGTTATTACACCAATTAAGTGTTGTTGTGTTATCATTTATTTGGCGTTTTTCCTCATCCTTGCTTGTATTTATTACTTGAGCAATGCCAATTGGCCTTTTCTGGCGTCATATTAACGTTTATGTTATACTTAATTAATTTGACTAGTTTTGTTTTTACTTTGCTAGATTTTATTCTTTTTACACGGATTTAAAGTTTTATAATTAATCTCTTGAAAGTCCTCCTTAGCGCTCCCCATTTGTCTAACCAAGTTAGTTAATACCACTTGCGGCGCGCAGCGTCAAAAAAAAATAAGTTTAACAAGATAATGGTAAAGTAATTACCTATAAGTTTAAAACCATGACAGAGTTAAATAATAAAATTGGCACATATGTATCGGGGTCAGTGTGTCTGTGAGTAACGGTCGGAGGCTGCGCCCGCGCCGATCGCGGCTCCAGTGCGCAGGCGGTCCACAGACCTACTTCCCCGTATTAATCCGCCTGGGGGCTCAACCGTCCGAGCAACGGCACTCATTATCACGCATCATCGCTAACTAACAATGTAAATTGGCAAAAATAACATCTCCAAAGCGACGGAAAGTACTTGGAAGTTGTTAAACGGTTGTCAAAATAATATACGCTTTGTCATGTTTACAGGTCAGCAGAGTTTATATTGTGGGTCAGCAGAGACTTAATGTGTTGTGACCTTTCTTCGAAGGAGATTTGAGTAGAGCCCTGCCGACCTACAGCCATATTGAGAGATGGATTGAATTTCAACTTCCCATAAAAGTTTTGTTTGTTTAGGTTTTCTTTCAGATAAGTCAGAGTCAAGCTAAAGTCAGATATATAAAATAATCTTCACCGTTATGTACTTTACTACCTAGCAGTGATTTATTTCAAACCTACTATAATTACATTACATCAAAAGTGCTCGACAATTATTATATTGCGTAGATTTCAAAATACACAAAGAGCACAGCAGTAACTTTCATATACTTATTTTATGAAGTCTAAACAAACTTCCGGCTGTGTTTGCATAGTGCGTAAGCTGTGATTCAGAGTGCTTGCGGTGTATTACGATACAGTCAGTGAACCACTCATTTGGAGGTCGAACAATATTCCTTTATCTTTCCAATGTGTTTGCGAGGAAGTACCTAACCTATGACGAGCCAAACTTTAAAGAATCTATCCTTGACTTGATAACGGCTACAAGTATGCGATTATGTTACAAAGTGCGCTGGTGGACAGTTAAAATCTAGATTTAAGAGCAAATTTTAGTAGGCATTCCTATTTTTTTTCTAGAAGTAAGTATAGCCTATGTTATTTAGGAATAATTTAGCATTCTAATGGTGAAATATTTTTTGAAATCGTTCCAGTAGTTTTTGAGTTTAGTACAAACAAAAATACATATTATATTAGTCAGTAAGTATGGAAGTATAGATCAAATACTGATAAAAACATATTTTAAATAGCTAGTTTATAACTGTCATTTTTTTAAATATTCGCTGTTAAAATTCCAGTGAGTAATAATAAAAATATGTCGGCTTAATTACGATACGATCGTAATTTTCGCATGGACAGGAAGAGGACCCGGTGGTGTAATGGTTAACACGCTCCTCTTGTTCTGGTTAGAGCTGCGAGCTCAAATCTCGCCCGTGTCTGATTTTTTCGATATAGTTATTTCTTTGTAAGAATAAAAATATTCAAAGACTGTCTCTGTATATAGAAATATTAAAAAAACATACCCTTTTTTACGAGACCTATTCGAGTCTTGATCAAATTCTATCGCCTAAAAAATGGCGGAAAAACAAAGGTTCGAACTATACAGGACACGCGAACAGCTTGCTGCGAGCGAACCACGCGACATCTAGTTAAAATATATGACTGACAGAATGCAATCTCAATCCCACGCAACGATTAGTATTTAAACGAAATCATAACATTATGGCAATATCAATAAATGAGACATACACGTTCTTTATTTGCAATTGCACTTATTTCAATAAATTCGCAGTAATTTACACACATAACTGACCGACTCGTGTTGTCATACAAAGGCGTAATATGCTATAAGTACTCCTTGAACATTACCAGCAGTTAAGCGATTACTATGTAAGCGATGCGGGCACATAATGACCCCACATGATTGTCGTATGTCGTACCTCGGGTGTATTAGCACTGATGGATAATAGATACAGCTTTGTTGACATTTATATATGCTCTATATCAATAGTTCTACCAATCCTTAAGTGATCTAGCAATCCACATAGTAGAGAGTATAGTGAAATGGTACGTAACATAAACAGCCTATATGCGTCACACTGATGAGCACAGGCCTCCCTTCAATCAACCGGAGCGGGTATGGAGCAGACTCCACCACGCTGCTCCACTGCGAGTTAGTTGAGGTGTTTTTACGGCTAAAAGCCGGGGCCAACTGCTTAACGTGCCCTCCTAAGCACGTGCATTTCTGTAGTCTTAACGTGTTATTGTATTGAAATTTATTGCACATACATACATAACCTCACGCCCATTATCCGTAAAGGGGTGAGTAGAGCCACAAACAACTTGCAGCCACTGTTGATACGAAGTCCTAAGATGGATTATGATAAATCTTATGATGGCAATAGATTCATAGTGATTGAAATTTATTAAGCAGTGTAAAGTGGCATCATGTTGTCTTCGGTTTACTTGTGCCTCTGCCCACATTGGTAAGGATTGTGGGAATGAATTTATGTATGCACGTGGATACACCGTAATAATTACATCTTTTATTATAGCTTAGTGGCTATAATATCGAATTAAAAAGGAATGTCTGCATAAAACTCTTAATGAATTAAAAACTCTTCGTAAATTAAAAAGGTCAGTCGAATATATTAAAATATGTACTTAGTGATGTGCCTACCCTATGACACACAGGGGTATATTTATATATTCACTAGGCATTACTCACTGTCATATAACATGGAGTCATGCGCAAAGACACATGCAAATCGATAAGTAATATGTAACAAATCCTTTTTCTTTAGTTGTTAGTTTTCTATAAGTAGTTATAATAAAATATTGAATCTTCTCATTGCGGTGTTAGTTACACGTGCACTAAAAAGTGGATAGAAGATAATGTAATGATCAGAAGCTCTATTAACATTCCAGACTTCTAAAGGTACACGAAATCATAATTCATGTGTACAGAATAGTAATATTCAACTCTAACAACCAATTTAGATCAACTCATAATGGAAAAACAGAAAACATCGTCGTTACATGAGCCATGTCAGGGGCCTTTGGCGGCTCAATAGTAACCCTGACACCACGGTTGATGGGGTTGGTAATCCACCACAACCCACACGATAGAAGATGAAGAACAGAAAAATCATACATACAACAACATCCTATCAGATACTGTGTTCAAAACTAGCTATCAAGTCGATTTGACTACTGTATCATTAATCAAAGTGCTTAATAGGAGTGGTTAGCTACAGTCACGCATAGTTCTAGGAAGTGCATCTGTTGTGGACTGGTATAGATGGGAGATATGCCGTAACAGGAATACCACGTGCGAGTATTTCAAAACACTTCCTTGCTTCTTCGAAAAGGGAACAGGTTTGAGGAGATAACTAGGTACGGAGTTATGGCATGAGAAAAATGTTCCAACATAAAAAATAGATAGAGGTATATTTACGTAAGTGATATAGGTAGGTACTAGAAAAATAAATAACAGTTGCTTTTTTGTTTGCTTTTTGGGTTAAGGTTTTTCAGTGCTTACGAACCTTGTACTACGAGTAGGTAAGTACTTGTTTTGGTAAGTTAATTTTAAATGAAATAATTATTTATCGTGTTTATATTTTCACTTCTTACTTGAATGGCAAAAGCTAGAATATTTCCTTCTCCAATTTCCGGCGGGTTAGATTTAAACTTCAGAAAACTTCGTTTCCACTGAATCTGATAACCTCGCTTCAGCGAGACTTGGGAAACTTGATCAAAGTAATAAGTTTTCATATCAGAGCGTGTTACGCAACGAATGAGTTGCTGTATGGAGTAATAACAATAAACAACAAGTGCATCGGACATTACAATGCTAACGACCCGTTGTCACGCCTACGTCGTGGATATCATCTGACATCTGGGAATGCTATCAGCTCGATTGCAGCCTCTGGTAATGTTATCTTAAATTGTATCACGCTTTTTATTGCCTGCTTCCCTTTATCATATTGTTGATGTCGATCTGTGTATGCTGTTGTACCAGGGGTTCAGGGAATCTAGGACAACTAAGTAAGCCAATATTTTCGTTTAAATACTTCCTATTTGTTAATGTTATTTCATTATTGATATTTTGTTATTTTTGAATTTATTTTATGTTATGTCGTATTTTAGTAATTATTGAAAGCTGTTCAGGGTAAACTTGACATAAACAGGCAACTAAGTTCTTTCAATCTTTACTAACTATAGTAAAGTTTGAAACTCAACGACGAGTATGTACTAACTTACTGAGCAAAAAAATGTTTAAGTGTACAGTCATGAGCAATATCATGTAACCACTTTAGAACCCTGTCGCACTATCATATTTGACATTCATGAGACTGATGCAACAACATGATCAAAAAAGTTAATGTGACATGGTTTCAAAATGTGTACATATTAGTACTCGTGACCGTACCTATAGGTAAGTGATATTTCGTTTTAAAAGGTTAGCAGTGATTTATTTTAGAGGTAACTTTATTGTCCCACGTGAATCCCTACATGCATAGTTTAGCAATAACAGGTGGGGATTATCACCGATTTAATATATATCTGTATCACGCAATTGCATATATTCACAGGCACATGGCTCCAATTTGAATATGCAGGTAAACATAAGATGATGCATTTTCTCCGCTACTGCGCCACTTGCGTACGCGTGGACTTGATTATTTTTGCGTGTCATGTTTGCATACCACAATTAGATCGCTTATAAGTATTTATGACCATAATATCGTAAATAATAGTTCAAAGTATTGTACATATCGCGCACATACTCGTATACAATGATGCGATGAACATTATCCACAATTATTTCTCTATTTGAATTATATGATTTGAACTTGGCATGTGTTGAAAAATCTTCCTTGTAAATCTTGTAACACGTGGAGTGTTTACACGTGCTTAATAATCATTTAGAACAATTCAAATATTCGCAGTTTGCAATACAATTGTATAGAACGCAAGATGATAGAGCAATGGTATGTTGTCTTCATAAACTTGTATGTAATGTAGCGTAATGTAAAGTTTTTATTTATGTGGAAGCCATCAATTGCAATAGTTGTTTGTGCAATATTTATGAGGATTTTAACGAGCATTGTCCTACATCAATCACTATAACTCATTAAGTTGAGAACGTGAACCGTTTCAGGAATGTGGATATGGGTAAACAAGTAAACAGAAACATCCTAGAACTACGTAAGTAAAAACGTAGATGTGTGTCACGATAAAGCTCGTCTTGTGAATATTTAATTTTAAAATGTTAATGTTGATGGTAATCATCGCTGGCGCCCTTTGCAGCTGTAAGCACCTGTAATGAGGTGTTATTGTAGACGATTTATCTAACATCACGCCACCCGACTTGTACCAATGAATTATTAACACTTAACAAAGTTGGCTCGATAATAGACGAATTTTTTTTTGACCTGTCTTATTGTAGATTTAGAAGGAAAGCTAGAAGGAAAGAGAGAATGGGGAAGACCAAGAAGAGCTTACATGGAACAGATTAAAGAAAAGGTTAACGTCGTGTCTTATAGGGAAGTCAAGGAATTGGCCTTTGATAGACTGGAATGGGAAATGCTACACCGACAAGAGCGTGGCTTTTAAATGATGATGATTGTAGATTTGCCGCAGATAGCATTAACTACTTGGCCGAACTAATGGGGAGCGCTGATGGCTCTCACCCGGTAATTATAGACGGCGATACGGCTCACTAACAGAAGGCTCGGTGAGGTGAAGGTACTTAGTTCATCTTGCGGTGGACGTACCTCTGACTACCCCAAATGGGATATTATAGTCGTGAGCTTATGCTAACATCACAGTGACATCTGTTTGGAGGCGATGGTCGCTCCGGTAAATAAAACCTCTTCGATATGTTAAAGTGGACTGTATTAGAATTAAGAACTAGGAAATATTTACATAAAGTTAAGAGATATAAGAAAACGTGCCTCGTCGGCAAAGTCCGTGGCGTAAAAGTCCTAGGACATTTGTCCATAGGACAAAATATTACAGTAAAAATAATATAGACCTTGATGTTGCCAACAACATCTAACAGCAGGAAAAAGAGTTCACGTCTCTTCTTTCGATTTGAACATCTCTACTTTTGTTAATATGTATACCATATTTTCTCATAATAAGTATATACATTTTTCACAATCATTTTATACATTTTTGTATCTATGATTTTGCCATTTAAGGTATGAACCAAGGTAACTGTGCCAACCATCACCGAGTGTATTGTTGCATAGTAGAGATTACTGTCGGGAGTTCCCCAAACAATATACAGGTATAATTTCGAAATAAGCTTAGGATAAGAATGATTACTGAAAATTACATAGTTTTCAACAGATAGAATTACTTAAAGGAAATTAATTTGCTTTGCAATGTAAGTTTTTTTTTTTAAATACGGAACATGTGGATCGAGCGATCAATCAAAGCGCGACTCCGCGGCGCGCGCGCAGCCGCCGCTTATTCACCGCACGTGCAATGCAATGGGATAATTGTCCGCGTAATTAGTTTCAATTACGTCGCGATTGTCAAAAGATTAAAATAGAATCTATCGCGTGTGAACCTCCACTTTTCCGCAGTAGAATGTAGAAAATGTTTTTTTTTTTTTTCATCGGTAGGTCGAGCAGCCGCCCTTTGTCCGTGAGCTCACGTTGGTCACGTTGCCGAGTGCATTGTCTCACTTTTCAGTTATAATAGACTCTGATCTCCTGATTGCCTGCCAATCATCTTGCTGCTCTACACGTGTACTCGTCTCGGCGATGTCGCCCGTTTGAACCCTGAGCGTCACACCATAACGTTCCATCCATAACTACCTACTTTCTAGTCGACAAAACTTCATATCGCAATATTCCAGCAAGTTTATCTTGAATTTCTTCTTATTATACCTACTCGGTGAAGTCAATAAGTAAAGTGAAGCAGTTAAAGTCCACTACTTCATCAAGACATTAATTACATGCAGTTTTAATTATTCCGCCGTGCTGAAGCATTGAGCATCTGATGATATATCGCTGATTTACATTCGCTAATCATGATTAATAACATCTTTGCATACTTACATGATTTAGTTCATAAAAGATCATTAGTGTCTGTACTACGAGTAAATCAACATAACTATATTTCATGTTGTTCATGTCATGGTTTTACTTCTTCTTCTTCTATCGTGTAGGTTATGAGGTGGATTACCAACCTCATCAACTCTAATATCAGGGTTATTATTGAGCCGCCAAAGGCCCCTGACATGACTCATGTAACGACTACGTACTTACATCAGTAAGTAATAACCGGGACCAACGGCTTAACGTGCCTTCCGAAGCACGAATCATTTTACTTTTTGGACAATCAGGTGATCAGCCTGTAATGTCCTAACCACACTAAGGACCACAAAGTGATTGATTTCCGGATCGTGAGCACAGCGCACAATCACTGGACGGAGCCCGTTACAATTAATCGTTATAATTAAAATACCTCTATTTTTTTTTATTGTTCATCTATCCTAAAACATTACACCAGAATTTGCTTAGTTATTGATATTTGATATAATTGATTCGATTCTACATCAAGGAACAAAAACTCTTCCTGTCCATCTATATCCATTCTTTATTCTTTAATCCTCTCTAATCCTTATTCGAATCACACTCGTAGACCAAACTTTGTTCGTGAGTTCATGTTATCAAGTCATCTGAGTGTTGGGTGACAACAGTGGCTGGTATAATACGCAAGCGGCGCGGCGGTGGGCGCGACCAGAGGCTGGCCGTGGCGCGCGTGGTGAAGGCCGTCCGCGCTTCCTGCGTGCGTGACGCGCATGCGTGGATAGCGCTCACGCATCCCAGGCACACCTCACACGCATCATCACTCACTCTGCTTACTGTCTTCTCTATCATCCATAAATTGTAATAAGTACTAAGTATACATTTTAAATAATGAAATAATTCAATCGAATGAACTAAACTCATAAAAATGTTATCTTGCTTCAGTTGTTTCTCTCGTTGGCCACTAAAGTTGTAAAAATAAACAATTTCCAAACAAAGGCTTGAGCTATATGAGTACTTCTTATACCGTGTGTCAACTTTTGTTTTCAGTAGGTATAATGCTTTTCTTGAACTGGATGGAACGCCGTTAGTTCTTGTAGTGAGACATTGAAATTAAGTAGAGGGTGACCGTAATACATAATATTATTTTGACACTATTGTTTCAGAAATTTTGCCTTGAAAGGAATATACCTAGCCACTATGTTTGATAACAGATCTTCACTCGCTTAAACTCACATACCGTTGTTTCCTGCTCGAATCTTGGAAATTACGGAATCATCCATCTTGTAACCTAGCAAGCTTCTTTATCTCAATCTTGTGCGAAAAAAAAGTGTTCGTTTCCCAGGATCGTGAATCGTGACTAGGGTTAAATATTTAGCTTTAAAAATATGTTTGTGTTTTCGTCACGTTTTTGTCCATCTGTCCTATCGTAAGATACGAAAGTAGATATGTACCCGAAACGCATGACAACGAAGACAACTCGAACTTCACAATTCTCTCAGCGATCGTGTATGTTACTATATGTACGATAAGCTACAAAAGTCCAATCAGTTTCTTGCGAAGTAATAAACTAACTGGTTACACTTAACACCTCCTAAAAACACCTACAAAAACATACATTTTATAATTATGACAACTAATGGTTCATGATTTCGCCACTGTTCAAATAATTCGCTGGGCTCAGTGACTGAACTTTTGCCCTTTGATTGTACAATTGCCCACCTCGCAAACACGTGCCACGTGTTATTAACCTATTAGAGCATATTTTAATTATTTTTAAACTCCATTAAACTGCCGGTTGGCAACATTCCGCGAGTTCATTGTTCGTCTAAACAACGACGACGTAGGAAATTTTACGAGAGATGTCCACTCACTGGGACACGCGGCGAATTTTTATATCACATTAATGTGTTCTGGTGGATGTGGACAAATAATGCCGCGGGGTCTTGGCACTTTCTGGCTAGGCCATTGTTCTCAAGCATACAGTAGAATGACCTGCTGTATAAGGGTACCTTAATCATAACAGTACCTCCTCGTACCTGTACAATATGACAGGAAATACCTTGCCCATTACAATGGGACAAGTAGGCTTAAATGGCATGTCACGTGACTTACAGGTACAATGACCTATAAAAACTTTAAGTACAAGAATATTATGATCCCGGTGCGACACAATGCTACGACGGGATGCGATGTCGTGACCGGGCCCAATCCGGCACGCACGGCCGTCTGCGCCGAACCGTATCCTAGTAACGACTTCTGCAGTTCAATACTTCTTTTATCCATTGATCACCGACCGATTCACCTATTGTGTTCGCTTGCTTTCATTTCACTACATTGGAACTGTTTGGTGCAAAAAACCCCTGTTATACTCTACCTCTACACTAACATTTATATTACAATGTTATCGAGTTTTATTACAATCAACAAGACATAAACCAGGATTACCGTGGCGGCGTTAAATGGCAAATTTTCCATAAAATAACACGGGTTTCCCTTGTCACGGGCTGTCATTTTATATCAATTATAAAAACCATTTAGCAATCATTGGACTTTGCTAACCACACGCATTCAACCGGTCTTAATCCTGAATTGATTACATTGACCGCACATTAGCTTTTTTCTCAGCTTATTATTACAATTTAACGTCTTTATTATCAGCGTAAGACGACTGGACAAAATGATGAGTCATAATGACTAGTCTTTGAAACTAATAAACTGAAAGAAAATGGAGAACGTCAGGACAAGTAGAAAGATTGGACGAAATGTACTAAAACAATGAATATGATAGTACATAGGCGATCCCACGGCGGTCCTGACGTTCACAGGGAAATAATGTCTCTACTTATATTTTATATTCCCTTTTAAAGCTGATTTTAGAAATGTTTTTTCTTCTATTATCTCCACAGAAAGCATCGGAAACTGCATGTAAGAACATATTATGTAAGATACTTCTTTTAAAAATAACACCAGTGTTGATGAGATGGGACCCACTTCATAACTCACACGATAGAAGAGATTTTAAAAAAACCATAATAGAGGTATAATAGTAATTGTGCCTACATCAATTTGCATTAAACAGAGGACGAATGCCGTCCGGCCTTCTCAATTATTAATATCGATTATTCAAAGTTCACGGTGCAAAAGTCCAAAGGGGTTAGTGGAACATATTTTCACCTTGACACCACCCCGGGTTCTTACAAATATTTCGTTAAATCTTATCAAAGGAACTAATCCATTATGTTCCACGAATGCCGTTTAAAGTCTAAATAGCAAAGGCTAGAACTAGTTTTTCCACTGTTTATTGAATAACAAACATGTTTTTATCGAAGTTCTGTAGCGTTACATTTTTTAAATGATATCGTGTCTCGATAATATTATTACAATAATAGATCCGAAATCAAATGTCCATTTTCCAAATTTATACTTTATACGCAGAAAATAAACATAGATAATACTGCGATATAAATACATATATACGTAGCTGTACGTATGTAGCAGTCTGACACAGTTATGTAAATGCGACTCTAGACTAGTAACAATGCTGATTACTTTGTTTTAAGGTAAAGTTCTTCTGGCACGAAAGAATTTTAGAAATAAATTATTTTTATTACCAAATGTTTAAGACTAATATTATTATAAATGCAAAAGTGCCGTTGTTTGTTATACTATCGCGCCTATACTATACTATACTGTAAAGGATAAGATATTTATACTTTCCTGAGAGGTACTTAGGACTTAGTATATTTGTCGCGATAACCGAAATCTATGCAGTAGTAGATACGTAAGTAGGTGCAATGACATTAGCGCTTACGCTACTGAATAACAGCCGCAATCATTCAATAAACACGGAAACGTAATATGCTTATCAGCAAAACGTAATTTAGATACTTAGTCTTTTATTCCACTTCAATAAACTTCCAACTAAGTAAATCACTATATTTTTTCATGTCAGCTCCTTAACAATACGGTGCTCTATGACCTAGAACTTGACGGTGAACAAGCGAGACTGGTTGTGAATCATCGCGTTCTGAGAAGCTGCTTCGCTCCGCCGTTTCCTCCTGGTCCTGTGAGTACCGGCCCTCTGACTCAGAGGACGCTGACACTCCAAACTAACCTGTTATGCAACGAACTGTTCAAAATTCTACTACTTTTTTATTTTCGGCGCCGTTTGTTTCTTCTAAGAATTTGTTTTTAGACAATAACAAGGAAAAATGTAGTTTAGGGACACGTTCATGCATACAGATACACATTAAGCTTTATAAAAAATAAGAAGACAATCTTCTTTAGTTTGATTCTAGATAGTAACAATTAATCTCTCTCTTGTTAGCTCATTCCCACCTTAAGCGATAGGCCCTCTTAATTATGTCAATTAATAAACTTTAAAAAACAAACTTATCGAGGATAAGTAAGTATTGTTAATATCAAAAATATTGTGATATTGCATGCCATTTTTATATAAAACACGATAGAAAACTAGTTACGGACGAACATCTTTAATAGATATTGATTCATACATGCTTAGCGTCTTTGCAAAATACTGCAGAAATGACGTGTAATCCATTGAAAAAACATTAATGACCAATCGTATCCCACATATGAGCGGTGTAGTAAGTATGAGTCATATGTAGTATTACGCAAACGATATGAGAAGACAAACAAAATGCTCTTGAATGCTATCGAAGCGTGGCCTTCTTATCTCGGTTGGGTTGTTGCAAGTTATGAATGGGCAGTGTTGTGCCGGTTTGTAGCCAATCTTCTACATCCTATCAGATTGATTTAGAGGCGCCGATGAGTGTTTCTGAGAATATTGAGTCATATGTCCTACTGACTGTATCAGTCATTTCCGATTCCGATCGCGGAGGTAGATAATGGAGATCGATCGCTCATGTCGCTGTTTTACTAACGGAACTTGTCATTATGTTTTGAGTACTGTTTTTTGACCTCAATGCTGTTTATAAACATCACCTGAAGACGCATTATATTAATTACTATTTATCTTTACGAGTATAGCTTATACTTAGTTATTCATTTAAGAATTGTGGCGTTGACAGCGACTTTCCGAACGGCGACCCGCGCTACAGCGAGTCTTTTTACGGCGAGTGGCCTTATTTTCCCTTTACGCCGAGCGAGTTTTGACGTTATTGTACAGTTATGGCAAAAACTGTTTTGCTGTTTTCTTATACTTTTCAGTTCGTTGTTTTTATATAAGTAGTAGTGTTAGACCTATTCTTTTTATTTATGATTTAGGTTTAAAAACATGAATCATGGTGAAATCATGTAAGCTACCGTTATCACTATTCGAGAAAATGTCCATCATAGTACGGAAATCCAACACACCTAATCTTCATAAAGACAGCAAGGGCTTTCAATAATAAGCGGAGTGCACTTTCATTAAGCAGAGGAAGTGCTTGCGAAAAAAGGCAAAAACTTACCATAGCCTTGTCGGTTTCTCCGAAGGCCGGAGCAGCACTATTCCGAGAGACGAACACCAGCGCCACCACAGCCAGTATCCTGAGACTCCTCAAATTGAACGCCATGATTCTTGATATACTATCTCGCGAACTTAACCCGCTCATTGATATCTACTTAAAATACTGTTATAAAATACTCGAATATATCTTAGTTTGGACGGATTCTCATTACTCTTATATCTAGTAAATAATATTCGATAACCGATTCGGTCAGTAATATCATCGGTTGTATTGATCTATCGATTTTATCCCCTGCTTGTGACATGAACGGTGTCGTTATATCTGTAACAAAAGAAAAAAAAGATACATTATTTAATAGTTAAATTATAGTATTTTTATAATAATGTGTTTATTGGTCCTCCGTGGTCCAGTGGTTGAGCGTTGGGCTCACAATCCGGAGGTCCTGGGTTCGAATCCCGGTGGGGACATGTCACAAAAATCACTTTGTGATCCCTAGTTTGGTTAGGACATTACAGGCTGATCACCTGATTGTCCAAAAAGAAAGATGATCCGTGCTTCGGAAGGCATGTTAAGCCGTTGGTCCTGGTTACTACTTACTGATTTAAGTAAGTAGTCGTTATATGAGCTATGTCAAGGGCCTTTGGCGGCTCAATAATAACCCTGGTCCCTAACACCAGAATTGATGAGGTTGGTAATTCATCTCTCACAACCCACACGATAGAAAAACAGGTGATATCACATAATATACTAAACTAAACAAACAAATCAAGAATCAATATAGTACCTAACCTACTTATAGACTTAATTTGAATATAATTTTATTTCACCGCTTATTAACCACGACTTGTTATATTTACAATTATATTTACTTAGGTGAGTATGTAATTTATGTATATTTTTATGCCTTATCAGCCAACTTGAGACCTTCACTTTATATATATTCGGTCAATATCCAAACGTGCCATAATGACTTAGAAACAGAATTGGCGATTAAAAAGTAGGTAATATAAACATAAGACATTCACCTCAATTGTATCCACAGATGTTTTAGCAACCTGTTTCTTGAATAGAACAAGTTGTACGCAAATTAAAATAACACAAGCTCAAGACTATACTGCCAATTAGGCTAGCCAGAGGTAAACCGAGCTAATCTACGCTTCACCGCGCTTCCCGTTAGACCAAAGTGACAGATAGTACATAAATGAATCCGTACTTGAAACATTGAAAATCATTACGATGATCCACTATTAGCTGTCAACCTATTATTATAGCTCCTATAAAAACTAGGACGTTTTAAATGGATTTGTGAACCTATATCCTTCCTTCTTGGCCGGAAGGCAAGAGGGAAACCACTGCCCTATTTTTTCCCTAAAAAAGTAGCATGGAAAATGCTGCACCGACAAGAGCGTGGCTCTTAAATTGATGATTATGATCCTTCCGAAAGTGGCTTGAAGTTTATATTTCCATAACTACGTACTTCATGGGAACACGACATGAAAACACATAGTTACACATAATAACTATTAACACAATCTCTACACGAGTCGTATAAATAAACAATGTAATAATAATTGACATAACAACGTATGAGTAATATTATTATGCTTCACAAATAGGTGCGATAGTGTCCATCTCAGGATTATCCATTAAGATGATAATAATTATAAGCATCGATGGAAGCTGGCAGAGGTCACAATCTCGACAAGTCATATCCGCAAGTGTGTGACTCATACAAAACTTGTATTTGATTGTATTTCTCTGCCTACTTAAAAAAGGTTTACCTACCAAATAATGTATTCTGTACCTACGGTATAAGTACTAAATTAAGTGTGATTGATCAGATCTACATTACAAATTCCTTTATTAGTATATTCTAGAGGTAGTTACAATGTCCTGGAACAGACTTTAGTAGTTTCTTAGTTAAAAGATAAATTATGCAATTCTGATTAAGTACTAAATAAAAAAGATCCAAAAGTGATTTTTTTTTCTTTTTTTCTATTTAATTTATTTATGAATTTTAATGAAGAAAAATGTAATAATAACAGCGAAATTTTGTCACGTTTCAGTATGACGTCACAGGTTCCTTTTTCAAACATATTTCATAGTAATTTTATGTTTTGACGTTTAGAAAAAAGTTACTGATTTGACTAGTTGGAAGCTAACTCTATTCCGCAATTGTTTACGCAATGTAAAGTATCTTCTGATGTCCCTTTCTTAATAGACATAAATAAATAATCGCATATTGCTGTAATAAATTGCACTCTCTTACAAGTATCATATGCCTTATTTGTGTTATATTTTTAGAAAGATAATAAAAAATATCGTCATAGTCGCCGACACTGCTTTGTTTAGTTTAATGATAGCAATCGCAGCGGTGATAACTATTTTATAGTGACCTACATACCTGTAGTAGCTGATACATAGAATCGATAAATACTTACATGAGTGACTTTTTATTAAGTACCTACGTATTTTGACTCATATACTACGAAGTTAAAAAAATAATACTGAAACTAATTCTATCTACCTTTAAGAAAATATTTCCTTTATCAGGAAATCCGTTTAGTGATAACGTTTATTTTGATACGATAATAACGATATGCCGAAATTAATAGTGTGGTTAATTATTTCTTACTTTTTTATCATGCTACATAGACTGTGCATTCATATTGTTTGTAAAGATATCTGCCATTTTTGATCAACCACTGAAAATCATCACCATATGGACTACAAAACCACATACATTAACATTATTATTTTTGTAACTATAACTTTCCTTCGTATGGAGTATAGCCCTCTATGGATGTGAAACTTGGACACTGACACAGAAGGACAGAGAGAGACTCGAGGCCTTTGAAATGTGGTGTTGGAGGAGGATGGAAAGAATAAGTTGGACAGAAAGGGTTACAAATGAGGAAGTGCTAGTAAGAGTAAGGGAAAAGAGACAAATACTGAGAATTATTGAGGACAGAAGAGGCAAGATGATTGGACACCTAATAAGACACGACGAATTCATTAAAAACATCATAGAAGGAAAGCTAGAAGGAAAGAGAGGAAGGGGAAGACCAAGAAGAGCTTACATGGAACAGATTAAAGAAAAGATTAACGTCGTGTCTTATAGGGAAGTCAAGGAATTGGCCTTTGATAGACTGGAATGGAAAATGCTACACCGACAAGAGCGTGGCTCTTAAATTGATGATGATGAACTATAACTTTCATTGTAATAATTATTGTAATAATGTATCTCATTTCTTGTAAGTTTTTGCATGCCATACAGTTGGTGGTTCATGAGATCCTTATACATAAAATTATTGTGACCATCTATATCTAATCCAAGCAAATAAATTATTATATTCTATTCTATTCTACATACATACAGTATATACATAGAGCCGTAGGACAGAATGTCCTTTTAAAATCTAAACCCCATTGTTTAACGTCTGTGTCTGGATATCACGGGCTTAGGACGTTAAGGTTAAAGCTATTCTCATGAGGTGATCAACTACTCTTCCTCAGCTCATCAAAGTACGTAATCAGCCGACCTCCAGCTGCAGAGGGTCGTCGGCGTGGGCGTCAGCAGCGGGCTGCCAGCACAAAGGTGTCGCCAGGCAATGTTCCGCTCGCCGGAGCGTGGCGGGCGCTGCCACTCGGTGAAACCGCCGACATTGGGCAAGTTACCTAACTTTATTTACCCAAATTTTTTTTCACACCACTCTTATTGCCCTACCTCTCGACTGCAATCAACATTTTGGATGCCCGTAATTGTTTTGTGAAACCAAGTCTGCATCCAATCTAATCGCCTTGTAATAAGATACAATCTTTTGAGAATTGCAAACCTCAAAAGGCTATTTCCGATTTAGAACTAAACGGTCTCGTTTTTTTTGGTAAATTTGCGCCAAACTATTTTAATGAGTTTTCACTAAATGAAGTATTCTAGTCTGTCTAACACCCAATGAGTTTTTATTTGACAGTTTTTGCTGTGTACAATGGAAATCCATTAAATTGGAAACCCCGCACAGGAAACGCGAGGCGTTAACGATGATTTGATGATTTCTTGTCAATGGCGTGTGTTAATCAAGGTCACACAACTACATTGCAGGTTGAGTGGTTCATAGAAGATTGTTACCGTGTGTCATCGTGTTATTAACTACTCTAATCCTAAGTAGGTAGGTACTAATTACAGTAACACACTGACTAATACCTAATGACAGACAACGCCGAATACACTCAATAATTTAAGTGTGTTTAAAAAAATAGTAAACTAATTTTATGACTAGCAAGTAAAACGAACAATCTCAGATTAATTCGTGACTAGACCAGTGAGTAATCGTTATTTATTTTCTTCCTAGTAAGTATATAGAAGTAATCTTTTTACATGACAATGTATCTATGTGGTGTACTTTGTGAATATTAATGAGTCTGAACCTGAGAGGCATGTCTCTGGGGGTGACGTGTGCAGAATAGTGCAGATTCCCATCAAGCAGTCGCCCTGAAGGTCTTCCTGCTTCCGGACCCTCGCGGGCAATACTAATAAAGTACTCATCCTTATACGACAACAAAGTGTAGATGACAAAACAATATAAATACGATACATTTGTTCATCAAAGAGATCTTATTTGTTATGTTGTGTGCCAAAGTCGAGAGCATGGAGATTTTAATCATTATTAGATTATATTACATAATAGGTGTATTTGTATTTCGAATAGGTTCCAAAATGAACAATTAATTAAAAAAACATAAATAAGTTCCATTTTTAAACATGTTTTTTATTGTTTACTGTAAAATCTTTTTGCTGAGATGAGTCATACACGGTCATACATAATATGAGAGAGACAAATGTAAGTTAATGTTTTGGTTTTGTTAACATAAAGTTAACTTTCGTATAGTATTTTTATTACGTTAAACTTTTAAACTTGAATATTTGTTTTTTAAGATAAGTAACTAATTATCATTCAATAAACTTATCTTTACACGTTTTTTATAACCACGTGTCTTTGTTACAGACTGCATCTTATTGTTTCTTTGTTTTGATAAAGTAGAGTTTATCATCACGTTTTTTGGTATTTGTTTTTGATGATAGCAGATAGCAATCAGTCAGCTGTTAAAATATTGTGGCTTCTAGAACCATATAAGTAATATATCTGATATTTGAAGAGTATTAAAAATATTGACTTTGTTCTAATATCCTGATAGGCATTGCGTATGCTATTACGAGTGCGGTTCATTTATATCTAATTTACGCTTGAATCATCTAAATCTCGTAACAGTTATTGATATCATGTTGTTAGGTATCTACTATAGCTACTTCCGTTGTTCGCAAGATGGCTCCCGTTTATAGCTTTTATCGTATATGTATAAGTTAATATTATCTACGTATAAGGCATATAAACAGGTTCAGAGTCCTCGGTAACTCACTAGATGACTCATGTGCTGTTGTTGAACTGAGACCCGTGTTTATTTGCACTACCACTTACGTTAGCAAGGAAAAAAGTGTCGAATTTCAAAACATTTTTTTTATCGTATTAATGTAATATTGCCCGCAGTGGAGTAGTGTGGTGGAGCATGCTCTATACCCCCTCCGGTTAATCAAGGGGAGGCCTGTGCTCAGCAGTGGGACGTAGGCTGACAGGAGACAGACAGTGGGACATAGGAGACATAGGCTGTTTATGTAAATGTAATATTATGCCCCTATTTTTTAGCATTTATGGCATCGTTATATGAATAATAAGCTTTATATAGGTTGATACGTAATAAATAAGTAAGTATGCATAAAATATAACATAAGCTCACGACTACATCCCAATTGGGTTAGTCAGAGATGCAAGATGCATACAACTATCGCAAGATGAACTAAGTACCCACACCTCACCGAGCTTTCTGTTATACCAACGTGATAGAAAACGTAACAACGTAAAGAAGCATGTCAGCTTTTTATAGTGAGATTCCTAGGTATTCATCCAGTTTTATTGACTTAAAACGCCATACTTTTTAGTGTTCATGACAGAATTTAAATCGTAAAAGTACATTAAATATCTTACATACATACATAAAATCATGCCTATTTCCCATCGGGGCAAGCAGTGACTATAGAATTTCATTTGCTTCGATCCTGACACACTTCTCTTGCTTCTTCCACATTCGTCAATCGCTTCATACACGCACGCCGGTTCAGAGTAGATCGTATTAAACCTTTTCTAAGGACATCTCCAATAAACACATAAAAACACATGACATTAAATATCTTATAGGTGACTTTTTAAAGATCGTCATACAAAGCTTCAGTTAGTATTTAATTTACTTTCATAGTATTCTTCGATACACAAAGGATAATCCTATAATTGTATGTAATAAGTGCATAAATTAAGTCTAGGATTATGATTAATTGCCATTTATAAACTACTCCAGTTTATTACCTAGCGTATAGCATTTAAATACCTACAAATCAAATAGTGTCGAGATCATGACAGTTTTTTTTTATTAGGTTGGTAGCAATGATTCTAGAAGTGTTTTGTGAACTAAACTTATCCATCTTATGAATGTAAGTACAATATAAATCTTAGGCCTCATACGTATGTTTCAGGCGTGGCTGTGGAAGGCAATTTTGGAGCAGCAAATTCTACCGCACACTTTGCAGGAGAAGCCTCTGACAGGTAGAATCGCGGCTTGATGTTGTTTCATTCTTCGACTTGTCCGAGTGGCGCCCCAAAATTGATTACGAACGTGATTTTATTTATTGTACCTATTTAAAAGTAAATACATTTCTAGAAGTGGATGTCGGGTGACGGACACATACGGGCACATAGAAACACACACCTTCTCACACACACACACACACACACACACACACGCTTGTGTATTTTGAAGGCCCCTGTCAGTTTTTGCTTATCTTTTTTTTTTCCTTTAATATTTCTGGTCTTTTTTAATATATATTTTGGATTATATAATATATATTTCTCTTATATTTTGTAGCTACTTAACTTAGTAAAGTAAAGGTTTGGGGCCTGGTGACCCGTCACACATCACATCACTAATTATTATTTAAGAGCCATGCTCTTGTCGGTGTAGCATTCTCCTAACTCTCCATGCTACTGACCTGTGGTACAAGGGAAATCCTTTTACAAACACCAACTCCCTTAAAATAGGTACACCTGTATTGTATCACTATGTTAGCGTACTAAGAATTTTTTTGTTTTGTGCTTTAAGTGGAGAAATAAACCTTTTATTGTTATTTATTATTATTAATAGATTATAGAAAGGCAGCAAGGATAATTTCTAATTAGTTTGTAACAAATACCAAAGTAGCCACGTAACGCGAAACATGTGAGATCAGCTGTTATCGGCGAGGTAAGCGGCTGTTATCCGCTTGTTATCTTCTTATCTGATAACGTACGAGGTGTTCCCGACCACATTCATTAATTGGAACAACTACAATACGAAATATCTTAATATAACGTATGAAAACACAAGTACAATGTTTCAAGTATAGAATAAAGAGCTAAAGTTCATAAAATATTTTCCAAAACGACAAGTTCGATTTGCGATAATACGTAGTTACCTACCTACCAATAAAGTATATGTGCTTATATTATATTTTCTTTCTCAATGTTTTAATGTGAAATGACATCTGATGAAGTGTTGTTTTTGTTCTTTATACATCACAAATTACAGGTAATTGTCATTCTCACAATAGACAGGAAAAACATAGCGCGATGAGTATACTCGCACACCTACATACTTAATTTACCTTAGATTTTTTCTCGTAAATAAAGTTTCATTAATCAACTGTTACGTTAAGAATAGTTGTATTTATAATCTCATGTTTCCTGTATAAACTAGTGCAAATATTTCTTTGTGCCTGATTCATATTGACAGGCTCATATCAGGCATTATCTTAAGTATTTACGCTAACACGTATCAGTGAAGAATTGTGACATCTCAAAAGGATGTTTGCCCCTTATTTTTTATTGTAGTTTACTATGCAAATATAATATTTGAACATACCTGTAAGTTCAGTCCCGCAAGCGGCGCACGCAATCCTTACTACTTGAAACGCCGAAATTTTCGTTTCACTAGTGCGATCACGTTCGTAACTCTACTAATTGTACAGAAAATTGGTGTAAAAAAATAGAGTCAGATATGTAAAACATCAATCACAACGCACACGCCGAAATCACCGAAAGCGCGTAGATTCACTTTTTTCTTTGCAATTACACGAATTTTCAAAGAAAATGTGTGTGAGGTCGCGTGGCGGGAAATGTTCGACTGCGATCGTGGCGCCCCCGTGTGGCACGACCTACCGCAGCCCGCGACTTTGGATGAGTGCGCGCCGCGGCGCCGGCCCGCGCTTATAAGCCGGCGAGCCGCGCAGCCGCCGTGGGCCAGCCTGCGCCGCCCGCCTCCCGGCGCAACTTTCTTCAGCAAAGCTCGCACTCTTTCCCCGAACTCTGAAACTTTATTACTCACTCGCATCCACTAAAGTAGAAAATTCGGGGAATTCCAATAAGCCTGATATCTGCATCAAATTGTGGCCTTATTAAGCGCAACGAGAACTGTCAAACTTTCAGGTATATTTCGGAAAATTTGTGACTGCTATACGAAAAGTTAATTTGTTTCTTATTAGTGATTTAGTTTAGGTATAATTTTTCTTTTATTTATAATGGGTATCTATAATGATTTTACGGTTTGGAGAAATATAAAGTATATTCTCTGATTATTTTCCTCATTCATGGAATATCCATAAGTGAAACTGTAAGATTGATGAGAGTTATCACGTAGTCATCTTCCAGGAACGTCATGATACCTAGACAAATGGTAATACTCACATCCCATGTCCATGTGACAAAAGCCAAGTTTTAAATAAAATTAATACTAATATTTTATTATTACTAATATTTTATTTTCAATACAATGATTGCTACTTAAAGTAGGTACTTTTAATCATACCTATAATGATGTAATTGTTAGGTAAAATAATAATACTATATACTTACTTGAATTGGGCATTAAAAAGTTCCCGTTGTGATGCTGACCCATCACTTTCGCTTCTTCCACTTTCATCAAAGTCTTCATGCATACTCGCCGGTTTAGAATAAGTAAATACACTTGCTTGACCTTGCCTTTCTTTAAAACACAGTAAGATACATTATTATATAATAAGTACATTGACAAACCTTATAATAACAGTATTTTTATTAAATTTATAGTCATTTTCAGTGACGACAAAACAAAATACTTTTAAGAACTTGACAATAGCACTACTATGCACACTATCTTTAACATATTGCTTGTAAAGTCATAATTGACCCATAAATAATATGTGATTGTTAGGCTGCTAATAGTTTTCCTAAAGCTTTGAAATTACTATAGAAGATTCTCGTAAAAGACACAGGCAAAATATGTAGGAAATAGTCAATATATATTAACCCCCATTAAGTCATTACTGTTTCTTAGTATACTTTATGGAATATGACAAATTATAATAAGTAGATTTTTCCTATTGAAGTATTTTACATCCTTGTAAAATTTTCCTCGAAAAACTATTATAATTTATAATTATTTAATTTAGTATATTTTCACTAAAATGGAGGAAATATGAAAAACAATTCCCAATTTGTATATTTTATTTCCGAAATTTTATTAAATCAGTTCTATGCGTTTCAAAGTTTCGTCATACGTAGTTATATCATCTGAAAATCCCTTCGAAAAACATGGGAAAAATGAATTTTCCATACTCTATCACTGACATGTATTCCACACACGCGTTTCCCTGAAATGCCAATCTTTCCCACACTTCCTAATAATCATTTATCATCGAGTAGCAGCAATAACAACAAAGCAGTTGCGTTGACGACACATTGACCTTGTGGCCCTTTCCGAGTTGGCTGGTGCCAGCCCATTGTACTGCAGGTGCTATGACTAAAGGGGGGTTGGTGTTCGGGAGCTGATGAGGTCATCGCGCGGTCAAGGCCACCGCGTGACCCCACTGTCTGCTTCACATCGCTGCACTTGCACCACACACTATTGTATTAACATGACTCGTCCAGGGTTAGATTATGAATCTATAATGGCTGGCATATGACGAAGCGCCTGTAAGTTACGTTCGACGAAACGTTATTTGCGGTTGCATTTACCAAATAAAGGGAAATGTTATCATTATTTATCAAGCTATGCCTATGTACTTACTTAACTATAATTATTAATCATATGTCATGTATTACGTAGCTAGCACAAAAATATTATTTACAGGTAATGTCTCAGAACAAAAGATAAAGGGTAATGTATTCTCCAGATTAGTAAACATACATACATAAACTCGCGACTATTTCCAACCGGGGTAAGCAGAGACTATAGAATTCCATTTGCTTCGATCCTGACACACTTCTCTTATTTCCTCCGCATTCATCAATCGCTTCATACACGCACGCCGGTTCAGAGTAGATCGTACTAAACCTTTTCTAAGGAGATCTCCAATTTGGTCAATGTAAGTCCTTCTAGGTCTTCCTCTGCCAGCCCTACCATCAACATTCGCTTTAAATACCGCTTCCGCAATTCTATTTTCTCCAGATTAGTGTCTCTATAATGATGTTGAAACAATACAATAAAATGATGATAGCCAGTTGCTGGAGATGATCCTGAATCACTTTCCCACAACCAATATTGATCGATAACTTCTCGAGTATTTACTAACCAAGTTATTTGTTAAACATTATTAGAGAAGCATCTGAACTTGTTCTCGTTGATATAGGTATTTTCAATTAACCTTTCAACAGCTTCCATGAAATCGATGTTGAATTCAAACTCGATTACTGTAAAGAAATTTATCGGCAAAAATTTGGAGGTATTGAGTAATTCTTCGAACCTTTCGTGTCGGGGTGGCGCTGGGTGATGTAGAAGCGATTGACCCTGTAGGTGAAGGTCGGTGATTCAGTCCTCCCCATCGCACCCGTCCACTGAGCTTACTAATACTACGATTGTAATTGATAAACATCATTAAAGTTGAGTGCTTAGTCCTTGACATGAGTACCTAATTGTTATCTTTTGCCGTGTCGTTTTGTGTTCCAGGTGCATTCAAGACAAAGCGACATTAGCATGTAACTAGATAGTATAAATTTTGGAACTAATTCCTACAATATTAAAGTAAGATTGTAGAAATGTAGCAATATTAAAGAAATTGCTTCTATGCTATTCGTTCAGCTGCTTGTCTTCCCGGGCATGTCGTAAAAACCGACAGAGGGATTGTGTCCTCTAACATGACGGACTAATGTTATGGGCGATAGACTGATCCCTTATCACCATAAGGTTTATCATATCCAGCTTACGACATCGTATCAAAAGTGGCTGCAAGTCTTTGATTACTTGTGGCTCTACCCACCCCATTAGGGATTACGGACGTGAGTTCATATATGTATGTACGTATTAGAATAAGAATATAGAGGGGCTCATAATATTTTTATGTCTTTATTTCCCTTGTATTTTATTTTTTATTTGTCAGTGTCTACGACATTCACAATTGGAGATTCATCTCTTGTTTGTCCCAACACAACAAACACGTACTATAAACAAGAGGAGTCACATTCAGGCTGCGGTTTCAATAAAAAGGTGCTAATTGCAGTTCCTACATTGCTCAAACTAGTCGCGTGTACCTACACTCGCTATCTCGACTCTTGATTATAAGTACACCATCTTGATACCACCTTACACCATAAAATGTTGCAACACCATAATAGACATAATTGTCCCATAATTAATCGCACTATATCTTCAATAAATATCATCAATTAATCGATCCTCGCGCCAGATAATAGAAACACATCATTTCTTTACGTAATCAAATACATAGGTACTTACCTACGTTAATTACCATCGTAAATTTTGTTGTTAACATTTTACAAGTCAAGATTTATAATTATGGTCTGTGTCTTTTTATCTTGTTAATTTTTTCGCTTCTATATAAGTATATAACCTTAATAAAAACAAAATAGTAATAACAGTATTTGAAACTTAAACCATCCAGTCAGAATACATTCTTATTTGGTGTTCTTCTTCTTATGGTGTGGATTATGAGGTGGAATACCAGCCTCATCAACCCTGGTGTCAGGATTATTATTGACGACTACATGCTTACATCAGTAAATAGTAACCGGGACCAACGGCTAACGTGCCTTCCGAAGGATCATCTTACTTTCGGACAATCAGGCGATCAGCCTGTAATGTCCTAACCAAACTAGGGATCACATAGTGATTTTTGTGATATGGCCCCACCGGGATACGAACCTGGGGCGTCCGGATCGTGAGTCCAACGCCCAACCACTGGACCACGGAGGCTAAAATGCATTCAAATAGACTCTTCAGGTTTCAATCAAAAAATAAAAAGGGAAATTAATAAGCCGTGAAACTAAAGCAAGAAACTGCATTACAATTTAATAAAGCGATGTACAAAGAATTCCGAAACATCGCAATAATTTAATTGACCTTCCGGAATTCCGGAACAAATCCGTTCTTCGATCTGTGCATGGCGACACTTGCAATGCCCGTCACCTCAACGACCCGAGCATTTGCTCTTAAGTAAATATTGCCTATTTGTAGAAGGGGAAATAAGCTATTCATTGCGCAGGTAAAGTACTTAACACCAATTTCTTTCTGTGCCGTTAAGATTCTTATTCATTCTCTAGTGTAACTTGTATATGTTACACTAGAGAATGAATAAGAATTTTTGGTCTTTTTCTATCATGTGGTTTCAGAGGTGGTTTACGTCAGGGTTATTGGGCCGCTAAAGGACCCTGTTGTAACGACTACTAACTTACATCAGTGAGTACACCGGGACCAACGGCTTAACGTGCCTTCAATGTCCTAACCAAACTAGGGATCACAAAGTGATTTTTGTGATATGTCCCCACCGGAATTCGAACCCGGGACCTCCGGATCGTGAACCTAATAAAATAATAAAACCAGACCTGCCAAATTTTCAGGTTAGGTAAGCCGACCCCGTGAAGAATGGGATATCACTAGGGAGATGATGAAGAAATAATAAAGAACTTAATGCAGGCAAAACATGTAAAAGTTACTGGGAACATTTTAAAAAATAACATTTGCTCTTGGCAGACATTTCCACAAACTTCCATAAAAACAAAAAGCTTTGCCTCAAAAGTGAAAAACAAGTTCTGCATTTAAGTGACCAAAACAATGGATATTAGGGTCTAAGCACTGTGTTTAGGTCGACAGACGAGGTGGAGCAAAAAATGCTGTCGAATTCCTGCACGAACGGAGGTGTTTCAACTCCGGCGCAACCTGCTATCGACCTCGCTTAGTCTTACTATCTCCACGTGGTTTATAATAAGCTATTTAGAAAAAACTACTCACACGAATAAAGATATGTAAGAAATCCTTGAGTAAAATAGGTACTTGTAGTAAACAAATGTTCCAAACAAAGGGTTATTTATCCCTAAATTATACGATTGAAGAATAAAAAGATTATTTTCGTATTGATCAAAAATGTTCACGTTTCGCAAACAACATTCCAGCAGTTTTTCAAATGTGAGTAAGCGTACTCAGGCCAATGTTTTATAGTGAGTGAGAGAATTTGTGATTCGGATGTGAAGTTACGACGGCAGTACAAACGGCGCCCGCGCATGCGCGCTGGTGAATTCAAATCGTCGCGTGCAGCGAACACAATGCAATAAATATTTAAAACAACTATTACGTCGGTCGTAAATCTAAAAGGTCTTGAAAATAACTTACGCATTTTTACAATTTCTAATATATACATTCCTATATCTTCGAAAAAAATTTTCTTTTAATTCAAAATTCAAAATTCAAATTCAAAATTCAAAAATATCTTTATTCAGTAGGTAACATAGTTACACTTTGAATCGTCAATTTTACATAACGAACGTCTCATCCGCCTAAAACTACTGCAGCTTCTCACAACCTGTATAGCCGGGGAAAAGAAGCTGCAAGAAAAACCTCGGCACAGGGCCCTAGACGTTCTTTAAAAAAATAAAAATAAACATAAAACATAAAATATTGGTATACAATTGAGTAATTTAGCTGCCTAATATCAGTTCTCAGACAGTTAATCCCATGCATTCATATCTTCTAAATAATCACTAACTTTATAATAACCTTTTTTGTAAAGTTTTTGTTTAACTACTGTCTTAAAACAGTTGAAAGGCAAATTCTGAATGTCAATGGGAATCTTATTGTAAAAACGTATACATTGCCCCTTAAAAGATTTAGTAATCTTATGTAATCGACTGACTTGTAAAGCAAGTTTATTTTTGTTCCTGGTATTAACAATGTGCCGATCGCTATTTTTTGCAAATAATCCTATATGTTTTTTTACATATATTAAGTTTTCAAAGATATATTGTGATGCCAAAGTTAAAATATTAATTTCTTTAAATTTATTTCTAAGTGACATCTTGGGTCCCAATTTGTAAATCGCCCGAATGGCTCGCTTTTGCAGAACAAAAATGCTGTTCATATCTGCAGCATGACCCCACAGCAAGATGCCGTACGACATTAGACTGTGGAAGTAGGCAAAATAAACTAATCGCGCGGTTTCTACATCGGTTATTAAACGAATTTTTTTGACCGCGAATGCTGCTGAGCTGAGCCTTTTGGACAACTTATCAATATGAGGACTCCATTGCAACTTAGCGTCCAAAGTAATTCCCAAAAATACAGCAGTATCCGTGAGGTCCAATTCCTTATTTTTTACAATAATAGAATCGAGGGGCCTACTAACATTCGATAACGTAAAATAAACATATTTTGTTTTATTTTCATTAAGTAGCAGGTTGTTTACAGTAAACCAATCCACTACCTCTGAAATGGCGTTGTTTACATCGTCAAAGGAATCTTGTCGTCTCTTTACTTTAAAAAGTAAGGAGGTATCATCTGCAAACAGCACCACCTCATGTTTTACAAGACTAGGTAGGTCGTTTATGTAAACTAGGAATAGAAATGGACCTAGAATTGAGCCCTGCGGGACGCCTATAGTCACGTTAGATCCACACGATCTGGAGCCATGCACATCAACCCTCTGAACGCGGCCACTAAGGTATGACTCCAAAAGAGCGTAATATTTGCAAGTAGATATGATTTTACATCAGCAATATCATAAATAATATACAAGTAACCTACATCATTAAAAAAAAACTAACACGAGCTGCGCTTTTTGTTATATTCGGTTATAGGTAGGTTCGAGTAGAACACACGTCACGGAAGAAATTCCGCGGATATCAATAGAACTAAGTGACAAAGACAAGAAAAAAAGTCATAACAATTTTATGCAGTTCATGCGACGCCAAGGTCGCGGCCGCGGATTTTCTTTTCTGGCCCGGACTCTAATGGTCATTAGATCGCCGCCGTGTAAAAAAAACTGGCGTAGGAGTATTACTGACTATCTATATGGGCAATCAATAGCCTCCGTGATCCAGAGGTTGAGCGTTAAGATCACCATCCGGAGGTCCCGGGTTCGAATACCGGTGGGGACATATCACAAAAAATACTTTGTGATCCCTAGTTTAGTTAGGACATTACAGGCTGATCACCTGATTGATATGGTAACTGATAAAACATATAGTTGACAACCTAGCGTGGTAAACTAGAATGACGTACTAACCTTCTACTATTTTACTTTGTTTAACTAAACACATGCTAATATGTAAAAGCCCCCAGCCAATTAATGTAATAATTATGCAAATAAAGAAACAAGTTGTCTTCCATACTGGCGTTAATAATTTGAATATGCTTCCGGAAATTCCTCAGTGATTCATAAAGACGAGTAGGTTGGGTTCCTAATATGTAATTTAATATACCGTGATGTGCACACAGTACCTAATTGATGAGCTGCTAATGATGATACTAGCTTGTGTCTGCGAATTCGCTTGGATTTACTACAACACTAGTGAAAACCTCGATGATACTGATGTTACTATTTGAAAACCTACTTTCTCTCTATAAATTTCTATTTTGTGCCCGAAAGGGTCTGAGATGTGAAACTCATACGTAACTCACCAACATACACCATGGTAGTAGGTATCATCATCATCATCAGCCGTACGACGCCCACTGCTGGGCATAGGCCTCCCCCAAGGATCTCCACGAGGATCGGTCCCGCGCTACCCGCATCCAACGGCTTCCCGCGACCTTCACCAAATCGTCGGTCCACCTTGTAGCGGGCCTACCCACTGAGCGTCGTCCGACACGTGGTCGCCATTCCAGAACCCTTCCGCCCCAGCGGCCATCGGTTCTCCTCGCTATGTGTCCTGCCCACTGCCACTTCAGCTTTGCAATTCTCCGTAGTAGGTATGCAATAAAAAAAATGAATATTGAATTTATGTTACGAAATCAACTAATGATAAGTACTTAGCTACCAGTGACCGCGTTTTCTCAGGCC
Source organism: Pectinophora gossypiella (assembly GCF_024362695.1). Taxonomy (NCBI): domain Eukaryota; kingdom Metazoa; phylum Arthropoda; class Insecta; order Lepidoptera; family Gelechiidae; genus Pectinophora; species Pectinophora gossypiella. The sequence goes on from NC_065406.1 coordinate 8,160,706, forward strand.
AACTCAATTCGTATCATTTTCTATTAATATTAGAGTTCGAACATTTTTTAATCAATTTAATTCGGTAATTCTACTAGACTGATTACGAAAGCGGTTGCTTTTTATTCTGACACGAACTCTATCATTTGAACAATACAAACAGCGGGAAAAGAAATACTGTGTACGGTTTAATCAATCATAGCTTTTGGTACGTAAAGCAAAATACCATGGCATAGACAGGCCAGCATACACTAGTGTCAGCCCTAGCAAAACGTTTAGGTGGTGCGGGACCTCAAAGTGGCACCCCCTCAGCCCCTCAAAATATAATATTTTTCTATTAGTTTACCGCCACCGAAATTTACCTAAAGTAAGTAGATCAGTCTTGGTTGATTTTGGCGCCTATCTACAGTATTTATCAAAATACAACTTTGCACACTACACGTACAGATAGACACTTTATTCTTATTTATTAGTTTAGATTAATTAGATTTATGGTATGGATCAGTTGCAACACGTGGTGCCAACACGTGGTGGTATACTTTTCAAAATTTTCCTCCTCGGTACACGTTCATATAAAATTGTTTTCTGAGAAGAGTTGTTGCGTGTGTACTACGTTTCCGGTCATCAGTGTTTCCATTGTACGCCTTATTGATTTAGCATATTCCGCATAAATGTTTATTGATCGCAGGTACGACCCTGTACCTGCTTCTGTGTCCCTTTGTAATTGTGAAACGGCACATAGAGCAAAAATTAATAAATAAATGTCGCCGTGAATCATTTAGTCAGAGTAAAGAAGTACTATAGAATGGTGAGCAAAATAAAAATTGCATTAAAAATCACCTACTTACGCACCTAGTTACGTACGAAATCTATTTTCTTATCTAACCCACTCCCTCTACCGCAGGCCACAGAACTCTTAAGTGCTTACTAACTTTAAATGTAAAGCAACAGCTACCCATAGATCTATGTCATTACTCATTTTTATAACTACTTATACCTTCACATTGACAATCAATCACTATTGGTAAATGAGGCAATATTTTCTTAAGAATACACATAGTCGAAAACCTAATGTGACTTATCGAAACCCAATACATCAATCAGTACACGTCGATAGAGGCTTGAACAATGCACTGCCTCCACATGATGCACAGTTTATGGAAATCTAAATGTTTTCAGTGTGAAACAAAAAAATCTGGCCTCGAAACCTCAACAATGGGATATTTTGTGTTGTTTGTGTGTGACTGAAACAAAGGCGGTGTACTTATTACGCTTTGGGGCTTAACTGTAAATTTTGTAACAGTTGTGTTACATAAAGCTGTGAATAATACTCGGCCGAGTCACTGCAATTCCGTTAGATACTAACATTTGGGACAACACTGGCTCACTAGATAAACTAGGTACATAAATCTATGCGGTATTGAGATTGAGGTCCGTCATTAACTATGTTTTCCGCTCCATCAATCTGTAGCGATACTAATAGAATGACGTATTTTGACGTAACTTATTGCAGGCTGACTCGGATGGCATCCTCTACTTTGCCGGACAAATGGGGAGGTTGTCGGGTCGCCTATCCGTTACCAATTCGCTCCGATATAAATGGTTGATCCTTCATCACTAGCTCACCAGAGCCTACGGGTAGGTAATGTTCACATTTGAAATATCGACAATAAGGAACGTAATATCCATTTTGTTACATTCTTAGTTAAGCCACATACTCCAGTAGGTATATACTGTAAAAACACAATGAAAATCGATTAACCTTTGTTCACATTAAAAAATGTTTTTTTTTTTATTGTTCACATACTAAGAAATAAGCTTACAATAGAAAGAGTGAGCTGGATTAATGCTTCAAATTTTTCTATGAATCCAATCTATCAGTGAATGTGCATCAGTTCGATACGCAAAAAAACGCCCTTACACTTCCATAAACATGATGAATCATTTGACCACATTGTCGTCAATGCTTAGCAAATTATATTGAAGTTCAATTTCTCGAATATAAATAGTAATGTTAGGAAAACCCACATGGCACAATTTTGTTCAATCGAACAACGTGCCGCAGGCGTTAATAGTACGGACCACTTTTCTCAAAACTTATTATGAATCATAAAGCTCTCATTGACAAGCATCTGACGCCCATAGTTTGGTTTAATGTTAGATAAATACTTAATAAAAAATATACGTGATCATGATATTCGGTCATCCAACTCCGTGCACTCTCCGGAGCGTAGGGTGTTTAGGTAGGGACCTAAACACTAAAAAAGAATGATTATTAAAAAGATTTTATACAAAATTATGGTTGACTGTAGAGTATATTATTATTATTTCAACAATACTTTCAGGGCTATGTCCTTTTCACTGACACTGTTGGCTCAATCATTATAGACGGCGATATCCGGCTCACCACCTATCCACCACGTTGGTCTAACAGAAAGCTCGGTGAAGGGTGGATACTTAATTCACCTTGTTATGGATGTACCTCTGACTACCACAATTGGGATATGGTAGTGAGCTTGTGTTATGTTATGTACTAACGTGAGCAAATGAATTGAACCTGTTCTAATTGAATCAGACACGACATATCAAACCTGTCCCATTTCAATTACTATCATAAATTAGAACACAGTGACTCATAACTGAAACAAACCAATTCTCAAACCCTCTTAAAGTGGTCCGAGTAAGATTACGACAATATCCTATGACCATACAATTGATGACGCAGCGTTTAGGAGAACCAATAAAATGGGGTCGAGGGGACTCCTGGAAGTATTTCGGCCTGGTTGACCACTAGCAAATTTATGTGCACTGTCATCATCAGAATATTCCGTGCCTGGACTTAGACCTCCCTTGTTTCCAACAATACTTAATTTTGTTGTATACCTATGTATGTTATAGTTTTAACTCTTATGTTTTCTAAGAAGATTTATGGCTGTTTTAATTTAGAAGTTAATTTCTGTTTAAGTTTTATACATATTTAATTATATATAAATATATATACACTTAGATATATAAGTTTGTTGTTGTAATTACGAATGTTGTGTGTACCTGTAATTGGAGCACATATACAAAAACTAATTTAAGACTTGTATTTTATAACTTTACAATATGTGTACTGTTGGTATACCTATCTAAATAAATAAATACAAATAAATAAATAGACCTCTTTTTATCAACCCTAAAGCTTCAGCGTACTCTGTGAGTAAGTGGAGATTCTGAATAGCACTTCTGGTCAAGGCAAAGTTGTCAAGCCATTGGAGAGCATTCTAATTAAGTAAGTAATATTTTTAAGCCCGTTCAGTTTAAAATAACATACAAGTATTGAAGAGAGTTGAAAAGAAAGAAGGAAGCTTGCACACGGATAAATCCTATTTTTTATGTACAAAATATAACGTGTTTTTTTTTCTATAACCTGTATGGGATACCCTGCTGAACAAAGGCCTCCTCTTCTTCAAAGGCTACCTCTTCTACAGTTCCTTATCCACGCAGATGTCTTGCCATTCCCGTTCAAAGACATCCAGATTGTCTTTTCATCTTCAGTCTGCTGTGACATCCATCTGTAGGCACCCATTATGTGAGCGCTTTAACCCACCTATTCGGGTGCATTCAGCCAGCCCAAACCTAGTAGTTGCGGCTTCCGAATAAATCCCGCTTAGAGACGGTACTGAAAAGAACGGACGTAGATTCAAACATGTTAAATTGACCTTCAACTAATTTATCTATGATAATTACGTTGAATAAATGATTCTGATAGTATCGGCGTCCGAAGGACGTAATTAATATACGATCCCAACGACCCGACTATTTCCTTCATTCAGCGCTTATCGCTATCAACCCACTAGAGTCGATTAATTCTTTCCAATATTATCCTCTCAAACGACTCCCTGAGCCGAGACTCGCGACCAACTGGGCACCCTCAGGCTTGCTGTCCGGGTAATTTTGTACCGGATGAGAGCCCTCAGCGCTGTCCGGCTAAGTACGAGTAGTTAATGCCATTTGCGGCAAATCTACAATAAGTCACGTCATAAAAGGCGGGCCTAAAGTATACTAAGAACTACGAACAAGTAAAAGTAATTATATATATTTTCATCAAATTAAGTTTATTAGTTTTTGTTTTGTTTTTGTTAAGAGACAAGTACTTAGACAAAATATTTACGACCACTATGAACAATTCCCAATTAATAATTCAGGTACTTACTACAATTTAATTGGGAACAAACAGGAAAATATGTCGATGTTTACTAAAGTAACGGAAGACAACTATTCATTACAATGACTATGTGTTTCTATTACGGTGCCTTTGGACGTCAATGCGAAAGAAAAACTCTAAAATTCAAGTACCTACAGTGATTCAGTATAATAATTATGGTATAGCTGTGCTTATGAGTCATGATCTAACCCAGTTTGCGGCCATATGTTGACCAACACTCATAAGGCACTTGAATTGTAACGCCTTTATTTTCAAATTAACGATTCGACGTACCCTGCATCAGTCAGCTCCGATTTGACCTTTTTTTAAGTACTTAATACTTCAATGAGGTCATCGTACGCCATACACATGGTCTCATGGTAAATCCTAAGATGAACCAGGTGCCTGCCGGTAAACGTCCGAACGGGGTTAATGGTTTACTTATATGTGCCATTTATATTTTAAATGTTGTCATTTTACAAAGATTACAGTTGAACATTAATTAAAACTATATAATACATATCTTCGGGCGCATCAGAGTCGTGCCGACTAGGAGTCGAAGTGGTCGCCATGGCCGAAATCGATCGGAGATCATCGTCATATATTTTAGAAAAGCTACATTTATAACGGACATTGAGAATGCTATCCTGTATCACGATACTTAGCCTCAGGGTTGAGCCTATCTAGAGATATATATTGATTCTTTTTACGATGTATTTATAAAGCAAATTAGAAAGTAATAATATTGCTATGTTTAAGTTCCATGTAAAGGGACGAGATTATTGCCATTAACCGGGCTGGAATCCTGGAAACCACGTGATAGGAATATCATTATTTTTTAATTTGCTTTATAAATACATCGTAATAAGATACCTTTACGATGTCAAATATCACTAGCTAGGCCCAACGCTGAGGCTAATCGTGATACAGGATACCATTCTTAATGTCCGTTATAAATGTAGCATTTCTAAAATATATATTACAGTTTTAATTAATGTTCAACTGTAATCTTTTTAAAATGACAACATTTAAAATATAAATGGCACATTTAAGTAAACCATTAACGCCGATAATTGCGTAAATCTATATTATTATAGTTTAACGATACTCGTGTCACTATCGTGTGAAATTTTTAGATTGTTCAAATTATTGACTTCTACTTGCGTCACTAAATAGTTACAGCATACCTACTCTTCAAGTAGAATACAGAGTGTTAGTGACATCGTAAAGAAAAGTAAAATGCAAAACTTTATGACCGGAAATCTCAACTTACAATAAACAGAGAGAGTGAATCATCCCAACTGTTAATCGATTAACACCAAGTTGTGCCGTTAGCTCGACTCACGGATTATGGGTCCAGGCAATGCTTGATTGACAACGATTATACTTAGAATTTAGAACGATATTAACTCAGAATAATGAGCTTGAAACATTCCTCTCAATATTCGTTATGATGTCACTTACACCCCATACAAGTACATATGGGCGTTAGTGACACCGTAACGAATACTGAGGGGGATGATTCAGACCATGATTCTGAGTTGATATCAAGCTGAATTTGCTGTGGGAAAATTCATGAATATTTTTGTGTTCTTTTTTTAATTTTTTTCAGTTCCATACTTTTGCGACAGAAAATTCCACTTGTTTCTTGTTGAGGTATGTATGATGATCAACTCTTCTTATTAACTTGTTATATATTTTACTGGCATACTTGCAAGAAATAATATTTAATTTAAGAGGCAATAATATTACAATAAATAGCATCATGTGTAGAATATCTGTTTACATTAAATAGGTATGATGACTTAGGTACCTGCAGCTGGACTACCGCCAAGGTCTGGATCCAATAGGCACGGGTCCAACATTTCCTGGTACAGTGACTGCATAACCTTCACGTGATCGTGGGACCCACTGCCATAGTACAGGCAGTACGCTAACATAAGTATACAGACAGCCCTAACAACATAAACACTTTTGTTAGGACTCTCATCCCTCATTCAGCGCTTATCGCTATCGACCCGCTAGGGTCGATTAATTCTTTCAAAAATTCTTCAATCAATCAATCAATAATACTTTATGGCACAACGACATACCTCAGACGACGCCCTGAGCCGAGGTTCGCGCCCAACTGGGCGCCCTCAGGCCTGTTATATTAAATTTTGTACAAGGTGAGAGCCCTCAGCGCTCCCCATTTGTTCGGCCAAGTAGTTAATGCCATTTACGGTAAATCTACAATAAGTCTTATTGTAAAGTTATCGTAGGTTTCCCTCGGATGGAATTAACTAAGTAGTTAATGCAGGTAAGTAAAAAAAACACATAACAATACATAGAATCCGTAGTTTTGTTTCAAAAAGCGAGCATTTCAAAGAAATGGCGAATTTATATAGTGATTCAACTAACTATTTGCACTTTAGCCAGAACCGTGTTTAAATATTAAACATTTAAAAGTAAAATCATGTATCTACCTACTTAATCATTTAAAATCAATGGAATTAACGGGTCAGTGACACGCAATCGAGGTACCGCCTTTATGTTCTTCCTAAAAACGAAGATAATAGGCGTCTCTAAGTACGAGTACCTTACCTACAGGGGTAAAAAGATACAGTACCCTGACATCAAGGTTGCTGAGGTTAGTAATCCGCCTGATAATATACAATCCGCTTGTAATATACAATTACCTAACTTCGATAAGTATCACGTAAAATAAACAGCCTACATACGTCCCACTGCTGTGCACACGCCTCCTCTCAATCAATCGGAGGCGATATGAAGCATACTCCACCACGCTGCTCCACTGCGGGTTGGTGGTGTTTTTACGGCTAATAGCCGGGTCAAACCCGCAAAGTCCTTACAAAACAAATTTCACAACGTGATTTCCACAATTTCCCCATTGGGAATCGAACCCGGTGTTCTAGATCGTGAGCCTAACGCTCTAACCACTAGACCATAAAGGCTGTTCGATTTGGATAAGGTTTTTACATAATGACTCATCGCACTTCCTAAAATATCTCAAACTGGTATACTTAAAAGTTAATATAGCATTATTATTGTAAATCGAAAATGAGATAATGAACGCTGAAGTCACAAAATCAGTTTAATCTCTCAAAGGTAAATCCGTGACGGAATTAAATGGTTTCTCAGTAAAATCACCATTTTTCTGCTAATAACATTAATTGATGATGATGGCGACTATATGATATACTATATCATACAGATTTTATCGTCTATGACGTGTTCGTCATATCTGAGTAGTTAGACAGTGTTATTGATTTGACCTTATATGTAGGTAAATCAGGTTTATTCGTTTGACATTGCTTATGTTATACCACATCCCGGACACTTTATGTCTCCGGCCAAGTCACATCAAAAAAAGGACACATCATACAAAATACTTCGCCTCACAACCCACACGATAGACGAAGAATAAGTACCATGGTCATATATGTCTTTAGCTTGAAAGCTTATAAAAATATATGTCTTCAATGGGCTCTGCAGTTTCTTCAGCCCAACTTTGTCGTAATTTAGAACCGCATGAGAATCCTCAGCGCTCTACATTTGTCCGGCCAAATAGTGAATGCCTTATACGGCAAACTATAATCACCAATTATTGTTGTACTGCGTTTCAGAAGTGAGACTTGTGTGGATAAATGTTTTAATCTTCATGTACATTGGCTACTCGTTTCCATTTCAACTCTAGTTTCTGATATTTTCCTGTAGTTTTATTACAGATACATTGTTATTCACGTCTTGACTAAGACCTCACACAAGTAAGTACGTAGAAAAACAATTTACAATCATCACTACACTTCACCGCAAAATTACTTTCCGGAGTGCAGTCGAAACGCATCCCAACGTTTTCCACGAAACCTCGGTCAACGTCCGCTGCAGGTCACAGACTATACGTCATCCCTTTTTTGACGTGATTTATTGTAAATTTGCCGCAGATATGGTACAAAATTTAAGACAACAGGCCTGAGGGTGCCCAGTTAGGCGCGAACCTCGGCTCAGGGCGTCGGCTTAGAGAAAGAATATTTGAAAGAATTAATCGACCCTAGTCGGTCGAAAAGAGAAGAAAGAAAGGAAGAAGGAAGGAAGAAAAGGAAGGAAGGGGGAAAAGAGAAAGGGGTAGACCTAGGAGAAGTCTGAATACGGTCCTGAAACAGGCGTATCCGTTTTACCTACATGTTTAATAAAATCCAAAACAATGCTATAATAATTGGCACCCTCAACGTGTACATATCCGTTCCAGGGTAGATACAGAAAGATAAGGACTGAGTTTATGTATATGTGTAGATTGGAACATAATTTGTCGACAAAAATCTGTCATTCATTATACACAAATCAATCCGCACTGAAACAGCATGGTGGAGTATAATCCATACCCCCTCCAGTACGTAAATATATACAACACGTAAATTTGTTAAAATTGAGGGCGTTTATAGAATATAAATTGAGTATTATTTTTAATTACCAACATTTGTCAAAAGGTATTTAATTTGTTACTTTACCTTAAAACTACTTCCTCCTCCGCAATGTGAATAGTGAAGGCCTGGATTGTAGGGCCTTGAAGGCTAGAGTGATTATTAGGTAAGTGTTACATGAAATCTTTAAAACTTATGTTTCAAAATTAGAAAACATAGCAAAGTACTCTCTAAACTCTTATCAATCACTCACGAACTGAAGGATATTTAGAGCAAACTCTATCCAAAAAATGAACTCACTAAGTACAAAATAATATTTACAGAAATACTTTTAAGCTCTTAACCATAACTTTCTGAAGGTGTAGGTAGGCCTGGTATCCTAAAACACATGGTATCCTAGTGTAGGTTCCAGCCTCTACAAATATTACCATGTAAGTATTTTAGTAGAAAAATTAAATTTTTACTTACTTAGGTACTTACTGACTTCACTGGGTTCATCAAATGTCGTATTAATTTATAGACGGAGCGAATATTGCCCGTAGTTTAGTGAGTTCTTATACATTATGTGAGTTAGTAGGTATATAAGATCTTTCGGATAAATAGTAGGTATATTATATTTTTACATATGTTTTCTTATACATAAAAGAGACGGGTGAAGCAAGCAAGTCCTCTCACCTGCAGGAAGCAAGAAACACACAAGTTTTTCAACTTGGTCATCGCTGTAAAAAAATATCCTTTACCTAAAATAGAACTCTGTCAACGGAGTGTAGTGCCCGGAGGAGGAAGCGGCTTGTGCGCAGCATCTCAGATGCGCGCGCTAATTCCGTGCGCCCGCGCAGAATAGTTAATGACCGTCCAGCTAGTACTCACTCCCATCAGTATTCACAGACCATTGCCCACTCCCGCTAGCATATCGCTAAAAATACGAGATACCACAAGGGCACCTCATGGTCATCGCGACCTCACCTTAATCACATAAAAATTTCAATTGATTGTTAGTTCCTGCTATAACAACATTTTATCATGAAACTACAAAACGGCACGAAATTGTCATGTTCTAACTTATGTTCATGTATGGGTGAGGCCCCACTTTGTAGTAGACGATAAACACGATTAAGTTGTAAAACATTTCCTTCATTCTTATTGAAACCATGGGTCCAAAATATGGTCGCACTTGCAGTCCACAATTATTATCTACAGTACTTTAAAATAAAACAAAATTATCCACATTTACGAATTTATTAAAATCTCTACATATGAGTTCTACATGTTTTTATTGTTTGCAATTAGGAAGACTTTTAATTTTATTAATAATTATTTACTTTTCAAAATAATCATACCTATATTTCAAGTTTTAAGTATGTCAATTTAATGATCTGCATCGATCTGTTCCGATAATAAGTTTCAACCGTCTTTAATTACGGATGAAACGCATAAACCCGAATACAGATATTTTAATCAACGTTTATTGTCCTTTGATGTTCAGTCAATGCGGAAAATCGACGACTATAGTGTCCATTTACATCTTTACATCTTCTTTATAGACTAATGAACATGTATAACTTGTCATGGAAGACATTCAAACTGAAATGAAAACATTCAGTACCGAACGTGGTTTTGGAAGTAACGTTGGTAAGTATCCGCGTACTTAATTAAAACACATAATACCGGGTTCAACAATATGGGCTAAATAGAAAAACAATGGAATTACTTATTATCTTATTGATGATCCGATATTTGAGTAAAACTGTCGGGAAAAACGTACATCAAGCCAAAATCAAGCTCAAGTTCATCAAGCGTTTCACGTAGCTTTTCTGAAATATGTCTATTGACGCCAAATTTATAAATATTTTATAAATCTAGCGTCTACTCCACCAAGAACATCTTGTCTAAAGGTCCTGGGTTGCATTGTTCTTGATAACCCGCATTATGTCTATCGGTCATTCATATCACGTTCTAATAGACAAGTTACTGAAGCCAGGTACCATCGTATACCGGTAAAGCGTACCCACCTTATGTTTACGGTTCATTCAAAGTTCTTTATATATAAAAAATGTTCAACTAAACTCATGCATCTATTTGCTCTCTTTAATATTATATGATGTGTTCTTCAAGGACAGGATAAACTACTGAAGCCAGGTATATCAATGAAACCTCGCTGGAAGACATCGATGTCGGTATTATCGCGTATGCGCTCGGCAAGGGCCTTCTCTTGAGCTAGCGGATGCCAGGCGCCCAGCGTGCACGCAGCGTCGTCGCGCGCGCTGTGGTAGTGACAGCGTCGCGTCGCACGCGCAGACGGCACGTACTCGAACACGCGCACGCGGCGGCAACGGTGCAGCGAGAACCACACGCCTGAACATGTAACTCATGTTGTAGAAATGGCAAAATAATTATCGAAGCATTGTTAATTGAATTTCATTGTTGAAATGTTACAAATTAAAGTTCTAGTACATAGACTACGTAATACAAAATGTCTTTACTTTTTTAACATATCGAACTACTAGAATAGTTATTTTTTAATCATTCAGAAAGATTATAAAGTAACATTCTGTGTGTAGATATTGGAATTTAGCTTTTTATTCAAGAAAACAAAAACAACGCGGTGAGGAGTAAATTTTAAAATGCCGAATTCCGAATAATATAGTTATAAATGTAAGGTGGACTTACCTATAAAACCTGAAGAAGGAGGGTTCCGGCGCAACCTGTAAGGAGAGGAGTCTTGCAGCACAGACCACAGCCCCCATAACACTTGAGGTGACAATAAATGGACGTCTGCATCAGTTCTGTCTTGTAGCAATCTGAAAATTCGCATAATGGTTTTAGTCACTGAAACGACAACAAACCTAGATAGATATTAAGTAAGTACGTGAAATATGTAAGTATTGTTAAGTTTAAGAATGTTTACTGGAATTAGTTTTGTATTTGTCAACTATTGTTATGTCATTATTTATCTTTATTAATCAATAAACGTTTGTAAGTAAGTATAGAATATAAATAAATAAATATTAACCCTCTTAGATTTACAATTTAAATATAATAATAAAGTACTGCATAAAAACCGTGATGGAAAACTCCACTTGATATTAACTCAGAATAATAATTTGAATCATCCCCCTCAGTATTCGTTACGATGTCACTTACACCCCGTGCAAGTACCAGTAGCCGTATGGTTGTAAAAGACACCGTAACGAATACTGAGGGGGATGATTCAGACCATGACTCTGTTGATAACGAGTGAAATTTTCTGTCGGAAATTTCATGAAAATTTTAGTGTTATTTGAATTATTTTCAGTTCCATAGTTTTGCAACGAAAAATTCCGCTTGATGTAAACCCAGAATCATGGTCTAAATCATCCTTCAAAGTTTTAACAACGATGTTACTAGCAACTGTGAATCTCTTACTTCTTATACACGGGAAAGAGAGGGAAGTCCGGATGGTTGTACCACTCTTCCAGAGTAGAGGAGTAGTTAGCAGGGTCCCATATTAGTAGAGATGTATCTTTATACAGCGGATCCTCTAAGAAATGGAATTCGGGTTTCGTTACAACCTGCAATAATATAGAGATACCAAATTAAAATGTTTTGTAAGTATATTAGTAAGTCTACGAGTCTTATTTTATGTACCTTAATATACGATCCCGACTACACGATAACTCTAGCCATAGAGGCGGCCAATCAGCTCGCGACACCAAACACTTCAGGACTCCGATTTGTCCAGCCAAGTAGTTAATGCCATCTACGGCAAATTACAATAAGTCACGTCAAAAAAAAATATGTTCATTAAATAGGATCTATCAATCAATCAATCGAAGGGATTTTTTTTGCTAGAGTGTAAGTACTTATTTTTCCTTGGCCACTGCGTGGTATTCCGCTCTATTTCGCTGGATTACATACTTCTTTTCTACAGTGCCTTTGTAACCGTTAGCCTCGGCGCAAACAAGCCACATACCTTAACCACTGGTGGCTGTCGCGAGCTACCGCCACATTTATAACAGTAACAGTAGAAGCGAGTGATAACCACTTATAATAAGGGACTTTCCAATCGGTGTTCCCCAAAACACGATAGGTGGCGTTGTTAAGTTTTTTCTTCGTTTAAACTTCTAATTTCATGGATAACATTCTAATTTAATGGATAACAGATATATGCATCTTTTATCTTTGTTTTTGGGTAAAAATGATGACCCTTTTTATTACACCAAGGTACAATAACAACTTCCACTCATTATTATTCTAGTCAAGATAAATAGAAGCCACATCATTCTATACATAATGTGATCCAAATATTAAACAACAATTATTTTTGTATATGCTACTGCCATTACATTGTATTTTGGAATAATTATGTACCCGAGTAATGAGAAAATACGTCATCATCATCAGCCGTACGACGCCCACTGCTGGGCATAGGCCTCCCCCAAGGATCTCCACGATGATCGGTCCTGCGCTGCCCGCATCCAGCGGCTTCCCGCGACCTTCACCAGATCGTCGGTCCACCTTGTAGCGGGTCTACCCACTGAGCGTCGTCCGACACGTGGTCGCCATTCTAGAACCTTTCCGCCCCAGCGGCCATCGGTTCTCCTCGCTATGTGTCCTGCCCACTGCCACTTCAGCTTTGCAATTCTCCGAGCTATGTCGAGAAAATACGTAATTATCACGTTTAATCTGAACAACGCCATCTATATTGTTTTGGTGAACGTAGCCTGGAAAGTTCCTCGTTGTATAGAGATTGTCAGAGTAGGTATACCTGTGAATTCAGTACGCGAAATGTAGTTTTATATCCAACATCCTCTGTGTAATTCTCGGTGGGAGCATTGTTGAATCTCAACACCATGTCATGGGAATCTGTTGGCACAGAGGAAGAAAATTAGTTTTTCATCACGCTTTATCAAATGAGAAAACTTGATTGTGATATTTCTGATGACCTCGTACCAAGAGCAGTTTGGAAAATCTTTGAACTAATGTAGTTGGATAAATAAGTATATTCTCAAATAAAAGTAAATATGTATATTCTACGTATAATTCTATTCAGATTTCTTTAAATTGTAAATATTGACTTAAAATTTTCTTTTATTATCGAATGGGCGTGTAAAAATCCCAATCTTAGGTGGGTGATATACCCGATCATATCAATCATAATTTGATTAAATAAAAAATTATACCAAACAATATATTAAACTTCCGGCTCTGGTTACAATATAACATAGATACGGATCCAATACAAAATAATAGTATTTTTGTCTTCTAATTCACACCACACAGTTCGTGACAATATTTTTTTGTGCGGCAGTCGTATCAAGGCCCTGTCTCCCTTAGAAACTTACAGTATTATAATACGATTAATACTTTCAGCGGATTAATCGTAGAGAATCATTTCCAATAACTGCGGTCACCTTGAAAACTATCGCGCTGCTCGTTTCCGCTCCACTTCAGGAATTTTGAAATAATGCCAAGGGAATAAGCGAAATCTTTTCAAACTATTGTTTATTGTTGAGATTCTAAAGCCAATAATAGCACGTAATATTATGTTATGCTTAGATAGCCGGAGAAGTGTAATTGGAAAGTTATAACAGCGTTAGTACGGCGATTTTTGAGTAACAATTCCTTTAGAATTAAACTTTTAGTTCTATTCCTTCAAATAGTAGTTTTACAATTGAAAGTGCTATTTTAACAGATAAGGACTGTAAATAATCAACGACTATAATACTTATATAGAGCAAATAAAAAAGGTATCTCGTTGATGTCTTTCTGTGTAGTTTTAAATAGGTTGGACGAAAAATAAATTCAAATTCACTTATTCTTTTTGTCGCATTATGTCGCACCTTTCGGTATACGAATTAAGCATGAAATACCTACCTATTATGAAAAATAAATACACGCACTTACTAAGTAAACATGACGACCATTCAACCAATCTCGTTATATGGTTATTTATATAATAACTACTGTAAAAAATCAAACAGTAATTGTTCAAATGTGATTCTAGTTCCTACAGGTTTCTTTAATAAGTTTTTAAGTATAGTCCTCCAAAGACTTTGACCGAGTTATTTTCTTGAGCACATAGTTAGTAAGGTCATTTTGAGTTCGACTCAGCACATGTAAGAAAGCGGAACAATGGAGTAAACAACACAATTAAACACCCGATAATTACACCCATCCTCGACAGGTATCGAGTAAAACATGAGTGAGGCGATCACTTTTTATAAGTGTAAGTACGACATTTCCTTGATATACTGTCGCTCGAGAGGAGCTAATTGACCATATAAATCACGACTAGGGTGATCAAAAATCGACCTTACTTGTTCTGTCAGGGTGATGTTCCAATGTACTTACTTTATGTTAGAGTTTTTTTACTTTAATATCTTTGTAAGTCCTACTGACAATTCAAGTTAGGTTAAATTCTAAACAAAGTAAAAAATGACCAGAAAAAACAGTAGGAAAGTAAATAACTATGAGAATTACTTTGAAGATTGTTTTATTATAATGTTAAATAACAAAATATGATGTTTCTATTCCCAGTAATTTCCTCAAAATGCCTAAATAATTAGATTTGGCGCCTGTGTATTTGTACCCCAGCAGCCCTAATAACCAGGTCACGCGCAGGGGTAAAAGAAAATCACGCGACAATCCAAACGATCTATAATGGAAAATAAAACTGTTCAATAATGTATGTGCTGCGTTTACGCCTCGCTTCGTTCTATTGTTGTGAACATTGCGACACCGTCGCACACTTAGCATCAATCTTATGTTATAGATCAATTATACTGTAGTGACAGAAAGGACGAAGACGCCGGTAGCAGGTAGATACCTACTTCCACACGCGCTAGCAGAAAATGTACACTCTGTAATTACCGCCTATGAGAGAAAAAAATCCGCGTATCGAGGTTAAGCGAAAACCCAGAGAAAATACGCACTGAACTCGTGATTTCAGATACAGTTATACAACTAGACTAGAATAAATCAAGAGGTAGGAATCATACCCTAAAATATTAAGTCTCATCTTAGTAATAAAACAAAGTAGTAGAGTGGCAAACAAAATAGGTAAAGCATTAAAATATTTTCAAGTAGACTGTTTTGAAAGTGTTTTCATGTCGTCATATTGTGATGATATCCTGTGTACAATAAATTATTAAAATAAATAAATAATTGAATTTTCAAGGTTTTACCGTCTTAATTCTGTGTAACTTCTATAAACTTAAACACTTTAAAATATCAATACTGCGTCTATCTTCAATTCAATTCTTTGTACCGCTGCATAGTGTCCAGGGTCGGCTAAGCTCAAGTAAAGTACAATGGTGCAGAATGAATTATGCACGGGCGTGGGTTGTTGACACTGCGCACGCATCCCGTGAGCCATGGACCGACTAATATCAATACAAATATTCCTTCCAAACATACTGCTCGCTTGTTTGGACGTCCTCCCTACTAATTAGCACTCAAATGAAGACAGCAAATACTCATAAATCGTTAACGACAAGTGTGAAAGTAAAAGAATATTTTTAGTTGGCAAAAATTTGCATTTGAATTTTATGCATCTGGACGTGGTCGTTGCAAAGAAAAGAAGCAAGAAAACAACCTAGACTAAACGTCAAAACGAAAAGTACATTTCTATGGATTTTTTATACGTTACGCTAAGTGTGCGGTGATGATATCGCAATGTTCACTTCAATAGACAGAGGCGAGCGGTAATTATTAATTATAAATGAATCAATAAGAAAAAATTGATTATTTTTTAATCATCTTAAACTAGTTTCTATTAATAATTTATCTTTGAGCCAGTCGCGTAGCCTATTTGATTTGATTTCTTCTGACGACAATACAAGTGGGACTTCAATAGCAAAATAAACGAAAAGCTGCAGGTATCTCGCAGCTCTGATGCTATGCTGAAGCAGAGGTAGAGTTGGATTAATGAATCACGGCTTCTGTAACATGGATTTATGAATAACGGCATTTATCCCAATACCAAAAGTTACTGTAAATTGTATCCTTATACCTTTTAGATCTACCTTCCCCAATGTTTACGAGAGCACGCTGATAATGTACGTATGTAAGTATAATGTCTGTTTGTCGTTTGGAAATGCGATGACAGGACTAAATAAGCTTTATTGTGTGTGTATAGCTTTAATGTAATTGAGCTTACTGCATTTTGTCCAGCCAAGTAGTTATTACCGTCTAAGGCAAACCTACTATGAGTGACTTCAAAAATAAAAGCAAGAAAATTACAGTTTTGCAATTGTGTATTTTATCTAACGAGCCATACGTCATAATTTAAAGATAATATCTTAGATCAGAGTTAGATCTTCCTTATCTCTACGTAGTTAATAGTATACAATTAAACAGTTTGCAATAAAAACCTTAAGTTTATTTACATAAGTTGTTAATAAGTAGGAAATCATAGTATGCGCCGTGATTCGTGTGTCATTGTCTCGGCCACGTCTGCGCTATAAAGTTATCACAATTTTTAAGAAAGGACAAAGGCATGGTCTGCGGTTATTGAATGACTAACAAACACAGTGCAATATAATTTACATGAAAATGAATCATCTGCTGTCTTTTTTGTTTTTACTATAAGGATGTGAGATTAGCTCTATGTTATTCCAAAAAACATAAAATCAGAAGGTAGTTGCAACTACAGCCAAGAGCAGATTATTTCCACATACCTACTACTACTATTACTACTACTACTTTTATCAATTCTAATAGTAATACAGGGTGTTAGTGACATTGGAACGAATACCGAGGGGGATTTTTACGACAGAAAATTCCACTTGATATCAACTCGGAATCATGGTCTGAATCATCCGTAAAAGTTTTCGTAATGATGTCACTAACACCCTGTATAGGTTTACGACTAAATTCTCAACAAGTTCACGACTATAGTCTGAACGGGTCGGAGGAGGGGCTGGCGAGGAGTGGATGTGTAGTACACCTCTGCCTTCGATACAGATATAATGGTATGTTATTTGATTATACAGTCAGAGATACACTAAGTACCGTACCGCATGATGAACTAAGTACCGTGCCCGCGTTTCCTGGAGCCTTTTAAACCAAAGTGATAAGTAATGAATCGTATCGCCATCTATCCAGGTCTTAGGGCTGTGCGAGGTGGGGGGGAGGCAAAATCAACCAAGACTGGCCGCAAACTAAAACTTCATCGCGTTAGATTGCGGCCACATAATACTCATACCGGGTGGCCTTAAACAACATTCTTGAAAGATTTAAAACAAATAAAATAAATAAATTAATAATAGGTAAATTTCGGCCGTAAACTAATCGAAAAATTTTGTATTTTAAGGGGCTGAGAACGGCCTCCGTGGTTCAGTGGTTGAGCATTCGGCTCACGATCCGGAGGTCCCGGGTTCGAATTCAAAAATCACTTTGTGATCGCTAGTTTGGTAAGGACATTACAGGTTGATCACCTAATTGTCTAAAAAGTAAAAAGATCCGTGCTTCGGAAGGCACGTTAAGCCGTTGGTCCCGGTTATTACTTACTTATGTAAGCATGTAGTCGTTATATGAGTCATGTCAGGGGCCTATGGCGGCTCTGTAATAACCCTGACACCAGGGTTGATGGGGTTGGTGATTCACCTCACAATCCACACGATAGAAGAAGAAGGGGCTGAGGTGTGCCACTTTGAGGTCTCGCACCACCTAAATATTTTGCTAGGGCCGCCACTGTATCCATCACCGGTCGTTAGCCAACTGCATAACTTGATGTTTGAACGCAAGTCCAAGTATGATAGTCAAGTATATATTAACAATCTTGACTACAAACAAGAATGCCGTCAAAGATGGCGATTATCCATAAACAGTAGGATTTTCCATCGAGCACGCGCAGGCATGGCAGAGAACTTGTAAATGTCGCCGACGTGTGGCGCCATAACATTCCCCGATACCCTACGTATATACAAGGTGTTATTATGTTCTACTGATGTGATATCTACACTGCAGCGATTATTAGACTAGCCGATCCATCCTGTCCGATGCCTTACGTATACGTAGTATTATTCCTTAAACTTCATGGTTTATATGGCAACCGGTAGTCGTATAGTAGACAACCATTACTGCCAGAGTCAAGTACTTATAGAAAAGACACTTGTCCATAGAGAATGTCTTGAAAATGTATCCAAAGTCAATCCAGGGATAACTATTGTATTACCTGAAATAGGAGAACACGATTATTCCTTATTCTATGTCGATGCGTCAAGGTTGCGGGCTCGACGATCGGTAATATTAGGATCGTGTAGTCTAATAGCAAATTGCCACGATCTGAACCAATCGGTGAGCCAGTGAGCTTGGGCAGGCTAATAACCGTTTCCCTACGCATTCCAATTAGTCAGGGAACTTTAATATCAACTGGCTAACACTTTTTTTTCGGTTCATAATTTATAGATTATGTTCAGTCATGAGCAATATAATGTACCCACTTTAGGACTCTGTCGCACTAACATATTTGACATTTAGTGTGACTTACAGTTCAATTTGTCAAAAAAGTTAATGTGACATGGTACCAAAGTGTATATATATTAATGCTCGTGACCATTCGTGCGTGAAATACTCATACCTACCAAAACAGACGCACATAAACCCATGGTCGTAATCCATGATAGGATGGGCAGAGCCACAAGTTCACAAAAGACAATTTGCAGCTCCATAACATAACGACTATTTTATTACACAAAGGAAATACAAAAATACAAAATAAAAGAGAAATAGAAAGAGTACAATTTTTGGTAAGTACAAAGTAATAAATAATTTGTATGAATGTATTGATGTAACAATTTTATTTTAATTTTTAATATGGTAATGTGACTAATTTTTATCTTGACGTGTAATACGAATTATTACCAATAAATTATATGAATATAATAAGATGGATTATGATGATGATCATTGCCCGTATAGGTAGAGGACCGTAAGGAAGTAAAGTTACCGCTACGCGAATCGGAAAGCGCTGCGCAAAAGCGTTTGCGCTGAGCTTGAAAGAGATATTCGAAGGACTGCAATCACAGTACATCCTGTGCATTTTATCAGCATATCACGTGGATATCGCACGTTTCGAACTAAACCTAGATGGGAACATGAATAAAGCAATACATCAGATCGATTGCTGACTGATATCCCTGCAGGAGAATAGGTACCGACTTTTATAAAGTTGTTGTATTTCATATAAATGAGAAGGTAAACTCAACTACAAAACAAGAAGTGCAAATAATCGACACCGAAGTCTTATGTTGATAGACAAAAAGTCGTACACATAAGAGTTAATACATTTCTTTCAGTGAAAGTTGCTTGCCTAGTAACACTCGTAAGAAAATTTTAAGAGGAGCCGTAGTGTAACGTAGGTACCTACACTTAGTATTCCTATGCACAATTTTAAGAATTCTATAGTTATAAAAATGTTTGCACTTGTTTACTACACATCCAATAGTTTAACAGCTGATTCATGTTACCTATATTTCTAGCAATTCCCTCAATACAGTGATTATAATGTGATTAAACACGGATGGTAATATAATTTATTCGTAGTAAAGGTTCTGTCATCAAACAATATCGATTGCTAACATTGTGGCCATATTGTGACTAAGTAACCAGTGAACTCCCGTGTACAAAACAATAAATTCGTGTAATTCGCATACGATTTGGGCCGTTCTGCGAAGAATACTGCCTGCGCATGTCAATGCGTCTACAAAGCAAAGATCCGATGCGATAACTTCACAATACGCGGTCGATCACCCTTCTATTATAGCTACATTGATATACTTTAGGCAAATCACAGTAAGTAGGTATATGTTTAATTTACTGGTCCGATTTCTTAACGGTCAGATAGCGTCCATTCGTAGAATGAAGTCTTCCAAATTTGAATTTATTTATACATCATTTTGCTATCCCATTGACAAATAATTCAGATTGAAAAATCAGCCATTTACTCGCACGATGATGAATTGAATCTGTAAATGAATTCAGATCCTGGGGATTAAAATGGCCACATCGAAGCAATTCATCTCGGAAAGCAATATTGGAATTTGACATTTGCGCATATACAAGTAAGTGCGCAATTAGGCGCAACGCAATGCACACAAAACGTCAAATAGCAATATTGCTTTTTAGATGAATTGCTTCGATGTGGCTGTTTAACTCCCCTGTATTTACATACTTACATAAACGCTAGTCATTGATAAAAGACAACCCGCGTATTTAATAGCGTATTACGGTATTAGAAACATTTTGCAGCTTATATTAGTTACGCAATGAATACCAAATTGTATTGTAATTTAAAATTGTAAGTTATATGAAACAAGCCCCTGCAGCCACTTCTGATGTTTGTCCCAAAATAGACATAATGAACCGTACGGTGGTAGGTATTACGCCCATCAGCCTCAAATAAATAGTTCATCACTTTTTGAAAGGACATTGCCAATGTACGATTCATTGTTAAACAAAAACGGAAACATAACTTAGTAGACAATTAGAAGGCTTCTTTGCACGTGTTACTGGCCATATCGGGGACGGTAACTGTAAACACAAATGGCGCCGTCCGTATTGTCTGATGGAAGTCGCCAACTCACATGCACTCCAACTTATGATTCAGCATTGATGTAGGCCCTCCTCGACCATGTGGGCGATTATAAATAGAAGACTATCTTGTTGTTTCTGAGCCATCGTCAAATATTAATCACCAGTTGTTACCTACTTATCTACTTTTCGGTACCTACCTATGGATTTAAAATAAGTAACTTCTTCTTCTTCTTATCGTGTGGATTATGAGATGGATTTATCAACCTCATCAACCCTGGTGACAGGGGTATTATTAAGCCGCCAAAGGCCTCTAACATGGCTCATGTAACGACTACATACTTACATCAGTAAGTAGTAACCGGGACCAACAGCTTAACGTGCCTTCCGAAGCACGGATCATCTTACTATCGAACAATCAGGTGATCAGCCTGTAACGTCCTAACCAAACTAGGGATCACAAAGTGATTTTTATGATATGTCCCCACCGGGATTCGAACCCGGGGCCTCCGCATCGTGAGGGCAACACTCAACCACTGGACCACAGAGGCCGTTAGAGCCGTTAGAAGAGTAAGTAACTAAAGAACTAGTTGTCCGTAACGTAGACCGAGATCCGCTAAGAGGAGATGGAAAACATGAAATTGAACCTTAGTACGTTTACCTACAAACAAACTGTGCTTAAAACGATCATACGTCGTCAGTGAAAATCACGTAAGAGGTTTTTTCAAAAATCACATTCTGGTGTGATTTTTGGTAACAAAAAATTTCAATCCGGGCGAAACCTCGCATTAGATACATTTACGTCCTCTATTTTTACCCGGATTAAAATTAAAAGAAATCGAGGTTTGTTAAAGAAAATCTCATTACAATGTATTTTTTTAAAGGTGTATACGTGGTTTTTCACTAAAGATGATGATATAGAAAAACGAAAACGTAATTTAGTATGAAAGTAATTTTTGGGGCAATCAGTAGGTTGGCATATTACCTATAAATTCTCCAAGCCGCGAGCCTAGCAGTGCTCCGGCGCTGGTGACGACAGCGCACGTGTTGAAGGCCCGGTGCTGCTGCAGCGGCGACCCCGGGATGCGGAACCCCAGCCGCTTGAACGGTTCATCCTCTGACGTCACCGTGCGCAGCCGCACCGCCCGCAGCGCGCACAACAACTCTAACCTCGACATCTCCTTCCTTGGACTCCCTTCGTACTTCACATCGTAAGTATTATGCACATCCAACCCCGACCTGAACACTTTACTTTCACCCATTAGAACCCTGTGAAACTCTTTCAGCATCAACTCTTTAAATTCCTCCGTGCGAGCATCACACTCTGGTGTAAATAAGTCGTCGCATAAATACTTTTCACTGTCGAACTCCAATACGGGTTTGTGTACGTTCGGGAACCGTGGACTTCCATTGCTCTTCCTCACAATGTTGTTGTTGGACGGATGTTGTGAGCCCGACAACTTATCGGGAGACTGCACCACTTTCCCGCTACTCCAAAACCCTCCAATTGCTGATCTCTTTCGTACGGAGTCTATTCTTAACGTAGAAGCGTTGTATACTGGGTAGTTGTACTTTGCTTCTAAATTCAAGCTAGTCAAGCTACTTCTCTGGGGTGTAGATGGAGTTTTGTTAAACAGCCTCTGCTTTTCAATATTCATCCAATACTGAGACCAAATTAGGTAGAGATATCCGCACATACCGAAGCAAAGGAGGTTGATAAAAACCCACACTGACATCGCTGCAGCTCGCATGTTCGATAAGTATAAATTCGATGTGAAAATGTATTAAGCTTTAATAAAGCGTTGTATTACACTGTTCAGATTAGTCGGAGAGTTTGGCTAGTATACGGAACACAGTAAATGTATTAAAGCACGTATTATTAGTTTACTATTAAGAGTAACGCGTTAAAAATCACAACCTTGACTTGGGCTAGGTTTGCACTGCAGCAGTGACGGACAGGGCGGAGCGATCAGCTGAGATGGATCCTACCGCGCATGTGCGAGCCGATGCAGCCTCCGCAACTACTTACCATTCATCGTCTCTTGTATCGCCACTATACAAGTACATTTTGTAAACAACAATTTATGAGTAGAATTAAAGTGTAAAGAAAATATAAAGTAGAAGTGGCAAAGCAATAATAATACAGTAACGTTAGTAAAATCGGGTTTATTTCGACACATACTGCTATCAGGTCACAACCTTATCCTCGCATTTTAATATGATACAGTCATGAGCAATATCATGTACCCACTTTAGAACCCTGTCCCACTATCATATTTGACATTTAATTATACTTACGGTTTAATTTGTCAAAAAAGTTAATGTGACATGGTTTCAAAAAAGTGTATACATATTAGTACTCGTGACCGTAAAGGGTCATTATTTTAGGTATTAAGCTAGATTTGAGCACTCAGGGTTATTAGGTACTAAAGGTAGGGATCACAGCTAAATATTTATTTTATACATCTTATTTATTATATCATTTAAACAAACTTATACATTCTGGATATATGGCACTTCTATGGAACATTACAAATCGTGGTTGACTTTGCTAACTGACGTACCCATATGTATTTTTTTTTTTTTTTGCTAAAGTGATTTGTCTTATTGACAATTTCAAAAGGTGCAAATCCGGTCGCCAAAAACTGTAAATATGTCAGTTCGCGACATCAGCGACGAAATGTCTCTAATTAAAATCCATTTAATTAATAATATCATATTTACTTATGTGAAATGAATGTATGAACGTGGAAGAAGTACATTTAAGCGTACGTACCTACGATTAACTTAGTTTTAATTATGGTATGACAAACTGTCCAAACGTCAACACATCGTTCATTATTATCCCTATCATATGATCCATCTAAGATATTTGGGATAGAAACTCGTTGTAACTAATAATAAATAATGTATAAGTATATATACTGTAATGTACTAAAATGATGTAATATCACTGAACAAAACATAAACGACGTCTTGCCACATTATTATAGTTTGATTTCCTCTGCTTAGTAAAATTCCTGTTAGAACAAAAATTGTAGTGTAGCATACGCGTAAATTCATCTCTTAAGCAATTATTTGGTTCCTCTGTACTTAAAGCTAATGTTAGATATGAATACCTTCAGCCAGTGGCGGTCCTAGCAAAATATTTAGGTTGTGCAAGAACATTTAGTGGCACCCCTCAGCCCCTTAAAATACAAAATTTTTCGATTAGTATACGGCCACCGAAATTTACCTCTTTAAATCTTTTAAAAATGTTGTTTACAACTCGGTATGAGTTCCAATGTGACCCGATGAAGTTAGTTTGCGGCCAGGTTGAACCAGTCTTGGTTGATTTTGGCACACCTCGCACAGCCCTAGGGCCGCCACTGCCTTCACCTAATATTATAATAACTTTGATTCACAAAAGAATAAGTAGTTAATTGAAAAAAACATGGTAACTCTTAAATTGGTCAATCCTATTGGTTACTAAAACTAATAGTATACTTATTTTCACTATTATTCAATGAGATTTTAAAACAAAATTAAACTTATTTCAAATAAGCACCAAAACACCAAAACAAGCACCAAGCACAAAACAACAAACTATATCATAAATACCTAAACACGTATATAAATTACACAAGTAGAAAAGCGTAACGAAACAAAACTTAGATTCAAATTAAATAAAAATTAATAAATTATAAAACAAAAATAAATACAAAATAAATAAAAACAAAATTATCACTTTTTTCTTGATATGCACTGGCCGCACACAAAATGCGGGTATTAGTGTTTTCTTTTTAAATGCACAAGATGGCGGCGAAGTAACTCTCAGCGAATGGTGTCGTCCCAGCGCGCGTAGGGCGCACGCGGCGGCGGCTCGGGCGCGGCGCGGCTCGCCAGCAGCGTGGAGTAGTGCAGCAGCGGCAGCGTGGCGCCACCCAGCACCAGCGCGCCGAACAGCGGCTTGTGGACTAGCCTGGGGAATATTAAACGTACTTAAACTCCAACCAATCCCTAATGGGAAGGGCAGAGCTACTAACAATTGCTGACAGTTTTAAAACAAAGTCCTGAGATGGATATGTTGAACCGTACAGAGCTGGTCAGCACATCACCTACTATGTCCATCATGCTAGAAAGGATACAAAAAGACTGGATCTACTTTAAGTTCTAAATCGATTCAGAGATTCATAAATCTCCAACCTACGCCACTGCATTCTAGCGAAATCCCGCAGCATATAATTAGTGCAGTCGGAGACATTCGTCGCAAGAAACTACGCACCATTTATTATAGGTCGAAATTATATTACGTACCTCTGAAATTATTTAAAGTTATATAATTCAGGAGTTAACTTACCAAGGTATTGATATGATGAGCAATGTGTACGAAAACGACAGGACGAAATTGATCCACCCTCTAGAACAACGCCGCAAGTTGCTTGATACCCATTGGAATTGCAAAACTGTAAACATAAAAAGAAAAATAACAAACGTACGTAGGTATACATAATATAAAGAGCTACTTTATCGCAACTATACAGTTGTCGAAGCGATTCAAAGGGTTAATCATATCCCGGGACTATAGAATCCCGCTATGTTTATCTACACTAGCAGCTCAGAACTGAGAACAATCAGTTGCTATCAACAGCAAGAACTATGAAGCTAGGCTCGCCGTTAGATTCGCAAAAATGTTTAAAGTTGTAAAATACTTACAAATAGTAACCCAATCCGGGTGCAAAGTCATCGCAGACGCGAATACTTGTACAAAGCCGAGGAGGCGATACTTCCATGTATGTACGTTAGCGTCCCGTCGTTCTATGTCGTGAAGTTGCTTCAAGCTGTAGGAACCTTTACGAAGTAGTGAGATTGGGTCCGCGTGAGGAAACATAGAGGGACTATACGCCTGGAGTGTACCTCCTTCAACAACTCCTACCGCCGTATACTGTGGATAAAAATAGATAAAGTAAATAAACAAAAAATACTAGTCTGGTTCAAATGTGATCAATAAACACAACACCATACTTTAATTTCACTCAAATTGCTATTGCCATTACTGATGCACCTGTAAAGCTCTCACAGATCACAGATCTGCACTATATCTTTCTTATTGTATAAAATGATACATCTTTCGAGTTTAAAAAGGAGACTCGACAAAAATTGATAGTGGCCAAACCCAAAAACACCAAACCTTCCTAGAAACAAGTCAAGCCATTTTGATCATCAAAATGTATACTCACAATATCGTCCTCCCGCCCCGCATACGAGAAATGTACGCGAAGATCGCCAATCTCATGTTGCAAAGCACTCTCGCCATGGTAATAGAATCCCGAGTGCAGCTTGATATCTGTGCGGTCTGGTCGAGAGTCAGACCAAATCTCATAGTAATCATTTACTTTTCTCTTCACATCAAGACCTGGAAATGTAATTTTATATTTTATTTACAGAACATCACCTATGAAGAAATAGAAGTATGATACAGAAAAGTAAACTTATATTCTAGAAGAGTGTCCCAACCTCACATAAGAAAACATACTTTTTATATAAGTATTTTTCTTTCTATGGTGATATAGTAAGATTTCCAGGTTGAAAAAGGTTGTGGAAAGCTTTCCTCAGAGATATGATGAATTAGTTTTAGTCCAAAATAGCTATTATAAAATAGTAATAGGATTTTACCTAAATATAACCAGCCAATCTTGACATTATCAGCTACATGTGTTTCACTAAACAAGGGCATAGAGGCCGGATTGTGGTGCCCTGGTCTGATGTAAAACAGGTTGGAGTCCACTACATAGTCTCTCCAGTCCTTGTGGTACCAGTATTGCTTGTGAGTCTCCTCTGCTGGGTCACTTAAGAAGTGTTCTTGATCACTGAAAGAAGAGAAAGGCAAGAGTATGTTACTGCAACTTTTTAAACACAAGGACAGAGTAGACATTTGTCAAATTAGATTTATTTTCTGCCAACTGAATTTTGAAGAACATACCTATTAGTGCTTTGAAAATTATATGGTGTTACAAAAATATACAACTGATCAAATTTAATACGCATTTCCAATTTTTTTTCAGATATTCACACCAAAGTAGGTTAATAATATATATATATATTGCAAAAAATGAAACTTACGTAGACTCCTCTATCCACTGATACATCTGCACCCGTTTCCTCAGCTTGACTGCCTGCACATGGATGTTGTAATCAGGTTCAGAAATGGGCTCGAGAATCCGCAGTGGACCCACCACATGCACGATCTTGCCTTCATACCGGGCTGAATCATCTTCTGTGTGAACATCAATAGTTTGTGCCGAATTTATGAGTTCTTCTAGCATCAAGTTACTTTGGATGGTTTGAGACTGAAAAGTAAAACATTATATTTAAGCTTTTGCTATTTACTATAGACATTATTCTCTCAGCTTTGCATAAGATTGTAATGGAAGCAACTAAAACAGGAGTTTAATAAACTACTTATTAAGTGCCAAGTTTATAAAACGATAAACTTGTTTTGTTGTTGTCTTAGAAGAACACAGTAATAGCGAAATAGTTACAAAAGTATTATTTATCTACCTCAGCCCATAGCAAGAAGTAAGTGACACCAGTAAACAGAACAAGGCTGAGTAATGTAGTTAACCAAGTTTGTTTAAACTGGTTACTAACTGCTGACCAATCCATCTGAAAAGAAATACAACATGGAACGATCAAATATCACCCAAACAGTAACCCAAGAATACATAGTAACCCAAGTATACTTATACATTGCATTAAAATTTCATAACCATATGAACAACACAGTAAGCCAAGAGAAAGCTCAATACAACAAAACATAAGTAAATGAAATTCATAGTAAGAAGATACATAAAACATAGGAATCCAGCCTAAAACAATTACTAAATTCAAAATAAAAAAGCAACCAGGAAATAATGCCTAAAAAAGCTCTATGTATGAACTAAGAGTAGATTTGAAGTTAATTTGTCTTACCTGTTTAGTGGCGGTATAGAGAACGCTACAGTATAATTAATTATAACTATGAAAGAGTTTTAAAACTGTTGTAATTCAATTTTAAAACCCATTTTCAAGGAAAAATCACAAATCTCACAATATTCGGACCAGTCCCAAACTCCCGGTTCATTTGACAATAACTTCACACCAGTTTTCACTTATTCGGTGAGGATGTGCAAACTGCATCTCCTTCTTATGTGAAATATAGATAAAAAACCATATTCTTTCATTTTTTCTATTCGAATGTACCACGGTGCCGCCGTGTATTTCTTTGAATGAGTGCAGTACACAAACGGTATTGGATTTTCAGTTGATTTCAATTCGTAAATTCACATAAAAAATAAGGAGAAATGTAATATTTTGATTACTTAAATGATTTTAACATAGTGTAAATTGTGGACACACACCTTCACAGACATTTAATTCTTTAAGATATTAAATGTCTGTGAAAAATCCAATCATTTTAATTTTTGACACGCTGAAACAAATCTAATTTTATCGATAATCTGACCACTCGGGCAGCCCAACCAACCTAGTTTGATTGACAGTCATTCTCTGAAGTTAGCGGAGATAGCAAAGGGAGTTAGCCGTCAATACAAAATAAAGTTTGTTTTCTTTTTTTTATGATGTACATTGCTTTCTCAGACAGAAAATGTCATAGGTATCTCTAGTGACTATTGCATGTACACGAAAAATACATTTAATTTTCTGAAATACGATTTTATACGATGTTGCAGCAGAATTATTGCCAATAACAATGATTTTTTTTTTTTTTTTTTGGTTATTTTGTCCAATAACAATGAGCGAGTGACAGAAAACATAACCTAAAAACGATCCAATTAGAAATGTAAATAAAACTTTACTAAGAATTTTAATCTAACTATAGAAATGAGAATCAATAACAATTTTATTTATTTAGTTAAATGTGGTAATAGAAATATCTCTATCATTTCACAAAAACAAACGATTCGACGGCATCACCATGGAATACCTTTTGTGGATTTATTCAAGAGAACAACTGGTAAGATTCTTTGATCTTAAATCCTAAATTACAATTTCTGGAACTGAAGACAATATACATCTTGGTTTTTGGGTAAAGTGCCTGCACACTTTTGATATCCACTTACGGTCCAGATTTCCAAACACAACAATAACTTAATGGGGTTTGAATTTTAAAAGGACTTTTTTCCAGTCATACCTACCTATTACAACTTTTTAAATTGTAGTTTTAATGCACTTATTTATTCTATGAGCTATTTATATATAGTTGCCTGTAATAATTATGTATTATTATTGTAAACATTTCCAGGGCAAACAGTATCAGAGAATTATTTACAAAACTTAAAAAAGAAGCACCCCTTATTATACACCCTGAGCCACGACCGCCTTCAATGCACCTTACAAATCCTGAAGAAGTTTGACATCACCACTGAGGATGCCTGCTATGATCCACATGTGTTCACCATGAACCCTATCACTATGGACAACTATGGAGAAATACTTAAGGAATGTGGCTTTGTTAAAATTATGCCAAAGCATATTATAAGGTACCAAAATTTTTGTTAGTATACTATTGTTCCCATTTGTTGTTGTATTGTTTTGTTGTTGTGGCCGTTGGTTCCGGGTATCAGCTGCAAAAAACACCTCCACCAACAGAGTGGTGGAGTATGCTACATGCCCCCTTCGACTGAATGAGGGGAGACCTAAATCCAGCAGTGGACATATGGGCTGTTTATATTATGTGCTATTCTTTTAAAAGCTTAGAATAATAATATATAATCCAATTCCAGATATCATACTCTAGTAAAATCAAGAACAATAGCTTGGCTAAAGAAAGAAAGTTTACTGAGAGAAGATTTAAACTTGGAACAAGTCTTATATGGGTACTTCTCAGAATGGCCATCAGAAAACAAGACCATGGAGAATTTTCCAGATTCCAGTACTAACATATGTATGTGAGAATTCTTGCATTTTTAATACCCATCTTGATCCTCAAACTTAGCAGTGGCCAACTGCTTTTACAAAAGCCTAGTTTGTGTTCCTATTAATTTGTTCACATATCACATCCAGACTTCTGATACATTAAACATATCCTTATCATACTTTTACTAGTAAATACATAGTTTTTTTATAGTAAATAGTTTTTATTTTATAGTTTTTATTTGCGTCTATTACAGTGACAATACGCATGAGTGTCCTGCAGAAGTACCTTAACTGGAAGTTGGGAGTCACAGCTGACGAATTTGCAAAATACTGTCGTAACTACCTTCCGCTGAAACATAAGCCAATGTCAGATATCCAAGAAACTTTAGACATAGCCCAGAATGATATAAAATTCGACCTGGCCAACATAAGAAGAAATGGCTTCATTATATCATCTGATCCAATAAATACCAAGTTTATTCTACAAAATGTTGAATCTATTGCATCTGTGGATATTCGGGAGGCAATCAGAATAGAGCCGGCAATATTGAAGAACAATTACCATGCTTTGCTGGAGATTAAAAGTTTGTTAAAGGTAGCTTTGCAATTTTTTATTATTTCTACCATGAAAACTACTCCTTTCCCCACACAAGTCAGTAATTTGCTATTCTACTCATATAATTTGTATTATTTATATTCCTAACCATGATGATTCTTTTATTATGGAAAATGTTAATGAAGTGGTAATTTTTTGTACAAGTATGATATTTTTAAATTCCTACATCTTGGAGCAATAAATTGAAGTACTTATTAGCATTAATTTCATCTCATTTCTTAGAAAACTTAATAATATTTCTGTTCTATAGGAACATGGTATATCAGAGGAGGCTCAAAGAAGAGGTTTCAAAGTTTACTGCATGCGCCCCGAAACAGTGAAGGAACGCTTAGACGAACTAAAAAGCTTAAAGGAATATCAAGTTCTGCAGACCAATCCTAGGGTAAAGTAATTTTACGATAAAGAATAAAAGAAATAACCAAGGGACGATAGCTACCTAATATTACAAATGCTATTTAGGTATTGTCTATCTGGCATAGTATGTTAGTGGTTTTCTGATGGTTTGAGCAATCGCCTTCAGGACCCCGATACCGACCCCGCCGGCGTGGCCGACGATTTCCCTCAATCAGCGCTTATCGCTATCGACCCACTAGGGTCGATTAATTCTTCCAAACATTTTTCCTCTCAGACGACGCCCTGAGCCGAGGTTCGCGCCCAACTGGGCACCCTCAGGCCTCCCCATTTGTCCGGCCAAGTAGTTAATGCCATCTGCGGCAAATCTACAATAAGTCACGTCCAAAAAAAAAGAGCAATCGCCTTTAGTGGTTTTCCGGTAGGTTAGTTACTACACCACAATTAGCGGATTCGTTAAAATACAGTTGGCCACACTGTTCGCGATATTGTTGTGTTATTAATTTTCAATTTGCAAATGATTAGATTATACAAAAATTACAGAAGTATAAAGCACTATGTATAATTCGGGAGAAAATACAAATCCCAACTTATGTGTATTTATCTCTTTGGTAATCAGTCACATTTCCCTCGGCGAACATTTTGTTATACAACAAAGTAGTCGAAATAATACTTGCTTTCTGTCTGTCCCGAGATTATATATAGTTTTCCAAACCT
Organism: Pectinophora gossypiella; assembly: GCF_024362695.1. Classification (NCBI taxonomy): domain Eukaryota; kingdom Metazoa; phylum Arthropoda; class Insecta; order Lepidoptera; family Gelechiidae; genus Pectinophora; species Pectinophora gossypiella. The sequence goes on from NC_065406.1 coordinate 8,192,390, forward strand.
CGAGGAATTTGTAAACGGTTTTACCTTATTTTCTAGTTACAAATATTATGTTGTTTTTTTTTTTTTCAGGTACTGTCAATGGTGGTTCATAAAAGAAAGATGATGAATCGTCTGGAGAAGATTCAAGCAGCCAAAAAGCAATGTTACAGTCTCAATCATCTAGTCGCATCCAGCAAGGTTTTCAATAAGTAAGTGAGGGAATTACACAGGGTGTTAGTGACATCGTAACGAATACTCAGGGGGATGATTCAGACCATGATTCTGAGTTAATATCAAGTGGAATTTTTCGTCGCAAAATTCATGGTTTTTTTTTAGTTTTTTAAAATTATTTTCAATTCTATACTTTTGCGATGGAAAATTCCACTTGATATTATCTTAGAATAATCAGCTGAATCATCCCCCTCAGTATTCGTTACGATGTCACTTACACCCCACACAAGTACATACGGTAGCCATACAAGTAGGTATGGTTGTTAGTGACACCGTAACGAATACTGAGGGGGATGGTTCAGACCATGATTCTGAGTTGATATCAAGTGGAATTTTCAGTCTTAATATTCATGATTTTTTTTGTGTTTTTTTAAATTATTTTCAGTTCCATACTTTTGCGACGGAAAATTCCACTTGATATCATCTCAAAATCATGGCCTCAATCACCCCTCAAAGTTTTCGTTACGATGTCACTAACACCCTGTATTCATTCACTTCTGATTTAACAGTGAAAAATTTAAAACTTACACTAAAAGTGATATACTGATCATGTAAAAAATGCACCTTTTTCTGAATAAATATTTTTATTATTTATTATTAGGTAAGTGGACCCTGTGAAAAACGGGATAACGCTAGGGAGATGATGATTAATGCAAACATTGCCATTATTAAATTAGCTTTTGGCATTATTTTTGTCTAAATATTTATTTAAATATATTCAAAAATTCTGTATTTTTTCAGCTATATCAGCAACTTTGGAAATAAAATATGCGGCCGAGATCTGGCAATACTGATAAGTACTTCTCTTTCAATAAAATCAACCAATCAATCACTGACGGAATCTGAAATGAAGAAACAAGTACTCAAACAGCTGAGGAGACACAAATTCTGGCTTCACTCTGCGTTGCACGTGACCGATGAAACCATACGGTTCTTAAAAAAACTATTTAATGATGAAGTTATTCTCAAGAACTGTCAACTGCTGCTCTATCCTGTGTAAGTATGTCTGTTCAGCTTCCGTAACACGCAGCCCGCATATCGCGCGCGACTGGATAAATAAGCCAATAGAATCGGTTTTTGATTGGACGCTTGCCGGCATGGCCCAATACACGTATATACAGGCAGCATGCCCTGGTATGTATACCCTATTTAACGCAAGACATAGATATAGCGTGAAAGAAACGAGAGATAAGTCTCTTTCGCGCTAAAAGTATACAGCTTAGTGCAAAAGAGATGAAAGATATGACACTAATCATTCTGCGTTAAATAAAGGTATAAGACGCCGCTTCAGCCGCCTACATAAAGCTTAATCGTAAAATTCATTGCCATAGAACTCCTTACCGACTTTCACGGATTTTTGCCCGGTTAAGGGTAATTGGCTCGCCCCCTATTATGTATGGGACTTAAACTTATCCGGCGAAGAGTGGGTGTGATACTATACACCTCTGTCTACCCCATTAGCAAATACAGGCGTGATGCTATGTATAGTATACTTATATTTTATATGTGGGTAACCGGCAGTTTGCAATTAACCGTGGTTCGTGTTAGATGTGCGTGTTATTTATCTTCTCCCGCCTTCATTCAGGGTCTCATTCGCCTTATATCACTGTTATGTTTTAATACTTCATTTAGGTCATCAAACAATTACACAATACACAATTAAAAGGAGTTCGTCAACCTGCATCGACCACCACAGATTACAAAGTAGCACGATACTGACTACTGTTTATATTTCAGCTCAGAAATAGAAAACTATATCGACTTACTACTGAAAAGGCGGCACGGGGTAAATAACAACTCTACCAAGGACGTTCAATTGGAGCCCAATTACGTTAACTTGGACTATTCGGCGTTGAACGACGAACAGATTCTAAGCCTGGTGTTGTACGAGATTGAAAAGAAGTACCACTTCAGTGGCGACGGTATCTGGGCGAGACAGGATGGGGTGAAGATTGACGTGCAAGCCAGCTGAGGATGCAAAAATGATAAGAAATACCAGTCAACAGGGTATGTGATCAAAAGATCATTCAGTATCGTGGCTGTAGATTTTTGTTTGGTCGATATTTTGAACTGGGGAGTTAAAAAGGCCACACCGAAGCAATTCATCTAAAAAAGCTATATTGCAATTTGACACTTGCGCATATAAAAGTAAGTGCGCAATGCAAAAAAAGTCAAATAGCAATATTGCTCTTTAGGTGAATTGCTTTGATGTGGCCTTTTTAACCCCTCAGTACAATATACGTACGTCCGTATGTACCATCCGAATCTTCAGATAAGATTGAACGGTCCGTGTAAACTTATTCGTTTGAACATGTTTGTGTATTCTTAAATTTTTGGTAACTAGATTGACGTCTATATATGTATATACGACGCCTTAACAGTATCGTAACATTAAGATGGCTGCTAAGTGATATGTTGACGCAAAAATGTATTTATTCTGTAAATAAAACACCAAAATAAGCACATTCGTAATATTAATCAATATCCCACCATTTATAAAATATCCAGCTTAATCTATAAAACTCTAAATCTAAATATAAGTATGTATTGCTTTTTAAAACTTAACATACAAAAATTTCATAAAATTTAACTAATTATAATTACCTAAGCAAAACAAATATCATGCAATAAAATTAAATATAAAAAAAATGCTTGTAAATCTTACAAAAAGACCCTGCTATTCAAATAATTTCGCTTCATACCTGTGTTATTGTGACCTATTTTATACTCTATGTACATATTGAATAGCTTTCTCAATCGTTTATAAACTATCTATCTTTGGTTGCTAGCTTTGGCACTGTCTCCACTAAATACAGTTGAGTATAGACAATCTGTGTTCATAGGAGATCATGTATTGTCCTTATAAAAAGTGTATGGTTATCATCAAACATAGATTTCTGTAACTTAGGTATATAGACATGAAAATCTAACATGATGTCATGCAAATATCAATAAATTATTCTTTATTGTAAAAAAGTTATTAAAAATATAATTTTCCTTTTGCAGAAACTCTCAAAATCGTATTATACTGAAACTGTAATTTTCGGGCACAAAAAATATATTTATTAAAACGTATATAATACAATACTGAGAAATTAATTAATACAAATATAATTCCTAGAATTATTTACATTCATACACTTGAGAAAGATTTCTCGTAGCAGGACATGCATTCGAAAATTAAATATGTACTCGCTTACACTATGTTTACATATCTGTATGTAAATAATAATTCGTTTATAGTTGGCACAAATCATTCACATGTTTTATCAACAACAACTACGCTTCACCATTTTTCATTCTTATTGGAGTACAATAACAATCAAAACTGATCAAGCATTAAGAAAGTTGGTAAGTATTACAAAAAATATAAACTTAAAATTAATTGAAACTGAAAATATTTTATATTAACATTACTTATTATCTCACGTATTATTATTAGCAGAAATATCTGTTATTTATTTTAAAGGTCTATTCTACTTTTTTGTTATTCCTATATACGCCAGGTCCTCTTAATCTAGTTACTCTAACCGGCACCAACAGGCCGTAATATAGTTATAAGAACATAAACTCTAAAATAATATTCAAATTATATAAATCTAATTGACAATAGGCACTGTCTTTATAAGGCACGAGGAATGCACGAGAAGTGAAGGTCTTGCAAACGTTACTTACATTATGTACCTCTACCACTCTACGTTAATTCTGGGCTACATGAGCGAAATATAAACACGTTTAGTATAAATACAATCAAGCACAATTGCGGATATATTTTTCAAACATACTACGCACACGTATATAAATATTTACATTTTATTGCGGTTTCGTATAAAACAGAGTTTATAGAGCTACGAATCTAATATTTTGGTAATTTCTTGAAGTCATTGCAATAATACTCCTTTTCGAAATTATTCATAATTAGGATAGTTTCGAAAAGGAGTATTTCAATTCAAAAAAGGGGGCAGGGTTGTGTAGGGTTGTCCAGGGCTGGGCTCCATCTTCACGACGACGGGAGGGTTGAGGTCGCCGGGGCCGGCGGCGGGGTGGCGCTCCAGCTCGTAGTGCTTGTCGTGCGGCACCAGCGCGCACTTGTCGTAGTCGTCGGGAGCGGCGTAGCGCGGCGGTTCCTCCTGCAGCGCGCACGACGAGAACTTGTCCTCGTGCTCATGCGTACGGTACTCGAGCTTGTCGTCGTGCGCGTGCGCCTCCAGCTGTGGCGAGTGCGCCGCCATCATCGGGTAGTCGCGCACGCCCAGCGGCGGCGGGCTGCCCTCGCCGTACTCGTACGAATGCCGCGGAGCAAACATCTGCCCGTCGTGGCCGTTCAATACTGTTGTATACGAATACGCCGGCTGAGTGTTGAACGCTGGGTACCCGCTACTGCTGGACGACAGGAGATGGTGCGAGGACAGCTCGTAAGAATGTTGGTAGGACCAGGAGTCGGCCGGTGCGGGCAGTCCGTTCTGGGGGAAAGCGGGCAGATTGCCGCCGATGCCGGAGAAGCCCCCACCGAGAGTGGTCGAGCTCGGTGAACTGGATCCGATGTAGCCGGTCTTCCTTGGAGGTTCGCGTTTGCGCCATTTCGCTCTTCTGTTTTGGAACCACACCTGTAAATAAAAATATTAATTATATTTTCAACACGCAGTGGTCTGCTCCAAACTCCCTCCAGTTGATTGAAGGGAGGCCTGTGCCCAGCATTGGGACTTATATAGGCTATCTATGTTAAGTTGTATACTACATTTTCGCTAATATTTGTATATCTAACCGTGTATCGACTAATGTGTATGGATTACCTGTACTCGTGATTCAGACAGGTTGAGCTTGAGCGCAAGTTCTTCTCGCGCGAACACGTCAGGGTATGGTGCTCGTTCAAACGCACGCTCCAATTCTTCCAACTGATATGCTGTGAATGTTGTTCTGGGAACAAAAATTTAGTTCTTGAATTAATTGACCTAATTAGAGACTTCAGCAAACTTAGATCACTAAGTCATCTCGCAGTAATTATTTTAAGAATGCTTGGCATCGAACAGGTAAGGGTTCTACTAAACAGTCGAAATTTTCTCCGCCCACTATAAAACATTTAATTCTCGATTACATATTCCCAAACAAATTATTGTTATCAACTAGTTCGTCTATCTGCCATCTGACGCGTGCAATATGGCTGCGGGACCACGCGCAGAAATTGATTGAGCGTGAAACGAAATTCACCCCCGTTGCGCGTGCCCACTTGTAATTGCCTGCCAATTGACTGCAATATACCGCCGCTCCATTAATTGTTCTACCACCTATTCATTGTCCATCATTATGTTTATTGTTTTTGTCTAGTCATTCTGTGAGCCGGTGTCTTTCGCTATTAACCAGTTATAGACCGTTACCGTTATCCGTGATAGAAACGGTTACGCGTACCTATTTGATGGATTTAATAAAAAAAAATAGGATGAGTTTAACACAAGGATAGTTTATTTCCTTGTGTGATATAATAAGACCCGTATTGTATTAAGCAACGTCTAAATAAAATCGTTAAAAAAGTTTTTTTTTTAATCTAATCATTTCTTAATCTTAAAAAAATAATGACCCCGACTACGCTCGCGATAAGTACATCCCTAATTTCACTAGCATTCTTTCGTGCTTCGTTTGTCGCGTTCAAACATTAGGGGTATGCCGAGATGGTGTTGCAACGATATAGTTGAGGGTCCTCAGTTCTGATGATACCAGCGATAAGGCAATTGGCTCCCTGCGGCCATACGGGTAATTAATCTCAAACACGAATATGACGCCGCCTCTCCGTTTATAAGGCGCCTGCATAAAGTATTTTATTGCCCTTTCCAGGAACCACCATTTGCTTTATGTCTGTGTGAATAGCGTATAGGATTTTGTTGGAAAATAGAGTCAGACTTTCGCGGAATCGAGAAATACATAGATTAATCATGACACATAAAAGTATGTAATTATTTATCTAGTGTAAAACCTCGTAGTTTCTAAAGTAGAGTCAACGCCATGTGCAGTTAAGGTTCATTATAAACTAAGTACCCACACCTCAAAGAGATTTCTGTTAGCGTGATATGTGGTGAGCCGTATCGCCTGAAAAATGCGTTTCAGAGGTAGGCGACTGCGATCTAATCTGTATTAGTTGATTGGCTGGTTTTCCCTTCGCGGGTTGAAAGGTCAGGCAGGCAATCGCTTCTAGTGGCTTCTATAAACAACCGGACCTGTCAAATCTTCAGGTTAGGTAAGCGGACCCTGTGGAAACGGACTAACGCTAGGGAGGTGATATAATGCCATTATTCAATAAACAAATCAATTTATGTATTTAGGTATATACTAAAATTCCACTACAAAAAATGCGAAAAAACAACAAGTATAATTTCATAAAACATACCAAAACAAACCCTTATGCGACCATCTGTTAACAACGCGTTTTAAAAATCATCGAATTAGCTATGCAAATATGATATGGGGTGCGCAAGAGTGGAGGAACGCGGCGCGTGGGGTGCGCAGTGCCCACCTGTGAGCACTGAGTGACGTCGCGTGCCTACTACCCTATCAAATGTGTATGGTGATAAATTGTACACTTATACATATTGATACCCTTTTAGAGCATCTTTAAAAAAAGATAATAAAACTATTCAAAGTATTTCGAAGTGACGTTACAGATACTGATAGCTTATTGTTAGATATAATAAAGAGAACACTTAGGCAATGCAGGTGAATAACGTTTTAAAAATTGAATTGCTTTCGTTCTTCTTCTTCTATCGTACGTGTGGGTTGTAAGGTGGAGTACCAACCTCATTAACCCTGGTGTCAGGGTTACTATTGAGCCGCCAAAGGCCCCTAACATGGCTCATATAACGACTACTTACTTACATCAGTAAGTAGTAACCGGGACCAACGAAGCACGGATCATCTTACTTTCGGACAATCTGGTAATCAGCCAGTAATGTCCTAACCAAAAAAGCGGTCAACCACTGGACCACGGAAGTCGTTGCTTTTGTATACTAATGTTTTTTACGTTTTACATAGGTACATTACTGATGCTTAGATCATGCAAATACCTACAAATGCATGGAACTTTATATTTGTGTTAAGCATTCTAAAAAAAACTATAGGGGTGCGCACTCGCCACCTGTGATCATGGTCGCGTGCTATACTCCTATTGAAATGTCTATAGATACGTTATAGTGTTATGAATAATGTAAATATCGATGCATTATAAAATATGCAAAATATGTTATGTTAAATAGATATTAAATCATTATGAGCTTTCGCGTAGGTCTTCGGCGCAAATATAACGGTAGGTAAGGTATAAGTCGATATTTGAAGACATATAAACATCCAAAGTAACATTATTGTCATAAATAAATAATTATACACAAATAAAACATTACAGTATAAAATTTTAGGTATTTAGTTGTTTTTTTACTAACGTAAAAGTAACATGGATTTCAAATCATGATACCTATTATATACCTAAGTACATAAATATTCTAAATATAAATTAGTAGTAGAAAATCTACTAATAAAAGAACTGTAAAATATAATTTCTAAAAATGTATATCACTTTTCGACGACAATGAAAGGCGTAAAAGTTTCTTGCTACGACTTTATCGGTAACGTCTTCGTAGCATCCGCGTAGCGTAGGCCTACGACGACACGCAATATTATTGTCATTTTTGCTTTACTTTCCTAATTTCCTTATAATCACATAGTTATTGTGTATTTGGTATTAGTTTTAAATGGAATCTGGTATAAAATATGAAATAATTCACTACTTGACAGTTACTCGTAGGCAGTAGGTTTATGCTACGCGCTACGATGTAGTGGGGCGGAATAAAAAGTACCTAACCTTCGTCCGTAAACATTCTTCACTTAAGATAACTTAGAAAAGTAGATATTTGTGATTAGAGTTTCTAATATCCTGAAGCTGTCGTCAGTCATTTTTAACAATTTTAATTTATTTCTGAAAGTTTCTGGTAACTAACGCAAAGCGCCAATTTCAAGACACTGCATACTCGACTTTTATAAAGTAACAACGTGGTATGAACTAACCTGGTCTTCTTCTTCTTGATGCCGTTGTTGTCGTTCTTCTTCTTGTCGCTCTTCTTGGTGGTGGTGGTGGGTGGCGGTGGAGGCGCGTGGTCGGGTGGCAGCAGCAGCGGCTCGTCCTTCCGCTTGTCGGGCGGCGGCGGCGGTGGCGGCGGCGCGTACGCCAGCTCCTCGCGGTAGTGCAGCTCGCCGCCGGCGCCCACCACCACCTGGACGTGGCGCTCCTTGCCGAACTCCCCGAACATGTGCTCCTCGAACGGCTGCTCCATGCCGCCGCCTCCGCCCGGCTCGAAGGCGCCCTCGTAGCGCGGCTCGCACACGTACATGTAGTCGGCGGCGGGCGCGTGCGGGCCCGCTACCTCCGCGGCCACCTCGCTCGGCTCCGTCGTCGCCGCTGCCAGCTCCGCTCACTCAGACCCACCGCACTATACACCGGCTATATTAAATAATAAGACTTCATTTAGTCGAGCCCTCGGGATCGATGAACGCCGCCGTTCGTATCGCTGTGTCCGTCCCGGTTAAATGGCTTTAATCAACTTTAACGAACTAACCGAATTTGCTCTACGGTTGGTCAATTTATATTATCATAATACAGCTCGCAACGTCGGATTCGAGCCAATGAGTGGTGCGGCGATGACTGCCGGGAGAAGCGAGTGAAGCGCTATTCTGGTCTGTATGTCGTGATGTAAAGTGGGAGAATACGTCGCACTAGGCGGGCGCTTGTGTCGGCGACGGCGGAGCGGCCCGCAGCCAATGGGTGGTGTCCGGGCGCCACTCCCCCCGGCGCGGCGGGACACGCGCCCGCGCGGCTCCCTCGCAGCGCACCATGCGGGATTCCCACAAATTCACCCGATATTTTGTTTGTTTCGATGGTATTGTGGACCCCAAACGCCCACATCATTACTTTGAAAATCCAAAGCGCTCCATTGTAAATCCGTATCGACACCACTCGTTGTCCATTTTATATGATTTATAGCCGTGGGAATTTAAGGATTTGCGATTACTACTCAATAGTACCTGATGAAATTAAAAAGTCTTGGTATGTCTACAAGATTTACCTTCGCGGACCTATTCGCCAATTTACGGAAATCTGCGCTGTTAAATGGGAAATATCAAACATTTTGTTTAAAATAGACAATAAGTACACCGAATCGAAACAGTTTAGCAGACCTAATAAGTATTATCTTATTCAAAAATGCATCTTTTTGGAAATTGAAAAAGTATAATGTAGAAGTTGTGAGGTGGAGCAGCGAGGCGCGGCGCGCCACGAGCCGCAGGCGGCGGGCCGGGCGCGCTGCGGCCGCGCACTGCTGCGCCGATACCGAACCACGGTTAATTATTAATTAACAGTTATTGCCTCGGATTATTAATAAAACATTCGCCCTCACTATTGGCACTTAGATTAGCGCTGAGGGAGTAATGGCGCATTTCAACAATTTCGGTTGTTATTTAATTGAAGTCAATTTAGATGATCAGAGTCTATTTAGGTTGGTGCTGGCGCTCGCCAGCGGGATCTCTGCTTCATTGGGCTTATTGGTGACTTTCAGACAGCACGAATTGCACTCTCTGATGCACTTCTCGGCGCATTTGCAGTTTGTGCAGTATGGAAATGTATGTTGTGGTGAAATTGTACGTTGCAGCGAAGTGTTGTATTTTTGGTTAATGTAGCTTCTGTGAAATAGGTGCGTGCTGCGTAGTAGGTGGCAATAGTGTTTAGGTGTGGAAGTGACGAAAGGACCGCTTATAAAATGTAGTGAAGTGCAATGAAGTGTTGAGCGTGTGGTGAGAAGCTCTGCGTGAAGCCAGCCGTGGCGCAACTCGCGCGCCGACCTAGCCGATGCCGGCGTCGCCTCAATACATCAATTTTAATATTGCCTAAGAACTTTAATACCCAATTGTCTTATTGACTGATTGATGTCAGAACCCAAGGTATGTCGAATTGTACATTACATTATCAAACAGCGAATCACGGAAGTGCAATACCATGAAATTGCATATATATCTAAAGCACCACAAGTGGAAGAGTACATACGTCTGTGATTTGCTATTTGATGATTTAAAAATGTTGGTAGTAGGTACTTCAAAGTTTATAAGGTTTATAAATATACATATATTTATACATACTTCCAATATAGTAGCCCCGTGACGCAACTAAACCGTAGTCGAATTTACGTATAGAGAGGTCTTATATAATAACTAGCATGCTCTTTACAAAGCAATGTTTTCTTTTGCCAAGAAATAAACTTAAATTCTATAATAAGTATAGGTACCTAGTTTGTATCACAATTTATACTTACTTTACACAAGATTTACTTCATCTCGAAATAGACCTTTGCACACACAAACGCAACAGCAAACAAAATCCCGCTTGCCCAACTCTGTATGCGTCAAGCTTTATTGTAGACTTCGTTGAATTTAATTTTATATCGTATTTTTTCCACTTTTCCTCATTTATGCTTTGGAATTTATGAAGATGTTTGCCTACGCCTTGTGAACATAACATAATACGCGATGGTCCATAGCTACCCAGCCCACCAAGAATCCACTCCTGCAACCATCAAGATAGTAAAACACGTATTCTATGACGGAACAACTTTTTCCTGGGCTAGTTATGAATGAGTGATAGTTGTCAGTGGGTGGTGATCCCAACACTATATACCCATGTATACGTATATGAAATCGAGTATATACTTGCTAATATCAAACATGGTAGAGCTACAAAGCAACTGACTGTTAACTTTTAAATCTAGAAGGATATAATTGACCAAATTGGGAATGTCTATAAAGAAGCTGCAGTACGATCTACTCTTAAGCTGCTTGCGGGTATAAGACGATTGACGAATGATTCCTCCTTATTCATCAAGCAAGAGAGGTATATCAGGATCGGAGCAAATGGAATTCTCTGCTTACCATGTGGAGTCTGATTACTTGAGAAATAGGCGTGAGTTTATGTATGCATTTATTAGTTTCTATTGGCTTTCTAGTATGATGAACTATAAACTGTCAGGTTATCAACCTATTGCCTAATTAGTCTTTTAGCATATGCCCTGGGTATGAAGCAACGTTGTTAGCTATCGTGCAATTCCAACCCAATGATATGAATAAACGATGAATTTGCTACTCCATGAGTAGGTAAGTTCTACCGTATGATCCAAAGACCTAGCCAAGTTGCAAGTTGCTTGCTTGCAAGCTAGCGTTGTACTTACACAAAAAAAAATGTTTATTGATTACAAAAAAAATGTGACTACATATATTACGTGTTAATCGAGTGTTATTAGTTATCAGTAACAAAACTGTTTAGTTAACAAATAACAAACTTTGATTACACATTACAAAAAAGTTTTGTTACTAGTAATATTTAGTTCGGTAGTCACTTTTTTTGTAAATAATAACCAATATTTTTTTCAGTATAACGTGACGGTTAACCGATAAAAACGAATGTAAAATAATGAAAATGTATGGGATTGACGTAAGCTTCAAGTGACATTTCGTTAGTTTATAACAATTCCATTTCGGTAGTCCAAAACTGTAAACAAACACTCCTGTAGGGCTCACATGCGCAACGTGATGAAATTTTATCACGTTCATTTTATCGATTCTGGCGATATAATTATGTCGTTTTGTCGATTGGTGCTAATATGTGCACGCAAAAAAAACTAACTTATCGATTTCGACAAAATTGGTTGATTCGATCGATACTCTCGTAATCGATTAGACACGATAATTTTATCATGTTGTGCATGTTAGCCCTGCTGAAAAAAGTACATTGCGTTGCTTGCTCTACATAAGGATAACCCACAAGGACAATTGTGCTCAAACGCCAAAACTTTTCCACGTAGTGCATCAACAAGTAGGTAAGATTTTTTGTAACATGTTTGCGAGCTTCGTGTAGGTATAATGAGTCATGTGACTGGAGCGTAGGCGCTTCACATAAAATCTCCCTGGCGACGCTACGCGACGCAGAATCTGCCGCTCGCTCAATTGAAAGCAATTGCTTTAATTGACTTCAATTGAAATGACCTCGCGCGCACTCCCGCTTCTAGTCTGACACTTTTACATCTATCTTTTTTTGAGCTGACATAAAAGAGTTTAAGATAAATTTCGGTGCTCCCGATAAAAGTTACTGTAGCAATCATTTCGAACAAGTGTGGGTCGTGTTCTTGACCGCTTATATGCAACAAGTTACATGTACATATTTTAGTATAGGTATGTAGAGTTGTAGGGAGAGGTAGCTATATAATATTACTAAGTTTATATTGGAAACACATCTTGAGTCTCTTTTCACTAACCACAATGAACCTAGAATTAGTAAAAAAATAACATGTTAATGTTTAATTTTATTAAGTAGGTAAGTATATTTATTTCTATAAAATGTACACAATTATGTTCTATGAATATAATACGTATTAAATTAACACGGATTAAAAACTAAAGATAATGTCGTAAGTACTTTAAAACCGAGAAACATAATCAATTATTTCAAATAACTCAAGAACTTAAAGTATCCCTTAAAAAGAGAAAATACATAATAAAGGAACTATTAACTTAATTGAAAATGTACACAATGACGGAATGTAGGTAGTTAATAAGACACGACACATTTTGGCACGTGTCGCATCCGGTGCTCAATTGGTCTTAATTAGGAAATGGCGGCGCGGGCGCACGGTGCGTCGTCTCAACATCGAAATAATACTGCTTCTAAACCGTTAACTCGTAACCTGCTAGGAATTCATTTCATCTACTTATTTATACGTTGAGACTCATCTATGCTGAATTATTCGCCTTTAAGTGAATGCTGAACTTCTATAAAACTGCTCTCAGTCATCCTCCGATCAACAAACATTGTTGCTAGGTTACGAATTTTTTTACCTTACTGAAAGAGTAATAACTAAGTATAAGTACTTTTTTACACTCTTCAGGATCAGAAAAGCCAGTACTTATAAAAATCAATATTGTATTGATTTCTTTTTCTGTTTCTTAGTCTTACTGCCCCAAAAACGCATAAAATCTCTGGCGGCACCACTAGCCCCACCGCTGCTACCACCACCCGCAAGTTCCTGGTCAGGTTCGATGACAGACGAGTGACGAGCGTCTCGAGGGAGTGTATCCTCTTCGCCATCTTTCGCAGCCAGGCTATCCTCAAATCTTAAACGCTTTGTTCGTATTTCCGATGTTCTTGGCCGGTCGTTATGGAACACAGTGCTTGATGTATTAACAGCTCTAAGATCTCCGGCTAAAGAAGGATCTGGTGAAATAGAACTATATGGAAACAACAATGGATCGTACATAACAGAGCCCATACGCTTTTCCAGTGCTGTTTGAGGTTTCGAAAAGTCAGATCGTTCAGGTACTGGATCTTTTGCATTCCTTTGCATTGGCAAAACTTTAGCGTCTCTCAAAAACTTTAACGTCATTAATTCACTATCTTCTGAAGAACGTTGCGCGGCTTCCTCTTCAGTCATACTGAAACGTAGATCCGTTACTTCTTGCTTCGTCTCGACGGCACCCTCCCTCATATTCGTATCTAATAAACTGTCCTGATATGACACCAGTCCTATTACTTCACTCACGTTTTCCATTTCCAAGCTTTCTCCTGTTTGTACGCCTTGATCAACTGCCAGACCTCGTGATAAATTACCAATTTCAAGCTCTGGAAATGAATATCTACCGGCTCCATCCACAAAATTAAAATTGCACATTTCAAAGTCATCCTTCTTTTTTCTGGTACAACACAAAAATATATTTTTCAATGCACTTAATGTAAACTTATAAGTACGAGCAGTCGTCTGTAAACCAAAGAACAAATCATTTTTCTGTTGGGAACTTGTTGAGTAAATGTTATCGCCTGCGTCTAGCGGAGGTTTCATGATTGACTGCAGATGTAGTCTGAAAATGAAATAAAGCAACAATGTTTATATGTTACTGTTAAAAATTAAGTTAATATTATCCAAATACATACCTAAACTCACGCCTATTTCCGACCGGGGTAAGCAGAGACTATGGAATTCTATTTGCTTCGATCCTGACACACTTCTCTTGCTTCCTCCACATTCATCATACACGCACGCCGGTTCAGAGCAGATCGTACTAAACCTTTTCTAAGGACATCTCCAATTTGGTCCAATTTGGTTAGTTATCCAAATAATGTAATGTATTAATTAATAAAAGTACTAACTTGTTTTCAAAGCCATCGGTATAAATAAAAAACGCTTCTGACACCTTGGGTACACATCGCTTGAGCCAGTAATGGACGGTGTAAGCCATGGTCAAGAGGACTATGAGCAGAGTGAATGCGGCAAGATATACGTTGTGTTGGAGATCCCGGGCCCTCCCACAGAGTAGCCGGTCCTCGTCGTAGATTTCTATAATAACAATCAATTGAATATAAAGTTCGTTTCTAAATAAATGCACCTATTGATATTTGGGCAAATACGGAAAACCGTTGAATGAATTAACATGCGGTTTTGTTGTTGATCTGCATTTCTCCAAAAATAATAGATTTTAAGTACCCAAAAGAAACCGAGTTGAGTTCCCAGCCTAAGATAGAATAAATATAATAAGTTCAGGTAACGTTGCCATAAACTCACGCTCTTAATTCCAAATGGGGCGAGTAGAGATACAAATAATCTGAAAACAACTTGCAGCCACTTTTGACAAAAATAACCCTAAAATGGTTATGATGAACCGTGTGGTGACCAGTGATAAAAAGACCGAGTAGTAAACTACTCCTACTATGGGTACTGCGGGACGGAAGGGAAGAGGGAAACCACTGCTCTATTTTTCCCTAAAAAGTAGCATGGAAATTGCTGCGGACAAGAGCGTGGCTCTTAAATTGATGATGATGAGTAAACTACAACATTCCCAATTGGGGCTGTTAGAGGCACATCGATCGCAAGTTGAACTAAGTACCCAGGCTTCACCCACCTTTCAGTTTGACCAACGTGATAGCCGCATTGCCGTCTATAATGGTTGAGCCAACTAAAGTTACAAAAGATACCGTAAGTGCCACAGTGTGGTATCCCGTCGCAAGCTGTGATGTTGTCCACACAAACCCTGGCTCCCGACACCTGACACTCGAGGGTTGAGTTCGAACACAACATGTTCGACCTCGTCAAAGTTCGCGCCGGTGTAGCTATCATCACCATACGCTTCAACTGCAATTTCAAAAACATTAGATATAGGTACCTACTTATTTTCGGCTATAATATGGAGTAGTTCTGCTACCCTTCGAGCGTTATTCGCCATGTGGGCGAAAAAAGGTATAGCGCTAAGAGCTTTCATTCTTATTAGGACTATTTTGAATGTTTAGCAGAGATTCAAGTAAGGATTACGTTTAAGTAAAACAAGATAGTTTAACCTGCGTTAAACAGCGTTAAAATCCAAACAGAAAATATAAAGTATTTAGGAAACTTAATTTGTTTGTCATCGTCATTAAAAGTAATGAGTCACTCACTGACATAGGCTTGTTTATATACTTATATATTAGTTTTTCTTCTTTACTAATTATCGTACCGTAAAGTTTGTGATTGCGATCACAATTCTTGAAGTATTGAAGAGGTAGACATGTTTCACCGTGCTAACGTTACTGCAGATGTCGAACAACTTAGCGCCTACGTAGCGACGCATGTAGAGCAGCGGAATATGACCATGCATCTATAATCAAACATTCAGTATTAACACGACAATATTGATGAAAGTAAGGCTTTAAGGTTGACACATTGATATACTATATCAATGGGTTGACAACAAAAGCAAGAGCCAGCCATCGTTTTGTAACCTACCTAGTTACGACGCTTGATGGAAATGTCTAATCAAATCAACTAAATTCAAACTCTTTACTAAAATATCGTGAACACAGATAGTGGATTTTATATATAACATGTTTTAAGGAAGAGAATGCATGATTCGTCGTGTAAATGTGTGTATAGACACTCGAACATTACAAAATATCCAATTCCCAGAATGCTCCCTGTATTGCTTCAGTTAGCGTAGAAATTAAATCATAATGTGTGTGTGTCACGAGCCCAAGATCTTATAAATTCTCGAGTGGTCACTCTTAACACATACATATTACGACACATGCTAGGTACGTACTTCGTCCTCTTTTAATTCAACCAAGCGAGCGAAGTCCTGCACGCCGGATATTCTGTACATGGGCTCCGAAGTGGTGACCACTTCAGAGCGAATCGTAAGATTGTGTGGCTTGGCTCCATCTATTACAATCTGCTGAATAGACCTCTTCTTACGCCTTTTCCTTCATTCAGATAAAATGATAATTTTACTGCAAGTTTCCGCTTTTTCAGGTTGCATCTATGTTGTCCTAATAATAACATAAAACGCGTTCTGCTGCTATCTTCCTTTTCAAAAAAACCCAACCGGTAAAAACCGACAGAGAATTTGGGTCCTTTTAATAATGGACTTAGCGGTTCTGTGTTCCCTCCATTAGGCATTACGGGCGTAAGCTCTAAAGTATCTAAATTACATAAAATAACATAAGCTCACAACTATATTTCAATTGGGGCAGTCATAGGTACATCCATCGCTTGATAAACCAAGTATATATACCTCACCGAGCTTTCTGTTAGACCAACGTGATAGGTAAGATTATGGTCGAGCCAACTGTGTTAGTGAAAACTGCACTTAAGGTTGGAACTCATTAGTGCAAGCTGGTGAACCACAGAACCACAGTGACTATTTAATGTCTATCTAAATTAAACCTTAATTGTGCATCAGGTTGCCTAAGCCTGTGGGTTTTGATAAGTTATCAAACTCTTCGTAGATAACTTTTAGGTAATTTCGATAACAATCCATGATACATTTTAATAACCTTTGTCTTACCTCCTCCGTCGTATGCCAGGTCGCGCATTTAATTTCTGCATCTTATCACTTTGAGTAGCTGCAGTTTGTTCTGCTTTCGCATCACTTGCATCCTTCACAGCCAAGGAGCTGAAGTGCAGATTATTTCTGCATTTTATTGTTGTTCAAGTAATAACTTAATCATATATAAGTGCGTGCGTTCAAAAAGTAGTAGTTTGAAGGTCTCTGAGTAAGATGTATAGCAAGTTCCAAATAATTTAGTAGGTGATTAGGTTACTACTATTACTAGCTATAGCAAATGAGCTTGTTAATGTGGCGTCCAATTCATACTAATATTATAAATGCGAAAGTATATGTGTGTGTCTGTCATCCACGGCAAAACGGGGCGACGAATTGACATGATTTTTTAATTTGAAATAGTTGAAGTGATGATGAGTGATATAGGCTACTTTTTGTCTCTTTATAACCCCCCCACTCCCCCACCTTAAAGTTGTAAGGCCCAATGTCCTTTTCAAATCCAAATCCCAATGTTTAAGTATTGTCTCTGAAAAGCTGGGCCTTACAAAGTTACAAACAACTTAGTCACAAAACAAAAGATTTACTGCAAGCATAGAGCAACACGGACCTCCGGCGCATCGGCTACAAGTTATCTTGTATTTATGACTACTCATTCGATACAAAATGTATAAATGTATATGTGTTGTTTTTTTTTTTTACATGAGCAAAATTTAAGCTTATTGCTTGTTATTATTTTAAATGAGAAGTACCTCACCTTGATACAGATGAAAAAATAGTCAAACGATTAGGCACTGTCGCGGTATTTGGCGTTACGCTCTCAGTGTCCTGTTTTATATTACTTTCTGTAACCCTATTTTTATTCATGGTTGCAGCTTTCATACTGTACAATGAATCAGTAACCCTTGTTGCAAAATTTGTAATCTTTTCCACGACAGTCAATGTAACGTCGGCAATTAGTTGCGCAGTGGTAGTTATTATTGTTTCAGTAGTTCCAAAAGGTTCTACCGCCGGAGTAGATTCTAAAATATTTATAAAGCTTTGATTTGTACTTCTAAATATACCTAATACACAGAATTAACATTAATAAGAAAAAACTTCAAAGTTAATTATCACATTGTCATATTTTTTACTTTTATGTGCAATAAATAGATTGAATAAATAGAAATAGGAAAAAATACAGAAAAAATAAGTTTTCATCTCGAGCTCCTCCGTGCGTCGGAAGGCACGTTAAGCCGTTGGTCCCGGCTGCACTAGCAGTCGTTAATAACCACCAATCCGCACTGGGCCCGCGTGGTGGTTTAAGGCCCGATCTCCCTATCCATCCATAGAGAAGGCCCGTGCCCCAGCAGTGGGGACGTTAATGGGCTGGTGACGACGTGCAATAAAATGTTAAAAAACATATTGTACCTGTATTAATGAATTCCTTGTTATGCGTACTAGATACATCAGTAGAAGCGGTAGTCAAAGGTATTTCAAAATCTCCAGTACTTGAATGTTGAGTCGTTGAAGTAACATTAGTTGTTATTGATTCTATTTCTGACGTAGTATTGAAATAGCTACAATAAAATTGAAAATTAAATAGTACCTACTTAGAACATACATACCTACATGAGATCACGCCTATTTCCCATGGAGGTAGCCAGTTACCACGGACTTCTAGTTACTACAATCCAGACGCACCACTTTCGCTTCTTCAACTCACATCAAAGTCTTCATGCATACTCGCCGGTTTAGAGAACTTTTATTCTGTCTGGCCTTTCTTTAAAACATCCCGGTTTTGATCGCTTTATTTACCCCTAGGCCTTCCTCTTCCAACTCTACCACTTATACCCGCATCATATATCTCTTTTAAATCGCTAATAGTTAAGTATAATACGAATACTCAAATACTTACCGAAAGTGTCTGCAAATGAATGGCGTCACATTACAATTTAATGATCCGAGTCAATTTACGTTTTGGCACCCAATATTAGTCGAATACTCTTGCGATACAAAGCCTGTACAGGGTGTTAGTGACATCGTAACGAATACTCGGGGGATGATTCAGACCATGATTCAGTTTTAAAGATACTTTATTCTCATTAAAGAAAATACACAAAGTCTTACACGAGAAAAGGTCTTAAAAAAGTAATTACAACTGTTCACTCACACATCACTGAACTAATACATAATATTAAAAAATAGATGCTTATTCAAAAAGCTAAAAAAAAAAAAACAAAAATGGAAAAAACATAAAAAAGACAAATTCTGAGTTGAAATTCATGAACATTTTAGTTGCTTTTTTAATTATTTTCAATTCCATACTTTTGCGACGGAAAATCCCACTTGATATCAACTCAGAATCATGATTTAAATCATCCCTCAAAGTTTTCGTTACGACGTCACTAACATCCTGTGTGTTGAAGAATATACTAGGTTATAACTTCGGTATAACAACATACTTACGTAATTTCTGATTTTGTTGGTCTAATCACTGAAATTTGAGTTGTATTGTGATAGCTCTCCATTAAAGTTTTGTCTAGATATGATGGATTTTTATCGACATCGAATAAGTTAGGTGCTAAATACGCTGCAATAATAATATTAATAACTTAAAAATGTTCATAATTGTCTATGAACTATTTTTAAGCAAGTTTATATAGATAATTGCAGTCTGTAATTATTATTTTTTTATATTTTTTGATCGGAAATATATAACTAGGTAAATAAGTACATTCAGAAGTTTATCACAGTGGTTGGCTGAATCCTTTAGGAATAGCTAAGTATCAAGTATGATATGTAACGTAAAATAATAAAATGTACCTATGTATGTGTATGTTATGTTTATAACTAACTGTAATAGATAAGTACCTACTGGTCCCTATTCCTGCATATAACTCCTAATTTTACTTTAAGTTATACCTGTAATTTTCTTATCCGCCGAAAAGGAAAGGGGCGGTTGGTTGGCAACTCTTTATTTTAGGAAGAATAAATATCGGCGAATGAATAAGGTATCTCGCTGGTATGCAAACCGTTTGACGTGGGCTGCAACTTAATTCTGTAGGGTTATTAGCCAATACAATTTTTTTATAGGGTTGTTTTAGATTTGTGCTTAAAATTAATGTGTGTTCCATAAATTTTATGCTTGTCGATTGCCCGTCCCTTTCCTTTTCGGCGGATAAGAAAATGACAGATATAACTTAAAATAAAGCCAGATGGTGTCTACAGGAATTAGCACCAATGTCAATCTAAAGTTAAATATGTGTAAACATTAGTATTTATAACCATTGTCATACCACTATAGTTATGTTGCCAGCCATCTAGTTTCTGCACTAGCGCTGAGAATTTTTCAGCTTCAAGAGCTTTTTGTTTTTTTATTTCCTCTGATTCATTCCGGGTCAAGTTTTTCAAAACGTCTTCTAAGCGTGGCCAAATATCTGATACCTTTATTTTGCTTCTTCTTTGAACATAAGATTATTATTTCGTTATTGAAGGGTCTAAACCTCGGAATAATCACTTTTCATATGTATTTTGAACCTTCTAATCTAACATTTCTGTTAATCAAGTTCCTCGATGACATCAAGCATATTATTACGAGGTTTTTACTCTACTACATAAACTGCCTATATACGTCCCACTGCTGGGCACAGGCCTCCCCTTAATCAACCGGAGGGGGTATGGAGCATACTCCACCACGCTGCTCCACTGCGGGTTGGTGGAGGTGTTTTTACGGCTAATAGCCGGGACCAACGGCTTAACGTGCCCTCCGAAGCACGGAATCATCTTACTTTTTCGGACAATCAGGTGATTCAAGCCTGAAAAGTCCTTACCAAACAAAGGACAGTCTCACAAAGTGATTTCGACAATGTCCCCATCGGGAATTGAACCCGGACCTCCAGATCGTGAGCCTAACGCTCTAACCACTAGACCACGGAGGCTGTCACTCTACTCTACTATTTACAAATATTTGTAATGTTAACACCTTTTGATGAACAAAAAAAATACGATTTAAAATTCAAAAGTGTATGAAGTTGTGCAATTCGGCATGTTGGCAACTAGCAAATATCGAAAGTGAAACAAATGGAATGACCAAAAGTCCTTACACGAGAAAAGGTGTGAAAAAAGTCTGGCGTATATTTTATTTTTACTGAACTGCACAATTTGTCAACATTAAGCAACACACCTACCTACTTTCAAGAGAATACAAATTTATTTTGTTTTTTTTTTTTATCTTACATTAGGTATTAACTATACTTACTGTTTACCGTAACGTGTTTGGGATTCTCCAGGAGTGAATAAATATTTATGAGTTTTATTTTTCCTCTTTTTGAATCGTAGTCGACGATTTCTGTTCTTTATTTTATTGCTATTATAGGAGAATTTCAACCTGAAACGGTATAGAAACTGCTATATACCTAGAATTTCAACCTAATTTATAACGATTTATAGAACTCATCCGTGTTTAGAGAAACTCACAAAGTGAAAGTTTAAATCGAAAAAAGAAAGCTATTTTTTTCGATTTATATTTTCTCTAAATTATAATTTTATAATGTACCTAATAATTGATTCAATACTATTAAAACGTTTGAAATCCATATTTTTATGTTTTATTGTTCCAAGGTTCCTATTTAATTGACCTTTTAACATTACATTTTTATATTTACATTTTTATTTTTACATTGTCACACCAAATTACCTACCCACTGCGGAATTCGAATAAGATAAATTTCTACATCCGAATTGGAAAACATACTTAGAAAAGCAATTACAATGTTAATTAAAGTAGGTAACCAGAACCTAAGCCAAAATCAATAAAGTACATTTATTATTTTATAACGCGTTGAAGTCTTCTGTATGGTAATTATTTCCTGTTAGTTAAAACGACGATCTTTATAATTTTGTGAATTAACTACATAGGTCTATGATCTATTGTTTATTCAAACTGATACATATGAGTTTGAATTCATGTTTGAATCATAGATAATTAATATCACACGTAGTTTTCAGGACTTGTGCCCGAACAGTGGCAATAAGCTTGCCCTTGTATCGCGTGGGACTTATATCTGGCAAGGAGTGCGTGTGTATACTAGACAAATCAGACTACCCCTTCGGGGAGACAGGCGTGATGGTACGCTATGTTATGTATATATGTTTTATGACATTACAGAAAGATCTTTTATTTAACGTGATGTTTATGTGATTTGCCTCGAATTTCACGCACGGGGCAATAAAGATAAAGAGTTCGCGTGTATTAATTTTGCCCCGATAGGAACAGACCAACCTAACGCTCATTTGCGCATTGCAGCAGCGAGGTGGAGTATGCTCCATACCTCAAAAAAGAAGCCCAGCAGTTAGACATGTAATGCGGTTTATGTAATGATTGAGAAGAAAATTCTGGCTTATGATTATGACAGACTAAAAGTATATTGTACTCTTTCTATTTCTCTTCTGTTTTGTATTTCCTGTGTATACAATAAAGTATTTGTTATGGCACTGAAGCAGCTTCTTTACCTGGGATCCAGTGTGAACTCTCCAAATTTATAGTTAAGAAGGTATCGCGGTTCCGAACTTGAACTTCCATCGAAGTCTACCGTCTCATTCCTGTTCTTCGTGCCATTCCTAGCTACGTTCTCGTTAGGACCGCCTTCCATCCTTATGGCAAACTGCGCTAACGGTATCACTGACGTATCGTACGACACTCCAGGCCTGGATCATAATTAGTTTTCTATTATATTTCTCTATCTTTATGATATAGTGTATATATTCAAAATATTATATTGCTGATGGACTGTTAACGGGTAAGAACAAGGTAGTGATAGGCTCTGACTTTAGTATTAGTACGTATTTTAAGAATGAGGGACTTCCAGGCTACGTTCCCCAAAAATAATATAGATGGCGCTGTCCAGATTTAACGTGATATTCACCTATTTTCTAGTAATTGTTCAAAATATTATTCAAAAATATAATGTAATTGCGGAAGCAGATATAAAAATATTTTTTGTTTGATAGGATTTGGAGTGGATTATGTATACGTAGTATTGAGGATCTCGGTGGCGCAGCGGTAAACGCGCTCGGTCTACGATTGTTGAAGCTAAGCAACTTTCGCAAAGGCCGGTCCAAAAAGAAAAAGTTTTCATCTCAAGCTCCTCCGTGCTTCGGAAGGCACGTTAAGCCGTTGGTCCCGGCTGCATTAGCAGTCGTTAATAACCACCAATCCGCACTGGGCCCGCGTGGTGGTTTAAGGCCCGATCTCGCTATCCATCCATAGGGAAGGCCCGTGCCCCAGCAGTGGGGACGTTAATGGGCTGGTGATGATGATGATGATGTATTGTATTGTGTAACGCCATCTATATTTTTTTGGGGAACGTAGCCTGGAAAGTCCCTGATTGAACTTTGAGGTGAGGTCTAATAATACCCAATATTTTGTGTTTAGCCAAAAAAATTACTAACGTCCGGCGGTTAAAGTTGCGCTGTTTATACATATTAAACGCGAAAAATATCGCAGTCTGCGCTTCGACCATAGAGCAACACGGACCTCCGCGGGTTTCGACTAACTATAGCGTCTATTCATATCTCCGAAAACAGTATACGCAGCCTTCTACTAGTCAAAATCCGCAATATTTGTCGCGTCTACATAGATAGTGGTGCTAATTCCTGCAGACGCCATCTAATTTTATTTTAAGTTATACCTGTCATTTTCTTATCCGTTGAAAAAGAAAGGGACTAAAATCGGGAATTGAAAGGGTAATCGACAGGCATAAAATTTATGGAATACACGTAAATTTTAAGCAGAAATCTAAAACAACCGTCTAAAAATTTTACATCGGCCAATAACCCGACAGAGTTAAGTAGACAGCACGTCAAACGGATTACATACCAGCGATGTGCCTATTTTATGCGCCCGGGTTATTCCTTCGTTTTAAAATTAACTTGTTGACAATCATCCGTCCCTTTCCTTTTCGGCGGATAAGAAAATGACGGATATAACTTAAAATAAAATTAGGCGGTATCTGCAGGAATTGGGGCCAGTGTGTACTGTAAGATCGCAGGGGCAGTTTTGTTTTAGATAAGTAGCATATAACAGAGAACAAAGGACTCCACTTTACTCACTTCTGAGCAACGTCATATATTAAATCGAAAGTGTCATCAACCGAAAATGAATTCTGATTCGGTGTAACCGTGTCAGATACCAATATACCCGAGACGTTCAACAAGGGGATCTCCACCTCATAAACTTCCTCGGTCGTGACCACTTTTTCTGAAGTCTGTGTCTGAAGAAGTGAACTAGTAGTGTCGTAGGAGACATCCAGACTGTAACAACAGGTATGCCGGCTCATGAAGGTACACTGAACTTCACTTAAGGTACAATCAAGCACATTGTAGTATATTCATCTTATTGTAGGGACATTCCTTTTCTATTATATATACATATTATATTCATTTTGGCGCATACAAATGTAACGGCCTCCGTGGTCCAGTGGTTGAGCGTTGGGCTCACGATTCGGAGGCCCCGGGTTCGAATCCCGGTGGGGACATATTACAAAAATCATTTTGTGATTCCTAGTTTGGTTAAGACATTACAGGCTGATCACCTGATTGTCCGAAAGTAAGATACCTAATCCGTGCTTCGGAAGGCACGTTAAGCCGTTGGTGCTTACTGATGTAAGTATGTAGTCGTTACACGAGCCATGTCAGGGGCCTTGATGAGGTTGGTATTCCACCTCACAACCCACACGATAAGAAGATAGACAGTCGCTTTATCGTTAAAAAAAACAACACCGTTTATGTATCTGAATAAAACCAAAGAAGTACATACTATTCTTCGATGAATGAGGTCTGACTGCTTCGCAGAGTGTAGTATTTCTCGGTGTAAGGCACTGTGTTCCCCACGAGGGTGTCTGGCAAGTAACCCCAGTACCCGCCGAAGGTCTCCCCCATCTCGTAAACTTTCACCGGACTGTTGTTATTTGAACAAAAATCTTCATCGTGACTTATCTCAAGTACAAGAATAATGTTGCTGCCTAATTCTGATCTGTAAAAGGATTTTTATGTGAAGTACCTACAATTAAATTTGTCAACTAAACGTACCTACCACCTAGTTACGTTTACAAAAATGCTTCGGTATCGTCAAGATTCGTGTTTTATGTGTGAGTATATTTTTAAAAGCCTGACAAATGGTTTGTCTACTTACTGACTCAGACATCTCCGACAACCCGCATGGAAGCAGCGTGTGCTGGAGTATGGGACAAATACCGGATTTCCCATTTCATTTTCAGGGTATAACATATTTGGTAGGATATAATAAACATCACCTTATGCTAACATAACAGCTGTAAGGCACTTCCAGCTGGGAGAAATGCAAGATCTTCGAATGAGCTTCCACTATTTCGTTCCCAATGAAAACAGAAGGCATCACACGACGTCTGCAATACTCGGACAGATCTTTCTGATGCACTACCCTACGTGTTGAGGGTGATCCTTCAATTTCGTTGAATACATATGCTATTACGAGAATAAAAAAAATCTTTAAACAACACATGGTTACGTGGCCGCTATGTTCTAGCCATAGCCTCTATGTTTTACCATAGGATAGTAAGTAGTTAGTATTCATGGTTTATCTCGTACTTAAATAGGCTCGTAATAATAAATACCTATATGTATTTTGTTAGTGTTCACCTGAGTTTACCTACGTTCACCTATCATCATCTCCATAGCATGATTCTGTTTTCAGTGTCCGCTTCCCTAACCTTATATTATACCATCACCATAAAACCACATACATAGGTACATAGACCTAATACCTATAGCTATAAAAACCAACGTAGAATTTAAAGTGCAGGTGGCCATGCTCTTTATTATTGGAAATTCATTCTACTATACCTGATTAACTAATTATACTGACTATCCTGAGTCAGGCCAAATTCTGCTTAACTTGATACAAAATACAAGGGGATCCTTCAGTGTATGACCACATATTTACACACACATACAGTGTGTAGACAATGTATGTTATGTAGGTAGGTAGCGTGACGTGATGCCGGCACTTTATGATAGGGGTCGCGTGACCCGCACCGCGTACATCAAAGCTTTTTATAATAACAACAAAGCTGGGGTGAGCTGAGAACAACTCGATCGTAATAAATAAGGCAATAAAATCATACGTACAGAGCAAGTATTATGTAAAAACTGGAAGTAGGTAATACCTCCCTATTTGATAAAAACATCGGTACCTAACTAAGAAATGGCAATGGAATACAATACGAAAAAATAATAAAAGTGTAAATTACGACATTCCATTAAAATTAATATCGAATGAATCGAAATCAATGCGGTAAATATAAGTACACTAAGACTCGTGCCCTCTGTTTACGCCGCAAAGATCGCGGAACTGCAAAAGTCTACCAGACCCTTAAAATCATGGATATACTAATATATCAATACTTAGAATACATACGTGTACCTACTACGTATTTAGATTTTAGATAGGTACTTCTACAGCTCATCAGGCTTCAAGTCTAATAAGAGATGTTTTGTGTAAATTGTGCAACTACTTACCTACCTCCGTTTCAGTCTTAAAAGAATAAGAAACAGCTGTTAGGCATTAGGCAGCATGACTCTGTGATCTGACCCTTATAGGTGAACAAAAAAAGAAGTATCAGCTGTTTACCGGAGTACAACTGTCAGTGTCACTTGTCAGTTTTGTGTCATTCGGTCTGAAGAATATTTTCGAGGTTTTGTTTAAAATATTACATTTTTAGATATATTTCTGACTTAAAAACTTATTTCCACAATGACTATTAGCGACTACGTGTCGTCTTTGTCTGACAATCCATATTTTGGAGCGGGTTTTGGCTTATTTGGGTTGGGAGCTGGTGCCGCGATACTTCGTAAAGGTTTCCAGGCATCAACAATGATTTTCAGAAGACACTGTATGATAACTCTGGAGGTACCGTGTAGAGACAAGTCCTACCAGTGGTTACTGCAGTGGATCACACAGAAAGGGGCAAAACAAACACAGCATTTAAGCGTAGAAACGTCCTTTCTTCAAAAGGATACGGGACAAATAAAAACTAAATACGACTTTATACCTAGCGTTGGACAACACTTCTTCAGGTACTATAGTATTTAATTCATTCACTCTGTTTTTGTAGAATTTTCAGTATAATGGAAAGTTGAGGTTATCATGTTAGATGGGAGTAACCTAGAATATAGCAGCACCCTTACGACATTTAAAAAATAAAATTGGGTTTAATTGACAAAAAATGTTTAAGACTTTTAATAAAATATTTAAAAATCCTTTTTTGCTCTTTCTAATATATTTTATTATAATATATTAACTACATATTTCACAATGTTGCATACATATCAAGTATCAACTAACATGTCCAACTCATCAGATTAACACGTTGACAGTCCAGTGATCCGTATATGGGTCATGACAGACAAACTCCATATGTCCGTAACTCGTACGTGGGTCACGGTGCCCTGAGTAGGGCCCTTCAAAATTTCTAATTTTTTTCATGATAGTAAGAAATATGGTTTACTTCCTATTGCACTCAATAGGTTTTGTAAAGTGTTTAGAATACATTTATTATTATTTACATTTTTAATACGACATATAAAAATTGAAGTGTGGGACTTACAAGGAAGTCAAAACATTTTGTATGGGGACTGTCAAGGTGTTAAGTTGAAAATTTCAGTCATTGACCTTTCATTTATAATAACTGACACTTGGGATTCGGTCATCACCTGTAGACATTGTGTCTGAAAGTATTAAACTTATATTACAGGTATGGAGGGAACTGGATTCGAGTTGACCGGACTAGAGAACAACACACATTAGATTTACACATGGGTGTTCCATGGGAAACCGTCACACTCACAGCCTTTGGAAGAAATAAACAGCTGTATTATGATATACTTGAAGAAGGTTTGTGTTATAAATAATAGACAGGCATAACTAAAAAATAAGTATAATTAAAGTAACTTAACCTAATTTAGATATTGAGTGCATACAACTCCAATAAACTGTTCAGTAGTTTAGGAACTTATTTTGAATAATAATTTAAATATTCCAGCAAGAACAATGGCCCTAAAACAACATGAAGGTATGACAGTGATGTACACAGCTATGGGTTCAGAATGGCGGCAATTCGGGCACCCGCGACGACGACGCCCTATCCACAGCGTCGTGCTTCGCTCCGGACTCGCGGACCGCATCCTTGCCGACTGCAATGACTTCATTAACAATCCACATTGGTATACGGAGCGAGGGATCCCTTATAGACGAGGTATTGTTTAGATACATTCTTAAAATCAAGAATTCAAGAAAATTTCATAAAAAGAGGGTATTTTAATGAGCAAGCTTTTTTTGTTGGCAGCATTGATTTGATCCCTTTGATGGTTAATGGGAAGGTTATTCTTTTCTTTTTAATTAGTCATAAATCATAACTGGAATAGTAATAGGTATTTTCGTAAAATAAATATGAATTCTATCCTGTCCACTCAACATGAAACCAAATTTCAAAATTCATAAGAAACTACTATTTAACAGAGAATGCTCAATCAATATTCCCAAGTTGTGGGACCCAATATCGTCTGGAGTTCTGTTAACAATGTCATTAACATATTAATACTTTAAAAATGAATTTGTATGAATGTTTATGACTAAAATATTTGTCCTTCTTTATCAGGTTATTTACTGTATGGACCTCCGGGCTGTGGCAAATCATCGTTTATAATGGCGTTGGCTGGTGAACTAGAATACAACATATGCGTCCTCAACCTCTCCGAAAGAGGGCTCACGGACGACAGGCTAAATCACCTACTTAGGTTGTGCTATAGTACTATTATTTTCAATAATATTTAATACCCTGTTCTCGCCAATCGATACAAAAAAATATCGATATTATAGTGAAGTGAGGAGCTCGGTCGCGCAGCGTTAAACGCGCTCGGTCTGCGATTGTTGAAGTTAAGCAACTTTCGCAAAGGCCGGTCATAGGATGGGTGACCACAAAAAAAAAGATTTCATCTCGAGCTCCTCCGTGCTTCGGAAGGCACGTTTAAGACGTTAATAACCATCAATCTGCACTGGGCCCGTGTGATGGTTTAAGGCCCGATCTCCCTATCCATTCATAGGGAAGGCCCGTGCCCCAGCAGTGGGGACGTTAATGGGCTGATGATGATGGTGAAGTTCCAAAAGTAACTTTTTGTTGATTTTTTATTACTTTAATGCTTACTTTTATTAGCCCAGGTTTCTTTTATTTTATAATGTTTTCCAACTGTTACAGCGTGGCCCCGCAACAATCGATCATTCTGCTAGAAGATATAGACGCGGCGTTTTTGTCGCGGGAGGACACGCCAACGCAGCGCGCTGCTTACGAGGGGCTCACCCGGGTCACCTTCAGCGGACTGCTGAACTGCCTCGACGGCGTCGCCTCCACTGAGGCGCGGATAGTCTTCATGACCACTAATTACTTAGAGAGGTAACAATCATTGTTACTGTTGGGTGCCAACCTACCTGAGGTTGTTGTATAGGTACCTCAATTATGGCAATGGCCCCGATTCCTGCAGACACCGCCTAATTTTATTTTAAGTTATATCCGTCATTTTCAAATCCGTCGAAAAGGAAAGGGACGGATGATTCACAGCTCTTAATTTTAGGAAGAATGAGTAAATGAATGAATAACCCGGGCGAATCAAAAAGGTATGTCGCTGGTATGCAATCCGTTTGACGTGATGTCTACTTACCTGTGTCGGGTTATTGACTGATGTAAAATTTTTAGACGGTTGTTTTAGATTTGTCCTTAAAATTAACGTGTGTTCCATAAATTTTATGCTTGTCGATTACCCGTCCTTTTCCTTTTCGGCGGATAAGAAAATGACAGATATAACTTAAAATAAAATTAGATGGTATTTACAGGAATTAGCACCAATACGTACGTAGTTTCAATATAGTCTCCAGACTTTAAAGTATTTCAGGAAAAGGGCCCCTTTACTTAGGTTCGGCGCTCACAATCGGGGGGTATCGATGCAGCTCGGGCGCCTTACAGCGTAAACATGCCTAAGGACGCCGAGACCGAATTCGGGTTCTTCTATCGTGTGGGTTGTGAGGCGGATTACCAACCCCATCAACCCTGGTGTCAGGGTTACTATTGATCCGCCAAAGGCCCCTGTCATGGCTCATGTAACGACTACTTACTTACATCAGTAAGTAGTAACCGGGACCTACAGGTTAACGTGCCTTCCGAAGCACGGATCATCTTACTTTCGAACAATCAAGTGATCAGCCTGTAATGTCTTAACCAAACTAGCTAGGGATCACTAAGTGATTTTTGTGATATGTCCACATCGGGATTTGAACCCGAGACCTCCAGATCGTGAGCCCAACGCTCAAACCACTGAACCACGGCCTCCGTTACTGGTTTCGGGTTAATTTCGATGAAACAGACATGTCGCAGAGCAGGCGAACTTTACGTGAAAACAGTTGTGCGTTTGTAATGATGGATTGGAACGTAGACCGAGCCTCACCGATGCCCACCGATGAAGGGCGCTGTGCCTTTAGATTACCAGCGATAGCGGCACAGATACCGCACCGCGCTTGGCGCGAATCATATCGAGGGATTCGACCGCGCCGTGCGCGGTGCGGTACAGGTGACGCGGGTGTAGTAGTCTTAGCATGTTGTAAATATTACGCTCGACGCTATAACTGAGCCAAAAGAATTGCTTTTAGTGTATTCATCATGTGTGCCATGCTACAATTACCGGTTAACAGTTAATGGTCAGGGACGCTGTGTCGCTGGTCAGTTCACAATTACATTATTTCTAATTGCATTTTATCCAGTTTATTTTCTATTCGCTAGGTTAGATCCGGCGCTTATTCGACCAGGAAGAGTTGACATGAAGGAGTATGTGGGCTACTGCGATCAAGAACAGATTGAATTGATGTTCCTCAGGTTCTACAAAGGAGAAGAAGCTCCTGACCGGGCAAAACTATTTGCCGAAAGGTGAGTGCTACTTTTAAATAAAAAACACAACTCAATTACGAAAGCCGTTAAACACGTTCAGCCGTTGGTCCTGGTTATTACTTACTGATGTAAGTAAGTAGTCGTTACATGAGGCATGTCAGGGGCCTTTGGCGGCTCAATAGTAACCCTGACACCAGGGTTGATGAGGTTGGTAATCCACCTCGCAACCCACACAAGAGAAGAAGAATTACGAAAGCGCATCATTATGTTTATCATGACTCGTTTAGATTAGAGATGTGCAGAAATCAACTAATCTCCCCGAGAGAAAGCAACAGTGCGTCTTCTCTCTCGCACGCAGTGATTGGATTCCCGTATCTCCTGTCATAAAAAGAATATGGCGGTCTCAATGTTTACCCGAATTGAAACGATGAAAAAAATCGAAGTTTTGTAGAAGAAAATCACATCAGTTTTTCACTCTAAGGCGACGAGCTAATAAAAACGTCGGGTTCAAAATCCAAAGATCCTGGGTTCAATTCTCGGTGGGGACATATCAAAATTGTCAAACAAGAAACCATTACGAAATCGTTTCTACTTATAGTTTGATCAGGTTAGAACTTTGCAGGCTGAGTCACACCTGTGTCCAAAAAAGTAAGATTTGGTTCACAGAAGTTCAAGTTGAAGCCGTTGGTCCTGGGTATTTCTTACAAGCTTACTTTGTTGTTACTTGGTCTGTGTCAAAGGCCTCAAGCGAGTAAAAAATAACTCTAGCTGGGTCTCAGAACCAGGAAAGAGGAACCTTTTAAGTTACGTTACTAGAACCTCCTTACTAGTTGTGGGATACTAAGAACATTCGCGAATTTATAATCTACCTGTATATTTTTCAGAGTGCTGGAGAAGAAAAAGAAAGTGAGTCCAGCGCAGATTCAAGGATACTTCATGTTCCATAAACACTCGCCCTCAGAACAAGTGTTATCAGACGTCGAAGCGATTTGGACACTTGGTTAATGCACTAAAACCCTTCTGTGATAAAGACTAGAATCTAGGTTAAAAAATAAATGTTGTTACCAAAGTTACTAACGTTCTTTATTTCATGTATTTACAATTTTAATTTCAACATAAGATCTTACAAAGATCATAAACTTTTAAAGGAATAGTGATACATAAAAAAACCCTATTCTAATAAAACTTAATTAACATTAAGAGGAAAACACAATTTGTGCATTATTACTTTTTAAATACTTATAGGCACATGTTGTTATAAGAAAAACCTCCACGACAGGAAAAAACATCTTTTTACAATACAATATGTAGATCATAATCAGTCTATTGAAACAATTTAAACAATATCTGCAAGACATACTATCATAAATATTTCATGTATTATAAACAAATCACGAAATGGCAGTGTACTTTATAGATTTTAGTACACATAAAAATCCTTTAGTGTGTTCATGCTCCTGTTGACCTATTCTTTGAGCACTGTGTGTCATTTTTTGGATAATATCCTCCCTTGTTACGAAAGTCTTGAGTATTTCCCACTGCCAAGTAGCCGTTAACTTGCTCAAGTCAAGGTTCGTTAATTGAGTGGAGTCCTTGACTATAAGGCTAAAATTATTGCCTGAACAGTATATTGATAGAGAAAGAGTCACAGGCGTTTTGACTGTTTCCCGTAGAAACATTAATTTAAATTTTATTAGACAAGCAAAATGTTGGGGTACCGGCTGGTCTGAACTCAACAAATTAATATTGTGAATTTGTAATAAATTCTTTACGTATTTGAACGGGGAATCCGTTGTTGTGTTCGGAAGCTCAACTGAGTCTAACCTAACTAAACCACGATTTACTGCATGCAGTGGGACCGGGGCAGGGTTTGATTTAATCGGTAAAGGTGTTCCAGTTGAGACATCAGTAAGAGTAGCCATTTGATTCTGGTTATTCGGTTTGATCGATGGCGCTATTTTGCCGCCTGGCTGCCAAGGTCCACCAGAAGGAGCGTCTTGTTTCCAAACCCCGACAGAAGGAGTGCTTGTTTTTGTATCTTGATTCTGACCAATAAATTGTAAAGCTCTTTCAGACATTAATTCAGTAAACGGTTTGACTTTAATCCGAGGTGCTGGTTTATCTACCTCCACAGCATTAGCAGTGTTAGAAGTCTTATCACCATTGAGTTTGTTACCATTATTTTGTTCCATGGGTGGAGCAGGCAAGGATGGTATAGCCAAGGATGTTGTAGACGTTATAATAGGCATGCATGTTTCTTTGTCAGGACTTCGATCCAAGACACAAAAGGATGAATGACCTTCCGGGTTATTCACAACAAATGTGTTAGGAAGTACAACCGCGTTAGGTACTACGGCCGCTTTAGGTACAGCAACTGCCACGGATTTAAGAATTATTTTACTATCTGTAGTATTAAGCTTCTTAGGAAGTTGTTTTGGATTAGCAACAGGATTCGCGTTTAACAGCTTCCGATCTGATTCTGTAATATGGTATGTATCTTCGTATAACCTTTCAGGTTCCGTTTTATTCAGTGTGACTTCAGTTTGCGGCTTCTGGTTTACAGTCCGTACTGGTTTGTTGCCTTTATTTTTTGTATTGTTGACTGCAACAGATTTCATTTCAGGTGGATCAAGAACATATTTCCAACCAGATCTATCTGGTGAGAGATCTTCTTTTCCTTTTAGTCTTGGCATAATGCGAACAAATTTTCCATCTGAACTTCCCGTGTTTTTTTGTGGATTTGTTGGAATCCATTTGATTTCTAGATTTTGTCGTTCTATAAACCTTAATAACCCAGTACAAGCCATACCCTGTTTATTAATGACTTTTCGACCCATACTCAAGAGTTTGTGTTTTATGAGGGGTAAATCTTTTGGTTTATTCTCATTATCAACCGTCTCATGTTTTCTTAGCATATACCTATTATGACTCACTTTAATAAGATTATCTATTGTTTTTTTATCGGCCTCTTGTAGCTGAATATAATTTGTATGACCTTTTATTGAAGTAGTTGCTGAGCTGTTGGATGAATCGTCAATATTAATACACTCTAATTCTGTTTCTTTATTTACAGTAAGTTGTATGTTGGATGTTCCGTGACTATTATTGCCATCAAGCACCACTGTGTCTGTGGAACTTTCTGACAGCAAACGACGTCTTTTTCTTACTGTGCCTTTAATCGCACCGTCGTCATTTGGTATAACATTCGATTTCTCTTCTTTCGCGCAATATATAGTGTTATAAGTATTATCTCGTTCTGGCCCTATGATTTTATCCTGACTTATCACAACAGCATCTGAAGAACCAGTTTTATTAGCTTTGCCATCTATCTTAGTTATATTCAATATACAAGGTCTATTTATAATGTTTTCAAATTGGGAGACCAAATTTCTGTGTTTTTTCATATGCTTGCGGAGACTATTTCTGGATTTGAGATATTTATTATGGTTGCCACATAGATTACACGAAAACATTTGACTATACGTCTTTTTCCAAAGTTCTGACGTTTTCTTTCTTTTCATCTGTTTTTTCTTACTAATGGCTACACTAGGAGAGTCGTTGCGGTCAATATCAGATGAACTAGATGTCGAGAGAATGCGGGCAAATCTCTTTTTCGCCGTGGTATGTTCATTCGGCCTCGGCTCAGGGTTCTCATTGTTGTCTTGGTGGCTCGAACTTACCGCTTCTTGGTGTGGTGATTCACGAGACTCCTCTTCTACCTCCTGTAAAAAAACATGTTTTAAATCAATTTATGAGATTAATTATTAAAATAATAAATAATGACATAACATACACAGATTATACATAAACAAGCCACTCTGGAGCACAGACCTCGCCTAAATCCACCAGAGGTGTGGAGCATTGTTAGCACATTGTTCCAGGGTTGGTGGAGATGTTTAGGCTAGTAGCCAGAACAGGACCCACGGTGTTACTTTCCAGAAAATGAACCAGAAAAAGTAATTTCAGCAATGTCCGTATTGGGAATCAAACCCAGACCTCCCAATGGTCTAACTACTAAACCATGGATATTGTTAATTAAAAACAACCATGATTAATTATTCTATTTTTATGACTTTTAATCATTAGATTAACTTTTCACCAAGGCTAGATGTATAGGATCAGTATTACCATTTCAGGAAGAGTGCTCATAGGTACTTACTTGTCTGACCGCCAACTTAGCTTTTAAAGCAT
The DNA here is from genome assembly GCF_024362695.1 of Pectinophora gossypiella. Taxonomy (NCBI): domain Eukaryota; kingdom Metazoa; phylum Arthropoda; class Insecta; order Lepidoptera; family Gelechiidae; genus Pectinophora; species Pectinophora gossypiella. The sequence continues at coordinate 8,227,615 of NC_065406.1, forward strand.
TTTGTCTCCCAATGAATATCCTTTTTTTTGTATGATATTCAGTCAAAATTGTCTCACAACTTTTACATATCAACTGTGGTAAGCCATCAAATGGATCAACCTGGAATAAAAGACATAAGTAAATTAGACCTTACTCATAAATCAAATTTAATTGCCGGCAAGACGCGCATGAATGCGAAAGCGTACCCGCGGTTATACGGACACCATGGGGTTTTAGTCAGTGCGAGCCTGAACTAACGGGAGGGAATCTATACAGGTTGTGAGAAGCTGCAGTAGTTTTAGGCGGATGAGACGTTCGTTATGTAAAATTGACGATTCAAAGTGTAACTATGTTACCTACTGAATAAAGATATTTTTGAATTTGAATTTGAATTTGAATGCTGTAGGCATTGCCCTTCTTTAAAAAAAGAAGGTTGGCACCTCAACTTGAAGAGATTTGAAAGACTGAGTCTTTAACAAAAATTTGTTAAAATGCAAAATCCTGAATGCTCATTTCTAGATGTAAACACACATATATAAATCACGCCCGTATCCCTATGGGAACGGGCTGAGCCACTTCTTATCAACAAGGTAATAAGACTCCTGATATTAATTTATCTAAGAGGAAGGGTCACCAGCCCTTAGCCGAAATAGTCCATTGTTTTGAAATGTAATTTTTTTTTGTGTTTGATGGTAAGTCACCAGTGCCAGTTGACACTTATGCTGGTGTTATTTGGGCGGAAATATCTCTCGATAGACAGATAGTGGATATTATGTATGTCATCATAATTTATTTTTTTTTGGGACTCCAAGACTGCATGTGCCCAGCCATCAGTATAGACACAATACAATATCATATAAACTTGAACCTTATACACATCACACTGCTAGGTATACCTAGAGCAAGTCCCCCATAACTGGGTTACACTTGCCTGCAAGACAATCAACTCCAGGTGAGGTCTATGTGACTTATGGAGCCCTGAGCCCATGATACTTTGACTCCCCATTATCCCTGTTAGGATGTGTAGAGTTACAAGTTGTCAAAAGACTCCTTACAGCCACAATAGGTTGGAGACAGTATGAAAAAAAATGTGACAGGCGAATCACCTATTTTCAAGAGTTAAGGGACGAGCTTTGGTGTCAACTCGCATCTAAGCCAGTAGAGTAAGAGGCCGAAGAAATAGGTTAGATGGTAAGGATAATACAGATATTATACCTACTTCATGTGTGTGACTACCGTCTAACCTATTTTTTTCGTCATACTCCTCTAATATGGACTTGACAATACAGAATGACATATTGACACCCCACCATCCTGCATAGAACATTTATAGCCACACTTGCAGTAAAATAATGAAATATTTTACTCACATCAATATCAAAACAATATTTGACTTGTTGCTGCACTACGGGTGTAATCTGGTACATGCCCATGTTCTCCAAGCACAGACGACAAGTTACAAACATCTTTGGGTCCACTTTAACCATATCCATGGCTATAATGTGAAGAACCTGTAAATAAATATTTGATGTAACTTACATTAAAAAACTATCTCCCGCAAACAAAGGCAGCATAAACAATAACAATGTAATCAGGATTTTATTTTGTACTTTTCCGAGGAAGCAATGAAAGTTAATGATCTAAAAACGGCAACAGCCTAGCAGTGGGACACTCCTTACTACAATAAGACTGTTAGCACATGATAACCTTTTTTCTATAACAATAAAGCAGCCTTTTTTCCAATAATTTTGCTATTATTATTATTATACCTATCTGTCATCTGCTAGCATAAAGTTGTTTTAATTTTAAGTGGTAAATTAAATATTTTTTTTAAGTTTTTTTCCTATAGATATAACATTTAGCAAATAATCCTTACCAGTATTATCCATGATGAACCTTATCCTTTTAATCGTTATTAACTTCTGAGCAAAAGACAGTTAAACGGAATTGTAACGTTAAATACCTAACACTTATATACATGTATAAAAAAACAACCAAATATTAGTGATAGGAAGTTCACAGCACATAATAAATAAAATAATACATTTATAACACGTAAATACAGACCGTTTATAACTTATAGCAACTTATAAAACCTGTTAAAACACACTCGCAGTGGTCGCAGATTATCGTCACCGTTAAAAAAAACGTAACATACTAAGCTTTGTAATTGCAACTACCGAAAGTAAATTACATTACATCTAAGAAAATATAGTGTTTCAACCATTAGTTAACCCATAGTAGGGTTTCATTGTCACTGTCAGTAGAAACGCAATCAGTTGGGAAGTCATGGTACAACCATGTATAAAGATACCGAGGCAAACGGCTATCGCACGCTATGCTATACATACTCACTTTTTGAATAAAGCTGAGAGCGAACCGACGGTCGATTTAAACGACGTCAATGTATTTCCACAATTAACTACTGGCACAGTTATTGAGTCCTAACAATCGATGAAACATTGATTTATAATAAATAAACCACTCAAAATCACCATTATGCACTATATAACACTGAAACTGACACGAATAGACTAGAAAAGAGGAAAATGACATGACGGACTAAAAGATTATCCACCTGTTGAGGAGTAGCAGTATCACAATGATTAGCAATACGTATACTGTCCGTCATTCACCGCACTCCACTCCATCTTCCGGCGAGTAGAAGTACCGTCAAAACAAATTTCCGTTAGATGGCGCTAAAAATATAAGCAAGAAGACTACCTGAACAACCTAGTCAAATAAGATCTTTTTACAAAACGATACATTTCTACACGATGTCGTCAATAAACACAGTCAAACGTTGTACTCTTCGTAATTTTTAATTAAAATTCGGAAATCAGTCAAAAAGAAAACTTACTGACTTTTAATTATCTTAAACTGGCTTCTATTTCTAGATTAGCATTTATAATTTATCTTTGACTTTGATATACAACTACCGTAGATTGATCGTGGACGCTCAAAGAGTGGGACGAAAAGCTAGTGCACAAATAGTAATGCGTGCTCTAACAGTCGGTAGTGCGCGATTAGCTTGTCAACTGTCAACACGGAGAAGAGCGCGCTAAAATTACAAAAAAAGCAAAAAATAAAGAAATACTGAGTGAGTATTGTAATTCATGTCATCATCATCAATTTAAGAGCTACGCTCTTGTCGGTGTAGCATTTTCCATTCCAGTCTATCAAAGGCCAATTCCTTGACTTCCCTATAAGACACGACGTTAACCTTTTCTTTAATCTGTTCCATGTAAGCTCTTCTTGGTCTTCCCCTTCCTCTCTTTCCTTCTATGATGTTTTTAATAAATTCGTCGTGTCTTATTAGGTGTTCAATCATCTTGCCTCTTCTGTCCTCAATAATTCTAAGTATTTGTCTCTTTTCCCTTACTCTTACTAGCACTTCCTCATCTGTAACACTTTCTGTCCAACTTATTCTTTCCATCCTCCTCCAACACCACATTTCAAAGGCATCGAGTCTCTCTCTGTCCTTCTGTGTCAGTGTCCAAGTTTCACATCCATAGACATCTATACTCCATACGAAGGTTTTGACACATCTTTTTCTGATTGCTTTGGCCCTATCTTAGCCTTGAATATGCACCCTTTGTTATGGAAAGCTTGTTTTGCCAATTCATGTAACTACTCACATTGTCCATCCAATCATAATAGAAAAATTGTATTGTTAACAGTAAAACCTACTATCTATACACTTGAGCGGTCTCTTTCTTATGCAATCGGTAATGCTAGATGCGGCGGCGATGACGAGCGAATGGACTTTTATAGCCCGCCCGCGTTACATTGATCCACGCGTTAATAGTGATTGAATGTGAGTGAGTGAATTAAATGACGACAACATACCTACCCAATTTTTAACGATTTTATTGAATCTATACACTGTATGTATATGTATATTCATACGTAGGTTATGAATGTATCATCATCATCATCATCATCAGCCCATTAACGAATTAATTTATGAATGTATAGCTAGTGTCAAGTTATCGACATATTTCTATCTATTTGATTGTACTAAAACGATGGTAGGTGTTTTTCTTGTCGCAAATATTTAATTAAGATTTTGAGTTTTTACTGCGCCGCAATGTAAATAGAACAACGCGAAATAGTCGCTAAACCTACCTACCCACGAGCGGCTACACGCGGTTACACGTGCTTGTACGACGTTGACGCCTAGATAGGTACTTGTAGAGTTGTCGTTCTCTTTTAATTAGATGCTTAGTGGTTCAACGTTTAAAAATTGTTGAGTTTGTTGAAGTACATGCTGCCACGATTTTCACGCACGGTACCTACCTACCAGTTATTAAAATGTATCTAACTTATTATATCACTACTCTTACCTTACCTTAAGTGTTATTCCTTCGGATGAAGTTCCTAGGTACCCTAAAACACGTCACAGCGGTATGCAACATCGCGTCTCTTCTGCGGTAGGTAGGTATCACACGTACTCACTAACACAACACCATGCTCTTTACTAAAACACCAACATTCTTCCATACTTTTGCGCAGTAAATGATTCATCATCATAGGCGATATTATTACAAAATAAATCACAAAACACAAAAGCGTTAGCGCAAAAGTCAAAGGCGCCGCCGCCGTTGGCCGCGAACGAGCCGAGCCGACGACTAAAATGAGAGAGAAGCATTTTTATGCTGCAGGCGATAGAGACAGAAATTGTATCTGTTCATAATGCCTACTTTGTTGGCGCGCGTTGCCATTGACCCGTGCGGCTATTCACCTGCGCACAGCTGAAGTTGTAGCTACATTATTATTTATTGTGGTTGTACATTGATAATTTTTAATAATTAGTCATTTTATTTATTTATTTTAAATTTGGGTTCTATGCAGCTTAAAACACAAATTGGGATTGAAAAAAATAAAAAATATACTACAATTTTTATGAATTTTGCGACAGGAAATTCCACTTGATATCAACTCAGAATCATGGTCTGTTCCAAATGTCAAATAAAATAAAATAACCCATAAATGTGTAGGTCCTGCTTACTACTTACTGATGTAAGTTAGTAGTCGTTATTTTAGTTTGTAAACTATTTTCAGTCCTCAAAAAATAAAAATTACAAATTATTAAAAACCATACATACAGGGTATAAGTGACATCGTAACGAAAACTTTGAGGGATGATTCAGACCATGATTCTGAGTTGATATCAAGTGGAATTTCCTGTCGCAAAATTCTAGAAAATTTTTGATTTTTTTTCAGTCCCATATTGTGTTTTAAGCTGCATAGAGACCTTTAAAATAAATAAATAAAAATGTCTAATTATTACAAATTATCAATGTACAACCACAATAAATAATAACGTACCTACAATTTCAGCTGTGCACAGGTGTATAGCCGCACGGGTCAACAGCAACGCGCGCCAATAGAGTAATCATTACGAACAGATATTATTTCTTTCTCTGTCAATTGCAGCATAAAAATGCTTCTCTCTCACTCTTGTCGTCAGCTCGACTCGGTCGCGGCCCACGACGGCGGCGTTAGCGCAAAGCGTCAAAGGCGCCGCCGCTCAGTCGGATGCTAACCTTGACGCGAATTGTGCGAAATTGTCGTTTTTGTGTTTGTTTTATTTTGTAAATGAGTAGTGTCGACTATGATGATGGATCATAGACCATTTACTGCACAAGAGTATGGAAGAATGTTGATGTTTTATTAAAGACCATGGTACGTGTTTGTGAGTGCGTACCGCGGAGGAGACACGACGTTGCATACCTACGTGTCGTGACGTGTTCTAGGGTACCTACGAACTTCATCCGAAGGAATAACAATTAAGGTAAAGTAAGAAAGTTAGGTACATTGTAATAACTGGTAGGTAGGTGCTGTGCGTGAAAAATCATGGCAGTAGGTCATCTACTTCAACAAACTCAACTATTTTTAAACGTTGAACCACTAAGCATCTAAATAAAAGAGAACGAAAACTCCTACCTAGGTATAAACGTCGTATCACGCATGCGTAACGTAACGTAGCCGCGCGTAGGTAGGTAGGTCTAGCGACTGTTTCGCGTTGTTCGATTTACATTGCGACAAAAAAACACCTACCGTCGTTTTTCACTAAAAAAATACAAAAAAAAAAATTAAGGGGGATCCCATACAACAAACGCATTTTTTTTTTGCTCTTTGTTCGATATCAATAATAGTCACAGGTAGGCACTTAAAATATCCACAAATTATTCTTTTAATGATAAATAATAAAATTAAAAATAAAATAAAAATTTAATGACGCAACAAATACTAAAAACAAAATAAATATTTATGTAGGCTTCCATACGAAAAATGTACGTTTTTTTCCCTATTTCAGAAGGGAACCCTTCGTGCGCGACTCCTAAACGCACTTGGCCGGTTTTGTTTTTGTAGCACTCACCTGTGCTTAGAGAACTCACAAAGATAAATTAATGAGGGACTTTCCAATCGGCGTTCCCTAAAAACACGATAGATGGCGTTGTTAAGATTTTTCTTCGTTTAAACTTCTAATTTATATATGCATCTTTATTTTTATTTTTGGGTATAAATGATTACCCTTTTTATTACACCAAGGTATAATTACAACTTCCACCCATTATTATTCTGATCAAAACAAAAAGCAGCATTTTAGGTAGCAACATCATTCTATACATAATGTGATCCAAATATCAACAATTAGTTTTATAATGCTTCTGCCATTACATTACATTTTTTATTAATTATGTACCCTAGCAATGAAAACAAAGGTAATTATCACGTTAAAAGTGAACAACGCCATCTCTCGTGTGTTTGGGGAACATCGATTAGAAAGTCCCTCATTTAAGAAAGTTTGAATCTGCAGTTCTTGGGTCCTTATCCTGCCCGAGCGAAATTTTCGATCAATATTTTTATGATTCTGACGCCATCTGGTCGAAATATTTAGTACTAATATTTCTTGGACCGATAAGTCACAAGTCACAATTGCATGTAACGTTCGTCTTGGCTTGACAAAAGCTGCGGCATCAAATTCCGTCCTAACTAGATTTTATCGATCAAATTTTCGCCTTTTTGGTAGACTATGTGTGAAATATTATGTATAAATTCAACGAGCAATTTTTATGATAAGTATACCAAGAAGATAAATATTTAAAAAAAAATCTTGCTTTACTTTAAAGTACGTGTATTAGATGTACGAACTTCTGCAGTCTACTCTACATCTTTTCGAAAATTAGAGTTGACAACACTCGTTGCGATATATTCTTAGCGCCATCTAGTTTGATAATGGTACTAATTTTTAAAACGACAGATTGAAAAAAATATAGCAGTCGCAACTCTTAACATGTTCGTTAGTTCCACTTCTCATTAACAGATGACGCTACGCTAGGTGTAGAAACGAATGTTCTAGAATGTATATTACTCGCATTCTCGACTAATGCAATTAGGTTTTCACACATCTATGTCTTTTGTATCAATAGTTTTTTTTTATTTGTTCTTTTTAAGACCTTAAAAACATTTCGAAATGTAAATGTTTATTGTAGCTTGGCAGGACAGAGAGGGTACCTATATCACCTAATAAAACATGGCTTTATTGCACTAACGATGATCAGCTTAGTATGAAATATTGACACATCTCACTCAAGTCATGCTACGTGGAAATGCATTGTCATATAAAATACTCATAGGGTAATGCTATTATTATTAGAATTATATACCTACCTACTACAAACGCTACCTCTACATTACCGCAGTTTAACTACTCCATAACAGATGGCGCTACTACGAATGCTTATGGTTTTTTATTGTTCAGTAGATGGAGTTAGGTTTTCGTGACCTGTTCAGCATACTCTTTTAAGATGGCGCTGTATTTTGTTGTACTAGTAAGACATGCACTACAACAACGCCAGTAATAGACATGCACTACATTATCGGAAGAATAGGGACTAAATTTTCTGTTTTATTTTCGTAAGTGAATTTGGGGATTAATTTAAACGCAAAAAAATATTTCTTACATTATAATTAGGTATTCTAACTACCTTCTGCTAAGATACAATTAACAAGCGTTGTGTTTCTACAACGAATTCAGAGATTACATTAAAACAAGCAAATAGCATTATACCATAGTCAAATTATTATTCTTATAAAATATACAGCAACATCATAAATTCATAATAAACAGTCCACAAATGCACTTCATTTACGAAAAATCATGAAATTAGTCAATAATTAATAAACAACAATAATCCATTATTGAATCACAAGTATTATTTTATTTACCCTGGGGTTAACTCCATGTCAAATATTCATAGGTAATTAAGTAGTGTATTGAATGGCAGTATTGCCTCACATAATAAATCATTAATATCACAGCACTTACATAATTGCAGTGTTAAAATATTTACAATATTGTAAAGTTCGTCACAGTAGGAGACCCCAGAGGCAATTTTGAGACTCTAAAAAGAGCAGTCAACATCCACCGTAACTACCTATTCATCCTCAATTTGTAATATTACTTAATTAAAGGTAAAATACGCTTATCTACGATGACGACGCTTCTTCTTGGACGTGCGTGTATCATTTTCATTGTGAGGAATCCCGTTAGTCACACCGCTGGATGATTGTGGTGGAGCCTGTTGTAAAGACGATGTTGGCTGGTGATGTATAGCCAGACCTGAGAACAGTGTGTGCCGTTGAATTGGGGCACTAGGAGCTTGAGCAGGAACACTGGCAATCCCATTTTGTCTCGGCGCTGGAGTAGGTGGACCGTTGGCGCGTGCAGGTGGTGTGCGCTCCGGGGGGGACTGGGGGGCGTTTAATGCTGCTCGAACTCGCTGGCGCATGCGTCTACGAGCATTACGAGAAAGGGGTGGGCGTTCATTATCGTTAACTGGAGGCGCAACCTGCGGCGGGTTAGGAGGTACAACCGGAGGAGGAACAGGTGGCGACGTAGCCCCAGGACGATTGGCCCCAGGTCTGTTTCCATTTTCAATTCTAGCTCGCATCTCCGCCTCGGAACGCACTAGAGCGTTGGCTTCGCGGCCAAGTGTGGCGAACGCCCGAGAGAGGCGAGCCACATCGTTTTGTAAGTCTTGCAGGAAAGGTTCGAGGTCGTGTGCCGGGGCGCGCGCAGAGTCGCGAGCGTTGCCGCGGCTGGCCACGCGTAGCACGGCGCGCGGCTGCGTCTGCTGCGCCACCTGGTCCGTGGGCACTCGCCGCACCGACAACTTGCCGCTGATCGCCGCAGGTGCTACTAAAGCACGCGCGTCTGTCCCGTTCACCACCAAACAATGTCCACGCTTCCTTAATGAGCCCTCGCACGATCTTACAGACCATACCTGTTAAACAAATATTATTTCTACGTATTATTCTTATGTCAAATAAAAAATACAATACCGATAAGGATTCTTTAAGTCAATGAAAGAAACTTACGCTGTCAGAGAAAATTGCTTCGCGATCGTTGCCAGATATGGTAACAGTATAACAGAATTCGTGGGCAACCCAAGGAGACGCTGCCATCGTCAACCATGCATACACCGAATCATCTAAAAAAAATATTATATTTTATCAATCTTATTTTACATATAGGCTGGACGCCTGGCTCGAAGATAAACTATAAAATCTCATTTTCCTTCTTGACTGATTTACGATGATTGATGACGTCATACATGTGTGTTTCTATAGAACCATATTGTTTTGAAATTTTGTAAAAATCATTTTTGTTGTCCACTATGAGGTTAAATTAGTAAAAATGTTTCTTTAAAATTATAGCTTACTGCTAATTTCAATAACCAGGAAGAAAATTCCCATGTCAGCCACTCGTACAGCAGTCACCAGCCTTCCTGGCACAGTTGAAAATTGCCATGCTTGTAAATATTCTCCATTCTCTGACTGGCCCTGAAAGAAAATGTCGTACGTTCATATGAGGCAATATGGAATATTCTCTGTGGATAACAGAGCAAGGAAATGGAGTAACTATTTAACACTGAAATAAGCAATACATTTTTTTAAGTTGGGCCTACAATTTAGATTTACCTCAAGAAGTTCGGGTGCGTGGTAGTAGCGCAAATGATTCAGCAGTCGCGCCGCGGGCAGTCGCTCAGCGTTACCCACTTTACAGCACAGGCAACGGAAAAGACCTTTGCAAGCTGGAGGTGCTCTGAATGCAGGGCGCTAGAATAGAGAAAATCATAATAAATACCTATTAAGTAAAATATTTAAACAAATAACATTGCACAGAATAGGTACCTATTACAATGAGGGACTTTCCATGGTGTGTTCCCCAAAGTAAATATAGATGGCACTATACAGATGTGCCTTTATTTAACCTTCTAATTTCATGGCTAAAAGACATAATAATGCATCTTTTATCTTTGTTTTTGGGTATAAATGATGACCCTTGTTATTACCCCCAGTGACAACACATCTTCCACCCATTATTATATTGATCAAAATACAGAGAAGCAATATAAGTAGTAGTTTTTTTTTTTGGAGAACACAGCTTGTATAGTCATTAAAGTCTTTAGATAATCAATTTTAACTATCTGCTCAATGAACAACTATCCAGGCCACATTCTCCAAACACATATAGATGACGCTACTTAACGCAACGTGATAATTACCTACTTTGTCATTGCCTCAGTACATAATTAAACAAAAATATAATGTAATGGCAGAGATATGTAATAAAAATAAATATTACTTGATATTTGGATCAGATATGTATAGAATTATGTTGTTACCTATATTGCTTCTCTATATTTTGATCATAATAATGGGTGGAAGGTGTGTTGTGCATGGGTGTAATGCAAGTCTGTTATCCAAGAAACGGGAAGGTTAAACAAAGGTAACATTGTACTGCACCATATATATATTTTTTGAGGAATGTGGTCCCTCATTAGACAGCTGAATGCTAATTAGTCAGTATGAAATTACTATTAAGTTATCAAAGTCTCGCCAAAATAGTTTAAGTATTTTACTTTCACTTATTATGTTCTACTTACACTAGCAAAATTCAAATTATTTTCCTCATCTTCGGCTTCTTCTTCTTCATTTTCTGCTGCTGGCTCTTCAATTGCAGGTGTACTGTTTTCCGAGGATGATGTACCAGTAGTTACTTTACCACCCAATTTCTGAAAGTGAGAGATTGTATTATTTTGTATACTATGCTATTTCATGATAATAATAAAATTGTTTGTTGTCTATGGAATACTTACAAAAGCTCTGAGCTTTTTGACATTGGCAATGAGTTCTTCCATTGCGTAGTTGCGTGTCCCAAAGAAAAGGGCGCGGCAGACTGGACACACGTCCAGGCGCATCTTACATCTGCCGCATACATGGTGTCCCTCGTTGCATTGGAAAATCTGCCCGGATGGAATCTCGTAGCACACGGGACATTGTAATAAGTCATCCAAATCCGGTAATGCCTCTGTCTAAAAATAGTGAAAAATATTCTTATGGTAATGTAATTGGATAGTGTCCTAGATCAAAGATAAATTATGAAATGCCAATTACTCAATAAAGAGAGAGAGTTTATCATATATGTGTTATATTATTATTAGAGATCTAAAACTAACGAAAAATTCTTTAGAAATTTTATCAAGATATATACGAATTTTAATTAAGGAAAAGGCATCAAGAAATTTTATATTCTATCACGTTTTTAAAATGATGATTTCTTTTTTAGGTAGGTACCTTATTTTAGTTTAACTGTAAACAAAATTTAAATGTATTTGTATGATCTATTTGTGTGCTATAAAAAGTGTAGGTAAATATAAAAAGAAATGGTAAACATTTGATTTCAAATGTTCATATATATTTTAAGTTGAATATGTTGCCTTGATATTTCTAATAAATTATACATACATTCTACATAATGGTATCTACAGCCTCTGCCTACCCTCCTAGTAGAAAATAGGTGAGAGTTTATGTATGTCTACTTATTAGGTAACTTGGTGAATAGGTATATTAAAAATTCAGCTATTTTAATATATATAATATATTTTGCTTTTTATCATACCTACCTTTTACGATTCTGGAGTTTCTTTTAATACTTATTAGGGTGCACATCACAAGCAAGTGCTTATTTTTTTTTATAAACTTTAGGTTCGAATTTGATAGTGAATGGCCTAAGGAGGACATGCCTATTCACTCTAGCCTTGAAAACTCCAAGAATGTAATTATTTGGAAAACCAAGACTGCAGAAAACTGTTCCAGTCTTTCACTGGCCACATTAAAAAGGAAGAGGCAAGGATTTTATGTGGATTGGTGGTAACTATATCCACAACAAAATGATGAAGTACTATTTATGTGCTATAATTTTAAGACACACATTTAGTGTCAGTCTGATTTACCATAGATATAAAAGCAGGCTTTTCTACTACACCATTACACAAATTATACTTAGGCCAGACACATACACATTATACTTAGGCCATACACATTTACCATACCTAGATAGGTAAATAAAAGCAGGCTTTTCTACTACACCATTATACAAAGATCATAATAATCTTTTAATACTAATGACTTGTTAAACAATTTTCTTCCTGTGAATCCCTAAATAGGTACTTAGCAAAAAGGGAGATTTGATGTATTTAGTTAGTACTGCCATAGACCAACTAGGCTTAGATTTCCGTAGATATTTAGGCTCTAAGATGATCCACTATGCATAAATAGGTAGGTAGTACCAAAATAAATAAAAAAATAGGTATAATAATGGTTTAATTGTTAATTCATGGAAGTTTTTATTCCACCCCACAATAGACAACTTGTGATGAAACAAGTAATTATCATTGCAATGTGTTTCAAAATTCTGAAGCAATAATAGGTAGGTATGGTAGGTAATGCATTATTACTTAAGAATATGCTTATTTATTGAATTATTCAATAATATGACAAGTAGGTAGGGACTTTTTAAAAACAAGTTTATGCTTATTATTAAAAAGACCAAACAACAATAATAATAGGCTTTCTTCCCCATTGGATTAATTAATATAAAAATAATAATATAAAAATGAAGGTAAGTAGGTAAATAATTATATTTGAACAAAGAACTGAACTGATTAGAAAATACCTTTTTCAGTATTTTAATTGATTTGATTACCTGCATAGCAAATAAACATGAATACCAAACATGTATAGGTACCTACTTTCTTAATTGATTCATTCATAATAAAATCAATAATAATTTTCTAATATGGGATATAAAGTGCTGGAATACAAATGCATAGAATAATTATTATTTATTTTGTAAATGGAAACTCGAGGTGTACGAAATGGATATGACGAAATAAGAAACGTGGTCTTTTTGTCGATGATGTCTACCCACCCTCCTGACGCTTTGTTACACAAATACGACGCAGGTACAAAACTTTCTGCATAATATTTCGGATATTTCGCCCGGACAAGTACAAATATCCAAGTCGACATATCGTGAAACCAAAGATCTAAAAATAGTAAAACTTAAAAACTGAAATAAATACATACAAAAAATATCGACCAACGGACAAGGTTGAATGGAAATTTTGAATCAACATGTATTTAATTTACTGCTTACCTTGGTTTCTGCTTTCTCTGTCATGATGTGTAAATCTTTAAATGGTCTAAAATATTCGTCTAAATTGAATTATATTTAATATGAGCGCAATAAACAGCAAAACTTTGAAGAATGAACATGAAGTATAATCACAGCTGTAGTTTTTACAAAAATGGCGTCTGTCTGAGTGAGACAGACCGCTTGTCTTGGTTCTAGGTTGTCTATGGTAAACGTGGTGTTGTTATTGATAATAAAACATATATTATGAGGGACGGAATAACTGGGAATATTTTGGTAAAAGTATTATAGGTGTACCAGAATCTGATGGCAAATGGGGAAATAAAATTTCTATAGTAAGCAACACTCGGGTAATTGGATGAAAACGTCTTGATACTTTTTATTTTTTACCTATTGACGGACAATATGGACATTATATAAAGTACTTATTGTATGCAATACAGTATTGCTTTCGTTCTATTTTTTGCCCTGTCGTGTCCAGTATTGTCCGCCCGGTCGTCTTGTGAACGCTAACGCCTGAATGTGAGTTTGTCTGTTTATCCACTCATCACGTCAAAACTAAGCAACGGATCGACTTGAGATTTTGTATGAAGATAAATGGAATGGAACATACGCTATTTTTTATCCCGGGAAAATAATTGCGGGATTTCTGAAAAACCTCTAGATTCCAACAGTTGCTTGAAGCGATAGATGTCGCTAGCGAAGCTGCGGGCAAAATCTATAAAAAAAAAATGTATAGGTATATATAAAAAAAAAACAAAATATTTATGAAAAGATCACTTATATTATGCTATTTCCAAATCAAAACTCTCCTGGTTATTTGTTTTCTTTCCACCTCTCTTCTTTTTACCGGGTGCACTAAATACACTTCCATTCGGTCTACCTTCAGCAATTATTCGTCGTATGGTAGTGCTAGGAACTCCTATAAACAGGTCACAGGTTAGTAACTAATAATATAGGAAAAATATATTCAAGTATTAAGACTAGTTAGTCCTACTTACCGGTCAACTTTGGACGCGATTTAAAATCGAAGATTGCGGTTGATCTCCAACTGCTTCTTCACTAATTTTACAATAAACAATGTAAACAATCTTTCTTGCTTGTGATCGAAGTGGTTTTTTTCGATATTCTTATGAAATTCAGAATAGTTTCAAGGAATCTTTGGAAAATCTCAGTATTGTTGACAAAACATGTACTTCGACATGACAGGAGACAGTTTAATATTACCATAGGAAAATCAATATTTTTTTTACTTTTTTTATGCCATCAGATGCTGGTAGACCTATACTGACTGATATGCTAGATTTGAAAACACAAAAACACTAGAAATCGATATTTTTGCAAATAAGCTTAAATTACTGCCGTCCAAATATTAAAATTCCCCTAGGCGGTCGAAAAGCATCTGTACGTCTATTATTTAATTTCTTTATTGTACACAGATTACTAATAATGAAGTCGATTTTTGTTTGAATAAAAAGTCATGATTGACTAATGATTGACGAATGAATGGTGCGAAACATTAGTGCCGTCGCACACGGAGAAAACTAGGAAGCTGAAAATTTTCGTTGCGCGAAGGGAATTAGTTAAGAAAAAAAGTGTCAGTCATTCGTAAAACGTCAACACAAAAACAGAAATGAGAAATTATTTTTAAAATGTTCGCAAAAATGATTTCTTCCTACATTTCTGTGCTCCTCACAATATTAATTATTTCCAAGTGTAAGTACCACTTTCATCTAATTATTAATTAGTTTAAAACAGCTAACTTATCAGAACACCGTTATCTTGTAAATACTCATCTTAGTCATCTTAAATAATTCAAGTGAACATGTATAATCTGAATTAAGTTCCGATTATTTTACAGTTACATATTGTGAAAGGCTTCATGAACAAATATACTCGTCAATAGAAGGAGGAGCAGCATGTTTCAGGCGCCTGAATGGCACACATCAAGCAGGATGCACTTGTAAGTAATAACAGTCATCAGTCCTGTAATTCATATATTATAATACCTATAATATGATATAATAATGAAATGTGCCCTTTGGAGCGATATTAGGATATATTGAGGAATATACCAGGTATCAAACAGTATATGTTCTTAAAAAGCAAGTCACCCTTCCCTGTCCGGGTGTGAGGGCAGAGGCCTCAGGCGCACGGCAGAACGCCGACGCAGGGTTTCTCGAGCGATCAATCCTCAAGTTCACCATGACTACATCAGTCATCTTCATGTATTTTTACAGCATCAGACAAAGGCGCGGTGGGTGTGGTGCATATGGTGAGCAGTGTGAGTGATGTCCAGTGGTTGGTGCACAACTCTTCGGCTGGGCCGTACATGGCTGTGGTCAGCACTTCACTGTTTTATGATGTGGTGGAGCTACTTATGAACTACCCCGACAATGTTGCTGGGGTACTGCTGTATGATAATGCTACAGCTAAGTAAGTGACATATCCTTTTATTACTTCTTTCTTAAATAAACAGGAGACAGCATTAATTTGGGAGGGTAAACTGTATCACAGTTGGAAGATATGGCGGAGACAAGTTTGACCCATTGTTATATTCATATATTGCTCCACTGCTGGGGATAGTTTATACTTAAATGAGTCTGACTGAACTAAAGTTGAGCTGGTAGTGGGTAGGTATATATAGGTACCTACTTTATTATATATTTCTAAATATGATTACATACACAAGTATGTTTAGATAGTGAATTACTTTGTAAAGTGATAGATATACCTATTTTATTTTGTAGAGTTCAGTAAATTTAAATCACAATATTATTCTTTCCAGGGTAGATGAATTCAGCCAAGAATCAAGATGTCCAAATGAGTACTACTCTGGACCTGGCAGTCAATGCTCATCAACTGCAGCTGGTGGCATTGTGTGGAATAACAAAGGCACAGGCCTCATACGTAGGGACATTCCATTCCCAATCTTTTACTTACCAGATACCAGAATTGAAGAGGTAGTAAAAATTCAGAAATGTTATGAGAGGTAAGATTTAATAAAAATAATATTTATTTATTCATAGATAACACAGTTCCATTACTTTTTAGTAAAATTGACTTATGTTGTGTTAGAATTAGAACCTAATTACTAGGGAGGATTTGATACACTTCATTAAGTCAAAAATGAGAGGGCTGTAACCTGTTTGCAATTGGAGCCAGGATGCTATTGCTACTGATCTGTATTCTGTTCAACATGTTTGCTCATATGGATAATACTCTGCATTCTCTCTCCATGTTCACATTGTCACACAGGTCATAGGTTACCACATGCCGAAGATTTTAAACTGATGAGGTGAACTCTATCTAAAGCAACACCATTTAACATAATTGGTTGAATTGAAAGTGGACATTTCATTCCTGACCTGGAGGCTATGTATTCACTTTTCATTGTAAAGTAAACCAGGTGCATCAGATCAACTTCCTGAGGGCAGGGACTGAGTTTTTTCTAGTACATTTTCTTCAGCAAAGTTAAATTTGATTGTCAGGAGATAGAATTTATTAAGTCGTTTTTGAATCTGGTTTCTCAGTACATAAATAGGCCATGTCTACCATTGATAAATACATTAATTAAACTAAACCATTAATTTGAAAAATAAACCATTCCTTCACTTACATAAACATAAACGGCCTATATACGTCCCACTGCTGGGCACAGGCCTCCCCTCAATCAACCGGAGGGGGTACGGAGCATACTCCACCACGCTGCTCCAATGCGGGCTCCAATTCCTTCACTTAAATAACAAAAAAACATTTAACTTTGTCTTACATGATATTTTATTTGTTTTTTGTCTCTAGATACAACAGTGATTGGGATAATCAGAAAGGGAATCCACTCTGCTCACTGCAGCTAAATAGCTTTATGTTTGCAGCTGTCAATTCTATGGTGTGCATGAGAAGGTTAGTGTCATTTACTAAGATATAGATATACACACCTGTCACACAAATCCTCCAAATAATCATAGAAGGACTATCTGTGGCTATATTCACATATACAATACATTGTCCATTGTCATTGTCATTATTGATAGTCCTATACATTGTGTGATGGATGTGGCAGAGACTTGGTTGAATGAACTTAAACTATTATATTGTAATGTATTGTAACATATACTTACTATTAGAAAAATGTGTATTTAACTTTTTCTCTAAGTGTTATTTCGTGGTTGTTTTAGGTCTGCATCAACCACCCTCTTGACAGCCAATAAAGTGTGTGATCCTCTGGGTGATCATAATGTTTACTACTCATTGTTCCCGCGAAACAAGGTTGGTTTATTTAATATTGGTTTATTTACTATTGGACGAGCTATAATCAAATTGGAGATGTTCTTACAAAATGTTTAGTACGATATACTCTGAACCGGCGTGCGGGTATGAAACGATTGATGAATGTGGAGGACCAAGAGAAGTGTGTAAGGATCGAAGCAAATGGAATTCCATAGTATCTGCTCACCCCGGTGGGAAATAGGCGTGAGTTTATTTACCACTTTTATTATTGTCCATATATTCACATACAACTACTTCCTCCGCGTGAACTTTCTTGGAAAGTCCCC
The DNA here is from genome assembly GCF_024362695.1 of Pectinophora gossypiella. Classification (NCBI taxonomy): domain Eukaryota; kingdom Metazoa; phylum Arthropoda; class Insecta; order Lepidoptera; family Gelechiidae; genus Pectinophora; species Pectinophora gossypiella. Next base: position 8,245,664 of record NC_065406.1, read on the forward strand.
TTTATCTATCCCAGTTTTTCTGTCTATATGTATGTTGTACCAATTTGCGTCCAAAATCAGTTCAGCGTTATCGTGGGCGTGATAAGAAAACAGACAAATGGACAGACAGGTTTACTCTAGCATATATAGTATTATTAAGAAAAGCCCCATAATCTAGTGGTTAAAGCGTTGGTCCCGGGATTCGATCAGTTCGATGCCCGGTGTGTACATATCACAAAAAAAGCTCTTAATGAACCCTAGTTTGGTTAAGACACCGCAGGCTTTTTTAGCGTTCTTTGTGCTTTAGAGGCTACGCCAAACAGCGAATCCTGGCTACTATTTACTTAAGTAAGTTTGTAGTTGTTATATTAGTCATCGTCCTTTGGCAGCTCAATAGTTACCCTGTCACCAGAGTTGATGAGGTCAGTTATTGACTGCACAATTCACATGAGACAAGTATTAGTAAAAAAATATTTTATTTTTAGGAAAATCCAGCTACCAAAAAGCCTGTCCACTTAGTAACAGCTAGAATTGATACGGCCTCGTTGTTTGATGGTAAGTATAGAACTTGAGACTTGAGTAATAATTAGGGTTCCGTACCAAAGTGTGTCGGCGTGCTTGCCCGGTTTTTTGTTTAGCTAAGCTTAGCTTTTTGATCCCACTAGGAACACTATGGAGGACTTGCTATACTGTTGAATAAATCAAGTAAAAAAAAAAACACAGTATACAATCATTTGAAGTGTGTACAAATTTCAGGAATGTCGCCTGGAGCAGCCAGCTCTGTGGTCGGGATGGTGACATTGATCACTGCCGCCGCGACTCTTGCTAAAATGATTCCTGTCAATGATTCTCAGCTGTACGGTATGTATATACAATTTATTTGAAGATTCATATAACTCTTCTTTAGTTTGCGTTAGACTTCAGAGTTTCTTTTAGCAAATTTAATACTAGCATCAATTTTGTTGAATTAATTTTAATACTAAGAAATATACATCTAATTTTATTTTTAAGTTAAACCTGTCATTTTTTTATCCGCCGAAAAGGAAAGGGACAGCTGGGAAATTAATAGCTGTCAATCGTCCATCCCTTTCGTTTTCGGCGGATGAGAAAAAGACAGGTGTAACTTAAAATAAAAAGTGGAGGTGTCTGCCTGCAGGAATCAGAGCCTTTGTGTCCGCCCGAATATGCACTATTGTGTACTAAAATACCTAATTACATTTATCAGCATGGCTTGCTCATTGACTAACAAAACTACCGAACACAGACAGCAACGTTCTGTGGACGCTGTTCAACGGCGAGGCGTTCGACTACATCGGATCCCAGCGCGTGGCTTACGACTTGTCGGTGGGTGCGTGGCCGCCGGTGGTGCCGCTCACGCCGTCTGACGTGAGGCTGCACGTGGAGCTCGGCCAGCTGGGCGGCTCGCTCCGGACTGACGGCCTTACCAATATACACGCCTTCTTCCCCACCTCGGGTTCCCCAAAGGTATGTTGATTATAAATGGAGTTGCGTACTCTAACGCACCCGCGAAACTCACCCACCCGGTACCCTGCCCGTTTTCGCGGGCACGCGTTTCTGCTTCGCGGATGTCGAGGAGAACACTGCTGCTGCTAACCCACCTCTATAACAATACATTGAACTAAAGTAGCAGCACGCTATAATTGCCATTTGAAGGAGCTACTGTTCTTTATTATCAAAACTTTATTCAGTAGGTACTAAGTACTACTTGCAGTCCTAGTTCTAAATTCAAAAGTTATAGATGCTATTATTAGATGGTATTTTTCCGATAAATAATCATTTTACTACTGTACGTGTCAAAACGGCCATCATAACGTGCTGCGAAGTGTACAATGTCAGAAAAAAGCTGGGATTGAGAAGCTGTTAGAACACCGAATGAGAAGAAGGTGGATCAAGTTACTTGTCATCTAAAGTCATTTTCAAACAAATCAACTGATTCTTTCATAGAACTTTTAACACTTGCTTTTATTTCAGATAACAGAGTTCCTACAGATTTTGGAGAAGAATACAGCAACATACAACATGGGTATCGTTCAGCAAAATACGCCAAACTTACCTCCGTCATCGCTTCACTCTTTCAGAAGGATTCTTAAAAACGTAACGGAGAGTGGGGAGTTACCTGAAGTGTTGTTAGTGGACCACGGAGAGACATTCTCCAATAAGTTTTACCACTCCGTCCTGGATGATTTCGATAATATTACCTTCAACTACCGCAATATTAGTATAGGAAGCGATGGCAAATGTAAGTACTACTACATATCAGAATTGTCAAAAATACTCCTAGATGCACCAAAATATCTGATGGAAAACATCTCAAATTGTTTTTTTGTTACTTCATGTTTTATTTATATCACAAAGATTTTTTAAACGAAGTCATTTTTATTTTAAATGAATATATTAGTCTATTAAATGTAGGTTAATTAAAAAAACCGGCATAATTCCTTAGTTACTAATTATTATAATTTCAGTTATATCAACGGAAGATTTGATAGCTAACGGAACAATGAAAGAGAGCGAGTCGCAAGTGAAGATCTCTAGATTGTCTACTGCCGTCGCGCGCACACTCTACGAGCAAGTCACGAAGAAGTCCTATACCGGCAGTTTGACTGCTTCTGCGCATTTGGTAAACTATAGTTCTTTATTTTGTTAATTAAATACCTTTATCGTCGCAATAAATAAGATGATTCAGTGCTTCGGAGGACACGTTAAGCCGTTGGCTCCGGCTATTAGTCGTAAAAAAAACACTTCCACCAACCCAAAGTGGAGTAGCGTGGTGGAGTATGCTCCCTCCGGTTGATTGAGGGGAGGCCTTTGCCCATCAGTGGGACTTATATAGGCTGTTTATGTTAACGTCGCAATGGGACGCCTGTGAATATATTTCTCATATCATATACAATGCTGATTCTTGTTTCTTATTTACGGTTAAAATATTAGTACAGTGGTTTATGTTCAACTATTAGGAAACCACGTGTCACTCAGTGGCCTGACGGACTACTTTTACTTCTTTTTTTAGGTGTCGTGGACGGCATACAGGCTTTAATATGCCTATATTAAAGTTCTTTGGAACTTTCTCGAATATTTTGTTTTTATTGTTGGTCTGTTTTCCTCGCGATATTGATAATTGGGTTATTCCTTTTTTCTTATAGGTGGATGAAATGATGTACTGTTTCCTGAGAAGCCAGGCTTGTCGGTTGCTGCTGGCAGCGGACTACGCTCAGACGGGGGGCGGGGAGGAGTCGCTGCCAGCGCGGGCGGCGCCGCTGTACGTGGGCGTGGCCGCGTGGCCTGGCACGCCCGCCGTCTTCGCGGGACACCTCATAGCGCTGCTCACCGGCAACCACCTTAACGTGAACCGCACTGTCTGCGATAAACGGGCCAATCCTGTGAGTTTTTTAAAACACATAATAACGGGTTCTTACCGCGTTTAAATGGGGAATGGAGACTCCCGATATTTCGACACTGTTGCAAGTGCCATGATCACGGGATGACGCGGTAAGAACCCGTTATTATGTGTAAATTTTATTATTATGTGTAAGGATATGTTATTATGTGTAAGGATGATGATAGAAGTAAGAATTATCAAAAAAAAAACTCACAGTTGTTTTAAGTTTACGCGGTTATTATCATAATTAAAACACATAATAACGGGTTCTTACCGCGTCATCCCGTGATCATGGCACTTGCAACAGTGCAACTTACAACTTGCAACTTGCAACACCAAGGTGTCAGGGTTATTAAATATTAATAAGGCGACATCGCCCGTGTTACAAGTTATAACTGCGTAAATCTATGCTTTAGCATAAAATTCTTGCAAACTTAAATATTAAAAGACATAATTTGCATTAGTACTGAATGTAAGAATCAATGGTGTATGGTTTTATTTAAAGTTTAACTAATATTTTTACGTAATGTTTAAGAAATAAATAGTTGAATACTTACAGCTGGTGTCATTATATTAGAATATATAAAATGAGGGACTTTATTTTTGTTTTTGGGTAGATAACGCTTGTTATTACATCCAGGCACAACACATCTTCCACCCATCAAATAAAGAGAAGTAATATTGGTAGCAACCTAATTTTATATGTATCGTATCCAAATAACAACATTTATTTTTATATATGCTTCTGCCATTACAATATATTTTTGTATAATTATAAATCTGAACCTCCTTGCTTCGGAAGGCACGTTAAGCCGTTGGTCCCGGCTGCATTAGCAGTCGTTAATAACCATCAATCCGCACTGGGCCCGCGTGATGGTTTAAGGCCCGATCTCCCTATCCATCCATAGGGAAGGCCCGTGCCCCAGCAGTAGGGACGTTAATGGGCTGATGATGATGATAAATCTGAACAGCGCCATCTATATTGTTTTGGGGTACGTAGCCTGGAAAGTCCCTCATCGACTTGCAAATAATATGATCTTTACATCTAAATCTATTTAATTATGTTTTTAGGAGTTTTCATACTACTGGCTGAAAGGATGGAATCACAGCGGCATATGTATTGAAACGACAATGAATTTCAGTCAAGCACTCAGCCCTGCGTTCACTACGCCAAGTAAGAGAATATTCATACGATATACTGTTGTATAAAAAACAACGTGATGGTGCCGATTCTGGTAGACACAAACTTTAGTGTGAGAGTTCTAAAACTAGCTCTATCTCTTTCTTTCGTGTTTCTTTAACTTATCGTAAGCAGAAATGGCAATAAGCACCGATAAGGATGTTTCGGCTTGTGACTGCCGCATCCTCACGTTACGAAAAAGTATTTTTTGGCAGTTGTTGTATATCGGCGCCCTCCAGTTAAGGGTGTTGGGGACTTTGGGACCCTGGCTATATAATTTTCTACGCCATTTAGGTAACAGATAGGAACTAGAATAGGGCCCCTACACTCTTTAACGCGATACACGCGGTCAAAAGGCCTTATTTTTAGCGCTGTCAAACTACAATAAAGTTTTGCCCGCCGGAATCGGCACCATTATGATTAATTTATAGGAATTATTTCTATTTAATTTATGGACGAATTAATTGTGTCTTGTTTTACATTTTTTTACTAACTTTTTTATTTTTTGGGCGTCTTTTTCAACCGAATCAGTGTCACTGTTGCGTATCGCTTGTAACCCGGTATATGGTGGCAACCGTGCAGCCTTTGCTCTCGGGGATAAATAAGTTGTAACAAAACATAACGTGATGCCGTGTGTGTTCAGACTATGAGTACGCGTCGGGGCTGTACTCGACGTGGACGGAGTCGGTGTGGCGCGCCATGTGGGCGCGCGTGTTCGTGGCGGCGGGCGGCGGCGGCGCGCGGGCCGCGGCCGCGGCCGGGGCGGTCACCACCGTATGTATTCGTTTCATGGATCACTTATACTAAGTAAAACAGGGGGGTTAAAATAGCCACATCGAAGCAATTCATCTAAAAAAGCAATATTGCTATTTGACATTTGCGCATATAAAAGTAATTGCGCAATGCAAACAAATGTCAAATAGCAATGTTGCTTTCTTAGATGAATTGCTTCGATGTGGCCATTTTAACCCCCCTGTACTAATGTGACACCACAGATATTTCATACAAAACACCTCGTTTTACACACACACAGTACACATTGCCGTTAACGTACTGTGTGTAATAAGCGCGCAATGATGACAGACAAATGCCAACTACGAATATATTTATTTATACCCCCTCCAGTTGATTGAGGGGAGACCTGTGCCCAGCAGTGGGACGTTATATAAGCTGTTTATGTATGCTTTTTTAAATAAATACTTACCTTCAATTTGTCCATTTTAGACCGCTGATCCCCGTCACCATATTATGTTTTATCATATTAATTAAAAAATAATCAACTACCCTATTGAAATTATGTTTTCTTTTTACTTACAGATATTAGGCGCTATAACCACGTACTATTTGCGAAGAAATTCGCGGATCGTGTTCCGTGATGGAAGCGCCATCAGTACCGACGCTGCCGCTGGGTTAGTATACTCTTTTTATTCGTTTGAAATACCTATTGTAGTATTGAGTTGAGATACAGCAACCGACCGTTTATAATGTACATCGACATTATCAGCTAGTTTGTATGACAGGGGATTTACAAAGACATATTGACATTAGCGCATAATAAGTGCGCAATGTTTAGAAATATCAGATAGCAGTATTGCTTTTTTAGATGAATTGGCTTGATGTGGCCTTTTTAACCCCTCAGGAAGTCACGTTCTACCAGATACTTGTACTTGTGTAGCTTACCATGGAGTCTCGAACTTTACTACTTCTAGGAATACACCATACAGAAACGACAAGGTTATCAAAATGCTTCTATTTTGTTTTCACAGAATATTAAGGAGTGTCAACTGCTAGAATCAAATTGTGACGCACCACAACTACGAGAGAACAACAGGAGAAGTAGCAAAGGTTGGAGACTTTCTACGAGTCACAAAATTACAGGATTATGTGTTCAAAGTATTATGATGAATGGATCCAGATCAGGTCTAGGCAGTGGAAGTTATTGTGGTCTCAATAGAAGTATGAACACGCTTATTAATTATTTATTTTGTAATTGTCACCAAATACTAATAGCTGATTCATACCCATGACTGTTAAGTGAATTTATTTAAGTTATTCCTAGGCAATGTCTTAATTCGTGAGCAGAAGGTAGAAGAGATTTTTATGAGTTAATGAAATTAATAAAAACTAACTGTAAGACTTGAGTTTCTATTATTGCTTTAGTGGTTACAAAATTGATATAAAAAAACTTACAAGCGTGCATCCGAGGGTGTGCCCTAGGCACTTGAGAAACACGGTGTAGAACTCAGGGGCGGTGCATTTGTCCGTCATCGAGTGGACGTATCTCTCTAAGGATATCTGTTCAAAGATCGTTTCATCGATATATTCATACTTTAGTAGTTTATTCTTCGTATTCGTGCTTGGTACATGAAACACATTCGCAAACAAAGGTCTACAGTACAAACCACGAAATTTATAGCCATTGTTGTTCTGAATATTGATCAGAGAATCGCAATCGACAGCAATATCTATAGTAGGATTTGATCTCTGAGCTACATTGTCACGAACTGACAAAATGTTCGATGTGGTAGCGTTTCTCTTGCCAACCATCAGTGTGCAGCGGCTTGATTGTGAAGAAGTAAACGATGCAGATCCTGGAAGACTATGACAGCTCTCGTCATCTAGCACTGTACTGGCTGAACTGCCGAATGTTAAAAGGTCACTTAAAATATTATGCAGGTTCGATGACGGTACATTTGATAAAGTTCTTGTCGACGTATTTCTGTCGTTTATAACAATTTCATTACCATTCTCCCACTCAAACCTTTTGGGGAATAAGTCGTTCGTGGCATTAATGTCTTGAAGCATAAAAATGTCATTCTTGACACAAAAATTTGTTTCTAAAATAAGATTCGGCGAGTCCGTGGTAATTATGACGAAATATAGATTACGCATAACATTTAACGTGTTGACATTCGTGTTTTTCAGAAGAATTCTCAATAAATATCCCTGTGCTATATTTTGGAAGTGCCAGTGCTGATGTCGAAGAGACGGTGCTTTGGACGTAGGACACGAATATAAACAGTTTGTCACGGAAAATATTGCGGCTACAGTTCTTAGGAAATCGTCACATACAAGATGAGACTTATTTAAACACCAACCGCACCGGACCTCGTTCTTGATAGGGAAATTTTTGGCATTAAATTGTCGAATATCCGACTTGATTGCAAGCAGTTCTCTTTCTCTGGGCACGATTACCAAATTGTGTCGCTCCAGAGCTCGAGGCTTTGTGCTCGTTATTTGCGGGGTGCGGTGTTGTTTTCGTACATTCTTTATATCAAACGAAACGGTGAAAGTGATTTCCTCTTCGTTCGATGCGTTATTGTTTATGACCGAACAGAGTTCTTCGGCGAATGTGAAAAACGCCTTCGTAAATGTTCGTAGCTTGTCGATATTAGTATCGGAACAACTAATGTGTCCTCGTCGGTCTGTGTGGATAAGAATGTCACAACTCCTCTGGGGTACAGCGGATTGTAACTCCATGTTTAGCTTTTTTGATAGCAAACTAGGATTACTGTCATTTGGGACCACTGAGGAAAACGAATGATGCTTTTTAAACTTGTTATGACGCATATTCGTTGGCGTAAATATGGTGTTCAGTTTTCGTGGTGAGACGTCCATCCTTTCGTTTCGCTTCAGTGGTGATACTTTAACCCTTTCATTTTCTTTTTGTGGCATGATTTCAATCTTGCCCTTATTACAAACAGACTTGTTTGTTTGCGAGTATTCTGAATTCGAATTACATTCGAAAGACTTTGCAACAAACAGTAGTTTTGGTTCGATGTCCAACGAAGTTTTACTTACTACAGATGATTTTTTCTGTTTCCTAGATTTATTTCGTATCGTTTCCGTAGTCCTTAACTGCATAATCTCCATTTCTAGTTTTTATTTGAATATTTTTTATTTACAGAAAAAATATTAACATCTTTTTTGATGAAAACAATGTTTCTCAAGCACCTGGAATTAATTAAAATAAGCGTAAGTTGCACAAAGAGCCATGAGGCGTTCCATGGTTTGATTATAAGCACCATGTAAGGCATCGCTCTTGTGGAATGCGTACTACCTAACGTTGATATTCATCCAGTCTATGACGTGGGTGGGAGAATTACGAGATTCAATACTCTGAATGGACCGGACACTTGGCAACTCGTCAGTATATGGTAGGTAGCTTTTAGTGAGTAAAAATAATATTTCGATATAGGTACCCCGACAAATAAAATCACCTTATTTGATTTTTGACACCTTGGCATGAAACCGAGCTATTCAAAGTACATTATCCTGAAACCTAATAAAATTACATAGCAAAGCCATAAAATAAACCTATAGCGTTTTTTTTACTTAAAAATATACCAATACTTATTAGGCCAGCATATAAATAAAATAATAAATATTACCGAGGGTGAGGGTTTGAATTATGGCTGATCAGGAACTGACATAGGCTTGCTTCTATAAATAATTTACAAGCCTACTCAACTTATTAAAATATTACCGTTACATCTTCGTAACGAATAGCTTATTTATAATAATTTTGATTTTGTGTTAGTTTTGGGTTACAGAATATTTATACTGATTTACAACATATTTTGGAAATGTATGAATTTGGCGAACGGAAATGAAAGCCGGAAGCGGAAGTATTCAAAATAAGCTGCGTTCAAGTCGGACTTCCGCGTAACTCAGTGCTGCTCTATGTTTTGCCCGTACAAGGGCCAAGTATTAGAATCTTATACTTGGTCCTTGTGCCCGTAAAAGACCAGCAGCAGTAAGGACCTAAGGACAAAAATAGACATGCAATGCAATGGCATGCTGCCTTGTCTCAGAAAGAAATAAAAATGAAATAAACTTATTCTGCATGCGAATTGAACGCACCGATTTAAACGTCAAGTTCATGTGACAGATGTCAATTTGACGTTTGTTATCAGTCCGTCTCTGTCTGGTACCTACCATGACTTTCTCATTGATAAAAACGTTACGTGGTTGTTCTCAACTGCGATTACCGGTGGCTATTAAAGCCTCATCAGCAGTGATCAGCAACTGTCGTGTATTACACAAGTCATATTCCGTAACTCAAATAGAATTACCTAAGAAAATGGCAACGTCGAAAGCATTGCCTTTACCGCAGATATTTAAGTATGTGGATCAGAATGCAGCAACTTACAAACAGTTGTTGAAGGAGGCGGTGGCTATTCCATCGGTATCCTGTGATGTGAAGTATAGGAATGACTGTGTACGGATGGTACACTGGATGCAGGAAAAGCTGAGAGAAGTAGGCGCTAGTAGCGAACTAAGAGATGTTGGCTGCCAGACTATCGACGGCCAAGAAGTTAAATTGCCGCCTGTACTGGTCGGCACACTGGGAAATGTAAGTTATATTAACGATGTACCTATTGTACCCGTTGTTTAAAATGAGGCAGTTCAATTAAAGGTTCAATTATTAGTTAAAAAGAGATGTTTGTTCAGTAATCAAATATTAATCATGCATATCATATTACATAGTACTGGTAATGGCCTAGTCATTGTTTTACTTACTAATCTTATGCACAGTTAAAGATCCAGGTTTTACAAGATAAAAATAAAAGAAAATATATGTGTATTTTTGAAATATACTTTTGTATTCTTCACTTTTTTTTATTGTTCAATCTATCTTTATCAGGATTCAGCCAAAAATACCATCTGCATTTATGGTCACTTAGATGTACAACCTGCTTTAAAGTCTGATGGATGGGATTCCGATCCATTTGAATTAGTGGAGAAGAATGGAAAGCTGTATGGCCGTGGCTCCACCGATGACAAAGGCCCAGTCCTGGGCTGGCTACATGCCATCAATGCTTACAAGGGAATTGGTGAAGAGGTATGTATGAATTTATAGTTTTTATAAAGTATTTGGATAATTTTTGGCTTATCAGATAGAATGTTGTTTGTGCTATGTTTTAATTACATATGTTTTTAGACATTGGTAAGATTGAATTTCAATAGACTGGTTGACAAAAATGAATGTGTTGTAGATAAGTATGAATGGATGTAAATATCATCTTTTTACACAGCATTTACGGCAAATAAAGAAATCCAATCTTATCTTATTTGCTATGGATAATATTGTCACTGAAAATGCAATACATATTATGGAAGCACAGAAATATAAATAAATAATAATAATAGATAAATAAAATAGTCCATGTTATGATCTGTATTGCTAGACATACACAATGAAAAATTGATAAATGGCTAAAAAGTTATGATAAAAAATACCTACATGGCTTTTCTCAAAATGTATGTGGTTGTTTTTATCACACAGTTTTATCATTATTCATATTTTTTACATAATAATACAATCAAACTATTTTTCTCTGGAAACAGTTGCCTGTGAACTTGAAGTTTGTATTTGAATGCATGGAGGAATCTGGCTCAGAAGGATTGGATGCCCTTCTGATAGAGAAGCTGAAGCCAGAAGGGTTCTTCAATGATGTGGACTATGTGTGTATATCGGACAACTACTGGCTGGGAACAACCAAGCCCTGCATTACATACGGGCTTCGTGGCATCAGTTACTATTTCCTCGAGGTTGAATGTGCCCAGATGGATCTCCACAGCGGTGTTTACGGAGGAACTGTGCATGAGGGTAAGATGATCTTGTTAACATGACTTCCTTCCTTTTAACATGCAATTACACATACAACCATTCAATTTCTCTTTTGTTTTGTATTTTGTTTTTACCTGTTTGTGCAATAAAGTATTTGTTATGTTATGTTATGTTATGTCTCTGCTTACCCCAGTGGGATATAGGCGTGAGTTTATGTATGTACAGTAATTCGTAATGTTATCTGCTCATTATCTAAATCTCTTGCAAAAAAATACTTTACAAAACTCTTATTTGTACAAAGGAAAACACCTTAAATAAATCAGTTACATATGAGACAGAAGTACAATTGGCTGCCTTACTACTGAATAGCAATCTATCAATAATTCTTTATTGCACATAATAACGTATAGGACAGTTACAAACGCTTCTACCGCCAATTTCTTCTAGACAATCTTAACCTTATTGATTATCATAAGTACTATTCTCAATGGACAAGGTTTAATGATACCACCACCACTTATCGTTGGTCTAACAGACAGGTCAGGGAGGTGTGGGTACTTAGTTCATCTTACGATGGATGTATCTCTGACTACCCCAATTGACATATATTCGTGAACTTATGTTTAATGACACTCTGTTTTTGGTGGTTTGATAACAGAAATTGATAATATAAGTACCTACAGATGTAATTTTATAATGCATAGTGGTTTCCTGTTGAACACAGTGACATTGAACAGCTTTTTAGCTTAACATTGTACCAATTTGAATTTTTATGTTGAACTTTTCCCTTCTTTATTAAAAGATATAAATTCTCCTAGTCAACAGTTATCAGCTTATAAATCTCCGATCATTAGGAGCGAGCTTATGATAAATTGATAACACTGATGTAGGTATGGCCTGTTTATTGTGATAAAATAATACTATATAACGTAATGTACATGCTACTTTTTTTTATCAAGTTTTACTTTAACGCTTTTTCTTACGTAAATCAGTGTGTCGAACAATATTATACATATAGTAATACAGATTGATAAGGAAAGTTTCGAAGAACGATAAAAGATAAAGGACATTTCCCAGTAGAGGGGTCTTACAGGTTTAAGATTATCTCTAATATATACACTAGAATCTGCGTGTAGATTTGTCGCGCCTCTGGAAAGTTAAAGAAATGCAGCAGTACCTATATTTAATCAACGCGCCGGCCGTAGTCGGTCTGCGGCAGACATCTGTCCGTAGACCTCCATTCGCATTCTAAGTTCTAAGATCGGTCTCAGCTAAGTATTTTGGACGGAAGGCAAGAGCACCACTGCCGTATTTTCGCCTAAAAAGTAGCATGGAGAATCCTACGCCGACAAGAGCGTGGCTTTTAAATTAGTGATGATGATGAAGTTCACATTTACGTCCTCGACTTAGGATCTTACTCACAGGAGTCGGGCATATCATACTGCCAACAAAATAATACGAAAACAATGACGTCATGCCTCTACTCAACCTCATTGGAGGAAACTCGAGATAAGATTGATGGTCTATGAATACTGATTCTGAGCTGGGTTCGACGTGTTCCTTAAGGTCGCCCCAAGTGAGGATTATGCCGAATTCGAATTCGGGAGTTCGTGAATATGGTAGAATACGGGTGCTAATGTATAGCTAATATGTATTGTTTCAGCAATGTCCGATCTGATTTACTTAATGGATCAGCTAGTCGACAAAGATGGCAAGATTCTGATAACTGACATTTACAAATCTGTGGCGCCACTGACCGAAAATGAGAAGAAACTGTACACGACTATTGATTTTGATACTGAAGGATACAGGTAAGATGGTAAACTGGATGCTTTAAAGAAGTTAGTTAGTTGTAGTATAGAATAAGGAGTGATACTACGTTTTCTATCGTGTCAGGGTTACTATTGAGCCGCCAAAGGCTAGTCTCTTGATAGTGACATGACTCATGTAACGACTACTTACTTGCATCAGTAAGTAGTAACCGGGACCGACGGGCTTAACGTGCCTTCCGAAGCACGGATCATCTTACTTTCGGACAATCACGTGATCCGCCCTTTAATGTCCTAACCAAACTAGGGATCACAAAGTGATTTTTGTGATATTTCCCCACCGGGATTGGAACCCGGGGTCGTGAGCCTATCGCTCAACTACTGAACAAGGAGGCCGCTCACCCCTATTACATGGGACTTATACATAGCTGACGAGGAGTAGGTGTAATACTATACACCTCTGCCGACCTCTTCGGGGATATAAGCGTGATGTTAAATGATGTTTACTTGCGCAGGCAACAAATCGGGGCCCACAAGCTGGCCCACAATGGAAATAAGGAGCAAATTCTGATGCATCGCTGGAGATACCCCAGCCTGTCTCTGCACGGCATTGAAGGTAATGTTTATAAAGCTAATTTTACGACACTATACACATATTACACATACTATACACTGTGGTCCTGTGGTTCACCGAGTTGCTCCTCAAACGGAGAGCGGCGGTGCCAACCCCGTTGTGGGGTTTTCACTAACACAGTGGGTTTGACCATTATAGACGGCGATACGGCTCACCGCCTATACGTTGGTCTACCAGAAAGCACGTTGAAACGTGGGTACTTAGTTTATCTTGCGATGGATATATGTCTCCTACCCCAACTCGGATACAGTCGTAAGCTTACGTTATTTTATGTTATTATACATATTATACTTATAATTTCATCTAAGTGAGCCCTCTTATCAGAATTATACAATACAATATAAATATACTTTATTGCACACAACATACAAAACAAGTTTTACACAAAACATACACGAAAGATACACGAAAGATACAGTACAATCGATTCAAATTATAAATCGAATTATCATCATTATGAACATATTTGTTTCTGAAGAAGCTTACTTCATAATCTCCTTTGTGCCACTGCTCGATTCTGAAGTAATATCATCTATGGTCTATCCGATGCTCATACGATATCATCAATCCATCAGCCCATTCATCCGCTCACTAGTCGTAGTCTCTTGCTAGTCTCTTGATCGTAATAAGGAAATTTTGCCTATCTTACCTACCTAGTTTAGCCACCACTTTTATGTCCAATCTGTGTAAGTAAAGTATTGAACTGTGGACTTTATATTGTCTGGTTGTGAGTCATAGTTACATAGTACATACACACTCTATGACACACTAAAAGCAAATAAAATATTAGACTATAAGTAGATACATAGGTAGGTTTGATCTAGAAATATATTGAGTCATAAAATGTGTGCTCTTTTGTCATTTTTCCATTTCAAAGCGAGTTGTTGTGACAATACTATACGGAAGAATATTCAATTGCCATAACTCCATTTATACCTGTTACGTTTTCTTCTTCTATCGATACCAGGGTTGATGAGGTTGGTAGGTAATTCACCTCACAACCCACACGAAAAGTGATAGAGGAAAAGTTACCGAAAGTGTATTTTTATATAATTTCTTGGACACCATTTTTTTAACGATAAAGTTACAGTAATTGCTCATTAGTATTGAGCCTTTAATATCTGTTAGATAAGAAATCGTAAATGATATATGGGAAAAATAAAAAAGAATGCGCCACCGAAATGACGTGAAGAGGTGAAAAACCGTCTTATGGTCTCTATCGGTCAAATTAGCTTCGCTGCAATTGGGTAACATAGGTTTATTACCTAACCGTTAGGCAGATAGGATCAAAGTGCAAGAAAGAGCAATTTGAAAAAAAAAAAGCAGCTAGTGCCCTTACTATTAAAGAGTTTTTACAACAGCAACATTTCCACTTTGAGAACATTTTCGGGAACGTTATGTGTCTCCGCTTTAGATTCAAACAATTTTGTTGGACATCGCAAAGATAACTCGTCATCGCATTAACATTTTACGTAATGTATGAGATAGTTTATGACATACGGTAAAATGTCGTTTTTATCTTTGATTGTCTTGTTTTATGTTGCGGAAACACAATGGCCATTCATAAATAGAAGAAATAGTCAATTAACGTAAAGCTTTACTTACTTATAATCTGCCATGTGATGACTTTGTGCACAAATACAGAAAATAGAACATAATTTCAGAAAGACCTTATCTAAGGATTTTTGTTTTTATAGCACACACCCGTGCTCAGGGAAACACACAAAGAGAAATTTAAATCGAAAAAAAAACTGACTCGAACGGTACTTGAACGCGGCTCTTGTTAAGCCGGAACGAGCGTATAAACTTTTACAACATCGGGTCCTGTCCTGTCGTAATGATGTAAAAACCCGGTATTATGTGTTTAAATTGTCTACCTATGTTGAAATGTGGGTACTTTCAGGCGCCGCTTTCCAGCCGGGAGCTAAGACTGTGATCCCCGGCAAAGTGATCGGCAAATTCTCCATCCGCATCGTGCCCGACCAACAGCCTGAGGAAGTTGAGAAGCTGGTCTTTGACTATGTTCACAAGAAGGTATCTCAACTTTACTGTGTTTAACATTTCTTGAACGTTGATGAAAACGTACAAATTGAAACTTAAGCATTTAATCCTTAGGCCGATCGCACTTAGACACGTTTTGTTCCGGATTCCTCTCGTGCGAATACTCAGGAACAATTTCAGCCTTCCAAGTAGGTACTACGGGAGCGCGCATATTGGATGCGAGTTGGTTGTAGTTTACGTACAATGCAAATGCGTATTTATAATGCGACTGACCTTATAATAGTGGAGAGTCACAAGTCAATAACCACGATTCTCCTGTCTTCCAAGAACAGGGGGGTAAAAGGCCACATTGAAACAATTCATCAAAAAAGCGATATTGCAATCTGACATTTGCGCATATAAAAGTAAGTGCGCAATGCCAACAAATATCAAATAGCAATGTTGTTTTTAGATTAATAGCTTTAAGCCTACAGGAAACTAAAAATATATTCGGTGTTTCATTTCCCTCCGGTTGATTGAGGGGAGGCCTGTGCCCAGCAGTGGGACGTATATAGGCTGTTTATGTTATGTTATGTTATGTTTCATTTCAGTGGGCGGAGCGGGGCTCGCCGAACAAAATGCGTATCACTGCGCAGAGCGGTCGTGCGTGGACTGAGAACCCTGATCACCCTCACTACCAGGCCGCAGCACGCGCTACTAAACTCATCTATCAGGTACGATATACAAACTATGATATTTGTCCAACAGCAGTACCAGCATGTACAGGCCTCCTCTGAATCAACCGGAAGGAGTATGGATTCTCCACCATGCCATAGAATGAATAATAATAATATGTATAGAACGGTTACTCTCTGCCCTCGCACAAATTCGTATCGGGCACCGACCTTACCTCCTCTGGGTTTTACTCTTCTAATGGCCGCAAGTCGCTAAGGAGTAAAGAAAGAAAGAAAGAAAATAATTTATTTTAGAAATAAGTAGGTGGTACACAGAATAGAATAGTGAACAAAATAATGAATTTAAAGGGACGTCAGCTCAGCAATATGTTGTGACACTCCGACTTTGAGGGAGTGCCACAACGCTGATTTTCAGCTGAACCCCAGTAAGGGGGACAGCGTGGACTGTCTATCTCACTTACGCGAATGAATGAGATTTTGTTATGAAGTGTCCGCGGTGTGGGTGTGACCACACTGCTCCATAGCCGGTTGGTGGAAGCATTTCATTCATCAGTTCTCAAACCGAAGGCCTCCGACTTGCCTTGACGACTATTAACTTTGTACAATAAAATCGATAGAGAAGTCATGTAGTTACAACCGTGTTATGCAGTATTGTAGAAGACAATATAAAAAAAAACAAAATTAAATCAAATATACTTTATTGCACAGAATTAAATTTCAACAATCAGACATACATAACACATGAATACAGTACGATTTGGGCAATATAATAAGAAAAAAAATAGGAAAATGTTTCGTGTATGTGAGAGGCCCTAAATTTTAATAGGTTTTTTCTCTCTCTCTACTCTCAGTGTAGCAGAGGATAGGTATTTTAGAAGGAAGTGAAATAGTAGATGTTTTATTGACTCATACTTTGTGCCATTCTTTATCAAAGTTCAATTGTTTATTTATACAATACACAACTATCAGTCATGCGCGACGTCTAGACTGCGAGAATTAATGCTATCGTGTTGTCATTTCGAAACCACTTTGTTATGATTTTGATGTACATAATATCACGCCGTCATCCCAATCGTGGCGGACAGAGTCACAATTTATTAATATGTCCTCCATCCCATCGTCACTTACTGTCAGGTGAGATTGAGATCCAATGCTCTTACCATGCTTAAAAAAACTGCATGGCGGCGCCCTAATAGGTAATCAGTCCATAATTGGGTGGTTTCCGATTACTAAATAAAGACAGATCTAAAGGTGACAAAAAACGTTTGTGTGAGTGTGTGTGTGTGTGTGTGTGTGTGTGTGTGTGTGTGTGCGTGTGCGTGGGCGTGGGCGTGTGTGTGTGTGTGTGTGTTCTATTTAACTTATAATATATATTAATTTAACTTATCTATAAATTACTTAAAGAAAAAAGCTCTAAGCGCTACATTTCGTCACGTTTTTCTATGACGTCACAGGTTGCTTTTTCATACATATTACATAGTAATTTCGTTTTTGACGTTTATTAAAAAGTAACTGATTTGACTAGTAGGAAACTAAATACTTCCTGTCTCTGGTCGCCTGGAAGAAATTGCTGTAGAGCAATAAGGCCGCCAATTGTGCTGTTGTCTTTCTTGTGTATGGTTTTTAAAATGTTTCGTGTATACAAATATACAAAATAAAATTTTTAACAAAAAAAAACCGACTTCAAACGCAAAACTAAAAAGCAATAAATAAATTTACTTCGCACAAAGTAATTAGTACGTATTTTCAATTAGTTAATTAATTTATAATTCTGAAGCCGGTGCCAAGGAAATGCTACAACGAAGTACCGATTCATATATTTTTCAATACTGATTGTTTTGTAATTTTTTGTTTGACATTGTTTTGTAATTGCTTTGATATAGGTATTAAACAATATTGTGTGTACATAGTAATTTGATATTGTAGTAGGGTTGTTGTAGCATTTACTTGGCACCGACTTCAGAATTATAAATTAATTAACTAATTGAAAATACGTACTAATTACTTTGTGCGAAGTAAATTTATTTATTGCTTTTTAGTTTTGCGTTTGAAGTCGGTTTTTTTTTGTTAAAAATTTTATTTTATTTTACGATTTTAAGTGATGGTTAGACCGAGCAAGGATGCAGACAGACAGATTTTCTGATTTATATTCATATATAATAATATAATATATTATTAGTAGTGATCACAATTATTATTGATGAACATGTTTACACACACACGCGCTAACGCACACGAGCACACGCGCACGTACACACGCACACACACAGACACACGCACACACACACACACACACGCGCGCGCGCGCACACACACGCACACACACACACACACACATGTGTATGTGTACATACACACATGTGGTTGTCAGTGGAAGCTGCTATCATACACACTCACGCATACATATACATATAGATACAGTAGATTTCGCGTGGTTCGCTCGCTGCTAAAGCAGCTCGCGTGTCCTGTTTATTCGAAACTGTCCCTCTTCGTATGGCGGCCATCTTGTTATTCCGCCATTTTGTTTTTTTTCACCGGCGACAGAATTTGACCAAGATTTAAATGGGTGTCGTGGAAACAAACAAAATCCAGGTGCAATAGGTTTGCCAGACCGTAGGATGTCTCCCTGATTGGGAGCAGTTTTCAAAGATGACGTTCCGATCACACCCCTATACATCATTTTTACGCCCAAGACATTTTCTGGAAAAACAAAATTTTGTATGGCGGCCATCTTGTTTTTTCGCCATTTTGTATTTTTTTCACCGGCCATTAAATTCGACCAAGATTTAAATAGGTTTCGTGAAAGAAAAATTGGTTCAGGTGTGATAGTTTCGCCAGGCCGTAGGGTGTCACCCTGATGCGGAGCAGTTTTCGAAAATCGGGAAGTATTTCCATACTTAACATGACGATCCGATCACAACCCCGATATATATTTTATATCCCGAGACATTTTCTGAAAAAACAAAATTGTGTATGGCGGCCATCTTGTTTTTCCGCCATTTTGTTTTTTTTTTTACGCGCTATGGAATTTGACCAAGATTTAAATAAGTGCTCTGAAAGAAATATTGGTTCACGTGCGATAGTTTTGCCAGGCCGTAGAGTATCTCTCTGATGCGGAGCAGTTTTTGGTGACCAGAAAGTATTTCCGTACTCTACATGACGTTTTGAGTAAGCGCCCCATACATTATTTTTACCCAAACGGGCTTCTTCCAAAATCGACAAAATTTTGTATGGCGGCCATCTTTTTTTCCGCCATTTTGTTTTTTTGCACCGGCGATTGAATTTGATCAAGATTTAAATACGTTTCGTGAAAGAAAAATTGCTCCAGGTTGTATAGTTTTGCCAGGCCATAGGGTATCTCCCTGATGCTGACCAGTTTTCGAAGGTCGGGAAGTTTTCCCGAAGCCTAAAGATCGATCCGATCAATATGACTTTACAAACGCACTAGTCGCTCCTACGATTTTTGAAAATTCCCCTCGATTTCTCTGGTCTTCCATCATCAGATCCTGACTTCCTTGACATGGGACCCCCTTGGGTATATCTCCTTTCAAACAAAAAAAGAATTATCAAAATCGGTTCATATACGACGAAGATATGCCCGAACAAACATAAAAAAAAAAAAAAAAAAAAAAAAAAAAAATATACGGTCGAATTGAGAACCTCCTCCTTTTTTGAAGTCGGTAAAAACAATACTCTTTATTACACTTAAAACATATATTAAAATACAAACACTACATAATAATCTACATCTATACTTATAATAAATCTGTAGAGAGGTCAATTCTGTACATTAAATATTTTTTCAAAATAACTATCAGGGGGTGATAAGTGGTCGATACTGATGCCAAAAATGCAATCAGTAAAATTTTTGTCTGTCTGTCTGTCTGTCTGTCTGTCTGTCTGTCTGTCTGTATGTTCCTTATAGAAACAAAAACTACTGGACGGATTTTAATGAAACTTGGTACAATTATTCTTCACACTCTTGGACAGGTTATAGTATACTTTTCATCACGCTACAATCAATAGGAGCAGAGTAGTGAAGGGAAATCCTTTTGTATGAAAAATCTAAACCGCTCAAGTTAGACGTTTGAAATTTGGCATGCAGGTACCTTAGATACCGTAGAGGTGCACTAAGAAAGGAATTCCCGAAATTCCTACGGGAACGGGAATTAGCGGGAAAATCCTTTTGTATGAAAAATCTAAACCACTCAAGTTAGACGTTTGAAATTTGGCATGCAGGTACCTTAGATACCGTAGAGGTACACTAAGAAAGGAATTCCCGAAATTCCCACGGGAACGGGAATTAGCGGGAAAATCCTTTTGTATGAAAAATCTAAACAACTCAAGTTAGACGTTTGAAATTTGGCATGCAGATACCTTAGATACCGTAGAGGTGCACTAAGAAAGGAATTCCCGAAATTCCCACGAGAACGGGAATTAGCGGGAAAATCCTTTGATATGAAAAATCTAAACCACTCAAGTTAGACGTTTGAAATTTGTCATGCAGGTACCTTAGATACCGTAGAGGTGTACTAAGAAAGGAATTCCCGAAATTCCCACGGGAACGGCAATTAGCGGGAAAATCCTTTTGTATGAAAAATCTAAACCACTCAAGTTAGACGTTTGAAATTTGGCATGCAGGTACCATAGGTACCGTAGAGGTGCACTAAGAAAGGAATTCCCAAAATTCTCACGGGAACGGGAATTAACGGGAAAATCCTTTTGTATGAAAAATCTAAACCATTCAAGTTAGATGTTTGAAATTTGGCTCGCAGGTACCTTAGATACCGTAGAGGTGCACTAAGAAAGGAATTCCCGAAATTCCCACGGGAACGGGAATTAGCGGGAAAATCCTTTTGTATGAAAAATCTAAACCATTCAAGTTAAACGTTTGAAATTTGTCATGCAGGTACCTTAAATACCGTAGAGGTACACTAAGAAAGGAATTCCCGAAATTCCCACGGGAACGGGAATTAGCGGGAAAATCCTTTTGTATGAAAAATCTAAACCACTCAAGTTAGACGTTTGAAATTTGGCATGCAGGTACTTTAGTAAACTTAAAGCTTAGTTGCAACAGGATATTACAAAATTCCCACGGGAACGGTAGTTAGCGGGAAAAACATTTGTATGAAAAAATCAAATCTAAATAAAAGGAGAAACTGACTGACTCAGTGACTGACATATCAACGCATAGCCTGAACGGCTAAACGTAGGCATTTGAAATTTGGAAGGGACATAGCTTAGGTACCGTAGAGGTGCACTAAGAAAGGAATTCCCGGAATTCCCACGGGAACGGAAATTTGCGGGAAAATCCTTTTGTATGAAAAATCTAAACCGCTTAAGTTAGACGCTTGAAATTTGGCATGCAGGTACCTTAGTTAACTTAAAGCTTAGTTGCAACAGGATATTGCAAAATTCCCACGGAAACGGGAGTAAGCGGGAAAAAAACATTTGTATGAAAAAATCGAAACCGCGTAAGATAGATGTTTTCAATTCAATTCAATTAAATTATTTATTGCATTCCATGTAGTACAATGGGGTGTTACATAGGCATAGGAACTAAAACATGGACCCTGTAGGGCACAGCAACGTTGAAGGGAAGAGAGGAAGTGTGTATTAAAATTAAAACTCAATGAACAATCAATTTAAAAAAAAATCAATTCATTGATTCAATCTAGCATGCATGCATACCTTAGTAAATATAAAGTTTATTTTTGGCTGTATTTTGAAAAATGGGAGTTATTGGGAAAAAAATTTATGAAAAAATCTAAACTGCATAAGTATGCACTCCCACACACACAAAGATCTCTCTCTTATATAACACGCCACGCGGACGAAGTCGCGGGCAAAAGCTAGTAATATAATATAACCAAAATAAAAGGAAATTTTTACATAAGACTCTTAACTAGTTAGTATGGCATGGTGTATGTGTGTACAATAAAGAATATTTGATTTGATTTGTTAGGCCCTAAATCTTTATAGGTATTTTCTGTCTGTCTCTATTCTCAGTTCAGCAGAGGGAAACATTTGCTTTTGATATGGATGGGATAAAGATGTAATTAATGTGTTCCAGACGGACCCGGACATGTCTCGCGAGGGCGGGTCGATCCCGGTGACGATCACGCTGCAGGAGGCGAGCGGGCGTAACGTGCTGCTGCTGCCCATGGGCGCCGGCGACGACATGGCGCACTCGCAGAACGAGAAGATCAACGTGCGCAACTACATCGAAGGCGTGAGTACTGTCGCACCGGAATCATCATCATCATCACCAGCCCGTTAACGTCCCCACTGCTGGGGCACGGGCCTTCCATAAGGATGGATAGGGAGATCGGGCCTTAAACCATCACGCGGGCCCAGTGCGGATTGGTGGTTATTAACGACTACTAATGCAGCCGGGACCAACGGCTTAACGTGCCTTCCGAAGCACGGAGGAGCTCGAGATGAAAACTTTTTTTTTTGGTCAGCACCGGAATATACATATTTATTTATTTATTTGAGGAGCTCGGTGGCGCAGCGGTAAACGCGCTCGGTCTGCGATTGTTGAAGTTAAGCAACTTTCGCAAAGGCCGGTCATAGGATGGGTGACCACAAAAAAAAAGTTTTCATCTCGAACTCCTCCGTGCTTCGGAAGGCACGTTAAGCCGTTGGTCCCGGCTGCATTAGCAGTCGTTAATAACCACCAATCCGCACTGGGCTATCCATCCATAGGGAAGGCCCGTGCCTCAGCTGTGGGGACGTTAATGGGCTGGTAATGATGATGATGATTTATTTATTTATTAAGGAAAGCTAACAGCACGGAGCTTTAAATAAATACTTACAAACATAATGTAGAATGAGGCCAATTACAAGCTAAACACAAAGACGACAACACAAACAACATAAAGACGGGTGGAGGCGATTCATCACGTTTATTGTTCGACTTCTATTACTTATTGATAGTAAAGTATTAACGGCCTCTGTGGTCCAGTAGTTGAGCGTTGGACCCAGCATCCGGAGGCCCTGGGTTCGAATCCCGATCACAAAAATCACTTTGTGATCCCTAGTTTGGGTAGGACATTACACGCTGATCACCTGATTGTCCGAAAGTAACATGGTCCGTGCTTCCACCTGGTCCGTGTGTATGTGTGTGGTACATTAAAAGTTATTGAACAGAAATCAGTGTCGTAGAGGATAACATGCCCTTGCATTCAATGCATAAACCAGAACATTATGTAGGTATATGAGTCACTCAAATTGCGAGTGATAGATAACACACCACTCACAGTTTGTTACCATGTGATGTGTAGTAAAATAACAATCGATACTTCGAAAAGACCGATTTGATTATGTTTTAAATTGTATTATGTACAAGTAAACTTGATACCATGTTGGAATGCAACTCTCTTCCCCGTTCTCCGGCGGTGCTTTAGGCGAGTCGCTTCGCGTTCGAATCGCAATGTGAGTTGTGCCGTCTGTCACGATATCGATACCTCATCATCATCAGCCCATTAACGTCCCCACTGCTGGGGCACGGGCCTTCCCTATGGATGGATAGGGAGAACGGGCCTTAAACCATCACGCGGGCCCAGTGCGGATTGGTGGTTATTGACGACTGCTAATGCAGCCGGGACCAACGGCTTAACGTGCCTTCCGAAGCACGGAGGAGCTCGAGATGAAAACTTTTTTTATGGTCACCCATCCTATGACTGGCCTTTGCGAAAGTTACTTAACTTCAACAATCGCAGACCGAGCGCGTTTACCGCTGCGCCACCGAGCTCCTCCAAGTATCGATACCTAATCACTGTAGATAAATATTAGGTAATCAGCGCGAAGTGTGAAGTTACCTCGCACGAGTTATGTTTACATTGTTCAATTCGTGTTTCAAAAAGAAAATTATGACGATACAGATCGAAAAATAATTCGCAGGACACGATGGTTTAGTGGTTAACAAGCTCGTTCCGGCTTGACAAGAGCCGTAGGTTCAAATCCCATCCGAGTCAGAGTTTATCGATTTAGTTTTCATCAATTTATCAAAAGGCAATCTGCAGTTGGTATCGACGCTCAAAAATAAATAATTGGGTAGTTTCCTAGGTCAAAAATAAATTATGATATTCCGATTATTCAATAAAGACAGATCTAAAGGTGACAAAAACGTTCTCTTTTTTCTATTGAACTTATTTATGAATTTAAATAAAGAAAACCATCAGTCGTGTCATATTCTCATTACTTATATTAATAACTATAATGGTGACATGCACAATTTTGTGGCTCTAAGCATTAGGCGTCACGATCACGTACTGTGCTACTCAGACTTAACCACAAATAAAAAAAAAAACATATTTATCTACTCTATTGTGTCCTACTGCTGAGTAAGGCCTTCTCTCTGTTCTCAAAATCAGTGTGACACTGCTAACACACGTCTGGTTTCTTCATCGTATATCCGGCCAGACGGGCAGGGAAGACTTATAACTACCGAAACTCATTTGTTCAAACAAATACACTTATATCATGAAAAGCCTTCTGGTACTTCCGGATTAGGGTACTGGATGGAAAAACATGACGTAAATTACCGCTTTAATTATAATGTGATACGGCATATATAACTCTGACTCAGACCAAATAATCAACGACTATAGAAACACCAGTAAAATAATAAATATGAAATTAATAAAATAGAATAATTATTAATCATTATGCGTCAGCGTGTAACCACACAGACTTGCATTGTATCTGTATTCTTTAGCATTGGTATTTATATTAATTTAATCTAAGTTATGTACGTATAGTGAATTTGCATAATTCAAATTAATTTAATATGAAATTTTCGGAGCAACAACTCAACCACGTGGAATATAATCCATACTAACTCTGTTTGATTGATAGTAGATTGACGGTGACTGTTATCTGCTATGCTATAGCTATGACTATATTATCTGCGATGAAGTGTATTTAAATCGCGTCTTTTGTTTCAGATCAAACTGTTTGCAGCTTACATGTTCGAAGTTGGAAAACTGCCTAAGTAGACACATGAGACTGGTAGAATATTATTACTATTATTTTTCAGGTAACACATACATTATACGGGGTATTATGTAGGTATAACATATTACGCGCAACAATATATTTTAGTTACTATCGTAATCTGTAACATTCCTACTAAGTACAACGACAAGTGCATTATACGCAGCATAATAAATACTTACAGTAAATATTTTTGAATCACTGTGCCTTAGACATAATAATTAAATAGGTACATAATAATTTGTATCATAATAAAACCAGTATGGTTTGAAGTATAATAATCTTTTAATGAATTTAATGTTCGTTTTGAATTTACTTTTGTAACATTTTCTATTTGCATAATAAATATGTTAAAATTATATTGGTTTTTTTTTACTGATGTATCATACATAAGTATAAGTACCTAGTAGTAGACTTAATCGCAACTTTTTGTTTCTAATTAAGTGATCTCAGGAACCATGGCAGTTATAAACCTTCCAAAGTAAGTAGGTAATATAACCTGTCGTCTGGGCAAGTATTACCATGGAGTAACTGATATACTACGCTGTATAATCATGATTCGTCTTTTACGAGCTTCATTAATTACACATTGAGTTAAAACGCCCATAAAATTATTCCTAGATTATTTTCTGTACTAGAGATTCATTCATTAGGTTCACCGGTTAAACTCATGTTTAATGTATGCGTTCTTTTACTTATTTACCAAGAGCTGTGGCGGCCCTAGTAAAATGTTTAGGTGGTGCGAGACCTCATAGTGGCAACCCTCAGTCCCTCAAAATACAAAGCCTAGTTGCTCCCTTCTAGTTACGGGGTTGCTGGCCTAGGATGGACCAGTCTTATTAATTTTACTGCCTTAGGGCCGCCACTCCGATGATGACGATTACCAGGCATCAGGACAAACATTTGCCGGTTTACCTTTGCCTGTAAAAAAATAATATGCCGCTGCAGGCACTGGCCGCTGGATGGTTTATGGCTGTAATTTTTGTCTGAATTAGTATTTTTAATTCTTATGGAAGACGTTGTTTGTTTTTCCAGCAGATGATGATGACATATCACATAGAAGCACGAAAGCTCGATAAGGTGTGTAGGTACTTAGTTCACCTTGTGATGAATGTACCTCTGACTACCCCAGTTGTTATAGTCATCAGCTTGTGTTATATTGATATCACAGTACCTAATTACGAGGACATATAGCTCTTTATAACATATTGGTTACAAGGCCGTCTACAACCAAACTCCTGTCTGACAACTTCAACATGTTATTGTTTAATTTTCTTTCGCTGACGTCATCGATCGTCCTCAACCTTAATGCAGTCATAATAAACAAACTGTGGAACGAACATCTGATAAGTGTAGATACGAAAATTATAAGAAATACAAAAGTATTTTCCGTATTGATTTTTTACAGACTTCTAAAAACGAAGCCTAAATTAAGATGTCCTTTGCGTCGAAGCGGTGGTGACTTGTTGTTTACTCGAAGGACGAGATGCCACAAAACTGGCAGGCTCTTGGATGTGATTGGGCCACAAGTGTACAACGCTATACCCAGTGATATCAGGGGTGCGCCCAGCGACGCATGCTTTGGAAATAAATTAAAACATTATTTAGTTCATAAAGCCTATTATGACTTAACAGAGTTTCTCAATAATATAAAATTTGGATGACGACAATATAGCGATGTAATTTGTATATTGTTATGATTTTATTGTGATGTAATATTGAAATATTGTAAAGTAATCTATATAATGTGTACCTACTCATCGAAATATTTGTTGACGTGTAATGTTTATTATGAATAAAGAATTGAATTGAATTGAATGGAACTGATATTGACTGTAGGATGGTATGCGATTACAAAGGTGCCTTTTTATTTCTTGATAGAATGTCGTACCTAGAGGGTTAGCTGAGTTGCAAACGATAGCAACAATGACAGTTATAAAAATGTATGGGACAGACATACGGTGACATGTCAATCGTCTGAACCGGCGGTGCGTGTGTGAAACGATTGATGAATGTGGAGGAAGAAAGAAAAGTGTCAGGATGTAAGCACATGGAATTCCATAGTCTGCTTACCCCGGTGGGAAATATCTAAATGGGATTACCTAAATGATAAAAATGTCTGGTATTAAATGTGTTCCTCTAGTTATTAAATAACTTGCAATGTACCCTCATTGATTTAAAAGATGTGTTGCAGTTTCTTGTCATTTCTTCTCAGCTATAACACCTTGCGAAATGACGCAAATTCAAAAATGTTACATTGACCTTCAACAAGTTTATCCATGATAATTACATTGAACAAATGATTCTGATTTTTGAATAGGCGGTTCTGACATGTCAATTCCATGTTTTGATTATTGTTACTGTCGTTTTTCGTAATCGATGGCAACTTGGCTAAGGCCCACTCCTCGGCCTCAGCTGATCAACGGACCCGTCGCCAGAGACGTATTGCTGACTGTCGTCGAGAAAAGGAAAAGTTTGTGTGTAAAGACTGGTAAGCAATGGCAGTACTTTGAGTGTGAGAGGCCACGGGCAGCCTACTTGCCATATTTGAGACTATTGAGAGTTTCTTACTATTCATTCTTTTTATTTCTGTGACTTTGTTAGTAGCAGTGCTTTCGTAAATTGTGGCGACGAGAATGGAAAACCTTAAAACGAATTAAGTAAGTAAATCAACGAACTGATGGCACGTTGTATTTCCAGTTTCGACAAAGGATATTTTCATAAAAGCATTTATTGCTAATTTAAGTAGAATATTTTTGCATATTGACCATGGTACGTAAGTATATATATACTTATTAATAGTGTTGGTTACTTATACGTACGTAACAGGTCTCTGGGATGAGAAAGATCGCAGTCAAATAAAAAAACATAATTGTCATAATTGTTTTTATAATATCCTGTTTTGTGTACAATAAACTGTTAAATAAATAAATAAACTAATAGAGTTGGTCCCTGCTATACGTTTCTATGGTTAATTACTATAGTAACATAATTATACGTCAATGATTAATTATTATACCGGGTGTTAGTGACATCGTAACGAATACTGAGAGGGATGATTCAGACCATGATTCTGAGTTAATATCTAGTGGAATTTTCCGTCGCAAAATTCATGAAATTTTGAGTTTTGTTTTTAATTATTTTCAATTCCATATTGTGTTTTTAGCTGCATAGAACCCAAATTTCAATAAAAAAAACAATAATGACAAATTATCGAAAATTTTCGATGTAATGGAGACAACAGCTGCTCGAACGGGTCAACGGCCACGCGCACCGAGCCGCGCGCCCCGCTCCGCGCGCCCCGCGCCGCACGCCGGCGGCGGCGCGGCGGCGGCGCGGCCTACAAAGTAGGCACTACGAACCGATCCTATTTCTTTCTCTGTCTATCGTAAATTTATAAATTTATTTTATTCTTATTCTTAAATGGACGGATAATCAACAGGCATAAAATTTATGGAATACTTACACGTCAATTTTAAGCAGAAATCTAAAACAACCGACAGAATTAAGTTGACAGCACACGTCAAACGGTTTGCATACCAGCGAGATACCTTTTTGATTCGACCGGGTTATTCATTCATTTACTCATAGGAATCGGGGCCATTATCGACCTAAAACAGTTGAAACAGTAAATAATTGTATTCTTTGTTGTCATTAGAATAACTAACAACCAACTAACACAACCACCACAGATTAGGTAATTAGTTACCTACTATGTCAACCATCCACCAACTTAGTATGTAAGTACCTACGCAAAACCTCGCTACACAAAAATCGAGCGAGATCGCGTCTAGAATTGGGCGGACACTCCGCCAGAGTGTTGCCTATCGATATTCTATCGATACCTAGTTAAAAAAAACCAATAGTAGGTACCTATCGATAGATCTTTTAGATCAATACCCATTATTATTACAAAGCAAGACCTATCGGTACTATCGCTAGTATCGATCTAAATGTACTATCACTACTTTCGATAGTTTAGACAATTTTCAAGTTCAACAATTGATAATCTACCTATCGATAGTTCGGCAACTCCGCCGCGTAGGCAATGTCGGCATGTTCAAAGAAAAAAATTGTCCGAGAGGAGTGATCTTATTTTTCTTGTTACATGTTGGTACCGAGGTACTAAGTACTAAGTTATTCGTGGTTTTAAATCTCATTGTTAAATCATCAGTAAAGAACTAATTAAACCTATCCTGTTCTGTGTACAATATTCATGTAACGGCTACGTGCTTACATAAGTACCTAGTAGACGGGAGCAACGACTTAACGTACCTTCCGAAGCACGGATCATTTTACTTTCGGACAATCAGGTGATCAGCCTGTAACGTCCCAACCAAAGGCCTTATAAACAGATTTTTGTGATATGTCCCCACCGGAATACGAACCCGGACCCTCCGCATCCCATCGCTCAACCACTGGACCACATAGGCCAAGAAGGTTCTAAGACATAATTAAAGGATCCTGGGACGCAAGACCTCCGAGTTAGGGCTTGTTTGATCTGTCTTGATGGATACTCGGACGTGAATAGCCTCACGGATCAAGGGCAACGCGCGCCAATAAAGTAGGCATTACGAACAGATACTAGGTATTTCTTTGAGTTGATAGGTATCAAGTGAAGTTTCCTGTCGCCAAATTCATAAAAAAATTAGATTTTTTTCAGTCCCATATTGTGTTTTAAGCTGCATAGAACGCACATTTAAAATAAACAAATAAAAATTACTAATTATTAAATTTTATCAATGTCATCAATAATAATAATAACGTATCTACAACTTCAGCTATGCGCAGGTGAATAGCCGGCGCACGGGTCAAGGGCAACGCTCGCCAATAAAGTAGGCATACGAACAGATACTATTTCTTTCTCTGTCACTTGCACCATAAACATACTTCTCTCTCTCTGTCTAGTAGTTGCGCTAACGCCGCCGCGCGCTTCCGCTCAGTCGAATACTAAGCTTGACCCGAATCGCGTGATGTTTTTCGAGGATATTTTTTTCGTGTTTGTGTGTGTTTGTTTCATTCTGTAAATGAGTAGTGTCGACTATGATGATAGATCATAGACCATTTACTGCGCAAAAGTATGGAAGATTGTTGATGTTTATTAAAGAGCAAGGTGTTGTGTTTGTGAGTGCGTGTGATACCTACCTACCGCGGAGGAAACGCGATGTTGCATACCTACGTGACGTGACATGTTCTAGGGTACCTACCTAGGTACTTCATCCGAAGGAATAACAATTAAGGTAAGGCAAGAGTAGGGTTTTTATTGTTAATAAGTTAGGAACGTTTTAATAACTGGTAGGTAGGTACCGTGCGTGAAAAATCGTGGCAGTAGGTGTTCTACTTCAACAAACAACATTTTTAAACGTTGAACCACTAAGCATCTAAATACAAGAGAATGAAAACTCCTACCTAGATATCAACATCGTATCACGCACGCGTAACGTAGCCGCGCGTAAGTTTAGCGTCTGTGTGGCGCGTTGTTCGACTTACATTGCGGCACAGTAAAAATTGAAAATCTTAATTAAACATTTGCGACAAGAAAAACACCCACCATCATTTTTAGTACAATAAAATAGGCGTTCCATTTTTTTTTTCGTTACGATGTCACTAACACCCTGTATATAAGTACCTATATCTATGCCTAAGGAAAGTCCCTCCATACATGATTATTATTTACTCTTGTAGAATAAATACCAGTACAAACTTTTTCATATCCGAAAAGGGGCTAAAGATATGCGTATTATAATGTTGTGTGAGGCGAAATACCTGGCATAATTACCTACATACATCAATCGGTTTATCCCCACATCTGCCTTTCATTTTGTACTTCGACAGCGAAGTTCGACAGATAAGAATAAATATTGAGAATATTTTATAACATACCTGCATAACGGTCTACATGGTCCATTGGATGAGCGTTGTGCTCTCGATCCGGAGGTCCCGGTTTCGAATCGCGGTGGGGCAAATCACAAAAACCTCTTTGTGATCCCTAGTTCATGATTGTCCAGAATTAAGATGACCCGTGCTTCGGAAGGCACGTTAAGCCGTTGGTCCCGGTTGCGAAGTACTTACTAGATAGTCGTTATTGAGTCCGGCCGGGGGCCTTTGGGGGCTCAATAATAACCCTGTCACCAGGGTTAATGATGTTGGTTATCCACCTCACAGCCCACACGATAGACGAAGATAACATACCTACACATTTACACAAACTCACGCCTGCAATCCCTATTGGGATAGACATAGTCACAAGTAATCAAAGGACACCTTGCAGTCACTATTGGTGCGACCTGAAATGACGACTTACGAGTAAGTATATCAACACAATCCCTCTATCAATTAACCGAAGGCCTGTGACACTATGATGTACTTATAGAACTTGTGAGTAGAGAAAATATTATATATAATATTTTAATATAACTTATATACTTATATATTACTTACTGATTATAGATACCGATTTATATTATATCGGATGGAATTTTCTGTTCTGATACGTAATAATGTGGTTTTATAGGAATTGTATCCTAACATGACAACATATTTTTCTCTTTTTCCGCGTTTTCGTCAGGTAATCATTATGCATGCGTGCCGAAACTCACATCACTAATTTAAGAGCCACGCTCTTGGCGGCGTAGCATCCTCCATGCTACTGTTTAGGGAAAATAAAGCAGTGGTTTCCCTCTTGCCTTTTGCCCCGCAGTATTCAGTCTGATGCGAGTGGGATGGCGCCCAGAATAGTCTATTTCAAAGTCGTACTAGGACTCCTATCCTCCGCCTCTGAATAGTACTAACAGTTACTGCTGCCCTTTGTCAGTTTCCAGGTTACAGTCCCTGTGCCGCCCTTCTGTCCTACCGCCCTAACTAACTACTAACGCCCTTAATTCGCTATAGGGTCAGCAGAACTAATAATTGATAGAAGACAACTTACAGCACTTTTGACATTGCTGTGCAAATGTTTGAGTACTCTTAGTAAATTGATAGCCAAGGGCTCGGTCGGATGACCACGTACTTAATTTTACTAAACTGTGACTCTACACTTCCGAATACAATGATGTAGATTTTCATGCATGTTCTCTGAATTATCCTTACCTACCTACTGTAGCTAATTATGTACTGGTAATCATCCGTCCTGCCATTTACTAGGTACCTACTCGAGTTTTCCGCACTAACTACTCTAAGTACCCGAACTTAAATGCTCTATATATGTATGTAATGTATAAAATACACCTAGGTATAATTACACTGTTTACTTATCTAGATATTCAAATAATAGCTGTAGAAGACGGTCACAGGATATAATGATACTTAACGAGCATGCGCAAAAAGTAGCAGAAATAAGTACGTAGATAGGTACTGTTCGGAAATACAAATAATTATTTCAGAAGTGGAAGCTAATATACCGTACGACTTTAAGATTCGGTAATTACGAGAAATCGTTTTGTTATGCCCAAGGTATAACAGGAGTGTGCACTAGAGTAAAGACTAATCTTCGACTAGGTGGTATACTTCAGCATAATAAGATCGATCTATTTCGGCTTGATGTTATTTTCAGTCCCTTTAGATATAAGTAGATCTTAAACTTGCGTAGAAGAAATAGGTACTTATCTACATAGCGTTAATTTTATATTTCAGTCTGGTCCGAAAAACAACTGACTTAAATGTGTAGTGACACCGATCTCACTATTCTGTCTGTCTTTAAAACTTCAGAATAGCACAATTTAGTTACAGAAGCTCTTACAATACAGAGTGTACTCGTATCTTTAGAACCCACATTTCAAGCCTCCGCAGCAGCTTGAAAGTCACGTGACCTTAAAATATCTAGACCCGCAACTTACATACAATATATCAACGAGTGTGTATAACAATAGGACCTTAAAAACAGTGCAACCAGCGATTTTCTAATTTCATCGCGAATTGGCTCTCTGTTAAAGTAACGGTTCATCATTACATATATTAATAGTATAAGATTGTTATCATCATAGACACGTTTTTTACGCTACTCTATTGTGTGGGCGATTAAATAAAATACCTAGTTTTCATTTTGCTTACATGCTGCTGTTGACACCGGGCGATGGCGGCCGCAGGCGCATACCAGTTTACCAACACTAACATAAAAGAGGATAGCGACCGGCCCCCATTCAGTCTGCCTCAGAGTCTCAGCGCTACCTTACGTGCCGCACTCAACTCTACAACACCGCTTAATCATTTTAAAACGCAGCTAAACCTAAGTTTGTGAAGCATTCGTATTTTAAAATAAATGAAAAAGTCTTCAGTCTTCTAACATCGTAAGAAGAATTTTTCAGGAGAAATTGCGTGTGAAAGGATAACTAGAGGTGAGTAGAGTTTGTTTGCTTATATTTTTTCATCATCTGCTCGGTCGAACCAACTTGTTTAATACCTTGGATTTTATTTGTAGCTTGTTCTGGTTCTTTAATGAGGATGAACGGCTCATTATTATGCAGTTACTTAACAGATATTATTACATGATATCGTGTTTATACTTGGCTGTATAGAGCGGAGTGTGGCTTCAGGTGGTCGCGGATTAACGTGCACGCTTTCTAATTTACTATGACGAATTTTCACAACTCTAAAGTGTAACTTATATGAATTAACTGACCATGACAGTTCAATCCGACACTTTTCATTGAATCTGTAATCAAGTTTTCACTTTGAATTTCTTTCAATTTCTGTGTTGATTAGAGTTTTTAAAAAGGCATACCGTTACCTGTCATGCAATGGAAAATATTTCAACTTGGAAAGATAGTTACTTACTTATTACTTGGTTTTACATCATAACTACTTACTACTAGTAAATATGAAACTGCTTGCAAGATTTCCATGCTTGCATTTAACATCAAAACGAATAAGTAAAGTCCACTCTACCATGCGTATATCTATTACTCGGAGGTGCAAACCCAATAAAATTTATAATTTGAGTCTATTCGCTTTGTTATCAATAATTATTGACTGATCCATTAAATAAAGAAATACCAACCACTGAACATCTTCACTTACTAAGTACATTAAGTGTTCGAAGTCGCTTAGTATCGATGGTTGAATCGTGCTCGGGGACCCAGGAACCTGAAAATAAAACCTGGGGTGCATTGTTGCTCTTAAATGCTCCGTTATAACCAAACAAAAATAATTATTATTCCGGTAACGTATAGTTCCACAGCGGGTTATGCAAACGTTACGAGTACAAAAACATGCGGCCTCGATCTACTAAAAAACTGATGCATCGAACAATGAGACTGGGAATAAAGTCTGTATTTAATGTCGAACTAGCTTACTTTTGTATGCGCGAATGTCAATTTGCGATATTCCTTTTTTAAATTGAATTACTTCATTGTAGCCTTTTTAAACCTTCTGCTACCTAACTGAATCAATAGGTACTCAATCGAAATGTAGACATGTACCTCGTGTGAGTTATTGTTTAAAAAAACCTAGTAGCGGAAAATACAAGTTTATGGGCTCTTAAATTACTAGATTGTTAAAAGACCATTTGGTCTATAAAACTTAATCACGTTGGTAAGTCGGTACCTACTAAATATATTGATAAGTAACTTTATCATAATATCATCTACAATCGTCTGCCATCATTCAATGCGGTTACGTGTTATTAGTAAACAAACAGACGTTATTGTTTTACAACGCTCTGTCTAGGGAATGTAGATAGGTATACCATCTACCTGCCTATTGCAGTCGAAACGACTGATGAATGTGAAGAAAGCAAAAAAAGAGTTTTTTTTCATTATTGGGGGACTTTTAACAAAGTTTGTCACCCATCGGTGAGTCAGGATCGAAGCAAATGGAATTCCATAGTCTCGGATTACCCCGGTGGGAAATAGGCGTGAGTTTATATATGTCTTGTAGTCATATTCATTTCCTTTTTACACTAAAATTCTTTTTTATAATTCTCCATTAATAAAATATCTTAAAGAGTCATTAACACAATAATGGTGGCTGAGTTCGAATAGGGACCCAGATCTACGGAGTATAACGTAGAACCCTTGCCCAGGGATAAGTTTGAAGACCTCAACGGTTGCAGAGGCGAAGATGGGAGCCATCGGTACGGCAATGCAGGACGGAAGGGGCAAGTCACAGGGATTGTAACCTGGAACCTGACAGAGGGCAACAGTAACTGTCAGTACTATTCAGAGACGGAGGACAGGAGTCCTAGTAAGGCTTTATAATAGACTTCTCTGGGCGCCATCCCACTTGCGTCAGACAGGAGGGAAGGCAAGAGGGAAACCACTGCCTTATTTTTCCCTAAAAAAGTATTATGGAAAATGCTGCACCGACAAGAGCGTGGCTCTTAAATCGATGATGATATACACATACTCATGCCTGTTATAAGTGGTTGGACAGGGCCACAAGTAAAGACAACCTGCAGGCAAAATTGATACGAAGTCCTAATATTAATATTATGAACCTTGACCACAAGGGATCAACCTATCGCCCATAACAATTTTCTAATTCTAAAATGGATATTAATTTTATATATGAATTAAAAGAAAATACTCAATTGGTTCCATACTGTGAATGTCGTAATTTTCTCTACGTTTGTAGGTTTTATATATTTTACATGCATACCTCTACAAACAGTTTTGATATAAATAAACAAACTAAAAAAGTCGCAAAAGTAGGCATACATCATCTTAAAATATCTCTCCTGACAATTACATCGTAAATATAAAAATCATAAGAAACTTATTGTACTTACTTAATAACTATGTTTTTTCTTTTACTTACTTACTGACTTTGCACAAATCTATAATCCTTATGCACTGGACAGATATGAAGACTGGAATTCTATAGTAAACTTGAATATAATTTATCCTTCTTTATTATTAGGATAGTTTATAAACACTCCAAATTCTTCTCCCAAATACAGCATTCAACATCATGTTTAGAGGCAGCACAGAATAATTAGTAAACACGATGGTCGTTATTTTAAACCATCATTGACGATCCGCCGCAGTTTAGTCAGGCTGTTGTGTAATAAATGTGTCGAGAATGACGCGAAAACTTTCTCCAAAGACTTTAGTTTTGGAGGGAAAATCCGCGTATTATGCGCAGACGGCCCTGATTGACGGCGATTGTGCGTTTGCGCGGGATTTCCTCTGACGTCACGAACGTGACTCATAAGTGCGCATGATATTGGCTTAAATGGACAGAGGGACAGCATCACCTTGTGTACCTATATGAGTACTTCTAGATGGGAAATACCTACCGCGACATACCTAGTTTTTTTTTATTATAATATTATTACACTTGCCTAAGATCCAGTAACTGGTCGTAGTCTCCTCTCAACAAATAGTTACTCTTTACATCTCTTTGAACTTTAACGTTACCACTTTTTTACTGCGTCTTGTTAATAGTTTCCTTAATGCTATTTTGATTTACACTAATACTTTTAATTAATTCTACATATGTATGTACTACTTACTATTAAATTTAGACAGAGTTTATTAAGAAACCTTACCTATCTACTTTACAATAACACCAATAATTAATATGCAAATTTTATTTACTATCTGTACATGTATAGATATATAATAACACAATTACGTCATATATAGGAGAATACGGTTTTATTTGTTGCACAATGATTGATTCTATATAAAACTGCATTATCCTCATTCGTATATTAATTATTCGGTCTATAATGTGCCACGGAAGCGAGATGAATGCGGTTATTTATTTATTTATAGGTAGCTAAGTATATAATTGTGTCAATAAGTGACCCTCATGCATATGGCCGTGTAAGGCCAACGTCGGACTTAAACAGAAAATTGGACATGGACAATTCTGTTGGGGATTCCCGCTAGAGGTGTGACTGATGCCGAGCGCATCAGGGACATCCGCTTTTACTTGAGGACCTCCACATAAATATACCTCCATATGATCTTTCCCGTTACGACCTCGTATGTGATACGTAAAACAATACATAGATTTCATGTTCATAATCATTTAAAAGTCTAACTACGTGAAGTGTACGTCGTTTTCATTTAGTATGCCAAAGACTCCGCCTTTCAACGGTCCGCGCGCATCTTTCAATAATACAAAGTAGAAACATATGTCAATACTCGACCTCAAACGTTTCAGACAGATATCGGAAAAGGTCATCCTTCTCAGCTTACCCACTGACCTCCAAATTACCGTCACAATAATCCTAACGACGATGACGACTACAGCCATACCGGTGAAGATTTTGGAGTTTAACGGATCCGATTTAAAAGAGTCCAGTTAACTGACCATTAAACTGTGTCATGGCCATGATGGATCGGTCGACAAATGCCCTCGACTTTAATGGACGAGTTTCCGGGTGAAGATTTGCATTACTATATCGGAGTGATGTAGACCGGCCTTTTTTTTTTTTTTTTTTGACGTGACTTATTGTAGATTTGCCGCAGATGGCATTAACTACTTGGCCGGACAAATGGGGAGCGCTGAAGGCTCTCACCCGGTACAACGTTTAAGACAACAGGCCTGAGGGTGCCCAGTTGGGCGCGAACCTCGGCTCAGGGCGTCGTCTAAGAGGAAAAATATTTGAAAGAATTAATCGACCCTAGTGGGTCGATAGCGATAAGCGCTGAATGAGGGAAATCGTCGACCACGCCGGCGGGGTCGGTATCGGGGTCCTGAAGTGTTTGGTGTCGCGAGCTGATTGGCTGCCTCTATGGCTAGAGTAATCGGGTCGTCGGGATCGTATATTACGTCCTTCGGACGCCGATACTTTTCAGTACCGTCCCTAAACGGGATGTATTCGGAAGCCGCAACTACCAGGGGATTTGGGTGGTGCGGAGCAGAATCGAAAAAACGTTTGGAAGCTAATTTGAGCCATTGGGCAATGGTTGGCAGACCTAGGTCAATGTGCAGATTTTCATTGCGAAGGAACCACGGAGCTCCCGTGGCTTTCCGCATGAAACGATTTTGTATTACCTGTAGACGGTGGATTTGAGAGGGACTCGCATGAGCGAAAACTACCCCTGCATAGGTCATGATCGGACGGATGCAAGTCGTGTAGATTTTCACCTTATTCCTAAGGGACAATTTACTTCGCTTGTTAAGAAGACAGTGAAGACGGCCCATTACAAACGCGGCGCGATCGCGCACACGTTTGATATGGGCCTTGAAAGTAAGACGTCTATCTAAGACTACGCCGAGATATTTGACTTGCTCCTCCCAAGGGATCGGCTTGCCAAACATCTTAATGATTTTAAGTTGACGGCGTGACCGTGGCGTGTTATAATAGCCCTTTGAAAAGTACACCGCTGCACTTTTCTCCGGGTTTACCTCGATTCTCCATTTGCGAAACCACTTGCCCAAGGCATTGGCCGCGCGTTGGAGGATTCCGGTCATCATAACTCGACCACGGCACGAAGAATAGATGGCTGTATCATCCGCAAATAAAGCTAATTCGGTATTAGGGGATTTGGGAATGTCACTAGTATACAATGAAAATAGTAAAGGGGAGAGGACGGAGCCTTGTGGGACTCCGGCATGTATCGGGTGCGGTGACGAGAGCGTCCCTTCTACGCGGTAGCGAAAGGTTCGATTTGAGAGGAAGTCTCGTATGATGTGCACGAGACGGTCTGGCACTCCCAGTGAATAAAGCTTGTAGATCAAGCCGTTGTGCCAGACTTTATCGAACGCTTTCGCCACATCGAAAAAGAGCGCTCCCGTAGCGACAGGTTTTTTTAAGTTTAATCTACTGGAGATATGTTCAACAATACGGTGCACTTGTTGAACGCAGGAGTGTTTGGTTCTAAAACCAAACTGCTCTGGTGGAATAAGACTATTGGATTCGGCGTAGTCCCGTAATCTAGCAAATATGAGCCGCTCATAAATCTTCCCCATGGTATTGAGGAGACTTATAGGGCGGTAACTGGAAGGTTCGTTTTTAGGTTTCCCAGGCTTTGGTATACCAATTACAATTGCTTCTTTCCACTGCTGTGGAAAGACGCAGTTGCTCATGGCGACGTTGAATATTGCCGTTAGTAAGCAGATGAGGGGAGCACCGAAGTTTTTAAGGACACGATTCGTGATACCGTCTGAGCCAGGGGCTTTTCGGGTATGAAATCTTTTGATGATACCTAGTACCTCTTCCTCAGTAACCTGTGGAAGAGGAGGATCGGTGGGAGGTACAGAAGCCCTACGCTGAACTTCAGAGTTCACCGTCGAGAGGTGCCTACGATCGATAGGGAGAGTACTGGGCGAACATTGGGCTTCGAGACTGTCGGCAAGGCATTCGGCTTTTTCGTCATCGTCAAAAGCGGGGGGTTGGTTAGGCCTATTGAGAGGAGGAGTAGGAACAACCGTATCCTTTTGAAGAGACCTAGACAGCTGCCAGATGGCCTGGTGGTGGGGCTCAATGCCGCTCAAAAGATTATCCCACCGATTCTGTCGCATGTCATTAATACGTTTTCTTACAGTATGCTGCAAGAGACGCAAATGACGGCGACATTCCTCGGTGCGATTGGAATCATATGCGCGGGTGGCTGCGTTTTTCTCCGTTAGCAGATCACGGATATCGGTAGGCAGTTTCCAGCGATGGTCTTCCATCTCCGGAACCTGTTTTGAACTTTCATTCAAAACCGACCTCACGTGATCCGTGAGGGAGTTAATAGCTGTCGAGGCCTCCTCTAAGGAGGCTATTTCTACTGGGATACTATCTAAGTATACTGAACTAGAAGACTGGAGGCCTTCGGCCACCTTCTCCCAGTCCAGTACTGTCTTAGGGGTTGCTGGATTATCAGGGGCGTCTAAACGGGAGCCTAGTTTTAATATAACAGGTCGGTGGTCGGATTGTAACTCGTGTAGTACTTCTATAGAACATAGACGTAAGTTTATGTTCTTTAGAAGCGCCAAGTCGAGTATTTCTGGTCTGTGGTTCAAGTCAGGGGGATATCTAGTGGGCTGCAATGGTGTTATTATATCATAATAGAGGGGCTCGGCTAGAGTTTCTAATACCCTGCCTCTTGTGTTTGTTGTTAAGCAACTCCAAGAAAGATGTTTAGCGTTAAGATCGCCAGCAATTATGACTGAGTTACTGAGATTAAAGAGGGCTTCGAGGTCACTTCTAAGTAACCTCTTAGAGTTATTAGGAGATAGATAAGCCGACACTAGTGTGATTGGCTGATGTCCTGTCATGCCCACTCGACAGATCGAAGCCTCAATGTCAGTGAGGGCAGGCGGGTCTATAGGTATACAGTGAAGTGACTTTCTATAATAAATGAGAGTGCCCCCTTTGGGCGCAAAGATCCTGTCGTTTCGCACTAAATTATAATTCGCCATCTTGGGGTCGCGATTAGAAGGTTTGAGGAAGGATTCCTGCACTAATAAAATATCTACCTGATGATGTTTTACAAACTCGTGAATCTCTGCACGTTGACCTAAGATGCCATCAGCATTGAAAAAACCTATTGTAAGGGAACGCGGTTTGACTCTACTTTTATTCGTACAATCCATTATTAGGCTTTAAATTGGGACAGGGAGTCTAATAAACTGTCAAGTTGACTAAGGGCCGACTTAAAGAGAATACTAAATTCCCTAAACTGGTTGACAGGAAACGCAGAGGCCTGAGGGGCCATCGCAGGAACCGGACGAGGCGCAAGAGTGGCTGCAGGAATACCTAAGTTGCTACTAGGTTGGGCGCGGAGCGGATTTGTGGGTCGGACGATTGCCGGGGGACGAATCCATGCGGATGGACGCTGTGGCGCGAGTTTGGTTTGCGTGAGTGGCAGAGCCGGGAAATCGCGAGTAGAGTGCGAGGAAGGGGCCATATGGGCCTTAGTGGGACCGGGTTGGGAAGCTGCAGCGCGGGCTGCCCTTCGTTGAGCTACCTTATGGTGGGTGCGTGGAGCCTTGGTGCATCCGCGATAGTTCGCAGGATGACCTTGCTGACCACACAGCACACAGCTAGGGGGTTCCACCTCGTTTTTGCCTCTAAGGCAATCCGAGGTAGCGTGATCACCTAGGCACTTTACGCACCTAGGCTTGGCATGACAATGCCTACTAGAATGCCCGTAAAGTTGGCATCTATGACATTGCGTTGGGGGGCCTCCCTTATGGGGAGTTTCAACTTTAAGGCCAGATAGACCGCAACAAGTCTTCAGGTTGAAGATCTTCTTGCCCTCATCCGTCCTTTCTAATATAACGGTGACCATGTCGTACGGGACTTGGCCACGACCGCGGTGCATACGGTGCACCTCGAGAGCCGGAAAACCGTTTTTAATAAGGTCCTCCTTAACAAGAGTGGTTTCCCACTCCTTAGGGATTCCCTTTAGAATAATACGGAGGATACGTTCCTCCGGGAGGGCGTAGGTATGGAATTGTATTCCTCTACCTTTCAGAATCGAAGTGAGCTTTCTATGCTCAGAAGATGACGGGACCTGGATTTTGATCCCATCTTGGGTCGTGCGGGCGCTGGTGATTATGATGTTCTCCTCTTTCGCCCGAAGGGAGACTTCGTTCCACCTATTTTTGTCCCTCATGTACAAGGGCGGAGGGGTGGGACCTTTTTGTACTTCAGTGACAGCCTTAGAAGGGCTGGAAGGGACCTTACGGACCTCGGGGATGGAAGAGGGGATCGACGTTCCCGAGGACGTTTTCTGAACCTTAGCAGGCTCAGATTCACGGTGACGGCGGGCTCGTTTTCCCTTACGGCCCTCCACGAGCGTGAATATGTCCTCCGAAGAGGACGACTCCACACACTCCGACGACGAATCGGACTCGGCAACGTCCATACGAACATCGCACGATACCTCATCGTCACCGGCGAGGAGGGAAGCAGGGGAAGGAGATGACGCGCGCGATTGGGACAAAGCAAGAGGCGCGGTGGGGCGGGCAGGGCCGGGATACGACGCGAAGGACGCGGTGGGGCAGGGGGTCGCGGGGAGACTGGGTGACGAAGCGCGGTCGGCACGAGGGCTATCAACGCGGGGCGCGGAAGGCAAAGTTAACGCCGCAACTTGCGGTACTAAACGGCATATCTCAGCGTAAAGCGCGCTGCTTTTATCCGCTAGGATATGCGTCAAAATGAGTTTACCGATTTCGGCCCACAGCTCGGAGCTGTCGGCCATTTTTAAGGGACGGCCAATCTGCTATAGAATAATTACTACCGCTTCGCAAAAGCGTTCCTCAGAGAATAAGCGGCGCAAGAAACTCTGAGGCGATCGCTCGCTAACTTTCGCAACTCGAGTGGGATTGCTCGAGGGTGTGTGAGAGTGAGTTTTGCCTCTTTGGTTGGGGTTAACAAAGAGGATGTGTGCTTATGGTGTGCCCTAAGCTGGTATCCCTTTGCCGATCTTATTGTGCAAGAGGGTTCCTATGCTCTAAGTGCGGAGGGTTTTTACACCCCGAAACACGAAGAGAAAAGAATAAGGGGTAGAGATTGGTCACTCTACCCCGGGTGACAGCTAGAGTCGACTAGGGTAGACCCCAAGGCCGGTGGTTCTAGCCCCGTCCGGGTGATATGCCTGCCTCAAAGTGAGGCAAGCGGACGCCCCAGGGCCACGTCCCACTCAGCTTAGTTAACACCGCAAGGTATCCACTGAGGACCACGAAACTGTGGTTTTAAATTAAGATCGATGCAACTGTAAAATAACAGTCGTTATTTTAACCTTGAAACTTAGATAAGCCAGCAAGTTCTGAGAAGAACTATTGTTGGCTCAATGTATGGCGGCAGGGTCACGCCAGCAGGTAGCCGGCAGACAATGGCGGCACGGGGCGCGGGGCGCGCGGCGGGGGGCTGCGGGGCGCAGCGCGGGGAGCTGCGGGGCGCAGCTCTGGACCTCTGAACAAACGACCGTTCGGGACGGCCGCTCGACGCAGAGTGAGTAGACCGGCCGAGTTGAGGCTTTGGTATAATGAATATGAAAGTTTTTGCAAACAATCAAAATAAGGGCAGATCTGACAGGCGTTCGATCACGGTTGCCGAGAAGCGTGACCCGTCCGCCGCCGCCGCCGCGGCTGCCGCTGTCGTCGTCCCCTCCCCCCTAATCTCTCCTCCCTCCGCGTCTCTGCTCGGCCGGCCGGAGAAAGCGCCCGCACCGGTGAAATGTTGCAACCAGAGATGGACTCTGTGTGCACCGCACTCGCTTGTCATTGCCACGCTCCTTTGTTCAAGCCACATGGACAATTGCGCAATGTGTGGACAATGAACGTCGGTGTCAACTGGCATCCGCAATGATTTTTTTGTAGAGCTACAGTACAGTTGTCCAACAGCAATTTATTCGCCAAATTAATGCGTACGATACTATTTTATTTATTAATCAAATCAAATAACTTTACTGCACACAAATAAAACATACAAACATTTAGGAACAGGAAAAATGCTTAGTAGCAGTAGTAGTTTATTCAGTAAAACAAACGCATGCAGTATTTTGTGTTCTAAAATAGTTTTCTATTGTTTCAGATTCATCATGTTAAAATTTGCGGCAGCTGTTTTTTTGCTAATATCGACTGTAAACAGTCAGTGTTTTTACAAAGATGATTCTTCAAAGAAATTGGACCCTGAAGCACGCACGACTCTGTACAAGGGCCAGTTGGAGTTTACTCTGAATCTGTTCAACGCTATCAACAAGGCGGTTCCCGATGATAACATATTCTTCTCTCCGTTCTCCGTGTACCAGTCGCTGCTGCTCGCATATTTCTCCACCGCCGGACAAACCGAGCAGGACCTTAAGAAGTCTCTGCAAATTGCTGATAGCTTGGTAAGGGTTTAATATTGCATTACAGAGCTTATTTCACATGGTTACAATGATATTTACAACTTGTTAAAACGTTGGATATAGCAGTGTTAGAAAACTAACCCCTTCGTGGGTAGTTATAAGTACTGCATTTGAAGAAAGTTGTCTTGTCGACTTGAATACCGATCTCCTTGAGTTTTAATTTTCTTTTTTTTACCTTTGATCGGTTTGCTCTTGGCCCCAGACTTGCCCGAAGGCATTGACGAGGCCTAATATGGAGCGAGCTCGCCCAGAAGGTGCCTGTTCACTTTGGCCTTGAAAGCACCCGGGTTATATGCATTCGGAAATACAGAAGACGGCAGAGAATTCCACTCCCTAGTTTAACATCAGGAACTTAAACGACTTGTTTCCGGAAAACTATCATCATCCATCCTTCTCACGTCTACTTAAATAATGCTTCTTGTTTTCAGGACAAGATCAACTTAATGACTGCATACAAGGTGGACAAGCGTTCAAGACAAACAAACAATAACAGTGACAGCTATGAGTTCACCAGCGCTAACAAGATGTACGTGGACAAGAACCTCGCTGTGAGGCAGTGCGTGCTCGACTTCTTTGGAGAAGAACTGGAGGCTCTGGTGAGTACATAATATGATCCACTTGATGACAACAAGCAAGGCAGACAGGGAAAAAGGAACAGAGATGATAAGGCTACGTTCACACGGCGACTATTCGATTCGATATTTTCTCGCTTACGGGAGTACCGTATACGGGACGGCTGTTCACACGGTGCGAGGCCCACGGTTTTTTCTCGT
This sequence comes from Pectinophora gossypiella, assembly GCF_024362695.1. NCBI lineage: Eukaryota > Metazoa > Arthropoda > Insecta > Lepidoptera > Gelechiidae > Pectinophora > Pectinophora gossypiella. Next base: position 8,290,385 of record NC_065406.1, read on the forward strand.
ATACGGTCATCCCGTACACGTGACAATGATTAATAATGATTTATCCCATATTATGGGTCGATCCTCTATATGCGTGATAAATGACTCGATCGTAATCGGCAATCCGTCCTCCATCATAACAAACGACCTTAGCAAACGACGTTCCGAACACGACTGGCGGCTGCCTGCCCCCGCGTGCGTCTCGTGTACGAGAAACCAGTTTGTCCGTGTGAACTTCTCAACGTAAACGCAAGCGCCAATGAGTATCGCATTCGTTAAAATCGTTTCGATAATCTCGCATTCCCGGTGGTAAGACCCTACGGTATACGGTAAAAAATATGTCTCGAATACGCGATTTTCTCGTATAGACGCCGTGTGAACGATTTTAAATATTGCTATACAAATTTGGCTGTCACTACGATATTCGATAAAATCTCGTATACGATATACGTGAAAAATGACTCCGTGTGAACGTAGCCTAAGACTTCACCACCGCTAACAAGATGTACGTGGACAGGAGCCTTGCTGTGAGGCAGTGCTTGCTCGACTTCTTAGAAGAAGAACTGTGGATCTAAAAAGACCACATTGCTGTTATTTATTTATTTTATAAAATTATGGCCATAGGTCGCTTAACAATATGACCATTCTGACAGTGTCGAAGCACATTGTTGCTATTCATCTAAAAAGCGATATTTTAATTTGACCTTTGCGCATATAAAAGTAAGTGCGCAATGTCATCAGATGTCAAATAGCAATATTGCTTTTCTAGATGAATTTTATCAATATGGCCTTTTTAATACCACCTAGAGGTTCTGATGAGCTGTTATTACGATTCAATCGCAGTGGCCCCCGTGACACAACCTGTCGCCCAGGGGGAGTCATGACCCCATGATCCCCCCCCTGGATCCGCCCATGATTCGCATATCTACTGAATCTCCTCCACTTTGCCCAGACTTGCTGTATTAAAATTGCTATAAAATACTTAAGTATATTTTAATTTACAGAACTTCAGGGACGGCCCGGATTACGCTCGCGAGCACATCAACAAGTGGGTATCCCGCATTACTAAGAACAACATCAACGATCTGCTGCCTCCCGATGCCGTATCCACTTCTACGAAGTTGGTCCTCGCAAACGCCGCTTACTTTAAGGGCGTCTGGGCTTCCAAGTTCCCCGCGGAGAATACCAAGAAGCAAGCTTTCTTCGTTTCCGAGACGCGTCAGACCATCGTGCCTTTCATGAAGCAGAAAGGAACCTTCCATTACAGTGAGTCTTACATCTTATAGATACTTACCTGTCGCAGACAACTGTTTCGCTGATGCAATTTGATAATTAATTGGCGCACTTCAAGCTCTTTAGGCATTAATGATGTCTCGTATTGCCTAAAAAAAAAAGCAAAAAACATTGGAAAAGAAAAAAAAAGCATAAGGCATAAGAAAAAGCATTGATGTCATAAGATGGATACGACGAACCGTATGGTGTTCACCAATAATTATAGCTGAAATGCACATCAGGATTCTTTCAAATTATATGCGCTGTCAGAATTAATTTTTTTGGAATTATAATGCCCAATACAGAACAGATAAGATCGATTTTTAAGAATATGTCTCTGTTTTCAGCATAATTGTCCATCAATGTAACAATACAATCCCTCTGTTGCTAAAACACGCCCAGGAAGATAAACAGCTAAACACCTTCTATGCGTTTTGTTTGCTCCTAAGACATGATAACACAACATAACATAAACCTACACGTCCTACTGCTGGGCATAGGCCTCCCCTCAATCAATTGGAGGGGATGTGGAGCACACTACCATGCTGCTCCACTGCGGGTTAGTGGATGCGTTTGGGCTAGTACCTACCCCGGGACCAACTGCTTAACGTACTCAGCCTTCCAGAAGCAATAAACTAATAATTAAAATGCGTTTACTTTCCTGTGTACAGTGGTGAGTGACGAGCTTGGTGCCCAAATCTTGGAGCTGCCTTACAAGGGACAAGACATCAGCATGTACATCCTTCTTCCACCGTACTCCATGAAGGAAGGTCAGTATTACAACTACAAAATCTACGTTGGTCTGAACCAGAACCATCAAAAACGATATTGGGCTTAGGGCGTGATGGTCTTCCAACATTTCAGAGCCTCTGTGTGCAATTAAAACAGTGTAGACGCATAGATCGTCACGCTTTAAGCAAAAGTAGCTACAATCTAGAATAGCAAAATCAAATCAAAATAGTTTATTTCCTTTAAATGGTACATCACCTGACATGAAATTGAAAATAAAAATAATCATTATAATTATAATTAAAAATAAAAAAAAATAAATAAAAGAAAATAATAATAAAAAAAATTAAATGTAATAAAATAATTATAATTGATAATAATAATTGAATATTTCTCTTTTGTTTTGTATTTTGTTTTTTCCTGTTTGTGCAATAAAGTATTTGTTATGTTATGTTATAAACGATTTTAAATATAATTTAATCACTTCAATCGTATAATATTCCAGGTGTGTCCAACATCATAGCCAAACTGACACCGGAGCGGTTGGCCGCTGTGGTCGAAGAGAGCTACATGGGTCGCGAAGTCATCGTTGAGATACCTAAGTTCACCATGGAGAGGACTCTGCCTCTTAGAGATGTGAGTACAGCTGTTTCGTGTGACAACTCTTAAACTAGTGCCATCCTTCACTTACAATAAATGCAAGAATGAAATAGAGCCAGATTTAAGACCAGTGGTTGCCGAATTGGCAACCAATGCTAAGTAGCGTTGAGCTGTGTATGAATTCAGCCTATGGTGGAGTTTGGGTTATAGTTACGATAAAATAAAGGTAAGCTACAGCCAAGGGTGGCCAAGGCTTGCAATACTTATAGACAGTTTTATCCCATTTTGTTTACGAGTAGGTATAATGCACAGTTTTAGACTAGCTGGCGAGGAATGGCGTATCTTATACGCCTCAAGTTGATTAAGTTCGAGATTTGACCAATTTCAAAAGTGAAATACTAATTTGTTGTAATGTTGGCTATTCCAGGTGTTGGAGACGATGGGCGTGGGCGACCTGTTCAGCTCGTCAGCGAATTTTAGCACGCTTGCCGAGCCGTCTGGCGTGCAGTTTGATGACGCCATACACAAGGCCAAGATCCAAGTCGATGAGGAGGGTATGTGTCTGTTTTTGGCTTGAAGTTATAGTTTGAGGGCCTGGTTCTGATCCTGATACACTGCTGTAAAGTTAGTACTATATTACCAATTGAAGTAGTAGCGTCGGTCAGATATCTCCCGGATCCAGGGTAAAATAAGCTGACTCACGTACTTGACCGCCTTTTTGAAAAATGATATTCGAATAACTTAACAAATACTTTATTGCACATACAGGAAATACAGACGTCGGTACAAAACAAAAGAGAAATGGAAATAGTACAATGGATGGCCTTATTGCTAACTAGCAATCTCTTTGTGGTTTTTGTTAACAAATAGAACAACTTTGTGGTTTTGTTAACAAATAGAACAAATCGACAAGCCGGTTTCATCATCACTAATTTAAGAGCCACGCTCTTGTCGGGTAGCATTCCTCTCCAGGATATTTTTTAGGGAAAAATAGAGCAGTGGTTTCCCTCTTGCCTTCTGCTCCGCAGTACTCTGACGCGAGTGAGGTGGCGCCCAGAAGCTAGTTTCAATCTCAATTTTTACCCGGAATGTCACTAATTGAAAGAAATCGAGGTTTTGTTGAAAAAAATCACATCAGAATGTGATTTTTCGAAACGGCTATTATGTGGTTTTCACTAGTGGTATGCACATTTTGCGCCACTAATGCCGCATCTACCGGAGTTTAGTGGTGAAGTGGAACTCTACATATGAAATTGCGTTGCCTGTTCACACGATTTTATCTTTACTAGGTACTACCGCAGCAGCAGCGTCTGTGATCTTTGGGTTCCGATCGTCGCGGCCCGCGGACCCCACCCTGTTCAAGGCCAACTTTCCCTTCGTGTACATCCTGTATGAACGACCAACTAACTCCGTTCTCTTCATGGGCGTCTACAGAGATCCCAAAAAGTAAATGTCTTATAAATTATGTTTAAGTAAATATATGCCAGTGACGTTATGTGTCACACTCTAATAAACAATACAAATTCTCCAAAATCAACTCTACGTACGACGCTGCTCCAATACCGCTCCCACCCAACACCGGGCGTAAACTGAAACGACTGCTGGCGGTCAACTATCGAGCAGTCTGATGGTGGAAAGCTTGCTGCCATCGAGCTATTTACTAATTTATACATACATACATAAATAAACAACCTATATACGTCCCACTGCTTGGCACAGGCCTCCCCTCAATCAACCGGAGGGGGTATAGAGCATACTCCACCACGCTGCTCCACTGCAGGTTGGTAGAGGTGTTTTTACGGCCAATAGCCGGGACCAACAGCTAATTTATATTGTCAATATAAACTATATTGCAAGACCACGACTGAAAGCCCGTATTTGAATGTCATTTTATTAGCCGTGTTGTAGCAGAGTCATGTAAGTAGGCCTTAAAGCAGCGCATATTTTATAAAAATATAGGTGTCATTAAATTTATTGGGATGTGGAATCTATCCTGTGGTACGAAAGCGTTTAGGAGCAGCGTGTGGTCTCCATTTATGTGCATGGGACTCTAGTAAACCTACCATGCGCGTTGTCGTCATGTCTTGACTACCTACTCGCTCAGATTACCTCCAAGGCTCCGTAAATGAGAATGCCAAAATATCGCAGTGCTACCACCTACGATCTCCTGGCCAATTTTGTATGCGTATGCCAAATATTTGGATGGAGTTTTGAACACTCAGTTCAGTAGGGTTTGCTCAGTTTTGTCTCCATTTCTGATTAGTGATTTGTGCCTACGCTAAGCAAAATATAGAGCTAAGTACTCGTAATATTCCGAATATTTATTAATCCAATTATTTATTTAATGAATATTGCTTTTGTGTAGAATATATTATACACACATTATGTGAAACAGCTGTACAGTGTGACAGCTGGTTATTCTTTTAGATGTAAAATAAAATTGAATATGAGTGATTTTGAAATTAGTATGTGATTTGATTTTTCTATTGTTTTGAATTGCTGTAAAATCCAAAGGAAATTCATGTATAAGATAGCCCGAAAAATATTTATAAGATTTTTGTACACTAAGTAATTACATTTCGAGTTTTAAGTTGTTTTACATTGTGTAATTAATAAGTTGGTGGAATTACATTTGAAAAACGTAATAAATAAATAAACTACGAATAATTCATGCGTTTTCCCAATTTATATGTTTTATTTCATTTTTAATTATTCGCTGCCTGTGCTGCCTTTAATTTATAGTAATGAATAGGCTTTGACGGACGAGTCAGACCATAATTCTGAAGTAGAATTTTTCGTCGCAAAAGTATGGAACTGAAAATATAATTAAAAAAAACCGGAATTTTCCGACTTTCCAGAAAATCCACTTGATATCAACTCATAATCTGAATCGTCTTCCTCAGTATTCGTTACGATGTCACTAACATCCTGTCCACGCGTCCACGCATTACTCAGCAACTAGAAATCGTATTGCAATAATTTTATTCTTCTTTTTTGCAATAAATTTTCGACCATCTTAAGGAATATTGCAAGTTTCATAAAAAACGGCTTAAAGATATAAAATTCGTAAAATAGTCATAAAATCATTATTATGGGATAACTACAATGAACTCGTTGATGTCTTTTGTATGAAGGAAGCCATTTAATGTTGGTGGGCAACATGAAGCCGTTAGAGCTCGATTCATACAATACAATACGCTTTATTGCACATATAAACACAACACTAAAAACAATTACAAAAGTCACAAGAAAAGCACAAACGGCGGCCTTATTGCTAAATAGTAATTCATATTATATATTGCAATAATTCTTTTTTATTGGATTATGTAACATTCAACTTATGGAATAGTGCAGGTTTCATCAAAATTGGCTTAGTACTTTTCATGTTACAGTGGTGAAAAAGCCGATAAAAATTAAGATGTAATAAATAAGATAGAGGTCATTTAATAGTAAAGTAAGTGTCATTAGTAACGGCCTCCGTGGTCCAGTGGTTGAGCGTTGGGCTTACGATCCGGAGGTCCCGGGTTCGAATCCCGGTATCGACATATCACAAAAATCACTTTACAGGCATTAGACATTCAGGCTGATCATCTGATTGTCCAAAAGTAAGATGATCCGTGCTTCGGAAGGCACGTTAAGCCGTTGGTCTCGGAGTAGGTGGTCGTTACATAAGTCATGTCAGGGGCCTTTGGCGGCTCAATAATAACCCTGACACCAGGGTTGATGAGGTTGGTAATTCGCCTCACAGCCCACACGATAGAAGAAGATTATAATTGAAATTGGAAAAAAATAATAATTGGAAAACGGGTTAAGGGTGTGCCGGACATAATTTAAATGAACTACTTTTACCCTGCTTTTGATAGCGAAGGTACTTACCTGGAAACTGACGTAATAATATCTTCATTGTTACATTTACTCCAGTTTATATTAAAGAATATAAAAAAATAAAAAGGTTGATTTAAAAATTAAAAGGAGAAGGATACTTCGACACCAAACCCCTAGTGCAGGCTTCTTCGAAATAATCGGAGCAGAGGCTGCGGATAGTGCTGTGCACCCAGGTTGGGGCGTACAGAAGGGACGGCGGCGGAAGAGCCCATCAGGGTCAACGGCGGCTCCCGCATGTCTCCAGGAGAAGCACAACCTTGGCGTCAGGTGGCAACCGGCCATAAAACTTCAGCCAAACCTTCATACTCCTTACACGAACATGATACACAAAGATAAAAGAATGAGTAAGTCAAATGCTAGGGCGTCCCCCTTAAGCGACGTGGATGTAATGGAAGCCGGGAATACGAGTAATGCTAGGGCGTACCCCAGAAGCGACGGCCATGACAAGAACCAACACTCGCATCCAAAAGTTTTTGACAAACTCAGACTTGCAACATGGAATCTCGGCACATTGACTGGGCGCAGCAGAGAACTAAGTGAAATCCTGAAGACTAGACTAATCAACGCCTGCTGCATACAGGAAACGAAGTAGAAGGGGTCAAAGTCTAGGGATATAGGCAATGGATTCCAGCTAGTATACCATGGAGTCGATACCAAGAGAAACGGAGTAGGTATCGTACTAGACGAACACCTGAAGCAGAGAATCATCAATGTGGTCAGGAAGAGCGATAGGCTAATAGCCATAAAACTAGCAATGGATGATCAGCTACCATTCAACATTATCTCAGCATATGCACCACAAACCGGCTGTTCCGAACAAGAGAAACTGGATTTCTGGGAGGACTTCGACGATGTTATGCAAAGCATACCCATATCAGAATATATCCACATTGGTGGAGACTTGAATGGGCATGTTGGAGAACGAAACACCCAGCACAGCGCTGCTCACGGAGGGTATGGTTCTGGCGCCGCAAACCAACAGGGAGGTGACATCTTAAACTTCGCAGTAAAGCACCAATTAAAAATTATAAACACGTGCTTCCGAAAGAAACCAGATCATCTTATTACCTATAAATGTTCTAATCACGAAACACAAATCGACTTTATCCTCGCCAGCGACAACACCCGCAAGCTCTATAAAGACTGCAAAGTGATCCCAGGAAATGCGCTCACATCACAGCACAGGTTACTCGTCGCAATTATGTGTCTACCGAAGCGCATACGTACATGCGTAGACAGAACAGAGAGCATAAAGTGGAAGGATCTACACACCTCTAATGGACTACGGTTGTCTGAGTGGGTACACAACTATGTGACTGAGGACATTGAGACCGAAAAACCGGCAAACCAGAGGTGGTCTGACTTCGAGACCCTTTGTGTCAGGAAGGCTAAGGCGATCATGGGAATATCACGTGGCGCACTACGTCAGAATAAGGATGCCGCTTGGTGGAACGAAAGTGCTAAGGATTTAATAAAAGCAAAGCGAGATGCATTTAAGGTGTGGCAAAAATCAAAACTAGAAGAAGACCGGCTAGAATACAAGAGCCTAAAGAAGACTGCCAAAATTACAGTAGCACAATCCATGGCAAAATCTAGACAGAGGCTCTATGAAAAACTTGAAAATGCAGAAAATGAAAACTTGATCTATAAAATAGCTCGCCAACGCTACAAGTCCACCCTTGATATTAAATCTAACAAGTACATTAAAAACACCCAAGGTACGCTTCTAACAGCAAATAAGGATATCAGTCAAAGATGGCGAGAATATTACGAGGAACTGATGAACGAAGAATTCCCCAGCACAGCATTGCCCTATCTACCACCTGCCAAGGGACCCATTGACGCCATCTCATTAGAAGAAGTGACGAAGGCTGTGTCTAAAATAAAATACCATAAGGCTACCGGCCCGGACCGAATACCAGCAGATATCTGGAAAATGCTGGGGGAAAGTGGTGTACACTGGCTGACTGAACTCTTCAATTGTATTATTGCGGAAAGTAAAATCCCAAATTCCTGGCGATACAGCACCTTATGTCCTGTATATAAACAAAAAGGAGATATTGCACAATGCGGTAATTACAGAGGGATAAAGCTTACGTCGCACACACTAAAGCTATTCGAACGAATTATTGCCTCCCGCATAACCAACTGCTCATGTATATCCGAAAACCAATATGGCTTCAGACCAGGCAAATCAACTGTCGATGCCATACAGACAATCCGAGTAGTAATGGAGAAACACCGTGCGAACAGAGAAAATCTGTACCTGGTCTTCATTGACCTAGAAAAGGCTTTCGATAGAGTGCCCAGAAAACTAGTGTGGCAGGCAATGAGAGCTCAAAACATTCCAGAGCATTATATAGCACTAATCCAAGACATGTACAGGAACACAAAGACGTGCGTCAAAAGCCCTGCTGGCGTCAGTGAGTACTTCAACGTAGAAGTGGGAGTACATCAAGGATCGGCGCTGAGCCCACTTTTGTTCAATCTATGCATGGAGTATATCACGCGCGGCATTCAAAAACCGACGCCAGAATGCATGCTCTATGCAGATGATATAGTCCTCATATCGAAAAGCGCACCAGACCTTCAGAAGTCACTTAGTCAATGGGTTACACAAATAGAAAGCCACGGACTTCGTATAAGCCGGAGTAAAACTGAATATTTAGAATGCGACTACGGAGGGACCGCTGAAACAGGCTGTGACATTCTTATAGATAACCACGTCGTGCCCAAAGTGGACAATTTCAAGTATTTAGGTTCTGTGCTTACCGCCGATGCAAATGTTGATAAGGATGTGGACCATCGAATTAACACTGCCTGGCTCAAATGGAGATCGCTGACAGGTGTCCTCTGCGACCCCAAAATGCCCATCCGAACAAAAGGGAAAATATATAAGACGGCAGTACGACCAGCCATGACGTATGGAGCTGAATGCTGGACCATCAAGAAAGCACATGAACAAAAACTCCACACAAACGAGATGAAAATGCTCAGATGGGCGGGAGGAGTGACTCGACTGGATAGAGTGCGAAACGAATATGTCAGGGGTTCGTTTGGGGTTGCATCGATTGTGGAAAAGGTGAAAGAAAGCCGGTTGCGATGGTACGGCCATATCCTGAGACGCGAAGACGACCACTCCGTCAAGAAGGCCTTAAACATACCTGATCGACCGCGCGGAAGAGGCCGACCGCCTTCTACCTGGTGGTCAAATATGCAGAAAGAGATTCAATTGGAAAATCTGAGTACAGAGACAAGCCAGAACAGAGCTTTCTGGCGCAGACGTGTAAGGAGACCCGACCCCAGCTAAACTGGGAACAGGGGTGGACAAAGAAGAAGAAGTTGATTTAAAAATTAAATCCATATCAAAATCTACTTTGTTGAAAACTTTGTTTTTATTTGACTCTACAACTTACTTACCTTACGCATATAAAATTAAGTGCGCAATGAAAATATTTTTGAAATTAACTAAATTGTTGTGGCCTTTTAACCCCCCAGCACTTCACATAACACCGGAAGTTTACAAACATTAATTATCTTGGTCCAATACCAAACTAGAGTACCTTACACTTCATGGGCTCTCAACACCATCTACTTACATTACGTCCAGTAAGTACATTAAATTTAATAGATACAAAATGAGACGTCCGCAACTTTTACAAATACGATTGAACTTAATCTCCGGCGTGACCTTATATGCAGTGATAACTGGAAAAGCTTCTCTAAGCGTCGTGATTGACGGCCCATCAGGGGAGAAAGTGCCGCGGCTCATGATATTCACATGTCTGTTTACATTAACCAAGTCACACTACACGCAAACTTAGTTTTCTTTCAACGAAAAAAAATACTTTGCTTCAATTTTAGCCCCAGGCGAGTTTCTATCGCGTACATCTTTTTAAATTTTCTGCGAGTACAAAATGACATTGAATGTTCCATGTTTATCGACAAAGTAGACTCAAGAGATTACCATAGTCGGATCGCAATGAGCTGGGGAATTATAAAATCTACCGTAGAGTATTTATTCATCAAAAATAAACATTGCTATTTGACGTTTGTTGGCATTATGCACTCCCTACTGACAGTTCTTCAAATGGGACACAAATATTAGAGTGGCTTCTGACGGCTTGTGGGAGGTATGTATATAAAGTTTTTATAAACAGGTACTTAGGTAATCTATATAAGATAAATGATTTTATAGTTATACAGGAGATACTCCATGATTATATCAAAAAACGTCATTAAGAGCAATCAAGTATGAAACTCACTTCCCCGTGTAGACATTTCGATAGAACATTTATATTAACCAACGCTCGAATTAAGTTATCTTCCATATGCAAAAACTAAATGATTAATACCCGACAGGCGTCTGATGACCACTATTTACGAATATTAGTCATTCGGATCGAATTGGTAAATATAAAGGACGGTCCAATTTGCTTTCATAAGCTCGTAATTTAGTTATATCGAGCTTGGTTAACTGCTGCCGTATTCTGTGTCTGTTTTAGAAAGTACATACTCTAAATAGTTTTGTAATTACCCCGGAGAGTCAAAGGTTATCAATTTGCTTTCTACAATTTGATGCTGAATGTTGTTATTTTTATAGTGCCTAATCTTTAAAAACAAGATCAGATTTTTACTTCCCTTTTACTTAATGGAAATTCACTTGTTAAGTAATAAACATAAAAGATACCTGTTCACGCATTTTCAAAGTTGGTATATAATAAGCTACGAGAGTCCCACATTCATAGACCTCCATTGTCAATTGGGGATTGGATTGGTCTTTACTCTATTATACGATTCCACTGTTGCAGGTTAGAAAATTTCTTGGTAGGTATGTACTTTGTATAGGCAAGTAACCCTGTGCGATCAGTAAACAATGAGTGGAAAGCAGGTATTTGAATCCATCGGAAGTGTTCGCGGCGTCGATAGGATCGCTACATCCACAATGGAGCTAATTACCGCCTTACCTATGGGTGCGCGTGCGCCGCCGCCGCCGTCGCCGGACCAGAAACAATGCCCCGCGGACCGCCGCTACACGCGGCCTTTGTTACACACTTACTTTTATCGCAATCCAATTGATGCTGCGGCTTTTGTCTTACACCTCGACGACCTATCGTTTTCATAAGACTTGCCAGTTATTTTTCATCCAATGCCTTTTTCAGTTCCACTACAAGCCTTATAATAATGGATAATAGTTTTGTCTTGTGCTGATGTCATCATGTCTTACTTATCTTAGTATGCCATCGAATTGTTTTTAAAATCATTCATGATGCGTGTGTTAGATTCTTAACCAGGTGCTCGGAATGTCTACTATATTAAATCGTTACAATAACGCCAATTAAAAGAAAAACTGCTTACAAACTGTTTATCAAGATAGGTCTCTGCCATTGTTGTTCAAGATTGATGCCTTTCTTTGACGATTTATAGTTCCTTTCAGGTTACTTACGGTAGTCTGTTTTATACAAACTGAAGTATAAGTTGCTTTGAAAAAGAAAGTAAAAAACCTAAATAGAAAGTGGTATCAACTATGTAAGTATCTCATATTACTGATCTAGAAGGCATGGTTACATAAGGATTTTTTGGTAGTGAAACAAAACATAAAGTACAAAAACATTTTATTAGCAAACTAATGTAGGAAAGTAAAAAATATAAGAAATTCAATACAAAACTGTAAATCTTGTAAAAAATATGGTAGCTACGTACTTTCATTACGTTAAACAGAACTTACAGAGTGATACTGATATTACATGTGACCAGATTTATTAACAGCTTACTCGAGGTTTACATTTCACGGGAAGTTATTATCATTATTAAGTACTTCATTTGATCAAATTATTCATCGAAATCTAAACCATAAAAGAATGATTGCGTAAGCAATGTTAACTGGAGGGAGATATGTGTAAATTTTCCAAACCAGAATAACAAGTGGGCGGGCCTGTACACATGACAAAAAACCTCTCGTGAATATGCCCTGGAGCTTGGAAGACCTCAGTGATAAGAAACAGCGCCACTGAAGGCACACTTCTGGTACTAACTTAGCGTGCTTATCTAGCAAATGACACTGTTTCATAGACATACAATAAGCAAAAATCACAGCTCCGGTTAATCAAAATATGATCGTTTTTGTTTTTTTTCTTTTGTCGACTTAATAATAATTCTACAAATAAATAATTAAAGTATTGTACAGGACGGATTCTGTTTAAGGACGGAATGGATTAATACATTGCAATAAGTTACAGATAATCCGCAGATCGAGCACCCTCGTACATAAAATAATATTATTTTATGCAGAAACATGTAACTAGGTGGTGGAGAAGGTGATTGAATAAAGTATGTACTCGCGGTTCCTAATAAATTAACTGGTATTTACAAGTGAGACGGCCGCTGCACTGCGCGCCGCAATGCGCCCGCGCCGCTCTACGAAGCGTATCGTCATTTCCAATTATCCACGCCGTCCTTAAATCTACAGTTACTAACAAAAATTAAATTACTCATGCAAGAATTATACATAAAAATCTTATGAACAAGATATAATTATTATTATCAATAAAATCTAAAATCAACTCAGGAACAAATGCAATAAAAATCGATCAATATTATAAATCCCTCTTTTCGATAAAAGTAGTCAAAAACCAACATAATTTAATATATTACAAAGAATATATTAACAACCATTTATGCTTATTATGCATAATTTATCAAGGTAGCCACAGTTTCTTAATATAAATTGGTAAATCTCATCTTATTACTTACTATAAACTATAAATTCGCTAAATTCAAAATACCATCTAATGAGATACACGTGGTAGAGTACAATTTGTGTCGCGTATTAATAAATTTTCGCTTACAATCCATTCGTTACATAAATATATTTACAAAATAATGAGTATTTAACTGTTACGCATGAGACGGCTCGGATTTAATCGAGAATAATATATTAAATTTTAGAATAATTTTGAGACGAAGGAGATTTTATTAATACTTACTTTAAGCAGTGGGCTGTAAAGTTGATAGACTTAGTCAAAGCGGAAATGTATTTTTTGTATCCCATTCTTGTTTTGTTTGATTATTTTTAGAATTGTAACGTATTGTAATACACTACTAGTACCTAAATACCTTTTCATAACTATTTTTTTTGCATTCCTATACACTTAGGCACCATCAATTAATGGAATCTACTTGGTCCTTAATTAGTGACATTATTTTGTCCATAGTCTCATTCAGATAGGAGCATTAAAGGCAGCGCTTCGTTACTAATTAAATGTTACTAATTAAGTGTTAATGGCAAGATGACATTGAAATAAAAATGGTAAACTAAGTTACATTTCCTTTTCTTCTACTTTTTCCTTATTGAATTGCCAAGTTGAATAGGCAATATATAAATAAGTTTCAGTTTCTTCTATTAGTATGTAAGTAGATATAGCATGTTAACAGTAGTATTTAGGACATAATAAGCTGGCTAGGTCGTTTCAGAATGACATTGTGCTCAAACGTCGTGCGGCAGTAGCTGACGTGCGGAGGCCAAAATAAGTATTTCTGAACAGAATGACCTTTGATGATAGGTTATACAATTTAATTTATTTCTATAATTGCACTTGGAAATTGAATTACTTATAAACAATATTATTTGTAAAGCAATAATTCTTTACGAGTATCTAGCATAACAAAGTTCAAAATTCCTTCGTTCCGCACATCCGTCAACTCAAATTTTTGTATGAATTTAGTGTGCACGTTGGCGCCGTGCGCCGCCGCCTTGCTGAGTCACGACTCTTGTAGCAAGACATTTCCTGCTACGCTGTTTGATTAAGTCGATGCTAGTTTGTTTTACTTTTTTATTTTAAATCAATCAATGAAATAAGCCGATGTTCGATTGAAAGCCATATTTATCTTAAACATTTGCGGTTACAAATCATCGCACTTCGTGAATTTATCTATTGTCAGAAATACGAAAGTTACAGAGCTATCTAGTGAAAGCTTACAGAAATAATAAAATTATCAATAAGATATTTTCTAAAGACCGTGTATAACTTGACAATCGAACAGTGTATTAAGACTTCGATGTACTGATATCGATGTGTTGTATTTTAGAAAATTAGTGAAATGCTGCTTTTATCTTGAAGATGAAATTTATAGCCGAGATAAGATGATTACGGGGTCCACCTGCAAACAATATCTGTATAAATGAGAACAGGGCGAGCCTCTGTGTACAGTGTACTGCCAGTACACGGGCTGGACAAGAAAGGCCAATTTGTTAGACGAGAAAGGGAGCACAATTTTAAAGACCGCGATTGAAACACCACTTGTGTTTCAAATTTATAGCAATCTGGGAGCAATCAGGCCTTTCCTAGTATGAGGCGAAAGATGTAATATTGGAAATGAGAAACCGCTCACTATGTTGTCCGGGAAGGATGGCTAAATAATTATGGATAGCTATTGCCCATTAAGTACAAGTGGATTTCTAGCCAGCACTTAACTTTAATAACATTATTATTCTTTATATACAAAAAACAATCGTAGGTGCATAATGAAAAAACAAAATAGATCCATCAGTTGATTTACGTAACGTGAAAAATGATTGAATCCATTGTCAAAAACGGTAGAGGTACCGGCAATCACGAGAAGGTTAGAATACCGAAAATAAAATAAGGCTGTAGAATGAGTTGCTCTTAGCCAATATAGAGAATACGATAGCCGCGCGGTGAAAGATGGCAGGTACTGAATGCTCGTTCTTTTGCTCTGTTTTATTTTTTATTTTTTAGAAAGTTTAGTCGGTCGCGCAGCGGGAGAAATTACGGCGCGCGGTGGCGCGGGCGGCGGTAATCCCGCGCGACTCATCATTGTGGCTATTTGTCTGAAAGCTTGTTACGTTAGCCAGTTACACCTATCAAGCCAGCAGTAATTATTTGGTAATTTGTACGATTTCATACTATCTATGTGCCGATGTCAATTATGTGTAATGAATTCAGGAACAAAAAACTTTACAGAAATGCATGGAAAATACCTATGACTTTACGTAATCTAACGAAGCTATGACTATAATATGTAAATACTTATGAAGTGATGGTTTAAAATAATCTCATTATAAAATACTTAACAGTAGCAAGTTCTTAGCTACAGCTAGAACTAAAAGTATTTCGGTAACGGACGGATTACATACGTACATACGAATTAACAATAACGGCCAATGACCTGTTTTAATGTCTTCTTCTTTTACGTACAATTGAATAACGTTTTATATCTATTATTTAGCACCTTACCATATTTCTCTGTGAATTTTCAGCCTTTAGGTATTCGTTTGTTACGTTAAGTTTGTTACGATATCACTGTGATATCACGTTTTAAAGTTAATTGACTACGAATGTCATAGAGGGTGTGGTCGCAGAGAACGCGGTTACCTCTTGGCGGGCTTGGCGGCCCCGCTGGCGGCGGCGCTCTTCTGTGCGATGTGCGTCTGGTAGTGCTTGGCAAGGTGCGCCTTCTGCCTGAAGCTCTTGCCGCACAGCGAACACGCGAACGGCTTCTCGCCTGTATGAGTGCGAACGTGAACATTCACTGAGTATTTGTCTTTAAAACCTTTCGAACATATCGAACAGTAGTGCAGGGATCGCTCCTTGCGGACGCCGTTCGATGTCGACGTGGCCGCTTGGATCGCCGTCCCCGACTGCACCTGAGACGTCGGCGGCGAGTTCTTGTTCTGTATCCTCTTGTATTTCTTACTGACTGTCTTCGTGCTAGTGACTGTGGGCGAAGCTGTCACTAACTGCAAGTGTTGCGGTAACTGAACTTCGCCGGCGGGAATCATCGTCACCAGTTCCCCGTTGACGTGATGTATGTTGTACACACTGCGCGTCGGATCGATAGGTTCAACGGTACAATACGGCTGTACCGACTCCCCTAGTTCTGACGCTATCCGCTTGAGTTTCTCGTAGTCTTCTGGATGGTAATTAGCATCTAGTTGTTGTAATAATATGTCGTCGACGCTTTGTGTGGACGTCGGGTTTTCCCCATTAGATATGACGGTCTCGTTAGGGTCTTCTAGTAATATTGATATGTTCATTCCCTTTGGAGGCGCAATTGTCATTAAAATATCTGGAATTCCTTCTTTGCTATCCTGATACATTGACGGGACATCAGCCTTGTTGTTATTGTTGATGATTACCCTTTGTAATTCTGTATTGGCGTCTAATTTCGTTATCGTATTTTTTTGTATTGTACTATACCTAGCTAGGAAAGCTTTCCCCTGTAATGCACTTCTGAGTAATGATTCATTTGATTCCGTATTTTGGTCTGTTAATTTCCAATCATTATTGTTGTTGTTAAATTCAACTTGACTTTCTAATAGGGGAGTGCTAACGATGGAGTTGCGGGAATCGTCTCTTTTATCATTTCCTTGAAATTCACTTTCGTCATAATTATAGGTTTCCACTTTGACTAAGCTATTTGCGCTCAAATTTGTATTTGGTTGACTTTCTGATTCACCTTCTTCATAATTGAAACTCTCTACTTTTGGTAATATGTTTGAACCGAGAGAGTCTTGATTGAAGTCGTTAGGGAATCCGTTCATGTTCAATATTGACTCGAGATCTAGGGAGGATTGCTGCTCGATGTCAGTCGGACTCGACATCGACACGTCTTCTTCTTTACCCCAATAGCGATTCGAACTCGTTTCATTAATGTCTTGATTAAGAACAGTCAAGGTGTAAATTTGACCATCCGTATTATTGCTGATCAATTTATTAGAGATGGTGGTGTCGGTACAAGGGTTAGTACCGTTAATTTCGCCATCTTGAGTGTTCCAGTAGTATTTGTTGAGATCTTCTAGCATGGCAGTCTCGAGGCGGTCGCGATCGCGGTCCACGTTCCAGATGGAGTCGAAGCTCTGCAGCGTAGTGGAGGCGGCGGCGGCGGCAGGCGCCATGGTGGGGCCGGCGCCGACGGTCGGCGCGCCGCCCACGTTCACCAGGCTGTTGTTGTTCTGTTCCTTGGGCTCCTCCGACAGCAGCGGGTTAGATCGAGAATCCGGTGATTCCATGAACACATTAACAGATCGCATCTGCTGCTTATACTGGGCATCAGTAACCTCGTTGGACGTCAGGAAATCGAAGAAATCTGACTTTGACAGTTCTGGGGCAGTGGCCGTCATGACTACCGTTTTATATCTCGACCGAGGGCTATGACTCGGTTGTATTCTCTCGTTAGCTTTACTACATCAAGTAAAACTTTTCTTTTCGAAAGTATGTTTGTACTACAATAAATACATCTAAGTTTAAATTAGTGAATTAGTATTATAACCCGGTATGACTTGTACTTTATTGGCAGTCGCTAGAGCGTCGGTAACTGGCGGTGCGTCGCGGCGCGGCGTCGCTACGCGGAGGCGCGCGGCGCGGGCGAGCTCGACTCGAGCGGTGGACCAATGGCGTGTGTGAACTTGATCCGAACGTTCCTTTTTCCCATTATTCACCCCAATCTGGTCCACTACTTTACGAGATCTCAATAGCCGCTGTTGCCGGCAGCGAAGTTGAAGCACTCGGTTACGTTTTCCATGATTTTCGTCAGATGTCTTCGAAGTTCGCAGTCAGTTCTGAAAAGAGAGAAATTAATATGATTAGTATTTGTAATGCAGGTACAAATATACTTAAATAAATAATATTTCTTATAAAGAACTCGTTAGGTAACTACGAATGTTAAGTTCGGTGTGTCGTTGCGGTATCGTATCAGACGGAATGTTTAATTAATAAGCTCGCTCGGTTCGGTCGTGGTTGCGAATCCTGTACGAAACCAGGGCGGGCGAGTCACGCGGCGGTCGGCCGGCGCCCCACCCACCCGCGCGTTGTACTCCACCCCCCGCACCCTCCGATGCTCGCTACCTAAATTATTCTATACATCCTCCAAAATTATTCTATAAATATTCAATTTAATTACCGCTACGATGAAAGCAGAAACAACGTCAGCTATAATTATACATAATGGCTGCATTTAAACTTTTATTAAGTAAGTACGGGTATTTTTCGACTTCCCCATCCTTAAATGAATTATATTGCTGTCACGCTGTAGATTAAATGGGTAAGTACCTTATAATTAGAATCAGAAGTGTTTCTGTCGAGTGAGTTGTAGTACCGAATGTAAAATGAGAAAGGTCTGTCAAACGACACGGTGAAGTGGAGCAGCGCGGACTGAGGCAGCTCGTGTTTCACCTGTCAGCTGATACAATGCCACCACACCGATATTTGACCAAATATTATTTACCAACCAACGACACGGAGCGATACCCACCACATTTGGGATGGCATTCCACTCAAATTACAAATTCTTAGAAAATAGTAGGCTAATACAAAATCAGTCTATTTAAGAACTGTCTTTTTTCTAAACGTTTTACGTTACGTGCTTGCAAGTTTAGAATGTTCCATGCAGACTAATCATCCTGGTTATATGATTTCTTCAATATTCCATTCGACAATGAAATCATAGTGCATTAGGTAACAACAGAATAAACATAATATATTGTGAGGGCTATTATACAGGGTGTTAGTGACATCGTAACGAATACTCAGGGGGATGATTTAGACCATGATTCTGAGTTAATATCAAGTGGAATTTTTCGTCGCAAAATTCATGATTTTTTTTAGTTTTTTTTTAAATTATTTTCAATTCTATAATTTTGCGATGAAAAATTCCACTTGATATTAACTCAGAATAATCAGCTGAATCATCCCCCTCAGTATTCGTTACGATGCCACTTACACCCCACACAAGTACATAGGGTAGCCATACAAGTAGGTATGGGTGTTAGTGACACCGTAACGAATACTGAAGGGGATGGTTCAGACTATGATTCTGAGTTGATATCAAGTGGAATTTTCAGTCTGAATATTCCTGAAAATGTTTGTGTTTTTTTTTAATTTTTTTCAATTCCATACTTTTGCGACGGAAAATTCCACTTGATATCATCTCAGAATCATGGCCTCAATCATCCCTCAAAGTTTTCGTTACGATGTCACTAACACCCTGTATATTATGATGTTCATCGTGTCATGCCCATACTTTACGAAACCAATTAGGTATAACATCACACTTCACTTCACTTTTTTGGTTTATCGCACTTTTCTAAAACACTAGTAAGAAAACTGTCAGAAAAACAAAGAACTGTTATATAGCGAAACTATTAAATTCATTCTGGAGCTCAAAATGCATTGAATGAAACTGCAAATGCGAATATCGTTATTTGATTCGCCAATTCTGCTATTCTTTAAAAGGGCTTATAATACGACTAGGAATACGTACCAAATTATATAATCCGCGCTTAAATGTAGCTAAGATTTAGAAAACCACTTCAATCTAAATATCCTCTATTAGTATTCTAATCTTTGTCGGATTAAACGTCTTCAGTGTTGTAATTTTATGTCTCGTAGTAAAAGTTCAATTATATAGTAAAAATACTTAATACAAACGTTATCTTGTAGCGGATGCATAAAACCAAGTTTAGATAGTAAGTATACATCTAACGTCTGAATGTAATTAGTAGTAAACAGCTTCGTCGTTGTACATAAAGTAAATTTAGTTCTACAGTACGTACGTATCCAACAAGATATTACAAACTCGTACACTTTGTTAGTATGCAAAACTGTTTCAACATTACCACTCCAAAATAATTATGTTTCCAGCATTACATTGGTACAATAATTGCAAGAGTGCTAAGAATAGTAATTCTATTTACTAAGCTATAAAAGAAACGATTTATTGCTAGTATTTAAATAGTTCTTCAAAGTAATCTTAACAAATTGTGATTGATAATAAGGTCATGTTAGTAACTTTTCTGGGAATCGACTTTAGTAATTTAGTACATAACTGCCTTTTAGAATTAGTCATAAAGTTTACTACAAGTTACTTAGCTTTATTTAACAACTATAAAATGTGACCATAGAGTAAGGTTTTGTGTAGATAGATGTATGTATAGACGTAAAAGTGTCTCGTTGAAGGGATTTAACTTTTTTACTACTAATTATCTCATACCTACTCCAATGTATTTTCATATATTTTTTTTAAAGAACGTCTAGGGCCCTGTGCCGAGGTTTTTCTTGCAGCTTCTTTTCCCTGGCTATACAGGTTGTGAGAAGCTGAAGTAGTTTTAGGCGGATGAGACGTTCGTTATGTAAAAATTGACGATTCAAAGTGTAACTATGTTACCTACTGAATAAAGATATTTTTGAATTTGAATTTGTAAGATACGATAGTGAAAATTAAAATCTAAAAAGTATTCAGCCCAAAAGCAAAATATACACGGCTTCTTACTTTTAATTTTTACATATTTCCTCGCCTTGTTGTTGTCTAGAAGATCGCTTTGAGCGATAAGGCCGCCATTTGCGCTGTAAGTAGTTAAGTCTCTTTTGTAACTAAAAAAAATATTTATAATGTATGTTTGTATTTTGTATTTGAAGTTACAATACGCAAGGGCTTTATTCAAAAATCACATTTGGATGTGTTTTTTGCTAACAAAACCTCTCAATGGATAAGCTAGTTTCAATCCAGGTCAAAGCTTGTGGTCTCAAATTTTGCCCGGAATGAAATAAATTGAAATATCGAGATTTTATTGAAGAAAATCAGTTTAGAATATGATTATCTAATTTTTTTATCTTTTTTTTCACTATAAGATGACGATATGCGAATAACGAATAACATGAATGCAGATACCTAATAATTAAGTAGGTAGGTATCAGTCTTCACAGTTTCTTTAAACGATTCAAGTCGTTGATGGTTTACGTAAAAACGTAATAGGACATTACGGACTAAATAACCGTTTTTCTTGGAAAAATCGTAGGCAAACGGTTAGTATTGATGCGTTTCCTTGAAATGTTTTTGCCCGTAGTAATCTTTGATGAAGTCGAATGTCACGGTCTTTTCACGAGCATGAGAGGTTGTAAGGTTTATAGCTACTACGCCTTATGAGAAGAATTACCATACGGTTGCCTGGAAGAAATTGCTATTTAGCAATAACGCCCCCTCTTGTACTTCTTCTGTCCTACTTGTATGCTGTTCTTTTTTTGTGTGATTGTTCAATAAAAAAATCAGAATCATTTATTCAACGTAATTATCATGGATAAACTTATTGAAGGTCAATGTAACATTTTTGAATTTACGTCATTTCGCAAGGTGTTATGGCTAAGGAGAAGAAATGACAAGAAACTGCAACAGCAACACATGTTAAATCAATGAGGGTACATTACAAGTTATTTAATAACTAGAAGAACACATTCAATACCAGACATTTTTATCATATAAGTAGGTCATTTAGACAGACAAACAGACACAGACAAACTTACAAACAGACAGACAGATAAGCTTTTTTATTTTTTTTTATTTTATTATTACAGACATTTGCGTGGACGAGATTTGTGTGGACGCGTAGTAGGTCACATGATCACATCATACATAGTTGACTTTGTGTAAAGGATCACGACTTTTATACTCTATAAATAATGAGCTAAATATACAATTATCAAACTTAAAGTTATCTTATTGATGACACTGTTCACCCCGCTAGGGATACAGGTATGTATGTAATAAGGTTTTTTAAGAAAACATCTTACGAAACGATACGAAAGTATCTTACTTCAATTTCATAAAAATCCAATATGTTAAGAGACTACAATGTGTCAAGCGTAATTTTTATTTCCTGAAATGGAATTTGGGCAAGTTAAAATTCTAAATACGTACCTACTTATTTGCTATTTCACCCAGTAAATATGTCAACTTACAGTAAACATGTCTCAGCTACGTGCGGACACCACAAAGTAGTTTTTCGTCATGTCTCTTTAGAAGACATGACGTTTCTATTAACCCTAGTCTCTATTGGTTTCGTCTACATCCTATCTCTATTTCACTCTGCATTTTACGGGACGATAAACATTTTATAAAGCTCAGATTATTATGAACAGTTATGACTTATTGAGTAACAACAAAATCCTACCTAATAATTGTTATAACTCGAAGATTAGCAGGTCAAATAGTCGTTTTGGATAGATTTGAGTCATCATGTTTAATTAAGGTAAGTAATCGACCTCGATACCGGGAATATAAAACGACTTTATCTGCGATATCTATCGAACTGTGTCTACAAATTGCTTTGTATTTATGTTGTGCAAAATTAAGAGGACAATTAACTTCACCTCAATGAAGGCGATTGCCCGAGGGCTGGAGGGCCGCGCTGTGCGATCCGCGCCGCGATATGCGTCCGGCGACAATACGGCCGTTTTAATTGGCAGTCTTACATAGGCATGCTTGTCTCAACACAACACGTCGGTTCTGCTCCAAATTGGAGCATCGCAGCGCACGCGCAGGTGCACCGGCGAGCGGAGCATTTTCATGTTGACACTGATCTATGACACTTCATTTGCGTCTACCTAGATAAATGGCATTTCAGAGAAACTTAAAGTTTATGGGTATGCGTGAACAAAGACGTGGCTCTGAGAAAATTAACATTGCAAATTGGTTTTTTATTGGCTTTATTTCGCTTTTATCTTAAGTGTCTTTCTTACGATCAAAATGTTACGTCGGCATTTTATGAACATACTTACAGGAGATAAAACGAAAGTGGTTTTCTAAATAATTATTGCAATGATCAATAAACGGCAGTAGCCGCGCGCGAATGGGAGCGCTGGCGCATACCAGACCGCGCGTCACTGCGCGCCGACCCCTGACATTTGGACGAAGATGGCCGTTTGCTAGCACAGCCTTTGATCTCTCTCATATACCCGGCTGTTGCAATTTTATGCCAGATTATTATGTATTCACGTCGGATAACATCAGCGGGGAAATTATCATTGCAAAGAGTACGCTTAGCCCGGGGCGGGCGTCATAACCCGGGATGACATGTGGTGAAGCAATTATCATACGAAGCGATACACTCATATCTCTTGGTATGAGGTATTATGAATACCTAAAGAGTGATTGTAAAAGTAATTATATTAATGTCACAATGTACCTCGACACTAGGTAAAGGAGCATAATATAGTATTAATATTGTAAGACCTATTTTAATTATTATTTGCACTTACATTATAAGTATAGGTACTTAGCTATAAAATCTGATTAAAGTTTTACGTTTATGTGAATTGTAAAGTTTCATTCTGCAATTTCCAACTAATATTTAATATTTTTCATAAACTGCCGATGTGTTGACGTGAGAAAATCACACAGATTTAGAAAGGGCTCATATTTGCTTACCTCGATACGCCGAAGGATTGGTGTAATAAATTTGCAATTTAATTAACCCAAGTTAGAAATTCAGTTGATATAATTAAGATAATAAATATGTAGGTAGTCATGATGCTGCTATAAAGTTTGCGAAGTCGATTGCAGTTTATGGCCTAAGTCGTTGGGAGCCGAACGAGATGTTAGCTCGCAGTACAAGGATGTACAATCTAGTATCGAATTTGTACCGGCTGTGTCGGCGTGCATCGAATTCTGACGTGAAATATAGCCGCGAACATTAAATGGAAGCCACTTGCTCGAGTTCCCACGCGCGAGCGCCGGCCGCGCCGCCACCGCCAGCCTGCTCGTAAATAATGACACCACGCACTGCGATGTAAATATAAAGCAAATATCTAAACAATGTAAGTACTTGATGATTATACACATACCACTCACATCTGAATCATGTACGTTGTCAGCTTTGACATTTTTTAAAGATCACACACATTAATAAGTCTTACCTATGAGTAGGTAGGTATGTCACATAGAGATTTATTTCTTCAAGAAATTTTTTATTAAGATAATAATATTTTAAAGGTAAAACCGTAAATATCTTGAGTGGGTGAAGCAGTACCAGTCAGTCGGGTTTAAAACTCGATTATTCCAAAATTATACCGTCGTGACCGCTTTGTCCTATTTTAAAGAGTATCATCTGACAGATTTAATTGGACGAGGTAACGTTAAAGGCTGCGATTTTAACGTTAATTGCGAATTTTTAAGCTTTTTTGAAACCAGCTAAGTTTACAGTTTTGGACAAGAGATCCTCACAATTATTATACTAATTAAAATATCTTCTTACTTATACTTAATTTTATATTTTTACTTTCAACCCCCGTCATCTAACCCATCCGTCCATGGTAGTTTCCATAGAATCGCTTATACAAATTCGCGTATTGAATACTATGAGCTAAATTATTGCAGATAATCCGCGCTACTATAGCTTCTAATGCACCTTTACCTAAATACCTATTTTAAATAACGTATGTAGGGACGCAGGGCATATATGTAATGAAGACAATTTTACAATTAGTTAAGTAAATATTTTATTAGTATGCCGATAATATCACACGTGTGGCATAGTAAGAATACAAGTAGAATACAAGTGTGGCATTGTAATATTTGCACAGCGATTTGCCCGATAACAGTCAATCATGATGTCGTTTCGAAATAAGCCAAGATTGTCCTACATCGCAGGTGGACTTAAAAAAAGAGAAACTGCAGTATTACGGCGTTCGAAAGAAAATCTTATTATCGACATAAGGGGCGATATTCGAGCCGGCGGACTGCTCCAGTTACAGAAAACGCTCCCTCCGATTTGGATCCGGTTTGCTCTGGTTTCGTGCGAACCACCGATCTGAACACGTACGCCACTCTCTTATGGTGTTTTAAGCACTGTTATTTACAGTATGTTCCTTAACAGACATTATCATAATGATAATCGACATGCTGAGCAAATAAAGTCAATTTTGGATGTTGAACACTTATATCAAGTTTCGGTACTGAGTAAATAAGTGATATTGAGATATACTTTCAAAATTTCGATGAAAATTACATTCTCAATAAGATTATTAGCAATTCTGTATAAGAGTTTGCGTTTGAACATCTTTTGAAGCAAATTCATTGATAGAAAACAAACAACTGACAGATGAAAAGGTTAAATCATGTTGTTGTTGATGAATTGACATGAGCAGATAAAAGATACTATGTGCTTAAAAGATTCTGACTGAGTACCGCCGGCTGCCGGCTTGGCCACCAGACGGCTTTATAAAATATTGTAGCTCACTTTTTATAGTTAATTGGCAGTTATCTTTGGAGCACCATTCATACAAAGCACACCTCAATTCACCCGCAAATTTGAGTTAAATCACTCAATCAGATGATCGTCTATAAATTGAATGTGGGCGTCTGTAAAAATGAAAGTGGCATGAAATATGGAGACTTCAATTTGTCAATAAACATCATCAAGTTCCTGTTCAAATGATTTCTAAAATTTGTCTAAAGTGGTGAAATGATAGAATTAAATTAATTCTATCATCAGTATTAAGAAATTTAAAGCGATTACTGTGTTATAAGTACACACTTATTTCGTTCATTATTTGTGTAAATAAATTGAATAATCTTTTTTTTTTCATAATTAAAGTTGTAAGTACGTAGTATAGCAATTTTAAGAGAACATTACAACGTGTCCTGCAATAGAAGGGAATTAATATATGTTAACTAACTGTGTAATTTATAGTCGCTCTAGGAATTATTTTCTTGTTTTAGTAGAGTTAGGTGTCTTAGCGTGTTTTATTTAATACTATTAAAGTTTAATAATTACACTGTTTGAAAATAACTTAACCCAAAAAGACTGGTCTGTTCCCAATGTAAAGCTTGCTGCATACGGCACTGGAAAAATAAAGACAACCGAACCGGGACGTGAGGGTTTATTTGTGGTTTCATACAAAATCCCGAGCCCCGTGCCGTTCATCCCGCTTTCCAGGCTTTGTGTGCAGTGAGCAAGTAACGCGGGCGCCGGGCCCTTGCGTACCTGGTAGTTGTAAGTCGTGATCTCACTCTCGCATCAATTTATTTCATCGTTAATAGTTTATCCTTATTCATGGTATTATCTCGTCTGTCGGTCGGGGCATTTCGTAACACAGTTTAGTGTCATTAGCATATTCCATGGTGGTATCGAAGCTGCGTGTGCTAATCGGACAGAGCTCTGCTCAATTTTGCAATGAAAATCGTTTGCTTCGAAGCCAGAGAAGGGAAGAGGAATCGTATGAAGTGGCGAGCGATTTTGGTCCTAGTGGTGACATTGAGTAGGTACGGTCGTGACGCAACCGCAGGCCACGGATGCTGGGATGATCCAGATTTATATGGCATCCTTTCACCGGTCTCAGCCTTGAGCGGCTACAGGACCCGCGCGGCCGTTGTCGACGCACCGACGTTAAAATGTCCTATCGATTAACATAGATCGCTACTTACAGATACAGTTCACTTGTACCTATTACATTTTATGGCATGACACTCGTAAATGGTTTAATGCTCCAAGATAAGGAAATATAGACGGATATGCAACAATATCGGCTTGCTATAACTGTTGTGGCGATGCTTCCGCATTGGTCGCCAGTTTATTTTGACGTATGAGTATGGAATATAAAGTTGCTGCAAATTAAAACTTTGTTCATAAAAAAATAGTGAGTCAATTTTTTGCTTCTTAATTTGATTTCATTTTTTATAAGTACAATAGTGCATGGCCTGATTAACAAAGTCATGTAAATTATTACGAATAATATTTATCGTACCGTCGTATGTAGATGTCATAATGCCAAAAAGTGGACAAGTTCGCCAATTAAGGTCCATGAGCCCACGAGGCGGCCGGCCGGCCCGGGCGCCGTGCGGGCCGGGAGACTTCGTTTGCAATTTAAATCAATAAACACGCTCGTTATTCTGCCGATAATGGCTTTTTTAATTGGCTACTCGAGTTTCTTCTCCGGCAGCACAACAGTGCAATAATCGAAGCCACAGGTCAGCAGTTTAGCCAAATGACGCCTGTTTACTGCATTCAACGAGCGAGGATAATTTGACGAGAGCAAGAGAAACTAGAACAACACTAACATAAACCCAACCCAGAACTATGATATAAAACTATAAACATATTTCGACACTTCCCTTTTGTAGTTTTAAACGTTTGTTTGTACAAAATGTTCACTGCACTATACACGCGGTAAATCTATAGGTACGAGATAAACTGACGATAATAAACAACTGTAAATGCGAAACGTTAATTATTATTTTACCTGTGACACTTAAAAAGTCACTTCTGTAATGAATATAGCCAAATTATCGTTCGTTATACTCGCTGGAGCTATAAGAGCAAAAACCGGAATCGTGTACCTACTTTAATTAAAGGGTTCTTTCGTCGAAACTGTTTTTCAAGGTAATTGCCGCAAGTGAAAACATAATTTTATTTATTAACTTTCCTTTAAGTGCTCCAGTTATTGACATTTACTTTAATTGTGCGTATGGATGGAGGTGCACTGAAAAACTTTATTGTCCAAAACGAGACCGTACGAGTAAGTCTGTTTTTTAGTGGCGGCGGGCGCGTTTCAAAACGGATGATTAAGCAGTTTGGTGAAAGCGGCGATATTTTATTTGGTGCGATTAATCATATCGCCGCAATCAAATCTAATTACTTTATCATATTTAGTTACAATTAAACGTCAAACTTTAGTAAGTAAACGTATCTGTGTCTGTGGTGTGCGAAAATAATAAATGTTTCTTTCTTTCTTTAACGATATCTTGGAGACGGAAAATCAGAAGAGGTAAACATAAAATATGGAAGTAAAATGCTCGTGTGCAATGTAAAGATCGTCAATGATCGACAATAATGATCACTCTCACTGTAATCGTGGTAGGATGGCGGCTGCGTGCCGGGTCGCACCGCGAGTGAGATGTGGCGCGACGGCGTGCGCGCCACTATCGGATCACAGCACCGGCAACACCGTCTATATTCGCAGGGAGTGCGTGTGGGCCAGCCCGTGCACGGAGGTGTGGTACAAACACGTGTGCGCCGGGAAACGCGTATGATATACAGAGCGCGATTGACACCTGCAACCCGCAAGCACATGAGCCCTCCGCGGCGGTACGCAAGCCTTTATGATGCACGCTTGCAATAAATTAGATACGGGCCCAACACGACAACCAATCTCGATCCTCGGCAATCAGTTTTGCGAAACGCGGCTGGTTTCGTCGTAAATCGTTAGTGTATTAGATTAGAGCCGCGATGTTGCGCGAGTGGCTTAACGGCTAATGTGCCTCTTCCAGTGAGTTAGCTCTGCAATAAAGTTCTGTATTAGATGGTCTGTTTAAATACCTTACATGGGTCGACAGTATTAACGACTATTGAGGTAACTGTCGTGTAATGCATATTGCGATCTACTGCTCAATGCTTTATGCACCGGGCGGCGAAATATAGAGGATTTGAGCGTCAAACGCTGAAAGTTACATTCTATTTGGCTACCTTGACTATACAGAGATCTGAAGCTTCGCCGTTTACGATCCATTAATGGTCATTACCAGATACTCAATAAAAATTAAGAATGTACTATACTGTTTATCGTTACTACATATACGAGTATCAAAAACTTGTATTCATCATTAAGTAAAATGAATGTTTAAAAGAGAGTTTTGAATTGCGAAGTAAAAATACGACATCGTGGAACATTATTTTTCATCGTGCATTACCATTAATCTAATAAACATCAATTTCTCTAAAATTTGATGTAAACTGATCGGCATTCAAAAAGCTTCACTCGGCACAGGTAGACTTTCTACCGACGTAAAAAGTTGTTGGTTAAAAATAAAACTAAAGCATAGTACATACTACGGTTTCACCTATGATTGATTTGTTACTGCGATAACAAAGATGGAACGATATTCTATTTGCTGCTTGTAGGCAATATTAAATTACTTTAAAGACAACTCGTTCATTAGAAACAATGTTTTTAATCATCAATTGTAAAAGAATGTACATAATGATCGCTGGTACCTATGTTTCGATTATTCTTATTGTTAGTTCTAAAATCATAATGACAGTAATGTATTGGTAATATTTTTCTTTAATTATGATCGCCGATAGTAAACCAATTTGATTTAGTTTAAGAGGCGTTCGGAATTTTCCTATACAAAGACTTAATTTCACATTTTCAACAGCAAGAAAACAAGAAGATGTTCAGATGACCCACTCAGGCGGTGGTTTTCCTCATAACTGTACATAATAGGTAAAAAAAGTCTGTCGGTTACTACCACGTAACGATAAAGAGAGCTGATTGAATAGATCGTGTCGCGGAGACGCCGCCCGCGCCACGCTAGGCGCGCACGCTCCGAGAATGAAGAATTCGTAAGATCATTTAAGTGGAAAATCAATCACACTTGCTTTTTTAACGTTACACGAAATTGCGCGCCACAAAAAATGTTTAAGGTCGCGTTTGAAAAAACATCAATGAGTTGACGAATTGTGATTAAATGTCGCATAGAGACGGCGCTGTATTTGTTCTTGTCAAAGTACTTATATACAAGTACTTAATAACTAGTTTGTGATTAACAAAACCAATTACTAAAATTAAGTAAACTTTAAAAGGTAATCTTTTCATAAATATTAAGCATATTTCTCTTTTTTAATTAGAAATATGCTTAATATTTATGCATTATAACAGCCTCCGTGGTCTAACAGCCTCTGTGGTCTAGTGGATAGAGCGTTAGGCTCACAATCTGGAGGTCCGGGTGCCATTCCCGATGGGGACATTGTCGAAATCACTTTGTGAGCCTGTGCTTTGTTTGGTAAGGACTTTTCAGGCTTGAATCACCTAATTGTCTGAAAGATGATTCCGTGCTTCGGAGAGCACATTAAGCCATTGGTCACGGCTAAAAAAACACCTCCACCAACCCGCAGTGGAGCAGCGTGGTGGAGTATGCTCCATACCCCCTCCGGTTGATTGAGGGGAGGCCTGTGCCCAGCAGTGGGACGTATATAGGCTGTTTATATTATGTTACGTAAGCATATTTCTCATTTTTAATCATTAAAAATATATACATTATATTTTTAATTCATAGATGGCAATGTTGCCTCTATACGTATATCGCGTTGGTCTAAAAGAAAGCTCGGTGAATCGGTACTTGGTTCATCCTGCGATGAATGTACAATCAGAGAAGCAGAGCAGAAGTGTAGTCACTGAGCCCACCGAATTATTTGCAAACAGTGGTGAAATTATGAACCATTATGACAACATAATTATAAAATGTATGTTTTTGTAGGTGTTTTTGGTCTATTACAGAAACGACATGTAACCAGGAGGTCTTAAGAGCAACCAGTTAATTTATTACTTTGCAAGAAACCGATTAGAAATTTGCACCTTATCGTACCTCTGACTAGCCCAATTGGGAATATAATCGTGAGCTTATGTTGTCGTGTGCAACAATTTGAATCTAAGTAATTAGTACTTACTGTAAATGATAATATTATAAATAGCAAACTGCTAGTAAATAACTGAATAAGGAAGATCTAGTTACTTAAATAATTTTAAAAAATAAGAAGACTTACTAATATAAAGATATATGCTCTATTTACTTCCGTTTTGCCCTACCAATAATAAGCATACACGAAGGATATCAGTTACTGAGTCACATCACAAGAGGTGATACCTACATTTTCGTACAACGCCGACCACGCGCTGCAATGGGTGAACAGCTTTATTGTAACTGAGCTTATAAAAAGTATAGCAAACAGGATTACGCGCGGCACTGACCTCTGGACAAACCAGGATCTGCGGCAATGTAACAATTAGCTGACAATGGCGC
Source organism: Pectinophora gossypiella (assembly GCF_024362695.1). Taxonomy (NCBI): domain Eukaryota; kingdom Metazoa; phylum Arthropoda; class Insecta; order Lepidoptera; family Gelechiidae; genus Pectinophora; species Pectinophora gossypiella. The sequence continues at coordinate 8,321,441 of NC_065406.1, forward strand.
GCGACACGCGGGCTCAAAGTCAAGTTTGTTGACAAAAAACAAACGACCACGCTGGACACGGCTGCAGCAACCGGCTGCGGAGCCGGTAGCATGAGCACAGGGTTGGGTTTCGGTGTTGGAGACTTGATTTCTTTATAAAGATTTTATCGGACTTTACTCTCGGCGGAGCGATAGAAGTTTAATATACTTACAAAATGAACACAGAAACACATAACAAGACTGCAAAAACAAAAGAGAACGTTGTTATCAAAAACAAAGTATCCAAAAAACAAACAAAAATGACAATCTGAAGACCAGCCAGTCGCTGCAAAAGAAAAGAGTCCTCAACAAACATAAATGTCGTAGATTTCTGTTCTGCGACATAGTCCGCGTGGAGTTCAGACATTTTTTTATTCCCAAGCCTTACATCCGTATCGTCTGTTTCCTGACAACGTGTATATGTATTATGATGATCAGTTGAGGTGGATACTTATTCACACACTATGCAATAATTGTTGTAGTCAACTAACTCTCTGTAGAGTAGCGGGGTGGAGTGAAATATTCTCCTTTCCATAAACCTCAGGTATGTATATCTTGAAAATGATTGTAAAAATCTCTTGCAGACCCTTAAGCTTCCCACGCCATTATACAAATTTTATTTAATAATTAAGTTATCTAATTATTATGTTTGTTTGCTTGATGTTAAATAGTCTAATAAAAATCCAATAATAATCCGAATATTAAGCAGTACATACGCAGTAAAAAACCTATTGTTGCACATTAACAATACCGAGAACATTTTAATATTAATTTCTATACTGAAAATGAAGATGCGGTAATAGTTAGCATTGTAAACAGACGCAATGCTAATTGTGCTAAGAAGTCGTTAAATAGGTAAGTACTTACTGTTTACAGCCTAATAACACTTAGATTTTCTCGTTTAGTACAGTATACTTACTCTTTATATCCAAGGGATACCTGTGCCTTGTATCGATAATATCAGCTCTACGTAGGATGGAGTGTAAGATAATATCGACGTTTTATGACTGTTTATTATTCTCACACCTTACAAGAAGCCCTTATAAACAAAGAGAGCGGAAAATAATTCCCACAAGCCTACAAGCATTTCTTCAGGATCTTCCTTATCGTTCTGGAAATTTTGTTATTCACCTCTAGTAAATATAGATATCAAAAAAGTCCCCTTTGGCCTTGGGTTTTTTGTCTATCTGTAAAAGGCTTTGTTTTATTTTATTTTCTGTACAATAATTGCATACGTAGTTTAATGCTGAGTGTCTGTTGGAGGTAAAACCCTGTAATGGCCGGAGGGCATTATCCGCAAACTTGATAAACCATTTAAACAGGCTGCGTGTTTTCCGGTGACATTTTGTTAATGCAATAATTTCATTTAAACCAGATTTGAGTGACTATTATACATTTATTTAACAGTCAACGACCCGTGGTGTTATTGGTTATTTATTTACTTACTCTGTACTGTAACTTGTTCTGAAATGGGCTCGCCTTAACCGACGTAATGGAATCAATTTAGGTTATCGTAACAAAACGGACCTCTAGTAGTCATCTTTATGAAAGCATATATAACATAAATAGCTTAAATACGCCCCACAGTTGGGCAGGTTAGGTGGATTTAGGAGTAAAACTTCTTTCAAAAATATTTCTTCTTAAGTCAAAGGACATGATTCTGAAGATGAGCCGCTAGAAGACAAACTGCATATACCTAACCATAACCTAACTTATTGTACTGATTTCCCAAGACATGATACTTATCTGTAAAGTGACATATTACCATCATCATACTCCAGCCCTTATTTCACTCTAAGCGGAATTAACACGACATGTACTGTGTGACATGTTACGAACCTATTTATTATTATTTCGTCTGTTAAAACTGTATCGACTCTTGTGCTATCAGTAAGGTACCTCTGCTACTAAAGTATTTTAAAGCATGGAGTGCGACCTTATTTTCATCAAAATTTATTACTTGTATCTATATCCTATTCTAAAGCATTCACATAGAAAAGCCTTTACTTCCCATAGCCTTAAATTTCTCTAAGAGAAAATAGATGCATTAGCGCAGAGCGCGTTGAAGTCTTTTGTATGAAACATTTCAATTCACGCTCTATAATGATCTCCGGTACGCCGCATGAAGCTGCCAGTGCACATTCAAGTATTGAATAAGTGCGTTCAAGTTGAATACGACAATAACAGTTGACAATAAGTAACATATAAGAACGGATTCGAAGAGAACTGACTGAGTTTTATGCTAAAAACAGGTCTATATTCAAAAGAATTGACGCCTATAGTAAAATAATACCTGGAAACACGCATAAGCCGAAGGTAGTTCCGTGTCGGCCGACGTCCGGCAAACCTTCGACATTTCCGAACGAAATAGTTGAATCAGGCGCTGCCGACGCCGACGCCAGCCGGGGCGCGGGGCGCCGGGGGAGGGGGAGGGGCGTGCGAACATGCGCGCGAGGTCGCTGTCTTTTTACTCGCATTGCCTCCTGACATTCGAACTTAATGGACTCGCCTCATTGAAATTTAACCAGAACGACTACCGACGTAATGGAATCAAATTAGGTTATCGTAACAAAACGAACCTCCAGTGGCCATCTTTAAATCTCAGCGGCCCAATAAGAATTCGAAACATTTAATATCGGCGTGAGCTATGCCGCGACCGCCGGCTGTCTCGCTCGGAGCGCTGCCTTATGTTACTTGCGAGAAAAGAAAAGCTATAGGAACACGCGGCTCTATCTTCAAATAGTCATTGTTCTTGGTCGTAATGGAACAAAATAAAGACAGAGCAGCGGTATTCGTGACTGCGAGACAAAACTATCAAGATTAAGGTGTGCGAGTGGGACAAAACATAAGGTTTTAGGGTCGACGTCCGGGCGAAGGAACTTTAAAATTGGATTTCCGAAGAATTATGTTTCGTTATTTAGGTTAGGACACACCGGTCACGAGTAGTGATTGACTGACTACCTAATTTACTTACATTATTTACGATGTATGACGAAGTTTCTGGTAACTAGTTATTTGCAAAATACATAACCATGTATGAATTTCAATATACATTTTGTAAAACAAATATCTACTTATCATCATAATGTGTAATTAAATATCCAAGTACTCAGAAAACTATTCTAAAAGTCATAACTTTAACGTGCTTACATTAGTATTCTCGAGGCAAAATCGTAGTAGGTGCCTATAAACGTGTAATAATGTACGTTACAGGGTATTACGTGGAGCTATGGAGGGGATATGGAGCATGGTGACGTATCCCACGGTCCCGGTCCCGGCGGCACGGCGGGACGGAATCGCCCGCACCGTTACTTCGGCGTCCTTGGCTGAGTTCTTTCTCGTGCGCGCGGGCGCAGCAGGTCGCGCGGACTCGTTCCGAGTGCCGCCTCCCGCACGTGTGTACTATCCGTACACGTACACTCTATGTGTGCGTACACTGTATCTATTCTAGCTACAAATACGAATTACACCTAACGGATATTACGGAATTCGTCGGATAAATGCCTCAAAATATCAGCGGCTCGACGCGTTTGACATTCCTCGTCCGGTACACGTGTTTGGTGTCTGTTCGTAATGTCGCAAAAAAATGAGTAAGACATAAACCGCATAAGTTTGAGTTACATAGGTACATAAACGTTTATATAAAGCATTTTATACAATTAAAGTCATAGATTACAATCATGGTTGTTAAAGTTTATCTTAGTTAATAATGTTGTAGGAAAATTATCTTGTTTTACAAGAAAGTGCAAGGTGTTGACAAATCTACCCTCGTTAGTAGAGTCATCGGTCGCGCAGCCATTTATCCTCCACTGCTGTAATAATATCGTTATGGAATTTGCATTAGGTAAGTGTTCATTACCAATCAAGGAACTAATTACGCGTGAGTCACGTGACCCTCCCCACACCATTGGAAATAAATAGATTACGATCATTACGTTTTATCGTCTGTAATGACATTTATCTATAAATTGCATTGTGACCTTACGCAATATAACTTTGTTAACAATAACGTTAGCTCACGTGTTCAATAGGTATAACAATTTCGAAATCGTTACCGACAAAGGTCAGTAATCACAGTGCGCATGCACCGCCGGAGCGTTACTTTAAAATGGTCCAACCTTTTAATTACTTTTGTTCTTATTTTACATTTGGCGTGGAAGCTTTTAATACGATGAGGCTAATATAGCGCGCATTATCGAGCGTTGTGCAAGCGGGCAAGGACGCCGCCGATCGGTTAACAGCCGCGCTATTGCTGCAATCACCGCCAACAGGAGCTTAACATGCCGCTACTGGCGCTCAGCTCACATTCGATCAAACACGCCGCAAATACGTCGCAGACACACAAACGTGTACTCTTGTTAAACAGGGTCAGGATCCTTGCTAATATCATTCCAGGTAATAAACATACTCAACAGCTGTACGCGGCCTATCTTTACGTGCATTACTGTCTCAACAAATTAGGTTACCAGCATACTAGTAAGACCACTTCTGTTTAATTCTACGCCCTAGGCAACAAAAACCAGTGCTCATTACTAGACCAATACACGGTAGATCAAAGTTGAATATCATTATCTAGGCCCGCTTCTCATGAATCAGATTGACCTACAGATAAAGCTAACATCTTATCGTGTTCCAAACGACACATACAGTGTAACCTAAATGGCCAAAAGTTAGAATACGTGTACGTCAGTGTTGGTGTTAGAGACGCACACAGTGGCGGCGTGCGTGTGCGCACGGTGACGCACACAGCCACCCGCGGGAGGTTCAACGTACCAGTCGCCACTGCGCGAGTTCCTTGTTCCACTTTACCACTGACACTATATTATTATCGTTCCAATGGAGTTTCCGACTTGAGCAACGTTTTTTTATATAAAAATAGTCCTTGTTTTTATATGAGGTGGTCCGGCTCGAGCTTTTTACTGCAACCGCAGTTGAGATGTCAGCGCGAGTAAGCTCTACGTACAAATTAAGTTCGAACGTGTAACTCCGTTGTATAAATAAGGTATAAAAATTGTCTTCTATCAGTTTTCAATTTGTTTTATTAAGAGATTTCTTGATTTGTTGTCAAAAGGATTCAGCACACACTTCAAAGTAATTTCAAGTGAGTTACTCGTTATACGAGTACTTATCAATTAATTAGCACCTCCTTAAGTCAAGGTCAAGACGTAATCTTATATAATTATGATAGCTTTAGCTCTTTGTCAAAATTTTGTTGTCGAAAAATTTTATAATTTATACCGCTGCTAGGGCACTATGGCTCATTATAAATGCAAAAATTCCCAGCGCTCATAAAATAACCTGTTTTCATGAACCGAGTCAATTATACCACGTTGTAAAATGTCAGTCAGCAGCACAAATGTATACCTAGCCGATGCGAGGTGTGCAGGTATAAGTAAGATACAAGACAAATTTAGATCAATATGTCAGTTCCAAACAAGTTAAAAGCTACATTGTGCATGAACAAAAGACTTCAACGACTGTCTCCATATTTACATGTCCGAGAATATAGATATTTTTCGTCACGTAACAAAATTCTATTGTATTCTTGTGTACCATGGTTGACAAGTCGAAGTGTTTACATTACTATCGATTTATTTACGTTACGCTGACTAATTCTACTTGATACTTATGCTAAGTCATGACAATTTGATTTTATGCTCTTATATCCTCAAATGTACGTAAAATATTCGGCTTAAAAGAACCATATTTCTTTAAAAGATAATTTGTGTTTTCTGAAATTTGATTGATAACTAAAACCTTATATTCATTAACACTTAAATCATATGCGATGGGCTCAATCTGTGAAAGTTTATTAGAGTAATAATTTTCCATTGCGGAGACGTCTGATTACACAATTTAACATGCACCTATCAGACATTGATTAATTAGTAATAGACGTGCATATTTATTACCTGTTTATTTGATACGTGTTTTATTAGTACTAATTAACAGGAACTTTCATTACCCTCTGAACTTACCAACCACTATACATTTCTACCGAAATTCTGAACGTTAAATTGAACAAGTTATTTAAGAAAAACATTGCAAAATTTAATTGTTATGTGGCCTAATATAAATACGACTATAAGTGGCAATTATCTGCATAACTACTTAAAATTTAATGAACATGTTTTGCAACATACTGGGACGGGACAATAAAAAATACATAAAAATTTGGACTTGGTAAATAAGAGCTGCGAAGTTTGTTTTTCGTTCACTATGCATTGTATAAAACCCGTGAGCCGTGGAAGCCTAGTTGGAAGAACGCTTGACACTGTGAGGTCACAGGCTCGAATCCCAAAACGAGCATAAATAAAAAAAAAACAAATTTCATATTTGGATCATAAACGATTATCACATGGTCAGGTGGGAAACTTCCTGAAGAAACCCACATTCCCGAGAAATGCGTTTCGGAGGTAGGTATATAACCTAAACTGTTATGGAAAAAGGATAGATACGCGTGCCCTGTGATAATCGTGCTAGGAAGATGTTGATGTATTATTATAGTGATATCATTATATTCAATAGGTATTAAAGTTCTAAGTACTTAAGTAAGTATTCATTATGGAACTCGTTAAATAAGGCAGAGATTTCCAAATCTAACAGTAATTTAACGAAATTAAGAGAGAGTAGAAACACACATGAAAGTTATTGCAGAATTATCGGTGTTTATACCTAATTAAATATAAAAATACAGCCTCTGAAATAAAATTGCTCGTGATTAATTGATATTCCACTTTTTAATTGAATTAAGAAATATCCTCAAAGCTATTCATTTTTTTATTCGTGCGATATGGATTTATTGGTTTTTATTGATTGTGGTCATTAAATGAAGTCTGGGAACGACCGCCGGGCATGTTTTCAGACTTATAGCAATTCTATTATGATGAACTATAAGTATCGTGAATGTTCCTCGTGATGTACTCCTACCAACACATACAAAGAAGCTGAAAGAGTATTGAAAGTTCAAACCTGGCATATTTTTTGTAATTTAAGGATTGCCCACAGGCATTTTAGTAACAATAGCAGGTTGGATCGACCGTCTCAGTGCGGTAGAGTGCGCAGGCGCAACTCGTGGCGAATATTGCGGAAATGTGGAGGTTGCCACGGTGACACGCAAATATGGCGAAAACTAAAATGGACATTAGATAACCTTGCCGTCCAGATTATGCAACTAATTAACGGACTTATTTAACTATTTCTGACCTGACAAGTAGGTACAAGATTGTCGACGATAAGCAAGGTAGATAAATATTCGACTACAAAAAATGTTTCGTTTAGATAGGTATGAAACTGATACTCGTTTATACATACATTAATCATATACAGCTTTGAAGTTTGTGGAATACCTATGAGTGGAGGTTTACTATGCAACCGGTTTACCTTTACATTATTTCCTGTTTTCTTTGATAAAATAGTAAAATAATGAGAAGTTACAGAATGGATATAAAGTAGAACTATTATTCATCTAGAGAGCGTTGACTAGTGGGCAGTTTTAAAGTTTATGAAGTAAATAAACTGCACTTTTGGTATGATTTCTTGACATGATTTATCATTACTCTATTTCGAGGTTTTTATTACGCGTGTATTTTAATATATAGTGTTTTTGTTTCGATGTGACTACTCAATAAAGCCGATGATTAATTGCGCATTGTATTCGAAAATGTTAGCAATATTAACTACAGAATTTTAAACTTTATGTTTGAATTATTAATTTATGTAAATCACATTTTAGATTAGTTATGCTTTAAATTAGTCTTATCTTAACTTTCTTCGACAAAAACAAGTCAGTGAAAATACTTTTACAGCAAACTATGTTTATAAAACAGCTCTGTATATATAAATAATGTACTTTTTATAATATACTTACATACAATTATTTAATCCAAAACCAATTATACCAAAAATGTATGCCACAACAATAAAACGAACTTTCTGATTAATGTCGATACGAAAATTGTAGGCAATTGTTGAATGTTGTATAATTTAGGACTCAATGTGTAATTTGAGACCGCTTTATTGCGTATTAAGCAGAGCAAGTCCTGGTATAATCTGACAGTTTACGTTTCATAAAAGTGATCTTGTTCCATTGTTATAAGGGTCAAACGCTCATTTAGATTCGTGTGAAATGAAAACCGCGAAGCCATACATTTTGTCCTGCAATTTACCCAGAACACTGCTGGATTTATCTTACAAAATAAAAAGGAATATTTTTTATTTGTATACAGTTGCCTCATGGATATTATAGGTACTATGGATAGTGTATGTATCCCACACTGTAACAAATTGAATACAGGTACGCTATAAAAGTGAAATGAACGTCTACTTGTAATTTAATATTAAAAAGACGCGTAACAGAATATTAGCGAGAAATGTGTCGTAAATGCAGACCAATAAGGATTACCTAAGGTAGGTGCTTATTTTATATCTAAATTAAAAGAAAGTTAACAACTTGTAAGTATGACCGATGACCATAAAACTATAAAACGGTGATTAGACTCTTACCTTTCTGGTGGACGATCCGCCCAGCTATTAGCACTCCGAATATCTGCAATGAATAAATTAAATTATGAATTACCATAAAACTATAATAAATCAAACTCCAGACTTGTAGAGGCGACTGACATGTCAATAAATTAATAAAATGCATCTCAGAAACCACATTTTTATTGCGCGATGTTTAATTTTTATTGGCTAAGTTATTAGTCGTCAAGTAGGTATTTGTAAACTAATTGATGTTATTTGCTAGACTTTGACTATTCATGTGTGTAATCAACAACAAAATCTCATTATTTTGAGGCCCACAAATGTTATTTATAAAAATTATTGGTAGGTATCCTTACTTGTAAATATAAGGTTTAAGTTGTAAAAAATAATGTCAAAATCTATTCAAAAATTTAAATTGTCTCATTGAAAACATTATAGTGAGTTTTATATGCAATTACGTGAACGAGTTGCGAGAGAATCGAAATCAAATTGGTTTTTATTATCGAAAATCAGCATTGACAGTCCAGGCGCGGTAAATGTTCCCAACTTTCTACTCGCCGTTATTATTGTCCATAATCGTGAGTCGCGATGATTTGCTTCGTGTTCCACTGAGGTAAACAGGTAGTGGCTATGGAAATCGATGTACTATATGGTCGGCAGAACGCTATTAGTATGAATTTGTGAAGTGTTGTTGCCCATAAAAGCTATGCTAGTTATCTCTAGCCGCCTAATAAGAAAAAGCTTTTACAATATAAGTAAGTAGTTGTAAAAAGAGCTCGGACAAATTGAATTGTACTCGATCTGATAGTTACCGCGTATTAACTGAAACCTTGGGCGCACATGGGCACTTTATTAAATTCTTCGTTCATTACAATGTAAGGTTTACCGTGTTGCTCAACTATTAGGCTACGAAACCACACTGTTATTACTCGTCATAAAGCAGACGGATAGGCTCCATAACATTAGAGAAATAATGTTAAGTCTGGTACGCAGGAATAGAGGCACATCAATTTTAGTCGTCTTCGTTTACGAGCTTCAAGAAGTGAACCAATTAACCCGTACATTTTATGAAAATCAATTGATTTGGTGCCGTCTTACAATATTATATTGGTAACCGGTTGATCCGTACAATGGTATTCAGCTTGTCGTGATGCATAATACTGCACATAATCCAATGATCTCCGGATAGAATGTGTACATAGTAGGTAGTGTACAAGTAGAGAACTTGGCCGTAGTGGCAGCCAGTTGCGAAACAACATAAGTCGTGCTCTTATTCGCGTGTGTTCGACTTCACAGTGCACTGCAGTTTTCTTACATTTCAAACATACATCTACACGATATGCTGAGATTTTATGTCGTATTCGCATGCTTGAGTGACGAGAACTTGTAGGTAATCGATGTTATAAATGTTATCTTGTTTTGTTTTATGCCAATTTAAACTGTCAGACCCGGCGCCATAATTTAAGTGTGACTTGCAATTAAGAGCTAATATCGAGAGCAAAAAACTTTTTTACATACAAGTGTACTTGAGTTCTAAGTGTGTGCGGTTGCTCGAGTTACTTGGTTGGAAACTGGTGCAAAGCGAAATGGTGCAAACCGCAGAACCAGTCCTGCGACAGGAAGCGGCCTCGCGCCCGCGCGCCCGCCGCCCCCCGCCCCACGCCCCGCGCCCACCTGCCGCGCGACCTCCTGCTCCAGACAAAGCGTGTCCTTCATGCACTGAGTGACGCATGCAAGTGCATTGCACTAATAATAATGTCCTTTTCAATGTCCGGTAACAGCGCCTGACCACTCGACCCCAGTAACGCGGTAGCGACGCTAATTTACCTAATTAAGTGTACTCACCCAGTATCTATACTACCTAGACATAAAACTTCAGATATTTATGAGCTGTTATAAGAAAGTACCTCTTTCAACTAAAGCTCTTTACAACACCGCACTTCGTGTACCATAATTTACGTAACTATAACTGAATTACAGGAAAACTTTAAAGGAGTTTAATATTATACAATCCTCGACACACCCCTCTAGAGAATCCATGCACTGGCATTTCGGAGTCTTCAATTACATTGGCTTCGATAGAAATCGTACGATGAACGTGTTACAAATCGTGATTGAAATGCTGGGCGAGCTGGAGTGAGTCGTTATTGTTTTGGTAGAGAGCAGGATAACAATGTATTGATGATCTCGTAGCGACGATGTCTGGCGGGCGAGGTCGCCGCGTTCCTGATGCCGGCCGCCAAATCTTATTGAACCGCCCAAAGAAACGATCTCATAGAAAGTAGAGCAAGTCATTTATTTATTCGGTGTACCGGCGGCGGGTGCGAGCGAGACGCCGCCGCCGCGAAACTCGCTCATTAAAATAAAAATCCGATTTTCGAGTGCAACTTGCGCGAAGTCAGATAAAAGTTACCGACGAATTTTGCTCGAGTTATACCAAATAAGGAACGCGAAACGCCTCTGCGACGAGATCGCGCGATACAAGCGTGAAGAGAAACCGACCGCAATACCCCCGACGTGTGCACCGGCCAAGCGCCGGCATTGATCGTGAATAATATTTGTTTAACTACTCAACCATAGCAAACATTTATGATTCGACGAAAAGAAAAAGATTGAGTGCGTCGACCGACCTAGGGAAACTACCAAAAGTGGTACAAGATAGCAAAGGAGAGCGGCTGTTACTTACAAGCCGAATGCATTTTATATTTTTAAAACAGCCCACGTACTACGTTCGACCTCCTTGCTGTTTGTTTTTGTATACGTACCTTACGATAGCCAGAGGCCTGTTTTCCTCTATAGTAGATACACCTGAGCATTCAGCAAAGTTCGTCTATATTTTTTATCAATGTCTATGCTTTTTAGTCCGCGTTAATTGGTTTTGAGCAAACCGATGCCCACACATGGCGGCGAATTTCTTTCCGCATTAATACGATGGGTTTCACTGTTGAAATCGAGGCATTGTCTGAACATTACGCAGCTTGGCGTTGCATTAAGCGCACGATACGCTGCAGCACTGTAATCAGCGTCACGAGTCAACTCGCCCGCACGCGCGTTAGCTATGTAAATAACACCATGCACGACATTCCGCCACCGGTCGGATTAAATGTAAATCGCGATCATAAAATATCCATCTGGCAGGCCCGGCTCTGTAATTACACAATATGCGACCGTTTTTCAAAAGCTTCTGTATTAAGTTAGACCTACCTCAATGTAACGCATAACTTTTACATCGAAGTTATAGGTACTTAAGTACCTAAATACGGGAAGTGCTAAAGTCTTAACTGTTTCTAAAATACGATCTGTCAGTAGTTCTAGACACGCTACAATACGGTGGGGGGGGGGGGCGTACCCACCTGATGTTGACTGATATTTCCAGAGCACTGCACGTCAGTTATTTACACACTCGCAATTTACCAAAATCGACGAGTAGTCGCGGCTTTCACCTCACTTCTCTCTAGCGTTAATGTAAGTATACATTTTACGATATGCCAGCCTCAGTGTAGCCTTCCAGTTTGTACTTAATAGCCTAATAAAACCACAGTGATATATTTATAAGATCAATATGAGTCAACTATATATCAGAGGAACAATATTTATTTTTTATTGTTAAGTATTCGCCGAAGTAATAAAAATGCTCAATGATAATCACGTTCACATGACCTACAATATAGTTCCTGTTGTTAAATTCTTGCTAAGAATGTAAATTACCATAAAAATAAAAACAAATTAATAGACTAGCTTTTGTTGAGTTGAAATTTCTGTTGCTATCACACTTAAATACTCAGTAAAAAGTGACGGAGAAGGAAGAGTAGTGTCTAGAACATTTAATAATGTCAGATATCATGTGCTTCTACTGGAAAGTAGAGTAAGATTTTGACAATAATCAAAGTAACACAATTACCGTAACATGTTAAGTATGGGCAGAGGCACATGTCTAAAATCATTGCTACGTTAAATGTTGGGTCAATGACAGTACAAATAAAACCTTCAAAACCCGTATGCTTTAGCGGGTATTTAACTATATGCAAAGTCTATATTTCATGGACACCTAAGGCAGAGATATACTATATACCCGGGAATAGACATAACTAAGTCGTGTTACAGAAGTACCTTGAGTGCAGCAATTCTGAATAGACACAAGCACCACATTCGCAACGCGTATATCATACACGTTGGAGACATAAGTACCAAAGACCCGACCCATAATAATTTATAATAGACGCTTACCAACATATTACCTCGTTTACTTCCTATGATTTCTAGTTGTAAACCGTACTTATGATTAAACATTAAATAGTTGTTGATGCAATTTCTACATAGTAAACAGAAGATACATTATAGGTGTTAATGTCCGAAAACTATGTAAATACTCAAATATCGTAAATGGCCACCTAACTTTCCAATTTGTGTTGCAAGATCTGATATAACAAGTGCAACTTATAATAAATATTTGCTACATATAAATGTTAACGTGTCATTTTACGATATAAACCGATTACTTATAATATAAATAATTAATTAAATACTATAACCTTCGATGAGAAATATGGATTACTTAAGAGTAAAATCTGCGTGCAAAATCATTCAGTGGTTCTCGAGATTAGCCCCGAACTTACGACTTACTTCCTTTATAGATTATATTATTTATATATCAAATTAATAGATGATTGATGAAGAATAATATATTGCACCGAGTTATAGCATAGGTACTGAATCCTGTTCACAAAACTAATAAAGTATTTATTTTAAGTATTTATTTATTGTGTCTTATATTGTATACGTAATTAAGTTCGGTCTGTGCAATAAAGTAAAAAGGATTTTTATGTAAGTACTTGGATGTTGTTTTCCGAATAATAAATAAGTTATCAAAGCTAAAACAAGCAAGCAAGCTCCTCCCAGTGCAGTTCAGTTCGGTTACTCATCCTCGTGAACCATGTTTAGTCGTTAAATATTTACTTGGATACCCACTACTGTGTGCACAGTTAATATTCACACCACATCCACATGGAATACTGTGGCCAACCTGTTTGACTACCAACTGATTGTTTATAATTTTTATTTGCTAAATTGTCATGTTATCACAATATACAAATATTGATGAATGTGGAGGAAGCAAGAGAAGCATTATGAGGATCAAATGCAATTGGGTATTTGACTGGGACAAAGAAAAAATATAAAATGCTAATCTAGAAATAAAAACCAGTCTATGATGTTTAAAAATCAATCTCATTTTACTTTTTGACTTACTTTCGAATCATAATTAGGAATTTAGTAACGACGAGTACCTACGACGTTTGACCGCTTTTATTGATGACGTCACAGTACAGTAGTTCTATAAAATTTCCATAGAAAACTTTCGTTTTGACGTTTCTTAAAAAGTATCTCATTTGACTACCTAGTCAAGTAGCCTATTCCACAGTCTCTGCTTACCCCGGTGGGAAATAGTTATAATCTGTACCATGACTGTAGCAGTAATATAATGTGGTGTATACGTATAGTACAAATCTGTGTTGAAAAGGTTATTTAAAATATTTATTAAAAGTAAGTATATGGATGGATCTACAACAGGGAGAAATTCACAATTGAATACGAATAATATACGTTAGTATGTTCCAAGTTTGAACATGACTATAAATCATAATTGACCAACACACATTATTATTAAAATGAAAATTTAATATTTACGTCTACGCATGCGCGCCCGCGGCCCGAAGTTAGTATTGTTATAAATAACATAGAATTGTAAGTGCCGTCTTAAGCAGGAACCAGCTCTCGAATATCCACGCCCTGCTCAATCTAGTGATGTGCTAAACCAATATTGTATCGATAATATACTGGTGCTGCTTTACTACAGTTATAAATATAATATGTTTAATTTACACAACAACAATTTGCGATAACGATGACTAACAAATTAAGGTACAATTATTACTTTAGTGTAACACCACCATGCCACTGTACTTTAAAATACCTACGTATATAATATATCTTAGATATGAAACTCATGAGTTTTAATAATTTATAATCAATAATTTATTTTTTATTTGTATTGTATAATATTAATAGATTTACACAAGGATTAATGGTGCGTCTGCTAACAATATTTATCTGATGTTGAATCTATCGTACAATCGAGCGGTGCATTTTTCTCCAACACTAGCTTTCATTTACAAGTGCTTAGCCAATGAATCATACACTCTGTCAAATGCAAAAATGGTTTTTGTTACTTCGTTAAATTATTTTATGTACGCTGAAATGAGTGTTTTTGAAAAGTTTATCACCTTTGTAGTTCCAAACGTTATTTTATAGAAAGAGAAACTTTTGTAGTAAGTAGGCATATTATCTAAGAGGTATTATTAGAAAACTTAGATACCTACATTGAATGTATTAGTATAATACGTAGGTATAATATATATTGTTTTAATAACCTACTTCCGCTAAATCAAAAAGAAATAGATCATGAAAACTCTTTATTGAGGCTCTCTTTAATATTAAAAAATAAAATAAACGATTTTACAAAAATAAATTCGATCAAAAAGTTTGATTGATTCCGTATGATTCTAATAATTGCCACACTGGCCTTAATGCGTAAAAAATATATGTAAATTTCTATTTACTGTTAAAAAGAAGAAATATTTATTTATTTTTAATTATTTTAAGGTTTGCAAATAATGTTTTGGCCGATTTCAACCAGTATTTTATAATATATATAATTTTAAAAGTTTATATTTCAGTTTTATTTACTAAGGATGTTTAAAATTGTCAATAATAAAATACCTTGTAACGGATTTGTTTTTTTTTTATGATTTTTGATATGCTAATTATGTACCTATCCATGTTGTGTATGTAATAGGTAAGTGATGACAGGCATTAGACTTTATTAGACAGCCTCCATGGTCTAGTGGTTAGAGTGTTGGGCTCACGGTCCGCGTTCAATTCCAAATGGGGTCATTGTCAAAATTACTATGTTTGGTAAGGATATAATAGGCTTGAATCAACTGATTATCCGAAAAAATTAAATGATTCGTTGCTTGGCACGTTGAGCAGTTGATCTCGCCTATTAGAATACCTCCACCAACCCACAGTGGAGCATCGTGGTGGAGTATTCTCTATACCCCCTCCGGTTGATAGAGGAGACCTGTGCTACCCAGTGGGAGGTATACAGCCTGTTTATGTTGTTGTTGCTAGGCGTTAATCTTTTATCCAAACACTGCTTTATACTTACTTACATCCTTATAGGTAAAGCAATTTAGCTTAGGAGAGGCATAGGCATCTCCATACATACATATATACCTACCTACCTATAATGCAGCAAGCAGCTAGCACTATGTAGCAATAGGCGAATAACTACATAAAATATTATTACAGAAAAAATACGGATTTAGGTATTGCTATAACAAAATAATGTCGATGTAAAAGAGCTTAATTTAAATACCGGCCGGTTGTAAAACGGTAGGTTAGTTACCTACCTACATAGAATACTGTGAATAGCTTAAGGCTTAGGTACAGTTATGTAGTGACTAAGTAGTGGTTAGTATTTTTATATTTATAGTAGGTATTGACGACGTATCCGGCAACAAGTGAGCCTGGATCAGGTCCGGCGGCTCGCGCGGTGTAAAATATTCCACATTGTTTAGCGTCCGGCTGATTCCATAACTACGTACATCGCCTTCTTCTAGTACTACCTTCCGTCGTCTCACCGCACTCTTACAAACTAATTTTATTAATTTTCATAGCTCACTCTTGTAGTCTATGTAAAATCGCCAGCTGTTAAAACCATCGTAAAATCATACCTCTAAAAAGGTCGCGACCCATTATAAATTTTATCTCTATTTTACATTTTCACATGCCCATGCTATCTATGTAAAGCTAGTTTATAGGAAATTATTTCCTTACGAGTAGAGAGCGCCGAAGACATATTTATAGGCCTGCTTACTTAAGACACTTACTATATGTATTATATTGAATATGTGATTATTACAATTACAAAAAAATACCTTGAAAATTGACACGATTTGCGTAAGATACAGTTGCGTTACATACATAAAAGTATGTGATACGCAATAAGCGGCGGGTCACGCCGCGGTGATGGCGGCGGCGGCGGCGGCGAGCTCGCGGCGACCACGGACCGCAACCGGATGCCCCGCGCCAAATGCACAATCATACTAACTCAAACTCTCACGAATTTTTCTCCCAACGCTTTCACGTCTTCCACTAATTATTATCCACTTTATCGGGCATCTTCAATTTGATTTACGTCTAGCTCTTACACAGAGCTCAATTGGTACACTTTTTCTTTTCGGCGAGGTAATTTAGGTGTCGGCGAGTTGAGTGGTGGCAGGCAATACGCGGCGCCGCGACCTCCTTCTGCCGCGCTACCTCGCCACCCGCTCCGCGACCTATAACTATTGCCCAAATGCCAGTTATTAATTAGACACCGGCCGGCGTACGCTGACATTAGCTAATTCATACACAAACTAATGAGGAACACGGATTTAATTACAGATGACTTCAACTTTGCAATATTATACGTCGTTAACGCGTACGAATAATGTAAAGTTTTCCTGAGAAATTTACGTTAGGGATATAGGACGAGTAATAAACTGACAGTGAAGGATTACAAAATTTTATCTATTTTATGCAGATTATCTTTTATCCGGACATACTCGTATGAAATAGACATAAACTTTACACAAAGCTTCAAAAGCCTTCTATCTGAATATATCGAAGCTATAAAATTATTAACTTCAGTACTTACTTAAATGTTTTTTTAATTAATGACCATATATCAAACCACAATAGGAACCTTCAGCATATAGTAAATAAACTTTTCACAGCTGGGATAGGTTTATAAGTAAGTAAGTAAAAATACTTTTTGTACAGGTCTTTAATTAAGAGTCGTCATGCTCAGTTTGTTGCAAAAATTTTTTGCTGTTCAAGAATTTCGAAATACTAATGATTCTTGTCCGTGTATCGATCCCGAAGCGTTATTATGTAGAATTATTCCAAACAAATATACATTTTTATAACCCGATGCATAAAATACCGCAGGTCAAATTTAATAAAAGACTTTTAAGTAGGTAGATAGGTACTTAAACTCTACAAAAACCGTTTAAGTGGATGACTAGTATCATTTTTACATCTTTATAAAAGTGTATAAGTAACGCTAATTAATTACTAATTGTAAAATGACTTTCTAAATCAAACATGTCTACTATCTATATCTCTTTATTCGGTAATAACTGCGAATTGTTAATAAGTAGTAAGACAAAAGAAGTCAAATAAAATCACGCTTGTAACCCGTAAGGCAACGTTGCCCTGGAAATTATCTACTGCATAGAGGAAGGTTACCAAACCTGCGCCTAATAAGTCCATCGTGTTAAACAGATGTAAGTACCTTTAATGTTCTATGTTAGCTTTTCGACATTGGCTGCGCTGGGAACAGAGAAAATGTCCTTCCTTCAAACATACGAGTACTTACATGCCAAACATTATTCCTTGTATTTAGGTTTTAAGGAGCGCCGATAACGTTATTTTAAAAGTCGTTCGGAATTAGAAAAATCTTGTATTAAAATTATAAAATCACATCACATGAAAGTACCAATGACAGCAAAAAATCATAGTTCATATTTAGTTTATTATAAAGAATTATAATTTGTGGGAAGAAAACCACTTTTGTCTGCCTAGACCGGGGTCAGACGGTCGATAGCTAACGATGATGTATATTGACAGGCAAGTGAAACATCAATTTTATCGAGCGTGATTGACGAAGCGAGGAAAGTGTTTCACGCTTAAATCGCGATATTTGTTCTCGTTTGTGTAAACCGCGTTAAAATTATCAATGTTGCAAGAGTTTTCAGGGGTTAGGTAAAAATGTACACGTTTATGTTTTTCTTTTCAACTTTCAGCCTGAATCTTAATTCACATGTTGTAGCTTATAATCGATACGTACAAAGGAATTTTTATATTTTAGAATTTATATTTTTAGGTGACAAATATATTAAAATGAAATCTGCATCTGTTCGGAATGGAATTTGACGTCATCTGTGAAAGTTGTGCATCCGTAATTAACATTCCGACCATCCGATCTGTCTCCTCCGGAATACATAGTTGTGTAGATTATTATTTTTATGTAAGTATATACTACATCGTCACATTATCACCTGCTTTACCAAAATTTATTTTCTGACGTAAAGCAAAGGTTACGTACATACACCGTTATCTTCATTTTTCACGGCATTCCGACCACCTTCTTCATTTCACAAAGTTTAATTAGTAATTATTTTAATCGATTTTTTGCTAATTATCATTCTTGGATTCTTGGGGTTTATAACATACTTACTTATACCAAAAATAATCGCCGTATTATTAAATTCGTTACTTAAATGACGTTGCCTCGTAATATAACTGTGACGACGCTTTCATTTTATTAAGTAAGTAAGTACATCTAACTTTGCAAGCGCATCATGATGTAGCTTCAAAGTTATGTCATATTAAATGACGGGAAGTAATACAGATAGAATAATATGTCATTGGTAATCTCAGAGTATTATAATTGTTTAATTGTAAATTGTCTTTAAAACCAAGATATTTTATTAACTTAAGAGCCTCCATATTATAAAGTGGCAGCATAGAACTCAGTTTTAATTCTGCTGCTGAAAGTGTTCGAATTTATGTTACTACTTTTCTATTTCATTACTAACAGGTGAATCCGCGATGCGGGCTAGCGGAAATACACTGGCGTCGTGAGTCTGCGCCTGCGCAGCGCAACCGGCAACCGAGCGAGTTCTACGAGGCTCCACCGGACGTCTGCGGCGCGGCGGCGCCTCTCGTCGTGCGACTCCTAAGCGGCGACTATTCTTAGTAGAATGAAAACAATAAAAACATCTCGCTTTCCTTTTCTATGAAAATAAAATGTCTTTTAATAGTGCGGCGTGGAACAAAGGCGAACGAATAATTGTACAGTGTGTAGAGCGATCGTTTTGGTGCGATAATAGAGCAAAATAAGGCGTGGGCGCAGCAGCGGCGAGTCTGCGCGAACCGGATCTAGCAGCCCGATAAATCATGCTAGCACGACCGCCGCCCGCGCCCCGCGCCCTGTGCCCGCGATGCCTTCTGTGGTTACTCCAACTTAAAAGCCTGCTACTACGCCTGCCTCACCGATTCTCGCTTAATGAACTAATTAATAACAATATAAACGGAACCTGCTGTCTCGGTCCTTAGTCTGTCAAGAATTTGTTACTTATTTAGTACAGACAGAACTGTAATATCTTAGTTCTAAGAAGAGAGGATGACCCCGACCTTATAGCGGACACTTCACAATATAGGTAGGTACTTTGATAGTTTTGCTCCACAGCGATGACCTTACAATTAAGACATAAAGAAGTTGCTCCTTCTCAAACGTTTTGCAAATCTTGTTTAGTTTATCGTCGTATTTTACTATATAACCCATATTATGTTGTGGTTACTTCAAATCCTGTTACGCCTGTCTATAATATTATGTCAATTAGAAACAATAATAGTGATATATTTACGGAAACATTGCGGTCACGAAAAGTCTATCAGGATCTAATGAAATAATCCTTGCGGTTATGACATTTCATTTTATTATAGTACTTACCTACCACTTATTAGATTAGAAAAATTCTAAGAAAAATCATGTTATAGGTATGTACTTATGTGTGTTTTTTCTTTAATTAACGATTAATCATAATATGTTTCAAACCATTTATTTAAGGTTCATAGTTTCTAACTGTATCTCTGTATGAATATGTAATCCTTATATTTAATTCATATCTCTATTTATTAAATTACCTATTAAACATAACAGAAATCATCACTAATATTTAAAAACCACTGCGAGATATCTTATATATAAGATAAGATAAATATATATATTTATAGCATGAGTAAGTAACGTTGTAACTGGAAAATATTATGCTATTGCAATATACAACACAACTGGGTATAAACTGTTAGAGGATGATTTTATAGCATGACACTACTAAAATGATTTTGTGCATGAATTTGTAATTAATTAGTACCTACAGGTAGGTTGGTTTTTTTTTCAGTTTGAATGGTTTGATGGCCTGTGCCCAGCAGTGGGACATATGTAGGCTGTTTATGTATATTATGTATGTATGAATGGTAGAGTCTGGATGCTAGAGTACATTCAATAATGCATGTGTGCGTGGCTAATAGTGGTCGCAAACGCGCGTCGCGTCGTCGCCGCGGTGGCTGCGCCGCGCCGCCGCGCCGCAAGCGCGCGCGCCTCACGCCGGCCACTGCACTCACTTCGATTTCACTTTTATTAGCAATCCACTTAATTGGATACCTCTGTTGCGGTTTTATTCATTCTACAGATTCATCTCACAAGCGCGTGTACTACGAATGACAAAGCCTCATTGAAGTATCTTAATTAAGTAATATATAAATTCGTGCAGCTACTTCATTGGAGCTAACCGAATCGAGACAGAGAAACTGAAATGAGACTTCCTTTCTCGCTAAGTGCATCACGCGTAAAGTAATTAATTGATGTAATATAACATACCTACGTGAGAATAAATTTACCCTCGGCCGCCAGCCTATTAGCAAATAAGTAAATGTTTCAATATCTGAATAGGAAACTGGATTAAGTAGTGTTATTTGTGTTGTGTTTCAAGACAAAGTGGTTGAATTGATAAAAGCCGAAGGTCACTCCAACTGGAAAAGTACACGACAAATTAAAGTTTAATTTGTTGTTGATCTAAAATTGCGCCCGTAATCCCACGCTCGAAAGCCCGTCTAAATGACAATAATGGTGTTTTTGTGGTGCCTGTAATGCCGATACTAGTATCAGGGACACCTTTACATTCAGGACGACGGACGGAGTAGGTAGGTATGCCACCTAACTGATGTTTTTGCTTTCTTTGTTCATCTATTTAGGTACTTGAATTCTCCTTGAGACGTTTCAATCACAACGATATTTTTATAACTTTCTTATAAGTAATAACAATTTCGGTTTCTATAAAAACTCTTTATTGAATACCTCAAATATAAACAGCTAAATACGAAGTTTGTTACATAGAGGCTCGTTGATTGCACACGGAGCGTGCAGTATCGCAAGTAGGTAGTAATTTGTGTTTTAATTTCCGGGTCGTAGTGTCACTGAAGGACGTTTGAAATGTCATTATCTGGCTTAGTAAACACTAGCCGCATTGTTAAAATATATTAATTACGTGTTTCATTTTATAAATATAATTTTCCTAACTATAACATTTGCGAGACACTATATAGGTACCTTTACACGTTCAGCTGCTTGTCTTCCCGGGCATGTCATAAAAACCGACATAGGAATTATGTCCTCTAACATGATGGACTAATGTTATGGGCGATAGGCTGATCCCTTATCACCATAAGGTTCATCATATCCAGCTTACGACATTATATCAACAGTGGCTGCAAGTTGTTTTTGATTACTTGTGGCTCTGCTCACCCCATTAGGGATTACGGGCGTGAGTTTATGTACGTATGTACCTATAGGTATTACGTATAAGCAATAGATATATACGTCCTAAGTGGTACCCTCATGTGCGGGGTCGGGGTTTTCCTTATAGCAAGTCTTACACTTAGACACTTTTACCTCCTAAAGTTTGAACAAGCATTTATCACACTTCAGATAGGTACTTGCCTAAATTATGTAGACGTAAAAATAGATTTTTTGTGTGTTTGCCATCAAACAGAGCTGCGGTGGACCTAGAAGTTGTTTATGCATCCAGCAGAAAGAAAGACCTGCTAATTAATGATAAAAACAGAGATAAACCGGAACTGTTTATGTGTACGTCGATCATGACTTTCACTTGCACTCTATCATCGAATATTCCAACAACAAACCAGTTCTTGAATTTAAGACTAGTTAGGATTTTACCGGAGATCTGTTCAGTATTCGTCGGCTTCACCCGTATCGCGTCATAGTTGCATATTAATTTGATTATCGCTAAATTATATGCAAATACTTAGCACTGAATACTTTTTACCTAACCAAAATACTGGACAGATTAATAAAATTAATTACAAAATAAAACGCTACTTAACTGGTTTGCATATTGATGAATTGCCTAAACTCTTGTTTGTTAGTTAATAACTTTCAAGATAAATGTTGATAAAAAAGACTAAAATATATGTTACCAGTTGTAATATAATATATGCAATATTATAAGATTGCAAACTTTTTAGTATACGTGTTTCAATCCCCAAAATGCTGTCAGTGAAAGAACAGGGTTAAAAGGTTGGGTATGACTATTGTTATAATCACTTTGCGTCCATTTACGGGCTGACATGATTTTAGCTTTCAATTTCGAGCATTATAATAATATATAACAGTAGGTACCTTCTACCTATAGAATGAGTATTCATTGAATATATTATTTTGTTAATGGCGAGGAAAAAACAAGTAGGTGTGTAGCAAATGCAAAACGGGTCAACATCTTTTGTCGTGACTCACTGTCTGGTAGAGCCTTAGAGACGATGGACAAAACGAACGCACACACGGAAATAAAATATGCACATAAAAATCACATGATGCTTGCACAAATTTTGTTTCAATTTCGCATATAGTTTATCGTAAGGAAACGCATCGGTTAAAATTACTAACTATAAAATGTAGTCGTACCGAATACATGTTAATTTGTTGCGGAATCCGAGAGCAATAACCGCTGTATGCTAGCGGTATTCGGCGGTTTCTTCGTCTCTAATATTCGACAAAAACATGCTGTTTGTATGTGTGTGTAGCGGCGGCGGCGGCGGGACCAGCGGCGGCGGTAGGACCGAAACTGTGTTCGCATGTTTACTTGCTTTGACTGTATTTCGACATATTAAGCTTAATGTGCAGATTAGTCACGCCTCGGCCTTTAGAAGAAACGAGTCCGCATTTCTCAAATATTAATATTAATTCATTTTATAAGTTCTTTATTTTTAACTTCATACATATTTACTGACCATTTAGTAAATACTTAGCTTAGTGATGCTTTTCTAGCATCTAACTGCATTCCGTAGTTATTGTAGTATTTACTATTACTTATTATTACTATTCCCTACTTATTTTATGCCTACTTCATACAATGTACCACAATGTTCAATATTAATAATAATTGTTATCTTTCAACGTTAATAAGAACTCTACATCGATGACCAGTTTAATGTTTACTTATACTGCATTAGATATTTTTATAAAACCATCATCGACCTTCAATGGTGGTTTAATCGATAGATACGAGTAAGTATTCGCTATAACTTGTCGATCAGGAAATAAATGCAACATCATAAAACTTTATAGCGATTTGATACTTTATTGGTATTTTATACGGGAAAAGAAACAAAACAAACTTTCCCCTAGTTTTAGATTTCAACTAAGATTACTTTTCTATTAGATGACGGAGTTGGAATTTGAATACTTTGAATAATTTCATTTTGTAAATCACGCAACCTGGTATAAACCAGCAAAGATCAGGGTTGAGCGTTTAAATTGAACATCGTAGTATTTTGTAGTAAGTACACGCTATTCGACATTTTGTATACTTATGTTTGTTTTTTTTTTTCATTTCGTGTACCAGTCAGTATTATAATTACGATGCACCATGAAGGGTACAGTTTTGCTAGTGATTTTTCAATTTACTAAGTACATTAGTATTTTTATCAATTCCAACTGATTTCCAGAGTTATGAAGGAAATCCTAAACGCATCAATATAAAGTTAAACAAGTACGTACTCGTACATTTCAAACAACTTTCTAATAAAATTCTTAATACAAAAATTAAGAAATCCTCAATGTGTATTTCCGAACTTCCTACAAATAAACCTAGACAGGTGAACTCATTTTTATTTAATTTTAGTTTATAAATTACAATATACAACGCTGATCATTTCGTAGTTTCACCTGTAGCATTAAGTCCGACTTACCCGAGCGATATTGTTTTATTATTGTTTTGTTAAACAATAATAAAACAATATCGTCGGCTTCTTCGCTCGAATCACTTGGCATTATGGACGTGTTTACCTTTGCCGCGACAGAACAAAAATGACTGTAAACCTTGCAACTTGAGTATCGTCGTAGTATCATCGTTTGTGAAGTAAATTCTTCAAAGTTTGCCGTGAACGACCGGCGTCAACTTCGCACTTTATTTCAAAATCGGTTAAATATATAAAATATTGTCTAGACCTTTAAGACCAAATTAGTAGAAAATATTGTCCTCTACAACATTTATATTATTTCCAAAGCGAGATAGATAAAACAAAATGAGATAAGTACCAATTGTTAAAAAAAAAATCAATTTGGGCGCCATATTATCCAAGAAGCGAAAGTGGTGTATCAGGATCGTAATAAGTGAAATTGCGTGGTCTCTGCCTACCCTAATGGGAAATAGGCGTGATCTTATGTATGTATTTTCCAATATGGCGGCGCTAGCGGTAAAGATGGTGGCAAAGTTGAAATTCGTAAAGAGCGGATAAAAATCTTCATAATCACCAATTTTCCAAATTCCCATAAAAATTTGCAGCTAGCCAGCGAAATGACAACCAAACGACTCGACTACCGCAAGAAGAACTTAAATTATTCACTATTACGTATTCCATTTTCCACACCCAGCTTACATATTAGTAATTATTTATTTATGTATTTCAAAAATTAAGTACAAACTGTGATTATGCTAACTAGCATCGTTAAACCATGGTTTATGTCGATGCAAAAAAATCTTTATCACTGGGTATTTAACTTATTTCATTAATAAAGTAGATAAGTAGTGATAAATATAACAATAGCGCATCGGTTGAATGGGTGGTCAAAGTGGAACACCTTTCCATAACAGTCAAACATCATAATGATATAAGTACTTGTACAATGTCCATATTCATACATACACATCCCAGTCCAGACTTTCAATTTATTATATACTAATCTACTGATTAGTCTCTAATAAATTGATAAATGAAAATGAATGAATGAAATGATTGCTTCTACGAAGCAATTCATCCAAAAATCAATATTACTATTTGACATTTGTTGACATTGCGCACTTACTTTTATATGCGCAAATGTCAAATTCCATTATTGCTTTTTAGATCAATTGTTTCAGTGTTGTCTTTTTAACTAACCCTCTAAATGCAAGCCTAAACTAGTAAACTACAACTAGTGTACTTGAAAATGAAATTATTCATCTGCGGTTCAGTGTAGCTATTTTATTTTCAGGGGTAAAGGTCACGTGCGGTCACAAGGACAGGCACTTTCTGCGCAGGAGTGCGTCGCGGCTGGGCGCGCGCTAGCCTTCCGCGTGGCACCTGGGGTCAAGGCGGCCCGCACTGCTCTATTTTACTTATTCGGATAAAGTAAATCGAAGCGGTCAAATACAGATCTTTATCGTGTTGATTTTAGTCCTTCAACTCTTGATAAGGATTGGAAGACGATTAGGCGGTCTTGTCTTCACCGTAAATAACATCACCTCTGACCTACAGTTTCGTACTGAACTCCTTTATCAAAGCCTTCATGAGACACCAAAAATATCTTTATATAACAAGTTTTACAATTCGACACTTTTAAATACATTAATAGGTTACATAAAAATACTTATAGCGGGCGTTTGGAATCAAATGTTAGTAAGATTTTAAGATGGACAAGATAAACCTGTTGACCTTACTATATACGCGTATCGCAAGTGACAGACAGACAGACGGTTAGATAAGATTTTGATCTGTTTTTCGTTTTAAATCGCGGAACCCCAGCCGCCATTGTTTCTCAGCTTCTGTTCTTGGTTCTTGTAATCTCGTTACAGTCTATTTTCCATACGAATCTATTACTGCGTACATATTGGAAGAATGATGAGAATATTTCATGCCAATTAATCGTGGCATGCATGTATCGCGACAATTATGTTCGTCTATAAGCAAATTACAATGAGGAGGAACAAAAAGTTCCGTGTATGTGCGACTAATGTGTTGGTTGGTTATTTGAATAATAGTGAAACTTGTCTTTATCGAACATCTAAACTTGCCATTGAACTTTAATAACCTGCGATAAGGTAACAAGTAAACGTATATGTTTAATAAAGGATTATCTGTTGGAGTTGGTTTTGATTCCTTTGACTTCGGTTATCCTCAATTACTATATTAAATAAGATCGAAAAAAATACTTACATTTTCGTCAAAATTCTTACTTTTGTTTTACGTCGCAAGACGCATAAACGAGTAATAAGATCTTTATGAACAAGTCAATAATTCGTTTGTTTCACAGTCAATAACGACGACAATTGTGATGATTGTATTGTTCTATGTTAAGACCGTGATTGTCGCGAGTTGCTGGTTTTGCAGAGCGTGATGCGTGGTTGTCGTGTTGCGCAACCCGCGGCAAAACACTTCGTGGCATAGCCTCGGTACTTCCAGTTAACACTTCTAATACCAGTTCAATCATATTACATTTACATACATAAAGTAATGCCTGTATTCCTAATGGGGTGGACAGAGTCACAAATAACCAGCCAACTTGTAACCTTGGTAATTAGCTGTGTGACTTTTGTGAAAAAATAACAAATCACAATCTCGTGACTGTTTTTTTTTCATGCGTATTCTACTAATTTGTTTCACTTTTTGTTAAAAGCTAAGCATTCCTTAATAATTGATTTAAGTGCATTTTAAAGGGTTAACCGCAATATACCAGAAAACAATTTTCTTTTTGTCTGGTAGGTCCTGGGCCCTCCTATACAATGTATGTGTCGTTTAATTCACTACTTACGGGACACCCTGTTTGTACTATAAGTAAGTATATTCAACTATTTTCTGGAAAGGTCTCGATATTAATATGATCTTGAGTAAGTCGACAAAATATACTATTTTGAAATCGTAACTGTTAGTACTTTTGGTGATAATCAGTGACTTTTTCTTTTGACGTGACTTTTTGTAGATTTGCCGCAAATGGCATTATCTATTTGGCCGGACAAGTGGAGAAAGGGCTCTACAACATTTTGGGGGTACAACATTTAAGACAGCAGGCCTGAGGATGACCAGTTGGGCGTGAACCTTGCTCAGGACTGTCTGAGAGGATAATATTTGAAAGATTTAATGGACCCTAGTGGGTCGATAGCGGTAGGCGCTGAATGAGGGAAATCGACACGCCGCGCTGGCGGGGTCGGTATCGGCGTTCTGAAGTGTTTGTTATCGCGATCCGATGGGCCGCCTCTATGGCTAGAGTTATCGGGTCGCCGGGATCGTAAATTACGTCCTTCGGGCGCAGCTAATCAGCGCAAGGTACTTTAACTATAAGGAAAATACGTTAGGTAGATACCTAAATAAATATATAACTACTGTATACATTATATCGTTTGGTTTGAAAAGCGAAACATTGTTATTAGTACAAACTATATAGTAAGTCATTCAAAATAATGTCTCATCAAGCATATATCTTTCTCCATATTTTTTAATATCTGCGTAATATATCTCTACATTTTGAAGTTCGTTCATTTTATTACAGGGCGTGTGAATTATAGTGGATGTAATAATTTGGTCACAAATTAGTTTTTATTGTACCTTTGATGGGTTTGCTCTTGGTCCCAGATCATATTATATGCATTCGGAAATACCGCAAAGAATTCCTCTCCCTAGCGGTGCGCATAATGAAGGACGATGCGAAGCGCTTTGTGCGAATAGTTGGGATATCCACCAAAAAATACGAGTATTAACATAACGCCGCTCAATATAAATGAAATTAATATAGTTACTTGTTCACTCTCTGATTTTCGACTTAATATATGTAATACTCGTAGTTCGTCGTCCGATAATTTTATTTTTATATTATCACAACCGTTAAGTCTGAAGTTTCCAGTCCGAAATTTGATCCGTTCAAGGTGGATCAGTGAGCGAATCTACAAAGATTGGCTCAATAAGGAATACGGAAAAGCAATTTGACTTAAACAACAGTGTTCGGGTCATGTCTTTCATGTACCTATATTATTTTCAGACAACATTATTATAATATTGAACGAAAATATAGGAATTAAAATATCCAATTGAACGGTACCAATTAGAGCAGTTTTTCTTTAAACTGATGCCTTATATATTTATATATGTTTTTATTTTTCAATCCATCGCGTATCTCTGCAATACCTACGTCAAAATAAAAACATTGTCAGCAACTAACAAAAATACTTTTTTCCGAAATGATTGTTTAGTGGAGTCCAACATGAATTAAACAAGATTATTACAGTAACTTCTAAAAAGTGGATTAAAAGCATATTTAAAGCAAGTTTCAATTTAAACAAATTTGTGGGTACACCTACTCTAATGAATTCACACTAAGCGTAGTGGGACTTTGCGCAACAATTCAAATTTTTAAGTATATTCTTCTTTCTCTACGTCTCATCACAGTCAGTGTAGTCACCTTTAAGGTATAAAGCTCTATAGTTGCGGAGCATCCAAGCAGGGTTATTGCTGATACGAACAATGCCTGCGCCGCCCCTAGCGGCTACTTGGGGCCGTCGGTTATATTGTAAGTATAGGTAAATCTGACAGAGTAGCGTGTTCGATTCGTATTGGATTCCAATAAGTACACTAACTATATCACACACATTTACATTAACTACAACACAACTACATTAACTACATTTCATCGTATTTTTTAAGAAGTTAAAAATTCTAAGGTTGTTTTAACAGACATAATTATATTTAGTGTACATGACGTATATCATAAAATTTACAGTCTTACGTGGAGTCCATAGGGCAGCCACTGTCAGACCATAATATTGGATTTACGAAGTGCTTTTATTGATGTGCCATGCCATCTCACTAACTCTACGAAACACGCACTATGATATAGGAAACAAAAAGCTTCTTCTACATAATAATAAAACTTTCACTTTTTCAGGTTAAAGAAATCGTCTGAAATAAATACGATGATATAGATTTTTTTGACGTGTCTTGTGATACCTACAGCGGTTGTATCTGGTGTATAGTGCTTATCTAAAGGTAGGCATTGCATGTTTTCTGTTCAGTCTATGGTGATACATACAGGGGGGTTAAAATGGCCACATCGAGCAATTCATTTATAGCAATATTGCTATTTGACATTTGTTTAATGCCCACTTACTTTTATATGCGCAAATGTCAAATTGCAATATTGTTTTTTTAGATGAATTGCTTCGATGCGGCCTTTTTAGGTCATTCATAAACTCATTAAAATAATAATTGCATGGCCCGAACCACAAGCGATCAGAATACAGCCATTTTTGCTGTAAATTCTCAATTAATATCAGTTAGATAAACATGTTGTTATGCTGGGTCCGCACGGCAACCACATCGCGCGCTGTGCGACTTATATCCTTGACTAGTAGGTGCACGCGGCGCGGTTGACATGTTGATTCTATGGTAACAAGTGACTAGCGTATTGCCCCACAAATAGTTTATCATGCTGGGAGTGCTGAAACAGTCAAATTGATGCCCCTAGCATGCCCGTGAGGGCAAGCAACTGAACGCGTTCTAAGTATTTTATTCATTGCCAGTTCAGCATGGAAGTTGCTGATAGTACAGCGTAGAAGTAAATGAACAGGATGATGGTGTTCAATATAGGGGTGGAAGTGTACGTAGATACATAAGTGTAGATAATATACACGTATAGTTACGAATTTCGCCACATATTACTTTATATATGACTTTGGTACTATTTCGTGTTTCATTAACTATGATACATTTTCTTGCATGGGTGTGTTGATGATGACAAAAGTATATGTCCATTAGAGGTATTAAAATATGATATGATGGTCTAACAGAAAGCTCGGTGACGCGTGGATACTTAGTTCATCTCGCCATGGATGTACCTCTGACTACCCCAATTGTTTTCTTTTCTGTAAAATGTGATAATCATAATGTCATTACCTAGTATCGAGCTTTAGAATAATAACGTTAATTAAATACACTTCTCATCAAAAAAATCGAAACACTTCCGTTTTCATTGTTTCTGTCCGAATTTAACACAAAAAAGAATTCATACGATGAAAAAAAATACATAAATGTATAGCTGGCAGTTTGGCCGTTACAGTAATAAGCGAAAATTCTAAATTCAAAATTAGAATTTCATTTGTTTATCTTATAAACGAAATGAATCACTGTTTTGAGACAAATGTGTGTTTAGGGTTGGAGTACATTTAGCGTTTAAAAACTAAAAATTGGCGCCTATCCTTAAACTTTTTGTTTTTTATTTCAATACTGTGACTTTGGGACGTCTGAAAAAAGGTTTTTTTTCTAAAACGTATGGATACTTCGCCCACAGAAGCCGCCCAAGTTGTGGCATTGCTTGATTCTGGCCTTAGTCAGCGTGTTGTGGCTGCAAGACTGCATCTAAGCCTGTCATCTGTTCATAGAGTCTATAAACGTTATCGGGAGACTGGTTTGTTCACGCGCCGTTCAGGATCTGGCAGGAATTGGGTCACTTCTGAGCGAGATGATCGATTTATTGTAACAACTTCTTTAAGAAATCGACGCCTTAACGCTTTTCAACTGCAGCAGCGGCTTCGTGTTGTACGAAGGGTGGCTGTAAGTGACTCTACAATTAGAAGAAGGTTGAAGGATCGTGGACTGGTACCGCATAAGCCAGCAAATGGGCCGAAATTAATTGCAGACCATCGAAGAGCGCGCCTTAACTTTGCACGTGAGCACCTAAATTGGTCATACCTACAGTGGAGCAAAGTTCTCTTTTCTGATGAGTGTAAAATTATGCTGTATGGTAACGACGGAAGGAACAAGGTCTACAGAAGAGACGGAGAACGCTATGCACAATGCTGCATTGAAGAAAAGGTCAGCTATGGTGGCGGTTCGTGGACGGTTTGGGGAGGAATCAGCGCCGACGGTAAGACAGAGCTTCGATATCTCTATTATGGAATGGCCAGCAAGAAGCCCGGACATGAATCCCATTGAACATCTGTGGGATGAATTAAAGAGACGAATTCGAGCAAGAGATCCTGCCCCAGAAACACTTAGCCAGCTGCAAGATGCAATCCAAGAGGAATGGGACAATATACCACAGCATGTGATCGTGACTCTCATCCGATCGATGAAGAACCGTATGGAAGCAGTAATTAGAGCTCGGGGAGGGAATACAAGTTATTAAATAAACGTTTTTTAGCTTTTTTTTTTCATTTACGTGTGTTGTTTTATCCATTTCCTTTATACTCCATACGGAATAAAAATGACTCATTTAACAAAATACGAAACCTATGAAAAATTCATTTAAATTTAGAACATTAACATTAAGATTTGATAAGCTCATATTACTCACTATTAAACGACATTTAACATTTATTCCTAAATGTACACATTTTTCTGATAATCCTGACAAAACGTAAACTTGCAAGGTGTTTCGATTTTTTTGATGAGAAGTGTATTATAGGTAGTTATTTTCAAAGCTTTCAAGATACACTGCTTTTAGTTGACGCATGATATATTCTTGAGCAGCGTGGTGGAGCATGCTCCATACCCGGTTGATTGAGGGGAGGCCTGTGCTCAGCAGTGGGACGTATATAGGCTGTTTATGTGTGTGTTTGTGTGTGTTAATTAGGGACGATACAACCTTAACTCAACAGAAGACAACTTGCAGCCACTCTTAGTCTTTAAGAGTGACCGATAATTTATTCCGCTAAAGTAGAGGATACTAGTTACCAATATACCCTAAGAACAAATGAACAACCAAATACACTTCTCATCAAAAAAATCGAAACACTTCCGTTTTCATTGTTTCTGTCCGAATTTAACACAAAAAAGAATTCATACGATGAAAAAAAATACATAAATGTATAGCTGGCAGTTTGGCCATTACAGTAATAAGCGAAAATTCTAAATTCAAAATTAGAATTTCATTTGTTTATCTTATAAACGAAATGAATCACTGTTTTGAGACAAATGTGTGTTTAGGGTTGGAGTACATTTAGCGTTTAAAAACTAAAAATTGGCGCCTATCCTTAAACTTTTTGTTTTTTATTTCAATACTGTGACTTTGGGACGTCTGAAAAAAGGTTTTTTTTCTAAAACGTATGGATACTTCGCCCACAGAAGCCGCCCAAGTTGTGGCATTGCTGGATTCTGGCCTTAGTCAGCGTGTTGTGGCTGCAAGACTGCATCTAAGCCTGTCATCTGTTCATAGAGTCTATAAACGTTATCGGGAGACTGGTTT
Source organism: Pectinophora gossypiella (assembly GCF_024362695.1). Lineage (NCBI taxonomy): Eukaryota > Metazoa > Arthropoda > Insecta > Lepidoptera > Gelechiidae > Pectinophora > Pectinophora gossypiella. Next base: position 8,354,124 of record NC_065406.1, read on the forward strand.
GTTCACGCGCCGTTCAGGATCTGGCAGGAATCGGGTCACTTCTGAGCGAGATGATCGATTTATTGTAACAACTTCTTTAAGAAATCGACGCCTTAACGCTTTTCAACTGCAGCAGCGGCTTCGTGTTGTACGAAGGGTGGCTGTAAGTGACTCTACAATTAGAAGAAGGTTGAAGGATCGTGGACTGGTACCGCATAAGCCAGCAAATGGGCCGAAATTAACTGCAGACCATCGAAGAGCGCGCCTTAACTTTGCACGTGAGCACCTAAATTGGTCATACCTACAGTGGAGCAAAGTTCTCTTTTCTGATGAGTGTAAAATTATGCTGTATGGTAACGACGGAAGGAACAAGGTCTACAGAAGAGACGGAGAACGCTATGCACAATGCTGCATTGAAGAAAAGGTCAGCTATGGTGGCGGTTCGTGGACGGTTTGGGGAGGAATCAGCGCCGACGGTAAGACAGAGCTTGCTTTCGTGTCTGGGCCACGTCTGCCTGCACTAAACTGTCATCGGTACGTCGAAGAGTGTCTCGAGCCTCATGTGATGCCCTATGCACATTTTATTGGCAACGGCTTCATATTCATGCACGACAATGCTAGGGCTCACACCGCGGGCGTCGTACGAGATTATCTTAACGAAGTCGATATCTCTATTATGGAATGGCCAGCAAGAAGCCCGGACATGAATCCCATTGAACATCTGTGGGATGAATTAAAGAGACGAATTCGAGCAAGAGATCCTGCCCCAGAAACACTTAGCCAGCTGCAAGATGCAATCCAAGAGGAATGGGACAATATACCACAGCATGTGATCGTGACTCTCATCCGATCGATGAAGAACCGTATGGAAGCAGTAATTAGAGCTCGGGGAGGGAATACAAGTTATTAAATAAACGTTTTTTAGGTTTTTTTTTTCATTTACGTGTGTTGTTTTATCCATTTCCTTTATATTCCATACGGAATAAAAATGACTCATTTAACAAAATACGAAACTTATGAAAAATTCATTTAAATTTAGAACATTAACATTAAGATTTGATAAGCTCATATTACTCACTATTAAACGACATTTAACATTTATTCCTAAATGTACACATTTTTCTGATAATCCTGACAAAACGTAAACTTGCAAGGTGTTTCGATTTTTTTGATGAGAAGTGTATTTACAAATTATATACTCATTGCATAAATGTTAAAAGATACTTCTCAGCTGATATGTCTGTAAATACATTTATAGATATCTTTTTTTTTACTTAAAGTAGATTTGCCGCAGATGGCATTAACTACTTGGCCGGACAAATGGGGAGCGCTGAAGGCTCTCACCCGGTACAACGTTTAAGACAACAGGCCTGAGGGTGCCCAGTTGGGCGCGAACCTCGGCTCAGGGCGTCGTCTGAGAGGAAAATATTTGAAAGAATTAATCGACCCTAGTGGGTCGATAGCGATAAGCGCTGAATGAGGGAAATCGTCGACCACGCCGGCGGGGTCGGTATCGGGGTCCTGAAGATAGATTAGAAGAAAGATAGATTATAGATATCAATAACTATGGAATTTGTTTGAAAAAGCACACTGTGACGTCATAGGAAAACGTGATAAAATATCGGCGAAATAATATTATTTCTTTTTTCTTGATTAAAATTAAATATAGAAAAAAGATAATGTTTTTCATTAGTTTTAGATCTGTTTTTATTTAGTAATAAGAATTTCATAATTTGTCTTGAACCTAGTACACGACCCAATTATCGAATACAAATTAGATACCTAAAATCGTTTTTTTTGTATCATTTATATTCAGAAATACGATGATTGCTGCAGGACATAAGAAACTAGATGCACTGTACATGCGATGAGCCGAGTTACTTTTAATTGTCTGTTTTCACGACTTACAGCTCTATCCAACGCAACGTAACGCGTTGAAATCTTTATACTCGTACTGGAGTCTCTACGTGTCGCCTACAAAAGAGTTCAACGCGCGCTGCGCAGGCGCAACCAATCTTCCTTGTTGCAATATATGACGTTTGATTATTTAAATGAGATAAAAGTGTCTATTTTTAACTCTATTTATGATATGTACGTACGTACTCGTAACTTACAATTATTAACCACTCTACGTAAATGTCCCTGAGACTGTAATACTTATTATTGTTTCTTATAAGATTATTTTCGTAGATAAGTACTACAAATAACTAAGCACTTACACACAGTTACATTTCGTAATCTAGCATAAGAGACAAAAATTATAGTAACTAGTAGAAGAATCTAGTTCTCTAGTAGGCAGAAGCCTAGACTTAAACTTAAAGCCTTAAATTACACTTAAACTATGTTAGTGCATGCAAAATATGCAACTTATAAGGTTATTAATTCCAAAACTAAACTAGAAAGCCAACAAAACAAAGTTTCTATAAAGAAATTCCATGTCATAAAACTTACCGCGTCCGAGGAGGCGATCCAATAAGAACCAAAAATAATGTGTAACACAGTGAATAGCACGAGTAGCACTTGGTCTCTTGAGAACAGATAGTGGTGAGTTCGTGAGCGTAGAGCCGTGGTACAGTGCGACCCTGGGGGTGAGGGTGCCTCGTGGCGGAGTGCGAAGGCCGGCGCGGGAGTCCGGCCGCACTGCGCGCCTCGCAACGGTAAACTGGCGGCGCGCTCACATAGCCTCTCTCTCGCTTGTATGAGTGCCACCTCCCTCCAAACAAATAGTACCGTACGCTGCGCTCGTGTCTTGGTAACTTTTATTATACTTTTATTACGTTGGTGTGCCTCCACGGTCTGCGCGTGTGTGTGGGCGCGAGTGTGCGCGTGAGTGCGCCTGTGTGTGTGGTAGACGTGGCGGCGTGTGGGTGTCTAAAGTACCAGAGTACCAGAACACTGCGTGCTTTGATCTTACGATTCGGTATGCACGGCCGCGCCGCACGTAGCACCGTGGCTATATTTTACTTCTATAATACCTAGTCAATAACTTTAAAGGCTTGTGCAACATACGTCGGAGACTGGACCGGCAACCGGTCGCTCTGACCGAGTATCTTCACTCAGATATTGGTTGTGATTTGACGATAATTTGCAAATGTAGAACAAGCGTTTCTGTGGGAGTGGAAGACAAAGAGCTCAAAAGTACTTATAACATGTTATAACTATCGTTTAATCTGATTACTGCAGTAGACTAATAGCACAAGTTTACTAACATATGTTGATTATAATTTATTTGTATAATATAAATGTCCATACAGCTGTTTTATTATGTTTAATGTCCATTTTTATGTATTAACATGTTGCGTGCAAGCGGCGCGCTGAGCGCGTTGATGTCTATTTTATGGCGGGGCGCGGAACTAGAATAAACGTGCTCTGAACTTCGACAAATCACCATAAGTGGAGCTGAAACACTTTACAAGAAGCCATTCTGACAATACGAATATATGTAATTACCAATATAGAAAAGTATATACATATCACAGTATCTGCAGGTTGCCATGTGCTTGCGGTTCTGCCGGCGCCAATAGGAAACATGGGCGTGAAATTCCAGTCCAGATATCTCTATTATATAATATATATTCACAAACACAAATCACGACTGTATACTTATAGTAGTGACTAGAGCCACAAGTAATCAACCAAACAACTCGCAGACACTCGAACTCCTGGGGCCTCTTTAATAAAACTTACAATTGTAAATTACTACGACAATTTGATGTTCATTACGTAGCTAATATGAAACTGCAAAATATTTGTGATCACAAACTCCGCAATGTACATCAAATTGTCATTGTAATTTACAATTGTAAGTTTTATTAAACAGGCCCCTGGCGGTCTAAAAAGACTACAACGAAGCAAATACATCTAAAAGAACAATATTGCTATTTGACATTTGTTGGGGGTACCTACTTTTGTTTGCGCAAATGTCAATTTGCAGTATTGCTTTTTTTATGAATTGCTACAATGTGGCCTTCTTAGACCCTCTGATGTTATTTTGTCCTAGGATACTAGATGTGATAGACCGGACGGTGCCAAGTGATTCGCCTACAATTTTGGAAAAAAATTGGTACTCTCGGCTTCCGAATACATCCCGCTTAAAGACGGTACTGAAAAGTATCGGCGCCCGAATGACGTAATATACGATCCCGACGGCCCGATTACTCTAGTCATAGAGGCGGCCCATCAGCTCGCGACAACAAACACTTCAAAACCCCGATACCGACCCCGCCGGCGTGGTTGAAGATTTCCCTCATTCAGCGCTTATCGCTGTCGACCCGCTAGGGTCGATTCATTCTTTCAAATATTATTCTCTCAGACGACCGACGCCCTGAGCCGAGGTTCGTGCCCAACAGGGAACCCTCAGGCCAAATAATGAGATTTGCGGCAAATCTACAAGTCACGGCAAAAAAAATGATGGAAAAGACATTTGCCTCAAGTTAGAAAATACTACAACTGGTTACATGTGAGCTTCTCGATTAGTTTCGATGACTTTTTTTTCTGAATACCATAATAAAACTAAATTAAGGCGTTTGTTTCTTCAATACAGACAGTTATATCATCAAACAAAATAATTGAATAATACATTAACACACATCATTCACATCCGTATTCCTATCGGGGTAGGCAGCCACAAATTATTAACAAGAGAACGCGCAGCCCCTCTTATGGTGCAGAAGTATCCAAATCTAAGCGGGATTTTGATGTTTAGGCGTGCATTGAGATTAGGATTATTTTAAAAATAAGTATCTACAGTAAAATAATCACCTAGCTAGGAGCTCCCAACCTTGGGGGCATGGTTAGAACAAAAAAAAATTCGAGACTCCGATTTGGTAAGGACATTGCAGATTGAATTGGTAGAACGCTTGCCTCTCACTTTAAACCAATGATCGTCGAATTTGTTTCGAATTCATGTTTGGATCGTGAGGAAACGCACTTTCCCGAGAAATGCATTTTCGGAGGTATGTGACCTAACTTATATTGGGCTGGTTTCCCTTCGCGGGTTGGAACGTCAGACAGGCAGTCGCTTCTGTAAAAAACCGGGCCTGTCAAATCTTCACGTTAGGTACGCGGACCCTGTGAAAAACGGGATAATGCTAGGGATATGATTGCAGATTGAAATCATTTGATTATCCGATTGTGAGGCTTGATGAGGTCGGTTATCAACCTTACAAACCAAACGAAAGCACAAGATTTCGGGTAATCCGATCACCTTTCGAGCAAGAGGAATACATACACATTAACTCATCCCCGTAATTGCTCATGGGGTAGGCAGATCCACAAGTAACCAGTTGACAAAGAAGTAGAAATTATCTTCCGATAGCTATAGTTAGAAGCTAGCTATCTTTCGAGTGTTCACTGTAATACCGTTATGTAGGTCTTTACCTATAAAATTAATGTTTTCTAATACTGGCTAGCTTAAACTACGATATCATACAATAAATTAATTACATTTATTCATGGAAATTATATTATTAAGTTTAATGTATGTTTTGTCTATTTTATACCTATTGATATGTGTACGTAAGTATATTTATTGATAATCCTTATAATCTTTTATTTCAGAATTTCGTACCTATCCAAATTACATTTTCCATAAAAGTTTCCTAAGTTTTTGCCCTCTACATTTTTGGCAAAGTCGCATGAAGCCGGAGAAAAAAAACAACTAAAATCAGGTGCTCATTTCTCTTTCCGTCTTTTACGTATTTTCTTGCACGTCGCTAAAGTAACCGTGAAAAACTCTTAAATATGCGCTATTTCGAAAATGTGGACCGTTGTTGCAGCAACGCTGCAAAGGAATCACACAATATACTTACGTAGATAACGTGGTTACACCGGATATGGTAAGAGAGCGCATGATATAACTTTGGTGTGATCTCTTCCATTCTTATTTTTTTAGCAGAGACTGACCCGAGACGACAGTCCATAATATTGAAAAGTGAGACAAAAAGTTGTTTGTGACTCTATAGTAGCACTGTGTATTTGTGCTTAGGTGTACTGTCAAGAAATTGAAGAATTTCTAAGGGCTCCCATACATTAACACGATACGACGTCGCGTCGTACAACGACGCGGCATCATGAACTTCCATTAAAACGACAAAAGCACATCAACAATTAGTGGCCAATACCCACACAATACCGCGCCCCGGACAGTAACGCTTCTCGGACATCACGGTAGAAGATATTTTATTCTAGTGAAAGACTTCACAGGAATATTTTTGCTATTGCTCTTTACCAAAACAATGGACGGATTTTTAAATCTTGTCTACGTCTACGGACCAGGTGCTGCCATCTATTACTACTCGTATTGAACTATCATTGTTTAAAGATAAATTTTCGATAGGCTTATCTTATCTTCGTGCAATAAATTAATCTGCTTGTTATTATAAAAATAAAATAAACGTAATAACAAATAAAACTAATTTTATTTTAGATTTTGGAATTAGGTGGACAACGAAAGTATATTAGATATTATTGCCAAAATAACCCTCCATAATTGTTTGGTAGTTTTAAATCGTAGCCAATTTATAATGGAATATAGCTACTTTTGTATAAATAAATATATTCTAGTGACACGCAGTATAAAGCTATATTTCTAATTTTTTTGAGAATAGATGATCATCTAGTAAATTAACTAAATATGCACATAAGTCATTTTTTATTTAAACTTAAATCTACTAAACCATCCATGATTCAGAACATTTAGTAGAATTTAGTTTCATACCCCGGTATCCCTGCCGGGTGTGTGCGACGGCAGAGTTGTGTATTTGTAATTTACTTTATAATAATTGTAAACAATGTTTATTAGAAATTATATAAAAATTTAAAACTAGAAATTGTGTAATCTATCCGCTAATGTCACAAAACAAAGTTTACCTAAGTTTTTCGCTTTGATGTGAGGTTCTCGTGCTTTGTCTTCGTGTGTGACAATATACTCAAAATGGCGCATCAACTGGCCCCGTCTGTGAATTGTTCATTAGACGACATTGACCTCAGTGCACTAAAGGTAAACTTATAATCTTAACTATTTTTAGCAATACGTTGTGGCACGCACTAAAAGTTAGGGAGTTCCCACGTAGGCGAGACGAACGCCCAGTAGATAGGGCAATGATCTGTCCGTCACAGGGCGTGAATCATAGTAAAAGGTCCAAAGCAAGAAGAAATTTATTGGTCTTATCTCTGTTATTGCATTATGCTCTTCATTTCAGGACCCCGCTGGCATATTTGAACTGATAGAGGTAGTGGGAAATGGCACCTATGGCCAAGTATACAAGGTACGATAATAATTACTTACAAATTACTTTACAGCTTCTTTATTTTGTTTATTTCTGAGAACCAGTGACACATAAGGAAGAGTTAAAAGTTGACAATGGCCCCGATTCCTGCAGACACCGCCTAATTTTATTTTAAGTTATATCCGTCATTTTCTTATCCGTCGAAGAGGAAAGGGACAGATGATTCACAGCTCTTAATTTTAGGAAGAATGAGTAAATGAATGAATAACCCGGGCGAATCAAAAGGTATGTCGCTGGTATGCAATCCGTTTGACGTGCTGTCTACTTAACTGTGTCGGGTTATTGACGGATGTTAAATTTTTAGACGGTTGGTTTAGATTTGTGCTTAAAATTGACGTGTGTTCCATAAATTTTATGCTTGTCGATTACCCGTCCCTTTTCTTTTCGACGGATAAGAAAATGACAGATATAACTTAAAATAAAATTATATGGTATTTACAGGAATTAGCACCACTGTCAACTATTTCGAAATTTGAAACTGTCATACATACATAAAAATAATTTTCTTAATTGCTCCCAATTGACACATCAACTTGCTATTTTATTTTATCTTTTTTATTATGTGACATAAAAATATAATATCAGTGTATTATTTCTATATCAATTTCCTTGTCAGTTGAAGTTTACTCTTATTCATTCATAGTGCAGGTCCATTAGGGTCTTTTAATAGTAATCTTGATTGTACCTACATCAGCCTCATTAAGATTACAGCAATTGGAGAGAGCAGGCTAAATGTCAATGAACTTAATTGATATCTGCCTGTGCTACAAAAGAGGACTGACCCACTAATTTGATGGTTTATGTGATATACACCTACAATTTACATGCAATGTTATGAACATTTATGAGCAGTAATTAATCAATATTACACAGATTATAAAAACAACATATTAGGTACTAGTTAATAAAGTCATAGGGATGTTGTATTTATGTAAAATAACATTATTTTATTGCTTTTGTAAACACTTCTATCTATTTTATAGTACTACCTACCTACTTTTATTGTGTTATCTGCAAGTTCCTGTGTATATTTTAGGGTCGGCACACAAAAACTGGGCAACTTGCAGCCATCAAAGTTATGGATGTCACACAGGACGAAGAGGAAGAGATAAAACTTGAAATCAATGTTCTGAAAAAGTACTCCAACCACCGTAACATTGCCACATACTATGGTGCTTTCATAAAAAAGAGTCCTCCAGGCAAAGATGATCAGCTCTGGTTGGTCATGGAGTACTGTGGTGCTGGTATGTGTTTATCTCATTTATTCTATCAATAGTAAACATTGCATTCAAATGACTGATAACTAATGAATTCACCATTGTAATTGCTCGTCTCTGCATACAGTTTAATCATTTATTTTAGCCAAATAGTAATTGATCTTGTGATTTTTAGGTTCTGTAACAGATTTGGTAAAGTCCACCAAAGGCCAGTCTTTAAAGGAAGAGTGGATATCTTACATATGCAGGGAAATCTTGAGAGGTCTCAGCTACTTGCACTCCAACAAAGTTATACACAGAGACATCAAGGGGCAGAATGTGCTGCTCACAGACAATGCTGAAGTTAAATTGGGTATGTTCTAAGTCGAGAAATGTAGTTTACTCCTAGGACCTACCTAATCATTGTGTCTTTTGTCTCCAGTGGATTTTGGCGTATCTGCACAGCTTGACAGAACAATTGGGAGGAGAAATACTTTCATTGGTACCCCATACTGGATGGCGCCAGAAGTTATTGCTTGTGATGAGAACCCTGATGCAACTTACGATAATCGCTCTGATCTTTGGTCCCTTGGTATCACAGCCCTTGAGATGGCTGAGAGTCAACCACCTCTATGTGATCTTCATCCTATGAGAGCTTTGTTTCTGATTCCAAGGTAATTTTCAGACCCATTAAAATACAAACTAAAACTCAATAAAATTCATAAATTGTAATCAAACTCTTAATTGTTGTTTTCAGAAACCCACCACCTCGCTTAAAGTCAAAGAAGTGGGCTAAGAAGTTTCACAGTTTCATTGAGACTGTGCTTGTCAAGGATTACCATCAGCGGCCATACACTGAACAGCTCCTAAAGCACCCCTTCATAAGGTAACCTTGGTCTTGATTTGTATTAGTAATAACAAATGTTACTGTGATTATTACTTTCAATGTTATTTACAGGGACCAACCAACAGAGAGGCAAGTGAGAATACAGTTGAAGGATCACATAGACAGGTGTAAAAAGAGAAAGCAGGACAACTCAGTCCGGGATGATTACAAGTATTCGGGGTCGGAAGGGGAAGAAGAAGAGAACGCCGTGGCGGGTGAGCCGTCGTCAATTGTACACAATGCACCACACCAGGGCGGCGACACGCTGCGCCGCAACTTCCAGCAAATCCAGGAGGGCAGGTGAGGACACTGCTCAATAAATGAGAAGTGTAATGCTAATTAACTGTGGACACTTGACTAATAATGTAACTTTCTGTAATAACTTAGAGCCGCACCCGAAGCGCCTCAGCCGCAGCCGCCGCCAAAGCGCAACAGCAAACGTGAGGAGCGAGAGGAAATCCCAGGTAACATACCCTATCTAACTAGAGAGAAGTGTTGACCTGCCTGCAGTTTGTATTAACCCTTGTGTTGTTGCTACCACAGAACCGGGCCCGCCAGCGAGACCTAACATTCCGCAAAGACTGATTGTTGTGCCGGATCCTCAGGCACAACAGCCTAATAGATATAGGTAAATATATTTTTTTCATACCATTTTATTTTGTGCTAACTATTAATTTCAACTAATATTTCATTTTCAAACACATTCAATAAAATCTTCTTATAGTGTGGGTTGTGAGGTGGAATACCAACTTCATCAACCCTAGTGTCAGGGTTATTACTAAGCCGCCAAATGCCTCTGACACGACTCATGTATCGACTACATACTTACATCAGTAAGTAGTAACCGGGACCAACGGCTTAACGTGCCTTCCGAAGCACGGATCATCTTACTAAAATCAATAAAATAACGAGTTATCGAAAATGTTTATATTTTAACGTAAGATTATCTACTTTATAACATGTGTTCCGTAGGCCTCTGCCCCCGACGCCCAAGTCGTCGGGCTCGTCCAACAGCTCTGGCTCCAACAACGGGACGCCGCCAGCCAGCGGCCCGCAGCCCCCGCAGCGCGGCTCGCACCACATGTTCAAACCTATGGTACTGTCTCACTACTGTCCTCTGTCTTATGTCATTACATCACAGTATTCTAGACTTAACTGACCTGCATAATGGTACTAGTCCAATATAAATACTAGGTATATAAATAATAGAAAAGTAAAACCACAATGGTTCAGTTCATGTGCCAAAGAACAATGCTGTTTGAAAGAATAAGTCGACTTTATAAATATAATCGAGTTTATTATGATATTTATGTTTATTGTGTTTTGAGATTGGCACTCTATCCAGAATACAATTCACAATAAAATTTTGTATAGTTTTATAATGAAAATGGTCATTATCTTTTTGATATGTATACTCATATTAATGTTAGTAATGTTTGAATAGTACTAAGACATTCACTTGGGGTGTGTTCCCAAAAATAATTTATTATTAGATTCGATTTTCCTGTTATTTTATTTGCTTTTTATTTTCATGTCACGCTGTTATCTTTGTTTGCGCACCCGGTATAACCTGCAGCCGCAACTGCCACCGCGAAGGCCAGAGGTTTGTTTTTGCTTGATTATTATATTTTGCACCTAAACATACACGTAGAATAAATTATTATACTACATTTCCTTTTTAGTTTCAAATATAGTGCTCTAATAATTATTTATTATTTAATGGGTTATACCGACAATAGTAATAAATGGGAGTTTTTCGTAGGACTTGGATAAGTTAGCAGCGCAACTGAACGAGCTTGGTGTGGTGTCCGGCAACGAACCACCTAACCGACCACCACGGGCGCCTACTAATGGGCAAGGTAAACTGCAAAATATATAGATAGACATTTATTTATTTAGTTCAATATCGTAGCTTATTGTGAAGTAAAATGTTGGGTCTCTCAAAACTGCAAGAGATTATGCTGATTCATAACAACTGGTATTGTTTCAAAAGTGATTGAATGTATGCACTTTTGTAAAATTATAGATTGTATGTATGAGTGTGTGTGAATGGTTTGGCAGGTCCGCCGGTGGAGCGCAACCCGCCCGAGCCGCCGTTTGACGACTCGGACAGTGACTCCGACGCCGAGGAGAGCGGCGGCCGCGTGCGCAACGACGGCACTCTGCTCGCCTCCGACCCGCCCAAACCACTGTAAGTCATTTCACTTGTAAAGTTTGTAAATTCTTACAAAATAAGTACGTTATTAGCGTCGGAATAAAACAATACACTCCTTTTTCGGCGACGGGAAAGTTTATTTGCCAAGGAAAAGAATAAAGGAAGATCAGAGGTCATTGACCTTTTTTTAATCGTAAATGAAGGTGTGGTCTAAGATGAAGCAAGCTTACGAAATTATACAATATCAGTAGTTTAAAACATCTGCATGAATTATTATACCATGGTCATTAAAATATGTTTCCATCAACCTCGTAATTACTCATCGAAGCCTCTTATACGACATCACACCACTGTCATGTTTCTAAAGAGTTATCAAAAAAGCAATGACGATTTATATTTTATAATTATGGATCTACATATTCCATTGTCCAGTTTGGTTAAATGGAGTATACTAAATACATTATCTTCAAGTAGTCTATCTTAATCGAGAAGTTATCAATTCCCGAGGGCATTTGACCAGTAGTCGTCCGTTTATCTACGGAGTGACATTCGCTGTGTATTGGCCGAAACGACACGCGAAAGCTTTTGAGCCTGCGCTACTGCAGGTGCTGCACGGAAAGTTGTGCAAAATGACATTCAACTTCATTCAACCACACCACTTTAAGGAAGTTGCAGACCAAGAACTTAGCTAAGTTAGTTTAGCTTAGGTTGCATAGCTGACACAGTTTTTCTAGTTGTCAGCGTAGTTTGCAGTGCGCACACAACTATGGAAAACTGCGTCAGCTATGCGAGTTAAACTGAACCATTTTAGCTTAGCTCTTGATCTGCAACCAGCGTTATTCATGACACATTAACTGAACCTTCTTTTTTATTTTTCATTATTATTTGCACTTCCCCATTTATTTTTTGTTTGGCTCCCCGTTTTGGTTGTTTGGTTTGGTTTCGGCTTGTCAGTCCCGAGTTCTGCTACAGGCCGGGGCTGAGCGCCGTGAGCGAGGACGGCGCGGGCGGCGGCGGCGCCCCCACGCGCCCGCTGCCGCCCACGCCCGACGACGACGACGCGCACCCCGACCGCACGCTCGTCATGAAGCGGGTAAGGCTCACCACATTATACACTTAGTTAACACACAAGAAATAACAGATATATGTATAGTTTAACCGAGAGAGAGCATCACTATCCGAGAGAGGACTCTTTCGTTCTCGAGCTTGCGCTGTTGCGCAAGCCAAACAATAAAAATTTTCACTTCTTTGGCCCAGATAGACATGAGTATGAAGAAGAGGCTACTCATGAGTGCAAGACAGAGGAAGAATAAGTTATGCTCTCTTTCGCTTATACTTGATTCTGTTTTCTTAAGACAGAACATATTACTTATACAGTGTGGAATGGCTTGACTTCGGGATACGTCGAGAAAATCCTTCGCACTTTACGCTTTCCGCAGCTATAACCAGGACCAACAGTAGTGACCGAAGTACACCAAGCTATAAACCCAGACTCGGCCCCAAGACAACTGTTATCCTATCTCTGTGTTAATTTTTAGCATTAACTTTGCGCTCAGTTAAGACAAATCATCTTGGATTTTCTTTATGCTCCTCGATATTTGTCATAGAAGAGTAAGACTTGAAGCGTTGTGCCGCGTCTTTCTATCAATCTCTGATTCATTTATCTTTGCATATCATACCAAACATTTTCCACGCCAAAGTAAGATCAGTGAGCAAGATTAGCTTTTATTTCATGTTGTGATAAATGTATGTATGACCTAACATTTTTTTTTATTCTTATTATTTATGTATTTTTTGTATTGGACATGTTAAAAACAACAGAAAGATAACGTGGAAAAGGATAAAAGGCAGTCGGATGTTGACGAAGCCGTGCTTCTGAAGGACTGGGACTTTGCAAGATTTTTCCCATCAAAGAGCGCCGCGGGCGCTGGTCAGGAAGAAAAAGCAGACCCCAGTAAAGAGGTGGAACTGAAACGAGCGCAACTGCAACGTCAGTCGAGGATAGAAATGGAAGATGCGTGGGCCAAGTACAAAGCCATCGCTACTCCTCCGTCGCGCCACAAACAGCTGTTCCAAAAGCCCAGTGAAAAATCAACGCAAGATAAACTTTCCGACATACTGAAGTTTAAAAAGGAACAAGACTCAGAGTCCAGTTCTCCGAATCGCTTCTTTAGAGGCTTTAGAAGGGAGAATTCCGACCTCTTCCCGTTGTCGAGTACTAGACACTCCGCCATATACTTTCCGAAGCACGAAAGCCCGGCAGGAGCGAGTAAACAGTTACGATCCAGTGGCATATTCAACAACTCTCGTAAGCAAGTGATCAAACCGCCGGCATCAGGGGAACCTATATTGACAGATTTTATAAAAATGAATGACAGCCTCAAGATGTCGGCACAGGGAGAAATAAAGAAGACTGATAAAAAAATGGCAGAAAAGAAAACCCCAGTGAACAACCCTATAGACGCCCTGAAGAGCGTGGCAGCGCTGATCAGGCAGGAGAGCGAGAGCAACGGGCCGAGCCGGCAGAGCAGCGTGAACAGCGACTCGCCGGCCGCCAGCGTCTGCTTCACGAGCAGTGCCTCCTTCGAGAAGCAGGGCTCGCCCGACCTCACGCACGATACGCCCGCCTCTCCCCCCACCTCCGCCACAACCGACGCCAACATTGTCAAACCTCGTAGAGAAAAGACTGAATCTGATATAGTATTTCGAAGAAATTCCAATTATAATCGGCACGCAGAGCTCGTAGCGAACTGTGGGCAGGAAGCGGTACTCGCTCAGGATCAGGTAATTGCGCTTAGGATAGTTTGTTAATATTTACATACTCACAATTGGTATGAGGGTTCGATTTTAACAGCTTGACTAACATTGAGGATTTGGATGTGTAGCTGTTGGTTTTCGTCGAATAACATGTGTGGGTTTGGTATTCTTTATTCATTCTATAGACAATTACCTTATTACCCGGCTTATCCCAATAATAATAATTAAATATTCTGATTTTACTTTTGCTCACACGTCTTACAATTTGGCGTAAAATATTTATCGATTTGTTATTGTACCTACTTCTTTCAGAACTGTGTACATAGTGAAATTAGTTGCTTCTTGATTTCTTGCACAAATTGAGAGGAACTTTTCATTAGAACATAGAATGGTTTCACATCGCTATAACATCTAACATATCTTGCTATTTACAACTGGTTAACGACTAACCCGTTCCAGAAGTATTGAACACGCCTGTGTGCGATTACCGTCTTCCTGCCAAACATAAAGAGTTTAGGATCTCGTGCCATGGACACCTCGGACAATTAACAAGTTTGGGAATGAACGCCTAACGACATCACAGAGATAGAAAAGGAAATTACATCATTCGTGAATGTGTTTTACTGCATGTCTTGGCTGCCGTGTTTGTGTTTGTCGACTGCGCTGCTGTTGATCTATTAATACCGCTGAAACTACTACTGTTGACAATGTTTTAGTGTGTTAAGACCGGTGTGTTATTGTTTTTTGTACAATTGCAGGATTCTTGATAAGTAGATATTTGCAAGTAATGTTATTTGGAGAGGTGTGTGTAACAGTGTGGGTGTGCAGGGTCGTTCGAGCGGCAACGAGGGCAGCGGGTCGCGGACCAGCTCCGTGCTCCCGGACCTGCTGAGTCAGGCGGGGCAGCCCACCACACCGCCGCGACACGACAAATCCACCAGCGAGGAGGTAAGACTCCACCACGCACTATATCCACCAATCACACCCAGCCACTCAAGAAGCCAGGAACAATCACTGATCCACAATTATTTAAAATTTTACCAATCTATCATAATCTGGCTAGTAGCTTTCAGTTCCCTCCTCATGGGTAGCAATGTCCGCTTGACACTTCGTACCATTTACAACTGTGGTTTCCAGTTACAATAATAATACCACACTTATTCATCTATTTTCACGGGAGATATCATTCGATCAACAGTACATTGAAGACATCTACACTGATTGCTTAAATTAATAATTCAATGGGGAATTTAATTAATACTTACCCTAAGTTCACAATCCATGTTTACTTGTTCATTTTAACGCGAACATTGGTATAACAGGGATTCAAATCAATTTAGTTAAATCGAAAGACAATGATATGATTCCGTTGATAGACAATGAACTATCATTGTGTATTAAGATGTATATGTGTATACTATTATGTAATGATAATCAATTAATGAAATAGCCCCACATATAGTATTTTTGTTCTAATTTACCTACATTAATTACAAAGAAAACAACGGAATCATATATAACATTTTCGTTAGTTAACCCCTAATTGAGTGAAATGTCGGGAATCCCTGCTATCACGTGTGGTGAACAGCTTTGTTAAATGTATTAATGTGATACTGGTTGTCGATCATGCAAACACCCTGGAGGCGTCACCCGGGGCGGTTTGCAGGCAGCAGTTAGCACTGCGTAAGTATACACTGGCTGATGCAAGAAGAATCGCTTGTAAGACTCATAGATTGTTGTATGTTACAAATCAAAAGTATATCTCACTTCTGTATGCATTTCTAGCCCTGCTTTCATCTATACGAACTTTTGTTGGGTCGTCAGTGCGGATACATACTTTACCCGAGCTTTTAGGTAGTTTGAATTATTTGGTAGCTTAATAACCGTAACAAACGGGGTCTTGTGATATACTTCGGTAGACACCGAGCTGCGACTTGGCAATGCTGTAATATAACAACAGGACTCCTCAATTGCCTGATAGATCTTACAAGGGGCAAGTGGAATTTAACATTCTTCGAACAAATTATTTTACTTTAGTACTACTTTATTAAAAAAAATAGACAGGTACTATTTGTACAAACAGCTTGAAAAATATTCTTACGTATAAAAGGTAAAAACATTATAATTCTGGATCGTACAGTCATTGAGAACAATTAACAAGTCATAGCATCCAAATCATGGGAATGTATACACAAATCATTCAACTGAATGCACAACTCGTACTTATTCATTGCCTGTTATCATCATCATTACCATTACCTCACAGTAATGATGACAAGGAAATGTAGATAACAATTACTTACAGCTAATAATTTTCCAGCGACTGAAATCAGAACTAATCTTTGGGAAATGGAGAAAACTAACATTCTATGTATAAAATGCCAAGTCAAATTTAGATTAGTGAAAACCTTTTAATGTTTAGACCTTTTCCGTTATGATAAATAAAAGCAACTATATATGTATTTTTTTCTTTGTAGTCGAAATCTTGTATTACACATATTACAAATGATAAGTATTTCAGTGTGAGTAATATACTGCATTTCTATTACAGTACAGGCAAGCCGTGTCGGGCGGCACCCCGCTGCCGCACCACCATGCGCCGTCGTCGGCGCAGTCCACGCCGTCCAAGTCGTTCGTGGCGGCCGCGCCGCACGCGCCTCACGTGTCGCACACCCCGCACTCCCTACAACACTCCCCTTCCAACTCGTCTGTGGGCTCCCAAAACCAATTCCTTCCGTTACAACAGAAGCAGCGCTCGTTCCTCACGTTCGGCTTTGGCGCGGGCTCCACCGGCAGCGGCACGGGCGGCTCCGGCGGCAACTCGTCGCGCCGCGAGAGCCACGTCAACGTCAACGTTACGCCCACCGGACACGACCTGTCTTCCGACACGCCAGAGATACGCAAATACAAGAAGAGATTCAATTCAGAGATTCTTTGTGCCGCGTTATGGGGTCAGTTTAGCACCACTATCTATTTCTTGGAATATTCCAATCACGTTCATACGTACAATAACTCAAATGTTTTATTTTCAGGAGTAAATCTTCTGATTGGCACAGAGAACGGTTTGATGCTGCTTGACCGTTCGGGTCAAGGCAAAGTATATCAGTTGATCTCACGACGCCGCTTCCAACAGATGGAAGTGTTAGAAGGACAAAACATTCTAGTGACAGTATCGGGGAAGAAGAATCGCGTACGCGTGTACTACCTTAGCTGGTTGAAGTCAAAGATCTTGCGCACTGATGGACTGAGTGACGTAAGTATATATCTTTTATAATGGTCGATGATAAATACGATAACATAATAATAACTCCCCATCACATTCACCGACACATACAGCTCTTACAAACTTTTCGATACTTACACATATAAAATACAATTACAGCTCAGATTAGCACAGTACGTCTTTCTACACTGTAGTCTTAATTTTATTTTGTTTGCAGCAAGTCGAGAGGAGGAATGGCTGGATCAATGTGGGTGAATTGCAAGGAGCAGTCCACTTCCGTATTGTTAAATACGAACGCATTAAGTTCCTTGTAATTGCCCTAAAAGACTCCATTGAAATTTACGCATGGGCGCCTAAACCATATCACAAATTCATGGCCTTCAAGAGCTTTGGCGAGCTACAACATAGGTGAGTTTAGAAGCATGTTTATAACAGTTGATACTTTACGATAAAGATTGTATTCCAAAGAACTCAACAATTTGCAATGTCTCCATTAAAATCGCCATAAACTCGATAAGTATTTTCATAAATTCAATATTTCCTTTCTCTACAGGCCTCTACTAGTAGATCTTACTATCGAAGAAGGCATAAGACTGAAAGTGATCTATGGCTCAGCTGATGGCTTCCATGCTGTGGATCTGGACAATGCTACAGTCTACGATATCTATATCCCAAAGCATGTGAGTAATGCATATATGGCCCTTATATTCAGTAGCGAATTATTTGGCTTCAAAAATCTGTTCAATAATTACTGTTAACATAATGGAATGTTAGGAACTAATGTTCTAAATGTTAGGGTCAAGGGATATACAAAATCTAGTCAAATTAAATACTTTTTACAAAAATAATTTCTATTGGTGAGGTATGAAGCAATATATGTGGTCAAACATTGTCTGATATTGATTTCTTTTCTTAGACTGGCTTTTATTCCTGGACAAGTATTTAATAATTTATCTTTCACTTCATCTTTTGTAGCAGTCTTTCATATCCTGACTTTCATATGCAAACTCCTTTCATACATTCCATTATTGGAATGGATTGTTTTTTTGTTTTATTAAAGGATTTCATTTGTTAAAGAAAATATACCTGGTTGCTAACGCCGTTCCGTGTTCCAGGACACTTCTTTTTACAAACGATCACAAATTTGAAAATGAGTGAGATACACTGGAAGTTAGATTATAGTTTAAAAACTTTGTTTCAGACACAGGGCGCTATTATACCACACTGTATTGTACCTCTTCCTAATTCGAATGGCGTACAGTTACTGTTGTGTTACGATAATGAAGGAGTATACGTTAATACCTATGGACGCGTCAGCAAAAATATAGTCCTTCAGGTACGTAAATACACCCTGTATAAACTAAACTCTTATTTTTTGATGGATTTGATTTTGAGTCTACTAGATTTTATACCAAACAAATTATCTTTCCAGTGGGGCGAAATGCCGACGTCTGTCGCCTATATTGGTACAGGACAAATTATGGGATGGGGCAATAAAGCAATTGAGATTCGTTCAGTAGAGAGTGGACACCTTGACGGCGTATTTATGCACAAGAAAGCACAACGACTCAAGTTCTTATGTGAGCGCAACGACAAAGTATTCTTTTCTTCGGCCAAAGGCGGTTCCTCTTGTCAGATATACTTCATGACGCTCAACAAACCGGGCATGGCCAACTGGTAGTGGCATGGCGCGAGCGTCGAGCGCCCCCGATCTGTGATGTAAGCGACACACCAGACCCTCGGTCCTTACTGCATATGCCACTAGTTTAGTCATTATTACATACATGCTACATGTGCTTTGGCCATTTGAAATTCAAAGACTTGTGATAGTGACAGATTATTATGTGCTCAAAAGACAATCCACAAATCATTTATACATTCGAGTATTTGAGGACCCTTTACTAAATGTGGCATTTTTGTACTGAAGATTGTAATTTCAATACAAGCTACTAAGGAACTTATATTAATATTAAGCAATAACCTTTAGGATAAAATGTTTTGATATTGACGATTATTCGTAAGTTAGTTAATATTGCTTAGGTTTTATTACATTATATGTTGCAGTTGGTTAATTTCTAAAAGAAAATGTAATTCAAATCAAAACTATTGATTCATATATGCCATATTATATTGTTTATAATGTTAAGCTAGGTGGTGAAGTCAGATAATTATTTGGATACAATTTTGTTTACAAAATGATTACAAAGGACATTGCCATTTTGACAAATTATAAAATTATTGACAAATTAAAAATAAACAAAATACAATTATTACATACTGTAAATTATTATTCAATCTTTTTAAATACAAATTGGCATTTAGTCAAGTCACTTTGTATCATATTATCACACCAAACAACAATTTTATTAATGGATAAATCCTTAAATTGGTACTATTTATTATTTATTTGTTATTGTGTACTATATTTTTTACATGTATAAAAGTGTAACTGTGCATATTGAAAATTATATATTTGATGACTTTTTATTTGAAAACAACTTAGCCCATTAAAATTCAAAAAATATTTTGTCTTTTATTTTAATATACATGTAAAATACATTGAACCTTTAAGAATGAATGTGGGTAGATTACCAAAACAAATTGAAGGTTTAAAGACAGCTACATATCGTCCCTTAGCTTACAACACCGCTTAAGTCATTTTTACCAACTTTACAGGAGACGAAATAAAATGTCTTATTTAAAATATCTGTAGATTTTTTTATTGCTACTTAATACATACTCTAGTTAGCGGTTAATAAATAATTATTTATACTTATTTTGACGATTTACTTTATTTTAACCTTTATTTTCTTCATCCAATGGCATTAATATGTAAAAACCGCCAATTTTCGACTTGAGCGGTGTTGTAAGCTAAGGGACGATATAGGTATCTGTCTTTAAACCTCCTTTATGGATTAAAATCCATACATCTTATAGGGTTAACCTTCAATTCCAACAAAAAAAAACTCTAGGCTTTGTTAACATGTGATATAGTAAACTTCAGATCTTATTCATTTACATATTGGTACAGCAATGGTTTTATACTTATAATACTACACTTATACTGTTCAAGCAAGAAAAACTGTTTTTATATCAAGTAAATAGTCCTGCACAAGAAAATCCTTCTGTTTCTTTTCGGGACATCGGAACCAGCATCAATCCTGGTACTGGAGGCTGCATTTCTAAGTCTCTCAAATCATTTACCTTCACTCTGAGATCACTACGAAGTTTGTTAATGTCTATGTTTAACTGTTTCTGGTCTTCATCTAGAAGATCCTTAGTTGTACGCAAATCGTTTTTTATTAAAACAGATCCAACAGTCACCCAGCACTTCTGCTGACCAGATTTGCTTAGATCTCGTAATGCTTCTCGGTTGGCATTTCTTCTTTTATCCAACAGTACTATTTCCCGCCTGTCAGATAATATTTCTTCTGCTAGTTTTTCCGCTGACACTAAATACTTAAGTACTTTGGCTTGGTCATCCATAGTTTTATATTTTAGTATCCCGAAACTTGACGTCTTTAACAAAACTGAGGTTACATACATGTGTAATAGAATGACCAGATGTTTTCTTATAAGTCATAAAAAACTAATTTATTATCAAAACAATCATTGTATAGTCCGTTCAAGAATGATCTTCATAAAAGGTAAACAAATATGGCTGCCGATATTTTTTATCTGTGTCAAACTGCAAACTAGTGTAGTGCTGAATTGATTTTTTTATAATGTAGGTTATTTTTCAATTATTATTTTTTTTAACTTTTTTATCCCTTTGGGGAAAGGCAAAGGCAAAGCCGTGCAGCCGTTTATTTTTCAAGCTCATTTTTCTGGGAAACTGTAATGCACGACCATGATAAAGCCCAACCAAGTATTGTACATCCAAATATTCCGTGACCATATGTACACGGATTATCATCGCGTACATTCCGTGGCTGCGAGTTAACACCTTGTACAAACGAGACACAAGGTGATCCCATTAATCCAAATAATATTCCGTGTGGATTTGGTAGTCGGGTTAATGTACATCCACGTAATGTACGACCTGATAATCCGTGTACATAACAATGTACACGGAATACGTGCGTGTACAATCCATGGTCGGGAAATATTGGCTGCGAATTATCAGTCCGTACAGGTCGTACATTACGTGGATGTACATTAACCGGACTCATTTTTCTTTTGGTTGTTTTTTTTTTCCTTTTGCCCATTTGAGGGTCAGGCTAAGAACGGGCTAAGATCTTCTTTTTCTTTTGGTTGATTTTCCCCGAAGGGCAAGGCAAAGGGAACTATGCCCATACAGCCATGTCTAGTATATTTTACTTGAAGACGATTAATAATGATGATGAATGATCAAACACGATCAATCTGTATCACAATCCATCCGAATGTGTGTGCCCTATCCAATATGCAGTGCGTGGGTGGATTGATTTGATTGGGATATACAGGATAAATACTCCTACCCCTATACCCTTTCAGTCCAGTCAGTCACAGACTCACAGTCAGTTGATTTTACAGTTTAGTAGTACAAGTACAGTAGGGTAAAACTTTTGTAAAGGTGGAAACACTATTAAAAAAAAAACAACGCAACCATTTTTTTTCTCCTTCTTGCCCTCAAGTTGCCGCCATTTTGTCCTGAAATTTGTAGTAAGGTACAAGCTTTGTTAACAATTGGCGTAATTTAAACATTCAATGATATTTAAATTAAATTAACCTTGAAAAATAAGAGTTTCCTACAGAGTTGTTGGTTATCGACCCGTAGGGCTATAGAAATGGACGGACCTAGACCTCCATTCCGTGGAGGTTTCCGCGGTGGACGCGGAGGTCCACCGGGTCCGAATCCGAGAGGAAGGGGTGGTTTCGATATGCGTGGACGGTAAGTAAATATTACACAAAATGTTGACTTTCACCATGAGCACCAATTGATTTGAAAAAAAAAATTTTTTTTAGGTTAGGTACGCTACTAACATTCTAGCGCCTTAGAACTAACCTTAACCCAACTAAAGAAGTTACACATTACATTGCACTTGTTTAGTTAATTAATAAAGTATTTGCCGTTTCAGTGGTGGCCCTGGAATGCGAGGGCGTGGAGGACCCCCAACGCGTGGGATGTCTCGTGGATTCCGTGGCGGACCCATGCGTGGTGGTGGTGGTGGTGGCGAAAGAGGCGGACGTTTCCCGCCTGGGCCACAAGGACCAGGTCCCCATCCAGTGCCTACAATTGAATCTAGAGGAATTCCTGCACAAAGTATGTATTTTTATTAATATTTTCGTATGGATATTGAATGAAAGTTGCTACAATTTTTAGTTCATTCGTCAGGAGGTGGTTTCAACAGGGGTGGGCCAGGTGGCATGAGGGGCAGAGGAGGCAGAGGCAGAGGCGACTTTGGTCCACGAAATGATAGAGGTGGCCGTGGAGGAATGGGAATGAGAGGTAAAAGATATTTAATTTGGTAGTCTTACTATAAGTATGCTTCTTTAGTCATTTTCGTCTTAATTTATTATGCATTATTTTACTACTAAAGGTCGTGGAGGCCGCGGTGGAATTGGTGGACCACCAGGTGGTCCTCCCACAGGGCCCCCTGGACCTCACCCAGGTGTTGGGCCAGTGGGGCCTCCTGCAGGGCCTGGCGGGCCGCCAAACATGGCACCAAGGCCAGCACCTGTACCACACCAACCATCTGGAGCACCACCCGGCCAACAAGGACCTCCATTCAAGAGAGGAGGTGGACCACCCCATGGTGGACCTGGAGGTCCACCTAAACGTGGAAGGTAATTTATATTTTACAATATCATAGAAGTGTGATTGTACTGTTATATCATAATCTTTTGCTAAATGTGATTAATTACAAATTAAGGTGATACGTTTCAGTCAGCTAGGTAACGCTGCGTCAGCAGTTGGCGTTACTTCTGCAGTTTTCGTATTTTTTTCCATTTATTCGTTTAGTGTTGAGTTCTGACCCAGTGAAATGTTAGGTGGCGAAATCTTACATACATTATCTTTAAGTTAAGCTACAATTTTGAAGTATTTACTGCAGATATCATATTGAAACATTGCATCAAAAGTTGGTGTCATTTCAATTTGTGTACAAACACGAAGCTGTCACACACACATGCGAACTAGGTTAGCTATTAAAAGAGATGCATAATTTGAAGTCTACTTCTAACTTCTAAATGGCGCATTTGGTAAAGCAGTCACCGCCATTCTTAAGTTTCACGGTTCAAACCCAAGTGCATGTTTTAATTGTTTTTACTTTTTGTATTTTTTTTTTACGATTGAATTTGGCGAACCCGTCTATTTGTTACGGAATTTTCAAAAAGTATCACTTTTACCAATAATATTATAACGCATAATGGGCCATCTTAGAGTCTAAATGCGGAAAACAGAGCCCACTAACATTATACAATAATGTACTTTGCACTAAAGTACCTTCCGTAATTTCCGTATTTTTTATTTTGTAAAATTCTAACAGGCATTAATCGCATCAGTGAACATGCGGCTAACTAAAAAACTACTGAACGGATTTTCATACGGTTTTCACCAATGAGTAGAGTGATTCATGGGCGTGCTTTAGGGTATATAATTTATACAAGTATTTTTTTTTGTATAAAATGGTTCAAAAATGATGATGAATGTCAAACATAATTATCGTTACAAATATAGCCGACTTGGAGCTTTCGGCGAAAACGCTGCCTGAGCCCATTGAGATATAACAAAACAACGTATGGTTGAATTGTTCCTTTTTTGTAGGTCTACCGAAAAGTCCACAATATGTCATAATAATTATATTGTGTATAAAGAATTGTGTATATGTATTGTATGATTTTACAAATAACGATCACAGTACAGTAATAATAAGGTAGATTTTTCCTAAATTGCGTCGGTTCAAACTTCGTCGCATCGCGTTTGAAAGATGTAATAGCGCTTCAGGACGTCCCGCAAGCACGTCGCTGATGTCGCAGTATCCGCATATAATTATTATGACTTGTCATTTAGTTCCAATAAAATCCGCGGGACTTCATTCGTATGTCAGTGACAGCTGGTGATAGCATGCGGGACACTTCTATGTTGTTTTTGCGCCCAGTCCAGACGACTTGCGGCGCATTTCTGGACTTATATTTACGCGTGGTGTTTATTGTTAGGTTAGTTAGTTCAGGTTAGGACGTCTTTTTTTAACGAGGACGTTAAAAAAAGACGAGGCTGGGACGTATTGAAGTAGTATTTCCATATATACGCGGCCTGAAATGGGCTGTTTCAGGGACCTGAACTAGTTGCTGTCGAACTTATTATCACGTTTTCTTGATTAAAATTCATAAATAAGTCAAATAGAAAAAAGAAAAAAGATTTTCGTTAGTTTTAGATCTGTCATGATGTCTGTGATGTTTGTTTATTATACATAAGAATTTCAAAATTTATCTTATTTTTTTTTCCCAAAGGGCAAGGCAAAGGGAACTATGCCTATACAGCCATGTCTTGTGTTTTTTTCTTGATGATGATTAATGAAATGATGAAACCTAAGCCCCCACCCTCGGAGCAGACTCCTACTCCGAACCCCAAACGAAGTAAGCGGCTTTTTGGCGCAAAGCGAAAATAGATAGGTACACTTTGTTTATTGAGTATTCCGATTTAATAATACTATCGGGAATGTTTTCCGACTAACTTAATGTGATCATTAACCACAAAACACCACTTCGTATTGATTATTTAGATTATTCAACGAAGAAATCAACCTTCCCGTTCCCGTTTCCACCAAAAAGTCCGCGGCAAAGAGAATATAAATATATCTGTATGTTGGATGGAAAAACAATTAATTAAAAATGACTACTATTTAGGCCGGCAAATGCAACAACTTTTTTTTTGATTTGGTTTTCCCCGAAGGGTAAGGCAAAGGGAACTATGCCCATACAGCCATTTCATTATGTGTATTGATTTTTTATTATAATATATGTCCTCTTTTAAAACACGGTACTTACCCATTATTTAAAAATGTTTAAATAATATGCGTTAAAACAAAAATATTTTTCCAATATTCCTTTTCTCAGATTGTAGTATTTTTAGTTTTTTATTTATATTTATTCTCTTCATACAAAATCTCTTTATAAATTGTCACTGACATTCTATTACACTTGTCAAGTAGTCAAAGCCTTTAGAGAAAAAAAAACTATCACGCACACAAACTAACATTGACACCTCTACACGCTCAGCAAATACACTGTAATCTGCACCACTACAAATGTAGAATTGATCAAAATTGAGGGTCTGAAATATGGTACTTCTCGTATTCGGACCCTAAATTTTTGTTAGTTTGCGAAAATAATACACCAAAATATTACTATTTATCGGTTTTATAACAATATTCCTCTATCCGTTTTCCTGTAGCACTGCATCAACTTTTGTATGGAAAACGAATCACCTTAAGCACTATTTCTGTATTATTTAAAAATGAATCATTTTTAAGTTCTTTTGTTAAACTTCAGGTTTGATGGACCACGAGGAGGGGGTGGTGGCAGACCTCCACCATCAGGATATCAAGCGCCTCCACCTCACAATGCCCCTCCAGCTAATGGATATGGACCTCCATCGTAAGTTTACTAGTATTTTTTGGTTAAAAAATTGTATATTAACTTGATTATTGAATGATGAACCAGCAACTTGATAGGAATGTGCCGTCTGATACAAACATGACGCCATAAATACCTACTGATAATTAATATATTCTAGGATAAGATGAAGAGCCAAATCATCATATACTAATTTTGATATTGAATTGTTTCCAGACACACAGGCTACCAACCTTACGAGCCACCAGCAGCAGATCCTTATGGACAGCCATCTTACAACACTGGAAGGTAATTAATTATTCACCAATTTAATGGTGCCTCAAGTATCAAAGGTACAAAAACTTCTTGTATGTTTTGTAGGATTGAATAATAATAAGTTAGTACAGTACTCATATTTTATAATCTTTACAAATTCAATCCTAATTTCATTCGACTCAGAGCATGTAAAGATTTGACTCCCTGATTTGTCACCACCTATAAGATTATAAAAATGATGATAATCTTCAAGATAGGAATTGCCGTCTGACACAGATATGCAGATAACTTGAAGACTGAATTTTTTCTTAGCTTGATATTCTTCAGTAGCTTAAGAATAGCAGTTACAATTTAATTTAATTTTTACAGTTCATATCAAAGTAACAACTATTCTGCACCTGCACCAGCCCAGTCTAACACGGGATACAATTCCGGTTATGGATCGGGATCTGGATATGGGTATTCCACAGGTGGTCAAGGAGGCTACGAAAATGAGTATGGGTAAGGAATATTTCATTTGAATTCAAAAATGTCTTATTTTATCAGTGGCCTGCAGGTTGTTTCATTTTTTGTGACACATTTGATACTAAACTTCTTCAGAATCTCTAAACTATGAATATTTTCTTCTATAACTATGAATAGTTCTTTGTCATTTATTTATTTGTGATTTGCTTATTCAAATGATGATAATCTTCAAGATAGGAATTGCCGTCTGATACACACATGCAGATAATTTGAAGACTGAATTGTTAGTTATTTTATTATTTGCTATTGGCTATTGTGCTGGGAAAAATGTAACAATGTTGCGTATAAAAAGGGGTGGTGCGGGAGGCGCGGGCGACGCGGGCTATGGCGCGGCCGAGCCGTCGTATGGCGGCGGCGGCCCCCCGCCCGCGTACGAGTCGTACCCGCAACCCGCGTACAACTCATACCAGCAACAACAACCACAATATAACAACAGCTATGGTAAGTTTGGAAAATATTAATTTAATAGGATAAAACTTACTCTGGGACAAATAGTCCAAGTATTTTATTACAGAGAATTATCTGATTTTATGAGATTACAAATTATTCATATTATAAGGAGGCTAGGATTAAAGTTAAGATATTATGAAGTGTATATTAAAGTAGGTTGTGTTAAAATTATTTATTGTAGGTCCATAAAGAGCATTTATTCAATATCAGTATTAATTAATACCTATAAATTAATTATGCTCTAAAATTATAGGCATATCTATGTCACAGCAATCACTTTGTAATATATGATAATTAGGAAAATAATGGTATGAAAGTAGTGCAATGTAAGTTGTATTGGTAAAAACTAAAACTTTTTGGTCACATTGGAAAATTATATTTTAACCAGTAATAATAATTATTACGTTATCTTATCAATGGATATATTGATAAAACAGATTAGTCATGATTATTGGTTATACAAAGAGGAATTTTATTGTTCAACAGTGTAGTAGGATACTTAAACGTGAACCAGTTTAGGGAAAAGTTATAATATAAATAAGTGGCGTATTGAATTAAGAAATTGAATGAAAAACACTCGAAAGATGAAACCAAAGATACTTGAGAGAAGAGTAAAGATGGGTGTTGTTATTGAAGTGTAAAGCTTCTATATGATTGTTTGCATTACAGGCAGTTGGTGATCTGTTTGAATATAACAGAAAGTAACGTCTATGAGCGTGTTTACGCTACAACTTATAAAGTAGCTGCTACAAATAATTGACGCATGTGGAACACAAATACTACACTTTTTCATATAAGATTGTGTTAGGTAAGATTTTATTCAAAGAGTGAATGAAGACATGAAATTATTAGCAGATTTTATTGCAATGACCATGACGCATGTATACTGACCGTAATATGACACTTGATTGTCGGTGAAGAGAATAATGTTTTTAATTTATAAATATTAACACATTGTTTCAAGATTTACAAAAGTACATTACTTTTAAGTTTGGACAGAAGATTAATATGGGATGTGGTATAATTATAATAATGAAATATCGAATTTCGATGAAAATTTCCATTTTAATAAATATTAAAGTATGTGTGCGCCACTGAGTAATTTAGGACAGTCCCTATTCTGTATTACATTTACTAGTGAAAATAAAGTTATAAAAAACGAGTAGGTTATCGTGAAAATATCTCAAATTTGTTTAACAACTGTCGTGACTAGTAATGTTTAATAATAATTTTGTACTTATGGTACTATTTGGACACCCGGTGACCTTATAATGGATTAATTTGGTAGATATCCATTGTATTTATTGACGGTATTATAGAGTGAGTGTAGGTACCATCTTTTAGATTATAAGCACCAATTTGTAATAAAATCGTGAAACATGCTTTTTGTGTATATTTATTTGTAGTACCATTTTCAATATTTTAGTTAAACAGAGGTATGGTTGGAATATATCATATTGACTGTACATATTTATGAAAAAATTTTAAGCCACATAATAGTAGTTACATAGTTCTGTGCAATACTATAAATATTTGATTTGATTAATAGGTAAATCTAAACTCCACAGCTGTTGCAAAGTTGACTTAGAATACCCAATTATTTAGTATTTAAGACCAAAGACCACAGAGAACAAAATGCAAAACAGGCACTATAATGTAAGTATATAAATTAATATTACAAGATACATATAACGGGCATGAAAGCAATGACAGCTCTCATCTAGGTTAATTCCCTATGATTGAAGTGTTAAACAAATATAGTTAACTAAGTATATAAATGGGAATTTTGCAATCTTGAATGGCTGTTTTAAAATCTTACGCAGTTTGATGTGTTGTGTACTGATTTGAGTTATGTTACAGGTTTCCATTAGTATCAAATAGTAGATTTCCGCTCGCGGCTCCGTCCGTGTGGACTTCGGTTATAATAATATTGGTAATAAAATATATACTTAGGAATAAAGTAGCTTTCTACTGGTAAAATAATTTTCAAAATCTGTTCAATAGTTCCAGAGATTATCCCCTACAAACCTCTTTATAATTTTACCTAGTATACCTATATAGATTGACGAGCAACATTTCGGTCTAGCGACCTGTGAGTCTTGTTTTTCGGGGTTTCTCGAGTTATTGGCTGATTTAATTTGGATTAGGATTTTTTTGAAGCACACGATATTCGACGATCGAACTAATGAATCGAATCGAGTGAGAACAAAGGAGATAGTCGAGGAGGGATTGGAAAGTAGGTCCTTTACCCAGCATTGAGACAATATTGGCTAATCTAGAACTAGATCTACTAAGTGAATGTGTATAATACATCAACAATATTACTATTCTTAGAGAGAGACTAAATATGTCCTAATAATAAGTTGAACAAGGCATGAATCATTAGAATATACTGATTTTTTTTTTATTATTATGCTAGTTTTTCTATTAATTTTTATGCAAAAGGTGAGAGTATTATGTTGTTCATAAGAATACTGCAAATTTGTTAGGGATGGCATTTTCATATATTGCTTTATCGGGAAACTGGAATGTGAATTCTTAACGATACCATGGAGTAACTATCATACTATATGGAGGATCCCCTCGCTATACCTCAAAAATAGCAGCTAAAAGGCGCTCAAATGAGCGCCGGTGACGAGCATGTGTACCAACTGTCACTGTGTTCATAATGATATGACACTTTATTTCCATAACTCCCGGCAAACTTCTTGAGCATCGAGTGTCGTAGTGGGGGAAAGTTCGCGCACGTACACTTCCGTGCAAAAAAATGAACTTTTGATTATTTTCTTAATTTCATTAAAAAAAAAACAATTATTATAAATAAAACTAAACTTATATTATTATAGTTTATTAAGACTTATATTATTATATTTAAGAAAAAACTAATCGTCACGTAAGTATGATATTCCTTCCATGAGGTGGAAACCAGCAATACCAGAGCTAGTGCTAGGTTTTGGATCTGTAGACATAGACCTCGTGCTAGTAACTAATTCTTAAACTTAAACAAATGAGTAATAACAAAAAAAACGAACAAAAGAGTTTCACTGCACGCAAGTGTATTCGGGAGTCAAAGGGACGAAGACAACGTGCGCGGGGGAAGTATCGACTGATCTACCAATAGCCGGTCGATGCGGGACTCACCCGCCCCCGCCCCCCGTACCGCACCACCAAAGAGATCTAAAATTCGGTTTTGCGCAGTCAAGGTCGATGCTCAAGAAGTTTGCCGGAACCTATAAGCTTATTCGGTTAGTGACATTCAGCTACTTTTAACTACTAAAATATAGCTCTGGTGGCGAGCATTGGTAGGTAATAAGTCCTAAACGTATGGAAGGGGCCAAGCATGATGATACTCATTCAATGATCTATGCTAGTATTTAGGTTATAATAATACCTATCGAAAGTTATATTATACGACTTCTTTCCAAGTAAGTTTGTGTGCTATCATATATTATAATTATATAATTTACGGTATATTGAAAACTTATAGCGCTAAAATATATACCTAAGTTGACCGACCATTATATACCATAGTAGTTACATTAATAGGTAATTGACCACTACAGAGCATAAATGAGGGGAAGATTTTAAGTTCTAGCGCACTTCAGGTAACACAAATTAATATTTATTATGTACTTTACTATTTTTCAAGTGAAGAAGTTACTAAATCTTTATAAAATTTCAATCCAAGAAATAAGTGAATTGCAGAAATAATGAGGTATAAAAAGATGTATGGAATAAAATGAATAAGAAATATTACACAAAGTGGTTGGTTCAATGCAATTTTATAGTAATTTTCAAACATAACAATTTTGGATACAACTTACAGAAGTAATAAATTGCTGTGAAACGTGACGATAAGAAAATAATGCATAACATAGAGAATTATGCGTAATACAATTACTGTTATAAATGAAATATTATGTACATGCATAAGAATTTCAAATCACATGTACTTACTATTTATATTTATTTACTTACTAGAAACATTTCTTATTTGGTTTTAATTGTATTGCATCTTTGTGAGGTTGATTTATTGTTCTAATAATATTATTAATATTTCAGACTATGGATAATATGAGTGATAAGACACTTTTGGTGTAGAGAAACATTTGGCAATCACCTTACTGAGTCTGAGTTCCTGGTACGCTGGAATGGATAAAGAGGTATGTTTGTTTTAATATATTCGCAATTATTCGGGCTTAGAAACACATAATCATCAGCCCATTAACGTCCCCACTGCTGGGGCACGGGCCTTTCCTATGGATGGATAAGGAGATCGGGCCTTAAACCATCACGCGGGCCCAGTGCGGATTGATGGTTATTAACGACTGCTAATACAGCCGGGACCAACGGCTTAACGTGCCTTCCGAAGCACGGAGCTAGAGATGAAAACTTTTTTTTGTGGTCACCCATCTTATGACCGGCCTTTGCGAAAGCTGCTTAACTTCAACAATCGCAGACAGAGCGCGTTTACCGCTGCGCCACCGAGCTCCTAGCTCTTAGCGGGTCACTTTTTACGGCGATACATAAACGTTATAGGCTAATCGCAAAAGAAGCCGTGTGTAAAGATACTCTTCCTGTTATTTTAGAGCGTTTTGCTCTAGATTGAAAATAATATTGCGATACTGCACCGCCACGGTAAAACTTAAACCGTAGTACTAAGTCGAATTCAGTATTGTACCAAGATTTTAGTTTTTATAAAATAAAACAAAAATATTTATTCAAAAGACACTGTATAACAATGCTTATTACACTGCAAAAATCAATTACACTGCAATTATCATAAATGTAGAGTCCCTTTTAAATGCAAGAATTTGCCTTCCAATGCTCTATAACATTTTTTATTTTTACAGATTCAGCGTTCGGGCCGTTTGGCAGAGAAAAAATAGTTTTAAATAAAAGACAACAATATTTCTTGTTTTTTATTTTAACCATGGGGTTTTGTCCACTTCGTCACGCACTAGGCCGACATACGATTATATGGGCAATAGGCCGATCACCCATTCGCACATTTAATGACCATAGTGCTTTGGATTATAAAATGACTAGTTGTTAAAGTTTGATTAAAATATGACATTGTCAGAACAGTACTTACATAATCATCACGACTCTTGCGCAATTAAGTAGTTGCTTAAAAGGCTTCTATTCTATCATGGTATAATGAAAACCAGCCGGTTCTGCATGACAACCGCGCGGCGCGAATTATATTGAGGGCATTGACCAATAAACGATACGAATGCTATCTACGTAGATGGGACATCACAACACCGACATCACACGGCTATTGGTCGAAGGCCTCGATGTAGTGCGCGCGGCGCGGTTACCGTGCAGAGGAACAGAGGCTACTGGTGTTTTTATATTCCTGTCCTGCTGTTCTCCACAATCTGTATTACCTCAGAAGCATACTTTTCTTAACCAGATATTGGTGCTAATTCCTGTAAACACCATCTAATCTTATTTTTAAGTTTATGCTTGTCGATTTACCCGTCCCTTTCCTATTCGGCGGATAAGAAAATGACAGGTATAACTTAAAAAAAAGTAAAATTAGGTGTCTGCAGGAAATAGGGTCATTAGTTCTCAACCTACCTATAGTACCTAATTATATAAATAATATAACCAGTGAAGGACTTTCTAGGCTACGTTCCTCAAAAAACAATGGCACTGTACCGATTTTTCTTAGTTTAACCTCATTTCATGAATAAGACATGCATCTTTTGTATCAACGATGAGATGACCCATTTTATTACTCCACCCATCTATATGGTCGTAAGGCCCAGTCCTTTTAAAATCCAAATCCCATTGTTTAACTATTGTGTCTGGAAATCCGGGCCTGACGAGGATATTATTTTTGGTGGCAGCCTTAGAAAGTCCCTCGTTAACTCATTGTTATCTAAGGTAGTGGAAATTGCCTACCCCAATGGGGATAGTCACGAGCTCATCTTGTTGAAAGCAAAGAGTAGTTATATGCTGAAAGCAATAATCGACAACTTTATAGTACTGGAGTTGTTTACATAGTGTACATTTCTTGTTTGGGAACATTCAAAGGTGTTTTAAAATAAAAAATACCATATTTGTTTTTAGCCTATATTAAACATATTACGCCGTCGCCTCAGGGAGGGTAGTGATAATGTCAGAGTCGCCAGGGTCTGTGATAGCCAGGGTGCATACTCTGTAGTACTTTCCGCAGGCAGTACCCAGCTCAATGTTGTTGCCGCTGTAGTGGTGGACTCCAGTCTTGGCCAGGAGAGCGTAGTATTCAATCTCAGATTTCCTGAAGACGGTTATTAGTTTTATTAAATAAGCAAAAATGTAACCTATAACGATAAATTACCATAAAAATTCACCAATTAGATTTTCTTAGGTGCTTGATGTTATCAAACAAGATTTTTAGTAAAGAATCTTGCATTTCTTCTACAGACCATCTCACACATAACAGGCAGAGTAACAAGTCCCCAAAAGTCAACTTGCAGCCGTGATATCATTTAAGTATTTCGATAAATGTGTTGAATTATATTGTGATAGGTTACAAACTTATTAACCAGTAGATAATCCATCATATTTATAGAGGACATAATGCTGTTGATTCTGGTGGACAAAACTTTAATTTTATTTTAGTCACATATCTCTAAAAACTGTGTTGTCCTTCACTTATGAGGTAACAGAGATAGTTTTAAAACTTGTCAAATTATATTGGTATCGACCAGAATCGGCATCAATACCTACTTGTACATGTCGGGACACTAAACCTACTCCAACAGAAATTTGAAAAGTGTTACATCTATTTATACAAAATAACATTTCTTACCTGCCAAAGTTCAGCAAATGGGCTCAAGACTACTCCATAGGTTTCCCTTAGAGCATGTGAAACAGTAAAATTCTATTTAAATTTATAATATTGATCATGTGAGTAGATAGGTACTCCAGCTTGCCATGATAATTCATGATTTATTGCAAGAGTCGAGTAATTAATACATTTTAAAAATAAATGTTATTTGTATAGAATGCAATTTTACTGAATCACATAGGGGAATCCATACTTCTTTGTCCTAAGACTCCATATGCTTCCCTTCGACAAATAAATTGGGAAACTCTACTTCTCAGTAGTCTCACCTTAGAGGCGGAGCATTCTTGGCGATGATGACCAGCTTAGCCTTGCCTTGGCGAAGCGTCTTCAGCGTCTGCTTGTAGCCGAGGCAGTATTTGCCAGACTTCATAACAAGCGCCAGGCGCGAATTGATAGACTCGATGGTCTTTTTCTGAAAATCGACAATAACCACGATTGAGCAATCTAAACACAGCAGTTGGTTTGGTATAAGTCAATTTATGGTTTACTATAACCGTACTACGAAGTAAAATCCAAAATGATATAACCTTAAAATCAAGATGTATGGTACCTTCTCAACCCCGCTTGTTATGGAACTAGCGAGCCTATCGAGTAACAATTAATATTGGACTTTTATTTCGGAAGTTATTCCATATAATTAGACTGAATAACTATGCCAAAAGTCCATTTGATTTCTAAAAACGAACACGTGTTCCAACTCACCTGTTTCTTGGCGGCAACCATTGTGATATAGTGTGTCTTCTCACAGAGTAAACTCTAAAACGAAATGATAATAATCGTTAGCACGAATATGAGAAGAAATTAAAGATTTGAGAGCAAATAATTAATAAAATGCTAGTCAGAGCGCACAAACCTGGCAGCCGAAACGCGTACACAGATAAGAAAGAAAAATTTGAAGTAGACTAACAGTGTTGCTAATTTCCCTAGATGGTTTCCCTATTTAAAATTATACAAAAATACACTGATTTTTTTATGGAATCACAAAACATGCCAATGACGCCAACCCATATTTTTAGATAAAAACTTTGGCGATAGCACTGGGCGATAGTGTAAGTATAAAAAATCATGTCATGTCAATCATGTTTGTTAACCAATTCGTAATTTTACCACATAAAGTCATCTAAATTTACATTGGCAACACACATTATAATGGCAAATGGCACTTTTTAAGGCTTTTTGGCGGGAAACGGGAACGGGACAGTTGCTTTCTTCATTGAATAATCTAAATAATTAATACGAAGTGGTGTTTTGTGGTTAATGATCGCATTAAGTTAGTTGGAAGACATTCGCGAGTGTTATTATATCGGAGTACTCAATAAAGAAAGTGTATCTGTCTGTTTTCGCTTCGTGCCAAGAAACCGCTTCATAACTCGAAAGTTTATGCGGACTTTTGAGTTAATTCGTTTGGGGTTCGGAGTAGGAGTCTACTCCGAGGGTGGGGGGCTTAGGTTTCATCATCATCACCTTTCATAATTTAATTAATCATTAAGAAAGAAAATACGTAAGACATGGCTATATGGGCATAGTTCCCTTTGCCTTACCCTTCGGGGAAAACCAAAAAAAAAAGAGGCTATACTACACGCTCAATATAGATCAGTATCCTCATGGTCATCCGGGACATCCCAATAATGAGGTACTTTCCTTCTAGAGTATGTTCCCCAAAAATAATATAGGTGGCACTTTCGAGATTTAACGTGATAATTATCTATTTTTCAGGTTTGTATACAAAGCGATCTAGATTGATTGATTGATGAATGCGATGTTGCCATATATTAATTGTTTTTTTTTGTTACGTTACATACCATTACTACCTACACCTACTTAAGTTAATATGTAGGTAAGTTCAATTGTAAGTTCAAGGACCAAGTATACTTGGTCTTTGAGGTAAGTTAAATCATGGAAAAAAGAATGTCAGTCACGCACGTCATTTTGTAAACGTCAAACGTCATCATCCATCTGTCAGTCATAGTCTTCGTCAACAACTTCGACGAGTTTTTTTTTTACTTAGCCAGTGAATTACCCTGAGGCTGAGGAATTACCACTGCAGTTGCTTGACTACCTATTTAATTAAAGTTTTCAGTTGCTAATGAAAGGACAGTGAAAATAGCTACTTTAATTTTTTTTTGTAATCTTGTTACTCGTTCAATATTTTCTTATTTGTTAAGGTTACCAAATATTTGAATTATGTCGTCAAAAGTACAGAAAAAGTCCAAAAGTTCAGAACCTTCGGCTCTTGGAAAACTGTATTTGGTGGCTTACAATAGTATACAAACTTTAGGGTAAGTATTATAATACATATTTCAAATTACAGACTTGTAACAGTTATAACCTGTTGAAATTAAATCACACTGGTCTAAAGGTCGTTGCTACATTCTTACACTATTTAAATTGTATATTTCTAGGTGGAGTTACTTATTATGGCAATCATTAACTCACTTCTTAAACCGAGGCACTTTAGACACATTTTGGGAAGAAATTAAGTGGACAGTTATAATATTCCAGAATGCTGCTATATTGGAGGTAAATATTCTTTGTGATTATTTCTTTTCCTAGTCTTGATCTTCCAATCAGTCAGTGTTATTTTCGAAATATACCTTCTTTATCTATTTTAATATACATTTTATCAATATTATCTACACATATTAGGCAGTTTGCAAATTATTGGTAATGTTGATATTACTTTTCTCTGCCTTATCTGAATCACTATCATTATTGCTATTTTAGAGAAATAATGCAGTAAATAGTGATATCAAATATATATTATGGACTAGGTACTGCAAATTTTAGGTAAAATATGCTACCAAATTTCTGACTTATAATCAGTATTAAATAGTAAAATTTTAAGTTTTATGTAAACCGAATAGAAACAGTATTATATTACACTGTTTACATAAATTTTTCATATGGTTCTTGGTTGAATGTAGGAAAACATTACTGAAGCTTATTTAAATAATGCATTGTATTCAAATTGTTTTAAAAAGTCAGTTTCACTTCTTATGTACCTACATCCATACAAATGAGAACCTTGGCCACACTCAAAACTACAAAAATAATTTAGAGATAAAAATAGGTATTTTAATGTTTTTGAGGATGGGGGGGACTATCAGGAATTAAAAAAATATATAGGGAAAATATCATTTTAAATTGTAGTATATTATCCAAATCTAGGTTGCCAGTTAGACTCCTCACCGGGAAATGTATTCTATGTGTGTATGTGTGTTCTTTTTTGTAAATTACAAACTTCATACTTCAATTTAACTAAGAAGTATTTAGTACTAGAAAATATGTCATTTAAACAGTTAAAAGTTTAAAGTCATTTAATAAAGAGTATAACTTATCTAGGCTAACTTCTAAGTAGCTTAAGTTGGTTGGTTAAAAACTTTGTTAAATGTTCTGTTGTAAGCTGTTGGTTATCATATAAGTAAATAATTGATTAATAGGTAGGTAATTGAAATATTAAAATGTTATTTAATTATATAAGTAACAGATGTGTTTTATTATTTATGCATACAGCGGCCAATTCACACATGCGAAATGTCTTAATTGGCACTACCATTATAGACGGCGA
Source organism: Pectinophora gossypiella (assembly GCF_024362695.1). Lineage (NCBI taxonomy): Eukaryota > Metazoa > Arthropoda > Insecta > Lepidoptera > Gelechiidae > Pectinophora > Pectinophora gossypiella. The sequence continues at coordinate 8,391,810 of NC_065406.1, forward strand.
TATGGCTCACCTATCACGTTGGTCTAACAGAAATCTCGTTGAGGTGTGGGTACTTGCGATGTAGGTATCTTTTTTACTACCCCAATTGGGATATAGTCGTGAGCTTATCATGTCTCAAAGTGTTTATGGAGATACGCTTCTTAATATTATTTTTTAATTGAGATTTAAATATTTAGAAAAAAGTTACGCGTAGGTAGGCAAGTAGGTTACGTAATTTAACGTACGTAATATACCTACAAACCACACAGTCATGCGCGATGAGATATACCTACCGCTAAACTTCAAGCACCCTGCTTCTCTGTGAACAGAGAACCCCAAGTCTTTAAGAATAATTATTCCTTATTCTATGGAATAAGCTCCAAGGCTCCATAAACGGACCCTAATATCTGATACTTTAAATATGCCGCGTCACCACGTGTCCAGAGACGCTGAGGGAAGAGACTTGCATTATTTAATGTCCCTACGACGTCTGTGGGGCAGTGGTTGAGCGTTGAACTCACGATCCGGAGGTCCCGTGTTCGAATCCCGGTGGGGACATATCACAAAAATCACTTTGTGATTCCTAATTTTGCTTAGGACATTACAGCCTGATCACCTGATTGTCCGAAAGTAAGGCCGTGCTTCGGATTAAGCCATTGTTCCCGGTTACTACTTACTGATGTTAGTAAGTAGTAGGTATTATGCGCCATGTCAGGGGCCTTTGGCGGCACAATAATAGCCCTGCTGATGTCAGTGTCGACGATGTTGGTAATCCACATCAAAGTAAGTATAATATGAATGTTCCTTAAAGATTTTTGTTATTGTAGGTGGTACATGCGGCGATTGGTCTAGTGCCGTCGGGCGTGATGGTGGTGTTGATGCAAGTGTACTCGCGAGTGTTCCTTGTATGTGGGGCACTGCTGGCCACACACGGCGCCACCGTGAGCCCTGGACTCCCGCTCTGCATCCTTGCGTGGTCTATCACTGAAATTGTACGATACGCCTACTATGCCCTCAATCTGCTCAACGCCGTGCCACAGCCTTTACTATTCTTCAGGTAAGTGTTTCGGCTAGTTTCTGAATTGGGTTTAATTATAAAACCAATTTTCTCGGTTTTGGGTAATACCTTCTCACGTTAATTGGGGTAGTTTCCTAGGTCAAAGATAAATTATGAAATTCTGATTACAAAATAAAGACAAATCTAAAGGTGACAAAAACTGTTTTCTTTTTTCTATTTACTTAATAAAGAAAAATGTACGTTGTCACGTTTTTCTATGACGTCAGAGGTTGCCTTTTCATACAAATTCCATAGTAATTTTGTGTTTTGACGTTTAGCAAAAAGTAACTGATTTGACTAGTTGGAAACTAGCCTATTACTCACGCACGCATTGCCGTGGAGTACGCACCAGTATAGCGTGCGTGAATCATCCTTTATTGACCCCTGGCTGGAGAGGTGTTATAAGGCTCATCCCTTTGTCTCTGTCTGCGCTATCGTAGCTCCAGAACGGATAGTCCGATTTGGTTACGATTTTTCCTTCAATCAATGAGAAGAACTCTTTACAGACCATAAAGGCAAAGAGTTCTTTTATGCGTGGAACTCGATACTCGATTCGAAAAACTCGTAACATGTTACGAGTTCGACTTACGCGTCATAAAGAAAAAATGGATAAAATGCTCAATTTTTCGTATCCCTCAAACTAATTCCCATGCCACTTTGCGTGTGCTGTAAAAATCAGGAAAAATAAAACATCCACTTGGTTATTCTGAATAACTTATCATAATGAAATGACATGTCTAATGTATTCAATTTCATTCAATGTGAAGGAACTCGCAGTTTAAAAGCGAATGACTTGTACATTTCAGGTATTCGACCTTCCTGCCGCTGTATCCTCTTGGAATCACCGGGGAGCTGCTCTGCATGTACCATTCCCTTGAGGAGATCCAGGAGAAGAAACTGTTCACGGTGTCCATGCCCAATGCGTGGAACTTCGCCTTTAACTACTACTACTTCTTAATCTTCTACATGTTCCTATACATCCCGTTGTTCCCTGTCCTCTTCGGCCACATGCTGGCCCAGAGAAAGAAGATGTTGGGTGGTGACCATAAGAAAACCAAGTAATTTTAAGTAAATAACTATTTTTTACAAGATACCTTTAGGTACTCAGTTAACGTAACTTATCACATTGATAAGTTTATCTTAGTGTGTCTTTTTCTAGAATCTCTCTACTAGTTTATTTTTCAAATTCTGGTCATGTTTGCATTGCAGCTATTTTCCTACAGGTACCTTTTGCATTTTTGAGAACACTTCGATGAACCTACGCTTAAATTTAGTAGCAAATATGGGTAATAATATTAATAATATAAGTGACGGGTTGCACAATATATGTGTACAATTAACTTATAAATCATTCCCAAGAATGTATTTAATTAACTCAGTAGTATAAGTGACTTAATACGGGATGAGGCTTAGTGTAAGTAATTTATTGTTATCGGTCGATTGGGTAATGGGCAATGTTTAAATAAAGTATTTTCATTAATAAAGTATTTGTTGTTTACCTTCGTATCTTTTTAGAAGATGGATTAACTCTGTTATTACGGTTGTGAAAATCTGCAGTAGTTTTAGACGAATGAGACGTTCGTTATGTAAAAATGACGATTCAAAGTGTAACTATGTTACCTACTGAATAAAGGTATTTTTGAATTTGAACTCCGTGAGATTGCGCGAGACAAAAAATAAAGTTGGTAGGTAACTGCTGGAAAAATATTACAAACTTGACACATTTACAGAGGATTACATGCAATAGTAGATAGTGCAGCAAGTACATAAGCACATTAATCGAATCATGTAATGAATCACCTAAATACCTTATCGATTTGTAAGTTTCCCAATATGGCTACGACCTTGCAGTGATACACCCAGAGGTTTCGGTTTCTGGTTCCAGAGGAATATGCTCCGTACGCTCTTTAATCTGATAAGGAGAAGGGACATACTGAAATCGTTTCCAAGTTGGCCATGTTTATAACTATTTTCTATAAACTAGGTACCTTTAAAACGAAATACGACGTCAGATGATGACCAGACCTTGTTCATAACGAAGTGTAAAATACGTTCCTTTATTTTTGTAGACGTATTCATTATTTTCAACCATTTAAACCGGACCCGTTACAAAGTTAGAGCGTTGGGCTCATGATCTGGAGGTCCAGGTTCGATTCCCGATGGGGACTTTGTCGAAACACGCTAAGCCGTTGGTCCCGGGCTACTAGCCCAAATACCTCCGCCAATCCGTAGTGGAGCAGCGTAGTCGAGTATGCACCATACCCTCTTCCGGTTGATTGAGGGGCGGCTTGTGCCCAGCAGTGGGACGTATATAGGCTGTTTGTGTTATGTATGTAACGATTTGACCATTTGTACTGTTGCTAAATGTTTGTATGTTTTGTTTGCAATGAAGTAGCAATGAAGTACCTATGTATATGTGATTTGGTACTGCCGCGGACCGTATCTTTTGAGATAGGTAGGTAGGTACCTAGTCATTGTTTGCAGACTATAAAATAATGCTAGTTCATATTCGTTGCCAATGCATTGTTAACATTTTCATTATTCTAAGTACCTACCTACTACGTTATTTTGTCACACACAACATAGATATTAATCTGATTATTGTAATGATAACAAAAATGTGTGGTTAATCATGTGACGCGCAGTTGTTATTTTGTCCAATCACCTTGGCAGTGTCTATAAGGTTTTCTTGTGTCATACCTAGTAAGAATATTTTGTGATTTCGAAAATATCCGGTTGGAATTTATGTATGTTACCAACACATAAAGTCGAAGTGGATATTTGCAAAACTTTTATTTAGATTTTGAGGATTTAGGAGATTTAGAGGATATTTTTACAGCAATAATGTTAATGATATTGACTTTCAGTGCTCTGAGATTTGCTTTAGGATGTCTATTGATACTTAAACAATCTGTACACGTCCCACTATTGACACAAAACCCTTGTACACTGAACGGTGTCAAAGAGGATATAACGTTTTTGACGGGGTGTGGAAGACTCGCAGCGCCTTGGTGTCCGTAGCTGGGCTACTGTATGCCAGCCAGTATGACACATGTGATAAACGAGCACAACAGGAACAGCGGGCTTAGCACCGTAACCACGCGACTCTTTCTCGCCGCGACAGAGATCATCTGTTTCTTTCTGTGCAGTACTGTGAGAGAGTGACGGGCGATGTATGTCGAGGCGAGAAAGAGTCGCGCGCTTACGGTGCTAAGCCCGCTGATTCTGATAAAAAACTTATTTGATTAGCTTTTTTTTGACGTGACTTATTGTAGATTTGCCGCAGATGGCTTTAACTATTTGGCCGGTCAAATGGGGAGCGCTGAAGGCTCTCACCCGGTACAACGTTCAAGACAACATTGAGGGAAATCGTCGACCACGCCGGCGGGGTAGGTATCGGGGTATATTTGATATGCACCTATGGTTGGATTCTTACAACAGCTGCGACGATGAGAACACCAGCGAGATAAAGCCGATCAGAAATGAGATATGGTTGTTTACTGCTACCTATCATTCTAATAAAACTAATTAATTATGATTTACGTTATCCGAAGTGTACATAATCAGTCGCATCAGCATTGATTTGTATATTAGTGTGGTGTTAATCGGTTCTCTATCAATTTTATCTTAGCTAGCATCTGTCTATATAACAAACACTATAAGATAGGGGCGACATAGTCTGTTGTTGGACATCGCAAGCATGATGTACAAGAAATATACTGCCGTGGTCCTTGCGGTGTTGGTGCTCGCTGCGGAGGCGAACACCGTCAACAAAGTCTCTCCTGTGGCGCTTGAGGCTGCACCGTAAGTGTCTTAATATGCTAAGTGCGACCAAAGAAGATGTTCGAGATGGAATTCTTACGATCAACCTCCAGTGGATTGAACCGACTAAAAGTACAGAGTAGGGATTTCTTATGCCAAGCATAAAGTAAAAAGCTTCTATAAGGCTATAAAACAACTGATAAAGTGAGTGTCGTGGTGGTTCTGCTTTATCCGTGTGTCGTCAATGTGCGTAAAATTGATATGTATATCCAATACAAATAGTTTAGAAGGAATGTTTGAAGCAGTTTTCCAAAGTATTTCAGTATCCACATAGTACCTACAACGGAATAGAAGAAAGACGTTGGAAAGGCCCTAACGCGCATTTTGCTCGGCTCAACCTCACTTTCTTTTACTACTCCCTACTCCTGGACACAGATAACTAAGAGAGCTCTACTGCTTCTTAAATTCCATAGCCACTTTACCGGCAATGTACTTGTATACTTTATTTACTTATGTGATAGGCTGCAATTTTGTCATTACTCTTCGTAAGTACTGCATACAAAAGTATTTCTTTGATAAATAGCCGATTATAGGTATTTCCTGTGATGGTTTTTCCTTGCGTGATAGTCGATATTTGATTTATCGCCCTGCAGGTTATAATACACAAGACGAACTTTTAATATAATTACTATCGCGGAGCTCCGTGTGTCGTAAAGTTTGCGAACGAGTGGAGTGCAAAGTTCAAATACTTATGAACTATTTGCTCTTGCTCACTTGGCCCTTCCAACCTTTTTTTCTTTTCCGTGGTACCTGCCTAGTTGCTGGATGTACTTAGATATCTTTTTATAAAATACTTACATATCTACTTAAACGAGGCAATCAAATTAAATCGTTAGATAGCTACGTAATACAATAGGTATGTATCTAACTACTTATCCATCCTGTTAGTGATAGTTATCTTCAATGCAATTGAAAATAATTATAAGTAAACAGGTAGGTATACCTAAATACTTACATACTAATTGTATCGCCACAAAGGGCGTCAGCATTTCAGTCTTACCTGTCTACGATTACTTATATAATTTTCAGGAAGATCGATGGCTGGGGCGAATCAGCAAACGTCAATGAGTACGTTGACAACACGCTGCATATGCTCATCCCCTTCATGCAAAACAATGGTCTTGATCCTATGGCGCTGCCCGATGTTGTCGAAGGTTTTGAAGTCGTAAGTAATAAGTATACTCACTTATTTACAATCATTACTACGGAACCCAATTGTACATAATTAGTAGTTACGTCTACAACGTCCAAAGCTGTCGAAATTGGAAATAAGCAATGGCATTGATGGCAATTGATGCAAACTCTGCCGAGAAGCGATCGGGGCGTAGGTATCTACATAACATCGCATAAACTTACGTATGATATTATTACTTTGTCCGTTACCTACCTACATAGGTATCTCAATGACTTAACGCAACGCAAACATCACAAGGTGAAGAATATTGAAGATGTAACGTGGTATTATGGTATGAGAAAACCTTTTTATGTAAGTAACCCATGTAAGTACATTATTAACGTATACGACCACGATGCTCATGCCTCACCCAGGTGGGTCCACATAACACCAGGGCCGTGATTCACGCCGTGACTTGTGCTGAGTGAGGCCCTTTTATCTCAGGACGTCCACCACTACCTTATGATCATTTCGACGAACATCCTATTTATAGATGTTGCTTTGTTGTACTTAATTGTTTTGTGAAAATTTTAAGCGATGTTATTGTTTTGTTTTTGTTCGTAGCGTCCTTTTATAATAAACAATTTCTATTTTATTCTATCGAAAGAAAACCTTTGACAAATAAGTAATTAAGTACTAATGAAGCACTTTAGGTTAGTAGGGCACACCCTGGGGACTCCCCGCCGCTCAACGCGTAAGGGTAAGCGAGACAGAATCCGCGCGCTCTCCCCATACTTCTTAGCGGATTAGCGGATTGCAGCTTCTTTTCCCCGGCTATACAGGTTGTGAGAAGCTGCAGTAGTTTTAGGCGGATGAGACGTTCGTTATGTAAAAATTGACGATTCAAAGTGTAACTATGTTACCTACTGAATAAAGATATTTTTGAATTTGAATTTGAATTACGGACATTTTAGACAGGGTGAGAGACAAATCTATAAGTCAAGAAGTAATTAGCTCGGTGAGGTATGCATACTTAGTTCATCTTTCAATGGATGTACCTACCTCTGACTTTGACTTGACTTTGGGGGAGGCCTATGCCCAGCAGTGGGCGTCGGCTGTTAATGATGACCTCTGACTACTCCAATTGGGATATAGTCGTGAGCTTATGTTATATTAGGTTACAATAAGTCACGGGCAAAAAAAGGCCATTTAAGACCAAGCCGGGGAGAGGTCAGCGCCCGATACGAATTGGTGCGGGGCAGAGACGTACCTACTAGGTATCATTCCTTATTCTATGGCTCTTAACACTGCTCTGTGATTTTGTTTCGCACAGAGGCCGCTGTTAATCACATACAGCGCGTGGCTGAAGATCACCAACGGCAGAATGACTGGTCTAGTGAACATGCAGCGCTCTGGAGACCAGATGGTACACTATTTTGCCAAGATGGTCCGCTCGAGAATTGAACTGCAGTTCACCGATTTAAGGGTATGTTAACAGTAATATTTGTACTTATTTATATTAAACCTAACGATTATATTGTGTGATATATTAACGGTAATACGGTTATACACATACAGTTGGTCCTTGTTATTGGACCATTATAGACGACGATACGTCCTACTACCTACCATATGTGTTGGTTTAACAGAAAGTTCGGTGAGGTGTGGGTGAGTACATAGTTCATCTTGCGTCGGATAATATGTGTCCAATCTATAGGCTAGTTTCCGACTAGTCAAATCAGTTACTTTTTCTAAACGTCAAAACACGAAAAATGTATGGAAAATACGAAGTCATATAAAAACGTGATAAAATATCAGACTTATTATCACGTTTTTCTTGATTAAAATTCAAAATGAGTTAAATAGGAAAAAGAAAATGTTTGTCGTTAGTTTTAGGTCTGTTTTTATTTAGTATTTCATAATTTATCTTGAATCTAGTACACGACCCAATTGGGATATATACGCCATCTTATGTTATGTTAATACGGTTATCTGCATAAGACGATTATATAATATAGTAGATAGTCTAGGTTCCAGCCAGCCTCTTCAGAAATTCTAAGTCCAAACTGAGTTTCTTTCTATATAAAGAGTTTTTGTGGAGGAAACAAACTTTTACTTAACGTTGCTTACAAAGCTCGACGACAAGCGAGTACTTAGTTCATAATGCGATGCTGTAACCTCTGACTACCCTAATTGGTAATATAGTCGTGATCTTATATATGTATTTTTATTTTCAAGTACATAACATATATAAAACATAAACGGTTTATAGAGGGTGTTAATGACATCGTAACGTAAGATAAACATCCCTCTCAGTATTCCTTACGGTGTTACTAATACCCATATGTAATAACGAGCTGACACATCCCCCTCAGTATTCGTTACGATGTCACTAACACCCTGTATACTCGTACGTGCCACTGCTGGGCACAGGCCTCCCTCAATCAACCGGAGTGGGTTATAGAGCATACTCCACCACGCTGCTCCACGGCGGGTTAACAATATACAGGGTGTTAGTGACATCGTAACGAAAACTTTGAGGGATGATTCAGGCCATGATTCTAAGTTGATATCAAGTGGATTTTTCTGTCGCAAAAGTATGGAACGGAAAATAATTTAAAAAAACATAAAAAGACATGAATTTTGCGACGGAAAATTCCACTTGATATTAACTCAGAATCATGGTCTGAATCATCCCCCTCAGTATTCGTTACGATGTCACTAACACCCTGTATTTACGTTTATTTTCCAGTTCGACTACAACTACCTCGTCCAAGTGATGAACTTGGGGCCCACTGGTGGTATCGTGGCCACGCTGAGCCGCTTCGTAATCGTTGTAGACGTACTCATCGACTTCAACAACGATGAGATTCATCTTCAGGAGTTCTCCATGAATGACATCGGGTGAGGACCAATTGTTTGCTTTTAATGTTTGAGGTGGACTCAATTCTTATACGATTGGATCGAGAGTTCCAAGCTACTTGACAACCTAGTCAAATGAGGTACTTTTTACGAAATGTCAAAACGAAAGTTTTCTTTGGAGTTTGTATGGAAATACTGTCCTGTGACGTCATCAATAAAAGCGGTCAAACGTAATCATTGTTACTTAATTCATAAATAAAATTCGAAGATAAATCGAAAAGTAAAATTAGATTGATTTTTGATAATCTTATACTGGTGCTAATTCCTGTAAATACCATCTAATTTTATTTTAAGTTATATCTGTCATTTTCTTATCCGCCGAAAAGGAAAGGGACGGGTAATCGACAAGCATAAAATTTATGGAACACACGTCAATTTTAAGCACAAATCTAAACCAACCGTCTAAAAATTTTACGTCAGTCAATAACCCGACACATTAATTTACTCATTCTTCCTAAAATTAAGAGCTGTGAATCATCCGTCCCTTTCCTTTTCGACGGATATAAAAATGACGGATATAACTTAAAATAAAATTAGGCGGTGTCTGCAGGAATCGGGGCCAATGACTACTTTTTCTAGATTAGCATTTTATAATTAATCTTTGACCCAGTCAAATACCCTATTAAAACACTTCTAGGTATTTTAAAAATCCATAACGGACTAGTCATAACGTTAATTCACATTATAATTAGGAAGTATAATAGTATAAGTATTATGAAAACGTATATTTACTACATAATTATGAAAATTTCAAACCAGGGTTGTTGTGGTCGGTTATCGAGCTCACAACCTGTGGGTTGATAGAACAATTTTAGGTACATGGTAGTTATGCTTCTTAATATACAGGGTGTTAGTGACATCGTAACGAATACTCAGGGGGATGATTCAGACCATGATTCTGAGTTAATATCAAGTGGAATTTTTCGTCGCAAAATTCATGATTTTTTTAGTTTTTTTTAAATTATTTTCAATTCTATAATTTTGCGATGAAAAATTCCACTTGATATTAAATCTGAATAATCAGCTGAATCATTCCCCTCAGTATTCGTTACGATGTCACTTACACCCCACACAAGTACATACGGTAGCCATACAAGTAGGTATGGGTGTTAGTGACACTGTAACGAATACTGAAGGGGATGATTCAGACCATGATTCTGAGTCGATATCAAGTGGAATTTCCTGTCGGAGAAGTCACGAAAATTTTAGAGCTTATTTAAATTATTTTCCGTTCCATACTTTTGCGACGGAAAATTCCACTTGATATCATCTCAGAATCAATCATCAATCACCCCTCAAAGTTTTCGTTACGATGTCACTAACACCCTGTATATAAGTAGGTAAATATGCGTAGGTATTTCCATTACTTATTTATATTAAAGATATACTTTTTCCATAAAGTAATTATGGATTTTATAATCCATAATATTTAGGCTCTCCTAGACTCGCCAATTTAAGAGCCACGCTCTTATCGGTGTAGCATTCTCCATGCTACTTTTTTTAGGGAAAAATAGTGCAGTGGTTTTCCTCTTGCTCGCCGCCGATTGGATTACTGAACATGGATTATTATAACGTAGATTTTTCGATACGCACTTTTTACTTGAAGTGCTTTTTACTAATAAGCTTTTTAACTTTTTAAGATTACGTATGTATGTCTAACTGAGTAGGTAAAACTCAGAGATACCTAAAGTACCTATCTATGTTTCCTATACAAATGCTAAAAGTGCTAGTTACCTAACTTCTTAGTTTAATTACACATTCATAAATGTTTAAATGGAACGCAATCTTAGTTTTTAGTTCCAATTTTCGTCACATGTGGCGCTGTTGCTCTTCCGCTCTTCCCTCCTTTTTTCTGTGTCAAACCAACCGTTGTACATTTTTCTGTTTTTTATATACCGAAGAATTTACATCTTTTATTAACGCTATCCAAATCACAACAATAAACAATGTTACGACGTCTTATTTTGTTTCCAGTCGCTTGCGCGTCCGTTTCACCGGAAACATCCTGACCGACTGGCTGGTGAACCCTGTGCTCAACGTGTTTATCCGCATTTTCGACACCATCATCATCAAGGTCGTTGAGGTCAACATCCGCAACGCCGTCGTCGCCGTCATTGGCATCCTCAATCATAACATCGCTGAGATCATCAGTACCCTGGAGTCCATAAACTAATTACCTGAATAAATGTGATATTTTGTATTACCCAAGCAATCTTCAATAAAATAGTAATACTATGTAGAATAGTTTGTTTTTCCTATTATTCAAAACACGACGGTCACTTATTTATTTATTTATTTAAAAAACGAGCACAACAGCTGCGTTGCTGTGCCCTACAGGGTCCATGTTTTAGTTCCTATGCCTATGTAACACCCCATTGTACTACATGGAATGCAATAAATAATTGAGAATTGAATTGAATTGAACAGGTAACAATCATAATAGAGGATAACATCTAATAGTGTATAAGGTATTATACCAGAGATTGTAAAACCAGTAGTGTCGTACAGCATGATCAACCTTAACAACTGTGATAGCAAAAAGAAAAAGACAAAAAATTGAGGAAAATTGTTGAAAGATAAATATTGATTAGGTATAATAATATGTTAGTAATGAACAATGATGACGATAAAATTTAAATTATACTATTGTCTCTTTCTCGCGTGATTGTGCAATAAAGAATTGTGTATTGTATTGTTAACCGTATCGTCGTATCACATTACGATACGAAACCGTGATAGGGTGTTATCAGAATCCTTTGAATATTGTATTCAATTGTTGTCTGTTGAAGACACGATTGACCGATCTACAACGAAATTAATATATTAGGTACTTACTCGACTTTCAAAGTAACTACGTCGCCAAATAATTATTTAGCAGGTATTTAAATATAGGTACCTACATCACTGAGGACAGTTGCGCGTGTAAGTATTAGCTAAGATTGATAGAAATCAGTTTCGTTGCGATATCTTTCTTGGAGAATTATCCGATATCAATTAGGCACCTTAGATACGAAAGTACCTTTTACGAAGTTAATACCTACCTACCTTATAATCAAATCAATGCGCCTCGCCGCCGACCGAAATGTCTTCCCGCTCCTCTTTAACTTTTCATTTACGGAATTTTTCTTACTTCGGGCCCTGCCTTTACTAAATACTTATATAACATTAAACAGCCTAAAAACGTCCTACTACTGGGCACAGGCCTCCCCTCAATCATTCAGGGGGTGTGAAGCAAACACAGACACAGCCTCCGTCGTTAGAGCGTTGTGCTAACGATTTGGGGGTACGGGGGTTCGATACCTGATGGGGACATTGTCGAAATCACTTAGCGAAACTGTCCTTTGTTTGATAAGGACATTGCAGGCTTGAATGATCTGATTGTCCGAAAAAGTAAGTTGAATCCGTGCTTCGGAGGACACGTTAAACCGTTAGTTCTGGCTATTAGCTGTAAAACACCTCCATCAACTCGAAGTGGAGCAGCCTGGTGGATACTTACTTACATAAACTGCCTATATACGTCCCACTGCTGGGCACAGGCCTCCCCTCAATCAACCGGAGGGGGTCTGGAGCATACTCCACCACGTGGAGGTGTTTTTACGGCTAATAGCCGGGACCAACGGCTTAACGTGCCCTCCGAAGCACGGAATCATCTTACTTTTTCGGACAATCAGGTGATTCAAGCCTGAAAAGTCCTTACCAAATAAAGGACAGTCTCACAAAGTGATTTCGATAATGTCCCCATCGGGAATCGAACCCGGACCTCCAGATCGTGAGCCTAACGCTCTAACCACTAGACCACGGAGGCTGATACTTATTTATTCGATTACCTACTAATTAAATGAAATTAACGGCCTCCGTGGTCCAGTGGTTGAGCGTTGGGCTCACGATCCGGAGGTACACGGTTCGAATCCCGATGGGGACATATCACAAAAATCACTGTGATCACTAGTTTGGTTACATTACAGGCTGATCACCTGATTGTCCAAAAAGTAAGATGATCCGTGCTTCGGAAGGCACGTTAAGCCGTTGGTCACGGTTACCACCTACTGATTTAAGTAAGTAGTTGTTACATAAGCCATGTAAAGGGCCTTTGGCGGCTCAATAGTAACCCTAACACCAGGGTTGATGAGGTTGGTAATCTACCTCATAACCCACATGATAGAAGAAGACTAATTAAAATCTATTACATTTTATGTTTTAATTATTATTATATTATATACTACTTATACCTATTCTTTATTTTATGCCTAGGAGTTGGGAGAGTTTAGGCCATGTTTATCAAGTAATAGAATAGTCATTGTCGTTAGTCAATGATCCCACCTTTCTCCGTCCTTTATTTTTTGAGAGGATTACTTTCAGAGAATTATGTTTGTCTCTTATCGACGAGGTCCTATTAGTCTGAGATATTAGTCGTCTCAAGCTGTCGGAAGTGATCGGATCATCAGGAACGTATTTAAACGTTTACGTCTTGTGGTGGTTTCCTGTCTAAATGGAATAATTATAGCACATCAGCTGCCATTTTACAGACAGGCCACGGGGATGGCGGGAAAGGTAACTTGTCTCTATGCTCGTATAATATACCCGTCTTTCCTATTCATGAATAATGTACCTAATTAATGTGAATGCCAAAACATTTTTATTTATTGAGATTGTTTGCGCAGTGCAGTGAACGAAATATAAAATAAAATCCTTTTAAAACCCATTAAACGCAGCCAAATAACTAATTCTACTTCATAAAAAGTTAAGATTTATAATAATTTTTGGTTATACATTGCGTCTTTGTTAGGAATGCTATAAAAAAGCAATGTATAAACGTAACGTTGTCCTAATCCGTGATAGGGCTTAGCCTTTCTTCTGTCAGGCTTTTCGGCGGGAAACGGGAACGGGACAGTTGCTTTCTTCATTGAGTAATCTAAATAATTAATACGAAGTGGTGTTTTGTGGTTAATGATCGCATTAAGTTAGTCGGAAGTAGTGATGGGCAGGGAAAGAAAAAATTGGGTGGGAAAGAAAAAATATCGGGAAAATATGGGAAAATAAAATAAACACCCGAAAAATTCCCGAATCATGGGAAAATATTTTTTATTTAATTATTTTTAATCTTATTATTATTTGTATCTCGTTTCCATGTCTCGGGTCGGGTCTGTCATGGAGTCCCGGACTTTTGGAAGGCGTGCGTGGGGCCGAAGCCAACACGTAGAGGCCCCTTAAAACAATTTACTCTAAATGTGTTGTGACACCAACCGGCGATTATCCCTGTATGCACTATGGGAGTGCACCCAAAGACAATCCCTGGTTCGTGTAGGACTATTGCAGATTATGGGAACAAAAGGAACTGGGCTATTGGGTTGGGGGTTAGTGAACCGGGATACTGGGGCTATGGGGGACTATGGCGCCTGCTCGACCAATGTTGGTAAACATGGATAAAATGAGCAGGCGGTGACTCGTCACTCACTGGTTGGGCCACCTATCTAGCCGACGCGACTGGACGGCAAGGCAGCAACATGGTTGTGAGCATCTCTGGGTGTCAAGAGGTGTACACCGCTTTCTGCGAGGCGGTTTACCCGCCTTATCAACTCGCGACTTATGCATCTTTCACTTCCACCCTGCGAGCGTATAGCTCTAACGCCCCACTCTGGCTGGCCAATGAAGGCAAGCCAGAGGTGAGAGTCCTGCGGCCCCCGCTAAGGTCCACTCCGGCCAGCCAGTACTGTCACCATCTTTGTTGCTCTTCTTTGGACTCTCTCTAGTAGTGCAATGTCCTTCCTATAGTAAAGTCTCCATATTTGAAACCCATGTTCTAACAGCCATCTGACGTAAGTAAGTTTTGTAAAGCCTAAGAAACAATTCCGTATCTATATGATAAAAAGCTTTTCTAATTATGTATAAGAGGGAGTTATCCTTCTTAGTGATTCCAATAATGTGTTCGTCCCACTTTAGACTATGTGTTATCGTTATGCCAAGGTCATTTTGTTTTTTAACACACTCGAGAGGTTTTGAGTCAATGGTGTAACTCAACGTGGGGTGGTTACTGCCAACATGCAACACAGTGCATTTGTCTACGTTTAATGTGATTAGCCAATCTCGGGTCCAAGCAATTACTCTATCAAGATCATCTTGGATTATATTATGGCTAATAAGTGGATTCCCCGTTATTTTCGTATCATCTGCAAAGAGTGATATATCAGACATGATACCATGTTTAAGATCTGTAAGGTAGATACTGAATAAAATAGGTCCTAACACCGATCCCTGCGGCACACAGCTGAGGACTTTTCTGGGAACAGAGTATGATTCTCCGATGCGCACAGAGAATATGCGATTTGACAGGAAGTCTAATCCACTTCACGACATTGCCTCTGATTCCAAAGGGCTCTAATTTAGCAATCAATCGTGTGACAGGAACTCGATCAAAAGCTTGTTCATAGTCCAAGTAAATAATATCTGTAGGTATTCGTGCCTCCCAATTTCTTGCACAAAACCATGTTGCTCCTCGATGATGACATTCTCTCGTGCCAAAAGCATCCTATATATCCTATAATATGTAGATATCTTTGCATGGAATTATTAAAATTGAACATTCCATTCAAAATATATTACAAAGGAGATCGTCGGCTTTCCATACTTTGGCCGGCCCAAATTTGAAAGTGCCGGTCAGAGAAAAAAAATGTGTCAAACTTTTCGAGTAGATTGTTCTGAACATTTTTTACTATGACACCAGACGTGTATGACCATTAGTTTGGCTTTAATTGGATTTTAAAAATCTCGATTTTTCATACATTTTGTAAAAAATAATATTATGTCCGTTGGGAAAAAGAGGTATACAGGCGTATTACAAAGGACCGTTAGAACATTTATTAGTATAGCGCCAAACTTCTATGACCATTATTTTGACTTTTATTGGAATTTACGTTTTAGTTCAAATGTGAAAAATGCCGACCAGCAAAAATATCATGTTGAGAGTATCAAGTAGATGCCTGTTAACATTTTTTTCTATAGCGCCAAACTTGTATGACCATTAGTTTGGCTTTTAGTGTATTTTAAAAATCTTCATTTCTTATTTATTTTGTATGAAAATAAAGTGCTTTGGGTAAAAAATGCGGTACGGCGGATTAAAAAGGGCCTTTAGAACATTTAATAATCTGGCGCAAAACATTTTTGACCGTTATCTTGACTTTTTATTCGTCTCTCTTTCCGTTTTGGTTCAAATGGGAAAATGTCAGCCAGCGAAACAAAATAAGTCAAATCTTTTGGTAAACGACTTGAAACGTATTTTTACTATACTACCAAATGTCGACTTTGGCTTTTATTGGACTTTTTAAAAAAACTTTTTTCTATACATTTTAACAATGACAACAAGCAGAGCTTTCCCAATGACTAGTTATTAGTCAGATAAATACTTTGTGTTTTTGTTTTGAGTGTTGTTAGGTGAACTTCTATATTAATACTATCTGATTTTAGATATGACGTTGGCTGTAGTTTTTGCATTCGACTCAACGTTACGGCCTAAGTTTAGGTTGAATTATGGTATTGATTCACCTTGACCGTAAATGGTTACCACCCTCCAAAGATAAGCTTGCCATCTAGTGACGAAACTCGTATTTTGGCATGACGTCTGAAGTATCTGTTAGGGAAAACAGGAGTCGGGTAGTTGTACTTTGCAAGTATGCCTATCACAATGTCCTGGTGCTACTCGGCCGATAACATAGTACCTCTATCACCCCACTGTTTATTCCTTGTTTACACTTTTCTTTAAAAAAAAGTAGCTTCTTAAGCGTGTATCACCATCAGGTAATGTAGTGGTCAAACGCAAACCTATTTTTCAAAAGACGACCACCATATTACGCCTTTAGCAAGATAGTTCCATTATCACTAGATAAAACTTTTTTTTTATTTTTGAAAAATCGAATTAAGTTCAAAATATTGGTCATAGTCGTTTAATGCCATAGTAATAAACATTCTGACGATCCTTTAAATAACGCGCCTGTTATATTTTATTTTGAATTATACAAAATGAAACAAAATTCAAGTTTTTTTTTAAATCCAACAAAAGCCAAACTAATTAATGGTCATACATGTTTTTGTCATAGTGAATAATGTTTACAGGTATCTTCTCGATAGCTTTGACATGTGTTTTTTGCTGACCGGCACTTTTCACACAGAAACTATAACGTAAAGTCCAAAAAAAGTCAAAATAATGGTCATAGACGTTTGGTGCCCTAATAATAAATGGTCAAATGGATAAGTTCTAACGGGATATACAAATATTGTTCCATGGCCGGCACTTCACATTTTCACCAAAAATGTATGAAAATTCAGTTTTTTTTTAATTCGAATAAAACCGAAAATATTGACCCTACAGCTTTGGTGCCATAGTAATAAATGCTCAGACGGATAAGTTCTAAGGATAATACCATTATTGTTACTTGGCCGGCACTTTACATTTTCACCATAAATGTATGAAAAATACAGTTTTTTAAAATCGAATAAAACCGAAGATATTGACCCTACAGCTTTGGTGCCATAGTAATAAATGCTCATACGGATAAGATCTAACGGAATATAGCAATATTATTTTTTGGCCGGCACTTTGACTTCTGGGCCGAAATCCGATGATCTCCTTTTAGTTTTTTAAGAGTTCATACGACACTACGACAGAAAATAAATTGGGCATAAGTAGGCATACATTATATTTAAATGGTCTTTGTTGGAAATCCTTACTTTTAATACAAATATATGCGATAAAAAATATTTTCCCTTGAAATGGGAATTTTTCGGGTTTTTTCCCTCAGAATTGGGAAAATTCCCGAAACGCGGGAATTTTCCGGGTAAGAACCCAACACTAGTCGGAAGACATTCGCGAGTGTTATTATATTGGAGTATTCAATGAACAAAGTGTATCTGCCTATTTTCGCTTCGTGCCGGGAAGCCGCTTCATAACTCAAAAGTTTATGCGGACTTTTGAGTTAATTCGTTTGGGGTTCAGAGTAGGAGTCTACTCCGAGGACGGGGGCTTAGGTTTCATCATCATCACCTTTCATCATTTCATTAATCATCAAGAAAAAAAATACGTCAGACATGGCTGTATGGGCATAGTTCCCTTTGCGTTTTGGAAAACCAAAACAAAAAAAAACTTTCTTATGTCAACTAAACGTCGGCTTTTTGGCGGGAGGCGGGAACGGGACAGTTGCTTTCTTCATTGAATGATCTAAATAATTAATACGAAGTGGTGTTTTGTGGTTAATGATCGCATTAAGTTAGTCGGAAGACATTCGCGAGTGTTATTATATTGGAGTATTCAATAAACAAAGTGTATCTGCCTATTTTCGCTTCGTGTCAGGAAGCCGCTTCATAACTCAAAAGTTTATGCGGACTTTTGAGTTAATTCGTTTGGGGTTCGGAGTAGGAGTCTACTCCGAGGGTGGGGGCTTAGGTTTCATCATCATCACCTTTCATCATTTCATTAATCATCAAGAAAAAATATACGTCAGACATGGCTGTATGGGCATAGTTCCCTTTGCCTTACCCTTCGGGGAAAACCAAACCAAAAAAAAAAAAATCAACTAAACGTCAATGTCAAATACTGTCATTTCGAAGTTGCAAATCCAAACCACATGCGTGATTTGGTTATTTATTGCATATTTTTACAAATATGTGCCGATTTTAGTTGAATAATTATAATCATAGTTATATTACGAGTTGACTTAAAGTGAGTTATTATTAACTTAACCATGGGCAAGGCTAAAAAGTTGAAACCGTCACAAGTGGGCAAGAATGTAGCTCTAGCAGATCAGATAGAGTCAGTGAATGCTGTGAAACCCAAGAACAGGAATAAAGAAAGGAACAGACACGATGACGATGAAGAGGTACGTTTTGAATACTCCATTAATACAGGTTTTTTTGTGATTTTTCGTATAATACCTATGTATTATGTACCTACATACAAATGGTCATTATACCTACCATGTTTTTTTTTAGTTTGTCAATGCAGATTTATCCAAAAAGATCTTGAAGGCTGCTAGAAGGCAACAGGCTGAGCTCGATGATAGAGCTGGACCTTCACCTGCTAAACATGTGGTTTTATCCACTGCCAAAGGTATGAGAAATAAACAAATATATTTTAATTATAATTCAATTTAATAATGTGACTTTTCAATTAATATCCTGCAATTCGTAGATTCCGACGATGATGAGTCTGGATCAGAACATGATGATTTGGAGCCTGATACCTACTATGACAACATTGAAATTAATGAAGAAGATGAGGAAGCTCTTAGAATGTTTATGTCTGCTAAACCTGAGAAGACTCGGACACTTGCAGACATTATTATGGACAAAATAACAGAGAAACACACAGAACTGCATACACAGTTCTCAGATGTAGAAACCTTAAAATTACAGAATATTGATCCCAGGTACTTTACACTTAAACAGTCAAACCTTTATTTTGAAAGTAAAAAAAGAAGTATTAAATGATTACTAGTTTTTTTTTGCAAATATGTATATTTCATGTCCTTGATTTATGAATTCTATTTTGCAGGATTAAAACCATGTATGAAGGAGTAAGAGACGTATTACAAAAGTATCGGTCTGGCAAACTGCCTAAAGCCTTCAAAATGATCCCACATCTGCAGAACTGGGAACAAATTCTATACATAACTGAACCTGCCACTTGGTCAGCAGCTGCGATGTACCAGGTAACTTTATATTTAATTTTTACCAATAGAATATTTCAATTTAATATTAAGTATTTTCTATATTTGTAATAATGATTTATTTTGCAGGCTACAAGAATTTTTGCATCAAATCTTAAGGAAAAAATGGCTCAACGATTTTATAACTTGGTCTTAATGCCACGTATCAGAGATGATCTTGCAGAGTATAAACGTTTGAACTTTCATTTATACCAAGCTCTTAGAAAATCTCTGTTTAAGCCTGGGGCATTTATGAAGGGTATTCTACTGCCACTGTGTGAAGTAAGTTTTTAAAGATTCAATCTATTATTGATGTTACACATAATGGACCATCTTAGAGTCTTATTTATAGATATGTTTCATGGTTGATCAACTATAAGTTTTGTTCTCCTATTTTTTTTGCAGGCTGGGGACTGCACTCTAAGAGAGGCAATCATAGTGGGTTCAGTGTTAGCTCGCAATTCCGTGCCAGTGCTGCACTCTAGTGCTGCTCTATTGAAAATAGCTGAAATGGATTACACTGGTGCCAACTCAATATTCCTACGAATACTGTTTGATAAAAAATATGCTCTTCCCTACAGAGTTGTTGATGCTATTGTATTTCACTTTCTGAGGTAATTTAAATATCAATGATTTCTTGTCAAATCACATTTTATATTGCAAGGTATTTATATGTTAATGTATTTTAGGTTCCAGAATGAGTCTCGTACATTGCCTGTGCTCTGGCATCAGTCACTGCTCACCTTTGTGCAGCGCTACAAAGCTGACATTTCCACAGAACAGAGGGACGCTCTACTAGAATTGTTGAGGAAACAGTCACATCCAACTATTACATCTGAGGTACAACATTAATTCTATTATTGTTGTTGTGTTTATTGTATTGTAATTCTATTGTTGTAAATAACTTTTTCTTTCAACTTGTCTAATATTTTTTTCTCAGATTCGAAGAGAGCTTCATGCCGCCAAATGCAGAGATGATGAAGTCAATGAAGGAGTATCCACTAGTATGATTGTGGAATAAATGTTAGTGATTATTAAATCTAATTTGTACACAATATTTTAGTTTATTTTGTTTACTATTTTAAGATACTACAGTACACTTATTTTTTTGTATTACCTACAAATAAAACTTATTTAACAGTTTCAAATCTTTATTGGTCGATCTACTTGACTTGTAACAAAATGTACTGGTGGTAACACTGACTTTCCACAATCACATTTTCGTCCTGAAATGAAATCAAATGTGCCCACTTTGCTCCCACAATTTTCACAGTGAAGCTTCCCTTTAGTCCATTGTTCCTCTTCAACTTTTAACTTTATCCATATTGGTAGATTGTCTTCTAGCAAATATATAAACTTTTTGATATCATAGCTGTCACACTCTGAATGTATAACCTCACTACTGTATATTTTGTTTATATCATCTAGAAGAATGTGCCTACATTTATGACACTTTATATAACCCCCAAACTGGCTCTCCATGGCATGAAAATAGGTTTAGCAGTGTTCAGAAGTTTAATTTGCAGTGGTACTCACGTACACACTTATTTCATGCATTTACATACATTCAAAGAATATAAATCACTACGTTTTCTTCAATAATCTCACTCGATTGACTCAATAATGAACAGATAATGACAATCGGCATTGATGTGACATCTGTCACTTTGACAGTTGAAACTGACGTCATACAATGGGTGCGTTTAATGAAAAACCGGAAATACCGTAGCACACAGTGGGTACGATTGTACCTAGGGATCACACACACAAATTGTTTTTTATATGTAAATACTAGATATCTACCGGGAATCGAACCCGAATCTCTCTCTCCAGATCGAAAGCTGAATGCTCTAACCACTAGAAAACAACTAGAGGCGGTTAATGTTCGTACAAAGTTTTATTTGAGGATCCGCTTTTATGTTTATTTAGTTTGTTCAGCATGGATTAGTAAAATAGGAAAGAAATGTTGCAAATCACGGAAATAAAACAACTAATCGCATGTGCGTGATATTTTATTTCACTGAACTTGCTTGAACAAGAATTTTGCGCTGTTCAATGATTGCAAAGTTTCGATTGAACTATGTGACTAATGTGCTTTGTTTATATTGATCTAAGTACATACTTACATGTACTAGCATGTACAGTTTGTTTACCCATAACAATAATGAACAAACGTTCAATAATAATTTTGTATAAAAAGTATACCTAAAGCATTATTTTGTGGCTTTATAAAGTAACTGCCATAATAATATTTTCCAGTCGCTGCTTAAATTAACACGGCTATATTACACGTGTATGTGATGAAACATTAGTCTCGTTGTTGAACTTATAATTACAAATTGGAAAGTTTGGAAAGTGACTCAGCGAAATAAGTTTAATGTAAGTATAGACGTACAATAATCGATCGAACACAGCAAGATCATTAAAAGTGAGATACAAACAAACACTGCCGTAACTTTGTTACCAGCTTAGAATTAAATTATATCATTTAACAAGTAATGTTTGACAAAATATAATATAATTAACGATAAAATATTTACATCATTTATATTCATGTTTCATGATGATGTTATTGAAATCCGATATATCTAAATTGCGGTGATGAGCAACGCGCTACTCGCTTCCCTATACAACAAACGTTTGGTAAATAAACAGTAATTCTCGGGCACAGAGTTCTGCAACAATCTATCCCAACTATTGCCGACTGTATAACAATCATACCTACTTATTACATAGTACATCTAGTATTTATGTGTCGCCAAGTATTACTTGATAACACGCAACATGCTTTAGAACAATATTTTGTAAATAACAAAACTTATCATTATACATACCATGTAGTGTGATATTAACGATAAAAACCAGAAGATTCAATAGGCATTTAATATCATACTTTACGTGATGCGTATTTATACATTCTGTAATTGTTGACTTGTTGGCTTTGGCCATAGTTTTTAGTAAATCTGATTGGTAAGCTCTGAGGAAAGATGAGGTTAACTATCTAAATAAATTTATTGTCAATGTGGTGGGGTGTTTGTACTCGTATGTAACTACCACTTGCGCGCTAACTTCCTACTGCCAAGTAGCATTCGTGTTTTCGTGTTTCGTGACTTAGGTATATCACTTTTCTAAGAACAGCTCTGCATAATCCTCTATATGAATGAAAAAAAGAAATTAATGGTAGTGTAGGGCCACGCGCTTGATATATAAAATGAATCGATGTCGTAACAAAGAGCTTCTAGCTTCTAAGAAAATTAATACGATTCATAACATAGCACAACTTGAACCCACAACTTGATTGAATAGGTATAAACAAAGTTAGGTAGGATTTGTGGCATGTTATTGAAACTATTGTAGAATGGATATGATTAAATTTAAGCTACCTTTGAAATAAACATCCTGAAATGAGACTACACGTCTGAGAATGTTTTAAACTATTAAATACATATAAGGCAACTTGATTGGGTTTACAAAGTAGTTTCATATATGCTGATTAAGCAGCTTAAAGTCATGTATATACAGCTTAATACACGTAATATATACTTAATAGATACGTACTTTTTCAATTCATTAAAAGAGTTCAAATAGATAACGTTAAAGATTAAGAGATCGCTGAATCTTTGAGATAACGAAATCATATAATTTCGAGACATATGCTTGCGTGTCAGCGGCTTACAGAATGCATAAACGTGTAGCCAACCAGCATTTAAAAATAATCACGTGCGTTTCAATAATTACTTAACAATATAAAATTTTGATCACAGACAAAATTACATTATGATGCGCGCGCGCGTCGATGCATGCGCTTTATGCTGCTGGAATACAAAACACTTAACTTACCGTTACAATATTCTAATTTAATATAATTGTGTGATTATTCAAAGCTGAAACAACCAGTTTTCTGTGACTAAAATATATCAAGGCAACAATTTTCAAATGATCAAGCGAATAACTTTTCGCAAGGTGGCGACTTAGTGACCTATGCTTATGTTTATGTTTAGATATACCTAATTAGTACTTATATCATTATTTAGAAGGGCGATTTCGGTTAGTACCGAGTTACCTACTTACATTTATACATATTTTCACGCTTGCCACGTATAGTACAGATATGACTCCAATTGCTTTGTTTTACGTCACAAATGAAAAAATGTGCGTTTTATAAATATTCCATTTAGTAAATCTATCAACAACTGAACTGAGATTGTCCTGCACGAGGGCACGTCGCCCTGAATGGGGACCGAAAGGGGAACGAGGAGTCACCCCTGCCTATACGCACGAGTTCATATGATTATCTTATTGAATAGCTTTATATTACGTGTATGAGTTGTGTTTAGTAAAGTGCGGCACATTCGTATTTACGGTTATCAAAAACAAAAACACACACGCACAACTCAAGGGTCCATTCATAGATGTTCTCCATTTTCAGTAGTTATACTAATTAAAACACATAAAATCAGTGATATGAGACTCCCGATATTTCAACGCGAGTGTTATGATAACGGGATGACTGATTTTAACGCGGTAAGAACCCGGTATTATGTGTTTTAATTATGATAATAACCGCGTAAGCATCTAACTAAGTAGGTATACTGTTGTACTTTTTGTGAAAGGCTTTGTAACTCAAACAATCCGCCCTGTGGACGTACGTCGTAAAGCTAAAGAGAAAAATAAAGTATATAAGACTATTTACAAATGCAATTTCATGATAAATCGGTGAACGTCAGTCGATAGTGAAGCGTTCCTGTCCACTTGTTATACATGATTGTGTTAAGGTGAGTGGGCGGAATTCTTCACTGCAAGATCAATAGTACAAATTAATAAATATAGAGGTAAGAAGGTTCGAAAATCGAATAAGTGTATACGAACAATTAGAAAATTCAAGTCATGCATGGTGCTATGGTTCTGAAATATCGAGCGTTATACGGTTACAAACGTGTAAATTTTGAGCATCACAATCTCAGATCACAATAATAAGTGTCAAGAAGTGTTATGTTTACAATAGGATACTTTAGAATGTTGAACATGACAAAACGATTGAATTAAAAGTTATTCCTGGGTCACAACAAAATTCTTTGTCAATTTTCAAATGCTGATTTATTACCGTGCGATTTTAGTTTCGGAAAATTCAATTAACTGTATGAATACTGTTATATATTCTAAAATACTTTAACTACACAGTTACAGTTAACTATCTAACGGGAATTCCTCTTTCAATATATTATTATATACTTTTGTGAACATGTGCCTACTTAAAGCATATGCTTTGTAAATGAGTTTAGGCATATATATGTATTGTATGTACGGCCATTATATGATAGTTGTTATTCTATAGCTACTAAAGCAATGCAGTACCTAGAAGAGTGCGCCTTTAAATAGTCATTATTATGAAGCAAAGCAATTAACTGGTAAACTAGATGAACGAGAATTACACCTGGGAATTGACGAATTTACAAACCTACGTCTACGATAGGTAAATATTTACACAATTTGTAAAATTAACATGTATATGGTTATTACTTAAAGTTAACTGTTGTGTGTCGTTGTACCTTTGTGAAATATTAGTGTTATTTGAACTGTCAACGCGATAATTGTAAAAATAAAAAAATAAATAAATAAATGGTTTAAAGGCGGCTGCGTTGATGTCTTTTTCTTAGCGTATTTGTTCGTGTATCGTAAAGTCTTGTTTCTGGAATTTTAAAGTTAATATTTTTTGAGCCTATCATTCTACTTTTATAAGAGAGATTATCTATTAGTTAAATTAAAATAAAGCATGTCTGCTCAAGGCTATGCTTACACAGCCACGATTTAAATACTTTAGCCCTTGATTTTCGTGCCGTCGTTATTGCTTCATGGTGCTAACTCAACTAATAATTTAGTTTTTATTTTTTCATGGACGAAAGAAAAATGTGTCTTATTAGAAAATAAAAACTACGTTTCCACTAACTTTAAGTAAATGCACAAAAACAAAGAAAAGCTCTTTCAGAATAAAGCTTAATTTTCTATCAAATGGTACTCGTATGTCGGTGCCACTTTTAAGTTTAAAAAATATAATCACGAAGATTCTTATAATAAGATAGACAATTTAAAGTTATCATGGTGGGTTTCATTATTGCTTACAATGATATTGGCGACGTTTCTTACCTTGTAACTAGGATACGAATTACAACATAATAATAATAATTTACTTTGAGCGTCATTTACAGATCCATCAACCATTAATCAAAAGTTATTATCAAGTTAATGGATAATGATGCATTGTTTAGTAATATATTTTGCTGTAGTAGTATACGTAGCAGGCTTGCTTGTTTGTATTCACGCCGTAATATTTTATAAACCGTTTCTCATACGACTTATATCAGTTAGATGATACTTCATACTCTATAAGAATATTAACACAACGGTGGATATTTATTGAACTTACTACCAGGCAGTGGCGACGCGACACACGCGCGGCACCTGTGCCGGCGGCTGTACCAACGTGCGGTCCTCACTGCGTTGACGCGAGTGTCACTCGCACGCCCTGGCGCACCGTACATTACCTAGCTACATGTAAAGGCAAGGAGCGAGGACGGGTAGAAAGCGTTTATCGTTTACTCTCAACTGGAAATACAGTTCACGGTAGTTACGTAGTCCCTCAGTCTTATATACCTCATTCTGATAGCCAGCACTTAAAATTAATCGAGAGAAATATTGAACGACATCAGTAACGATCCGTGTTCACCGTGATCGAACCCTGTGAAAAAAATGACAATGGGTAATACTGTCAGATAGTGCTATTGAATTATCATATCATACGTGTAAGTAATAATGTAAACAAGACTTCCATCAGAAAGCCAATAAATTTAAAAACAACTTAAAGCACCCAATATATCCACCACTTATTGCGCTTCAAACCACTCATTAATTTTCATAGAAATGTTTTTATTAACATTCTTCTATCCGTAGTCCGTATACCGTCACCGAATGCGATGACCATTCCTCTAGTGTACGAAAATGGTGTCTTATATTTCATCATAAATGGACTCGGCGCGGGCGGATCGAAACCGCCCGCTCGCGAGATCGCGAGGACGTGTTATTTAGGCGTTAACGGAAGTATAAAATTGGTCCATGCGTCTTCGGGTGCGGGCCGCGTTAAAGGAAGGTCCGAGCATCGTCGTACCGGAACCGCGCGATGCGCCGACAGAAGTGGAAGCGGGCGCGTGGCGCGGGCGGGCGCGTGCGACCGTGCGCGTATAGGGGCGGGTGCGGCGGCGGCGGTGGGCCCGCCAGCGAGCCGCACGATGCCGACTCGGCGAGCGAGCGCGTCGAGCGCCGGCAGCGGGCGCTCGTCTCGCCTGCCTCACACTACCTGTAGAAGGAGTGCGAGTGCGGCGGCGGCGGCAGCACAGGCGGCACGGGCGCGTGCGGCTCCGACGCCGACCTTTGCACGCCCGGTGTGCGCTCCGCCCGCCCGCCCCGCGCTCCGCGCTCGCCGGAACCGTTCCAGTTCCACTCCCATTGACTCTGATTCTGTAGACGTTGAAGTTAAGAAGATATTATCTTTAATTTAAAATATTAAATTATGTTATAGAAACTTTTACATACATCGTTCGCTTGCGGCACGGATAGAGACGTCCTCGGTAGGGGTTGGGAAGGTGTGTGCGTGGGATGAGCGGTGTGATGAGGCGCAGGCTCGCGTGCCTGTAGCAGCTGCAGGATACGGCGCACGTCTGTCGTCAGCCCCGTCTCTAACACTGCAACTCGTCGACTCAGCTCGTCGAGTCGAGTCAGCAACGTGGCCATTGATACTGCCGTCGCCGCCGTACCCACGTTCTGGTACTGGGGCGATATGACGTCCTGTAACGAATACACCGACAGTTAGTTGATAGATATCGAAAAAACATTTGAAAAAGTACAGTGGCTCCTACATACTGGATGGTTACTTATACATATACATAGTTAGTAATTAATAATAATAATACATATTACTTAGTACGAACTGATGACGGTTAGGGGCTTAATGAAATATTTAAAGATTGAGACGAGCTAGTGCTAAGAAGCACCTTACGGCTTGGATCGGAAAACCATGCTCATGTCATGGACGGTAAGCGATCCGATCGTCAAGAGCTAGAGTGCGTCGTTTACCTGCGCGTTAGTAGCGGTCTGGCGCTCGGAAGCGAAGACAAGCGCGGTGGGTCTAGCGGCGGCGGCGGCGGTGGCGGCGTGGTGCAGGTTGAGCGCGGAGTGCGGCGCGGAGCGGGAGGAAGGTGCGCGCGCGGCGGTGGGCGCGGCTGGCGTGAGGATGTCGTCGCAGGACACGTGCGTGGGCGCGGCGGGCGCGGCGTGCGGCGCGGGCGGGCTCGGGGACGCGTTGGTGTAGTACGAGCTGGGGTTGGTGCTGAGGCTGGACACGGGCATCGTGGCGCTGTGAGCCGGCGTGCTGACGGCCGCCTCCGCGCCGCCGCCGCCGCCCGTCAGCGGGGACGTGTCGTTCAGCGGACCCACAGACGACTGTCGCCGCACCGCCCCTCTACTTCTGTACGTCTGCGGCGTCGATTGCGCTGAAATCCATTTCGATTTTAATTTTGTCGTTATTTTCCCTACGTTGCAGAATAATTGATCCGGTAACTTTCGTTTCTCTCTGAGTTTATTTACAAGTATCGTATTTAAAAAGTTCTAATTGAAATTCATTTTTATCGATACCATAATGAAAACATGCAGTTATAAAAAGTAGAATGCATACTTACAGTACTTGTTGTGCAGCGGCTGGTGTGTTTTATGGTGGTAGAGGTCTGGGAAGCTCCGTTTAAGTTGCGCTAGCATGCCTGCACACAAGGGCCGCGCTCAGAGCGGGCGGGCGGGGCGCGGGGAGCCGCGGGACGCATGCGCGGTCACACATATACACATTTTCCCATACAACTCGAACATTTCTATCTTATGCATAAAAGCAGTAGTAATCAGTGTGTGTGACACGTATCCGCCGCTCCCGAACGCCCTCGTCACCAAAGAAGTAGGTACAGATAAATAATACGGAAAGATGAAGCCATAATACATGCTGCTTTAAACGAAATAAAGTCTCGCTTTAGTTATCTTGTGTTTACCTATACAACTTGACAGTTTATCTTCTTTGTAAATATTTAAATCATCTTAATAATAACTTCAACGAAGAAGTTGGTGATTTGATTCAAATTGGTAAAACCAGATGGTGTCCTGAAACTGATGACCTTTACAGGTGTAATGGTGTTTAAAATAAAGGAAAACATAAAATGAAACTAATATCAGTTTGTAGCTAGGAAAAATACTCTACTATGTGTCAAATTACTCTCATATACACGGTGACCGAAATGGCCTTTCAAATATACAGTCGATGTATTTCTTCAAAATATTAAATAAATAATAAATATAAATCGGAATTGCATATTATCCATTCATTTTCTAGTGAAACTACTCTATAAAAATTAAAACCATGACACTACATGTCGCCCCAACAATAATTTGTTAGAATCAATATTATTTCGTGTGTGGGATGCCTACAATTCGTAAGTTGTTCTTGATTAAACTCAGGATACCACGTATAAGTAGATAAAGGTACTTAAAGTTAAAAGTACAGTCGGCGACCCGCACTCGAATATTCATATCTGTAATTCAAGAATGATTGTAGGCGCTGTACTATATTTCTCTGTATTCTTCTTGTAGACCACTCAATAACTTGTAGACTTGACTATGATACTGATAACAGCAAGTTAAGCAGCGA
Organism: Pectinophora gossypiella; assembly: GCF_024362695.1. Taxonomy (NCBI): domain Eukaryota; kingdom Metazoa; phylum Arthropoda; class Insecta; order Lepidoptera; family Gelechiidae; genus Pectinophora; species Pectinophora gossypiella. Next base: position 8,421,134 of record NC_065406.1, read on the forward strand.
AGTTGTTACTGTATTTTGCTAAAATTGGTTGAAATGAGAAGAATACTTAGTTCCAGTCTTTTCGTCAAATCTCTTTTTAGGCATAGCGGACCGCCAAATGTGAGAATACACTTTTCTTCATTTGAGTATTCAAGTGAGTAGTTTTGCGCGTTCATTCTATTTTTTACTTTTAAGGATATTTATTCGGAGCGCGTACAATCAACTTAAACACATACGGGCGACATTGTGTTCGAAATAGGAGAATATATATAAAGGGGGTTATAAATACATTCCTGTTGTGGGGGGATGATGTAGTGGGTGGAGGCTCACCAGTGATGGAGTTGAGCGTGGTGGAGCGTTGCTTGCTGAAGTTGAAGTTGAGTGGAGTGACGTCCTGCCCTGCCTTGTCGGCGGAGAACTCCAGGATACCCCGACTAGCAGGCGACTCTGTCTCCTCGTCCGTGTCTTGCGAGTCCTGGCAGTTATACTATAATTAAGTTTTATAATCTTTATTATTAATAACTCGCATTGGAGCAGCGTGGTGGAGTATGCTCCATACCCCCTCCGCTTGATTGAGGGGAGGCCTGTGCCCAGCAGTGGGACATATATAGGCTGTTTATGGTATGTATTAATAACGTTGCTACCGCTCGCTATTTAAAATTAATATCGACGCATGTTTGGAAAATGAATAAGATAAAGTGATGGTAGTTTTTAAATTAATTATCTTGTTTTTTTGATAGATCATCACTCTCCTGCCCTTATCGCACTCTAGGTGCGGTCGGCACAATATGTATTCTTCTTTCATTCATTTCTGCAGTCATTTCCCACACATATCCTTTTTTACACAATCCATCTACACTTTCTTGGGTCGTCCTTTTTATATTCAAGCTTTTTTATCCGAGCTTTTCTATAGATATAAATATTTTATTTATTTTGAAAGCTATAAAAATCGGCCCTGAATGTTTTTTGCTTGCGATATTCGATGTATGCACTCACAACAAGGGTCTGCAGTAGAAATGGAAAGAAAAATAAATACCTCCTACTAAATACTTTCTTTAGATAGCATGAAAGAATGAAATGATTCGTGAACTACTACTAGACAGTAGTAGTCAGCTTACTCGGTAAGCATCACAGAAAAAATAGCCTTTCTTCTTGTTTGTAGAGTTGCACATGTGGGTGTACTTATTCGTTATCTGGAAATTGCATTAATATTTTTTAACAAATAGTAAGTACTCATACTTTTTCAGCGAAGGTCTCAGTATGAGGTTTGCGCGTGGTCCGCGCGTACGCCTCTCGCAACAGACGCGCGTCGTTAGGGTTCTCATAGCGCATGCGTCGACGTGGTTCTATACCACCCAGCTCCTCCTGCAAGCATTATATTGTATGTAAATTACATATCTGTTTTTCTTATGATCAGTAAATAATTTTGATCGAGACAAAATTTGGGAGGTCTGTCGAGTTGACATCTTAGAATGCCGGTGTTAGGCTTTCGTTTGTGAAAGATTTTTCTTTTTTAAATTTAAATAAAGCATTAGAATTAAATATATGCTTTACAATCTAGCCTACAAGCTAATAGGCATTTTTTCTTAAACCTAAACTACTATAATAACAGGAGTAATTCTAATTCTAAGAGTTTGTGAAAGATGCGATTTTTTTGTTTTTTTCATTTATTATTTTTGCTTCAGCTACGTTGATGCTATTTGTGGGGATCTGTAATTGGGTAATTGCTGACCTCCCGAATGTTAAGCAAATAAATACTAACATCCCGCATGTTGTAGGTGATCTCGAGGTTGTTGACGAAGGACTGCCGGAACTCGGGGTAGAAGTCGAGCACGTCGAGCAGGTCGTCGCGGTGCACCCTGTGTAGGTCGCAGTACGTGAGCGCGCGCACGCGGCAGTTGCTCCGACCCACCGTCGCGTGGATGCAAGGGTTCTCGCCGAATATGTCGTCCTTGCCTGATGTACGATAATAGAAAGGGATAGAGGGAAGTAAATTACGGACCTACATTAGTATTTCAAATTCCTATTCATAATTTCGCCGGCGTAAATATTAGTCCGCGATAGTCTTTCAGAGAATGCGTGACTTACATTTAGTGTCATGGATTCGAACCCAGTTCGGGATTTAAATCTAAACTACTGAAATCGACTTTATGAGTTTGAATTCATGTTTGGATCATAGGTAGAGATAATTGAAATCATGTGATTTCCAGGATTTGTTGAAGAATGGCAATAGATTCGCCCTCTATTACATGGGACTTGAACATAGCTGATGTGGGGTGGGTGTATAGTATACACCTCTGGCTACCCCTTCGGGGATACGGGCGTGATGCTATATTATGTTGTTATGTACTTAAATTATTTCTTTAATGATAAAGTGTCAGTCAACCACTTTAGAATATTACCTTTGTTACCAATAGTTTAGAAAAACAGCCAAAAATAGCTCCACTGAAATTACGTTTAGAATCACTATCATTTATTTCTCATTTATCTGATACCAAATTCTATATTTATATAATTCTATATTTAAAAGGGAATACTTAGGTACTTATAACAAATTACAAGTGTACTTTAGTAGAGAATGACTTAAGAAAATTACACATTGAAGTTGTTTATTCGAGGATAAACTGTAATTAAAAGTCCGACATAATTACAGCTTTGTTAAATATTCAAATTAAACAGTTAACGCCGTTTTATAAAGTGATTACCTACAAATAAGGTTTATTTAATTTTACGTTACAATTCCGTAGTTTGAATGATAACTCAATGAGGGACTCTTCAGACTACGTTCCTCCTAAAATATATGCTTAAATGGTACACAGTTACCTTCTAATTTCATGGATAACAGCATCTTTTATCTTTGTTTTTGAGTATAAATGATGACCCTTGTTACCAGGCACATATCTTCCACCCATTATTATTCTGATCAAAATAAAGAGAAGCAATACAGTTAGCGACATAATTCTATACTATATCTGATTCAAATATCAAGCAACAATTATGTTTATAGGAGTACGTACCCGGGCAATGAGGAAATAGGTAATTGGATAGTTTCCTAAGTCAAGATAAATTATGAAAATCTGATTACTAAATGTAACAAAAAAGGTTTTCTTTTTCTATTTGACTTATTTATGTCTATATTATTTTAATAATAAAGAAATATATAATAAGTTCGACATTTTGTCACGTTTTTCGTCACAGGTTTCTTTTTCACACAAATTCCATGGTAATTTTGTGTTTTGACGTTTAGTAAAAAGTAACTGATTTCACTTGTTGGAAACTACCCTTTCACGTTAAATCTGTACAACGCCATCTATATATTTTTTTGGGAACGTAGCCTGGAAAGTTCCCGATTAAAATCATAGAGTGGGCTCACCCAAAATTGCCATGACAATGTCGTCCTTAAGTATCTCTATGGACCCTCGCGATATGAAGTAGAGAGATGTGAGCACATCCCCTCGATGAACCAGGGTCTCTCCGGGAGGCGCATGAGTCGTTTTAAATCGCAGTGACAGCGCCCTGTAGTAAAAAATAAATAAATGTAAGGAATGTAGTATTTACATGGTAGATAACAAAAGCTTTTTATCTTGGTCTAAATAGATGCAGCGACATTTCGAAAAAAAACAACTCTGTTCCCGCCCCAGAATGCTCTCGAGCTTTTATTGAGTTTTTATTAATCTCCATATTGTTTTTTTTATTTATGTTCAGTATACAAATCTATAGTTTTTGAATTATTGACGACTATTAGAATTTACAATATAAAATTTAATCACTTTCTTTATATCATCTATACTTATAATAAATCTGTAGAGAGGTCAATTCTGTACATTAAATATTTTTTCAAAATAACTATCAGGGGGTGATAAGTGGTCGATACTGATGCCAAAAATGCAATCAGTAAAATTTTTGTCTGTCTGTCTGTCTGTCTGTCTGTCTGTCTGTCTGTCTGTCTGTCTGTATGTTCCTTATAGAAACAAAACCTACTGGACGGATTTTAATGAAACTTGGTACAATTATTCTTCACACTCCTGGACAGGTTATAGTATACTTTTCATCACGCTACAATCAATAGGAGCAGAGTAGTGAAGGGAAATTCTTTTGTATGAAAAATCTAAACCACTCAAGTTAGACGTTTGAAATTTGGCATGCAGGTACCTTAGATACCGTAGAGGTATACTAAGAAAGGAATTCCCGAAAATCCTACGGGAACGGGAATTAGCGGGAAAATCCTTTTGTATGAAAAATCTAAACCACTCAAGTTAGACGTTTGAAATTTGGCATGCAGGTACCTTAGATACCGTAGAGGTGTACTAAGAAAGGAATTCCCGAAATTCCCACGGGAACGGGAATTAGCGGGAAAATCCTTTTGTATGAAAAATCTAAACCACTCAAGTTAGACAATTGAAATTTGGCATGCAGGTACCTTAAGTACTGTAGAGGTGCACTAAGAAATGAATTCCCAAAATTCTCACGGGAACGGGAATTAGCGGGAAAATCCTTTTGTATGAAAAATCTAAACCACTCAAGTTAGACGTTTGAAATTTGGCATGCAGATACCTTAAGTACCGTAGAGGTGCACTAAGAAAGGAATTCCCGAAATTCCCACGAGAACGGGAATTAGCGGGAAAATCCTTTTGTATGAAAAATCTAAACCACTCAAGTTAGACCTTTGAAATTTGTCATGCAGGTACCTTAGGTACCGTGAAGGTGCACTAAGAAAGGAATTCCCGAAATTCCCACGGGAACGCGAATTAACGGGAAAATCCTTTTGTATGAAAAATCTAAACCACTCAAGTTAGACGTTTGAAATTTGGCATGCAGGTACTTTAGTAAACTTAAAGCTTAGTTGCAACAGGATATTACAAAATTCCCACGGGAACGGTAGTTAGCGGGAAAATCCTTTTGTATGAAAAATCAAAACCACTCAAGTTAGACAATTGACAACATTTCAAATTTTTAAGCCGTGGTTTTTTTGTGCTATTTCGAATGTACTTGTTTAAATAGAAGACACGTATTTTTTCTTTTCAAGATTTTTCCACTAGAAGTTACAAAAAATATTTTTTGAAAATTGGATTCTGCCATTGATAGAATGAAGGCAGTATACTGTAATGTACCTTTGCATGCGTATTTAAAACAAGTCGCAAACAAAGTGTCATGTTATGTATGACATTTACTTTTTTTATAATTTTTATGTAAAGGTCTGAACTTATTATGCCTTCCTCTTCTGACCTCGTGGATTTTTCAATATATTTCTATTATTACTGAATTAAAAAATCTGAAAAAATATGTTTTGTGTAAATCATAGAAATATCTCGAAATGGTTTTCGATTTAAGGCACCTTAGTAAAAATGAAATGTTGTCAATTGAAATTTGGCATGCAAGTACCTTAAGTACCGTAGAGGTGCACTAAGAAAGGAATTCCCAAAATTCTCACGGGAACGGGAATTAGCGGGAAAATCCTTTTGTATGAAAAATCTAAACCACTCAAGTTAGACGTTTGAAATTTGGCATGCAGATACCTTAAGTACCGTAGTGGTGCACTAAGAAAGGAATTCCCGAAATTCCCACGAGAACGGGAATTAGCGGGAAAATCCTTTTGTATGAAAAATCTAAACCACTCAAGTTAGACCTTTGAAATTTGTCATGCAGGTACCTTAGGTACCGTGGAGGTGCACTAAGAAAGGAATTCCCAAATTCCCACGGGAACGCGAATTAACGGGAAAATCCTTTTGTATGAAAAATCTAAACCACTCAAGTTAGACGTTTGAAATTTGGCATGCAGGTACTTTAGTAAACTTAAAGCTTAGTTGCAACTGGATATTACAAAATTCCCACGGGAACGGTAGTTAGCGGGAAAAAACATTTGTATGAAAAAATCAAATCTAAATAAAAGGAGAAACTGACTGACTCAGTGACTGACATATATCAACGCATAGCCTGAACGGCTAAACGTAGGCATTTGAAATTTGGAAGGGACATAGCTTAGGTACCGTAGAGGTGCACTAAGAAAGGAATTCCCAAAATTCTCACGGGAACGGGAATTAGCGGGAAAATCCTTTTGTATGAAAAATCTAAACCACTCAAGTTAGACCTTTGAAATTTGTCATGCAGGTACCTTAGGTACCGTGGAGGTGCACTAAGAAAGGAATTCCCAAATTCCCACGGGAACGCGAATTAACGGGAAAATCCTTTTGTATGAAAAATCTAAACCACTCAAGTTAGACGTTTGAAATTTGGCATGCAGGTACTTTAGTAAACTTAAAGCTTAGTTGCAACAGGATATTACAAAATTCCCACGGGAACGGTAGTTAGCGGGAAAAAACATTTGTATGAAAAAATCAAATCTAAATAAAAAAGAGAAACTGACTGACTCAGTGACTGACATATATCAACGCATAGCCTGAACGGCTAAACGTAGGCATTTGAAATTTGGAAGGGACATAGCTTAGGTACCGTAGAGGTGCACTAAGAAAGGAATTCCCGGAATTCCCACGGCAACGGAAATTAGCGGGAAAATCTTTTTGTATGAAAAATCTAAACCGCTTAAGTTAGACGCTTGAAATTTGGCATGCAGGTACCTTAGTTAACTTAAAGCTTAGTTGCAACAGGATATTGCAAAATTCCCACGGAAACGGGAGTTAGTGGGAAAAAACATTTGTATGAAAAAATCGAAACCGCGTAAGATAGATATTTTCAATTCAATTCAATTAAATTATTTATTGCATTCCATGTAGTACAATAGGGTGTTACATAGGCATAGGAACTAAAACATGGACCCTATAGGGCACAGCAACGTTGAAGGGAAGAGAGGAAGTGTGTATTAAAATTAAAACTCAATGAACAATCAATTAAAAAAAAAACAATTCAATCAATTGATTCAATCTAGCACGCATGCATACCTTAGTAAATATAAAGTTTATTTTTGGCTGTATTTTGAAAAATGGGAGTTATTGGGAAAAAAAATGTACTTATGAAAAAATCTAAACTGCATAAGTATGCACTCCCACACACACAAAGATCTCTCTCTTATATAACACGCCACGCGGACGAAGTCGCGGGCAAAAGCTAGTTCTTAATAAGTACATTGATATTTCTTGCACCTTGAGTACTAAAAACTCGTAAACGTGGTCAAACTTAGATTTCTACTTATACATAAACATTCTAAATACTTACACCCCATTCTGACACAGGAGGTGGGAGGTATGGAGTATAATATTCTACCACACTGATCCAAATGCTCAAGTGATTTGTCCAACAGGAATAATTTTCAGAAATATATTTTTTCTATGTGGTATACTTTTTGGATATAAAACTTCTTTTTCAATACCTGAGACAGCCGGGGCTAGCGCCTTCGAAGGCAGAACAGTTGGCGAGCAAGTTGCGGTTGAGGTGGAGACAGATGTCGGCTTGCAAGCACTCGGGGAAGCCCTTCAACAAGCTGGAGGTGTCGATCCCGTTGGTGTAGCTCCATGCGTGTTGGAAGTACTCCTCGAGCCTTTGACGTAGAGGGTTCGCAATCTGTACCAAAAAATGTAGGTAACTTTATTAAATTGATTACACAAAAAAATGCGTGGTAATGCGGCGAGTGTAATGGGGACCTTTGCGCCTGGAATAACTCGGGGGGATTATTTGACGATTAGACACGTAAGGTCTTGAATTGTTAATTTCTAATTGTATTAATGTTTAATTTGTAATTTTGTAGAGGTAGCCTTAGATTTCTTTTGTATAAATTGGCCATCAGTTATAGATTGTATGTTATTTTTGTCATTTAACATTTAATTAACTATAATATAATTATTCCACACTTTTTGAGTTAATATTTTAAGTCTACCACCAAAGTTTATTTGTATGTTTTGATTTAGTTTAGTTTAATTAAGTTTAATTACCTTTCTGCTACTGTTAAATTTGTAAATTAGTTTATGCATTGTGAGTGCTATGTACACCGTTATTGTTACACATATCAGTCAGAATACCTAGTTAAGTTATGGAATAAGCTCAATATGTGTGATGTGGTTGTACTTTTTTTAAATAAATAATAATAAAATAAAAAAAATATCTAATCTTAATGTACTTATAATTATGGATATTAATCTGAAATAAAAAAAATATTAAAAAAAAATGCATGGAAATAAATAACCAATAAAGCAATTTTTAATTTATGTGTGTCATTTTGTAATTTTTACTAAGCACATAAGTTAATGATACTAACATAGAATAAGTCATATTACTAACAAATACGCAATTTATATTTTCTGAAATAAATTATTTGAATTTGAATTTTGAATTTGACAGGCAACACAGTTTAGCCTGTTTACAAACGGGCTTTTATTGGATAAAATCATGACTACGGGCACTGCACCAATACCTCTAAATTACCTACTAAGTACATAATAAGTAATCCTTACTAATATTATAAATACGAAAGTAACTCTTTGAAGCTTCAGCTGCTGATGTGAAGATAGTATGAGTGCTAAAGAAGGACATAGAGTAGGCATTTTCCAGGGGCGTGCTTAGTTCGCGATACAAAACACGCGTCTACGCGGGCGAAGTTGCGGGCGGAAAACTAGTGGGTCATGTAAAGATATAATGGAAGGCTGGGGGTATATAGTCACTGTCCTGTGGTTCACCAGCTTGCTTCTCAAATGTAGGGCGCCGGTTCAAACCCCTGTACCGGACTTGCACCCATGAGTTATTAATTTATCTTAAGAGCAGTTTTAACTAACATTGTTGGCTTGACTATTATAGACGGCGATACGGCTCACCAGTCACGACCTATCTCGTTAGTCTAACAGAAGGTTCGGTGAGGTGAGGGGACTTAGTCCATCTTGCGATGGATGTACCGCTGACTTTATAAGTTTTTTAAAGGCTTTAACGTTTTATTTTAATTTGATGATTTGTTTCTCACTATGTTTTTGTGAGTAAACATTTAAATTATTATTACTGATAAAGAACTTTGAAAAACAAAACAAACCTCTGACTACACCAGTTGGGATATAGTCGTGAGCTTATGTTATGGGGGTATAGTGTTACCTGATGAAAGCGTATGAACTCGCGCACTCTGAGGATCTGCGTGTGGTAGCGCGCGGTTCCCGAGTACAGCCGCTGTATAATCGCCGACACGTTGCCGAAGATACTGGCGTACATTAGAGCTGTGGGTTACATTATTATTACAGTTTATTATTGTTACAAAACATTGTTACAAATATTATTAATATAACGTCGTTAAATCTCGAAAGGGTTTGTCCTGACGTCACACCCACAAAACAACACTGTAGTATTCCTTATTCTATGACGATAGGTCTCATAGGCATTATGCTGAGGGAGATCTTTTATTTTATTTTGGACACCCTCCAGAATGTGCAGTTTAGGTGTGTGATATATATTTAATTAAGTATGTGTCTTATTGTTATACAATACGTACGGTGACATACAACGAAAGGGTACATCCGATGTAGACCGCTTGGTTTTATGATGACGCTTCCAAGAAAATAGAACAAAGGCAGCAATCTACACCGAATTACAGCTCTGCTATAGTGTATTATGAGGGGAGGCCTGTGCCCAGTGGGACGTATGTAGGCTATGTTATGTTATGTAAAAATGTGAATACTAACATCCGACGAGCATGACGAATATCGTGAATCCTTTCTCCATGTCGGTGTTAGGCGCCACGTTTCCGAACCCGACGCTGGTGAGCGACGTGCACGTGAAGTACAGGGCAGTGATGTAGCGAGACCTGCGACCGGAAAATATACAGGGTGTTAGTCACATCGTAACGAATACTCAGGTAGATGATTCAGACCATGATTCTGAGGTAATATCAAGTGGAATTTCCTGTCGGAAAAGTCATGAAAATTTTAGTGTTTTTTAATTATTTTTCGTTCCATACTTTTGCGACGGAAAATTCCAGTTGATATCAATTAATCATGGTCTGAATCATCCCTCAAAGTTTAAAGAAAAGAATACTGAAGACTGAAAGGGCAGCCCTCACCATATATTATAAGGACATTGTTGGCCTCTGGGAAAATAACTGCACCCTGGCCTTTTTTCGGTGGATTGCGGCACTTGTACATTATTATTATTATTATTTATTATTATTATTATTAAAATAAGCGTTATTATTAGGTAAATGTATATATTACCTCATTGAAGGTCCAGTGGAGTTATCATAAGAAGCCTGGACATCGTTGGCGAGCGCGTCCAGCCAGCCGATAGGCGCGTGCAGCTGCGGCCGCTCCCAGCTGCCGATAGCATACCTGCGCGTAACACATGCAACATATTGTATACAATATACATATATAATAATAGTCATTAATTAAACATGAAACACAAAAAGCATTCTTCTATATACAAAACAACGATGAATGTGCAAACGTGGTTTGTTCTAACACTTTTAAACATTAAACACAGATACTAGGATGTACTTATGCATGATAATAATGCACATTTTTATTTCCGATATATATGGAACCTTACCATAAGCAAGCCAGCCAATGCGCAATAAGTACAAAGGTGGCCATAAGGAGGAGTAGGACGGCAGTGCCATATTCGGAGTAGCGGTCGATCTTGCGCGCGACTCGCACGAGCCGCAGCAGGCGCGCCGTCTTCAGCAGCCCGATGAGGGTCGTCGTCTGCAACACCAAGCCCGCTCAGAACCTCACCACCGCCACCGCCGCGACCAAGCCTTGGATAAAACTGTCGCCTACTAAATAGCATCAATGAGGCCTCGCAGCGAAAACCACGCTATAGTAACCAAGCGAAAACTTGCCTATGAATGCTAGCGAGCGACTCCATTTCAAACTTACGATTACTTTGTTTGCAGAATTAAAAGCGATTACTTAAAAACTATAAAATTAGCTGGCTTCATACAGATGCGGTGCATAATACTGTATAAACTGTTATATTTTTTGTATCCAGTATTTTTATGTGACTTTTGTTTACGAGCAATCAATTTGTGCGTTTTAATTAACTTATGTTTTCGATATAAGTATTTTGAAAAATAATAATATATTTTTTGGGTAATTCACACGGTGCATGATACAAACCAAGCCAATAATTAATTTAACTTTGGAATTAATATGATTACGTACCTATTAATGGGGCCATTTTAAGTAAATATACTTGGCTTAAAAACAATACTTACTTACTTTAAAATATTAATAAACATTTTAAACTTCCCGTATTACGTTCATTTTAAAAGTCATTGTTCAAACAAAAATGTGTTTAGAACGTTACAAACGCGACACGAGGGTTCTACGTGATAATTTTGTACGAATAGCTTCATTTTATCACTCTTTATTTGAATTATGACTTTAAACAGCAGAGCACTTATAATATCCAAAATACCTAAAGTTCCTACACAATGTACCTCTATAAGGTAGTGTTCCCTCCGATACACAATGAGTCGGTGGTGAATATGGTTGAGCGACGGAACGTCTAAAACAATTTCCTTTAACATGTTGTTGAAGCAAACGCATATTGTCGGCACCAAACAGCCACTAGTGTGCTATTTGTGACATGCACGTTATGTTAAAGCATATTATAATATGAAGCTGGTCGTTAATAAAACAATATTTTATTCCTTTATCAGAATGCAATGCGTCGAATATCGTCGTCCGATTTATACAATAATAATTTGTGAATGAGATTAACAAAGGTAAAGGAACTAAAAAAGAAAATAAACGATTTCAAATTAACAATAGTTTATTTAAAAAGACATCACAGTGTAAAAGTAAATAATAATTATGTAAAGTAAGGTAATGAGGATGAGTTCAAATGAAATGTGTCGCATGATGAGTCGGTTGGAGAGAATGACTGACATAAACAGTACATGGACGTCATACGTCGATGTAAGGTGGGTGCCATAATTATGTTATGTTGTACTTAGTGCTCCTTCGTGTAATGAACATTATGCGTTATTCATTTGTACATATATGATCGTCTGGGAAGTGTGAGCGTATGCTACCAAGCTCTGTGCTCGTGGTATTGCACTTTCATACTGAGAAGCACATGAAACAATATCCCATTTCATACGCTTACAATAAGCGTCATCAAACTCTGGGCTTTACAATATTAACGTTCGTTTTCAATTATTTTCATTAAAGTTGAACATATTTCGTTAAGTAGATATCAAAGTGAAACTAGTTTGTATTTATGAAGTACCTTATGGATAATTTCATAACAAATTTACAGTCCGTAGCGTTATAAGCTTAGCAGCGAAAATATTGTAACATAAATGAAAAGGTGAAGGCCCTGGCAAGGTCACCTTAACTGGCTGTGACGATCGTTACAACCACAACTCGGGGCTCAATCGTAATGCTCCTATAGCGTATTTTGTTTGTGGCGAGCTACAATCCAACCGTTATAATTATATCTAAATCTATTATGCATTGACACTATAGAGATCCCACGCAAACCAGATATGGGATATATTTACTTAAAATGCATCTAATCGCACATGAGAGTTTTATATTCGTGTTCTAAGCCGAGACTTGCAAAAGTAACAACAGATCCAATAACGTCACTTATGATTTGAGTTGAAGCCGTAGAGACTGTAGGCATTCCTTAGTGACAGTTCACTACCGCTACCTGAGTAAGAAGCTAATTCGTTGACATGTAGAGTCGCCGGCGCAGGCGCAGCCGAGCAAGCTCGTGGTTCAGCGAGTGAGCTCAGATGTTCGCGTGGTACAAATTGAAAACGATAACATTTGCTTATGGGAAGCGTCCTTATCTTCCATTAACGCATTCGAATAGTGGATTGAAAATGCTTAGTGAATATTAATGAATAAAAATATGTCAACTAAAATGTAAGAAAATCGAGTGGCAGCAACATAAAAGTAGTTCACAAAGATGGTATACCTCATCACTTTCCAGCCCCTGCTGTAACAAGAAATGGTATTACAAATTCAATACGCACCCACCTTTGGGCTCTTTTCATTCCATGATAATGATGAAAATAAATATAACAGTATTGTTGAACATAAAGGTGATGAAATCCATAACTACATTGTTTAGTTAGAAAATAAGTCGAAATCACAAAATAATGTTATTATAAATAAATAAAAGTTGTGAGTAATGACCTTAGATAATTTTATAATAAATAGCCAATTCAACTTGCGACATGGGACCTAAGTATAATGTGATCGGCATATAGTCAGCTATTGAATAGTGGTATCCTATCCGGGTGATGACTTGCAGTAACTGCATTCCACTAGCGGTACTCGTGTGATGCCACCAAGAACTTCAGTTGTCCGAAAATAGTTACTAGGTATCTGTTCAAGCTCCTACACGGATGCTCAACCGAACAAAAGACTACCGCACAGCCCTAACTTGACCTAGTTCGCTTCTATACTTATGACCTACATATTTGACTCGCATGGTTTTTTCTACGAAAAAATAACGTGCTTCACAACCCTATACATATTTTTTTATTTTCATTGTAATCCGTCTGGTGTTTTGGAAGGTGAATTCTGTTGAATACAATAAGTTCGATAAAGCGAGCATCAACGATTTCGGACAATTGATCGTCTGGTGATTCTCGTTCTAAAATTCAGGCATCGATTTGGTCTAGTCTAAAATTATATGTGGCGAGTGAGATGGAACGAAAACATGGAGTGTGTCGAGGGGCGGGGTAGAGGCTCACTTCGTCCGTGTCGGTGCCGAAGAGCAGCAGGTCGAACGGGATGGCGGCGACGAGGTCGATCACGAACCAGCCGCGCAGGTAGTGCATGGCGATCTTGGCAGGGTCCGACTCCACTTCATCGGCCACGTTCACGTACGTCGTGCGGAAGTTTATTAGGATGTCTATTATGAACGTCACATCCACTGGAAAGGAATCAAATATATTGTTAATATATTTGTCACAATAACAAATATATTAAAATGACAAATATATATAGATAGTTCACAAAATATAATATAAAACTATTATTAATCTTAAAATTACAAATAATTAAAACTAGACTACTAAAACTAAAAACAAAAAGAAAGTACATGCAAGTAGGCTCAATTAAAAATGCTCCCAAAACTTCGTTTTAAAAAATTTATATCAATTTAAAAAAATATATTTTATTATCGAACAACTAGAAATGAATGAATAATGTTAATGCTATTAATATTTATTCATCGAGGTTGCGTTGCTGCCATTACATTACATCGTTATGCATAAGCATGTTTAATAAATATTGTTAATGTATTTGTCACAGGAAAACCCTAAGTATATCTTCTAGCTATATGCGACTAATCATAGAAGTATTATATTTGTAAAGGTATGGAAATTTAAGGTAATATTCCGATACAATGGGGCAGTGTTCGTAGTCGCACCTTTTTACTTATCTGTCATAACAACACACCCTTTTAGTTCCATTTATATTTCGTTCTGTTTGACAATTTTTAAATTTAGGAAGTATATAATTGATTCCCTTGTCTGCGTCATAAAACACTACAGATTAGGCAGAGCTACAAAGGATTTAATTATAATTATAGTAATAAACACAATGAACTGATACAGTCACAGGTTAATAGCTCATGGCCTTTAAGATAAAAACATTTTTTTATGTTGGTGTTAAACATATAAAAAGTTTATCACAAATAAAGAAAAATTACTTACCAATCATATCAATGACGACAATGGGATCTTCGCCGAATTTACGTGAGCGTTTGTCGAAATCGGGCTCGTTGAGTTGAAAAGCGGCCACGTAGGGGGTGAATATCGCCGTGTAGATGACCAGGATAAGGATCAACCAATCCCAAGCGGCCTAGAAAAAACACCCAGTTACTTCTCTCCAGTCAGCTCAGATACGTTTTAAGTAAAAACGTTTGTATAATGTTGACCTTTACCAATACGTAGACATACCTACTATTAAAACTGAATATCCAATTTGCGTTGCCTTAGATGGCAACAATGGCTTCGAATCATTATAATACTTTTAATGGCTGCTACTACTTTAGGTGACAAATGAACAGCTTTTGTCAGTTTCAGACGAGGTCAATGTCTGTTTAGAAACAAACACTTTAAAAAAGAAAAATAAAAGGATAAGGAGGAAAGGAAAGGTTTTTTGCATAAACTTCTTTCACCCTAAGATTGCCTGGCAGAAATTGCTGTTTAGCAATAAGGCCGCCTATTGTTCTTATGTTTTTATACGTATGTTTATGTCCTTTGTATAAGTGTTGTGCAATAAAGTATTATTGTTTGATTGATTGACTTTCCAATTTTGTTGAAACCAAATTCTCAATGCGCGCCTGTAACGGCTGCTTCTTACTATTTTCATTAGCAAGTTTCTGACGGGACAGAAGTTTTCCCCATTCGTCCCATTATGGGACGTTTGAATGGAACTAGTGGGAAAGACTCGGCAAAACTAGTATCGATCGTTTTGCAGTGTACCAACACTAGTAATGTTGAGGGAGAATTTTGGCTGTAAGTTGTTTGATTACTTGTGACTTTGCCAACCTCATTAAGGATTACGTATGTGTATGTCGTCATAAATTATTAACTTTTAATTTTTTATAATAAACCTATATAATTTTATGTTTCAGAATGGTATAAAAGTTTAAGTACTGATACTACTTAGAGAAAATAATAATACTTAGAGAAAATAAAAGATGAGAAAATACAACGTTTATATATCTTTCAAGCCTATTCGGCCATAGCGACAAGTCTCCAATCTAGGAGATCGTAAGATGTGATCTTATATGGTTGACGTACTATAGCTACTGGAAATAATTAATCGGAAAAAACGGAACCCAGAGTTATGCGTAAAATCAAACGGAGCAGTCCCGTGATTGGCACACCAACAAGTCGACCAAGTAATGGCGTGTGTCTCGGCTGTCGCGTGCCGCACTCGCCCGAGGCCATTGCGACAAACACTGTTCATATTTTCCATTAATACTAAATTTTTATGAGGACAATTTCACTTTATAATTATACCTTTATTCTCTAATTAGCCTGCGATAAAGGTTTCCAATACGAAATCAGCAGCAACAGCTTTTAGTCTACATTTTTTCTAAAATATTTTCACATTTTGACACGGACGATACGTTTTGACTCTGATCCGCCGCGGCGGAGACCCGTGTTGCTCTTTCTAGACGCCTATATCATTTTGGTGTAGAGTTATAAATGATTGTAATAATATTAAATAACTTTTTAATTTAAAATTAATACATAACTTCCTTTGGGTCAGATTGTAAAACTCTGGTAAGTATTCTTCAAGTATCCTTCAAAACAAAAAAAAAACAAAAAAATATTTATATTCAAAGAAACGAAAAACATAATTGATTATGAGAAAGAACCGTCATTGTAACGATGTTGGGTATGTGTACGTAAAAATAAACAAGTTAGCGTAAAGAGAATGGAACAGGAAAAAACATATTTTCTTTTATACTTAAAGAATCCATTTGTAATAAAAATTGTGTGCTCGAGTAGATTTTGTATGTAAACAGGAAAACTTTAATTTGGAAGTTTAATTTTACTTGAGTATTATTTCTAAAATTTGCGTTCACAGTCATATGTTCTGAACAATTCCCTTTCTTTAAAGCTTTCCGAAAATAGCTACGTTTTTTCTCATTTTACGCTGAGGTTCAAAAATATTTTTTTGACCCAAAAACTCATGACCCTGGAATGGAATCCTATAGCTTTTACTACTGCTATACTTTGCAATAATATACATAGATTTTTTGATTCTAGTGGTCCAGAAAAGTTTTAAAAAACGTACTTTTTTACCATTTTGTTTTCTGTAACTTGTATTCTAAGACTTACGTAGGTAAGAGCATTTATGTAGGTACTTACTATTTATTTTACATACAATGCGAACAAGAAAAGGACGGTACTGTGACAAACAAATCACCTTATCAGGAAAATGGTTCAATGTTCCGCTACTCTAGTTCTTGGCATAATATAGGCGTAGCAATTTGTATCCTGTACTTATCTAAACTTACATTTAAGTGAATAATCATCAAATTACCTTGTAAGGAGAATGGTGCAGGATAGTGCAGGGGTGAGAGGGCTGAGTCGTCCCCTTGTGGCCGCCCGTCGCGCCCAGTGACAGTACCTGCGGAACATATATGTATGTGTACATGTATGTATGTGTTTCTATACCCGCTAACTGCCTGCTCGTATGCGACACTCTGCGACACTCGCATCACGATTTATACGCCCATTCGTTTATGTTCGTCTATTATTAACATTACCTAAAATAAGTAGAACAATTTACATGACACATTTTTTGGTTTATTAGTTCACGTTCAAACAGTTTTTTTTAGGATAATTCCAAATGTTACTTTATTATAAAACGTCAACTAATATTAATTGTTGAAATCAAACTTTATTTTTATTAAATATTTAGGTACCTTATTACTTTTACGGTTACTCTTTGTCTACCATTATTACAAAGCCAAATAGAAAAAAAATGTTTTGTTATAATAGTCTATAACATTGTTAGTTTATTCTCTTTAAATAAGGAGAAACAAAGGGCTTCAATAATAGGCTGAAATGAGGAGCTTCTTCTTGTTGTTTACGGAGAATAATAAAAGGTATTGTACTTATTTGTTAATTTGTAATATTATTTTGCGACCATTAATAACTTAGGCTTGCCTTTGGTTTTGGTTTCTTACAAGACCATTAACCCGGCCCCAGGGGGGACAGAGTCGTCTTCTCGCTATCCACTGGGGCAATTCTTGTTCAGCGCGTTCTTGGTGGGCGCCTCTTACTTCAGTAGGCCGGAGTGAGATGGTGGCTGAGTTCGGATAGGGTCCTAGACCTTCGGGGTATAACGTAGAACCTTTACCCAAGGATACGGGTGAAGTTTTCAACGGTTGCAGAGGCAGAGATTGGAGCCATCGGTACGGCGATTAAGGATGGAAGGGGCAAGTCACAGGGACTGTAACCTGACAGAGGAGTGCAGTAATTGTCAGTACTATTCAGAGGCGGATGATAGGAGTCCTGGTACGGCTTTGAAACAAACTACTCTGGGCGCTATCCCACTCGCGTCAGACAGAGTACTGCGGGGCGAAAGGCAAGAGGAAAATCATTGTCCTATTTTTCCCTAAAAAAATAACATGGAGAGTGCTACACCGAGAAGAGCGTGGCTCTTAAATTAGTGGTGAAGAATAACTTAGGCTAATTCAGACTTATTTTTTAAATACATACTCAACATACTTATAATTCAGTAATGGCCAAGTAATATTAGGTCATATTTATTTCAAGGACTACACATGATAAACACTTTTAAAGATTCACGCACTTGTTACAAAGTAAACTACAAGTATTTAATGGGTCGATAGGGTAAAAAACAACTAAGTACCTTATTAACATTCTTTAAATGAAAATCAATGCTTTGTTTACCTGATTTCAATATGTTTACAAAAAGCATACGTTTAATCTAATACAATACAAGTGAACTCGACCGAACGGAATCGAGACCTCTCGATTTCTTACAACGGTCTTATGTTTCGAATAAGATCCTTTTTGGATTCCATTACATTTTCCAATACTACGTACAGGTAGCATGAGATATCGACGCGTGACTCGATACTCGGTTCTAGGGCAGGAGGTGCAAAGTAAATTATTCATGGCTTAGCAGGAAATCTTTTCTTTGACTTGGCATTACGTAAAAAGAAATCAATTTTAAACGAAAAACTTCGCTAAATACATTTTGTTTTGCTTTGAAAGTTTACGATCCAGTGGATAACATTT
The DNA here is from genome assembly GCF_024362695.1 of Pectinophora gossypiella. Taxonomy (NCBI): domain Eukaryota; kingdom Metazoa; phylum Arthropoda; class Insecta; order Lepidoptera; family Gelechiidae; genus Pectinophora; species Pectinophora gossypiella. Next base: position 8,439,795 of record NC_065406.1, read on the forward strand.
TCCCTTGGGCGTAGACAGTATGTATGCGTAAATATATTCACCTATATTTTTGTTGTTTTCGCAAAAATATATTTTGCTTTCTCTGAAAACATTTATTATATATAGTGAACTAAAAATATAATTATCTCAAATATGTCACAGTTAACAAATAAGCAAAACATACTACGAATAATTATTTCTTAATTATAAAATTGCTAAAATTACTTTATAGCCAGTACAGTGTTGCATCCCTTAGCGAATTGAAAATTACTCATGTAATAGAAATATGTTGTTAATTTCTTTATTAAATAACATGCAACAGCAACAGGGGTGAAATTACAGTAATTATATGTGAGTGATGCGTAATAAGAGCTTAACTATATTAACGCTGCTGCCATCACACTACATTGTTATTACAGTTATTTACATCCGTGATTATGTAAACTTCTAAACTCATAACAGAAAATTAGCTCGTACTGGGTGGAAATGGAAAATTAATAAAAGAAGTATGAAAGAGTTTCATACAAAATGTAACAAAAGCCATTCAGCGAGCTCATAGTTCCTGCGAACAAATTGGATGTAGGAGAAACGAAGAAATAAAAGTTTGTAATACGAAGAAAATATTGTTTCTGTAAATAGTGAAACTGAAATGATATTTTCTCGTAGTCGATTACGGCCGCGTCCGTGACATTTACGGCTTCCTAGGAGCAGATGCTACTTGACTACTTTTAAATTATGACACTTATGAAGTTTTATGGTCTATAAATTAGTTTCAGCGCTATAATGCTTCGTTTTTCCTTAAGAATTTTTTCTATTAGCTGAGGTATTAGGAAGTTCCAGTTTATGATAACTTTATTACTCGTTCGACAAAAGTATCTGCAGGTAGCCATAACATATATGGTAATAATTAATAAATCTACTTACGTAGATTTCGTATAACATTGAATTTAAAGTTAACCGACTTTGTTAAGATTATAATATCAGTCAACAAGTGGCCGCGAAAGAATCTGTTGCTCAAAGAGTAACTTCAGCTTATCTGATCGATAGCTTTATCCTCTTCCTCTGTTTATCACAATGTGCTCAGGACATTTTACAGTTGCTTTTTGTAATATTCAACCATAGAGATCGCAAATTACCTCCTTGCCGATGGCGGGGAGCCCGTTGAGGCCATTACAAGGCGGTTCAAGGCGTACGACGCTTTTGCGGGAGCCACGAAAACCAGTGTCGTGCACACGAACTGAGGAGCGCCAAGTGGAGGGCGGGTCGTCGCGCGATCCCCGCGCGGAGGCCGCGCGCCGCGACGTGGTGAGCGCCGCGCCGCCGCCCCCGAGCGAGCCGCCGCCGCCGCCGCCTCCGGAGCACGGCGGCGTCACGATCAGCGGCACATCGGCAGGCGCGCGCGACTCCATGCCGCTGACGCGCCAAAGCTCTCACCGGAGCCCGCTGTTCTGCTCCGACTGCTCACTTTCTTCCGAGGCCCACGGCGACGCGCCCTCGAACACGGCATGGAGTGCCGTGACTTGCATAGATGCACAATTTAAGTCCTCTCGAATTTAACTTCTTCCTTCTTTTTCGTTGCGCCACAAACAAATAGAATAAAAATTACGAACGATGATAGATGATAACATTTACATTTTAGAGAGAGGTATGCGTACTATGGTATGGTTTTACAGAAACAAAAGTTTCGTATTTTTAAGAAATGAGTGAGACAACACCGACACAACAACGATCACACAGAGGTATTCAGAGGCAACACTGAGTTTCCGCATAAGAGGCGGTGCGGTGCGACACCGGCAATAGGCATAAAGCTGCGAACGACTAAGCGAGAACGAGGCCGAGCCTCATTCAAGACGGAATGTCAATGGGGAGCCGGACCTTTTCATCTTTTTATACCGTGAGCTAGACGGTCCATGATAAAACGTAAAGTAGGAAACGTAGCAATAACATTTGGGACGGGATGGTATAAACGTACCTAAATTGGGACAAAAAATACTTACACAGCAGTACATATAATAATATATGTATACAGTATCTAACAGTCAATCATTTGTATCTTCTTGTATATAGTAAGTAGGTAGAGTAGTTAAGCTATTGTTGACAATGAGTGTATGAGACATGTTTTGATCGCGCCGCCGCAGGGCGCCCGCAGGTCAGCGCGTGATGACGTCACATGATACCAGCAGGTACAGAAATCTCATGAATAATATTATTCCAAGTCGAGTCGAATCAAAACAACTTTAATGATATTTCGGACAAAGTAAATATTTTGTGTTGCCCGGCCCTCAAATAAACTTTGTGTTCTTAGAACACCTGCAAGACTTGAAGATATAAGTAGGTATATAAATACCTATTTTTGTTGTAGGAACTTGTTCAAAAATAGAACGCAGAGGTGTTATCGTCAATAGAAATTCCTATTTGTGAAAAAGGTGACAGCTTCACAAAATAAAAGTCTATAGGGTCATATGAGTCAGTCAGTTTTATTGATCGTAAAAGTGTCATGTCCCGAATTCCTTTCACTGTACGTTTAGAATGGCGTGGAATTTGTCTGTTTGTTCTATATTTATTGTTGAAGAAAATTACGCAAGAAGTTGGGAACATCCCGAGGCTGCGGCGGCCGAGTGGGCTGACACGACTTACGTAAACCACTAGATGGTTCCACACTCCTATATTATGAGCTCTTAACTCTGCACGGATTTGTACGTATAAATGCGGCCATAAATATGAAAGCGCCATATATTTTGCACCGTTTGGTTGCTGAGTCATTTATTAATTAAGTGGTGGATGCTTATTGTTTAGATATTGAATACACGACACCGCATATGTGTATTTACTGGTCGTATTTAGTAGGTAATATTTCCAATATAGTATGACGGTTTTATGTAAAATGAGTCACGATTTCGCCTTTTGCGTGACTTCGTGATTTATTTATGTAACAATACTTATAATACTTGTAGACGTGTTTAATTAGTTTTTATAAAACTTATAAAGCATATAACTAAAGATATAAATCGGTCTATACGCTAAATATTTCATGATATATATTAGTCAATAGGGAGATATGAAGGACACTATATATTTATAATGGAATATATAGGTACACCTTTAGAGCTTTATGTTACCGATCAAATGACAAAGACGATTGTTTACGACCCGGAGTACAATAAGCGTAGCATTGTGCTACGGCGCAGCGAACATACATAATGGTTTCAATTAAAATTTGTCATCTAAATAAATTCGCAATATTGAGTTCTACGATGAATTGAATTGTTTTATAATGTACTTGTAAAATAAAGTAGAGTAAGTGCCAAGTGGATGTAGTTTAGGGTAAGATAATGTATGCGTATCGCTAGGTCGGACCGACGGATCCTCTGGGCATCCTTCCAGCAAGCCGGGGGGTGGCGGGGGCTCATGCTCTGCACAGTTTTTACTCGCTCTATTGTTACTGCTAGAAGCGGGCGCCGATGGAAGTGTACGCTTAATCTACCTACGCAATTATCCAACATCAAACATGTATCTAGTTACTCTTGAAAATCTACTGAACACCATTCTGATGCAAAGCGCATGTACCCTAAACAATGTATGTAGTGTAGGAGGTAAATAAGTAAATTCATGAATGGCAGCACAAACCTAAATCTGTGATATGTCTCTAGGAGTACCATGAATCTAATCTAAATGCAACGAATCAGGTGTAATGGCATCAATTAACTACCTTCGATCACCTACTAACAACAGAGTACAAGAGATTAAATGTACAACGTAGACAAAGAAAACCATACCATGGTAGTCATAACTCCAAGCATGGATCGCGTTTTTCCACAAAAATAGCAAACGAAAGCAACAAATAATTGATATAACACAAACAGCTAAAGCTCGCAACCAAGAGAACGCTAATACACCTCTCCACTGCTGGCGCACTGATCACTGAACTAAGCTCGGGACGGCATCACACTATTACTGATTAACTTCGAAACACGCGCAGCCGACGATCGACCACTTTTTTGTAAATATTTAAAAGGTAAGTTGTAAAGCTCCGTCTGAACGCAACAAAATCTGCAAAGAACGACTGCAAAACGATAATAACAGTTTTTACTTTTTAATGCAGTCGATCGATCAAACGCTCGACTAGTATATTGTATATTTGCACATTTTATTGGGAACGCGGCCGTGTAGGCGGTTGTATCGGTCGGGGGTCGCAGAGATGGGATCGCGGCGTCGTTCGCTCAAGGCAAGAGGCCCTGGAACGGTATCAAGATAACAATTCGATGGCAGTGTGGGAAGCGGCAGAGCCCGCAGAGTGGTCGTCGGACGTAAACTCCATGGGCACTGCGCGGCGCACGGCAGAGGTCGCTGTGCGCGCGCCGAGCGCCCCCGAGCGGCGGCGGATCCGCCCGAGTGCCGGCGTGACCTCGCCGTCCCCCCTCCGCCCCGCGCCATCGTCACCCGCACCGCCTCCACCCCGCGCCGCGGCTCCGCGCCAGCTGGAGCCTTCGGTACGCGACCATCACGTGACTGCTCCACATTACCCATTCAAATCAACTAACAAATCATTTCGTCATATACATTCTTGCGCCAAAGGGTTAGTACGCCTATACAGGCTCTTATTTCGTAGAATTAAAAAGCTAAGATTTAACATAGGGAGATATAGGATACCGTTTGAATACGACAACATCGACGTACCTACGTGTTATTACAAACAAGCACGGCATCGAAATGTCACTCATATTTGTAGCTTTGATTTGGGTCGACATTATTATTGTAAGAGAAAATGAGAATAGTACACGTGGATTATTATGTACTTCTAGAAGAAACAAGAGAAAAGATCAAAGAAAATTGCAAATGAATGCATTCTTCATAAATTTATGTCTCATACATAACATCTGATTTTCAGCTCGTAGATTGTACACATTTTTTATAGTTAAAAATTTAAAAATAATTTAAAATAAATCTTAGAAATAAAGCTACGGCATCGTAGACAGGGTGGCGCGTTAGAGTAACAGCGTTACGACAGGGTGGCGCGTAGCTGTAGCTACGACGGCTACGAGATGGCTACGTTCACACTGTGATAGATAATAATGATAGATGGCCTCTGCAACCTCTAACTTTACTTTTTATTTTGTACTTTTTTATAGAATATTGAACTGTTCAATATATTACTTTATTTTTTAGAAATCATAACGAAAACAACGGGTCACAAAAACAAAGGGTGGACGGGCCAAATGTCGTATTGCTAAGGAAGGAGATAGAGTAATTAACTAACGAAGAATTAACTAAGGAGTCTCTATTGATGGTTGTTAAGTTGATATTCTGATATTATTTTACTAGATTAAGACAATATCTAATATACACTTCTTACCTATGTCATTTGAAAAAAAAAATCATAGCTATTCTTATTCCTTTAATAGACTTTTTCAATGTAAAATATGTATTTTTATTTTTCTATAATGCGTCAGAAATATTTTATATTCTTTAATAATACGCTCTTATGCTACACAAAGGCATTTCCTGGTGCTTATCACGTTTAGCCCACTATCCACTGCCTTTTTCACGTACTCTGCGTATGACCCATTTTATCCCTGTTTGTTGAAAGCATGTGTCCTCGTCATGATATTTATATATTACCTCAGAGGCAGCGAGTCGGCAGGTCGCTCGGTTTACGAAGACGTATTCTCGACAACACGACAATATTTCAACTTAGAGGACCTCAAACATAAGTAGGTTCGAGATTTTCGGTTTTTAAACTACATAAAAACATAAACAACCTATATGCGTCCCACTGCTGGGTCTCCCCTCAATCAACCGGAGAGGGTATGGAGCATGCTCCACCACACTGCTTCACTGCAGGTTGGTGGAGGTGTTGTTATGGCTAATAGCCGACCAACGGCTTAACGTGCCCTCCGAAGCACAGAATCATCTTACTTTTTCAGATAATCAGGTGATTGCAAATTACCAACGAAAGGACAGAAACTATTTATGTGCTTGAGATGACATGATACAAAGTACAAATAAAGAGGTCAGAAAATGAACTAAGGGTACTTACAAATTGGCGCTCAACTTATCTACTACTACTGGTGAAATATTACTGAAAATACATCACTAAGTCACCAGTTTGTAGTGTAATAGCAAATAGCACGCCTAAATACGATTTCAGCAAAAAAATCCAAGTTCAGATTCTTACTTTACAAGAGAAAGTAGTTAAAGATGGGTGGAGGCCACGGCGATTAGTAGTTACGCAACCGTAATGGAGTGTCTAGTATCTGATGCAGAGGGGAAGGCCTTGACCTATCGCGTGCTAATCGTGCTGGTCGCCACGTCACAGGTACACCGCACCACTTTCACTCCAACCCCGGTGACGTCACACTGGGATACGATACGTTACAACACTACACTAGTGCACTTATTGTGTTGTGTAAAAAGTTCGAGCACGCCACAACACGCTATGCACCAAACGGCGGGTTTTACGACGCCGTTAGTTGCAGCCCGGTGACTTCACGATAGGATACGATAACTTGCGTTGCTTAGATTAAACACCATCATGTGTAAGTGTTTTGTTTTCAGATTCTTTCATTCGCAACACCTAATATGCCAACACACCATTATTTATTATTAGGTATTTGCACGCGAATGAGAGTTTGAAGAAAGAAAGAAACAGTTATTAGTTTCAGACACCACAGACACAGACAGACAGGTACATTACATTTAATACAGGACAGTAACCACGCAGGGAAACAAAAAAAAAACTAAGACAAAAATATTAGAAAAAGAAAAGCAAACCAAAATCATAATAAAATATAATAATAATACTAAGTATTTGAAGGGTGATATGAGAGGGGTGAAAATATTCAAATTCTGAATTCTGCAACCAGAAGCTGGGACCTTAACGTCACTTTTAGTTGCGCTTATAGTCTACTCCGTTGATGTCATAAGGACCTACAATTTCATAACACAGCAGGCTTTTTATACAACAAAAAAGCGCAACGTGCTGCAAATTGCTGTGCGTTTAGAGGTGGATAACCTGCCTTATAGTTTTAATTGTTTTTTCATTAAAAAAAAGCTCCTCAGTAGTGGTTTGATCATGGAAGTAAAAGCTTTAGCACACCAAAAGCAGGAGCAGGTTAAGCCCAATGCGGGGTAGTTTCTTTGTCTTTGGAATCATATCAACATTTATTTTTACGCGGACGCGCTTTAATTCCCCCACCAGCTTTGCTACTGCTGCTGAAGCTTTAATAAGTATTAGCGTGATTTGATAAATTACTCACATAATTAATTTTGGTACTTAAATTAATTAATTTAAATTAATTTTGATTATAATTTGTAGGTCGCCATAATGGTCTACTTCAGTTTGAAGCCAAAGAAGTTGTAGCGGACCCAACTAGTTGGCCACCTAGTTCCGCTCACATGCAACAGATGGCGCCACATTCAATAATGCAGTCTTCAAGCAGTCCTGAAACGCGGTATCGAAGTTTTCACGGCAAGACGTATATATACAACTTCCAACACAATACTGTTGGATCGTCGATCCCTAGTCACACTACTAACTTGTGGCTAGCGGGGTACTATGCTCAGTTCGGTACCCCGAAAACATCCTTTGGCGGCAGCACACCCTCGCCGCCAAACTGGTGACCCCAAATTAGATGTAAAACTGAAAAATTGTTGAATTATTTCCCACTTTATTTCCACACTGGTGACCCTCGACAGAACACTTCCTGCCTACACCTTCTGGGAGTCGGAGTCAACTGCGTCTCACCTGCATCATCCGCCACCAGCATCAATCACCCCGCATCAACCCTCAACAGGCGTTCATCATCAGCCTTCAGTCGGAGCATCATCAGCACGTCCACCTGCCAGCCGCCTATGACGCTGCCTGGACATCTGACACTCCACACCAGGACTTCGGAGCATCTACAGTTCCATGACCAGCTGCCCAAGCTGCCTGGACCTGGCACTCCGCACGCAGCAGCGACACAGCACACGAGGTCCACTGCCACACCACGCTGTCGAGCACGCGCTCCACGTGGCAGGCCGCCTTCTCGCCTCACGCCAGTCGCCGGCTCCACAATCCCGACTTACCGCGGATAGGAGCAGCTCCCCATCCCGACTCACCGTGGACAAGGAGCACAACCCACGCCGTACACACCTCTTCCCGACTCACTGGGAGTACAGGCAACACGGCATTCCTGAAGAGCACTGAAGCACTTAAATCGACCTCCGGTCTGAGGGGGGGAGTGATGTAGCGGACCCAACTAGTTGGCCACCTAGTTCCGCTCACATGCAACAGATGGCGCCACATTCAATAATGCAGTCTTCAAGCAGTCCTGAAACGCGGTATCGAAGTTTTCACGGCAAGACGTATATATACAACTTCCAACACAATACTGTTGGATCGTCGATCCCTAGTCACACTACTAACTTGTGGCTAGCGGGGTACTATGCTCAGTTCGGTACCCCGAAAACATCCTTTGGCGGCAGCACACCCTCGCCGCCAAAAAGTCAATGGTTATACCATAGCCTTAAGCTACGTGCTTGTTGGCCCCGATATCTGGGCCGTCAGCTTTGTAACCTCCATCAATCTGCATTAGAGGACCGCGGTGTTGTGATGTCCATTCCAATATAAATGCCCTAAAAACAAAAACCACTTATACAAAGTAAAACTAAAATCCACAACTATATGCCACACTCACTTAAAACCTAAGTTCATTGGTTCTATATTATATTATAGTTGCAAAGTAAGACCAATCAGATATTGGTTCCGATTCTTGCAGACACCTAATTTCATTTTAAGTTATACCCGTCATTTTCTTATCCGCCGAAAAGGAAAGGGATGGACGATTGACAACTGTTAATTTTAAAATAAATGAGACGAATGAATAACCCGAGCGAATAAAACAGGCAACCCGCTGATGTTTAACGTGTTTGACATGTGCTGTTAACTTAATTCTGTCGGGTTATTGGCGAATATAAAATTTTAGGAAGCGTTTTTAATTTTCTGCCTTGACGTGTGTTCTATAAATTTTATGCCTGTCAATTGCCCGTCCCTTTCCTTTTCGGCGGATAAGAAAATGGCAGGTAGAACTTAAAATAAAACTAGATGGTATGTACTGGAATCAGTACCATTAGTGGTATTAGAAGAATTTTAATATGAAATGGATTCCCGGTGGTTTCTCTTATCTACTTACATCAGAAGAGTCAGCGTAAAAAGACTGTAGAAGTCGAAATTAATTGAAATAGTTCAAATTTGCTATGGTAACTAATATAATACCGACGAGGCTTTAAAAGATAGAACGGTTTTATAGGAGTAAGTAATAATCCAAGTTAGATTGCAATATTCTTGTTTTATTATTAGTTCAGGGTTGAAACTCGCCGCTGCTGAAGTGATAAAACATTTTATTGGAAAATGTCACAATCGTTTTAAGATACCTATCTATTATTTTAATAGCTTAGTTTAAAACGTAGAAGTCCGTTATTGATCGTATTCAATTCGCAAGGTTATGCTGTTTGTGTATGTGTGTTTTTGGAGAGGATATTTTTGTGGAAGACATAAATCAAAGTCACGTTAGGTCTACTGGCAACTGACCCTCACCAATCCACGGTGATAAAGCACAGTGAAAGCTCCAATGCCCTAGGGAGACCTTTGCCCAGAAATGGACCGCTTAAAGTGCTCTAGTTTAGAATGTGAATTTACTGTCGAGATTTTTATTTTTATTACAGGACCTAGACTAGAATACATTAGCGGTCGGAAGTTGAAATGGTGAAAAATCTTATATAACGCAGGCACTGATCATTGTTTTATACACTAATTTCGTTGGCTATTATTTTGTGACAACGTAAAAAGGTGCGTTGAGAGCAAAACCGCCTAAGATTGAAGGTAATTTCTATAATCATTACTAAGAGGAAAAACGTTTTTAATTGTTTTGTCATTTTACTTAAAGTAATTTGTTAAAAAACGTAGCTTAATTAATATTATGTTAAATTATTAAGTATAATTATGTTACAATATCCAAATTGCGTGTAACAACTGTACCAATAACGCCTTTTTCATACATGGCTATTCAAAAATGTATGCAGGTAAACTTGAGTACATCGACATCGTAAATACTCACAAATTCTTATTTGATCAAAAATATTGTAGAATATTTTCACGTGAATAGCAGGGTAACATTTACATCATTTTGGTTTATCAGTGTTTCTTTCTTCAGAATTCTGTAGATAAAAGGGAACTCTTGTAATTTCCTCTGGATGGTCCATTTTTTCTACTTTACGAAATATGCGCCAACGAAATCTGTATCAAAATTGTAGCACAGAATATAAACTGTTTTTGGAATAAGAGTATCGTATATGGCTTCTTTTCAGCCGACTTCAAAAAAGGAGGAGGTACTCAATTCCGTTGAATTTGTTTTTAATTTTCGGTGTAACGATGCTTGATATGAACATTTTAATAGTTCGTAAAACGGTGTAGGGCTAAACCAAACGTTCATCGATCGAATCAGCGCATTATTCTCCTATTTTGCTCTTTTAGTGTAATCATAAATGTACCTAAATTATTCTCTCATTTAAGTACATTTAACGAACAAATAACTTGAACAATAGGACTAGAACAAAATCAGTAGAACATAAGAAGAGATCACTCTTAGAATATTCCGTAGAGCCCTCGCGAACATATATAAAATTACGAAAGAATCCTCTGTCTCTACACAAAGAGAATTTCACAGAATGAGATTTAGCTTGTATGGCCTAATCAATCAATTATTAATGACTGAACGTAATAAAACTCGCATGTATAAAGCAGAACGTAAAATATAATAAGAAGTACCTATAGTTATTAATTTTAATTTTATAAGTGATAATAGGCTAGTTTCCAACTAGTCAAATCAGTTACTTTTTACTAAACGTCAAAACACGAAATTACTATGGAATTTGTATGAAAAAGCACTCTGTGACGTCATAGAAAAACGTGACAAAATGTCGGACTTATTATTACATTTTTCTTGATTAAAATTCATAAATAAGTTTAATAGAAAAAAGAAAATGTTTTTCGTTAGTTTTAGATGTGTCTTTATTTAGTAATCAGAATTTCATAATTTATCTTGAACCTAGTACACGACCCAATTATTTTACTACCTAAAGCAGCCAGGTCGAATATGTACTCTTTTTCGTAAGTTTAAATGGTGTTCCGAGAGTATAAAATCTTTTTGCTCCTTGATATGTTGTCTCTGTAGTATACATACAAGGAGATTTTATTGCTTTTTTGGAATGCGAACGAGGTAGAACGAATTACAAAATTGATAGAAAACCTTTTAATTACCATATTTAAAGAAAATGTACTTACACTTATAAAATGAATAATAACGACGTGATATAAGCGGTATATAGATGTTACTGACCGGAATAACCTTAAAATATTTACAAGCAATTTAGTTTGCGAAATATAGCGAATACACTATGCAATTTCACAAATTGGACACTCGAGTGAATCCATTCCACAGTGCAATGCAGATACTTTGTACTTGGCAGCGATAAAATAACTAAGCCTTGCGGTCAGTGGGTTCTTCTAATTCCACGTTCGCGTGTGTGATTTCCTGACCTGTCGTATATTATACAGAAACGAGGAAAAATAAGCCCTTTCTGTCCGGGTTAAAAGCTTCAAGGCCATATGCCGCCGCATTTAAAATATAATGCAGGCCTATTATAACAAATTATATAGCCCTTAGCTTTACGTAGAGGTAAAGTATGGCACCCTATTACAGTGGACAAACCCTATTACATGCGAGTTTGTGGTTATTAGATTGATTGAAGTAAGTTATGTCATTTGAATTGTCTATGATTTTACAATACTTATAAACTTGTTGTGCTTTGTACCAAAGACATTACACAGGTACAAAAGGCTTTATCAGCCTTATAGAAGTCTATATTTTATCTGCTAATGAAGTACATTACGTTGTAAATTAGGTTAGTTTTAAACATCACTTTTTATTAGCGTAATCATATTAATTAACGTTATCTCTTTTAAGCAGTTTGTTAAGTCTAGAAACGTATCAAAAGTCTTGTTTCTAGGACGTAACGCAGGACTTTTCAAACGCAAATTAAACTTGCGAACAATTTATCAAGATCTTTCGCAGCTTTCATAAGATTTCTTAGATCTGCATAATCTACTAAGTGTCTTGATGCAGTTTTCTCTGCACGAAAGTAAAGCACCACTCCGACCGTAAAGTCGCCATCTTGCGCATTTTTATGAGGAGTGAGGACCTTCAGCTTTCAGCATATTTAAGCGGTCAATTAGCAAGTGCCTTCCCAGGTATACCTTTAGAAAGTCTTGTGGAAGAACATTTCTTTATGATCCTCTTCATACAAGTCAATAATCGTTACATGAATCATGTCAGGGGCCTTCGGCGTAGTAACCCTGACACCAGGGTTGATGAGGTTGGTAATCCACCTCACATCCCACACGATAGAAGAAGAATAAATACTCAAAACATTGTATTTTTTATAGTTATGAACATCATGGTAGACTTCGGAAAAGATGGCGTGCCAACCTTGAGGTTTACCGGAAAGACTAATATTTCACGCAGAATCAATGAAAATGGAAGAGATATTCGGACAGCTGGGTTATTAATGGCTACATAAAGTAATAAAACAATGTAAATTAATACTTACCACCTTCTCCTCAATGTCCACCTTGTCATTATTGTTGTTGCTCCCATATTTTAAGGCACCGTTTTCCATGTCCACAACTGATCGTCGGGTACACCACACTTATATCTCTAGCACTATTGATCCACATGTAATATGTCTATAATACGAGAACACTTTTCATAATACATTATTTGTAATGTTTACCTTACTTACATATTAGTACTATACCTATGCGGGTATAGGCACAAATGTAGTGTATTACTAAAATCAACGCGTAGGTTATCTGTAGAAACACACACAATGTAATTAAGTTACTTTAGTAGGTGTCTTTAATGTAGGTGTGTTTTTGAAAACAAAATATGATCATTTAATTTCCAATAAATTTCTTAATTTTCAACTATGAAGTCATTCACGTGTTCGTGTAAGATTTAAAAGCAATTCGAGATTCTATATATTTTTATTATTCCTTAAATTCAGTCAATACTTACTAGATAATATTTAAAGGGTATTATGTTTTAGTGTTTAATCTTTAAATCATCTAGTTTTTATGTTCATAATGTGTTAAATGTCCCCAGATTAGACAAACTATACATAATATTCATTGTGACACTCGTAAGTCACTGATAACAAAATTATTGCTTGTAATCATTACTCAGCGGGATAATTGCAAATGTTTCGATATCTTATTTGGATTTGATACATACTCACACAACTAAATCTCGAACTCAGTTTTATTTACCAGACATAAGCTTATGTTTAATTTTTCGTCATACCGAAAAATACTGATTTGAACCGGTTAAACGAGAGAAATATTTCGAAGGGTGACTCTAAGTAAGTCTTCTTGAATAAACAATAAGTAAAAAAATGATAAGATAGGCAGAATACGCGCGATGAAAGAAGTCTCGGGGATTTTAAGGGAGCTAATTGACTAGTCATAATAATTATTATATGCTGATACCGCGACACTAGCGCCACCGTGGCCTGGCTCTTTTCTACGTATATTGTTCCTCGCTTAATTTGATATTATCGAAGTGTGTCTAAGCTGCAATTACACCGGGTAAGAGGATTCAGCGCCACCCATATGTCCGGCCAAGTAGTTAATGCCATCTGCGGCAAATCTACAATAAGTCACGTTAAAAAAAAGAGCTGCAATTACTGCAATCTACAAATATCATCACTAGCTATAGATAATGATATGATAATAGAAAAATAAAACTAAAAGCACGTTAGGTTTAGATTTATTTTTTGATTTAGCTAAAAGCAAGAGTTTCATTCAATCATATAATAAAATAAAAATAATTACGATTCTAATTTCTTATCGATAAAATTCTCCCCATTATCGATTACAAAAATTTGCACAATGATTTTCTTATCAACCACGTATGATACCAAGACCGTAAACTACGATCTTTAGATAAGTAGGTACCTATCACTATCGCGTATTGAATGAAAAATACTGGAGGTAAAAATATGACTATGTAGAAATTACGCGAGGTGGTTATTCTCAACCCCTTCGTAAATTAATTACTAAAGCAAAATAATTTAGAAGATAAATTTACATGAAATTAATGTTGAGCTATACCAGATATATTTTTTTAAATTATGACTGAAATTGCTAGTAAGTATTATTATATTTATTTCAGTTTTCCCATTGTGACTCTTTGTTTGATTTTTAAAGTAATATTTATTTTTAAAAACTTTTATTTTTTATAACAAGCACTTATTAGATACTTAATATCTTTTATTTCACTATAAAATATATTTAAACAGATGAATGATCGTATTAATTAATCACCTATACTGATATAGATTTTCGGTTTTATACTGATGATATTAATTATTTTCATTTCGTAATTTTCATTCAAAATTATTTAGTTTGGTTGGATTTATACGACACTTGTTTATTCCAGTATTTAAATGTCATAAATGGAAAATATAAAATTAAATATCATAAATCTTAGTTTACTCATTGTAAAATCAGTATCTGTGTATGTAAGTACTTAGAATATTGATTACAATCGTAATCACAAGCTTGTTCGTGTGGAACGCTGGTTACGATGTGGTAGCTCCGGGCGGTTACGTTCGATTACGTCCAGAATCGAGACACAATAGTTGGCTTTGTTTTACATTTTACTTAGAAATCTTATTTTATAAAACAAAAAAGTAAAATTTTTACAAGCTTTTTAATTAAAGCAAAGTTTATTTAGACGTATTTTCGTGTTATTTCCATTCTTTCAAATATGTAACGAATCCTCATTGTAACGTAAACAGTACCCGAGGTATACTGTATGTTTCATCAAATAAAAAGATACTTATTATCATTTATATGGTATGGATGTGACTTGATGATTTGAAATGAAATATGTTTTGGTCTAAACTAGTTTATGTGTTAAGTAATTTCTTTGTCACGTTGTAGTGTCATTATATCACAAGAATCGTTGCTATGTTACATTTCTTTGTAAACACTTCTTTGTTCTAAACTCACTTTTTATGCCCTAAACTTTAATTTCACTGGACATACTTAATTGATTTATTCGTTTAATGTGCTTTAAGAAACATTCAAAATTATTTATAACATTTGAATGAAAACCGAGTTTAAAAGTTGTCGGACCGACCCCGTCAAATCGCCATTTGTTTAGAAAAAGTTTACCTAGGTATTTGTAGTTTTAGATAGTTAGAAGGCACGATCACTGTATTATTACAGAGCATATTGCTCGTGTGTCGTGCGGCACGCGTCGCGTCGGTCGACGGGCGGTCGTTGGCGGCAGTGCGCGGGGCGCGGACCGCGTCACACTGCGGCGCGGCGGTGGCGGCGGCGGCGGCCGCGACCCCCGGCCCGCGCCACCACCGGCACACACCACTCACCACTTACCACCATACGCACCATCATTTATTATTGACGTGAGACCTTGGACTACATACTAATTTCGTTTTTCTTCCCTGCGCTCTCAAACTTCCAATCACCCTAAATTGAAATACAAATAAACCCTAAATGTAGAGTTACATAACTGTAGTAATAATATTCAGCGCAGCATAACTGCAGGTTTTTCGTGTATTTTAAGTGGAATAAGCTTAACACGAGATCGTTGTTGGTTAACAGCCAATTATGCTATGACCTAAATTCTATTATTAACGATAGTTTAACGGTACTTTGATTTGATTTTAGTTACAATTCTGAATAATTAACTTAATAGATTAATCGCTTATCTTATGTCCTTTACAATCACTTTACGTCTCCAAGGTTGTACAAAGGATCGCATTGTCACAGCAGCAATATTTTTGTCGATAAATAAATTTTCCTTCAGTGAAGGACTTTTACGATTAACTTTGATTTTATCGCATTTTTTTTAAATAAATAATCGGTAAGTATTCACTAGAAACTTCCATGCAAACTATTCCATAACGTCTTCATTTTGGGCATACATGTCATGGTAGGATTAACATAATATAATGATAGATCAGTTTTATGCATTTAAGATATACCAAAAGTTTTTGTAGTCTAGTCTTATAATTTGCATAGTTTAATGATCATCAGAACAGGAAAACTTCACCACACACATACAGTTAAGTAGAATGACGAAGGATATTCCAAGAGGTCCTTTGGCTGACTGACTGTGGCAAATGTTGTACACATACCTACTGTATAGCCGTATACAGGCCGTGTATCTGAGAGTAAATATGTGACGTGCAGCTACTGCAACGCTCAATCAGGGATACGATAACGCACGCATGACGTCACCACCGCTGATAATCGGCTAATGCAGTGTGTAACTAATACGACGTCCCATGATACTAAACGCTGAAAATTACAAAAAATATGCTTGCTACTGAAAAATGTATTACGTTGACAGTAACCAGGACCGAGCCTTCAGCGCTCCCCATTTATACGGCCAATTAGTTATGTCATATGCAGCAGATTTAAAATAAGTCCCAAAAATGCCTTAATTTCTGAGTTTAATATGTAATTATGTAGACCTACGACATTACCTGAGCATACTGTTAGTTTTGATATTTTTATTGCCATGTTTTTTGTGGATTTGTAGCATGTGACATTAATTATTTGGCCCGACAAAATTACTTTTAGAAGACGCTGAGATGAATAGGTACTTTAACCTGGTATGCAGCATATCTGCAGAGTAGTTTATAGGCAGGTATGCTGAAAAGGCGCGGGTCACTTGGTAATTAGTTCTCCGACGAGCAGACAAGGTATACATATTTTTTAAATCAAAAACTCATTTGTAATAAGACTTAAGAATTTATTTATAAATAAATTGCGTTCGAAAAAAGAACGTGTGTTTCCGTGAACAGCTTTAGCTGTTACTGTAACAGGCTACAAATCGTTTTTAGGTTTTCGGAAATGGTGACTAATATTTTAAAAGTGAGTTTTATTTTGTTTGTCATAGTGTTATGCCTTCAACATGCAATATAAATGCAATACAAAGTTTTTGTTTTTAATTTCGTAATTCCTAACCTTGCATGAGTTGAATATAACGATTTGAACTCAATTCCCGCTGCGACACGTCTAACAAAAAAACATATCGTGAGACTGTTCCTAGTTTGCTGTGATATGGGGCCAGCCTATTGGCATTAACCGGGCACAAATCCCGGAAGCCACGTGACATCAATTAACTCAAATATGAATTCAAACTCAATAAGGTCGTATTTAGTTTAGAGCCTGAGGCGGGATTGAAACCCGCGACACTATAATGTAAGTCACGCATTCTCCGAACAGGACTATTACGGATTCATACGGTTATTGTAATACACAATGTACCTATCGTATCTCAATTAAACCTAATCGATAAACAATTTTGTCATTAATGAGCGTTAGAACCCGCTCTTTACACGAAACTAGTTCATGATTCAATGAACGATTAGTAACTTATTTGCTAACGCACGAGCCTATTTGTCTACAATATTTATATAAGTTGATAAATACGTTGATTTTGTTATTACACTTGAATACTATGTAACATTTATAATGTGTTGTATGATTTCTCGGGCATCTTTTAGATGATTTAAACATAAACATAAAACATAAATAGCCTATATACGTCCCACTGCTGGGCACAGGCCTCCTCTCAATCAACCGGAGAGGGTATGGAGCATACTCCACCACGCTGCTCCACTGCGGGTTGGTGGAGGTGTTTTCACGGCTAATAGCCGGGACCAACGGCTCGGCTTTAGATGATTTATTTAAATTAAATTTTATTTCGGATCAAAACACATTACATCCATTCCGTATAATAATATGTTAGTACTTACAAAAAAACTAGTTTAAGTACCACGGACTTAATACTAGTACTGAGTAAACCAGACTGATGAACTAGATACTGTAGATATTTATATATTTTTTGCATTATTTTTACTTAAGCACCTATATTTTTAGGCACAATGGACGCCCTAGGAAGTAGAATTCATTTTTAATGGAACATGATTAGCTGAATATAATATAGATAGTCCGTTGTAAAATGTACAGCCCGGCTGATAACGGCATCGCCACAGTGTACTTAGATTACGTATCTCTGTTAATGACATCGTATAATAAAGTGGACAATAAATGTCATTAAAAAGAAGCCGTGAGCCTTATGTGTTTGTATTAGACTCAGTCTGAAAGTGACGAACGTAGGTATCAGTGTAGCGCGCGGCTACGCACGCGCTTGTACGGCTCGATGGAAAATGTAAATAACTATATATATTAATAAAATAAAAAAATAGTGTAGAAAAAAATATTCATAAAATATAGTGAAACAAAAATATAAAGATGACGACACAAAAAAGTACAAGCAAGCAGAGGTTGCCTTCTGAGAAGAAAGTGCCGAATTTGTTTTCTCGCCTGTGGTTTTGTTGGATGTTTCCAATGTTCTACAATGGCAACCGACGGGACCTCGACGAGTACGACTTGCAGCCGGCCAGGAATATGTATGACTCTAAATCCGCCGGGGACAAGTTGGAACGGTAAGTCGGCGCAGCTTCAGCTTATTATAGTGGTACCTGTACATTTTTCATACAGTTTTCTTCTTAAAAGTTCCAATCTGCAGTTCTCAGGATCTTGAGTCGAGAGCGCTGTGCAGATCTTAGTTTTTTTTTATAATGAATGTAACACGTGTGTTTTTTTTAATGTAAAACTTGATTTGATTTATTTGAAAAAGGTGTTGTTATACTTTATTGTTCTATTATCAATTATTGACACTTACTATAATTATCGACCTACTTGGGTACTAAAGAAAATATCAAAGAACACAAGCCATTACGACTACCACAGGAGCTGTAATTTGCATCCACTTTTCATGTTTGTGTCTTAAAATATTATATTATGATAAACTACAACGTACACTGGTTTAGAACCGTGCTTGGTGCACATTAACGCATGAGAAAGAGTTTGAAATGTGTTATCTTTTAGTATCACAATCGATTGATTTGATTAGATATAGTAGGTACGCTACTTCTTCTTGAACAGGAAGTTGATAGATGCATCCCTACTTATCAACGAATATGACCACGTTATGTACTTCCTAAGTACCTACGCAACTGTTCGAGATAAAAAAATATGATTGATAACACGAAACAATCGATATTCGTGTGAAATAAGTATCACTAGGTAAATATGTAAGTATATCAATACAATAAATTTTAATAGAGGGAAAAGATTGAAAAATGTAATCTCGGGTCAAAATAACGCCCGTAATTTTCCATTTCCTTCAGCAGCCAGTGACTAAGCATGCATTTTGTTTTTACCGTTGCAAGGAAGAAAATTGCATTGCATAGCGACAGATGGTAAAGATGAGTATCATATGTATGTACGATATATATATCGTAAATACTTCGTGTCATAAAATGATTGTCCTGGCAAACAAACACCAAACCAACAAAGTGACAAAGTTTTGTAAGGTAAGTTGTATAATTGGCTAATTGACCGTTGTAACAATAAAATATGAAATTTGACGAATTTGGTAGTTTATCATTTAAAGATAATTTTATCCAATAGCTTTTTTATTATTAAAAAAATATAATAAAAATGCATTTTTTTATCTGTGTATTACAAGACCTGAAACACGGGCGGCCATGATTGAGCTTCGTGCGACGTCACATTTCACAAAATAAAGAAAAACTATCTGTCAGGTTTTAAGTTACTTATACTGTCTGACTGTTTCTTTGTTTGTTAAAATGTGACGTCACTGGGAAAATGTTACGTGACCAACGTTTTCGCGCCAATTTTTAAACAATAGAAGTAAACATACAGGGTGTTAGTGACATCGTAACGAATACTCAGAGGGATGATTCAGACCATGATTCTGAGTTAATATCAAGTGGAATATTCCGTCGCAAAATTCATGTTATTTTTTTAGTTTTTTTAAATTATTTTCAATTCTATACTTTTGCGATGGAAAATTCCACTTGATATTAACTCAGAATAATCAGCTGAATCATCCCTCTCAGTATTCGTTACGATGTCACTTACACCCCATACAAGTACATACAGTAGCCATACAAGTAGGTATGGGTGTTAGTGACACTGTAACGAATACTGAAGGGGATGATTCAGACCATGATTCTGAGTCGATATCAAGTGGAATTTCCTGTCGGAGAAGTCTAGAGCTTATTTAAATTATTTTCCGTTCCATACTTTTGCGACGGAAAATTCCACTTGATATCAACTCAGAATTATGGCCTGAATCATCCCTCTAAGTTTTCGTTACGATGTCACTAATACCCTGTATATTTTATAATAAAGCTTTTTCGAGAAAATAAAATATGTTAAGAGGTATAAAATAAGCGCTTGTATTTTTTAAAATACTTTTTATCTTTTCATTTTTGCTATGGATTAGTTCTTTTCTTGATACTTATTTGACAACAGACTACTTATTTCATTTCTCACATCTAGGAAATAGACTCACAATTTAACATTGAGAAAATATTATTTAGCCAATTTTAAGTATTTTCATTTCGTTTCCGGACAGTAGTGAGTGAATGTCATTTGAATTACATCCATCCCAGAGTCGCACCACTTGGTCTTGGAATTTAGTAGTTCGATTAATTAGATTTTAAAATCAAACCAACTGGAATAATAATATGTACCCCCCCCCCCCCTTAGCCACGCGAAAAAACCTTTCGATTAGTGGGAAAAATCTGTGAATCTCCAATTAGAATAAATTACAGACTTGAAATCGCCTACGTATGTATATTAAGTAAGTATACTAAATTATGATACAGCTTTGATACAATATACGTAACTAATAGGTAATTACTTACCTATCATTAATTACAATATGGATGGTTTAATTATTCCTCAAATATAAGTAAACTTATTTAATTGTAAGAGGCGTTACAAATGTAATAATATAAATGCGTCATGCTATGAGGCATGAAATTACCGATAAAGTGTACTGAAATGCCTTGTTTAATGTGGGGAATAAATTTATTGTAACACTAGCTGAATAAAATGCTTGATTGCATTTGTTTATAAGATCAGCCTGTAATCTCTTAACCAAACTAGGGACCTCCGAACAATCTCCGAGGTCCACTGGTTGAGCGTTAGGCTCACAATCCGGAGCTCTTATGTTATATACTGAGTAAATATATTTTTGAATTTGAATATAGCATAATTAATTATACGTACATCAATGGTTATAGAGATATAACTTAAAAGAGCGGTTTGGAAATTCTGGCTAACTCTGTAAGTTTTGAGCCATCTCCACAAATTTCAATGGAGCAGCAGTACCCTTCATGTGGAACTCAAACTGTTAGTACATGTTTAATGAATTAGTATTGTGTAAGTTACCACCATAATATTAAGTGTTATTGTTAAACTTTGCAAATTCAGACTGTAAAATAGTATATAGGGTTTCTTGCGTAACTTCTTAACTTCCACATGCCTAGGAAACGCGACGAATTGGCATAGACAGTAATAATGTACATATGTTTATTAGGTATTATTAGTTTAAATATATTAAATGAGGTTGCCATGGAAACAAACCTGAGGGGGTTAAAAGGCCACATCGAAGCAATTCAAAAAGCAACATTGCTATTTGACATTTGTTGGCATATCGCACTTATTTTTATATACACAAAAGTCAATATTGCTAACATTGCTTTTCAGGTGAATTGCCTCGAAGTGACCTTTTTTACCCCCCTGTTCAATTGCTTATTGGCGAGATTCGCCGAGGCTATAATTAAACTATTATGTGATATTTTATTTATTTTTTTTTTATTTTTTTTTTTATTTATTTATTTTATTTATTTATAATTAAACTATTATGTGATATTAGGTTAGTACTTACTTACAATAATTATTAAAGATATTTGATAAGCTGAGTGCCTACGGTAAATAATTATCATAATTTAAGTTTATATTTATATATGTATAAGTTACCGCCTTTGGTATGGGCCCGTCATCGTCACTAATTTAAGAGCCACGCTCTTATCGGTGTAGCATCCTCCATCCTACTTTTTAGGGAAGAATAGATCAGTGGTTTCCCTTTTGCCTTCTGGTCCGTATGATAACTTATAGTTATAATTATTAGATAAATAAGTAAGACAGTAAACTGGAAAGGATACTCAACATAACACATGTTTTCAGCTGTAAATAAAATAATTATATATTATTGACTAACAAAACAAGTATTAGTCGTAATATTGTCCTTCATTGTTCTATTAGTCATGTTATCAAGGTCGTTTCCCGGACATCGTGGCCGAGTAACCATTAAAAGTAACCTGAAATGAACATCTGCTTGCCTATTTATAAGTGCATCGCGCAAACAATACTTGACTTATCCTATGATAAAATTTTGTCACAGTAATTTTAGTGTTGTCAGTTGTCATAGTAGTTGCCCAGAAGAAATTGCTCTAGAGCAAAAAGGCCGCTCAAATTGTACTGTATTCATGTGTTATACCTAATGGTTGAGATATAGTTATATGCAATGAAGTATATTTGATTTGAGTTGATCGATTCTGCCGATATAATTATGTCCGTTTTGTCACCAACCGACAACAAATTAGCATAACCGTTCTGTCAAAATACGAAGAAAATCACGTATCACGCATGTTAGGAAAAAAACAAACTTATCGATTTCGACAAAATTTATTGAAATGATCGATAATTTTATGATGCTGCGCATGTTAGCCCTGCTGGCGAGACTTTTACCACAGATTAGGTACATTACTAAATTTAATGATTACCAAATAAACCGTAATTGTATGCAATGTTCATTGTTTTGGGTACACGTCTTTCCAGATTCTACTGCCGCGTTACATACTAAACAGAAAAAAGGAAAACAATATCATTTAATAATTATTATGGTCCTCTTATCGCAATATAATAATTAACAGTAATATTGCTATAATAGTCTATTTTAGAAACAATTAAAAGAGATGGTGCAGGTCGTGTCGTATCAGCAGAGATTTGGCGGGAAATGGCGAATGGGAGAATGGCGATTACTCCACCGACAAGGGCGCAGCTCTTAAATAAAGAGAGAGAGAGTATACTGTAGACTATTTTTTTTACTTATATAAGTAGTTCGTATTTTGCAATGCAAGGTTTTAATTTAGAGAGTAGGAGAATTAGCACAAATTCGGCATTTTAGTCTTCGTCTTTTCCTTTATGAAATGTTACTAAAATATTTTCGCTTCGTATTAAGTAATACAACATCTCTTCATTTAAGTACCTACTTACCAAATATTAAGAAACGTTTCAGCTAATTTTTAATGTAATAGGTATTCGAAAATAAGTACGGAAACTTCATTTAAATTAAACCACATTTAAATAATTCAATGCGCATTTATAATAATTTTGTCTTGATTGATTTAATTATTAAGGTGAAGAAGGGATCTTTAGAGATTTATCAAAAACAGATTGATAAAAAATAATCAAATAATTTGGTGAATAGAAAGAAACGTAGGTAATGGAACTTTCAATAATCGTATCCATCAACCTTGAAGAGCACTTAAAAGTTACGTCTCAGGTATCTTCGGAAAGTTGAAGTAAAGAGGCCTGGTGTAGAATATGTTTCGTAGTAAGTTTTTGATAGGAGGCATGTTCCTGTCCGTCATTTCTCTAGTCTACCATTTACTCGTTAGCGGGATTAAAAAAAACTATGTGTGAGTAAATTGTTCAACCACCTTACAAATAAAAAATAAACCAGGGATGAACGTGGATTTAAGTATTTGACGGCCAAGCAAAATTGAATCCAATTATCATACAATTCGACTAAACTTTGCTTGGCTGTCAAATACTTACCCACGTTCATCCCTGGTTTATTTTTTATTTGTAAGGTGGTAAGTGTTTAGCGTAGCGTGGGAGTGAATATTAGACTAAGAAGATCTGTTATGAGAAAAGTAGTAAAGAGTCGAGCCAAATTAAAGCTTGCTATATTTTGTATTCTTAGTAAAAAAAATAAGAGATAATCTATTTTGTAATTTTTCTCAATAAGTAAACTAAACTTGTATCAGGGGAATTAACGTAACATTTGAGTACTTATTTCCTTACGCCACTTCTATACCACCTTACGCTCACTCGCCAGTGGTCGGGCTCGAAGCCAGCAGTATCATTGAATCTCTGGCGCGCCAACAATTTCAATTATAAGTACTAGATGACTTCGAAGATACCGGTTATCAATTATTGATAGTTATTGTACTTACTTATCTTTCAAGACAATTAAAATCGAATCACCTTGACAAAATAATTAGGGCAAATGAGTGGCGTTGCGTCGTTTATCTTAAGGTCGTAAGGCCCAGATGCCTTTTAAAATCCAAATCCCATTGTTTAACTATTGTGTCTGGAAATCACAGGCACAGGTTAAAGTTGCCTTACGAGTTTAAAGTTGTCCCCAAACATATTTTTATTATTTATTTAAGGTATTTTAAAGAGTTATTTAATTTGTAAAGAGATAAAACATGTTTACATTCAAGATATGAAACCAGAAAGATGCGGTGACAAGAAATTGGAAATATAATAATAGAACTAAAGTGATAATAAAAGTTAATACTTACTTAATTAGAACATTGTGTTAAAAGAGATAAAGAGTGGATTGTCAAACAATGTACAAACAAGCTACTTGGAATTTAGAAATCTATGTTATTTCGGTGATATTTTGCCAAAATATAGCACAGAACGAAGACAATTTAAAATTTATTTCACCATGGTGCCGAAGTATTTCTTTACGACAACTATGTATACTCGACGTAGGTACCTACCTACTTATACCGTAGGCTTAAAATTGTCACTTTCAATTTATGATTTTAAGTGGCTCTGGAGAGTTGATAATTTTATCGCGTAAAGAATTTGAGTATGGCTGCTTTACAACATACTTACTTATTGGTTGTTTCAGAAACTGGCTGGCGGAAGAACGCGATGCCAAGGCATCAGGGCGGAAGCCTTCGTTCACGATGGTACTGGTGCGGACATTCGGCTGGTCTTTCGTGCCTGGTGGACTTATGCAGCTTCTTAACGTCATTTTAAGGTTCATATTATTACCATTAAGGTTTATATTGTAATACCGAGAATATATGAGGTTGTACATAAACTTCATAAAATTGTCTAAGGGGAAAACGAATATATATAATTTTGATATATCTCATCCAGTAACTAGCTATAGGTATTATGGTATATTCTTTACACAAGTAGTTGCTCCTATGCTTTATTGAGTGTTTTTTTCTAGGACCTTATCGCCGCTTCTCTTCGCGCAGTTGTTGAGCTTTTGGTCAGCGGACTCGACGATGGACCGCACCACAGCTACCTACTTTGGCCTCAGTATGATCGTTACCAACTGGTTCGCCGCCTTCTTCAACCATCACGGCAACCTCTTTTGCCAGCAGTTCGGAATGAAGCTCAGGATTGCCACAAGTTCTCTCATGTTTCGAAAGGTTGGAATCCATAGGATTTTTAGTTATATTTTCTGCGAATAGTAATAGAGAAAGATATTTTTTGACATAAAGTTATTGATATTACTAAATATATATAGAATATATATGTGGAACACCTGTCCCGACGAGCTCTGACCTGGTGTGCGCGTAGAAAACGCAAAAGGGGGGACCCAAAGAGACCTGGCGACCCTCGCCAAAATTAATAACTATCGGCATATCTTGGGAGCAAGCTACAGAAAAACTGCAAAAAAACGCGAGGAGAAAAATCTGTCATTCGAGCCCTGCATCCCAACAAGGGATAAAAGTATTAGAAGAAGAAGAAAAAACAATTAATATACATGCGGCTTGAATCTTTATTTGTTTGAGAAATTTTTCGTTGTAAGTACAAAAGATTGGGCGTGAAAATAATCCAATTTTTTGTGCAAATTTGTGTTTCTTTCAACTACTTCAGTATCTATTTATTTTCTCACAGATAATGCGGATGAACAACGGTTCCCTCGGCGAGACGACTGCGGGGAAGGTAGTGAACATCTTATCAAACGACTTGCAGCGGTTCGACCTGGCGTTCCTGTTCATGCATTACATCTGGATCATCCCCATACAGATGATCGCTGTCTGCTACCTGGGGTTCATGCAGGCTGGATACGCCGCCTTGATTGGCATTGTTGCCTTGATCCTCATCGCTCTACCTATACAAGGTTAGCAAAGATTATGATAATAACATGAGTTCACGACTTTCTCCCAAATTTTAAACGGGAAGCGCCTGTTCAAACCCCGGTACCGAACTTGCATCAATGAGTTATTAATTTATCTTAAGTACATTTTTCACTAACACAGTTGGCTCGATCATTCTAGAAGACGATACGGCTCACAATCTATCACGTTGGTCTAGCAGAAAGCTTGGTGAAGTGTGGATATTTATTTAGTTCATCTTGCGATAGATACCTCACGTCTTCCGAGTACCCGCATTCGGATATACCTAGTCGTGAACTTATGTTATTTATGTTAAAGATTTTAAAAGGGTAATTAATATTAGATTAGGCATATTTTTAGTTTTATATTATCCCACTACTTGGCTCAGGCATCCTCTCAATCAGTCGGAGGGGTTATGGACCATAATTCACCTCTCCGTTGTGTTTGGGGTAAGTAGTAAGTTTCAAGCAGTCCAGTGGTACTTAGTTAAGGGTTAAAACTTTCAGAGCAAATGGGATATGTCTGTTTTTAAACTATGAATTACGTCATTGTTGGACAACAAAGTAGCATACTTAATAAAGAATGGAACTTCGTTTCATATTCTCCGTTTGTGATGAAAGGAATAGGTATTTAACTTTTTTTTATAAAAATAGCATAATAATATTATGCTATTGCGTTTTAGGTGTTCTCGGTCGAGTTTCGGGCAAAGTGCGTTTCCGCGTCGCTGAGAAAACAGATGACAGAATCAAAGTTATGAGTGAAGTTATCAACGGAATACAAGTAAGACACCTACTCGTTTATTTCTCTTACACTTTGTATTTATAGAGCTTTTCTCTGCACAGAACTAAAATTGTACGTATATGTTAAATACTCGTATAATAGCGCCACTTTGTTTTATCAGTGGATATCATAAGCGAAACGGTGATATTATGTTGCACAACAATATTTACTTTCCATTTACCATAATTGCCTATCAACTGACTTGTTATGTGTAACATAACATTAATAGGCTATACCAGATTTTTCGTTTGGTGTCAAAGCCTTCCGCGTGGGATCTCGAATAAGGTCCGAATTTGTGCCATTGAACATGACCTGACCCGACTGAACCGGTGTAGGACCAACCACTGAAAGTCGACCATCACCTACATAAATGGGGCTTAAAGGAGTCGCCATACTGTGAATGTGGTCACCCGGATCAAACCCTATCTCACATAGTGAACGAGTGCCCTCTACACCGGTTCCCAGGTGGCATAGCCATACGCAATAAAAATAATAGGCTATACCAACTGGATCGGGTAAAAACCGGACCTGTCAAATCTTCAGGTTAGGTAAGCGGACTCTGTTAAAAACGGGATAATGCTAGGAAGATGGTGACCAACTGGAACAGGTATGGAGCACATTTGAACTCGTTGCTCCACTACGAGTTGACGGGTACCTATTTGTTATGGTTGTTGTTTGCAGGTGATCAAAATGTACGCGTGGGAGATACCCTTCCAAAAGGTTGTGGGCGAGAAGCGGCTGGCGGAGCTGCGGTGGGTGAACACGGCAACAATCCTGCGCACAGTGTTCCTTGGGTTCATGGTGTTCACCGAGAGGACCGCCCTCTTTATTGCCATTCTCACCTACGTACTGCTCGGCAATTCCATGTCGGCCAACATTGTGAGTATACTACCTAAATTTTGAAAGACAAAGACAAATAAGAGCGCGTTGAATGAACCGCTGAGAATAGGTGAAGCAACCAATCGTGTTAT
Source organism: Pectinophora gossypiella (assembly GCF_024362695.1). NCBI lineage: Eukaryota > Metazoa > Arthropoda > Insecta > Lepidoptera > Gelechiidae > Pectinophora > Pectinophora gossypiella. The sequence continues at coordinate 8,467,706 of NC_065406.1, forward strand.
TTACAATTATGACTTCACTAAACAAATTGGGAGAACAAATTATTCATGGCTGTCAAATTATATGTTACTGAAGTACAAAACTACTTATGATTCCTGTATATTTGTAGATCTATCCACTCCAGCAGTTCATGAACGCAGCTCAGATAAACATAACTCTGATACTGCCGCTGGTGATCTCTTTCACTTCAGAGTTGTTCGTCTCCTTGCGAAGAGTTCAGGAGTTCCTTATATTAGGTATGTAGCTAATACTTATTTAGTATTTTTGTTAACAAAATTTGACAGTACTACACATTTGCATGGGTCACGAATTAGCCTTGCTATTCGCGGACAAAGTTTCCGTTTTACTATTAATCTATAAATATCTCTCTCTTTATTTAAGACCTGCGCTCTTGTCGGTGGAGTAGGTAATCGCCTTCAATACTTCATAGATAGGGCGTATAGAAAGGTGGTTGCCCCAATCGCCTTCCGTTCCGCAGTACACCGACCAATTACCCGATCTATTAATATGTTTAGTGTAATACCATATTGCTATGTGACGCACTTTTTATTGTTTTCCTTATATATGTCAACTACTTGTATTAAATAATGTTTTAAGCGCAGATAGCAAATTCCAATAAGTAATGTAAACAAAGTCCAATTTTGACGATATGCGTAAAATTATCTATCGGGTAATATTAACATGATAACATTTTATCACACTTATACTATTATTAATGTTTAAGGTTGTCTAGATGATGTTATCTTTGCCAAAGAAAAAAGTCTTTGTGTGATTGTACTTGCAAGTGTTTCGGCGCCACTGCTTATGTCGGGACGTTTAAGGTTTGACGCACACTCATTGTGGCTAAAACAAATGGTTATTTTAGAACGATGGGTATAATCAACGAAATGTATGCAGCATGTACAAACCAATATGTTGCTGACAACCAAGTTCTGAATATTTCGGCAACCATAGTGTCTTAGTGACACATACATACATAAAACATAAACAGCCTATACGCGTCCCACTGCTGGGCACAGGCCTCCGCTCAGTCAACTGAAGGGGGTATGGAGCATACTCCACCACGCTGCTCCACTGCGGGTTGGTGGAGGTGTTAGGGCTAATAGCCCGGGACCACCGGTTTAGCGTGCCTTCCGAAGCACGGAATCATCTTACTTTTTCGGACAATCAGGTGATTCAAGCCTGCAATGTCCTTACCAAACAAAGGACAGTCTCACAAAGTGATTTTGACAATGTCCCCATCGGGAATCGAACCCGGACCTCCAGATCGTGAGCCCAACGCTCTAACCACTAGACCACGGAGGCTGTTTGTGACACAGGACCATTAAAGTCAGGTTCACTTTAGTAAAAAGTACGTGTGTAGACTGCTATACCCTTTGACAAGGTACCCATGAATTATGTTTTTGCATTCAAATTTCAACACACGACGTAATTTTTTCCTTAATCTTAATCCATGCTAAGAATGTGTTCTTAGCATGGATTAAGATTAAGTGTGTGTGTGTTTAAGTGTGTGCACTTAAACTGATTGTCGTTGATTTAGTTTGGCCTACTTATCTAATTCGTTATCTAAATTATTATGTGAACTCTTCGACTATACAACTCGGTATGCGAACATGTGCTCTTGTGTGTTGTAAGAAACATAGTAAGCTGTAGAAGATCTTTCACATAACATAACAAAAACTTTATTACACTCGCAGGAAATATAAAAATAAAAAACAAAAATAAAATATAAGTACAGAGTTTTACTTCTCTTTCGAAGACCGAAACATGCGCCATGTCACTTTCTTCAATAAATAGGTAATTACTAATCCGCGGTTTCTATCCACCCACAGAACCACACACATGTACTTTACATCCATAAACACAAACTCATACACTATCTACATTACCAAGTCTTCAACAGTAGTGAAAGTATTAACTAATTAGGTAAACAACATTATACAAAAAACCTTACAAAATATTGTAAACTTTGAGCTAAGCACAACTGGGCACCCTCAAGCCTGTTGTTTTAAATTTTGTACCGGGTGAGAGCCATCAGCGCTCCCCGTGTGTCAGGCCAAGTGATGAACACCTAATGCAGCAAATCTACAATAATTCAAGTAAAACAAAATTGAGCTAAGTATGCGTCAGACGTAACCCGTGGCTATGACTGTAGTGTAGGGTTACGCGTGCCAAATGCAGTGCTCTTGCAGACAATCGGCCAGACTGGCTGGCTGGCTGGGCGGGGACCTACCCACAAGAACTATCGCTTTGAATGACTTCAGTTACACCCTCATACATTACGAGTCCTCGCATATTTCTGTGTATTACACAAGGTACACGTAAAAATAATATCAAGAATTATTATTTACCTTGAAAGAAAAAATCGACCATGTCCAAAAATCCCACATAATCTTTACAAATACATAAAAAGTATTTACTCTTGTATTTTTTTGAGACGATGAGACGAGAGGAATTGTCATCCAAGGGAAAAGATTAACCAATCTTCGGTTTGCCGATGACATAGTACTCTTTGCGCCTACATCAGTCGAGCTCGAGCAGATGCTTCAAGACCTTAGCACAGCGAGCCTTGGGGTTGGGCTTGCGATGAACAGGTCGAAGACTCAGATTATGACCAACAGCACAAAACGTAGGGTCAAGGTTGATGGGCAAGAAATACATTATGTCGATGAATACATCTACTTGGGCCAGATAGTCTCTTTCCAAAACCGGCAAGAAAAAGAGATCGATCGCCGTATCGAAAATGCGTGGAAGAGCTACTGGTCGATGAAACACCTAATGAAAGGGGATCTTCCCATTTCATTAAAGCGAAAGCTCATCGACATGTGTATTCTGCCCATCCTAACTTACGGTGCCCAGACCTGGTCATTGACGGAACGTCAAAAGTCCAGGGTCAAGGTCTGCCAAAGAGCGATTGAGCGTAGTGTGTTAGGTGTCAAACGAATTGATCGAGTCCGAAACACAACACTGCGTTCAAAAACGGGAATCGCTGATGTGGGACGGGAAGCCGCAAAACTCAAATGGAATTGGGCCGGACATGTTTGTCGCATGCACCCTGAGCGGTGGGCACGGATCGTCACGCATTGGGTGCCTCATGACGGATACAGGCGTCGTGGCAGACCTCGAAAGATATGGCGTGACGACCTGGACGCTTGCCGGAGGGACTGGCCGGAATACGCACAGGATCGCGAAAAATGGAAAGAGGAAGGGGAGGCCTTTGCCCAGCAGTGGGATCTTGTAGGCTAGATTAGATTAGACTCTTGTATTTTTTTACAAGCTAAATACTTAGTATACACTCACGACTATATCAGTAGTCAGAGGTACATCCTTCGTAAGATGAACTAAGTATCTACATCTCACCGAGCTTTCTGTTAGATTAGAGATAGATAGTAGATACTTTTTATTTTAAACTGCATTCTACGCTTTACAATCGAACTGTTTTTCAGATGACCGTCCCGACTTACTGTCTTCGTGGGCGTTTGATACCAACCTCTTCCGCAACATGTCGAGCTTCAGAGCGAAAGAGAAGGCGTCCATCAGACCACTCTCCTACCAGCCGAAGACTGACACATACCTTAGTAATGGTAAGTCGTACCATCTGCGACAAATCTACAATAAGTCACGTCAAAAAAAGGAAGCCATGAAAGCTTACGCTATAATGCGGAGGTCACAAGTAACTTCATAATTTAACTAACTTCTAACTGCTCGTTGTGTGTATGCATATCTATAGTAGCCCCTAGATCAGACCAATTATAGGATACACTTCGGTTAGTGCGCGCAGGAACTTGACAAGTGAATTCCACCCACTCCATTCCATCTACGGACAACTAGACGTCGGCATATATTTCATCTTTATGTTGTGGATATGTCGCAGGGATATGATAAAAACGGGGATTTGATCAATTCCCTAAGGGATTTGATCAAATCACGGAGGATGTTAAAATAACAACACGATTTTATCTTTTCCCTAAACAAATCTAGTGAATTGAACAAATTTCTAAATTGGTTCAGTGAAATGACAAAAATAATTTTGCTTTGGTATTTTAAAGGTTTATTTGGTTAGGATAATCAGGTGTGTGTAATACAAGGAAATATTGATATAAAAATCACCATTACTTAGAACAATTTTTTTTTGAAAGAACGAACAAAAATTTGTTTAAAAATAATTCACTAGATTTGTTTAGGGAAAAGATAAAATAGTATTATTATTTTAACATCCTTCGTGATTTGATCAAATCCCTTAGGGAATTGATCAAATCCCCGTTTTTATCATATCCCTGCGACAGATATACCATCAATCCGCACTAAACGTTTTGCCTCTTCCTTTTTGATGCGAACAGCAAAGGACTGGAACTGTCTGCCGTTTTCTCTTTTTCAAACTCGTTATAATCAAGGCTAGAGTGAATAGGCATTGTCTAGGTAAGCGTGATCCACTCTAGACCACATCGTCACTTATCATCAGGTGAGATTGTGAAAAAAAAACCAATTCATTATTTTGTTTGTCTCAGATTTATTATCGCTACAACACGTGCATCGTTATCATATGATAAAACTGTCACGCCGCTCTAATTCTATCTTTATAATTACATTACGACAAATGCCAAACTACCAACTGAAAAACCTACTTTTCTATAAGTACTTACATCTTAGTAGAGTAAATAGAGGGTTGGATAAATAAGGACTCTAATGCGTAAATCTAACAAGGGTGTTACTGACAGCTTTATCTAATAGACTATTATTAGACAAATGAAAATAAATCAATCACAGTTTTACTACAACATAATACCTCTAGAAAAAAGCAGACGATACTATCCCAATTGATCCAACCATCGCAAGATGAACTGCGTAGCCACACCTCACCGAGCTTTCTGTTAGACCAACGTATCGCCGTTTATAATTGTCTATAAATTAATAACTCATTGGTGCAAGTTCAGTACCGGTTATTACAAGCTTCTCTTTAACTGGCTGGAATTAAATCAAGAAGTGTACAGAGCTAATAACATACACTTTTTTAAAACAGGAACACCAGAAATTGACGTTAAAAATAGAAGAGAAAAGTTCACCCGAAGCTTGTCCTTCCCTGGCGAAGTGGCTGTGGAACTTCAGAACATTACAGCCAGTTGGACCAATGACCCAAATTTCTTGGCGCTGAAGAATCTTTCGCTCAGAATACGGAAAGGAAGACTCTGCGCCGTCATCGGTGCGGTTGGTTCTGGCAAGGTATGTATTCTCACTAATTAAATTTCATAGAATAAATAATACTCGTCAGACATGCTAGAATGTATTCTCATCTCAGTAATGCTACTGAATAAATAATAGTAGTTAAGTACTTACTAAAACATAAATACTACATGCTTAATGCTTCTTGCGGCATTGCGAGACATTAGAGGTAGAATGTTACTTATACATTTTCATCGTTGAATTTAAATTTAACGAATGTCATTACATTTTCCTTAAGTTCTTACTTAGTTCCGATATTGTTTTTAATAGTTGAATGTTTTCTCTTAAATACGTTTACAGATTTTGGACTACGAGTCGTTTATATATATTTACTTTAGACATTTCAATGCTTCAAGCCTCATGACGACTTAAAGCCCCCTTAACTTGAGAGGGATTACCCGCGATCGCGATGAGTGAACTCAAGTATGGTTTACTGAGATGAGTGATGTCTTCTTGAAATTACTTGAGATATACATAAACCCACGTCCGATATTTCGTAATGGGGTTGGCACAAGTAACTAGAAAACAATTTACTTGAACTTTTGATACGAAGTCCTGGAATGGATAATGATGAACATAATATAACGGTTCATCATATTAAAAGGGAAGGACAATATCCTTCTGTCGGTTTTTACGACATGCTCGGGAGGATAAGCCGACTGCTGATGTTTTTCATCTGTCGCAAGTAAAATATTATTGTTCTTCTTATTTTCAGTCTTCGCTGCTGCAACTGCTGCTGAAGGAGTTACCAGCGATGTCGGGATCAGTATCCGTTCATGGGAAGGTCTCGTACGCCTGTCAGGAAGCATGGCTGTTCCCCAGCACTGTTCGAGAAAACATACTATTTGGTCAGCCATATGACGCCGAAAAATACAAAAAGGTTAGTAGAAATATAGTATTATTATAAAAAATAGCATAGCGATAAGCGCTGATTGAGGGAAATCGTCGACCACGCCGGCGGGGTCGGTATCGGGGTCCTGAAGTGTTTGGTGTCGCGAGCTGATTGGCTGCCTCTATGACTCTAGAGTAATCGGGTCGTCGGGATCGTATATTACGGATACCGACAAATGGGGAATACCCCTCTACCATTATAATTAAAAAGTTTAAAAGTTTAAAAACTAAAACCCGATTACGGTATCGTGCTCGTGCTCTAAAAAGTATGAAACAAAAAAATATTTCTCTGAAATTCTTCCGCGTATAACGGTGGTAGTATGCCGTGGTAAGAAATCTTTTAGAACACATTGGCATCCTACAGTTGTCACTGTTGTTATCTCATTCGGAAGAATTTCAGAGAATTTTTTCTTGTTTCATACTTTTTAGAGCACGAGCACGATACCGTAATCGGGTTTTAGTTTTTAAACTTTTAAACTTTTTAATTATAATGGTAGAGGGGTATTCCCCATTTGTCCGGCCAAGTAGTTAATGCCATCTGCGGTAAATCTACAATAAGTCACGTCAAAAAAAAGGTAGAGGGTAAGATTTAATTGCACTCCATCAGGTGTGTCGCACGTGTGCGCTGGAGAAGGATTTCAAGCAGTTCCCCTACGGTGACCAGACGCTGGTTGGGGAGCGGGGGGTGTCCCTATCAGGGGGCCAGCGAGCCAGAATCAATTTAGCCCGCGCCGTCTACAGAGAGGTAGGTAATTGGTTTCTTATTTGTCGTATAAACAGTCTACCTTCATGATAACAAGCGAGCGGATAGAAAAAAAACAGCTCCAATTCCATGTTTTCTTTCCTTCTGTTAGGTAGTACACAGAATAATAGCTGAATAAGATAGTTTTGTTTGTTCAATGCAAAATGCAATTTAACTGTATTATTGCGTACTTATAACAAGAATAACATTTTCTATTCAGTTTATGTTTTGTTTTCCTCGTAAATACAGTGGTTTCAGTAATATTCATATTTCTATTTTTCTTGTTTAAGTCGTACCTACACTAATACGGTAAAAGTAAAATGGGATTGGCCATTCATTTAAATACTTGTGGCTCCCAGAAGAAATGTCTTGAACAATTCACCGTACTTTTAGAACTCAAACAAGTAAAGAAATTTTCGTGGTAGTTTATTAGTGTGTAGGAAACAAAATATTGATTGCGTGAGGTCGGTACTCCACCTCACAACCCACACGATAGAAGAAGCTTCTAATCCTTTGATTTATCCTTATTATCCACCTGTTTGTTCGTGGCTTTCGTTTCTCCTTGTATGAACATGTCTTACCTACAAGAAATACGTATTCTCGAAGGAGCTGAAGTTTATGGCTCTGCCTTCTATATTTATATGACTGTATAGAGGCTGTACAATTGATAATACCACCATCTTCATTATGCAATGTAGGCAGATATATATCTTCTGGACGACCCGCTGTCGGCCGTGGACGCGAACGTAGGCCGGCAGCTGTTCGAGGGCTGCATCAACGGATACCTGCGCTCGCACACCAGGATCCTCGTCACGCATCAGATTCACTTCCTCAAGGCCGCCGATTACATCATCGTACTCAATGAGGTAAATATACTACAAATCCTTTGCTTAGGCTCGGCTCATAAGGGCCACCGACCACAGTAATCGGTAACAAGTACCCCCACATTTGTAAAAGTGACATAAGCGCGGCAACAATTGCGGTGTTCGGAAGAACACCGCGTTTTATAACTCGCTCTCTCCTGGGGAGTCTAACAATAAGAAAAAATAAGAGTAAGGGACAATAGGGTCTAACGGTGACTGCGCGGGGCTGGAGCAGCGCGATAGTGGCGGATATCAACCTCTCGTGTGCCCCGCAACGACACTACTGCTTGTCGCTGGCCTCCGATGGCTGTGGTCGATGGCTCCGCCCGGGTACCCATTATACTATGTATAAGTAGCTCAACTATTTATTGTAGTACAACTATTTAGTGTTTACAACTAGGGTAAGAGCGAGACATCCCCAACCCAAGCATTAACCTTGCTTCCTGGGGTTGCCTCATAACTTTATGTTGCATAAAACAAGAAATAAACACTTTTTTATTTTTATTTATTATTTATAGCTCAATTCCCACGGTTACGTTACGTGGGTAAAGCTCTAGATACAAAGTCAAGTCGTGAAGGACGCAAATCCTGACCACTGTAACAGATTACAGTGACTAAGGATTGAAAGGATATTTTCGAGAGAACGTTCCTTCCGATACATTTATTTTATTTTTGTCGAATAAGTACTTAATATTCAATTCAACCAAGTTACTCCTTTTGTGTTTTGTCTGATAAGGTTTTTCTTCATCGTATCATATTTCTTTGCGGTTTTATATAAAATCGAGCGACCGCTGCTTGTTCGTATATCCCGGACCTGTGTGCAAAAAACTTTTTTAAAAATACTTACTTATACTTACATATCAATTTGTAGGGCGGAGTGGAGAATATGGGCACCTTCGATGAGCTCGTATCAACAGGAAAAGAATTCGCTACGATGCTGGCTGCTTTGCAAGAAGGCAAGGATAAGGACAGCGACAGCTTAAGCTCGGCTGGTGTAAGTAATACGTTTACAAGTGTTGCTATCTAGCTAAAACGCATTGAATATGTATCAATAGTTATATTGAAAAGTGAATACTTACCCTGAGAACGCCGACGTCCCTCCAGATTATCATAGCTTTAGACCCTATTCAATGAGTTACCGTGATAAGCCCATAAATATCGTTCGTGTAATAGAAAGCTCGGTGAGGTGTGGATATTTAGTTCATTTTGCGATGGATGTACCTCTGACTACCCCGATTGGGATATAGTCGTGAGCTTATGTTTATATAAATATCTATTATTTATTCTCAGAGTACAGACTCCAAAGACAAAAAAGTTCTTACGAGGACAAAATCTGTGAGTGAAAGCGAGAAGGAGCCAGAGTTTGAGGCTCAGAAGATGAAGGCAGAGGAGCGTCAGTCAGGCAACCTTCGCTGGGCGGTGGTGTCAGCGTACTTCAGGAGCGGAGGCAACTGGTGCTTCGTCCTGTTCACCATGTTCATGGTCCTCATAGCTGCTGCAAGCGCCGCTGGAGCTGACTTCTGGGTCAGCTACTGGTAAGTACTTATAACCTTCTACTATGTGGAACGGATAAAATGATAATAATTATTATATTAACTTAGATGAGAGTCGCAGTCAAGTTATTGTATTTATTACTTATAAGTTATTATAAGGAACGGCCTCCGTGGTCCAGTGGTTTGAGCGTTGGGCTCACGATCCGGAGGTCCCGGGTTCAAATCCCGGTGGGGACATATCACAAAAACACTTTGTTATCCCTAGTTTGGTTAGCTCATCACAGGCTTACCACCTTGCTCGAATGTAAGAGGATCCGTGCTTCGGAAGGCACGTTAAGCCGTTGGTCCTGGTTACTACTTACTGATGTAAGTACGTAGTCGTTACATGAGTCATGTCAGGGGCCTTTGCCGACTCAATAGTAACCCTGACACCAGGGTTGATGAGGTTGGTAATCCACTTCACAACCCACACGATAGATGACTTATAAGTACCTAAGATTTTTGTTAAGTATAAGTTCTTATTTATACTATCATATCATTTATACTATATAATAGTGTCGATGTGATTTTAATAGATACTAATATTATAAACATTTATAAAGATATAATGGCCCCGATTCCTGGAGACACCGTCTAATTTTATTTTAAGTTCTATCCGTCATTTTTCATATCCGTCGAAAAGGAAAGGGACGGATGATTCACAGCTCTTAATTTTAGGAAGAATGAGTAAATGAATGTGTCGGGTTATTGACTGATGTAAAATTTTTAGACGGTTGGTTTAGATTTGAGCTTAAAATTGACGTGTGTTCCATAAATTTTATGCTTGTCGATTATCCGTCCCTTTCCTTTTCGGCGGATAAGATAATGACAGATATAACTTAAATTAAAATTAGATGGTATTTACAGGAATTAGCACCAATGTGTACTAGATTATAGTCCAAATACGGGTCTTGATACCCTTTTTATTTAACGGCACTTTAATGCATTTTACTCTTAACACAACAACAAAATAATATTCTTAGCAGAGTTTTTTTTTTTTTTAATTTAAGGTCTAACCGAATGGCGGAATATGAAGAAGCCATGGCTGGAGAACCAATAGGTACGTATCATTGATTTACCTACTTAATAAGGTTAGATTAGATAATTAATTTGTTTATGTTCTATTAGGACAAACAGATATTAAGTTGATAAGATAATAAACAATAAAAACGTGATATTTCTGGGTCACATTTAAATATGTCGTCATAGCAAAAACTTTCCTTTGTTTAATGGTGGTACTTTTCTATGCCTTTATAAAACTTAATCATCCTTTGTAAGTCGGAGAAGTTGCACGGTGCAGACCGACAAAGTACTACCATCTCAGAACCCGTATGTATGATAGAAAAAAAATACATTTCCAATATCGAATGAGGTTCACTGAAGTTTAAGTACTTGTAGACTAATTGTAGATTACATTTAATAAAACGTTTTAACTATATCCTTGTACTTCAAGTTTGAGAATGCAATTATATTTCAAATGCTAAGATTATAACGAGAGTGGAATCTCAAGTGGCGAGCAATGCACCTACAAGTATCAAGAAATGTTTACTTGTTGTCGGACACTTGTAAATATTAGTACTTAGCTACTAAAATTCAATGCAGCAACATAACATTAGTTAGTTAGCAGAAGGCCAATTACAAGCTTCCACATATAAAAGTGAAATATCAAAGTAAGTTCTTACGTCTTAAATTTTACACAAACCATCTCTCTCTCTCTCTTTATTCAAGAGCTGCGCTCTTGTCGGTGGAACAAAATCGCCTTCAATACTCCATAGACACAACCTTTGTATTTATTTGTAATTGAAGCTGTTAGCTCCCTGAAGAAATTTAAATAAAATAATAAATATTATTATGTTGCTGCATTGAACATTTAAATGGGTAAAATTTCGAACAGAGTCTTAATAGAAATAAGAAATAAGCAGATAAATATATAACAATAAAGTAAGTGTCAAACACTGTTAAGGAAATTACTAATGAGACTTTTTTAGTATGGTCAAAGCTGCTGCAGAATAAGGCATAATTTGTCGAATGCTGCATACGCTCGAGATATGAAACTGTTATTCCTATAATTAGTAAAAAAAGCAAACATAATGAACGTGCTTGAATCTGTACTAGATTCATCATACATTCATTTCGTAGTCCGATAGTGTTTTTTTTACCTGACTTATTGTAGGCTCGACTCAGATGGCATTAACTACTTGGCCGGATTCCAATAGTAAATACGATAGTATGGTATGCGTATAGTAGTCGCGGCCCGGTTTCCGCTACATGCCATCTAGCGCTATTTTGTGTAATTCCTAATATAGACGCTTATGTAATCAACGAAAACGTTTGACTTAAATCGAACTAGTTCACTATAAATGCAAACTATCCCAGAACATGTTCACAACGAAGTTTTTTTTTTCACTTGACATATTATCGTGTCGGATCTACGTGTCGGATGAAAGACAAATGGGAAGCCTGAGAGCTCTCACTCAGTAAATTTGACACAGGCTAAGATAACAGACGTGAGGGTGTCTACGTTGGCGTGAAGTTCAGCTCAAGGCGTCCTCTGATAGGATGAAGATAAAGAACATAAGATGGGAACGCTGGTCCGAACCCAGATAACGGACTTGCACCAACACAGTTGGCCCGACCATTATAGCCTATCGACGTTGGTTTAACAGAAAGCTCAGTGAGGTGTGGCTACTAAGTTAATCTTGCGATTTTCTTTTGACGTGACTTATTGTAGATTTTCCGCAGATGGCATTAACTACTTGGCCGGACAAATGGGGAGCGCTGAAGGCTCTCACCCGGTACATCTTGCGATGAATGTACCTCTGACTACCCCAATTGGGATATAGAAGAGAGCTTATGCAATGTTAAGATGAAGAACGATGTAAAATTGTTCTGTTTCAGACCCCGGTCTGGACGTAGTGGTGGGTATGTTCACGACGGGTCAGTACCTCATCATCCACGGGTGCATCGTCCTCTCGTGTATTCTGCTGACGCAGCTGCGAGCCATCCCCTTCGTCAACCTCTGCGTCACCGCCTCCAACAACCTCCATAACAGCATGTTCTCCAACATGCTTAGAGGAATCATGAGGTTCTTCGATACCAGCTCTTCAGGTAAACACCTTTGTAGAGTTTGCTTTGGTTGTGCTTTAAGTATAACATTTATATTTAAACTTTAATTTGATATTACTTAAAAAAACATTATTGCGAATAGTAGGTATAACTTACGTAGTATATTTTTTCTCTATGCTAGAAGTTATTTATTTAATAATTAGTTATTTTCATACGACTGAAGTGTGTCAGGGTCGAAGCAAATGGAATTCTGTAGTCTTTGCTTACCCCGGTGGGAAATAGGCGTAAGTTTATGTATATACGTATGTGTTCTTACGGGTACCAAGGTAAATAGTTATGCTTTCTTGAAGAAGGGGTTTGATTAGTTTCATAAAACTAATGTTAGTTTTATAGCAGTACAGCTGAATCAAGGTGTAAAAGTAAATATGTCTTACTAATGGTTATTTATATTTCAGTATTCTACCGAAGCACATTATTTGCTCACCGATAAACGCAATATGTTCCAGGTCGCATCCTAAATCGTTTCACCAAAGACATGGGCGCTCTAGATGAGATTCTTCCGAGGACTTTACTCGACGTCCTGCAGATTTATAGCACTTTAGTCGCCATATTGGTTCTAAATGCACTCTCTCTCTACTTTACATTGATTCCTTCAGCCGTACTACTGATACTCTTCTTCCTGTTCGTCAAAGTTTATCTTAAGATGGCTCAAGCTATTAAACGTCTCGAAGGCACAAGTATGTAAATTTATAATTATATTTATAAAATGAAATTTATAAAATTTATAGTATATACGTATTTTTTTGTAAAACCTCTTAATAATTGTCATATATTAAACTTAATAACAAACATTTAAACCACATCATGCCCTAACGCAGCACTAATAGCATTTTATTGTACTATTTTAGCGAAAAGTCCAGTGTTCGGCATGGTGACGTCGTCTCTCAACGGTATGGCGACTATAAGGTCGTGCGGTGCGCAGGACAGACTGATTAGCGAGTTCGATACTCATCAGGTGAGGATTTATTAGTACTTGGTGTGTGCGCCTGCGTTTTGCGCGAACGTCTGCGCACCTTAATATATCCTGCGTACCTGACCGCTTCCATCATCATCATTAGTACTTAACGATCTCCGTGGTCCAGTGGTTGAGCGTTGGACTCACGATTTCTGGTTGATTGAGGCGAGCCCTGTGTCCAGCAGTGGGACTTATATAGGCTTGTTATGGTGCTGATTCCGGTACACACCATTTAAGTTTATTTTAAGTTACACATGACATTTTCCTATCCGATGAAAAGGAAAGGGACGGTTAATAGACAGTCATAAAGTTTATGGATCATACGTCAATTTTGGGCAGAAATTTAAAATAGCCTTCCAAAATTGTATACTGGTCCATAACCCGACAGAATTAAGTTAGTAGCACACGCGACACGGATTGTATATCAGCGAGATGACTATTTTATTCGCCCGGGTTATTATTTCAATTTAAAATTAACAGTTGTCAATCATCCATCTCCTTCCTAAACGGCGAATAAGTTATGTTGTATTTTGTCTTTTAGAATCTACATACATCAGCGTGGAACGGATACTTATGCGGCGGGGCCACATTCGCTCTCTATCTGGACACCATGTGTCTTATCTATCTCGGAACTATCATCTTCGTCTTCCTGTACCTTGACTTTGGTAAGCACATTCAATTTGTTTTTGAGTTCCTGTAAAAATCTGCTGTTTTCAGGGAACTAGATTTACATACTCTATTTACTATAAGATTATCTGCATGTAAGGTCGCCCAAAGGTCCAGATGCCCTTTGAAGTCCAAAAACAATTGTTTAATTATTGTGTCTGAAAATCCAGGCCTTACGAGGTTTAATAGCTATCGGACCAATTTAAATAATTCTTGAGAAAATAATGAAATAATTCCTCATACAACGCTTTTTCCACTGAACTAGAGTAGAAACCAGTAGAGAAAAACCTAACGTGACCTATAAGGTCTATAAGTCACACGAAAGAATTACAAAATCAAGTGTTCTAAAAGCTGCGTTTGTGCAGGTAACCTGGTGGCAGTGGGCAGCGTGGGGCTGGCAGTGACACAGAGCAACACACTGACTGCCATGTTGCAGCACGGAGCGCGTATGCTCGTCGAGTTCATCGCACAGCTCACCAGCGTCGAGCGAGTGCTCGAGTACACCAACATTGAGAACGAACCTAACCTCTTTGAAGGACGTAAGTTTTTTATTAATTAAGTAGGTACATGACATTGGCCAGTAGTTTTGGTTTCATATCATCAAGAATCACCTTCTTTGTTGTCCAGTGGGGCATTCCTGTTCGGCGCGTCCTTGTCGCGGGGGTGGGCCTCTTAGTTCAGTAGGCCGAAGTATGATGGTGGCTGAGTTCGAATAGGGACCCAGACCTACGGGGTATAAAGTAGAACCCTTGCCCAGGTATACGGGTGAAGATCTCGACGGTTGCAGAGGCGGAGATGAGAGCCATTCGTACGACAATGCAAGACGGAAGGGCCTGTAACCTGGAACCTGACAGCCAGGGCAGCCGTAACTGTCAGTACTATTCAGAGGTGGAAGATAGGAGTCCTGGTACGGCTTTAAAATGGAGTACTCTGGGCGCCATCCCATCTCTCGTCTCTCTCGTCAGACAGAGTACTGCGGGACGGAATGCATACACCAAAGTCTTACCACAGAACCTCATATCGGAGAAAAAAAAGCCACCTTTGTTTGAAATGTTATTCAAAGCGTTGGCTATGAATAGCTGCAATGCTCGTCTTCAGTGACTCAACTCCTATTATATGTGCTGAATCTCAGCTAAGATTTGCATCAGTTTTCACAACTAGCGTTCGATTGTTAAGTCTTGTATGTTTTTCACAGAAATATCTACCCCGCCGACTTGGCCATCGGAGGGCAGGATAGTATTCCAAGATGTGAACATGCGGTATGCTCCTGAGGAGCCCCCTGTGCTGAAAAACTTGAACTTGACCTTCGACAGTGGGTGGAAGGTGGGTCACCGTTCATGATAATTGTTATAGCGGTGTTTGTTCGTCTTTCGGTTTAATTAGTTATCCTTATTTTAAAAATGTAGATACGTATTCATTTACTTTTAAGTTATTATCTTCCTCTGTCGTTTGGGTTGTCGGGTGGATCATCAATCCTGGATAAGATATTATATTAAACACCATTATGCTTAACGTAACTTTTAGGCGTATCTTTTTAATTTGTTATTTTTTGCATGTATTTCTAAAATATTTCAAAAGGCCAGGAAAATAAAAATATGCTAATGCGAAATAACGTATACTTTCGATGGCTTTAAAATAATTATTCTTGCTTGGTACATCATCCTGCAACATACAACATTTATACTCGTAATATGTAGCTATAGTAAATACCCCATTTTATTTCAGGTAGGTATCGTCGGCCGGACTGGCGCTGGCAAATCTTCTCTCATCTCTGCCATGTTCCGGTTTGCGTACATCGAAGGGAAAATATGTATAGATGGAATAGATACTAGTCTTGTATCCAGACAGGTATATACATGCGAGTATTAGGTACACTTTGTATGGTTGATGAATTCCGTTCTACATTTCATAATTTTATTTGTTATTTTCAGGGTCTACGCTCGAAAATTTCAATAATCCCTCAAGAGCCTGTCTTATTCTCAGCTACAATTAGATATAATTTAGATCCATTTAATATCTACAGTGACGACGATCTATGGAGAGCGCTCGAACAGGTATACAAGCAATAATAACACGTTAAATGTGATAAAGATTTTATTTTTGATAATATATATTTACTGTCTTTAAATTGGTTTACAGGTTGACATGAAGTCAGCGGTTCCTTCCTTAGACTTTAAAGTGACAGAGGGTGGTTCCAACTTCTCCGTTGGCCAAAGACAGCTTATGTGCTTAGCACGAGCTGTGCTCAGGTCAAATAAGATCTTGATAATGGATGAAGCTACTGCTAACGTCGACCCTGCGTGAGTGTGCTGGTATATTTTATATTGATTGGTTTTAGAATATCGGGCTATGGTATAATATGCGACGGTTGTGTTGGCAGGACGGACAACTTCATCCAGCAGACGATTCGACGGCAGTTCGCGTCGTGCACCGTGCTCACTATTGCTCACCGGCTCAACACCATCATGGACTCAGACCGCGTGCTGGTGATGAGCAGCGGGCAGGTGGCGGAGTTCGATCACCCCTACATCCTGCTCTCAGACCCCAACAGCGCCTTCTCCTCCATGTTGCGCGAGACAGGCGAGAAGAACGCCGCTACACTCATCAACGTTGCCAAAGATGCTTATTTCAAAAGTAACCTGAAAGAACACGGAGAAAGAATTGATCGTTGAAGATGAAGTAAAGTTTTGTGGATTAACTGTACAAATCGAATCATGTGTGCTTAGATCACAGTGATTGATCATCCAAATATAGATAAATAGAGTAGGGACCTAGGACAATTAATAATGTACATTGGTGAAATTTGTATTTATAATTTCCGATTAAGTATAAAATTTTATATGAAAATATGCTTTTATGTCTTAGTAAGTAACCTAAATTCCAAAATCCTACACTAGATTATGTTAAGCTTGGAAACACGCATACTAACACAGCCGAACAGAAGGATAAAATCGTTCTCATTTCAAAGCCTCTGCAAGTGGTTTTGTCATTTGGTTCTCTGTAACTACGTATATTATGTCACAGTTAAAACCTGTTTTAGTGTTCTCTCTTGTGGGTTGTCCTCCTCGTCAACCAAAGTGCCAGATTCAAAGTCTAGTTTTGACAAAACCTTTAGTAAAAACTAGTTTAATAAAGTAGTCTTTTAATTGTAACATATAATTATATACCGCAAAACATGAGTAGCCTTTGAGCGATAAGTACCAAGTACCCACGCTTGACCAAGCTTTCTGTTAGACTTACGTGATAGGTGGTGAGCCGTATCGCGTCTGTAATGGTCGAGTCAATGGTGTTAGTGAAAATGAAACTTAAAATAAATTACTCAATGGTACAAATCCGGTATCAAGTGAACGGTCGCTTCCTGTTTCAAAGGCAAGCTGTTACACAAAAGACCACTGTTTTTTTTTATGAGAACGTGAGTTAATTACTTACCTAATTGTTAAACGGTGACGGCAGCAGACACAGCAACCTCCGCCTGGGATGATAGCACCGAAATATCTGGTAATACAGAACAAGTGCCAACACCACAAGGAATGCTATCCAGAGGCGGGCCTTATTCTTGAGTAAGAACGATTGAAAGTTCTGGTTAGTGCAATTGTCACAACAAAATATCATTATTATTAATTTACATTTACGTATTCATGACTATTATTTTACTAATTAAATTCATGGTGGCTATTTGAGATGGTAAGGTAAGGAGTAATTGAATAACGCTTTTTATATTCCTACATGATTCGGATGACTTAACGGTTTTGACAAATGGTCATTCAAAAATCCAATGAAATATCAAATTGAACAATAGACGAAGATGATTACATAAATACCTAATAAAATTTGCATGAAAAGAAGATTACATTCCAAACGAATATTGTTTTTGGTAGTGTATTATTTTTTGCTGTAATTCGTATTGATTTTACTATTTACAGAAGCTAAAATACAAGATGTTTATTATGTTCCTGTTCGATCCAGAGAGAAATTTTGAACTACTTCTACTATGCAAGTAAATACTTACCATACAATATGGAAACGAACCGAAAACATATATATACTTACTTGTATAGGTATATTACAGGCAGTAACGACACTTGTAGAGGGCCCAACAGAGGTATAGGATGAGTCCTCCAAGAATCAGGGACATATACAGAACATGGGGGTCACAAAACATAGATTTCTCCAAACACCCGTCGCAGCACATTGGTTTGAATCCAAACATAAATTTCTCGCTATGTTCAATCTAGTTTTTTTATATAAAACGTGTTATTTATATTCCACAGATAGTTGCAGTTCCATTTTATGTCTAGATTGGCTACATCGTGGTGTGGAAACTATTGCCTGTTAAATGTAAATACTGTAAAGGAAGCTTTCGGGATGTTTTTTGAATGATGGATGATGTGGATGGCACTTTGTTGACATTGATAGTTTTAAACCATAAACTTTGAAAGCAAATGTTGCGAGACCTTTACCGACTTTCTTCGTATGAATTCCAGTAAAATACCATAAAGTTAAAGAAAAAGAAACAAAATTTACAAAATAATAAAAAATATATCTTTATTTATAATTTACACACTCATCAGTCACAGTCAGCAACATTGTGGTTGATTCTCAACCTTATAATTTATTCTACATTTAACTACATTATTTACCTAGCTTTCTTGTCTTCTTCTGGGTGAGTACTCAAGTACTTATTCTTTGCCATTTCTATGAGTACTTTGCTCATGTTGGGTCCGGTTTCGTTGACCATGAACGTGAAAATACTGTTGGGGTTGCTGAGGAGCAGGTAGGGATGGTCGAACTCAGCTACTTCACCCTTGTCCATGACGAGCACTCGGTCGGAGTCCATGATGGTGTTGAGCCGGTGAGCTATGGTGATCACGGTGCACGCGGAGAACTCACGACGAATGGTCTTCTGGATGAGGGCATCCGTTCTGGAAAAACGTACAAGTTAATATTATTGGAAAGAGCGAAAAGTTCTGTACAAAACGATTTTTTTTACAAAACATATTTTATTTAAATATAGTCATATACGTCGTCATATAGTAACTCAGTCATTAAATAATCCGCCAGTAAATACAGACGAAAATGTACAAGAACTTCAATGCGCTTAGATTTTTCGAGCTGACAAACTTGAAAAGTAGTGTAATGACTTGTTACCCCTACTCAGTTTACCATAAATCAACCTACAGTCGAACAGCGTGGTGGAGGATGCTCATATCCTCCTGTTGATTGAGGAGAAGCCTGTGCTTAGCAGTTGGACGTACTTATATCGGCTCTTTTATTTAGAATGTGACTTACTGAGGATCAACATTCGCAGTGGCTTCATCCATGACAAGTATCTTGTTGGAGCGCAGGATAGCTCTCGCCAGGCACACCAACTGTCGCTGGCCCACCGAGAAATTGCTGCCTCCTTCTGACACTTTGAAGTCTATCGCTGGAATAGCTTCCTTGAGTTCCACCTACAATTAAATAAAATTATTTGGAGTGGATATCGGTCTTCTTTTTCTTATCGTGTGGGTTGTGAGGTGGAATACCAACTTCATCAAAAATTACTGAGCCGCCAAAGGCCCCTGACATGTTTCATGTAACGACTACATCAGTAAGTAGTAACCGGGAGCAACGGCTTAACGTGCCTTCCGAAGCACGGATCATCTAACTTTCGGACAATCAGGTGATCAGCCTGTAATGTCCTAATCAAACTAGGGATCACAAAGTGATTTTTGTGATATGCCCCCACCGGGATTCACTGGACCACGGAGGCCGTTCGTGGATTTCGGTAACCACGCTAAATACCTACTCAGAACTTTAAACTACATGTACTACGTCCCACAATACATATCTCTTCCAGGGTTTTAGTGCAAGTGCCAATTTGTATCCAAATAGATCCAGCGGTTTAAGCATGAAAATACTCAAGAGAGTTTAGGTACTCTCGCTATTCTATTAGAAATTTGTACTACGAAATTACACTCGCATTTTAATCTTATGTCCTAAGTTCCTAAGTTATGTGAATGATTACGATAATATCTAAAAAGTAAGTGGATATTAAAGATTTCACCTGTTCCAATGCTCTCCATATATCATCATCACTATAAGAATCGAAAGGATCCAAGTTATAGCGCAGCGGTGCAGAAAACAGGACCGGCTCTTGCGGTATAATTGAAATTTTAGACCTCAACTCCTGAAATACAAATAAAAAGAAAATACAACACATTGAAATACAAATAACAATACTTGTTTCGAACTTTCCAAATTACGTTACTGGATAGTTTCTTAGGTCAAAGATAAATTATGAAATTTTGATTATTATATAAAAACAGATTTAAAACTGACAAAAAACTTTATTTTTTTCTATATAACAAATTTTTGAATTGTAATCAAGAAAAACGCAACAATAAATGCGACATTTTATCACGTTTGTCTATGACGTCACAGAGTGTTTTTTCATACAAATTCCTTTGTAATTTCGTGTCTTGACGTTTCCTATAAAGTAACTTATTCGTGTAGTTGAAAAGTAGCCTATTGGGTTCTATATGGTGGAGTCTCCAAATTCGAGCTCTTAGCAAAATATTTATTTAAAAAATATATAATGGACCTACCCTAAACCATTTTTATACGATTATTTTCTGTGCTATTTAGGTGATTAGATAACTGTACCTGTTTAGCGACGCCGTGTGTATCGACCCCGTCTATTTTGACTTTGCCCTCAATATCGTACAGTCGGAAGAGGGCTGATATTAGCGAAGACTTCCCAGCTCCCGTTCTACCGACCACACCCACCTGCAAGTATACCAAGCAAAGACTTGAATGGGACAAATTAACATAATGAGTAATTTTAAACCTTTAGATCAAAAGTACTTTATTTAGGCCTATTAAAAGACCAATTTTGAGCGTGAAAATTTAAAATGAACGTGAAGTAGCTACTTTAAACTTCAAAACTGATTAAGATACGTTCATAAATAAACTAACGAGCAGAACCTACGGAATTCCATTTGCTTGCATTCTGATACACTTTTCTTGCTTAAAAGCTGATTAAATCTTGGTTTAAAAGTTTTTTAAATTGTGTACCATGACTGTTGCCGAGACTACAGCTCCTTAGACAGAAATAACTTCGAAATTAACATAGATATACAACCTTGTAGTTGTTACAGTACCTTCCAACCACTTTGGATTTCGAAATTCAAATTTTTCAGAACAGGAGGATCATCTTCACCGTACTTCATGCTTACTCCCTCGAACTTCACATTGCCTTGCGTTGGCCAATCTTTTGGTGGCTTGGTTGCTGTAAATAAAAATCATCAGGTAAGTATTTATTGTGTTAACTTTTATTAAATACCACCCTTATACTATTAGAGATAGGACTGCCCTCAGACGAATAAGGTATGGAGAATCACACTACTCTATTGCAAATATCTACTCACATTTTAAGCCGCTTCAAACTAACGTCTAACTAAGTTTTTATAAATATGATTTATAACCCGGATCATTGTTTACGCAATCACCAATTCAAATACTGTTTACGGCCACTCATTTAGTTAGCATTCAAAGTAAGTACTTATTTCTAATGAATGAAATAACCTTTGTCGATCAGCGATAAAATAAGTGACGTGGTTAATAGGTAGATTTTGCTTGCTTGGCATACGATAAAAGTTTAGGTGGTTTCAAACTTTTAGGATTTGATCATTTTAAAAGGAACGCAAAAAAAAAAAACATTAAACTGTACTGTTGATACGTTATGCAAACACGGCACAGCACAGAATTTTTGAGGCCGAAACATAAATTTACGGCCGAAATAAAATTCACGGTCATGCTCACACGGTTATAACGGATAACGAGAATCATATGTAGATTTTCCGAAAAATATTTTTTATTCGGAATTTGGTATTCGGAAAACGAATGATTTGGAATAGATTTTATTTGTTTTTGTATTTGCTATACGCTATTTAGGCATTCATGCAATAGCTTCCTAATGGCTTCACTTACTGTGGAGTACCTATTTCAAAAAAATGTCAAGCCAATAAAGGATCAGTAATGGCATCTATTAGATAAGATTCGTTTTTTTCTCTCTTTAACCAGGCTTTTGTCGGTGTACCTTTCTCCATATTTATCTGTCTTTAGATATAGCAATTAAGTAATTAAATTAATTAATAATATTAATAATTATATTTTTTATTATTTTATTAATTTAATTTTGCCTTTAGAGAATTCCGACATTCGCCTTCTTAATAATTTGTTCTATATAATTAAGCTCTGCTTGGTCTTCTTTCCTATCTTCCCTTCAATCAATGGTTACTATAGTAACATATTATACAACAATGCTTTCAACGATATTTTTAATGAATTCGTGGCCAATCGTACTTCAATAACATACAATTAATTGTCGTTTTTTTCCGTACTTACTCTACTTTTTTTAGTTTTTCAATACCATGTCTCCGGTTGATTGAAGGGAAGCTAGTGCCCAGGTGTGGGACATATATAGACTCTTTATGTTATGTTTATGTCTCAATAACAAATGAGATCATCGGATGTCGGCCCAAAAGTCATTGTGCAGGGCTAAAAATATTTTTGCTCTATTCAGTTATACCTTATCCGTCTGAGCATTTATTATTATGACACCAAAGCTGTAGGGTCAATCCGTTTTATTCGAGTTAAAAAGTCTGTCAGATATGGGTCTAATATGCCACCATATGTGTGTCACTTACGTCCATCATCAATGTACTGCTCCTTATTAAGCTTGGTGTACTCGAGCACCCTCTCGACGGAGGTGGTCTGCGCGAGGAAGTCGGCGGTGAACCGCGCAGACATCTGCAGCGTCATCGTCAGCACCATCGACTGGCTCACGGCCAGACCCACGCTCCCCACGGGGATTAAATCACCTGGAAATATTTACACAAATAACCTCCTGCAACTCAGATTTCACAATGGTGTTTGGATTTTATTCAAGACCGCAATTAGTTATGAATAAACTTGCACTTGAATAAACATGGGGTTACTGCATGGAGGACCTCACCCCCATTTTTGAATTTACGTCATTTCGCAAGGTGTTATGGCTGAAGAGAAGAAATGACAAGAAACTGAAACAGCAACACATCTTTTAAATGGATGAGGGTATGTATACATTACAAGTTATTTAATAACTAGAGGAACACATTTAATACGAGACATTTTTATCATTTAGGTAATCATTAATCTATAAGGTTTTTTTACATAACGTAAGCTTCACATGAGCTTTAAATTTATTTTTGACAAATAATCCGCATATGACTTAATCTGGATACGTGTGCTAAAAAAAATTGCCATATGTAAAACCAACTCTTAACAACATAAATACTTAAAATAAAACTCTAAACAACTTAGAAAATCATTACCAAATTGTAACATTAGTATGAAAATTTCCACGGTGCAATTTAGCACGTATCTTGGAAACTATTTTAATATTTATCTCATGTACGGAACCAGACGGCATGGCAGCTGGCGTCTTTAATGCAAGCAATATTCTATTTTAGGGGCAGCCTCACGTAAACAACAGAGTGCCCGTTTAGTTGGCAAAGGAATAGTTTTTAGTTACGTAGTTGTTTAGGTTTCGAATGAACAATTTAATATAACATAACATAAGCTCCTGACTATCCCAATTGGGGTAGTCAGTCAGAGGTACATCCGTTGCACGATTCAAAGTGTAACAATGGCCCCGATTCCTGCAGACACCGCCTAATTTTATTTTAAGTTATATCCGTCATTTTCATATCCGTCGAAAAGGAAAGGGACGGATGATTCACAGCTCTTAATTTTAGGAAGAATGAGTAAATGAATGAATAACCCGGGCGAATCAAAAAGGTATGTCGCTGGTATGCAATCCGTTTGACGTGCTGTCTACTTACCTGTGTCGGGTTATTGACTGATGTAAAATTTTTAGACGGTTGTTTTAGATTTGTCCTTAAAATTGACGTGTGTTCCATAAATTTTATGCTTGTCGATTACCCGTCCTTTTCCTTTTCGGCGGATAAGAAAATGACAGATATAACTTAAAATAAAATTAGATGGTATTTACAGGAATTAGCACCGTTGTTAGGTATCTAGTGAATAAAGATATTCTGAGTTTTTGAACTGAGTATATTCAGACAGTTTTGTTAGACCAACGTACTTATTATATCACTAACTGTAATAGTCGACAGCCAACTATGTGGTACTTAATTAACAATTAAATATAACGTTTGTAATTATAGAACATTGGTTAGGACCCCGATACCGACCCCGCCGGCGTGGTCGACCATTTCCCTCAATCAACGCTTATCGCTATCGACCCACTAGGGTCGATTAAGTCTTTCAAATATTTTTCCTCTCAGACGACGCCCTAAGCCGAGGTTCGCGCCCAACTGGGCACCCTCAGGCCTGTTGTGTTAAACGTTATACCGGTTGAGAGCCTTCAGCGCTCCCCATTTGTCCGGTCAAGTAGTTAATGCCATCTGCGGCAAATCTACAATAAGTCACGTCAAAAAAAAGAACATTGGAAAATACACGTAATGCAACCCAAGTGTTATCATTGAATTTTAAAATAAAAATGTAGATTCGCTCTACAAACAACAAAACTAAACAACAACATGCGCAATAAGGCAATGAACTGATATATTAATATACAATATCATGCTATTATACCGAATTTCATAAAATGAAGTTAATTTATTTTTTATCTATTGAGAACAGAAATTCAGGTCGAATTCTATGGATTTACGTATTATTATATATCTAAAAAGATTACAACTACAACCTTTGTTTCGGAGAAACTTCGACACTCACATCGATGAGAATCATTATCCGAATAATATAATAAAGACTATCCAATTCCACCTCCAAAAATCAGTAATGGGATTTTCTATTGATTTAAAAATGCACTATGGTAACAAATATTCTTGCAAAGTAATACTACAGCGACGCTATGTATGCAGATCTTCACGGACAGAGGCGGTATCGCGACCGTGGTGGGCCGTAAGTGGAGTTTTTTTAACAAACCGCGGCGGCGGATTTTTGTCTAAACATAATAATACCTATGCATATACTCTCGAACATTACAAAAAAATCCAGCCTGTAACGCTCCCGGTGCTGCCTCTGTATGTGAGCTAAAATATTTATCAATATTGTTACCAAAGTCAACCAATATGAAGATAGCCAAGATGATGCCCAGATAGATGAGACACATCGCGTCCAAATACATGCCCAGCGCGGAAGACCCGCCGATGAACGTGTAGAAAGCACTCGAATGGAGATCCTGCAACCGCACATAATACCTATTAACAACAGGCTAGTTTCCAACTAGGCAAATCAGTTACTTTTTACTAAACGTTAAAACACAAAATTACTATGGAATTTGTATAAAAAACCACACTGTGACGTCATAGAAAAACGATGAAATGTCGAATTTGTTATTAATATTTCTTGATATCAAATTCATACATAGAAAAAAGATAATGTTTTTCGTCAGTTTTAAATGTCTATATTTAGTCATCAGAATTTATCTTTGACCTATACTATCCCATTGCTAAAGCTTAATGCACATAGAGGCGGTACCAGGGGCATAGCGGGAGCGAGAATTTTTTAATTTTCTTGTTTGTAAGCACGCGTTCACACGTTGTGTGGCGCAATTTCATACAATCCCCCGCTTCGCAGCCCGGAACGGCCTTGATGTGTACCGTAACCGTATGCATTAAACTTTATTGTACACTGGTCTGAAAAATCATCATTTACTTAAAACTCCATGCAACTGTCAATATAAAAAATAAATTAATACTAAAGTAAATAATAAAAGGTTTATTTCTCCACTTAAAAACACAAAACAAAAATTTCTTAGTACGCTAACATGGTGATACAAGTGTATTTTAAGGGAGCTGGAGCTATATATGAACTGGAAAAGACCACACTACCACGTTGCTTCATTGCGTGTTGGTGAATTCCATTAAATTTTACCAAAAGGTTTACAGTATTCGGTAGCGAAATTATGAATTTCTAAATACCTAAGTTCGGGTTTTAAAATACTCAGTTTATGATACGATTTGATAGCGACTGTAAAACTAGTTTGTGTGAATAGTTCTAGTTGTAAAATGAAAATATGTTTTCAAAGTCCGAAAGAAGCTGTTTTACTTTATACCCACGTCAAAAAGTAATACTCTTCCAAAACAGATAAGTACATAAAATACCAAAGAAAATACATGGAATAAATAAATTTGACTGATCGTACCTGAGCTTCATCGAAGGACCGCATAAGCATATCTTGGGCATTAGAACTTCTTATTGTAGACAAACCTGTCACGGTCGAATTGATTTTACCAAAGACTGGACTCTTGGCTGGAAAAAACGGGATTATGTTACTAACTGACTACCTTTTCAGCTTTTATCTATGTATAATTCATGTAGAAAATATCACTCTTTCTACCAGCTATACTAGTTGCAAAACATTATCTGGATTACCAACGTCATCAACCCTGGTGTCAGGGTTAATGATTTCAAATATACAGGGTGTAAGTGACACCGTAGCACCGTAAGGTGTTAGGGATACCGTATAAATTTTCATAAATTTTCTGACAGGAAATTCCACATCAACTCAAAATCAGTGTCTGAATCATCGCCCAAAGTTTTCGTTACAGTGTTACTAATACGCTGTTTTATTATCTCTCTGTGCTATTACTTACTGGTGCCTTCTAACCGCTTCACAGCTTGAGCCGCATTCAAATACCACCGAAGTAGGAAGAAGAATATAATCACTAATACAAAGGTAGGTATCAGCGTATATGGCAAGGCTAGTGCATTTAACACGAGGATGCTTGTCATCAGCAAGTACATCTGAATCGTTTCCAAGAATGTTCGAGGAAGGAACTCGTCCATTGCTCCAAGGTCTTTGGAAAATCTGTTCAGCACACGACCTACGAATAAAGAACTAGTTAATCATCATCAAAAACTGCGAACATTCGAAAATTCAAAATTCGAATGTCTTGAGAACACCGAACATACGAGTAATCGAAAGATCTTATTTACATCTAGAATGTGCTTACCCGAAGGATTTGTGTCAAAGAATCTCATGACGGCAGCAATTAAGTTCTTGAAGACGGTATTGTGAAGATTCTTCGAGGCTCTCATAGTCATCGTGACGAAGATGGAAATTCTAATCAGTAGAAATACTATAATTGATAGCACAAGTCCGCCATAAATCCCGAGGTACTGCCCGTTTGTCAAGGGACCCACTTGGAAGTCTAAGCTAGTGTCTGCGAAGTAGAAGATTAAAATTAATAGATCGACAGGAATATGGAACTAATATACAGCAGCATTAGGTCCTTATATCTAAAAACTAACCAGGCAATTCTCCGTTGTTCTCCTCCATGTATTCATTTACTCGGTTCGTCCTGTAAATAAAAATAACTTCTTTACAGATGGAAACAGAATATTACAAAATATTAACTCGCGCTGACTATTATGCCGTAGAGTTTAAATTGATCACAAATACGACACCAAAAAGATGTGTTGTTTGTTCGTGTTCAGATTAGTTACCAACGAACATAAGTATCTCACCAGAAACTGAGCCAATAGTCGGTAGTGGTTGCAAATCCTTGTACAGTAATCAACGCAATAAAGACGAAGGCGATGAGACACCAGGACTGTACTGACTGGAGGTATTGGATTAGGACTTCCACCTTCAATGTGCCGGAAGCTCTTTCTTCTGCTACCTGAATTTGTTCCCTTTCCTCCTCAGGGTTGTCATCACTCTTTACTGATATTCCACGTTGCAAAGATATGCGGTGCTTTAGGGAAGGCCTCTTTTCTGCCTGAAAGTAGATTTCATTATTGAAATTGGATTGTATTTATGAAAATTTATTTATTTATTGAAGACAGCTAATGATTAAAATATAAAACAACAAATTACAGTTCCTCAAGTGTAGACACCACTTAGCTAAAAGCTGCATAGAGCTCTTACAAAATAGACATAAAAATATTAGTTAATATATTATTTATTGTAAAAGTATTTAGTTACCATAATATTTTTATCTAATACATACATTTTCAACTTCATCTGCTTCGCCTTCATTAGATAGAATTAATGAAAATTCAGTTCCAGATTTAGCCAATTCGTCATATGTTCCAATATTTTCTACCGATCCCTGCAAATCAGAATGAAAATGTAAGAAGTAACTAAATAATAGGAATCTTATTCTGGACTCTCTTATTTTACTATAGAATGAAGGTACCAACCTCATTTAGGACGACAATCTGATCAGCCGACTTGAGGAAGTGAACTTGATGAGTGACTAGTATGACGGTGCGCCCGCGCAGGTGCTCGCTGATGCAACCTTCGAACAGTTCACGACCGACATTCGCGTCTACTGCAGAGAGAGGGTCATCTAGCAAATAGATGTCAGCCTGAAAGTTTTAATCCAGCGTATATAATTTCACCTTAGCGCTCACTGACTTTACTTCAGTCACTCAAATCCTTTCCAGACACGGTCATTCAAACATAAGATAGGTACCTATATACACACATCTCAAACATAGGCATGCAATCTAGCATTAAACATTACTTTGTACCAACCACGTGTGCCGTCAAAGGACAATCTCATGCCTATCATAAAGATGTTATAGAATAAGTAAACAAGTTTATCAGATATTTTATCAACTAAGTACTTACTTGGTACAATGGCCTGAACTGTTTGCTTTATTCGTGAATTTCTTTATATACGTATAATAAAAATAGACAACAATAATTAATTTCGTGTTTTATAGAAAGTATACTAGGCTATTAGAAATAAATTCTAATGAACCGTGAAGTAGCTCTTCATACGTGAGTGAGAAGAGAGAGAACGAACAAAACCATAGACAGTATCATTATAATGCTGAGTACATGCAACTAGAAAGTTGAGTGATATCATAGAGTAATGACGTAGAAGCAAATTGTACTATCACATACCTCTCGATACACTGCCCTAGCCAGATTGATCCTGGCTCGCTGACCACCCGAGAGGGACACTCCTCTCTCTCCTACCAGTGACAGGTCTCCGTATGGAAACTGCTTGAAATCAGGTTGGAGGCAGCACACCTTACAAACCTGGTGAAGATAGAGTTGAATCATTCAATTATTTAGTGCAGCTTATAGTTATTTAAGGAAAAGGTGGATTGGCAGTCAGCGGTGTTTTTTTAAATAAAGAAAGACACATTTTGCCTGGCTACATATATGACTCTTCGTCTTCTGAATCGATGTATATGTACGATAAGGTGTAAAAGTCCAATCAGTTTCTTGCAAAGTAATAAATTTACTGCTTGCACTTAAGACTTCCTGGTTACATGTCGTTTCTGTAATAGACCAAAAACACCTACAAAAACATAAATTTTATAATTATAACAACTAATGGTTCATAATTTCACCACTGTTTACAAATAATTCGCTGGGCTCAGTGACTGCACTTTGTGCAATGAACGAATTGTAAATATATTACTTATCAAGCTTTCAAAATCAGAACTCATCAGCAGGTTATCTTATATTAACACTTTCGAGAATATAATGTCTACAGGCCCATGTGGTCTGTGTCTGTGAAATTGTTAATGAGTCTAAAACATACGAAAAAGAAAGCTAATCTTCAAAACAACTTACTTTTTTATATCTTTCCACATCGTAGGGCACTCCAAACAATATGTTCTCGCGCACAGTGGCAGGGAACAGCCAGGCATCTTGAGAGGCGTACGAGATCTTGCCATTGACACTGCAACTGCCTTTAGACGTCGGTAACTCCTTAAGCAGTACTTGGAGTAAAGAGGACTAAAAAGAAAAGTCTCGAATCACTTTTGAATAACGACAGCAGTAAAAAAATCGATGAAATTCCGATAAACAGTTTATTTGTTTTACCAATTTCTATTATCGACTTTATAACTAATACTAATATAAAGTGATCTATGAAAGTTGGGGTATTAATTATACTTGCGTCCAACAACAACATATACTGAGCAATAAGGCCACCTATGGTACTCTTTATTTCTCTTTTATTTGTGTTTTTTGTATTTTCTTTGTGTGCTATAAACTATTTGTTATGTTAGTGTTTTATAAGAGTATTTTTAAAAGAAGATATTACCTTGCCTGAACCCACGGGACCAATGACGGCGCACATCTTGCCCTTGCGTACGCGCATGGAAATGTTCTTGAGCGTCATCTCCGACTGCTCCTTGGAGTCGGTCCACGACGCGCTGACACCAGATAGTTCCACCGAGTAGTCAGCTCCAGCCGCTTTGTGTTGAGGAGTCGCTAAGATGTCAGATGAAATATACTTTTATCATATTACAGACCAATAAATTGACTACTTACAAGGTAAAGCCAAATAAAATAAAAAAATAAATAAATTGGCTGCTAGGTATGCCTTGATACGAGTGCAATTATAATAAAACACTAAACATACAATGAACATAACAAAACATAAGCTCGTGAGCTTATGTCCCTACACCCCATATAGGGGCAGTCAGAGCTACCTCCATCGCAAGATGAACTAAGTATCCACGCAAATACAATACAATTAAATATAATAAATACGATCGCCACGGTCTAGTGGTTGAGCGTTGGGCTCACGATCCGGAAGTCCTGGGTTCGATTCCCGGTGGGGACATATCACAAAAATACTTTGTGGACCCTAGTTTGGTTAGGACATTACAGGCTGATCACCTGTTTGTCCGAAAGTCATGTCAGGGGCCTTTGGCGGCTCAATAGTGACCCTGACACACGATAGAAGAAGAATGAAACACATTTTTTATAGCTTGCGGCCAGAGAACAGATTAAGAATTGTAGAATGTAGTTAAGAGGTAATGTTTTATTTACTTACCAGTGCTTACTTCACCTGTTGGGGAGTATTTCGTCGGATTGACGGTAGCTGCATTGTCAACTGAATGCTTCTTAGAGCTAAATGTTGTAACATTATTGATGAGGTTTGACTTGGGCATCAGTTTGCAGTCTTCCCTTTCATCTAAAATATAATTAATTGTAATAGTTATTAGTAAATATATTAAGTAAGATATACTTATGGTAAGATATATATACGAACGGTAAGATATACTTTTGAATGTATTGAAATACTTACCTAAAGCCATAAAACCTTCAATACGTTCCAATGACACGAACATTTCTGATAAACTTGCTATAGCCAGTGGTAAAATCAACGTCACATTCATTTGAATGATACTGAAATACTGCTGGATAGGGTATATCTAAAAATTTATAAAATAAAAATTAATTAATTAATTAATATATAAATTGAAATTGACTATCATTAGTTAATGCAATTATTATTTATTCTTTATTGCACTTAACAACCAGTTACATCACGTACATGAAATGGACGTTAACAAGGGAGGACTTATCTCTAAGAGAGATCTCTTCTAGCCAACCCAGAGATAGTACAAGATTAGCTGTTGGAGAATAAAAAGATGTGCAATATACGAAATATAATAATTACATCTAAATAAAATAATTATAACTATATAACTAAATTAAGATTATTAAAGTCCATACTTGATTATTTTCAGAGGTAATCGACGCTACAACTCGCCGTACAAACATACATAATCACGCCCGTAACCCTATCGGGATGGGACACACAAGTCGAATAAAACCAACCGCTTCATGATAGAGAAGTCATCAATCCATCGCCTAAATATATCTATCTAATAAATTTTGTTAGAAAGGACATTTGCGGCCACACTTGCTTTTAGTCGTAGTTTTCGTGGTGCATTAGCCTTATCTATAACAATGGGGTTAATCAGCTGACAGTCATTATGACGTAAGTATATTACTAAAAACATAGATCAAATGAGCATATTAGATGAGGTATCGAGTCAAATTTATATGAAAATCGTTGTTGTTGCCACCGCTTTGCCTAAAACTACCCAATAATAACTTTATGACATTTGTATATTTTTTACATATGTACTTATAGTATAAACTTTTCGGTGACGCCTGACCGTATAATAATCGTCCTATTCAAAGAAATAAATATCTACATTCCCTATGCTGTGACGAAATATATATGATAATGATTGTTATCGTCAAATAATCGTCATAATATTAATCATAGACGTTTGTTTTTGCGTTAGGTATTCATTGGTCTGAAAGATTATTGAATCTAGGTATAATAAATCAACGCGACAAAAAAAAATTAAAAAACCCCGACCAAAAAAAGTACTCAATTATTATGACAAAAGGTTAAAAATGCTAAACCCTATAAAAATCAAAAAAATAACTTATCCCACATATACTTGTAAGAAAACTGAGCGTTTAACATTCCTATCATACTTAACAGACGACCTCATGACCTTGAAGACCTGAACCGGTTTCCACCAAACATAGCTAAAAACACTCTCGACTGATATACCTTTCAAACAAAAAATCGTTTGGGAGCTACGATGCCACAGACAGACACATACACATTTACACACACACAGAGACACATCAAACTTATAACACCCCGTCGTTTTTGCGTCGAGGGTTAAAAAGCGATACATAAACAGCACGTAGGTACATATACCTACCCATTCTCTTAACACCATTGAACACAAACAATCAATGAGACATTTTCTGCTTCATTACAATTTTAATGATTTTCCCTCACTGATAAAACACGGCATTATTATTATTATTATAAATGGTTTTAAATATTTTATGTGTTGTTACAATTGTGCTTGAATGGAATGTATTTATATATTTATGTGGGGCGCAAGGCACGAAGGAAACCACTGCCCTATTTTTCCCTAAAAAGTAGCACGGAGAATGTTACCCCGACAAGAGCGTGACTCTTAAATTAGTGATGATGGAATGTATTTGTTTATGTGTTTTTAATTTGTGTTCAATAAAATTTATAATATAATATAAACACAGGCATATCAATTACGGTCCAGTTCATAAAAATATATTCTGTGGCTGTATGAGACTCGCACCTGCAATATTCAGAGTGAATCACTGGACGATAGGCTTTAAGATAAGATATATTTATTTATTGACTTTATTACAGAGGTCTTAAATATAGAGAAAACAGGAACCCTGTAAAGGCACCACAAAAAAATATTTTTATTACACAGATAAGTTACAATACGTACCTAATCAACAATAATGTACACGTATAGCGTGTCACCATGACAATTAAAAATAGTACTTTATATGATTAACGGTTGTATTACTTACCCATAAATCGACTTATCTATACTGTGATATTCATATATGACTTGCCTATACCGTTAGTGAAGAATTTATGCTAGTGATAAAACAAGTGTATGATGCATAATGCAACGTTATACATAAAGAATGAGTAAGCATAAGTGCCGAATACCAATCTCGACTCATTACATTTTAATGTCACAGAAGCATTCAGAAGTGTACTCTTCTAAAGGATCCATGTTATTATAATAATATAGATGATAAACTGAGTTGACGTTTGTCGAGATTAGCGGTGAATGGAACCATCATTGAAACGAAACCCTAATTGGCCTGGTTTTTCCATTTGTTTCAGAAGCTGACAAAGCATTTTTTTCATTTGAAGTCATTTCAATTGTAATTTTCTGTACCTTAATTCACTGTATCTCATACCTTGGTTCACTGTCTGTCTATTTAGGTCACTGTTACTTAGCGTCCGGTGAGATTGTGCTGGACTTGACTACAATCAATTACCTATGACGGAAACTTAATGTTGATTGACGGTACGGCACAGTGGGATGTAGCCTGTATGCGCTGTCCAAGAATATTTTATATTTATGATACGTACCGTGGGTGCAGTGACCATATCCCCGCTCAAGATGAGGGTCAAGCAGGTGACGAAGAGGATGGTCCTCTCGGTGAACATCATGAACCCAATAAACACGCTCCTCACGAATATGGACTTGGTGAGCGCGTTCAACTCGTACGCACGAGTTGCTGCCACTATCTTCTGGAATGGCTTTTCCCAGGCGTACATTTTGATGACCTTGAGGACAAAAAAATATACTCAATACTAATCAAGCTTAGGCCGGTCTATGACGACCAACTAGCGCTCAATGTGCGCGCTCCCATAGGTATCTAGGAAGGTTGGGATACGATAAGCGAAAGGTAAATATATTAGTGGTACTTATACTATTTCTGTTCTGATGATGCAACCACTATCATGGATATTAATGGTAATAAAAACAAAATTACCTGTATACCGCCAATGATTTCACCCATCAATTTGATTCTTCTGTCAGTTCTTTGCGCGACGGCCCGACGTATGGTAGCAGTCACTCTGGTGAGAGCCGCTACAATTGACACGATTTCATATTAGCAATTAGGTAATAAAACTATTCAGTCCTATTCTCTTAATACAAATAAAAATAACACTGTTAGTCTAGACGTAATTTTCAAATCAGTCTAGCTACAAAACAATCTACTAACATAGGTAACATTAAAACGATTAAAGAGATACAATTGATCTTTTTTTTAATCTATTAATTTGTAGAAGGTTCTTATGGAAAGATAAATTAATAGAATTGCGCGTAAAATAGGAACATTTCAGAAATAGTCCACGCTGTCTGGGTCGGAGGGAAAAACGTCGACCCCAGTCGAGCCAATCACCTTACTAGATTGTTAGGAATCATGTTGAGTTGAACTGAACATTGACGATCACATACCCTGAATAGGAAAAATCAAAATGACCACTCCAAAGAAGCCGACGAAGGGTGCGTAGCCAGCGGAAATCCACATAAAGTAGAGGACGGCTGCGACTTGGATGGGGATGATCCACAGGTGGTGGAGGAACATAAAAGCGTAGTCGAACCTGGCCACATCGTTGGCCAGTAGGTTCACCAGCTTTCCCGCCGCCACGTCGCCGATCGACGCTTGATTGATGCGCATGAGCTGTGGACGTGGTAAGATTGTATAGATTGTATGCGAATCTCTATATCAAACTGTACATTGACCGATTGACTCAATATACTTCTACAAGCGGCTACATCACCACTATATCCCCAAAATGGGCACAATTTATGCGGATATAGGATCTACAATGTGTGTTAACAAACAAGATACAAAACTAATGCGCGAGTGGTACTTAGTATGCGCCTAAGTATCTGGAATAAATATATAGCGTTCGCATCCTATTTTTATAAAACGTCCATCAGTTTTGGCACAAAGTGATCTCAAGATCAACTTCTTTCCTTTTCATACTTGATCATACATAGACCGCGTATCTATAGGCATTTTAAGTAAATCACGTAGACTTCATTTTAATATGAATTTAACTAATAAAATTGATTTATCTTAAATTTATGTATATTAATTAGTCAATCGTAATATCGTCGAAAATAAATGAGTAAGTACCTAATCAATAAAAGCGATAATAATAAAGATATGATAACAAATTAGTATAACATAAAACACAAGTCATCCTTTGACTCAACAGCTGTGTGAATTACTACCACTGCTTTCAGTAGCAAAGTAACGTATTATATTATATATATTATACTATATAATTAGAGTGTTAGTGCCAACGTAAAAAATCTTTGAGAGATGATTCAGACAATGATTCTGAGTTGATATCAAGTGGAATTTTCCGTCGCAAGTATGGAACTGAAAATAATAATAAAATACCCTAAAATGTTTATGAATTTACCGACAGAAACAGGTCTTGTACTGTCAATGTGTATATTACCTTTCTAAACAGCAACGCAGAGCAAGCCACTTTCATTTTCATACTGAATCGAAGGTTGAACAGACTGCCGTGGTGTTGGCTCATCAAGGCGATGAAGTTAAGCCCCAACATGGCGAGGGCGTAGTACCCCGCCTCTAATGCCGTTAACTGCGAGTCGACAGTCCAATAGCTGAGAAGCTGCGCAAATAGCAGCGGCTGAATCGTCCTGAACGGCATAAAAAATAAGTAATTACAATATACTTCCTGGCGTTTATCCCGTCTTCTTCTTCTTCTATCGTGTGGGTTCTGAGGTGAATTACCAACCCCATCAACCCTAGTGTCAGGGTTATTATTGAGCCGCCAAAGGCCCCTGACATGGCTCAAGTAACGACTACTTACTTACATCATTAATTAGGAACCGGGACCAACGGCTTAACGTGCCTTACGAACCACGGATCATCTTACTTTTTGGACAATCAGGTGATCAGCCTGTAATGTCCTAACCAAACTAGGGATCACAAAGTGATTTTTGTGATATGTCCCCACCGGGATTCGAACCTCCGGATCGTGAGCACAACGCTCAACCACTGAAGCACCGAGGCCGTGAATATTCGATCACTGTACATGACAGAAAAGGGCCACCAAGAGAAGTTCCTATTTTTTACTTTACAGAGACTCGAACTTATGTATGGGCCGCAGAAGTCCGCGTTGCTCTATGTCTAAATGTCATTGAACTTACCTGACAATAGCCACGACGATTTGGTAAATACCTCCAGGCATGAATGACAACCAGTAGGCTTTTGATAGGGCTTTCCATAATGAAGGCTTTCTGTTCTCCTGCAATGCTTTTTCACATTCCGCCAACCACGCCCTGCACGGAAAGAAACAGTTTTTGTTATTTAATAAAAATAAATAAAGTAAACCCACGATTATATTTTCCTGGGCTATTGGGCTCATCAGAGGTAAATCCATTGTAAGATGACCTGAGTACCTACTTACGCTTCACCTCAGTTTTCTGTTAGACGGGTTACAGACCGTCTAATGTATAATGGGGAGACCCTGTAAAAGATTGTGTGATTGTGTGTTGTCTTTGAGATTGATCGGAGATTGCTCAGTCGAGAAGAGTGGAAGAATCAGGGGGAAGCCTTTGCCCAGCAGTAGGCTAGATAAGATAAGTACTTTTATTTTATAATACTGAATGAGAGAAATCGTCAACCAAGCCAGCGGGTCCGGTATCAGGGTCCAGATGTGTTTGTTGTCGCAAGCTGATTGTCCGCCTTTATGGCTAAAGCGCCAGGATCGTACATTATGTCCTTCGGCCGGCGATACTTTTCAGTAGACCACACCACGCTACATAAAGATTAGGTAGGTACATTCACCTGCTTCTAAGTAGGTCCAATATTTGTTTATGTATTTTCATGTTACGTCTGCGGTTCTAAAAATAGTGCGGGATGCAATAACACAAGAATGTAAACATCTAATACGCACTTACATATACGCATACAATAATAACATACCTTGGTAGAGCAATTTTTACTGTGATAGAAACATGTATAATTATACATAAAACTGAATTTACTAGGTTGGTACGTTTTTAATTATTTTTTTTTAACTCATCAATACTGTGGCCTCTGTCAACTGTATACTATCTGTCATAATTAATATAAATAAACATAACACAAAAAGCCTAATACGTGCCACTGCTGGGCACAGGCTTCCCATCAATCAACCGGAGGGGGTATGGAACATACTCAACCAAGTTGCTTTAATGCGGGTGGCACATACGGGCGGGTGGTATATAGTTTTAGGTGGATAAGAGGTTCGTTATGTAAAAAATGACTATTTAAAGTATCCTTATTCAGCCTACTGCATGCAAAATCTGCAACTTGCCTGCTGTTGGTTAGCTTTTCAAAGGCAAATAAAGAGTATTTCTATTTAAAAAATTGCAAAGGGTATTTTTGAATTTGAATACACTTGGCTTTATAAAATAATCATAAGTGTTTATGTTATTTAATATTGTTTCATGTAATTTAACGTGTTACTGTAATAATGAGTTTACAACTAATTAATGTGTTTACGACTAAGTATTTTAATAGTAACGTGATCCACGCTTGTCTTTTATTTATTGCCAAATCGTTTACCTGATTGCATAACTTATATAGGTAAAGTTTAGTGTTACTTTCCTTTCCCTTTCAACTAACCCTTCATTACCAAACTTTTAAAAGAAAAAATGTTTTGTCAACAATCGTTTGCAATTTGTTTAAGTCCCTGGACTTATAATTTTTTTAATGTATGCCCGACACACCCTTGACATCAGACACAATTTTCTTTGATTTACGGTCAAGCATATACAGGGTGTTAGTAACATCGTAACGAAAACTTTGAGAGATGATTCAGACCATGATTTTGAGATGAACAGAAAATAATTAAAAAATAACCCTTTTACCTGACATCGTAACGAATACTGAGAGGGATGATTCAGCTGATTATCTGAGTTAATAATATCAAGTCGAATTTTCGGTCGAAACGCTAAATTTCTAATAATTTCAGTAATACATCTAAATTTTTAACAGTTTTGACCATAACTTAGAATATACTAAGCACTTATACCAATATTGATGAAACTTGCACTATCGAATATAATGATACTTAATCCAATAAAAAAGATCAATACGACTTCTAGATTCTGAGAAAGACGTATTTCTCGGTAGGTTTTGGTTTTGATAAAGATC
Source organism: Pectinophora gossypiella (assembly GCF_024362695.1). Taxonomy (NCBI): domain Eukaryota; kingdom Metazoa; phylum Arthropoda; class Insecta; order Lepidoptera; family Gelechiidae; genus Pectinophora; species Pectinophora gossypiella. The sequence continues at coordinate 8,506,060 of NC_065406.1, forward strand.
TTTCATTATGATACTCAACACTGGGTTCAGGGTTCATACAAAAATGGACATTGTTTTTTTTATATTGCACGGCACGACCTATATTTATCTTACTTTATTGCGAAATCATTTTCATCGGCACAATTTACATTATTTATTTCACTCATATCTAACATTGCGTACTGTAATCTAACAAACTATTCTAAAGTCTTTCGCGTGTATTTATATAAATGTTTTTTAAGTATATAAAATGTTTGTTGTGTATGCGAGAAGGAAACTTAATGAAATAATATTCTGAACTCACTGTTTGTATTTCATTTAGCTATAAGTACTTCGCGAATAACAAATTATTTAAAAACATCTTTGAGCATTAAACTTACATACAATTATAAACTTGAATGAGATTGCTTTATCATTTTGATATTGTTTAGTTAGCAACATCATTTACTTTTACAAGGTTGAGTAATCTTATTTTATGTAGAAAATTAAAATCTATCAAGGCATATTTATGCTTTAACCTGGGCATACATTGTTTTAAGTTTACGCGGTTATTATCATAATTAAAACACATAATAACGGGTTCTTACCGCGTTTAAAACAGGCATATGAGACTCCCGATATTTCGACACTGTTGCAAGTGAAATGATCACGGGATGACTATCGGGAGTCGCATATACCTGCTTTAAACGCGGTAACAACCCGTTATTATGTGTTTTAATTATTTTTAACCTGGGTATGTACCCAGGTTTGTAGAGACTACCTATAGAATCGAGAGGACGTTTTAGGCCACCACTGAATTATTAAATATTTCCCAACAATCGAACACACTTCAGCAATATTCTTTAATTAACCGTACACACCTTGCACAGTAGAAACAGGGACATTAGCAACTTGGCTACACCCCCAGAGACGTTACCTTTCAAGTTTGTCACCGGCAATCTGCGAGTCGTACTGCTTGCTCGGCGGCGACACCAGATCTGATTCCTCCACTTCCCTCCTGTTCCCATTGAACAACACAGGACACACCCAGCACAAAAACCATCTTGATACTATATTCGGCTGCTTCCTTTTTTTCTTTCCAGCCCCTTCAGCTTTCGTGTTCGGACTAGTACCGTTTTCCATGACAAATCATCAAAGCTTTTTTAATCAATTACTATGCATAAATTTAATACTGTTTTTGTTAATTAATCGAATAAGAACCTCACACTACCACAGTTCGAGCGCGACTGTAACTATTAATACAGAGATAAAACATTAGTATATGGTACTAATAACTCTGGCATGATTATACATTTTTCAAATCTATATTAGTGATTACGTATCAATATAACAACCCGATTCGAAGATATCGTCCTCGCATGCCCCTTAAAAACGTAATAAAGTATAGAAATCGAATTATAGTTATCATATCTCTAAGTTTTATCATTAAATGAAGTCATTTTTTGGGGTCACAGCCAGAACTGATTGTTTTTTATTTACTTTTTTCATGTTACACACTGTACTATTTTCTAATTTTAGAGCTGCATTCATCAGAATACATTAATCGCTATAGTATTTTATTTTATGCATAAAACTCATATCTCGGAATTCTATCCCGGACCTTTTAGTAAGATTGATATCCTATCACAACACACAGACCCAGATAAGTCAGATTGGAGTATATTACACAAATTATACGATACTTAAACATGGACTACTCAAGTATCACTTTACGATACTTGCTAGTAAATTGTTTTGTATATCATACAGAAGAGTTGAGAGAGAAGAGACTCCAATATAGTAGAGTCAATCAAGGGTCTGACTGCTTATGTTTCAGGGACAGGACCGATTTTGATGTTTTTTTCTTTTGTAGGGGCATATTATTATATCATTTAAAAGCAGAAACGTTTTGAGTGGAGCAAATAAATATTTCGCTCATATAAAAAATAATTGTTTACTTAAACGAAAAATGGATATAAAGCACTTTTCTGGTTCTGTACAGAGTCGGCTTGCCTAGAGAAATTAATATTCCTCTAGACCGTTTTCGCGTCTGTCCGTTTGTCTGTCTGAGGGTCTTGAAGTTCGACTTTTAAAAGGCTGTAAGTACCCACTTATCTTTTGAACCATATTTGATACCTGCTTGAAATTTTCCCAGGAATATTTTACATTTCATTCCTTTTTTTACTTAATATTACATAAATTTTATCAAAAAGCGATTGTGCTAAAGTGTTGTTTGTGGTTTGGTTTTGTACAAAATCACGCGCCTGCCCCCGTTCCCCCCTTTCATAACTCTGTGTGCAACCACCGAGTATCCGCCACGTATTTCATGTGATAATTTTCTTTGGACTTGTCTAACTTCCTGGGATGGTCTGCATAGCACAAACTGCTTACATATTGAAGTTGCCGTTTCTAATACAAACATTCCAAATTCAAATTAAGTAATTGAAAACTTAACTAAAGCTCAATTAAAATCTATTGTGTATTTCATTTTCGTCTTTCGATTTTTTTCTTCACTGTTAATATAACGGCTATTCGATTAACAAAATAAGTAAATAATTTTAAAACAAAAAATTTTTTTTTTCTTTGGGTAAACATTGATCCTATAAGGGTTACGTTTTACGCCCGCGTGGTGGTTTAAGGACCGATCTCCCTATCCATCCGTAGGGAAGGCCCGTGCCCCAGCAGTGGGGACGTTAATGGGCTGGTGATGAAGGGTTACGTTTTACCTATTAAGGTTCGGAATCCTAAAAAGCTATACCTGTGTTATAAAATGTGTTAACACACATTTTTTAATTGTTTCTCCTATGCGTGTGACGATATTTTTTCAAATAAAGTAGGTAATTATGATCCACAGCATAGATGTATAATATATATCTAAACAATTACTAAACATATATTGTAATAAATACTCCTTTTTCGAACATGAAGAATTAATTTTGAGTAATCTCAGCGTACAACACAAAATTATCTTGAGGCACAGGTCGCTATTCTAGACGTAATGGTTAATATAAATTAAATATAGTTTATTACTAACCCTCCTTCCTTCTCCTGACTTTATTACTAAGCTCCTCATTTGTCCAGCCAAGTAGTTAATGCCGCATGCGGCAAATCTACAATTAGTCACATCAAAAATAAATGTAATGACGAGGCACCTGTGTGACGTGTCAGTGTGTAGGTAGCATAATAGAAATCAGTAAACACGTTATCTCGTTCAACGCAAGATATATTTGTACAACGCTCGTGTATACCTGTAGTAGGCAAGCCTCTGTTCCGATAGATTTGATATTTTCATGTTTTATTAAAGAAAAAACTGAGAGCCTGTAAGGATTGCTGCACTTTAAAGAAGCATCTGGAGTATTCCAGCAAGGCTAACACGCGAAACGTGATAAAATTATCGATCATTTCAATAAATTTTGTCGAAATCGATAAGTTTTTTTCCCTAACATGCGTGACACGTGATTTTGTTCGTATTTTGACAGAACGACATGACTTATTTAGGTTTTTCCCACTGGTCAGATTGGTGGTCAGACTAATCTGACCAACGGGAAGTTTTGTTCCCGTTGTTGAGATTCATTTAACACCTTAGGTTTACATATTAGCACTAATCGACAAAACGATATATCGTCAGAATCGATAAAATGACCGTGACAAAATTTTATCACGTTGCGCATGTTATAGGCTAGAATTTTTTGCAACGTCACGGTGCCACCTCTATATACATGAACGGAATAGTATTCATAGTATATAACGGAATAGTATAATACATACATACACATAAACTCACGCCTATTCCCTCCGGGGCAAGCAGAGACTGTTTGATTGAGATTGGTGGTTATTAACGACTGCTAATGCAACCGGGACCAATGGCTTAACGTGCCTTCCGAAGCACGGAGGAGCTCGAGATGAAAACTTTTTTTTTGTGGTCACCCGTCCTATGACCGGCCTTTGCGAATGTTGCTTAACTTCAACAATCGCAGACCGAGCGCGTTTACCGCTGCGCCACCGAGCTCCTGTAATTGTATACGTATTTGATCCGAATATTAAGCAACAATTATTTTTATACATGCCTCTGCCTTTAGATTATAGCAGCGCCATCTATATATTTTTTTGGAGAACGTAGCCTGGAAACTGCCTCATTGTACTTTTATTACTTAAGCAAGATATTTTGGATTTATAACAACATAAATTCTCAATTACATAGGTATTTCCAATTGGGGTAGTCAGAGTTATAGATACCCACACACGCTTCACTAAGCTTCAATTATATATTTCAAGCTGAAATTCATATGTTAGTTCCTTTTACTAACATCATCGATTTTTGGAACATCATCGATTCCTATTGTACAGGTTTACACCTAGTTTAGGAATTGATCGATGGTCCAACTTTATGTTAGAATGAAGTACGTACAACCTGTAATAAAATGCCATGTCAAAAAAAAATTGTAACTGTTGTACATGAATAAATTATTACTATTATTATTACTAAATATTGCGATAGAAGTGGTCTACACGACCAATAATATACACGCGTTACTCCCATGTCTCACTTCGATCACAAATATAAACAAAAAATACAAAGACAACGATAAAACCGTGTCCGTAAAATAACTTTGCTTTTATATTTAAGTCAGGCGCTACATTCCTGCTACCACGCAGTCGGTGCTTTGAAAATTAGATAATACTATAGCATGATCTATTGGTAACTGTAAGTCCAATACCATTAAAAACTATAAGGATTGATCTTTATTACGGTAGTTTGTTAGACATTTCTAATCTATGTATTGTTTTTTTTTATGTGACTGTAGATTTGCAACAAATGGCATTAACTACTTGGCCGGGTAGCATATTGGGTCCAATACAAGTCCAAGTTAGTGGTCACATGAAGATCAAATAAATACACGATTGCTAAAATAAACACCATCCGGCTGATTTGAAAGCTAAAAAATAGATTAGTAAAGCCGATTAAGACGAAACCTCGAAATGGTTTTAGAATTAGCTAACGTTTTTTACCGTTACATAGGTACCGAATTGTGTACAGGCAAAAAAGACAACAATATCATACTTATCAAAGTTTATTAAATCCTATAATGCGTATTACCACTTTATTAAGTAAATAATACTTTTTACTATCAAAATTTTTAATATCGGAGCACATAATAACAGCAATATTCTTTGAAATTCATCTGGCTGGATCAATTACATTTACAATCTGATGCCTAGATTAACTTGTCGATATACTTGCCCTGTAAAATATAACATGTTTGACAGCAAGACTGATATAATCAAGTTGTTTTTGTAACAACCTTTCGTATCTATGAAAACAAATGTAAAAAAAGAAAATATAGAAAACAAATCGACAATTCTGAAATCATTATCGCCTAAATTAATTTAGACAGTCTATTTTTAAACTATGAATCGTCGAGAATGTACTGGACAAACTTCTGCACTCATTGCATCACACGTACACTCGGAATTAAATAATTTGTTTTCAATATTTTCCACTAACATTTTCACGTGACATACAGGAACTAGACTACACCCACAACCTTCATGAAGCAACTCGGAAGGCTCTATTATGCGGTCAACAGTTGTACCGCGATCTGATAAGCGTTCAACGACTGTATCGCTTTTAGATCCATATAAATTTTTTGGTGTATGCGTCGACCTCGACCTCATTGTTTCGTAACCAGCCTGCGACGCACATTCAAACCACTCAGCTGCTTCCTCAGTCATAACATCTGATATCGAATTAGATTCGTCATCTAACGCCACTACCGTATTCGTACTGGTATGGTAAGTAGGCGGTGCACCGACGTCTTCTTTAGAAACTTTTAAAGCAATTGACCCTATGTCTTGAGCGCTAGTAGTTACGTTACATAATGCAGGAAAAACAGACGTTTGATTCCTAAATTCAGTGTACTCAGTCAATATGTATTCAGGAATTTTGTTTACACTACCTTCAACATCTTTTTTGTAAATATTATCCATGATATAGGGATATGTCTCATTTTGGTTCCCTGTTTTAAAGTTTGTGTAAGTTTTCCATAGGTTATCTATTGCCACATTGTTTTCTTGGACCATGGACTTAGTACAAACACAAGAACCTAGACATTGATTACACGAACAGTCTACGGTGTACCCTATTAAAGGCAATGTTGTGGTTTTATCTAAATTAGTATCATTATCGAATGTTTTTATACTTATATCATCTTTTGTTTGTTCAGTTTTTTCAATATCTTGCAGTAAATTATTGCCGCCCAATACTTGATATAATAAAGAATCAGTATGTTGAATATTAAAATCCTGATTAGTTTTAGAATACTGTGTGCTCTGATTTATAATATCTTTTTCTTTGCTAGATAAATTACAACATACACAATGTTTAAATTCATGAAAGGTTTCAGTATTCTGTGTTTCAACTGTTTTCTTCACATGATCTCCTATAGCATCACATGATTTATTTTCTAATTTAGGTATAACTTGAGCTGACGTATTTTGTGTTTTTAAAATAGCTATATTTGATATTAAAGTTAGTTTGTTACCTTTCACATTATTGTGAGAAGGGCTGTTAAAAATATTTTCATTAGTATCTTTTTCTGGCATTAGAAACAAATTTGATTCGTTGAGATTACTACTTTTTGTCATTATTTTCTCTGTATTTTTACATTTGCACATGTCTTTTAGACGCTGGAAATCGTTCTCAATTAAATTGCATACTTTGTTAGTAAGCTCTGGTACAATATCATCTTCCGTCTGTTTAGGAGAATTACAGGTGCATTGAACACGATGTATTTTCGTTTTTAAATACTCTTGTAGTAACCCGTACGCTCTCTGCCAACTACCTTCACTTGGAGTCTCTTCAGAACACTTACACAGAACTTTATCAGTACTTTCAGTTATAGTTTGTTTTATTTTATGAAGAATTTTAGTAAAAAGTTTACCTTCTTCATTAGGATGGACACAAGAGGGGTGGTCACAACTTTCTTTGAATTCCTCTAACTTACTTTTCAAATGTTCTTCCAATAAATGAAATGTATTAACTTCCAAATCATTCCAATCTTCAACTAAGTTATTAACACAACAAACGCAATCATCTTGCTTTTCAGTGACTTCTTGTATGAAACTTCTAGTATCCAAAGCTTTGTCTTGGTTTGAGTCTCCGATGTTTTTATGAAGATTATTACTAAAAAGGGCTTTAAGTTCTTCCATGTTAACTTTACAATGACACTTAAGTTGATGATCACCAATTATTTTGTTATTGTCATTCACGTTACTTTTGAATGAATCAGAATTATGTAATAAATTGTGGGGGAATATATCAAGTGGGCAATCAACCTTAGTTATGCAATCCTTGTCAAGTTTTGGCATATACGTAATATTCACGCTGTCCTTCGGAGTATTTGTTATTTTTTTATTGGAAGCATTATTAGCCAAAGTGACGCCTAAAAATTTTATTTGGTAACCGCAATCGCATTCTGGTGTTTTTATTATTTGACTTGCATTTGGAACAGTTGCTGGCTGTTCATGGTATTCATCTTTCTTATTAATTATTTTAATTGAACTCACTGCTCTATCTCTCTTTTTATTCATATTCCCAGAAAAATCTTCTAATACTACTTTTCTCATCCCATTACTAAGAGTCTGTGTTTCCATCACATAATCAGCATCAGCTAAAATATGATTCATGTCAGTTTTACTGATAATTTGCTTTTTTATATCTTGTCTTACCTCTTTATTTTGTGTGTCCATATTTTTGGTATATGTGTGATGATCATCACATTTACAAGGAACTGTATATTTAACTGGTGCGATTGGGTTCTTCTCGTCGGTTTTTGTTTTATCAATAATATTGGTTTCACCATCAATAATGCATTTGCAAAAATTTTCATTACTCTTTTCTAAATTAACTGCTCCCATATATTCAGATTCAGTATTTGTGGTTAAAATGCGACCAAAATTATATCCTTCTTTCTGAGTCGGATGTGAGGTGCATTCTGTTTCCTTCGTAATAGTATTTAAGTTAACTTCAGGCACTTTTGAACTTTTGTTTGGTGTTTTATTGGATGATTGAGAAAGAAGTTTACTGGCATGGTTGACTTTGAAAGAAATTTTATCACTTGCACTTTTAATATAATTATAAGCCGTCAAAACATTATCATTTTTACTTTCGATGTAATCATTGCCTAAGTCACACTTCCATTTAGCTAGGGTTTCTAACAGCTCATCAAAAGATGAGATCGACGGTATTTTATTGAAACAAGCGCATTGACTTCCGCAAATGTTTTTTGCGGTTGATTGACTATTTTTTGCTGCCTTGTCTTCTTGAGAAAGCATTTGTGAAATCGGTTTGCTTTGTCTTATGCTAGGCATTTGGGATATTCCTTTAACTTCTTCTTTAGGATTATCATTTTTGTCTTTAATACCCTTCATGCCACATAAACAAAGATTGACAGCATATTGACGACCAAATCTTTTTGAAGGTTTTCCTGGTGGTTTAATTAGGGCCTCATTAAGACTTGGTCTTTTCTTGATAACAGGTGTCACCTTTTTTGGTTTTGAACCTGCAGATACCGGCTTGTGACACTCATTTTCTTTTTTGTTTGTTGATTCAACGGGTACGCATTTAGTTGGGTGAAGTACTTCCAAACTGTCAGGTTCCTAAAAAGTGAAGTCTCAGTTCAGTGAATACATGAAAATAATAAATCAACATATTTTTCACTCATATTTCATACTAACCGATACACGTTGAACCATTTTAGCGATCTTCTTTTGCATTATATTTAAATCTTCCTTTTTTATTGTAACCTATAAATAAAAATAATATTAATTAAAACTAAGTGTAATAAATATACATTAAACTTTAATAAAATATCTATTTTTTAATAGGTATTAAAAATTAAAATTTTTGATCCTATCGTAAAATGGAAAGACTAATGTTGAACTTGAATTGAAAGCTTTACTGACCTTCTTTAGATCTTCAACCTGAGCTCTGAGTTGGGAAACATCATTGATTGTGCGATGTATCGCATGTGCGATGTGTCCGGTACCGCCTGTAGTACCAAGAGTACATTTTTGATGCGCTAGGGGAGGCGTTGGTCTCACAGGTTTCTTTTTATTGTCCTTTTCAGGTTCCTCCGCGTGCCGTCCACCAAAAGGTGGCTCGACGAGACATGTCATAATGGCTAAAATATAAAATAGTCATTTAAGAAATAAAGCATAGCAAAATTTTATGCGCTCTGTAACAAAAATGCTGCAGCAAAATGCAATGGTGGAGGCAGCTTCAAACCCATGAACACACACTGCGGATCATACACACACATATAGAGCCGATCTTCAACCGGAGGTGGCCCTCCGTGTGACTGAGAACGTTATAGGCTGTTTTTATTATGATAAAACTGCAGACTTTTTTTTAGCAATAAGGCCGCCTATTGTGCTTATGTTTTATTCGTATGTTTATGTCCTTTGTATATGTTGTTGTGCAATAAAGTATTATTGATTGACTGATTGATTGATTGACTTTTTTCGACGTGACGTAGATTTATTTCAGATGGTATTTGCTGCTTTGGCCGGATAAAACTTACCCGTACTCGGTGGTTTACAGTCGCACGGAGGTGGTCCCATGGCGACGACGTCTTTAGCGCGCTGCATTATCTCTTCGGCTCGCTCTTTAAACATCTGCTCTGCCATTCGAGCAGCCATCCTCTTCGCTTTGTACTCGAGAGCACGACCCTCCCACCCTTCATGTTCTGAACCACCTACGTCTGGAATTGGCCTTGCAATATCCGCACACGAAGCGCCAACCCACTGAAGGAATATATTAAGTTATTATTATGTATGTAAGTTATTCTTATTCTTAAATATTGGAACCGCCTTTGCTATTGAAAGGGCCACTACAATTGGACACATAGAGCCAGAAACAAGTACCTTAGCATGGTATTTCTCAATAGAAGTAGCGATAGCAATGTCCAGTTCGCCGACCAGCAGTTTAGCAAAGAAAGCGCGCAGATTGGACTTGACGATAGAGGCGCGGTCCCAGTTGTGACGGTCCTCCAGACACTTGAGCAGTTGGCAGGGCATCTTGGAGCCAGTGCTGCCCAGCTCACCCTGAAGACCCCCAAACAAGTCCGACAGCAAGTCCGATAGGAGTCTGCTTCTGAATGATGTGCAGGAACATGAATCCTAGAGGACAAAGCGTTTACTTTAATCGTTGCTGATCATATAGGTATTTTTTTTTACTATTTGTCACTCATCGATGTGACTATGATCCTATCGAATTGTCGTTTATTCAGCAAAATATTAAATGAATATAAAAAGTAGATCCGTTTATATTATTACATAAATCAGGCTATTTCCCGTTGGTGTAGGCAGATACCACGGTAAGTAGAATTCCACTCACTACGTTTCTTTTAATTAAATATATTTTGAAGAAACATATTCCGAAATACTTAATCAGCTTCTTTTGACGTGATTTTTTGTAGATTTCCCGCAAATGGCATTTACTACTTGGCCGGTCAAATGGAGAGCGCTGAGGGCTCTCACCCGGTAACAGCAATCAGCAGAATGAGTCCAACAACAGCATAACTTCGATAAGTATTTCGAATTCTAATATATGTGGTAATTACCAATGCTTTGTCCTCAGGCCTGCACTGACAGAGCGCTGCAAGCGAGGGAGTGCGCTTCACTTCCACTGCCACATCCATCGGCAACTTACACTTACAGTCCACGACCTACAATAATGTTATCATAATATTAGGTTATGTATGAATTTTGAATAATATAATTGTAGTGCTATACGTAAGTATAACACATACGCACACACCAATTGAAGAGTCACGCTCTTGTCGGTGTAGCATTTCTCTATGCTACTTTTTTAGGAAAAAATAAAGCAGTGGTTTCCCACTTGCCTTCTGCCCAAACACTTTTGTTGTAAGTATAACACAGTTTGTAAATTCATAATTATAAAACGATGAAACTAAACAGCTAAGTCGCCTTTGGCCACGGTTATTTAGGTGTACAAAAACCTCCCGACAACCCGCAATGGAGCAGCATGGTGGAGTACGCTCCATATCCCCTCCGGTTGATTGAGGGGAAGCCTGTGCCTATGAATGCTTATTTTAGTCTTAAAAAACCGATATCATATTACAAACATACACGCAAGCCCGTAATCCCTAATGACCCCAACCGAGCCGCTTATTTAAGAAAAATATTATTTGTACTTTTTATTAGACCGATTTTGATGACGGTTTCATAGAATAGTAATGGTAGGTTGTTCGTTTACTACAATGGTCAACCTTAGTAAGGGTCCTACCTGGTGTAGTGTTATTACAAATTACGAAATATTTTTGTCTTTCTTTAGTTCATTACATCCATCTTATGGTGGTTCTATATACCGACTAATAATTACGTTGCTCACTTTACTAGGTCATTGCGCGTATGAGTTTCTACGTATATAAATAAATCTAGGAAAGTGAGTAGAATGGAACGTAACATTCAAAAGAAAGTAAGAGATAATACTATAGAAAGATAATGGTGCTAATTCCTGTAAATACCATCTAATTTTATTTTAAGTTATATCTGTCATTTTCTTATCCGCCGAAAAGGAAAGGGACGGGTAATCGACAAGCATAAAATTTATGGAACACACGTCAATTTTAAGCACAAATCTAAACCAACCGTCTAAAAATTTTACATCCGTTAATAACCCGACACAGTTAAGTAGACAGCACGTCAAACGGATTGCATACCAGCGACGTACCTTTTGATTCGCCCGGGTTATTCATTCATTCACTCATTCTTCCTAAAATTAAGAGCTGTGAATCATCCGTCCCTTTCCTTTTCGACGGATATGAAAATGACGGATATAACTTTAAATAAAATTAGGCGGTGTCTGCAGGAATCGGGGCCAATGAATGAGGATTTGGTTGTTTATGGTATGAATTTAAAAGGGGTTTACCTATGATGATTGGGGTCGGATTGTAAAGGTGCATTTTTTGTAAAAAAGGAGAAATTAAAAGGAGTAATAAATAAAATATCCTTTTTAATTCTATATCCCACTTAAAAACCCATTACTCTACAATCAACAAACAATACTTGAAACTTGAAAAAACACTCTTCTTCACTCGCGTGGTTGTAAAGAAAAGGCTTTTGTCCAGCTCAAAGCTATAAAGTCGTTTTAAACGACTTTATGTCAGCTCCAACTGCGTGAAAGACACTATACGTACCTACATCTCCACAAGCTACACTAGCTTTCAGTTAGTATGTGTCATATCATTATAGGGTTACTATTTCATTAGTACACACAGCTAAATAGAATAAACACTACTAAACAACTAGAATACTAAATATTAATGTTAATGTGTGTATATTTTAATGTTGTAAATGTATATGTGTGTCGTAGATTTTACCTAAGTAAATAAACTTTTTTAATTATTTTTTTTTAATATTATTAATAAGGAATAATACTACGTATAGAACGGCAACTCTCCGCTCCTCAACAGCGTCTGAGCTAGGTTTACTTTAGGTTTTAGTTTACACTTGAATCGTATGGTGTCAGACGTCACACAATATCTAATAGTTATTTTGAACGTATAGGTATAAATTAACCAAATAAACAGAAACGGACACTGACGAATCATTTCGTATTGGACTTAATACCATTCGTCATTATCTTATCAAGTGAGGTCTTATGTCATGATAGGGATATAGGGCGTGAATTATCTCACTGTCTGCTTACGGGTATTCCATATAATAGGGACCATATAAAACCACTAACCTTATCCTTTAGTTCTTGCAGCTTCTTTCTCTTCGTTTTCAATTCCTCCACCTTCTTCTGCATGTTCGCGTCGCACACCTTCTGGCAACCCTCCAAATCTTCCACCAGCTCTCGTTTCTCTTGCTGGAACTCTGCCAACTAGACAAAGAGAAGAACAGAACAATCGATCAAATCATAGTCAATTTCCATCGTTGTTACATGTTACTATTATTAGATACTTATTAAAAATTATTATTAATTTCATCATCAATTTAAGAGCCACGCTCTTGTCAGTGCAGCATTTTTCATGCTACTTTTTTAGGGAAAAATAGGGCAGTGGGGAATTATTATATACCATCAAAAACAAAAAAGCCGCGAAATATTTAAAAAGGAAGGGGAGGCCTTTGCCCAGCAGTGAGATCTTGTAGGCTAGATTAGATTAGACCATCAAAATCATAAATGTGAAATGAGAGCCAAGTTCAATATTATGATATACCTATATCTTTGTTGTTGACTTCAACGGCAAAAGAAGTGAGATCTAAATGGGTGCCAAGTTCAATGGTCAGTCCTGAAATTTATTTATAACAACAAAATATAATTTCTTCTTATAACTTAAGAATACATTGTAGCCTAAAGTCCGACTTGGATTACTTTGCACGTCATTTCATCTTGTTTTAGGTAGGTAATCATAAATCAAGTAAAATTCCTAACTATACGTATTTAAGATGGTTTGGTAGCCTTCACCCAGTGTCAATATAGGTACTTTCCATTAAAACATATCAATAATATCTTAACAATGCACGTAGTTATTATTTATGGGGCTTAAAGGAGTCGCCATACTGTGAATGTGGTCACCCGGATCAAAAAACCCTATCTCACAAAGTGAACGAGTGCCCTCTACACTGCTTCCCGAGTGGCATAGTCCAGCTGCATTGTGTGACGGATGCGGCAGAGACTTGGTTGAGGGAGCCTAAGCTAGATATATGATCCACGCAACATATTATTTTTTATAAAAAAAAATGCTAGCGCCTGACTATCAATGTAACGACTTCACAAGGCAATGCTTGTGTTAGTTCATAAGGCGTTAATGTTTGCCGCAACTCATCTATGAGACTATAAGTAATATTCGTTACACATTTTATTTTCGTTATATTCATATCTTATCGAATAGATACCAACTAGTGCTCTGTTTCGCACTCCACAGGTGTATTGCATTGTGAAATATTGATATTTTAACAAAGCTATAGTAATATATTATGTTTAACATAAAACAGCCTATATGCGTCCCACAATCAACCGGCACAATCAATCGGAGGGAATTTGGAGCATACTCGACCACGCTGCTCCACTGCGGGTTGGTGGAGGTGTTTTTACGGCTAATAGCCGGGACCAACAGCTTAGCGTGCCCTCCGAAGCACGGAATCATCTTATTTTTTCAGACAATCAGGTGATTCAAGCCTGTAAAGTCGTTACCAAACAAAAGACAGTCTCACAAAGTTTTCGACAATGTTCCCATCGGGAATCGAACCCAGGCCTCCAAACCGCTCTAACCACTAGACCACGGAGGCTGTTATATATTTTTAAGTAAATATAAATACATTCAGTCTACTTTTAAAATATGGCAAATTACTACAAAACCACTATGTATTATATTCGTTGCCATTGCATTGTTAAGTTTACACGGCTGTGTATACTATCGTTCGTTGCCAACATAAGGTGTGTCGAGCTAAATATATTGAGTCAATAGTGGTTGTAACTGCCGGTTGACACCAGATTTATCCAACTGAAACATTGACATGTCGATACTGTGAAAACAACCTGTATTTCTATCTACTTTAACACAAGTTGGCACAACCAACGGTTGTGTTTCTCTTTATATCATGGCTGCCAAAAAGTTTAGTTTGCAATATGACGAATTTATGTTAGAGATAAGACAGTTTACACAACGTAGATACGTTTTAAAGTATATGTATGATCTGTATCTTAGATGCAGATGCGTATTTTGACTTGAGATATTATAGTATTTACTCGGGTGATATTTGCATAATTCATAATATGAAAAGAAAGGTAATGTTCCATGTCCAATTTTTGGCTCAGCCGTTAATAAGTGCACTTTCTGTAGACTACGATAATAAGTTCAACGTACCTCTTTCTTAGTCTTCTCTATGCCGTTTTCTTCACCAAGTAGTTCCTTGGAAACTTGTTTTATTTGCTGTTTGAGACCGTTCAGTTCTGAACGGAGAGTGCGGTCAGCTTCATACGTGAGCCCGCGGGCTGACTCCAAGTCACTCTCCAACGCTGACCGCTTTCGACGGGCTTGCTCCTCCTTGAACTTCGGGCAAGAAATATCTATCATGTGCCATAACAATGTGTATCTAAAAATGCTACATTTAACTCCTATTGATAGAGATCAGACCGGCGCCGGCGGCGTGATACTGGTACCTGAGTATGTATTCCTTTTCCATTCATACCTATCAGCTGTCAAGACTTAAGTATTTCAAATAATTTATTTCGGCTTCAAAGGAACTGCGTCCCCAGCCTTGTTTCACATCGAACTATTTTCACATTTAATTCCTAAGATTAGAGTGAATACCTATAGTCAACTACCGACTCGGCTCCCTAGAGTTAAGTAGGTAATATCATATCATACCTGGGAGATCTGGGGCTCAATAATAATCCTGACACCAGGATTGATGGGGTTGGTAATCCACGCCACAACCCACACGATTGAAGAAGATAACTGGGAGATGTACCTACCTCTACACACTAGTGATATAGTACCTGAAGATCGCGGTCGAGCTGAGTGGCCTTGCACTGGGCGTCAGCCAGCGCGGCGTCCTCGGCCGCAGACAGTTCTATCTGTCTCATTCGCTCACAAGCCCGCTCGCACACCGTTGTCTCCAGACTCCTCAACTGCTCACGCATCTTCTCCGCTGCATCCCCGCGAGGCTTTAACACCGCCACAAGCCTTGCACAGTAGTCCTTGTGGTCGTTGCGATCGTCCAACAAGTAGCCTTTCTAAAATTTTAAATAATGAAATAGTTATTTTGTTTGGAAAATATTTATTTAAGGAGACTTTAAGGAAGGCAAGCGTGTCTTCTGTCGAATACTTTCCAATATATCTTAAGTCGTTACACCTAGATCTTAACATTCAGCATATCGTCACCTTATAATAGAAATCACGCAAGCGCCTTGTGTTTTTGTTATTTTTTGTTAACAACACCTCGTAATATACTTAGATAAGAACTGTGGTCTGAATTTTTACCTCGATTGAAATTATTTGAAAAAAATAGAGGTTTTGTTGGAGGAAATCACATCAGAATCTAATTTTTCAAGATCGCTTTTATGTGCTTTAAAAAGTGAAAACCTACGATATGATCTGAATTCAAATTAGTCTTACTTGTCTGTCTAAATCTCCTTCTTTATCCGTGACATCCCTGAGACGCTTCATGTACCCTATCTCGAGGTCCCGCCAGGCTGCCTCTGCCCTCTCTAGCAGCTCGACACGATCGGCCTCGCGACGAGCCAGCTTGGCGAGACGTCCCCGCAGCTCCTTTGTCTGAGCATCCAACTTGGCTAGCCTCTCCACGCAACCGCTCTCGAGACAACACGCCTGTTAACCGAATTAATAATTACTTTACTCTTAAAAGTAATCAGTTCTACGTAATAGATAAGAAGTTCCCGCAGGATCTGAACGGCAATAGCGTCGCCAAGTATATCGAGGTCTTACACCAATAGCTGTACGATGTCTATCTACGTAGATGGTATTCGCTGCGTCTATTGGTGGAAGCCCTAAATATAATTCGTGTGAAGCGCAGCGGCGCGGTGGCCGTGCAGACCCCACAAATGTCCTTTTATACCGACAGCATATTGGGCATGTCATATAATATGACAGGCGATACCTACTTATAGTATCGACAAGTGCATACCTCTTCAATTTTCTTTTTAATATCCTTTACAGGTTGTTTCTGGGAGTCTAAACGCATGACAATCTTCGGCTCCGCAGGTAGTCTGAGCACGGGTCCAACCTTAGGCGTGGCTACAGAGCTCACGGCACTTAATTCTTTACTGAAATCTGATTCCATCTGAGAGACATACTCTCCCCCATAGGAGGGAGCTGCTGAGGGTACAATTGGTGGCACTTTCGTCTGTCCAGCCGCTTGATCCTTCTTCATTTGCGCCTCCACGAATCTGTCAATTCAAAGATGTGGCTTACACACAACTTTCGGAACTTTCAATGCAACCTTACGTATACCTACTGCTTTTTTATCCTCAACTAAAAAATAGGTATGGTAGCTAATCATTTAAATGACATCTCGGGAAAGAAAACCGCTAGAGTCAACAACATTGCTGCACTATATATACTTAGGTATATTATATATATCGTCACTGGAAAGGCAAAATTACGTAAGCGCCAAAAGGCCATTTCGAGAAAAAGCCGTTTAAAGTTTCATTTTTTCGTTTTTTTATCATAACTTTTTACCCAATTATCCAATTTAGATGATGTCAAGGTAAGGTTACATTGTTTTTTAATTTTCTATGTCCAGCAATACATATTATAACTGTTGGATTGCTATTTTAGGATATAGTGGCGCTTACGTAAAAATGACTTCAGTTTACAGTAAAGCAAATTTACTTAACCGCCATCTGGTTAAAATATTATTTGGAAGCAAAATTACTTACAGCTCTTAAGACAATGCATACGAGAACGACAATATTTCTTTAAATATAATAATACTGTAATGTTAGCGGAGTAAAAGTTACTGTAACGACTTTTACACATCTGCTCTCATTATGTAAAAATTGCCTAAAAAGTGATCGATTGATTATGTCAGTTCACCAAAAATTCTTTAAAGTAAGTTTTTGTAATATCTTACATGGGTAAAAAGACGTAAGAGACAAATAATTATTCTTAATACCTCCTTAAACTACTTATTACTTCAATTGATTTATAAAAATGGCTATTAAAATACTGAAGTGCCAGAAATAAAGTTTCATAAAATATAAATAATAGCGTACAACCCGTTATCTGTTTGTAAAAGTTTCTTTTTAACACTTTCAAAGACAGAACGTATACGGACGTTCCAATTCCAAGGTGCCATACTACCTATTATGAACCACCAATGACCCATGGTCTCTGTCCGTGAAAGGGTTAAACGGTTTTATTTAGCTAAACCCGTACGGTATATTTGTATCAAAATTAGATATTGCAATTTAAGTACCTTCCTGTTGTCAGATTGATCTGAAATTTGGTACGCACCTTTAATTCCGATGTCAATACAATATTTATAATAAAATCAATAACATTATAAATCTAAGATGGCAGCCGGTACATAATGGGGGATTACATATTTTTCCAAACCCCCTCAATATGGGTATCAAATGAAATAGCTACACAAGTAGAATACTGTGATTATGTCAAAATTTAAAATCCAAGATGGCCGCCGTTCCAAAATAGCGGACTAGGTACATATTTTTCCACAACCCCCTCAATATGGGTATCAAAGATAGGACTACACTAGTAGAATACTGTCATTATGTCAAAATTTCAAATCCAAGATGGACGATATTACAAAATGACTGAAAGAATGATGTTGCCCTTAATTTTGTCATTGTCATCCACCGTCCATAATATGCAGGGCAGCACAGTGGATCGCTGGGTGGGGTCGCTCCGCGAAGCCTGTGAAATCCCCAGGAGGCTTCTGAGCTTCTGGAAGGAGATAGGTTGGCTTACGTAGTCAACAATTACACGCATAATGGGCCACCTTAGAGTCTAAATGCGGAAAACAGAGCCCACTAACATAACATAACATATGCAGGGCAGCACAGTCGACCATGCAGTAGTATATTTGGGCTCAAAATTGTTTGAATTAGGACAAGCATACGTGGCTCTAAGTCGAGTCAAGTCTCTGGAAGGGTCAAGTCTTTTTAATTCCTCAATAATTCCCCTTATTGTTTTTAAGAGTATTTACCACGAAGTTTAATACACTTTTCCATTCGCTCGAACCAGGTGTTATTTAACATTTATTCCACTCCAAAGTAGAAGTGTTCAAAATGGCTGACTTGAAAGCGTTGGCCGCTTCTTCACCGCACTGGAACCTTTGACCGCGAAGAGTTTCTTTTTTAATTTTAGGAAATGTAAAGAAATCATTGGAGCTTAGGTCAGGACTGTATGGAGGATGGTCAAGAATTTCTACGTTTTCCTGCTTCAAATAATCGTTTGACGAGCGGTGTGTGAGCTTGCGTTGTCATGGTGCAGCATCCTGCACTCCTGCGCATCATCATGCGTCGCTTTGGGTTAGATTTTCGAAGTTCGGCGATGACTTGTGGTAAACAAATTGTGGTATACCAATCTGCATTAACCGTCCTATGATCTTCAAGTGCAATTGTCGCAACATGACCGATTTTCTCCACGAAGGTAGCCACCATCTTCTTTGAAGTGCTTCGAGAGCGAACAACTTTGACTCGTTTTGGAAGACCCAAACTGTGGATTGTTGTTTGGAATCAGGATAATAGCATAAATCCAAGATTCATCACCACTGATGATGTCGTACACGTGATTTGACTCTCCTCGGTTGAACCTCTGAAGAGTTTTCTTACACCATCTGACGCGGGCTACCTTATGATCGTCAGAAAATGCGGGATGCAACGGCAAACTAGTTTTCTCACACCAAGTGCCTCATTCAATATCGTTTAAATGGTTGTCCCTGAAATGCCTAATAACGCCTCTATTCTCGGTATGTCACATGACGATTTTTGAGGATTAGTTATCTCACAGCAACGATATTATCTTCAGTGAATGCGGATGTCCACGCTCGAATTCTAAATACCACCGTTCGATGGCTCGCAGACATGGCACTTCATCGTGGAATAGAGATTTTAACTGTTTGAAACACTGAAGTCGCAGTAGGCCTCTTCGAAAGTTATAGAAAATTTTTCTTTGTAAGATTCATTTTCGGACGTGACCTGACAGATTCAAACCAACGCTGTGACTAAACAATTGCATTAATCATAATGCTTTCAATTGTTTTGATATTCGAAATTCCAACAAATTTTAATTTTGAGTTCTCAATTCAAAATTGGCGCTAAATATGCAAACGACAGAACTTAAAAAGTATAACAAAGTCGCTTTTTCTGTCCCTATATCCCTATGTACGCTTAAATCTTTAAAATTGCGCAACGGATTTTGATGCAATTTTCTTTAGTAGATAGAGTGATTCAAGAGGAAAGTTTATAGGTATGTATAATAACATCCAATAAATAGTGTAGAAATACTGTTATTTTTGAGGATTTTAATGTGATGTCGTAAATAATTTCATTTTTCCTCAGCATTGCATCCGAGCGAAGCCGGGTCGCTAATAAATTATAAAATCAATTCTAAAATAGTTTTACTTTTAGATCTATTGTTAAAAAATAACTTCCTGGGAAACTTACTGCTAGCCCACAAACTTGCTTAATAACAGCATAAAAATGCGAAGGCAAATTTACGTACACGCCTTACTTATTCTAAATACTGTAAGTCAAAATTACTTATACGCCATTCACTGCATAAACATGCTAAGACATTTTTTTCTTATACGCCTTACTTATTTTAAAAGCTGTAAATAAAAATGACTTATACATAGTCTATTTTTTATTTTCAGTAGTCCAAAATTACTAATAGAATTATACTTTTCAAACTATAGAATGCCAAATTTACTTAAAGTTAATATGTAGTTATTATATAGGACCACAATATTACTTATACAGCAGTCACGAAAAAAACACCAAAATCTTGTCGTTTAAGAAACTGGAATTGAAAAAAGTCAACTATTTTCAAATTTACGTAAGCGCCAAAAAAGTGCTCGTATCGCAATGCTACCCAGACAGATCGACGCAGAATGAAACGCTGATTCCGAATATATAAAAAACCCAAAATACCTATTTTGGCGCTTACGTAATTTTGCCTTTCCAGTGACGATATTATTTAAAAGTGTGCCTCATCGAAGCCAATTGTAGAAATCCTGGGCTTGTACCATGGGCTTATCCATAGGCAGATCCTGATCAAAAATATATAAAAAAGTTCGCTATACATAAGAACTATTTTTTTCTATTATGAATGTGATTAATGCAAAGTAAAAAGGAGGGAGATATATTATAATTAGGTTTAAAACAGAATAAGTAATAATACTACTTATAGTACGGCAACTCTTCGCTCCCCACCAGCGGCTGAGCTAGGTTTACCTCACCCCCCGCGGTCTTTTAGTCTTCAATCGTATGGGCGTCAGACGTCACACACACAGATGCGCGTGTACGATAACGTCAATGTAGTGTCTGTGTAAAACAAGGTGTTTTGTATGTGCGGGGTGCGGTACCGACGTCATTTACCATGGAATAAAGAATAACTACGTACAGAACGGTAACCGCTTCGCACCAATTCGTAGCCAGATTTACCTCACTGAGGCTTACTTTTTAGTCTATGGCACGGTAATAGTGAGATTTTTGTATGGAGTGACCTGGGTGTCGAGGTTATCCGATTTCAGTCGATTAATTCTTTCAAATATCTCCAAATATTTCTCTGTCCGGGGTCTGCTTTAAATAAAGGTTGGTTAGTACCGGCATAGGCTGTCGGCGTGGATGTGACCGAGCTGCTGCCAGGCGAGCAGCGCACACGACAGGTGGCGCTCCTCAGGCCGCTGCGACACGATGGCCAGCACGTCCAGCGAGTCGCGCTCCAGGCTCGCCTCCGTCGTCTTTAGCGCCGACTGTCACATAACATTCAATTTGTTTCTTTTTACGTCATTTACTGTAGTTTTTTTCCATTCCCAATGGGGACATTGTCGAAATCACTTTGTGAGACTGTCCTTTGTTTAATAAGAACATTGCAGGGTTGAATCACCTGATCGTCCGAAAAAGTAAGATGATTCTGTGCATCAGAGGAGTGGAGCAACGTGGCGGAGTATACTCGCTGGCCTGTGGCCAGCAGTGGAATGTATATGTCTCATAAAGCATAAATACTTGGCTGGATAAATGGGGAAAGCTGAGGAGCTCAACCGGTAGAAGTCAATAGGTGATTCAAAAAAGGCGTATGCTGTTCCCCCTATTAACAATAAAACTCTAAACCAGTCTGAGTTCAGTTCGGGGTAGGGAAGTCTTGACCACTTATGTGTTGGGAGTACGCTTCATCCTCTAGATCAGCGATTCCTAAAATAGATTGCGCTTAAGGGTCTATGCAACATATTTTATTATCATTTCATACTGGGTTCCATAAAGTAAAATGTAAGCTCAAAATTATTTTTTACTCTATTACTATTTTTTTCTTTCGTCGGGTACTTCACTTATTGCAGGGTAATAGCTAATCATTACGCGTTATAGTTTCCTTAAAGTAATTAATATATAACTGAATCGCGTCATTGGCAGAATCCATGTTACGTTCTCATCAAGTCATGTGGCGCCTAACATGCATTGCGCCCGCGCGGCGCCGGCACACGCCTTAGCTCTCACATACATTACCAGTCATATTTAAAAGCTTAAAATACCTATAACGGCAGAAGTTATCGCTTTCCTTTTACAAAGATCTCACGATATCCTTCATTTTTACTTTATACATGCTCAGGATGGTGTAATAATCAAAAAAAAATTGGAACATTTTCAGTCCAAAAGGGAAGCGAAATCTGAAATAATTTATAAACGAAACGAAACGTAAAGGCTAGATTAGCGAACCACAATTACTTACCTTGCCTATGCTAGGAATAAAATAACTCATTACTTAACCTTACCTGCAACTCAATCTTTGGATTTTTTTCGAGAGCTTTATTGATATTCCAAATTATGAGTGTACTCATTGAAGTATCTTTAACTGGAAGCGTAGACTTATATGCTTGTTCAGTTTCTTTCTGGCTCCGACCCTGGGTAAAAATATTTTTGTACTTAATTGTTCTGTTATTATTCCCCAATTATGATTAGGAAAGGAGCGATAAAGGATATTTATTATTACTCTATCTCCAAACCCCAAACGGAAGAGGATTTGCAGCGGCTCTTGATTTTGACGACGAAAAGAGACATGAAAACACGAATAGGTGTGCTCACTGCTTATGATTGGTTCCTCACACTTGTACATAATTCATTTAACGGTGTCCGTGGTCCAGTATTTGAGCGCTGGGCACACGGTCCCGGTATCGAATCCCGGTGGGGCATATCAGAAGAAACAATTTGTGATATCTCATAATAGAGTTACAGTTAGAGCTCTTTTCCCCTGGATATAAAGGTAAAATCGCATCCGTCTACTAAGTATGACGCGAAAATGATATTATAATAATTTATATAAGTAAATACCTCCATCATACCCACGTTCTCCTTGCTATTGTTATATACGTCATGTGAACACATACAACCAAACAAATAATTATTTTTATCAGTGCTTATCAATGAGATCTATATAAAAGAACATCTTCATTGACCTTGAATGGAATATTACACAAGTAAATTTTTTTGTTACACGTTATCAATTTCACAAACTACGAAGGAAGGAATTTTGATATCATTTTTTATAAGTTTTTTCTTGACAATGACATTCGATGTCGGTAGAATTTTCTCGTCGTCTTTCTCACTGGCTGAAGACCATAAATACGTAAATTTACCTATAGATTATAGTAACCTCATAATTAACAGTAAGTAACAAATATTTTTCCCGCATGTAATCCAACTACAATTGTTCTTTACGTGTAAATCTGGCATATTTCCTCAAATAAATGTTAGAACATTAGAAGCAGCAAAAGAAAAGATAAGGAAGACTGATAAGAACCAAATATCTATTTACTTTTTAAAGTACTTAATCAATTTAAAACTGTCTGGAGTCTATGATTTTATATATTTGCACATAATTTGAAATAAATATTAGTAGTAGTCCACGCTTGCGTACAGTGTATGTATCTATTGGGCCGAAGATAAAAAGCCAAAGAGAAGGGTCGATACACCGCGGGCCGGGGCGGGCCAACCGCCGAGGCGCCGGCGCCACCAGCCGGTTCCCGCCGCTAACGGTCCCAGCCTTCCAAGTATAGCCAGCATTAGCTCCAATGCTGCCACTATTTTTAGCCGAGCTCCGTGTCAGCGCGGAGCTGCGCCGGCGCCGGCACTGCCGGACACCGCCGTCCTGACAACCCGCCGCCGCAAAAAGCGGTTGCGATCTACTCATGTCACGTTCAAGCTATTTTAGTCTAAGGCACCAACCACACTCTCGTACTCGTTACAGAGAAAAAAGCTGTATTCGCTTCCCTGTACGATGTTTTATGTTGTTCACATTTTAATGAACATATAGCCTGAGCCTGGTCTAAAGTAGTATTAGTCATCAGTCGCCCTTGTTATGGCACACAACTATTAAAAAAGTTGTAGTTGGCGTCTGTATCGTATACCTACTTACAGTAATGTAATCATGAATAGTTTTATGATTATTACCTCCTAATGCAATGTAATGGTAGCTTTATTTGTAAGCCATGCGCATGTGTAATGTAGATAACTAAAGCATATATTTGATCAACTATTACAATTTTAATAATGAATCGACACTTATTCATGTAGGTATCAAAATATCCTAATCTCGTGACGTTTTCTTTGATGAGATTATGTAATTTCACGTAGAGTCAAGACTTCAAGTACCCAGCTTCTACTATATCTTTTCAGGACAACCCAAGACTACAGCCACTTTAACTTGAATTAGTTTTTACTTCAGCAAAGTTTTCTCAGGACTAATATAACAAACAAATTACACTTTTCAAAAGAATATTGTAAGTAATTTCATTTGTCTCCATAGAGTAGGTAGGTACACGTAATATAATCTAATGAATGAGTCCTGCAATTACCCCATTACGAATTCCTGGTCATGAAACAGATGAAAATAGATGCGGGTACATGTAGATATTGTAATTATTGCCATAGCTGCATATTACGAAACTATGCCAGGGCTAAGGCTAAGATGGTAACCTAGTGATCGACATACTGGTATTTTTTTAGCTTCGTGGAAGCGGAGTAAAAAAATAATTTATTCATGATACAAGAAATGTTTTTGTATTAGAAGGCTTTATCCTCATTCTCTACGCGCTTGTAGATATCGGTAGGTTTCTGCTAAGTTTTAATAAGCTTTATTGACATCTCGCTTCACGTTCTACACCATAGGATTCAATCAGTTTTTTTTTTTCGCATTCATGTTTGGACAATAATAATTAATGTCCGGAAAACATCGTAATTAAACCCTTATGTCCGAGAAAATGTACTTAGTCGTTACATGAGCTATGTCAGGGGCCGTATCATAAAAAAGACCTAAAAACTTAAACGTTTAACAGAACATAATTTGAAAGTAGTAATGAGTGTATGAGCGTAGGTATTACAAGCGATTGTAGGAATGTGAGGATTGAGTGTGTTTTTTATTTGTATTTTGAAGATGAATATAAGATGAACCAACTGAACCTGTTTGTTACATGCCCATGACATGACATGACAAACCCATGTCGGGTTTAACAATGCTTCTTAGCGTTTAAGGTATTATGTTCATGACACACACACACACACACATCACCAGCCCATTAACGTCCCCACTGCTGGGGCACGGGCCTTCCCTATGGATGGATAGGGAGATGTTCATGATTTTCTTTGCAATAAAAAATAGAAAAAAAACATCACGTACAGCTGATCCCACCTAATCTTGCACCTAATCACATACATAGATGGAAGATTTTCTATTGTTTTCCATGTAAAATCTACCTTTCCTTCTTTCTATCTTCATTCCGACAGTGTCAAGACCAATATCGACTTCTAACTTTATTTTCGCCTCAATTTCGCCACAAAACATGCACCGGCTATTATATTTATGTACCTGACAGTTCTACAATAATATTATCTTCAGTGGCTACCTCGAAAAACAAATTCGTAAACATTTTATCAATTAACATGGGTATAAACATAATAATTATATTTAGTGAAATTAATATATCCATATTTGGGACTGTTTAGTCAATCGCTAACAGTCAATATTGTATATACATTGCGTTTGAGAATACAATGTGATAAACACATTGTAAAATATTGCGGTTATAAAATTATATTTGGATATCGAAATGCACTAAATCTTACTGCATTGTTACGTAACAGAAATGTAACACCTACTTATGTAGGTCGTAGAGACCATAAAATCGTTAAAGAAATAAATATGAAATGACCTAATAGTATAAGTCATTTCCCACATAACCTATTTGTATCCTACATAACCTAGCATCATAAACAATATTACATAAAAGTTATATACGCAAAGAATTCGGCAATGTCTTGGAATCAACCGACCCTGCCCGTGACCAGAACGGACACTGCAGATTGTACTGTCCATCTAAGGACAGAAATCCCGATATACCCCTGTGGAAGGCAAGAGGGGAAACCACTGCCCTATTTTTCCCTAAAAAGTAGCATGGAGAAAGTAGCATGACAAGAGCGTGGCTCTTAAATTAATGATGATGATGATGTTACCACCGTGGGGGACAAACAGAGGGAAACACCGGGAATAGAGTACTACCCCAAGATTGTATTTCATGTATTTTATATCAGTTTTACAAGTCACGCCACGGTGGGTAACCAAACCTATAAAACGTGAACACGGTTAAGTTTATCAGTTATATTTCCTAGGTAATTTCTTTCAAGTATATTGAATGTTTACACTGCTTTAATCTTGTCTTATATACGTATATACATATATTTAGCTAGATGATTTCGCACATATGCTAAATCTGAGTGCCGCATGATGACTCTACGCGATTTTTTCTTACCTAATTACCTCTAATTACTAGTATAAAATAATTTGCGTCAATTTTTCCCAGCACGTGGAAGGTTTTCAAAAGACACAATTCAATGAAGTCAATAAATTCAAATGTGTATTAAAACTTGTGTTATACTATTATTACTAATGTAGGGACTTGATAAAGGCTTCCAATTAATCAGTCACTCAAAAAACCTAGTGTTACTTTACTAACATAGTTTATAAGCGCCTTTTTCTTACTAACAATAATATGGAGTATAATCTGAAATAAATGTAATAATAAAAAAACACAAGGTTTGGACTCAGTGGAGCGCAGAGTCACAAGAGGATGATCAGCGACACGTGGCTAACAGCTAACTACACTCCTTAGCACACCGGCGAAAAGTCTCCAGTATGACGCAGTGACTGCACTTCGGGGAGTGTGCCCGCGATCTACACGAGCTCATTCCACCATCCCCCTTTTATCTTCGGACTTCCAGACGTACGGTCGGGTTCCATCCCTATTCGGTGGATATCCCAACTATTCGCACAAAGCGCTTTGCCTCGTCCTTCATTATGCGCACTGCTAGAGAATGGAATTCTTTGCCGTCATCTGTATTTTCAAATGCATATAGCCCGGGTGCTTTCAAGGCTAGAGTGAACAGGCACCTTCTGGGCGAGCTCGCTCCATTTTAGGCCTCGTCAATGCCCAACGCCAATGCCCAACCCATAAAAAGGTAAAAAAAGGAGTCTTCCCTTTTGGAACTGCGAAGTAAAATTGGAGAGAACAAACATTTCAGGATCTTTCGTCCTTGATTTAGAAACCTATTCAAAACATTCACACATTTTTTTAAATGATGTTTTTTGCGACAATCTTATACTTACTTACTTATACGAATTATTTGTTCAGCTTTATTTTGTTAACTACGAAAAAAGGTATGAAAATATGTAAATCTGCGATTATGATATGAACAAAGAATTGTTGCAGAGGTGACCTCGTAATAAATTTTAATTGGCACTTATGAATTTCAGGCAACGCATGGCCACATTAAATCAAGAAAAAATCACTTTGTGATCTCTAGTTTAGTTAGGACATTACAGGCTGATCACCTGATTGTCCGAAAGCAAGATGATCCGTGCCTCGGAAGGAACGTTAAGCTTTTGGTCCCGGTTACTACTTACTGATGTAAGTAAGTAGTCGTTACATGAGCCATGTCAGGGGCCTTTGGCGGCTCAATAGTAACCCTGACACCAGGGTTGATGAGGCTGGTATTCCACCTCACAACCCACACGATAAGAAAAAGAACTAAAGAATGACCGCACTGAAATTTTAACTTACCTAGCGATTTTATAGAGTATTTATATAAGTAGGTAATATTTACGTTGGAAGTTTCCGTATGCGAGCACATGCAAGGAGCAGAGCAAGCAAATTTGTCACGTGCCCAGTCGCATTGCCCCAACAATTGAGGGCGAAATCAATCATCGCGGAGTCCGTTATTTGAGAATGGATGAGTACCTCGCTTCAATACCGGCTCTCGGTTTTTTCCAGTTCTCATCGCCGACAGGCACTGCCATTCTTGTGTACACCTCACTGCATATATGACGTTTATTTGGCGCCAACATTTATATACAATCTATATAGAAACTGAAGAAGTTATTTTTCTGACCTACTTACCAACGTCACGGATTTCGGTCCGTGCTCGTTAAAATTTGTAATAAGATTTCTGCACGACATTAATATTTTCACCGGCATTGCTCATTCAAAGAAGATACCACGACAATCAAATGTTTTGGCAGGCTACAGGAAAATAAATTGATTTCTCGGCCATTCACACCATTTTAGCAACTTTTACCACGAACTTGAGGAAGTCATGAAAGTTTGCAAATCTCGTGTCCGTGTTAATGTCAAGTACTTGCTTGTTTGTAGGTACACGTGTTTGTTTAGACGAAATACGCAGTACAAAGCCTCGTGTCGTGTTTACTATGTGTCTTAGATTTGAATAGAAAAAACGCTCAGAATATTCTTGACATTTCTAAGTACCTATGAGTGAAAGGATTCTGAGTGGATTATTTTTACGTTTTCGTATCACTGCCCTCAATTTCTTTTGATTTTAAATAAAGAATGTGCTATTTCTATTACTAGACCCAACAAGCAGGATTCAAGAGGTTCACTGGTTCCAATTAAGTAGATGTGCGTTTAACATCTCTTAAACGTTATATCATTACGCAATAAATAGATATAATACCTAGTATCGCTCATTATGTCGTAACTTCATATTCAATAAATCAATAATCTTCAAATGCCTAATGTTTTGCGGTTAAGATTACAATGGAGCAGTCTATACTATCGGGTGTAAACAACGTAAGGCTCAGGCACGTATTTGGGAAAGGGGAATAAGTAGTCTCCAGCCTATGAGACTTGAATACATTTCACAATACGAGAAAAATCTATTCATCTTATTAAGCATCTTATGAAACTTAACAAAATTTATCAAAAAACTAATAAATTAAAAAAGAATAATAAAATAAATTTATTTAGGTTGGTTTAATGTTTTATAACGTAGCTTCAAATGAAACCAGGAGTAACTTGCAGGACACTTCTTTATTCCGTTTTTGCACACAGATAATTCACACAATCTTCACTATAATGATAATCACTTCTTACCACGACGACGATCGTAGAACGACTGAGCTGCTTGCCATTCCATTTTGAAGTAACTAACTTTTAGAGAGGGGATACACGATGTGAAGTTCGTTGCAAATGAAATTAATCAATTGAGTGACTATTAAATGGTAACCAAAAGGAAGTGACGTAACAGCTCGGCCATCCGTTAACCAACGAGTCCCCTCGTTAATTATAACAACTGGCAAACATAATATCAACCCAAAAAAAATATACTAAATGAAAATATCACAATAATTTCACGTGATTGAAATATACTTAACATTTTTACAAATAATTACAATTGACAAAATTTTAATTATTAAAATTACCATAATCTTAGCAGGACAAGATTACTTCCTTCATCGTGCCCTGGTAACTCACTTATTGTTACGTGTTGCTTTTCCTTGGGTGGTGCTGCAACACCAATCATACCCACAACACGCAACCCCCGACAAACGCATAGATCTACACCACAGCTTCATTGCTGTAATGTTGATCCATTCGTCTATCTGGATTTTCACTTAATTTCACTGTAATTCACTTGATCGACTATATACTCATAATTTTCATTCACTAATAATTCACTTAATATTTATTTTCACTTTTGATTCGCTAAATATTATTATTGTGTTACATTTATATTTTTACACACAAAATCACTAAATACATTTAAAATCACCATGTTTACAGTTGAAGTTTAACTGATAATCAATCAGAGACACTTTCAACACCTGTTTCATTGCTGTTCCGTTCGTTATCATCGGTGTCACTACTTGAAGGTGATTCTTCAAAAGTAACCCATGGATGAATTTTATCCACCGCAAAGATCGCCTCATACCTTCGTCCTTTTCTTGATAGAGGTGTATCCTCAATCAAGTATCTGTCGTTAGGTAGGGCCTTCATTATCCTATAAGGTCCACATAATTTTGCCTCTAGTTTCTTAGACTGACCTGGTGTAGTTATCATTCTCATTATTCTAACTAAGTCCCCTTCTTTATATTGTTTGGCTTTCTTCCTGTGACTGTCATATCTCTTTTTACTCGCATCACTTTGTCTTTGGATCAGAGCTTTGGCATTTGATCGCACTTCATTTATATTACCTTCAATCAGTCCATTACCTGTATTAGAAATAACATCGTTCAAAATGCCCTGTGAAGGGTTAATCATCCTACGTCCAAATAATAACTCACAAGGAGTCTTCTTAGTGACGTCATGAACGCTAGTATTTATACCTAGTTGAACATCCGGAAGGTACTCGTCCCATTTTCTTGGATCCTTGCCGTGTGTCATCGCACCGAGAGAGGCCAGAATTGTTCTGTTGTATCTTTCAACTTGGCCGTTAGCTCTTGGTGTTGCGACGGCGTTTAAGACGTGCTTAATACCAATGGACGCGATATATGCCTTGAACTTTTTGCTTGTGAATCCACTACCCTGATCTGTTATTAGCCTTGTCGGTGTGCCAAAACAACTGATAAGTTCTTTTAGGACCTTGATGGTCTCTGAAGATTTAGTGGTTTTCACAGCCGCTAGCTTCACAAATTTTGTGAAAGCATCAATAATCACCAGGATATAGACGTGGCGTCTTTTGCTTTTATTAAAAGGCCCGAGATGATCCGCATGTACAGTGTGAAAAGGTATGTCCACCTTCTCTATAGGGTGTAACTCGCCCTGTCGAGCTCCCGAGGGCAGCTTATGATGGGCACACTCAAGGCACGACATAACATATTTTTTTATAAATCGGCGCATCTTGGGGAACCAGTATGTAGCACGAATTCGCTCCAGTGTTTTGTCGAATCCAAAATGCCCCACGTCATCGTGATTTGCTCTCAAAATCTGCCAGCGAGAACCCGCAGGGACAACCCATCTCAGATTTTCATTGTTTAGGACTCTGAAAACTTTCCCGTTTTTTAGTTTGAAATTCTTATGCACGTCAACAATGTCTGTCGTTTTAGGATCGGTAAGTATGCTTTTGATGCGAGATATCTCGTCATCAGACTCCTGAACTGTTGCAATCCAATCTTCGGAGCTCACGTTGAGTACATCTATTGTGGATATGGGTTCTAACTGTGTATCTATAGGGCTCCTACTTAAAGCATCTACATGAGCCATCTTTTCGCCCGGTCGATACTCAAGTTCACAATCGTACTCTTGCAATTGTAACCACCAGCGCGCAATCCTGGGCACGAGGTCACGTTTTGTCAAAGTGGTACGCAATGAGTGACAATCTGTCACAATTTTAAACCTTAAACCCAATAGATATACTCTAAATCTGTTAAGAGAAGCGATAACCGCCAGTGTCTCTAATTCAAAAGAATGATATCTTTGCTCATCGACGGATGTTTGGCGACTATAATATGACACTGGCTTCCAAAGATTACAGTGTTTTTGAAGGAGTATCCCGGCAACACCCAATTTTGACGCATCCGTATGAAGTTGTGTTTCTAAAGTTCTATCATACAGAGCCAGTACTGGTCTGGTGACCAGTTGCTCCTTTAAAGCCTCAAAAGCCTTATCTTGAGCTTCGCCCCAACACCAAACAAAATCTTTCCTTAGAAGGCTGGTCAAAGGTTGAGCTATCAAAGCGAAATTCTTAACGAATCGTCTGAAGAAGCTTGCCAACCCCAAAAATCTTCTAACGTCACGTTGATCTCGTGGTACTGCAAATCGCGATACGGCTTCAGTCTTTTGAGAGCCAGGCTTGACACCTTCTTTGCTAATTTCAAACCCCAAAAACTCAATTTTTTCGTACATGAATTTACATTTTTTTAGTTTAAGTGTCAAGCCTCCGTCCCTTAAAAGACCCAAAACCTCTTCAAGACGCGTTAAAGCCTCTTCAAAAGAACGTGCTGGTATGAGCACATCATCCATGTATACGATAACATAATTTACTTTCGCTTTGCTCAGAATTTTATGCATAGCCCTTTGGAAGACTGACGGAGCATTAGCCAGCCCAAATGGCATCCTAGTATATTCGAACTGGCCGTCGGGTGTGACAAAGGCAGTCCTTTCGCAAGATCCTTCAGCTATAGGTATTTGATAATACCCCGAAGCCAAATCTAAAGATGTAAAAAGGGCATGTCCAGATAGTTCATCCAAAAGGTCTTCTACACGGGGTAATGGGTAATGATTGCGCTTTGTTTTTGCATTAATAGCACGATAATCAACACAAAGGCGCTTTTCACCAGTTTTCTTTTGAACAATAACTATAGGACTGGCATACGGTGAAGAAGACTCGCGTATGATCCCGCATTCTAGCATTTCTGCAATCATTTGGCGTACCTCTTCACGTTCCGAGTGTGACAGCCGGTATGGTCTATATACCACCGGATTAGAGTCCTTTAACTCTATTACCATTTCAGTCACGGTTGTGAATCCGAGGTCTTTGAGGGAGGTTGAGAAACATTCTTTGTAATTATGGAGCAACTTTTCCAATTGCTGTTTATGAAGCATGGAAATACCTTCACCAATATCAGCATTAACCATATCATTGTCAATGTTTACATTTAGAATTGATATAGTGTTAGAACGAGTCGATGTTGCGCCATTGCCAATACGAGAAGTTCTTCTAGTTATAAGCGTATCTTTAGCGAGCATGACGGGCTCGTCACCTAGATTGTGGACAAGTATATACCCTTTACCATCCATAATGTCGACTTCTCCAGGTAATATGTAATACTTTGCCTTTCCGAGACATCTGATCGATTCGGTGACATAAATGTTTCCCGTAAACTCGTACGAGGAACGAATAGGAACAGTTTTTGTCTCTTGCGTATTTACAAGGGTATTACTATCACAGAACAGCCACGTCTTGGATTCTTCGTCTTCTATATCGGTATTCGAGAAAGCTAACTCATCATGCGTTTTAGTAATTTTGATATTAGGTCGTTCGGTAAAGGTATGTCCCAAAAGAACCGGGAAATTAATCAGGTGATCTGCTACTATTAGAACTTCGACATTTTCCTCAATAACTCCTTGTACATCTATGCTGACCACCGCTCTACCTTCTGGTTTATATGGAATATTTCCTAGTCCACGAAGAGTTGGGAGATTGAACGTATTCCAGGTGATTCCAATTTTAGTCGCATCGCTTAGTCTTATTAACGTAGAATCACTACCAAGATCAACACGCGCCAAAATTGAGGTATCATTTACTTTAATCTGAAAAGTGTATATATTCTTGTCATTATCGGAAGCTACCTGCATTACGCTTTTCTCCTTAGTTCCCGTGTTTTTAGGAGTCGTAGCGTTAAATTGGGTCCGCGGACAATTACTCATTGTGTGGCCCATGCGATTGCATTGAGTACATTTTATTATTGGTTTTGGGCACTTAAAACTGGGATGACCGACTTCATTGCAATTAAAACAAGTAATCTTGTTTTGATCCGAGGAACCCTGTTTATTATTGTGGCCATTATTATATGAACGTTTATCTTTCTCACGACCATTTTTATTGTCAGAATCTCTAACTGATCCACTTTTTACAGTTTTGAAATATTTCAAAACATGCTGCGGTTCTGTAAATTGTGCCCCTTGTGCACTTAACCGAATCCCTCTATCTTCTATTCCGTAAATGAGGCAATCCACGGCCTCCTTACCCTTAATTTTGCAGCGATTAAGGAGGTTAATCTTTGAATAATAATAAAGCTCTAAGGATTCTCCAGCACGTGCTTTCCTATTCAGCATCTCCGTTAACAACTCCGCATAATTTTGATTATCAGGGAACGATTCAGTCAGTGTATCTTTCCATTCATCCCAAGTATGTAAAAAGGACGGCAAACCTTGATACCACGTTTTGGCGATACCTACAAGTTTAGGCATCGCGTAGTGTATCGTTTGCTTCTCCGTCCATTCATACATTTGCCTACATTCTTCTACTTTTGCGATCCAAGCAGACACAGTTTGTTCTTTTGACATGGGGTCGAATTCGGGAATGACATTATTAAGGACTGGAAATTTCTCAGGCTGACCAGGAGGTTTCATCCCTTTTATCGCTTCAATAAATGTTTCTAATAAGTAATTATGTCTATCATACCCCAATGATGTCAGATGCTCGGGATGACGCGTGCTGCGCCTCGTGCTATGGCGCCTTCCTCGGCGCCGTAGAGTGCGACTGCTGCTATGGCTGCGACTGTGGCTGCGGCGGTGACTGCGATCCCGGCTAAGGCTGCGGCTCCGCAGGCGGCGGCTCTTGCGCCTACCACGGCAACTGCGCTCACGACTAAGCGCATTCCCCCGGTCTCGACTGCTGTCATGACTCTCGTTGCTGCATGGACGGTGTGGGCTACGGCTGCGCTCGTTGCAGTTTCCTTCTCCTGTTCGATCGCATCGACGTTCTAGGTCGAACCGATTGTGACGCTTGCTGCATGTCTTACGTCGTAGTTCACTCCGGTACCGACTACGACGCTGGCTACGATGTGGTGTAGCGCGCTCACTACGACGTTCGCTTTCGAAGCGGCTCTGCCTCAGGCTTTCAGACTCGCCCCGCATGTTTTTGCGTCGATCCAATGTAGCCAAGGCAGGTGGAGTGTGTACTACTCGACCGGGGCCTTGATCCTCCCTTAGCAAGGGACCTTCACTCTGTTCATTATCCATCCTGGAATGCAAATTTTCGGACATCACTATTCATAAGTTGTAGGTCAACTCTAATATAAAACAATACTAAATTTCTTTTTCCTCGTAAGGAATCGCAAAATACAGCGTAAGAAATTTCACCTCTATCGTTATAAGGAATATAGGAATGGTCATGTGAACTGAGCTTTTCCTCTTTGATATTGCCAAAATGTATATCCGGTCACCCTGAGAATACCACAATATTATTGGGGAGTCGCCCCGACCAAATGTCCGGCGCAAACAGCACATTATAACAATATAGGAGAGTAGCCCCGATCAAATGTTACAATCCACATATACTTTTCATACCGTAACACTATCGGGGAGTCGCCCCGATCAAATGTTACGTATGGTCCGCACAAAAGCACATTGTAGCACTATAGGGGAGTAGCCCCGATCAAATGCTACAATCCACATATAGTTTTCATACCGTAACATTATCGGGGAGTCGCCCCGACCAAATGTTACGCATGATCCGTACAAAAAAAAACACATTGTAGGACTACAGGGGAGGTCCGATCACAATCCACGTATAATTTACAGAGAGCAATTCAGCTTCTCACTAGTTAATAACTCATTTCACATAACCTCAACATTTATTTATTCTTTCTATACTAGTCTTAAATACTTAACCTCTCATCTGCCGAAATACCAGACAGTAGATTTTATATTGAGACTTGCGTTCCGGCTTTCGAAAGGTTAATAAAAGAAATGTGCAATAGCAACAAGAAGTGTGGAGAAAAAAAGAAAGAAAAAAAAAAAACAACAAAAAGAACAATTAGGTACTTTACCTGTTTGTGAGCCGATGGGATCTCACTTCTGAGATATAACGTAGCTTCAAATGAAACCAGGAGTAACTTGCAGGACACTTCTTTATTCCGTTTTTGCACACAGATAATTCACACAATCTTCACTATAATGATAATCACTTCTTACCACGACGACGATCGTAGAACGACTGAGCTGCTTGCCATTCCATTTTGAAGTAACTAACTTTTAGAGAGGGGATACACGATGTGAAGTTCGTTGCAAATGAAATTAATCAATTGAGTGACTATTAAATGGTAACCAAAAGGAAGTGACGTAACAGTTTTGAATAAATTTTGGGTTTAAATTTTGTTCAGGTTTCAAAACCCTACAGATCAATTTGAAAAAATCTGCACATAATCAGATTCCGTGATAGTAATCTCACTTTCACAGTACTTAATTTTTATCATGAAATCCCTTACGCTTTTGAGAAGTATTTACAATATAAACATCAAACACACACTACAAGTCGAAACCCTCTCTACCTTGTCAGATAACAGAAAAAAAGAGAGCACTATTTAGGTATTGTAATTATCAACAATATTGAGACACCAGGTACCACAGTATAGCAAAAGCCTATGGTACTGAAGTGATGATGATGATCCCTCCAGCCGGTTTTGGGTACGGCGACTGCTTCAACTATTGTTCATAGATCTGGGCATAATGACCGTCCCGTCACTGTTTGAATTTGTAGTGGCCAAATATGTGCGGAGAAATATGTCAGAGTTTACTGTCGCGCCTTGGCAGTCTGACAGGAGAGGATGTCAACTTGTAACCCCTATACATAGGCTGGATCGCACCGCTCACTCATTGCGTGTTATGGGGCCGCGCATCTACGATAAGTTACCGAAGGATCTGAAGGATGTACCTACTGATGCGAGTTTCATTAGTAACTTAAAAGTGCTACTCACACAAAGAGCTTACTTAAGCGTTAAGGAGTTCATTGATGAATGAATAGTGAAGTGTTCTGATCTAATTCATATTAACTACTTATTGTTATTTTAATTTATTTGTATCCCATGGATATACAAAATATTTTGAATTAAGTATAGAATTGAAATTGTTTATTATAAAATAATAATGATGTTCAACTAAAATTAATGTTAATAATGTACGATAAATAATGACAATGTATGATAAGTACAAATAAATATATTAATATGAATATTAAGAACGTAAAAAGATTAGCAGTTTACAGTTCGTACCTACTTGTTATTTCTAGGTTGGTGTCTGCGCTGGCGACGGAGTGACGAGCATTACCGCGTCCGGAGTCCTCAGTGGCCGTCAATAGCTGTATTGTGCCGACACGTTAGCAGCACCGTCTGATGACCCCACACTGCAACACAATGATCATTCAATGGCCACCGGAACCCGATCACGAGCGACCATGCTACCGTCTGACCACGTGAGAAGTAATAAAAACTGCCGTCGTAATAGTAACATATAAACGTAGGTATAACTCACTGGTGATCCCGAAACACAGGCCATGGCTTATCTCGGGCGCCAGTCTCCACTCGTACATATCCTTCAATTGTGCATTATTTTATGTAACCCACCTCTGTACATTGTGGAGAACAAATAAAAAGATCTTTATTATTATTATATAACTCAGCCGTTGTAATTAAGTCATGTTGACAAATTGTAAAGTACTGGATTTGTCTGGTTTAGAAAAACACACAAGAAAACGTTAAAACATAACATGACATAGCATCACGCCCCTATATACCCGAAAAGGTAGGCAGAGATGTTTAGTATGCTATGTATAATATGCACCCACTCTTAGCCAGCTATTTTAATGTCCCATATAATAAGGGGGTCAGCCTATTGCAATTATCCGGGCACAAATGGAAAGTTGTTGACTACAAAATAGGCATGATAATTTTTTGGAAGTTTTCAGTTCATAAGACCATGTTATTATACTAGTAGGTATAAAAAACTTTGCATCCTATCTCTGTAGACACCTACCTAGAACAGCATAAAGTTGAACATCCTTAAATAAGTTGACAAATTGGGTATTTCACTGAGTCAAAGATAAATTATAAAATGCTAACCTAGAAATAGAAGCCAGTCTAAACTAAATCTCATTTTATTTTTCGAGTTATTTTCGAATTTAAATTAAGAATTATGCAACAATGAGTACGACATTTGACAGCTTTTATTGATGACGTCACAGGACAGTATTTCCATACAAACTCCAAAGAAAACTTTCGTTTTGACGTTTGGTAAAAAGTATCTCAATTGACTACGTTGTCAAGTAGCCTATTAGACGTAAATACTCAACTTCGGTGGTTTTTTTATTCTTCTTCTTCTTCTATCGTGTGGATTGTGAGATGGATTACCAACCCAATCAACCTTGGTGTCAGGGTTATTATGAGCCGCATAGGCTCCTGACATGACTCATGTAACGACTACGTACTTACATCAGTAAGTAATAACCGGGACCAACGGCTTAACGTGCCTTCCGAAGCACGGATCATCTTACTTTTTGGACAATCAGGTGATCAGCCTGTAATGTCCTAACCAAACTAGGGATCACAAAGTGATTTTCGTGATATGTCCCCACCGGGATTTGAACCCGGGACCTCCGGATCGTGAGCCGAACGGTCAAAACACTGGACAAATAACTTGCGAGGAGAGGGTGCTGCCTACCCTTATGGGGTTACATGCGTAAAGTTATATTGTATGGTTTGTTATGTTAGTCAAAGTTTGTAATATTATCTTTATCTTATAAGTAAATGCGTGTTTAAATGTAGTAAGCGGGATCACAAAGTGATTTGTCCCCACCGGGATTCCAACCCGGAACCTCCGGATCGTGAGCACAACTGGACCACGGAGGCCGTTTTTTTTATTAATCGCTCGTAAACAAAACCCATTTACTACAGCTAGTAGTATACTAATACGTCGACAACAGGTTTCTATTTCGATATCAGGCGTGCGTTCATTAAAATATTCTTCTAATGACATGAAAATCTCGTCGCGCCTGGTGATTCATTCTACGAAAGTTACCGTAGGGTCGCCGACATAGGTACATCACGTTATAGTGTACCACTTTCATATTTACGTAACATGATAGAGTACTTTCTGTTGTTTTATTTAAATCTTTAAATCCATAGATAAGCTCATATTAACTCTTACATGACCATGTAGAGCCATAAAACGTGAGAATATTTTACGGGTTATCAATGCTCATTAACTCATATTATATAATATTCAAGGTGTTAATGACACCGTAACGAATACTGAGGGGAATGACACAGCTCATGATTCTGAGTTAATATCAAGTGGAATTTTCCGTCGCAAAATCTTTTTTTTATAAATATTTTCATATAATTATTATACTTTTACGATGAGCTAAATCATCCCCTTCGTACAAGTACGTACAAGTAGCCATGCGAATTCCACTTGATATCAACCCAGAATCATGGTTTTAAGTTTACGCGGTAAACTCATATCCCCATTTAAACGCGGTAAGAACCCGTTATTATGTGCTTTAATTCAGAATCATGGTGTGAATCATCCCACAGAGTTTTCTCATGTTAGACACAAATTAATCCCTTAGCTGACTACTGCATGCCTGAGTTACACGCAATAGTAGTGGTATTCAAAATAAGTATTTTTTTCCAGAATAATATTTTTTATTTCTCAAACATAATCTATAGTGTTTTCCTCACAGATTCGATCAATAAGACCTTGATGGGTGACCAAGTAGATAAGTACTTACTCGCCGTAGTAGTTGGGGTCGTTTTGCAACCAACCATTCAAGGATTTCTTGTTAAGTTTTCCATTAACTATTCTATATATTATTTCCATCTGATGTTGTTTATATTTTAGTTTATAAGGGACATTTTAAATGTGATGGTACAAGTGTAAATGTAGCTTATGTATCGGTTGTGCAAAGTTAATGAAATTAACATGATTTTAATGGAGGTAATGTGCTTGCCACCATTCACAGGACAATTTATCCTCAATAATACCAATACGAGAGTTATATTCTGGAGATACCACAAATGAGAGGTGCTATAGGTAACACCACAAAAAAAGTTTTCATCTCGAGCTCCTCCGTGCTTCGGAAGGCACGTTAAGCCGTTGGTCCCGGCTGCAGTCGTTAATAACCATCAATCCGCACTGGGCCCGCGTGATGGTTTAAGGCCCGATCACCCTATCCATCCATAGAGAAGGCCCGTGCCCCAGCAGTGGGGACGGTAATGGGCTGATGATGATGATAGGTAACACATTTTAAGAAAAGCGGCCTTGGCTGATACCACCCACCAAGATACATACAATTATCAATAAATATAAAGACAGTTCCTGGAACAAAAAAAAGTGGATGTATATCTTCGGCAATTTATAAATTACCTCACTAATGTCCATAATCCACGATGACCAGTTAGAATAATATTCCCTATCCAAGTTCTCCAAGGTTGCACCTAGCATCTTGTCCCGAGTGTCCTAACCTAACATGTGCGGGTGTAACCGATGAAATATACCGATAGTGCTGTCCAACGCGGTAAATAATGGACTGTTAGCACCTTCCCTATCGCGCCAACGAAACGAAAAAGGAAGAAGTTATTATCATGATTTGTAGCTCTACCAACCCCAATAATAATTACGATGGTCAATTAATATGTTACGTACTTACCTACTTACTTAATATTAAACATAACCAGATCCCTTCGGGTGTTTTCGCACTACAACTGATCCGAATTCGATCCGAGTCCGTGAATGACGGATCCGAAATATAATAGACTTAAACAAATTTGTATGGCAGCTTGCGCACTAAACCCAATATCCGATAATTTTCTACTATCCGCCATTCATTATAATGCGAAAACGTCCTCAGTAATATACCTTAGGAAAATAAGAAAAAAAAAATAGTAAGAGAACATCACTGATTATGATCATGCACATGTTTTAAATGGGTGTCGTCGTCATAGATAAATTATGAAATTCTGATTACTTACTAAATAAAGACAGATCTAAAACTGGCGAAAAACATTTTCTTTTTTCTATTTGAATAACTTATTAATGAATTTAAATCAAGAAGAAGAAGTTCGATATTTAAACAGGTTTTTGTATATGGCGTCACAGTTTGGCTGTTTAATACAAATTCCATAGTAATTCCGTGTTTTAGACGTTTAGTAAAAAGTAACTGATTTAACTAGTTGGAAACTAGTCCAATAGAAAAACTAAACTCGACTAGCCCAGTTTTGTTCTTTACACCTAGGTACATATATACGTACTGACTAACAGATAGTTGAATTCGGTTTCGTGGGAATCATTTATATGACGCACACTAGAACATAATACTCGTACAATATTACATTGTAACTACTTACAGTCGAGTTCATGTATTGTGCTCGACAATTGATCAAATAGCTAAATTATAGAACTTTTACAGTTATACGTTTGGACTTATTTTACTCGAAAATTGTGTAGATACAGTAATATGATATTTATAAGTACTTGAAATTGTGATGACTGTTAGCTAATTCATTGGACGATGACGCGCGAAGTAAAATAGGTAATGTAACAATTACTTGATGTGGATCAAGTTATTTTGTTGTTAATATGAATTACTTAATTAATTCGCACTAAACGATTGGCTTAATCATTCGTTATTCAAATCGCAAAGTTACGGTATTCGTAGATGACGCCAGTTTTCTCAAAAATTGCAAAATGTACAAGATCTAGTACGAGTAAACAAAATACTTTTAAACGAACTCCACCTAGAACCGCATCATCAATTTCCATCATATCAAAAACCTAGTTTGTGATAAAAAATAAATATTAATGGGAATTCTCACAGCTTCTCTACCCAACTGCATGTTAACAGGGTGGCTTATCTGGAAACTCAATAGTCAAACTTTTCAAGACGAATTTCCATCGTCTTCGTCCTATCTAGATGCCATTGTTTACATAATAAAACAAAAAAACCTAAGCTGAATAAGTTCCTCTTTGTATCACCTAAGCTCTAATAATATCGATGGATATATTATTTCATAGACAGTATCTAATTGCTTCGGGGACATCCTTACTTCAATAACAGTGAATAACTATATAATTTTAGGAATTCCCATTAAAAGCTCGAGAGGATAGCAAATAGCGCGAGCAAGTGACTTTGATATAAGTAAGTTTTATAAATGGCGTGTGATCTAGTAACGAAGTCAGTGTGGTGAGAGAGGCTTAACCGCGTCGTCGTTACTCATACAGCGCCGCCAGTGCGCCCGCGCAACATCGCTCGGCCGCAGCGCGACTGTCGCGATTTTCAACACTGAAAATGTTGCTCTTCAATACACTCTAATTTTTCGTGGTAAACGCGGAAAATTGTGGACTAATTTGTTACTTTGCTTTTTGTAAATCGTTCTAAATAAATAAATAAATCAAAATGGTCAGTGGTAATAAAGACCCGAGCAAGCCAAATAAAATCCCACCTAAAAACCGTGAGAAGAAGAGCAATAACTACAAGAGGGCGAACTTGTTCTCGAAAGCATGGTTCGTGTGGATGATGCCAACCTTCTGGCGAGGGTACAAGCGGGACTTGTACGACTCGGACCTCACCAAGCCGAAGGACAGCCATCTCTCAGACCAACTCGGAGACCGCCTCGAAAAGTAAGTCAACTACTTCTGTTTAAAAAGTTATTATAATCTGTTGATTTTTTTTATATAAGTACTTAATTTTTATATGAACATGGATGGATTAGAATTAGTTGTTACACGTATTTAATAAGTTTATATGATTATTACTATGGTATATAAAGTAATTTTATTTTATATAAATAAGTAAATAGGTATCTAATGTAAATTATGATATGTTTTGACGATGTAAGTAATTTACACTGCATAAATGCAAAATACACAAATTGAAAAATCGTGCGAAATACAAAATTATTCCAGTAAACGAACCTAACTATAAAATTTTATAAATTCCATAAGATTTAGTTCTTGGCTGCACAAAGGGTTCACGATCTGTGTTATATCGTAGAGAACTACATGTTAGGCGATTCTCACGCGACACCACGCACCGACGCGACGCCGCAGGCGGACGCGGTGAAGCGGATTTTGTAGCGCCCTGCCGCCGGTTACAGTGATCCGCACGGACAAGCGGTTTGTCCTATGCCAAGCACCGCACAACCGCGCGGTGTACCGCGGGTGTACAGACGATATTCGTGTGTTAGGAATCGTATTATGTTCAGGTTCGCGGTATTGTGTAAGATTCGCCTAAACCTATACAAATAATGAGAACATATTATTTTATGAGAGCATCATATCATAAATCAATGTAGTCGAGAATTATATCTAGTCAGTTTACCTTTAACAAATAGTGCGGCGCGCAAATAATGTC
Organism: Pectinophora gossypiella; assembly: GCF_024362695.1. Taxonomy (NCBI): domain Eukaryota; kingdom Metazoa; phylum Arthropoda; class Insecta; order Lepidoptera; family Gelechiidae; genus Pectinophora; species Pectinophora gossypiella. The sequence goes on from NC_065406.1 coordinate 8,548,949, forward strand.
AGCAAATAAATATTCGAATAACATATAATTGCACATTTTTTATGTATAATGTATCCCAGATTATTTATATAAATATACTATATTTTGTCTATGTCATATCCATCTTAGGACTTCGTATTCTGACTGCAAGACTTTAAGTAGGAGGCTATCCGCCTTTATCATTATTTTAACCTGATTAGAAAAATAAGCTTGAATAGGTGTACCTTATGCTACAACTTGTGCCATTTTTCCAGTGCGCTATAAAAATGTCTTTACCAGCAAGCAGTTCTGAACTCAAATCGTCGGTCGCACCGCCCTAGGTACTCTGGTGCAATTTATTTAGGTGTGACTGAGATTTTATCTTTATATTATTATTTTGAAGCATATTTTAATAATATTTCAAATAAAAGAATTTAAAAAGGGACTTAATTTCTGACAGAAAAAAAATGTTGGATAATTATTTCATATGATTAGATACTTATTTCAGAAGCAACATAATCAAATTCCCTTATGACATTTTGGTTGGGTTTATTTTTATTTTTGTCTATTTCTACGTGACTTACTATTAATTTGCATCCATGACATAATTTACTAAGCGTTATTCTAGTGACAATGTTCATTTCTTTCACTGTGCTCAATATTCCTAATCATCAGTTATTGTATAAAATTGCCGTCGTATACTACTTACCTAGTTTAAAGTTCGATTATATATTACGTTTTACTAAGAATCCCAAATTCAAATTACTTATTTTTAAATTAAAGCTCGGTTAAAGCTCAATAAAAATGAGTTCATTTGTTTATCATACACGTCGCTATTTCTGAAACCAGATCAATAGAAAATATGCATTATTTTTTTAATATGACAACGCTACAGGAGCCTCAGTTAGAAACTCCGTCGCGCACCGCCTTCGCCATGGTTTTTTTTCGGTATTTGGATATTTTTTTTAAAGCGAAAAATTACATCTCCTGCATTTTTGAAGAATTCATGGAGTCTATTCCCAGAGATTTTATATCACAAAAGTACACCACAATAATGGATAATACTTCAATTCACGGAATAAATTAAATACTTCTCATACAAAAAAAAAAATTTTAGATTTTGTTATGGGTAATATTCCGCTATTTCACAGTCAATCGAGACCTATTGTTACTATTTCTTATAAAAGTTTATGATGGACGTTTAAAAAATCGCGTTTTTTAAGGCAGCAGTAACTGTCAGTACTATTCAGAGCCGGAGGACAGGAATCTTATAACGGCTTTGATATAGACTAATCTGGGCGTCATCCAAGTAGCGCCAGACGGGGTACTGCGGGGCGGAAAGCAAGAGGGAAACCACTGCCCTATTTTCCCCTAAAAAAGTAGCATGGGGAATGCTACACCGACAAGAGCGTGACTCTTAAATTAGTGATAATGAATTAACAAATAAGTAATATAACTAGTGCGCCATTATAGGAATGATGATAATGATGAATGTGTACCTGTGGTATACCCATGTGCCATAAATTGGAATATTTTTCTTTGCAATTACAACATTGTGCTAGTACTAGGAATAAATCAATAACAGGTATTATAATAATGATTTACAATATACGCACAAGTACAATACATGGAACACATTAAATTGCAGCGTATATCACCGCAAGGTTCATTCCAGTAAATAATGACATAATAATTTGTATAAATTAATAAATTTGTAAGTCATTTAATTACGTCAAACGGTAATCGTAGATCTAGAAGAGCTTTTTTCGCACCTCAGTATTTCCAAGTATATCATTAGTGTTAATTGTTATATAATTGAGTTCATTATGGCCCCGGTGTTTTACCGGCTGGTAATTATCATAATGATAATACGTAACTATACTTATGTCGTTTAATACAATGAAATAATCGTCACAAAAAATCCTAATCATAAAATATTGATTGACAATTTCTAAACGAGTTTTTCGAGATTAACTGGCCTTTTACGTATTTATAGTAACTCCCCAAAATTAACCTCACCCCTCTTGGAAAGAACAGTACCTAAACATATATTACTAGTAAGAAAAAAAAGACTGAAAAAATCGTTTCATGTATAGGGACCCCCCAAATTTTCAACATTTTGAGATTTTTATTATTTATCTTTCTAGTATACTCTATTTTCGTCCAAATAATGTATTATCGTATGTGTACATATAATAAGCCTCACTTATCTAAAAGCTGTTTCTTTATAGTTATCTATTTTAAGGAAATAATAAATATGTCTTTTTTAACTACTAATAAGTAAGCATCACATGCCATGCATATATCGATATATATACCTTATTGCATTACCCGACTCATCAGGTGTAGATATAAAGTAGTATAAAATGTATAGCGAAATCGTGGCCCGGCCTCCCTGTGAATTATTAGAATAGAATAGAAATTGTTTATTATAAAAGGACAGCCACACAAAACAAGAAAAACATTAACGAGGATAACATTATTTAACATTTTCACAAAACACGCAACAGTTTATATTACAATGCCTGATCCCGACGCATCGGGCCCGATGGATCGCGTAAGACCTTATAACACATAAGAATCTTCAAAATAGTTGTGATTACGTAACGATAATATTGAATATAGTCACACCTTAACTTACACCCAATCACAAGCCGACATACAACGCTAGATTGCAAATAATTCTGGTTTCAACAAGGGCATTTTTTACATCCTATACACACTTTAAAGGCCAAGTACACTAGTTATCATTGAATTTAATAACACATTAGTATATTTTAAGTTTTTATTCAACTAAGTTCCAAAGATCACTTTAGAGAACATAAAAACAAGGTGTAAAAGTTAAACGTGGAGTTGAAGTTAAGATATGACGCAATTTAAAACGTAAATTACCTACTGCTAATATCCTAAACGTAGTATTCCTATAAAAAATTAGGAATGACGTTTTAAGACATAATAGGTAAGTAAATTACATTGACGTAAAAAAGAAATAATCCTGAAGTGGTTTTTCCAATAAAAATACCGTGTGAACTTAGTTTCGTATTCAAATGCTAACTTAATTAAACATAATAATCGCGTCTTCTGAAAATTTGTAAAAACATGAATAATGCACGATTATCAAGTCTCCCAAGCAAAACCCGTACATAATTTATGGGCACCTGGGGATGTGAGTTCTATAGATAGATTGCATCTAACACAATGCACATTCCTCTTCGTGGAAGGTGCAAAAACTGGACTGGCATCCCTTGTCCCTAGTTTATTTATAGACTAAGTTCACATCAACCGTTCTCGGGGGCATTTACCTCTGGACATGCCTTTTTATATGTACTATAAAGTTTTATGGTATTGCATATTAGCTTTAAATAGCTTGCTCATTAGCGGGAACTAGTCTGTGCGATGCCCGCATTGCCCGCGCACCGCGCCTGCGCCCGCGCCGCCACCGCCGCCGCCGCCCGGCGCCTGCTCCCGCCAGATTTATCCTTCAGTCTAGACTCGGCATAGCTCCTCCACCCTGTAATTACGCTGCCTGCGTAAGTTTAACTCCACTTCTCAGAATAACTTAACGACCTGCATGCAGTACCGTGACTGCCGCGTACCTAATATTAAGTTGCATTACTAATACCTACGTACAACTTAAAAGAGAAAGTAGTCGTTCTAAATACCTACTTGGGATATTATCATTTGTATCAATAAGATCAAAAGTTTTATTAATTTCATGGTATCTGACATGTAGTCTAGCTCAGTACATCCATCTACTATAAGACATTCTAAATCACGTGATAGTCATTGGCCGGAAATGTAACCAGTATTCTGAGTTAGTATTAACGGCGCATGTTGCTATGTGCTTATGCCGATAGACAGCTGCCGCCCCGGTGAGACCTGTCCTAGCGCGGACCTGCACCGCCGCCGGCGGGACGTGTGGCGCCGCCTTAATACGCGAGACTCCTCCAGTGAAAGTACTATTAAAATCCACACTCAAAACCACGCAACTCAGCATAAACACAATCATCACGTGATAGACCACAAAAACAGCTAGGTCTTCTTGCTAAAACAAATACCAAACACCCAAATTATACCCGACCAACATCCTTGAGTTCTTCCTGTATTTCTTGCCGAAATATTAAAGAACAATGCTTGTTCAAGATCATTGTTACACGTTACGATACAAAAACTGCACGAACTAAAACTTAATTAGTGATGCGTTCTACACGCTAGATAATAACAATAATAATTTACGATCTATATGTAACATGTGACTTAATGATTTGTTAAGTGGTTTCCAAAAAAGAACTCTACAATTCCCATTCGTGAGTCAGTAACGATAATGACTGGTGTTCCAATATCTTAAACACCTGTAAATTGAATCGATTGACATAAAACACGAATTAACATAACGATATATTAACGACAGATTTAATACGTAATGACTTATGTGTAATCAATGTGGAACGTGCCTATTATGGGTAGATAGATAAGTACTGCGTTTAGAGATTAATTTTAAATGACTGTTGGAGATTCCATTTTTAGATCAAAGCAATATCGGTGTTAACCGCATTAAACCGCCGCACCCCGGTCGCGAGCATGATGTAGTTTGTTGTGTATGATAATATTATTATTAATATGAATACCTACTAGAGGTAGTAAGTATCTATCTATATCTATATATCTTACTCCCCCGACCTAAACTTTAACAAACGGTGCTTCTACTGAAGATGCTCCTGCCACCTTTGTAGAACAAGCGAGAATTGTAGCCTTAAATTAACGTAATTATGTTAAATACAAAATAACATTAACGGGTAACTTACGTCCCCCTACTGGACACAAGCTTGTACATCACCCTTAAGCCTCATACTCTCCGGAATGTTTAGTTTCTTCGTAAATCACACGTTGCATTATAGGATTATGTATACCTGAGTTCCAAACTAAATTATGATTTCAACTTATTTTCTTCTTGGTGGATTACCAAACCCATCAACCCTGGTGTCAGGGTTACTATTGAGCCCCCAAAGGACCCTGACATGGCTCATGTAACGACTACTTACTTACATTCAGTAAGTAGTAACCGGTACCAACAGCTTAACGTGCCTTCCGAAGCACGGACCATCTTACTTTCGGACAATCAGGTGATCAGCCTGTAATGTCCTAACCAAACTAGGGATCACGAAGTGATTTTTGTGATATGTCCCCACCGGGATTTGAACCACGGCCATCCAGATTGTGAGCACAACGCTCAAACCACTGGACCACGGAGGCTGACGGTAACTTATTTTGAAATTAGTTTATTTTTAGACAAAATCATGTGCTATTATTATACCTACAACCGGCCAATTTGTTTGCAACGTCGCGTAGCGCGTTGTTTTCATAGAAATGAACCACCAGTTGACGTGATGACCATACTAAGGTCAACTAACTCCATAAGCCAAGGACGTGTATATTTTTTTCTTTTTAATAAATTCGCTATTTTTTTTTAAACAGACAAGTCATACGATGCCAATGACTCAGCCATCGCTCGTTTCATTTCGCAAGAGTCTAAAGTATTACCAAATATATTTATCAAAATGATCAACATACACGAGTCTGTTGAGCTAAAATCGAACGTGACGCGATCATTGCCTACACCCGGTAAAAACCCCATGTTAAAATAATTAAGAATCTCACCCATATATTAAATATTAGAGGCATTAGTAGTTATCGCGTCATCTGCCATCATAGCTATGAAGAAGCGTGATGAAGTATGACCAATACTTCCTAAACTCCCTTATACTATTATGAGGAGGCCTGTGCCTTTTATAAACAAATAAGTTTATGGTAAAAAAATAACTTAAAGTGCAGTTTTCACTAACACAACGCGACGGCGATACGGGCACCACCTATCACGTTGGTCTAACAGAAAGCTCAGTAAGGTGTGGGTTTTTAGTTCATCTTGCGATGGATGTACCTCTGACTATCCCATTGGGATATAGTCGTTATGTTGTTATGGTAAAAAAATGCAGATAGCCGATCCGCATCCCCATCAACCCGTCACGTTAAAATCACGCGCATAAACTAGTCATCGGGGCGTGCAAAACGTGCGCATATCAATAACAATCGCATATAAACACAGGATTTACCATTAGCATTTTGAAATTAATCGTAAATTATACCTTTAACTATGTAAAGGAGATGTTTATCTGCTTAGGATACATCATGACTTCTATACTGTTGATAAAATTGCATATACGTACCAATTTTTCATTTAGGGAAAAAACATACTTTTAAGCTTTTAAGACTTTTAAGAGAATTTTCAATCGAAAAAGTATAGAATATAAAATAAATAAAAAAACACAATGAAGATCATGAATTTGGCAACAGAAAAATCCCCTTGATTAACTTAGACACATGATCTGAATCATCCTCCTCAGTATTCGTTACGATGTCACTAACACTCTGTATATTATAGAATACTTAATTACAAAAGTACCTAGTAATCACTAACAAAATCATACAATATACACACGATTGTTCATGCATTTATATACTTCAATGGCTATAAACATATAATAATAACGTTTATTTCCACACAAAAAAACTTGGTACTGTGCATTACAAAATTTCTTTAATAGTAATATAATTTATTTATATGATCCAATCTTAGTGGACTGAGCAATAAACGTTGTAAGGTATTTAATGAATTACCTTTAAACCGCCCAAAAGGGCCCCGAGATCACACCGACCGTTGTTTGACTTGCGCGAGCATCGACATACTCAGCTTTGTCCTAGAAACACACTTACAAATATTGCCTCTAAATAACCAAGCTGCCTATTTCTTTTCTGAACATAATAAAATGACCTGTCTTGGCCGACTTTTTTGGTCAAATATTTCTAGGTACTTTGGACGTAAAAGTTATGGACTTTCAGGATCATCCGTCCTTCAATGAAGGTTGTTCGATCATCCCTCCCACCAGAAAACATAAGCTGAGCCACAAATCGTCAGAAGTCTCACATACAGTCACTAAGCGTTACTTGTGACTAATAAACTGTTTCATTCTACGTTACCAAATCATGATTTTCTAAGCGACGTGGTAAGCAACATTGAACAGTTTTTTGGCGCAAACCATGCATCGAACGCATGGTACAAAGTGTTGTACCACATAAGACGCAAATACATTTACGAGCTTATCACCTTAACAAATTAATGGTAATAAAAAAGTAACATAGATGATACCACTGTTTGTTCGGCTGGTAAGTACGACAGTCTTATTCTCGGAAACGCCAACTTGATAAATAAGTACCCATAAATGTCCGGTCCGGTACAATTTTAGCACTGCAAAAACATAACGCCTTATTTGAATTTCAATTCACAATATTTGAGCAATTCCAAGAGCATTGCGACACAAGCAAGCAGGTACTAAACAAACCGATAATAAGTTGTTTCTTGAAACCTATTTTGATAAGGATGTTGCAATGAAGAGGCATTGCCCACGACCATATGGAGACCATGTCCTTGAATAATAAGCATTTAAAACTTTACGTGAAAAATAAAAGACCATAATTTGCCCCTCTACCACCTACTTAGCAGAAGCATCAATTGAAAGTACAAACACAAATACAAACTTGAAATTTAACCGGCAAGAACATTAATTGAAAAGTTTTAGTAGCCCTTAGAAGTACATAGAACATAATAACATAGTGTTGTGATGTAGTCAATATTGCGCGTGACAAATGGTCCCCTGTGTCGGTGTTTGTTTGACAGTAGCCCATATTGCACAGAGGGAGCTTCCTGTCCAATTCAGCCGTAGCGTTCCGGGTAATTGTGATTACATGCCTTGATGCCTTCTCATTGGGTAATGTGGACGATGACGGCGAGTTCGATAACTGTCCCGTACGCCGCAGGAACCGGACCGTCATTAACCAATCAAGACGGTACTTTGGACCCGTTTGGATGAACGCATTCACAAATATGCTTAAAACGTGTTCTTATCAAGATATTAGTTTTCACGCGCCCATCCACGCGCGAGCGGCTGCGTGCTGGTTGTCGTCACAGTACGGCTAAATAGACACACGCACCCAAGCATCTCCATGTATTTGTTTCGAATATCATGCAGGAATAATCTGACAATTTTTCAATTATTGGATACGCAGTATTCAAGAAACAATTCTGCCTTTTGAACGACAGTCGATATCAATCTACAATACAAATGTGTTTTCTCGAAGTCGTACTTAGTTTATGTAGAAGAAGACTGTATGCTTCTGGCCGACAGATTCCATAAACTCGCAGTTCTTCCAGCACCATTGTAAAAGTTAATGATATCAGTTTTCTTCATCTTGGATGCTATAATAAATCCAACTTAAATTGGCCGATGTTACAAGGGAACAACGAAATTGGGTTGCCGAATTTAATACCAGCCTTCATCAGTTATTAAAACCTACGCGCTATGCCAAATTGGGTAGTTGATCAATTATTAAAACGCAATGGTCCTGGCCTTAGGGAATGGAGCTCCTCGGACCCACTGCAGTTGGACCATCAGAAAGTAACAAAACAAAACACCCTTCCAGAAGAACAGCACGAAACACCTACAATATTACAATTATTACAGCACCTACAATTAAACAAACACATTCGACTTTTAATATCAGGGAATAAAAAAATAATTGCAACTTTTCGTCGGTATAATTGGCAACATATTTGTGAGGAAAAAAATATATCGCTAAAAAATACCCAGCGGTGTGTTTCAGTGGCGAGTTTGTGGCACGGTGTAAAAAAACTAGGTACTTATGCCATTTATGAGTTTAATTGCTTACTTGTTACACAAAAAACATTTAGGTGCACTATACTTATAGGTAATTATAAACAAATGACTGTCAAAGGTCCGTTAGAAGTTTATTATGCTGATAATTAATAACGGAATTTAAAAGATAAGAAAAATGTAACCACTCATTTAGTGACATTTTGATATTAATGGTGGTATTAATAAACGAATCTCAACTGAGACTGCCCTCAAGATCATGCTCAAGTCTCGGTTTTTATATGAAAACTGTCACATTGACATGATCCTGAGGGCAGTCTCGAAGTTGAGATTAGTTTATTAATACCACCCTAGGTGTAGTTTCACAAAAGTTTCCGCTCTATGCTTGCTCTACGTAAAGAAATTCCAGCGTCGTCGTCGGCCGTGATCCGCTAGTCACGGTTACCTAATAAGATTAGTAATTTGTTTATACTCGTAGATATGTGTAGTTGACTGACATTGATCTGCAATTAGTTTCGTACACATTTCGGCCAAACACGCAATTCTAGTTCCAGCTATTTACCTATTCAGAATAACATGAATATTTTTCTTATTATTTTCCTTCTATTTATACATTTTATTATATTTTCTAATATAGGTATTTTTCTTTATTATTTTATTCATTTTACTAATTATCAAGGGCTTATAGCGGCTCAATAATAACCCTGACACCAGGGCTGATGGGGAGAAGAAGATTTTACTAAATTCTATTTTTGATAAAACTAAAAAGTTCTATTCTCCGAAAAGTAATTCACGATTAGAACTGCAAAAAGCTTTTTACGTAGCTGTGGGAACGGTCGTCATTCGCTTGAATTTACAGATTCGATCTACAGTAAAGTGAAAACTGTTGTAGTGAAAACCTACATTTGAATTCCTTTAGGTCAGGAAATAATAAATCATTACGTATCAGAATATAGGTTCAACATCATAGTTCTTGCATGCTTGTGTGACTATGACTAATTCAATAAAAACATTATAGATTAATATTAATAACAACTGCGGTTGAACATTTTTTATTCAAGTTTCATAGATGTCACAAGACAATAGTAAAAAGCTTACCTTTTTCAAAATATATAGTGAGAAAACATTGAGATTTTCCCACAACAAGGTTTATCCCTTGCATTAGGTAGGTATATCCCACATAAAGGTCTTCCGTCTTCAAACTCTTAATACACTATTACTGATACAAGCTCAAAAAATCTGCAATATGTACAGTTAAACTTTATTTAAGTACTAAATATATAATAAGGTATACATTGTCGATTTCAATCAATATTCAATACCAGTTTCTTTATAACTATTTCAAAAATCTACAAGTAGGTAACATCAAAACATAACCTTTCAAATTATTTCATCATAATATTTAATGTAAGTACCTACTTACCATCAAAATTTGGTTTTTAATATTTACTTACTAGGTACGCTATTTGGTGTGATGCTCTGTCGCGGAGCCACCATCTCCAATTCATTTGAAAACGATATAGATTACTGTACGTACCATGTACATAGTGTACGTGAAAAGATTTTATGTGTACGTGCTATAATTAGAAAGAAAACAACAAATCAAAGTGGCTTCGCTGGAGAGCATACTCCCCAGCGGAGCCACTCAGTTTGCATACTTCGAGATGTTTTCTTCCTGTAAATTGAAGTATAGTTTGATGTACGTACTACGTACATAGTGTACGTGAAAAGATTTTATGTGTACGTGCTATAATTAGAAAGAAAACAACAAATTAAAGTGGCTTCGCTGGAGAGCATACTCCCCAGCGGAGCCACTCAGTTTGCATACTTCGAGATGTTTTCTTCCTGTAAATTGAAGTATAGTTTGATGTACGTACTACGTACATAGTGTACGTGAAAAGATTTTATGTGTACGTGCTATAATTAGAAAGAAAACAACAAATTAAAGTGTATATGACGGCATGAACAAAACGTGAAGCGCTGAAGATTTTAAGAAACAATCTCCTTGCGAGAACTTTTTTATCTATGCACAAATTACTAAGAGAACCTATTTCAGACGAACGTCTCTCATACAAAACAAAGAGCCTCAGAATTTAGAGTATGACACTTGATTTGACATATAAAATTATATTGCCACACGCAAAAATAATTGTGGGGTTGCCATAGTAATGATATGGCACGGCGTGGCAGTAGTGATAGCTTTAAATTATTTAGATTACTTTAAATTTTGATGACAAGGTTTGGTGACGGATCGGTACGGCACTGACAATTTATGTCAAATCTGTCATAGATACACGGCCGGAAATGTTCATACAAAAAAATTGTACCATAGCGCAAATGTACCGAGTTTAGAAAATGACAGCTACTTCACCCCTCTCCTACTTCATTTCACCCCTCTGCGATCTTCCGCCATCTTGGGACAATCTTAGGTTAGGATATAAACATAGACACAAGGACAAGCGCTGCCCGCCCGGCGTCCTAACCGAACAAAATTCAAAATCAATCATTGTTTCATTGTAGTTTTATAAATGTAAGTGATCGAGTGAAATTTGCATTGAATAAATTCCGTAGTTAGCCTCTCAACTAGAAAACTGTGATATCCATACAGTATGAGTGTAAGATAATTATTATTATTATTATTTATTTAATTTTAAGATAACATAGATCCAGATAAGTAAGCGAAAAGACGAAAAGACGCTATATTTCACCAGTTTCCTAAAAGTGAGCTAGGAAGAACTCTAGAAGTGCAGAAGTTACAGTGTTTGTGTGATGACAATTTGCGAAGGCTTAGGACTACTGGGAACAATTGTGTTTGCCATGCGGATTGCACAAAGACATTTTTATTAAAAACTTTCCGGGTCTCTCAAGATTAGCAGTGTTATTATAAACAAAATATTAAAGGGTACAGATGTCTCTAGATAAGAGAGTTTAGAGGAAAGTTTGCCATTAATGCAAAAAGGCATATTTAAAGTAATAATAATAAAGCCCTATTTCAGAAAAAAATCCATAAAATATAAAACAAAATTAAAAAATAAAATGTTATACAAGTAAACTGCAGTCTTTTTTTTATAAACCTTGTCATCAAAATTTAAAGTAATCTAAATAATTTAAAGCTATCACTACTGCCACGCCGTGCCATATCATTACTATGGCAACCCCACAATTATTTTTGCGTGTGGCAATATAATTTTATATGTCAAATCAAGTGTCATACTCTAAATTCTGAGGCTCTTTGTTTTGTATGAGAGACGTTCGTCTGAAATAGGTTCTCTTAGTAGTTTGTGCATAGATAAAAAGTTCTCGCAAGGAGATTGTTTCTTAAAATCTTCAGCGCTTCACGTTTTGTTCATGCCGTCATATACACTTTAATTTGTTGTTTTCTTTCTAATTATAGCACGTACACATAAAATCTTTTCACGTACACTATGTACGTAGTACGTACATCAAACTATACTACAATTTACAGGAAGAAAACATCTCCAAGTATGCAAACTGAGTGGCTCCGCTGGGGAGTATGCTCTCCAGCGAAGCCACTTTAATTTGTTGTTTTCTTTCTAATTATAGCACGTACACATAAAATCTTTTCACGTACACTATGTACGTAGTACGTACATCAAACTATACTACAATTTACAGGAAGAAAACATCTCCAAGTATGCAAACTGAGTGGCTCCGCTGGGGAGTATGCTCTCCAGCGAAGCCACTTTAATTTGTTGTTTTCTTTCTAATTATAGCACGTACACATAAAATCTTTTCACGTACACTATGTACATGGTACGTACAGTAATCTGTATCGTTTTCAACTGAATTGGAGGTGGTGGCTCCGCGACAGAGCATCACACGCTATTTGAAGATTATGCTGACACACTGACATTATAATGTAATATGTGCAACTGCAGTTACTGGCGTGAGCAAAAATACGAATATGACCATGGGAACGTCACACCTCTTCTACTTAATGTTATCAGATATTAAAAATATATCTGTGTGGCCAATTGTGGGTACGGTGATCGCTATGCCTTTAGTAATTTTAGGATTCCGAATGACAAAAGGAAAAATTGAACTCTTAATCGTTTTATTCAACAAAACGCACCTTGAGAAGCTACAGCTTTCAACTTGCATTCACCTATTTGGAAAATCACAATGTCCATTGTATTTAGGCCTATTTCGAAATATGGTAGTATATGCAGCGTAAGCGCAGTATCCAATGGTTGAAACGCATCGTTTTGCCGAGCAACAACATGACTCGGATGTTCTAGAACATAATGCAGACTACAATTGGTCAGTTTAGTGGTCTCGTAAATCTTCGGCGAAGGCGAACAATTCGAGTGTGAGGCATTCCCTCCCGCAGACGGCGACGGCGGCGCGGCGTGCGTCTGCGCACGACAGCATGTATCTTGGCACAAAGGCCTAGAATCAGTGCTGTGTGAGTGTATAGGAAGTACTAATAAACTGCGTGAGTCCCTTGTTAACGCGGCACTGCACACTCAGTGTTAATGCTTACTCACACTTCACAACATTTGTTATCTCAATTTTTCTATTAAACTCAATTAGATTACTACCTTTATGACAGTATACACAATGACTCTGACCTACATAATAATATAAATGTAATCGCCTGGCTCTGTTTGTATCGGAAATTAAAAAGCGAGAGGACTGTATACAAATGAACCAGAACATTGGGCCGTAAAAAAATATTACGAGTCGTTCCACACTCATTATGTACCTGCACGAAGTATCGTTACACCGGAGATATCCGAGCTGAATATTGTATTGTGCGAAACCCGTGTTCGATGAATACAGAAGGAAGTTTAAAGAATAATGTATAAAGTCGAGTCTGTGTACTATGAAACAAAACTTATTTTTGTTGTGTGACTATAACTAAAGAGTCAGCATTTATTGCTAGTTGCCAGTCTGTATATAAGTGCCTAAGTAAGTGCGTGCAAAAAATACGATTTCTGTAAGTCGTACAAATCGACAAAGGTAAGGCATTTAACCGGTTAATTGCAACGGACGCCACATAAAAAAGTTGAATATTAACTGTGTAGGTATGTGACCACTTCAATTTTTTTCTGTATGTCTATCCAAAACCTGTGGTACGGACTTCGATATATTAATATATGGTACGGTGACTCAGAAAGGCACATACGCTGTACGCAAACACGCGCTTACGAGTACATACGTATCAAGTATGTTAAACTTGTTGCCATTCATGGATTTAATTAATTATGAGCAGGACAGCACTCAATGAGGAACTGTTTACGCAGTCAGTTGTTTATCCAAATGTTATTACGAATACACGCTCAGTTTAATCCGTAAATTACACAAAGCTAAAGATTTATTTGAAAAATATTCATTGTATAATTTAACTTTATATTCAAAATATATCGTAAGCTTTTTTTATTTGCATCGCACCGTCAACTTCTTGGGCACAAAACTTTATAAAATGACGCATTAAAAGAATTATCAAATAAATTAATAATCAAGTAACTTTATTTATTTTTATTATATTTGTATAGCTAGACGGAACTAGAAACTTACCAGTAAGTAAAGTCATTATGGTGTAATTACGAGTATTGAAATCACCATAGAAGGTAGTGAAACATGAATGCAAGGCTGTTTGCACGGTTGCATAGGGATCGCATTGTGTATTACCACGGTACCATCTGTACTATCCGGTGACGAAACAAATGTAAAACTACTCATCACTAGTCGCCAAACTCACACTTTATTATATAAACCATATGGGTACAATTATTATGCTAAAATCTGTTTGAATTGTAGTAATTAAAATATATTTTCCGCAGTAAGTAAGTACCTAACTTTTTATGTAGAGTAACCTTCGTATATTTTACACAATTTCTTTAAAGCTTAAAAACATATCTTATTAGTTTATAAGTATGGAGTACAAACATATTTACGCTTTTTATGTACATGTTTGTATTTAAACATTATATATTATGAGCCAATTAAACTACTCACTATAGCACTGCATAAATATAGACAGTACCTACAGTATGTAAATACGGATAATAATTATCTATGTAATCACAAATCAATGGCTAGATTTTATTGTTTTTTGTGTTGCAAAACATAGACTGTTGCTATAATTCTAGAATTTGACTGGGTCAAAGTCAAATTATAAAATGCTAATTTAGAAATGGAACCCAGCATAAGATGATTAAAAATCAATCTCATTTTACTTTTCGACTTAAGTACTTTAGAATTTTATTTATGAATTATGTAACAATGAGTTTGACGGCTTTTATTGATGACGTATTTCCATACAGGCATCAAGAAAAGTCTTTCAAGTAGCCTGACAAACTTGAAGTAATCTACACTTTGCCCACCCC
The DNA here is from genome assembly GCF_024362695.1 of Pectinophora gossypiella. Classification (NCBI taxonomy): domain Eukaryota; kingdom Metazoa; phylum Arthropoda; class Insecta; order Lepidoptera; family Gelechiidae; genus Pectinophora; species Pectinophora gossypiella. The sequence goes on from NC_065406.1 coordinate 8,563,986, forward strand.
ATTAGGGATTACGGGCGTGAGTTTATGTATGTATGTGTATGTATATTATATTCTTATGACGCAAACTTGTTAATTGTTCTGATCAAATTAAAACCAATGTGAAATTTAACTATAAAATAATCACAATTATTGTATATAATTTCGTTATTCAACTAGAATAATTAATTATAGCTATAAAGTGGTTCTATTTGCTTTGATAATCTCCTTGATGGCAAGTAAATTGGATGGGTAAAACTCAAAATACTTTGCGATAATTATTTTGCCGATATAAATTTCCCAGCATGCATAATTCTTGCGGAGGACAGCGTTATGCGTTTTGCGACGCAAGTTGTATGACCACAACTCACCTTAATTCCTAGTCCTACCTCACTGTAATACCGTGGTTGCGCCATCAGCGGGAATCTATTCGGAATTCGATTGCCGGCAACAAATTTATTGAATGCACAACCAGGTGAAAATACCCTTTATACAACTGCAAACATTTTTGTGGTGGCGCTATGCGCCACCCTGGTGGCTTATAAAATGTACATGGGTATATGGGTATATGGGCATAAGTACTTCAACCGTTGAAGTATGCACCAAAAACCTGCGCGATAATGTGTATACCCAGCAATGCGACATTTTGTAAGTTGACTTTAATATCTACTCATGAAAAATGGCACCTAAAGCTTACAAAGTTAACAGAATAAAAGGAAGAAATAGAATAAATATTGTTTACACTTAAATATAAAGGGACACCACACACATGCGAATATATTTTTATAAAATGATAAGGAAAATAAAACAAAAAAAAAATGATCGTCTCAGAAAAGGGGCACAAGCTGCGGCATGAGCACGACTCTGGTATTTTGTGGATCCTGCCAAACGGTTAAATCGATAAAATATACAATTAATAGATAGCTTATCAAACACAAAGAATTAAAAGGCAATAGTCTATTATTGACTATAACGGTAAGCACCGTCAAGCGATACTTAGTAATTAAAAAGGTCACCAGTAATAATTATGTAAATTGACATAGCAAGGGCACTTTATCGAGATTGTTTTGAAATTAATATTCATGCCGACGACACTTCCATGCCTGTCAATAACTTTGCTTTACAATAGTTATAGTTATCTGCGATGGGTAGCAAATGAAATTCATACAATCTCGCTTACCAAGCAGAGACACAAATCTTCAGCATGCAACTCTTCTTCTTATCGTGTGGGTTGTGAGGAATACCAACCCTATCAACCCTGGTGTCAGTCAACATGCAACTAGCGGCGAGTATTATTTTTGAATCGTAATATAAAATCTGTATAATATACATACTTACCATAATAATTACAGTAGGTATCGACCAACCGGAAATTGTACTTATTAAAATATCTAAGAAGGTTATGGGAATAAAATATTAAAATGAAGGCAAAGTTTCGATATAAGTATTTAAGTAGCCGTAAACTGCAATGTTTGTAAATAGTGTGAGTAAATAGGATATGCAACACATAAAGAATTAAAACATAAAGAGACAAGGACTCCGTGGTAGCCTTGGAAACGAACATGTCCGCGTATTTACATCTTAAAGTCATGGTTAAAACATTTGATTATCCAAGTTAAAATATACTTAATTTTATTAAACATAACGTGTCTTCTCCCTCAGTAAGTTTTTTTTTGAAGTATGTAATCTGCTATTTTTAAACTGGTTGAACCTTGTTTCTTCTCTCCTTCCTAAAGTCAAACGACATAATATGGTCCACGTTCATAATGTTGTAACTTTGCATGACACAAGTCTGTCAGTATAGAGGTAGGTAAGCAACAATAAAACGTAATTTGAAACCTGTAATGAAAACGCGACTTCCGGACGAATGCTCGTCACTTTTCTTTTGTTAAAAATATGCGAGCTTGACAATCCCCTATTCAGCTGATAGGTGGAATCGAACACGATGTTGTCAATGATTGCACGTAGTAGTGTGTCGTCGGCGCCCGCGCAGCTGGCAACAAGGTGTTGACCTTATAGCTCGCAACGTCACCATCTCGTTCCTACCGTTGTTTACTGACAGATTTCCTCACACCTACCAATATATTTTTTTGACTCTTCATTATCATCTCCGAAAATTCTCACGAACAATCTGATAACGTTTTAATGTGATTTACAATACAATGGCTCAGATGGTCGATAAAAAGATCGAAGGATCATGTATGAATATGGTTGTTAGAAAGCAACATTTTATCTACATCCACTTGTAATGCAAAGCGTTCCTTCTAGAACATCTCGTTCATTAAACGTTTAATATTGCATTTTATTCTGAATGTGCTAAGGTCAGTGGTGACGGTGCTAAGTTGGTCACGAAAAGTACAAACACGATAGTCGGCGCGAGTGCAGCACAATCGGCTGCAATTAGCCAGATTGTGTGAAGCGGCTCGCGTCTAATAAGGACAAGGCGAAACCTCCACAAGCGACATTTGATACTATCACTATCACCACTACAAAAATCTTCCACAATACCTACTAATATACTATTCAGAACGATATTTACATTTCAAGTCAAGGCAAATAATGCAATAAAAGACGAAAAATGGACATTTACAATAACGTAATTCACGATGATTAAACTCGCTAACCTGATTTGTAAACCACGGTGCACTCTAAATTATAACATCAACGCTAATTATCTTTATAACGTATTGTAAAACTTCAAGTAGTCACGTAGATCAGACTACTTGTTGGAATGTCGTAATAAGCAGCTAACATTTCCGACTTACCGCATAATAGATAACGAGATTATTTTTCTCGAGATGAAATATTATATGCTGCTATGATACTTTGATACTTTCAAAGACAACAGCATTCGTACGACCCAGGTCCACGCCGACCGTCCCCTCATCAACCGGAGCATCCCCTCCGGTACGAAACCCCTAGATAGCCCCAGACTCGCAACTTAAACAGACATATAAAATCACGATTGATTGAATCAGCCGGGTCTACATGACAACCGCGAATAATATCGAGCGCTTGTACCAATAAACGATAGAATGCTATCTATGTAGATGGACGTCAAACAGCTATTGGTCGAAGCACTCAATATAATTCGCGCCGCGCTCGGCGCGGTTGTCATGCAGACCCGCCAGGATTGGGTAGAATCAAAATTCAAAAAGTTAACTTCTATAATATGTATGAAAAATCTATTGAACCTTTCAACAAATAGGTGCTACAAATAACTCACGTTCAACTTCTAATTCAAATTCAAATATACTTTATTGCACCAAAATAAAAGAAAATAGTTACAAAAGATACTTAAACTACGTCGTGCAAGATGTTTCGAGAACAAGTATAATTTCTGTCTTCAGATCCTTCATTATCATCAAGCCGCTTTAGAAACCTGTAATTATAATTTTCTTCTTTATCTAGACAATATCAACTGTTGCTTTGCATATTGAAATCACGGAAGTTATCTCAGAATACTCGACGAATTATTGTTGATCTCAGTAATAAATCTTCTATAGCGCACTTACTTGATTGATTGATTGATAAATTACTCCTCATTTGCGCTAGTTACCAAATCTTCAATGCGACTCGGCAGAAAAGCAATAAAGTTCCCTACTAGAAGAGGCAGAATTATAAATCGCCAACTACAAACCAGCGATCACTTTTGGTATATCTGTATTTAGATAGTAATTGACCAGCTTATCACCATCGCTTGGGTACAAGAATAAGAATACTTACAAGATTATTACTACAATTAACTAGGTAAGTACACAGAGGCTTCTTCAGCGCGAGTCATGTCGGCACGTAGAGTCAAGGGGCGAGGCCGCAGGGTCAGCGGAGGGCAGACATCGCCTCTTGCCACGTCACTGCCACCATCATCAACTCTGCGCTTTTTTACTATTATCTACCTACTTTAGAATAAAAAATGTAATTTACAACAGTAGCCTTTTTGCGTCACACTTTACAACAAATTAAATACTTCCCGGCTCATATATTTTTTTTATATTTAAACGTTTGCGTTGACACCATTTCGCATGAGTTGTTTACGTACAGGGTGATATTGATTGGAAATAATTAAGGACGGCATGTGATGTCAAAATCCTACGCCAGTCACTGAACCAGGGCAGTAATAAAAATACCGTTACACTTGTATCGCAAGAAAACATGCAAGTTCATAAGGGGTACGTACACTAGTATCATCGTAAAAATAAACTAGTGGTAATTACCATGTCTGGCACTGCTTACTGGATAGATCTTCACGTATGAAAACGGCGGAAAATGTCGTACACATTGCCACTCCGTTTAAGTCATTGATAGTATGTGATATCAAAAACTCTGAGGTGCCCAAATCTAAAGTTAATAAACGGTATCACATTTTTTTTACATGACTTGTATATTATGTCTGACATCCTATTTAGACAGTCGTCAATGCGATTGTGCTGCGGAATCCTATTAAACTAGTGATTTCTTTATTTCCTGGTCATATCTTGAGGGATATCGGGCATAGGTATATAACTTATGTACTTAATAAAATAATGTAACTTATGTAATGTTGCAAGAAATTCAGAATGTATCCGACAATAATTATCATTATCATATAAACGACACGGAAATTAGCAAATACCGTCATTGTACTGACGTGCAGTGGTAAAATTTACATTACATTGCGGCATTATTTAAATCAGAATTATACAACAATACGTCATTGACATTTTGTGGCGGCCCTAGCAATATTTAGGTGGTGCAAGACCTCTCAGTGACGCCCCTCAAAATAAGTACAATATTTTTCGATTAGTTTAATCTTTTGAAAATGTCGTTTACGGCCAATCATTAGGTGTATGATTTTTATGTGGCCGCGAAGAGGTCTAATTCACAGGGCAGGTGTTCCTAATCCAGTTACTCCCCTGTAGATCCGGGGCTGCCAGCCAGGGTGGTCCCGTCTTGGTTGACTTTGGCGCCCCCCTAAAACAGCGCCCGGTACGATCGCACCGCTCGCCCCGCCCTAGGGCCGCCACTGTTACATTCTGTGCCATGCGCAGGATTAATAAAATTCGGAATTCCATGCTGCTGCATCATATCCGAAATACCTACCGACTAATGGATATCTAATGTTGTGTTTGATTGCTTGACATAATTGATATAGGGTAGGCGATGGATTAGTCACATATTTATTTCTTCATATATAGATAATGTCTGCAGATTCATCTTTTAGGATTATGGATTTAATTTTACTTAGCTTACGTACTATTTATGTAAGTACACCTGAGGCAATAGTCCCTAATAATCATCTTTTATAACGTCATTTATACCGAATAAAAGACCTTCAAAAGGTAAATGCACTGACTCTGACACAAAACACGGAAATTATTTCGACGTCAACTGTCATTTGAAAATAGGCTGAAGTATTTATTATTTTGTCAGTTGTCACTGAAAAAAGTGAGGAGGTATCATAATTTCGCGGTGTAATTTCGTACATTGATTACTGTGTTAATTATTAGCCAGGAAGTTAGGCGATACCTGCGTATATAGTAATATTACTTAATTAAGAAACAAAATTGATGAAGTATTATGCGGTTAGAGGCTTAGTTTATAACCGATTCCATTATAGGTAGTATTGACTTTAGGCATGGGCGCTGAAGCTAATAGGAATTATGTGGTATGCACATATAAGTACAACACGGCTTCGTCGCGGCAAGTCGTGATTGCACGTTGGGTTGATTAGCAAATAGACGCGGTAACGGGCAGTCCCGCGGCGTTCTCGATATGTTCCCCAACTGCCGGCCATTGCTCAAAGCTGGTGGGCGGTTCAATTGTACTGTTTACTTTTCGGAGACGACATGACGCAGGTGGCGTTAGTGTGTCACCGCCACGGCTATGTACACACATACCGGTTATAACTTTTATTCACGAGTACGCTTTCACTCCCACTTTATTTACATACGGCTGTATTTGTCCCAGACCATATTATATAAAATGTCCAAGCACTTAATTTAAATATCTAATGAAGTTTGTAAAGTGTAAAGAAAGTATCATGGGAAATATCTTCGGGCACCACACATATCACCTTGACAGATAGGCGCGTGTATTGCGTAATGGTAAAAATTAGAATGATGGACGACGCGTGTTATGTATGTGATTATTTTGTTTTTAAAGTCTGGCGGCTTCAAAGAAAAAGAAATTGTTTGTTTACCAATACTTTGATCCGGCTCGAAGGACCACGCGCTTTCTAGAACACGTATTTATGATAGCAGCTTTCATTATTCGTTTGTAATTACAAATCACAACTTATGTATTTATGCTAAGCAAATGTTTAAGTCAGTAAAGTTTACGCTCTGTTAATTTGAAATATTTCGCTTAGGTACATAGCAATATAATTCAGATGAGGAATTGAGTATTTGGTGAAAAAATAAACTAGCGAGATCGATGACACGTGACATCGAAACCCGCTAAGCTTAAAACACGGTTTTATTTTTTATTTATTATCCACAGACCACTATAGCCAATATGAGCTTAATACTTTTACTTTTCTGCGCAAACAAAAATAGGTACCTAATTTGATACAAAAGGTTACTCAAGCTGTCACTGTCATGCATATTGATTAAGCAGCGTGAATATATAACATGATATCGCATCACACTGAATCTTAATTTTACTCGATACCAGAAAAAATGGCGTCTTGCCGCGAGCAGTACCAGAGAATTATACGAACACACGTATCGCGCAAATTCTCAAAACATGCGTCTTGTTTTATTTTATAAACATTGTCACGATCACGGCGAATGGCACATACGAGGCGGCTTTCATCCGTTAGTGCCGCCCCTTGCACGGCCGCATGAATGGAATGTTCCATGCTGCTTATAATCCCGAGCTAGTAGTAGAAGTCACAGGGAATCGAGCATGGACGTATTATAGACTATCAACTGGAAGAATTTAGGTATTCGTACACTGCTCTACAACAAGAGACTATAGGTAGGTTTTTATCCAACAATTAATAGCTTCTCTGCTTCTAACAGATTATGTACGTATTATTAGCGTATCAATGGATGATCGTAAGAATCGAGTAGCCGACTCGAGCGACGACACCGCGCTGCATACTTTATTTATTAACACATTCTACCCAGTAAATCTTAACACAACCACACTACTATGTCAAGGCACTAGCCAGAGTTGAACGTCACCACCAACCTACAATTATATTGATAATTTTACAATGCAAATTATATGATTACTTGGTATTCAAGTAGAGTAGGAAGCAGTGTTCCAGTAAGTGGGCAAAGCAACGAGTTCGTGAGGTGTATATCCACGATTTAAAAGTCAAAATGATGATATCATTGAACCAACAGCCAGCACATGTTTACATTGCCAATAAAATTGAACGTGGACATACAAGCAACTACTCGAAACGTGTATAAAACTGAGGTCAAGATGACTACCGACAATCTCCCCATAAAAAATATAGTATCTGAGAACCCTTCCGAGAAGTCCCAATTATCATCATTAAAAGATGCTAAATGATAACTTTCTACTGCCATAGATACCTAACAGACTCAAGACAAAATGGTTTTATTTAACAATCTGATAACAACCCGAAAGTTGAATTTTAAAATGCTCACCCACGGGGCCACGGCTATTGGATAATCATTGCGGACAATATTTGGTTTACTAGCTTAACGAACTATTCATTGTTTACAGGAAATGGCTGGAGGAAATTGCATTAGCGAGCAAGTCCGGCAGAAAACCTTCCCTGCTGCGTGCCATGACGAAAGCATTCTGGATGAGTTTCGCTCCTTCCGGATTCATGTTCCTCATACAAGCCCTCGTGCTTAAGTGAGTATTTTTCCTAACCATCCTCATCACAACCCATTGACATCGTCACGCGAACAACACATAAAACCAAATTATGAAACCTTATGTAATTTGTCGCAATTGACGTCGTTGAGCGCTTCCCAAAACCTAATTCAATTAAAGGAAGAAAGAGTTTCTCGGATAAAATGCTATGAAACTCTGATAACGATATTTGAACTGCAATATATGACGCGTCGAAAGGCGTGAAGACGAGTTGACTTTGCAAATCTTACGGTGATTTATACGATATGTATTATAAGATAGTACGATGAACAATCGAGACAAAGGCGAGACAGACTAATACAAAGCACCAAATAGGCAATAAGTCCTATAAAATGTGGTGCTCTAACCACAGTCTCGGTTATTGATAAGTGACAATGCGAATTGGTGGATTTTGATCAATAGTTAATGAACGAAATACCTAAATCAGTCTAGCATTATAACGAATGGGCACGGAAGAGGGGTATTATACCTATAATTGACATGACACGGCTCTGGATTGGCGTTTCTCTATCAACCCGCAGTAACCTAAGGGGCTGAATTTCCAAGCATCCCTTCTAGAGCTTGCCCATATTGGAAACAGCATCAAGTTTTTAGTTACACCGGTTTAGACTGAGCGCTGACATGTCAGTCATTTAATGATTTATTGTTAGGGTTTTTTTCATTTCACTTACCTAATACCCAATTATATTTCACCAGACCGTTCCAGCCGGTTGCGTTGAGCATGATGCTTGCGTACTGGGAGCCGGGGTCGGACATGTCGTACGAGCAGGCGGTGTACTGCGCCTCTGCCGTCATCTTCATGTCGCTGTTCATCGCCTTCCTCAACCACCACGGCACATACTCCACCCAACAGTTCGGCATGAAAGTCCGCATAGCTGCGTGCTCGCTTATTTACAGAAAGGTATGTTTTTTACATATGCAGAATGCGTTACTTTAATTAAGGTTTCAAGTGGGATGAATTTCCGGACTTTTTTCCGTTTTCGATTCCTCTAAAACTTATGCTCAAAGTATCTTTTCCAACAATACAATGACATCAAAAGAAAATTACACAAAACGTGATTATGGTAGTGCCGCGGCGTTGGCCACGACGATGGTATACTGTGGCTTGTGACATGATTATTGAGAGAGTACCTAGTAGTGTGCTATTTATCTAAGGAGATAGCTTTCGCAGCACGTATCTATTGGTCGAACCGCGCGCTACCCGTGCAGAACTTCTGAACCACCAACAAAGATTTGTTAACTGTACAGGTGATGCGTATGAGCTCTGGCGCGCTGGCACAGACAACCGCCGGCCAGGTGGTGAACTTGCTGTCGAACGACGTGAACCGCTTCGACTACGCGTTCATCTACTCTCACTTCATCTGGCTGCTCCCACTGCAAGTCGTCGTGGTCTGCTACCTCATCTACATCAAGATCGGATACGCTGCCATCGTCGGCGTCGTCGGCATCGTCTTGCAAACTATACCAGTGCAATGTACGTGTAATTCTTTATTTATTCTTATCATATCTAGCCTACTTTTATTGCACACAAACAAGACATACAAACATTTTTGTGCAGCATTGATGACACTCTTCTCTATTTTGAACTTCGGCCAATCTTTCCAATAATCGTTGAGATCGGCCCATCTTTTATGGAGCTATTCCATATTGGATATCTCAAATCTACACGGGGTCTCAAACGAAGGCCCATACAGGAAAGAATAACTAGCATGACAAACTGCAATAATTTAAACCTTTTCCATCTTGCAGCATACATGAGTAAATTGGCAGCAAGACTCCGCATGAAGACTGCTACCAAAACCGACGAGCGCGTGCGCATCATGGACGAAATTATCAATGGCATGCAGGTAATACTTAATCTGATATTACTAGAGATGTCATGTCATGACTTTTATGTACTTAATGTTTATGTAATTTTTTTCAAGGTGATAAAAATGTACGCGTGGGAGAAGCCGTTCGAGCAAGTGGTGGCCCTGGCTCGCAAGAACGAGATCAACTGCATCACCTCCGCTTCCTACCTGCGAGGAGTATACCTCAGCTTCATGGTGTTCACCGAGAGACTCACGCTCTACATCACCCTCCTCTCCTACTCGCTATTCGGCTTTCAAGTCACTGCCGATATTGTAAGTTCAAAAATAATACTTAATAAATTATATTAGCCATACTTTTATCAAAATATAGTGCAACTATCCACAATAGTAGAGTCCTCTTCGCGCACAAGCAACACCGGTGCCGCTCACTCTTTATACGTCATGCTATACATTATGGAGCAGACGTTAACGTCATTAAACTGTACCATCCACGTGACACTGTAAAGATTTTTAAGTTCCAGCAATCTGAAGCACGAACCCAACTGCGCTTATAAGAATATAATTTGCAGGTATTTCCACTGGCGCAATTCTTCAACACACTGCAAGGGACGCTCTCAATAATCATGTCAAATGCAGTTTCATTTTTGGCGGAGGCGCTAATTTCGGTTCAGCGCCTTGAGGCGTTTATGTTACTTGGTACGTGAGGCCAAGCCTCTTGCACCCGTACTGCACGCCTTAAATGCACGCCACACACAATTTTTAACTCCTTATACGAGTCCCAACTATAACAGAGACTCGGTTCTGTAAATAACCTTAATCCTAAGTTTCTTCTTCCTTTCTCTTCTAGGGTTCGATTGCGTAACATATTTCAGCTAATGCTACGGCGTAGCACACTGCTACGTCTGTATTTCCTAAAACAAAATTAGAATAGACAAAACAACTAATGTCGTTCAAATGATACACTAAGTTCATTCGTTAGGTCAGCTTTCTTACGTAATATGTTTTTTTTTAAGCCGGATACACATACCTCGCAATGTCTGTAAGCGCCTTTAAGCAATTCACGTGGTAACATTTAATTATGACACGAATACATACATTATGCGCTCATTTTGAAGGGCCTATTACTAAGGGCCTATAACTAATGACAAGTAGGTACGTCAATCATATTGCCCGGAACACATGGAGAACTATAAAGACGGGTGTTTCCAGGTGTTCCCGATGGCTCAATTTTTCAACATACTTCAAGCGACTGTGGCTATCACTTTGCCAATGACTCTATCTCAAACCATGGAGTGTATAACGTCTATTCGCCGTATAGAGGCGCTCTTATTCTTGGGTACGATTTTAAACAAATATTTGTTTGGGTGATGTCCAGTGTCGTCGGTATTATTCAATATATATTATATTATTTGATTATTCAAAGATATGCCCAAAATCTTGTTGTCCGTTAATACTAATACCACATCCCAAACTTGTTTGTAAATAATATTCTACTAAGTGATTTTTGTTTTGGTTTTGTTTAATATTCTACTAACAAATCGCGGGGATGGAGGTGAAGGTACCTATTTGTTTGGATTTTCTATTAATACTCTATTTTAATATAGGTGTTTGTCCTGTTTTGTGTATCTTGTAAAATTACACAATATTTATTTTTAACTGCGGAACTAACTACTTAACACTGAAATCTTATGTTTTCTGTTTTCTCAAATTTTGGTTTAACAATATTTTTCTATTTTATGTTATTTAATAATTTACTCCTAAGTACTTATTATTTCCGTCATTGAAAAGATATGGATTAAGTACTTCTAAGTAAATTTCTAGTGATTCTAATTCTTGTACAAATGCATAGATGAACGTGAGGACTTGCGGAGTGTGGCTGACGTAGACATCGCGAAGCTGGTGCAGAGCGTGGAGAACAAGAAGAACAAGAACCTGAGCGAGGTGGACCTCTGCCACAACTCCTTCAAGAAGATTGACGTCGACGGCATTTATAACCCCGGTGAGACAACCAACAACCAAGGCTATTCACACTTACTAATATTATAAAGTAACTGTTACCCGCGTCTTCGTTCGCATGAAACCGTACTATTGAAACTATAGAAGTTTCTTACAAACTTTGCCACCCCTTTTTATCCCCTTAGGGGTTCAGTTTCGCAAAATCCTTCAGTTTCAGTGAGCACCTACGTCCTAAAAGGAAACCCAATGCAAAATTTGAGACTCGTGTAGTTTATGAGATTTCGTGATGAACGAGTCAGTCAGTGACCTTTCACATCAGTATCTTTTATATACATTTTATACAGAATAGATACGAAAGAAATTCTATTGTCAATTTTTATTCTGACGTTTTGCTCGTCTAAGATTCCCTTTTTTGTTTTATTTTCCTAACTTATCTTTAATCATTTCAGGTTTTGAATGCAACGAGAAGGGCTTAATGAACCCAGGGCTCAACGGAATCCCGGTGAATTCTGACGTGGGCATCCTCATCCAGAATGTGAACGCGAGCTGGACTGAGGACGGTCCGCTGACACTGCGTGACGTCAGCATTACCGTGCCCAAGGGCAAACTCTGCGCCATCATTGGATCCGTTGGCTCCGGCAAGGTACAATAAACCATTTTGTTGTTTTGTAGTCATAATGCAAAATAATTTACTTTAACAATGATTTTTAATGCTCTAAAACAACATAGAATTTTTCAAAATATTTCTATCTTAGCTCCAAAATCACTGTAATCCTGCGGTTTACCGACTTGCATCTCCATCGGGGAGTTCAGTTCGATCCCCTACCGGAATTGAATGAATGAGTTATTCATACATCTTAAGCGCAATTTTCACTAACACATTTGGGTAGGGACCATTATAGACGGTGATACGCCTCGCCACCTATTACGTTGGTCTAACAAAAAGCTTGGTGAAGCGTGGGAACTTAGTTCATGAGGCGATGAATGTACCTCTGAGTACCCCGATCGGAACATACCTAGTCATGTTCTTTTTATAATGTTATGCTTATATCCAAATAAGGCATATTTCAGATAATTGATGAAAATAAATTAAATTTAGATGCAATCCCTAACACAATTTGAATATTTCCAGAGTTCCATACTGCAACTGCTCCTGAATGAGTTGCGCTCCACCAGCGGGCGCGTGCACCTCTGTGGCCCGCTGGCGTACGCCAGCCAAGAGCCGTGGCTGTTCGTAGCCACCGTCCGCCAGAACATACTCTTTGGACTGCCTTATAACTCCAAGAAATACAAGGAGGTAAACGTTAAAATAAGAGATAAAATGTTTTATCACGTATTGTTGTGTTCTGGAGAGCATTATCAGAAGAGAGAAAGAGAGATTTTATAGAAGCAAAAAAAAACTGAGGAAAATCTATCCTTAAAATGTTGGAGTCAACAGAAAGAAAATAAGACAACCGTATAACATTACTTGGCACCAATCCCATCTGAACTGCTAAGCCTGAAATTAATAACAATACTTACGGTACAAATGTAAGTAATTAAAGCACATAATAACGGGTTCTTACCGCGTTTAAATGGAGATATGAGACTCCCGATATAGCCGCTGTATGATAATAACCGCGTAAACTTAAAACAATGTACAAATGTAAGTATATTTGTTCCTGCCAGAGCTTGTACGTTTTGATATTTCCAGGTGGTGAGGGTGTGTGCGTTGCAGAAGGACTTCCAGCAGTTCCCCCACGGAGACCAGACGTTGGTGGGAGAACGAGGCGCCTCACTATCTGGTGGGCAGCGAGCTCGTATCAACCTCGCCAGGGCTGTTTACCGACAAGTATGTCAAGCTCTTTTTCTGACATTATCCTTGTACTTATACTTAATATAAGAAAGAAAGAAACGTTTATCATTGAATGACGCCACATAACATAAAGCACAACATCAAAAACACACAGAAAACTAGGCACAAATTATCCAACAAAAAGTAACAAGCCAAGGATATTAAGTTACATAGACGAAGACGAACGTACGTACTGATTTACAATGTACTTACCTACTTATCTAAATCCAGAACCACCTAAGTGGTTATCTTTTGTCTCTATCATGAGCAAACAAATTGCGTTTCCCATATCCATATAACCGCAATATTTTGTTTCACTTAATATTATAGGCGGAAATCTATCTGCTGGACGATCCACTGTCGGCGGTGGACGCTCACGTCGGGCGCCAACTGTTCGACGAGTGCATCAGCGGGTACCTGCGCCACACCACACGGGTGCTCGTCACGCATCAGCTACACTACTTGAAGGCTGCCGACTACATCGTGATCATGAACAACGTGAGTATATAACTATAGGGAACAGTATTGCAGATTGACTGCTATTCAGAGAGACAGAGAAAAACATTAATTTAATCAAAGCACATGTACATAACAACGAACTTGCTTGCAATAAATATCTATATTTAATAACATATATATACTAATACTCATGTTAAATATAGTGTAAAGGGCAAAAAAGAAATTTGCGTGTCAGGTAAAACTAATCTTGCTCAAGTTGGAAGGTCCTACAAACTATTCATAATGTAGTTTTAACAATTGCCACGAAAGGTTGTCAATAGACAAAATATTGTAAACTAACACCACTATGATATCTTAGACGAAAACATTATAATTTCAGGGCAAAATAGAAGCTAAGGGGACGTACGATGAACTACAAACATCTGGCAAAGATTTCGCCAAACTGTTGTCCGCTTCACACGATGAAAACGATGACAACAAGGAAGCTGAAAAACCTCCCCCAATGTCTAGACGCACGTCGGCTAGAGTAAGTTTTTCTTTAATTGCTTCAATACAAATGTGGATAGATTATATGAATCCAACGCAGGATCATTTTCTGGTCTCACATTGTAATGTCTTACTATTGCTATTGATTTTCTATTAGCAACTTTCTCACACAAGCTTTATAACTCTGTGTTTTGAAAAGACATTTAAGAATATTTTCGCAACAAAAACAAACATCATTTTAACGTTCCACTGAATTCTAGCTATCAACAACTCGACGGCCGTCTCTGTCTGAATCGATGACTGGTTTCGAGATTCCTGCTCAAGAGATGGAGGAAGAGGAACGCGAGTCAGGCTCCATGGGGTGGCAAGTGTATGGAGCATACTGGCGCGCCGGTGGACGTACTGGCACGATCCTCTTCATGATTGTTCTACTGATCGTCGGACAACTGTCAGCGACGCTGTGTGACTATTGGGTCACTTTCTGGTGAGCGAAAAGTTGCATTGAGAATGTTTGCGCATATTTAATAGTGTAGAGAATAGTAGAGTTAGTCAAGGACAATCAACCAGAGATCCGCTGCACTGCCAGGCTGGTCGAGATGATTGATATCCTACGAACCAAGTATGAAAAAAAAAAACATTTAAATTATTTTTGTCAGACATGATGGAAATTAACTCTGAAACCAGCATTGGTGGGTAGGAAAAAAGAATGGAAATGTTCAATTTGAAATCTTTTCTCGTCCTTTATTATACTTACTTAACTACTTACTAATAAAACTAATTTACACAGGACAAACGAAGTCACCCGACAGAAGGAGAGAGAAACAAATAGCACCACCACTATCGATTACGACCGAGTCATCGCACCAAAGAATACCACTTTCAACCTCGCAACCTACTTCTCTGGAATAGACCTTGTACCAGGTGTGACTTTTTCTTTGATAATATAGTTTCTAACTTGTAAGTCGTTTAAATATTTGCTATAAAATATTTATCTAACTAAACAAATAGTTGTGATTGAGATGATTAGGGAACTTCTGGATTGCCTTTGCGATTTCCTTATAGTGGGTAGGTAATAGTCGAAAAATATGGATCACAGCATCCTTTGACACCACAGACTATTCCCGTACCAAAGACCTATGAATTGACCTGACAAAGAATTGATGCGTAGGACAGCTTTTAGAACAATACATAGGTAAATTTTCTTTGTGTGGCTCTTTCAAACTAGGTTGTACTCCAATCGGCTGTATCTTTCTGTCCTGCTGTTATACGCAACGTGCTAGAGCGTCTGAACTATCTATACTTAATCCATCTGTTTTATCTCGTATTGCAGACCTGGACATCCACGCCTACATCGGCCCGCTGGACACGTCACAGTATCTCTATGTGTACTCGGCTCTGATCGTGTGCTGCATCTTCTTCATCACGGCGCGGGCTTTCATGTTCTTCAAGGTGTGCATGACGGCTTCGCGTAACCTGCACAATGACATGTTCCACTCCATGCTTAGAGGCGTCATGAGATTCTTCGATGCCAACTCTTCAGGTAATAATAAAACAGAGTGCACAACATTTGACGCTCAATTTTGACGATCAAGTACTTAAGTAATAACCAAATTTTTCACTTCCAGGACGGATTCTCAACCGTTTCTCCAAAGACATCGGCGCGTTGGATGAGTTACTTCCTCGTTTCCTGTTGGAATGTATACAGATTTACCTGGTGATGTTCAGTATCCTCGCTCTCAATGCTGCGGCGCTAGTGTGGACGTTGCTACCCACTACTATCATCCTACTGCTGTTCTACACTATCCTGCAGATATACCTCAAATCAGCGCAGTCCATCAAACGATTGGAAGGAACTAGTAAGTATAAAAATATCCAAAGTATGCTATCTAGAGATTCCAACAAAGTCGGGTGCTGCATAGTTCTTGAAGAAAAGCCAGTGTACCTAGGGCCTACTTGATTATTGGTTAGGTTTTACGAACATCACATGAAGCTGTTGAACAACTTAATTTTTTTTCTTGATATAAACATCATGGATTTACATATACTCATTGCAACTTCTAGCGCGGAGTCCAGTGTTCTCCCATATGTCAGCGACCCTCAACGGCATTAGCACCATTCGTTCTTCCGGAGCCCAACAACGGTTGATAAAAGACTTCGACCGCTTCCAGGTAATTTTAAATGATTTTTTATCGATGTGTTAGCACCTACTTACGTAAGAAATTTTAACGATACCTGATATCTCATATTTTAAGAGCACTGACAAAGCACAAGATTTTTAATCAAAACTGTCATCTAGGTACTATTTTCATTTTTAATCCAAAATTAAAGTTCAGGGTTCAAATAAGTGATATGTTTGGGCAGGACATCCACACGTCTACCTGGAGCAGCTACCTCGCCAGCGGGGTCACCCTAGGCTTCTGGCTCGACTTCATCTGCGTGCTCTACCTCGCCATCGTCATCGTTGCTTTCCTAGTCATAGACAGTAGTAAGTACACTTAGGTTCTATTCATCAATGTTATATCATTGATTGGTACCTTGTACGTTTTAGAGTGAAAGGTAAAAGTCACTCTTATGACGACTGTACACTCTAACGAGGCCTGCCCAGTGCGAGAATGTAAATGTTAGCCCTTATCTAAATCCTCGAGAACATGTGAACAGGGCACGAGAGCGGCGACACTTGGCGAGAGTGTGCAGTCGCCATTATGACTACTAGATAACTTCTAATTTGAAGTACCTACCTAAGTATACATTTAGGTACTACCGGGGCGTCACCCATTCCCATATTTTTTCACCGTTTAAACCTACTACCTATTACACACCTACCTTTATACCTACGACAAACATTTAAAACCAAAATCAGCTAGCTTAAGTTATAACGAGACAAACGAACAGCAATCGATTGTGCTTATTTACAGAAACAATATTCTCTGGGAACGTGGGGCTGGCGATATCGCAGACACTGATCCTCACGGGCATGCTACAGTTCGGAGTGCGACAGACCGCCGAGGTGATCTCGCAGATGACCAGTGTCGAGAGAATACTGCAGTACACGCACATAGAGCGGGAACCCCAGTGGGACAAAGGAGGTGCGTCATGGCAACAGCACACTAGAGTTAATGATTTATTTATGTCATCACCTCCCGTTAACCCGTTTTTCATAGAAATTCGCTTACCTAACCTGAAGATTCACAAACATTCAAACTTTCAATTCTATCTCAAACATATCTAGATTAGCTTTCTTTGACTACGGGAGGAGGCGAATTTTCGTGGAGCATTATGTAAATGACAAACCTATTGTCTGTTCTGCCCATTCCAGTATTTTATCGAGTCTTAATAAGATTTTTTCCAGTCTGCCACAACCCCGTGTTGCTCTGTAATATGTTATATACCTAATTATTATTGCATTTAAATATAAGCAGTCCTTTAAACTCTACCTTTGTATACTAAAAAACCTTTCTTTACTATTTCAGCTAAAGAAACACCAAAAGGCTGGCCTTGGCGAGGCACCATCGAATTCAAAAACTGCTACATGAAGTATACGCCAGAAGACTTGCCAGTACTCAAAAATCTCAACTTAGTTCTTCAAAGCGGTTGGAAGGTACTAACTTTTCTATAATACGACCGATTATGTGAAAAGTTGACGTAAGCTAAACAGGTGATAATTTCCAGGTGGGTATTGTTGGTCGTACTGGTGCAGGGAAGTCTTCTCTGATATCGTCATTATTCCGTCTGGCCATCGTGGAGGGCGAAATCCTGATTGATGAAGTTGATACTTCACAGTTGGCTCTTCAGGTGAGATTTAAATTAAAAACACACACAACATAGCTACTCTTAGGTACATACCTAAGAGCTAGCTAGAGTAGCTATGTTGTGTGTGTGTGTTTGTGTGTGTTTGCATAGGTACATAGCTACGTATGCAAACGGATAGGTACAATGCAAATATAATCATTTCTGCTGCTTTACATTCTCCATATTTTAAAAATTCTTGAACTTTAAAAATGTTTTAAATCAAGTTTCCCACAGCAGATGTGTAACTTGTATAAGTTTATCTACATAGGTTCTTGATTTGTTTTATTCATCATCAAATATTTTCTACTTGTATACTAATCGTGTACCCCTTTTGTAATCCTTCACAATAATTTTATTTCACATCTGAATTAACAGGAACTGCGGTCGAAGATATCCATCATTCCACAAGAACCAGTCCTGTTCTCTGCCACTATACGATACAATTTGGACCCGTTCAATGAATACGACGATGACAAACTATGGCAAGCGCTAGAAGCTGTAAGTACTACTACTTTGTGATTAATGCAGTAATGTAGCCCGCAGCGGACATCACTCCAATGTCCTGTCATAATATGCTAAAAACGATTATTTACAATGTCTACTAGATATTATTATTCTATACGTAGGCGTATTTACTGAGCCTTATTCCTTCACTCGAAAAATCCTGCTCACAATTACAATTGACGAAGCTATACCACAGAATAGTACTATGGCTATAGGTACTACATAATTTACAGGTGGACCTGAAAGCAGCGGTGCCAGCCCTGGACTTCAAAGTATCGGAAGGAGGTTCCAACTTCTCCCTCGGACAACGACAGCTGGTGTGCCTGGCGCGCGCCATCCTCCGTGGGAACCGCATCCTGGTGCTCGACGAAGCCACAGCCAACGTCGACCCCAAGTATGTATAGGAAATACAACAAAAGATCCTTTTCATAAAGTAGCCTGTAAGATTTTTTATCCCGTAGGTAGTAAACTACCTACATAGGTATATGCTACGTCGACTTTTTAGAAAACATTCCGAAAATCGCAATAATGTTTAAATTATTTTATTTGTTAGGTAATACTTTATAAAATATAATTTGATACGATTTATTGCTTTCAGAACGGACGAGTTTATCCAAAAAACTATACGAAAACGTTTCGCGGACTGCACTGTCCTGACAGTGGCTCACCGCCTCAACACTATCATGGACTCGGACCGCGTCATGGTGATGGACGCCGGCCGGCTCGTCGAGTTCGACCACCCCTACAACCTACTCAAAAACCCCGAGAGCCACTTTACGAAGATGGTCAAAGAAACCAGTGACAAAATGTCTGCTCAACTCTACCAAATCGCGAAGGACACGTACATAAACAATGGTGGGGTAATAGAATAAATAACATATCGCAGTGATCGCGAACACGATGGCATTAAAACGGCCAGATAGGCTTTAGTAGAATTATTCATCTATTTAGTACCTCTGAATCGAGAAAGCACACTATAGTTCGTCTTTGAACACCGAAGACACGTTATCTATTATGGTGATACGCTAAGATAGGTAAGTATCTAAAAGTGGATTCCGTGCGATCGTTGATCTTCAAATCCTAAGCGTGGGACAATACAACGAATATCGGTATTCATCAAAGTTTAGATTAGTTTATTGCATAAGACACAATCTTAATAATTTTAATGGCTACATATTCTGTGCAGTCCAGAAATTATCGCCTGGTGCATGCAACTTTCATCCAAGCGACGCAATAGAATACAATGATTAGCATAAGATCGATGTAGGTGGTTGGTGCTTAGTAACTTCTCATACGACGCTTGCAGGTTCGCTCCTACTAGCCATCGTTAATGGTACGGTAACCTCCCTACACATATTCGTAACCTTAGAATGTTATTAATAAGTCATATTTTGTTATTGTAATTTTTACAATCATGCAATAGATATAAGTATTTAATTATGTTATTCTATAATAATGACTGAAGATTTTTGCTGGATGTGTACCTAGGTGTATAAGATACAATTTAGGTGTTAAGTGGAGTTCAGAAAAGAAACTGTGTTATTTATTTTTATTATAAAATTGTAATAAATATTATTAGTGATTCATACTAAAAATCAACCATTGTAAATGCCATAGAGGATGTCCTCGAACAAATAAATTTAGATAATCAAATTTGTGTTTGGAATAGTCCCATAATTCCTTTACAAGAAATACACAATGTGAAATGTTTAGGGTATTTTTATTGGTATAAGAACGCAATACAAGTACCATGAACCTAAAATGATTCGGTTACAGAATATCACCATCATCCCATAGGTAGATATAAAACATAAATTGAGGAAATGATAAAAGTTTACAGAAATACAAACACCATAGAATCTCGCATTATTCAACACAAGGCTGCCCATTGGTATGAGGGTCTTCAGATATTACTTATTTCAGGACAAGCATACAAATAATTAAAATAATACAATTGGAATGTGAAATATGTTTATCACCTGCAATTGTTAAACTTCTTTCCATAAGTAATTGTGATAAAAATGTGCTTTAACTATTAAACGGCTAAACAATAAAAAGCTGCTTATGTTACTTATATTGCTGGAATATTCAGATGACCAGTTGGGTGATATATTCATTTAAAAGGTCCAAACAATAGGAAGCCTACCAAAACTCTCCCGATGGCTAAGGCAATACACAAATTTCTACTTCTATATGTACTGCATCAACAGAATTATAGGTAATTTGAACCAATATCAAATTTAAATAAAAATATAAATTTACTTAAATGAGAATATCGAAATAGATTGCATTTTGTGTAGGTACATAATATTAAAAAGTCATGACATAAATGGTAAAAAAATCCATTTTTTCTCATTCAGAACATTTAAAGCTATTAATGTCAGTGTCAGAGAAGCCTATTGCAACATGAATTTGCTCATGAGTTTAATAAAGAAATAATAATAAAGTATCATAAACAAACTCATTCCTTTTAAAACATGAACTGCTAATAAAAATGACAAGCAAAGAAATGTAAAAATCATTCTTGTTCAAATTAAGTAATTCATTTCATAGCATTCTTCTAAATTAAATTATAATGATTTTTATAATAACTTCTGACATTAGTACTAGCTAAATGCATCAATGTACTTATGAAGTTATGTATGACTTAATGGACACTCTCATTATCTACAATAAGCTCACACACTAATCTATTCCATGTATAAAATAGCACAAACATATTGTTCACAATTTATGTTATAGTCTAAAAATACGGTGAATAGGGTAATTGTTACATTAAAAAGTAGAGATAAATTGATAGTCAAGTGTGACAACAGAAACTTATTACATTCAAAAATTAAATGGTTACAGGCATTCTTAAATTAATAGTTAGCATAATGGCAATAGCCATTTATGACATCAACAGTGCCATACAAGCTATATACCAAAAACCAATTTGTAAAAAAGGGACAGAGCATCTTCCACCACATGAATTTAAAAACACATTTCAGATTCATGTTCAGCACACCCAGCCAGTGGAGTAATACAATTAATACAAATGCCCTCTTCCCCAATGACAATTTCATCATCTTATGTATGCTATTTAAACATATTGCTGATACTGCATTGGCAGGCAAATAGTTATTATTTTTAATTATAATTGTACAATACATATTAATGAAAACATGTTCATTAAAACTATTGCAAGTGGCACCTCCAGAAAACAGGCAAACCAATTTATATTTGTAAAATTAAAACCTCTCCCGTTAACATGTTCTTGTGTTCTCCTGTGCAATGCATCAACTGATATTGCATAGCAATACAATCTAAACACAATAATAGTAAATACAATTAAATCTATCAAATACTTTACAAGACTAAATAAAATACAAAACCCTTTCTATGAGGAAGTGCCACTATAAAATACTAGATGTTTTGCGTACATGATTATGTTGAATCTAACTTGACTAATTAATTTTTGGCTATATGAGTATGGAGATTCCTTACTCTACATCCGGAAGATCTTCCTCTTCTGCAGAGCTTGTGTCATCTTTTTCGTTTTCATCACCGAAGTCGCCTATTTTACTTGAGAACATGTCATTCATGTCGTCGAATTCATCACCACTCTCATCCTCATCTTGCCAACGTTCAAAATCAACCTTTAGCCAATGATGTTTCTTTTTATCACTCGTTAAAGTCGGCCAAAAGGGTGCTTCTGGGTTCTCTTTAACTAATACAACTTCAATTAACCTGCCTTTGTTAACGTACGTGCTCTTATCTGGATTTATTTCAGCGTAAAGAGGTATGACTACTTCATGTAGTTTATGCTCTGGTTCACATATCCCTTTAAAAGAAATCATTTGCTTTTCCATTTTTATGTCCGGTTTTTCACATTCGACGTTAAATGTGAGAAATACACGAGCACTTCTCTGTGCCCACGATACAGACGGAGGAGTAGCTACTGCGTCCGAAGTCATCTTGTATCTGAAAACAAAACATAAATAAAAAACCTACACTCGGAATAAAACGTAACAAGACATTATTATTATACTTACAGAAATTATGCTCAGTCGGCTTGCTTGAAATAAGCGAAACCAGGCAACAAAATACAATGGAATAGAAGATGAATGAAAGAAATCTAGATTGTTTGTCAGTGTCAAACAGTGTCAGAGTCAGTGAGTCAGTCAAGCAAGTTGTCAAAAAATGTCAATGTCATTATTGGCCGTGCGTAGCGTTCTTGGCAAAGGTTCTTGGAGTTGGAGTCTCTATGGTCGAAGCATTGACTTACTAACTACGGCAAATGAGAGATTCATTTTTCCTGATTAAACTTTAGTACATGGAGTCTTTTTGCCACATTTCACACTGCGGATCTTTGTAGTTTCCCCTGTCTCATAGCAGAGTGGTTAAGATTATTTGTGACCATACCCATACTACTGTTTTAGCATTTAGTGCCATACCAAAACATAGAACAAGGAATAACTACGGCCAAAGTTTACTTCGTGATTAACGCGCGCTAAAATAAAATACAAAATGTACAGAAAAAAGACAGTGCATATTATATTTCGTGTACATCCAATAAATATTGTATTATTAACAGTAAAACCCACTAAAATTATTTTTTGCAATTTTAAAAATCCCGACTATCTCTCGCCGCATCAAATCAACAATGATTGGCAAGTCGGCGAGTGGCGACGACGTCGACCGAGTTTACCAACTTGTATAATCCGGCGTAACAAAACACTACGCGAAAATGGCCATGTCGTGCCTACCTACCTAATTTTACGCGGATATTATTGAATCTATGTAGACTGTACAGTTGTTTTTTAGCGACAAGTTGTCTTTTTGTAAGATGTCCTGTATCCTAATAGATCAATGACTCGAAGTTAGGAACGTTTTTATCCATAGAGGTAAGGGCTTATTATATTACACTACTCAATCCATCGCGCATCGACCCGATTTGTCAAGTACGTGGGCTCAGGCATCGGGGTTGATTGATCCATTGGGTCCGATGGACGGGGTAGTATAATAAGCGCTTATTGAAGAACTTTCCAGGCCACGATTCCTAATAAAAGCATAGATGGCGCTATACAACGCTGCCTTCGTTTATTAACCTTCTTTCATGGATTTCAGTATAGTATTACTACGTGTCTATGTAGGTACCGTGAAAGCAACACTATCTTAAAATCTTTTGTCTTTTGCAATTATCCAGCTAGATAGAACTTTTACTTTATTAAACTAAGAATAGTAACATATTTAGACCAACTAACTAACCATAACTATAGCATCAATGAGCTAATCTCTCGTTAACATAGAGCAACTCGAGCCTCCCGCAGACCGGACCTCTTTAATCATCATCACGTTATGCGTTACGACGCCGAAACCTCCTTCCTTCTTGTTTATTAGGCCTGGGCTCTTTGCTACTTACTTTTTCCTTTAATTCCATAAACAGCTTGCTTACATTCTTGATGACTTATGACAGCGTTGCTGTTACTTCATGAAGTTAAAAATGACTTTGGAACATTAGATATTTTTATTAGAAATGACTTTATCAAAAATAGATAAGTAACGAGATATTAAATCGAGATTTATAATGTAACAATATTTCCCATTTTCCTATCAAATTCTCAGTTACAAAAAATCAAAATGACGTAAAATGTAAATACACAAGAGTATCCAAATGGTGCGGTTAAACGAAACGAGGTCATCTGCTCCCCTGGCTAAAAAGAGTTCATCTGGTGGGAAAGTGGCAAAAGGTTCTAAGGCAAAAGGTGGCGGTGGTGGTAAATTCAATCTAAGTGACTCTCAGACACAGACAGTTCTACTAATTGGTCTTCTAGCGATACTAGTGGTGGCACTCTGGTACGGATACACACATGGCTGTTTAAGGCGGCGTCGGCGGCGATCCTGCTAAAAATTATTTAGATTTCAGTAAGTAAATATTTTTCATTATCTCATGAGTGATTTAAGTACATTTGATGAAGTAATTAATTATTCTTCACCGCGATTATCTTCAGGTTAGATAAAAAAAATCCCCGTAAAACATGATGATGATGATGAAGTAATTTAACCTGGCAACTCACTCATCTGGATCTAGCTTTGTACAACATGGTTTTCAACGTATTCAAGGCCAGAGCAGTCTTGGTTCGAAAATCAGACATAATTCTAATTATATTATCATGCTTCAGCTAACACTCTTAGCTTGCGTGTTAAGCCAAGCTTTATTATCCCAGCAGGCGATAGACTGGCCGAACAAGGTCTAGGCTAGGCTACACGGGACAAGACTGCTCTGAGCAATCGTCGTCCTAATTGGCTAATTTATAAGTTGCAACTGAAACTCGCAAATCATCTCACGAGAACAGGAGCCAACCCACGACCAATTCCATAACGTGACCGATCGTTATCGTTAGCCGATGTTCCTCTTTATTATCATGATTTTACTGGTTTTCAGTTATTGCAATAGAAGGCGTTGATGAAATAATTATCACGGATGAAGATGAGGGAGACGAGGACGATGATGAACCTTACATCAACATTATACAACAGTAACAGTTCATTGCAGCGGTGTCAATCTCAATTGGTCATCAAGAAAACAGGATTTGGATAAATCAATCTTTTCATAGATATCTGGTGTCAGACCACCAGAGGTTAAATTAACAGTAGATATGTATGGACAGTTATTATGACGGTAAAGCAACTATTTTACATAATATTTCTGTAAGTTTACTTGGCAGACTGCACTACACTAATTACGTAATAAAAAAAATGTTAGTTACCTATTGCTTATTATTTTGAATGTACATACGTAAGTTTAAATAAAACATACAATTTATTTAAAATCAATACAATCCAGGCCACGTCCCCCAAACAAAATAGATATATTTAGTAAGGTATACTACATACGTATACGCAGATAGTAGCCCTCGCGCCGATCTTCCGCTTCCGCTTGAACGGACCTGCGCATCGTACAAAACATGTACAACCATCGTATGTATGACAAAGTGTTCGCAAACATGCAGTACCTACCTACCAATTATTTTTTTTGCAATTCAATTTTATTTTCAAGTTGTTGCCTATACTATATAACCTACCTTAAAGATAGACTTAACTACCCACCAAGAGTAACTTAATGTAATGGATGGATATAAGAAATGTGTCGAGTCGTCGACTAGTCGTAAATATAACAGAAAAAAAAACTATCCACAATTTTAAAATATGCAATGGTTGTGAAAAGGAAGCTCAAAGAGAATTTAATTACTTACATTGATCTAATACCACACGCACTTAAAGCAACACGGACCTCCGCGACCTGTGTACACGCACGGTCAATCACCATGGAAGATTTTTTTCTTGCTTCTTTATACCTACACTTCTCATCAAAAAAATCGAAACACTTCCGTTTTCATTGTTTCTGTCCGAATTTAACACAAAAAAGAATTCATACGATGAAAAAAAATACATAAATGTATAGCTGGCAGTTTGGCCATTACAGTAATAAGCGAAAATTCTAAATTCAAAATTAGAATTTCATTTGTTTATCTTATAAACGAAATGAATCACTGTTTTGAGACAAATGTGTGTTTAGGGTTGGAGTACATTTAGCGTTTAAAAACTAAAAATTGGCGCCTATCCTTAAACTTTTTGTTTTTTATTTCAATACTGTGACTTTGGGACGTCTGAAAAAAGGTTTTTTTTCTAAAACGTATGGATACTTCGCCCACAGAAGCCGCCCAAGTTGTGGCATTGCTGGATTCTGGCCTTAGTCAGCGTGTTGTGGCTGCAAGACTGCATCTAAGCCTGTCATCTGTTCATAGAGTCTATAAACGTTATCGGGAGACTGGTTTGTTCACGCGCCGTTCAGGATCTGGCAGGAATCGGGTCACTTCTGAGCGAGATGATCGATTTATTGTAACAACTTCTTTAAGAAATCGACGCCTTAACGCTTTTCAACTACAGCAGCGGCTTCGTGTTGTACGAAGGGTGGCTGTAATGGTTGAAGGATCATGGACTGGTACCGCATAAGCCAGCAAATGGGCCGAAATTAACTGCAGACCATCGAAGAGCGCGCCTTAACTTTGCACGTGAGCACCTAAATTGGTCATACCTACAGTGGAGCAAAGTTCTCTTTTCTGATGAGTGTAAAATTATGCTGTATGGTAACGACGGAAGGAACAAGGTCTACAGAAGAGACGGAGAACGCTATGCACAATGCTGCATTGAAGAAAAGGTCAGCTATGGTGGCGGTTCGTGGACGGTTTGGGGAGGAATCAGCGCCGACGGTAAGACAGAGCTTGCTTTCGTGTCTGGGCCACGTCTGCCTGCACTAAACTGTCATCGGTACGTCGAAGAGTGTCTCGAGCCTCATGTGATGCCCTATGCACATTTTATTGGCAACGGCTTCATATTCATGCACGACAATGCTAGGGCTCACACCGCGGGCGTCGTACGAGATTATCTTAACGAAGTCGATATCTCTATTATGGAATGGCCAGCAAGAAGCCCGGACATGAATCCCATTGAACATCTGTGGGATGAATTAAAGAGACGAATTCGAGCAAGAGATCCTGCCCCAGAAACACTTAGCCAGCTGCAAGATGCAATCCAAGAGGAATGGGACAATATACCACAGCATGTGATCGTGACTCTCATCCGATCGATGAAGAACCGTATGGAAGCAGTAATTAGAGCTCGGGGAGGGAATACAAGTTATTAAATAAACGTTTTTTAGCTTTTTTTTCATTTACGTGTGTTGTTTTATCCATTTCCTTTATACTCCATACGGAATAAAAATGACTCATTTAACAAAATACGAAACCTATGAAAAATTCATTTAAATTTAGAACATTAACATTAAGATTTGATAAGCTCATATTACTCACTATTAAACGACATTTAACATTTATTCCTAAATGTACACATTTTTCTGATAATCCTGACAAAACGTAAACTTGCAAGGTGTTTCGATTTTTTTGATGAGAAGTGTATTTGGTCTTTGCTTCTATAAAATCATAACTTTGCGATAACAACACTGGTTTATGACATTACTAGAATGCCAGATTAAGAATATTTTGTGCAGTTTTGGGAAAACATCAGTTCACATCAGTTGGAGGAAAAAATACATTTTTTCAGCCAATCCAGTCCTTGTCTTATATTATATATAATTAAATGCATTAAAAATACAATATGTTTATTTATATTATATTTCTTTTTATGCAGTAAATTAAATACTAAATATCTCGCATAAACGACAGTACAGTTTTTCGACAGGTATCGTTTTTGTTTATTTTGCAATGTGGGACTTTCCACGCTACGATCTCAAAAAAAATAGATTGTGCAGACATAGATGGCCCAGGCACAAGATATCTTCCACCCATTATTATTCTGACCAAAATAAAGAGAAGCAATACAAGTATCAACACAACTTTATATTTTAACTGAACCGAATATCAAGCAAGTTACATATTCCTCTGCCTATATTATACTTATGACTTATATTGAGGACTCTCCTGTAAATGGGGGAATTCCATAATATATGTCTAGCAACCCTGCTATCATCGATGTGTCATCATCAAATGTCATTTCATGTCTGTCTGTCATTTATTTTATTAGTTTGCGTTTTCACTTTCATTCTACTGTGTAATATACCGTGTCCGTGAATTATCTGCAATATTCAATTAAATGTAATGTGACTAGCTGAACGCGAGTGAAAATGTTCAAGAAACTCAAAGACAAACTAGCTGAAGAAGTAAAATCTTCTCCACAGAGGATTCAGCAGTTCGCGCAGGCTGCTCAGGTGAGTCCCTCGTCCTAGTTTTAATGTGTATTTTTGATACCATCCAACTTATGTTCTCGTTAACACAAATGGAAATAATAGCTATTAGTTTATATCCTCATCATATGGGCCAATTCAGCGATATTTTGATGTGCTTTCAATACATACAAATAGGTATATTTGTATGTATTGTATTTGGTACCATGTTAAATTTTCTGACTCTTTAACACATTTCAAAATAGGTAAATCTCATAAATAACCCGCAAATAATTTGTTCCATAATTATCCCTATTTACAGCTTCGAAGGTATACTGCTGCCACAGTACATATTTGTTATCTAAAATATAGATGTACAGATTTAGATAAGTATTATGTTTAGATATAGAGGCAAAGAGAACTTGTGTACAAAGAGATAGTTTCCCATATTTTTTTATGTACATATATCTAATCTAATCTAGCTTATACCATTTATTTATATATTATTTATTTGTAGGCTGCAGTTACATCAGCATCCAGCAGCATTTCGGACATAACAAACAATGATTTGTTTTCCATTGGGGATAATGGTAAGTCATGTTACTGCCTACTTCAATGTTTATACAAAGTACTCAATTTTGTTCAAGTCACTCATTGTATCCTTTCTATTTGTTATCATCATCATCCTTAATCTATTTGTTAATTAAGTACAAAATGCTGTTCCGGGAGCAAATAAAAGACATAAAACTCGTTTAACTGCTTGTTTACCCGGGCTTGTCGTAAAATCCGATAGAGATTCTGTCCTTTCTAAGATGATAGAAAATTGTTATAAGCAATGGCTGATCCCATAAGGTTCTCATGTCCATCTTAGGACTTATCAAAAGTGGCTGCAAATTGTTTTTGATTACTTGTGGCTCTGCCCATCCCATTTGGAATTACAAGTTTTGAATCTGTGTATGTATGTATAAAATAGCTCCTTCATATTGACTTCCCCTTGTATTAACCTCTTACAATAAATAGATTTATGTATGCACTAAACTTAGTACCTATTATTGAGGAACCGTTTTGTTTTCATTTCAATTGTAATATTTAGTTGGTTACATTACCATTGTATTTGTTATCAGACCTTAAACTGTTTCAGCCTAAAAGGTCATGGTGGCCTGAGAAGATTTAGGAGGTTTCACCACACTATATTATGTATGTCAGATGTGAGAATATTATACTTTTAAATTTCAGATAGTCAGCAAAGTCGTGCAGTCAAATCGTCCCCAAGCGATTTCAAAACTACATTCCAAGATGTTTCCCTTGGTCAAGCTGCATCCATGCAAACCAGCACAGATTCTATGGACTTTGTCTCTAGTCAAGACTTGACCGTAAGTAATCTTTATATTTCGTATATTTATATCTTACGATTATTTTTATAAATACATCTGCAATGTATGTCACTTATAAATTCTCGTTTACAGGAGAATCAAAGACAAAGAAGACTTTCAAACAGTTCATTTGCTAGTGATGTGTCCTTCAGATTGCCTAGCTATGAAACTCCATCTATGTACCACTTACAGGTTAGTTTTATGCTACTTTACTTTATCAAGATTTATTTATTTATAATGTATTTAAAAACAGGAGAACTACTTGATATTGGAAATTTCATGTTTACTGTACATTAAATCAATCAACTACTTTGTAAAATTCCAGTCTGATATGGAAGTATCTGCCAGTGAAGCGGAAGAGCGTGGTTTCTCTGGCGGCAATGTCAGCCTCGACCGCGTCACGAAAGAACAGATATATGCCGCGTATAGACGTACGCAAGAGCGATACACTAAATATCGAACACAGTACGCCGATTTAGCGCGACACTACAAACTTCTGGAACGAGAAAACGCAAAAGCAAGGGTATGTATATTGTTAATCCAATGCTTAGCTGGAAAAACTCATAAGCCTTTATATGCCAGTTGTTAGAGTAACAGAAGATAAAGAGATAAGCTGCTGAATTAATGTTTCAGTGTCTGTTTTTTTCAGAGTGTCTTGGTAGAAACTCAGGATAAAGCATTGAGAAGAATATCAGAATTGAGAGAACAGTGTACATTAGAACAAAGTGCAAAGGTAGATTTTCTGTGTATTTTACTTAAATAATACTATATAATTGTTACATAGAAATAGACTATTTATCTTCTTCTTTCCTAAATTACAGGCACATTTGGAAAAAGCACTGCGCGTTGAAATAGAGGAGAAAAATTTGAAAATAGACACTTTGAATACAAAAATAAAACTTCTGCAGAGTGATTGTCAAGACCAAGATGAAAATAGGAATACAGCAGCAGCAAATGAGAACAATGTCCAATTGATCAGCTTTGACAGTGAAAGTAATCAAACAGCTGATGAATGTAGTAACGTAAATGAGTCCACAGAAACAGTAGCATTGAATACTAAAATCGAAAAATTAGAAAAATTGCTTACTAAATACAAAGATTCACTTAAATCTACAAAAGAGAAATGTGCGCAATTAACAACAGAAACACAAATTTTTGCTAGCGAGTTGGAGTCAAAAAATAAAGAAATTGAGCAACTAAAGGTCAAAGTAGAAGAATTACAAGATGCTAAAAAACAAATTGAAGAACTGAACTATCACAATGAAGAATTACAAAATAAAGTAAATACATTTGATTTTAACAAAAATAAGGAAATCACTACTCTTGAAATAGATCTCCAAAAAGCGCAAGCTGAAATAGCTCAACTTCAGAGCAAAATTGAAGTATTTACTAAACGTGAAGAAGAATATGCTATTTCTTTAGCAGAAAATAAACTAAGTATTCATAAAGAACTCGAGAACAAAGAAACAGAAATAAAATCTTTGAAGGACCGTTTGACCGAGAGCAATCAGGAAGTTCAGTCACTAAATATTGTAATAAATGATTACAAGAATAATATTGCGTCATTAGAAAATGACACATCCAAACTCAAAATCGAAATTCATGAACTTAAGTCAATAAAATCGAAATTTATGGATTTAGAATCCCAAATAGAAGAACTCACACAAAAGTGTCAATCTTTAGAAAATTCGAAAACTAAAGCAGATGAAGAGTACAAGTGTCTTCAGTTGCAGCTGAAACAAGAAACCGCAGAAAAATTGGCTATGATTGATAGAAATACTTATTTGGAAAACCGAAATTCACAGTTGTCTGAAGAAAATACGAAGAAGACATCTCAAATAAGCAGTTTAGATAGTGAAATGCAAAAATTGAAAAAGGAGAAGGAAAATATTGCTGAAGGAGACAGTTCTCAAAAAGTTAAAACTATGGAAGAAATTGAAATTTGGAAAAATAAATGTAGTGGACTTGAATCGGAAATCCAAGAAGAAAGAGATGAACTAGTAAAACTACAATCTGAGATTGAAAAATTACTGGCAAATCATGAATCAATACAAAGACAGAACTTAGACCTGAATAAACAATTGAATGACTTGAAAAATGAAAATCAGATATTATTGCAACAACAATCGGATAAATTAAATATTAAAAAAGTTTGCAATAACCTTCTTCTTCAAATAAATGATTTGAAAGAAGATATTTCTCTTACTGCTCAAGACACAAATTCGCTTAAGAAATGTAATTTAAGTGAAATGACTAAATTAAAAGAAAGTATCAATGAGTTTTTACGCAATATACCTCAAACAGATGAGATTAACAGACTGAAAGCTGCGTTTGAAGAACATAAAAGCCTCCACTCTTCTGCACGAATTGAAATAAAGCAGATTTCACAAGAACTTCAAGATGTTTCAGAGCTACTGAAGTCGGTGAAAGAAGAAAACAGCAGACTTAAATTGGAAATAAATGCCTACGAATTGCAAACACGCGAAATGGAGGAAAACATAATTAAATATAATGAAGATTGCGAGCAAGCTACAGAAAAATTAAGGTATGCTAATGCAGATAAGCAAGAACTGGAGGATAAACTACAACTGTCTAATGTGAAATGTCAACAACTTCAAAACACAATTGACCACAATATCAAAGAATACTCTATATTAAAACAAGAAATAACCAATATGGATGAGAAGATCAATAGTTTGGAAAAACACAGTGTAATGCAAAGTACTGAAATTAAATCTTTAAACGAAAAACTAGAAGACAGTGATCACAAATTAATAAAATTGCAAGAAGAAAACAAGTCATTAGAAGAACAATTAGAAGTGTCTAATGTCAAAAGTCAGGAGCACCAAAACATAATAGACCAAAATATTAAGGAATGCTCTACGTTAAAACAAGAAATAGCCAGTGTAGTTGAAAAGCTAAATAATTCAGAACAAGACAGAGTACTGCAAAGTACTAAAATTACAGCCTCGAAGGAAGAACTAGAAGACGCAATTCATAAATTTAACTTTTTACAAGAAGAAAACGAAGCCTTGCGAAAAGAGTTGAAAAACTGTGAGAGAAGTCAAGAACAAACTGTAATATTACAACAAAATATCACAGAATTGACTCAAGAAAATAATTCGCTCAAAAGACAAACTGAAGGAATTGCAAACAATGTGAAAGAGCTTGAAATTGAGCTAAGCGAAGTACGTAAATCACATATGGAAATAGAAAATGAAAAAGATCACTTAAACTCGATTATAGAACAATTAGAAAGTAATGAAAAGGAAAGGGATCGGTCTGACAAAGACACACAAACTGCTAATACAGATTCTAAAGACGAAGAAGAAACGTCTGTTGTAAAGGTTCAATTTAATGAACTATCGCAACATGGTCCCTCAGACAATACGTCGATCGAAAATACAGACACCTATCGGTCTATAATACAGGACAATGATTTACTAAAAGAAGAAAATAAACGTTTACAATCAGATGTGACAGGGCTTCAAACATACTTGGCTAAAATATCCAAGGAGAACAGTGAGTTAAATGATAAATTGCGGGAGTTCATTGCGTCGAGTGAAAACTCGCCTGACAAAAACGAAATGCTTTATCAAAATATGACTGAACTAAAAAATGAAATAGAGATGGGGAAAGAAAAACTCAATGATTTAATTAGAGAAAATACTTTGCTTGTAGAGGAAAACTTAGAACTGAAGGATCAACTTAATTCTCAAAACTACGTAAATCCGTCAGCATTGACTGAAGACAAATTGAAAGATAGAGAATATTTCGCTTTGAAAGAAAAATACACAAATGTATTAGACGCAAATAATTCTTTAGAAAACAGGATGGTCGAATTAGAAAACATGAATAAATCAGTCACTGGAAGTATGATGCAAATGCAAGAAAATAATGAAAAACTGAGATTATCTAATGAGAAATTAGAGAGACGACTAGACGAGGCTCTTGTAAGCTTAAGACATTTACATTCCCTACAAGAAAATACAGAACTAGAGTATTTGAGAAACATACTTTATGAGTATCTTACTGGTACTGGTGCACATTCCGTCACATTAGCTAAAGTATTAGCAGCAGTTGTTAAATTTGATGACAGCCAAACTCACATGGTCCTTCAAAAAGAAAAAGAGCGTCAAGGATTTGTGAGTATCCTTCTCTGACATTATTACATTTAGTTTCACATACACTGGGTGTTAGTGACATCGTAACGAATACTGAGGGGGATGATTCAGACCATGATTCTGAGTTAAAATCAAGTGGAATTTTCCGTCGCAAAATTCATGATTTTTTTAATTATTTTCAATTCTATACTTTTGCGATCGAAAATTCCACTTGATATTAACTCAGGAATGTTTTCGTAACGATGTCACTAACACCCTGTATACCTAATACATCTTTGTTGGAATGGACGTCAAGATGGGAGTATAACTATTCAGCCTATCTGATATGTCTATCATAGAAATGATTGTTGTGAAAATACAAGAAATTAATATTACCAATGTTTTACCTACCATTAATTATTTTTTTATTTCAGTTACGGCAATTGGGACTTCTATGATACCAAGTTGCACTTAGCATGCAGCATACACAAAAACTACGATAGTTAATTATATAAATTTAATTATTATAGTTAATTGTAATTTGTATCATGTAAATAGGGATTTATTTAACAATAATAATATTATGTAAACAGAACTAAATATTTTTACTCTAATGTAACAGCAATGGTTACTTTTCTGTTGTAAGTAGTTATATACCAACAAAATATATTAACAATCATGTTATAATTTTGAGTTATTTATTTAAATTGAAATTATTTTTAATAGAACCTGTTATATACAGGTTAAGGATATTTATTTAAACTGAGTGTCTTAAAGTTACTATGCAGGGCTACTAAGTAGGTATCACTAAAAATAATGGTTGGTACCTATAGGCACAGCCGTTTTCGCACTAGATTCTCCCATCCGAACCAAGTACGTCAAATGACGAACTGATGACAGATCCGGCCACTTCGGATGACAGACTCGCATCGGATAAGAATCGTAGTGCGAAAACAACCCTAACGTACGACATTTAACTAGTGAGAACAAACAATCATTAAATGTGAAAATTAACGATACTTAACGACTTTTAACATTACTTGTTTATGATAAAGTTTAGATTTTTACCTTTAAACAAAGTAAATTTTTGGTATTGGTATCATTAACAAATTCAGGGGTAAAATAATTTTTTTACTAAAATTCTCAGAAATACCGATTTATTCTACGCACAAAGTACACACCACAAACAAAATGGTTATACACATACAAAAAATAAATTATTTTATATCTTCAGTTATTTAGAAAACAATGTTATAGATATAACGAGACCCTTAAAGCAACATGGGAAAAGAGTAGTCATATGCAGGTGTTCCCATAGATAGTGTTGGCACATTTGTGCAATCAGAAACTATTTCTATCCTAGCAACTGATCTTGTCAGATATAAATGTTAAGACAAAGGACAGCATCACAGGACAGGTGATGTACACACATAGCCTCCTTTGTCTTTAATATTGTCACCGTCCTGACGCCTTGTATGTATGAGAGCCATACATACCTGTCTGTATCTACCCTATGTAGCTGTCCCATAAATAATGGAACAAACATAAGTGAAGAAGAAGTCATCATTATGAAGAAGATATCTTACATAATGATGTATATTAAAGGTCATCCAAGTTTTTTAATGCTGTAGCTTCAATTCATATATTTTTTGGATCTTTTTTGTGAATTAGAATAGTGTATCTATCTGACACAGTTAATTGTTTAATTTACGCGCCTGCAAAAACCAGCCAGGTTTTTATTTTTTGCTGAGAAATAATGCTATGGCTTGCCCCCATTCACCGGAAGATCATATTGAGGATCTGAGCAGACCACAACTCTTCCATAAATATTGTTATAGTCAAACATGTTTCTATTTGTATAAAATATATTCAAAAAGTTATAATTAAAGTTATTATAATAATAATATAATTTTTAATTTGTACCTTAATGTTAATAATTAACTAGTGTACTTGTTAACAACGAAATTATCAGTGTTCCCAGATACATTAATTTTGTTTTTTTTTTAATATTGGTAATAATATTATAGATACTATGGATACTAGATTTTTAATGTATAATTCATTTATTAAATATACACTTCTCATCAAAAAAATCGAAACACTTCCGTTTTCATTGTTTCTGTCCGAATTTAACACAAAAAAGAATTCATACGATGAAAAAAAATACATAAATGTATAGCTGGCAGTTTGGCCATTACAGTAATAAGCGAAAATTCTAAATTCAAAATTAGAATTTCATTTGTTTATCTTATAAACGAAATGAATCACTGTTTTGAGACAAATGTGTGTTTAGGGTTGGAGTACATTTAGCGTTTAAAAACTAAAAATTGGCGCCTATCCTTAAACTTTTTGTTTTTTATTTCAATACTGTGACTTTGGGACGTCTGAAAAAAGGTTTTTTTTCTAAAACGTATGGATACTTCGCCCACAGAAGCCGCCCAAGTTGTGGCATTGCTGGATTCTGGCCTTAGTCAGCGTGTTGTGGCTGCAAGACTGCATCTAAGCCTGTCA
This sequence comes from Pectinophora gossypiella, assembly GCF_024362695.1. Lineage (NCBI taxonomy): Eukaryota > Metazoa > Arthropoda > Insecta > Lepidoptera > Gelechiidae > Pectinophora > Pectinophora gossypiella. Next base: position 8,600,348 of record NC_065406.1, read on the forward strand.
TCTGTTCATAGAGTCTATAAACGTTATCGGGAGACTGGTTTGTTCACGCGCCGTTCAGGATCTGGCAGGAATCGGGTTACTTCTGAGCGAGATGATCGATTTATTGTAACAACTTCTTTAAGAAATCAACGCCTTAACGCTTTTCAACTGCAGCAGCGGCTTCGTGTTGTACGAAGGGTGGCTGTAAGTGACTCTACAATTAGAAGAAGGTTGAAGGATCGTGGACTGGTACCGCATAAGCCAGCAAATGGGCCGAAATTAACTGCAGACCATCGAAGAGCGCGCCTTAACTTTGCACGTGAGCACCTAAATTGGTCATACCTACAGTGGAGCAAAGTTCTCTTTTCTGATGAGTGTAAAATTATGCTGTATGGTAACGACGGAAGGAACAAGGTCTACAGAAGAGACGGAGAACGCTATGCACAATGCTGCATTGAAGAAAAGGTCAGCTATGGTGGCGGTTCGTGGACGGTTTGGGGAGGAATCAGCGCCGACGGTAAGACAGAGCTTGCTTTCGTGTCTGGGCCACGTCTGCCTGCACTAAACTGTCATCGGTACGTCGAAGAGTGTCTCGAGCCTCATGTGATGCCCTATGCACATTTTATTGGCAACGGCTTCATATTCATGCACGACAATGCTAGGGCTCACACCGCGGGCGTCGTACGACATTATCTTAACGAAGTCGATATCTCTATTATGGAATGGCCAGCAAGAAGCCCGGACATGAATCCCATTGAACATCTGTGGGATGAATTAAAGAGACGAATTCGAGCAAGAGATCCTGCCCCAGAAACACTTAGCCAGCTGCAAGATGCAATCTGGAAAAGAAAATCTGGAAAAGGAATGGGACAATATACCACAGCATGTGATCGTGACTCTCATCCGATCGATGAAGAACCGTATGGAAGCAGTAATTAGAGCTCGGGGAGGGAATACAAGTTATTAAATAAACGTTTTTTAGCTTTTTTTTTTCATTTACGTGTGTTGTTTTATCCATTTCCTTTATACTCCATACGGAATAAAAATGACTCATTTAACAAAATACGAAACCTATGAAAAATTCATTTAAATTTAGAACATTAAGATTTGATAAGCTCATATTACTCACTATTAAACGACATTTAACATTTATTCCTAAATGTACACATTTTTCTGATAATCCTGACAAAACGTAAACTTGCAAGGTGTTTCGATTTTTTTGATGAGAAGTGTATTTAAAACATTAACTTTTATAGCTGTTGTAAAAGAGAAATATACCTGTAATTAAATCTTTACTTTACTTTTCTTCATCACTATCACTTAAAAAGTCCATATCATCATCATCATCAATATTAGTATTATTAATACCAGCAGTCAGTTCTTCAATGTGAGACATCAACTCAGGAGTTATTTTATTTTCACCATCATCATGTTTATTTATAAACCTGTAAAATTACATAAAATTATGAATATGGTGTATCACAATCGTTGTAAGTTCAATTCTGTGGTATCTGTCTACCTTAACGGAAAAAGGACGTGAACTTATGTATGTATGAATATAAACCTCTGTAATTTTCATTACAAAGTAGTAAGAGTCAGAATGTTGTCAATACACACCTAAGTATTGATCGACGCTTCCTTTCTGGTAACATTTTTAGCATTGCCTCCAAATCTGTATTTAGGATTGACTCTGCATTACTTTGCATTGATCCTTCATCATTCTGTAAGCAAAAATTTGTGATAATAATAAAAACTTATGCTCTTTTGTGCCCCGCGTGAACAAAATACAATAAGTACCTAAAATTTTTAAACACAATAAATCTAATAATTAATGAATATGAAAATTAGTATAGGAAATACTTAATGACAGCGGAGGGAGATTAAGAAAATAGAAGCACTGTATAAATATAGTACAGAAACAATTGTAAAGATAAGAAAACAAACTTCTGGGTGTTTGCAGCACTTTGTGCAAACATTCTTATCAGCACCACATTTGGAACACATCACGTGGTATGCATGCTTGACCGTTTTTTGACCACAAGCCACACATTTCCCAGGAGCAGTAAGAGTCTTGTACTTCTTATATTTAATCTTCCAATCAATGATATCCTTGCACCTCTTACATAGTCCTGATATTTCCAAAGAGTTCAATAATTTAGTTTTTTTGCTTGTATCATGCAAGTCGTTTTTAAAAGCTGTTTTATTTTGATGTTTTTGTGGTCTTTTTCGGGACACGTTTCCTCTCGACGTGCTCATTTTATAGATCTGTAAATAATGCTGTAATAAGCATATTTGAAAAACAATTAAAAATCAAACATTCTTAATTTGGAAAACATATTTACGTTACAAGGTTATTAGGTACCTAATAAAAAAGTAACAATGATTAGATTAGTAATTAACTAGTAGAATTGTAATTAACTCCAAGGTTATAGGTTATGAAGAAATTAACAACTTACACAACGTGAGCTCACTCTTTAAAAAATGTTAAAATCAATGACTGTAGGTACAAATTATACACAATCTCACAAAACAAAGAAGAATAACTACAATATTTGACATCACATCACGGAATGACAGACCTCAGAACAATAACTAAAGCATAGAAGGAAGGCTAAAATAGCAACAGAACTCTATAATTCTGCTCTACTTTATCTTACGGAACTGGCGTAATGTTAGACAAAGACGCATATACAAAAATTGTTTCGTAATTTCGTAGGTTGTCACAGGTTTTTCATTGCCTAGTGTTGGGTTTCACTTTAGTAATATGTCGATAAAATTAAATTTACTTACAATTAATGTCGATATTTTTTTTTTCAAGATTTCTTTTTGTAGGATGCAATTATCTTCTTCTTGATGAAAGGAGACTCTGTCTCTGATAGGTAAGTATCTAACCATTTTTGGATTCTATTGTCTGGTTTATATTAGTTTGGAGCTGCAGCTAGTATCGTTGTGATTGCTTTTCAAAAGGTTCCTTAGTTACAGGATTCTGAAAATTTAAATACTTTATCAACATAAATTAAAATAGGTTAAGTACTAGTTAATCCCTACTAAAAAGAGGATACTGCAAAAAATTGCAGAATCATCCTGTCGCAAACTATTTGGTTAGGCAGCGACTGGCTGGTCTCCGGCCTGTCATTAAATGACATTTTTATTGATTTTATGTTTTTGATACGTTATTGTTTTTGCTGTCTTTCTGCGGTGCTCTTGTCGTCAACATTTTTGGTCCTTCGATTCCTTTGATTTTTTATCGGCGTAGTGATTATGGTCATAACTCGAAGTATGAAGGGTTCGGACACCGTCCGTCGGGGCCCGGCGGGTGCTTCGCAGCCTTCGGGCAGCGCACCCCCTGCATCCGCCACAGGTAACCCCGCCTCCGAACCCCTAGTTGAGCCTACTCAAGTTTCAGAAGGAGCACCGCGCTCGACCGCTTCACGCTGCTCTGCGGCTTCCATCGCCGCCCGTAAGCTCGCAGTTGAAGCGCAGTTCGAACGGCGCCAGCTCGAACGTTTAAAAGCGTTTCACGAGCAGGAGCAGAGGGCCGAGGAGAGTGAGCTGCGCGCGGAGCTCGCAGCTCTCGACGTCGCCGCCTCCGCCACGTCAGTTAAGTCTGAATCTATTTTATCGAGTATAAGGACAAGGCAGTCGGTGGACGCTAACGTCACTGAGGTGCTCGAACGTGCCGAGCCACACAATTCAGTAACGCACATACCGCAGTGTGGTCCGACCACCTGCCCTGCGCCACCTGCAGCGCCGTCTTCATATCCTGTACCCCAATCAGACATAGCTCATTTAGCTCACGTACTCTCTAATCTGATTCCGACACAAAAGCCTAGGAATGTGGAGCTTCTTACTTTTGATGGTTCCGCTCAGGAGTGGCTATTATTTAAACATACGTATGAGTGTTCTAAGCATGCATTCTCTGCAGTAGAAAACTTGGTTCGCTTGCGACATGCCGTGCGCGGCCCCGCGCGCAACGCCGTGGCGCCGCTGTTATTCTCCGCCGCCGACCCAGCCGTAGTTTTGGACGCGCTAGAACTGCACTTCGGCCGGCCGGAACTCATCGTGCACCAGGAAGTCGCCAACATTCGCAGCCTGCCCAAGCTGAGTTCTGACTGTAGAGACATTAATGTTTTTGCGTGTAAGGTACGTAATTGCGTAGCGACTATAAAGACACTCAATCAGGAGCAATACTTACACTCACCTGAATTATTTCAAAGCGTGATGAGTAAGCTTAGTCAGTGTACTAAGGTTAGGTGGCTAGACTATGCTAGCCAACACTCTCAGGAAGGCTCATCTACCTCCAAGTTGCAGTTATTAAGTTCCTTTTTGTTAACAGAGGCTGACAAACAGTTGAAATTTGGCTCTCTTTTGGACGTACATTCGCATAGTGAACATCTTGCGTCCGCTCCACGAGCCTCGCTCGGCTTGAAAGCCTCTACGGCCCAGCGTGACAGAGTGCACGTATCTAATGAACATCTTACTGCTTCGTGTTTATTCTGTAAGAAGGCTCATAGCATTAAAGAATGCTCAACTTTTAAAACGCTTTCTGTAGACGAAAAATGGAACTTCATACGTCAAAATAAAATTTGTTTCAGGTGTCTTAAGGGGAGCCCACATAAGTGGAACACGTGTAAAACTAAGCCTTGTGGTTTGGACGGATGTCCACGTCGCCATCACAAGTTACTGCACGGCTCTGCGTCACTTCCCTCTGCGGCAGCGGTCTCGCCTCCAAATACGCGCGAGGGCGAGCCCTGCGCGAGCACGTCATTGCACGCGGTCTCGCCTCCGGTTGATCCAGACACTATAAAAGTGGCAACAGCTCATTCACCGCAACTCTCAGGCACCGTTCGTCCTCAAGTTCTTCTGAAAGTCATCCCGGTGGTGGTGAGCGGTCCCGCTGGCGATTTTGACACATACGCGCTGCTTGACGACGGTAGCACTGCCACTCTCATAGACAGTGAGATCGCGTCGCGTATCGGCGCCGCCGGCTCAATAGAGCGTATGCGAATCGATGGTGTTGGTGGTATGTCACGCCACACTGACGTAAGTTTTGTGAACTTTTATGTGCGGGGACGTAACATGGATCATTCTTACTTAATTCGGAACGCGCGATCTATTTCGTATTTAGCGTTAAGCGCACAAACAATCGACGAAAACGATGTTCTACGTTTCAAGTATTTGGCTGGCGTAGCTGACGAGTTGTGCTACAAAGACGCTACACCTACTATTCTCATAGGGGCGGCGGATTGGTTCCTTACACTAGGTCGTGATATAAAGGAAGGCAAAGTCGACGAGCCCGTCGCTACTAAAACTTTACTAGGATGGGTGCTTTTTGGTCCTATTGCGAGTGGGTCATCATTATCAACGTCAAATAGTAATATTTCTGTTCATCGAGTCACCTGCTATGAACCTAACAACGACTTATCTCACGATTCTTTAGAAGCTCTCGTTAAAAACCAGTATCATTTAGATTCGCTTGGTGTTTCCGTGCTTCCTACTCGCCACAGCGTCGACGATCAACGTGCTCTAAATATTTTGGGGTCGACCGCGCGTAGAGTTGAAAATGGACGGTTTGAAGTAGGTCTGCCATGGCGTAGTGATTCTTGTACGACTCGTTTACCCGATAGCTATCCTCAAGCTCTCTCCCGTCTTCGATCTTTAGAAAGGCAAATGGCTAGAAATTCAGATTTTGCTTTGGCGTACAAGAACTTCATGTGTGGCATTATTCAAAAGGGCTACGCAGAGGAATGTCGTCCTGAAACGTATTACAATCATTCCAAACAATCTAATTCGTCCGAAAGCGGCCCGAGGTGGTACTTACCGCATTTCGGTGTTTATCATCCGCAAAAGAAGAAGCTTAGAGTCGTTCACGACGCTGCCGCGGTCACTAAAGGTCTTAGTTTAAATAGTTTGCTTCTTACTGGCCCAGATATGCTTCAGTCCCTATTAGGAATTTTATTTCGTTTTCGAGAAGGCGAGGTAGCTCTCACAGCTGACATTAGGGAGATGTTTCCTCAAATAAAAATTCGGGAAAGGGATAGAGATGCACAACGTTTTTTGTGGCGTGAAAATGGTGACTCGTCGGCGCCTGTGAAGGAATTTAGAATGAGTTCTATGATTTTTGGTGCAGTGTCCAGTCCTTGCACTGCAATCTACATTATGAACAAGAATGCTTCGGAGAACGAGTTAATTTACCCGCGTGCCGCTCAATCTGTTCTACAAGATCATTACATGGATGATTTTATAGGTAGCGACTCCGACGTGGATTCTGCTGCTCATTTGGCAGCCGAGCTGGTAGCACTGCATAAAAAGTGTTGTTTTGATATGAGGGCGTGGATCTCTAATAAACCCGAGGCTCTATCTTTGTTACCCAAGGAATTGTGGGCAAACTCTAGTTTTGATGTAAGCTTACCTTCCAATAATGATGTTAGCGCTCTTGGTGTCAAATGGAATCCCTATGAAGACTCTTTAGGTTTTCGCATTGGAGAGTTTAAAAATAACAAGCTCACAAAGCGTTCTATTTTATCAAGTGTTATGCAGGTGTACGACCCGTTAGGTTTGCTGACGTTAGTCACTGTCAAAGGACGAATTCACGTCCAGTCTCTGTGGAGGGAACGTTTAGGTTGGGATGATGAGCTTCCTTCTAATTACACTATTATTTTTAACGACTGGCTTGCGGAGCTTGCATCCGTTAGCACAATACGAATACCTCGATGGTATGTGGGTATTAACTCATCCATTTTTGAGATTCACCTTCATATGTTTTCAGACGCTAGTGAACAAGCTTTTTCATGCGTCGCCTATTGGCGTTTTTTATTTACCGACGGTACAGTCAGGTTAGCTTTGATCGGCAGTAAAGCCTGAGTAGCACCTTTAAAGCCCGTTTCGATTCCGCGTCTGGAGCTTCAAGCAGCTCTTCTTTCAGCCCGTTTTGCTAACACGATTAAAGCTAGCCATCGACTGAAACCCACGCGTACTTATTTTTGGTCGGACTCCATGACTGTCCTAAAGTGGCTTCGTACTGATGCCCGAATTTTTAAGCCATATGTGGCTCATAGAGTTGGTGAAATTTCGGAGACTACGGACGTCACTCAATGGCGTTGGCTTCCAAGCAATCTTAATGTCGCTGATGATGCGACAAGAGCAAAGAGGACTTCCGTAGACTCCTCCCATAGGTGGTTCACCGGTCCACCCTTTCTTCTCTGTTCCCCAGAGGAGTGGCCTTTAGAGCCTTCTAACATTGAAAACCTATCAGACTCGTTCTTACAAGAGTTAAAATCGTCACCTCGTGAGATGATAGGTTTTCATCGTGATCGACTCCTTCTATCACCACCTGTGCCCGTCGTGTCGCGTTTTTCTAAATGGCTACGTCTTTTAAGAGCCACCGCGCGCGTGATTTTTGCCTGTCGAAAGTTTCGATCCTTTGTTCAACCTACCGATTCTCTAAATTCTAAATTATATTCTAATACTGACTCTCTTTCAGATGTAACGTCCTTTGATATATCTTTGGCAGAAAAGAGCTTGTTACTCGCTTCACAGCTCGATAGTTTTCCCGAAGAAATCGGGTGCCTAAAGACGTCCGCACCCTTTTCAAGAGATAGTCGTCTTCGGAAGATCGCTTTAAGTGTCAGCGATGATGGTCTGTTGCGCCTGAGTTCCCGCATTCTTCGTGCTCCAGGAATCAGCGCCGATTCCAGGTCGCCAATCGTTTTGGACGGACGCCATCCTGCCGTTCGCCTTATTCTCCGTCACTTTCATGAAAAAGCCGGTCATGCCAATCAAGAACTAATTTTAAACGAAATAAAGCAACGTTTCTATATTCTGAAGTGTAGATATGCTATAAAGGCCGTAGCTCGGGAATGTTTTTGGTGTAGAAAACGCAAGAATTTGCCTTACACCCCACCAATGGGTGATTTACCTAAGGAACGTCTAGAACACCACTGTCGCCCTTTCACTAATGTGGGCCTCGACTATTTCGGACCGATCGATATATCGGTTGGACGAAGGCGTGAAAAACGTTATGTGGCTCTCTACACATGCTTAGTTGTCAGAGCAGTGCATTTGGAAGTCGTAGCAAGTCTCTCTGCAGATGCTGCAATTTTAAGTCTGCGACGTTTTATCGCTCGCCGTGGTTGCCCCAAGAAGATTTTCTCCGACAACGGCACAGCATTTGTCGGGGCTTCAAATCAGCTGCAGCAATTTGGAGCAGACCATCAAATTGAGTGGCGTTTCATCCCACCTTCGGCGCCATTCATGGGAGGCTGCTGGGAGCGGCTTGTGAAATCAGTCAAAGCTGCTCTATCTTCAACACTTCGAGAAGTAGCTCCGAGGGAAGAAATCCTCTTCACTTTGCTGTTGGAAGCGGAGGCGCTCATTAATTCACGCCCGCTCACCTACGTGTCTTCTGACCCTGACACTATAGAATCGTTAACACCATTTCACTTCATCTTGGGCTCATCTTCGAATACCGCATGGTTGGGCTCTCGACTGGACGATTCCGATCTGATAAGAAGATGTGATTGGAGACGCACGCTGCGATTGGCGGACCATTTTTGGAGGCGGTGGATAACCGAGTATCTTCCTTGCTTGGCGCAACGACCAGCGGCGAAGCAAAGTATCAATTTCAAGGTGGGAGACGTCGTCTTGATTACAGACCCCAATTTACCTCGTGGCAGCTGGCCTTTAGGCAGAGTGGCAACTCTTCACCCGGGTGCGGACGGGACAGTGAGGGTTGTGGATGTTACGCTCCCAAGCGGGGCGTCAATGTATCGCCCGACGCGAAAGTTAATTCGTCTGCCGGTAGATCAGTCCGTTGCTGCAACTAGGACTTAGTGCTTCGCACTGAGGGCCCAGAATGTCGCAAACTATTTGGTTAGGCAGCGACTGGCTGGTCTCCGGCCTGTCATTAAATGACATTTTTATTGATTTTATGTTTTTGATACGTTATTGTTTTTGCTGTCTTTCTGCGGTGCTCTTGTCGTCAACACATCCCAAAGAATATGTAAAAATCAAGATTATTTTGAATGACCCCTCCTTCACAACAATAATATTTTGTAAAAATGTAACCTAATTACCATTTCATCTGTCTGATCCTTAATGTTCAATGTAGGAATAGCATCGTCTCGAAGACGTCTCCACTTCGAATTAGGAACACACATAAATGAATCCGCAGTAAAATGTTTGGAGCAAATACGGCTGTACTTATTTGGAATCCAATTTCGTCTATTAATGCGAATTATCCATTCTTTCTTTTTGTTATCGTCTACAGGAAATCTAAAAATTAAAAGTATCGATAATTTTAGTACATCACTATGGACAATCAACATAACCTCAAATCAATTCCGTATTTATCGATAAAACGTATAATATAATGGATATCTCAAATATTTTATGCTACAAATCTATTCAGCAAAACATATTACTTTCCTAAAATTGTTCAGCAGTTCACATTTCACTAGAAAATTACAAAAAACTTACCGATGAAACGACAGAAGTTGTTGGCTATTTTCTTTTCTTCCTGGATGTGAGCTGCAGCCCCATACCACACAAGACATAATGTCACTGAGTCAAGACACTCAATTATTTGATATAAATAAAAGTTTCTTTCCATTTATTTGGAAAAATATTGTTAAATTACCACTTAAAACAATCTGAACACAAGACACTCGTAAACAAAGTTCACGCGACCGTACAAATAGTTCGGTAAATATAAGTAAAATCTTCTTATGTTATGTTATATTTATTTAGCCGAGTTAAAATGAGTCCAATAGGTCCAAATGACATTTCATGTTTGGACAACCTCGGAAAAAATGAAGCAAAGAGCGAATCATTTGTCCTTTTCTCACTCATAGTTTGTGTCGTAAGCTAGAAGAGAGCCGGTTTATAGTTTCTGAATTCTTATTTTAGCCTTCCTTCTATGCTTTAGTTATTGTTCTGAGTGACAGACATCAGATTAGTTTTTATTGCGTCGCCCAAGCTCGCCGAGCACAGACTAAGTAGAGTAGACTGAGTAGAGATGCTTGATCATGCTTGCTACGTATCAGACGGAAATGTTCCATAGTAAAAAAATTGCTCTGTGGAAACTGCTCTTATAGAACATGACAGCTCTTGTTTTAAATGGAATTATTTGCCTTGGAAGTTAGTAGCTTCGGGTGGTAGCAATTTTAGCCTTTTTAAACCTAAATCGCCTCCCCTTTTTCACCCTCGTGATAAGATCTAATTATTTTCATTTGGAATGGGAATTTGAAATGAAATAGGTAGTGCTATTTATTAATTATTTTATTTTTTAATGGATTCTTTTCTGGATCTCATGTACTCAGAGTAAATTCTTGCACAAATTGATGTCAGATTTTTTCGTGACAATCTTCTTCTTTGCGAGTCGATGGCGATCGAAGCTAAATTTTTGCTGACCAATAATTGACAATAACACGCCTTCTTCGTCTAGGGCGTCGAGGGGTGGAGTAAATGAGTGCCTCTGAAATAAGAAACATAAAAAAAAAAATAATAACCTCACAACAGCTCTAAATCAACAGAAACAAATAAACATCCTAATACGCCACAACCATACCTAGTCCATTCAGTCGAGGGCATTTTTTTTGTGTTCTATCTGTAGATAAAATATATGAAAAGTAAAACAATATCAAAATAATTGCCCGTAACTGGATATTTGTGTATATCACACATATTAATCATTGATTCAAAATGAGTTAAACTTATCACTTTCGGCTCTTGTACGTTTCTCTGGAACTTCACCTTTGCTGTAGGAATGGTTTTCATGCAGTCTCCTCTTGGAAAAATTGTGCTCATGAGAGACATTTTCTGAAAAGTAATAAATGTTTCAGTGAGTTGCATTCTCAGACTTCTGCCAATGTTCTTTTTACTACTGACTGTCCCAAACAGACCAACTTATCTGAGCAGAACAACAAAGAAAATAACCACAATAAGAAGAATAGCCACTTAATAATAAAAAATGTGATACATTATTTTAAATAACTCTGAAGATACTTACTAGTTCCATCGGCGTCATGGTGTAAGCCTTGGGCCATATCAGTAGTGATCTCATCAGCATTAAATAATGTTGGATAGGCGTCGACGCGGAGGCAAGATCTCACGGGTGGCGATGAGAAAAACCTTTTCTGCTTTCGTAAGTTCAGGACGCTTCGCAATCTTTCAGAACCAATGTGCACTCTACCCATTTTTGGAGTTCTATCTCAGATTTTGGAAATCTATAAAAATTACGTCCTTTCGTCTATTATCACAACTCACAACACTACATTTATGGTACATGGTGAAAGTTAGATAATACAGCTACAAAAATTGAGAGGATAAGTTACCGAATTAAACAAATTAAACGTTCTGGACGAACTTTGAAAATGTCATGTCGAACAAGATGGCGACTGGTCTTTGCACTCTGGCATGGCAGGCGAAATAGGAAAGAAGTAAGAAGGAGGGGCGGGGTGGAACTGTCATCTTCAATATGAGCGCCCATAGACATAATGCGAGAATGATATGTATGAAGATAGCCGCCCATGGTCTTCGCATGCGTAGCATCTCTACTAGTGTTGCCGAAAAATCGATAGTTTTACTATCGATAGTAAACAGCCAAAATCATCTACCCAATCGATAGGCCTATCGATAGTATCGATACTATACGCCAAAAAAGAGCTATCGATACTATCGATAGTATCGATACTATCGATAGTATCGATAGCTCTTTTTTGGCGATACTATTGATAAGCAACGATAGTATCGATACTATCGATAGTATCGATAGTTGAAAAACAAAAAACTATCAATACTATCGATAGTATCGCTCTTCGATATTGCGCAAGCTATCGATACTATCGATAGTATCGATACTATCGATAGTTTTGTACGATCGATAGTGACCTTAATTTCGATAGTATTGAATATAGCATTGTGTGGAACAATTCACACCATTTAAAGCTCGTATTTAATATATTTTATATTACGTGGGTGTTTTTGCAGTGGATATTTGGTTTTGAAGTAGGCAATTCTCTAAACTTAAAAAAACACTGTTAAGTGGAGTGGATAGGATTTTTTTTTACAATACTATCGAAATTAAGGTCACTATCGATCATACAAAACTATCGATAGTATCGATACTATCGATAGTATCGATACTATCGATTAATTATCGATACTATCGTTTTTTGGTAAACTATCGATAGTTCGATCGAATCGATAGGGCACTATCGAGCGGCAACACTAATCTCTACTTGGTCTGTGGTCTTCGCCGAAGGCCTGAAGTAGGTCTTACGACACAATACACAAACACAATACAACTTTATATAATTTTATTTCTCGCAAGTGGATTCGTTAGTTAGTATTAATGTTTTTAGTTTCATGTACGATTAGATCCGTGAACGTTTTTATTCTTACGCAGTTTTATAACATTGAAAATCAGGTTATCTTCTTCGTCCGGCAAGTTTGGTACAAAACACAATTTTTCAAAAGCAGAATGACGATATCTAATCGTACTCTAGTGCAAATAGCTGCTTGGGGAGGCTTATTACTGAGTACCACAGGATTTTATTTGCAGTATCGTCTAATTGACAGAGTTAGAAGTTTCGAGTATTATAAAGATGCCTTAAAAATTTTGAGAACCCATTCTGGAGCAGTGTATTATCTTGGAGAACCCATTAAAGATAAACGATTTAAAATGAGTGACACTGAAAAAAACTTTTCTGATGGAGAGACTGCTAGGTTTTGTGTGCCTGTTTCTGGCCCAAAAGATAAGGGCTCATACTACTTTTGGGCCGTAAACAATTCTGGAGAATGGAAACTAACTAGAGCAGAATTAGAACTGAAATCAAAGCCTGATGCAAGACTTGTTATAGTAAAAGAATAACCATCCTCATAATCATATGTGTATAGGAATAATGCAATCATATTGTAGTAGGTAAATAAATTATTAGAAATATTAACTTGTATTATTATTTCCTTTAATTTCAGATTTATAAAAATCAAAACATGTTTGTTGGAACATCAAAAGAAAAGTTTTTTTATCATAACACCTTGTTGTGTTTAGTTAAATCTTTACAAGAGCATAACATTACAGTAGATCTGAGAAATGATTCTTATGTTTGTGGACATGTAGAGTCGGTGGATGGGTAAGTGGACCACAATACCATTTTTTCATTTTGAAAGCAATTAAAAAAAATATATGTTTTTATAATTTACAGCTATATGAACATTACCTTTGCAAATGCTGTATATTGTGATCCTCAAGGAAATGAATACCTATTTGAACAACTGTTTGTACAGAGTCGAAATATAAGATATGTACATATTCCGGAAAATGTGAGTATTTACTTAAAACAAATTATTTTTAATCTTGACGACCAGGTTATTTCCAACTTCTTGTTATTTATTCTATGTTATTTTTTAATCAGGTATCAATCATGAATACTATACATAAAGAATTAAACAGAAGTAAACATCAAGTGACAAATACAAAACCTACAGAAAAATCTAGAAAGGCAAAGAAAGCACTTCAGCAGCATATGAAGACAGTAGCATCATTAAATATTTAATGTAAGCACTAAATATGTAGTTATTACTATAAAAGTATAAACATGTCTGCGGGAATCTTTAAGTTTAATTTATACCAAATAAAATTCATTTGGCCATTATCTATTAACATTTATTACCAAAATAATCTTATAAATAACTGTTCAGTTATTTTCAATAACAGTAGGTACTGTTATTATATACTATTCGCTATTATTATCTTTCTTAAATCTGCACTCTTTTGAAGAAGTTTGATTTTCGGTTCCTTGTGAGAAAGGCTTATCAGTTTGCATTTGTGTGGTATCCTCCTTTGTCTTTGTAGGTTCTGCACTGCTCTTGTTGTAGGTATGATGGAGAGGCACTGGATTATACTCTTGGCGCATGTCATTTTGTACATATGTGCTTTGCATTCGTATTCCATTCTCTGAGATTGCAGCCATATAAAATTTCAGTTTTCCTTCATTATAAGCGTTAACTTTCAGTTCTTGTCGAGTATATACAATTTCATTTGTACTTAGCTGTTGATTTTGGTACATTTCTTGTGCATTAGAATAATTCTGAATGTAATTGTTTGTATAATTCTTATAAATATACTTTTCGTCATTATCTTTCATGTTGATTCTTTGATTTTTGTATGAACTTGTGTTTAAATTTTCTCGTTTTTGAGGATGTTGTAAAGTGCTCTCTGATATGTCGTCAGTATTCGTGCTGGAGTTCTCTGTTTTCTGTACAATATAAACTTGTTTAAATTGGGGTTGTTTGTTAGAATCAATTTGGTTTTTAGGGTGTTGGAAAACGGCAGAGTTGTCTTTGTAGGAAGCATTCTGCGGAGTCGATGACGATTGCGGACATTGCGGCTCCGGGGTCTGACTGCACAAGTAGTTGGACTGATTGATGCTTGTGATGATAGACGTCGGGCTTGGCGATGACTGCATCATATTAGGTCTCTGAACAGGGTTGGGGTTCAAGGTACCTAGAACGATAATAGCGCATTAGTGGTGTCGATTCTAAAATTATTATAAGCATACGAACGGAAAATTATTAATGTCAGCTATCGACTTATGTAGGTTTTATTATGGTACGCTATTTTCGTTAATTTATGAGATGGTGGGTTGTGCTTTATAGTAAAACCCTTCAACCTGTTTTATAAATTTAACCCAACACAATCCTGTAGTCAAAGTTTTATAATTTATTAAATCCTAAAAAAATACACTTTAATAATTATTACCTTGGGGTTTGTACTTGGCAAGCAGCGCGTACACCTGTTTGATGCGCTCGATGTTTATATTTGAGGCTTCAGCGTGGTCGACCATGGGCAGCGGGTAGTCACGTCCAATCATACACCGCGCCGAGATCTGCACCGCCTCCGGGGCCATCCATGGCTCGTGGATATAACGCGTTGGCATGTTCTTCAGAGCGGGAATGTATCTCCTGATTAAAAGAAAATAAGAAGTAAAAATCAGAGCAAACACAAACAACAAACAATCAGAAAACTTTTACAAAGTGAATACAGTCAATCGGTACAAGGAAATTTCTTACCTTATAAAATCGCCGTTGGGGTCAGTCTTCCTGCCGAAGCGGACGGGGCAGTAGCAGTGGAAGAACTGTTGGAAGAATGAGGAGCACGAGAGCCACATCCACATGCCGGCGTTCACTGACCAGTCCGCATCCAAAAGCAGCTCGTCGAATACCTGCCGTCATGCCATACGTTATTTCATTGTGTAGGAGACATTAATGAGTTCCGCGGCTATATACCGACACGGCAATTTTGCGCGTAAATATCTGAAGCGAGGCTTCTATTCCCTTTGTGCACATTTCATTGAATACGTTTCACTTATCGTCTCTGACAAGACAAGTTTGCTAAGATAATAAAACCAGGCATGTCTTTATGCTCTGGGCGCCATCCCACACGCGTCAGACAGAGTACTGCGGGGCGTAAGGCAAGAGGGAAACCACTACCCTATTTTTCCGTAAAAAAGTAGCGTGGAGAATGCTACACCGACAAGAGCGTGGCTCTTAAATTAGTGATGGATGATGATGTATTTGTGAACATCATAAACATCCTATTTCTACTCAATCAACCAGAGGGGGTATGGAGCATACGTCACCACACTACTCCATTGCGATTGGTAGAGGTGTTTTTACGACTAAGTACTTAATAGACGGGATCAACCATTTTACGTTCCCTCCGAAGCACGGAATCAACTCTTTCGGACAATGAGGTGATTCTAGCCTGCAATGTCCTTACCAAACAAGGGACAGTGTCACAAAGTTATTTCGAATATGTCTCCATCGTGTTTTTTTTTTTGACGTGACTTATTGTAGATTTGCCGCAGATGGCATTAACTACTTGGCCGGACAAATGGGGAGCGCTGAAGGATGTCTCCATCGAGAATCGAACCCGGACCTCCAGATCGTAAGCCCAACGCTCTAACCACTAGACCACAGAGGCGAAAAATACGAAATTGGCTATTACTAGTAAATCCCATTACTATTAGTTCCTAGACTAGGGGTTGATTGTTT
This sequence comes from Pectinophora gossypiella, assembly GCF_024362695.1. NCBI lineage: Eukaryota > Metazoa > Arthropoda > Insecta > Lepidoptera > Gelechiidae > Pectinophora > Pectinophora gossypiella. The sequence goes on from NC_065406.1 coordinate 8,616,383, forward strand.
CATCTTTATCATAAGTACATAAAGAAACTCGTAAAAAATAATCACAGGAAGATACAAACCAAAGTGAAATTATAATCAGCGATGTCAGTAAAAACCACTGCCTATATCAGTAATTTTACAACGCATTTTTACGATTATCTTCTGCATGCATTAATTATTAATTGTAAACAACGTCAATTAGTTCGGTTACCGTATCCGCGGTTTCCTCTATCCGGGTTGTAGCTGAAAATCAGCGATTTGCTCGAAAGGGCAAAAACTTGCGCTGAGCTATGACCGTTTTGCGCTGCTGCAGCACACATACATACCTGGCGTGTGTTAAACATTTTGTATGTGGTGTGTATTGTTGTTGATTTGTATTGTATGCATGTGTGTCTGTAGACCAAATACATCATTTATCTATCTATCTAAAAAGGCGTAAAAGTTATAATAAAAAGAGCTTTCTTACCTAGCCTTTAGGCAAATAGGATCAGAGTCCAAGAAATATCTATTAAAGTTTTTACAACAGAAACATTGCCAGTCTTGAATCATTCCAGGGAATAATGCGACACAAATACATTTCCACTAAAAAAGAACAAACATAGCATAATTTCATCCCTACTAAGTAGGAGTAATTTACAAATATTAGCCTTGCCTTCATGCCTTCTTCCCATGAGATCCACAGATCTCCTCTGGTGAGGAAGCACGCGACAGCATGCCGCGCCAAGTGGTGGATCCAACCTTCTTCTCTCAACTGGATCATTATGGCATCTATCCACGGGAACCCTGTTTGACCCTGTAAAGACATACATATTTATGTAATCATTAAAATACACTGTTCCAAAAGGTTCCGATATAGTTTCTATATATCAACTAAATTTAGTTTCGAGAATATTTTATAGTGAAAGGTCCAAACCTGTTTTAAACGATTGGCAAATGACTCATGAGATCTACTGTGAGCGAGGCCCAATCTAAACAAACAACTTACATTTGCCCATTTCGCAAGAGCATCTTGATTCTTTTCCCAAGGAATTTGAACGCAAATAGGATTTCCTTCCATACGATCAAAGTTTGGATTGCGAGTGGCTGCGCAGTAGAAAAATTCTCGCCATAATATTTGCCCATGTAGCGACAATGGTGGACGCACTCCCTTCACTCTCTTGTATAATTCCGTCAATTGGTAATAAAACAGTCTTGTTGATAAACATCCAAATCTAGAACAATAAATGGTTTTACAGTAATCTAATATTACAGCATATTTTGTTCAAATTAGCTGATGCGCCTCTGTACACGTCACAGCTTTGAGCAACTTATGCTACAGTATTATAACTGAGATTGAATACCACAACAAATTTACAGGAAAGCCTTTATTAAGGTGTGGAAAATTTAAACAGCAACAATAGCTCTTACTGTGTCATTGGAATAGATTTTTAGCGTAAAAATCTTACAAAATGTTTTATTCGGTTACCCTCATACAAGTCCAATTTCCGACATTACAGAGATGCCACTATATTGAAAATATCCATAAATGGTGTTGCCAAACAACATATCTGGTGTGCGACCGAAGACAATCCACGTAGGTGTTCGTGACTAACTGTCTGTGATCGAAACAAGATCGCCCCAGCTCTGGTATCGGAGACATTTATATCCATAACTTTTGATACATATACTCTGCACCTGCAAGTACTCGAGCCATTAAAACATATCCACTTATTACAAAATCAAATACCTCAAATATGGAGACAAGCCGGTTTGGCTCGCCAGTAGAGACTGCGGTGTCATTTTTGGACGACCGAATGATGCCACCCATGCTTTCCTCTCAAGATGCCTCTCTAGTCTAGCTAGAGCTTCACTCTCTCCACCTATCCAAACTGGTGGCTTTAGACCCTCTGTATCGAATCCTGGAAAAAACGACTAATTTTAGATACTTTTTACGAGATAAACAGTCGTTGTCAGTGATACAAGTTTAATAAAAAAAAGAGCGTCTGCGTAGTAGGTGCAGACCTAGTTCTTCCAAAGTCGGGACTCCAAAGCGCTCCTCGTGGTCATCGGAGAGCGGTGTGACGGCACCGCTGAGCGTCTGCACTGATATCGTGGCCTCGGCCTGCGGTGGCGGCGGCATGCTCGCGATCAACGCTTGGAACTGATGATACGTCAAGGGCGCCTTTCCACCGTTCAGCTCAATTATTCTAAAAATAGTTAACAAACATAAAAAAATTACCTAACCAATAAAACACAAAACTTCAGGTGTAGCCCCGTGATTAAGAGCTTTCAACATTAATTGCAAACAAAGTTTTCATTATTCTTACGGAACGAAAAATTTCCCTCGCCGTCACAGGTTTGACTCAACATAATAGTTAAAAGTAGAATTATAATTTTAATTAATAGGCCGGCCGCAAAGAATAAGTAGAATATGTTTTAAAATCAATATAGGTAGGTACTAAGTTGTACTTGTGTAACTTTGTACCTATACACAGATAGGAAACGTACTTATCCAGTTTGTATAACGTGTGTGAAACTTGCGAGACAACATTGATGCCGACTTCGCGACATTTGGTCATGATGTTGTGGTCGCGCACTCGGCCATAGGGCTCTGGGTCCTCTTCGAATGAAAGGGTGGTGGTGCCCCAGTCGCGAAACAACTTAGGTAGCGCGTCCGCCGGCTGACCACGCACCACGAACAGTCGAGAGTTCAGTTTTTTCAAGCTACAGTCCAAGTCCTCCAGACATTGTAGAAGGAACCTGAAAATTGGTTACGTTACTTACCGTAAAATTCAAACGGCTGATTTCGCATACGAGGGGTGTTCAATAAAAAGTGAAAATGAGTATGACGCAACTATCTTTTATTACATTTTTTATTTTTCGATATAGTAGTTACCGTTTGGGTTTATACACTTGGTGTATCTTTTTTCTAAACTTAAAATACCCTTCCTAAAAACTCTTCATCCTGATGCCCTAAAAATCTCGTACGGCAGTGATCACCGCATAATTTAACCTTGAAAATAGATAGAAACCACTAGGAGGAAGGTCCGGTGAATATGGAGGATGGTCCAATTCAAACACAGCATCTTCAATAGCAGCCGTCGCAACTTTGGATTTGTGCGCGGGGGCGTAATCTTAGTGAGTTTGCCATGTCGTTTCTCGCGAATTTTCTCTCGCGTATAAAGTCCCCGTATATGGGCTAGGTATACGATGATCACTAACCCCTGACTATCCCAGAAAAGAGAGCCATGACCTTACGGATGGAATTGTTTTAAATTTCTTAGGCGTTGGAGATAAGTCTCTTCTAGGTCATGGACTGTTGTTTAGTTTCAGGGACATAATGGTGAAGTCATGTTTCATCCATAGTTAGGAATCGAGCCAAAAATCAGTCAGGATCTTGTTGTAACAAATCCAAACTACTGTGTCATAGTTTCAGTTTAGTTTGTTTCTGTGCGTCTGTAAGCATTATGGGTGGATATGGATACACCCTTTTCATGCCTAATCGGTCGTGTACAATATTATGAACACTTCCTACAGAAATCTTCACTTCTTCAGCTTTAGAACGAACAGTAACTCGCAGATCTATCATAATATTTTTCATTTTTTTATCGTTTGTTCAGTCGCTGCTGTCGTACGGCATCAAAAGCAAAGGTCGCCTTTAGTGCAAGTTCTTCCATGCTAAAACCCAGCACCCAACAAACAAACAACTGTAGAATATGGCGGAGCATCAACCCTTAAGTCTTGATTTACCTGCTTCATAGTAAATTTTCATATTTAAGAACACGCTTCCACCCATAAGAAAGAACAATATCTTTAAAAGAATAACAGAAATGAATCAAATTATGATAACAAATGTATGGGGTATGCCAGCCAGTATTTTTGCTTTTTCCTTCCAAGGAATATTATATCTCATTCTCACTTTTTATTGAACACCCCTCGTACTTAGCTAAATGTAAGTTTTGTTTTTGAACTTTTTTCATTGCGAAAGTTCTTAACCAAAAGAAAAAACAGGTACAGCCTGCAAAATCACGAAGAACACTTTTCTCTCTGGGCGAAAGTTAATACAGCACGGTTGGTCAAGTCATATTCATTTAAACTTACCTCCATTTGTTGATGCCAACATTAGAAGAGCTGGCGAACCAAGGGTCTATGATGAAGACGCAGCGGAAGGAGATAGCATCTTTAAGAGCTTCTCGAAGCGCAGGGTTGTCGTGAAGGCGCAGACCCTTGCGGAACCAGTGCACGATGTGCTTGTTGCGCGTATTCCGCGGCGGGGCGGGTGCCGATGCGGGCACGCCCGTCGCCGATGCGGGCGTCCGCGTGCTCGACGCCGACGCCACGGACAGCGTCTCGGGTGCCGCTGACATGTCTAAGTCACCCACATCGCTGGTACTGTATATTCCACAAAATCGCACTTTTTACAAATCGGAAATATTAACTATAATTCCACGAGACAAACAGTTTTATTTGAAGCAAAACGAAACTATCACCTACCTATTTGGGTATGAATTAAACAGAACGACTAATGCCGGTTGCAGACCGCGAGCTAAGCTAAGCTAGTTTAGCAATGCGAGATAGGGTTAAACTAACTTAGCTCGTGGTTTGCAACCGGTATAAAGCGCTCAGTTGATACGATATTTTGTTAATTACTGGCTCATATATTAATTTCTTAAACAGGGTAATAATGATCGCGGCGTAATTGAGGCGAGTGCTAGCCACCCTTTTCCGAAATACTGACGGAAAATACTGAAAACTCACAAATAAGTACGCGCTTTCGAAACTTCCCTAAAGAAAATTACAGAAGTCGCACAAAAATACAAAGTTGATTGCGAAATATTCGTTCAAGGAAAGGCAACATGTTTTACTTAACGTTACTCCTTGATATTTCAACATTATTGGATTCAAAAACGTGAATACTTTACATCTATTATCTACCTGGCAGTGCAATTAAAATACGTGTTGGGTCTGAAACAATACCTTAAAACAATTATATTGGCAAATGAGGGACTTTCCATCAATATTGGGGAACGTAGCCTGGAAAGTCGCTCATTCGTTACTAGGTAGGTACTTGTTAATCATTATTAAATTACAAAACATAGGTTAAATATGACCCGCAGTGGAGCGGTGGAGTATGCTCTATACCCCCTCCACCCCACCCCTCCCCTCCAGTTGATTGAGGGGTCGCCTGTGGACGTATATTAGGCTGTTTATTATGAGGTAAATAAATACCATATTAGGTATTTGTCAGCCATTTGGTACTGCTTAGGGACCACGAAAGTGAGTAGTGCTTCGAAAACCGGAAGTCAAAACGCCGAATACCGGAAAATATCGATAGGTACCGAGTAAATGAGTTAATAGCAATAAGCCCTCAAATTGGGAAAATGTAGACCCTTCCATCATAGGTACATCATCGGCGGAATGGTCATCGCTATATACGGATGTTATTAAGTCTAAACCTATGTTACGTACGTACGTATTCAATCCTAATGCTCATGTAGCTAAGCAAATAATGTTTATTTGTCCCTTGGAAAAGGTAGTTTTGTAGTCTAGAGATCAAACCAAAGCGCGATTTTCATTGACTGTTACGCGCGAAATATTTGAACTTGGGATTTAAAAATCGGGGCATCCCGCTAGGAACGGCCTATTTGGCAATGCCGAGTTTAGCCGAGGTTTAGATAAGTATAGAAAAATACTATCAAAAATATTGAGTTTAATATAAAAAAATCTAGCTAAGGCTTACAACACTTTCGCTCTTAAAAAAATATTTATTTATTATTTCACAACAACGTAACAAACTCACGATTGTATTCCCAATTGGGGTTGTCAGAGGAATGATAGGCGGAGGAATCAAAAAATCTAACTTATGGTGCAATTCCGAAGTCAACACCCGGCCAACGGCAGCGGCCGCCAGCCCCGACGCATAGTGGTTCCGTTTCGAAAATAGGTAGTAGAAACATAATGTATTAAGACAAAAGAAAAGACAGAAAGTTCAAATTTCGAGATAAATAAAAACATTGGTACAAATTACCTATCCTATAAGCAGCTTGGAATTATTTCGCGTAATTTATGTTTTTCTTTTTAGGTAGGCGCCTATCTATTCAAACCCTTATTTCCTAAATATTAAGAGATCCTTTGTTAATACTTTCCTACTACCTATCTTAAAGATTTCAAAGGGGAAAAGCTTCGATTTTTTATATTAAGTTTAGTTTTACAAAATTTACAAGTTGCAAATTTTGCCTAGGAGCTATGAAACAACACTGGCAATTCAGTAAAGAAATCAGTGCTCATTGCATTCCATTAAATGTAAAGTACCTAATAGAGTTATAAAAATTCAATTCAATAAGCTTAAATGATTTTTTATAGAGGATCTCCACCAAAGTCATGAGAGCATAAATTTATAAAATATTATGTTGATTCAGTTCTGGTGAAAATTAAAATTTGTGTTATTATTTATTACCTTCTATTATCATTTCCCTAGCATTAACCCGTTTCCACAGGGTCCACTAACATGACCTGAAGATTTGACAGGACTAGTTTTTTACAGAAACAACTGCCTGTCTGACCATAGGACCTGGGAATTGAAAACTATCCCAATACAGGTTTGGCCACATACATACCTCTAAAATGCATTTCTACATGTGGGTTTTCTGAAAATGTTTTCCTTCACTGCTGAGCATATAATACCTACCTAATCTATTAAAAGAAAAGCTTTCTTCCAACTGGGCAACCACCCACCCAGACTTAATTTATTATCACTGGAAAACAGGCTTTATTTTCTTCCTTTTATAATACAAGAATTTAATAGTTATTTTGCTATTTATATTAAAACTAAAACTATTTGACTCATATTCCTGTTACATGTGTAATGATATGATATGTTTTGTAAGATTAATTCATATAGCAATTAAGAAATTTAATGATGTCATTTGTTTGTTATAGGTACTACCTATCAACTGCAGTTACTTGATAATTCTAGTAAATGCAAAGAGTTAATGATTAGAAATTATTTAAGTAAACATTAGTGGAAGTCATGTTTTCATAAAACAGTTCAAAGTCTATTTTATTAAGAATGTAGGTAGGTACCTACCTATATAAACAAATTTACTCACCTATAGAGTTGTATATTCAAATAGCTATATAGTAAATCTCAAGGTTATACAATCCAACTAGTATAAATATTTTCGAACACTGCTTTTCACGATGTATGGTTATTATTCATCTAGTTCCAAGAAATTTAAAACAATAATATTCATAGAATAACACTCCCAATTTGAAGTACACCAAAATGCTTTTGTCCAATTCTCTGTTTGTTTAGATAATAAAGATCCTCTTTATACACCGATAAATCACTTCACAAAATCACATCAAACGTAATTATTCCCTAATATTTAAAGGTATTTACAATCCCATAAACTTATATAAAATTATTACGTCGATGATAGCAGTAGGAAGGTAGAAGTATGTAAACGAAATCATCCACGCCGCTTGCAACGTGACCACAACGTGACCCATATCGATCTTGATATAAGGCCGTCTTACACTATACGAATATCATAGGATTTCTCTCTGTTGCGAATACATTTCAACGAGGGACTTTCTAGGCCACCTTCCCCAAAAAAATATAGATGGCGCTGTACACGTTCAACGTGATAATTAATTAATTACCTATTTTCTCATTGTTCGGGTATAGATATACCTAATTATTCAAAAATGTAATGTAAAGCAGAAGCATTTTATTTTAGACAACAGACAGTCATACTCATAATACAGTTTGTATTATGTTACATAATGATAACTAGTGATAAGTGAAGACAAAGAGTGCCCACAATTTAATTAAAACAGCCTGAAAAACAAGGTATTAAACTAATTTGTCCTGCCTATTCTCACATATGGAAAAGACATACAAATAATAATATAAATAAATAAATGCAAAAGTGACTGTCACCTTTTGACGCCTAAACCCACGGCCGGTTTGTATGAAAATAAGCACATAGGGGACATATTATGTATTATGCTCTCTAAGCCCGTCTCTGAAACCTACATAATGTATTATACGGGCATAGAGTGCTTACTGTAATATAACAGAAGTCCACGTGGGCAAAGTCGCGGGCGGAAAGCTAGCTAACTTACACAAAAAAAGTCGCAGCGTGTTCTAATAGCCTAATATTTAATATCAATATCATTTGCAATAAGGTACGTTTTGAAAGTGAACTTCTTGTTTGTGTTTGGTACATTTCTATGATTTGTATTAAAAACTGATTCCTTTACAGGAATGGTTGAATCTAATAAATATTGAAATAAACATATGTTTTATTAAATTGTTATTACTGCATTATGTAATATTGAACTTGAATAAAGATAGCAGTAGCTAGCAACACAGTTTCAGAACGTAACTTGATCCTAACTAAATGTCGCGACGAAACATGTCTGGGAAGTCCCGCGGATTTTAATGGAACTAATTATCAAGTCATACAAAGTCTATGCAGATTTGACAGTTACTGCGACCCCAGCGCCCCCGGCCGTGGGACTTCCTGGCGCGAACTCTAGGAATCCCTATATTGTAATTGTGAATGATCTAAGTCGTGATGAACCTGAAAAAGATTGATTCATTTTATTTTTTCCCCTTTTTATTCTTTAAGGAAGTAAATTTTTGAATAATTATGAAAAATATTTAGAAATTCCATACCTTGAAACTTCACTTTTCATTAAGAGAATTTGAATAAATCATGACTTGCTCAGTGAGTCATATCATTTGATAGTTGATAGAAGAAAATAGAAATAATACAGACAGCACTAGTTCTTTCAAAAGTGGACCTCTTTGATATTGTGCGTGAATTTTTGTAATCATTATAAAAATCTAATGTAATCGCTATGATATTGTGATATTTTTGCTTGGATTTGTTATAAATAAGAATATTATAACAAGTAATCGTAGTAAGCGTGTTGATTTTGTGTTTAAGAGGAATTTTAACTTTCAGTGAGGGGTCGTAACCATGGGTCGAGTAATTCGTGCTCAACGTAAAGGTGCCGGTTCAGTCTTCGTGTCACACACGAAGAAAAGAAAAGGAGCCCCAAAACTTCGTTCCTTAGACTATGCTGAGCGTCATGGTTATATCAAGGGAGTCGTAAAGGTTCGTTATCAGAAACTTCAAGTTTTAAATATAACCTACAAGAATGTAAATACTAAGTGCTTTTGTGCAGGACATCATCCACGACCCTGGTAGGGGTGCTCCTCTTGCGGTCGTTCATTTCCGTGACCCTTACAAGTTCAAGACACGCAAGGAGCTCTTCATCGCTCCCGAAGGTCTTTACACTGGCCAGTTCGTATATTGTGGAAAGAAAGCCACCCTTGAAGTTGGTAAGTGCTGATCCTTGGGTTTGTCTGATGTTAACATGTAGTTCCACTTGTGTACTTATTTTTTAGTGTTAGATATAACCTAGTTCACTGTTGTTTACAGGTAATGTGATGCCTGTAGGTGCTATGCCTGAGGGTACCATTGTGTGCAATTTGGAAGAAAAAATGGGTGACCGAGGCCGGCTTGCTCGTGCATCTGGAAACTTCGCCACAGTTATTGGACACAATCCCGATGCCAAGCGCACTAGAGTTAAGTTGCCCTCTGGCACAAAGAAGGTTCTGCCATCAAGCAACAGAGGCATGGTTGGTGAGTAATATTCCAGAATATTATCATCACTTTGACAATATTAATATATTTATTACTGAACTTTAGTTATCTGTAGGTAGGTGCTATAATTTGTCCAGAATGCCTTCCCAGTAGTGGCACACTATGATGGCCATTGTCACATAATAAAGTACAGCAATTTGTTCTGTGAACATTATTATTAAGATAGACATTGAATATCTGGTTGGAGTGTACCTAAGGGGGCACTATGAGTTGGGACTTAGAAAAATTTTGATCGATTTTGTATGAAGCAGGGACATAGCCGAATTTTCGAGTGAAATTACTATGGAAGCTGGACTTGTAAAATTTTCAAAAGTTGATTCTACGTAGTGTCGCAAAAAGGGTCCGAGACTTAGAATAATTTTGGTCGTTTTTGTATGAGCAATTTTTTGTTATTTTTGCGTTACGACGCACCGTTTTCGAGATATTTAAAAAAATGCGTTTTATGTAATTTTAAAATATATCTTTAATTTTTTCTATAAAGCTCCGCGAAACACGTCCACGCTCGGTGTCCGCCACGCGTAATTTTTTTTTACAGGTATCCTTTTGTCACGGGTGCGAGCCGAGTGGGTTAGGTTACTTGTGACCATCGAGGCCCGAAGGGCCGAGAGGCGGCGGTGAAGATTTGTTTCGTTATGACAGCAGTCACGGGTGCGAGCGAAGCGAGCACGGAAATTCGCGGCACCCCGACACTGTAGATATAGGTTACGAAGGCTGTATGGCAGGGGGCGAGCAAAGCGAGCCCCCTGCCATATAGCCGAGTGGGTTAGGTTACTTGTGACCATCGAGGCCCGTAGGGCCGAGAGGTGGCGGTGAAGACCTTTAAAGGTCACTGACTTTGAAGGTTTACCACACAAAGTTGATATAATGCGAATATTTTTGAATTTGGATAAGTGACCTTGATCTTTGAGGTCACTGAAATCGAAAGTTTACTGCATAAAGTTGATTAAGGTCATGACCTTGACTTTAAGGTAAGTGACCTCCCAAGGTCATCTAAGGTCACCCGTGGGTTCCCCCACCCTAATACTCCCACATCGCCCTGGATCCCGAATGTTACTTTTGGCGATTTTTGTTTAAAAATTTTTAAGTCCTAATTTTGTATGGGACCCTTTTTGCGACACGCCGACCCAAAATTTTTTTAAGTCCCAACTCATAGTGCCCCCTTAGGTACACTCCGACCGAATATCTGCATTACATGCCTGCATTACATGGCTTACTAACAGTAAAATAAAATATATTTTGTCCAAGATTTCCTCAGTTCTTTTAAATATAAGTTAAGATTTAGGTTTTATAGTAGGATATGATGATTTTCACTTACCTACTCTGAATATTTATGATTACACAGAGGCTCTTTCTGATGTTTTTTTATGAAACTCATTTACCTATATGTGGTTGTTGGAAGAACTGTTGTACAAATACTATTAATTTCAGGTATCGTTGCTGGAGGTGGTCGTATTGACAAGCCCATCCTGAAGGCTGGCCGTGCATACCACAAGTATAAGGTGAAGCGTAACTGCTGGCCATATGTACGTGGTGTTGCCATGAACCCTGTAGAGCATCCTCACGGTGGTGGTAACCATCAACACATTGGTAAGTTTTATTAATATAGATAAATAAATATATATATTGAATTATAAATATATTAAACAAATATATATTGAATATGTTGACCCTGCATATAGTTACAATGAAATGTTTCCATGGGCTCTGCTTACCATGAGATTATGTGTGTATCTATGTTTATGGCTTTGATTTGATGATTTAGGATGCAATGACTTATGTATACTTCATAGTTTTCAGAACAGAAACTAAGATACTATATGATTTGAGAAAAAACACTTATCGATACTAAGAAAAAATCAGTTCAGTGTACTAAAGTAATAGTTGTATAAACATTTGGTTATATAAAAAATCTAGAAGTCATGCTTTAAAAATATTACAGTACCTACATACTGCACTGCTTATAAATAAAAAAAATCTTTCAGGTAAGGCTTCGACTGTCAAGAGAGGAACATCCGCCGGTCGCAAGGTTGGTCTCATCGCTGCCCGCAGGACCGGAAGAATTCGTGGTGGCAAGACCGACAACAAGAAGGAGGCGTAAATTTACTTTTATGCAAAATAAAATCTGTAAACCACATAATTATCTTTAATTCTTTCCTTAAAAGTTGGTTTCAAATATTTAATAATAAAAAATAGGCTGGTCACACATTGATAACAAAATGGGTAAGTGAGCTATTTTGCATGTGTATTTTGTTATTGTTTAGCAATATTACATATCTTAATGAGCATTATTATTTTTAGGCAGTCTGCATCCTATACTCAAAAAGACGAGAAATACTGACAGGCTAACTGGAAGCTGACAGTCATCAGAAACATCCCTGATGCTAAATGCTTTGGATGTATGCTGATTTTTGAAACAAGAAAATTGCCATCAAACAGCGAACCTGGTTAGTATAGTGTTTTGACATTTAGTAAATAGTAACCAATTTGACTAAAAACTAGCCTATTGGATATTCTCACCCTGACTATAATTTATTGTGACATGATGACTTTTCACTTACCTACTCTGAATATTTATGATTACACAGAGGCTCTTTCTGATGATATTTTTAAAGGAAATAATTTCTATGATGTTTATAGATTTTTTCTAAAATCACTATCAATTTTCAGATGCAATTTCGTGTTACGGGCAAATTGATGCTGAAAATGTGCTGTGGTTTTGCCTTGCACTTAGAGCGTCAAGCTAAAGATGGCATTAATAGGTATGTAAGTTTTATCTTCTTTGATCTTTTAAGGTTCATGTAATCTCCGTTCCCTGTGTTTGTTTGGTCCAAAATATAATTGGTTTAATTTAATAAAAATGGCTCTTTTACTTTTAAATGTCTGAATTGCTAAACAGCAGCAGGCCTATTTCATTGGTCCATTTTAAATAAAGAAAACTGAAGATTCACTTATTTTTTTGTTCTATTTCAGGTAAAATTTTGTTGTCCAATATTAGAACAACAAAGCAGAAAACATCACCGTCCATAAGACTTGAATAACTTTATGATAGGTACCAGAAAACGCAAATGTTTAGTTTAAAAGAAATAAAATTGTCAAAATTCCATTTGCATATCTTTAATTTGTTCACATAAGAAAACGAAGTCTTATTTAGTTTTGATATAGACAAAATATAATAGGCACTTCGCAAGTAGGTAAGTTATTTTTATTTATCACATACTTAATCACTGACGAAACAGACTGAACAGGCGGCAGTCCGAGTGCAATGAGTTAAAAGTATGTAATCAACAAAATGTAGCAACTTAACGCGTCTTAGTCAAAGACTGAAGTTACTGGGAATCTTGAAATAACAGGGGTCTTTATAAAACATCTTGGCACAAATTGTTTAGAAAGAATCATTACCCTTCTTGTTTGGTATTCCTTCATCGAGGCTGTACTCAGAAATGTCTATTTCGCTATCATCTTTTTCAGCAACTTTTTTCGGTTTGATGAAGGCTTTAGGGTTTACTGCGGGTATACCATCAGACTCGTCTAAAATAGAGCTGCCAAGACTGGTATTACTACCAGCAACACTGGAAGCCCTAGCCATTGGAGCTGGTAAGAGATCCACTCTACCAACCAAGGCTGTTGACGGAGTCTCGTTGCGCCGAGCTAACTGTGATTCTATAGTTCGTTTCAACTCTGCAATTTTCGGACTCGTACGAGAAATCACTTGAATTTTAGTGTCGTTTTTTAAAGGCTCATTTTCGATACTGGAAAAGAAAATCAGAAAGTTTATCTTAACACTATTTTTAGAGTACTGAGATACCATTGACAGTCATTTATGCTCACCTTGATATATCCCATTCCTCCCCGTCAAGATTTACTAAACCCAACTCGAATTTTTCATTGTTGTCGCTCTTCTCTGTAGTACTTTGTGAGGGTGATGCGCTTACAGACTTCATTTGTATAGCATCCATGTCAAATAACACTTTCTTCTTACTTAATGAAGTGATTGATGAAGCGTTTTTCAATACGCCTTTAGTTTGTTTTGGAATGTTTCTTTCAGATTCTGCTTTATTAAGAGGCGCTGCGATAGATAAAGACTCCTCACTGCTGTTTTCTAGATTTGGTTTAACCGGCTCTTCTAGCAAGTTATTTCTTTGGTGTATTTCTTGTACTGTCATGTACTTGTTCTTATATTCGGAAACATTTGTTGCAGACTGTGATCGTAAAAGACCATTGTCGTCATTATTTAGAATTAATTTACGGACCGAACCATTGTAATCTGCAGTAGCTGAGGCTGGGCGGCGAGCAGGCGATTTAATCAAACTTTCAATTGATTTAGCAGTTTGCTGAACAACGGCTGGATTATAATATCTATGATCGCTTTCACTGGAATCATCGTCTGTATAACCTGCATTAACGGGTTTCATTTGTTTTTTTGACTTCTGTTTGTTTTTAGTATCACTTGTCATTTGAGAATTATTTTTCCTCTGTGGGAACTGTTTTGTCCCTTCCGCCGACGATACTCTTTTTTCCTTTTCCAGTCTCTGAGCTGCTGGACTGGTGGGTGCTGAACTCGGTGGTGTTTTCAGTAAGGACATGGCTTTTTTAGCAACCTCAGCACTTAATTCTTTGCGTTTCGATTTAATCTGCGCATCGTTGGACTTCACTAAAGACAACGCCTTACTCTTAACGTTGGATATAACGGAAGATAGGCTAAAAGCTTTAGAAAGTTTTTGAGGTGAGACGTAATCTTGGATATCTGGAACTTCTTTTTTCCTACCAGACGTATTGGAGTCTAGATATGCTAATATTGAATGTTTTACTTTTTGGTAATCAGGGTTTTTCTGAAAAAAATATGTGTTTAGTATTATTAAGGAATGGTAAAAAAAAAATAAAAGAGTGAAGAATACAAACCTTGGATTTTAATTCATGATGCTGATGCAACTGCATTTTTTGTTTCTGGAAATAATTTTTAGGCAACCTGTTTTTCAATGGATCTACCCCGATAGTTACTAGACGGCTGTTTACTTCTTCTGTTATTTTCGCTCGAACCAATTTCATGGGACTGTAATGAATAAAATAGCCATGACAAAATGTGTTTTGTTGTTTGTACTTCACTTATAAAAGTAGATTTTGTTACCTTCCTGGAGGTACCACAGTGCCATTTCCCATTTTGGCTCCAATATTTAAATGAGACTTAGATTTCTCTCTTTTTACTTTTTGCTCCTTTATATCAGATACCACCAAATTATCCCTTGTCATATGTTTATTAACTTTTTCAAATCTTTTCATTTGGGGCTTGTTGTGGCTATTAGTGATCTTGACGTCTGGTGAATTTTTATGATTCTTTTTATCTGGTGCTTTTTTGTTTAACACATGTTCAATAGCCACAGCTTTTTCGAGACTAGCACTTGATGCATCGGAGGAACTTGTGGATTCCATATTGAGAAGTTCCTGGGCTTTCCGGTGAAGGTTTTCTAACGTCTTGTGGTCAGCTACCGGATTGCTTTTATGTGTCTTACGTTTAGCGGGTCTATTTTTTAATTCACCATTTGGGTTCTGAAGTGTACTCTGAAATGATAGCAAATCTAGTTAGGTTAGTTTATTGTTTTAAAAATGTTGGTATTCAGGCGAAACGTTCCACAATGCTAACAAATGGTTCAATAGATTGCGTTAATTCCGAATATATTTTGTTTTATTAGTTCTCATCTAAAAAAGTGCATCTTATCGATAGGCCTATCGACACTAACGCAGAACTTGGCAGCAATACTATTGATAGTATTGCTGTGTAACGATAGTATCGAACCATCGATACTATTGTTTTTTCCTCAAATAACTAAAGTGTACCTATACGTACTATCTATTGGAAACATTACAACAAACGATAATTAGTGTCGGTAGGAGTTGAGTAGACCTACGTTGTTATGATAATTATTTTGCTTATTCGTGTTTTCGTTGGTTTTGTTATTTTGACTTTCCTGTAGCAACACCTGCAAGTGCGCTGCACGAGTTCTTTCTGCTTCAGCTTGCGCACGAGCCTCTATAGATTCTTGCGCTACTTCGTTTAGCTTTTGAAGTAAAGCTTCGTACTGCTTTGTTTGTACTTCCACACGTTTAGCCCAAATTGACATCTGTGCTTCGGTTTCTTTTTTCCTATCTTTCTCTTCGTTTTCCGATGCCAACCTCTGAAATTAATTTTAATTTTAGAATTATCAACAGATTATGTTGCTGGTGTACCTACTTCTGACTATCCCAATTAGAAATACAGACGTGAACTTATTATATGCTGTTGTGTGTTCCTGCACACCTACTAATAGATACTAAAGGATTTAGAATAGATGTTTACGTACCGTATTAATCAATTCTTGTCGTAGAACGTGTATTTCTGTACCCTGCTGTTTGATTGTGCTATGTAATTCTTCTATTAAATTGTTGTTCGGTTCGCTATTCTGGACTGGCTTATCCATTTCTTTACTTTTAAAAGAATTAACGATTTCCACTATTTGTGTACGTAAAAGATTTATTTCCTTATTGTATTTTTCGTGTTCTTCTTTCTTCCATTCTTCGATTTTATCTAATAGATTGTATTCGTTGTTAACCGATACTTCAGCGTCCTTCATTTTTTTATCAAAATTTTCGTTATTATGTTCTCGATTTACCGCACTAACTTTTGGGTCAGGCGATATATTGGCACTCGTTTGACTATTTACCTTTGTCAGTAAATTTTCCATTTCTTTCAATTTTGTTTTTAGTTCAGTGATTTCGTCGACGAGTTTAGAATTTTCCTTTTCGGTAGAAGTATTTTGAACATTTTCACTCACATCTTTCTGGGGTATTTCTGTTGTTATGGCATGGCGCCTAGTCAAGTGGCTTTTTAAATAAAGTTGATTTAAAAATACTTTATCACAATAACTGCATTTGTTATATTGTAACGCGTCAACGGTAGACGTCGATGGAAACATATCACTTTTGTTCGTAAGAGTTTTTAAAATCATGTTTGCAATATTGTCATTGCCGTAGGGAAGCGGTGTTCTGTATGTATGCTTCGTTTTTCTTTTTAATTTCCGTAGTTCCTCTTCCTTTTCTCGTAGGTTCTTTTTCGTGACATCTAACTCCTAAAATACAATATTGATATTAAGATGACTAATTGTATTTAGACATACCTAAAATATATTTGGTATAGGACAACCTGTGCAAGGGCTGTGATTTCCTCCCTCAATACGTAGACGCTGCGGTCCAGATAATGCCGACAGAACTGTTGGTACTCGACTGCGAGTTGCGCGAGCCGAAACATCTTCATCACGCCTTCATCCAAGATGCGGACGTCAAACTCCGACTCCAAAACGCAGTACAATATCTAATGTCCATATATATATTATTACTATAAATATTATTACTATGAAAAGAGAATCGCTTAATGAATCATGAACTTTTGGTGAACTAGTTACGCAAGGGAACTTAATTCACTTAATAAATCTTTTATTCTGTATAACGGTAATTAAAAAATCTTACATCATTCAAATGCTGCTCGAGGAGAACAAATTTTCTTTCCTTTATTATGCTTTCAACGTCTATTAGACCTGAAGAACAAAACACTGCCTGTTTAATTTCTTAATTCTTATTAGTCTACGACTAGACTACGTCGACTCACCATTGACATAAATAGATATCTTTTTTAAGATCTTGAAACCCAATAAGTACCAAAGCATACTTCTGAACTCTCTTCTATCATGTGAGTTGTGAGGTGGAATACCAACCCCCGCAATCCTGGTGTCAGGGTTATTATTGAGCCGCCAAAGGCCCCTGATGACTCATGTACCGACTACGTACTTACATCAGTAAATAGTAACCTTCCGAAGCACGGATATCTTACTTTTGGACAACCATGTGATTAGCCTGTAATGTCCTAACCAAACTAAGGATCACAAAGTGATTTTTCTGATATCCCGGGATTCGAAACCGGGGCCCCTGGATCGTGAGCACAACGCTAAACCACTGAACCACGCAGGCCGTGGGTTTAAGTGAAATGAATAGAGGAAAAGTGGGTACGATGAGTCTAGGAATGATCTAATGAATTTAGGATTATATTACGTAGCATCACGTCGCGCCTGTATCCCCGAAGGGGTAGATAGAGGTGTGCAGTATATAAACATTGTGTTATGTTCGTCCCATGTAATAGGACGCAAGCCTATTGCCATTAACGGGGCACAAATTCTGGAAATCATATGATAACAATTATCTATGACCTAAACAAATGAACTCAGTGGTTTAGGGTCCGAACAGGGAGGATACTACTTAAATAAAAAAATAGATAAATATACTAACGAATTTTGTTCCAATCGATGTGAATGCGAGGCCGATGCACATTAAAAGTGAAGCCTGATTCCTCCGCCAGCCGCGGAAAGTGGTGATGTAACTCGTATGAAGTTTTACTCGCCATTATATTATTTTCACTAAGCATTAAACATGTTTATATATACTTAATAAAACTATTTCGATTATTACATTTTGACTAACTACTTAAAATACTTTATCAGTTCGTCGAAGTGTTGACGTTACCATTGTTTGTCATGTAGTTGCTTAGCAACGGAAACGTGATGATCATCGTAGTATTGAGGTCGAAGAAGAAAGGAGTAGGTATATAGTACAATTCGTAGTTTTTATTTTATTTAAAAACATGATTGCCAAGGACTACGCGGACGATGTCGCGGGCGCGGACAACTGTCCGCTTGTGTTCTAAACTTGGTATTATACGAGTATGTGTGCGTATTTTGAAAGTACGAGTGTACAGATCAGCACTCGTGCATACCTAGCGTTATTGCACTGTACGTTTTCCAAATCGTAAATTAAAATAACTTCTCAGAAAGTATACACGATTTATGCGAAAGTTAAATACGCAGGAGGTACGAGTAGGTGTTATAAGTTCGGGATCTAGATACAATTTTGATGTCGATCGAATTCTAATACACATACCTAAGTGTGGTGTGGATGATAATAAAACTACTATTTATGTGGTCATGAACCACTTTGCTTGATACTTTATTTACCAGGTCCAATATACAGCGCTTGTTTCATCGTTAAGAATCTATCGCATCACCTAAACCTAAGAGGAGCAGTCTCATGGATCAAGGGCGGCCTAGCGACACCGGTTCATTTCAACATTTTTTTGTATTTTTTTCAATGTCGTTGGCCGATGTTTACAAGCGAAGGTATAAGAAAAGTGTGCAACGTTCAACTCGATACACAAAACGTGAACTCAAAATACGCAGGAGTGTTAAAGTAAAGTCGTATAGTAGCCTGAATATTTTGCAACTAGCCCACGCTCTGTGCTCAAGTTTATAACTTTGTACAAATGTAAATGTTTGCGTATAAAAATAATAAATAATATCGCGTTGGCAGAATCGTAAGTCCGTGAAGGGTGGACAAGTCGTCGGGGGCAGGCGCCCGTGGTTTAGGCGGCGGGCTTCTCCTCGGTGACGGTGGTGGCTCCAGAGGCCACGGAGCCGCCGTCGTCGGGCGACGCCTGGCATGACAGCGACGGGAACCTCTGGTACAGCGCAGCGCGGTACTTCGGGTGGCTGTCAATATAATATTTCATCAGGGTCTTGCCCTTGTGCGTATTTTGAAATACAGTTGAAATAATAACATAAGCTCACGACCGTCTCCCAATGGGGTAGTCAAACGTACATCCATAGCAAAATGATCTAAGTGCCTACACCTCACTAAGGTTTCTGTTAGACCATGTGATAGGTGCGGTGAACTGTATCGCCGTCTATAATAGTCGAGCCAACTGCGTTAATTGAAATAGTAGCACAGAAAATAGTTTGACGATTTCTGACGACTAACAACTAAATAGTAAAATACGATTGATTTTTAGGTAGTATAGAGTTATAGGACTTACCTGATACCATATACAATAGGATTGTAGACGGCGTTAGCCTTAGCGAAGAGAGAGCCCCAGATCGTGGCAAGTGGGCTGATGGGTGCGCTCTCGAACACGCCGGTGTAGTTGATCACCAGGTACGGAGTCCACGCCATGAACCACAGCGAGATGGTCATCAGAGCAACCTAAGACGGGCATAAAAAATAAAAGTGAAGATTTGAAAAAATAAATATTGTTATAGATTTAAATGAAACCTGGATTGTCCTTTACCTAAATGTTATTAGATAGATGTGTTTGGCTTAGCTATCATACTATGACCTAAGGTATAAAGTGACCAATTTTAGAGCAAAGAAGAAAGAAGTCCATTAGAAATATGCCTATCCAATAGTATAATATATACAAAAGTGTGGAAGTTGTTACCTTCGCCAGTTTGCATTCCGCGCTGGTGTTAGCCGCCTCAGACGACCGCAGTGAAGCTACGTTCATTTTCTTAGCCTGCTCCCTCATGCCCTTCTCGTGAGCTGCGACAGCCTGAAATAATACGAACTCTGTTTTAAATCGATCAATCGTGGCGGTGCTATAAAAGGATTTTGTTTTGAAGCTATTATTTTGATGATTATTGTTGCAAACGCAGTTGCCTGTTACCTGAACGATGAAGAAGTAAGAGTAGATGATAAGAAGCAGTGGCATGAAGTAGACGAACACGGAGTACACGAGGATGTAGCTGCGGCTGAACCAGTCCTTGCTCAAGTAGTCGGTGCCACAAGCGGTCATGTTGCCCTCAGGGACATACCTGTTGGGAGGTAACTAAGTTAACAAACATCCTTACGTTCTAGCGGGTATCTCTCAAATGGGCCACGAAATTTAAAAGGGAGTAAAAGTAGACAAAGGTCACTGGATATTTTAGTTAATTCACCTGTTCCAGCCGAAGAAAGGTGCGAGAGTCCAAGCGAGAGAGAACGCCCAGATACCAAGAATGCGCAGAAGGGCTCCGTTGTTCGTCATGGGTTTGGCGGCAATGCCCTTCACGATGACGTTGTAACGGTCAAAGGCGATCATGGTCATTGTCCAAATCGATGCACAGCCGAATAGCGAACCCGCACACGCGTACAGTTCACATGCCAAAGGACCTGAAGAATAAATTAAGTTGCAAACATCATCCTTATATTTTAAGTAAGATAGGGCAATTATAAATTGTCTACCAACCAAACATCCAAGTTTCGTTGTAACAGTTTATGACCATAGCCGGAGACATCGCGCACATCATGAGGAAATCGGAGAAAGCAAGATTGACGACGAGAAGGTTGGAGGGCGTTTTCAAGCTCTGCAATGAAATAAGTGTTTAGGCAGGTGACAAACTCTCTACTAAGTAGGTATGTATTCGTTGTTCTGCTATTACACTACCTTAGTCGACGAGAAAATGTAGATAACCATGCCGTTGCCAGTGATCGAGATAAAGCCGAGGACACCAATAGTGAAACCCAAAAGTCCGTGCCAAAGTGGATTCATAGGTGGAAATTGATACCTGGGAAATAAATAAGTAGAAGTCTTAAGTTTTGAAAACGAAGAATTGGATAAAGAATTATTATAAAATAGATGTAACTAAAGAGTTAATCTAACCAGTATGGGTCGACCATGTGCAGCATGTCGGGGGGCACCTTGTCCACGACGGTCTGGTTGGAGGCGCCGTACGCCGCCACCTGGCCGCCCCAAGCCTGCAGCGCCGCGACGCCCGGCCCGGGGTCCAGAATACCTATCGCCATCTTCAATTGACTGTCTGTCACAAACTAACCTGAACAAGCAAATGATATAATTGCATTAAACAGGAAGCTCTTCAACACAAATTATTCATAAGAATTAACCTCTTTTAATTCTGCAACTTACGTAAAAAAAGGTCCAGGGTAGGGGTATTCGCCCCGAGATGGTTATTATCAAAAATACTGAAGAAAATCGCTGCACGAACTACTCCAGTCTTTATTATTGTATAACCAATCTCGTGAAGCGAAGGGCTGAAGAGCCGAGGCTGCGGAGGCTACTCGCTGTTTGTTGGCCGACCTGCTGCTTTTATAACAACTACACAAGGATTATAAACGACGTCATAGAAAATCGATATTCATAATTAGATATAGGTATCTAAGAAGAAGGAATACATTACCTACTTAGCATTTTTACAGGGAGGGCTTCATAAGAAAGTTTTCGTTTAATTTACTTTTGTTGCTAATATTGTCTCTTCATTGTTGCACTTTCACTCCCACATAACAATAACAAATAAGTTACTAGTCAACTGACTGATAATTTTGTGTAGTCGGTAATAACGTGATGTGTAACGAAATAAAACATGCCTCGGCTCCTTATAAGCCCAAAATGAAGGACTCTGTCGATAGGTTCATCTTCTGGGAATCATCATTTGACGGCGTCTGTGGTCCAGTGGTTGAGCGTTGGTCTCACGATCCAGAGGCCCCGGGTTCGAATCCCGGTGGGGACATATCACAAAAATGACTGTGATTCCTAGTTTGGTTAGGACATTACAGGCTGATCACCTGATTGTCCGACAGTAAGATGATCCGTGCTTCGCAAGGCACGTTAAGCTGTTGATCCCGGTTACTACTTACTGATGTGAGTATGTAGTCGTTACATGAGCCATGTCAGTAGCCTTTGGCGGCTCAATAATAACCCTGACACCAAGGTTGATGTGGTTGGTTATCCAGCTCATAACCCACACGATAAGAAGAAGAAGAAGGTCATTTGGCGCCTCTATTTAAAAGTACGAAGAGTATATTTGTAGGTTGCTACACCTATCAACCGAACGCCGCCGATACTTTTTGTTTTGGGTGGTAGCTTTCCTTACACCTCGTCGCTGGCTGGTAAGGCGCTATATAACCAGAGCAAATATCAGACATCCCTCTTATCTTAAACCGGGTCTATATTTATTATCTCGAAGGAGCTCGGTGGCGCAGCGGTAAACGCGCTCGGTCTGCGATTGTTGAAGTTAAGCAACTTTCGCAAAGGCCAGTCATAGGATGGGTGACCACAAAAAAAAGTTTCAATCTCGAGCTCCTCTGTGCTTCGGAAGGCACGTTAAGCCGTTGGTCCCGGCTGCATTAGCAATCGTTAATAACCACCAATCCGCACTGGGCCCGAGTGGTGATTTAAGGTCCGATCTCCCTATCCATCCATAAGGAAGGCCCGTGCCTTAGCAGTGGGGACGTTAATGGGTTGGTGATGATGATGATATTTATTATCTACTTGGAGAATTTGCATAAACAAAACTCGGTAGAATACATCTCTGTAAGGTATGTCTTACGGCTAATATCGTTATGAGGCCACGAAGAAGCGCAAGTGAGCTCTAAGTGGATTATACATATAGAGGTCGCGGAAAGAACCTGACTCACTTCCATCCCTCCGAGTCTGGCTACGTAGGTATTATAATCATTTCATATTTTATAGATAATTACATTTATGATCTAGGTAAGTAAGTATATGAAATTAATTTAACGTATAACTTCGATAGGTTTTTATGATCGATATAATACAACACATTTATTGGTATCTACATACTTAGGTATTTCTTTTTTATCCATAGACCTAGGATTCCCGCATTTCTACGATAGGTTTGTCTGCTCTCATTAAAACGGCTGGAAGCATGTCCAATTGTAGTTCAGCCTACCTACTTAGCTATTTGTATTCTGTGATATGATATGGATCGAAGCAAATGGAATTCCATAGTCTGCTTACCCCGGTAGGAAATAGGCGTGAGTTTATGTATGTATGTATATGATATGCTTGTTATTTGTGCGGCTATATTTTTCATTATCATCAACTTTTCCCCATCATCTTCAACCGTGGCTGATATAGGTATACATCTTTTCATTTCAGTAAGTTTAGACTTGACCATTTACTTAAAGGTAACTCAAATTAGCCACCGGTAGGTATCTACCCATATACTAAAATATATAATATAATTACACGGTGTCTATTTAACACATTTATTATGGTAACAAACGTACCTAACTCTTTTGAACATTATTATCAATTATTTACTATTTTATGTACTTGGGTCTCAGATGGGTAGTTCTTCGAATATCGAAGTTATTATCATTACCGTGAACGAAAAAATATCATACAATCTTTTGACTTTTTGCAAATATTCAGTTATAAGTTATTTAGGTCGCTAACTTTTAAGTTCTAACTGGATAATTGCAAATAGACTCATCTTTTTAGTACTAAACAGTATACCGATGGATGTATCTCTTGACTACCCGCAATCCGCAATTAGGAATAATGAATAAAGTCGTAAACTTATGTTGTTGTTATGTGTTATTTATCTACCTTTTACACATAAAACACTAGTTGACTGCTTAAATAATATTTACTTAATGGGATAGTTAATTTTATGTACCTATTAAAGAGCAAACAAATTATTTTCACTGGAAGTCAAATGTTCGTTTCATTTTGGTGGACGACATGGACTTCCGGTCGTTTGAAATAGGTATTAGGGAAGTCCCAGGTGTCGTAACCTACGTCAGTCCTAGGTCCTACTTATGCAGATTCACGATTCGTGTGGTACGGCACGGGCCTCCAGCGACAGATACTTGATCGAAGCTCGAGTCTCGAGGCCAGACATGGTTTCGGGCGGGAATTTATAGTAGTTGGATTTCTGTAATATTTTTATAGCACTATATATTATGGTTATTTCCATAGTAACATATGTTCATCAATGTTTTAGTATGTTTTTGTTTGTGAAGCAGTGAAATTTTGTATGCGATAACGAAACATTAAATAAAATATAAAAATAAAATAAAGGAAAGAAATTATGCCACAAACTTAAAAAAAAATACTGACACAACCAGCTGATAGATTGTCAATGTCAAATTGAGAAACGGCTTGCGCGGACCTTTACTATAAAAACCCTGGATCCTGTATAAAACGCTAAAGAATGGATAATACAGAAGACTTTACGTTAAGTGACGAAGAAGAAGAAATTACAGCTGATACTGTACTGAAAACTTTACAAACCGCTTGGCAGAACGAACGATTAGCTCCAGAAATATTGCCGCATTGCAATGATATGGTGGAGTGCATGTTGGGTCAAATACAACACATGGAGCGAAACATCAACAAGTTACCGAAAACAGATCTTCGGGCCTGTATTCACAAAATGGAACTAAGTAGAATAAAGTTTATTATATGCAATTATTTAAAGATAAGACTAAATAAAATAGAAAAATATTGTATTCCAATAATTAATGAAGAGAAGCAACGGATAGAATCCGGTACGAACTATTTAACACCCGCCGAATATAAATATGCGCAAGAATATTTGCTGAACATGGAAAGTCACCTGAAGTCAGTAGTTCTGAATAAGGTTCCCAGTAACATGCAAGCATTTGATATGGGTAAAATGGCAGTGTATCCAAACTTACATAGCCATGTATTTTTAAAGGCTAAAGAGAGTGTGAATGGTGTAGTGCTCGAGGATCTTTATGGTGACCAGGATGAGGAAATAGACTTGGAAGGTTTGTTCATACAAAACTAATTATGTAATTTTATCAATTGTGGGAAGTTGTCTTTTAACTATTCTGCCTTTCTCAGACTTTATTCTGAGTTTTATCAAAAATTTCTATATAAATAAATTGTATTATTTCTTTCAGAGGGTTCACAACACATCCTTCAGTACAAACCCATCGCTGATTTAGTGAAGAATGGAAAAGTACATCTAATTTGAAAACAATTCTGTGAAAATGAGTTCAGAAAGGTAAGTATGCAAATAATTTGGAACCAGATTTGGATGAAATAAACTATTTGTGGTTAACGTGGCATACTATATGATATAAACTTAAGATATATTTAAAAAAAATCTGTATTTTGTATTGTATTGTTGGTTACATTATTTTTTGTCTAAATCTTGTAAATTCAAGAGTTCAAATGAATGAAATAGACAGTTAAACTTTAGATATATTGGTTTTATGAGAGAGAAGTTGTATTCATGGCCCAAGCCACTTTACTAACGAATGAGGTATGGAGCATACTTAAGGATTTTTTCTGGAATAACATAGCGATGTTACTCCATGAACAATGAGATTCATATTGTGTTATCCATTATATATATTCAAGTGGCAAATTGTTTGAAATAATATTATCTATAAGCCCATATGGGCTTGGTGATGTGTGGGTACTTACCCCAATTGGGATGTGTGTTAGATCATATGAGATTTACTGACTAATAGTCAAATAAAATATACCAGTTACACAGTCAATAAATATTAATGTATTTCTTTTACTTAAATACAATACACATGTATAATATTATTGTAACAATTACAATCTCAAATTAAGTATATAAGGCATCACTTTTACAGATTTAAGTCTTGTATTTTATTGTACATATTTTTCGTTACCTTTCTGCATTTCCATTGTATAACTTGGAATGCTTATTAATAAACATAATAAAATGCATTTCTATCATAAGTACATAAAGGTTCATTCAATAAAAAGTAAGTACAAATAGGCATTGTTGTAATAAGTTGAATAAGACCTGTGTGGGAAAATAATTTATCCAGTCATTGAGAACATATTTGTGACTACAGTATTTGGTCCTTATTAAAGCACTTGTCATTCATAATGCAATTCATTCAATCTAATTAAAACTAAAGTGGATACATTGTCTTTGTTTCCTTCACTAGTTTAATTGTAATATGAAATGGTAATTACTCATTTTACATAATTGGCTAGTTGCTAACACTGACACTTATTATATAATAAAAAGTCTCGTTCAGAATACAATGTATTTTTAAATCAAAGATTCCGTCATGGGAGACTTGCCCAATAGTATAACTGGACGAATTTAAGCTGTAGCTACTAAATATAGCTTCTCAGGACATTACATACTATACTGTCTTCGGTTTATAGTACTGGCTGATCGTCTGCGTCGACGTAGCGTATGTGTTGCGCATGCGCTTTGCTAGCGAGGTCTCGTAAGCTCTGCTCAGCTGCAGGGCCCAACTGTTTCACCATGCCATTGAAGTGGCCTTCGTTATTCTGCAACAACTCATGTGGATGTCCACATTCCACTATTTGTCCTGCCTCCATCACCTGGGACAAAGGAACGGTGTTAAAAAATTGGAACAACATTACACAAAACAATTACACATTGTAATGGAGGTAAGCTACGACACTGGTCGTTGCTACAGTCACGCCACCTTTCGTACGTCAACACAACTGCTAATAGTCTGTAGACTGATCGTAGTTGAACCAGGAAAAAAAACATTACACAAAACATAACATCACTACTGTATCCCCTAAGGAGAAGGCAGGGGTGTATAGTATATATTATATACCCACTCTATGCCAGCTATGTCAAAATTGTACATTGTAAAGGGGTTGTAAAGTGTTAAATTATTGATTGTGACTGTGGAATAAGAACATGTGTTTAACTTACAACAACTCGATCAGCATCTGCTACAGTATGCAATCGATGAGCCACAGTGATTACTGTGCAGTTCGCGAAGTATTTCCTAATGGATTTCTGAATGAGGGCATCCGTGCTGTGAAAGTAAAATATTTTCCTCTATAATAAAAATCAATATAGAATCAATGGCCCTAAATTTGAACATCCGCACGAGCACCGGCTCATTGTTTCTTCGGATTGCTTTTCTTCTCAAAATGATAAAACATGGAGTGAGCTTATTCAACAAAACGCTAAACAACAGATGGCAAAAAACTATAGGTTTTATTGTCCCAAGAATTGAACACGATTATCAGATTATCGATTATCAGATCAATGAAATACTCACTTGGGATCAACATTCGCCGTGGCTTCGTCCAGAACAATCAACTTGTTACGCGCTAGCGCCGCTCGCGCGAGGCACAGCAGCTGTCTCTGTCCCGCGCTGAAGTTGGATCCACCAGCCGCCACCTCCGCTGACAGGGACGTCGCGACTTGCTTCAGCTCCACCTTAAAACAAATTGATATATTGCGATGATCACTGGTAATAGTAGGTGGATGCGAACATTGTTCATCGTTCTTCAAGAAGTGCATCGAAAGTACCGAAGGGGGGAAATCGTCGAATCCGTTTCGATATCTCAAGGAAATCAGTCTTATAGTTTCAACTCAATTCTTCTTTTCTATCATGTAGGTTGTGAGGCGAATGACCAACCCCATCAATCCTGGTGTCAGGATTAAATGCAATGAAGTCAAAGTTACCTGTTCTAGTGCTCTCCAGATGTCTGCATCAGTATATTTGTCGAATGGATCCATATTGTAGCGTAAACTGGCAGAGAACAAAACTGGTTCTTGTGGAATGATCGATATTTTGGATCGGAGTTCCTGTAAAGTCAAATGAACCGTTAGCAAAGTATTATGCGATTAATTATTAAGCAACTTATTTTCATAAGTTGTTCCACTGAGAAAAGTACCTTGAGGCCGATCTTTCCAGTGTCCACATCATCAATGTAAACGTGTCCGTCAATTGGCGCCAATCTGAAGAGTGCTGATATTAGTGACGATTTGCCCGCTCCTGTTCGCCCGACAATACCGACCTTTGAACAATATTGAGAAATATAGTATCCCTGTACAAAGTTTAAAGCTAGTCTATTGGAAAAGCATTGTCGAACACTTACTTTCCAGCCGCTTTCAATGACAATATTTAAGTTTTTGAGGACCGGTTCTGCTTCTAGGTCATATCTCAGGAAGAGATCTTTAAACACCAGTCGTGCTCGCTGTGGCCAACCGGCGGGTGGTAAAGGCCCGTCTGTTTTCTCTTGCGGTAACGAAGTAAACTGTTGCACGCGTTCCACGCTTGTCATCTGAGAAACGACCTCTGTTGCTTGGCGAATACCATGTTGTACCATATTTACTAAGATCAAGCCTTGACTTAAAGCTAAACCGACATTGCCTGACCGGGTCGAACCTGTAAGATGAAATTGAGATAAAATAAGTAGGTTGTTTCGGCCTCCGTGGTCCAGTGCTTGAGCGTTAGGCTCACGATCCGGAGGTCCTGGGTTCGAATCCCGGTGGGGACATATCACAAAAATGACTTTGTGATCCCTAGTCTGGTTAGGATATTATAGGCTGATCACCTGATTATCCGAAAGTAAGACGATCCGTGCTTCGGAAGGCACGTTAAGCCGTTGGTTCCGGTTACGTACGTAGTCGTTACATGAGTCATGTCAGGGGCCTTTGGCGGCTCAATAGTAACCCTGACACCAGGGTTGATGAGGTTGGTAATCCACCTTACAACCCACACGATAGAAGAGAAGTAGGTTTGCTTCGTACATTTAAAGTGCACGTAATAATTTTATATTCAATTCTAGTTTAATTCACTCACCATTATCTAGAAACAAGAACGTGTATGCCACAACAATGATGTACGACGCACAAATCAAACTTAGCCAGATTCCGAAGGCAGTATTCGTAACCATTGTCAAATACCTGAAAAATAGAGATGAAACATGTTAGATTCAGAGACGAAAAATTGTGGGATAATGAAATAACTCGGGATATTTTTAAATGTCTTTACTCCTTCTATTTTACACACACCTTATATTAAAACCAAATCCTCTCACCCGACCGACATCGCACCAAAGACTCCCCTTTCTTACTTTTTAAAACTGCCTTACGTCCCATTCATTGACCATCCTCCTTTCATACATAACCTCCTAAGACCGAGTGTTCTTTATAAATCGAAACCCCATTGTTTAACTATTATGTCTGGAAATCTCGGTCTTAAGAGGATAATTGTAAATCAACAAGCAATTAAAGGGCATGGAAAGAATGTTACCATGCAGCTGTGTGGACGTCCTGTTTGTCATCGAACTGCACTCGGAGCAGGTGCTGCGCTCCGCAAGCTCGCACCGTCGACAGACCGGCCATGGTGGCCGACACGTGAGAAAACACCGGGCTGCGCGTCACACCTTCCACTCTGCAATACATTACAGAGTTGTTTAGGTACTAAAATAGCAAATATTAACTTAAAATAGTCTGTTTTAACGGATTGCAATTGCTATCTTCTTCTTACCGTGTGGGTTTAAGTGGTTGGTATTCCACCTCACAACCCTGGTGTCAGGGTTATTACTGAGCCGCCAAAGGCCCTTGACATGGTTCATGTAACATCAGTAAGTAGTAACCGGGACCAACGGCTTGACGTGCATTCCGAAGCACGGATCATCTTACTTTCGGAAAATCAGGTGATCAGCCTGTAATGTCCTAACCAAACTAGGGATCACAAAGTGTTTTTTAGATTGCATACCGAAATTATAGCAGAATTATGTATTTGAAATGTCCTTCTTATTACTTACGAGTATTATTGTAAGTAGCCACGTGAAATAAAATATTCGAAAATACAAAATGAAGAGGGTGTTCGTTGTTGCCTTAATAGATGAACCAGACATTTGATGAAAGTTACCTTTTGATAGCTTGTGCGGTATTGAGGTAGACGGTAGTCCAGAAATACATGAGGATCCCACATACGGCGGTGGTCAGTAACATGTATGGGCTGACTATAGCCACCATCACCAATATACCGAGCATCACCATGGTTACCTGTAGGAATACAAAGAAATTAAATTGTATACCCACAAATCCACGCAAATGGTATGTAATTCTGTCACAATACGATACTACTATTACATACATACATAAACAGCCTATATACGTCCAACTGCTGGGCACAGGCTTCAACCGGAGGGGGTATGGAGCATACTCCACCACGCTGCTCCAATGCGGGTTTGTGGAGGTGTTTTTACGGCTAATAGCCGGGACCAACGGCTTAACGTGCCCTCCGAAGCACGGAATCATCTTACTTTTTCGGACAATCAGGTGATTCAAGCCTGAAAAGTCCTTACCAAACAAAGGAGTCTCACAAAGTGATTTCGACAATGTCCCCATCGGGAATCGAATCCGGATTCCAGATCGTGAGCGTAACGCTCTAACCATTAGACCACGGAGGCTGTTGTTTGTACTTCTATTACACATAGTGTAAAATTTTAGATATGTACCTGGATAGAATCTAAATACATTCGGGGTAACACTTCGTCGACGACGCCCATGTCCTTGGAAAACCGGTTGAGGATACGACCCGAGGAATTGGTGTCAAAGAACCGCATGGTCGCTGAGAGAATATTGCTGAACATCTGGTTGTGCATCCGGATAGAACTTCTCATGCATACCCACAGAAACAAAATGGACCTGTGTAAGAAGAGAAAATATGAACAAGAATTCAATATTAATACGCTAGTTAAATCCTATACAAAAATCACTTAAAAACTACGTAATAAATGTATGTCCTAGAAATGGTTTACATCAAATGGGGTAGTACTTTTTAACATGTTTAATGTGATGTGATAAAGTGGTTACCACAAATCCAAGTTTCCTACCTCGAAAGGCCACCGGATCATTGTATAGAAATCTACTTAAAAGTGTACATTGAAACTTTTGTCGTAAAATAAGTGCTTAGTAGAAAACTGAAAAAAGTCCAGAAATTTTACAATTTTCCTCATTTCACACAGGTAGCACATTTCTATTAGATTTACAGTACCCTAAGAGGTCCAAACATCATAATTTACCAAATACGGATTTTTTTTGTAAAATTTGACTGGGCTTCTATTATAAAATTTCTTAAATTTTAGACAAAATGTATATTGTATGTATTTAACTATTGTAGATTGATTCATCCCTTACAGCATGTTTACCATTGTAAGTACCTACTTACAACGGTAAGTTAGGGTAATCACCTGATTACCCTAACTCAAGATCTGTCAAGATAGTATACTACCATTTCACTACCGCAATTTGAGTCATCCCTGATATTACATCTCTTTTTCGTTATAGATAGCTCCCAAACTCAAGATAGTTTAAGATGTTAATCCAATCCAGTAAGCAACGTCAAATTTATCGCTGGAATGATATAAACTTTGCAAAGTCATCTGATCTCACCTGCCAGTAGTGAGCACAATACATCCGAATATTCCGAGAGCCCAGATGTATATGTAGAATGAATGATCTACATGTTCGTGTGGCGCTATATCTTGCATTGTGAGGGCTGTCTTCACCAGCATTCCTATTATAGTGTGATTAGGCTTGATAGTCGTACTGTTTTCCAATTCTGGAGCTATAGTGGTAAAATCTGGTAACAACGGTTCAGTGGTGCTGTTAAAATCACTGGTTTCATTTCCACTGGTTGTGTTGGCCATCTTCCTGTAACCAGCTTCTACTTTATTCATCCTGGAAAAATAACGTTTTGTTATGCTCTATAAGCTTGATTTGTCGTTTAAGAGGTTGAGCGTGTTCGACTTGCATTCTGTTTGTTAGTAATTTATACACTGGCCGGTAATGTAAATAGAAATGCCATTTGATTCTATGTGAATCGGTCTTAGCAAATAAAACAATATAGGCGGACGTGCGACTTTTAATAAATAGGAAATAGTCACTTATTTACCTATTTATAATAGAGCACAGAAGGAAAGCTTTCAAAATTATTGTACTAACCAGTAGGTGAGCCACAGGTCTCCGAGTGACGTGACGACTTGCGCCAGAATTATGCCAAACAGGGTGAACAATAGTAAACACCAACCGCCGCCGGCGCGAAAGTAGTTCTTGTACACTGAGCTTGAGACGCGTCCTGAAACGAAACAGAGTTCTAGTCTCGAAATTGGTACCAACCACGCTTCTCACCATCAAACATAGGGCAATAAGATACGTGTCACCCGCTTCAACAAAAGAACACCACATCGAAGCAATTCATCTAGAAAAGCAATATTGCAATTTGACATAAAAGTAAATGCGCAATGCAAACAAATGTCAAATAGCAATATTGCTTTTGTAGATGAATTGCTTCGATGGCCTTTTTAACCCCCCTGTACGTACCTTTTGACATAAGCTCTTCAGTCTCCTGGGGTTCTTCTTGTTCATCTACGTTTGTACCATCTTGAATCGTGGTAGTACTTGCATGAGACTGGAATTGAAAAAGTATATTGAGAGATTAGATTCGATCATCAAACCTTTCCGTTTACTGAAGACGAATTAAGCAATGTCTGCGAGAGCTTTCGATACTTTGTGGTCAACATATTATAAGGTCTTTTGGTTACGCATATGTATTGTGTACATAGAACGGATAAAGTTAGGATTTATGTTGACATAGATAGGTATTTACTTTTAGATAAATAACACGAAATCTGTTTATCGCATGTAAAGTGTCTTCCCAGTGTCTAGATATCAGTAAGTGACACATTGTAGCAATGATTTGATAAGATAATCTTGAATGAGTGTACTGTGTGAGCACGAGTCATTTCACTCTATGTCACACCCTTCCACTCCCAGAATTTCTTGGATTTGGAATGACCCGCTTTGTTTGGCAAAACACATCGTATTTTCAGAACGTTCCCACCATGGTATAAGAAAGCTCGAAAGTGACAGCTAACATTTCAAGGTTAGCTCAGCTGACGCCATCCCACCCTGCGTTGCCATTTCGTAAAAAAGAAATTACCCACGACCAATGTTTTGGTCTTTTTATACCATGGTTCCGACTATATACCGATAGGCATTCGTAACGAATTTAAAGATTTATTCAAATAAAAAATATTTTGTCACTATTCGTGTAATCTGTAAGTCCTGTATACCTGTATAGATATTGTTCGTTGTCGCATGAAGTTCTTTTCGCTGACCGGCTGCTCAGCTTCCTCTTCTTCCATCAGCTCTTCAAACAGCGGCGAACGCGATACTTCGTCAAAGTTACCTTGTGATTCTATTTCACCCTGGATAAAATAATATTAATATTTGCATCATTTATTTACCAAACGGTTCAATATTACCACCTTTAACTATTGACTTTCGTCTCCCTAGCATTATAACGTTTTTCACAGGGTCCGCTATTTAACTATTGACTTTTGGTAATTTAATACAGAATAGTCATGTAGCATTAGTACTCAACTTCTTATGGATCACGTATTTTTCATATAAAAGACATCAACGATATTTTTTTGTGTTCAATGATTAAAACTAGATATTAAAGTATGTACCAAAACAAAGGCTTTAGATTAAAAAATGTTACGTTATCGTCTTCAAGTCAGCCAAATATATCTTTTAAAACTTACTCAAAACCAGTGATTATTAGCTAAAGTAAATCTCTTCGTACTAGGCTTATCATTAGCCGCAGTTGTAAAAGCTATAATTGTATAAAGTGGAACAAATTTAATAATAAACAAACATTCGTATTTGCATAAAAGATAATCCGTGGCGCTCAGTTATCTATGTGCATTGATATCAACTGAGCAAACACGCATATAATTGTTCAACTTATGGAAAGACATTTCAAATAAACCTAGAATAACTTCGTAAACGATCTTTATTGCACATCTACACATGTGATATGATAGGTGGATGTGCAATAGTCCTTTGTATTGTACGTATATCTATGTTTTCAAAAAGGTTTTGACTTGAGTTTTTCGTCGTTTTGAATTCTAAGTCATGCCGGTCTGAGCTAATATACTTACGTAAATGTTATAGTTGGATTCCACTTGAGTTACAGAGTTTGGTCTCTTTCAAAATTATATATTAAAAAAAACACTAACAAAGGAAAATAGAACCAAGGGTGGAGTTGTACGGTCACGAGTATTAATATGTAATATACACTTTGATACCATGTCATGTCATATTAACTTTTTCGACAAATTAAACCGTAAGTCTCATTAAATGTCAAATATGATAGTGCGACAGGGTTCTAAAGTGGGTACATGACTGTACATCATTCGCCTGTCCTTATCTCATTCCAAGTGAGGTTGGCTTGGCACACTACGAGTGGACTTGTAGGTAAATTTCACTAAAAGTGTAGACTAGATGATACTAGATTTCTTCCAGGCAGCCTTATCTACTTAGTTAAAATACATAATGTCGGGTTCTTACCGCGTTATTATCAGGGATATGAGACTCCCGATATTTCAACAGAGTTGCAAGTGCCATGATCACTTGACGACCTCTTAAATCTCAAACAATGTATAACCTTACTTAGTTTGTAACATTCTCGAGGACATCGTCTACAGCCGATGTTCCGATGCCAAGTATCTTTATGAATAACAGATCTGTGTTCCGTGTTCCTGAAACTGTTAAGTTTGGGAGGATACACAGTGACATATAGAAGAGGCTAAGATTGTCTGGAAGACATGTGTCTTCAAATCAGACAAAGCAGATGTCTGCTTCAGCGATAACGACGCCTGTTATGTCTTTATGTATTTTGTTTTATTGTGTAATACTTGTGTCTTTTCTGCTCAATAAAGTATAATGTATTGAGGTAGGTACTTACGTTGTTAAGAATGATGATTTTGTCCGCGGCTTTGAGGTGATGGAGCTGGTGAGTGACGAGCACTCGTGTGGCGTGTCGAAGCAGGCCGCTGACGCACTCGCTCACCAGGTGCTTGCCAACGTGCGTGTCCACGGCCGACAGCGGGTCGTCCAGCAGGTATATGTCCGCCTGTCATTTGTATACGTTTATTTATGACACTCAGAAAAAGTAGCGTAAAAGGAAGCTAGTGGACCCGCACAGTTACTCCTCAGGCCCCGAAACTTTGTAGCACGATAAAGTATCGTGATGAGAAATTACTCAGTACAATATAATGAGGAATTTATACTGTAGAGTTGAGAATTTGACGTTCAGGTCTTTTACATAAAAAAAAACGGGTCGTTTTCTACACTAGAGGGACATACAATAGCTGTATTATTTTACTTAGAGCCACCGAGAAAACGACAGTTTGAAAATATATAACTTGTCCGTCTGCGATGTCTGTCATACTTGATGTCCGTCTCTGGAAGTGCCATGCGAAGGATGTAATATACGATCCCGACGACCCGATTACTCTAGACATAGAGGCGACCAATCAGCTCGCGACACCAAACACTTCAGAACCCCGATACCGACCCCGCCGGCGGGGTCGACGATTTCCCTCATTCAGCGCTTATCGCTGTCGACCCACTAGGGTCGATTAATTCTTTCAAATATTTTTCCTCAGACGACGCTCTGTGCCGAGGTTCGCGCCCAACTGGGCACCCTCAGGCCTGTTGTTTTAAATTTTGTACCGGGTGAGAGCCCTCAGCGCTCCCCATTTGTCCGGCCAAGTAGTTAATACCATCTGCGACAAAACTACAAAAGTCACGACGAAAAAAAGGAAATGGCATGCTTAAACCGCCGACCTATTTCTTTTAGCTTTTACGTGTTTGACGCAAATATTTAATTGTGTAGGTACTTTATTATCGATAGATAAATATTGAATGTGTACTTTTGTCCAAGGACGTCTCTTTTTCATTAAAAGATAGTGCTCGACGAGAGGGGAGATACCGAAATATTAGGGTCACTACTAACGGTTTTACTGTAAGCTCTACATGTTGCCAGATGGTTGATAACGATAATACAATACTTTATTCTGCGATGATACAAATCTGTGATGATGGTGTATTCTATCAATATACTTATACCTTCTTATGTCTTAGTAAAGATTTAATTTTGTCAATACATAACACAAGCTCACGACTATATCCCAATGGGTAGTCAGAGGTACATCCATCCCAAGATGAACTAAGTACCCACAGCTTACCGAGCTTTTTGTTAGATCTCCGTGATAGGTAAGCCGTATCGCCGTCTATAATAGTCGAGTCTCGAATAACTCATTCGGACAAGTTCGTAATCGGGGTTGTTATGTCTTTCATTGGCCTTATATGTCTGTTTCAGACGATTTATGACGTCATTGCCCCGAAGAAATGCACTTTCTTTCATGGCTGTGCAAGCCAATCCTAGAGCGGCAAACTCTACCGCACACTCTGCAGGAGAAGTCTCCAACTTGTCGTCGCTTTGATGGCGTTTCATTCTCCTGCTCGCCAGTGTGTCAAACCAGTTATACCAAAAAGTATAGAATTATCATTTTTCTTTGCTATCTGACTTTTGATACTTACACATCATTGTGCCATTTGACTTTCCATTAGGTACATTACACGGCATATAAGGCCATGTAAATGACATTCACAACATCTTTATTACGTACTACTTGTGTGTCCTGATAATATATTAAGGTCAAGTACGAATGGGCAATAAATAAGAAAAAAATAGTATAATAATATAGTTTACTTGTTATCATTAATTAGCACGCTTTTTCTACTAGCAAATTGCTTCGGTCACCATTCGATAAATTTATTGTTGAAAGATATTTTGTAGAGAAACTAGGTGTATCCAAGGTTAACATATATATTGGTATCATCAACTTATATGTAACTTAATTTGGCAGGACTAAAACTAGTTCTTATTCTTTCTTGCATTTATTGTAAGTAAAGGACGGGGCTAAAATTAGGTTAAGTTTGCGTCCGCCTAAGGGAGTGTTAAACGTGTAAGTGTTAAATATACAGATAAGGCTGCGTACGCTAGAATCAATAACTTTGCAGTTTCCTTACGATATCAATGCCCGTGGCAAGTTGTACTTTACTTTAATGATAGAGTTCAAACATCCGAACTTATTTCGAAATAGGCAATGCCCCTAGTTTTTACGTTGAAATAATTAAATTATTGTCTTTAATTTAATTCCCAAATGGTTCTGATACGGACAGATATGCAAAGGTAAAGTTATATAGTTAGACCGGGAAAAATTAATCGCGAGAATCCACAATACCTAGTATTTTGTCGATGTCCTTATCTATCTACATATTTACGCAGTGTTAGTTGCGAAAGGAATCCTTAGTCAGAGCAATGACATGTACAGTCATGAGCAATATAATGTACTCACTTTAGGACTCTGTCGCACTAACATATTTGACATTTAGTGAGACTTACAGTTCAATTTGTCAAAAAAGTTAATGTGACATGGTCCAAAGTGTATACATATTTGCTCGTGACCGTACAAAACTTTGAGCTTATGAGCGGGTGGGTGCGCTGGTAGCAAGTCCAGTGATGATTTCATAAATGTAATTTATGATATAGATTTCACTGCGTTTGCGCTTATCGATGCGTTTACGCGAAATTCGTTGATGCAACTACAACCATCCTTATGCTGTGATATGACACATCTTTTACTTAGCTAGATGATAAAAAACGGTAAATGATGTCCTAACTAAGTGCTAGTGGAATGATCCACGTTGTGAACAAACATTGTCATGTTTGTTGGCGTGTATTTATTTAATACTATTTAAGATATATATCATATACATTTCAGTTCGAAAGTGTTATTTTATGTACAGTACCTGTCTGTAGCAAGCCCT
Source organism: Pectinophora gossypiella (assembly GCF_024362695.1). Taxonomy (NCBI): domain Eukaryota; kingdom Metazoa; phylum Arthropoda; class Insecta; order Lepidoptera; family Gelechiidae; genus Pectinophora; species Pectinophora gossypiella. The sequence goes on from NC_065406.1 coordinate 8,654,118, forward strand.
GGCCAGGCCAATGCGCGCGCGCTGGCCGCCGCTGAGGCTGATGCCTCGCTCCCCTACCAACGTGGAGTCTCCCGCCGGTAGAAGCTCGAAGTCTCGTACTAAAGCGCAAGCTGTCACCACCTTACAAAATAGGTATACTGAGTTAGTTATTCCTTGGCAGATATAAGGGTGTTAAAAGACCATCCGGTATTTGGATAAAATCCTGATAAACAGCGGAGTAAACACTCAGTGGGTGGGTTGTTCGGTTTATCCGTCTTTATCCAACTAACAGGTTTATACCCGGGTTTGCCATAATTCTCTAAGGACTTTCCTTTTTTTATTTTCTCTATCTACAGATAGTATCTTCTTGATATAGAATTTATATAGAATGAAATACATCTGACAGATTTATTGTGTGACTAAAAAGCGGTAGAGTTTTGTTGAAGCCGAAACATTATTATAAGATGTCTTACTCGTGGAATTCCACTAAAGTTCTACCTGACCAAAGCCAAAAATAAAAAACAACTCATTTCTGTCTTTGTTATATTGTGTTTGTTTGTGTGTCGAGGAGAGAGTGATACAAGTGACCTTAGCACGCGATAATCAAACATAATTTAATAGCATACAACGTCAACTTTGACCATTGTAGAGTACTACGATCTATACTCGAGAGCCAATATAAACTGTTCCTTTTTAACCATATTACGGGTTTAGGCCAGGTGCGCACTACGAGTTTTTCGCCGCGTGGCAGAAAAGAGCAGCGGCATAATGTCGCACTGTAATACTGCGCCGCTGCGATGGCTCTGTTTGGTACAGTATTACAGTGCGACATTATGCCGCTGCTTTTTTCAGCCGCGCGGCGAAAAACTCGTAGTGCGCGCCTGGCCTTAAGCACTTGTAATATTACTTTGCTACGTAAACATGATTCATGATTGTTCATCATCGCGAGATGACAGAGCATCCATGTCGACATTGATCGTGCAGATTTGTTGACATCGCGAATTTATCTCTTATCACTGTCGGTTTTTGTGGGTTTATCCAATTTTACCTCTAACAAAAAAAACGCCTATTCACTGTGCATGGACTTTTATTTAGATAAATCAATGATTCACGTGTTGTTGCAGAAAATATGATGCAATTTGATGAAACTACAACCTTTTGTTAAATGCTCGTTTGCAACAAAAGCAAAGCTAAAAATAAATTACTTACACTAAATACAAAATATGTTCCTTTAATTTTTGTGTTTGCCAACGCGACTCTACAATATTTACAATAACAAATCAGATATACCTACGTAATTATTCATCAGTGCTTACGTATCACAGTTTCTGTTTTGAACTATATTCTCAGCACATGCACAATACCTACTTGTTGTTTGTATAGGTCGATGACTTCAACATTTGTCTTAATTAAATAAAAATAAAAAACAACATAGACAGTCTATACAGGCTGTAGAAGTGTGTGTGGGGGAGCGTATATGGGTCGTTCTTCTTTTTTATCGACAATAAAAAGACATTTTCTCAATTTATCGGATTTAACATCTTTAAAATTATAACGGCATTAAATATTTTAAAACATCATATAAAGATGTGTCTGTAGAGGACCATTTAGAGGTTCTCTTTATCTTGGTAACATACTTTTCTTTGTAGACACATTTCAAAAAATATTGTGACAGAGTGGTCCTTTTCATCGGAGACAGCATTTTAATTTACCACTCTGTCACAGAATTTTGTGAAAAACAATCAAGCTTCTTTAAGGACTAATTGAGGAACCGATTAGTATTTTGCTTGTATTTTGAGTATAATAAGATAACTATATTTTTGGACAATGGAAACATGAAACAAAATTCTAAAACATAACTTATCAGAAGCAGAACGAAGGACAGATCATTGTCGATAAAAAAGAAGAACGACCCATATACGTACGTCCCACTTCTGGACCCAGGCACTGGACTCAATCAACCGGAGGGGAATTGTGTAACTTTAAAACCTTGACATTACTCACTTTCTTATAACGAGTGCGGTCGTAAGGCAGCCCAAAGAGGATGTTCTGCCGGACGGTGCCGACAAACAGCCAGGGCTCCTGGCTGGCGTAGGCGATGCGGGCGCCACCCAGCGACACCGAGCCTTGAGACGGCTTCAACTCGCCCAGGATGACTTGAAGAAGTGACGACTAAAAACAAACATACAAAGACACCCATAATGATGATTGTGGCCCGTGGATAAAGCCACTAATTAATCGAAGAGAAACATTTTTTTTTGATCTTGGAATTCAAAATAAGATAAAGAAAGTATCTGCAAACATTACTAGTACCGGCGAAAAAAGATTTACCCTTTTTTGCATCTGCTAGATTCCTTAGTAAAGAAGAAAAATGCTAAAAGAGGCGAGGAACAACTTTCTAACAAAATTATCCAGGGTTACCAACCTTCCCAGCACCAACGAGACCCACGATACCGACGAATTCTCCGGGTTGTGCAGTGAGTGAGATATTCCTTAGCGTATCCACAATTGGATCGGACAGCCAGCTCGCACTCACTCCCGCTAGCACCAATCCAGTATGCTTCCTCTCTTTCTCTCCGTCTTTCTCCACTCCATTGTTTATTTTAGCATTCATTGCTTTTGATTCAGCTTCTATTAATTTCGCTGGGTCTAGCTCTTCCAGTTTGAGGAAATTCTGCAAAAATATTCTGGTGAAAGTTTTGTACTTAAAATGAAACGGTCTTAACGCGAAAATCCTAGATCTACATTCTTAAAGATGTCTTAGCCTTGGTTTTAAAAGATCTCGCTTCGATGCTTTGCATTTATAGTACCTTCTTCTGAGGTTATGAGGTGGAGTACCAACCTTATCAACCCTGCTGTCAGGGTTACTAACTCTCGACTCTAGGCTCACTAAGTAGTCACCGGGACCAACAGCTTAACGTGCCTAACGTGGCTTAATGTGTAGTACCTAGATACCTAATAACAACTTACCTCAATTCGCCTGATAGAGACCCTTGATTCACATAGCATCGCCAAAGCCAACGGGAAGAAGATATTGCACGCTAGCTGCAGCAGATTGAAGTACTGCACCAAGGAGAATGTGATCTCTGCGCGGATGTGGCCGCCCATCAACACGAACGTGACGATGGCGGCGAACAGAATGAACCTCTCAGTGAACACTGACAGCGCAGTCGAGAAGCCTTTGATCATGGAGGTCCGCATTACGTACTTGACTTCCAACCTGTGATCAAACATTTGTCAGTATTTTCCGGTGATTAGTGAGTCCACACGGATTGTTTACTTCAGAAGCCGGTAGTAGGTGTATTATACAGTGAACGTGGCCAAAAGTAGTCGGAAGACCGCTCTTGCTATTGGTACCTACCCTCAGATTGACATCAGCCTATTGTGTACAAATAAGTCCATTACTTAGGTAAAATCCACTCATTAGTTAGACAAGAGTTTTAAACAGCCTATATAAGTCCCGCTGCTGGGCACAGTCCTCCCCTCTATCAATCGGAGGGGGTATGGACTATGAAGTATTCCATCACGCTGCTCAACTGCTGGTTGTAGGAGAGAACAATGCAACATTAAAACAATGACAGTTCGTTGGTACTTACTTGCGGAGTTTGTGCACGAGTTTCTCGAAGGGCTTCTCCCAGGCGTACATCTTGATGACCTGAACGCCGTTCACCAGTTCGCTCATCACCTTCACTCGCTCGTCTGTACGCTTAGCGATCTCTCCGCGCAGACCCCCTTGCCTCTTGCTCAGATATGCTAAAATACAATAGTTCGATGAATATTGACGAAGCAAAAGAAGTAAGATGACTCTTATTTTACTTTCATGTAATGTAGGAAAATGCGCAGAAAGTACATATATAAATTATTAGCAGACAGCTAACTATGAGAATAAATTTAATACCGACGTTCGACTACTACGACCGAAACCTTCGCGTAAGTCTATGACAAAAACAAAAAAATTAGGTCGAATAAAATTACGTATGGGAGTTTCTTTAACGTCATTGTTCCCCATTAGAAACGGTTATTATACTCAGCCCAAAATTACAACGCAGTAACTCGTGTGAACACCTGAAACTTATGTTAGAGGTGGATCGCGATAACATGTAGGTACACAGTGCCAAGGATAATCACGTCTTAATAACATGTTTTTTCAATACTGCACTATTGTAGGCACAGTCAATATTGGTTGGAAACAACTAGGTATTTTATTTCTAATAAAATGAAGACTTTTCAAGATAACCCAAACACAGTTTGCATCAGTAAGCTTTCAGTCGATCTGCACTTGGGTTAATTAGGTAGGTATGAAGGCATAGGATCAATAAAGATTAAGGAAACACCTTCTATTGACTAAATTGACTAAACCCAACATAGAGACGGTTCGAGGTACAATCTTGTTGATAGTTTTTAGACCAGTTTTCTAAAATAGAGATTGATATTTCGGTACCTGCACACAAACGCAAAGATCGGAATGGATATAATTTATCAGTTGTTCAAGCATCATGGCGTTTGTCGTGCTTTTGGACATATTTAGCGCATGATCGATGCTGTTTAGATGTGACGCAATAGATAAGGCAGACGCTACGTTTATAGTTTGGAACAACATTACTTAGTCTGCCAATCTAACAAATACACGAGCATAGCTTTGTATGTTAAAATTCTGTAGGTTTATTACTCGTATTGATCTATTAGCCGACCTTATCACACTTTTGGCGAGAGGTTTTGAATTTATGTAGATATCTATACTACGTACGTGTAGCTGAATATATAGCTGTTGCTTGTTTTCGCCCGCGTGGTGTCTATTTTACCCATTACAAGCGTGCCTAGAAAAAAGAAGCTTTGTGCATTTATCAATTAACTAGTCCTAGAGGTTGGAGCTCCGCGCTGATTTGTTAGTCAGTCAGTTTGTTCTCTTATTCTTTAACGTATGTGTCCTTTCCTTTTACGTATATGTCAAGTACCTTGAACAACGACAGTCTGCACAACCATGACAGCAAGCGCAGCCAGTGTTGCCCAGCCGACATGCTGCCACACCAGGTACGACACCACCGGTACCACTATAGGCATCACCCACACGTAGTTCAGGAATAGCGCCACCATATCGAAGCGGTTCACATCGTTGGACATCAGGTTGATTACCTGTCCCGGTGCAGTCTTGTTTGACCCCGCTCGGTTCAGTCGTAGAATCTAAAAGTAACAAAGGGTTACTATTGTGAAGAAGGTGATGCAATAGTGTATAGTAACACGTTATACATCAATGGTTTAGAGCAGGTAAATCAGTAACTCAGTATAACATTATTTTTTATTGCCTTTAAATAAACTTAACGTTTTACTTTTTTATTCGTTACATAGACCATTAAATTAAATCATTCACCATATAACGAAATCGTGAACTCGTCAAAGTTTATTTACGTCCTCAAGGTTACGTGCTCCTCTGTCAATTTTAAAATAAACATAAAGAGATGGATGTGTCATTCCTTACGTAAATTTGCTAATGTATATACATTCACAAATAACTAGATTACTAGATAGATTACTCAGGGTCTCCAGGGTACACTAATTTTAAGGACGCATTTTACTTTACTAGTAAAAGATTAAATAGAAACTTGAGTGGAGTGGCACAAATTAAAATGTATAACTATGATTTCACGCAATAAAAACAATAGTAATCTTTTGTACTTATGTAAAAAAATAAAGTCGTTATAGTTCTGAAACAGGAAAAGATCAAACTTTATTGAAACTCCTAAGCAATTCTAATGAATTGCTTAAACGTTAATACGTTAATTATACTTGTCGCTTCCGTGTCCAACTATACAGGTACCAATGGAAGTGCAGAGAAATATATGTTTTTACTTGCCTTGCGATATAGTAGCGAGCAGCATGCTATTCTAACCCTCATGCCGACGGCTCCCTGGCTCAACATCAGATGGTTCATCATCAATGCCGTCGATATACTTAGTAGGTTCATACAGAAATTGTAAATGTGTGCGTTTCTGTACGTCTCTGGAGTTTTCTCTCCTGAGAAATATCCTATAAATAAACCTAGTGTGTACGGGATCAGAGGCCTGAAAGGAAAACATTATATTAGAAATGTATGAAACAGAAAATGTTTTGTTTGTCTTGGACTTGTTTTTCAGAAGCGACAAAATAATGTCAAAAATAACGACACCGTTTGACTCTATTCTATATTGAATCTATCAATTAAAGGATAAACAAATAATATCTTATGGAACTAAGTATTTAGTCTTACATACCAAATAACAACGAACAGTATGCCAGCGCAGGCGCCGCAGAGCATGTACTCAACCCAGAAGGAGCGTACGATGGCTTTGGACAGCGAAGGCTTGGAGCCCGTGCGGTCCGCCGTCTGGAGTTCATCGTGCCAGGCCTCCTCCAGCCTATAAATGAGTTTTTAAAATTACTAATAATTGTTTATAATATTTACCTGTGCTCTTAAGGGAAACTCATGAGTTTCTTATGTAACGACATATGAGAATATTAAAACGAAAGAAGTCTGCCTCGGTTGGGATTTGAACCCGCAGCTCTCGTTTAATGTCGATCGAAGAATTCGTATGGATCAGATGAGGACCCGGAGGTCTAATGGTTATCAAGTTAGTATGGCTGACGAGATATTCGAATAGAAACCCCGTTCGAGTGCGAATATTTTTCGATGTAATTTTTCTCCACCAACCTGTCTCCGAGCCGCCCGGAGCGGTCCCCGCCGCGCGCCTGCCACAGGTCTTCCACAGTCAAGCCGTGTCGATAACCACGGCGGAAAAGACTGAAGCTCCATCTGGAAAATAGTACATAGTCAGCAGTGGTAACCGTAAGGGTGTTGTCAAATGTTCGATCCATGGCGGATCTGCAGTCAGCGTTAAACACACGTTACTACATGTCTACGTCCATCAGACATATCATAGCAATTTTCGTCTGTCCATCATTCTCGGACTTGGAACGGATAAGAATCAGATTTAAGTAGTGCGAACACGCTCTAATCCTAACCTAACATGTTTCTTTATGGATTCAACTTGGATTCTAAAGATTGTTTGTTTCGATGCTTTGTCCTATTAGTACTTCCCTGCCGGTTACTAACGACGACTGCGACGGTCAATTACTGCTAAATGAACTACGTTGCCAAACCACAAGCGCGCAGAGTGGCTCTACAAATACGTAAAAGGTATATCAGAATAGTTGAGGAAAGTTTCAATATGGAAACCACATCTAAATGTTTGTTCTCGAACCCCAAGTAGGTAATCTCTTTAATGAGAAACATTTTTACTATATTTGGTGCAATCTGTGATTATAACAATAAAATATAGGTAAGTAATAAAAAAATCCCGAATAAACCATTTAACGCCATATAAAAGACATCAACGAGCGAACTTTTGTTCCACTAAAAGTCACGAACGACAACAAAATTATTATATGACCACGTGAAATATTATATAGACATTATAAGCTATTTATTTGAAATACATGACTATATTATAAGTTAATTGATATTTATTTACATAAACGGACTAAACTATTTAGTTAAAAAGTTCATGAAATGGGTGAAATTTTTGAAATGCAAATGCATATTTAAGAATTTCGGTGTGCAATTTTTTTTCCTTTACTCTTTATAAAAAATCTTTTATTTTAGTTTAATAAACAAATCAGTGCCTGTCCCTGATACCGATAGCATTAGATAACCTCAGCACTTTATAATACCACTGATTAACTATCATAAAAGGTAATACTGTTTAGCGTTTATTGCGTAATTATAAAACAAACTTTTATTGAAGTGCTGTCTTTCTTATTTATCTATTTATTTCCGAGTGAATAATCTTTGATAAAGGAAAAGGACAATAATAACAAAGCTATATAGGCTTTTATAGGTACACCCGTGGTAGCCCACTTGAAGGAAGAATGCTATTTACTCTCGTTGCGACGTCGCAGCGCGCAGGTTCGAACCAACATGCGCCCAACCTAATGTTTTTCGAATTTGTTTTCGACTGCATCGGTGAAGGAAACCATCGATCGTGAAGAAACCCATATGCCCGAGAAATGTGTTTCCGAAAGTACCTAATATGTGACCTATCACCTATCCTGTAATGAAGAGCTTTCCAGACTACGTTCCCCAAAAACAATATAGATAGCGCTGTACAGAGTTGCCTTCGTTTAGCCTTCTAATTTCACGAATAACAGACATATGCATCTTTTATCTTTGTTTTGGGTATAAATGATGGCCATTGTTATTATAAGTACCCAGACACAACACGTTTTCCACCCATTATTATTGTGATTAAAATAAAGAGAAGCATTATACGTAGCAACATGATTCTATACATCATTCATCATCAGCCGTACGACGCCCACTGCTGGGCATAGGCCTCCCCCAAGGATCTCCACGACGATCGGTCCTGCGCTGCCCGCACCCAGCGAACATTGTATACAAATATAAAGCAATAATTATTTTGATATAATATATGCCTGTGCAGGACCGATCGCGTGGAGATCCTTGGGGGAGGCCTATGCCCAGCAGTGGGCGACGTACGGCTGATGATGATATGCCTCTGCCATTAGGTACATTATATTTTTGAATAATTACATACCCGAGCAATGAGAATATTGTCACGTTAAATCTGTACAACGCCATCTATATTTTTTAAGAAACGTAGCCCGGAAAGTCCCTCATTGGGCTGGTTTTCCCTTCGGGTTGGAAGTTTGGAAGGTCAGATAGGCAGTCGCTTCTCTAAAAACAGGACCTGTCAAATCTTCACGTTAGGTAAGAGGACCCTGTGATAGGCGGGATTACGCTAGGGAGATGATGAAAGCTTTTCTTGTTCAGGACTTTAATTTTAAGTCTTCTCTCGAGTGGGTTGTGAGAATAATCACCAACTTCATCAACCCTGGTGCCTGGGGTGACTATTGAGCCGCTAAAGGCTCCTGACATGGCTCATTAACGACTACATAGTAATTCCAAGTCATCACTAATGTAAAAAGCATCTCATTTGACTAGGTTGTCAAGTAGCCTATTCTCGAATCCATTATAAATTTTCATGAGCTCTAAATGAAAGTTTTGTTCATTTCTTGCTTGACTTTATTGACCTACTACGTTGACCTGTAATAATGATGATATTGACACAGTGGCTAATGTCATCTTGAATGGACCTTATTCCAACATCAATATTTACTCTTCGTAATGTTTATGATAAAGATAAAAGATAAAGATAAAGATAATTTATTTGCTTAAACATGAGTAATTTAAATACAGATGACAATGTTCACATTATAGGTTCTTCATGTTTGCCTTGCGGCGCACAAAATTTTGAGTACCTAGATTATTATCTATATAAATACATGCATCATCATTACAATTTATCATTCAAAAACTCATCTATCGTATAATAACATCTTTTAGTTAACAACTCATTCAATTTTCTTCTAAATAGACTTAAGTTACACAACCTTATTTCTAGTGGTATTTTATTATATATATTTGTTTACACAGATTTGGATATTTATTTTTTAAAGTGACTTATTGTAGATTTGCTTTGGCTTGAATAGCATTCACTACGGCCGGAATTAAAATAAGAATAGAGGTGCAGTAAAATGAACTGAGCCTTACGCTCATAGTCTAGGATGTTAAATCCAACATTCTTCGATTCCGTCCTCAGCTGAGGTGACCTAAGGTCTTCCTCGATTTTGTCCTCAGCTGAGGCGACCTAAGTTCTTCCTCGATTTTGTCCTCAGCTGAGGCGACCTAAGGTCTTCCTCGATTTTGTCCTCAGTTGAGGCGACATAAGGTTTTTCTCGAACTCAACTTCTTCTATCGTGTGAGCTGTGAGGTAGATTACAACGTTATCATCTAACGATAACGGCCTCCGCGGTCCAGTGGTTTAGTGTTGGGCTCACGGTCACGATACCGGGTTCGAATCCCGTTGAGAACATATCACAAAAATCACTTTGCCCGGGGCCTGGTTTGGTTAGGACATTGCAGGCTGATCACCCGTTTCTTCGTTAAGCCGTTGGCCCCGGTTACTACTTACTGACGTAAGTACGTAGTCGTTACATGAGCCACGTCAGGGGTCTTTGGCCGCGCAAGTGGTGGTGGTTGGCGTTTGATGGTTCAAGGGTAGAGTGAATAGGCATTTTGCTAGGTAAGCGTGATCCACCTTAGACCATATCGTCACTTATCATCAGGTGAGTGTGGTCAAACGCGAGCATATTATATTAAAAAAAATATATATATATATCTGACACAGGTGTTGATGAGGTTGGTTGGAACTCAACTCAAAATCGGTATTCATAAACGGCGCCTATTATGAGTTTACGAGTCTGGGTTAAAGTCGAGTTAAAGTTAAGGCGCCGTTTATATTAATGACACACGTGCCTTACCAGGCATGACATCATTAATTACGTATTATTTTGATGGCACTATGACATAGGTACGCTCGACTCCTATCAGTAAAGAAGTTGAGGTCATATATGTCAACTTAAAATACCAAAATGCTCAGCTGAAGCCGAGTTAAGTGGAGGAAGAGTCGAGTAAAAATTTTAGATTAGGTACGGGTGTTAGTTTGAGATAAATATGATGATGATGATGTCCTCCCAGACGTTTCCGTCGACGGCGACACCCTTAGTGTTAGCTTGGGCTCTTTGGGCGCGGGCGTGACTAGTAATTAAAACCAAATTTAGTTTTGAAAGTCCTGTTGCAAGAAGCACAATAGAGAGTCCCACTTGAGTTATAAGTGTAGTGGTAGGAGAGCTTGGGTCGAGTTTTTCGTATCTGGCGTTTGGCGTCAAGATCTTCAAGACGGGTTCGTAGATAAATATAACTACGTATAGGTACATATAAAAGTGGGTGACCAATTTTTGTGATAAGTCAATCATCCGACATGAGAAGAGAAAACTTGACATTTCACTGATAACTTCCACTGATAACAATGCAGAGGAAATCCAGTGTGAAGTAACTTGAGTCATACATGATTTTGACTTCCCAGATAAGAATAGTATATTATTGATGAGTAGATATATTTCTTGCTTTAGACTTATTTCTTTAATCTTTTACATAAACATTACAGAAAAGTCTAATGCACTTTCCTACTATATATATTCCAACTTAAGGACTTATTAATATACCTATATTGCGGTCAATACGGGGGCTGTTCGACTAATAGCTGTAAGTGGTGCTACTGATATTGTTACTTATTACTAACTTTGACAGATAAGTATGACTACTAATACCTAGAACACATACCTGCAAATGCTTTTAGAATTTACGTGTCAACACAGGCAGGTATGATATAGGTACTTATTATCATCTCCCTAGCGTCATCCCATTTTTTTACGGAGTCCACTTACCTAACCTGAAGATTTGACAGGTCCGATTTTTACAGAAGCAACTGCCTGCCTGACCTTTCAACCCGCGAAGGGAAAACTATCCCAATATAGGTTAGGTCACATACCTCCGAAATACATTTCTCGGAAATGTGGGTTTCCTCACGATGTTTTTCCTCCACCGCTGAGCACGTGATAATAATTTATGATCCAAACATGAATTCGAAAACAAATTCGAAAATCATTGGTTTAGGTCTGGGATTTGAATCTGCGACCTTAAATTGAGAGTCAAGCGTTCTACTACCACCACCACGGCTCTTAGCAGATATATAAACTAAATAGCGAAAAGGATAGGTACTGTTAAACCTCGGAAATATGGTTAATTTGATTGACATAGGGGGAAATAGATCCGGCACACATTAATTTTATTTCTGGTGATTTAATTTATTTATCAAAATAAGCACCTAAGTATCTACATACTTAGCCACTTACACGTTCCGTTTTATAGTGAGGCGTTTAATGGCTTATTATAGTCAACCATCATGTAGAAGATGCTTAACATTTGATGTGCGGTAGTTAAGTTAGGTTAGCAATATATTTATACCAACCAAGCCGTGCATACATAAGGTACATGGGTGAATATCATCGTGAAAAATATAGTTCGAGGAACAAGTTACCTCGTAGCTAGAACTATCCTTTTTCATGTCAGAACCCAATTTTTCACGAAAAAATAATATGAAAGTTCGCCACCAAACTTGACATTTTGATATTCACCCACATGAATCCGACACAAAATAGGTATAAAAATATGAAGTCATCACGATCTTGTAACTTTATGCGGACATGCGAAAAAGCCCACGTTTCCGTTAACAGTTGACTTTTTTTAAGTAGATATGACATAAAACATGTCCATTTCTGCTTCGTCACGATGACAAAGTATCAAAGGTACTAAGTCCACGCACAATCACTCATCTGTGGTCAAGGCCTTGTAACGCTCGTCTACTCTTCTCGCTAGATTCATTATTCGTTACACAGACTGACTAATAGCCAGCAATTTATTTTTATAGTCCTTCAAGGAAGCGTTCTCATTATCTCCAATAATAGGAGAGACAGTTTGTTTTGTCAATCTTCTTCTTATTGTGTGGGTTGTGAGATGGAATACTAGCCTCATTAACCCTAGTGTCAGGGTTATTACTGAACCGCCAAAGGCCCCTGTTGTATAGTACAGTTGAGTACTATTGAATAAAAAATAGGTACTTAAGTACCTATAGAAACTGTAAATGAAAAACTGAAAATACAACTTGATCATTCCGAGATGGAAATTGCCTTTTGTTTAAAATAAGTTTCTAACGCATTGTTGTTTTCAATAAAAAGCCTATTTAAGGAGACATCATTGCTTAATTTAATTCTCTGGAGCTATGACGACTAATCTATAATACGTTTTGAGACTGTCTAAGTAGGTAAGATAAGCACGATCACCCATCAAATATGTAGATATAAATACGTGACACGCTTACATAAGTTCATACTTACAAAAATTTAAGTACTTACCTACCAGTTTCAGGTTTAGCGATGCTACGCGTCAAAACTGTAGGTACCTACCTACATATATACCCACGTACCAAGGTACTTATGTTTAAGGTTGCATTAGGTAAATATATTTAAAAAAAAACGGCGATATAGATCACCCGCCGCCTATCACGTTGGTGTAACAGAAAGCTCGGCGCATCAAGATAACTCACACTTAGGTGTGGATACGAGTATTTAGTTCATCTTGCCATGGCTATATCTCTGACTACCCCCATTTGGGATATAGTCGTAAAAAACATTATTACTCATAAAATTTATTGTGTCCTAGATTGTTAATGATTGCAGCGTGACTGTAAACTAGGTTCATTGATAGAGTTTCAATGGCTCTGGCTTGAGTATTGTGTAAGTACCACGTAGATATTCCAGCGTTTCCAGACGTCCCGATTTTTAAATCAAAATTTAATGTCCCGCACGGGACAGGCTCAGTCCGGGAATATTCGGGAATAACTCGACCGTGCGTGCAACGTACTGAGAAAGCGCGGGCGGATGACACAGACAAGTGTGGACTGGCCGTCTGGCCGGCGGTAGGGTAAATCTGATTAAAAATATCATATTTTTATTAACATAAATTTTCTATGGATATTTTTGCTATCTATTGTCACGTTAACGTAATTTGAATTCAAATTAAAAGATAAATATTCTAAAACTTTTTATTATATACTTTTTTTTACTATGTCCCGCTTTCGACGAAAGAATCCCGCTTTTTTCACTCAAAAAGTTCCAAATTCCCGATATGGCAAAAAAATATATCTGGCCACGCTGCTATATTCCTAATTAATTGTGTCAGTTGTGGTTTTGCGTATTCAATTGGTATCGTAAAGTTTCGACTCGATTTTCTCAATTCAGGATTCTTTAAAAATATATCAATTTGTACGCAATACAAAAATGTAGAGCCAACTTATATTCGCCGCCAGTTCGTTATGCTAGGTAATTATTAAGATAATATTTTTTATACTGGCTGAAAGTTATCAAAATATTTATGGAAAAAGCCATTTAAGAAAAAAAAATTTCTTTTTTATTTAGTTATTGGTGTTCAGAGTAGTTTTTCAGCGAACATCGACCAGTTTCATTTACTTAATCGGAAAATTAAATCTCTTTGCTCTAAAATAATTGTCAATCGTGTTCACAAGATTGGAATCAAAAACATTGGATAATTTAATTTCTATTGTAGATTAAGTACTACTTCGCCAAATGTAGAGTCATTTTTTTAAGCGCTTTCCAGATTCATGTACCAATACTAGACGGGTAGTATCAATAAATACTAACGTAATAGATATACAATCTATTTATTTTGATTATAAAAGAACAAATATTCATTGGGATTTATATTACCTACTTATTTCATTGTGAATTTATCTCGTGTGTTAAAGACGAAGTGAGACAGTGAGGTGAAATGGATTAGTATGGTAAATAAGAATGTAGATTAAGCAGGTGGAATAAGGACAGTAAAAATTCTGAGAAAAGGTAAAAGGTTTTCAATACGAAACTTAAAAGTTTCACCCATATGCTTCTATATCCTACAGCTATAGCTACATCTTAATTACATTATGTACATATGTTATGATTTGATGCTAAGTTAGTTATAGTTATATCTGTATGACGTCACAGTACCCAAGGCGTATCGATGTAGAATAAACTGTCATTATACGAGTACGAGATTGATTGATGAATTGATATGTACTGAAAGGTTATCTGGAGCTGCTTAGATATAGGTAGATATGTTTCATAATACTTCCAACCATTTTTTTTTGTGTTAGGTATATAGGTAGGTATAAAATCGTGTCAACTTTAGGAGTTGCATCATGAGTGTATTAGATACTTACTTGTAGAGTGATAAATGATAATGCTCTACTAGTACGAGTACCTATAGACAATGATGCGCCATCTAAACATTCGCACATGTTCATCTTTCAGATGAATCTAGGTAGATACCTACCTAGGTATATTAAATAGTACATAAATACCACGAGGTTATTTGCGAATGAGGTTTTAAAATAGTATGTATTTCTTATTCATGGAATACCTACTTAGTTCCGTTTTTTCACTATAAACGGTAAAAGAATGCTTCCTAATCTGTCTATTGTCTAAAATATGTAGTAGGTATGTAACCTAATGTATTTTTAGTTTCATTCGCCTTTATTTTCTGCGAAATATACCTACCTAACTTTTGTATATGATAATTGATAAATGTGATAATATAATTCTCGGAAATGACGTAGGTATCTGGGACGGTACTAACTCAAAGTCTACTATGTGTAAACAAACTTTTGCAATCAAAGTAGGTAGCACTTCGCATTTTTACTTTGAAAGGCATAAAATTGTACACGGTTGTTCCGAAGAGGAAATTTGCCTTCATATACTAGCTCATAAGTTACAATATCGAGTGTGTTGCTAACTGGCACCGTTGCTATAGCTAACGGTGTACGTTTACTGAATTTATGACGTATACTTACGTTAAAAATATTTTGGAGAACACATTGGCATTATCATTTGGGTTCTTCTCTTTCAATACCACTTTGGAATCCATGGTAACCGAGTACAATCATCAACTGAATTGTTTATAAACTGTTCGATGCCCCGGCGTACAATTAAATCGTTTAACACTCGTTCTGCGAGTCGATCAATCCCAGTGGACACAACGTTTTCATTACTATCGAGCTTTACTGTAACATTGCATAAAATTAAAATGTCATTTCACGAATTTAGCTCCGCTAGAGTCGTGGAAGGCACGCCACTATTATATTACTAAACGAACACACAACACAACTTCGTTACTTATTATGTATGAATAGGTATTAATATAACTAAAAGCACGTGGCAGTAGAAAGAGTAAACGTATTTAAGTACTAGAATATAAGTCCCGATTTGCTAAAATCACAGTAGGTTGGTTAAGGTGACGGCTGTGAAGCGAGCGCGTGGATCGGGCGCCGCCAGAGTACTGACAACCGCACTCGCCCTCCGCCCCGCCGAAGTCTCTTCTGTTGCCGGTTCGTGTGAAACACCAAATATGCTATAAATAAGTATATTCCTCTTAGCGCTTTCATCAATCTTTTAGTTTTGCATGTCATGTTACTTTTGTCATCATGAATTATGGGTTTTTCAATAGGTTTGTTATCGTTATCTATCAGCAACGAATAGATCCGGACTCACGTAAAAACGAGTTTTAGCTATAAGTGCCTATACCCAAATACATACCTTCTTATTTTTAGCTACTTATATCGATTGTGGGACCAACGCGTGAGCTTTTTATAACCTAAAATACTCATTTTTGGTTATTTTATGCATCCGTGAAAAGTCGGTAAAATAGCTCAAAGTTAGAGATCATCTCAAAGAACTTACGCAAGGAGGACGGTAATGAGCTAAACTATCGAGACTGAATAGGCTCTACCTATTTCACTATAGGTACCTACTTACGATTTCAAGCCAAGACATTAGTGCGGCGCTATTAAATAGGTACGGCGAAATCGGGACCTACCTTTTCCTAAGTCGTACTAAGTATTACCTACACCACCTTAACCCTCCATTATGGTCCCTTGAAATCGTGTAGTGTAAATTAATTTATATTGAACGAAATAAGGTAACCTAAAAGAATACCTATAGAGGAAATACACCGAAATTGTCTGTATACTTAATACTACTTATAACGGCCTCCGTGGTCCAGTAATTGAGCGTTGGGCTTACGATCCGGAGGTCCAGGATTCGAATCACGGTGGGGACATAACACAAAACTCACTTTGTGATCCCTAGTTTGGTTAGGACATTACAGGCTGATCACCTGATTGTCCGAAAGTAAGATGATCAGTGCTTCGGAAGGCATGTTAAGCCGTTGGTCCCGGTTACTACTTACTGATGTAAGTGCGTAATCGTTACATGAGCCATGTCAGGGGCCTTTGGGGGCTTAATAATTACCCTGACACCAGGGTTGATGAGGCTGGTATTCCACCTCACGATAAGAAGACTCAAATCAAAAGGCAAAACTTCCAGCTCCCTTTGGTACCTACAAGGTAGTATTTTTCATGCTCTGGACGATGTAAGTAGGTATGTTATCATTTTTATCCTTAATGCATTTAGGAATATACAAGTACGCATTCCATTTAACATTTACTAAAATACTCATAAGTGTTTGTAGAGCACACGACGTGATATCAACCTATGTATTGAATCCATTAGTGAATGTCATCACCGGCACATTGCAGTTGATATTAAAAGGTACAAAAGTGCACGTAGAAGATAGAAATCCGCAATAGAACGCATTAAGCTCGACCCTTAGGTACGGTCACGAGTACTAATATGTATACACTTTGAAACCATGTCACATTAACGTTTTTGAGAAATTAAGCCGTAGGTCTCATTAAATGACAAATATAATAGTGCGACAGGGTTCTAAAGTGGGTACATGATATTGCTCATGACTGTACGTACAGAGGCGGTAGACACCGCCGGGTACGCCACTTTTTGCAATGTTCTTGTTTACATTCCAAAATTTACAAAAAAATCTGTTTGCTGTGTAGTTTCTTACATAGTTCCGCTTTCTGCCCCGGAAATCGTCCGATGCCGCCTCTGTGGGCAATGAGTTTTAATCGCACGCCGCGGCCGGCCGATGCAGCCGCCACCACTTTCTGGTGTATGTGCGAGATGATAGTAAAATATAACCTTCTTGTCAATAGGTAAATCGGATAAATGAGCCACATACCTACTCGAAAAACGATGGAGATGTATGATTTATAAATGACCTTCATGCATCCATCATTGTTGGGATAATAATTAGGTAGACTCTATACACAGTTGGTCGACCATTATAGACGGCGATACGGCGCACACCTATCACAACAAAAAGCTCGTGAGGTGAGGTGTGGGTACTTAGTTCATCTTGCGATGGATGTACCTCTGACTACCCCAATTGGGACATCCCAATTGGGGTAGTCACGACTACATAGTCGTGAGCTTATGTTTTGATCGATACATACCAACCCACAAAGGAACAGCGTGTGGTGTGTACTTTTGCCTTAAGTTCCGATCGAGGAAACTGAGTCTACGCCCAGCAGTGGGAAGCGAAGAGTACCTACTCAAAGGAGCCCATAGAATAAAATAAACATGCGCTAAAAGTTGTAAATTGCATAGTAAATTAAGAGTGACTGACAGTCGAAACTTTAGTCATTTCATTGCACGATGATAACTTTGCGATAACCTATAGCTTTGATAAACGGGCGGGCAACGATTCATTGCGGATATATAATTTAAATAATCATCTAAATTATGAACGGTACGGTACTACAAACAAGGCTATGATAGAGTTCTACGCGGCAACAGTCTACAGCTCTTTGCAATATTTATGTTTTTAATCTAGCTAGACCAGGACACGAAAAATGATCTAAGGTGATTATCTAAGAGCAAGTTGAGCTTGTTTCGATTTAGGTATCTAAACATAATAATATGCCAGATAAATTAAACTTAAACAGCATGACTGCCGTGGGTCGTGACCGCCGTTCCCGGGAATGTACGCAAAGTATGGAAATGTTCCCGTAGTAAAAACTCTTTAATAGCTTACCATTTAATAGTAAGGACAGTGGCTGCTTTTCTTTTTCAAATTGTCCTTTCTTATACTCTGGTCTTATCTTCCTAAAGGTTAGGTAATAACGCTCTATTTATATAAGTTTTGTGCCTTTTTACATCACTGCTCATCATACCAGTGACCACCGAGTATCTATTAACACATTGATTTACCACATCAAAGCTGAATTATAAAGCACTGGAAATATCATTCGTATCACCGTAATATTACCCTGCAATAGTATTTTTGCAAATAGCCAGTTACAATTAATTTACGTAAGCGCATAATAAGGTTCATCAGAATATTTGCAAAAATATAATAGATTCTAGGACATATTTTTACTCTGCTCTTGTGCTCTGAAATTTACCCTTAAGGAGTTTAGCGTGAGTTGAAGATGGGCCAATATTACCAATTTCAATAACGCATTTCGTTTTATGAAATACTATCATAATCTTTAAGTATACCTACTTACTACATACACACAACACTACAACGACTGTATACTTAACTTACATACACACGTGAAGTGCGATAGGCACTTACATTTTACATGAGTTTGTCATGATTTTACTCGTGCGAACTCCAAACTAACTCGCAGTAGGTATTTATTTATCTACTTCTACACTCGGTAATTACGACTTTCTGAAAAAAGTAGGTAACTACGTACTTAAAAGACAACAGATTTTTGATCATATCAATTGAGTTCTATATTACTACTACTCTACTGTTACTATTATTTATCGTTAGCTGTTGGTCTTCCAATAAAAAATAAATAAATATCACGGAATAGAAGGAAAGAGGTTGGAAGGGCCAAGTGAGCGCGAAACGCGCACCTTCTTCTCAGACTCACGCGACTCTAATCTCTACAGCAGTGGGCGAAACCACAAGTCGTTACGAAAGTCGTAAACTGTCATTGAATGGGTAAATTCATTGCTCTACCTAGACTTCCATGTTTGCAATTAAGCCACAGAGTACGTCACTGAATCATATAAATCTTTCAAGTTAGGCACACTAAACTTGAAGGAGCTTTTAGATAGTGTTAGTGAGTTATGAAGGATAAAACACTTATTAATGACAAAATACTGTTAAGTTATTATAAAACCGAAAAGTTTGTGTAAAGAATTAAAACATTTTAATATGCTACACATTTTTTATTTATTTCTATAAAAATACTTACACAATTTCTGTTACTTATTACCAGGTTATTAGGGCACACACTACAATGCTCTTTGAACTTTACGTACATGTTGACTCTTGGATTCTTTCAAAGCTTGGTCTAATTTATTGGTAAGATTTATTAAGTTTGGTAAGTCTAGCTGTAGTAGCACATGATTTATAATATTCTGGCATTGACTGGCCGTCTTCGAGTCTCGTATATTGGAGTTAATGTGTACAGGCGATGTGCATTTACTTTCATTGATTGAGTCGATATCCTTTCCCTTTTCATCTTTATTCTGTCCAAAATGTTTCGGAGTCATTAGTATAAAATCTACTGCAACCATTGGCTTTATTTGTTCTTCGCAATGTCTTGACGCCACCTGTAAAGAGCACGCAGTTGAGGTAGGGTAAATGTTATGGAACCTATAAGTGAAGGGTAATTTACTTCATTTCTAGGATTTTATGACATTTATAATTCATCATATCGTGCTAAGTAATCCATGTTTATATAAATCGCACAAAGGCGTTAGTAGAGGCAGTTGAATTGTGTGCAAACATATTACAAAAACAACATATTATATAACAGCAAAATAAGGATGAAATCTTGAATTCAGAAACTATTTAATATATTTTTATTATTTACAAAAATGATTTTTAAATTAATCCAAAATTTATGAATTCAAGTTAATGTCCAAATAATCCTTTTAAATAATAAAATAATAATTTTTATTATTGTGACATATTCTGTACATAGATTTAATAATTTTATTATTAATAAAGTATTTTTCACCTGGATTTCAAACCTCCATCTAAGGTCCTGGTATGAGGGGTCTTTCTGTTGTAAAAGGTATAAAGCTCCAGATAGCTCAGTTTTCTTTGTCACATACAATTTGAGCAGAACCTCCTGTTGTTCTGAAGAGAAACCAGCTAATGCTAGGGAAGACTTGAAGTCACCATCTGATAACTAACATTTACAATTAATCCACAATAAATTAGGACAGTTGATAAAAAATATACAATATTAAATGCTTGTTTGGGCTTTATATCAAAAGTTGAATACTTCAAAATAATATAATATCATCATTATAGGTATTATGGACGAGATATCAAATAAATATCTGCTTGCAACTTACGTTATGTTTACATGCTTCTACAATGAGGTACACTAAAGCATGGACCACATTTTGTATCATAGGTAGAGCAACATTTAGTTTTTCTGAAAATAAATAAGGCCAATCTTTAAAAAATTTAATTATAA
The DNA here is from genome assembly GCF_024362695.1 of Pectinophora gossypiella. Classification (NCBI taxonomy): domain Eukaryota; kingdom Metazoa; phylum Arthropoda; class Insecta; order Lepidoptera; family Gelechiidae; genus Pectinophora; species Pectinophora gossypiella. The sequence continues at coordinate 8,674,970 of NC_065406.1, forward strand.
ATAAAATAATTAATAGATTTCAAAATTATATGTAATGTAATTTCACACTTTGAATTAAATAACAAATGCATTAATCTATAATAAAAAAAATTTTTATTTTTATTATAGATTAATGCACATATTCCAACAATTTTACTATTGATTACCTGCAGCAACAGCATACTTTTTACCGTTACTCCCATTATTCAAATACTCTATGGCAAGCTTACAGAAGTCGACCAAAACTGAAACAAACAAACAATTCTGCCTCAGCTAGTAAATAGTACATATACATGCTAGTCAAAGGCTTGAAACTGGTAAAAAATATCTGCTGTAATGAATAACTTTGTTATAAAATATCTTCGTGGGCACTAATACAATTCTACACTCCAATCTGGTATTATATATTATTAACAATATATTTACACGACTTCTTATTAATTACTTGGGAAAATGAAGTAAAACTAAATGTAAACAACTTTTTGAAATAAGTACCTTGTGTGGAATGTTGGTGAAGTAGACTAAGGTGTTCCTTTTGCAAATCACTGAGAAAAATTATCATTTTGCTATGTTATTATCGCTTAAACGTCTAGTTTAAAAAATAAAATCAATTAATAAATATTAAATAAACAAACGAATTCACAATATATTATGACAGCCCAACCCATCAGTCTAGTGTTGCCGCTCGATAGTGCCCTATCGATAGTTTTCGATCGAACTATCGATAGTTTACCAAAAAACGATAGTATCGATAATTAATCGATAGTATCGATACTATCGATAGTATCGATAGCTCTTTTTTGGCGATACTATTGATAAGCAACGATAGTATCGATACTATCGATAGTATCGATACTATCGATTAATTATCGATACTATCGTTTTTTGGTAAACTATCGATAGTTCGATCGAAAACTATCGATAGGGCACTATCGAGCGGCAACACTAGACTGATGGGATGGGTATCGATACTATCGATAGTATCGATAGTTAAAAGATGAAAAACTATCGATAGTATCGATACTATCGATAGTATCGATAGTTGAAAAACAAAAAACTATCAATACTATCGATACTATCGATAGTATCGCTCTTCGATATTACGCAAGCTATCGATACTATCGATAGTATCGATACTATCGATAGTTTTGTATGATCGATAGTGACCTTAATTTCGATAGTATTGTAAAAAAAATCCTATCCACTCCACTTAACAGTGTTTTTTTAAGTTTAGAGAATTGCCTACTTCAAAACCAAATATCCACTGCAAAAACACCCACGAAATATAAAATATATTAAATACGAGCTTTAAATGGTGTGAATTGTTCCACACAATGCTACATTCAATACTATCGAAATTATGGTCACTATCGATCGTACAAAACTATTGATAGTATCGATACTATCGATAGTATCGATAGCTTGCGCAATATCGAAGAGCGATACTATCGATAGTATCGATAGTATTGATAGTTTTTTGTTTTTCAACTATCGATACTATCGATAGTATCGATACTATCGTTGCTTATCAATAGTATTGCCAAAAAAGAGCTATCGATACTATCGATACTATCGATAGTATCGATACTATCGATAGGCCTATCGATTGGGTACATGATTTTGGCTGTTTACTATCGATAGTAAAACTATCGATTTTTCGGCAACACTACACCAGTCGGCAATTTGACATTTATTTTTTTAATTACCAGTGATAAGTCTGATAAGTGATATGCATAGACTGGACATTCCATACAGCTGAGTACGAAATAAAATTATTTAGTTTTAATGTTCACATATTGATGATTTTAGTCAAATTTAAAGACATGAAATTAGTAAATATTAAAAAAAATTGCATAAAATAGTAAAAAATACTGATAAATGTATTTTTCTTTTTTCAATAGCTTTCTCTATAAATGTAACTTTACTAGAGATGCCCAGAATTCAACAATTAATAAATCGAGAGTTTAGCTGTCTAGAATGCTAGAACTACATTATCAACAGGCAAATTATTGAATGCCATAAAATATTACTGTACATTATGAAAAGTGGTATATTTTATAAAAAAATCATGTTAATTACGTCCATGATATCATAACAGAACTATGATCGTTAATCGGTTTTCAATATTACAAGCAGCACTAATGCCAACATTGCAGCCATGAAATGTCATTTCTTTCATGAGAGTTGTTGAGTTTTTTGACATGATAAAAATTCACGAAAATCGTCACAATTTCAGTGCAGTGCGGTCATGATTTTGGATTTTTTTAGTTATTTTCTGTTAGTTTTAATGCTTTGAATAAAATTTAAACAACATGGCTTTGAAGAAAGTGAAAGGGAATTTTGAACGAATGTTCGATAAAAATCTTACTGATTTGGTTCGAGGAATCAGAAATAACAAAGATAATGAGGTATATAATTGTATTTATCGTTGTAACCAGTACAAACACATTAATTGTTTATGTCCATATGAAGTAATACGAAATTGTCTAATTATAGGCGAAGTACATAGCCCAATGCATGGAAGAAATAAAGGTAGAGTTACGCCAGGATAACATCGCAGTGAAAGCGAATGCAGTAGCGAAACTCACATATGTAAGTAGTTACTGTTGTAGATACACGAATTTATGTTCCAATGTAGTCATAAATGTTGACTTTCTATTTGACAAAATTATACCACCAATTTTTTAAGTAAAATGGAAATTATATAGGAAGTTTGATTTCCGATCAATATTCTTGTATTAAATTTACCTTTTAAACTGCTTCACTTGCTTCATTTCCTATGATTGTTTCAGTTACAAATGCTGGGCTATGACATATCCTGGGCTATATTCAACATTATAGAAGTTATGAGTTCAAATAAGTTCACTCACAAAAGAATTGGATATTTAGCAGCTAGTCAATCATTCCATGCAGATTCAGAACTCCTCATGCTTACTACAAACATGATTAGGAAGGACTTGAATGCTCAGAACCAATATGAGGCTGGACTTGCACTTAGCGGGCTCAGCTGTTTCATATCCCATGACTTAGCCAGGGATCTGGCTAATGACATCATGACATTAGTAAGTATTTATTGTTTACAACTCAATACTCACAAAGGAAATAAATAAAAACACAAGATTGCTAATCTGAGACTTCTCTTTATTTTTAAAACAATATTCTGACTAAAAGAAATATTTTAGATGAGCTCCACAAAGCCATACCTGAGAATGAAGGCTGTGCTGATGATGTACAAGGTATTCCTAAGGTATCCAGATGCATTGAGGCCAGCTTTTCCCAAGTTGAAAGAAAAATTAGAGGATCCTGATCCTGGTAAGTTCAAAATAAAATTAGCATTTTCATTATACTCTATGGGTTATTTTTATATAAATTGATGATCAGAATTATGATTTAATAATTCCTCACAGTATTAGTAGCAGTAGGAATAAATAGGCTATTGAAGATAATATTTTCTTAATAAGTAAAAGTATTATGGAGCTTTTCCAGTGCAAGTTCCAATCCAGAGCATACATATAATAGATTGATAGATAAATATAGCTATTAATTGCACAAATAGTAGACTGCATTATGATAAAACATTTATATGACAACAACTCCAAAATAATTTTATTTTAGTTTGGAAGCTCTAAAAATTATGCTGTCCTTTATTTACAATGAGTGTGGAAGAAAAAAAATCAAATTCAAATCATTTATTGTGACACACAGGTACAGTGGGTAGATGAAAAAAGTGTGTGTGTGTGTGTGTTAAAGTGGGTGGGTGAGAAATAACCTTTCTTTCAGAATTATCATTATTAAACTTTAATTGTACACATTAATATATAATGACAAAAATAGGTACAAAAGGTAAACTTATCTCTAAATAAAAGAGACCTCTTCTAGCCAACCCCACATGGTGAGAGAGGTCAATAAACATGGGAAGACCCAAAGTGTACAAATAAAAAAAACGTATATACATACATACAAATATATACGTGTGTATATTATCCTATACCTATCCTAGTTAAATAAAACTAAATTTGTATCTGCCAGAATCAGTGTTGTTTGCACCTTTTATTTTCAAACATTGATTCTTATGGTATTACAAATTAAAAATAAATGTAATTTATTGCCATTTTTTTATAATATCTACAATCAGACGCAAGACTAATCAGATTTGATGTGTGATTATTGAATAATTAGAAGTAAAGCAACTAATGTCACCATCTGTCATAGTAGTCAGTGCCCAAGAACATCCTTTCTTTTGAGCCTCTGCACTCTGTTGCTAGCTTCCAAAAGCATAGTTACTAAGGGATTTGTATGGTTACTCAACCGTTTCTTATGCCTTTTGTTGTACTAATCTTAATTTAATTTTATCTGTGGTATTTTAAATAAAGCACAAGGGTATAGAGATGAGTAAACATTGATCATGTAACCCAGGTGTCCAGTCAGCGGCAGTGAATGTGGTGTGCGAGCTTGCCAGGAAGAACCCTAAGAACTACCTCTCCCTGGCACCCGTATTCTTCAAGTTGATGACTACATCCACCAATAACTGGATGCTCATAAAGATCATCAAACTGGTATGCAACCCATATTTTTAATAGAACTTGTTAATTGTGAAACTATTAATGATAGGCATATTTCAATACCATTGTTAAGCTCTAGTAAAAGTAAGTGGTAGTGTTCAATCAAATACAAAAAGATATACAATCTTTTTTTTATTTTATCTGAAATAATATATTTTTTTATGTGATGTGATTTTCCTAATATTTACTAGAGATGTTTATTTATTTATTTGTAACAATAACATTCAAAAATGTCAACCATTTGGTACATATTGTACTCAACAGAGTATACTGTTTGGATAACTTGTATCATTATTTGTTCTACAAACCTATGACTGAATCTCATTGATTGTGAATTTTCACAGTTTGGTTTAATGACCCAATATGAACCTGATATCGGAAGAAAAATTACTCAAAGCCTGATAGATCTTATTTGCAGGTACAAAAATATAGTGTTTAAAAGAGTTTACAAATGCTAGACTCATCCACCACACCTCACCATTTTGATCTTCAATATGAAATAGTGACAAATACCACATTTTGTCGATACATGGGCAGGCTTAACATTTACGCAACTAGGCAGTCTTTGTTACACCTACTTTTTTAATATACAGGGTGTTAGTAACATCATAACGAAAACTTTAAGGGATGAGTCAGACCATGATTCTGAGTTGATATCGCAAAAGTAAGGACCTGGCTGAAAGTAAGGAATAATTTAAAAAAACCGACGGAAAATTTTCCTTGATATCAACTCAGAATCAAAGTTTGAATCATCCCCCTCAGTATTCGTTATGGTGTCACTAACACCCATACATACTTGTATGGCTACCTGTGCGTACTTATACGGGATGTTAGTGACATCGTAACGAATACCGAGGACGCTGATCTGATACAGCTTGAATAGAATTGAAAATAATTAAAAAAAAAAAACAAAAAAGGTTCATGAATTTTGCGACGGAAAATTCCTCTTGATATTAACTCAGAATCATGGTCTAAAGCAAACCTCTCAGTATTCTTATAATTGCGGTAACAAAACTTTTAACTAAAGTATGATTTAGTGTTACGAATTATGTAGCTGTGACAAGGTCTGTTTATAGTTGCAACATTCAATTCGATAAGCATGCCAATGGGAACAAAATTCCACATGAACCGACACTCAGTTATTGGCACATCTCACATTTTGAATTATTTTCGCTGCTGGATAAGGTTTGGTTTATAAATATTATTTAAATCAATAAAATACATGAATAGACATGGGTCGGGGTTGGTAGTGAGACATATTACTCTACAAAATTACAAGGAGTGGCGTCGTGGACAACATCTAGTATCGTCAACATAAGCTAGTCTTATGTAGCGTCATTGTGTTTGTTGCAGTTTGGTGCCTTAACCCCATTAGAGCCCCGACTTGGCAAGAAACTGATAGAACCATTAACTAATTTAATTCATAGGTGAGTCAGTTGTTGTCAATCAAATAAATACTTTACTAACACATTGGTCTCTATGGGGTGAAGGGAGATTAGTTCTATGTTGTATTGCTAAATTGTGGGCAGATATAGAACATTGTAACTTGTTGTTAGTGAAAGTTTCTTCTAATCTTGTTGTACCTATACCTATCGTTGACGTGGCTGCTTTCACCGCTTTTTATGTCTTATTTTTCCTTTTTAGATATGCTTGGGACATAACTTGCATCTGTGTCGTAAACGTAAATCTCTGTTAGAAATATTGCTTAATATTTTCATCCTTGAATTTTGTAAAATATATGTACTAAATCTAAATATTGCTTCCTACAAATGAATCTTAAAGATTTAGTTGCCAGATTTTTAATTATAAATCGTCGGAAATATTTGTCTAAGTAACGCACTGTGCAGTCGCACTTTAACATCGTTTTACTATAGCGCTTGCGGCACGGGCTCAGCGCGGTGCAAATTATATCGAGGGTATCGACCAATAGACGCAGCGAATGTTTTCTTCGTGGATAAACGTCCTGCGGTTATTGGTCGAAGATCTGAACATAATTCGCGTCGCGTGGAAAGACGTGCCGCGGATGCAATATGCAATACAAGCGGGTACAGTAGGAACGGAATGAAGTAAACCAAAGCTTGTTCAGCTTCCTTTTAGAAAAATAAATTATTTATAATAATATTAAAATAAAAAAAAGGAATTCTTTCCGGCTGGCCATAAAGTTTAAAAAATATATTGGCGTTATTCTACAAGTGTGCAGGTATTTCCGACTGATTACATACGCAATTCCCTCCAAAATTGTACAACTAAAATCTCATGCATATTCTCTGTTTGTAATAAATGCACTATTCCTTGTGCATGCGTAATGTGTATGTCTAATTGTCTAGTAAAAAAAACTTCCCGTTACAAAATAAATAAAGCCCAATACACACGAGAAACATACTGCATAATAATAAATATTTTATTAAATCTCTTTAATAATCAAGCATTGCTTTTACACGAGCGAGCGAGAAAGAATTATAATGCTCTCTTACATTCGTATCTGATGATGAAATATCATAGTATTTTTACCGTCTGTGATGGGCATAATCATAAATAATTATATGAATGTTCCATTGAAGAATATGTGACACGTGAATAATATGCTGTTGTGTTGTGCAGTACGTCGGCAATGTCGCTGTTATACGAGTGCATCAACACGGTGATCGCTGTGCTGATCAGCATAAGCAGTGGCATGCCTGGACACGCCGCCTCCGTGCAACTATGTGTGCAGAAACTCAGAATACTCATAGAAGATAGCGATCAAAACTGTAAGTAGCTTAGCATAAGATCGGCACTTTTAACAGTATCATGTTTACAAGTGCATTTCGATACATAACTCAAATAGCTTACGTAAGGGGCATATACATGGATGGGCACATGCGTTCTCTTGACTAACGGGGGTACGAAACTCTACGTTACTTCGCATCTGGTGTATTATTCCTTATTATATGATCTGGTTGGTGAAAAAACAGCCAAACCCGAAACAATTCTGTTATAACACTTATGTAACAACGTCGAAAGGTGATATTATAATACAGAGTACAAAAAGAGTGCAATTTCGTTTGACAGACATCTTCTATCGTGTGGGTAGTGAGGTGAATTACCTACCTCATCAACCCTGGTGTCAGGGTTATTATTCAGCCAAAGGCCCCTGACATGGCTCATGTAACGACTACTTACTTACATCAGTAAGTAGTAACCGGGACTAACGGCTTAACGTGCCTGCCTAAGCACGGATCATGTTACTTTTTGGACAATTAGGTGATCAGCCTGTAATGTCATAACCAAACTAGGGATCACAAAGTGTTTTTTTTTGTTATATGTCCGGGGTTCAAACCCGGGACCTCCGGATCGTGAGCCCAACGCTCAACCACTGGACCACGGAGGCCGTTGACAGACATAATTTACGAACTTACGTAGTTTAATCCGATATATAGATGCGTAGTCGGTCATAAGTGAATAATGATGAGTTTATTAGACCCGATCTTTTACTTCCGTTAGTCGATGCATGGTGATAGAAAGCATGTTTTTATTACTTTGCTAAATGTAGCAATAAATGACAGACACAGACTGACAGACAACAAAGAGATTATGGAAAGGTTCCGTTTTCCGTTTGAGGTTCCGAACTTGTTACGACGGTGGTGTCGCGATTTCGGTATGCGATAAAACAATTTCATTTTAACGAACCTTTACAAGTGCGTAGTTAGCACAAGTTCAATTAATCCGCACGCTAGTGAACTGTAACTAATGACTTATCAATAAGAAGCTGAGCCAGTTCAAGTCAGATAAACACACAAAACATAATTCCCGGATTTTTTTACCCAATCATATTACTTATAAAATAACTTACTTACATTTCACCTGATTGTCCGAAAGTATGACGATCTTTGCTTTGGAAGGCACGTAAAGCCGTTGGTCCCGGTTACTTACTACTTACCTACCTGATGTCAGTACGTAGTCGTTACATGAGTCATGTCAGGGGCCTTTGGCGGCTCAACAGTTACCTTGACACCAGGGTTGATGAGGTTGGTATTCCATCACACAACCCACACGATAGAAGAAGAGACTTATGAAAGAGATATATTCGATAAAATGTAGAAGATACAGAATATTTTTAAACGACGGATGTTTCGTAATTCGTCGTCCATTATCAGTTTTTTAATAGCCGAATCGAACTGTTTATGCAAATGTTGAGAGCCGACACGATTTTATTTAGATGCTAATACATACGATAAATAAACTCACGCCTATTTCCCACCGGGGTAAGTAGAGACTATGGAATTCCATTTGCTTCGGTCCTAGCGCACTTCTCTTGCGTCCTCCACATCGTTTCATACACGCACGACGGTTTAGAGTAGATCGTACTAAACCTTTTCTAAGAACATCTAAATAATAATAATAATAAAAAAGGTTATTCAGGTGAAACATCTCTTGGATCAATTGTGTACCTATCTATATAATAAGAGATAAAATTCATATGCGTATCATCTCCTTAGCTTATCCCGTTTTTCACAGTGTCCGCTTACCTAACCTGAAGATTTGACAGGTCCGGTTTTTTTACAGACTGCCTGTCTGACCTTCCAACCCGCGAAGGGAAACCCAGCATTTCTCGGGTATATGAGTTTCCTCACGATGTTTTCCCTCACTGTAGAGCATGTGATAATCATTTATGATCCAAACATGAATTCGAAAACAAATTCGAAATCATTGGTTTAGGCCTGTGCTGGGTTTCGAGCCTGTGACCTCAAATTGAGAGTCAAGCGTTCTACCAACGAGGCTATCACGGCTCAGTAAAATTCATATGCGTATGCTGATTACTTATAAATGTAGCCATGTTGGAATATTTGTGAGTGTTCAACGTTTCTGGGAGTGAGCTATTGATAAACGTTCGATGACGCTGCCGCATATTTGCAGATAGTAGGTACTTGCATTTATTTATCACTGTAAATAAACTGTACCCAACACATACATGACATACGTATATATAAACTCACACCCGTAATCCCTAATCGGGTGGGCAGAGCCACAAACCACTGCACCCGAAGTTTGTGGTATTATGAAATAATTCTATCAGTAAAGTAACGGCTTCCGTGGTCCAGTGCCGTTATGCTCACGATCCGGAGGTCGCGGGTCCGAATCCCGGTGGGGAAATATCACAAAAATTACTTTGTGATCCCTAGTTCGGTTAGGATATTACAGGCTGATCACCTGATTGTCCGAAAGTAAGATAATCCACTTGTTGTCAGTTTGTTGCCTAATCGCGTACTGAGGAATGTCAGAGCAGGCATCGCTATTTCTGCTCTAACTTGTCATCCCACTTTTGAGCACTCATGTTCAATATAACGGTAGTTATATACAGGTATCTATCAATGCATCTACGCCATATTTGTTCCAGTGAAGTACCTGGGGTTGTTGGCGATGTCGCGGATCCTGAAGTCTCACCCCAAGTCGGTGCAGGCGCACAAGGACCTGGTGCTGGCCTGTCTCGACGACAAGGACGAGTCCATCCGGTTGCGGGCGCTCGGCCTCCTATACGGCATGGTAACTAGAACAAACTGGAGGAGTTCTTGTCTTGTATTATTTTTTGTCTTGTTTAACGGCCTCTGTGGCCCAGTGGTTCAAATCAAATCAAATATACTTTATTGCACACAACATACAGAACAGATTCACACAGATGAAGATAGATACAGTACAATCTGGCGGCCTTATTGCTAAGCAGCAATTTCTTCCAGGCAACCAGTGGATAGGAAACATTATTACAATTTGGTGCGGTTCAACGTTGGGCTCACAATGTGAAGGCCCCGGGTTCGAATACCGGTGGGTACATACCACAAAAAATACTTTAGGAAGATGATTTGGTCTTAGTCATGGCTCACGATGGAAATGAGAATGGGGTTTATTCTTGTTAATTCAAATATTCTAATAAATAAATAAAGAATCAATAGGATTTATAACATAATAAAAAATACGTTATTGCACTAATAGGAAAATACGAAACAAAAGAGAAATAGAAAGATATATTTTTTGTATATTGTAAAAAATAAATAAAAATATATTGAATATTGATTTTTTGTATTGTGAAATTGCTCTAGAGCAATAAGGCCGCCCAAATTGTAATGTATTCATGTGTTATGTCTGATTGTTGAAATTTTAGTTCTGTGCAATAAAGTATATTTGATTTGTAGAACTCGTAGCAAGATTTCGTTTCGGCTATTCAACTCGGAAGTTCTGAGTCAGAACCAGCACTTAAAACTTCATTTGCACCCCAGGTATCAAAGAAGAATCTAATGGAAATAGTAAAGAAGCTGATGGTCCACATGGAGCGAGCAGAAGGCACGCTGTACCGTGACGAGTTGCTCACACGCATCATTGAGATCTGCGCGCAGAACAACTACCAGCACGTGCTGCACTTCGAGTGGTACATCACTGTCTTGACCGAGCTCACCGAGATGGAGACTAGCGCGAAACACGGTGAGCTGTCTAATAAAAAAAAACTTTATTTCGGACAATTTTACATCCATATTGCTGACATACATAAACACAAAAGCCTAATGAATTACTTTTTTAAATTAATGATATTTTTAGTTTTATTTTTTTTTTTTTTACTGAAAGAAGAAGATTCGCGGAAATTTAGATTTCGAACGTCTGTCTGTTTGGTTGGTCTTTAATGTTTTACTCGGATAGAACTATAGACGTCGTCTAATAGACAACCGATCTCTGTTAAAAAGTGCCCGCGATATACAACCGATATTGCACTTTATTTGAACAGTCATAACATCTTACTTTGAGGGAGCGAATTTATACTATCTCTACATAACTTAATGTATACATATTTATAACATGGTTCAGACGCATTTTTAGAAAAACTCCTTAGCGAATGTGAGTCCTTTTGTTTATAGGATGTCAGTGGATAGAACTATCAAATTTGAAAAATGAGATCTGGGGGTTTAGAAAAGCCACATCAAAGCAATACATCTTAAAAAGAATATTGCTATTTGACATTTGTGTGCATTGCGCACTTACTTTTGTATGCGCAAATTTCAAATTGCAATATTGCTTTTTTAGATGAATTGCTTCGAAGTGGTCTTTTTAACTCCTTGAACATCGTGGCTTGTGGTGGTCCCGTCGGGTGTCGCTCGGTGTAACAGTGGGTGTGTTGGTCCAGGCGTGATCCTGGCGTCGCAGCTGACGGAGGTGGGCGCGCGCGTGGCGGACGTGCGCGCGTTCGCGGCGCGCGAGTGTGCGCAGCTGGTGGCGCGCGCCGCCGCCGCGCCGCCCGGGCCCGCCTCCAGGGAGGTGCTCTACGCCGCCGCATACGTGCTGGCCGAGTACTGCAGGTCACTAATTCATGGATTCATAACGTAACCACATCCCGGACACTTCATACAAAAAACCTCGTTTTACACAGACCCTACAGATTGACGTTATCGTACACGGGCATCTGTGTGTATGACGTCTGATGCCCATACGATTATAGACTAAATTAAGAATGGTGGTTGTAACATAAACTTGTAAGCTTGTATACGTGTCACTGCTGGGCATAAGCTTCCCACAATCAACCGGAGGACCTATAGAGCATACTCAACCGCTCTGCTCCACTGCAGGTTTGTGGACGCGTTTATGGTAGCATCCCGGAATCAATGGCTTAACATGTATCCCGAAGCACGGAATCATCTCACTTTACCGGACAATCAGGTGATTCAGCCTGCAATGTCCTAGCTAAACAAAGGAGAGCCTCAAAGTGATTTTCGGCAGGATTCGTATAAAAATGTTATTATTGAACATTCTTTGTAAACTTGTTGACGTCGAAAAAATAACGAATATGCATACTAATTGTCGACCGCTTTCTAAAATCATATAGTATTAAATGTATCGCTCCCAGCGTACATACATTTAGAAACGCTGGATAACCCGTACGACGTGTAAGTTATTTTTTGCTGTGTGTGAAATTAAACCTGAAATGTACGTCACTCCAGCGAGGAGTCGGTGATGCGCGAGTCGATCTCCCCGCTGACGCTGTGCGCGGGGGTGGGCGGCGGCGGCATGCGCGCCCGCGCCGTGTGCGTGCACGCCGCGCTCAAGCTGGCCGCCAAGCTGCTGCTCGCGTACGAGCGGCGCGGGGACATGGACGCCGCGCTCTCGGTGTGTATCGCCATCGCCATATCATCATCATTCATTTAACAGCCACTCTCTTGTCTCTTACATTGCATTCTCCGTCCTTGTCTATCGAAGGCCAATTCTTTGATTTCCCTATAAGACACTTTCGCCTTTTCTTTGTACTATAGGAAACAAAAATATTATTCCATATAAGACTAAAATTGTTTAATAATAAAAGCTCATGACTATATACCATTTATTGTGGTAGTCAGAGGTACAACCATCGCAAGATTAACTAAGTAACCCACACCTCATCGAGTTTTCTGTCAGACCAACGTGATAGGTGGGTAAAGGTAATGGTTGAGTCAACTATTTTAGTTAAAACTGCATTTAATGTAAATTAATAATTCATTGGTGCAAGTCCGGTATCGAGATTTGAACCGTCGCTCCCCATTTGAGAAGTAAGCCGATGAACCATAGGTCCCAGTGACTATAGTACATGGGAAACCAAACCAAAGTAAAATACTGTACTGTAACGTACCATTTATGTTCTTGTAACGACGAATGACTAGCTAAACTTTGATCAACCTTTTCACAGGTAATCCGTGAGACGCTAGCGGGCATGCGGCCGCTGCTATGCAGCGAGGACATGGAAGTACAGGAGCGCGCGCACAACGGCACCGCTCTACTGACGCTCGTGCTGCGCCGGCTGAGCCCCACCGACGCCGCGCTGCAGGACGCGCCGCTCATAGAGCACCAACACAGGTACTATCTTACACCACACCAATACAGGTGCTAGCTCACCCCGTATCAACATAGTTACAGCGCACCTCGTACCAACACGGGTGTAGCTCATTCTGTAACAACACAGGTGCTAGCTCACACCGCACCAATATAGGTGCAGCTTACCCTGTACCAACACAGGTGTAGCTCACTCTGTACCAACATAGGTGCTAGCTCACACCGCACCAATATAGGTACAGCTCATTCTGTAGCAACACAGGTGCTGGCTCACACCGCACCAATATAGGTGCAGCTCACCCTGTACCAACACAGATGTAGCTCACTCTGTAACAACACAGGTGTTAGCTCACACCGCACCAATATAGGCACAGCTCACCTGTACCAACACAGGTGTTAGCTCACCCTGCACCAATACAGGTGCTACCTCACCCCGCACCAACATAGACACAGCTCACCTGTACCAACACAGGTGTTAGCTCACCCTGCACCAACGTAGTTAGGTGCTAGCTCACCCCGCACCAACATAGGCACAGCTCACCTGTACCAACACAGGTGTTAGCTCACCCTGCACCAACATAGTTAGGTGCTAGCTCATCCCGCACTAATACAGGTGCTACCTCACCCCGCACCAACATAGGCACAGCTCTCCTTGTACCAACACAGGTGGACCCCACCTCAACAGAGGTGCTACCTCAACCAGCACCAACATTAGCACTACCTTACACCGTGTGGTGTAGTAGATCACGTAGTTTTAAAAATTATAAAGAAGTCAAAAAGCTAAAGCTTCAGGTTTTATAGTATAGTAATCTATTGTATTACAGCAACGGTCTCGTGGGTATCGAGAAGGAAAAAGACGAAGGAGCTATGAACGGCGAGGACAGTCCGCAGGGTTTCAGCGGCGGCTTGATCGAAGAGCTGGCGGACCTGTTCGACGGAGAACTCAAGCCGGTCGCGCCTAAAGCACAGAAGAAAGTGCCCATGCCTCCTGAGTACGTATTTTGACTGATATTATTTTACAATATAAAAACTTTAATTGCACACAAAAGAAACAATTGGTACAAAAGGCGATATTATAATACAGACATCTCAAAAAGACTCCCCTCATCGTCTGACGTACGCTGACTTCCCCCGGAGGTGTTGTCTATCTAACACATTGAAACTTACTAATGTAGGGTAGGAACTGAACTTTGGTAACCAGATACGGACATGTTTTTTTTTCTTGCTTGATAACCAGTTACGATAATGGAATTTACTTGTCGTTTTTGTAACCATGTTTCATAGCCAGCTACGAAAATGTTTTTTTTCTCTGTTCATAACTGGTTATTAATTAATAAATATATTTAGGATTTAGGATTACTCACCAGCGACATGCTGTATTCGCAGTAAGGCTATATCCTATGGTCCGCTTACCAATGTGCGTTTCCAGATGAAGGAAAGTATATTGATGTAAAAAAATACGATTCAAGGTGTAACTATACCAAATGAGATATTTCTCAGTTTGAATTTGGTATTTTTCCAGATTGGACCTAAGTCAGTGGACGTCCCGCGACCGCTGGTCGTCGGAGAGTTCGAGCTCAGAGGACGAGGGCGCCACCGCCGTGTTCACTGCGCCGCAGCCCGAGCCGCGCCCGTTGCAGGCACTCACCGCGGAGGAGCTCAACATGGTTACTATACTATAACATAACATTACACTGCCTGAAGAAATTAGAATATAGAATTGGTATGACTTTGTTCTTCTTCTTATCGTGTGGGTTGTGAGGTGAATTACCAACCTCATCAACCCTGGTGTCAGGGTTACTATTGAGCCGCCAAAGGCCCCTGACATGACTCATGACTCTGTTGAATATAATGAATATAAGGAGCGGAAAATAAAAATGCGTCGTTTGTCGTTACTCCATTTTTTCTCTATATTTTTTTAAATTTAAAGATGGCGCTTGTTTATTACACTGCCCATTTACGTCCCTCGAGGGAGTATGGAGCACGCTGCTATACTGCAGATTGGTGGACGTGTTTGAGGTAGTAGCCAACCCACACTACCAGAACTCACACCGTTCGAACGTCTCCGACTTCGCTTGACAGTGTGTGAAGGGCGAGTGTTTACTGGGGCCATAAAATGCAACTTATAATGTTATAATTTAATTTTGTTTTTGTTATTTTTAGTTACGCGAGGCCCGGCGAGCGGAGCAGGCCAACAACCCTCACTATCTGAAGGATGACTCGCCGCGCTCCTACCAGCAGGAAGACATTCCCATCGCTGAAATTGCCCTCGAGGTGCCTCTCGAGATACACAGTACGTCAGATAGTTTACGTAGACTAACATAGTAACATTCGTATTCTAAAATGTTATCTCAAACTTTCCTTGACTCAATCCTCAGTCGAGGTGACCTTAAGGAAGAACTCGAACTCAGAATTAGTATTCTTAGACGACGCCTCAACGTTATCTCGAGTTCACTCCAGTGAGGTCGAGTGGAGGCATGACGGCATTATCGTATTATTTTGTTGGCAGTATGATATTGTTAGTGGGCTCTGTTTTCCGCATTTATACTCTAAGATGGCCAATTATGCGTGTAATTGTTGACTACGTAAGCCAACCTAACTCCTTCCAGAAGCTCAGAAGCCTCCTGGGGTTTTCACAGGCTTCGCGGAGCGACCCCATTGAGGATTTTTACCCGTTGTGCTGACACTCCCGTGCATTCCAGGATTACATGGGGGGCAGTTTCTTCTGCGTCCAGACAGCCTCTGCAAAGTGGGCTGTCCGTTATCCCTAAATTAAATAGGTGTTTGTTAAGTGGGCAGTATGATATTATGCGCGACTTCAGTAAGTAAAGACCTCAAGTCGAGGATGTAAATGTCAACTTAAAATGCTCAACTGAGGCAGGGTCGAGTTAACATTTGTGTTTGTTATACCCTATAAAAGCGAAAACATCGTTTTCATTTCATGAATAATGGTTACGAAAAGAAAATGACGTAAAGATGACAAAAAAAATTACGTGTATTATTTTCACTATTTTTTTTTCAAACGAGGTCTTTTCATTGCATAATATTATTCACGTTTGTCTTTCAGCCAAGAGATCTGATAAGTACTTAATGTCGAAGGAGAATACGAAGAAGGCAAAGAAGGAGAAACGGTCCACGAAGAAAAGGAAGAGTAAAAAGGAGAGACAGTCTTCCGAGTCTGAGAGCGAAGGTGAGGATAATTAAGACTAAGGGAAGGGTCATGACCCGTTCTCTATTCCAGACACAATATTGAAATAATGGCATTCGAAGGACATTCGGTCCTACATCTCTTTATTCAAATAATCCACCGCACAAACGATGAGGAATATGCCGCGTCATGTGGAAACCTTGGCTGAAAAAGTCTGCATCCAAGTCAAAAACTTTAAAAATATATATATTTTTTTAAATTTATTGCGGCCCTGGTTACTGGACCATTGGCCGAAAAGTGGTACTTAAATAACAAAATTGAGGAAAAAATATATAAAAAACTAGACTAAATATAAATGGTTTGTGATGTGTTTTTTTGTGTGTGTGTGCAGAGGAGCTGTCGGTGTCGCGGCCGGCGGTGGCGGCGGGCGGCGAGCTGCCCGAGGGCGCGGCGCCCTCCGACGACGAGCCCGCGCCGCCGCCCGACGACCCGCACCGCGCGCTCGACCTCGACCTCGACCAGTACCTACCACTTCATACATTATCATTTACAACTAAACTAACGACACCCATGATGGCCATTTAGACAATCCACTATATCCTATTTATATATATATTTATATATATATATATATATATATATATATATATATATATATTTTTAGCCTACAAGATCCCTGCTGCTGGGCAAACACCTCCCCTTCCTCTTACCATTTTTTGCGGTCCTGTGCGTACTCCGGCCAGTCCCTCCGACAAAGGTTTATAACATAATAAAGTACAACAATTCGCTCCGTCAATATAGTAATAAATTAATACGAAACTTGATGAACACAATAAAGTAGTTGTTTGCTCCTTTAACCTCCCTAAAGCAGAGATTTCTATCCACAATAGTTAAACAATAGGATTTGAAAAGGACCTAATGGTATTACGACTTTAACGTAATTATTAATTAATACGAAACTTAACAAGCGAGACAAGTCAAAATGGCCATGATAGCGTGCTAGTTTAAATAAGACACTTGTTACATAAAGCCTCCAGCCGTAACATGGAGGCGGCATATCAAGCCCGGCGCGATATTTGAGCCAATAGAATTGGTTCATTTATCGCGCAGCCAAGGTTGGCTCATTTATCGCACCGCGAACACACACACACATATACTGGCAGTGTGTCACGAGAGCCGAGCAAACAAATTTTATGAAGTTATGTCAAGCTTTTTCCTACTTTTACAGGACACTCATTTTAGTTATTTGACATAAAATTTTATTTTCCAGACCTCTTCGCGAGGACGAACTGTTAACGTCCAGAATACACCAGTACCCGTCTCCTGAAACCGGTTTGCTCAATAAGAAGTCGAAGGAATCCAAAAAGTCCAAATCCACAGAAAAGGGTTCCACCGACAAATCTGTTAAGAAAAAGAAAGAGAAGAAGGCAAAGCACAACAAAGATGTCAATCTACTCGGAGATAATGGTGGAGATGATTTATTAATAACTAATGATAATAATGTAAGCAAAGCTAAAAAGAAGAAATCGAAGAGAGAAGAGAAAGGCGCAGACGGCGACCACGTCAATAGCAGTAGGACCGAAAAACACAAGAAGACTAAAAAGGAACCGAGGCTATCGATTATTTATTGACCTTGAAAATCATCGATACTATTGTTTTTTAAACTATCGATACTTGTTTGATAGTGATCGATAAGCAACACTACACCATTTCCCGATATGATTATGTTTGATTTTCATTAAACGAAGAAATTTAATTAATTTCAGATAGCATGAAACTAAAGTCGGGTATGAAGAAGCTTTAGGGATATCTACGTCTAACAAAGAAGTTGTATAGTTAGTGTATATTCTAATGAATTATGTTACAATATTGCATATTATTAATTGTCCTTGATTCTTGTCACCTTATTCAAGCTGTCTCAGTGCAATTGTTGATTTGAACAACTTAGTGTTTAATGTTTTCATTATCGTTAGTTTCGTAAATATTATAAGACATTGTTTTCATTCATATCTCAGTGAAACGTGTCCATATAACAAATTATGTAATATTTCCTTAAGTCAATGTAGCTATGAAATAAAAAAAATATATCTATATGATCATGTACAGGTTTATTAAAATGATTTATGCAAAAACACTTTTGTTTCGTTTGAGTAAGGTCAACTTAAAAATACACAATTAGAAAATATACTCATTAAGAAACTTCGACAATATTGATATCTAATACATACGTACAATACTTACAAAGTCAATATATAATAAAACATGATAAATATATAAAACCCGTGAGCTTTTCTGATAGTAAGTAATAAATAAATTACGATAAAAAATGTTTAAAAATGTAATAAGTAAAACTACTTGTTTCAAATTACTAGTCGAAAATAACTCGATCTAAAATAAAATTGCCTACAAAAGAAATATAAGTATAGTAACATTGTCGTATACTTTTTACGCCGCTACAAATAACTTCCTGGCATTTCCTGGCTTCTGCCGTCAAAGTTGCCACCGCCGCTGCCACTGCTACCACGACCACCTCATTTCTTGTGGGTAATAGATACCTATGAATAATTGCAGTCTCATTTATATTACAAATTATTATTAATTGTCCTTGTTTCTTGTCACTTTATTCAAACTGTCTCAGTAAGTATATTTGTTGATTGGAACAACTTAGTCTTTAATGTTTTTATTAACGTTAGTGTCGTAAATACTTTACGAGTTTGATTTCATACATATCTCGGTGAAACTCCATCTATGTAGCTATGAAATAAAAAAACCATAATCATATTATACAGGTTTATTAAAATGATTTACGCAAAAAACACTTTCTTCGTTAGTGTAAGGTTAACTTAAAAATACACCACTACAAAATATACTCACATAAGAAATTTCGACTATATTGATATGTAAAATATGCTTACAACACTTACAAAGTCAATAAATAAATCATAAAAACATAAATAATATCACTGAGCTTTTCTGAGAGGCAATTTGTTTAGATATATTCGTTATCAAAAATTTATAAGAGGGTAAGTAACAAATTATGATAAAATACTTTGAATAAAACTACTTGTTCCAAATTGCCAGCCGGAAATAACTCCCTCGATTTAAAATAAAATTGCCTACAAAATGTAAGTATAGCAACATTTTCATAATACTCTTGTTTTGCCACGACTTGTCTCACAACGGGCACTTTCTGCCACCGTAAGTCTTGCCGCCGCTGGCGCCTCCGCCACCACTGCTGCTGCTGCCACCGCCACCTCCTTTCATGTGAGTCATAGACACCTATGAACACAACACAGTGTGTAGCGCCATACCATATATGGAAATAAACACTTCATATTATGATCGAAACAACTAGAAGTTTGCCACTGCTAACCCTGGCGTTGGACTGGTAAGCAAGGTGGCGCTTTCGTTGCTTACCCTATGTCGAACCGAAGCGTATATTTATAGTAATCCACAAAATGCCCGAGATGTGTGAGGATAATGTGTCCGTCGCTAAAATGGTATCAACGAACCACTTTAGGATATGAACTGTTTCAAGCTTAGGACAGAATAAACAATAATACGACACTCGGTCCCTCACCGATACGTGCTTAGTTTACCTCTCATCCCTCTCATTCGCACGTGCTAAGGCGACTCACCATATGAAAGGAACGAGATTTTTGTAGGATGTGTCCGGACTGTGCTAAAAACATAAAATTGGGCACTTGCACTAGATTTAATATAATCTATGAAATTCTGATTACTAAATAAAGATCTAAAACTAACGAAAACCATTTTCTTTTTTCTATTTAACTTATTTATAAATTTTAATCAATAAAAACGTAATAAATCAGACATTTTTCACGTTTCTCCATGACGTCAGTGTGCTTTTAACCCATAAAAAAATGGTTTGGTTTTACCATAGTATTTTCGTGTTTTGGCGTTTAGTAAAAAGTAACTGATTTGACTAGTTGGACCTATTCACTACCGTTCCCTTTTTAAAAAAATATTAGACAACTAAGTACAACGCATCGCACTTTCCTATGCTTCTATCCTTTTCTGTCACTCAGAACCGTTATTTGCTAGAGCGAGATATAAAGCGGGAGTTGTATTCCGCCGCGTGGAGTCGCATTATCGCTCTAGCGAGTGACGGTTCTTAGTGACAGAAAATGATAGAAGCAATGAAAGACGGTTAAATGTAATTCAACCGTAGATCTATCTAAATTGTATACAAACACTAACCTGAGTGAACTGAGTTTGTACTGGAGGAGTAACTAATAAGGTTTAAGTGAAGGTGAAATAAATAACAACTAATCAGATCTAATATAGTTTATTTAATATGATGATGTAAACAAGTTAACGACATTATGCGCGTTATAACTTTCCGACAACTGCCCATTTAAATTTATTTTAATACATGAACTTAACAAATTGTTGCTATTTACAAAAGAACATCTACTTTATAATACATATAGGAAATACAATGATTATTGCGCTGATACACGTTTTGACGTCCCTGGGACAGTCGCATGAATGTACAATCGAATATAAATTACAGTACGCAACGTTACAATTGAAGTTTTTGGTTGTCAGCGACTCACAAAAGTATGACGCGGTTTTCAACCACGCACCGTCTTTGCAAAGCACATCTATCACATGAAATGCAGGGTGTTCCTTATACATGTTAAATAATTTGAACTAACTACTTAACAATCAACAACAACTTATTCACTACCTTACAACACCACTATGATGTAAATAAATAATTTATGAATGAAATAATTATGACTTACAAAATAAGAAATCTGCTTGAACTAAGTGCTGCGACACAATAAAAACCGATTCTCCTGAATACCCAACATACGCTACGAATATGTGAGGTATTAGTATACAGCGAATAATTGAAATGTAAAATTATCACAAAGTACATAGGTCAAAAGAAAAAAATATAATAAGAAATATTTATCTTACCTAACTACAATCAAATATTTATCCCGTATTTTAATTCGTACTTTACGTGTGTGATCGAAGTGAATAATATCATTTAAGAACACATCGAGTGCGCATAAGCATATTACCATAATGTCTTAATACCGTCTACTCGTTTGTATAAAGATTTTTGTCTGAATATTGGTTTGAACTGTTAAAAGTTACCAATGCACACAACATTTACGTTCGTAATATAATGCAATGACTATTTGTCACATACTTTACACGCGACGACATTCAACCTACTTATTAGTTAGCGCCTAGTTGAGGCAAAATCTGGTCTTTCCAGCCAGTCCTGGCTCCGTTGTATTGTAAAGTAGGTGGAATATCACCCGTCGCGTCGTGAATACTGAGCGGTCTACTTCTCGAACATGTATTTAGGTATGTCGAACTTCACCTCGACGCCGGCCTTTTTGGCGAGGCCGACGATCTCCGACAGCTGGACGACGAGTTTGGCCGCCTCATCCAGGTCGTCGCGCGGCACGATGCGCAGTCCGGAGTCCGCGATCAACTTCCGCGCCTCGTTTACTTTCGTGCCCTGTTAACACAAGGAAATATTTAAAAAATGCTAGGCATGTTATCAAATGGAGGGCTGTGGTTCGACCTTAAATAAATACACCGTCAAATCGAGGTGTTTCCATAGTTAACTCTGTTACTTAAGGTTTAAAATAGATTACCACCATATGACACTTTAGGACTCTTTTGAAATACTCTTTTTGATATACATCAAAATTGACATGGGAACGATAATTTGATTGATTTTTGCATGGGTGCATTTACCAATACAGGGTGTTAGTGACATCGTAACGAAAACTTTGAGGGATGATTCAGGCCATGATTCCGAGTTGATATCAAGTGGAATTTTTCGTCGCAAAAGTATGGAACGGAAAATAATTTAAATAATCTCTAAAATTTTCATGACTTCTCCGACAAGAAATTCCACTTGATATCGACTCAGAATCATGGTCTGAATCATCCCCTTCAGTATTCGTTACAGTGTCACTAACACCCATACCTACTTGTATGGCTACTGTATGTACTTGTATGGGGTGTAAGTGACATCGTAACGAATACTGAGAGGGATGATTCAGCTGATTATTCTGAGTTAATATCAAGTGGAATTTTCCATCGCAATAAGTATAGAATTGAAAATAATTAAAAAAAACTAAAAAAATAACATGAATTTTGCGACGGAAAATTCCACTTGATATTAACTTAGAATCATGGCCTGAATCATCCCTCTTGAGTATTCGTTACGATGTCACCAACACCCTGTATATGTGAACAAAGATGTCAATACACAAATAAACAGCTTGTACTTGTATTTCATTACTTAGTTTCACAATGGGCACAAGTAGTGAAAGTCTAATTCCAATGGCACAGCACCAAATTTCATTGCCGGAATAGAAACACGTGTGGACTTCAAATAAATGTTGTTTGTACGATACGGCACGTCTTATCCACGGTCATGTCCATATTAGAACTTTGTATCACAAGTGACTGCATGTTGTCTTCCCTCTCTCTCTCTTTCTTTTGTGGGCTGTAAGCTCAAGCTCAATGACGGATTCTCAACCCCGCCGTCAGGGTTATTATTGAGCTCCGCCCTGTAGTCCCGGGCGCAAGAATAGGGCTACGGTACCCCCTGCCTGTCGTAAGAGGCGACTGAAAGGGGACACTGGGGATCGTGAGTGGTAAGGGCGGGGGCCCGAACCACTCAACACACGATCTCTGAGATGGACGGCAATGCGATATGGCCTCGCATCGCCGTAAAACTGGGATGGCGTAGGGGTAGGGATCTACCCCGGGACGTGCTTTATTGAAAGCAAGTGCGAGGGGAGCACCGGTGCGTTCGACAGAGATCCCGGAGCTCCCCGACATGCACAGCAGAGGGCCGTCGGAGGGGTTTTAGTCGGTAGGAGTCCCACATAACCTCGTCGCTCCCTCGGGTGGCGAGGTATCCATGAGGATTACCCCTTCGTTACAAAAAAAAAGGGTTATTATTGAGCTGCAGGGATAATATTTTGCCGATATCAAAAAGTTTGTTTTCCCTTAACATGCGTACCACGTGTATTTCGTTCGTATTTTGACAGAACGCCATGACTTAATTGGGTTCACATATTAGCACCAATCGACACAACGACAATTATATCGTCAGAATCGATAAAATGACCGTGACTTTTATCACGTTGCGAATGTTAGCCCCACTGAGAAGACATAGACCCATGACAAGACTCGTGTGATGTAACAACTACATGCTTAATGAAGTAAATAGTATAGTAATAGTAGTTGGTTGAGGAGCTCGGTGGCGCAGCGGTTAACGCGCTCGGTCTGCGATTGTTGAAGTTAAGCAACTTTCGCAAAGGCCGGTCATAGGATGGGTGACCACAAAAAAAAAAGTTTTCATCTCGAGCTCCTCCGTGCTTCGGAAGGCACGTTAAGCCGTTGGTCCCGGCTGCATTAGCAGTCGTTAATAACCACCAATCCGCACTGGGCCCGCGTGGTAGTTTAAGGCCCGATCTCCCTATCCATCCATAGGAAGGCGCGTGCCCCAGCAGTGGGGACGTTAATGGGCTGGTGATGATGAGTAGTTGGTCCCGGCAGGCCAACGGCGTAACGTGCCCTCCGAAGCACAGATCATCTTAAATTTAGTTAGGTTACTTGTACGGTACAAAGGCAACGACCGTACATTGTCACCTCAGCACTCTTCATCATTTGTATGCAATTTAGGTCAACGCAATTCAGTTCACAATCAGCAATCATCGCGTGTACTCATTATCATTTTTATACTTAATTTCTATCAATAAATCATCGTAAATCAAATCAAATCTATCATTTAAAGTCTGTACTGGAACACCGTACAACTTTATGGTCCTTCGAGCCGGATTTGAACCAGCGACCTATGGATAGGCAAAACAAGGTCATTAATCAGCATATTAACTTGTCTTCGGAATTACTTGTCTCAGGCAACCCCATTTTAGGGATTCCGTGATTGTATGTATGTATAGTACAGTTATGAGCAATACCATGTATCCACTTTAGAACCCTGTCGCACTATCATATTTGACATTTAATAAGACTTACGGTTTAATTTGTCGAAAAAGTTAATGTGACATGGTTTCAAAAGTGTATATAATCAGTACTTCGGACCGTACCTGAAGGCGCACGATGACTGGAATCTGGATGTTAAGATTCTTGGCGGCGGTGATGATGCCCTCGGCGATGACGTCACACCTCATGATGCCGCCGAAGATGTTCACCATTATGGCTGACACCTTCGGGTCCGCAAGGATGATCTTGAAAGCTTCCTGCAAATAAAATAAGGGAACCTTTGTTATAACTATTTGAAACCTCGAGTGTGTATGCACTTTCGCCTATAATACTTATTCATTTTGTTTACAAACTGTTATAACTGGCATATCAATAGTGCAGTACAAACTTAAGTATTTTTTTGACGTGACTTGTAGATTTGCCGCAGATGGCATTAACTACTTGGCCGGACAAATGGGAAGCGCTGAAGGCTCTCACCCGGTACAACGTTTAAGACAACAGGCCTGAAGGTGCCCAGTTGGGCGCGAACCTCGGCTCAGGGCGTCGTCTGAGAGGAATAATATTTGAAAGAATTAATCGACCCTAGTGGGTCGATAGCGATAAGCGCTGAATGAGGGAATCAAACTTAAGTTAGATTCTACTTAAATAACTAAAGTCACTCTTTAAAATTCCGACAGCGAACAAATATCAGTCCACTCTTTGAAAATATTAGTTGCCCGGAACACGGGCCGCGCCTCATACTAGAGTTTGGAACAGGATGGTTGATGGCGCGGCGTGAATAATTACGAGGGCTTCAACCAATAGACGCTGGAATACGTATTTTATCAAAGACAATTTTTGCCTAATAATATAAATTGTAATATTGAAAAAGCATGGATGGAGTTTCTTGCAATGTGCAGCTCTACAGCCATATAGAAATTGGAGTGATATTTCAATTCTTCTTCTTTGGTGTCAGGGTTACTATTGAGCCGCCAAAGGCCCCTGACAGGATTCATGTAACGACTACTTACTTACATCAGTCAGTAGTAACCGGTACCAACGGCGTCACGTGCCTTCCGAAGCACGGATCATCTTACTTTCGGACAATCAGGTCCGTAGTGGCCTGTAGTGTCCTAACCAAACTAGGGATCACAAAGTAATTTTTGTGATATTTCCCCACCGGGATTCGAATCCGGAGGGCCTAACGATCAACCACTAGACCACGGCGGCCGTTGAATAGTGTATAAGGCCGTCGATATTTCAATTCGTTCGTTACGTACATTGTTTCAACAACCAAACAAAAAAAATCTTACGAATGAAATGACTGTCTGTATTATTTGATAATATCCGGAGACGATATTGTTTGCGTACCTCGGACTTTACACAGGTTTATCGCATTCTTCCCGAGACGCACGCGTGTTCCACCATATTCGGTTTATCAACTGCGTTAATAATAATATAATAATAGTTTAAAAAACGATTTCTGTTTGTGATAAACCTATAATTGGCTCTTCTCTATCCTATACAGGGTGTTCGTGACATCGTAACGAATACAGAGTGGGATGATTCAGACCACAATTCTGAGTTAATATCAAGATGAATTCACCGTCGCAAATATCATGTTTTTTTTAGTATTTTTAAATTATTTTCAGTTCCATACTTTTGCGACGGAAAATTTGTCAACTCAGAATCATGGTCTGAATCATCCCTCAAAATTTTAGTTACGATGTCACTAACTCCTTGTATATATCTCTATAATCTGTGGTCAATTGAGGGAACCTAGCTCAGCCGCTGGTGGGGAGCGGAGAGTGGACAGCGGTAAATAAATAAATATTTACCGAGACAGCCTGCGCGGTGGCGCCGCCGCCGACGTCGAGGAAGTTGGCGGGGTCGCCGCCGTACAGCTTGATGATGTCCATCGTCGCCATCGCCAAGCCCGCGCCGTTCACCATGCACCCGATGTTACCTAAACACAAGATACGCATTGGTTCATACAGCAGGGCTCAAAGGGGTCATTCATTGGCCTCACAACCCACACGAGGGAAGAAGGGCCTATAGAGGGGGTTAAAAAGGCCACATCGAAGCAATTCATCTAAAAAAGCAATTTGTGTGCATTGCGCACTTTTGTATGTGCAACTGTCAAATTGCATTCATCGAACAACTCACATTTCTTGTTCGATGAATGCTTCGGTCTACCGTTCGTCGGTAAAGGATGGGTTCGATACAAAGTTGACTCGGAAGAATGATCTTTCGTTAAAAGCATAATTCGAAAAATATTTCAGTCGAATAAGCATTCATCGCTCTACTGACATTCGAACTAAAGTTATAGACCCGTTTTTCAACCCCCAACTTATTTCATTTTAGGGTTCCAACCTCAAAAGGTAAAAAGGAACCTTTATAGAATAACTTTGTTGTCCGTCTATCTGGTTTTTACTTTTGTAGTGTGGATCGTGACGTAGATGACCACAGTATCAAGAGTTTCGTATATTAACATTAACATGCACAATCTACATAGACTATAAGGTCGAAGATAAATATAAAAAAGTATTGTGAATTATAATAGTATTTTATGCAACAGTTGTATAAGAAGGGTCAAAAAATGCGAGTGGCGTGAGTTGCGATGTGAGCCTTGGCGAACATCGCAATAAGAGACGCCACGAGCATTTTTTGACCTAGTTATACAACGTTGCATACAATACTTTTTCTACGACGACGTAATTTTAAACGAAGCACAAAAATTTTCCAATTTATTTTCCAACGCGCGGGAAAATGGCGGCAAATGTATACTTTTTTTTTATAGTATATCTATGGCACCAAACAAAGTAAAGGTGCCAGTTTCCAGGTCAAAAAAAAAAAACAACAACAATGCTTTTTTGGCGACATTATAGTACAGTTACTCTTTGTAAACAATGCTTTTATAGGCCATAGAGCGTACACTTTTTCAAAGAGTTTAATTATGTATGTACTTATATTAGACTTTTTGGTTATTTAAATGCCAGATTAAAGTAGAGGAGTAGAAAAAGTAAGTTAAAACACTGTTTGATCACTTGATCTAATCAACAAAACATGCTAGACCTGAAGCCAACTTTTTTACATAGTAATAATATATATTATATATATAGTAGCCAGAGCTCGGATGCAACAAAAATAATAGTAATTATTTACATAGCAATGTGCACGTGTTAATTTATGCAATTAACGCAACAATTCCAATCATATTATTAGTTCAATGTTTTCAAGGTTGGTTTGGATTACATACGCTCCTAACACCTGTTACATTGACGTTTCAAAGTCTTTGTTTTATACGGATATACTAAGAAAAGACGGCAAAGTGCGATTCCAACTCGCGCACCGAGGGTCCCGAAGCTTTGACTTTGCCGTTTAAAACTATTGTCTCCATACATCCAAATAGGTCGCGATTTGTTTGCCAAGAAAATGAGGCTAGTAACGGTCGTATCTTTCGATTGCGTTGATTTAGAAGTTTAATTTTATTTACAGTTTCAAGAAACCGCAGACATAAGTATTCGATGTTAATTTCAACTTGATACCTCGAGAAAGGGGGTCATGGCAGACGAACGGGCGGACAACAAAGTGATCCTTAAGGGTTTATCTTTTGAGTTTCAGAACCGTAAAAATACTTCTTTGAGGGGGTTAAAAAGTTTATGAAATATTATTATCCATCTTCGTAATAAGGTCATCGTACGGTCACGAGTACTAATATGTATACACTATGATACCCATGTCACATTAACTTTTGTGACAAATTAAACCGTAAGTCTCATTAAATGTCAATTATGATAGTGCGACAGGGTTCTAAAGTGGGTACATGATATTGCTCATGACTGTACTATACATACATAAAGTCACGGAATCCCTAATGGGGTTGCCTGAGACAAGTAATCCGAAGACAAGTAAACTATATAAAACTATATGCCACA
Organism: Pectinophora gossypiella; assembly: GCF_024362695.1. Taxonomy (NCBI): domain Eukaryota; kingdom Metazoa; phylum Arthropoda; class Insecta; order Lepidoptera; family Gelechiidae; genus Pectinophora; species Pectinophora gossypiella. The sequence goes on from NC_065406.1 coordinate 8,703,412, forward strand.
CACGTATATTTGTGTATCTCATGCCACAAATGCAGCATCGTAGCTTGACTACGTAGTAACTATTACCTTATCTGTGGCTTTACTTTGTATATAAAAAAAATGGTGGCGTCTTGTTTTGAGTAATGTCTGCGCATTCTTACCGTCAAGGGCAATGTAGTTGAGGTCGAATTTGGCGGCTTCAATTTCCTTCGAGTCCTCCTGTGTGGTGTCTCTGAGCGCGAACAGCTCCTTCTGTCTGAACTGGGCGTTGTCGTCGAATCGGAATTTAGCGTCCAGGCAGAAGACTGTAAAAATATATAATTTCATAACAAAAATCCAGTTTAACATCACGACTGTTTACGATAAAATTATAATGAGTTTTTTTTTTTTAAATACTAATACAGTATGTTCGACCATTATAGACCGCGATACGGCTTACCACCTATCGCCTTGGTCTAACAGAAAGCTCGGTAAAGCGTGGGTACTTAGTTCATTTTGTGATGGATGTACTTCAACTACTCCAATTAGGATTTTGGGACATAGTCATCAACTTATGTTGTAAAAAAATAATAATCTGTAACTTGTGATACAGAACTTTTTTGTATTCTCTGTAAATGTCGTCGAATCCAGTGATTTCAATAATACTTGTTGCGGCGTCCTAAAATAATAAATGTATCTTTCTTTCTACAAAATTGACTCACATTTTCCAGTGAGAGCGTCTTCTGCGTAGGGGTTGATTTCGATGAGCAGAGCATCTTTCTGGCAGAACAGCTCGTACATCTTCTTGATGACATTAGACACCTCATCGGCCATTGCGCCCAGGCCAATCTATAAAGCACACAATCATTTACTCCTAGTAGTGTAAACTTGTACATGTAAAAGACGTTATTTTTAGTAATACAAAATAATCCTAACGACCCGATTACTGTAGCCGTAGAGATGGCCAATGAACTCGCGAGAACAAACACTTCAGGACCCCGATACAGACCTATCCGCGGCATATTAGAACACAGGTCTAAAACCAATGATTGTCGAATTTGTTTTAGAATTCATGTTTGGATCATAAATGATTATCACGTGCTCAGCGGTGAAGGAAAAGATCGTGAGGGCTCCTCACTTCTCACTCCCGAGAAATGTATTTTCGGAGATATGTGACCTAACTTGTATTGGGCAACGTTATCCCTCTCTCAGAGTTAATCTGCTATTGGGATGTTTCTGGCGGCTTCTCTAGAATATTATCCTTTAAGACAATGTCCTGACACCAGATTTACGCCACTAGGACACCTCCAGAGCTTTTGTCTTGAATTTTGTATTGAGGCCTCCCCATTCGACCGACCAAGTAGTCAGTCTCCGAGCCAAATCTACGATAAGTCACAAAAAAGAACTCGTGATTACGAGTTGCAACGAAAAGCGGTCGGCGCTGATGCTGCAAATATTACGCTTACCTTCTGGATGACGCGGTTGATCTGCTCGTCAGACATTCCCTGCACGATGTCGATGGGCTCGTAAGTGATGGCGTCAGGGTTCTCCGCGGCCACATCCTCGATGTTCACACCTCCTTGGGACGACGCGATGATCACAGGGCCCTTCAGTCACCAAAACAAAAAAAAATGGTGCTTATTTTTATTTGTATGAGCGGCCTACGTGGTCCAGTGGGTGAGCGTTAGGCTCACGATCCGGAGGTCCCGGGTTCGAATCCCGGTGGAGAAATATCACAAAAATTACTTTGTGATCTCTAGTTTGATTAGGACATTACAGGCTGATCACCTGATTGTCCGAAAGTAAGATGATCCGTGCTTCGGAAGGCAGATTAAGCCGTTGGTCCCGGTTACTACTTACTGATGTAAGTAAGTAGTTGTTATATGAGCCATGTCAGGGGCCTTTGGCGGCTCAATAGTAAACCTGACACCAGAGAAGAAGTATTGAAATATCACTCCAATATCTATATGACTGTAGAGGTGCACATTGCAAAAAACTCCATCCATGATACATATATAAAATACTTTATTGAGCACAATGGACACAAAATACAGAAATAAGGACAACATATACAGAGAAGCACAATAGGCGGCCTATTGCTCATGCAGCAATTTCTGAATCAACCCTGACACCAGGGTTGATGCAATTGATAATGAGTTGGATTACCAACAACTCACATGATAGAAGATTCGTCATTATATCACTTGCAAGACTTGTAACTTTGAACAGGATCCAATGATAATCTTATCTCATTCTAACAAGAATGAAGACACATACTGAGTTTGCGACACATATTAACGCATGTTTATTGCCGATGATTTTAGTTTCTATTGTCCATTCATTATCAGCAATTTACAACAAAGGTACAATGATTTCATCGTTTTCTAACTAATCTACCTATCACTCTCTTGACATATCGGCGTCGTGATTACAGATGTAAGGCCGGCTTAAAACCATTTAAACCAATCCGTTTAAAACGAAAAAAGCCGTATAAAACGGAAATTACCATTTATTTTCGGTTTAAAACGGCTGCTGTGACTATGTTTTTCATAATTGTAACTACATTTTCTTGATTGTACCGAGGTAGGAGATATGACGGAGTAACGGAGTAGTTTGAATGTGTAATATAGGTAGGTACAATACAATACAAATACACTTTATTGCACCAAAATAAAAAGAAATAATTACAAAAAGACTCTTAACTAAGTACATGGCAAATGGCGGTCTACCAATGGATGGGGCACTGTTATTGAAAATAATATACTTAGCGTGTTTAGTTCTTTGGTCCGTCGTGGGTACTTTCTATAAACTATAAACTAAATTAAAACGAAACATGACGTCAGGTGACCGAAAATTGTCCATAATGAAGTTTAAAACACAGTTCTTTTATTGTTGTAGATAGTTTTCAACAGTTTAAAACGATTTGTTTGGGGTTTAAAACGGCAACGTTTTAAATCGGTTGTGTGAGTCATGTCAAGGGCCTATGGCGGCTCAGTAATAACCCTGACACCTGAACCTGAGTTGATGGGGTTGGTAATTCACCTCACAATCTACACTACAGGAGAAGAATCGGTTGTTTTACATCTATAATCGTGATATATCGGAATCTTCGTTTATCCGTGCAGTTACGTATTCATTTACGTACTGTATACATAAAATATACTCGAGTACTGATAACATACATACGTCACGTATATAGATAGAATACTATACGTCATGAATTACTAAGTAACTAAACTATTTGTAGAACCTCAGTCGTCGTATTCGTTTTTATTTAAGTTGTATAACAGAGTATCAAACAAACATTATCCAATGAGGGACGTTCCAGGCTACGTCGCCGAATAGAATATAAATGGCGTTGTACAGATTTAACGTGATATTTACCTATTTTCTCATTGCTCGGGTATACATAAAATTATTCGAAAATATAACGCAATGGCAAAGGCCTTTGGCGGTTCTATAATAACCCTGACAACACGGTTGATGAGGATATAAAAATAATTGTTGCATGATATTTGGATCAGATATGGTATAGAATACCATACCTATACTGCTTCTCTTAATTTGGATCGGAATAATAATGGGTGGAAGATGTGTTGTGGCTGGTACACCCAGCCATATATCAAGGATCTAATTCAAAGATAAAATATGCATATGTCTGTTAATTAGAAAGTTAAACAAATGCAACTCAGCAGTGGTGGCGCTAGGGCGACGCGAGGTGTGCTACCGCACCGTGCGCCGAGATAGGGAGGGAAACTACTGCAGCTTCTCACAACCTGTATAGCCGAGGAAAAGAAGCTACAAGAAAAACATCGGCACAGGGCCGTTCTTAAAAATAAAATCATTTTTCAAATGTGCTGTATTTTGTGGCGTTTTTAAACAATAAAAATATCTTTAGAAAAAGAACTTACGTTGAAGCTGCGCTCCATCATGATGGCGATGTAGAACTCCCGGCGTGGGAACTTGCGCTCCGTGACCATCACCATGTTGCAGATGCGGCCCGCGGCGCCCGTCTGCTTCGTCACCAGGTATTGGTTCAACATTTTGCCTTTAGAAAAAGAACTTACGTTGAAGCTGCGCTCCATCATGATGGCGATGTAGAACTCCCGGCGTGGGAACTTGCGCTCCGTGACCATCACCATGTTGCAGATGCGGCCCGCGGCGCCCGTCTGCTTTGTCACCAGGTATTGGTTCAACATTTTGCCTGCGATGTCTCCCGCCGTCTCAGGACTGTTGGCCGGTCGATTTAATGTTACTTATTAAATTATTACCATATCATCATCTCCCTAGCATTATCCCGTTTTTCACAGGATCCGGTTACCTAACCTGAAGATTTCACAGGTCCGTTTTTTTACAGAAGCAACTGTCTGTCTGACCTTCCAACCCGCGAAGGGAATAGCAGCCCAATACAGGTTAGGTCACATACCTCCGAAGTTGCATTTCTCGGGAATGTGGGTTACCTCACGATATTTTCCTTCACCGCTGAGCATGATTCGAACATGAATTCGAAAACAAATTCAACAATGATTGGTTTAGGCCTGTGCTGGATTTACCATACAATAACATTGGTACAATACCGGATTTTAAGCGTGACGTAAAATCAATTGAATGATTTAAATAAAATTGTTGCAGGTATGTAATTAGTATACATTTATTTAAGTGCTATCAGCATTAGAAATTACTTATTATTACGCAGACCACACTGCCTACCTACTACAGTACGAGTTCGCATTGCAGACGGTGTCGCGGGGAACACCTAGTAATTATTATTTTTTGCAATATGTAATGTTGGAGTACACCTCCATCTGATTATTTGAGGGGAAGCCTGTGCCCAGCAGTGAAAAGTATAATAATAGGATGTTTATGTTACGTTGTATGTCATGTTATGAATTAAATTGTAAATATACAGAATAATCACATCAAAGATGTATTGTTTTAGCTCTGTATGCAAGTTCAATGCTCTAAAGATTATCAGCAGAGTGACATCAATACACTTTCAACTATTTTACAAAGTTCATTAGCCTGAACTACAATGATATACCAGTTTATATGGTGACCATGCAAATCGTATTTACGTCATACATAAGAGTCTGAATGTCGAAGTCCGGATTTGATCCTCAATCAATTTAGAAACAATACGAAAATTAAATTGATAATTAAAACTAAATTAATCACTCAAGAACATGGAGTGGTAGCCTGGAAGAAATTGTTGCAGAGCAATGGAGGCTGCCCATTTGTACTGTTGCTTAATGTTTTATCAAGTATATTTGATTTGATTTGAACCCCCAACAATGAACAATTCCAATTAAATATTCCACACTACTCATAGATATGAGTAGTGACTAACTAGATAGTTAGTCAAATAAATTCTTAGGATTGTTTTCATATTTACTCATGTAGTTGTATATATACAGAGATATGAGATTAAATAATCAGCCGTTTGCAAATGAATGAATAATTTTACTGTTATGAGATTGTTATCTCTGAGTGTGAACAATCGCGACCCCGTAACGACTTATCATGTCACATGTATTGCGGAAGGCAACATCTTATGAGGTTGGACTTTGACTTTTAAACTTTGATATTGTTTTATCATTTTTTCAACTGCAACTGTCATAATAAATGTAATGGATATAGGTATTTGACTTACTTGTCTACCATTCGGACACCGCCTTTCAGGCCATTTTTAAAGGCGCCCCTCCCGCGACCTCCTGCGAGAACCTGCAACAAATAATTAATATATACAAGAGGTCACATAGAAAATGCATAGAGGTACAACTAATTTAAAAATATGCCTTATTCATACCTTATTTTCATTGAAATGGAATTTCCCAAAAAAAACTTAATACAAAGAATAATTTTGCATTTATTTCCAACAACATACCTACCTATTACTAAATACCAATCTTGAATTTCGAATGTAATCTTTATGCTGCCAGTGTCTCAAAAATATCATTGCACAAATAAATAAAACATGTGCTTTCATATCAGAACAGGAACAAATTCAAGTATATAGTTGCTGCATCAATCAATCCAGTGATATCTGGTTTCCTTGTAAACATTAATAAAGTTCATAATAGGTTGCTTGTTGTTTGGTTCGTGCTCAGAATAGTCCACCACAAGTACTCTTTTGTTTTTACCGATAACAGCTTATTACAAGTATTTTCTGAACATTTATTGTTATTAATTGTACTATCTTGTCAAGGACAATAAACATTACTTAGATATATTATGTATTGTTATTTTAAACACAAAGACACGGTTGATATCCAACGAAATACAATAGCATTTTAAATAAAATTAAAAATAATAAACAGGTTATAAATAGATGAGAAAAATCTTATACTTCAACACAAGTGGTGGTATTTACTTAGTTATTGTTTTTTCAAGAGATAAATGGAGCAAAGTTGTTACACTATGGCACCCTAGAGGCCATAAGAGAAACAGGGGTAGGCAATTTAAAAAGGTTGACCGACGAAATAATTTCAATGGCTAGAAACACTAAGACCTGGACCAGATTAGTGCACAACAAAGAAGAATGGAGAAAAATGGAGGCCTTTGTCCGAAGGCACACAGAATTGGTTATCGTAGATTACGGAAAAACTTTAAAATATAACTTGTATTTCTGATATAAGGCTATTAATAATAAATAAATAAGTTATTTCTTTTTCAAGATAAAAAAAACATATTTCTAAGTGCAATAAAAAAAACAACCAGTACTCACCTGTGCTTTGAGCACAATGTCCTTGGTGTTAAGGTCCTTGGCAAACTGAACAGCCTCTTCCTTGGTCTTGGCCACGTTGAACTTTGGCACAGGGATTCCAGCATCACGTAGCAATGTGTAGCTGATGTACTCATGGACATTCAGGTTCCTGACCTGCTGCTTGTTGTTACTGGGTGTTGATGCTGCCAACAACTGAACATATTGTTGTGTTCACAATACTATTATATATATTAACCTTGACACCTACACACATACTAATGAAGGAAACAATTAAACCTACTACTTTTAAATTAAAAGCCGATTAGGGTTGCATTATATGGAATAAAAATACGAATAAGAAGACCTTGATATTGCTAAACAAATGATTACACAACACACCAAATGTTTTAACTAAAAACTAACCAACTTTGCAGCAAGTATAGGTACACTGTGGTTACTTACATGATATCCTATCACTCTGTATGCTACAAAGTGTGGAGCTTGAACACAGTGCAAAACTATGAATAAAATGTATAATTCGAAAGTAAATAGGGGCAATAATCGTAAATTACGGAGTTAAATCGATGACGTAAGGACATAATAGTGCTGAAAATTCACAAGGTCAAACTTATAAATAAGTCCCTAATTTGCGTTCAAGGTTATTATGTTAATAATTTATTTCAATAATTTCATTTTATTTGATAACATCGTTAACACTTTTTATAATAAGATTATTACTTGATGATCAAAAACGACACCTTATGTTTTAACGATTTTATTGCAAAACTGTGGCGTTTAAGGATTTAATAGTGAAGCTAATAATTGGAAATCCGAATACAACATTAAATAACAATGCATTCATTTACCTTAGCCCCATTTTTCCTAAATACAGCCTCGGCAAGACCTAACGTACGAGGCAGTAAAGTCGCCATTTTTCGAGCTCTGCGAAAAATTTACTGCTCTGTTCATTTTTTTTTTTTTTTGTTTTAGTTTTCCCCGAAGGGTAAGGCAAAGGGAACTATGCCCATACAGCCATGTCTGACGTATTTTTTTTTCTTGATGATTAATGAAATGATGAAAGGTGATGATGATGAAACCTAAGCCCCCACCCTCGGAGTAGACTCCTACTCCGAACCCCAAACGAATTAACTCAAAAGTCCGCATAAACTTTTGAGTTATGACGCGGCTTCCCGGCACGAAGCGAAAATAGGCAGATACACTTTGTTTATTGACTGCTCTGTTCACTTCACCTCACCTTTTATTTTGACAGTTGTCGTGTCGTGGGCAAGTGCGCGATGTTCACGCTATAGTAATAAATGCGTTCAAGATAAGGTTACTTACACAAATACAACCAAAAAATATGGTTGCTTACATATACCTAGATGAGCTCGCCCCCGTAATCAGAGCCACAATTGGAGCCACAAGTAATCAAAGACAACTTGTAGCCACCGTTGATGCACGTTACTTAACGAATAAATTACGAACCAAATAACAAAAAAAAAACAGTGTGGCGCGGCGCGATTACTTTAAAATTTCGACTCAATTCGATTGCTTACGACGAAGTTACGCTATGGTAACACGACAGACAAAGTTACAAATAGGCCAATAAGTTTTAAGTTCAGCACGTTGGTCCATTGATTGAAGGAAGACCAAGACCAGTGGTGAACAATCAAATTAGAAATGTAGTCCATCTAGCGGGAACTAAATGCAAGGGTAGTTTGGTGGTGTCTAACCAATAGGTACACTATAGAAACCCCCATTAAGACATGGAAGAAATGGTACTTATTTTCATAAATAAGTACTTACTTAGTTAAAAATAAATATTCATATAGGAATTGTATTGAAAGTAAAAACAAAGCATAAACTATTTTGATGAATATTTTATTTAATTCTTCAGAGATATTCTAATAAATAGTAATTTATCATACAGATGTGGCTATATATTCTTGTGAATGCTTTAAATCTGGTTTTTTATTTTTCTCTTCAATCCAAACTCCATTACCAGTGAAGTAATGGTTTTTTTCCAGCAAATATAGTACCAGACTCAACTTTTGTGATTTATTTAATTTGTTAAGATCTACATGTTCATGATGAAGTGGAGAATGAATTTCCTTTCGCTTTTTGTTAAATATTTGCAGAGTTTCTTTTATTTTACTCCAAGGATACAGTAAAATTGTACAATTTTGGTAAATATCATTAGGTGAAAATTCAAGAGAAAGTTGCTGGTATACATGTTGGACTTGTACTAATGGTATATTTATCCAATATGGATGTCTTTTAATATTTTTACGAATATCTATTTTGCGGTACTCATGTCCCAATGACTGTGAGATACAAAATAAAAGGTCTTTGCCTTTTCCAAGTCTGTCCCCAGGAGCCTTCTCAAATGTTTCATAGTGGGCCGAGCTGCCAGACAGAATATTGAGGCTCAAACATTTTTTATTATTACTATATAATTTTGCAAGTCTTCTCATTGCAGTATTATTGTAATATATCATCTTTAAGAACCGGGGATGATTGAAGAAAGTTCTGAACTCTGGAATCGATTTTGCTTTTTCTAATCTGTCTTCTATTGTGTCTGGCCCTAGAGTATATATGTCAAAGCATTTTGTCTGAGCTTCATTGCTTATATTATATTTTTCAAAGACCTTTCTTATTTCCAGTAATGTTGAATAACTTTTTGTTGCTATCTTTGGATGCATCCTAATGACTTCTTTTATGTCAATTCCACCAATTGATTGAAAGTTATAAATAATATGTTTCAAGTTATCAGGATCAGCGTGTATTAAATATAAATTAGATTTTATTTTATGGGTGGGTATATTAATCTGTGATTGGAGAATTGTTAGAGTTTCATTTATTGATGCCAATGGACGATGTTTGATTGTGGGATATGTTTCTAATCCTCGGTAAAACTCCTCTGTGGTAAGATCCAATACAAGCTCCAAATATCTTTGAATAATTTTAAGGCGTAATGAATACAGTGTACTGAGATTAACATCTCCATATACAAGTGTAGTGAGCGACGTCGGCCATTGTGACATGTAACTTGCAAGCCTGTTTTCAACATTTACAATATCACAAATTTCACCAGTACTTTTTAGGTCTCCAATGGTTTTTTGTTTCACTAGTGGTAAATATGAAGTGATGTGCCTTGGAGACACATTCTCAAATCCACATTCATGTAGAACTTCGTATCGAAATTTGATAGTTACAGGCAACATACCAAACAGCAATGGTTCCTCTACCAAAGTTTCTTTTGGATATCCCAATTTACGAAGAGTCTTTATCAGCTCAGTCATCTTGTCACCTGTTAATTTCTTTATAATAGGGTGTTTCAAGGTTAAATATTCAGCTTTAGTTTTATTTATATTCAGGTGATCACATAGCACTGATAATTTTCTTTCATAGTAATTCATCCAAGGAATATTCCACCCAAATTGGGAACTCCGGAGGAGACTCACACGAGTAAAGTTACGCAAAATCATAATAAATAATCTTATTCATGTCATAATTCAAAAAAATACCTAAACAAACATAATTAAAGTTTTGTTTACCTTTTCCCTACACTTTCTAGGTTATGACGACCAATGACCTATAACATGTCATTTTTGACAGATAGTTCTCCAATCGTTGTTCCCAATGTTCCAAATTGGTTCCAAAGTACCGTCATAAACTAGTATCTCTAGACTAGTATTGTTATTTTTTTGTACTTAACCTTTCGCTGCGTATCTATAGCATAGCGCTAAGAGTATAGTAATTAGCTCGTCTTGGCGGGGGCACTGCCATGCCCCCAGATATAGCTTAGCGTTCTGAGGTGTTACCGCCGAAGTCCGTGTTTCTCTATGTATCCGTATAATCTTCTTTAAAAAATAACTTCTTTAAAAAAGCTAGAGTTGACAAAATTTTAAAAAGTAATCTCATCCATTCATTCACTCATTCAACTTCATCGTTGCGTTGTTGTCTGTCAAATTGTACGTTTTTGTACAAGGGCGTTGTTTTTAGTTTGTATTAATCGGTTTTAACTAATAAAATAATGGTCCAAAAATCTAAAACGGGTTGGTTTGCCTTAGGGTTTTATAGTTTTGCTTCGTTGTTGGTGTTGATAGCGTTTGTTAGCCCCTATTGGCTAGTTGCAGATGGCAAGTTAAAGAATCCGAAGTTTATCAAAATTGGTAAGAATTCATCTTATTTTTTATAATTTGATGTATGACATAGATGTGGAAAAGTAAATAAATTCAATCTGTTTGCTTTCTCGCAACTATTACAATATTTGCAGCTAACATGTAACTTGTACTTTCAGGATTGTGGGAAGTATGTTTCAATGGGTTTGGGGAGCCCCATCACTGGTACGACACTGTGTTTTCGGGTTGCTGGTGGATTTTCGAGGAAGAATACTACATTATACATGACATACTGCTTCCTGGTTTCTTCATAGCCACACAATTCTTTTTTGCAATCACCATGTGTTGTGTTCTGGCCTCAATATTTCTGTCATATTTGTTTCTGAAAAAAGACAAAGATGATGATAATTATGTTACCCTGTTGGTAACATTAGGAACGGTTCTGGTCATGGGAGGTATGTACATTTAATTTTTATTAAATTCTTTGTCAATTATTTCTGATTATTCATTCATTAGATTAATTAGTTTCATTAGAAAAAGATATTCATTAGTTTAAGTACCTTTCTAAAAGACTGGAGTAGCAATGTTAAAGCCTAAACTTAAGTTATAATTTTCAAGTCTACTAATTACGGAAAAAATCTATTTTTCAGGATTTTCTGGGCTCATATCAGTTATAACTTTTGGGGCCAGAGGAGACGGGCGTGACTGGATGCCCAACTGGGAGCACAATGATCTGGGCTGGGCATATGCCCTTGGAGTCATTGGAGTGATCTTCCTCTTCCCAGCAGGAATTCTCTTCCTAGTTGAAGCAAGAGTACAGAAATATAAAAGGCTTCATGAAATGCAAAGTCGAGACCCTTCATCTTACACTATGCATGAGAGAAAAATTCAATACTCAGGAGGGCACACTGATATCTAATTTATCATATTGAAATATTTTACAATCAACAAGTGAAACATGGTTTTGGCCTGAATTTGTTTCACAGCTTATAAAATAATGTGAAGGTTGACTAATGAAATAATCCGTCCATGAAAGTAAAATACTTATTTTATAAAAGAATCTCATAGCTTTAAGTGCAAATGGAATCACAAGAATAATACATTTAATGTATACAAAATAATGCTTTTATTACTTGTGTAAGTCTTTGACTAAATCAATACTATTATTTCTTATTCTATGACAATACTGTGCCTTAATCATGTACTGTATGCCTTGGTAAGATTGAACTGATTTAATGTTAACAGATAAACAAATGTAGATTTAAATAAGTGTGATTTGCTTATTGTATTTTTATTTTTAAAAATGAATACACAAAATGATATTATTTATTTCACATGTTTTATTTTCTGAATAGGTATTTTTTGTGATACTGGAATAAGGAAATTAAGGTTGTTTTTTTTACTGTTTTTACTTTTCTGATAATTGCTGTTGTCGTACGCATAAAGGCGGATACAGCGAGCCACGTGCCCCGCATTGTCCGTATACCTTCATTTTTGTGGCCAGTCGTGCTACATAGTGGTTGGTTATACTCTCTTTGATGTAGCTAGGTACTATGCTTACAAAGTGTGCGGGGCGCATGCCCCATAATGTTTGTGGTCTTAACATATTACATAATATATAACATAACATATTTCGAAGCATGCCAGGCACATGCCTCGCAATGTTTGTACCGAACCGAATGGCTTTTTTTTTTAATTTTAGTGTTTTACTAACTAAAAGAGATTTAATAGGTATTTCTAAGTAATTAATTCAAAAGGCGCTTCGGTCACATTGACAGAAATTACCAAGTCCGAGGGTACAGTATCTTTAGAATGCAGGGCACGTTTAGCAGTCATGAAACCTAGAGACACACATTCAGATTCTTTTCGTCCCAAGAGGACGCCGCTGATGAAACCGCATGCAAAGCAATCGCCTGCTCCAGAAACATTAATTACAGATTTCGTAACGTCCACAGGGTACATTCTTGCTCTTATACAGTCTCTACCTACACGTCGTATAATAAGGACACCTTTTGAACCTAGCGTAATAATGAGAATTTCGACAACTTGTACTACTATTTCTGATAGGTACAATATTTCCTCTGCTGCTACTGTAGTTGCAAAATTTGGCTTTATAAAATTGGCCATCGCTCGGAGTTCCGCTAAGTTAGGCGAAGAATAAGCGATGCGATGGGGACTTTGAAGTACTTTTATCGCTTTTCTTCGATCAGTGGGTTCAAAGAAAACTGAAACAAATAATTTGTATATTAATCAAATCTGTAAATAAGAATAGGTATTTGCTATTAATTAATCAGAATAATCATGTGCGTGGAATAGGCCGCTTTAATAAATGAATGAATGACATGGAAATGCGAACGTTGACAGCTGTTTTGATACATTCATTCAATAAAGCTTGCTTGTGTTCGACGCCAACGCCCAAAACACCGTGCATCAACCGTGCAATGTAACTTATATACTTGTGTGTATAAAATATTATTACTTAAATTGAATAACATAAATTACGTTATTTATAGTTATAATTCGGAAAAATACCTGCAGGTAAGTTATATACGTTTCTACAGTATAATTTTGTACATATAAGGCCGTATTACTTATGCTAACAAAATTACTAACTAAAACTTGAGCAAAATATAATATTAATAAACTATATTTAAAAGTTTTTTATATATTACCATTAATTTCGATTATTTTGTAAATGTAGTATCTATCTCGGTACGTGTTTTTATAATAATTTTATGCATTTCTTCTCAGAATCTTATTCGTTCCTGTGTTTACAATATAAGATAAGATATAAGATATTGATCACTTAATGAAATCATGTTTAGGGATAGAACTTCTAAGACAGTGGTAGGTATGTTATTATTTCGAACTTTAGGAGGTAGTAAATAGTAGTAGGCATATTTTTGGAGAATATGTTAAATATTTTGAACGTTGCTTGTTTCTCCACTCAGCAGTTAAAAAAATAAGCCCCATGATCCCTCCGTTTAATAGTGGTTATCTATATCTATTATGCCGGATTATGCTTAAGTAGTCTAATAAAGCTACAAATCACTATAATGATTACATGAATCATGAACATTGTAGGTACTTAACAGTACATATCGAGTCATATTTAACTATGTGTATAAGTATTATGAATTTATGACACATATTAATAATTATAGTCAAATGAATTAATGTTAATATTGTAATATACCAAAAATAATATATTTTATTGTGCTAAGCCGTCATTTTCGAAGTTCCCACGGTAAATACGTGTGTGAACTTTTTAGCATTGTGTTTCTGGGTGAATGTTATGCGTAACATGCCTACTACCAAATATAACTCCATTGCGAAACATTTGTCTTGTAGTTTGTTATTCGTCTCAGGCATATAGCCTTGCGTTTGGTGTTAAATGGCACTGCTTTATGGAGTTCCATGAAACGTCAGTCTTTTGAGTAATTATCATGTTCCGAATGTAGGACATTTAACCTTAAGGTTACGGTAGCTTTGTGTAGGCACTGTGGTAATGGCCGGTTGCTATTTAATGTTAGATTTACGTGTATCTTTATTTTAGAGCTTATTTTAGAACAAAAAATAAGATTATAAAAGACCAAAGTTCATAAATTACCCACCTTAGATTTAAGCCTACACCCACTAGTTTATAATATGCGTTGGTTATGTTCGATAATGGGTTTGCGAAATCATTTTTTATCGTAGCTTTGTTAATATAAATAAGTAAGTACTTATTTACATATGTTAGGTGTAAGTGGAGCAAGTACAGTCTGTTTACTATAAATGTTTTTGAACTTTTAAACTTAGATTATTATCTGGTTAAAGTTGTATGTCTTTAATAAATGCAATTAAAATTGTTTCCTTTACTTCAGAAACAATGAAGAACAGAAGTTTGGCCGGCAATTGTGGCATTGGTGTGTTTGTTATTGCCCTTGTGACAGTGGCATTGGCATTTGGTACGCCTAGTTGGCTTGTTAGTGATCACAGAATTCGAGGAGCGAGACTAGACAGGTGAAACTTACCTAAATACATTTTATAACAACCCCAAGCTTGATATCATAATTAGTTTCATGAGTTAAATAATGTTATAATTTTTTTCCGTATTACAGATTGGGCTTATGGAGTCATTGCTTTAGATCTCTTCCTGATCCATTAGATCAGTATCAAAGACGATTTTTTGTTGGATGTCGCTGGGTATATGACCCTTTTACTACAGGGTATGATAAAATTCGTGGTTATTTATTACCAGGTAAATATTTTAGTATCTTCGTAAAATTTTGAAAAAAAAATTGCATGTCCAATTTAATATCATTATAATAAATATTTTCCTCTTTTCAGGGTTTATGATAGCGACACAGTTTTTTTTTACTTTATGCTTGCTTGGAGTTCTGGTTTCCACGATATTAGTTTTAATATTCTTCTTGTGTTGTGGTCCTGACCAACGTCGATTTGTGCTGCTGATAAAAGTTATAGGATACATCATGCTAGGTTCAGGTAATAAATATAAGTCATCATTTAATAATAATTTAAAATAATTTAAACAGATCTATTTTCTGTTTTATAGTATAATAATATTTACATGTATGTATTTATTTATTATAACCAGGTATTTGCGGAGCTATTGCAGTAATCGTTTTTGCGTGTTTGGGTAATACGGATGGATGGATGCCAGATCATCCGAATAACTACTTGGGTATGTACGATTTGTGACATCGTGATATGGTACGAATTTAATTCTTTAAATAACATTAGATAAGAAATATATTTTGTGGCATTTTGTTGCAGGTTGGTCTTTTGGCCTCGGTGTCGTTGGTGCAGTAGCGTGTCTTATCGCTGCAGCTCTATTTCTCACAGAAGCAAATATTCAAGCGAAGAAACAGAAAAGGTTCAAAGAGTCACAAGCTCGTTTTGAGTTGGAGCATGAGTCGAAAGCATAACGTTGAGTGCATCACTGCAATTAATGAATTAGGAATTAGGATTCATTAACAAAATGATGTTGGACCTAATTGTACATTAAGGCCGCTGTGTGGTAGCTAGACACATCATTCCAGTGCCTTTTTAATAGTAGGTATATTATCTTTTTCATTATAACGTTTCATCTTTGTACAAATAATTTAAGCGATCAAGTCTTCGTAAGTAAGACTATCATTAAGTTTTAAGACACTTTCGTGGCTGCCAGTATAACTTAAGTTCTAATGTGAACACTACGAATTTGTGAGAAGTATTTTTGTTTGATTTAGTTTTATTGCTGTAAAATAGCATTTTTACACCTCTATTTTTATTTTTTGCACTGAAATAGATATGTATATTTAATTAGATTAATTTCATATAAATGCCGTCCTAATATTTTGTATTGACAATTCCATTATAAATTACGTAACCGTATGCCGTCCATTAGTATTATATATATTTTAAGCACCAAAATAATTCTAAGATTTTTCATATGTTTTGACTTTTAAGACTTTATATAAGAATCTCTTAAAGTGCCCGTTTATAATTTATTTTTACGGTTGTACCTATATATATTTTAATACATATTTCTACGTAGCGTCGCATTTTTTATTTTTGAATATATGACTTCACATTCTTTGTCTGTCTGACTATGACTCAGCTTATCAAGGAAATAGCTATATTTTACAGTTTACCCTAATATTCCCCATTATTATATAAACCATTTATAAGATGTATTACTTATCTATAATTAAGCGCCAAAAATATATTCTTACAATGTCGCATAAAATAAAGACATTCATCTCCCTGGCGTCATCCCATTTTTCTGTCCTTCCAACCCGCGAAGGGTAAACCAGCCCAATATAAGTTAGGTCACATACCTCCGAAACGCAATTCTCGGGAATGTGGGTTTCCTTACGATGTTTTCCTTCACCGCGTAATATTTATGATCTAAACATGAATTCGAAAACAAATTCAAAAATGATTGGTTTAGGCCTATACTGGGATAAACCAAAAAAAAATTGCATAAAATAGAATATAGATTATTATGATTTAAAAAAATAAATACAAATCTAGCCCAACCTGCCACTTCTGGCAAGTCAGTCATTAGCCAACAACAAAAAAAAATTGCATAAAATAGAATATAGATTATTATGATTTAAAAAAATAAATACAAATTAGCCCAACCTGCCAATTCTGGCAAGTCAGTCATTAGCCACTATACCCTATCCCATGTTTTCTGTAACGAACGTGAGTAGGCCGCTTTAATTAAGAACGAATGAATGGTTGAATGAAAAGGACGAATTTCTTGTTTTCTTTAGCAGTAGTATTACCGGTTTATTATTAATCAATACTAGTCGATTAGGTATTGATTCTATCGGTTTAGTTCATTTAGTATGAGTCATGAAAGAAGTCTCTCAGAATTAAATAACAAGTCATAATAATTCTATGCAGGTACCGCGGGATTTCTTTAGTGGAGCCGACCATATATTACAAACAATTTATTGTCATGGAGGCTTGGGTTTAAATAGTATCGTTACCTAATCTATTATCTAGCGTTATGCTAGCGATTACCCGGCAACACTATAGTGTGTCAAAATGGGCGAAGAAAAAAAAAGTCAGTGTCAGTCGGAGAATTTGTCAAACCATTGTCAAACGATCGAAACCGACCGAGCCATCGGATAAGTAAACAAAAAACTAACAATCGTGAGAGACAATTTAGAAGTTTCTAAGTAAAAACGGTTGTTACCCTTGTTAATAACATTCAAAAATCCTGATACCAGAATGACTGCTGCTGATAATGAATATCCGAAGGCATCCAGTAAGTACTTTCGTTTTCAGGACACGCCCTTCAATAACGTTTTTGTTGAAAAAGTCTTGATTTAACATTATTTTTCTACTATACACTTCTTAGAGTTTCATAGTAATACATGCGCCCATTTTTTCCCTCTTGTAGTCTAGAATATATACGCTTACTCGTCATGTACTTTTAAGGTTTCTATAGTGGAATAATAAATACTACATTAATCCGCTATGGAACCTGTTAAGCAAAGTGTAGTAGAATGATACAAATCTCGTTTAAAGAATTTATATGATTTGTGCCAACAATTTCTACATTTCAGATGCCACTCTCATTGGAGCCAGCATAACATACATAGCCGGGCTTTTTCTCCTGCTATCATTCGCCGGTCCGTATTGGATAGAGTCATATCCAGAAATGTTTTCGTCATTCAAACGCATGGGACTCTGGGAGTATTGCTTCGAACGGTTTCGGTTCCCTTCATATCAGTTTGACAAGCTGTTCCATGGTTGTCATTATGTTTTTAGTCAGGTAAGCAATAGCCAAAATTGGTTTAAAGTACAAAGAACCGGTTGCCACACAACCATAAACTTGAAGTTGAAGTAGAAAGAAATCTTGCTAAATAAAATTATTGGTTACTTCTACATTCTATACAACTACATAAGGATAAGATTGTACTAATTTGTATAAGGTTAATACAGTACAAACTTAGGTCCTTTTTAATTACAGGAATTCTACGTGATTAGAGAATGGTTGTTGCCAGGCTGGTTGATGTCAGTGCAGGCGTTTGTGACATTGGGTCTTATATTATCTCTGGCTGCCCAGGTGTTGTTGGCGTGTGTCATAGTGCGTTGGCCACTGCGAACAGTCCTGAGATATGAGTGGATTTTTGTTTCTGCTTCCTTCATCATGGTTGCATTGGCTAGTAAGTATCACTTCTTACCATAAGCTTTGAATAGTACAAAATTGTAAATTTGCCTCTGAACTGGTCAATAAAAATCTGAATTGTCAACCCTAATCACTATGGAAACAATGATCTAATACTTGTAATGTGTATAATTAGAACTTGAAGAAAATGAACAATGGTTATTTTGAAATACTCTCTGCTTGCTTCAAAATACTTAATCATAAGTATTACTCAGGTTGTTAATGGTAAGCTCTTTTAGTCAGACTGAAATTGTATTAAAAAACCATTAGAATGTACGGCCGTGGATTGATTTTCTTGCAGCTACTTTTCTTTGGCTATCAAGGTTTCAAGCACAGTAGTTTTAGGCAGATGAGACATTGGATGTTTACGCTTACACCCATAGTCTCTTATGGAGTAGGCAGAGCCACATGCCATGACCATTAAACACTATTTGGATCAATTTTGGTATTGATGTGCTAAAGTAGTCAAGGTTACCTTTGGCCATTAAAGTGGCATCAGGCAGTGAACACTAACACAATAGATGATATGTGATTTTTGGTAATAGTATCTTCACTTTGTTTGTGAAATTGGCACAAGCCAAACAACAGTACATGGTAAGTACAAACTTGTAATGAAACATTTGTTCTTTTCAGGTGCTTTCCTCTTCTTGGCAGTTGCCATCTTCGGCGGTAACTGTTACCGTCGCGACTGGTTGCTCTACCCGTCGTTCAATGTCCTCTCTTGGTCTTATGCCTTTGCTGTCATTGCCTTCATGTTATTTGGTGAGTAATTAATGAATATAAACTGTTAAGTAAAACTTTCGACAAATTTAACTTCCTCCAAACTACAAAGGTCCAGTATCTCCTATACCCAAAGGTTGCCTGGTAGAGTTTGCTGTTTAGCAATATGGCCTCCTATTGTACTCTTTACTCTTTTATTTTGTATTTCTGTATTTTCTGTGTGTGCTAAAAAGTATTTGTTATGTTCTATTGATTGAGATTGCTATTTAGTGATATACCCACCTACTTAATAGTGTTCTTCATTTCTTTCTGTTTCCCTGTTTGTGGAATAAACTATCTATGCATTGTATTACACAACATAACATACATAAGCTCACGACTACATATACATCCCAATTGAGGTAGTCAGAGGTACATCCAAAGATGAACTATTGTATCAGTTTTATATCTTTCTTTCACAGGTATTGCCGCCGTGTTGCTTTACTTAGAGTCGCTCAAATTGTATGAGTTGCGTTTGGAAGCCAAGAACCTCGTAGCCCAGATGCAACACAGCCAACCGGAGCACGCGCTGCAACAGTTGCGCGATCAGTTGCAGCAACAGCGACAGTGGAACTAATAAGTCTCATTTTAAATATTCCTTATCATTTAAAGGGCCATAAAAAAGCAATTTTGCTTTTTGACATTTGTTCACATTACTCATTTGTTTTTATATGCGCAAATTTCAAACAACAACATTGCTTTTTAGATGAATTGTTTTGATGTGGTCTTTTTAAACCCCATAAATGAAAAAGCTTGTTCAATGGTATATTTTTTTTATGAATATTGCCTACCATTTAAAAGAGTGTGTAAAATGGAAGTGATACGATTTTTTTAGCAGATTGTCGTGGCTGTCATTTGCCTTGTGTGGTTAGAAAGGTCAAGAAATATGTCACGCATTTCAGTAACTACTTATTAATTACACTGTCTATACATATAAGTACACATTCTTATAAGTATTAAAATTTAGATACCCGATAAAATCACCCACTCGCACGTTTTTAAGGATAGTTATCCTTTAAGGATGTACCGTCAGGCCTTTTTAGGATGCCATTCGTGATTCTTACGGCTGATTTTAGAATTCCAGACAAAAAAATGGATAATCGTAATGTGGAAGTGCCTAATATTATGTAAGTATTATTTCCGGTAAAAACTGGTACATCTTATGACCAATTCCAATTAAAATTTCAAGTCCAGCGCTAGATTGTTACTGGAATAATGTGAACCGGCACTGAAATCCATGTGGCTCATTCCAGTGTATTCCACATTAATTACAAAGTATATGTATTATGATTAAGATTAGAAAAATATTTTTGAAAACATCTATCTTCATAACTAACCACCGAAGTGCAATTCAAATATAAAAGAAAAATATATGATAAAATATTCGTAATTTTAATTTCTATACGAATTACGAACACTTGAGTAAGGTAGTGTCCGTACTTCATTACTAACCACCGAAGTGCAATTCAAATATAAAAAAATATATGGTAAAACATTCGTAATTTTAATTTCGTTACGAATTACAAACACTTGAGTAAAGTAATTAATGTTTGTACTTTGAACAAGTAAATTATAAAGACATGTGTGGTAGAATCTACATCAAACTAAGATTTGTAATCTCTTTTAATTTTAAGTTTTTTCCCGTCCATAAGATTGTAGTCTATATTAATTTAGCTAGTATTTCTTTTTTTTATAATTGTATTTTACGGGAGATCTGACCCAGCTAATGTAATGTTTTGTGGGTTTTATACGACTGACAAAAAATTGTCAAAAATTCAAAAGAATTTGATTTCTAAATATATATACCTAACATCGGATTTTATACGGTCATGTTATCATGGTTGTCCATCACAGTAGTGTTATAGTTTTAGTAGTTATTTTTATACAAGTGACATTTTATTCCGCTTAAAATGACTTATTTTTATTAGCATGAACGTTTGTTCGACTTTTAAATATCCGACACTTGACTGAATTCGTGTATTGTATTAGAGGATTCAAATTACATTAGAGCTGTGCATTTTGTATTGTATTTGTTCACTAAGGACCAATTTATTTTTCCTTTTAGGGTTAATATTATATTGTTGGCTAGAATTGGTAGAATCTTATCGTTCTTTGAATCTTGTCAGGTAAAAAATATATCTACCAATACAGTTACGGTCATTATACAAAGTCTAATGAAAATGGAATTTATGTAAGTAGTCTTAGTTTGTGTTATCTTTTCTTTTATGGATTACATGTTAAAAAAGAAATCGTGTAACAATTTCAATAAATATATGACTATTCATATTAATCGGGATCTCGAGGGTTTATAATCAAAATAATTATATGGCTTTTATAATTTGTCTTCGGTTTTTATAACTTGGGACCACGTAAATGGTATAATAGGTTTAGCCACTGGGTCGGGCGGAGTATATAGTTTTTTAGAACATTTCAGTTGATATTTATCAATTGCAATAAACACTAAAACTGTGATTAATTTAACCCTTAATCGCATAAGTACCTAAGTACCTTTGTTGCGAGTGACCACACAGTACTTTCAAGAGTTTTACACTGCTTAACGAACTTAACGAAACTTTGTCCGTCCGTTTGTTATACTTAAATAACATTAAGTTCATTAAATAAACTATGTATTAATTGGTATAGATTAATTTATATGTAGTAATTGATATAATGAATAATGAAATAAAGGAGTTATTTTTACATATTATGTATCTTTTAATGCCTGTTAAACCCTTGGATATTTCTATGCGTTTCCAAAAACGCCTTTTCTGTTTAGTGCTTACTAATAGTGATTACTGTTTCTGTGATAATCAATGATAATACATTTTGGTGTAATTCTACTTATTTGTAGTGTGTCTTGTGAACTGTATTGTAAAGGTATGCATCCACTTAACTGAATCATAGGGAACAAATCGTACGGAGAGTGGGCACTTATGTTGTCATAGCAACTCCCGGTGCGGATTTTAGTGTAAAAAAGGAAGCTACTAGACCCCAAAATTAATTCCTTTTGGACTGACATTTTGGACTTGATTTGTACTTTTAGGTATTTACCTAACTTCCGCATGTTTTTCTCTTGCTTTTTATACAAGTTTCACCCAATCCTATACTACAACCCAGCAAAATTTCATCCTCTAAGCATTTTATGTTGGGGTCGTCATACAAAAAATTGCTTCAATGCCCAGTCTAGTGAATGCAGATTCATACGATTCAATACAATTTTATTTATTATGGACTACTTACAAGCTACACTCTGCACAAGCAAAGTTACAAATAATAAAAAAAAAAGATTAAGAGCTGGCTCAGTTACAAGTCACAGCATGCACAATCAAGTGAACATCAAAAATTAAACATACATAACATAAACAGCCTGTACACGTCCCACTGCTGGGCACAGGCCTCCCCTCAATCAACTATAAAGAGGGTATGGAGCATACTCCACCACGCTGATTCACTGCAGGTTGGTGGAGGTGTTTGGGCTAGTAGCATAGAATAAGGAATAATACTACGTACTAGTAGCCCGGTACCAACGGCTTAGCGTGCCTTCCGAAGCACGGAATCATCTTACTTTTTAGATCAATCAGGTGAAAATATACATAAACTAATATTAGAAAATTATTAGAAATAATATAGCTAAGCAAGAATTCCCGACTCCCCATCGCTCAAGTGGACACGTAGTTTAGGGTTGTTAACGCTTACCTGGTTTGTTCAGCTGATGACATAGTCTTAGCACGTGGTTTATTGTAGTCTGTGGTACGTTACCGTCGAGTATTACCATCGCCGCTTTTTCTAAAGCACTCTTGTGCCTGTCTACCTGTAATGAATTTTACATTTTTGGTTTTGGTTACAAAGCCTCCATGGTCAAGTTAGAGCAATGGCGATCTGGAGGTCCCTGTTCGATTCCCGATTGTGACAATCTCGAAAATCACTTTGTGGGACTGTCCTTTGTTTGGCTAGGACATTACAGGCTGAATCACCTGATTGTTGGAACAAGTAAGATGATTCCGTGCTTCGGAAGGCACGTTAAGCTGTTGGTCGCTTTCACTAACCCACACTGGAGCAGCGTGGTATGTTTAACGGGAGGCCTGTGCTCAGCAGTGGGACGTGGTACTTATAGGATACGTAGGTATGTTTATGATATATTTTTTGGAAGAAATGAGTTACTAAAATAGCAATCTCATCATCTTATTGAAATATGAAAGTCATCAGGTATCGCAAACTTATGTAGTGTTTGTGAAGGGCATTTTTATGATTAACTTACAAGCTCAACGGATATGTGGTTGTGTATAGCCATATCGCCGAGACCAAGACGACATTCGCCGCTTGCGTCCAGCACTGCCGCATACGATGCTGTTCGACTCCCGGGGATGACACACCCTGTGGAAATAGCTTAGGTTAAGTAGACCTATACGGTACAGATCAATGTCGTTACTTGAGCTATATCAGGGGCCTTTAGTGGGTCAACAATAACCCACACACCAGGGTTGATGAGGGCACACGAGAGAAGAAGACAGAAATTGTTCTGTTTTCTTCTCGTCGCGTATCTTAGCCAGTTTATATAGAGTTTGAATCCTTACTAGTGCGTGAGGCTTACATTATGCTTTTGTGAATATAAGTCACCTTTGGTGTGATATTACCTATTTAAGATACGGATAATCCTTTTACGACATGACAGGTGTGATAAGCAGGTGGAACTAAGCAGGTAAAATAAACCTTAGGCACTCCTAGTCCACTAGAAACGAAATTAAATAAAGGGCACAAGAAATCCAACATTACATTCTCGTATACTAATTGCCTATATCTCTACTAAGTCCTTCCTATATCGTAAGTCATAAGGGCCAAAGTCCTTTTAAAACCCAAACCCTATTGTCTGGAAATGTGAGGATATTCCAGGCATCGAATAGAGAATAATAAATACTATGTACCTATAGAAGGGATACTCCGGCCCGCACCAATTCGTTTCTATGCCGATCGAGATTGACCTCACCCCCCGCTAGATCTCACTTTACTCTAAATGGCCATAATTTGTTAAGGAGTAAGAGAGCGCGCTAGGACTATCTGTCTCCCTCGCACTTATGCGTTAGGCGGCTCACGGTGAGAACGACTCCGGCCAAGTAGTTAATGCCATCTGCGGCAAATCTACAATAAGTCATGGCAAAAAAAAGGTGAGAACGACATTTTTGTATGGAGTGCCGGGCTGTAACCTAGGTACCCATAGATTTCATCACTAATTTAAGAGCAACGACGCTCTTGTCGGTGTAGCTTTCTCCATGATACTTTTTAGGGTAAAATAGGGCAGTGGTTTCTTTCTTGCCTTCCGCCCAACCATAGTTAGACCCATAGATTTAGGATGTACGAAAGAAATCTACATCTATGGGTATACCTCTACAGGTAGGTACACTTACCTATGACACATTGCTATCAACACGCCAACAAAACTACCTACCGTCTAGCACCAAGCCTGGTGCGATACCAGCAAGATACTGTCCATCAGTATCTTCCCCAAGAGCAGTGATCAAACGTGCACGACCACCTCTCAGCCTCCACAGAGCTTCGGCCATGTTGCGTCCTACCCCGCCAGCGCAAATCTGCATGTTGCAAGCATGGGTACTGCCGTCCAACTGCAATCAATATTATACAGAATGTTAGTGACATCGTAACGAAAACTTTAAGGTATGATTCAGGCCATGATTCTGAGTTGACATCAAGTGGAATTTTCCGTCGCAAAAGTATGGAACTGAAAATAGTTTTTAAAACACCAAAACTTACATTAATTTTCCGACAGGAAACATCCACTTGATATCAACTCAGAATAATGGCCCAAATCATCCTCCTCAGTATTTGTTATGGTGTCACTAACATCCATACCTGTTTTTATGGCTACCTAATAGGTGTACTTACCTATAGGTAGTACTTATACGTACTCGTAGGGGGTGTAAGTTACATCGTAACGAATACTGAGAGGGATAATTTAGTTCATAATTCTGAGCTAATATCAAGTGAAATATTCCATCGCAAAAGTATAGAATTGAAAATATAATAAAAAAACTAAAAAAAAAACATGAATTTTGCGACGGCAAAATCCACTTGATATTAACTCAGAATCATCCCCCTCAGTATTCGTTACGATGTCACTAACACCTTGTATGATTGTAAGTTAAAACCATGTGCATAAACTCATCCTTAAATGTTGGGGTAGGCGGAAGTCGAACCGCTAAGTAGTTTTTGTATTCTTTTATCAAATTTTAAACAATTTGGCATTTTTAAGGGGAGTCCTTTGCCGCGGAGATCCGTGTTGCTCTAAGGTTCTTTGGGATTAGATAGGCTAGAAAAGGGTAAGGTATATAAGGTATATCGGTATATATATAGATGCCGTTGTACAGATTTAACGTGATAATTACCTATTTATTCATCGCTCGGGTACAGAATTATTCAAAAATGTAATGTATCGGCAGAGACATATTACTCGTATATAAAAATAACTGTTGCTTGATATTTCGATCAAATATGGTATCGAATTATGTTGGTACCTATATTGCTCTCTTTATTTTGATCAGAATCATAATGGGTGGCAGATGTCTTGTGCCTGGGTATAATAACGAGAGTCATCTTAATTTATACCCAAAAATAAAAGATGTCTGTTATCCATGAAGCGCCATCAATAATTTTTTTGGAAGCCTGGAAAGTTCCTCATTGTATACAAAACTGAATATGCTTAACGCATTGCATAGGTACCTACATTCATTGCCATTGTGCGCTACCAACAGAAGACTAATCTCGTTGATGTCTTTCCTATGACTGCAATATCTCCGTAACGGTCATTGTTCCCCTTTGTTCTAAATAAAACAATTAACCCCTAAAACGGCAGTAAATACCTCAAAAACATCCGCAAAATTTAATTAAAATAATGGGCTAATAATTTAAACCATTTCCGGGAATGTGGGCCGTAGTTTTTGTTTGTTATTTGTACGGAACACGGGAGTACAGTGCATGCCACGATAGTATCAGTGGCACGCGACCTCCTGCATTATGCGATCTACTTGTTTTTGCTACCATAAATATATATAATTTATACTGCGCTGATGTTGAACTAATCTTTTTGTATTTGTAAACTGTGTCAGATGGGCTAGGTGTAAAATACAATCGATAGCGTGATCGTTTTAAGTTTAAGCACATAATAACGGGTTCTTACCGCGTGATCATGGCACTTGCAACAGTGTCGAAATATCGGGAGTCTCATATCCCCATTTAAACGCGGTAAGAACCCGTTATTATGTGCTTTAATTATGATAGCGTGATTATTTTGTAGTTTTATATAAATACTTACTCATTACGTTTAATGAAAATAGTAGGTGACACCGGGGTTCATGAGGTCGGTCATTGCTCTCACAAGTCAAAACCCACACGAGAGAAGAAGAATCAGAAGTAGGTTCGGTAGATCAATAGCTTCTTCTATCGTGTGGGTTGTGAGGTGGATTACCAACCTCATCAACCCTGGTGTCAGGGTTATTATTGAGCCGCCAAAGGCCCTTGACATTGCTCATGTAACAATTACTCACTTACATCAGTAACTTACGTCAGGTGATCAGGTCCTAACCAAAGTGGGGATTATAAAGATGATTTTTGTGATATGTCCCTGTTATAACGTGTATCCGAGTTCATATTCTGTTATGACGTGTATCCGAGCTTATATTTGCGGTCAGTTCTGACAGCCGCGGTTTTCTCTTCCCTTCTACTTGTCAATCCGAGGCTTTTTGGCGGGAAACGGGAACGGGACAGTTGCTTTCTTCATTGAATGATCTAAATAATTAATACGAAGTGGTGTTTTGTGGTTAATGATCGCATTAAGTTAGTCGGAAGACATTCGCGAGTGTTATTATATTGGTGTATTCAATAAACAAAGTGTATCTGCCTATTTTCGCTTCGTGTCAGGAAGCCGCTTCATAACTCAAAAGTTTATGCGGACTTTTGAGTTAATTCGTTTGGGGTTCGGAGTAGGAGTCTACTCCGAGGGTGGGGGCTTAGGTTTCATCATCATCACCTTTCATCATTTCATTAATCATCAAGAAAAAAATACGTCAGACATGGCTGTATGGGCATAGTTCCCTTTGCCTTACCCTTCGGGGAAAACCAAAACAAAAAAAAAAAAAAACTACTTGTCAATCCGGCTTTTTGGCGGGAGGCGGGAACGGGACAGTTGCTTTCTTCATTGAATGATCTAAATAATTAATACGAAGTGGTGTTTTGTGGTTAATGATCGCATTAAGTTAGTCGGAAGACATTCGCGAGTGTTATTATATTGGAGTATTCAATAAACAAAGTGTATCTGCCTATTTTCGCTTCGTGTCAGGAAGCCGCTTCATAACTCAAAAGTTTATGCGGACTTTTGAGTTAATTCGTTTGGGGTTCGGAGTAGGAGTCTACTCCGAGGGTGGGGGCTTAGGTTTCATCATCATCACCTTTCATCATTTCATTAATCATCAAGAAAAAAAATACGTCAGACATGGCTGTATGGGCATAGTTCCCTTTGCCTTACCCTTCGGGGAAAACCAAACCAAAAAAAAAAAAAAAACTACTTGTCAATCCGCCGAATCACCATTGTTTACGCAAATAAACATTTGGAATACTTATTTGGTGTTTGTTGTTGCCCAGAACCCGCAAAGTAGAATAACACTGGCGACGAGAAGCGTGGGCAACAAATTGTTTTAGTCGGCGTGGTTAATTTGTCATGCAATGTCGCCACCACTGTCAACATCGGGGTTCGACGACGCCGCCGCAATTCCACCGAACTTTTTGGAATTTTACGATACCAAATCGAAGTTTAAGAGGTGGGTCCAGCGTCTGGAAGGGGCTTTCAGCCTGTATAACATATCACCGAGCAAGAAAAATGCGTATTTTTTGCATTATATCGGAGCTGAATTATATGACACATTATGTGATCTAGTTTCACCGTGCAAGCCAGAATCCAAGACGTACGATGCTAATGTAGCGGCGCTTACCAACTACCTCGATCCAGTTCCGCTAGAAATTGCGGAATATTTCGCTTTCCATCACAGACATCAACAAGAGGGTGAAACAGTTAAGGAATATATGGCAGTGCTTAGAAGAATGGCGGCTGGCTGCAATTTTGGATCCTTTTTAGAAACTGCTTTGAGAAACCAACTGGTTTGTGGCCTTAGTTCACAGAAGATCAAGGACAGGTTGCTTGAAACCAGAGATTTGAAGTTGCAAACTGCATTTGATATTGCTGTGGGAATGGAAGTTAGCCATATTGAAGGGGAAAAAACAAAAGATGTTAATGCACTCCGTATGAACATGAAGAAACAGTGGCCTAAAATGAATAATTCACAATCTAAAAATAACCATGTTCAGGATTCTCACTCAAAAATTTGTTACCGCTGTGGAGGGGATCACAGTGCAAACAAGTGCACTTGGATTAATGCAAGTTGTAATTATTGCCACAAGATTGGCCATATTAAGAAGGCATGCCTGAAGTTGAAAAATAACCAAAAGGTGAACTTTGTAGATACTGAAGATCCAGAAAAAGATGTTGTACAATATGTAAGTGAATCAGAGACGGTATACTTAGTGAATAATTGTTTGATTGACAGCAACAGAGATAATGATAGTAGTAAATTTTGGGTGTCAGTTAATTTCAGTAATGTTAAATTGCGTCTGGAGTTGGACACTGGTTCAGCTGTATCTGTCATTGGCAAAGATGATTACATTAAACACTTATCCGAACATACTTTGTTAAAGACAAATGTAAAACTGCGCACTTACTCCAATCATTATTTACATGTTCTAGGTGTAATTATTGTCACCGCGTCAGTTGGCACAGAAAAACGGGAAAACTTGAAGTTGTATGTTGTTGAAGGTGCCAGGCTTCCACTACTGGGCAGGGAGTGGATTCGAGCATTCACATGGGCCAATTTCAGGGACTGTTTGGCTTCTGTTCATAGCATTGAAACAGGTATAGTTCCGCTTTCTCTACAATCATTGTTAGACAAACACAGTAAACTTTTCCAAGAAGAGGGGCTAGGTGAAATAAAGGGCGAGCCAGTGGCTTTACATCTGAAACCGGATGCTAAGCCTATATTTTACCGAGCTCGACCAATACCTTTTGCGATTAAAGGAAAAGTTGAACAGGAAATAGAAAATTTAGTAAAAGAAGGGGTATTGCTTAAAGTGGATTATTCTGAATACGCTACACCAGTAGTACCAGTGGAAAAAGCAAATGGTAAAATTAGATTATGTGGAGATTATAAACTCACTTTGAACCAGCAGCTTATTGTTGATGAGCATCCGTTGCCAACTTCAGAGGAATTATTTAATGGTCTAGCAGGGGGGGAAAAATTCTCCAAAATTGATTTGAAAAATGCATATTTAAACTGGAAGGTCAGAGATGAAGATCAACACTTGCTTACCTTGAATACACACAAAGGCTTGTTCAAATGTACACGCCTTATGTTCGGCTTAAATTGTGCACCGGCAAAATGGCAACGGAAAATCGAAAATATTCTAGCTGGCATTCCAGGGGTGCACTGTTTCATTGATGATATTAGAGTTACTGGGTCCTCAGATAATGAACACTTAGAAAGGTTAGACTTAGTATTAACGCGACTTTCAGATTATGGATTAAAAATCAATTTAAAAAAAACTGAATTCATGAGAGATGAGATAGAGTACTGCGGTTATAAAATTAGCAAGAGAGGCATACATAAGGTAGATCAGAAAGTGCAAAACGTTGTAAATGCCCTCACACCTACAAATGTACTAGAGTTACAAGCTTTACTTGGTCTGGTAAACTATTATGGACGGTTCATTCCGAATCTAAGTAACATTTTAGAACCTTTGCACGAATTGTTGCGCAAAGAGAACCCATGGGTATGGACAGATAAATGCGAAAAATCGTTAAAATTGATTAAGGAACACATGCTTTCAGACACTGTACTAGCTCACTATTCTCCAGACTTACCTTTGATTGTAGCTACAGACGCGTCTCCTACGGGAGTTGGTGCAGTTCTTTCTCATGTGATGCCTGATGGTTCGGAACGTCCAGTTATGTTTGCGTCTCAAACTTTAAACCCCACTCAACGAAAGTGGGCCCAAATAGATAAGGAAGCTTATGCAATAGTGTTTGGTGTAAAGCGTTTTTTTTCAATTTTTGTACGGTCGCAAATTCATTTTGTTTACCGACCATAAACCATTGGTACAAATTTTTTCACCATCAAAAGCATTGCCACATTTATCAGCGGCTCGCATGCAACACTACGCAATTTTCTTGCAGGGGTTTAATTATGATATAAAGTACAAGACGTCTAAAGCTAATGCAAACGCAGATGCGCTGTCACGTTTGGCAGTACCTGAGGAGGAGCGACTCTCTCTAGAGGAAGCTGACATTTTTCAGATCAGTTTAATGAACGTTTTGCCGATAACGGAACAAAATATTGCACAAGGAACTTTGGAAGACCCGACTCTAAAAATATTATTGCATAATTTACGATCTGGAAAGAAAATTGCACACCTGGATAGGTTCGGAATAGATCAGTCGGAATTCAGTCTTCATAACAATTGCATACTGCGAGGTTCACGAGTGCTTGTCCCAGAAAAGTTTAGACAGATGGTTTTGAATGATCTTCATTCTGCTCATTTTGGGATAAACAAAATGTTGGCATTGGCACGCAGCTACTGTTGGTGGCCTGGTATTGATCAGGACGTTCGTAACGTCGTTAACAATTGTGTAGAATGCTGTTTAAATCAAAATAAACCAACGTCTGTTGCGCACAAACACAAGTGGGAGTTTCCATCCAGGCCTTTCGAACGAGTTCATATTGATTTTGCAGGCCCATTTCTAGGTGTGTATTTTTTGATACTGGTTGATGCTTACTCGAAATGGCCAGAAGTACATATAATGAAAAAAATAGATACAGAGTCAACTATAGAGATTTTAGAGGGGATTTTTACTACTTTTGGCTACCCAGATGTTTTAGCAAGCGACAATGGCTCTCAATTTGTAAATCCAAAATTTCAAGCGTATTTAAAAAGTCACAATATAATACACAAGCGCTCAGCCCCTTACAATCCAGCCACAAATGGTCAGGCTGAGCGTTATGTACAAATAATTAAGAACAAATTAAGATGTCTTCGAGCAAACAAGAATAATATGCAGGAATGTCTGAATAAAATTGTGTTTCAATATCGAATAATGCCACACTCAACTACCGGGAAAACCCCCAGCGAATTAATATTTAATTTTAGTGTTAAATCAAATTTATCAATGATGTGTCCCCAGTCTAACAATGATGTAGGCAAAGCGCGTGTGCTACATGTCGGTGACCGTGTGATTGCTCGGAATTACTCTCATGGTCAAGAGAAATGGAAGTTTGGGAGAATCAATAGGGTCCTGGGTTCTTTACACTATGAGGTAAAATTGGATAATGGTTTACTGTGGCGCAGGCATATAGATCAGTTAAGAAAAGTTGGGGAAGATGTGAAGATTGTACCGGATCATGATGGTGTAACTCAGGAGTGGGCTATGGTCAATTCAGATAATATTTTGCAATCTCAGTGCCCAAATGATGGTAGTAAGACAAATTCTTTCAAAGATAGATTACCTGCTACTGAACATAGCCCAACCTCGATAGCTAAGAATTTTAATGCCATTTCTAATTCTCAAGATGTTCCTAATTTGTGTGATGTTGTTTCTAACAAGAAATCTATTGATGTTGAGACTACTGCGTCGACTTCGATTCGGAATGATATTCCGATATGTGGTTCTTCTAACCTTTCGGAAGGGCTCCGTAAAAGTACTAGAATTAAGAAGCCTGTTGTAAGACTTGATTTATAATCATTAGTAGCCATGGGGTTTTCATTGTAAAAGGGGGAAAACTGTTATAACGTGTATCCGAGTTCATATTCTGTTATGACGTGTATCCGAGCTTATATTTGCGGTCAGTTCTGACAGCCGCGGTTTTCTCTTCCCTTCTACTTGTCAATCCGCCGAATCACCATTGTTTACGCAAATAAACATTTGGAATACTTATTTGGTGTTTGTTGTTGCCCAGAACCCGCAAAGTAGAATAACAGTCCCCACCGGGATTCAAACCCGGGACCTCCGGATCGTGAGCTCAACGCTCAATGACTGGACCATAGAGGCCGTTAGCTGTGCTTAGTAATAAACTAGACTACGAGTAAAACGGTCGTTTTATCTAAGTATATAAAAGGAGAAACTGACTGACTGACATATCAACGCACAGCCTAAACGGCTAAACGTAGGCACTTGAAATTTGGTAGGGACGTAGCTTAGGTACCGTAGAGGTGCACTAAGCAAGGAATTCCCGAAATTCTCACGGGAACGAGAATTAGCGGGAAAAATCCTTCCACGCGGACGAAGTCGCGGGCAAAAGCTAGTTCTATATACTACACTATTACATATGGCTTATACGACATCCTAATTTCTCATTTTATCCCTGATCATTATAGAGCAACGGGCCTGCCGTCTACCCATTGTTATTTAGTAATCAATTGAATTGGTTTAAAAACAAGCGCAAACTAGTAGCGGTATACTAGAAGTAGATTATTATGTAGATAACTTGCTTTTTTTTGACGTGACTTATTGTAGATTTACCGCAGAATGCATCAACTACTTAGCTGGCGAATGGGGAGCGTTGAGGGCTCTCACCCGGTACAAAATTTAAGACAACAGGCCTGAGGGTGCTCAATTGGGCACAAGCCTGAGGGTGCCCAGTTGGGCTAGATTATTTGCATCGCCACGTCTACCATAGGTGAAAAGGTTAAGGTGTAAGCGTACCACCAAGTTTGTGACATGATCCACACCCTTAGCAGAGTTAGTCACATCATTAGCTACTTCGAAATTATGACATTTAATAATATAAGTATTTGTGGATTAACAGGACTTCTTATCTAAAGTAGCAAAACAAGGTAGCAAGATGTTTCTGTTTACTTACTTGCTGAGACCGTCACATCCCCGGACTCCGTGTAGAACGTACCTCTCCAGGCTTTGACATAAATCAACTCCTTGGTAACCCGTACTCCGTTGATCGATCGATATATGTTTTAAATAGGTAAATTTATTTTTTAAAATCGAAAACGTGTGACTGTGCCCAATTTTTCTTTTTGTTATGTTAGATATACGTATTTTCAAATTTAAATTTTATACTTTAATAAAACACTTTTATTTATAATGAAAATATAATAATAAAAATAATCTTTCATAAAAAAATATTCATTTTTCTTTTTTAATTTTGTACCTACGTATATTGTACGCATTATTTTTATTTAGGTTATGTATGTATTGATGTATTAAATTGTTAGATCGTTGTAACTTTACCCTATCAAGAACGCAACTTATTCAGTTCTGTCAATATTTTATCCATAATAATCCACATAAAAAATACTTGGTCAACAGTTTAGCACGTTTCAAAGCTGTCTTGTTTACGTTACTGTTATTTTTTCTAGTTCTGTTCGTGTCTGGCAAAACGCGAGGCACACATTACTGCAATCTGCACGTTGAGTGTTTAACTGTTAAGTATATTTATTTTCGTAACAGCCTGCCCTAGCTTGGGTATCATGAGAAATGTGCCTAATATTTCATTTTGCTCTCGCGACAATTTACGTTTAGTACGCGGGTCAGAGGTAGGTAGCCTTTATACCTTTTGCAACGAAAAATTTGTAAAGGTGTGATATTATGAGATTTTAAAGCTTATTATAAGATTAATGACTACTTAAATGATAAAAATGTCTGGTATTGAATGTGTTCCTCTAGTTATTAAATAACTTGTAATGTATATCCTCATTGGTTTTTAAAAGATGTGTTGCTGTTGCAGTTTCTTGTCATTTCTTCTCCTCAGCCATAACACCTTAAGAAATGACGTAAACTCAAAAATGTTACATTGACCTTCAACAAGTTTATCCATGATAATTACGTTGAATAAATGATTCTGATTTCTGATTTAAAATAAAGATCAAAATAAAGACAAGCAATATAGGTAGCAACATATTGCTATACATAATATGAGTCAAATATCAAGCAAAAAATATTTTTATATATGCTTCTGCCATTACATTGTATTTTGGAATAATTATGTACCCGAGTAATGAGAAAATAGGTAATTATCACGTTAAAGCTGTAAAACACCATCAATGCTAACTAAGCTATATAGGTTGGTGGAAATAGTAACCCTGACACCTGGGTTGTTGGGGTTGTTGGTTATCCACCTAACAACCCACACGATAGAAGAAGAAGGTGGTAGCCTAGAAAGTTCCAGGACCGGCAATTGTTCGCTTGGGAGGTCTTTGCCATCCAAGTGGCATCCAGTTACCAACAAAGGTTTTTCTTGTGCACCAAGTATGTCTCGTTATAAATAATAGCCATTGTAGCACAACAATTTGTTTGCTCCTCTATGGTTTACAGTTTTCGTTTGATTTATTGAATATTATCATACGCGGCCGCGATATTAGTACAGCTTCATTTATCAAGTCGACTCTACTCGGGGTACGTTTTTTTTTGACGTGACTTATTGTAGATTTGCCGCAGGTGGCATTAACTACTTGGCCGGATAAAATGGGGACCGCTGAAGGCTCTCACCTGGTACAACGTTGAAGACAACAGGCCTGAGGGTGCCCAGTTGGGCGCGAACCTCGGCTCAGGCCGTCGTCTGAGAGGAAGAATATTGAAAGCATTAATCGACCCTAGTGGGTCGATAGCAATAAGCGCTGAATGAGGGAAATCGTCGACCACGCCGGCGGGGTCGTTATCGGGGTTCTGAAGTGTTTGGTGTCGCGAGCTGATTGGCCGCCTCTATGGCTAGAGTAATCGGGTCGTCGGGATCGTACATTACGTCCTTCGGATCTCGGGATACGTGGAGCTGTATATTTACAATAACAATGTGTAATCGAGAGGAGGTGACGGGCGGTCGCTAACGTGATTGCCGCCATGTTACCATTGTAAGGTGTCGCCGACAAATTACACATTAACGACATCAATTGATGAGTTTACTGACGTCAGACCTGCCGGGTGATAAATTCGCAGCCACGCGTCGAAGCTGAACGATTGTGTGCAGAGTAACGAACCATTCCGTCGATATAATTATACCATATAAATTACTAGCCTAAATTGGCCACAGGAATCATTATTCGCTCCCTTACTGGGTCCGAGCTTTCGTAACAGAGCCGGGGTGATTTATGACGGCTGTGTAAGGTAAACCTAGCTTAGGCGCACCCTATTAATATCAGAATAACAAAATTTAAAGCGCATAAATTAGATTATCTTCCGATTTTATCTGCGAATTATATACGTGAAACAAAACAAACTCGACCCAGATAAAAGTTGCCACGTCAAGTACAAAGAAACTTAACATGTGATCGAGCGCTACGCCACTAGAGACTACGAGATCGCTACGATTTTGGCTACGAAGTCTATTCGCAAACAAACTCCCAACTACGCAGTTGATATGATACGGATAAAGCAGAAAATTAATGTGTTTAATTCAAATTCAATTAAAGTCGTGCCGTTCGGATCGCCGGCGCGATTAATGTATTAGTTAATCTCTGTTGCAAAGAAGCAGCTTTCTCCGAGGAATGACGGTTACATTACAAGTTTGAAATTGGGCCTTGTTGACGTAAAAGCCGTCCATTTATATTGAAGCCTTTTTACTTGAAACATTTAATGTAATGTAATCAATATATTGAAACTTTATAAAGAAATAATAAATAAATACAACTTTAAAATAAGATGCTGCCGTCATGGCAACAGAAGTTAGGTATTTTGCATTAAAAACGTAACAACGTCACAATGTTGAAGATGTCGTAAATTGGTGTTGTATTAAATAATATTTTGCTGTAAACAGTTGAATTTTTATCGGTTTTGCAATGTGGGAGGGCGCTAGGAAGGCGGCGGTATCGAGCGTGGGCGCGCCGCCCTC
This sequence comes from Pectinophora gossypiella, assembly GCF_024362695.1. Classification (NCBI taxonomy): domain Eukaryota; kingdom Metazoa; phylum Arthropoda; class Insecta; order Lepidoptera; family Gelechiidae; genus Pectinophora; species Pectinophora gossypiella. The sequence continues at coordinate 8,739,571 of NC_065406.1, forward strand.
GCGGCCCGCGGGCCGAAGCCCTACAGTCGAGAGAGGCGCGAGCCCCCGCGCGCACGCCCGTCGCGTAGTACCGGCACGTCACACCCGACCAGTCCCCACATCACAATATACACCCATATCGCAATATAGCACGTGCTCTATTCCACGTGATACGCCGCAACCGCGACACGGACCCGATACAATTTAAAACGCCGCGTGCAACCTCATCAGTGATCGGCCGCGAAAAAACAATCCCAGTTAAAATTGATAGTGTGATAACAAATAATAATATGTTATGTGACAAGAGACTAGTGCTTATCGAATAACTTGGGCGGCGGCGGCGACGGCGCCACGTCTACGTCATGCTACTAGGTACATAAATTACGAGAAATATTATAATTTTACTGTATTTACGTGTTACAAGAAGATGACATATTTTTTGGTGAAACCCTCGTCTATTCCTTAGTCCGTTCATGAGAAAACAAAGTTCTTACGTATCTCTCATCAGTATTTAGTACTTTGTTTGTGTGATAGACACAAGAATGTGTCAATTAATCACAGACTAATGGCAGTTTATATGCTAGATCTCTGGGGAATAATCAGCTACTTAATATGCTTCTATTACAGTATGAATAGTAAGTATGAAAGCTACTGATCACGTAATGAACATTTAAATCTTTTTAATGGCCTGGCTTGCCACTTTAGGCTAAAAATAAAAGAGACATCGTCGGAGCACGCAGAAAAGTGGTCAAATTATCGTAAGGCTAGAAATATATAATCATGTATAACAACTATCAACCTGTTTACGTAATAACAATGCTGTCAATAATTATTTTCTTTTTTAATTAAGCGAAGAGTCTTTACTGCTAGATATTATATTAACGTCGCTAAAGTTAGTCGCGTATTTAATATTGTTTTAATGATTAGATTCATAAATAAGATATCTCGCTCTTTTTCCTTTTATTTCAGTAAATACCTTTCATGATTGATGGTAGAAACTGCGAAGACAAATTATCAAAGACGTAAATAATATAGCGATTCCTGCTTAGGAATGGTCAGAAACGAAAAGAAATACAATTTATAAATGGTCAAAACAAGTAAAATCGGCAGCCTTATGGCTGAATAGCAGTTACTTTCAGGCATATGCTAGTGGATATGATGGTGATGCAGCTGGCGAGGAGAGGGTATATATACTATATACCTCTGTATAACCCTTCTGGGATATAGGCGTGATGTTATGTGTGTGACACGCTGGAAGGCTTCGGACATAGCTGGTTAGCATCATCTAGGTAAAGCCATGCCGCCTGGTGACTTGGTTGTGGTGCCTAGAGAAGACATTCTTATTGCATTCTTCCTGCTAGAAGGATTCAGACTATGTAAGCGACGTGTTCCATTTAAAGCCGTCAGGAAAGACTCGGAAGTTTTCAACATTGAAACCAGCACAGACTTCTCAGTCACCAAGACATAAATACCTACTTATAGCTTCGTTTCGCTATTCCACTGTGTTGTCGGAAAATTATTTCTACTTGACGAGTATATTTAATTTGGAATTTGTCGCCTCACAGTATTTTGTAATCATGTTCTAATACCTGAAAATTACGAGCGGAATGCTTTAACATTAAGCATTGATACTTTTAAATAAATTACTCATTATAGACCGCAACGGCATTAAAATTTAAATAAGATGCTTCATTGTCAGTAAAAGGGTTTAGGCCGTACTTAGGAGGTGAATAAAGCGAATTCATTAAATATTTATGATCGAGACAACAATGGAAAACAAACGGGCGTACTGAGACTGTTTTGTTCGTTGTAAAGTTAAGTTTCCCCAAGGGGTTACACCGCCCGGAACTACGATCAAAGTGAGGGACTTTCCGCTCTCCTGAGTCCGCCGATGTATACTTGTACATAATTTACACCGTGAATATGTAAACACGATGCCGTGGGTTCCGAAGGTGACGAAGGGTCGCGATCGATCAACTTTCGTATCGAGAAAATCTTACTGAAACATGAACAACGCTACACTGACAGTTTTTAAAAAAAATATACTGAGAACTTAATATAGCTACAAGTAAAATATACATTTAAAATGCGAACCATAAGGAAAAACGAAATGTCCAAATGTAATAAAGAAGTGCAAATGAAAGGTCTTACTTGAATTCGGCGAGTTTATCCTACTAATTTGCGTAGAAGTCCCATCTATTCGCAGGACATTCATTGCGCTTTTCAAGGATCAGTTTTCCTCCAATCCTTGCACACCCTCTTCCGTCCTTGAAGGCAGAGCTTCACACTAATTGTTACAAGCTTCTCCACTCTCCGGAAGGTTCGCTTTCGTTACACAACACCGCATATATCCTTTAACATGTTACCTTTGTACTCTCTTTGTATTCGTTAATTTCGCTGAAGCGCAAATAAGTTGTTAATTAACCGAGTCTCGGCTTCGGCTTGTGTTTGGCTTCACGAGATTTGCAGGAAACGTCAAAATAGAAACGAATGATTGAGTGCCAAAGTAGAATTAGTAGTATTTCTATTTCTAGATTTTACACCTAAGTGCGCTTGATTGAGAACCTATAAAATTGGTCAAGCGGACTAGCCAAACTGGTATTTCATGAGTGTTACCTCCCATTCTCATCTCTCCTTACTTACTTACTTAGGTATGGGTTGTATGCTATGTACGTCGTGGAAGAAAAAAAGAAAGAAGAAGAAAGAAAAAATATTTATTCGGCATACTTAACACGTTGACAGTCCCCATACAAATTTTTTTGACTTTCTTGTAAGTCAAGTTCAACCTTTGCTAAGTTACCCGGGATCCAAGTGGAGCACCCGCCTTCAGTGCGTATTTCGTCGTTCCTTAGTGACCCATGTATGGGTCATGGACGTATGGAGCTAGTCCAGCATGACCCGTGTATGGATCACTGGACTGTCAACGTGTTAACACTAAATTGACATAACATAGGTAATTAAATTACTTAGGTAATTAAACTTTTTTGATTATTTTTGACTTAATGGCGAAACGGCTTCAGCTCAGCAAATGTCAAATGATGCAAATGGAAAGTTTAAAGATGCAAATGATGATGATGGAGAGACCGATCATTTTCAAGCAGAAATAACGCGTTCCGTCCAACGAGAGCGAATTACTTAGTTGAAAACTGTCAGCAGAACACATGCCACTGGGGAGTCAAGTGTCTCAAAAGTTCTGATAACTGAGGAGACTTATAAAAGTATTGCATTTTTTTTAAAAGAACAGGACGTTCGTTTTTTACGTTTTATAGACTGTTCATTTGTGCGTAAGACAAAATAGGCTAGTTTCCAATTAGTCAAATCAGTTACTTTTTATTAAATGTCAAAACACGAAATTACTAAGGAAATTGTATGAAAAAGCAATGACGTGTTAAGTCATAGAAAAACGTAATAAAATGTCGGACTTATTTTTTGTTTTTAAAACTAAAATTCAAGTTATGTAAACAGAAAAAAATTAAATGTTTTTTGTTAGTTGATCTGTCTTTTTATTTAGTAATCAGAATTTTATAATTTATCTTGAACCCAGTGTAAAAGCTTTTTACGATATTTACATTAAAACTAAATATTTTTGGGGAGTGTTTTGAAAAACAACAAAAGCGGTCAAACGTCGTCCTCAAATTCGAAAATAAGTCTCTTTCCTTTTGCATTTTATCTTTGACCTAGTCAAATACCCCATTTACGACATTCTGTCTCACTGCAAATAATAAAGTTATACGGCATTTAGTAATAGAAACATAAAATAAAAATCGCTCCTTCAACATGGCAAGATTTGTGATGCATAAGTGAATAGAAATAAGCACACAACTTATGTAACGGCACATACGTCGTGATGTAGGTTGGATAAGCGTCAGAAGCCTTCGATGTTTACTTATTCATGCACCCATGATTTTCCGACCTATTCGACGCTCAAACCTTGGGTCCGGGTTTAGGATTTCATTCTTATATTCTATATCTACGTACTACTGGGGTGTGCTTGTAACTACCGTGATGAGCCCAGGGGGCCACATAGAAGCAATATCAAGCCCAAGCTGTATCATTGATCAATGCCATGATTGCTCAATCTCCAGATAATACTTTATTTAACTCTCTGTTTTAAGTTTACGCGGTTACTATCATAATTAAAACACATAATAACGAGTTCTTACCGCGTTTAAAGCAGGGATATGAGACTCCCGATATCATGGCACTTGCAACAGTGTCGAAATATCGGGAGTCTCATATCCCTGATCTAAACGCGGTAAGAACCCGTTATTATGTGTTTTTATTAATTCAACTCGTTTATGCAATATTCCATTTGTTATTTAATTGGTGTAGCTGGTAAAGTAGTATTTCCCGCAAATCCCACCCGCCGGTCGCCCAGAACCTGGCTCCCTCCCTTCCATCGGCAGTGCCGCCCCTGTCGCCCTTAATCAGTCGAGGCTCCCCTTGACTGGCCTCCCTGCCGCCCAGGATCAGCCGACGAGGGGCCAGCAATCAGCCCGCCGTGCTCCGATTCCTCAACAATCGCATCCACATCAACTCCAATACCCCCTCCACAATCAGAAAAATCCCCCAACAACGGCTGAAAATTTGGATCAATCACGCCACCATCATCGTCCTCCAATCCGTCCCCGCTACCATACTGGTGCAATATGTCAAACATGTCATCATCGCGCAGTGAATGCGACTCCATTCCGAAACAACACGAGACAATCCTTTACGAACACCCACACACTCCAGTTCCCTAAAACCTCCGTCGCCACTCAATGTAACAGAAATGTCACAAACATACAAAGTTCCGTTTTTCACACAAAAAACAAAAATATGCTCTGATAACAGTATATGAAACAAATTATACACTTACCCGTAGAATTCGGCGAAAACAAAACAATTTTACACACGTTTAATATTTTTTTATGAATTTCAAACTTTCAGCGCGGTTACACTTGTCGCTTTTACCGACGTAAGAAATTCAAACTCGATAAAGTGAATAAATTACGCCATCTATGATTTTTGTTTGATACTAAATGTTCGGTGTGGTCTGTTACAATAGAGTAACACTGATTTAAATGAACTTATATTATTTAGCGTACATATTAGAGGGACGGATGAGGTTTGTTACAGGAATGTCACAAGAGCCTATAAAGTAAGACCCCCTCCGATTGTGTGAGGGGAGGCCTGTGCCCAGCAGTGGGACGTATATAGGCTGTTTATGTTTATGTTATGTATGTAACATTGTATCATTTATAACAATAGCTACCCATGTTTGTGATTTGTTAGTTTAAGTTTTCTGTACGGATTGGATATTTCTGTTAGTGCAGTAGTGAAACTGTTTTTTCTAAAGAAGTAAATATAGCAATTTGACATTAGCGCAATTTTTTGTGTAACTGCGCAATGTCCAGAATAGTCAAATAGCATTTTTTTTTATTTTATTACATAAATGAGGGTCTTTCCCGGCTACGTTAATCAAAAACAATATAGATGGCGTTTTACAGCTTGAACGTGTTAATTGGTTATTTTCCCGTTACTCGGGTACATAATTATTCCAAAATACAATTATTGCTGTTTAGCAATAAGGCCCCCCCTCGCCATAAGGTTCATCATATCCATCTTAGGACTTAGTATCAACAGTGGCTGCAAGTTGTCTTTGATTACTTGTGGCTCTGCCCACCCCATTTGGGATTACGGGCGTGAGTTTATGTATGTATGTATGTAGCAATAAGGCCGCCTATTGTGCTTATGTTTTATTCGTATGTTTATGTCCTTTATATATGTTCTTGTGCAATAAAGTATTATTGATTGATTGATTGTATTTTGAATAATTACCTATGTATGTACCCGAGTAATGAGAAAAAAGGTAATTAATTATCACGTTAAATCTTGACAGCGCTATCTATATTATTTTTGGGGAACGTAGCCTGGATAGTCCCCTATTAGATCTCTCTCTCTCTCTCCCTCTTTCTCTCTCTCTCTCTCTCTCCTTGGCATTTATTATTCCCATCTGATGGTGGGATCTGCCTTCTTCGTACTTCGCTTCCACTTCGCTCTATCGGACGTGTCGTTCTCGGAGACATTGCACATGCACACGCACAGGTCCTCTTTGACCACATTCGCCCATCATGTTTTTGATCGTCCTCTTGGTCAAAGCCCTGGTATTCCCTCATTAGATAACAGCAATAATAAATTATCAAATCAAAATCAAATCAAATATACTTTATTGCTCAGAACTAAGTATCACAATCAACATAACACATGAATACAGTACAATTTGGGCGGCCTAAAACCGTAAATTAAATTATGTCATAAAACAAGGTCGAAAATTCTAGAATTAAGCTGTCGGAAAATTTACGCCTAATCTCTGAACGACATTGCGATTGAAGGCATTAGTGAAGTATTTATAATATAGTCTGTATACTAACTGGGTTTGCAGCGCTAAATTAACATTTGAAGCGGGACTGAAGACAACTTCACAGATAACCTTTGACATTTCGTTGTTCCTGAACCTTTTTGTCTACATAAAATAAAGCACAACATAGTTTTATTACATGGGACCATTGTGTTCAACTTTTGAATTACTGCTGTTCATGTATTTAGTAAATTGTACTACTTTAGTAATTGTAATTTTACGAAAGTACTGTAGTGTCTAAGAATATGGTTCAACATGCCTTTACCGTACTTTAGTGATGACAGTAATATCAATAATTCAAAAAAAAAACATACCCGAAGAATCTATTCTAAACTTCCTGAGATTTTTAAATGTAGATTGTACATCTTTGCTTACTTAATAGGCTAGTTTCCAACTAGTCAAATCTGTTACTTTTTACGAAACGTCAAAACAAGAAATTACTAAGTGTGGATTTTTTTAAAAGCCCACTGTGACGTCATAGAAAAACGTGATATTTTTTTTACGTTTTTCTTGATTAAAATTCGTAAATAAGTTGAAAAATTGAAAAAAGAAAATGTTTTTCGTTAGTTTTAGATGTGTCTTTATTTAGTAATTAGAATTTCATAATTTATCTTGAACTTAGTAGGTACACGACATAGTACAATCTACTTTGAACCGGCGAGCGTGTATGAAACTATTGATGAATGTTGAGAAAGCAAGAGAACTGTGTCAGGATCGAGGCAAATGGAATTCCATAGTATCTGCTTACCCCAGTGGGAAAAAGGCGTGAGTTTATGTATGTACTTATATCTTTAGTTATATAGTTTTAATGGTATCTTTTTTCCAACAACTAATACCTACCAACTGTTGGAATATAATTGTAGCACGTTGTTTCTTTTGTTGTAAAAGTGACCTCACAACCTCACTTATTCGATCAATCCTTGTCCATCTTGTGGACATGAAAGTGCTCTATTGCATAAACTTTGCGTGTTATTTTTCTTTATCGTTAAGATATTTATTTGTGTATTTATTATTTAACGCTTTTTCTTTTGTCTTCTAATATCACTAAGGACATGTGAGGAATTCCACATTGTTTACGTTCAGATAAAGCATACGTATACGTATGTTGGAAAGTTTAGCTTTTATGGGTTTGATATTTGACAGTCATTGAATGTATTGCTTATAACGTGTTACGTGCGCCTTATATGTTTTGTCATGGTGAAGCACTTAATCGTGACATATAAGGAAATTATCCTTTTAAATAAAACATGAAGCCACCTACATTTAGTTGCAAAGCCACGATAGTTGGGGATATTCACAAGTCAGTAATCCTATTTGAGTAATTTACTTTCATTGTCCGAATTCAACTGTTACATTTAAACCTAATATTTTAATAGAACTGCTAGTATTAGGGATGGCAGTTTTCGGAGTTCATTTGGCAGTGCTAAAGTTCTCACCACATTAAGTCTGGACGTACTTTTTGGCCTCAAGCCATGACGTTGGGTTCGTATTATTTTCCTATGCTATTTGGAAACGCAAACTTGGATTTCCATCCATACTTAGCTAGCTGGAAAGTAGTATGTAAATTCAGTTAAATTTATTCATATCCAAGTCGCTAAAGTTAATAACTGAATTCGGAATTTACATGGCAAAAGTGATGGACCGCTGAAATTTTTTAATAGTAATAAGCGGCCGTCGCGTGGCGTTTATAGTTTGTTTATTGCTACGCAGTGGTACCAACTAAACATCACGAATATTATATCTGATAAATAAAAAAGTAAATAAAACGTAAATATTGCCGGACCGATGTATCTCTACATTTAGTTATCAAAACTCTTCAATGGTGTGTCCGAAATTAACAATTTCATATAATTTATTTTAGTGTTTCTCTACTTACTTACCTACTACTTACTAATAATTTTGGTAATTAATTTTTAATTACAATTTATTAAAAGTGGGATTTTACAACTACATTATCCTTCTGGCTATATTTTTTTAAAGCTCCTGCTAAAACTGTATGTGCATGAAATTAACATTGTTCACAGTGGCCTCTCAAAGGGCACGCATATTATATTAAGACAAATATAAAATCTGCGAACAGAGTACTGCAGGGCGGAAGGCAAGAGGGAAACCACTGCCCTATTTTTCCCTAAAAAAGTAGCATGGAGAGTATTTTAAATGCTACACAAGAGTGTGGCTCTTAAATTGATGATGATAAAATCCGCGGTCTAACTAAATAATAAATCAGTTAAAATTATAAAATATTATAAACATTAATCTATCTGCGTAGCTAACAAATATCAGCTTAAACATTAATCAACCTCTATTTTGGGACTTTCGCATGGGCATTCGCATGTTTGTAAATTAAATCTTCGCGAACGATAATGGAAGATGTTTGTTTAGGAAATTGGGCTACAGTGGTGGATTATAGCAAATTTTATGTCGCAGTTAAGTGCGCATGATTGGCGTATGTGGCGGCGGGGCTGGCAATCTGCCATGCTGATCCGAATGTGCAGCATTGGCACTATGACGACCATAACTTATATTTCGAATTGCATTTAAAGTAATAGCCATGGTAATTTTGTTGCATTCGTCGGAAATGGAAAGGTGAGGTGTATGTTGGAAATTATGTGCCATGAATCATGTTAATTGACAATCGGGCATCGTGTTCTCGTGTTTATTTAAAAAACCCAATAACTTTTTAAATTATGTTTTATATTATGTAGTATATTCGTAGATGTATTTTAGCGATAACACTCGGCCTCTCTATGAAGTCTTCTTAGAGAAATGCAGATCAAAAAATAAAATTGCATGCAAATTCATTCTGTGGTTTCCGAGATTATCGCGAGTAAGACATACTTTCTGTTTTTTCTGTTAGGAATGGCTGCGAGTGGTCTGGCTACAACTTGTGCCCATCCCTATAGGGATATGGAAGTGAATTGGTTACGTATGTATAAATTGTGGGATATAGAAATAACCTTATATTTTAACAAAATATTCTAACCCGACCGACATCGCACCAAAGACTCGCCTTTCTCACTTTTTAAAACTGCCTTACGTCCCATTCATTAACCATCCTCCTTTCATACCATTATCAATCAAATTATGGTTAAAGAGAATTTATTTCTTATTTCCAACATATTAAATGTCATTTACATAAGAAACAAAGTACCTACTTACATTTGTATACATATAAGTTCACACATCGCCTAATATACTTACACATATGCATTTCCTTCACGCACTTCCACACATACAGAGACTGGTCCGCATCAAATTCCCATTCATTATCCTTCCATAGTATTCTCACTTTCCTACAGCTTATAAGCACTATTATTACAACTCCTAGATTCAACACCCAAATGTACCGCTTCTGAAAAACAATGGATGTAACAGCCGTCATATCATGATCACATGAGACTGTTTATTACATTTTATTGTGACTTGAACGTAATAAAGGTCGGATGATCGGATAGCGTTTTTTTCTCATCAGTGTTGGCTATAAACTTCTATAAGGTGTAGGCGGAAGCTTGAAATATTGCATGGAGGGCTGTAAAGCCTTTTGTAAGATAAGGTCGGTTCCGTAGCATTCCAGCTCTGTGATAAATTACTGGAGCTTGGTCTTGCTGCGAAGTTTCCAAGGTTTTTTAGCAAGTTTGTTCTAGTATTGGTTACCGAGAAAACCTTAACAGGCAGAGAACGAGGCTAGTTTTATTTAGTTGCGTGCACCGCAAACAGAAACACGCATAACCAGGCAAAATAACTACTCAAGTATGAAGGCTTGTTTGGATTGAAGTGTAGTATTAATCTTGTTAAGTAAGGTGTAGGTGACGACGAGGCAGACGTGACTGCAGGCGGCCGTCGAATCGATACACATTACCGTGATTGACTAGCCGCAAGGACCCCTGTACAAAAGACGTTTGTTTCGAAAGGACTGATAATCGGCATTGACCTGCAGTCGCTAGGAAGTGGGTTAGAAGCAGGGCGGCCCTCGCGGCTAAACCTTCCTGTCAACTGGTTCACGGGTACTCGAACGCGCTCAGCCTTTCCGTCATCTAGTTTCAAGTTACTCAAGCCAAGTCTAGACGCGTGCGACGGAACGTGCTTCGAAAACGTCCACCGTCACGTCTCACTCAACGCTTTCATAATAAGCGAAATTGTTTAAAGCGAAACCATTAAGAAAAATTAAAAACTTTTGTGTCTTAAAGAAATTTATATCCTAAGAAATATTTACATGCAAATGAACTATGAAAGATAACCTCCTTAGAGATTCTTTCGAAAGTTCACGAATCTCGTTTATTAAAAATGTTAAGAGTTGAGCGTGGAGAAGTTTTTCGTATAACTAAGCTTTTAGTGGCCTTTGAGAGGACGAGACAGACAAAGGGCGATAATCGATGGCTTGCAAAGAGAAACTGGGATAGTAGCTTCTTTGTCGGAGACTTAACTGTACGGAGAAACACAATTGCTTTAGTTTTACTTCGACAGTTGTACACAATATTACTACATGAATTCTGCTTTCTCTATTGTTAGTACACACAAGCATTCGTCCCTATGATAAATTGCTTCTAACTACTAGACCTAGTCACGTAGACCCAATGTCAAAACAATTTCTATGTACCCTAAGTGTTCAAGGTTTGTTGTTCGTCAAATGCAATCCAACTAACCAGATAAACTACAGAACTAATTTGTTCATTGGTTCACACGCACGCTTAGTTATGATTTGTGATTAATTCTGAAATATTTCATATTATCGAAGTGTTTCGTATGATTGAACACAAATTTGTCGATTGAACAACGGTCGAACGGCGTCAAACAATGGCAACAGGATATAAATAGAATTATCGTGAGGTCACTTGCATTTACAATGAAATCGGCAAGCGAAGGTGTATCAATCGATAGCCTACGAAGGTGAAGGACGATTGTTTTACGAGTACAAAGAATAAAAAATGACAACGTACTCCCAAATCATTTAGATGAATATCTCGAGATGCGTACTAATGATGATCGTTAGCGTCGTAAATAAATACTTGTTACAATTTGAAAATTGATGATTCTCGTACAACATAATTCTTGTATACACGTGTCGAATTAATGGTAGTCTAAATTGTCCCGTCAAAATTACGCTACAGAAGTCAAACGGGTAGACAAACAAGTTTTCCGACAAAACTTAGTTAAGGCGATTGGTTAAATTTGACATGAACATCAAATATAGTACATTATAAGAAAGCAGAGTTGCTCGGAACCGTCGGGGTTTCGATCCAATCTTATTATAAGTTGGGCAACTTCCCGGCAAGGCGAATGGGCGTCTCCAGCGAGTTCCCGATAATGCTATGTGACTCAATTCCGGGTAGAAGCGCCCGATTCCTGCACTTGCCGACTTGACTCTTGTTTAAGCCACGGACAGGCAAACGGTTCACATCAATTTCGCAGCTGACTTGTTCACGAAACACATATGATGGACCTTTTTTATATGGGATAGTTACATGAAACCTTTAAGCATATGTAGGTAAATTTATTTAGTTTGGTGCATGTACATTTGTAATCTTTGAAGAGTTATCGATTGAGCGTTCGGATGAAAATAGCTTGAAATGCATGCATGTCGACTTTTGATTAAGGCGTTGATTAAGGGCTCACAACCGGTAAAACATAAACAGCCTATATACGTCCCACTGCTGGGCACAGGCCTCCTCTCATTCAACCGGAGGGGGTATACGATGAATTTATTACTACTACTACTATACGATAGTAGTAGTAGTATTTATTAACTGATTGCTTATCTTTCGTCATTCATACCAAAAGTGATTGCAATTTGCCTTTTAATTGAGATTGTGTACGTTAATAGCTCTAATTTTCTACTCCCATTTTTAAGTACTGTACTTAAAAACTTTCCATTCTTCTTCTATCGTGTGGGTTGTGAGGTGAATTACCAACCTCATCAACCCTGGAGTCAGGGTTATTAATGAGCCGCCAAAGGCCCCTGACATGGCTCATGTAACGACTACTTACGTACATCAGTAAGTAGTAACCGGGACCAACGGCTTAACGTGCCTTCCGAAGCACGGATCATCTTACTTTTTGGACAATCAGGTGATCAGTCTGTAATGTCCTAACCAAACTAGGGAGCACAAAGTGATTTTTGTGATATGTCCCCACCGGGTTTCGAACCCGGGACCTCCGGATCGTAAGCCCAACGCTCAACCACTGGACCACGGAGGTCGTTCGGACCACGGAGGAAAGTTTTCCATTCGAATTACAGTTACACTAGCTTTGTGGTAGACGTACGTGTATTTTTCCCTTAATTGATTCGTCACAATTTTGGTGGATTGGTCCGCGTTACGGTCCTCAATCCGTGCGGTATAAAGTATCCGAGGTGATGTGTTTGTGCACGCGACGGTCGGCGGCGGGCGGCGCGTGTGTGGGGGGCGTCACCGGATGGTACACTTACCAAATTAGTGCTATTACCAACAACGTACACTAACTTTCAGCATTATGATAATGAAAAGTTTGATGTGATGGATCCGATTCTTATGCGGCTTGGTCGGGGCAAATATTCCGAATATACGAATTCGATATTAATAGCTTAATGGTATGGTTCTATTGACACTATATCAGGTAGCTATGTAAGATCATAGAGAAAAATATTACGTAGGACTTACTAAGTTTCTACAGTGGCAGTAGAAGCTACTATAAGTCACAATAAGAACCAAGAAATGTAGGTACTTACTTACACTTTTTTTAAAAGAACTTACTAGAAAGTATTCCAGCATTCAAGAGAGCTTGATTTATCAATGTATACTTAGCAAAGTACCTAGATGCACAGTTTCATTAGAAGGCGGATTTCCGTGAGATTTATTTCTTTTTTACTCTTCTCGGGGCCAGATTCAGTCACTGACACTTTGAAATTAGTTTTGTGCTGTGAAATATGGGCGTTCTTCCGTTAAGACGATTTCGGCTGACTGTTATGATAGATGCCTTGATCGTTTCGTGTACTGGGGGGTTAAAAAGTCAAACAATTCATCTAAAAAGTAATATTTCAATTTAATATTTGCGCATACAAAAGTAACAGCGCAATGTTAATAAATGACAAACAGCAGCTTTGTAGGATGAATTGCTTCGATGTGGGCTTTTTAATTCCTCTGTAATTGTTGGAGAACATATCGAGTACTTATATTATATATAAGAAAAGGAGGTGTTTATCTTTATATGAATTGGAAAGTGAAGTATTTTTTAAATACACTTTACTACTAAACACCTGTCTTTCTTGAACAACATATTGTTATGCTTAATATACAGTCAATTAGTGCCTAGACAGTTTCGCTGTCTACATAGGTATCACCTTCAGAACGTGCTACCAACACAAAACCACTACTAAATTGCTTAGTTACCGACTATGAATCTTTTATCTAGGCCATTTAACTACAGAAAAACACGAAATATCACAAAAATGGGACACCAAAAGCCATATTGCAAAAATTTTATGATTAAAGTTGAAAGAAAAAAAAGAGTAATGTCGTTTTGTCATTCGGCCGCGTCATATACAGCTGACGGGTCGTGATAGCTCGGATTAGAAATGTACAGAGTGGAGGCCGAATGAAATAAAAATTGAATTCGATCGCGACCACTTCATAAGCCCCTTCCGTCTGCCTGCCTCTGGTTTTGTTCGCGTTTTATTGGAGTTATCTAATCGAGATTAACTACCAGCAAAAAACTTTTATTTCGCTGTTCTTTGTGAATATTTAAATAATTATGTTTCGGTAAACCGGAAGATGAATACCCATTTTAAATTATAAATTGAGAAACAGTCAACACTTAGACGTAGGCATAGGGTAAGTCCATATAATACTCATAAACACGCTGTTAAGCAAAGATTTTTCGACCACGACCACGAAAAATCATCAAACTAGTAAAGTATAGGATTAAAAGCGTCAAAATCATGGGTGTACGGACTTCTCCGCATTGACGTTACCAATTTAAGTGCGTAATTAATTTGTAAGGTCCATGTAGGAATTATGTGGTTAACACGAGGAAATCATCTGCTGGTTCATATGTTTGACGTCATCAGATGTCTACCAGGCGGTTGTCCAGTATATATGCTTTGGTTTATTGAGTAGTATTTACATATTTAACCTAGCTTAAATAAATGTATTACTATGTACTTTTTGGCACGAGATAGAGCGAGCGGGGAGCTCTTCACGGGGCCTAAGAAGACAAATGATGATGAGTTACTAATTACTTCTTGCTTACAAAAAGAGTTAGTAACAAGGTAGGTACTTACGCTACCAATTTCGTTTTTTACGATAAGCCTATTATTTGTTAGCGTAGTAACTTTAGTAATCTGTGCTATTAGTTTCAATCCGGAAGTACCTAGGGCTGCAATAATATGTCGCCTGAGGCTAACGTCAAAATTAATAACTTGTTTTTTTCCCCAAAGTAACCAAATTGTTACATAAAAAAGAAATTCTTAGATTGAATCAAGAACCTATAGGTACTCTGTTACTCTATTTTAGGACTCGTACTTACCTCTCGGTCGAATTTTTAACACAGGAAGTTGTCTGCCATGTTGCGTGAACTGACTAGCGGAAGTGAGGCGAAACCTACTTCCTTTCTGGTGAACTCGTTCATAATTTCCAAGATTTTGGGGTTATGGTAGACGTCAGCCATTATGAAAATATGTATTAAAATAGACTAGTGAAAGAATAATTGTGAACGTTGGGTAGATAATTATATTCAATCATGCTTACAATTCGTATTGAAATAACTAGAATCTAAACAGTTAGGTGCTAGATAAGCTTATAAACGACCTTAGAACAAGAAAATAATAATAAGTATGCAGTCAGTTTTGGATTTTCATTGCTTTTTAGCTCCTATTTATTTGTTAGAGTGTTTAAGAATGGGGGTATTTCATGTCTATACTTGCTGAATCATCATCATTCATTCATTAATCATTCAGTTTTTCATGAATCATATAATGATTTACGTAATAAAATAATCTTATTTTGACTTTATCATCATTACTCCAAAGGAGTGTGATGGAAGTAAACATACTTATTTACTTACTATTCATCATCATCATCAGCTCATTAACGTCCTCACTGCTGGGGCACGGGCCTTCCCTATGGATGGATAGGGAGATCGGGCCTTAAACCATCACGCGGGCCAAGTGCGGATTGATGGTTATTAACGACTGCTAATGCAGCCGGGACCAACGGCTTAACGTGCCTTCCGAAGCACGGAGGAGCTCGAGATGAAAACTTTTTTTTTGTGGTCACCCATCTTATGACCGGCCTTTGCGAAAGTTGCTTAACTTCTACAATCGCAGGCCGCGCGCGTTTACTGCTGCACCACCGAGCTTCTCACGAAGTAAACATACTTATTTACTTACTATTACTGATGACCAATTGGGTATTTGACTTGTGAAATTATAAAATGCTAATCTAGAAATAGAAGCCAGTCTAGGATGGTCAAAAATAAATCTTATATTACTTTTCGCCTTAATTTAGAATTTTAATTAAGAATTAAGTAACAATTTGTACGTCGTTTGATTGCTTTTATTCATGACGTCACTGGACAGTATTTCCCTACAAACTCCAAGGAAAACTTTCATGTTGACGTTTCGTAAAAAGTATCTCATTTGACTAAGTTGTCAAGTCGCCTATTTATCCAAGTGGGACGATACTTGAAAGCAATGTACATTTTGGGGACTACGCCATGTGAAGTCTTCTTCTTCTATCATGTGGGTTGTGAGGTGGGTAACTGTAACCTTATCAACCCTGGTGTCAGGGATATTATTGACCTGCCAAAGGCCCCCGACATGGCTCATATAACAACTACTTACTTACATTAAGTAATAACCGGGACTAATGGCTTAATGTGCCTTTGGACAATCAGGTGATCAGCCTGTAACCTTAACTAACCTAATCAAACCATCCTCACAAAGTATTTTTTTATGATATATTGCCACAGGGATTCGAAACCACAATACAGATGGGACATCTGTATAATGCTTAACCACTGGAACATGGAGGCCGTGGAAAGCAATGGTACATTTTGGGGACTGCGCCGTATGAAGTTATATTGATATAGATGGGTTGGAGGGACATATTGACCCGGGTTCAAAGACGGATGTAGAAAGGGCCAAAAGGCTTATTTTCATGGACACAGATTTAGTGCAAATTTACGATGATAACAATGCCGTAAAAAAGGGAATTCTCGGCTGCTTGTTGACCGGAAGGGGCGCCATATTGCGTGTGGTGCCGGAAGCCCCGTGACCCAGTGACATCCGCCCCATTAGATGACGGAATTGTATTATACATAGGTCATTAACAATTAAGATACGGAAGTATTATACACCAGAGTGAATTATTATTATTTGAAAGGATCGTTTAAGGTTAGGTATTAGAAACTCCCGATTCAGAGGTCCCGGGTTCAAATCCCGATGGGGACATCAATCACTTTGTGATCCCTAGTTTGGTTAAGACAAGGGAATTGTAGCGTTGACAGCGACTTTCCGAACGGCGACCCGCGCTACGGCGACTCTCTTTACGGCGAGTGGCCTTATTTTCCCTTTACGTCGAGCGAGTTTTGACGAGACAGGCTGATCACCTAATTGTCCGAAACTAAGATGACCCGTGCTTTTGAAGGCACGTTAAGCCATTGGTCCCGGTTAAAATTACTGATGTAAGTGAGTGAGGCTGATCACCTAATTGTCCGAAACTAAGATGACCCGTGCTTTTGAAGGCACGTTAAGCCATTGGTCCCGGTTAAAATTACTGATGTAAGTGAGTGATCGTTACATGAGCCACGTCAGGGGCCTTTGGCGGTTCAATAATAACCCTGACACTACGGTTGACAAGGTTGGTAATACACTTCAAAACCCACACGATAGAAGAAGATTAGAATCTTATATTCTACATGCAAAGTTCAAATAGTGTTTGATATCACTATAATGCTGTCAACGTGAGTTTATGACATGCAGTTGCTGGAAATACAATACATTTTTGCTAGTAATGTTATATTAAAAGAATTTTATTAAGAGAAAGCGAATGTCTGGTATTTAAGGAAGTCAAAGAATTGGCCATTGATAAACAGGAATGTAGAATGCTACACCGATAAGGGCGTGTCTCTTAAATTAATGATGATTTTTATATTATTGTGGATTACAATCTGTAGCTATTATTTATTATTATATTATTTTATCATGAACTGTACACGTTAGTATTCGTACTTATTAATATTTGTTATTACGAAAAGTCCAGGCACATACCTCAATAATCAATATTGATTCTTGTTAAGCTTTAAATAACTTTTTACAATTATTAACTGCATAAAATTTCCGATATTTTCCAATAACAGGTAATTCTTCTCGTTATATCAGCTTTATTCTACCTACTCAGTTTCAGAGAAATTAAATATTATATTTCAATTAATATGTTAAAATTAATATCTTTTCAAAAATGTACGTACTTACTCAGTAAAAAATTTTATTTATTTTTATTTTAATTTTTATTTGGAGTTTTTTATTATTTTTATTTGGAGGAGTAGATAGTCAGAGGTACATCCATCGCAAGATGAACTAAATACCCACACCTCACTGAGCTTTCTGTTAGACCAATGTGGCTGTATCACCGTCTATAATGGTCGCGCCAACTGTGTCAGTGAAAATTGCACGTAAAATAAATTATTAAATCATTGGTACAGGTCCGATACCGGGGTTCGAAACGGCGCTTCCCGATTGAGAAGAAAGCCGTTGTACCACAGGGCCACAGTGACTATTTGTTTCATATATGAGATGAAAAATATAATTAAAATTCATGAACGCGTGATCTTTATTTTGAATACACGCACAAGTAGTTGGGCTGAAAGAGTTACTAATGAGGAAGTGCTAGTAAGAGTAAGGGAAAAAAGGCAAATATTGAAAGTTATTGAGGACAGAAGATGCAAAATGATTGAACACTTAATAAGACACGACGAATTTATTAAAAACATCATAGAAGAGAAGCAAGGAAATAGAGGAAGGGGAAGACCAAGAAGAGCTGACATGGTACAGATTAAAGAGAAGGCGAACGTCGTGTCTTATAAGGAGGTGAAGGAATTGGTCTTTGATATACAGTCATGAGCAATATAATATACCCACCTTAGGACTCTTTCGAACTAACATACTTGACATTTAGTGAGACTTACAGTTCAATTTGTCAAAAAAGTTAATGTGACATGGTACCAAAGTGTATACATATTAATGCTCGTGACCGTACAAGAATGGAGAATGCTACACCGACAAGAGCGTGGCTCTTAAATTAGTGATTACTAGACTATGATACACAAGTAACGTTATCTTAGTGGCCTTGGGTACAGAGTGCTCGGAAAGCAGAACAAATAAGAATGGGAGTTGAGATTTACGTAGAATTTAATTTCGCCAGTGGCCTCTAGAAATTATTCATTCAAAATGGAGAGAACAAGGCACTTTATGCGTGCGCGGGTCTCGTTTGTGGTAGGTTAACGATATTACGGTCAGACCCGCCCTTAGCAAGCCCTAAGGACAGAATACTTTGACTTTACTATATGCTTCTAAACACTACCTTAATCCTTTCTCATTACTTTCTGCAGTTCCAGGTGGAGCAAACGTTCCGATATTTTCCAATAACAGAGGGGTTAAAATGGCCACATCGAAGCAATTCATCTAAGAATGTAATACTTATTGCAATTTGACTTTTGCGCATATAAAAGTAATTCCGCAATGCAAACAAATGTCAAATAGCAATATTGCTTTCTTAGATGAATTGCTCGTTATATCAGCTTTATTCAGAGAAATTAAATATTATATTTCAATTAATACTTTTGCGTTCCAGTTCATTAGTTAAAAGGTTATAAAGTAATTACAAAATCTAAGGCAAGTAAGTTAGTTTCTTACAATTCATATTTTCCCATAACTTTAGAAATTCCCCTAATAAAACGTGCCCTGGCATTTTTGTTTTAGACAACAGGACGGTAAAAAATTCATCGCCTTTAAAGTTTATTTCAAAAGCCGTCAAACACCGTAACATTAAGCTGTTCGCATGAGATTTTAAGCTATAAAGTAGCTAGGCATAAAATGTTGAAGCATTTTTAAAAAGCTTAGCGCTGCTCCGACTTATTTTGCATAAGGTAGACTTGCAATGGAAGCTATATCCTATTCCTATCTTACGGCCGCGTCAAACTCTTTATTTGTAACAAAACAGGATATGAAACTGATTGACCCACATCAAACGAACACGTGTTACATAATTGGTCATAATTCATAATTTATATCACGTAAGTAGTACAATCATGAAGGAAAATAGGTAGTCCATGATTATCATGATTAACCCTATAAGTAATTGCATGTGAAAATGTGTTGTATGAACAACGGCGTTAAATCGCGATCATTCTGTGTGACAGAGGCTTTAGTTCACCAATTTAAAACAGCTCCTCGTGCTGAAAAGAGAGTTATGTTTGGCATTTCTCTTAGGGATTGAATCCGAAATGAATTGATCCGACAAGCAACCAGGCACTGATGCTCTAATAGGATTACTACGCTAATCGCAGACAAAGTGTCTTTAAATTATTCTTGGGTTTATTTTGTAGTGGCTATTTGTTCTGTGTTGTATAATAATTGTATTTTAAACAGGCGAGATGTATGAACATTTTGATGAGGTTGGAAGAAGCTAAAGAAGTATGTATAATAATATCAAGGTCGTAGTAAATAGGGTTCTGTAGTCTTTTCCTATCATGCATTTAATATGTTTTTATTCAAAATATTAAGTTACTTTGTGGTCCCTAGTTTGATTAGGACATTACACGCTGATCACCTGATTATCCGAAAGTAAGATGATTTATGCTTCGGAAGGCACGTTAAGCCGTTAGTCCCGGTTACTACTTACTGATGTAAGTAAGTAGTCGTTACATGAGCCATGTCAGGGACCTTTGGCGGCTCGATAATAACCCTGATACCAGGGTTGGTGAGTTTGGTACTCCACCTCACAACCCACATGATATAAGAAGATTCAAAATATTATATCAAGCTATGTTTGTTTTGTTTCAGAGTGCGTCTGCCCACACCGGACGAGTAGATCACAATGCAGTTCGTTAGTACGCATCGCCGCACACGCACACTACTGAAAGGTACACTATTACCTAAATGACGACTGTATGTAAAATATCAACTGACCTAAGCCTATTTTATGCCTTACTTATGTCTATATACTTATGATTACGGGGGGTTAAAAAGGCCGCTCAAAACAATTCACACATAAAAATGCAATATTGCAATTTGACATTTGCGCACATAAAAGTAAGTGCGCAATACAAACAAATGTCAAATAGCAATATTACTTTCTTAGATGAATTGCAACTATGTGGCCTTTTTAGACCCACAGGACGCTAATTTCGATAATTATCCGATAAGTACATGTGCTTAAATCATATTTATTTTAAGCTTATTCCTTTAACGTTAAAGTATAGTAGCTAGACCTACAGAGGAAAAATAAGAGGAAGTAACTGAAATAAAATAAAGAAAGATCGATGGTCAAAAATTTGATTTTCCGCTTAGCGGAGCGAGTGTTATGGCGGCATTCGACTGCAGAGTTTTGTTAGTTTTCCTTATAACTCAGTGAGCTGTATCACTGTAAGTGTGACTGTGCCGTAGCGCGTCACAAGCGGTGTATTAAGTTGACTCTAGCGTTGCATAGATGTGCACTTAAATAAAAAATAAAAAAACTATAATGCAGGCCTTTGCTTTAGCAAAGTTTTTCTTCAAACAGTTTCAAACACCGGAAGTCAATTTTACCGTTAACGTAAAAATATCCTAGAATCTTTTGCAAATATCCTATACAAAAGAAAAGAGATTAACAGATAATTTTGCGTTTACAGTAATGATATTGACTTCGGTGTTCGAAGAACTACCCCTCAGCATATAACCAAAATAGATTCAGAAAAAAATGGCTAAAATATACCTAAATGTCAATGTTACATAGCAACTGAGCCTAAATCACGCATGTTAAGTTTTTATAATAACACACGAAAGTTTTGGTGCTAGACATTGATCGGTATCATTTTTGTATACTTACGTTCCACGGTAATATTAGCGTGTGGGTGGAAATTATCAATGAAGTAGTTTAGTGGACGTGAAGCTTCTAATGAGTGTCTGTACAAATAGTAGTAATTACCGAAATGGGCACTCCATTTAGAACTAACTGTACCTGCTACGTTGAACCCGGCCTCACTAAAGGAGACGTCGGACATATAGAGGGAAATATAACGAAATATAATGACAGGAGGACAGAGATGTAGTATATCGCCTAGTGCGAGCGAGACGTATGATATGTCTCTTTCGCTCGAACGGTATACATAGAAACTTAATCATGTTACGTTTCACCCTAAAACTCTATATATATCCCTATATATCGAGTTTGGTTAATGATATTTTTGATGGATGTACTAATAGACTGTCATTAGTAAATGTCAAAAATCTCAATAGAAAAGACCTACGTATAAGCCGAAATTATCACTGAAACACTTGCCTTAGGTATATAGGAATTTTAAACTTTTAGTAAAAGATTTACTAACAGTTTTAATGTTGTTTATATATGTGAAAAGTAATAGTTGTTAGATACGTTAGATAGTTATTCACTTAATATTCAATAATATAATTTACGGAATGTTGGAGATACCAATTTAATGGTAACACAGTGGTATCACTTTCGTCATCAAAGGGCTAGCAATGGCGGCTTTTCATAGGATTGAGCATACCTGACTGACATGTTGTAATTGTATGATTAGAATATAGCGCGCACACAACTTCTATCAAATATTTGATGGATATCCTTGACAGATACTTCGATTGGATATATAGTTAACCGATATCGATTATTGAAAGGAGAAGTTTATAATAAAACATAGGTAGTATTTTTGCTGTAAGTAATTAAATAGTTCGATCTTTGTGAGCGATCTATGTTCTAAGAGACAACATAAATTTATCGGTAGATCAACAGTAGGTCGTAAGTCGGCGGCGAATATATTGATTTGTTTTTAGATTTTCTTTTAGTTTTTAGAAATGCTAGTGATTCTATAACTCAATAATTGATGTCGGCTGCAGGAAGTACGGTGACTTCTTGTTATAAATAATGTGATATCAGCAGCGTATTTGGACGTAATATTATTGTATAATACAATAATGTACTTACCACATAATATTACCGCTGACGAAATTAATCTACGAAGATACAAAGGACTGAATTAGTAATAATAATACGTAGAGGGGTCCGAAAGGAGCTTACCGTACGTTATACAGCTTCAGGCTCTAATGGAGTTATTCGCCACATAAAATCATTCAAGCCTCTAGGGCGTACATGCCTGGTTATTGCTTTTGTGTGTTCCCATATATCAGTTCACACTGGCCAATTTATTTCAAGTTATACCGACAGCTGGTTGATAGAAATTTATAGCAGAAAATGAGTTTTGGTGAAACTTTGTGTACCTTATTGATCAGGGAAAGGAAACGGGAAGTTACTTTTTTACGTGGAATATAAATACCTAATGCGAAAAAAGATTTCTTTCAAAAGTGTTAATATTAATGTAGTTGCTGACCTAATCATCATTTAATACCAACATAGAAATTAAAATTCAAATTCAAAAATATGTTTATTCAGAATCGACAAATTTTACATAACGAACGTCTCATCCGCCCAAAATTACACCTTAAAGAATTACCATGTATAATAATGATTTAATTACATAAAATTACGTATAGATCGATCGAGACGTATAGAGATCTCTCGTCGGATCCAACTCGGATGGGCAGCGTTCGGGAAGCTGCGGAATATCTTCTCGTCCAAAATACCTCAGTGTCTCAAGACGAAAGTCTTTGACCAGTGCGTGTTGCCAGTGATGACTTACGTCAGTGAGGAGGCTCGGTGTCGCTCAGCGGGCAATGGAGAGAGCTATGCTCGGTATTTCCCTGCTCGATCGTATCAGAAATGAGGAGATCCGCAGAAGAACTAAAGTCACCGACATAGCTCGGAGAATTGTAAAGCTGAAGTGGCAGTGGGCAGGACACATAGCGAGGAGAACCGATGGCTGATGGGGCGGAAAGGTTCTAGAATGGCGACCACGTGTCGGACGACGCTCAGTGGGTAGGCCCGCTACAAGGTGGACCGACGATCTGGTGAAGGTCGCGGGAAGCCGCTGGATGCAGGCAGCGCAGGACCGATCGTCGTGGAGATCCTTGGGGGAGGCCTATGCCCAGCAGTGGGCGTCGTACGGCTGATGATGATGATGATGACGTATAGATCAAGGATCTGTTAAATTATCTAGTCGAGTAGGCAGTGGGCAAGGCGTACATTTGTAACAGCATCCAACTTTGTTCGCTTGGGTAATGAAATGAGAGAATTTTTGATTTATAAATTTGATATTAAGTAAGTATGTTAAAAACTTCGTTTGCAGGTCTCGAGAGACATTGTAGTGTACCTATACAATTCAACGTTCCTAAGAGAAACATCAACCTCACACATGTTTGTTGTGACGCTAAATCCTGCGGCTTAGCTGACTTAGTAACAACCGCCTTCTGTCCACAAGCAGTACATTTGCTGTTTACGTTTACCGTACAGAGATATTGCAACCAATTCGCAGTAGAGTAATAGACTCTGCCTACTCCCAACGGTTGAATACGCGGATAAAATTTTCTTGTAATAGATAGATAGATAAAATACTTTATTGAGCACAATGGACACAAAATACAGAGATAAGGACAACATATACAGAAAAGCACAACAGGCGGCCTTATTGCTCATGCAGCAATTTCTTCCAGGCAACCTTTGGGTACAGGAAAATTTTGTACAAGTATAATAATAGCGGGTTAGTGCATTCTAACAAAATAAATAATTAAAAGAACAACCTACATAAAATAATATAAAAAAAATGTAATACCAAAAATAAAAAATGTAAATGTAATGTAAAAAAATGTAATGTATGTATAATAATAATGTAATACCTATTTATACTGTATTCTCTGCAAATAAATGATTTCTGATTCTGATTCTGGTTGATGAAGGGTGGCATATGTCTGGTAAGTGGGTTTGTGGAATTACCATTTGTTCAGTTTAGCCCAAAAGGGTTGAGCATACCTATCAAATCAAGGGTAGAGATGAAACGAGGCAAAATATTGCCAATTCACATTCCACTTCCTTATACGTAGGGAAAAATGTTGATTGTCTGTTTTAGGAAACCGGAAATACAATTCTGAAAGTAATAAAAATATATCAAATTCAGAAATCGAACGTAAATGGGTATTATTCAAGAAATGTAATGTAATGAAAGGGTGTTGGGACACTCGCTATATAATTTTTGGCGACAATAGATGGCGTAAGTGTAGCCACACCATTCGGTGATCGATATTTTTTGTCATAGATAAACTAAGCTAGAGAACCTACAAACAATAAAAAAAATATTATAAACCCTTCCTATTTATTTTCTTCAGGTTTACTTTGGGTTTGATGCTATTGACCACTTACTATTCAAATGTTCTTTTTATTACTTATTATTGGAAACTACATATAAAAAAGTTTTGTAAAGAATTATTTACGTTTATTTGCAACATAAAATAGTAAATACTTTTGTATGGGAATGTATATTCAATAAATAATTTAAAGAAAATACATCATTATTTTACCTCTTGTGGCACAAATAAAATGAAGCCTCAGAAATAATATTAAATGAGAGAAAAAGGCCTGTTTGACTAAGCAGGGATCCCTGCTATAATGTTTAGTTAAGGTATTTTCTGTTTTTTGTATTTTTTTTTTCTTCTTTGTATTTTCCATTTTTATGTTTTTACATAAACAAACAATAATAAGTTTTAAACCTAGTCAAACTTTTAAAAAAAAAATGAGAGAAATAGTGATTTATTTACGTGTTGAATCCGCTATACGTACGCAATCTAGGTAACGGATAGGAACTAGATTAGGGCCCCTATTCTGTTAAGTATTTCAAAGTACAATGACCCGTTGGTGTAATACTATGTAATACAAAAGTACTTTGAATGGTTAAGGAATTTACTCAGTATTTAAGCCAATAAGTATAGAGTGCGATGGCACCGATACCGGATCATAGTATTAGGCGCTAAGCCGATAAAAGTCGCTTAGTAGGTACTTAATAGATTTTTCACTATAACTCGGTGATATTTCAATTAAGAATTGAACCGGATAATGTATCCTATTAACACTGTTTTATTAAGTGTGTGTCCGTCACTACGAACCATTATGTATGTAGTTCACAGGCGAATTGGGTAGTTTCCTAGGTCAAATATAAATATAGATAGTTATAAAACTCTGATTAGTAAATAAAGACAGATCTAAATGTGAAAAAACGTTTCGTTTTTCGAGTTACCTTACCGTTACCTTGAGTTTAGTAAAACTTGACGACATTTTGTCAAGTTTTACTGTGACGTCACAATGTGCTTTTTCATACAACTTCCATAGTAATTTCGTGTTTTGTCGTTTAGTAAAAAGTAACTGATTTGACTAGTTGGAAACTACCCTATTGCCACATGCAACTGTTACTAGACTTTGCTGTGTGTCAGTCGCCCTAAGCAGCTGAAATGAAACGGGCTTTAAATACTACTACAGTACAAACAAAATCTTTTTACTTAATGATTAATTTGTACTAAAAATATTCATAATTGTAATTAAGTGATTTAAAAATTATATAATCCCTACATACAGGTAAGTATTATAATATATGTATATCGATACGAATTGATTTAAATAGGTATAACTTTTAGAGTACGGTTTTCGTTAATTTACATTGACATTCAGAATTTGCCTTTCAACTGTTTTAAGACAGTAGTTAAACAAAAACTTTACAAAAAAGGTTATTATAAAGTTAGTGATTATTTAGAAGATATGAATGCATGGGATTAACTGTCTGAGAACTGATATTAGGCAGCTAAATTACTCAATTGTATACCAATATTTTATGTTTTATGTTTATTTTTATTTTTTTAAAGAACGTCTAGGGCCCTGTGCCGAGGTTTTTCTTGCAGCTTCTTTTCCCCGGCTATACAGGTTGTGAGAAGCTGCAGTAGTTTTAGGCGGATGAGACGTTCGTTATGTAAAATTGACGATTCAAAGTGTAACTATGTTACCTACTGAATAAAGATATTTTTGAATTTGAATTTGAATTATTTGTGAATTTAGTGAAAAATAATTTTTCTTTTATCCGCTTGCAGCGAAGCAAAAAAGGAGGGTTATGTGTTTGACAGCCATGTGTGTACGTGTGCTCCCTCCTAACGTCTAAACCACTTACTTATCCTCATAAATCTTTTATAAATAGTTGAGTGATTCATATTATTAAAACCACATTATGAATGAATGAATGAATGAAATATTTTATTTTCAGATATTTATCCATATTTTGTTAGTAATAGAAGATTATATCTAAGTTAGTAAAATTTATAATTATACCTATTATAGAACAAGCTACTAAGTTTTGAACTCGTTTGCATCCGTTGGCATTTTGCCTTTGTAGTTTAGCTTCACAAAGGAGAAAGTAAGGTAAGGTGTCGTTTGACTACCGGCATCCGAGGCTGGGCAGACGATGTCGATAAGGCACGAACTTCTATATCGAAAGATTGCCTTCATAAGGCTTTGCATTCCCGAAGATGCTATTTATAGATTTTTCAGCTCCTCATTATATTATGAAACAGTATACCTAATAAACACCTAGAGATAATCTTAATACATTCAAGAAATTTCCAAGAACTAAGTACTTGCTTAGATCCCGTCTTTTAAATTACTTTTTAACATGTCCAAATATTGTTCTCGACCCTCCTCGAACATAGTTTAGACTTGAATCGTAAAGGCTGGGCGCAGACCGTTGTTTTTATTTTTTATCACTTTAGTTTATGTGTTCAAATTTTGAAATTGGACGCCGATGTTCTTTCGTTTGATTCGAATATTTGATGTCACAGTAATTGCCCGCGCGAGATACGCCTGCGCGGCGCCTATTAATACTTATTTTTCATGGTGATTATTCATCAAAACATGCTAATAATTTGCAATGAAATTCAACCTAGGCTAAGTGTTTTATGTAAAAATAATGTCGGTGTTTTTTTTAAGTCAAGTGTAAAGCCTATTTATTTATATTGTGAACCTTTATTAATCATCTTTCGTAAGTAATACTACATACTTAAATAAGTAATAATGGTTAAATTAGGTATTGTACTTGGCAGCCCTCAGACGTCACACACACACAGTTGCACGTATTGATAATGTCAATGTGTAGTGTCTGTGTAAAACGAGGTTGTTTGTATGAAGAGGCTGAGGTGTGCCTACATGTATACACTACTTTTTATATCCTTCATTTCAAGTAAACGTGTCATCATGCAGTATATACAGGATGTTAGTGACATCGTAACGAAAACTTTGAGGGATGATTCAGGCCATGATTCTGAGTCGATATCAAGTGGATTTTTCCGTCGCAAAAGTATGGAACGGAAAATAATTTAAAAAATAATAAAAAAAATCATAAATTTTCTAACAGGAAATTCCACTTAATATCAACTCAGAATCATGGTCTGAATCATCCCCCTCAGTATTCGTTACGGTGTCACTAAAACCCATACCTACTTGTATGGCTACCTGTAGTACTGGTAAGGGGTGTAAGTGACATCGTAACGAATACTGAGGGGGCTGATTTAGCTCAGTATTCTGAGTTAATATCAAGTGGAATTTTCGATCGCAAAAGTATAGAATTCAAAATAATTAAAAAAAATAAAAAAGAAATCATGAATTTTGCGACGGAAAATTCCACTTGATATTAGCTCAGAATCATGGTCTGAATTATCCCCCTCAGTATTCGTTACGATGTCACTAACACCCTGTATAGTGTTTATGTAGCGGAAGGATAGTGTTCACTTAGCTATGTCTATAAGTTTACCGACCACCCCACAGAGTAAAATTAAGTAAATTAATGTAATTATACACCACCCGTGGCCATTAGTTCATCGGGCGTGTGCTAGTGCCACCTTGAGCCGCTTCCTTCCTTAATGAATATTTATCGCTGAAATTACACCATATTATTTTCTATTAGCATTCACAGACGCTATAATTTCAACATTTTTTTCAATAGCAACGATTTACTCACTTTCAAATATAGTCATAATGAAAGCGTCATTTAACTTTATCAAACATGTACTTAACCTGAGTGTTCCTTCATTTGAATAATAAAAGAACGCAAACTAGACTTTTGCTTCGTTTACGACTTGTGTTTACCGCATTTCGTCGAGTTCAGGCGGCTAAATCTATTTTTAAAGCCGTTTATATTTCGAGGTAAAAATAGTGCTAGTGGTATAGTAGTGCTACGGGTAAAATACGTTTACAAGTTGTGTAAGCCGTAGCAGCACGCTACGCGGTGCTACGAGCTACGCCGCTACGTGTAAGCTCTGTAAGAACATGCTAATAGCGTAATTACTGTTCTTTAATGATATTAAACCCAGCTCTTATTATACATATATTCTTTATGAAAATACTTCTGTTTATAAAAATAGTTTTCAGTGGCGGAGTTAATAAAAACGTGATACAAATGGCCTGAGCAATTTCAAATTACTATTTCCATTAATAGATGTGGGTAGATTGTATTCGTTGAATCAGTATCCGGTAGTGACTGTGATTAGTGCCTAGTGTAGGTGGAATATATTACGTCATGATTGAATACATCTTTGCATGATATGTTCAAATATAAAGACAGTTGCTGTCACTTTTATAAATATATTTTAACATGCAAAGCTTTTTCTGAGGTAGCGTGTTCACTGTCAGTATTTTCTATAGATTACTGCAACGTTCACACTTTAACATAGGGAATAAGGTTTATGTGTGATAAAGGCGCCAAGAAAGTTTATACGTCGTTTTACGAGCTGTTTTATGTAAAATAGAGCCAAAATCATGAATCGCGTGTCAGTGGTGACTATAGATACCCATAAATAAATAGATTAGAGATTATGGTTAGATGGTGTGGATAATATTAAACTTATAACTTTGTGATATAGATACTTCCGTTGGTGATTGTGAAGATATTTGCGTCATGCATATCACTGGTTGTTGAAGCATGGTTTGTGGAGTAAACTGATTAGTGATTACTTTGTCTGAGGTCACAGTAGATAATTTGATTGCAAATTTTGGATAAACGTGCTCGTAACTTATGTTGCCTTGCAGCAACATTATGCACAATGTTATCTTGTCTCGGCGGCGCAGCGGCGCGTGTGCGCCGCAGTAGGCTCGCTAATTCCTTCCCATACATCACCGCCGCCCTTATCGCTTCCCGAGTGTTTGTATGTTCCCAACCAACACTGCCAGCAAACAAATGTAATCTATGCAAACCGAGGTAAACGAACTCTAAACTGTTTAAATTCCAACTTTACTGCGCCAGTTTTATCGCGATCGAACATTAACATAAACGAACCATCGCTATTTGGTTCTAGTGTATTGAATTTTCACATTTCACGGCTCTGGATCTCTATTGGTGCAACAAACGTATCGGATGATTCGATCGCGGGTCTATCAGTTTCCGCTCCATCCATACGGATAAGTAATATTTTTGATATGAATGAGTAACGATAGGCGTAAAATTTTATGGACAGTAGTGATCTTCAGTGGCGTATTTGCTCTATCGACTACGGCTTGGCACGGAGATGAACATTAATCTGAAGTTTGACGAAAGCATCTCCATGAATATGTGAAGGGAATCTCCGGGTAGTTTTCATTCATCATGCAGTGACGTCAGCGTACGTGGGTCGCTCGGCTCAATGCCGGCGTCGTTCTCCACGGAATACTTTCTTTAAATTTGTGTTCAGAAATGTATTTTGTATTTCTCCACCTGGTAGCACTCGTATTACTAACAAGTTTGCATGCTTACAGAACTCCTACTGCACTGGATATTTGCAAGGTGCTTTATGTTATGTACTTACGTATTTATGATTTCTCAGAAACAGTGTTGGCACGTTTTATCATTATTAATTACAGTCATACTTCAATATCAATAATGTTTAATTTATATTGTAAGGTATCATGACTAATTGCTGTATGTTTAAAGTTTTACCCAAGTATTTGTTTAAATATTATACAAAACGTATAAAGTTAACGATTAGGACGTGCAAAATGTACTGATAGTCATTTTCTAGATTATCTTAACGTGCTCGTGATCATTGTGTAAATCTCGGTTGAAGTCACATGATTAGCTTGCATTACTGTAACTAGACGTCAAGCGCAGACGCGGGGTCCGGCAAAAAACGCGCGATGAACGTTCCGACCTGAGTAACTCAGCCGAAATTCACACAGCTACGAGTTCACGGATGTTCTCTTATTAAAACTTCAGCTCTTTATCACAAGTTAACCGGCGAGAAATTAATTACGAGCGATACTAACATTTGACACCGTAATTACTGCTCGTGTAAATATAATATCGTCGGTACACAACACGCCGCTTATCTGTTTAATTTGCCCACACTTCACGCTGATTACCACGATTAGCTAAACTCCCGGCTTACTCATAACGTATGAGTGTTTGATATCCTCCCACGGATTATATCGAGTGTCCTGTGATGTGTGACGTAAGCAAAATCGTTTTAAAATAAACTACCTAATGGAACCCTTCATGGATAACTTTTTTATAATATTTAAAATGAACTGATTTAGAAGTTACAAGTATATAAGTTTAATTGGTGAGAGAAACTAAGTAAGTGCTGTACAAGTCTTCGATAAAACTCTTCTCTGAGCTTGCCGGTGTTCGCGAACTGTAGATTAGATTAGATTTGTCGTAAGTAGAGTTGGGAAATTCTGTAGACACTGCGTTATAGGAAGATCTAGCTACTTGGTCGGATATATTTTTGATGATGAATGATGAACACGAATGAAAGATATTCTTTCATGAGGTCAAAATCCACACTAAAGCATGCAACTCATGCTAGTGATTCATTATTTTTAACGAAAAAGTAAAGAGAACAACGGAAATACTAGTCTTATATCATTTAAGTAACAAGAAGCGTTTTATAAGTTGTTAACAATGAAGGAAGCGCGTAATTTTTCCCTTGGTACTTAAGTGTCTGACGCCCAAACTCATTCCCTGTTCGCAAACTTAACTCGTTAGTTAATAAGACCTTTGTGTTGCTTTTGCTATACACGTGTTAATGAAATGTGTGAAACTAAATCTCAACAAGCGCGCACTTTATGCTTTCACAAAGTACACAGACTCCAACTAATACAAGTCAGTGCAACATCAATGTAGTATCTTAATAAGGCAACAATGCACGTTCTAGAAGCTAAATTTAATTTACAAGTCTGTGAATGGCTCTCAAACAGCAGCCGGCAAAGTTTCTCTGGCAGGAGCGAAGTTTGTGTCAAGCAGACAAGCACTTGTTATCCGAACCCTTTCGTACCATTCATTCATTCATTATCTAGCACTCGTACGTAGTCTGAATAAATGAAGCTTTCACTTTGTACGTACTTACTTATTTGGCTTGAAGTTTGGTTTCGTGGATTAATGCAGTGAAATATATTTCGCCGCTGTGCTTTTGAGGTTGGCGTCGACGTGATCGTTTGAGCTCTGTTTTATGTGACTGACATTACAATGTCAAAGTTAAAATACACACCAAAACCTTCGGGGGCATTTTTGATATATTCCTTTCTATTTTAATGCGAAAATGCAAAATTTTATTACACCTGAAAGTTCCTGTTACAAAATATTATTCACACATTTTGAACTTTACGTCTGTTACGTCGATGTAAGTTGGCTACCACAATGTTCTCTAAATCTTAGACTTTAGTATGACGTAAACCCAGTGATAGAGTACTGTAAAAACTCGTCGTTAAAGTGACGTCACATTAAGTCGAGTAGACTAGCCTTACTTAAGAGTGAGTGATGTTATTAAATGTCGGAAGATATACGTACTCTATTGATAGGGTACGTTCATGTAAAACGTAGTTAGGTCTAATGAGAGTGGATGAGTTCTCGTATGTGGGGAGCCCCCTGACGATAGGCATAATCATAAACTGCTTGTTATTGCTAATTTACTGTTTAACTTCATCACCATCATCAGCCCATTAACGTCCCCACTGCTGGGGCACGGGCCTTCCCTATGGATGGATAGGGAGATCGGGCCTTAAACCACCACGCGGGCCCAGTGCGGATTGGTGGTTATTAACGACTGCTAATGCAGTCGGGACCAATGGCTTAACGTGCCTTCCGAAGCACGGAGGATCAAATCAAATGAAATATACTTTATTGCACAGAACTACATTTAAACAATCGGACATAACACATGAATACAGTACAATTTGGGCGGCCTTATTGCTCTAGAGCAATTTCTGATGATGATGACGTATTATGGACTTACGGAGTAGTATTAAACGTTCTCTTAATTGAATAGATTGGTCGTAGATACACGTGCATAATGATTGCTTCAATACATTAATTACTAATTAGATCATTATATTGATTTTGTGATACAAATGCTTTATGATTTGAATTATATGTTCCATAATAATTTATTATCATTTCTTGCCTTATTATTAAAATTCAGTGTGTCTTCTTCTATCGTGTGGATTGTGACGTGGATTACCAACTCCATCAACCCTGGTGGCTTATTACTGAGCCGCGCCATAGGCCCCTGACATGGCTCATATAACGACTACGTACTTACATCAGTAATTAATAGCCGGGACCAATGGCTTAACGTGCCTTCCGAATCACGGATCATCTTACTTTCGGACAATCAGATGATCAGCAGTGTGTAACATTGATGTATTCTGTCTAACCAGAAAATAATTAGTTAAATGCAGGGATCTGTTATATGTTGGTCATAATATAATATATGATGTCTCAATTGTATCCAAGTGCTTTTTAGCTTAAAACACGAGATGTAAATGTTTCGTTTCTTTCAATGATTGCCTGGCTCAAAATTAACATAAGATCATC
Source organism: Pectinophora gossypiella (assembly GCF_024362695.1). Classification (NCBI taxonomy): domain Eukaryota; kingdom Metazoa; phylum Arthropoda; class Insecta; order Lepidoptera; family Gelechiidae; genus Pectinophora; species Pectinophora gossypiella. The sequence goes on from NC_065406.1 coordinate 8,772,905, forward strand.
ATCGTAGAAAAGTTACGTTTCATCAGATTAAGATGATCCGTGCTGCGGAAGGCACGTTAAGCCGTTGGTTCCGGTTACTACTTACTGATGTAAGTAAGTAGTCGTTAGATGAGCCATGCCAGGGACCTTTGGCGGCTCAATAGTAACCCTGACACCAGGGTTGATGAGGTTGGTATTCTACCTCACAATCCACACGATAGAAGAAGATGATAAGAGAAACAATTTCCACGTTATAATCTTCCTGTTCAAATATTTTTCAAGTTCTAAAGTCATTATACTTTCATTTCTTCAAAGTTAAAAGCCCATTTTAATATCAAGTGCTTCTTGTCCTTCTTGAAATGCACGATAAAGCCCTTTTTATATAAAATCCGCGTTTATTAATCTCGAAAGATCATTTAAGGCGACGCGTCGCGACGGTTTGTGATCGCGGCGGAATATTGACCCAATTTGTGTAGGTACCTAAAGAAGATATTATCAGAAAAGTACATATTAGGTTCGGAATATTAGTGATGTTACGATTCGAATAATATCGAATAATTTCAGTTGATACTCCATTTATGTGGCTATTATTTTGTTTGCAAACTACATATGCCAATACCTACCTTAGTCTAGTTTAATATAAGGCCTAGATTAAACCTCAAGTTAATAAGTAGGTATGACATTTTATGTGGATAAAATTTTCCATAACAAGAATTTTCTTTAGATTCTTGTCTTGTTTATGTGTTTCTTTTACGTAATATATTTATATACCATATTGTACGATAGAAGTTAAAGTCGACGAATAAAAATAGATAAAAGATTACTACTCACGTGTTGTTCAGATGTTTTGGCTCCTTTTAGCCTAGACAAATTTAAAAGGGTTACCAAATATAAAGGACAATGACCGTAATCGTATGAGACCCCCCCCTTCCAACAGATACTTTTTATGTGTAAGCAGTTATGAAACTACTACTAATGATAGTATCTATAAAAAGATTATCAATTAGTTTTAGCTTCAAAATCCATGGAGTTTAGTAATATCAACTCGGTAAGACGCTGCTTCGATTGAGATATGTCTGGAATCTGTTTGTTGAAAACTTGAAATAATGATATACTAGAAGGTACCCAAAATCATATTTAAAACCCGAATTCCGCCTAAACTTCGCGTATTTGGAGAAAGTCGCCATATAACTAAAATATCAACTCTCTAAGACGCTTCGATTGAGGTATGTCTGGAATCTGTTCGTGGAGGGGGACGTTTTGATTCATCATCATCATTATATATTGAATCATTATTTTATTGTAATCAATAAATCGACTTGTTACATCACTAGGTAAGATTACAGAGGGGGCGCAAAGTGCGAGTTTGCCGAACTCATGATTGTGTCGTGTCCCGGGCGATTAGTTGAGAACTTCTCACAATAACTAATTCCTTCGACGAGACTCTCTTACCTACTATACCTCTAGCTGTGTGCACTTGTAATTAGTTAGCTTTATACACATTTGATTAGATAACTTCTATCTAGAAGGCGTTGTAATAATGGAAGTCTATAGAACACTGTTAATTTATTTCAAATATATTATATTATATTATTGTCTTGATTTGATTTTGACCGGCGTGCGTGTATGAAGCGATTGATGAATGTGGAGGAAGCAAGAGAAGTGTGTCAGGATCGAAGCAAATGGAATTCTATAGTCTCTGTTTACCCCGGTGGGAAATAGGCGTGAGTTTATGTATGTATGTATGTATGATTTGATTTCAAAGAAGTGTTGAATGTACTTTGAAAATAAACAATTTTGTCTCTGCCTTTCAAATTTGACAGTAAGTACTCTTAAATGCTCTGGTAAACAATGTTAAAAATAACTCATATTTTGTGGCTTGTTATTGTTTGGAGCAAGATCAAGAGTAAGGTCTTATTTTTAGCAACTGGCAACTCCACTCTCAGATCTTTCCTAGACTGAAAAATGGCATTACTTTCCCAAAGAATTCTAGCTATAAGAATTATCTGCGTAATGAATACTAAAATTAATTTTGAAAGTACATTATAAACAGGAAACAACGTCGAAGATAAACGAACGGCATACTTTTTTAATTAAATTTCTTTTAGCAGACGAGTTTGACAGCTAGCGTTGCAAAAAAGAAAAATGGCGTCAGAAAAGTATAATATTTAGTTAATTTAGCACAAAACTTATTCTTCACTCATTTAATTTCGCTGTGAGAGCTATGAAGCTCACAACTAGTTCCAGTATTATTCGTGTATTCGAGAGAACCGAGGGTGGTAATTAAAATCGAACTGTGAGCGCTCAGTGTTTGTCATTGCCAGAGCACATTACGTAGTTCATCCGGGTCGTGTGTGCTTTGAGGTTCGTTCTGTTTTCTGCTCTACACAGGACTTGTTAAAATGTATTTAAACAGAATATTTTATCCATGCACTCTCTTTACGTGCAATATTCGATTTTTACTTTTTTGAAAAATAAATGACGTTCGCTAGGCAAATTTAAATGTCGATATAACAACGACAGGTCGGTATTTTTTGTTAATACTATTTTTCGGTGATTTTACTTGGATGGATTCACTATTTGGCCGGACAAATGGGGAGCGCTGAGGGTGTCAGATGGATAACAGTCTTTTTGTTATATTTGAAAAGGTATTCAAATATTTTCATTATCCTGCTGCCCTTTCCTTTTTATCCTTTTATGAGGATGACTGTACAAAGTGCATGTTTAATGGGTATTCGCAAACTGCGCGACGAGCTTAGAGCTCGGGAGACTCGGTAATTGGATAACGCTATTTTTAGCGCACTACGGCTAACTGGCATGGTAACTGTATGGCTAACGAACTCACTCTTCTCCTCCGAATACCTAAATATACAGGGTGTTAGTGACATCGTAACGAATACTCAAAGGGATGATTCAGACCATGATTCTGAGTTAATATCAAGTGGAATTTTCCGTCGCAAAATTCATGTTATTTTTTTAGTTTCTTTAAATTATTTTCAATTCTATACTTTTGCGATGGAAAATTCCACTTGATATTAACTCAGAATAATCAGCTGAATCATCCCTCTCAGTATTCGTTACGATGTCACTTACACCCCATACAAGTACATACAGTAGCCATACAAGTAGGTATGGGTGTTAGTGACACTGTAACGAATACTGAAGGAGATGATTCAGACCATGATTCTGAGCCGATATCAAGTGGAATTTCTTGTCGGAGAAGTCATGAAAATTTTAGAGCTTATTTTAATTATTTTCCGTTCCATACTTTTGCGACGGAAAATTCCACTTGATATCAACTCAGAATCATGGCCTGAATCATCCCTCAAAGTTTTCGTTACGATGTCTGTGTGTATGTCGAATACTGAGGGGATGATTCAGAACACGATTCCGAGTTGATATCAAGTGGAATTTTCAATCAGAAAATTCATGAAATTTTTTGTTTATTTTTATTATTTTCGGTTCCTTACTTTTGCGACGGAAAATTCTACTTGATATCAACTCAGAATCATGGTCTCAATCATTCCTCAAAGTTGTCGTTGCGATGTCACTAATACCCTGTATATTAAGAATTATACGATTAATTCAATGGCCTGCTTGTCCCTTCTCGGGTTGGAAGATCAGACAGGCAGTTGCTTCTATAAAAAACTGGACCTGTGAAGTCTTCAGGTTAAGTAAGCGACGTCCCAGTGAAAAGCGGGATAACGCTAGGGAGGTGGGAGGTGGTGTATATGTCGTGGCCGAACGTTGGTTGAAATATCATTAACTGTATGGACAACGATATGGTCAACTTAAGTTGGCTATTTCATGAAATGGTCGAACACATCATGAAATGATCAATTCTAAGATCTGGCCACGCGCGGCAATACAATTCATTCATATACACGTACATACATAAAGACTCTCCTGATCCCTAGGAACTCGACGACAACTTCCAGTCACCTTTGACACGAAGTCCTTAGTTGAATATAATGAACATGTATGATGAGCGCATACCCTATTATGCTAATGGTCGTTGACTTTTATCCCGATCGGTGATACGAACACGTTTAACAAGACTTGAGGAGCGCCGAGTGTCTTCGAGGGAGCACAATTAATCAAATCAAATACACTTTATTGCACAGAACTAAATTACAACAATCACACATAACACATGAATATAGTACAAATTGGGCGGCCTTATTGCTCTAGAGCAATTTCTTCCAGGCAACCACCAAAAGGAAACAAACATTTACAAACAACTTGGATGCGGGATGGTGCAATAAAAAAATCACCTAAAAGTAAAACTAAAGTTAATATAATAAATACTCTATACGTTCATACATTAATAAATACTCAATATAATATAATATAATACATATTTATAAAAAAAAAATAGGTTGTTGTGTACTCAGTAAGTTAAACGAAACAGCTAAATATGATTTTAATTTAAACTCACTTGTGTATTTGCATATGCTATGGTTAATTTCGCAAGTAAATACAGAGTTTGTATAAACACAAGGCTTCATTTACTTTCGCACAAACATACGTCAAAAGAAAAAAAGAATAAAACACGAAGTAATAAGCTGGTAATAAATAAATAATTAATTTTTAATTTGCCAGCGTCTGTACGTATACAGTGCAATCTTTAGAATTTATAAAATTCTCGTTCTTCGTATAAATCATTAGGTACCTTCCCACGATTCCGACTGTGTGGACTTCAGCTAACGCAGCATTGTTTCGACCTCCATTTTCATGCCCTTAAACGACTTTTTCCGGGATAAAAGCTACTCTTATGTTCTTCCTTGGGTTTCAAACTATCTCTGTTCCTTTCATCTAAAACGGTTCAGCGGTTTAAGCGTGAAAAGATCACAGACAGACAGACTTTACTTTCGTATTTATAATATTAATGAATATTGTTATGAGACAGTATGCTTGTCTTTCTTTCTCTTACCACGTATTTGTCATTTGAAGGTCGTGTGATAGCCATAGCTTACAAGGCCAAGACCCAGATCTATTTTTAACCCAAAAAGCCCGTTTATTTACCCGCCTAGCCTTGTTACATCACATCATAGTCCCGAGTATCATTATTACCTGTAAAAGCGCGGCTCTCTCTTGTTTATTGATCTGTTTTTGTTTCATATTGTTATCGTTAGAGGCTCAATAAAAGAGAATTGACGTTCATTTTATAATTATGTTTATAGCCTTTTAATGATTTTATATTTTAAGCCTAGCTTTGTATCGTTAATTTTGTTACTGTTCTCATCAAGTTCAATCAGTCAATCAAATACACTTATATTGCACTAAACTAAATTTCAACAATCAGACGTCACTTCTACAATCCGTTTCATTTGTGGTATCCTGTGATTGGCGAACAAAAATTGTATTTACTATAATTATTTTTTGTAAGCTAATGGATATCCTAAATAAATAAATCAATTTATAAAATTCATTTAATACTCTTTGATGTTCTATAATTTTCCTTGATTATTAAACTTTGTATGTGCTCTGGAGAACGTAACAAACAAATATTCTTCCTGCAAATAATACATATATACATACATACATAAACTCACGCCTATTTCCCACCGGGGTAAGCAGAGACTATAGGATTCCACTTGCTTCGATCCTGACACACTTCTCTTGCTTCCTCCACATTCATCATTCGCTTCATACACGCACGGCGGTTCAGAGTAGATCGTATTAAACCTTTTCTAAGGACGTCTCCAATTGCAATAATACAAATAATACTTAGTTTAAAAACGTTTTATTATACGATATTGCAAAGGAAAGTGGAATGTGTATTCGAAACTTGTGTACATTTAATACATTTCATAATAGTAGTATCATATTTAAACTAAACTTATTTTATATAGGATAGGGAAAAGGTCGTGCTCGTTTATCTATAGCAATAAATCGTCCTTGGTGGCTTCTGAATGTTATTATTAAGCCGATCTCCGACCCCTGTCACATGAATATCTACGAAGAAATATTATAAGTATCTAGTTCACAAAACACTTTTAAATAAATTACTTTCTTTTTTTAATAAGTATATTAACTTTATAACTGAAAGTGTCTTTTATGATTGCAATGACACGCCACAGGTTGTCAAAAAACAACAATTTGCAGCCATTTTATTAAATTGAGGAGTCTTCTATGATGAAAGGAAGGAGTCTGTCTGAGAACTGATATTAGGCAGCTAAATTACTCAATTGTATACCAATATTTGAATTGTAGCGTGGACAGCGACTCCCCGCACGGCGACTGCTTTTTTATGTTTATTTTTATTTTTTTAAAGAACGTCTAGGGTCCTGTGCCGAGGTTTTTCTTGCAGCTTTTTTTCCCCGGCTATACAGGTTGTGAGAAGCTGCAGTAGTTTTAGGCGGATGAGACGTTCGTTATGTAAAAATTGACGATTCAAAGTGTAACAATGTTACCTACTGAATAAAGATATTTTTGAAATTGAATTTGAATTTGAGTGCATTAAGAATGAAAGGTTTTATAAATCATCGACCGCTTACAACGCAATACAACAAAAATATACAGGAATGGTAGGGCCACCGTATCGAATACTGAGAGGGATGATTCAGCTCGTGATTTTTGAGTTAATAACAAAACTTTAGTACTAGAGATGTTCGTCTGATACGTAGTATCTCTTACTAGTCTGTGCTCTACTTGGTCTGCGAACTATCGGTCGGTCAACTGTCATTTTAATTCGTTGATTACCAGTAAATAAATCGTCTCTATAAAATAATATATTTGTTTACACAATTTAAATTGAATATTTGAATATTGTGCATTGCTATAATATAATATGAAAAGTTTTCAAGATGAATTTTCCGTCTCACAATTCATATTTTATAGTTTTTTTTTAATTAGTTCCGATGGATTCGTTATGGTTGATTAGTTGATGTATTAGTTGATGGATTAGTTCGGATGGTTCGTTGTGTAAAAATTGACGATTCAAAGTGTAACTATGTTACCTACTGAATAAAGATATTTTTGAATTTGAATTTGAATTTTGGATAAACCACTTGATTTAACTCAGAATGATGAGCTGAATCATACCTCAAAGTTTTTGTTACGGTGTTACTAACACAATAAAACATATCTATAGGTACACGGCAATTGGCGACTTACAATTCAATAATGGTGTTTCTTGACCAACCTTGACCTACGTGATACGTAATTTCATCTCCTGAAATTGACATCTTTCAAACAATGGATTTTACTAGCCCCGCTTAGGATGCGGAAGAGAATTTTTACGTGATCGTAAAAAAATGGATAGATGACCGCCCCCGACGCGACGACTCGAGTGTACGTAAGTGATTCCACTTGTTCTCGAAGTTATGAAGCACTAATTTTATATTTTATAAGATTGAAGATACGAACCATTGTTATCTTTAATTGATGCCGAGGTAGAGCGCAGAAATAATAAATTAAACTACTGTAAGTACCTAATAAATATGTAGATACATGAAGGTATCTTTATATTCTTACCTGGAGTGCCTAGGAACAACCAGAAATCAAAGGAATGAAGGAATTTCTATATTTTTCCAGTACACACCATTTAATTTTATATTAAGTTATACCTGTCGTTTTCTTATCCGCCTAAAGGGAAAGGGACGGATAATCGACATGCATTTATAAAATACACGTAAATTTTAGGCAGTAATAAAAATCACCCTCCCAAAATTTTATATTGGCCAATAACCCGACAGAATTAACTTTACAGTACGCCTATTTTATTCACCCGGGTCAATAATTCATTCTCTCATCATTTTAAAATGATCAGTTGTCAATCAGCCGTCCCTTTTATTTTCGGTGGATAAGAAAATGACGGGTCTAAATTCAAATAAAATTAAGAGGTGTCTGCAAGAATCGAGGCCAATGAGTGGGTAAAGATATGACATCTCAGTTGTTGCCGTCCATTGCACGATACATTACAATACAATACAATACAAATACACTTTATTGCACCAAAACACATACATTCACACACATTCATACATTCACACATTCATTTTTTTTACATTCTGGGTAACACAGATATAATTAAACATATTTTCATTCCTAGATGCCGCATGAAGCGAAACAGATTTAGTCAAGCATGGATATGAATGAAAACAGACCTCATTAACGTAAAGTTTTCAACAATAATATTCGAGTACCGGGCTCCTGTTATTTTAGTATAACGCAAGGTCCGTTATTTTAGAGTAGGTAAGGTTGCAATTTAAATTTACTTAAATTTGTTATATGTTTGATATTTTTGTTAGTTAAATTAAAATTCAAGCGAGGTTTTCTTACAAAAAGTCGTAAAAGTTTAATAAGGGTCGCTTAGAGTCTTCCGTAATATGTGAATATCTATACATAAAATAAATATTTCATTACATACATAAGTACACAAGAATATTGATACAAGAAATAAAAATGGTAGAAAACATAGGTCTCAGTGTGTACGGCTCCTTACAGTATACTAAAGCAATCATTTGGATAAAAATACTTTTTTCCGGGAGCTTTTAGCTGTCGATTTTTGAAGGCATGGGCACATTGGGGTACTTTTTATTATCCTTTAAGGTCCAAATTCTAATAAAAGCTGATAATACGGTGGGCTCGTAAGACTTTAGTACCTTGAACGGATGCGGGTGTGAACATTTCGGTTCCACGGGATTCAATTGGTGGAGAGGACGCGCGCGTTTGTATTGAAGAACGATTTAATCCAAAGGGAGATATCCGTGGGTTTTAGTGTTTAAGGACACCATTGGTACCTTTGAGCGTTATCGAGGACACGCTGAGAATCATTTTATTACTTTCCCTGTTTCCTTTGATAAAGATTTAAAAAGCAGCAGATGAAACTTTATTTTCCCGACTACACATATGTTGATAAACATGAAGAAATAAAAGCTATTTTCTTTATAAACTAAAATACAGCGATGGCTTTGAAATTGCGAGTGGAAGCAAAGCAAATAGAAATTAAAACGTAATGTTAGAGGAGGGACATGAACTTGTTGTGTTTCTTGAACCGTGCAGTAGAGACGAGATCTAAATGCTCCGTGAAAATGTTATTTTAATCATTTATGCAGAGTGCAAAGAGAAACGAGTTGGTTCTACGTCATAACATAACTCTGATACCAAGCTGTATGGAAGATATTAATAGCTATCTTAATTTACTTATGTTCTGCGTCGGTGAATATTATCATTTGATGTAAAGGAAATATTTTACTTGATGTGATGGGAATTCTCTTATATCTTGTTTAAAAACTGTTCAATTCGCGAAAATAGAAAACCTAAGTGTGGTCGTCATGGATTTTTTTTGTGAGTTGGAATACCTCATCAACGGTGTCGTTGTGTCAGGATAGTGAGCCCCCAACAGCCTCTGACGAGAATGTATATAATGTGAAATACAGGTTGTTATAAATTCTTTATGTTAATCTTTTTCTTCTGTCGTGTGGGATGGATTACCAACCCCTGGTGTCAGAGTTACTATTGAGCCGCCAAAGGCTCCTGACATGGCTCACGTAGCGACTACTGACTTACATCAGTAAGTAGTAACCGGGACCAACGGCTTAAGGTGCCTTCCGGAGCACGGATCATCTTACGTTTATGTTAATAAAACATCGTCTATTATCTCCGGGTTTTATGATCAGTAGTGTTTGTTATTCCCACACCGGTTTTAATAACAAATCTTCGAGGTGGATTACCAACCTCATCAACCCTGGTATCAGGGTTACTATAGTGCCGCCAAAGGCCCCTGACATGACTCATGTAACGACTACGTACAAACAAATCTTCTATACGGGTTGAATTTTCAACCGTGAACGTGCTTGTATTAAAGGTAATATTAAATTTAATAGCTGTTCGGGGACGATAAGGCACGACGTGTGTCATCTTGTCAGCAAGTACTCGACTATTACGTCATACTGCTCGGAATATTGCAGCATGAAATATGCTTGAAAGCATATTCTGACTCTTTATTATGAAGCTACTTATTTCTAAAAATATAGTCGGAAAATGTTCTATAAAAGTTTTGATTTTGTAAGCATTCATAGCTGGCATATCGTAGAATATCATCTCCCTAGGTTATCTCATTTTTCATAGGGTCCGTTTACCTAACCTGAATATTTGACAGGTTCAGTTTTTTATAGAAGCGACCGCCTGTCTGTCCTTCCAATCTGCGAAGGTAAAAGTAGCCTAATACAGATAAGGTCTCATACCTCCGAAATTTCTCGGGAATATGGATTTCCTCAACATGTTTCCTTCACCACTGAGCACGTGATAATCATATAAGATAAGCAGGGATATCGTAGAACGTAAAAGTTAATTAAAACATCCCAGTCCTGTTTAACATGGGAAGACATATTCTGATAATTTCTGATACAGTTTTATCATAAGTAAGAAGTTTTTTTTGATCTAAGGTTCCCTCGAACGTATCGCTCTGAATAATGAACAAGTAATTATTCTGAGTTTTTCGTCCTTGACCGCATAATTTGCTATCCCTTTTAGCAAATGCCACATCGTAGCAAACTGCTACGGAGGCACGTCCAAAAAGTTTGCATAAGTGTCGTGCTGCTTTCCCGTAGCAAACATAGTAGTTAGAAAATGGTTTACGTCTTCATTAGTTTGGGTAGAATATTTTAGTGGTTTTTAATGTTTTGCTACATTAGCAACTTGGTGTTTTAAAGAAGAATGAGGTTACTGTGACGACCCAAAAAATAATATATCGTCACTGGAAAGGCAAAATTACATAAGCGCCAAAATATCCTAAAATAGCAGTCCATTTTATAATATTATTTGCTAGATATAGAAAATGAAAAGCCGTGTCATCTAAATTGAATAAATTGGTCAAACATTATGATAAAAAAACGAGAAAGCTACTTTAAACGGCTTTTTCTTGAAAAGACATTTTGGCCCTTACGTATTTTTGCCTTTTCAGTGACGATATAGCAAGTATCGCCTAGCAAGTCTATTTAGTCTAGCAATGTATGATTTTATGTGAAGTTTTAGTGAAGAATATTTTACTAGAATAGTATATGTTTATTTTACAAAAACTTAGAGTGATTTGAAATGAAGTTCATGAGCTTAGTTAAGTAAAATTCTCTGATCAAAATCAACATCTTAATGAAATATAAGGTTCTAACTTTGAAACCGTAAACATAACATGTCGACGCAATTCTAACAAGAACAACACAAAATGCAACGTATGCGTAATGAATTTAGGTAGTAAATGTTTAATGTAAACAGAATAGTATGAGCCTCAGGCAGGATTTACAGGCGCGTGACCTCACGGCAAATGAGGTATTTGTGGAGTGTAGGAGGCGAGACTCCAAACCACACGCAGAGTTCACACAAACGCGGGATAAATAAGCAAGCAGTGTGGTAACTTTACTAAACTAAGTACAGAGCTAGTAAAGCTTTCAATGAATTGTCACGTGATACAGATTTGGATCTGTTTAATATTAGACCTAAAGATAGTAGGCACCAGCTGAGTTGTGGTTTTTTTTGAGTAGTCTAAGCGGATTCCAAATGGCGGGGCGTGAATTTTTTTGGCGAGTTTGCTGTTCTCATCTCATATAGATATTAAGTTGTTATTTGCGAAAACCTGTAATTGGCTTATTGTATAGTTATAACATAATCTATTATTTCTTATGCTGTTGGTTTTCCGAAGAAAATAAAATAAAATAAAACTGTTCACTCGTTTCGTATCAACAATCTTCTTCTTCTTCTCTCGTGTGGGTTGTGCGATCTATGACCGACTTTATTAACCCTAACTCCTAACTCTACCTAAGAGGTACTATTAAGCCGCCAAAGTCCCCTAATGTGGCTCAGGTATCGACTACATATCTGCAATAAACCCAATACCCTGCTGTACATAATCCAGTTAATAATCCACTACATTGCATAATATGCAAACAGGAATATTCTCATGCAATTTACTTAAACTGTTATTCGTCAGTTCCGGTTACTATTTACTTAAAAAAAAAACACGTAGGTAGTTTTACATTTAATTTTTGATAATAAAAACATTTTAATTTTTTTTTTCATTTCAATAATGATTCTGAATTCAGAGTTGGTGAAGAAATCTTATATGTTTTATAATTATGCAAAATTATGTACATGTGATGGTAGTATTCCAAATTTATATACTTATTGTAAAATTGTTTTATTGTAACGAATGGTAACTTTTTATTTGGACACTGTCTTATCTGGAGAAACATTGCACGCAAGACTACATGTACGTGTGTGTGCTTAGGGTGGTTATTTATAAATAGCTACCAAACTGCTAGTATATATAAAACATTGTAATAAGGCTCTGACTTGACACGAGGGTAACAAAAAAGCGACCCAGGTGTTTCTCCCACTTGTAATTTGGTCCGTTGGTTTTCAACCGCTTAATTTCCGCAGTGCTAAACCGTTCAATCTCAACTCACGCCTTTCTCACAACACAAGTAATGTGTCCTGGTTATGTTTTAATTATAACAATAATAATTATTAATTGTGCAACCTTTTTGTCCGTAGTGTTCTTGAGGAATTACGAATATGTCGCTGGTTTAAATCCGGGTCGAAGGACCATGTTCTTGAGGAATTACGACTTCAGGTAGTGTTAGAAATAAAATGTAAAATCGGAGATAAAAATCAACGTCCAACTCAGTGAGTGACATGTGAAAGTACAAGTGAAAGGGGTTGCGGGGGGAGGAACAATGTCAGCTTAGCGCCTACTAAATAAAAATAGCAATCCGTCTTCATCCTGTCGGGATTAATAAATATAAAAAGGCATCGATCCCCAACAGTAGAGTTTTTTAAGACACTAGTTAAAGTCTAAAATAGTAAGCAGCATAATAAATTCATGAGCATCAAACTCACTAATCACGTTTAAAAAATGTTATATAGTGTCTAGGTGGCGACAGTTGAAGAGCTATTTCGTATGACCAGGGATAAGCACACGTTTCAAGAGCTGAACGCCAACCTTCAGTAATGGAGAGGCACGACAAGAAGTTACAGTATCTACACAGCCTCAGAGCACATTTCTGAACAAACATTATTTACCGTCACGCAGCAGTTGTGGTAAACGCAGCCTCCTCGTGCTAAGATTAATTTCACGATGCTCTCACCTGCCGCAAGATTGCCGGCGGCGCACTCCATTATTCTTAATGTTTCATTTCACCCCTAATCCTGCGTCTATATGTAGATTAATATGGGGCTCTATTACTCCACGGTTGACCTTTGAAAGAGTTACGCTTTACGTATATTTACGTAGGTAATTATGCTTGGTAATACTAAGTACTTAGGTACCTATGTGTTATCTGTGTTTCTTTATTTATACCTATTACATATAAAAAAAATATTATGTTACCAGCTCAAGTTTTATAGTCCGTACGTCAGATATAACGCCGGGGGAAATTGACATATTCTTGAGTTGGTTTAAGAGTGTTTCACTTTTTAGGTTACTCTACGAACGCAGACCTATTTTCAATAAATAATATATTATTAATTTGATGAGAGACGTAATCTGTTCCTACACGTAAAATAACATGGAAGTCCATATTATCTTCACAGTTGACCTTTCGCACAGTTTTATCCTGTACTTAATCATTATTTAAAAGCTAACGTTATCTAGATTATAATTAAATTGATATTTGGATTTATGGGAGTATCGATTCCGTACTAAGTTCCTATCTTATCGAAAAGATAAAAGTAGATTATTAGATTTAAATTTTTAATTTTTTTTAAGTCATTTGTATAACTGTCATGGTTTCTAATAAAATATTATACTTCACACGGAGACAAACGAATACATTATATACGAATATAAATTACGTACTTAATAGTTTCATCAAAATAGGTTGAAAAATCGATAAAAGCACTGCTGAGTGATCAGTGACAATTTTATTCTCCATACTGTCCAGTTAAAATTCGTGATAAATTGCTATAAAATGTGGAGCAACGTGAAGTATGTCCCGTCTGAAGGATGAGTTACGAAAAGAAAAGCAGACAGTTGGAAAAAATGACATGAATATAACACTATGATTTTGCAGTCAAACGATACGCAAAGGGTTATAGTGTAAAAATATAACCAAAACAATATAAATTATATTGTTTTGGTTATATTTTGTTACTCGAGTAGTGTGGGGAAATTTCAGTAATTACGAACACTCTACAGTACACCTGATGGAGAAATAGGCAATTTTTATTTTCAAGTGTCGAAATATAACAGAAATTAATAGCTGTTAACATTTAGGTACTTACAAACGAGTAATTTGAAATCGCATTTCCATAGAGCGAGTTTTATCAAATCTGTGGGAGAATGTTTGTGACAGTTATTGTGTGCTCGAATGACAGGACGTTAATAGTGGCTATTACGAAACAGTTACATAAAGTACTAGGTACGTCATTGGAGAGCTCTGGCTGGTATATTGAAATATGAAAGCGAAAGGTCAAAGGGAAATATTTGTATAACTTGTCGGAACCTCTTGTGTCTTCGATTTTTATTTTCTTTGTTAGTAGTGATGTTTATTTTTAGTACCTATTGTGAATTATCAGAATTGAATAGTAATGATCAATTTACTACTTCTACGTTGTATTTTGCTGCACACTATACATAAATGAAATGAAGCGATAAGGCCGCCATTTGCCATGTACCTAGTAAAGGCTCTTTTGTAACTATTTTCTGTTTGTTTTGGTGCAATAAAGTATATTTGTATTTGTATAATATGAAGTAAAGAATTATTTTTTATAAACAGGGAATCATTTTCGTGTAACCAGGAGACTACTAAGTAATAGTGCATTATGCTGGTGTTATGCAAATTATAAAGAGCTGTTCACTAATCCAACGAAATTGGACGCCGGCCTAGATAATGCAGTGTTACCAATTTGAGCCACAAGCTAGATAATTCGATCTAATTTATGGCTACCTTATGGAGTGATTTACAGTTTTCTTTCCAGGTAATCGATTACACGTATTTACTTGCCATTTTGTTTTATTACAGGCAATTGCAAGAGTAGGCGTACCTCGACATGCCACCTAAGTAAGCTAAGTCGTGTCAACAGTAGAACACATCGTTGTATGCAGTTAAGCTGTCACTGGCTATCGCTGCACATTCATAAATTGTTGTCATTCCATCGCATACACAACTTTATTTTGCGGCCAAAGCTTTTTTGAACAATATTCGACGCTGTAGCAAGCAGTCTGGCAGATAATGGACAATAACCACGACGGGCGACGTAATAACTATATTACGGCGTTTCACTGAGATGCAATTTTAATTTTATTAGTTTGCACTGTATAAAATCACGTTATAATGCTATATTAGAATTTTTATTAAGTATTCTATTTTAAAACGAGAGCACATTGCTTTTTTTAAATTTTTGATTACCGCTATGTATTATAAGCTTCAGCAAAAGTTGTTCGAGATCTTCAACGTGACTTACCAAAGTGAAACTTGCGCAAATGCCGCAGCGTGCGTTAAGGTAATCTCGGTCCACCCCGCCCATCCACAATGTTTCATACCCCGTTACTACTTACTGGGAGGAGCTCGGTGGCGCAGCGGTTAACGCGCTCGGTCTGCGATTGTTGAAGTAAAGCAACTTTCGCAGAGGCCGGTCATAGGATGGGTGACCACAAAAAAAAAGTTTTCATCTCGAGCTCCTCCGTGCTTCGGAAGGCACGTTAAGCCGTTGGTCCCGCCTGCATTAGCAGTCGTTAATAACCATCAATCCGCACTGGACCCGCGTGATGGTTTAAGGCCCGATCTCCCTATCCATCCATAAGGAAGGCCGGTGCCCCAGCAGTGGGGACGTTAATGGGCTGATGATGATGATACTACTTACTGATGTAAGTTAGTAGTCGTTACTTGAGCCATTCAGGGGCCTTTGGCGGCTCAATAGTAACGGCCTGAGACCAGGGTTGATGGGGTTGGTAATCCACCTCACAACCCACACGCTAGAAGAAGATCGTAAACCTATAAAAATAAATATGATTAAAAACAGCTACGTAGGTATTAGGTTTTAGAAAATTGTATACTTTAAACTGTAAAGATAGGCTACATAAGTCATCTTCGGGCGCATCAGCGTCGTGCCGACTAGGAGTCGAAGTGGTCGCCATGGCCGAGAGATCACTTTAAACTTCATTTCAGATTTCAAAAGGTTGGTTTTCAGTTATTGTTATATTAGCGGGATTGTGGCCCCGCCTCTTTCCGACCCTGGTTCACAGGTTAATGTAGATGGGTGGGTTTCGTGTCCAAGATCATTAACATTCCTGCATTTTTTATCACTCCACGTTTAGCCTTTGGCTTCTTTTGGCTTTGAATGTAAAATATGTGGTGGAAATGCTTTTAGGAATCGCGAAGTAGAAATCTAACAAGATTTAGTGCCAGTATTAATCGCTTGGAACGAATTGGTTTTTGGGCCAACACTGAAGTTTCCAATGCTCAATATCTCTTGTTATTATACATAAGACATTATTTATTTTGAAATGTCTAAATATAATGAAATGTAGATCAAAACACTTGAAATAAAATCTTTTTTGAAGTAGAGCAAGGCGAACCGAAAGTTTAAAAAAATCAAGATTGTCAGCTGTCTGATTAAATGAAGTTTTAATGATATTATAATTTTATAACAGAACTATTAAAAGTTTTACCGACGTTTCTGCTTCGATTCGACTGTTTTAAGCCCAGTAGATTATTTTAAAATTATGTTTATATCTACGTCGCGGCGATAAAATATTATTTAACAGAATTCACACCAAATTCTTTGAGCAAGAATTTTATGTAAGTGGGTGGTATGAATTGCTTGTTCCAAATGAGTGGTAGAAACATGTCCCAGGTATAAGACACACTGCACTGTAATACTCCGCTAATACTTTTCCCTGGATTCATATCTCAAATCAAAACGAATGACTGTTACCGGTAATCGTGGTTGCGTGTTCAACGCAGGCCTAACTCTGAATTACCTACTTCTATTGCTGGTAACGGGTTACCCCCTTCGACGATAACCATAAGTAAGTCGCTTTTAGGCTCTTGTATTTAAATAAATGGAGAAAAGGGTACAAACTTCCTATTTGAGAGTATCCGTGGCCGTAAACTACCGTCAAATAGAGATGAATATAAAGTCGTATTACATTGCTTTCTCGGCGGGCTTACATTAGACGTTATTGTGCCTTTCTATGCCCCGAGGACTGGGGATTGACGTAAGTTTTAGGATTGTCGATCCCATTTGGGGAACAGAACATTGTTTCCGAGGATATCACGATTTATACGTTCAATGTATAGTTGACCTTTGGAGGCAGCTGGCTCGCAAGTTGGAAACTAATTTCCTGCGGCACAAAGCAATCGCCGGGCCAATGTGTATGATAGACGAACGTCCCGTTGATTGACTCTCAACTACAGCGACGAAAAAAAACGTATATTTTTAATTCATTCAATCCAGTAGACAGGGTAACTGTCGCTATAGTGGCTCCCAGGGGCGCCGTGTGGACGTTTCGTTTGCAAATTGCACATGTTTTGTCACTGTGTGACAAATGGCTGGACAAAACGAAGATTGATGTAGGGGTGAGTTTTGTCCACATGCATATTATAATACCTACTCAAAATGTTTTTTTTCCCTATGTCTTATGTCGGATCAAGACACCGAAGTGTGAACACACACATTGCAAGCAAGTGACTTTGATCACACGAATATGGAAAGCCTTTACGTTTTTTCAATGGCTACCTGTTTGTATAGCATCAGCATCATTAATTTAAGAGCCACGCTCTTGTCGGTGTAGCTTTCTCCATTCTTGCCTATCAAAGGTCAATTCTTTCACTTCCTTATAAGACACGACGTTCGTTTTTTATATAGAGGTAATTTTATTAATACTCCTACTTTATAATCTGTGCGTATGCCTGAAAAGGTAGTATTTGGTGATACTCAATGAAATATACCAGCTGTTTGTAACCTTAATACCATGCACAGAATAAATTTCATTTAATTCATTTATGTAGTCCCATTAAACGTGAAGCATGGGTACTTAGTGAATGTTGTGATGGATGTACATCTGATCTACCCTAATTGGTAATATAGTCGTGAGGTTATGTAAACGCCACCAGGCACCTTAACTCTACACGATAGGAGATGTATGACTAAAACAATTATGACGTTAAAAGTATCATTTATTCAATCATTTATTGTACATCATCATCAGCTGTACGACGCCCACTGCTGGGCATAAGCCTCCCCCAAGGATCTCCACGACGATCGGTCCTGCGCTGCCCGCATCCAGCGGCTTCCCGCGACCTTCACCAGATCGTCGGTCCACCTTGTAACGGGCCTACCCACTGAGCGTCGTCCGACACGTGGTCGAAACGAGGCTGCAGGACTCAGCGGATGTCTTACGATAGACAACTTAATAGACAGATCTCGAAGTCTTTGACGAGCGACCTTCGCCAATTTAATACTACATTTATTGTACACATGACGATATAAAAACTCAATATGACGACAAGTAGGGATATAAAAGGCGCAACTTTCTTTTCTCCTTTTTTTTCATTTCTTCACTTGAATACACCATCTCATGTTCATAATCTCTGTAGCAGAGCTATTGTTAACACTCATTTGTATAGGCGCTTGAAGATGGTACGAAGAAATGTTTTACCAGGTTACAGATAGGTTTCTTAAGGTCGTAATCTATTTGACTAATATTGTTTTATTGGCCAATTCTACAAATTCTGTGTTATACAACTCTTTGCCTTCTTGGCTAGAAAAACCGAGAGTGTGGTGGTTGTTCTTTGTTGTCTGGTGTTCCAGTGTTGCTGACCTAAGTGATTGATGTACTCTGCGCTAGTTGGCTTGCCGGCTAGGGTGATAACAGGATATATGTCTTGCAAGACAAATATGTTTTAAGATGATAAACGAGGTCCGTAGACACCAGCTAAAATTAATTAACCCATGGAAGTGACAATGTAAGTAACTTTGTAGGAACCCAGCTTAAGTAGTAATAAAAAATACGAGTTTAAATACTAAAATCCGGCTCCGAAAAAATCACGCTCTTAAAAGTATGAAACAAGAAATAAGGTATATTTCTATGAAATTATTCCGAATAGCGGTATTTAGTAGCTTTACTTTTAGGCCAGATTTAGCGTAACGACAAAACCATCGGAAAATCAAGACGCTTCTAGTGACACCTCATTTGTTAAAAATACTGACAGGGGGCTTAGAAGTTAGGTTGGAACAGACCTATATACATATACACATATATTATGTACATACATAGCGGTCAAACACATAACCCTCCTTTTTGCTTCGCCGAAGTCGGGTAAAGATTTTTTAGTTTTGTGATTGAGTCATGTTCATGTGTATTTTTGACTTCTAAGTTTGCATGGTGGAATCTCGCATTGGTTTCTGTATATCAGCGTGTTATAGTGAAAACCAGGTACTAAGTACGCGCTTCTGGGGGTTAAAATGTTTGCATTGCGCACTTACTTTTATATGCGCAAATGTCAAATCGCAATATTGCTTTCTTAGATTTTAACCACCCTGTTCTTCATCTGATTCTGATTCCATTCTGATTTGATTTCTCTCATCAATCCTCGATTTCTTTCATTAATTTCAATCCGAGTAAAACTTGAGACCACATTTTTTACCTGGATTGACACTAGATTGCCTATTGCGACGTTTCTTTAACAAAAATCACTTCCGAATGTATTTTTTTCAAAATATAGTATATCCAACACATCTGAATTTATCATATAAACCGAGGAAGGGCAAGTGTCCTTTAGTAAGTTTTCCGGCCAAGTAGTTAATGCCATCTGCGGCAAATCTACAATAAGTCACGTCAAAAAAAAAAAAAAAAATTTAGTAAGTGCTAACTTGGGAAATAAATACAATGCCAAAGTTACTTTTCTCTATATGGTTTCCAACTATTCGTATCAGTTACTTTTTACTAAACGTCTGTGACGTCATAGAAATGTCAGACTTATTATTAATACGTTTTCCTTGATTAGAATTCATAAATAAGTTAAATAGAAAAAAGAAAATGATTTTCGTTAGTTTTAGATTTGTATTTATTTAGTAATCAGAATTTCATAATTTATCTTGAATCGACCAAATTGCTTTTCCATTTTTATACAATGGCGATCAATTTAGAATCTAATTAGATGTTAATTCCATTATTTTTAATTGACACCGAGCGAAAGCTATAAACCTGGTTCTAGGTCATTCAGATCTAGGCTAAACTAAGTCAAGCAATTCAGGTGTAGACAAATTATATCGTCTATAGACATTAAGCTATTTTACACACGAAACATGTCTTTGGCATACAAGTTGATAGAAAATAATCTGTAGTAGTCATTTTTATGATGATATAAGTATACGACTTTAGGGAAAAAGGTCACATCAAAGCAATTAATTTAAAAAGCAATATTGCAATTTGACATGTGCGCATATAGCAAAAAAAATGAAAAAAAAATATATAATTCTTTATTTCACAAATTTTAGTTACATCGTGGCCGAGACCTCCCATTAAGTAATCCTAGGATACTTGTGGCGGGAATGTTTCGCAATTCCCAAGGGGTAGGTACAGTTTGTGAGTTAAGATAAGTATTTAAGTATTATAAGTATATTGCTTTTTAGTGGAATTGCTTCAATGTGGTCTTTTTAACCCGTTGCGTTACCAATCCGTTCCCCTTATTCTAACCTTGAGTTCTGTTTCATAAAAACTTAAACAAGTAGAGGTTTTTGGACTGCCCGATCTTGATTGTAGATTATAGATGAAGTTGTTTCCCGTCTGCCTCTATTGATTTTTACGTTTGGCGTAACTTGAAATTTAATACGATTTGTCTGCTTGTCTGACACCACAAATCAGCCTCTCTTTAGCACCTTCGAGCATCAAAAATGGCATATTTTTGACGTACTTAAATATTAAAAAAACGCTTTTAACTTATTTACGATTATAAAATTGCATTGATTTTTTAGAAAATATCACTACTTCCCTTGGCTCTTTCAGAAACCATTATGTTGTATATGAATAAAAAAAAGTGATGATGGCCGCTTTAGGAATTTGTATTCAAATTTACAAAAAATAAAGTTAAGGAAACTATGGGTGTAATCTAAATACCATAATGTAACACTCATGTAAACGACCAGTTGTTTAAACTTTATCGGAAAAGCTCGGAAAAAGGAGGAAATGGGGCGTGTAATCGGTTGTTATTGGGAAAATATTAGACTTGTTTTCACCTATTCCCATAATTGTTGGAAAGCCATTCTCGTCACGGTAAGCGTGTCCTTCGTACCAAAATAGCTGTGGCAATTAATTAGTGGCTCAGTAGGGCGGACCCCGGGAAACTTTTACTATGAATGGAATTTATCGTTCGCCTTATAACCAATACCGATCATTTTTAACATAAGTTTCTACTTATTAATATATGCCGGAATAAATTAGGATACGCGCGACAACTTATTTCGTGGAATTTATTTGTATTTCTTGGTTAGTTTTGTGGGCTTTGTCCTATTTTCATAGCATTGAAATTTTGATTTGATTATCGAAATGAAATATCGAGTTCTTTATAAACACGACATTGGTGATGAATAGTTGGATTCAAATATGGGAATACCTATCGTTACCATGGAGACAAGGTCTTGTCATTGTATCATTCTCCATTCTTGTCTATCAAAGGCCAATTCTTTGACTTCCTGAATATTTTGTAAAACATATATGAAAGGTTATTTATGTCGAAACGAGTTTTTGTTTTCTATTATTATACAATTTGTATTGTTAACGTAAAACCATTAAAAAACTGATACAATGAGCTCTTACAATAGAAAACATAATATAACACACATAAAAGACATAAACAGCCTATACACGACCCACTGCCTGCTAGTAGCCCGGGACCAACGGCTTATCGTGCCTTCCGAAGCACGGAATCATCTTACTTTTTTGGACAATCAGGTGATTCAAGCCTGCAATGTCCAAAAGTGAAGTCACAAAGTAATTTCGACAATGTCCCCATTGGGATTCGAATCCGGACTTCCAGACCGTGAGCTCAACGCTCTAACCACTAGACCACAGAGGCTGTTGTGTAAAAACATATATTGCAAAATAAAAGGTAATTTCGCGCCAAGTCACGTGACGTACCGCCTGAGCCCCGTGTTACTCTTTGGACACAACTACTTAGAAAATTTGCAAACTGCTTTGTTCAAACAATAGGCGCATACACCTTCCAGTTGTGTGTTTCATTGTTCACTTTCATAATCAATACCTTGTTTACTAGTTAACAAACAGAAAGGCAGGGAAATATAGAAATCACAGCTTTCACAGCGCTCAATAGTCGTTACTTTGACTCGGCGCGGGGCCAACGTATAGTTAAAATACTCGTGGGCGCGAGAGACCGTGTTATTCTGATTTTCCCTGGACGCCTGCCAAGAGAGTTTACAGATATATCCTTATTGAAATGTGCAGACCTGCACTACGCTAATTCCAATCGCGGCCACTCACTTTACGTGCAACTAGCACGCCAACTACAATTACCCATAAATAGTACCTCCGTGCGCAATGAGTCTATTATAAGAGCAAAATGGCTTTCTAATTTAGTTAATGGCGACTAATTTTGAAGAAAAATGGTCATCATGATTGTCGGTTGGAAATGTAAAGTCGATTCGTGTTCTACTTCTTTCGAAGCCAAACCATAAATCAATTTTAACTTCCAAGTTTAATGTCGGCGTTTGTTGGCAGTTATAAACTGACATAAAATTTTTAATGTTCGAGCCAAAGATTTGAGACCGTCAAATAAAATAGGTTAGTTAAAGTGGAATGAAAATGCGTAAGAAATAGAAAGATCACAATATGAACCAAAAATACGAAAATTATTTACAGAGACATAAAGAAAGTTCTGCTAAACATTTGATTCCTTGATCAACTTCATCGAAGTGCCCTGTTTAAGTGGTGGTTCCTCTTGGACTATGATTACTTAGTATTTTAAAGTAGAGAATTATTGTTCTTCTTACACCGGGGAAATCTGCGCTTTGGCACGAATCTGAATTATTTGTGAGTCTGTGGTTCGTGTAGGTAGCACTAGCACGTACCAACCACTCCGTCTTCCGATTTCATGGGTGTGGACTTGAGTACTACGATTTCTCGTTATACCGTGTAACTCCTGTTCTTTTGGTTTTGTTAGAATCTGCTGACTGACTGTTACTGACCGTATAATGTTTTGAAAACTGTTATTCATCTAGTTATTCCCTTGATGTACCTAAATCAAAAATAAAAGGTTTATTTTATAAATCAACATCGGCCAAGTCGCGATTGACGTATTTTTTTATTATTTTCAGTACCATAATATTGCGACGGAAAATTCCGCTTGATATCAACTCAGAATCATGGTCTGAATCAGCCATCAAAGTTATCGTTACATAATACATATGTCACCAACATTTTCAAAATTTCCAAACATGTAAACTACTTCAGTTTGAGGTTTACGCAGTTATTATTGTAATTAAAGTACACAATACCCCTGATTTTAACGAGTGTTTTAGTTATCATATGGTCCCCAGGCACACTCGTGTGTTAAATCATGTATCGTTAGGACGCGACGTGGTACCGCACGTGTGTGAACCGCCATACCATCACGTCCAAAAGATCTGCCTTTCAGGGTCATATTCGACACGAGGTCACTAGGGAGAGAGTCTTAAGAAGGGCCTTCTCAGGTAAGGCCAGGCGCGCACTACAAGTTTACAAACCAAGCCGTCTGCTACTACCGCCACGTGCCAGATCCATCATCATTCAGCCACTCCGTCTCATTTAATCAACCTGAGACAGCTTAATAAAATTTTGGAACGTTGATGAATAACAGGTGGGACCCCGTAATATATTTACTCGTTTCATCAATATTTATAATGAAGATACATTTTCTTGACTGAGCTATCTGAAACTTGATATAAAGTATAAATATAGGTTTCGTTCGAGAAGGCTGTCAAATGTTTCCATTTCACAAAAAGCTTTTAGCACTTTTTTTTAAAACGAAACCTTTTTCTTTCTTCCTTTGGCGATAAAGTGTTGGTTTCACAGTAATTATCTTTATCATTTAGTTGTGTTTTAAATATATAATGGTGCTAATTCCTGTAAATACCATCTAATTTTATTTTAAGTTATATCTGTCATTTTCTTATCCGCCGAAAAGGAAAGGGACGGGTAATCGACAAGCATAAAATTTATGGAACACACGTCAATTTTAACACAAATCTAAACCAACCGTCTAAAAATTTTACACCCGTCAATAACCCGACACAGTTAAGTAGACAGCACGTCAAACGGATTGCATACCAGCGACGTACCTTCTGATTCGCCCGGGTTATTCATTCATTTACTCATTCTTCCTAAAATTAAGAGCTGTGAATCATCCGTCCCTTTCCTTTTCGACGGATATGAAAACGACGGATATAACTTAAAATAAAATTAGGCGGTGTCTGCAGGAATCGGGGCCATTGTGTAAAATGTGTTTTAAACAAGTTAATGGAACGTCAAAAGCTTTCTTAAGTAGTAATTAATATACAGAAGGCTTTAGATTAACGATTTGAAAATCTTTGTTTTACCTATTTATCTATGCAATGGATTGCATATTACGATCTTCAAATTATTATATATAACATGCATACATACAAGAAAAAAAAGAAATGAAAGTAAGGTTCGAAAAACTAGACAAAATTATATCTATAAGCTTGTAGGAATGAAACGGGTTTGAAACAATTTCACTTAAAAAAGAAATCTCATTATCATAATTCTGCGGCATAAAACTGGTACTTTTATTTCCAAGTTCATCTTAAGTTTCATTCAGAACAGAAGGTACGTACGATAATCCAGAAAGTACCCAACGAATATAAAATTCTATGGATAAGGACCTTGACATCATGACCTACAGCCCACAGCTATCCCATTTGCATATTATACTCATACATTCATACAGATAAGTATAATCTTCAAGTCACATGAATGTAGTCTAATATATAGCCGCGGTCGTAGGTTGGGTAGCCGCCTCATTTCACTCTTTTCGTTTCGGTGCATATATTTTAAATATAATTTCATAATAGGAGACTAATGGACCAATTTTTTTAACAATGCATCAAAGCTTTGTTATGTAAATTATCTTACCAATATTTTTTTGTAAGTATATGAGTTCTCGCAAATAATTTGATTTAATAAAATTTTCTCAAATAATAATTATTCAAAGGAAAAGAAGAAGAAAAGCAAACAAAAGAAGGAAAGCTAGACGGAAAGAGAGGACGGGGAAGACCAAGAAGAGCTTACATGGAACAGATTAAAGAAAAGGTTAACGTCGTGTCTTATAGAGAAGTTAAGGAATTGGCCTTTGATAGACTGCAATGGAAAATGCTACACTGACAAGAGCGTGGCTCTTAAATTGATGATGATGAATAATTATTCATTAAACCTGAATTTCTCAGCTGGGGCCACGGAATAAACAAGATATATTATAATATGTACATACACTAGAGTAAAGAGTATTTGGATTATGATTCATATTTCTCCGCAAAAAGTTTCTGTGTAGGTATCTAGTGCAAATAATTGAAGCTAGAATTGGATTACGGTTCGTATCGGTTTATTTTTTAGAGAAATTAATAGAAAGACAATAAAAGGGTATCTATACACTCGTCTCTGACTTTAATATAAAAAAAAAAACAATAAAAACGAAGCACATGCCAACGTTACGATGTAAAATTTGTATCGGGTGAGAGCCTTCAGCGCTCCCCATTTGTCCGGCCAAGTAGTTAATGCCATCTGCGGCAAATCTACAATAAGTCACGTCAAAAAAAAAACAACGATGTAAAATAATGTAAATATTTTGGAGTTGACCAGTTGCAATATATCTAAAAGGGTATCCCGAATACTTTGTGCAAAATCCTAATCACGTAAAATGAAGTGAATCCACGAAATGTTTTGGAAGGGATGAAATATTTTGTTGGAATAATTCGTGTGGGAGCGGCGGGTCACGTATGGCGGTCGCTGAAATGCTTTTAGTGAAATAACAAGAATTTCGTGCCCCGGCCGTGCTAACCCTTGAGCCGCTGTGATGCACAGACATCACTGTAGCTTACCTACATGGGATCGTGTACACGAGGTGACCTGAATGTACAACAGGTTTTATATACTTGTTTGTCAAGATGTTTACGGAATGATCCAGTGGCGAAAGGTTAAGTTTATCTGCTGATGGACTCTTGTCCTATTTACATCAACATATGGATTACATTTATTTGAAAAATGTCTACTAAGAATTAGGTTCGCAAAATATAATCCCTTATATTGATAAGGAACTGTAATACATAACGTAAACCTTACTTACGTTATGAATTACACGGAAGACCTTGATTAGCGAGGATATGTAGCGTAAATTCATTCATGTAAGCGAAAGCTTTACAAAGCGTACACGTGTAGAAGAATGAATGTCTTTGCTACGTCAGCGTAGCAGTCGTAGCACGGCGCTACGTGCCGTAACCGCGCAGTTTAGCGAGTAAACAAAAGTTGCCGGATATCATAACATGCAGTCCGTTTATACTTTCCATCGAGCTATCAGTTTATTAGAGTCGTCACCAGCAAGGTCGTTGTAGAGGACGAACTTAGGGTTGACATTAGTTTTTATACTTGCGTTAATACTTATTCGGAAATAATTTACCTTTTGTGACACGTGTAGACGCAGATAAATAATGCAGTTGACATTCAGTACTAGTAGACGTGGGTTATGGAAATGGGGTCGATAATTGGGCAATGAATTTACAACTCTTGGTAGTCTGGTGTCTGCGCAGCCCTAGCCTGGCGTTGGCTGGCCGCCAGCCACATCCACTGTACAACTCTGTTACTGTGTTTTTCTTCCCATCGCAACATCACTTTGCTCTTCTGTTGCAATAAACGTACAATGGCCACCGCCCGAAATTTATTAGACCTTAAAAGTGACAATGTAGCTATCGCGATTTAATGACATTGGATATTTTTAAACGACATTTTCGCTACAAATGAGCGACTATAAATGGTAAAAGAGCATTCATTAGTTGTAAATGCGCCATTTGCTTTTTTATAGTAATTTTATACCTATAGCTTTGAGTTCTTACTACAATAGGCTAGTTTCCAACTAGTCAAATCAGTTACTTTTTAATAAACGTCAAAACACGTAACTACTATGAAATTTGTATAAAAGCATACTATGACGTCATAGAGAAACGTGATAAAATACCGGACATATTATTACGTTTTTATTGATTACAATCTATATATAAGTGATTAAACAGATAAAAGACAATTTTTTTCGTCTGTTTTATGTCTGTCTTTATTTAGTAAGCCGTTGGTCCCGGCTATTAGCCGTAAAACACCTCCACCAACCCGCAGTAGAGCAGCGTGGTGGAGTATGCTCCATACCCCTTCCGGTTGATTGAGGGGAGGCCTGTGCCTAGCAGTGGGACGTATATAGGCTGTTTACGAGTATGTTATGTTCATTTAGTAATTCATAATTTATCTTTAACCTTGGCAACTACCCTATTACAATTGGAGTTGGGCTAGGAATACTATCTGCGGTTTCTTATGATTTTTATGTTGCACTCTACAATGACCGATTGGGTAACATAATATATTGCCTGTATCCCCAAAGGGATAGGCAAAGAAGTATAAGTACATATGGTATACCTTGCCAGTTATGTTTAAGATCCATGTCATAGGGGGCGAGCCATTAATCATAACCACCACCACCCACCATTTAACCCTTGACCGGGCATAAATCCTGGTAACCATGGTAACTTCTTCTTCTTCTATCGTGTGGGTTGTGAGGTGGAGTACCAACCTCATCAAGCCTGGTGTCAGGGTTACTATTGAGCCGCCAAAGGCCCCTGACATGGCTCATGTAACGACTACTTACTTACATCAGTAAGTAGTAACCGGGACCAACGGCTTAACGTGCCTTCCGAAGCATGGATCATCTTACTTTCGGACAATCAGGTGTTCAGCCTGTAATATCCTAACCAAACTAGGGACCACAAAGTATTTTTTGTGATATATCCCCACCGGGAATCGAACCCAAGACCTCCGGATCGTGAGCCCAACGCTCAACCACTGGACTACGGAGGTCGTTAGACCATGGTCACAATTATCTACGATTCAAACTTGACTACAAACTCATAAAGTCCACAAATACATTCATTGCTTTAGAGCTCGAGAAGGAAGTTTTTCGAAGAGCGTTCTCACCGATTAGGGTCATCATAATAAATCAGGTGACATGTTAAAGAAACATTTAAATGACATTTGAACGGAAATATATAATATAAATAAATATACTTAATTTAAGTGTACCTATTTATTACGAAAGACACCTCTATGGCGATTTATGGCGTAGCTGGGCCCAACAGCTGACATGCGGGATATTTATTGCCAGCGGAAAACGTACGCCTCCTCTGCTTCCGTCCATGAATAGGTTTTATGTGAGACCGGCGTAATCGCACTCTATAACAAAAAGAATAACTTATTCAATCAAATGCACTTGAGAATCGATAGATTTTGTCTAAATGAGTTTTGTTATTATAGCACTCACCTGTGCTTAGGGAAACTCACAAAGAGAAAATTTAAATTGAAAAAAAATCTGACTCGTACGGGATTTGAACCCGCAGCTCTTGTTAAGCCTTCTCCTGTCCATGTGAAGTCCCGTTCGAGTCAGATTTTTTTCGATTTAAATTTTCTCTCTGTGAGATTTTGTCTAGTTACCAGATTTGTGTACGTTTTGCTTAGTATAAGTTCCGGCCAAGCAGTTAATGCCATCCGCGGCAAATCTACAATAAGTCATGTCAAAAAAAAAAAAATAGCTTAGCATAATGATCTCCGAGCGAAATGCTGCTACTTCTCTTTCATAGATTCATAATTAAACAATGAAGAAGACTGTATTTCATAATATGAGGAAGAAAAAATGTTTTTAACACTATAAACCTTCCTTTTTCGCAACGTCTCAAAGACTTCAGCATTTTATGTAGGTATCGAAAACATATTTGGCGGATCCTTGTAAATAATGAAGGTCAAAGTTATTGAAGTCTTAAAGGTGACGGTATAAGGCAGAGTGGGGTGAACTTTGGAAATATCTGAACGATAAAATAAGATCGGCAAGGTCTCCGTAATAACAAAGTCAGTTGGCTAAAGACGTCTGGTTTGTAAATGATATTGGCGATAAAATATTGTACTGGCTGTACATCTTTAGACGCGAATCCTTCATGACAAATATCTCAGGAACCTTTGCGCCGCTTCTAGACCTTTCGAAATAAATCTTCAAAGAAATTCTTTAGGAGTTTTATATTTTAAAGTTTTATTTAGTTTTGGCTAAAGTTATATACCCTGTGGACTATAAAAGGCCTGGACAAAATATTTTTTTTATATTTTATTATATATTGACCAGTTTTTATCGGAAACAGGTTTAAGGCTGAATCAATCAATAAGTATAACCTAAAATTTTAATATGTTTTTTAATACGTACTTACTTATGTCATAAAAACTTTATCCATGTCGTAGGCAAAATCTTGAGAAATAGACAACAACAGTTGCAGATTCATATTTGCAGAAAAACTGTGGGCTTAATTTAGTAAATTAAACAAATAGTCGCCGTGGAAAATTACTTGAAAATTTCCCTGCATAAAGTTTTTTAAGAGTTGGCGGCAGGAAACTTGTGGATGAGGCTAACGCAGGACTAGGTATAGGATAGTGCAAAATAGCGAAGGCTTATACTCAGCAGAGGTATGATGCGGCGTGATAGATGATGCCTTTATGAAAATTTTGGTTAATTAAACATTGTTATTCGTTGAGTATTTACACATTAACGCGCAGATTAACATTTTAAGTGGATAGCACATCGCAATTACGTACTAATTAAGTGGCAATTGTCAAATGTAAACTATGAACGACATAAGTGGCTTAAAATCTGATTAAAGCGAGAGAATATTGTTTTAAACAGTTTCAATTTACTGTTCAAAGCGAATATAATTTTCATGCATGGGAGGGATTAAAAAAATAAAAGAATGTAAAAATATGTATGTGTATGTATAAGTGTAATGTATTATATTCGTTGCTTAAGGAATTATGTCTTACGACTATGTAACAGTAAAAGCCGCTTGAAATATCCCATGCTTTTCGAGATTACATACATACATAAACTCACGCCCGTAATCCCTAATGGGGTGGGCAGAGCCACAAGTAATCAAAGACAACTTGCAGCCACTGTTGATACGAAGTCCAAAGATGGATATGATGAACCTTATGGTGATAAGGGATCAGCCTATCGCCCATAACATTAGTCCATCATGTTAGAGGACACAATCCCTCTGTCGGTTTTTACGACATGCCCGGGAAGAGAAGCAGCTGAACGTGTTCTATGTTTTTTATATGCTCCCAGAACAGCATAGAAGCAAGAGATTAGTCCGAATATAAAGTGATCGTACATAACATAAACAGGAGTACTTAGTAGTTAAAGTGGAGTTGAACCGACGACAGCGATTCTCATACAAAATGCGCGTTAGGTTAGGTTAGGTTAGCTTCCAACCTCTTTTTTCTATTCCGTGAGGGCCACCAACTTAATTTGACCGGGCTAAAACTTGCCACATTTCTTTTTGTACTTATTGTAAGGGTAGGACGGCATAATTAATGAGATGTCCAGCTAAATTAGGTTTGAATGTAAAATTTTGAAGTAATACCTTTTTACTACAATACAATACAAATGTAAGTACTTTATTGTACCGAAACAAGGAAACCCACCGGGGTAAGCAGAGACTATAGAATTCCATTTGCTTCGATCCTGACACAGAAAACCCCGGTGGTGGTGGTTTCCCCGGTTTCCCGGTGGGAAATAGGCGTGAGTTTATGTATGTATGTATGTATGTATGTAAACAAGGAACCAGTTTTAATAAAACTTATCTGGAGGTAATTGTTGCACCAAAATAAAAGAAAATAGTAACAAAAGCAGCGGCTGCGGAGCAGCGTGGTGGAGTATGCTCCATACCCCCTCCGGTTGATTGAGGGGAGGCCTGTGCCCAGCAGTGGGACGTATATAGGCAGTTTATGTGTGTTATGTGTAGTAACAAAAGAGACTTAACTAGATACATAGCTAATGGCGGGCTTATCGCTTAAACTGATTTCTTCCAGACAACCATAAGGTAAGCAAAGATAGTGAAAGATCAAAAATTGCGGGTGCAAATAAAATACAATACAACTACTTATCTATATAGGTACAGTCACGTCTCACTAAATGTCAAATATGTGAGTGCGACAGAGTCCTAAAGTGGGTACATTATATTGCTGATGACTGTACATGGCCATTGGCTGATGAAACACGTTCCAAAAGTGCATTTAATGAATACAATTATTTGCTTTAGTTTCACTCGTTCCGGATAAAGGCTTATTCAGCGAAAACGATTGTTTAACAAAGGTAATTATTATCTCTGGGGAGCGAAGCGAGAAAATCACTAGTATTATGGTCCTGTGTACTATTATGTCAAATATAGACTGCCGTAATTGTATATAATTGTCTCTTCAGACTTTTGCGAAACGACTAACTATCTCTTTGGGCAACAGACTTCACCATGCGGTTTTATAGATGACATGTGACTCTTCCCCTTCCCAACAAAGATATAGGAGTGACTTTATGTATTCTTAAATCGTATATACGTATCTACAGAACGGGTGGAGGACGGCTGCAAAAGGAAATATTTTTTCAAAGAAAATAAAAACCTTTATTCTTCAATATTACTAACTAAATAATTAACACGTTGACAGTCCAGTGATCCATATACTTGGATCCCGGGTAACTTAGCAAAGTTTGAAGTAATATGCGGGACTTACAAGGAAGTCAAAACGTTTTGTATGGGGACTGTCATCGTGTTAAATTTTCTTTGGAAATCAGCATAATCAAAACAAAAAAATATAAATAAGTCAAGGAAATTCGTCCAATCCCGTCAATCTCGAATGGGATCTCGTCATTTTATGCTTCGGGATTGATCCCGAAAAATTAGACGAGATCTCGTGAAATCGGGATTGCATTTCCTAGTAGAGTTACTGGGTGCTTCCTGTCTTATATTCCGTAAGAGATAAATATCTCTATATCAAGCCTGTTTAATGCAAAAATATTATGTGTGTGCTAACATCCCCTTTGGTTTCATTTTATTTACGCACGAGTCATACAGAGATTCGTAGGACGTCGTCGAAAAATCCAGCGGAGTAACTTTTAATTTACACCATGAATAATTCATGCGAGTGCCCTGTCCGCGATATCTCCACTTAGGATGTGAAATATAGCAGACGGCGAGTTTAAATCGAGATCTTAATTTTATGCATGAACATGAGCATTTTTGCATGGACGTGTCGAGGGATTTACGCATTTTGGGATGCATTTTGTTTGAATTTTAAAAAGCACTACGGGATCTCCTGTAAATCTCCTATTATGTTTTTTTTTGTTTGGAAATTCTTTTTTGAGCCTTCGATTTAATGCGATTTCATCTTTTTCCATCGTGTGTGAACGATTGATAAATGTTGAGGAAGCCAGATAAGTGTGTCAGGATCAAAGCAAATGGAATTCCATAGTCTCTGCTTACCCCGGAGGGATATAGGCATGAGTTTGTGTATGTATGTTTTTTCTCGATCTATCGAGTATATTTCAAGTTGGTAATTTGGCAATCCTTACATAAACCTCGTATTGTTCATTAGTACAAGTGGGGATCGTTTTAACGACCTTTCAAAGCTTTTCAAGGAGGAGTTTTTATGTTAAACGTGGTTGAAAAACATTGAAGATAATTTATTTTCAATATGAAGTATAGTATGGTTTACAGTAAGTAAATGGAACTTCTCAAGGTCACTGTTTTGACCAAATTATATAAAAAAATGAGTCAATTTTAAGGATCTGATAATTTTTTTTATTTTTTTTTTATTTCTTTCGTCGTGGAGATCCTTGGGGGAGGCCTATGCCCAGCAGTGGGCGTCGTACGGCTGATTATGATGATATTTTAAATTATATAATGAGGTGGTGCTGTAGAGTTGCCTTCGTTTAAACTCTGAATTTCATGGATAACAGACATATGCATCTATATTTTTGAATGATTATGTACCCGAGGAATGAGAAAATAGGTAATTATCAAATAAATCTGTACAACGCCATCTATATTGTTTTCGGGGAAAGTAACGTGGAAAGTCCCTCGTTAACTACACAATCAAAACACGTCCTTGCCATATAATATTCAAAATAGACTTGCACAGTCTATTTTATGCATTAGAAAAAAAGTTTGGCCGATGTTTCCAATAACGAGCCACCTTCAGTGGGCGCGCCGTCGTCAGGGTTAATGGTGCCAATCAATAAGGAAATTCGGAAACAGGGAAAAATACTAGCAGTTCATAGAGAACGCGGGACGGAGATCTGTCTTTTGTCTTCTTGGCACGTTCCTTTTACATTTCAAAAAGGTCAAATTTTAGGTTGGGCTAAGATATTGAATAGATATAACCGTGAGAACAAGATGTGAGAGAATAGAACCGAGACATTTTTGTCGGATAATCGAACTCAAACCAGAAATTGTTGACATTCTATTTTTTTTTAATCAAATATAAAGTTTAGTTGGTATTGAACGTTTTAACCATTGATTTACCACTACCGTAGATACAGCGCTTGATACAAAAATGCGGCGAAAACTTGGCGCTTGTTTAGCTATACATTCGTACGCAGCGGTATATACATTCAATAAAATCGTGTC
Source organism: Pectinophora gossypiella (assembly GCF_024362695.1). Classification (NCBI taxonomy): domain Eukaryota; kingdom Metazoa; phylum Arthropoda; class Insecta; order Lepidoptera; family Gelechiidae; genus Pectinophora; species Pectinophora gossypiella. Next base: position 8,806,589 of record NC_065406.1, read on the forward strand.
AAATTAAGAAAGTACACATTGTGTTATTACTTAATATGTATATTAACATGCTCGATGTCATTACTTATTAGAAATATGATGTTCCATCCTTCTTTTTCGCTTTGAGCTTCTATTTTTGCAAGTTTGCACCACGCACTTCACCGTGTTGCCTGTTCGGCGTCCAATCGCGCACTGAGGTAAAGTACTGTCAACGTCGCTATATTAACAGTAACTATGCGTCCCACTTTTTGAGCGCTGATGTTCAATCTACGGTAGTAGTAAATCTATGGTTTTAACAAAAATTGTCTGAGCTCGTTCTTGATTGTTTATACAAAGGAAACACAATTGTTTGAAGGAAACGTTATTGATGATCACGAATACTTTGTAGCTTCACCCTTTCACTTTTATTTTCTTTTTTCCCTATTCACCTTTTCAACCCGTTGATGGGTAAACTACTCTATGCTTGATCACTTATGCATAAGTCCAATTTTCACTTCTCTGCTAAGGGATTCTATACACTTGTTCAAGTGGAAATGCAAAGCAATACCCGAATCCGATTGGCAATACCCGAATGTGTAAAGAGTGAATGTGTTAGCAGGTATAACTGCTAATAAGTGACCATTACCACAGTACTACTTGTGGTGGATCGTTGGCCAAAGTTTTGGCAGTGGCGTTACAACTATTATTATAGAAAGATAGGTTTTCGGTTCGGGTACCAAAGGTTAGGTTTTGAGTTTCGCAATCCGTTTGACATACAGTAATTATAATAACTACTAATAAAAATAATAACAATAATTATAATACTATAATAACTAATGGACTAACTAATATAACTATTAAGCTTCAGCTTATATATTGTACAGTCATGAGCAATATAATGTACCCACTTAAGGACTCTGTCGCACTAACATATTTGACAATTAGTGAGACTTACAGTTCAATTTGTCAAAAAAGTTAATATGACATGGTACCAAAGTGTATACATATTAATGCTCGTGACCGTACAGGTTAACTGTAGGATTATATTACGTTTATTTCTCCTATTTATTATTACTTTATTTTTTATGTTATTATTCATTTTTTGTATTGCACCATCCCGCGCTCCAATGCATAAACTTCTTTCACCCTACGGTTGCCTGGAAAAAAAATGCTGTGTAGCAATGAGGCCGCCTATTGTGCTTATTTTATTCGTCAGTATGAATTATATTTTTGTGCAATAATGAATTATTTATCGATTGGTTGATTGTAAGCTTCAAAAAGAGTAACATTTAACGGTCGAATTGGCCAATTACTGTTAACCTGGATGTGAATTTGCGGCAGGCAAAGTAGATTTCCTTCGTAAATTCGATTTGAAGCACTCGTCTCTGCTGTGCCGATTACAGCCGGCTAGAACATGTGTACAGCATGCCTAACAGGAGCCGCTCTTCGGACACGTGTTTGGAATACAGTCTAGTACGTCGACGTCGGTATCCTTCGGTATTGATTGTGTTCGTTGTTGTAACAACGTTCAACCAGGGTTGAGTGGCGACGGACGAGCAGCACTACAGGAATTTTAATATATTTACGATACGAAATATAAGAAACCCAACCCTTATTCCTAGAGGAATAAGTCAGATTGTTTATTGAATCTGTAGCGTAATCTAAAGTACTGTGAAAACTCTTTGACGTAGGTTATTCAAATGTAGCGGAAAAAAAAATTGGAATGTAAATGTAATTACTGTCTAATCTTAAAAGATTAGATTATAAATCAGCTTGGTATATATGCATTATATTCAAAAACTATTTAATTATATTAAATGAAATAATTATAAAGACTTTATTAATTATTTGCAACCGTAATGATCGGATATGTCATTCATGGGATAATTAGGATAACCATCTATCGACCTCTAAACCCAACCTTAATAAAGGTTAATTTCCTCTACCTGTATTTCAGGGTCGTTGTTGTACTTTGTTATATAATGTTTGTAATTTGTTATAATTATATTGCAACCCATAACGATATACAGGTGAACACGTCGGGTGGTATTCATTTTCCATAGGCTGAGTTCTCTAACCTTTAAAGAAGGTAGTCCATGGGATTCTTTGTTTAAATGTCGTCGCCTACGCAAATATTACGACGAGAGAAATGTCAAGTCAACATAGAATGTCGACAGTTATTAATAGAAATACCTCGAGATAGTTTTAACAGATTGAGTAGCTATATTTTATGTCTAGCCTATTCTGGGTATGGTAATGGTACCCATTTTGCTGTCGTTAGAGTCACGGTAGCTTGTTCATTTATGTGGTCACAAATTGCAGACTGCTACAGCAGCCAATTTCGTTTGAAAACGAGCGCGTATCAAGTTTGTAGCTGCAGGTTTATTCTTTTTTATCATCGAAAATGTGCATATACAGGATGTTAGTGACATCGTAATGAAAACTTTGAGGGATGTTTCAGACCATGATTCTGAGTTGATACAAAGTGGAATTTTCCGTCGCAAAAGTATGGAACTGAAAATAATTTAAAAAAACACTAAAACTTTCATGAATTTTCCGACAGGAAATTCCACTTGATCAACTCAGAGTCATGGTCTGAATCATCCCCCTCAGTATTCGTCACGGTGTCACTAACACCCATACCTACTTGTATGGCTACCTGTATGTACTATATATGTATGACTTGCACGGGGTGTAAATGACATCATAACGAATACTGAGAGGGATGATTCAGCGACTGAAAATTCCACTTGATATTAATTCAGAATCATGGTCTGAATCATCACCCTCAGTATTCGTTACGATGTCACACCCTGTATAAATGCCACAAGGAAATATTTTAGAGGAAGTTCTCTTAAATGTCTGGGGAGGCCATTATACTGTTCTAAGTACAATGTCAAAACACAATATATTTTATAAGTATAAATGTTGTAAAAATAAAAATGGAGCTTTCAAAATTAGACGTTCACGGAAGAGAAGTAAACGAGAACGCGTAATCGACGGTGTATTTTACGAAGGACATGTAATTTTTTGTTAAATCTGAGAAGCAAGGATGCGATTTGACGATTAATCACGTTTCTTTTCTTCGCGAAATAAGGAAAGGAAATTCTTCGCTTCAGAACACGTATTTTAAATTTAGAAATCAAATATGGCGTCACGTTTCGTGATTTAATAGGTACGTTGAGCATAAAATTGCGGAAGAGTCTTTTTCGATGTAGTTTAGTGCTACTCAATATGAAAAAATTAGACTCAATATTAAAATATTTTACGCGTCTAATAAAATGAATTATTAACTTTCATTTTATCGTTCTTCATATTATGGTCCATGCATGGCCGAGGATGAAAAGAAAAGCTTCCATGCCGGTTTATCATCCCTGGTGTTGGAAAGACGAAATACCTACATTTACATTTGATGGGTACAGATTATGTCACCGTACCTTTTTACAAAATATAGGTAATTTGTTCTACTGTAGTATCTCTTCTGGAAATTTGTGGTTCCACTTAACCCAGATGTGATTGCAGGATAAATTTGGGTATATTAGTGTAGGATCATAGAATAAACAATAACACTAAGTACGTATAGAAGGTATTATAGAAGGTCTCGAGCTGCTCCGTGCTTCGGAAGGCACGTTAAGCCGTTGGTCCCGGCTGCATTAGCAGTCGTTAATAACCATCAATCCGCACTGGGCTTGAACCGCTTGATGGTTTAAGGCCCGATCTCCCTGTCCATCCATAGGGAAGGCCCGTGCCCCAGCAGTGGGGACGTTAATTGGCTGATGATGACGTATTTAAGGGACACTCCGCCCCGCACCAATACGAGCTCGAATTGAGCTTTAATTTCTTCACCCCCTCGATTAGGGCCACTTTTTATATATTTTAATAGACTAAATAAGCCGTTAAGGAGTAAGAGAGAGCGCAATATCTGTTTGTCTCACTCGCACGCATGGTAAGAACAATATTTCCGGGCTGTATTCGTAATAATCGGGAGATTATTACATGGGATGTATTTAATTATATTCATGAGTAATTAGCGAATGCAGCTGATCGTACGATAAGCGGATTACCCAGACTATTTAAAGGCAGCAGCAAGCATTTGAACGTTCAATAGATACAAATAGATTTAATTAACTATTTGTTACGTTACAAAGCCGTTTCAATGTTGCAGACCTTTGAACTTCTGAGTATGCGGGCTTGCTGTAGGAATTTTAGTGAACCAATAGTTTATGTTTCAACAAAACAATACCGCATGGCGTCAGTACATGTATGTGCCTTTGCTGAGACGACATCGTTGTGTATTGTTACAAACAGCAAGTATTTGCAATATGTACATAGAGCAATCCCTATTGAGCAGTTGTGAAATTGTTGTTGTTTTTATTAGCGTGACTTATAGTAGGTTTCCCTCAAATGGCTGGACAAATGGGGAGCGCTGAGAGCTCTCAAGTTATGAATTTGTTTGTATCTATGTTCCTCTTCGGGTCGGCAGAGGAAGACCTAGATGGATGTACGTTGACCAAATTGAGGATGACCTAAAAAGGTTTAGTACGATTTACTCTGAACCAGCGTGCGTGCATTAAACGATTGATGAATGTAAAGGAAACAAGAAGTACGTCAGGAACGAAGCAAATGGAATTCCAAAATCTCTGCTTACCTCGGTGGGGAATAGTTGTTATTAAAATAAATGTGTTAGATATTTATGTGGCACGTTTTAAACATCGTAAATCTAGTAACACCTAACTACCAAATACCGTGATAGAAATTGTTCTTTTACGGTCTGCAAATGTACAAGCTTTGATTTTATGTATTCCAGTATGGAATATTCCTTTGTTGCAAGTACATTTGGCTGTTGGTTATTACCTTGCCAGCGACTGCTGGCAACCAACACAACTGCACACAACTGTGTTTTCTGTTAGAATTTGGTGTTGTAACAATGCGTTTGCAACTCGCGATGAGATACAAGGACTCGTAGTACTCAATTCACGTTACACAAAAGACTGTCGTGCAGCCGGCTTCTCTGCCTGACCACATAATAGCAAGGTTCGGGTGGTGTCTTCACAACTTTAGTGTTTTGTTTGTGTAAAACATATAAACTTGCGACAGTGACAGAACCAGGGGGTTAAAAAGGCCACAATCAAACGATCTACTTTGAACCGGCGTGAGTGAATGAAACGATTTACGAATGTAGAGAAAGCAAGAGAAGTATGTCAGGATCGAAGCAAATGGAATTCCAAAGTCTCTTCTTACCTCGTTGGGAAATAGTCGTTATAAATTTATTTTATTCTTATTTTTAAATCACTTAAAAAAGCAATATTGCTATTTGACATTGCGCACTTACTTTTATATGTGCAAATGTCAAATTGCAATATTCCTTTTTGATGATTTGCTTTGTTGTGGCCTTTATAGAGCGTCTGAGCTCTATACAAGAATATTGTTCTAAAATTCATAAACGTCAAAAGAGCAACGAATTTTAACACGGATTTTCCAAATTACAGCTTTTAAGAAAAGAAAACACCGTGAGAATACATTTTATTTTCTAATTTGTGGTCGTCTGAAGGCCCCGGTGGAGCAGCGTCAGAGTGTTCTCTACGGCTAATGAGGGTAGCAACGGTCCGAGCACAATGGAATGACTTATTTTTTAACTTGGTTTCTGAGTCGTTTTCCTGCTTTAAGGGTAAGGTTACCGCTGAACAATGCTTATGAATAAATTAATTCGACTAAGTAGAATATTAAGATATACGATTGAGCTGAAAGCATACCAGGGTGGGAAACGCCACATCGGAGCAATTCATCTAAAAAAGCATTATTGCTATTTGACATTTGTTGACAGGGCGCACTTAGCTTAATAATATAATAATAATAATAAATAAATTTATTTCACACAACAACAACAATTTACATATTTTTAAACATTACATTAACAATAAAACATAATTTTGTTGGTGGCTATTTAAAAGCAGAAGGTAACCCTGTCTCTCAAACTAGGAGACCTGTATCTTGAGAGGCAGTGTTCAGTTTTTACAGTTTTTAAAAATAGCATTGAGTGGAACTATATAATTTATATCAGAAATAGTCCAAGTGCTCGAACAACAAAAATATGCATATACCTAAACTAATTTACGTGAATGATGTATGTGTGTAGGTGTGTATGATGTTATATGTGTGAGAGTGCGTGTACGTGTGTGATAGTGTGAAAGGATGAGTGTGTGTGTTTTAGTAGCTTAACATTTAGCTTGCTTCGATGTGGTCTTTTTAACCCCCGAGAACTTTCCGATCGTACGCGATGTTACAATTTGCAGTTTTTTATGAACTTATTACTACCACAGACCTATAAACTCATGCCTATTTCTCACCGGGGTAACCAGAGACTATGGAATTCCTTTTGCTGCGATCCTGACACCCTTAACTTAATTTTATTTAATTTTTATTTTTGACTGTCTGATCTCGCAGCTTGTTTCAGCATTGTGGATTATTATTGGCATTAACGGAGTTTTTCGTGATAACAGACGGTACGTAAACAATTACGAAATAACAAGTAGTGTGGATTAACACTTCTAGTATTTAATTTCATCTCGACAAAATTTTATTCATAATATATTCATTTACACTTATGTAAGTAGGTATATTTTATATTTGCACTTGTGTCCTACAATTGTGTCCGTTTTCGTGACGTTTATTGAAAGATTGTCAACAAAATAATTAAATAAAAAACGTAGGCGGGTTGCTCCACCTACAGTTTCCTTACTTATATTTAAATTTACTTCGTTTAGGAAATATGACTTCCCTTAGCTTCCTGTTTTCTTGCTTAATTAATTTTATTTTCTCGAAATTAATTGCTACGTAATATAACACGGAATGTATAGTGTATCAGAATATCATCATCATCAATTTAAGGTCCACGCTCTTGTCGGTGCAGAATAGTCGGCCAGAGTAGTCTATTCCAAAACCGTACTAGGACTCCTGTCCTCCGGTTACAGTCCCTGTGCTTTGCCCCTTCCTCGCCTCTGCAATCGTTGAGGTCTTCACCCGTATCCCTGGGCAAGGGTTCTACGTTATACCCCGTAGGTCTGGGTCCCTATTCGAACTCAGCCGCCATCTCACTCCAGCCTACTGAAGTGAGAGGCGGCAAGATCGCGCCAAAAAAGAATTGCCCCAGTGTAGGGCAGACTCTGTCCTTCCCTGGGGCCGGGTTAATAGTCTTGTATGAAACCAAGACCAAAGGCACAGAATATAATATTCTAGAAAGTAATATCTTCATATTAGACTGCAGCCTCGTATGCTAGGTATATTGCAGTGGGAATGACATTGATCTGTTAAGCAGATTCATTCATTAATGAATGAATACTATGATCAATCAGAATCAGAACTTAAATAAATATAATCAAAGATAAAAACGAATGTGTAAATAAAATAAATACTGTAAGTCCGTTGTGTTTTTGCTTATGTTCGGTTTAGTTTTATTGGCAAATCACATTTGTACTTACTTAAGTATTTTAATATAGCATAATATGTAGAATATTATACGTATATAATGATTATCTCTATGCGCCTGCAGCCTTTTAAATATTGCTTGTGCTAAACTTGTTTTTATCGACATTTTGTAACAGTACACAAAATAGAAACAGACAGTATTACGAAATACACTTCTCATCAAAAAAATCGAAACACCTTGCAAGTTTACGTTTTGTCAGGATTATCAGAAAAATGTGTACATTTAAGAATAAATGTTAAATGTCGTTTAATAGTGAGTAATATGAGCTTATCAAATCTTAATGTTAATGTTCTAAATGAATTTTTCATAGGTTTCGTATTTTGTTAAATGAGTCATTTTTATTCCGTATGGAGTATAAAGGAAATGGATAAAACAACACACGTAAATGAAAAAAAAAGCTAAAAAACGTTTATTTAATAACTTGTATTCCCTCCCCGAGCTCTAATTACTGCTTCCATACGGTTCTTCATCGATCGGATGAGAGTCACGATCACATGCTGTGGTATATTGTCCCATTCCTCTTGGATTGCATCTTGCAGCTGGCTAAGTGTTTCTGGGGCAGGATCTCTTGCTCGAATTCGTCTCTTTAATTCATCCCACAGATGTTCAATGGGATTCATGTCCGGGCTTCTTGCTGGCCATTCCATAATAGAGATATCGACTTCGTTAAGATAATCTCGTACGACGCCCGCGGTGTGAGCCCTAGCATTGTCGTGCATGAATATGAAGCCGTTGCCAATAAAATGTGCATAGGGCATCACATGAGGCTCGAGACACTCTTCGACGTACCGATGACAGTTTAGTGCAGGCAGACGTGGCCCAGACACGAAAGCAAGCTCTGTCTTACCGTCGGCGCTGATTCCTCCCCAAACCGTCCACTTACACTTACGTCCAATTTTACACTCATCAGAAAAGAGAACTTTGCTCCACTGTAGGTATGACCAATTTAGGTGCTCACGTGCAAAGTTAAGGCGCGCTCTTCGATGGTCTGCAGTTAATTTCGGCCCATTTGCTGGCTTATGCGGTACCAGTCCACGATCCTTCAACCTTCTTCTAATTGTAGAGTCACTTACAGCCACCCTTCGTACAACACGAAGCCGCTGCTGCAGTTGAAAAGCGTTAAGGCGTCGATTTCTTAAAGAAGTTGTTACAATAAATCGATCATCTCGCTCAGAAGTGACCCGATTCCTGCCAGATCCTGAACGGCGCGTGAACAAACCAGTCTCCCGATAACGTTTATAGACTCTATGAACAGATGACAGGCTTAGATGCAGTCTTGCAGCCACAACACGCTGACTAAGGCCAGAATCCAGCAATGCCACAACTTGGGCGGCTTCTGTGGGCGAAGTATCCATACGTTTTAGAAAAAAAACCTTTTTTCAGACGTCCCAAAGTCACAGTATTGAAATAAAAAACAAAAAGTTTAAGGATAGGCGCCAATTTTTAGTTTTTAAACGCTAAATGTACTCCAACCCTAAACACACATTTGTCTCAAAACAGTGATTCATTTCGTTTATAAGATAAACAAATGAAATTCTAATTTTGAATTTAGAATTTTCGCTTATTACTGTAATGGCCAAACTGCCAGCTATACATTTATGTATTTTTTTTCATCGTATGAATTCTTTTTTGTGTTAAATTCGGACAGAAACAATGAAAACGGAAGTGTTTCGATTTTTTTGATGAGAAGTGTAGATATTTTTTACGTATTATGCTCGGTGAGGTGTGGATACTAAGGTCTTCCCTCTCAGGTGTGTCTCAATCTTCCCGGTCTGGAATCTTTCCTGTGACAAGGAGGTATCTCCTTGTATGATAGCCGACATTTGATTTATTGCCCTGCAGGTTATAATGCACAAGACGACCTTTTAATATACTCGTATTATCGCGGAGCGTCGTGGGTCATACGTGTATGGCGCGCGTTTGACGCTCACTTGGCCCTTCTAATCTCTTTCTTCTATTCCGTGATTGGTACCGATTAACAAAGTTCATCATCATCAGCCCATTATCGTCCCCACTGCTGGGGCACGGGCCTTCCCTATAGATGGATAGGGAGATCGGGCCTTAAACCACCACGCGGGCCCAGTGCGGATTGGTGGTTATTAACGACTGCTAATGCAGCCGGGACTAGCGGCTTAACGTGCCTTCCGAAGCACGGAGGAGCTCGAGATGAAAACTTTTTTTTTGTGGTCACCCATCCTATGACCGGCCTCTGCGAAAGTTGCTTTACGTCAACAATCGCAGACCGAGCGCGTTTACCGCTGCGCCACCGAGCTCCTCATTATATCATTATATATGTATTTATGTATATATTTGTTTGTTACAGACCCCGCACCGGCGTGCTAGGAGCACTGCAAAGAGTAGCCCGCCCCCTTCTGTGACTAGCCAGGGCTCTAGCGCAAGGCACGGGAGGCGGATTGTAAGTATACCTACACCATCATCATTTTTACCTAATACCAGTCTATGTTGAGCTACCGCTACTTTAGATGCGCCGAAGTTGAGAGAGCTCTTTATTTTCGGTGGATATAGGACCATTGATACTATAATATGTTACTATATAAGTCTGTCTAACATTATGGACATTTAGAAGACATAAGTAGCATTTGTAACTTGTCGCATTATATTTATCTTTGAGTATTGTGGTTTTCTAACGATTATCCTACATACGTATAATCTGATATCAACACGTTATTCTATATAATATATGTGTATATATATGACAACTAAACATAAATATATAATGATTTTTATACCATCTTCGCCGTTCCTGTTTACTTCAGCCATAATATCGTTTATCCATCTAACTTTAAGATTTGCTATACGTTTATGATGATTAAGATCGTTCGAGAATAAACTTTACTGCCGTTTTACGATTGTTCTATTTTATAATTTTCTCCTTTCTCTATTATAATATTTTATCATGTATAGTTCCTCGGATATTCTTGATTCTGGATAAAATAAAATATTGAAGGACAGACGTCGCTTGTAATCCTTATCGGTGTGAAAAAACCCAATCAGTGCACAACGTGATAAAATTTTGTCACGGTCTTTTTATCGATTTTGACGATATAATGACGTCGATTGGTGCTAATGTGTGAACCCGAATAAGTCATGTTAACACGCACGTTAGCGAAAAAAGAAACTTATCGATTTCGACATAATTTATTGAATCGATCGATAATTTTATCACGTAGCGCATGGTAGCCTTGCTGGAGTCACCTAGTAACGACACTAGGTTTGGAATTGAAGTTCTAAAATGAAAAATATAATAAACGGCGGCAGTGATAAATAACCTCAGGGCCCTAACAGCCTAACGACACTATACGAACGATAATTGCAGGCAACAGTAACAAACGAAGCATTCGTCATATCACAGTCTTTATATGGACTAACACGAAATGTCTATGTAACAGACAAAACCCGTTTTTAGTGAATACGTGTTTGCCTTAAGGGCTTATTACACCTACCTGTCGGACAGGCTAGATGCGTCAAGGTCACGGGTGGTTACCATGGTAACTGCCCACCAACTCCCGTTTGCGGGCTGTAACCAGGTAATCATGATCTCGAGCGAATTGGTGGGGAGTAACCATGGTAGCCACCCGTGACCTTGACGCATCTAGCCTTTAGGACAGGTAGGTATAAGCCCTTTAGGTTAAAACTAGTTTTACGATAGGCCTTGGTCTGTTCTCGTGTGGGTTATGTTAGTACTTTATCAACCCTGGTGACAGGATTATTGAACCGCTAAAGGCCCCTGACCCAACTCATGAGGCCTTTGGTTAAAACTACATTTTTGGTCTGGACATTGTCACCAGCACATCAGCACCAGCAGCAGGTGATAGTTGAGGAATTGGTATTTGATAGACAAGAATGGAGAATGCTACACTGACAAGAGCGTGGCTCTTAAATTAGTGATGTAATGATTGTCACCAGCATACTTACGTAACCAATTTGGTAGCTAACCTAACCTTTATACAAATAATTTTCTCTAGGGATTTCTAGTACCTGCAGACAAAGCCCCTTAGCAAATACTAGAATAACTAGGGTTTTGACTGTAACATCTAAGGCCTCTGCCTCGAATTTTGCGGGCAGCGGGGCGGTGGCGGCGGCGGCGCGGGAGCGGCAGGATCTTATGCGTATCGTCAAATGGACCGGGTCTCGAAAACAGCGGCGCGGGAGCGGCGCGGGGGCGGGCAACGAGCGGTGCACTCCAGTCGAGCGGTGACCGTTGCGCGTCTGCATTGTAGTATAGTGTTGTACTTTTTTTTCGTGACGTAGGTATCAAAATGTCCTCGGACGTGCAAGAGCAAATTATTTCGGCAATCTTTGAGAGGAGACCCATATGGAACAGCAAAGATGTGAACCATAAAAATAGAAGAATAATTAATCGTTTATGGGAAGAAATAAAAAACGCCGTTGTCGCCGATTTTCAGACATTTCGTTTGCGAATGTCGACAACACAACCACGAACACAACACTACACCGCTACAGTGCCGCGCGATCTGCCCGCTGGTTTCGAGAACAGGTATGCGTTGCCCGCCCCTCTCCCGCGCCGCCGCCGCTGCCGCTCCGCTGCCCGCAAAATTCGAGACCGAGGCCTTATACGTAGGTGATATATAATAATGTGTTTTTCCTCTTCCTTGGGGGTTGCGATAATGATAAAACTACCTAGTCACGACTCCGGGTGTTCAAGATGCAGTAAATTACCTTTTCAACGGTGAACAAACTTGGAAATCGGTTCGGTAACCGAGCTTGCCTCTTGCATATAAACAAACTTACTCCCTCGCTTCCTTACATTAGCATCAGACTGAGACGTGAGAAGAAAAAAGTACTTAGAGTGAATAATGAACTAATGATATATTCTTCTTCTTTTCTCCTGTGAGTTGTGAGGTGGATTACCAACCTCATCAACCCTGGTGTCAGGGTTACTATTGACCCGCCTTATTATTGACAATGATATTATTATATTTATTGTACCTATACAAATTCGGGTAGATATAGTTAATTTAAAATACACTCAAACCCGTAATCCCTATTGATGCGGGCAGAGCTACAGATATCAGAAGCCAATTTGTTGCCAATCTTGGTATAATTAGAGTCCCAAGATAGATGTTATTATGATAAACTGTACAGCTTATAAGCTCATCGCATTAATTAGTCCTCCACATTAGACAGGACGTGGTCACCTAATCAAGTTAATCCAATTAGATTATTATAACTCAACTGTATATACATTGTTTTAAGTTTACGCGGTTATTATCATAATTAAAGCACATAGTAACGGGTTCTTACCGAGTCTCATATCCCCATTTAAACGCGATAAGAACCCGTTATTATGTGCTTTAATTATTAACTGTATATGTTGAAGATATCAATGTGACATTCTGTATAAAACAAATCAGAAATCAAAATCATTTATTTAACGAAATTATCATAGATAAACTTGTTGAAGGTCAATTTAACATATTTGAATCTGCGTCTAAAACTATCTTATTAGTAATTTTTAGCCACCAATAACATGTGTTGGCAGCCCTATGCATTTTTATTAATTGTGATGAAAATGTACTTAATAAATATGAAGGTACAACGCTCTTTCAACAATGATTCTTAGTTTGCTCTCTACCCGTTTAAGACTCCTCATTTTGATCGCTTGGTCGAAAAGTATGACAAGCAGATTCAATGGGCACTTGTGTATAATGGAATTGTGTCAAAGACGTTATCGATACTGAGGCCTTGAGGGTGAACCTCGTTTCTCAGTCGAACAGTATTCTCGGATATTCTCTAAGCAGAATATTACATGCATACAACGGCGTATATGTATCTACAACGATATGCTACAAGCTTACTGTAACCAGTAGTGAAGTAGAGTTGCGAATATTGCATACTCTTTCTATTTGCTCTTAGGAGGAACTTCCTCTGTCTAACGAGTCTTATTTAACAGACTATTAATTATGTTTTTTACGACAACATACTTTAGAATGTGGGTTTGGGAACCGTTGCAAATATATGTTCCTAAATGTGGCCTAGAGAACAGTCCCGACACTCCATTCAAAAATCTCGTTTTTACCCTGTGCTACTCTAACCCTGTGCGTGCGAGCGAGATATATAATCCGCGCGCGCTCCCTCTCCTTAGATAGTCTAACGTGCGGCGTGCCCCCCTTCAGGAGGGTGAGGTAAATCCAGTTCGCTCCGAGCTCGTAACGGTGCGGGGCGGAGTGTCCTTTCTATACGTAGTATTGTTAATTACTCTATGGTACATTTTGGTACAACTTTTAAAGATTTTAAGTTTTTATGTCGATACGTATGTGTACAGTCGTCATTTTGAAAAAGCCCTTCACCTAAATGCGTGTCTGGCAATATGTACATAACATTTGCTCGTCGACATCTTAACAACCTATAAGCAGTAGACGTGAATCAAAGAGATTCAATTCAATACACCCTCCGACGCAAGGACTCTCAACATTTTATCCATAGGATCCTTAGAGCAAGCCCGTGTTGGTCTATGATAGGGGCTTTTTGGCGGGAACGGAAACGGGACGGTTGCTTTCTTCATTGAGTAATCTAAATAATCAATACAAAGTGGTGTTTTGTGGTTAATGATCGTATTAAGTTAGTCGGAAAACATATGCGATAGTGTTATTAATATCGGAATATTCAATAAACAAAGTGTATCTATCTATTTTCACTTCGTGCCAATAAGCCGCTTTATAACTCAAAAGTTTATGCTTGAGTTAATTCTTTTGGGGTTCGGAGTAGGAGTCTGCTCCGAGGGTGGGGGCTTAGGTTTCATCATTCATCGTCATTACCTTTACTCATTTCATTATTTATCATCAAGAAAAAAACATAAGACATGGCTGTATGGGCATAGATCCCATTGCCTTGCCCTTCGGGGAAAACTAAAACAAAAAAAGTCTATGATAGGATCAGACACTAGATATGAAAACACTTTGCTATACTGCACCAATATGTTAATGCCAACATTGTTCTCATAATACAATTTCCGCTTTTTCTTAGCGTATATAAGTATTTAGACTGTATTTCATTCATCAATTGTAAGGCAAGTTTTTCGTTAGAGCAAAAATCGTCACTCAATTTCCCAAAGCTCTTCTTCCTTCAATTTAACTTTTTACTATACTTTTACGCTTGTATTTTCGTATTGAAAGGTACATCTATGAGGTGTTGAAGTAAACGCTTTAAAAATTATTTTAATAACCCTCAAGTTTTCCGACTTGTGCAAGTTTGAGGAGCGGCGTCTTGGAATATTGAATTTCTTTGACATATACGTAGTATACTTCGTAGCTATGCAATATCGAAGAAACATTTTAACATCTGATTTTCTCTGGAGATTTGATATTATTAATGTCTACCGACTTGCTTATTTATTATATTTGCAATACCACTATAGGAGTATACAACATTTAAACGTAAAAATCATAATATGGGTAATCAAACAAAACACACGTAATAGGTATTAGAAACAAGTCAGAAATTAATATTAAAGAAATAACAACAAAATAATTGGACAAAAAAAACAGTAGAGTAGTAAATGTATTGCATTGAAATAGGTAGTAAGATGGAAGGTGTGCAGTGTATGAAGTATGTCAATAGTTGAGGGTGGGCATAAGAAAGAAGTAGCATTATATTTGATTGACGTCTTACAAATACGATATCGAAAAAACCTTAGCAATAGGTAGCGTCAATAAATAAACACTAATACAAAGGAAGACAAAAAACGCGTATAAAATATTTTAAAAGGCTCTCGAGTCGCAGTAAACAATTTCCTTGGCCTCATTCTTGTTGGACTTGTTTTGTTCAGGATCCAATGGCCATAAATAATGGGAAATGTCAGATAGACGGAGATACTTACATACCGTTGTATTATGCATTCAGTCCTACTCGTTTTGGACCTATTGAGAAACGTGTGGGTCCATTTTATGTGTCTACCTTAGGTGGTTTCCAAATTTAAGGAAAACTGATGCCACCAAACGACCTGAGTCGTTCAGGTTGCTGACCGGAAAATCTAAAGAGTCGTCAGTTACAATACTAAATTAGAGTTCTATTGCGTATATTGCGAACTACAAAAGGTGCAGAGCTAATCTTATCTTATTTAGCCTATTCGATCCCAATGCTGGGCAAAGGTCTCCCCTTGATTTTTCCACTCCTCTCGACTTCGCGCGATCTCCGGCCAATCCCTCCCATAAGCATTGAGGTCGCCACACCATCTTTTACGCGGTCTTCCTCGTCTTCTATGCCCGCGTATCCAGTGAGTGCGCGACCCGTGCCCGGATGCATCCGACAAACGTGTCCGGTCCAGTCCCATTTCAGTTTGACGGACTTAAGAGCTAATAATTCTTGTTTATTATTATACCTCTTTTAATTTCACATCTTCTCTTCTATCATGTGGGTTGTCAAGTGGAGTTCCAACCTCATCAACCCTGGTGTCAGGGTTATTATTGAGCCGCTAAATGTCCCCTGACATGGCTTATGTAACGATTACTCACTAACAAACACATAAGACAAGACATATGCGAGACAAGTGTAGAGTTATATCTTTCAATGCGAGTTATGCGAAATATCAGTCTAATCTTCAAAGAGAGCAAGCAACCCTTTACATTCATTAATTTCTCTGTCCGTCTGACATAACACCAACTCCCTTACCCACGTTTAAAGACAAGGCCTTCGCACTGAAAATTAATTAGTGACGCTACATAGAGGGTTATGTTTGGATAAGATAAACAAACGACGCAAAGCCTTTTGTTGCCCAAGTGCTATGGGTGGTTATGTACGGCACGTTATGAGACATCGTATTATTATGGCTTTGGGTACCCTGATATTTTGATGATTTTATTGTACGAGTAGGTCCATAAAATCGTGAGATTGGAAGAGTTTTCGGGAGCTGTTTGGTGATTTTGGTTGTTATGAATGTCTACTAACTTCACTATCTATGCAGCTGTCACCGAATTAACAAATTTTTCTTTCGTGTGTGTTGCAGAGGCGTGGGGCGCGGCGCGTGGCGGCGGCGCGGGCGCGGGCGGCGCCATGACGCGGCGCCCGCCACCATGACGCTGCCGCCGCCCGCGCGCCCCGCGCACCCCGCCGCGCACCGCGCCATGCGCTACTACCGCATCTGGATCTACGCGTGCAACGGCGCACTGCTGCTTGGCGCGCTCGCCTTCTGTGCGGCGGCGGGGCGCGCGCTCGCCGACTACCGGCGCGCCATCGTGCCGGGGCTGGGCGCCGCGCAGCCCGGTTTCCTCTACGGGTACGCGGCCCTGCCCGCGCAGGCCGGCCTGCTGCAGCTACTCGGTTGCCTCGCTGCGCTGCGTCTCTCAGAGCGCATGCTCAACGCTTACTGGCTAGCCCTGCTGGCGCTGCTTGTCGGGGACGCCGCCATCGGCGTCTATTGGGCCTTTCGCTTCGAACGAGTGTGTCGGGAGCTCCGACCACAACTACGCATCCGCCTCGCGAAAGACTACGATTCGGACGTCGAATTCGCGGAGGCGTGGGATCGACTACAGAGAGAGCAACGGTGCTGCGGAGTGACCGGTCCCGCCGACTTCGCTGCATTTAATCGCACGACGCTACCGCCGAGCTGCTGCCGCATGCCGGCGCACACGCCTGCCACCCCGCCCGCGCTACTCACGCCGACGTCTACCGCATCGCTCGCGCCGGTCACGCCCACACACTGCGCGCCGCACACGGCCGCCTGCGCCGAGCGGTTGCTGGTGTGGTTAAGACGGACGGCGGACGCGCTGTTCGTTCTAGGGTACTGCGTGATTGCATTTTTAAAGTTGTGCTTCCTGGGAATCCTCCGATACGAAATAAAGGAGATGATTCAGAAAATTAGAATATTACGAAGCGAGCTCGGGGCTGGCGAACTGCTCGACGGCGGCAGTCCGATTCACGGTGGACCGCTGTCGCAGACGGTGATAGTGAACGCCGTAAATGCGAACGGCGGTGTGCGCACGCATGGAGGCAGCCCCGAGCGCGGGACGGAGCGTGAGGCGTTGCTCGGGCGCGGCGCGGAGTCGTGCTCGCGACGGGGAACGCACGACGAGCCGCTCGGCCCGAAGACCGTGAATGGTAACAACAACTGCGAGATGCGCGAGCTGGCGCGAGGCGAGTACCGACCACTGGCGGTGGACAGTGCGGCGACCAGGATCTGACTAAGATGTTACCTGGAGCGGCTGTTCGGGCGGCGGTGGCGCTCGTTCCCGGCCGGCGGCGCGGCGACGCTGGCGGGCGCGGGCGCACGCCGCTACACCGCCGCGGGCGCGCCGGGCGCTCGGGCCGCGGCCGCGCGCGTGCGCCTGCACTCGCGCCGGCACACGCGCGCTGAGTTCGAGCTGTGAGCCGAGCGCGCTGAGCAGCCGCCTCCGCCGCCCGCACAGTCACCCGTGCCGTTGTCAATTGCCAGTACTGTTTATAGTGATGTTTATAGTGCTAGTCAAACCGGAATGTCCCAACGACGCGAGTCAGTGTATCATAAAGTGTTTATAATTATATTTGAACGAGCTATTCGAGCTCTGTGATTTACGAGAACAATGCATCTCATTCGAGAACTGACTGGTATAGTGCGTAATTTAGAAAAGGTGAATTCTATTTCACGAGCAAAGCTTGTGTTTAGTTCCTACGCTTGGCAGAAATAAGTTGTGTTATAATGCAGATAAAAATATATATATATTTTTAATTCATGTTGTATACAGAAATGTAATAGACTAATTTTGAATAGATATCCGTCACACTGAAGCATTTCATGCGTGCATAAGAATATCACAGACACGAGGCAATCCTCTTTATATTATTTATCTACTTATAGGTACTTATTATTTTTTTGTTTATAAAGCCTTTAGAGTTTAATTTTATTTCATAATTAAAATCCCCTGAAAATATATTATGAACAACTGACGAAACGTAAATAAATATCAGAACGTGCACTATGAGTACGAACAGCAGCTCAGTTCCGCACGCGAAGATCAGAATAACTTGGGTTCAGGCTCTCCAATAGGAGCGTTAGTTTAGTTATACATAGTATACTTGTAAATTTTTATACCTACTTACTATGCACGAGTGGCCCGAACAGTATTGATAGGAGTAGAGTAGAGATGTGCCGGACTGTTCACCGCTTCGTTAGCGTCACGCGCCTCATCAGGGTTCTGTTCCGAAGCTTACGTCACCGACGGATGAAGGATGACCCTACTCCGCAGTGTAAATAATTAACATAATTTGTACATGTGTAGAATGCGAGTATTTGTGCATGAACAGATCGACAAAAATAGTACTGATATGAGCTTAACGACGTAGTGCCTACGAATATATGCTTGTAACGATATAAAGTGAACAACTACATTCATACACGTTTTCATTTCAGCGGTTTTAAAATAAAACGTTTTCGTACATATTTTATCATAAAGTAATGGATAACGAGACTTTACTCAATTACTAAGAGAAGGTTTTGGCACTCGAAACTTATATTGGTAGTGATGCAGTGCGGCGATGGGTAGGGGGAATGATAGAAACTACGACAAGAGCCGGCTTGGAAACGATCCCAATGGTGTTCCACACGTGTTACATTGTTATATCTCATAATAAGTGCCAACACGTGCAGCTGTCCTTGTATAAACTCCATTGAATGAGCAAAGATTAAGACGATCTTAATTTTATCAATGTAAGATACTTGTTATGTTGGCACACTAACATTGTCATAGTTGTCCAGTCGTCGCATGGCTCAGCTACCACCTAGTGTTTTAAGTGTTGAAGCCGTTAGTAAAGCTGGAGGCAAGCCCTGTCGCCCGTAGGTCCTCGTACAATGTGGATGGGGAAGTAGATAACGATGGCTGTGTCAGAATGAGGAGCTGCCCGGGCGAGCGGCGACGTCCTCCAGCGTAGAACGGCCACCCTACTTTATTGAATACCTAACTACATATTTGTATTTACTACGAAGTAAATTTATAGATATATTGTAATGACGAGTATGAAATTATTCTGTTCGCTTAGAGTAGGTATAATATTTTGTGAATTTATGCAGAAAAATAGTTTTTTAATATTGTTGTCACATGAATGTACCAATCTTATTAAAATTTGTACCTATATTCGGAAAGTTGAATAATTTGTAGCTAGGATCCAATCTAAATCCTGCATTTCTTCCAAAAACGGTAAATAACATGTGCCTTGGCTTATAAAATCGTATAACTGACGTTATGTTTATTGTAAACTAATCGATATAAACAAATGGAAATTTGAACTCGTCTCTGATGTGCTGCCTACATCTTCACACTATATCTTTTGACACTAGTCTTGTGTATTGTTCCTACTCGCACTATGTATCTCTATTCAATTTGTTTCCTATCGTTAGCACATCTTTTGTTACATAACGGGTCTTGTTGCACAGAAATATTTGGAAATAGCGTTTGTTGCGTTTATTTGTGACGTGTTTTCAATCGACCAACTGTAGAAATATATTGTTACATGTATTTACGGATATTACTAACATTAATTAATTGCAATTCTTTTGAGCGAATTTACAAAGGGAAATAGGAGCTTGAGAGGCTTTTCCTCGCTAAATATTTAATTTTGAAATGTTATTTCCAGAGCTTTCCGTGTAATCTGTACTAGAACAAACAGGAATTACTTTCAGGAATTCGATTATAAAGTTTCATCTAGCGTGATTTTGATCAGATTGTCTAAGTTGGTCGAATATGTGCCGACCTAGTAATGTGTCAACTTAAGTATTCTCCTGTTTCTTGTTTCCAAATGTTAAACTTGTCGGACGCGTGTGTTTTTTAAAGGGGTGATGTGTTTGTGTCGGCTATGAATAACAGAGAGAGCGAATATAATAGCTTGACGACGTTAACATAAATCGAGATTCACATCCAGCATTATATTGTAACTACTATGTATCACTATTTACCTGTAAACAGCCTCTATATACGTCCACCTGGATCAATCAAGCAGGCCGCCCTACCATAAGTTGGAGGACTACATCAGAACCCAATTAGAAAAGTTTGTTTTCCACTTCGGACCGCTGGTTTGGCAATCAAAGGGACTTATTGTTACTATAGCTGACACAGTCCTATCTACTCAGGTGTAAAAGGTCTAATGTTGCTTAGTGTAACCTTCATTTGGCCTGAGAAAATACTAAGCCGGCAATTGCAAAACGAGTTCAAATTATCGCCAGTTTTATGATGTTGAAATGAGCAATACTCTTCATATAGGAGAGTACTCGCTATGAAAACATTCCTCCTCTGCGAGATAAACGTTAGAAGAAATTTAAAATTGGAACGATTTGGCAGAACTGTTTTGGCAGAAGGCAAGAACCACTGCTCTAGTTTTCCCTAAAAAATAGCATGAAGGATGCTACACCGACAAGAGCGTGGATCTTAAATAAGTGATGATTTATGTTTTGAACACGAAAAAAGAGCTACTTGCAACTAAATGCTCATATTCAAACGCTCGTTAATGAATTCTCGCGGTGAGAACGCTCCTGCAGGCAGTAAACACCACATCACCCCTCCCCTTCTACGCGTGTCTGTCTAGTGTCTACTGTTTTGTGTGTTTCAATACGTAGAGTTGTTACAACTTTCCGAAGGTACGCACTAGGCGACTGAGAGCTAATATTATCATAATAAATGCATTAAATAAAGAGTTTGTTAAAAAAAAGGTGTATTATTTTAAATGGTCCCATTGTACGTACACTGTATTTTAAACAAATATGACAAGATTAGCTAATGACCCATGAGTAATGAGTAATATTTCAGAAATATAATCTTTTAACAAAACAAGTTGGTAAGTAATAGTTGAAATATTTAAGAACAGAACACAAAATCTGCTCAACCTAATACAAGACTAATGGCGCATGACGTCATTTATCACTAGAAAGTGTTCGCAATCACTCACCTGCAGCTGTTCCTCTGTGACCCTATACGTTCTATCCACGTTGGCTCCACCGATCACTAACACGTCGGCGTCGCACCGCATATGTGGTCCGAACATTGGATCTCCATCATCCAAAGATTCCGCCCCAGCATGAACGCGACTCGACGTATGAAATCTTCTCACAGGCGGGAATGCGTCATGCGATATTCGCCCGCCCGTGGAATCTCCAATATTAGAGGAATGTTCCGCATTCCCCAGCTTTTTAAACTCGACGGCGATGTCGGCGCCGACCCTGGCGTTGTTTTTTATAAGAGCGATGTCTGGATCTCGTTCAGGAAAGAAATTGTGGTAATTACTGCACTATCAGGACCGTCGGCGTCTTCATGTTTAATTTACCGACAAATTAGTAGCGGACCCACCTCTAATTAAACATTTTTAATAGCCTTATAATTGTTCCGTGGTATTAGAGGCGCAGACAGACCGCTTTCTTGTTATTATTTGTTCTATATTTCCCTAACTTTGCTTAATATCAACCTAAACAGGCAAAATGTAGATACAAACTGTAGAAAAGTAATATTTACATTGAATTACTTTAGGGGAATAGGTGAATTACATTCTTGTTTTGGGTTTCAAAGTGTATCAAATTAGGTAGGTAACTTGTGATCTTAGAACAGTTAGTTACTTGACATTTTTAACAATAAAATATGTCGGATAATTATGGTAGTTTATCATTTAACGATAATTGTCCAATAGTTTTTTATTAAGATCATTTTTAAATATTTTATTTTTACAAAATAAGGATCAGATTTTTTTATCTGCGTGTACGTCACATATCACACAAAATTTATGTCAGGTTTCAAGTTGCACTGTTTGATAGTTTCTTTGTTTATTGGAAAGTGACGTTACTGTGCAAAATGTCACGTGACCAACCGTTTTCGCGCGAAATTTGAAAGTAATGAAGAAAAATAGTTCTTTTTCTATTAAATAAAGCTTTTTCGAGAAAATAAAATATTTTAAGAGGTATAAAATAAGCGTTTGATTTTTTTTAATACTCATCCAAAAACTGTCAAGGTGCCAATTAAAATGGTAATGAATAACCGATTCTCCATTCAGATTACCTTTAGTATTACCTATATCAAGTATCTCCCCTTTGAAGAGATTTTCATTCTATTTTACGGCAAGCAGTCTCGTATTCACAATCAATCAAATATAAGCTACTTACTGGTTTTCCTAATCTGTAGGGCTAATTATCATCGCCGTCTATAATATAATCAGACTTTGCAAAAGACAAGATATCACACGATGTGCCTATACAACAGATGTGCCTATACAGTGATTATACAACACTTTGATTAATGAAGATAATGTGAAGATCGGTGAAACGGGCTCAGTTCATCACAGTACAATCATAGAGCAAAAGTGCAGTTACTGAGCCCAGCTGACGTGACTTTTTGTAGATTTGCCGCAGATGGCATTAACTACTTAGCTGGCCAAATGAAGGCTGAAGGCTCTCACTGGGTACAATAAGATAATAGGCCTGAGGGTACCCAGTTGGGCGCGAACCTCGGTTCAGGGTGTCGTCTGAGAGGAAAAATATTTGAAAGAATTAATCTCGATAGCGATAAGCGCTGATTGAGGGAAATCGTCGACCACAGGTCCTGAAGTGTGTGGTGTCGCGAGCTGATTGGCCGCCTCAATTGAGCCCAGCGAATTATTTGTAAACAGTGGTGAAATTATGAACCATAAATTGTCATTATTATAAAATTTATGCTTTTGTAGGTGTTTTTGGTCTATTACAGAAACGACATGTAACCAGGAGGTCCTAAGTGCAACCAGTAAATATAGTACTTTGCAAGAAACTGATTGGATTTTTGCACCTTATCGTACCTCTGACTGGCCCAATTGGGAATATACTCGTGAGCTTATGTTACGTGTGAATAATACTCTTCTTCTTATCGTGTGGGTTGTGAAGTGGAATACCAGCCTCATCAACCCTGGTGTCAAGGTTATGATTGAGCCGCCAAAGGTCCCTGACATGACTCGTGTAACGACTACATACTTACATCAGTAAGTAGTAACTAGAACCAACGGCTTGACGTGCTTTCCGAAGCACGGATCGTCTTACTTTCGGGCAATCAGGTGATCAACAAAAAATAATTCTGAGGTATAAATTACGTTCGTAGAATATAAAAAAGGATACTGGAATCAAGGGATGCTCCACCCGTTATCTTGGCTACTGCTGCTAGGATGAAAGGAGTCACTTCCTTGCCACTAATTCCTTGAGCGTTTGCTTCCTTCAAAGCGCTCGCTATAGCGCCCTCTATTACTTTCTCTGAAATTAAAATTACACGCATACATAACACATGAAGCTTGTTTCTCAATAAATCAATCAAATATACTTTAATGCACACAAACAAAATATACAAACATTTAGCAAAATGGGCGGCAATTTCTTCCAAGCAACCTCTACCAGGAATCAGCCATAAAAAAAAAACTTGTTTCTCACTTTAGGTGCTACGAATAATTCACCATTTAAATGTACGCGGCAGCACTATTGAATGTTTCTAAATTTTGACAGTTCTCCATACTGTCCAGCTAAAACTCGTTTTAAATTGCTTTACAATGTGAGGCAACGTGGAGAGTATTCAGTCTGAAAAAAGAGTTACGAAAAAAAAGTAGCTAGTTGCAAAAAGGCAGTTTTGATTGAAAATACGTTTTTTTCTAAGTTTTCTTCTTTCCGATCTTTAGGAAACAAATATAACACTATAATTTTGCAGTTAAACGCTGCGCAAGGGGTTAAATTGTAAAATATAACCTAAGCCATATTTTTGTTTACTCAAATAGTATGGGGAACTGTCAAAATTAAAGAAAAAGTAGCGACACGTGATGGGAGAAATAGGCAAGTTTTATCCTCATAGGTTTGACCTGCACACAAAATGGACACACCTAGATCACGGCATCAAAGTAGGTCGTTAAGAACTTAATAGTGCTGCTGTAAACACAGAAGCAGTGATGTGTGACAATATAGCAGGATATGACGCTGAAGCGGCACTTTGCTGTAATATATATTATACAAGCCATAGCTACCTTCAAGCCTAATAAGGTAATTTACAGTCTATAGCACAGA
The DNA here is from genome assembly GCF_024362695.1 of Pectinophora gossypiella. Classification (NCBI taxonomy): domain Eukaryota; kingdom Metazoa; phylum Arthropoda; class Insecta; order Lepidoptera; family Gelechiidae; genus Pectinophora; species Pectinophora gossypiella. Next base: position 8,831,029 of record NC_065406.1, read on the forward strand.
CAAGATCTCATCTTGTGTACGCAATATGCATGTTATGGGACTGTGACGAAATTGGTGATTTATATTCTGCTTACCTAAATATTATGTAAACGAAATGATTTCCTCGTGTAAATAAGTTCATTTATAATTTTCTGTCGTCTTTATAAAATAAAACCAGAAGGCAGTAAGTACACTAACATAACATAGCTATGAAACTCACCTAGGTACTGAAAATTGCTCAAATAAGACGCCTCGAATGGTCATTAAAAGGAGCACAATGGCAGCTTAAAATGCTGATGGCGACAAAAATATTTGCGTTTCTTCCTTCTACTACGGAATTTTATACCAATGTTTCACTTACCATCCATAGCAAATTTTTTTGGTAAGGGTACAGCAATAAGGATGCCAGATCCAAGTCGAAGGTCGAGAGACGCCTGCAGTATTCTCGCAGCTTCCTGCGCGTTCGCCACGCGGTTCGGCGCACGATGACCCGACCGCGCCGTGTAGAACGCCGGGAAATCATCGGACTCGCCAAAAGCGCACACGCACACTCCCTGCGTTTCCTAGACGTGAATTAAAAAATATATAAGTAAGTAAGTAGTTTAACAGTCTCCACGGTCTAGTGGGTAGAGCGTTGGTTCCACGATCTGGAGGTCCTTCACTTTGTGAGCATATCCTTTGTTTGGTAAGGAGATTGCAGAAATAAGATGATTCCGTGCTCCACGCTAAGCCGTGAGTCCCGGCTCTTAGTCTTAAAAATCACCTCCACCAACCTGCAGTAGAGCTGCGTGGTGCAGTATGCTCCATACCTCCTGCGGTTGATCGAAGGGAGGGGAGCCCAGCAGTGGGCTCTTAATTGGGCTGTTAATGTCGTTCTGTAAGGGTACTGTACTATGTACAAAAAATGAAAACAAAACATCGCTAATCCGTCGATTGTATTTACCTATTATCCACTCTCTCTGAAAAGCGGTGATTCGTGAAATGCTTTTGGATTGCCCTAAAAAGCAGCTTACAGATCGTGCAAGTCAACTCGTGCGGAATTCGCCAAACATTGTTCTTTTATATTACAGTAAAACAAGGTTTCCCCTTTGGAATGAAGCACAACTATGACGTAAGGGTGTTGTTTGATGCATCACATCATGCAAGATTTTATAGGTCAACGGAGACAATGCCCTTATCAATACAGTTCCACTTGACCACGTACTGCTGTTGTCAACTATGTGTTTCACTATTATGGGTCAGAATAGTTCAGGCGTTATGTTCACTGATATTTCCATGAATTTACTTACTGCTTAACAATCTCTCAATATTTCTTGGTAGGTATAACTTGCTAGGTGTTCTAGAAACCGCAAAGGTAAAAAGGAATATGTATAGATCAACCAGGGTATGTCCTTTTCGTCACGCCATAATAATGACGGAAAAAGTAAAACATTTTCTACTGACATTGCATTGAGTAAAGATTATGATAGTGATTTAGAACACAGGTTACGAAAACTCTATCAGGATTACTCAGGATAAAACATTCATGGGAAAAAACATACAAAACCTCCTTTCTGAAAATGTAACATTTTAGCTGAGCAGCTAAGTCCGCCTACAGACCAACGACTCAGCGTCTGTAAGCGCCCTAAAAGTAACGAACCCTTCCTGAAAGACAAGCTGCTCAGATTTAATTTCACAAGAATATTTAAACAAATTCACGAGTAACATTTCAGAGAAATTTTCGAGAGCCATTTAATTTTGTTATATAGTATAGGATAGGTATGTATTCATTTCTATACCTTCCAGGAATGCAAATAAACAACTTCTTGTATAGCTCCAAGAACTTCTCAAAAGCAGAAAGTGTCGCAAGTTTAATACAAGTTCGGAAAAGTTTGCTGGCCGAATACTAATTAAATGCTCATTTCTAGGAATAAAAATAAATCTATGTCCAGGTTAAATGTATTTAAGTACATTTTTATTTTCCGGGGTGACTCTCGTTTGTTACCTTTTTTTTGCTTGCAAGTACTTATTGTAATATACTTCAAATGAATTGTATTTTCGTCTTTGCAAGAGTGATCACGATTAAAAAATGTATGTGACCTGTAAGTACCCACCTATATTTTATTTTGTTTCACGAACAGATGAATTGTATATTGCTACGAGCTTCGCAGCGTGATTGTTACCTTGTTGACTTTTACGACATGCTCGAGAAGATACGAAAAGCAGCGTGTATCGCGGGACATTGTAAGCATTTTCTTTATGTCTTAGACTATGCACGGATTTGAAACTTGCCTTCATAAAAGTTTTGCTGATGTAAGCTAATTAATTATTATTTGTTTCTTTTCGTCATATGCAGTTTCATTTATATTATTTATAGTCTAAAATTCTTCCGCGTTGTAAGCGCTGTCTGAATTTTAAGTTTATAATCACTATTCCAGAACAGATAAGGTTAATTTTTAATTTGGAAAATTCTGATGTTCTCAAAACGCGGAGATCCGTGTTACTTTATGCTTCAGAAGAATTCGGCGCGTAATGTCACTGGATGGCATCCGAAATAAAAATCAACTCTGTTTTTACATACTTAGTGATTGTTGCGAAATCTTCGCAGATTTTATAATATTTTTACATGTTTTTTTTTTATATTTCTTCTTTTTGACAACGTTTTGTATCTTGGTTTTTCTTGCTTACGTCTTGTGCTTGTTTGGTGAAAATACTTACATTAAAAATCTCTCTCATAAGCTAAGTATTTGTTATTTATTCATATAGAAATACAGTCCACATCAAATACATCAGCTACCATCGTAGCTCACAGTGATAATAATTGCATATAAAATATAAAATTCTGGCAGCGCGTAGGTAGAATTTCGATTTGTTGGCACTTTTAGAAGTCGCAGTATCCTGGATTGTTTTAAGGATAGTCCCCTCTACGTGATATCTTGTGGACCAATTACATTTATTGCACTAGTGCTATTTTGAATTTTCTGTCCTTGATTTAAAAAAACGACAATGATAGGACATGCAAAATGTAACGTCTATTGCTATCTCTGCCATTAATTTAGTGCGGCATATAAATCTTTCTCGCTTATCATACCGGACAGTTACGAATAGTCAGTAGGTGTGCTACTTAAATTGGTTCGCTCTAGTTTCAATGATTTTCCGTCACCGACCAACACCGTAGCGTGCCATGCACGAACCGGCCAGAATTCCAGGTACTTATATACAGGAATAGAGCGTGGTTGCTCCGTTTCAGTGGGTATAGTAGTATCCGGCACGCGTCGGTCCTTGCCTGACACGGTTCTAGTATGATCAGTCGCGGTCCTAGCAAAGCGTTTAGGTGGTGCGAGACCTCAAAGTGCCCCCCCCCCCCCCCGCTCCAACCCCTCAAAATACAATATTTTTCGATTGTTTCACGGATTTACCTAAAGTAGACCAGTATTGGTTGATTTTGGCGCCCCCTATTTCAGCGCCCGGTGCGGCACTGAGTATGGTACGGTGTAGTGGGCACAAGCCTTTACCCTAATTAATTTTCCCCAAACTACGTACTTAATAAATAAGTTTCAACATTATAGCGAAAATTTAGAATACTCAGAACTATGAGCGGTACAGTATCCAAGAAGCGGTGACGTAAGCGGGATTCTTAGAAGCAAGATTCCTATTATTACAAACATTTTCGGGCTGTGTTCCTGTCTATCATAAAATGAAAAATGAGCTTTAGACTTTTTCTTTCTTGACGATAATATTGGTCTGTTTTTAAATAGAAATGAGTGAATTGGTTACCACTAACACAGATGGCTCAACCATTTATAGACGGCGATACGGCTCGTTACATGTCACGTTGGTCTAACAGAAAGCTCTAGTTACTTGGTTCATCTTGCGATGGATGTACCTCTGGCTACCCCAATTGGAATTCTTACCAAATACTCCAGAGTTCTGCCGATGTCGAGGATGGACTTGACGCCGCTGCAGACCACCAATGTTCTACTTCTTCCCAGCTCAGTCAAGTCTGCCGATACATCCATCGTGCTTTCACCTTCTCTATGAACACCGCCTGTAAACAGATTTTAGTTATCTTCTTCTATCTTCTGTCTCTTTCTGAGAGTTGTAAATGACGGATCTCGTCAACCCTTGTATTACTATTTAGCCGCCACTCTTGATATGGCTCATATTGTAACGACTATGTGCTCAAGGAGGTAAATAATAACCTAAGTACTTCGAAGCGCTGATCATCTTACTTTATGATAATCTGGTGACCAGTTTGTAGTGTCCAAACCAAACTAGGGGGTTACAAAGTGACTTTTTCTTATTATGTCCACTCGAAGTCGGGACCTCCGGATCGTGAGCCCAACGTTCAACTACTGGGCTTAAATAATAATGAGATGGTATAACAAGGTAATGTGCTTGACTGCTTGTAGTTTGTTACTGTACATTCATCAGATTATTTACGTGTGCAAAATTTGTCTTCTGTTGACTAATTGGTCGGCAAAAAAAAAATAAGGTACACTGCAGCTGTACAAATGTACTAGGTATATATCCTCTGCCGAAGGTTGTCTGGAAGAGATCGCTCTTAGCGATAAGGCCGCCTTTGCCCACCTTAGAATAAGTTTGTGCTGTAATTTTTTTGTAAATTTGTGTGCAATAAAGTATTTTATTATAAGGTACTTTATTTGAATAAGGATTAATTAACTGTGTTTCTATGAATAGAGTCACTAAAGGTTTTATTTTGATTCAACAACTTTCATATTTCCTATTATATACGTATATTACTTATCTATTTAAACAACATCAGAATAACATTCCAAATAAACGAGCAATGCATGTAATACTTGTAGCTGATAATGATAAATCGAACTCGTCTTTGGGGTGCGAATATAATAGAATGTCAGAAACGTATTCGACCTCGTCCCAAACGGGGGAAATGGATTCATTATTACGTCACCACCCCCCACCTCCCCTACACAATACACGTTTTTTTCTCGTCGGCTGTACCTCAAGGGGACGGCCAAACTACATTCAAAATGGTGAATGAATAAAGCCTACTTTTCAATTGCAAATACTGCCAAGTTTACGGTCCTAAAGTCTGTTCAAGTTTTGTAAAGATTGAACATTTAGGTGAAAGAACAGATAGGGTTCATGAAATTAATTGTATTAACTTAGTCATTAAATAACACGAGAATTTAGAAAAACTAGAATGAGATGTAAAGTACACGGTGTTAGTGACTTCGTAATGAATACTGAGGGGGATGATTCAGACTATGATTCTGAGTTAATATCAAGTGGAATTTTCTGTCGAATAATGAGCCATACAAGTAGGTATGGGTATTAGTGGCACCATAACGAATACCGAGGGGGATGGTTCAGACCATGATTCTGAGTTGATAACAAGTGGAATTTTCAGTCTGAAACTTTTTGAGATTTTTTAAATTATTTTCAGTTTCCATACTTTTGCAACGGAAAACTCCATTTCTATTCTCCATTGCAATCAACTCAGAATCATGGTCTCAATCATCCCTCAAAGTTTTCGTTACGATGTCACTAGCACCCTGTATATCTTTTGTAACTCGACATTAAGATTGCAATGTTTATATTTTCACTTCTATTGCTCATCGTACTAGTTTGCTAACTTTCCTTGCCATACCAAATAGTTGGTATGAATATCCGGCAGACATTCACAACAGATACCATTCATAAGCCAAGTACAGTGTACCTATATCAATGGATATTTGCTGGCAGTAGATCGTATTGAAAACCGACACATGAATCTTACTGATAAATGACTTGGACGAGAATAGTCACAGGAATGTGTAAGTAAGGTTCATTGTATTCTGATAGCGCATCAGACGTTCTTCCAATTATTTTCAATTTTATAAAAAATAATATCATAAGTTTCCGGTTGGGGGTTCACTCGTATTGATTGTTATAAAATGAAAATTATTGTTGTTTTATTTATTTATTTAACAGTCTAATGTACACAGATAAGGGTATAAAACAATTAGACTAACATAAGACAGAAAAATAGCCTCCGTGGTCTAGTGGTTAGAGCGTTAGGCTCACGATCTGGAGGTCCGGGTTCGATTCCCGATGGGGACATTGTTGAAATCACTTTGTGATAATGTCCTTTGTTTGGTAAGGACTTTTCAGGCTTGAATCACCTGATTGTCCGAAAAAGTAAGATGATTCCGTGCTTCGGAAGGCACGTTAAGCCGTTGGTCCCGGCTATTAGCCGTAAAAACACCTCCACCAACCCGCAGTGGAGCAGCGTGGTGGAGTATGCTCCGTACCCCCTACCCCCTCCGGTTGATTGAGGGGAGGCCTGTGCCCAGCAGTGGGACGTATATAGGCAGTTTATGTAAGACAGAAAAAGGGTACATTTCAGCGCAAGGGGACGACTGGCGATCCAAGAGCTGGCTGCTTTTTTGCGCAGAGAATAGGCCTGGCAGTTCAGAGGGGAAATGCGGCCAGCGTTTTAGGCGCTCTGCCTTAGTGTGGCGCGCTGGAAGAAGTATTCTATTTATAAAAAGCTGGTGTTGTTTTTGATAAATGGTTCAGCTTATTTCTAGTAGAAATCTCTGTTTTCTGTTTTGTTTATTACAGTTACCAATGCACGCAAAATGGTAAAATTAGGTAGGTGTCATGGATCTTAATACTGTATGTAATACAGCACCCATCCCTGTTCGGAGAATGCTTGACTATCGTAGTGTCCCCGGGTCAGTGTGTGTCAGGTGGCATCATGGATGATTGGGCCGACAGATATAAAAAAATCGAAAAACATTTTCTTTTTCTATTTAACTTATTTATGAATTTTAATCAAGAAAAACGTAATAATAAGTCTGACATTTTATCACGTTTATCTATGACGTCACAGTGTGCTTTTTCATACAAATTCCATAGCAATTTCGTGTTTTGACGTTTAATAAAAGGAACTTATTTGACTAGTTGGAAATTAGCGTATTGATATCACGAGGGTTCCAGCAAAAAATAGCGTTGCTCTCATTACATGGGACTTAAACATAGCTGGTGAGGAGTTGGTGTATTATATAACTCTGCCCACCCCTTTGGGCGATACACTATGTTGTAATACAACACGCTACAGAAACCTATACCAGGTCGCATAAAGTATCAACTATCATATCATATTCGAAGATAGGTAAATGCCAGTAGCGTAACACCTTTAATAAGATTTACATACCACCTGCACACACGGCTATGAATATGAAATACATGTAGAGATGTAGAAACATCTGCTACTTCACATGCTGAATAATTTCGTTGTCAAGACAAATGTTCATCATGAAGCACGGAGCAACGAACCGAAACCTCCCGTGGATTGGGTTTAATTAAATTAAGTAACGGAGTATTCTAAGATGCTTTTAACATGTTGCTTTTGTTTACTGTTTTAAATGGGCTGTAGAGTAGCTTGCGGTATTATATTTTGCACAAAATTTAAGAATATTTCTTGGCAATAATTGATCGTGGAACTCTGGACAAGGGGAACTCCTACCCTTGGCGGAAGAAACAAGAGAACTCAATAGTAGATGGGCCGGATATAATAATTTTCTATCCTGTTGTTTTCCTTCACAAGAGAGCAATATTACTACAAAATAGCAAGCTAAATCAAATTCGAACAGAAATTCGAATATTCAATAAAAAAAATATATGAATTCGTGAAATTTTACCGTTGGCAACCAGCGGTTTGGTAGCGGGCCGCAGTAATTGAATGCGCTTGGAGAGCGATGAATTCACTCGTGGCAAAATTCATGGTATTCAGGTAGCACATAGCGCGTTAATTGACGTGTTGACGGCAGGGAACGATATGAATAATAGAACAAAATTGATTATAGTTCTTTAGAAATGCCTTGAAACAAAAATAAATATTTACCCATAAGTACCAATCATGATAAATAATGATCTATAGCAGTTAGTATTAAGTACTTACCTACTAGCTAATTTGATTTAAGTAAGTAAGTAGTTTATTTACAATCCTGTGTATGAACCCCGATCGGGTGGTAAGTACCTGTTGACTTTTTTCTGTTCTCTTTTCGCAAATATGTTCTTTCCTTAAATATTTAAATAATCGACTGCTGCTGCTGAATAGCCGCTTAAATATATCTACAATTGTGTATCGCTTGTGCTGTCAATAAATACAAGGCCTGGTGAGAAGAACAGGAGAAAGCTGATCCGTGTGATTCCCTTTTTATCATCAAGCTGGGCTATTTTCAGGTGTATAGGAACAGCGAAAGTGGTTACAATTCTTCTTTGCTTCTCATGTACTTTTTAATTTAAAACCGCAAATAATGTGTATCAAACCTACATCATAAATTCATATTGCACCGTGCAACTTGTTACATAGCAAAAGTGAAATTTGGCGCTTTATATACTCAGTAGGTAAAAGAACCCTTATTCTACGATTTCTGCTATTCTACTGTCTGTTTTGCGCGTTACTCTCTAGGTAGCTCATAAAAGGAATAAGTGACAATTACAAACTAATTTTCAGTACATTCGTGTGTACTCGACGATGAACATATTTGTCAGAGCTCATAATATTCAGTTAATTGCCATGCAAATGGTGTACGCATCTTGATACCTTCCACGTACCGTATCGAGTTCCGCGAGACGCTTACTTTAATAGTGCTATAGCCTTAATAGAACCACTAACAGTGCAATGAAAATAGATCTACTCTCAAGTTGCCAGGCTTTAGACTCGTCTATTTCTGTTTAATAGAGTTCCACCCACGTATTGCAAGAGCTTACCGCTTCATTCCACTTGTAGGTGTTTCCAATAAAACTACGGTTAAGAATTTTCGAATGGAAGCTTTGCTACACGAATTTCGTTCGTCACAGACTTAAACTTATTTATTTAATATCCTCAACTTACAGGTAGGTAGTTACTGTCAAGTAAAAAATAGTATTCTGGTATTGTCATGGCGATCTACGCTGAACCAGCGTGCGTGTATGAAGCGATTCAAGAATGTCAAGGAAGCAAGAGAAGTCTGTCAGAATCAAAGCAAATGGAATTCTATAGTCCCTGCTTACCCCGGTACGTAATAGGCGTGAGTTTATGTATGTATGTATTGTTATGGCCTAAAAGGTTCGTTGACTACGTACGTCGTAGTGATTAAGCAACGTCGAAGCAATATTTTTTTTCCACCACCGGACTACAGTTTGACTATCAATAGTTGATAGTTGCTTCTGACTATTATTGATTTTATTGCAACCTATCGATGGGCATATTTTGAATTAAAAAGTATAAAGTAAAACTAGGGGGTTAAAAGACCGCATCAAAGCAATTCATACAAAAACAGCAATACTTAATGCTATTTGATATTTGTTTGCATTGCGCACTTACATTTATATGTCCAAATATCAATCATTATTTATTTAGTTTATTATACATTATTTATCAATCATTAATATCAAAGCATTATTTTTTTTTAGTTGAATTGGTTCGATGTGGCCTTTTAACCCCCCGAACTCATGTTATTATCCAGGCTTACTTCTCAGGAAGTCACGTGGTTAGCTCCGTAAAAGCTTTTAACATACAAGTGTTTTGCATCAGCGTTGCAGGCGAAAGCGCCGCTTTCTTCTAAACTATTCATTCGAGAGCAATCGCGCAACCCTCCTGAGATTTCTCTGATCTAGAGAATCCATATAATATGAAAACCTGTTCGAACTCTATTTTCCTACCATAAATAAGCATTGGATTACCTATACAGGTCTAAATTGGCAATTTTCCGATTTTGCCTCGTCTATAAGTATTTTCTGTTACTTACTTCTCAGATATGAATCAGATCTACTAACTTGTAGATCTGAGCTTTTACTAAAATTTGTTTGATACATTATTTGGGACGCGCATTATATTCGCACCACCAATGCGAAGTGGTATGGCAATTTTGGTTCTTCTATCGTGTGGGTTGTGAGGTGGATTACCAACCTCATCAAACCAGGTGTCAGGTTACTGTTGAGCCGCCAAAGGCCCCTGACATGATTCATGTAACGACTACGTACTTACATCAGTAAGTAAGTAGTAACCGGGACCAACGGCTTAACGTGCCCTCCGAAGCACGGATCGTCTTACTTTCGGACAATCAGATGATCAGCCTGTAATGTCCTAACCAAACTAGAAAGTGATTTTTGTGATATGTTCCCACCGGGATTCGAACCCAGGACCTCCGGATCGTGAGTCTAACGCTCAACCACTGGACCACGGAGGCACTTGGTAATTTTGGTAGGAGCAAAAGACAATCCTAAAATGTATATTATTCTCTCTTCTTCTAATCCTTTTATCCCCTGTTGGGATGTAGGGTTCGAATAACAGATTTCCACTCCTCGCGATCTTTTGCAGCCTCTGTAGCTTGCTCCCATGACATGCAGGGAATTTTTAACTCTCGGCCAATCGAGGGTCGTGAGGTCTCTAATCCTAATCTAATCCTAAGAAATATTTACTTATAATAAAATTCAAAATGCCAAATAAGTAAGTTCCGAACTAAAACTAACTGGTATAACCTTTCATCTGACTCATGAGGGAATGCAAATAATGCTCACTAGCCCACTAAAACCATCACAGTTCTATCTAAATAAGCAATGAGCTCTGAATTGCCCTAGGTAAAGTTTGTTTCATTAAATCGGTGATTGCGCAGTGCACTTACCGCGGTCAACCACATGTTGATTGAAATTAAAAGACCTTTTGTTTGCGGTATAATGCAAATTGGAAATGGATTTATCGGTCAGTAGGTTTATCATGGTTTGTGCTTTTAGTACAACAAATGATAATAAGATTTGTATTATAAGGCACTTTGTTAGGTTAGTAACTTGTCGCTGTGAATTCGCTGTAACGGTCTCCGCGGCGCAGAGGTTGAACGTAAGGCTTTCGATCCGGAAGTTCCTGGTTTCGAATCCCGTTAGGGACATATCACAAAAAAACACTTTGTGATCCTTAATTTGGTGAGGACAATGTAGGCTGATCACCCGATTGTCCGAAAGTAGGATAATACGTGCTTTGGAGGGCACGTTAAGCCGTTGGTTCCGGCTATTATATACTTTAGTAACAATGTAGTCATCAATTAGCCATGTCAGGGGCCTTTGACGGTTCAATAGTAACTCTTCTTCTATCGCGTGGATTGTGAGGTGATTACCAACCTCATCAACCCTGGTGTCAGGGTTATTATTGAGCCGCCATAGGCTCTTGACATGACTCATGTAACGACTACGTACTTACATCAGTAAGTTAGTAGTAACCGGGACCAACGGTTTAACGTGCCTTCCGAAGCACGGATCATCTTACTTTTGGACAATCAGGTGATCAGCCTGTAATATCCTAACCAAACTAGGGATCACACAGTGATTTTTGTGATTTGTCCCCACCGGGATTCGAACCTGGGACCTCCGGATTGTGGGCACATCGCTCAACCACTGGACCACAGAGGCAACCCTTATAGTAACCCTGACACCAGGGTTGATGACGTCGATCACTGATCTCACAACCTACCCACACTGGCTTTATAGAGAAGAATCTAAATAGGCCCAGTGGTTTCAGAGTGAAAGGACAGAGAAGACTTACATTCGTATTTATAATGGTCCCGATTCCTGCAGACACCTCCTAATTTTACTTTAAGTTATACCTGTCATTTTCTTATCCACCGAAAAGGAAAGGGACGGATGATTGACAGCTCTTAATTTTAGGAAGAATGAGTAAATGAATGGATAACTCATAACATAAACATAAACTGCCTATATACGTCCCACTGCTGGGCACAGGCCTCCCCTCAATCAACCGGAGGGGGTATGGAGCATACTCCACCACGCTGCTCCACTGCGGGTTGGTGGAGGTGTTTTTACGGCTAATAGCCGGGACCAACGGCTTAAGGTGCCTTCCGAAGCACGGAATCATCTTACTTTTTCGGACAATCACGTGATTCAAGCCTGAAAAGTCCTTACCAAACAAAGGACAGTCTCACAAAGTGATTTCGACAATGTCCCCATCGGGAATCGAACCCGGACCTCCAGATCTCGAAAGAAATGGAAATGAAATGAATGGAATGGATAACTCGGGCGAATCAAAAAGATATCTCGATGGTATGCAAACCGTTTGACGTGTCAACATAATTCTGTCGGGTAATTGACCAGTGAAAAATTTTTAGTCGGTTGTTTTAGATTTGTGCTTAAAATTGGCGTGTGTTCCATAAATTTTATGCTTGTCGATTACCCGTCCCTTTCCTTTTCAGCGGATAAGAGAATGACAGGTATAATTTGAAATTAGATGGTGTTTACAGGAATTAGCACCAATATCACTATAGACGTTTCTGTTTTCCTACTCACCAATACCGCCGGTAACAAACACAGGTATGTCGGCGAGCTGTGTAGCCACCAGAGTACCAGCGACTGTTGTGGCGCCGTCCTTGCGAGCGGCTGCCACTGGAGCCAGATCTCTCCTGGAGGCCTTCACTACGCCTTTGGCCTTCGCTAAGTACCTGTTGATAATAAATATATTTATACATTTTAATATGATCTCATATTATAGTGTTAGTGACATCGTAACGAAAACTTTGAAGGGTGCTTCCGACCACGATTCTGAGTTAAGATAGTAAAATTATGGAACTGAAAATGATTTAAAAAACACTCAAATTTACATTAATTTTCCGAGAGGAAATTCCACTTGTTATTAACTCAGAATTATGGTCTGAATCATCCCGCTCAGTATTAGTTACGATGCCACTAACACCCTGTAGATAATTGTAGTACAGGAAACAGACAAATAAGATGAGGTGGTTTTGATTTTATTGTTATTTTTATGTTATGTGCAACATTCATAAACTGATAAAGCAGTGAGATATAGGTTTAGTTTTGTAGTTTTTTTTTATGAAATCCTATTTTGTTGTATTGTACTTATAGTATTATATGATCTGTGGTACTTACTGTAGCTGTTGTTCTGTAAGTCCAATCGTAAGCTGCCCTTGCAGTATCGCTACTGTTGCTGGGACCGCACCCTGTATAACGATATTAAACCTACATTATGTCAATGATCATTATTATTATTATAATGATATTACAACGGTCTCTGAGATCCAGTAGTTGAGCGCTGGGCTCACGATCCGGAGGTTTCTGGTTCGAATCTCGGTAAGGACATATCACAAAAATCACTTTCTGATCCTTAGTTTGGTTAGGACATTACAGGCTGATCACCTGAGTGTCCGAAAGTAAGATGCTCCATGTGGAAGGCACGTTAAGCCGTTAGTCTCGGTTATTACTTAATGATGTAAGTAAGTTTGTTACATGAGCCATGTCAGGGGCCTTTGGCGGCTCAATAATAACCCTGACACCAGGATTGATGAGGTTGGTAATTCACTTCTTCATGTTGTATGTACGTTATTTATTTAAAATAGGTCTGCTCTCGGCTCGTCTCTAAGTATAAAACTAAAAAGGATTCAGTTCAAATTTTCAACAGTTAGTTACAAATAACATCCAGAAGATAACTAGAGCAACATCAAGTCAAATAGTTCGACTGCAAATATCCATTGGAGCCGGCAAAGTTAGTCCTGCATGGTAACGCTAAGTTTCCACACATGCTTTGAATGGCCCGAAAAGCGTAACAGAGAAATTGTTTCGCTCCAGGAACATTATTACATTTGAAATATTACACTAGTTACCTGCACAAGTTGTAGCTTAATTACTATTCTCATACGCACGCTTAAAGTCATGTGTGTTGATAAATACTAGTGATAAATGCTACTTAATGAATCGTCTAGAATACACTGAAATGGAAGTATTTTAGTACTACGTACAAATTACAACTAGTAAAATTAAATTAAACATGAAACAGTAGGAGTAGGGCCCTGTGCTGGGAGGTTTTCTGGCCACGTCTTTCCCTCAGCGATACAGCTTCCGATGTGGTAATAATTTCACAGCCAGTTACATAATACGTTATTTAATTTTTGACCTTTAAAAAGCGCTAGTTATGTAAGCCAATTTTGAAGAATAAAATATTTATGATTTTTTTTTAATTTTTGCCCACTGCTGGGCAACAGCCCCCCCCTTCCTTTTTCCATTTTTCGCGGTCCTGTGCGCACTCCGGCCAGTCAGCAGAAGCATTACAAAAGTAATTAAGACTTGTTATTTGGATCACATTATGTATAGAATTATGTTGCTACCTATATTGCTCCTCTTTATTTTGATCTGAATAATAATGGGGGGAAGATGTAATTGTGTCTGGGTGTTATAAAAAGGGTCACCATTTATATCCAAAAACAAATATAAAATATGAAAATGTCCATGAAATTCGAAAGTTAAACGATGGAAATCGTGTACAGTTTCATCTATATTGTTTTTGAGGAATGTAGCCTTTTATTTAAATTTACGAGAAATAAGGATTTCCTAGAAACTCAGCGGAACGAAATAAATTATTTGAAAATATTTTTAATTAAGAAAATTCAGAGGTTGTTATCTTTCATAATGTCTATTTATTAAAACAACAACAATTCACGATTATATTTCCGACTAGGGTGGTCTATCCATTAATACGAGTACAGGTTTTATTGTTCATGGACAATAGCAAGAAGGTATTTTCACAATGATGAAAATATTCCTTATAAACGGCTTACCCGATCTCTAATAATATTTTCGACTTGGACAGCTGTCTCCAGGTTTTCTGGGTACGGCATTCCATGGGTGATGATGGTGGACTCGAGGGCGACTATAGGTTGTCCTTCTGCCTTGGCTTGGAGGACTTCTTCTGAGTATGCCAGGATGGGACCGCCACATTGGGATCTCGTGTAGCGTGGGGCCAGTCGAGAAGCTCCCGACAGAGCCTTCAGAAAATACGCCATGGTGACCTGCAATTTAAAAGTAATTTAGTTTCTCACAATTTAAACCACCAAATAAACAAACAACCCAAATCGTAAACATAACAATTAGGTACTTTAATAATGCAACAAAATTAACGTGAAACTTTATCATAATCATAAACTGCCTATATACGTCCCACTGCTGGGCACAGGCCTCCCCTCAATCAACCGGAGGGGGTATGGAGCATACTCCACCACGCTGCTCCACTGCGGGTTGGTGGAGGTGTTTTTTACGGCTCATAGCCGGGACCAACGGCTTAACGTGCCCTCCGAAGCACGGAATCATCTTACTTTTTCGGACAATCAGGTGATTCAAGCCTGAAAAGTCCTTACCAAACAAAGGACAGTCTCATAAAGTGATTTCGACAATGTCCCCATCGGGAATCGAACCCGGACCTCCAGATCGTGAGCCTAACGCTTTAATCACTAGACCACGGAGGATGTTCTTAAACTTTAGCATTACTGAAATATACCATAAATACGTTTTGTCTTCATACATTCTGATACAATGCACCTGTGCTAACAATTTAAAGTTCGTCAAAACAGTTCCCTGCTTTACACAATTTACAGTGAAATAGCTTTTGTGAAAACGTCAGCAACACATTCAGCTATACGCACGGTGCAGTATGGACTAAATGTTGCGCTAACTGACAGATTGAATAGGTACCTAACCACCATCCACATTGGATGCAAATTATTCTCCAAATAGACCGAAAGTTATCGGCAACCGGCAGCCGGGAGAATTGGCTTGGTCTCAGTACGTTGTAAGCAGTAGAATGTTGGTTACTAAATCAGTTGCTCCAGCGAAATTCTATTGCGGGTGTTGTGCACTGAATACGAATTCCAAAAATAGGAATTGAAATGAAAAAGTAGCTGTGCGTTGAATAAAATAATGTTCATGCTGAGTAAAAAGAGTACTTTCATAGAGATTTTATTATCAGGCTTAACTTACACCGTTTCATTTGCTACTATGTGTACAAGTACTCTTCTATTGGAACTGTACATTGATTGGTTTCTTTTTCTCATCTACGCATTCTTAACGTGACTTATTTTTAGATTTGCCGCATCATCATCATCATTAGCCCATTAACGTCCCTACTGCTGGGGCACGGGCCTTCCCTGTGGATGGATAGAGAGATCAGGCCTTAAACCATCACGCGGCCCCAGTGCGGATTGATGGTTATTAACGACTGCTAATGCAGCCGGGACCAACGGCTTAACGTGCTTTCCGAAGCACGGAGGAGCTTGATATGAAAACTTCTTTTTTTGTGGTCACCCATCCTATGACCGGCCTCTGCGAAAGTTGCTTAACTTCAACAATCGCAGACCGAGCGCGTTTACCGCTGCGCCACCGAGCTCCACAGATTTGCCGCAAATGGCATTAACTACTTGGCCGGAGATACCTACGTAACAAGTTTTCAGAAGAAAAAAAATATTTTACGCTTGGATACAAATTAATTGTCGTAGGCAAACCGGAGCGCGAGGGAATTATTTCAAAAGCCGCCATTTCGTGGACGAGTAATTACGTAAGGGGTCGTAAATACCATTAATTACAATGTTCTAGCTTGAAGTCGCAAAAGTATAGCCGATCGGAACACCTCGACACCGGCTTAGCACTTGGTGGCAACTTTGACGAGGGCTATCGCTATTTACAGCCGCTGCACATTAATCACCCCCTACCTTCAGTTAAAAAGGGAGTGGGGGGATTGGGTGCTGGGGGTTTCACCACCTGGGGGTTTGACCACCTGTGGGACTGGATACGGACGAGTCGAACCAAACAATGTAATTATATACGCCTTTTACCTGAGATCTTTGTTTCGGCTCGCCGCGCAACCCTTGTCCATTGTTATTAAAGCAGATAGCCAAAGGCGAACTAAATTATTAAAGGAGGTTTATCCGACAAACACAGTCCGCATTTTGATATTGGGTGGACTATGTTGTCATGCTATTATTTCGTTGGATTATATTAAATTGCATTTTGAATAATAGGACACAATTTGCAACTCAATTGGGCCGTCTACTAGGTTCAAGATAAATTATGAATTTCTGATTGCTAAATAAAGACAGATCTAGAACTAACGAATAACATTTTCTTTATTCTATTTAACTTATTTATTAATTAAGAAAAACGTAATAATAAGTCCGATATACTATCACGTTTTAATATGACGTCGTGTGCTTTTTCAAACAAATTCCATAGTAAGTAATTTTATGTTTTGATATTTCGTAGTAAAAAGTAACTGATTTGACTAGTTGGAAAGTAGCCAATTTACTAACTGTTTAGATTAAGAGGTCTGAAGCAAGGTTCAAGTTCATTCCACTCTACAGACCAGACCAAAATCGTAGTACCTAACATATATACATCTTTGCTACAGACTGTGAATATCTAGTAAAGATTATTATTCCATTTGATTTATTATATTATAAACGACAGATATATTCCATACACTGGGAATTAATTTTCTTCCGATCGAAGAAGGCTGAAGGAAGTTTCAATAAGATTGGAGGGAATTATGAATATCGGCGTAACTATTGTCGCGTAGCAACGAGTGTTGATTGCATTTCCCGGCTGGTCGCATGACAACTGTCTGGAAACAAATATCAATTTTTTTCATTGCATTTTCACATGTGTTGATATTGCCTGATTGATTTTGATAGGAAATATTGCGATTTGTACACCGGTTTATTTGTTTTTAGGTAAGTTTTGTTGTTTTTATAAAATAATGTATTATCTACATGAAACTTCCAAATGACAGATATTTGAAAGATTTCACAAAAAGGTTAATTTTGCCGACAAATTATACCTATTCTTTCTCTAATTGACCGAGAGGGGAGTATGAAGCATACTTCACCACGCTGCTTCTCAGCCAGAACTGTGAGGCGGTGGAGGAATTTCTCAACGCAGTTCAGAGGGATATTTGTGCATGATTACTCACACTTATTGGAGATTTTCCTGGCGTACGCTACTTGATTGATGATGCAACCAGCTACTCGGCTGCCCATCACATGTCTTCCGAATTTTCAAATTACGAAGCAGTTCTTATTTGTTCGCTCAGTTCAAATCCCACTGGGAGTTGTAAACAGAATTTGCAACTTGCAGCAAAGTTCACATCACCCGTAGTTCAAGAGTGCCTACTTACACACGAAGCTCTGCAACTGCAGGCAACTTCACTCACAAGTACTACTTGACTACTATTGTTGTTAACACTGTGCAAATAGGTATTTTGCTTTCAAATGTTAATGAAGAGTAGCTTGCAGTTAGACTAAATATAATACTTGAGTAAGCTTTTATTTATAACTATACTTAAGGAATTTTAAGTTAGGTATTTTAGGAAAACACAAAAGTACCTAGAAAGATTTAAAATTAATTGTAGACTTTGAACGGCAGAATACAATACATCTCGCGTAAGAGGACGCTTACTTTATGTTTGCAACACAAACAGAAACATATTTAGTTTTGATTCGCGATTGATGAATGTGGAGGAAGCAAGAGTAGTGTGTCAGGATCGAAGCAAATGGAATTCTATAGTCTCTGCTTACCCCGGTGGGAAATAGGCGTGTGTTTATGTATGTATGTATGTATTCGCATCCTACAAGACTATTCTATATTCTTTACTGTTCCGTGCGGATCTTTTGTAGGTTTTACCTCATATTTACCCTTTACTTTATTTACTCTAAGGGCGCGTTATTATTTTGCGCCTACGTAAGTTGTTGTACGGCTGCCGTTGTCTACGAACAAATATATAGAAGGAATCATGCTACAATTAGATACCTATATAAGTATTCGTGCTCCCGGACACAAAATACATAATAGCAGGTACCAGATGTGAAACCTAATTAATAATAAGTTTACGTCAAGTGATTCCTGTCATTTGCCGCCTTTTGTACTGTGAACTTCCTCGTGAATGTATAACATACATACATACATAAACTCACGCCTATTTCCCACCGGGGTAAGCAGAGACTATAGAATTCCATTTGCTTCGATCCTGACACACTTCTCTTGCTTCCTCCACATTTATCAATCGCGAATCAAAACTAAATATGTTTCTGTTTTTGTTGCATATTTAAAGTAAGCGTCCTCTTACGTGAGATGTATTATTGTATTCTACTGTTCAAAGCCTACATAACATAACATACATAAACTGCCTAAATACGTCCCACTGCTGGGCACAGGCCTCCCCTCAATCAACCGGAGGGGGTATGGAGCATACTCCACCACGCTGCTCCAGTGCGGGTTGGTGGAGGTGTTTTTACGGCCAATAGCCGGGACCAACGGCTTAACGTGCCCTCCGAAGCACGGAATCATCTTACTTACAAAGCCTACAGTTAATTTTAAATCTTTCTAGGTGAATGTATAAATGTTTTGAATATGTGTGTGTGTATTAAGAAAACAGTGTTTAACCTACTCAAAGTGGTTAAATGATTCTTGCTCGAAGTGCAGTGTACAGGACAGCGTGTGAACAAGAGGCGGCAGTCGCGCTAAAATTATAGCGTTGTGTAACCACAGGCTTAAGACACTTGGAGTAAAGTAAAGCCTCTCACCCTACTAGTACAAAAGCGACTCTCCACACCACACCTTACGACAAGCTACATACATTATGAGCTCACGCGAATCAGAAGACAACTTGTTGTCACCTTTGGTACAAAGTCCTATGATTCATCCGTCATATCATGGGAGATGAAAAAAATATCTATAAAGTGAACCTTTTGTTCCATCATATTAAAAAAAACGCAATCCCTCTGAAGATAGGCATTATCCCGTTTTTCACAGGGTCCGCTTACCTATCCTGAAGATCCGGTTTTTTTACAGAAGCGACTGCCTGTCTGACCTTCTAACCCGCGAAGGAAAAACCAGCCCAATACAGTTTAGGTCATATCCGAAAATGCATTTCTCGGGAATGTGGGATTTCTCATGATCGATGTTTTCCTTCACCGCTGAGCACGTGATAATCATTTATGATCCAAACATGAATTCGAAAACAAATTCGACAATCATTGGTAGGCCTGTGCTGGATTCGAACCTGCGACCTCAAAGTGAGAGGCAAACGTTCTACCAACTGGGCTGCCACGGCACCACAATAACAGCAGCGGCAGCTTAACATAATATTATGATGTTTTTTGTTCTAATATATTTTTATTGTATCCAGATCAATATGGCGTGGGGGCTACCAAAGCTACCGGGGCTGACGTTCTCAGACCCCACCAAGACACAGTTCCACCTGTACCCGTCCCTGAAGTTACAACAGGGCTATCGGTTCCCTGACATGAAGGTCCGTGGTCCAGGAGGCACAGACACTGACGTCGACAGCAACGCCTTTGCTCAACCTGAGGATTCCGTAAAGTAAGTACAAGTCAGGCGAAGTTATCTTATTTGAAATTAATAACTAAAGTTAAAACTGCGCGAGGCTGACACATTCTTGGTCGCATTCATCATTTTGTTATCTTTATTATTATTTTTTTAATTTACATTTTACTTTTTACTTTTTTGCTTTTCTTTTGTACAATTAGATTTAGGCTAGTTTATCTTTGCTGTAAGTCTATTGCATGACGTTGTCACCTATAATTAGGGTAACAAATACTATGTCATTTTATGAAGATTTTTTTCTGTAGGAGACTTGTTGTTAACTCTGTTGGTGACCTTTAATAAACAAATAAATACAGTGGAAAAACATACAAAGACACGCACTGATCGAAGGGTGTTCAAAGATATTGATTCTAACAACTTTATACTTATGATAAATCTACTCTTCGTTGCTTAGAAAGGACGCTACGTCACTTGAGAAAACTGTCGCTGGAATAATTACACACACATAAACTCACGCCTATTTCCCACTGTGATAAGCAGAAACTGACGCACTTTTATTGCTTCCTCCACATTCATCAATCGTTTCATACACGCACGTCGGTTCAGAGTAGATCGTACTGAACCTTTTCTAAGGATATCGCCAATTTGGTCTATGTACGTACGGTCTAAGTCTTGCTCAATTTAAAAAAATAGAAAAAAGTTTGATATTTCAATAATAGTGATATATTATTTTTGAAAACACAATTGGATAGGTTCTGTGTTTTCTTGTAGTAGAATTTTATTTACTTACTTACCTACTTTTTATTGTCTATAATATTGTCTTCGTTACATACATTTTTTTACTAAGAAGACAAAGATACGTTTGTGTCTTGCAAAATAAAGGTGAGTGCTGTACTTGAAGATGTAAATGATAAAGGTTCGGTCGTATATTTTGGCATGTATATGAGACGAGTGTATGAAATGTTGAATTTTGATGAGGTTAAAAATATATAATGTAAGAAGCGCGAAACAGCAAAGACATAGCGAGTCTTTCTCAAAATGAATACAGTAAGAACCTTCACAATATAAGGAATATATTTTATTTTATTTTTATTTTTTATTTTGTGTGAACCTATAACTTATAGCCACTTTTGATACGAAGTCCTCAGATGATCAGGTGACGGGGGTGAACAGCCTATTAAACCTATAATAATGTTATATTTTTTAGAAATTACCTCAGTTGTGTTTCTAACATATGCCCATGGGAAGACAAGCAGCTGAACGCATCGTATTTTACATACAAGCACTACGAAAGAAAAGCTATGAAATTTCAGTTACATTACACCCATAATGTGCAACCAACTCCTATGAGTTGGACGGAACTATTTCCGTACGTGAACGTTGAAATGTAATTCACGCTAGTTTTCCGGCCGTCAATCAGACTGCCAATCATAGCCAACCTCAGACCGTTTAAATCGAAAACGAAATGAAACGCTCAAGGCAGATACGAAATTTTCTTCGGATATGTAGTGGTATGATCAGCAAGGAATGATTGACAGTTAAACATATTTTATTTGGTTGTAGCAACAAATCGGAAACGACTTGCAACTAGTCTTGGAAATCATCAGTATAGGAAATGAAACGTTCAAGGCAGATACGATATTTTCTTCGGATATGCGGGTAATGTGATGAGCTAGCATGAAACGACTTGCAGCCACCCCTGGGAATCTACTGTAAAGCGACAGGCTGTCAGTTCATAAGCCAAGTAGAATAATTAAGAGTTTATGTTTTTTCTATTTTCCACTAACACAGTTGACTAGACTATTACGGACGGCGATACGGCTCGCGACCTATCTTCCCTCTAGTCTCAGTAGTACGGTTGTTTTGTCCGGCCCCGAACTACTGATACCAAAAAAGTCTCATTAGTACGGTTATGACGTCAAACCGAACTTATGTGACTTTTTTGGTATCAGTAGTCCGGTTAAGGAGGTTATATAAAAATCACAAAAAGTATTAGAAAGCGAAATATTTTTTATTAAATAGTAAATAATATTGAACGAAAATAATTTTATTTGTAAAAAAACATAACATAACTTACTTACTTCTTGTACTTAACTTCAGTTCCTCAGTACTACTTCAGTACTCATATTTAATAGTAAAAATCGGAACCAAAATCATTTTCTTTGTAAAAAAATTAGAACCTGTTCTTCTGCCTAACTTCCCTTCTTCATTCAGGTTTAACAAGTTCGTATACCAATGTACATAGATATGCCAACGTTCACTGCAGAGTGAGCTTTGCCCGAATGCCGGCTGTTATTTAAAGCCCTTCGGACTCGTGGTCACACCAGGTTTTGCCCACCACTAACCGAACTACAGCTATAGGCTCAACAGTTCGGTTTGACGTCATAACCGTACTAATGAGACTAAAAAGGGCTCAGTAGTACGTGACCGGACAAAACAACCGTACTACTGAGACTAAAGGCTATCTTCATCCTGGGTACTCAGTTCATCTTGCGATGAGTGTACCTCTGACTACCCCAATTGCAAATGTACCTAGTTATGAGTGATATTCATCACTAATTTAAGAGCCACGCTCTTGTCGGTGTAGCATTCTCCATTCTTATCTATCAAAAGCCAATTCCTTCACTTCCTTATAAGACACGACGTTCGCCTCCTCTTTAACTTATGTTATAAATGTGTATTAATTTATTATCACATTTTCGCGGTTATCGCTTATGTAACCTGCCCTCGCGGCATGGCATCCGTTAATTAAATCGAGGGCTGTGACCAATAGCCGTACGACGTTTATCTACGTAGATAGCTGCTTCGCTTAATCGCTGAAGCCTTAGATATAACAAATCGCGCCGTGGTTGTCGTGCAGACCCTGCTGAAGGTATTGGCAGGTCCATTTGAGTTTCCAACTTGAAGAAAACACAAGTCCAATTACAAGTTAGGTCACACGCCTCCGTAAGCTTCAGTTGTTCCATGTTTTAAAGTATTTTAATTTGGCAGTCGCAAAATCAAAATATCTTTAAATAAAGTCGGTTCAAATGCACATTGATAACAAAAGATACTTATTTAAAGTACCTACCAATAAATAACCTTCAATTATTTCGTATTTTCTCTGACATCTGTGACATTGCTATTAGGTTATTAGTATTGTATGTAAATAAATGTAGAAAAATAATATTTTAAATTGGGTAACTTGTTTTCAATTCGATAAAATTCACATAAAGAATTTCTTATTTAATTAGTTGGAAATAAAATACGAATGTGTATGTATAATTTATTAACCTATAAAGTTAGTTAGTGAGTTTACCTACCGAATTTTATTGGCGTATTCGATTGTACATACAGTGATTTGCTATATACGCCTAGATAGATTTTACGATAGACATTCTCATGTATCCCTTGGAGAGTAGTGAACTGAATATTCAAAAACTTACAGAAACGTACGCTAAAGCTTCCGTGTGTTTGTATTCGTTTACCTGAGCTTACGATTCGTTATGTAATTAGGTAAGCAGTTCTGTCTGTAACTTTTCTGTTATTTTGATAATTAGTATATGCTTCTTCGTAGAAGTGGTTACAAATTGCTTTTTAAATGCTTATTAGGGTGCGTTTCCATTGACGCGGAGCTGTGCGGAGATGAGCGGAGATGTTCAGGAATCGACCAATCACCTTGAGGGAGAGAGTGACAGAGCGTCTTCGTTTTTCGTTCTCTCGAACGCTGTGGTTGGTCAAATCTGCACGTCTCCGCTCTTCTGCGCCCATCTCCGCGTCAGTGGAAACCCGGCATTAATCTACTTTATAAGGATTAACTGCTGCGGCAGGTTATACAGAAGACCGAAGAGTATAATCTGCCACTTTGCTTGGCGTTTGTGGACTATGAGAAAGCCTTTGATTCGATCGAGACCTGGGCGGTGTTGCAGTCTCTTCAGAGGTGCCAAGTGGACCATAGGTACATCGAAGTGCTAAGGGACCTCTACCAAAATGCCACTATGTCAGTTCGAGTACAGAGCCAGAGTTCTAATCCGATCCAACTGCAGCGAGGAGTGAGACAGGGAGATATCATCTCTCCGAAACTGTTCACTGCTGCATTGGAGGATATTTTTAAGCTTCTGGACTGGAAAGGATTTGGAATCAACATCAACGGCGAGTACCTGACGCACCTTCGATTTGCCGATGATATAGTCCTAATGGCTGAGACCCTGGAAGACCTGAACACCATGCTCGAGCATCTCAGTTACGCATCCCAACGAGTGGGTCTTAGCATGAACATGGCAAAGACAAAAATTATGTCCAACGACCATGTCGCACCCACTCCAGTTCAGGTTGGGAACGTTACACTCGAAGTTGTAGACCAGTACATTTACCTAGGACAAATAATCCAGTTAGGTAAGTCCAACTTCGAGAAAGAGATCTATCGTCGGATCCAACTCGGATGGGCAGCGTTCGGGAAGCTGCGGAATATCTTCTCGTCCAAAATACCTCAGTGTCTCAAGACGAAAGTCTTTGACCAGTTGCCAGTGATGACCTACGGCAGTGAGACGTGGCGGCTTACTATGGGTCTCGTGAGGAGGCTCGGTGTCGCTCAGCGGGCAATGGAGACAGCTATGCTCGGTATTTCCCTGCTCGATCGAATCAGAAATGAGGAGATCCCCAGGAGAACTAAAGTCACCGACATAGCTCGGAGAATTGCAAAGTTGAAGTGGCAGTGGGCAGGACACATAGCGAGGAGAACCGATGGCCGATGGGGCGGAAAGGTTCTAGAATGGCGACCACGTGTCGGACGACGTTCAGTGCGACGCTACAAGGTGGACCGACGATCTGGTGAAGGTCGCGGAAAGCCGCTGGATGCGGGCAGCGCAGGACCGATCGTCGTGGAGATCCTTGGGGGAGGCCTATGCCCAGCAGTGGGCGTCGTACGGCTGATGATGAAGGATTAAGGGCGGCAAATGTATGTTTACTAATTCCAACGTAACTTTATGTCTCTTCAGGCAATAAGGTACCTAATAAATTTAGTTTGGGTAGTTTCCTGGGTCAAAGATAAAATATGACAATCTGATTACTAAATAAAGACAGATCTAAAGGTGACAAATAAGTTTTCTTTTTTTCTATTTAACTTATTTATATTTTAATAAAGAATTTTGTCACGTTTTGCTATGACGTCACGTGTTGCTTTTTCATACAAATTCCATAATAATTTCGTGTTTTGACGTTTAGTAAAGAGTAACAGATTTGACTAGTTGGAAACTAGTCTATTATTATGAATCTAAATATATAAAAGGAGAAACTGTCTGACTGACATATCAACGCACAGCCTAATCGGCTAAACGTAGGCACTTGAAATTTGGAAGGGACGTAGCTTAGGTACTGTAGAGGTGCACTAAGAAAGGAATTCCCGGAATTCCCACGGGAACGGGAATTAGCGGGAAAATAATTTTGTATGAAAAATCTAAACCGCTTAAGTTAGACGCTTGAAATTTGGCATGCAGGTACCTTAGTTAAATTAAAGCTTAGTTGCAACAGGATATTGCAAAATTCCCACGGAAACGGGAGTTAGCTTTTTTTTTTTTTGACGTTACTTATTGTAGATTTGCCGCAGATGGCATTAACTACTTGGCCGGAAACGGGAGTTAGCGGGAAGAAACATTTGTATGGAAAAATCGAAACCGCGTAAGATAGATGTTTTCAATCTAGCATGCATGCGTACCTTAGTAAATATAAAGTTTAGTTATGGCTGTAATTTGAAAAATGGGAGTTAGCGGAAAAAAAAAATTGTATGAAGAAATCTAAATTGCATAAGTTAGATGCTTGAAATTTGATATGCACTCCCACACACACAAAGATCTCTCTTTTATAACACGCCACGAGGACGAAGTCGCGGCCAAAAGCTAGTATAATATAATTATGTAGGAGGAGCTCGGTGGCGCAGCGGTAAACGCACTCGGTCTGCGATTGTTGAAGTTAAGCAACTTTCGCACAGGCCGGTCATAGGATAGGTGACCACAAAAAAAAGTTTCATCTCGAGCTCCTCCGTACTTCGGAAGGCACGTTAAGCCGTAGGTCCCGGCTGCATTAGCAGTCGTTAATAACCATCAATCCACACTGAGCCCGCGTGATGGTTTAAGGCCCGATCTCCCTACCCATCCATAGGGAAGGCCCGTGGTCCAGCAGTGGGGATGTTAATAATAATGATGAATATAATTATGAAATGACCGTTGTTTCATCTTCACAGTTACGACCCATCTCTAACATACGGGCGTGTAAAGCAAGCGGCCCTACCCGCTGTCATACCGCATTGGGTGACCTACGACAAGCGATGCCTCAACTTCACGGCGTTCTTCAAACAAGGTGTATATGACAGCCCCGTCGAGACCTACCGAGTGCGTCTTGTCAACATCATATACTTCCTCGAAGATGATTCTATGACGGTCATGGAGCCACGCGTCAGGGTAAGAATCGTTTTTATTACTGTTGGTATTAGTTTCAAATTCAAATTTACTTTATGGCACTAAAATAAAATCAAATAGTTTCAAAAGTGACTTAACTACGTGGCAAATGGCGGTCTTATTGCTTAAAGCTATTTCTTGTAGGCCATAAGGTGAAGAAAATAGATGGAAAATATGTAAAAGAGCAAAAATCACTCTTTAACATTCTTTCGTTCTTTCACTTTGAGGTGATTAGATTTACATACAAGTTGGATTTTGTATATTATGATTTATTAGGTATCAACAGCCTCCGTGGTCTAGTGGCTTGAGCGTAAGGCTCACGATCTGGAGGTTCGTGTTCGATTCCCGATGGGGACATTGTCGAAATCACTTTGTGAGACTGTCCTTTGTTTGGTAAGGACTTTTCAAGCTTGAATCACCTGATTGTCCGAAAAAGTAAGATGATTCCGTGCTTCGGAGGGCACATTAAGCCGTTGGTCCCGGCTATTAGCCGTAAAAACACCTCCACCAACCCGCATTGGAGCAGCGTGGTGGAGTATGCTCCATACACCCTCCGGTTGATTGAGGGGAGGCCTGTGCCCAGCAGTGGGACGTATATAGGCTGTTTATGTATGTATTAGGTATCTGATCGATCACACCCTGTAAGTGATAGGTAAGAACGTTTCAGAGATTTTAAAAGCTTTGCATACTTGGTTTACATAGGTATTACATTAAGTAGGTGCTTACTTAGTAGAAAATATTTAGTGTCAAGTAAAATATATTTGGGAGGGATATTAGCCATAAAAGTCCTCGCTGGCCAGTGCGTCAGGCACATTTATAAAATTCGATTGGCACAACGGGCTATGGAGCGCGCCATGTTAGGCGTCCACCTCGTCGTTTGAGAATAAAGTCGAAGATGTATGTATAAGAATCGCTAAGCTTAAGTGGAGTTGGGCTGGATACTTGGCAAGACGGGAAGTCAACAGATGAACTAAGGCTGTTATGAACGGTCGCCAAGTGATGATATGCGATGTCGAGGTAGACCACCAGCCCGATGGTCGGATGATATTGTGACGTCGGAAAGCAATGGATTAGACTTGCACAGGACCGGAAAGGATGGCGTGAAAGAGAGGAGGCCTATACCCAGCACTGGGTGGTTACAGGCTGAGTAAATAGATAGAAAATATATTTACACAAGGGTGATTAAATCCGTGACGTAAATACGAATTATTTCTTTACAATTACCATTAACTAGGTTTTTTATTCGTTCTAATAAGGCGTACGAGGTCTATCGGATAAAACTTCTACTATTTCTTCGTTACGTCGTCTTGGGAGACCGAACATCTTGAATTTATAGGTTGGAAAACATAAAATTCGATTGAAAGAGTAAAGTCTCCTCACGTAGCCTAGGCCAATCGCAAATCCTTGTATTGCAGTATTCACAACACGGCTTTTTTTGACGTGACTTATTGTAGATTTGCTGCAGATGGCATTAACTACTTGGCCGGACAAATGGGAAGCGCTGAAGGCTCTCACCCGGTACAACGTTTAAGACAACAGGCCTGAGGGTGCCCAGTTGGGCGCGAACCTCGGCTCAGGGCGTCGTCTGAGAGGAAAAATATTTGAAAGAATTAATCGACCCTAGCGGGTCGATAGCGATAAGCGCTGATTGAAGGAAATTGTCGACCACGCCGGCGGGGTCGGTATCGGGGTCCTGAAGTGTTTGGTGTCGCGAGCTGATTGGCTGCCTCTATGGCTAGATCACAACACGGCATAAGTGTATTTTATAATGGCATTTTCATATATAATTATAGTAACGATTTTTATAATTTGTTTCATCTACCATGCTACAATGATGGTGCCAAAAGTGGCACATGCTTATCTTGAAGTGTATATAGCGTGTTAGTGAAAACTTTGAGGGATGATTCATACCATGATTCTGCGATAATATTTAGTGGAAATTTCCGTCGCAAAAGTGTGGAATTGAAAATAATTTTAACTCAGAATCATAAGCTGAAACATCCCCCTCAGTTTTCAGTACGGTGTAATTAACACCCTGTATAGCGTTATGAAATCTCTTTTGTTCTCTCAAATTGATATAAAAATCAATCAAATCCTTCCGATACATCTTTGAATTTGAACCATATAACAATTCGCAAAACATTATGAAATCTATTTATGCTTTTGATTATCTCATCTCAGTTGATCCAGACCCATTCTTATGTAAGTGGGTACCTAATACTGGGACGTTTTCTTGTTACGAGAGTGTCGCGCCGTAGCTCCGACCGTGGCCATAGCAATATCAGAATTGTCTCCTCTCTGTGGCTACTTGTTATTCTCTGTGTGTATCGTTTGCTCCACGTGTTTTGTAAAATAACATTCCCCCACTATGAGGCGGCTCTGGCAAATCTCAATATTGCAAGAGCAAATTGCACCTGAGTTTAAAACCATGTTGGATTCGACAAGCTTTTCCAATTGAATCACCCTTACGGCTCCGTTTAGAATATAAAGTCGATTGTACTTCGTAAATGATTGTTGTCCTAACCAAATAAAGTCGGGTCCGTTACCTGTTGTCACGTTTGTGTTACGAACTTACAAGTATTAGATTGTCCCAACTTACAACGTGTTGTCACGAGACGTGATGAATTTTCAGGTCGGTTAAGGGTATTGTCGATGCGTTTTCAGAATGGAGTGCGGTTGTTAGCCGTGGAATATTCATGCCAAATGAGCGGGAATCCCATTTGAATGTGGCGTGTGCATGTGACGCGATGGCGGCCGGCGGCTGTGTGTCGCTGGCGGCGGTTCTCGAAGTCATTCTATTTTTCTTTTTCTTTTCAGAAGCTTACGAGCGCCATTCATCCTCAATAACGAGATGAACAATGCTGCCCGCCACCGCCGGCTTTTTACCCGCCCATATCCGCTTAATTTGAATGGCTTTCGTTCAGATTTCAAAAATGCTCGACTCGCTTTGTTCTGGTTTCCTTTACTACCAAACATAAAACGATTACTTAATGATTTTTTGATTTCTGTTTTGTTCTGTAATAATTTTACTTCTATTATCAACATTGAAGATATAAATATTGCAGATCTTTTGGTATAAATATTGCAGTGTGAAATAGGCAGGGCTGCATTTCTGTAACCTATTTCCTCAATCCGTTCATGTATTCGGTTCTATATGAAACACAATTCCCTGGAAATGATTGTAAGCGAATCTGGAGCAGAGCTAGCAAATGAGCAGACATTTGTCTCGTTTTGAATGCGAGCGGCGGCGCCTGCTAACGGCCAGCCGAGCACCGAGCATTCTATGCGTTCGTCGCTCTGCCATTCCCGATTGCTCGTAAATACTTTACGTGTATCGCTGGCTTATATAAGTTGCTGTTTCAATTCCAATGTTCTACTTACGGAACTTCTGCCGTTGTTAGAGGAAACATTTTAGTAGGTTAAAAACAACAACGTACGTATCCATAGAAGCTGCATAGTTCACGATTTTTATCGGGTTTTAGTTGGCGATCAAACTGTCAAAGGATGATTGGTAGTTGGAGAATTAAATAATTTTGAAATAACGACATTAATAAAGGGCACTTCTGATTAAATTATGAAATTGTTTAAACTATACGTAATTACATAAACTGCCTATATACGTCCCACTGCTGGGCACAGGCCTCCCCTCAATCAACCGGGTACTTAATTATTATTGACCGAGTTGTGGCTGTGTTTGGAACCTTGATCAGAAATGTTTTCTACCCATAATTCTTAAAAAAAAGCGATGGTTGAGTGGCGTCTAAGAGAAGCAGCAGTGGCTATCCACTATCTGTATCTATATACAGGTAGAATTTTGAATAGACAAATGATAGATAAAATTATCATACAACTTCTTTGTTTTTACTTTTAGAACTCCGGAATATGGCAAGGTAGACTGGTGAAGAGGGGCAAGATACCTAAGAACGATTTGGGCGAATACTGGCATTGGAAGGACCTAGACGTCGGCAAAGACATCTGCATCTACGGAAAGGTCTTCCATACGTGCACCTGTGACCTCTATACCAGGGTAAGTGAGCCTATAATACCTAAAGTTATGTGACGTAAATATTCCGAAGTCGTAAAGTAGTAAATGTTGTACAGATTAAAAATAGTGAGCTCTGTTATGTCGTGGTAGTTATTAATGATCCTATAATTCGTTATTGCGAGCTTTAGGATCATTTAGAAGTAGGCAGGTATTCTTCATCGGATAAGCTCGATGCGTGTTGGCGAACTTCACATGATATGTAAATTATACGTATACTGGTCTGCAGGTGACATAAGTAGTCGTATTTTTCTCCAACCATATGATATAAAGCGTAATCCATGATATCGATTAATAGTAGTTCTTGATTACTTCTATATGAAATCGAAAATATCAAGTTGATCAGCAATTTTGCTAAAATAAAAATTGCTTAATTGGAGTAGTCGGAGGTTGATCCATCATAAGATGAACTAAGTACCGACAACTCACCGAGCTTTCTGTTAGACCAACATAATAGGTGGTGAGCAGTATCGCCGTCTATAATGGTCGAGCCAACTCAGTTAGTGAAAATTAATAACTCATTGGTGCAAGTCCAGTCCCGGGGTTCGAACTGGCTCTCCCTGTTTGAGAAGCAAGCTGGTGAACCACAGGACCACAGTGATTGTATGTACTTAATATAGAAGCATAAGTATATGTTTGTACAAAGAAATGAAAGCAAAGGAAAATAGACCGCCAATGATTTCTAATTAGTCGACAAATGAACGATAAAAACACGCATCTCTCCCAGTGCACGGAGAGCACATCAGATATTTTTAATGTAATTGCTCCTGTGACGTTTGAAGGAGGTCTGAGAAGGGTCCGCAGGCCGAAGGGCGGAGGTCGAACGCTTTCGGAACATTTTTAACTCGCTCGATACAAATCCGTCCGAAGTACACTTGTCCTCCAAAGATTTGAACTTTGTTAACACATGATTTATCGGCTGCCTTTAAACCCCTACCCTTTTTTCAAGAATGCGTCGCTTTTAATACTGCTAAAAATAAAATAAACAAAAAATCCGTGCACAGTTGTTAGCGTCGCCTGACGTTTTGCCCTAAATGCATGACAGTTTCATTTTTACGTTAAAAACTTATAACATTTGTACTGTGTTGAAGATTGTGTAGTATAAAAAAATATATTACTTATAAAAATAAAAATGCAATACTTACTAATAAAATAATAATAATAATGTTTTTTATTACATGATATATTCTTTTCCTCTTGGAAATCTTAGATGAAGAACACTAACTTCTGACAAAATGCCATTTAATTAGGTAAATATTAAAAACAGAAATAGTCCAAGTAATTCTTTTCTTAGACCTGTTTTATTGTAGATTTGCTTTGCAACGCATTCATTTCTTGCCTAGAATTACGAAGTTCGCACGATATGACCTAACCTATGCCTATTGTATTCTGGTCACACTGCGTGGATATTTTTAACATACGTAAAGTCGGCTGACAACATCGGCGGTACATTGACCTTGACTCTTGCGGCCACCGCGCGCCGGCCATCATAACGTAATCATAATAATGAAATGAACAGTAACTGTGCGGTACTATACGATATCGCGACGCAAACAACACACGAACATACCTACACACTTTATTAAAACTCGATAACGGTCTTTGATAATCAAACCACACAAGAACCTCTCGTGTCGTTGTCTCTTTCTCACTTTTGCTATATCTGTTCATAAATAACTCGGCAGAATCATGTTTTGATATTCTAACCTCGCTTGCCGGTAATGAACAGTTCGGTACTCACTACGAGTATAATATTAATAAAGAGTACGTTAGACGTGAAAGTATAATAATGTTTACTTAAGAATAAAATGAAATCTTACCTGTTTATGTTGATTTGATTCGTAGCTCGATGTAACAGCGTGGTCACATTGGAATTTACCCACCTACACTGTGTGTACATGTGTGTGTCGCCTTGTCGGCCTATATTTTTATACTTATTGTGTTGTGTTTGGGGCGCGGCGGCACAGTGCGGCCGTCTCGCTAATAAGTGAATTAATTTCCTCTTAGTATTTGAACAGGACGGGAAATAAACAAGTCAAAATATTTGGACACCTTTTTCAGAGTAGACCGAAAAAATGGAGTAACGTAAATAAGCAAAAAGTAATTTAGAAAAATTAAACCGACTTCAAAATCTGTCTAATAAAGTAAAGTAAGAAATTATATTTTGTCGAATACAATGTTAGAATCTAAGAATCTAATTCGTAAGATACAGCATAATATATAAAAGTATTTTAGCTTTCTTGCGATAAGGAGAAATCTCTTTGCATGATAGTCGATATTTGTTTATTGTCCTGCACTGCAGTTTATAATGCACATGCACAATACGACCTTTTAATATACCTATTATCGCGGAGCTCCGTGAGTCGTAAAGTTTGCGGACGAGTGGAGTGAAAAGTTGAAGTATGAACTATTTGTTCGCACTTGTATGAAGCGCACGTGGCATGCTCCCTGAGCCCATCCAACCTCGTTGTTTTATTCTGTGGTCTAGTAGCTTTACAAAAGATTTGCAGAAAAAAATAATTATTCGGGATATTATGAAAATATTGGGGCTCGCTCGCCGCGATTGTTGTTGACTTTGCCCTCATCGATCATTCTCTGACAGGTGACCGTTGACGTATTGAACTTCCCAGTCTCCAATCTAACATAGATTAAAACATCGTTTTATGGTTTCATTTGTTCTTGTTTGTATAAATTCTGATACGTTTTGTTTCGTTAATGGACTTTAAAGACTCACACCACACACACCATAAAACTATTTTTTTAAATCGCATAATATTAGTGTGAAAATCAATGTCATTTTAAAATCAACGGCACATATTTTTTCCTAGATCCAGAGAAGGTATCTATCTACTCAGCCTGCGTCCACCCACTGCTGGGTATAGGCCTCCTCTCTTTCACGCCATCCTTTCCGGTCCTGTGCAAGTCTCATCCATTGCTTTCCGTTCTCGATATAGCATACCATCCCTTGGCCACCATTCAGTAACAGCCTTAGTCCATCTGTTGTCTTCCCGTCTCCACCTAAGCCTAGCGATTCGTATACCTACATCTTTGACTTCGAGAAGGTATCAGGACCTATTAAATACTAGTTAAGTTAACCGTGGAACTAAGGACAAACATATTATAAACTATACGGGATTAATTAATAAATTAAACACCTATTGCAAACATGTAACAGGGATATCACGGTAGATGAGAATACTTCGGTATGAGCACTGCAGCGATAGATTGGCTACCATGAACTTTTCCCAGTACGGTTATAAGTATATAAATTTGAATTCCTCATAACAACAACAATCAACAAGCTAGTTATATGGTAACTTTTAGTAACAGATACTCGGTACACAGTTTACTAGGAAGTGTGGTTTGGAACCCGATCAGAATACCTACTTTGAAAGCAATTTACTGGGGTTTACCGCCGCGTGTTAAGGGGTACATTGTATACACGCGAAATAGCAATTGTTTCGATGCACATTGCACCTTAATCGACTGAGAGACCGCAAAGCACGGTCGTAGTACATGGATCGGAAACTGATTTTATACAACTCTACCGTAAACGCGTTGTATGTGTGCGCTTTATATAACTACAGCAGACGACAGCGACATTGAAATCAACGAGGGCTGCAGCTAGTAAAAATAAGTGTGATTTTCATTTAGCATATTTTGTCGTCGTGTTTGTCAGTGTAGCACCCGTATAAATACAAATCGGTTCTATAAAGCTGACTCTTTCATTGTGCTATGCCGTCTATACCGCAAAGCAGGCAGTTCTGGTTGCCACTGCAATCTTCGTTTCCAAGTTTCCACTTATCTACAGACACTTGACATATTTTCCAACAGTCTAGCAGAAATGCTTGAGAATCTTTCCGAACATAGCGAGAATTGATTTCGTTGAGCTTTGATTCAACTTACAGTTGCTATTTTTAATCTAAATTTAAACTTTAGTGTGGTAAACTGATTTTGTATCAATTTTGTATTATTTGAACATTATGTATTAAATTATTACGCATTGAAACCAAATAATTGATTCTAATTACAATCTCGTTGGTGACTAAACGGTATGGACTGAAATAATTAGGGCCTAAATAAAGTGGGTCAGTGGATTATTCTAATCTAATCCGCTCGTTTTTCTCTTCTGACAGAACAGATTTTTATGTGTTAGATAGATGGCAAACGGAACAGACTGGGCTAAGTACTATGCTCAAAATTTGGAAGTGGTCCTAAATAGTAAACTGGGGGGTTAAAAAGGCCAAATTGAGGCAATTCATCTAAAGAGCATTATTGTAATAGGGAAGTGTCCAAGTAGTCAAATGACGTCATAGAAAAATGTGACAAAATATCGCAGTTATTATTACTTCATTTCTTAATTTAAATTCATAATTAAGTTAAATAAAAACAAACCGTTTTTGGTCACCTTTAGAATTGTCTTTATTTAGTAATCAGAATTTCATAATTTATCTTCGACCTAGGAAACTACTTAATTTGACATTTGCGCATAAGTAAGTGCGCAATGTTAAGAAATGGCAATATAGTTTTTAGAATGTTAGAGTAATTTATTTAATGTGCCCTTTTTAACCCCCCTGGTCAAGTAATAATGTCTATACTTCAGAAAATAATTATTTTCTGCTGACGCTATAGTTTTATTTAGGTCCAACACAAAGAATAGGGACATATAGTTCTTTGATAGCTTTATAACTTTATTGCTGCACCGTGCGTGACCCATATCGTTCCAAACAACG
Source organism: Pectinophora gossypiella (assembly GCF_024362695.1). Classification (NCBI taxonomy): domain Eukaryota; kingdom Metazoa; phylum Arthropoda; class Insecta; order Lepidoptera; family Gelechiidae; genus Pectinophora; species Pectinophora gossypiella. Next base: position 8,866,335 of record NC_065406.1, read on the forward strand.
TTACGGCAGTAAGTAATAATGCTGGGTATTTATAATACAAAAATATAAAGGACTTTGTAGAGGTATTATCACAATAAGTACCTACTTAACAAAGAGACAAACACACATACACACACACACACACACACACACACAGAGAGAGAGAGAGAGAGACTCTTAATAAATAGTATTTCTATTTAGTTAATTTAATATTTGCAATGCTCATTATAATACTGATTGGTTCATCTTCTAATGTAAACGATGACTGTAAAATACTCTAAATACTGTTAAAATTATATTATTAATAATTACACTTAATAGTATTTATAGGTTTCTTATTGATATTGTTCACTAGGACATGAACAAGCTGTCACGATAACATATAAAGCGAAACAACGATTTGCAAAAGCATATTAATGCAATAAATGAATTCATAAGTACTTAATTTAATATTGTAGAGGTATTTAATATTGTATTTGCGTTAAAATTCAAAATGTGGTTCTTTGCAATAACGAAGTAATAATGTGAAACGAATGGCGGCCGTAAAGCCTACGAATGGCTTTTGGAATAAAGCCGTAGGGAGGGCGACGGCTTAAAGAAATGTGTTTACTGCTAGCGCACAGTGGACTCGAGTTATAGCTGGCTGCCCAACCTATAAACTAAAATACATCCTTTATGGTCTTTGCACTCAATTACTTGCCCCTCGTAAACTAGTCGTTTTCGGGTGCGATAGAAAACTTTGCCAAAATACGACACGGTAGTCGGGTTTACCTAACTTTTATTTAAGCGTAAAAATGAACTTTGATTTGTTCGGTTCGTTGCTTTGTATGCTCGGAGTAGATACACTACATAGTATAACGCATATGTACATGTGTGAGTAATTCAACAAGTTTCTGCATTTCATTACACTAGCTATCTAACTTTCAACAGTAGATACGTGTAGGTACAGCAAAATTACGAACTTTAATAAACTTTCATAATTATTTTATTAATAATGTTAATACTTCTATCATAATATATTAATTATAATCTAATAAGCAGGTGTATGTAAATAACGACTTTATAATATTCAGCATAATAATCAAATTATCTTTCTGATATAATTTGACACAAGACTCGCACCATGTTATTATCAATAAATAACACATTCGTTTTCCGAATAACTCGTTTTGATACTTGGATTATGATCATGACACAGCAATGTCTTATCGGTAGAGGTTTCTAGAATCACTATTCAGTCCGGTAATCACTTCACAAGGCCGAGAAATAATGCATGATCACTTTGATGCCCATAAACCAAGTGACCGTGTTGGATACTTGGTAGGCGATGGCTCTCGCTGGTTGGCGCACGGGTCTCACCGCCATTACTATGGTGTGGAGGATACGGCCCACGGTGAACGTGCGGAATAACCACACAGCTAGGTTGGGCGACGGGTCGGTCGTCAGATAAAGGGCCCCCAACACCCAAAACACAGGTATATTCTCGAGGTCGTTGAGATGCGCGCGGCGTACTCTTTCCACATCAGGGTCATCGTATTTCAGCATCCCTTTTCCTCCACCGAGAGCGATGTCTTCTGGGTTAGCAAACACTTTCTTTTTATATCTGTATCTAGCCGTCAGCGGCGCCATAACCAGTACTTTGACGGCTAGAACGCTTGAATGAACCATGAAGGATTTCCACACTGGATCACTTGTAAAACTCAAAATGGAACTCATAGTTTTTAATTATTTGAAAATGATAAAGAACAGTGTATCTAAGCCGAGAAGCGACGCTTGAATGGCGTACCGAGGTGCTCAAGAGTCTGGAAAAATATGCAATCTGATGCGGAACACACTGATTACTTGTTGTTTATTGTGCGTTTCACAAAATTTATTTAGCTACAACCGCCCGGTGGGTTACATAATCAGACCGCAACTGACGCGTAACCTAACCTTGAATTTATTCACTAAGTTATATCTATATCTATGTTACAAAGTACCTATATACGTAAGGCTACTGATACATTTACCGAATAGACGACAGTTTCGGAATAGATGTAATATGTAAACAGATGGAATTAGGTATTTTGGGTGGATGGAGAGAAAAAAATAATATTTGTTAATAGAATTGTATAATATAAAAAAACCACATCAAAATCTTATATTTGTACATCTATCTGTCACGGAATTCCTTTCTAACCATTATAACATATTTATTTAATAAACAACACGAGTGTACCCACAGCAACTATCAGTCTTGAGGCAACAGATATCACAGATTATAACGCTGTGATGTAATACAGGACGATTTGCCAGCCCATGTACATATTGACTAAGTATGGCACGAAGAAGGCGAACGCTCGCGCCGGCTGCGGCAGCGGCACCACGCAGTAGACGATGGTGTGGAGGACCCGGCCGGCAGTGAACGCGCGGAACAGTAGCGTCGCCCACGCCGCCGCTGGGTTCGTCGTCAGGTACAGCGCCCCCAGCACCCAGAAGGCAGGAATGTTCTCCAGATCATTCAAATGCCCCCGACGAACACGCTCAACCACTTGATCGTCAAACTTCACCTTTCCTTTCGACATCTTCGCGTCCTCAGGGTTCGCGTACACGCCCCGTGTTATCCTCGAGAATGCCGTCAACAGCGCCATGGCCAGCAATTTCAGTGCCAGTATAGCTGAATATACAATGTAGGACTCCACAGCCGGGTGATTGAGAGATATAGCAGCCATTTTGCCGGTTTGTTTACACGATCTGCGAGAAGCACGAAAACGGTGTGAGCGCTCGGCTGGTCACTGCACGAATGATACTGATGTAACGCGAGAATGAACCGTGGAGTTTGTTTACATATTCAGTTTTATCTCGTGGGTCATAGTACACTGCGTTAAGTCCTTTCTTGTCGTGTTCTATGTCAGGCGTACGCGCGTCAGTGTATGCTGGAACCGGTTAGTTTGGTTGTCTGAATACATTCAGGGTAGACGCCGGATTGTAAAGTTGCTTTACATACAATTAACCGGTTCGGGAGTTCGGGAACCAAATTGACGCTCGAAAATATTACCAAAATTATTTAGCTGGTTTATTTTTTATAGAAAAGGTTAGCCAACGTAACGTAAGATCTTTTTACAAGGTTGACATACATAGTATGTCACAATAATTTATTGAATAATATACTGTTCGTTTAAACATATTTATTCATAAATCATGAAGGGTTTACTTATAAGTAGCAATTTTATCGTTATAGCTCAATTCAGTAGCAGGTTATATAGGTACTAGTGGGTTCCTACTATTAGTGCCTAGATAAGTGAAGGAATGTGATGAAGTTGTAAATATTTATTTCATCATTTTGCTGTATAGTTTGTATTTTACCTAGATGGATACGTCATAATGATACCTTCTTAAGGATAGGTAATTATGAAGACAATACAATTGCACAATTTAACTGATGCCCAACCTATTAGGAACGAAGTTCATGACTTCCTGTTTTCTGTGTTTGCGGTTATTTTTAAAAATAAGTAGTTAGGTATATAGCATTAATATATAGGTATATAGAATGTCTTTATTATTTACTTCTCATCTGTCCCATATCGGCATAGTTTAAGTACGTAAACATTTTATTTTTTAAATATCACGCTAATAAAATGTTTTATTTTATGAAATTATCATAATCGCAGTATCTAATATAATTAAAGTAGAGACGTCAACAATAGCACAGTCATGTTTTTTGCGTAAATAAAAACAAAGTTGACAAAATAAACAAGTCACGATGACTTGCGGATCTCAATTGATGTGAATTTATACACATACGAGTACCTACTAGAAACATGAGAACATAGCGTGACTGTAACGCCTTGTAGTAGTTTCATAGCAATGTCGCAGCTGCATGCGATGCTCGAATACTATTGCCCTGGACGGAAACTCGCTTTTAGCGAAAGAACGTGAAATAAACATGAAGTACGTAGGTCACTTTATAGTATTTCACGAAATATAGGTCTTTCTTAAATATTTTTCTACAATACTGGTATTGTAAACCCTATTTCCTACACATAAAATTAACGTAGACCTACTAATTTCCTGTTATTTGCAAAGATAATTAATTAAAATTACCTCTAAATAACGCAAGAGGTAGTGAAATTTTCATAATTAAATTTTAATTTGTTCCTTAAAATTGCTCAGGAAAATATTTAGTTACTTATAACTTCCTTCCATAAAAATCGTACGAAATAGATACTAGTGCTTCTATTCGATATTCCAAAAAATTTTGAATTATAATTATCTTAAATAAAAAAATAGCTTTGCCACAAATTATGTAATTAATATTTTTAATGACTTCAAAAGAAACGCCCCCGGGTGGGCTCGAACCACCAACCTTTCGGTTAACAGCCGAACGCGCTAGCCAATTGCGCCACGGAGGCACTTATACTCACGTGTGAAAAAAGCAGTCTAATCCCTTTTCTATCGTAGTTGTAGTAGACAGCATTTTCTTGTATTTTCATTTTTTGGCCTTGTACTATTTATTCTTATCGGTGTTTCGATTTAGAGTTCTTGTAGTTTTGATGATTTACAATAATTAATTAAGAAAATGTAATCGGATCAACTATTTCATTTTTGCTTAGACTATTTATTTATAAATGATTTTTGTTAATTTTTGTTAATAGCCCTTACCCTTGCTTATTATTTATTTTTATCATGCGAATGATTATTGATCTTATTATTGAATATTGTACTTAACGGAAATCGCGAACTATTTATTTATTTATTATGAATATTATTTAACGAAATATTATTGATTGACATTTTAAGATACCCAGCGCATTGGCAATGAGTAACAATAAATTTCTTTTTTGCATAAGCTACAATACATTTTATTATGTTTCTTTTTTTTATTACATTTTATGTAGATTATTAAAATCGAAGTATTAAATATTCGGAACATAAAATTAAACAGTTTTCCTCATTCTTTATGAATCTATTTAAGGTGACATTACACCTTCTTTATTGAAATAAAACCATACCAATACTTGGTGTTATTATAATCACTTAAATTTCCTTCTCTGTTTGCCCAGGAATGGCTCGAGTCTCAAGGCATAGAGTTGTCGAAGGAGGAGGAGATCCCTCAGGACCCTTACTCACAAAAGGAGTTTTGGAAGTCGCAGCCCATCCCCAAGAAGCCCAAAGCCAAGGAAGACACCCTCAGGCGCTTCCTGGAATACGATGGAAAAGTTCTCGCGTAAGTTACTATTCACTTATTCACGTTACGAACTGAGACTGAACAGAGGCTTCACCATCATGTGAATGCCGAGGCTATCCAGTTCATCGACCACACAGGTTGAGTGAGAAGATTAAAAATAACAAAACCGTTTGAATTTGTGTAGTGAAATAGATGGAACAAAAAAAACAGTGACAGGATAAGAACACGTGAACATAGTGTCTACCCCTTAATTAATCTAAGATGAGTCAGTAGACGAACTCTTAGGAAATAATATTTTATTTATAGTAGTTTAGGTTAAAGATAAGTTGCTTATTAGCTTGTAGGCTAGATTGAAATATTATGAAGCATATATCTTATTATAATGCTTTATTTAAATAAAAATAACATACATACATAAACTCACGCCTATTTCCCACCGGGGTAAGCAGAGACTATAGAATTCCATTTGCTTCGATCCTGACACACTTCTCTTGCCTCCTCCACACTCATCAATCGCTTCATACACGCACGCCGGTTCAGAGTAGATCGTATTGAACCTTTTCTAAGGACATCTCCAATTTGAAATAAAAATAAAAGTAAAAATAAAATAAACCTAAACTGTGATGGTTTTTTGACGTTTGTCCCGCTTCATCATCACCAGCCCATTAACGTCCCCACTGCTGGGGCACGGGCCTTCCCTATGGATGGATAGGGAGATCGGGCCTTAACCACCACGCGGGCCCAGTGCGGATTGGTGGTTATTAACGACTGCTAATGCAGCCGGGACCAACGGCTTAACGTGCCTTCCGAAGCACGGAGGAGCTCGAGATGAAAACTTTTCTTTACTTTTCTTTGTCCCGCTTATCAAGTATTATTCTGCTGTCCCCAGCAGTGGGACGTATAAGTGTAGGCTATTTAAGTATTTTATGTATTTAAGACAGAAGATAAATATACCATAGTTACACACAAGACAGAGAAACGGTTTAGGTATGTTTGTCTATTGGAGAGCAGAGAATTCAATTTTGTAAAATTGAATGAAAGGTTCCGTGTCGTAACGTTTCATTGAAAGACGTGCAAGTGTGCTCCTATGCTCCAGAGCATGCCTTGCGGTCTGAAAATGGTAAGGCGGTTTTCTACACGTCCATGAGTCTCCTTTGACTCTGATCTCAAGGGAGGCCAGCGTAACGTGGACCGAATTCGGTCACGTGCGCTAAGCTCTAGCATCGTCTATGCCCGGTTTAAGCTATGACTCCGTTGGAGTAAAATCGTACTGGACGGAGCGGCAGGATTCCTTGCTATATATTGATTTAATGGAACTGCGTTTATTGGATAGGCAAATCTGCCCCAGACGTTGTAACAAGTTGGAGCTCATAGGTACGGTTTATCTGCTCCGATCCACTCAAGCGGACGAACGTAAAGGTCTATAATATGGTTTTCATTTCGTCAAAGGTCCGCTATGTTTCAGTTTCAAAACGTTTCAGTGCGATCCTGTAGATACGAAAAAATGTACCTTATTGATGTCTTTTAAATGCAACTAAATTAGAGATATTACTTTGCTAAGCTTCTTTAAAACATTTAATTATGAAACAATTCATAATGATGGATTTAGATATACTGTTTATTTGTATTTCATCCCATATAACTTGAATGTCTTAACCAGTATTTTTATTTTTTACATTTTTCGGTATATACTTAACCATATAACTTTTGATTATATCTTCAGCAATTTTAAAAATAACGATTGTGAGTATTAAAGGCACCCAAAAGTAACTTAAAGATATCTCTTATTCAGCTATTTAAATATCCACCATTCCCACTAAATCCGCGATTTAAATTCATAATTTACGAGGCAAGATAAGATGTCTTAATTATCCAGAAGACACGTTTTATTCATAAAGAATCAAATCTTCTACGGAATAGATTCCAGATTTACTTGGCAAGCTGTATTTAATTGTGTGCCAACCACTGCAGCCACCTGAAACCTTGCAGGTTGCAATCAGTCTAATAGTAATTAAATTGTATGTGACTTGACTAATCTAATCTGCAGAGACTGCCAACTAGATCCAGCCCCGCGGGGAATATTCCACTAGCTTAGATTCTGATTTTATAGGAGCACTAGCGAGGCTAACCAGGTTTCTTTAAAAACATTATGTAGATTTCATTATGTATCTAAGTTATAAAACTACATCAATTTTGGACCCCGATACCGACACCGCCGGCGTGGTCGACGATTTCCCTCATTCAGCGCTTATCGCTATCGACCCACTAGGGTCGATTAATTATTTCAAATATTTTTCCTCTCAGACGACGCCCTGAGCCGTGGTTCGCGCCCAACTGGGCACCCTCAGGCCTGTTGTCTTAAACGTTGTACCGGGTGAGAGCCTTCAGCGCTCCCCATTTGTCCGGCCAAGTAGTTAATGCCATCTGCGGCAAATCTACATTAAGTCACGTCAAAAAAAAAAAAACATCAATATTATTTTAGACGCTATGTATGTATCAATTTAAAGACGGAAGTTGGTCTCTTCTGCGGATAATAGAGCTCGATTTCTTACCTAGACTGATTCGTTAAGATATGCTAGAACATTGGATTGACTTCTCTCAAAAGTGTTATGAAATCAAAAAAGATTTCAAAACAATAATTTTAAATTAATAACTACACGAAAACACTGTTAAAAAAACATTGATATTGTCTGCTTATTACAACTTTTTCGTTTAAAATATATTTAGTGTTATTTAAGTACATCAATGATATTTGAGACATCACTCCCATTGGGAACTCAGGAATTGATAAAGTTGGTCTGCGAATGCCGTCTATAGGGACAGGTAGCGAATGTGAAAGTTAAATGACGCAGTACAGGGTCGGATGAAAATACACCGAGACTTCAGGGACGAATTTTGACGAAAACACAACTTACTACAAACTTTCTCATCATTTCTCACGTAGGTACATGAGGCTATTTTTAATATAAAATAAGTAGGTTCTTTCACATCAAGTCATCATGTAACGACGCGCGACGTTGCAAATCACGTCGCTTTCTTGAAATTAGAATTTAAATTTATTTTTAATAAGGCAAGTAATCGGCTTTTATTGCAAAAATAAGATACCATAATTTATCTCTCGAGAACTTCTTAGCCCGAGGAAAGTTTTCTTATGATTTTTTACCAATATAAGTATAGGTGCTTCTAAAGAAATATTTACAAAATTAAGCCAATTCCCAATAACAAGTTTCTCTCCTCTCGTCCGCTCCTCGAGAGCAAACAGTGGAAATTGAACTGTAGACGAGCTGAAATAGGATTTGTACGATCGTGTTTCAACTCACCTCTTAATTAAAGTTTTATTATTTCTGCGGGACTTTGTACTTACTGAAATTAAAGTGTATATAGTGGTGTTAACGAGTCTTTTGCACCTTTTTGTATCTACCGCTGATAACGTTCGTGTGACGTGTTTGACTTTTACTTGGTTTTGAAATTAAAAACTGAACACTTTTCTGGTAATTGAGGATTTTACACTAGAAGAAACTTACACAAAAAGCTTTTTGCTTCAAGCGACTGACTGCCTAAACTAGGTCGCAGAAGGAGGATAAATAAACAAGCAGTGTATTAAAATTACCAATGATATCCTTGAAAGTTAAAACGTAATTCAGGGAATTTCGCAAGAGCGTGTTTAAAATATTCGTAAATACGGGTGAATTCCGGGAAACTGTACCTACTTATTAAGTTGTTCGTACTGTAATCGTCCGCTTAGTGTGTCCCTTCACTCAGCCTCGCAAACATCATTATACAACAACGCAACGGTGGGAGCCTAATTACAAAAGTTGCACTCCCGCCTGCATTAACCTTTAATTCTTTCATTTCTGGCATGAGAGGCTGAATTAGTCATGATCCACAAAGCGAGCACTCTCCATTTCCGCGAACACCAAGTAGGGACTCGACAAATGAGTCATTTCACTCCCTTTGCTGCTACATCCCTCGCCAAAGAGAAAATGAGAGCTTAAAGTGCTCGTGCTTCATTTCACCGGCACGTTTGAAAAGGAGAATTTCGTTTCTAAAATGAACAAGTTTAAAGCTTTGTCGAGAACGGACAAAGAAGAAAACTAGAACTTTAATACATGTCACATGCTGTATACCATAGGTGGGTATTAGTTATAATTAACAAAAGTGGCATTCATTTTTGGAATCGTGATTCATTGTCACCTTGTGATTTTGTTTACTAATCTAATAAAGATACCTACTTACTAAGAATGCATTGAGATGTGTCTGCGTGTATATTATACACATTATCAGGATCAGCTCTATGCGTGGATGTCAAGGGTATTGCGTAGCTGTTTATAAGCCATCTGGCCTAGTTTCGCAGTTCACCGTCGAAGGCGAACTAGCACCTTGCCGGCTACTTACATAAAATTACGTCTATGTTAATTGTTTTCCGTAATTACGTATTCTTCGCCATTTACAGCTGCGAGCGGGCGCTTGACGACTCGAGCCGACTTATTACGAGACGGATATTTCATTGTGATTTTAATGAACCCCCATAAAGTTTGCTTAGTGGGGCAAATAAGGGATAAAATCCACAATGAAACGTCGACGTTTCTTTTTCTTAATCTTGATTTAAAGTGGAAAGTTATTGGGTTTTTTCCTGAAAACAACTCCCAGTTGTTGTTTTATTACTAAACTTATAACTCCTAAAACGTACATCATAAAGTTTGCCGCTAAAAATAAAGGACTTCCAAGCTTCCAAGTCATAAAATAAACGTTTTCAAAGTATGTTGAGGGTTATTATGACAAGGTATCCATTTTCAAAGTTCAACAACGTTATCGGATTATCTACAAGTACTTATAACACTTGTCATGTCAGCGTTACCTCTTTTAATAATCTGCTTTCACTTTAATATTCGATGTTAAGATAATTACTTATGTCTTGAGTTATAAGTAAAGTTGGCGCGTCGGTGTTAGCTTCGTCCTCATTTTATGAGCCATAAACACAGGCCTATATCAAGCCAGCGAGCGGTTTTTCGTTCTGTGTCATAAATAAGAAGTTCTTTACATTGAAATATGTATGTGACCTAGAATGTTTTAGACCCTGGAGCCAGGGCATGTTTGTTTAAAATGCCGTGTCAGTGTTATTGCCCATTTCCATACACACATTTATAAATAGATAAAAAGAGAGAGATAAGAGTTTATAAGAGATATAAATGTATGTACTATTATTAGTAGGCATGGGACATATCCCATGCCTGGTTACTTTAAAGACAGGTACATGCGTAAGTAGTATCTAGTTACTTCTGATGATTAAAATTGCTATCCATCAAATATGAGATTTATTTTAATTAGGTTAAGGGTTCACCCTTGTGAAAGCTTTAATTAAGTACATTAGAAAAGCTTCTTAACCTGCTGAAGCATTTGAAACTTGGTAAGACATTGGATTTTTGAGGTTACGTTTAAAAAGTATGTTAAAGAATATCATGTAAGCGATGTAATTTATTTTTGTTACGACAACACAACAGAACATAAGCTCACGACTGCATCCAAAGGTAGTTAGAGGTACGTCCATCGCAAGATGAACTAAGTGCCCACAGCTCACCGAGCTTTCTGTCAGGCCAACGTGAAAGGTGGTGTGCTTTGTTGACTCTTAACTATTTCCTGTATTGCATCACCTCAAACTTAAGTTCCTTAAGGCTGCGTCGTATCTACCGTCGTATGTACCGTCGTATCTACCGTCGTATGTCGTGAATGTTTATTTTTTCGTCCCAGTGTACGTGCCTCGTTTAATTCGTAATAAACTGTGATATTGGAATACTGGTGTGCGTCACCCGGGACGCACTCGGCATAATAACGGCGTGTATTTTTCTGGGGTGAATCTCTTGCGTCTGTCAACAGCCACGAACTTTGCGGAATATAAAAATAGCAATATCAATATTGGAGATGGTTGTATTGGCAATACGCATTCTTGTATAGACAATGGGTTGGATGGTTAGACAGGCAGTCGCTTCTGTAAAAAACCAGACCTGTCAAATCTTCAGCAATTTATTTATATAGCAATTTATTACGAATTTCAGCTGAACAGTGTCAAAATTTAGGAATGCTCAACAGTTCTGCCGTTTTGTCGTTTTTATCCTCATTGTCGTTTGATAAAACTCCTTCCCGCTTTACAGTTTCAAACAATAATATTTCATCACGTCACAAAGTTTTGAGACAATGTCACTGTTGTCCTTCGACGATTAAAAATAAAACACATCGGCGTCGGCATCGGCGGCATCAGCGGTTACATTTTATTAAATTCTTTTTGGTCAAGAATTTGACTAAAATTTAACCGTTTTTTCATCTTTGTAATTACGGTTTTCTTGAATGGCAGTTTAAGGCGACTCTAAAAACTGTCCCTACTGAAGAGAGTCTTTGCACTATGACCTTTAAAAAGAGAATTAATAAGGCTCTCAAAGGCTGGCAGCATTGGCTACGCATAGGCAGTAGTGCTTCTGGTGTTGTAAATGTCAATGGGCTACTATGACCACGTCATACTAAGTAGCAAAAGCAAGTTGGCTTATGTTTGTAGCTCTGCCCGCGTTGAGAGCGTGAGTTTATTTAGGTATACATCATCATCAGCCCATTAACGTCCCCACTGCTGGGGCACGGGCCTTCTCTATGGATGGATAGGGAGATCGGGCCTTAAACCACCACTCGGGCCCAGTGCGGATTGATGGTTATTAACGACTGCTAATGCAGCAGGGACCAACGGCTTAACGTGCCTTCCGAAGCACGGAGGAGTTCGAGATGAAAACTTTTTTTTTTGGTCACCCGTCCTATGACCGGCCTTTGCGAATGTTGCTTAACTTCAACAATCGCAGACCGAGCGCTGGTGGTTTAGGTATACATATTTACGTTTAAACAAGTTCAGTGCCAATTTCTATTTTCCGTGAACTGGAAAATATCCCATCTCCCGTATCCCGTTTTTCACAGGGTCTGCTTACCTAACCTGAAGATTTGAGGACCGGTTGTTTACAGAAGCGACTGCCTGTCTGACCTTCCTACCCGCGACGGTAAAACCAGCCCAATACAGGTTAAGTCACATACCTCCGAAAATGCATTTCTCGGGAATGTGGATTTCCTCACGATGTTTTCCTTCACCGCTGAGCACCGGATATAATTTATGATCCAAACATGAATTCGAAAACAAATTCGAACGATTCGAACTTACGACCTCAACGTGAGAGGCAAGCGTTCTACGAACTGGGCTACCATGGCTTCCATTGCTAACATGACTAACATATTAGTAGGTTTAGTATAGGTTTATATGGGAAGTATATTGGAAACTGTGTCGAAGTTACATGGCAGCGGTAGTGCCAAGTCTTCGACCGCAGCCGCGGCGGCGGCCGCAACGCGCGGTTACTTTGCTGCCGGCCACTCTACAGCTATGTCAATACTCATGTGCAGCAGAGTAATGGTGGTCAATATGAAATACAGGGATATTTATTATGACATAAGCTCATGACTATATAGTCGTGAGCTTTACCTCCTCCTTTAGTCGTATACCTTTGATAACTCCAATTATATATATCCCAATTGGAGTTGTCAAAGGTATATCCATCGCTAGATGAACTATGTCTTCATCAAAGGCAAATTCTTTTATGTCAAAGGCAAATTCTTTCAGTTCCTTATAAGACACGACGTTCACCTTCTCTTTTTGGTCTTCCTCTTCCTTTCTTTCCTTGTAGCTTCCCTTCCATGATGTTTTTTTTTATAAATTCGTCGTGTCTTTTTATGTGTCAGATCATCTTAAGTATTCTGTCCTCAATAACTCTCAATATTTGACTCTTATCCCTTAGTTCATCTGAACTAAGTACCCACATTTCATCGAGCTTTCTGTTAGACCAACGTGACAAGTGAACCACGTCACCGTCTATTACTTCATTATTCCGTTTGTCACAGGCTCCGCTTACCTAACCTGAAGATTTGACAGGTCCGTTTTTTACAGAAGCGACTGCCTGTTTGACACCGTCTATAACTTAAGATAAATTAATCACTCATTGGTGCAGGTCCGGCACCGGGGTTTGAACCGCTGATCCCCGTTTGAGAAGCAAACCAGTGAACCACAGAACCACAGTGACTATCTCTGTATTACAGTGATAGGTTTAATGGCTTCTAAAACATAACTGAACAACACACAAGTTAATAGTTCTTATATAAATTCCACTTTTCACTTCTCCTTTCACTTCTTTTTAACGTGATTGTCCACTCTTCTAGCTAGACTTAAGACCCTATACATTTTCAATGTCCTCGGCAGCGTGTAGCGACTAGAGCGACTGCTACAGTGAATCTCCACTCTCTTAATTAAGTACTTACTTTAATTCAAAGCCAATTAAGACCGGAGACTTGCCGCCACTAGAATTGTTTCCCGCGAATGAGGTGCACCTGAGGGACTTTGAGCTAAACAAAGTTTTGTGCCAATATTTAAAAGGCTAGATAGCATAGTTGAGAGAACGCATGATTTACATGGTTCAACTCTCGGATCGCGCACTTTATATATTCCTCCATAATAGAATGGATAATTCTACTATTTCGTCTATTGTTCTGAATTTTGCAATATTGTGGTGTACCTCAGATATCCGACCACTTACCACAACTGTTCGGTTCCACACCGAACTCCTGGCTATTAGCCAAACGTGGCTTCATATTCAGAAACGAAACATCGTTAATACTGTAACTTCCAAAAATAAGTATATGTTTAGATAATTATGTTTACTCATATTATATACTCAAGTACTTACCCTTATTATAACAGATAATGAACATTATTCGGAATAAAAACACATAAAGCTACGCCTTTTGACGCACAATGACCAATAATACAATGGTTTTTTTCGCAATATGACACATTCGCATATTGACCTATTAGCATTTCTACTAAAACGCAAAATGACGCGTACGTGAAAAGACGTATACGTATAATGACTAACGGAAAATTCGAATTTAGACATACACGCAAAACGTCCAAAACGCATAATGACGCATTAGCAAAACTAACAATACGCATAATGACCAATACCAAATCATTTATTGTCATTAAACACGAAACAGCAAATACGCTGTTAGGTTAGCCAATACATAATAAGAAACAATACAATATAATAAATAATAGTCTATGAATGGGGCAAAGAAAATAAAATCATACATAATAATGAACGGTTTATTAATGGATATTTTTGAACTACAAAAGTAAACTTAAAAGTGACTCTGGTAATATTCTTACATTAAAATAATAATCATTCAATACGTTTCAGCCGCGAAAACACTATCTTCCTAAGATATTGCATGGTGTTAATTTTTTTTGCATGCAGTTCACGCAACAAAATAGACAGTTTCATATCAAAATCGATATCACATTTTCTTCGATTTACTTTTGGCTCGCGAAATAACGATCTTGAAATTTCATGGTCATAAAATTTTGTTTCCTTTTTAAGTTTAAAAATAAAACGGTAAAGGCTTGGATGTATGGACATTCTCACGTTCAAACGGTGGTGCCACCCTTCTAAACAGTTGGTAGTGGTACTTTTTTTTACAGACAAGCTTAAAAAATGTAAACTTGTTGCGCGTTAGTCAAAATGCTAATAGGTCAATATGCGAGTGTGTCGAATTGCGAGTTGGTCATTATGCGAGTTTAATTGGTATTGGTCATTATGCATATTGGTCGTTTTGCTTAGGCGTCATTATACGTGTTGGTCGTTATGCTTGTGTGTCAATATTCGTATTACCTGTTGGTCACTGTGCGTATTGGTCATTGTGCGTCAAAAGGAAGCTACGCCTATAAATAACTCGCAGGCAGGATTAGTATTCGCTATACTCTGAAATGAAATAATGAAATAAGTATGAACCGCATGGGACAGAAATTCAATAGATACTCGAAAATATTCTTCACTAATTTAAGAGCCACGCTTTTATCGGTGAAGCATTCTCCATTATTTTATGTCAAAGGCAAATTCTTTCAGTTCCTTATAAGACACGACGTTCACCTTCTCTTTTTGGTCTTCCTCTTCCTTTCTTTCCTTGTAGCTTCCCTTCCATGATGTTTTTTTTATAAATTCGTCGTGTCTTTTTATGTGTCAGATCATCTTAAGTATTCTGTCCTCAATAACTCTCAATATTTGACTCTTATCCCTTACTCTGAGTAATTTCGCATTAGTAACCCTTTCTGTCCAATTGATTCGTTCCATCCTCCTCTAACACCACATGTTCAAGGCCTCGTCTCTCTCTCTATCTTACTCTGTCCGTGTCCAAGTTTCACATCCATAAAAATCGAAAACTTACCATTATATAAACTGACGAAAGTAATACAGAGCCATTAGGCTATTTAAAAATCAATATAAGTACGCCAGTAACTTTACTGGTCCCCAGTGATAGAGTCGTTAACTGGTAATTACCATCTCATATTTGCGGGCTGTAGGTACTTAATATCCCTTATCATATTCATTTGTGGTCATTAGTCATCAGACTACATAAATAAAGCTCTCTTCATATAATTTTATCAATACGAAACAGAAAATTTGAAACCATTAATTACGAAGCGGTTCACCACAACTAAGCTTACCACAACCGCGATTTCGGTCCTACGTAGTTCCAAACTATACCTACTAGTTTATTTATACAGTTTATTACAAAATTCCACATAATCAACTCACCACCATATTATATTCGATAAAGTAAACATTTTCTTAATTTACGTATGTTTCCACATCTATTGAAAGAAAAATCAAAGTCTTCAGAATTCAATGTTTTCTATATCTTGCAGCGTTGACGTTTTCTTATGATTAGGTTTCAGCCAAACGTACACTGAGGCGCGGTACCTCTCCGGTGGCGTCCGGGAGCGAGTTTTTCTAATGTTTCGAGCAGTCTCCTTCACATAGAAAACCGGGTGTGACGCAGGTTGGTAGTTCCCCCTTGCGCTTAGCGACGTACCGAGTACCGCCTGAGTCTAGAGACTAGAGAAAGATCCATTGCTTTAACAACATAAGCTCACGACTGTATCCCAATTGGGGTAGTCAGAGGTGCATCCATCGCTAGATGAATAGAATAGAATAGAAATAGTACACACAAAAAGAAAGACAACAATATCATATCTTATTTCCACTAAAACAATTACAAAAAAGCAAGAAGGATGTTAGTCGAAATGATCATAAGGTGGTGGTGGACGTCCTGAGATAAAAGGGCCTCACTCAGCACAAGTCGCGGCGCGAACCACGACGCTGATATTATGTGGACCCTATTGGGTGACGCACGAACATCGCGTTCCATAAACATGTGTTAATGGTGTAAATAAATGAACTAAGTACCCACACCTCACCGAGATTTCTGTTAGATCTTATAATAAAATAAAATAAAAATTCAAGTTCTACATCTGTCGGTTCGGTGTACGGTTACAAAGCTCGTTAGTTGGTAATTAGTGACTCCATCTCATGTTCTTTGGGAGCTATATTTAATGTCAGCTATCTTATCTGTGGTCCTAATGTTATAATCCGACCTGTAAATCAAGAGAGACAGTTCTGTCCTGTGCTCATTCAGCTAACAATTAATATCTAATATCTTTAGACAAGACTTCTTCTTCTTATCGTGTGGGTTGTGAGGTGGAATACCAGCCTCATCAACCCTGGTGTCAGGGTTATTATTGAGCCACCCAAGGCCCCTGACATGGCTCATGTAATGATTACTCACATCAGTAAGTAGTAACCGGGACCAACGGCTTAACGTGCCTTCCGAAGCACGGATCATCTTACTTTCGGACAATCAGGTGATCAGCCTGTAATGTCCTAACCAAACTAGGGATCACAAAGTGATTTTTGTGATATGTCCCCACCGGGATTCGAACCCGGGGCCTCCGGATCGTGAGCCCAACGCTGAACCACTGGACTACGGAGGCCACAAGACTACTGATTAATGATCTTATTTTGAAATCGCAATGTAGCTTAGACTTAATAAAGGAGGTTTCCCAATTGATACCATGATATTTGTAGCGCATGCTTTTTAATCTATACTTATAATAAATCTGTAGAGAGGTCAATTCTGTACATTAAATATTTTTTCAAAATAACTATCAGGGGGTGATAAGTGATCGATACTGATGCCAAAAATGCAATCAGTAAAATTTTTGTCTGTCTGTCTGTCTGTCTGTCTGTCTGTCTGTCTGTATGTTCCTTATAGAAACAAAAACTACTGGACGGATTTTAATGAAACTTGGTACAATTATTCTTCACACTCTTGGACAGGTCATAGTATACTTTTCATCACGCTACAATCAATAGGAGCAGAGTAGTGAAGGGAAATCCTTTTGTATGAAAAATCTAAACCACTCAATAGACGTTTGAAATTTGGCATGTAGGTACCTTAGATACCGTAGAGGTGCACTAAGAAAGGAATTCCCGAAATTCCTACGGGAACGGGAATTAGCGGGAAAATCCTTTTGTATGAAAAATCTAAACCATTCAAGTTAGATGTTTGAAATTTGTCATGCAGGTACCTTAGATACCGTAGAGGTGTACTAAGAAAGGAATTCCCGAAATTCCCACGGGAACGGGAATTAGCGGGAAAATCCTTTTGTATGAAAAATCTAAACCACTCAAGTTAGACGTTTGAAATTTGGCATGCAGGTACCATAGGTACCGTGGAGGTGCACTAAGAAAGGAATTCCCGAAATTCTCACGAGAACGGGAATTAGCGGGAAAATCCTTTTGTATGAAAAATCTAAACCACTCAAGTTAGACGTTTGAAATTTGTCATGCAGGTACCTTAGGTACCGTAGAGGTGTACTAAGAAAGGAATTTCCGAAATTCCCACGGGAACGGGAATTAACGGGAAAATCCTTTTGTATGAAAAATCTATCTAATAATCTATGGTGTGAAGTTGAGTGATAGAGTGAGAAACAGTGTGATAAGACAGAGATGTGGTGTAAAAGACGATATAGTGACTAGGATTGAGAAGGGAATGTTAGGTTGGTTTGGACACGTAGAGCGGATGAAGGATAATAGGATTGCAAAAGCGGTATATAAAGCGAAAGTTGATGGTAGGGCTGGCAGAGGAAGACCGAGAAGGACTTATGATGACCAAATTGGAGATGTCCTTAGAAAAGGTTCAATACGATCTACTCTGAACCGGCGTGCGTGTATGAAGCGATTGATGAATGTGGAGGAAGCAAGAGAAGTGTGTCAGGATCGAAGCAAATGGAATTCTATAGTCTCTGCTTACCCCGGTGGGAAATAGGCGTGAGTTTATGTATGTATGTATGTATGAAAAATCTAAACCACTCAAGTTAGACGTTTGAAATTTGGCATGCAGGTACTTTAGTAAACTTAAAGCTTAGTTGCAACAGGATATTACAAAATTCCCACGGGAACGGTAGTTAGCGGGAAAAAACATTTGTATGAAAAAATCAAATCTAAATAAAAGGAGAAACTGACTGACTCAGTGACTGACATATCAACGCATAGCCTGAACGGCTAAATGTAGGCATTTGAAATTTGGAAGGGACATAGCTTAGGTACCGTAGAGGTGCACTAAGAAAGGAATTCCCGGAATTCCCACGGGAACGGAAATTAGCGGGAAAATCCTTTTGTATGAAAAATCTAAATCGCTTAAGATAGACGCTTGAAATTTGGCATGCAGGTACCTTAGTTAACTTAAACCTTAGTTGCAACAGGATATTGCAAAATTCCCACGGAAACGGGAGTTAGCGGGAAAAAAACATTTGTATGAAAAAATCGAAACCGCGTAAGATAGATGTTTTCAATTCAATTCAATTAAATTATTTATTGCATTCCATGTAGTACAATGGGGTGTTACATAGGCATAGGAACTAAAACATGGACCCTGTAGGGCACAGCAACGTTGAAGGGAAGAGAGGAAGTGTGTATTAAAATTAAAACTCAATGAACAATCAATTAAAAAAAAATCAATTCAATCAATTGATTCAATCTAGCATGCATGCATACCTTAGTAAATATAAAGTTTATTTTTGGCTGTATTTTGAAAAATGGGAGTTATTGGGAAAAAAATTGTATGAAAAAATCTAAACTGCATAAGTTAGATGCTTGAAATTTGATATGCACTCCCACACACACAAAGATCTCTCTCTTATATAACACGCCACGCGGACGAAGTCGCGGGCAAAAGCTAGTAATAACATATAACTTTCAACAACCGGAGTGATAGGATAGAAAACATTCTCGTAAGTTTATCTATCTTTGTATTTATTTTTATACGTACAAGTATTCTCATGCTGCACTATCCCGCTATATTATATAATATTAAATAACTCCTATACTTAAAGGTTGCTTCGAAGAGATTCCTTTCCGCCCCAGCGGCCATCGAGTCTCCTCGCTATGTGTCCTGCCCACTGCCACTTCAGCTTGGCAATTTAGTATATTTTGACTATATTACTGTTTGTATGTTTGTCCAGGTTCGACGTGGTGTGGGACGATCGTGACTCGTTCCTGGGACAATTGGGCAAATACAAACTGTTTTACTACTTGCAAGACGACAGGATCGCCATAAAGGTAAACGTAGTTAGTTATACTGGCTGAACATTTTCCTGCTAGATTTAATTCATTCTCTCTCTCTCTCTATTTAAGAGCTGCGCTCTTGTCGGTGGAGTAATCGCCATTCCTCTCTTCTTCCCGCCAAAACCTTCACCTCCCGATACGACACGACCTGCACCTTCTCTTTTATTTGTTTCATAAATGTTATCCTAGGTCTACCCCTAATAATAATAATTCATTCTATCCTCGTGCAAATCACATTGGAGGAATTAGGACGGGAACGATCATAAATTGAAGTTTTTTACGCCGTTTCTCCTTCACTAGTCTAGTTTTAGTGCAGTTGTACCCACAAAAACTTTTAAAAGTACCTAGAGTGAGCATTCAATGAAAGTTAAATCGCATTACCTCGTCAGAAATAGCAACTTTTAATTATATAGTAATAATAATTATACTATCTATCTAGTCAGCCTGAATCCACCCACTGCTGGTTATATTCAAATTCAAAAATATCTTTATTCAGTAGGTAACATAGTTACACTTTGAATCGGCAATTTTTACATAACGAACGTCTCATCCGCCTAAAACTACTGCAGCTTCTCACAACCTGTATAGCCGGGGAAAAGAAGCTGCAAGAAAAACCTCGGCACAGGGCCCTAGACGTTCTTTAAAAAATATAAAATAAACAAAATATTTTTATACAATTGAGTAATTTAGCTGCCTAATGTCAGTTCGCAGACAGTTAATCCTTATAATAAGCTTATAAGACTCCTCTCTTTCACGTCATCCTTTCCGGTCCTGTGCAAGTCTCATCCTTTGCTTTCCAACGTACCTCACAATATCATCCGACTATCGGGCTGTTGATCTGTCTCGAATAAAATACTTTAAGTACCTTGAATATAATACTAAAAAAGTTGAAAAATGGAAACTCCGATATGATAATATTGATAATATATCTGTAAATAATGCATAATAATATACTAACACTCGAAAAATACATAAAGTAGTCCGCTTTACAGGATCGTTAGCGGCATTTAATGAATGTTGAAGAAACGAGTGTTACCTGTGTAATTCTGTCTGTCATGTCCAGTAACAGCAGCACGGGGGCTCGTTAGCGAACGTAGTGTTGCCATACCTACTGTGATTTTAAACGAAAAAGAATAATAAGTTTAGAAAAGCAATTGGAAAATATGTGTTATCGTCACGCCATTTCAAGAGTTGACGAGCAGATTTCTAATTATGTAAACCTTGACAGCACACGAATAAACTTACGCCTTGGTTTCCTAAAATGCGACAGAGTCTCAAGCAACAACAAGATAAATTGCAGTCATTCTCGATACAAAGTCTTATACATAAACAGCCTATATACGTCCCACTGCTGGGCTTGGCGCCTCCCCTCAATCAACCGGAGGGAGTATGGAACTGGAGTATGCTGCTCCACTGTGGGTTGGTGGAGATGTTTTTACGGCTAATAGTCGGGACCAACGGCTTAACGTGCCCTCCGAAGCACGGAATTATCTTACTTTTTCGGACAATCAGGTGATTCAAGCCTGAAAGTCATTACCAAACAAAGGACAGTCTCACAAAGTGATTTCGACAATGTCCCCGTCGGGAATCGAACACGGACCTTCAGATCGTGAACCTAATGCTCTAACCACTAGACCACGGAGGCTGTTATGATTATGATACTATTATGATATTATTTATTATTATGGATATGGTGCTAAATAAACTTTAATAAATAAAATCAGTTTATAATCGAGATGGTTTTTGACAACTAACTGAATCCTGCGTAACATCATGTCCAAATTGTCCAGTGCAACAAAGTCCGTTAGTGATTCAGACGTTGTTGAGTTTTTCACGTATTGACAATTTCCAACGGCTTGACGTTTAGCATTGTGGATGACAATTTTGACGCATAAGCAATTAAGTAATCAGTGGCATAACGTGTATAAGGGTGTAAGTACCCTAGTCTATGTCCTATCTGTTACCTATATGGCGAACGTGTAAAGTAAAGCGCATTTAGTGTAAAACGCAAATAATTTAGTAGTTTTCTCATTTACCATTATTTCTGTAGCTTCATTTTATTTGTGTTACAAGAGGCAAAATTCGAGAAAAAAAAAACTTTAAATTATTGATTGAATATACATTCCCATACAAAAGTATTTACTAAGTTTCTTGTTACAAATAAATGTAAATAAACCTTTACAAAACTTTTTGTATAATAATATGTAGTTTCACTTTGTATGTCTGTTATGAAATTTATAAAACACTTAAGCAGCAATTTTTGGGGAAGGGATATTTCGAGGAAGGGACATTTAGGGAATGGGACTTTCTGAATCCAGGGGACATTTTGGGAAAGAGACATTATGGACCTAAACGGTTTCTAATAATAAGCAATAAAAAGAACATTTAAATAGGACGTTGTCATTAACTTCAGACCGGGAGTAAACCTGAAGAAAATAGGAAGGGTTTATAATATTTTTTATTGTTTGTAGGTTTTCTAGGCCTTCAAGTAGTGGAAAAAAGGTGTACTTAAAGCTCTTTTAGCTCAGTTTATCTATGACAACAATAATAATTTCGATCACCGATTGGTGTACACTAACGCCATCTATTGTCCCCGAAACATACATATCGATGGTCCCACCACCCTTAAAATTGAACTTAGTATTGTAAAACCACAGAATATAAAATACATTGTTGTAAGTTTACGCGGTTATTATCATAATTAAAACACATAATAACGGGTTCTTACCGCGTTTAAATCAGGGATATGAGGGAGTCTCATAACCCGTTATTATGTGTTTTAATTAGAATATAAAATCTACTAACATATCAACTATTTATGTTAATATGCCATAAAGACAGTAATAAACTTAATTTTGGATTTGAAGTTTCAATATTTACGCTTAATCTATTTATTTACTTAATAAAAGTCCATCCCTTGTATGTGGTCACACTAGCCGGGCCGGCGGCCATCGTAATCCACGTTTAATGGCGTAGACCTTTAGTAATCCGCACCTTCCCGGAAATTAAAACATTGATGAGCAATCCCGCCGTAGGGTTATTTGGGTTAATATAAAATAAAAACTCACAACAGGATTATAAAGGCGTTTATCTCGCATTTTATAGCTGTAAACAAAATATAAAATACAAAGTTACATATAAACCTTTTTTTTATGAAAAGGACTGGAATCTTACTTATTGCCGATGTCTGTGTTCTGTGAATATTATAACTTTAGAGGTGTTAACAGTATTATGTACTTACAAGCGCGTCCTATATGCGTACCATCGACTGTTTTGAAATTGCGGGCAAACGCTAAGCCATTTACAAGCACGCCTCTTATCTTGACTTGAAAAGATAGCCACTTCGCAGTTCGAAAGCCTCGGCTCAACAATATAAAGTAAGAAATATATAAAAGCTATAAAAGCTTTCGATGGGGGAGTAAATTTGGGTTCTAATTTAGAAACTGGCAACCTTGGAAATCAGAGCGATGAATATTTATCGGGGCTCTGGAGGGCATCCTCCAATTACGGAGCTCAATAAAAATTCCTTCACTCACACAACCAGAGGCGAGACTTACTCTCTCGCTGGTAAATAAAATTTAGGTCATATGTAGAAATGAGGTGTGATCAGACATGTGAAAAGATAGGAGCAATGTGAAAGCTTGTCGTTTCCTGTACAATAAAATGCAATACAATAACAAGAATGAAAGGAGAAATATTTTCCTTCATGTGAAACGAACCAATGGTGTAGTAAGTTATCTAAGACTATGTGAATAAGTAATTAAACATTATTTAAAATGGTCGGTCTGCTAGATGAAATTTCCTCTACAAATCAGTCTTGTGTGTAACTTATTTGCGTTTGTCCTATACTGTTTAAATAAAGCATTAAATAAAGAAATAAACAAAAAATGGTCGGAAATCGATGGTTCATATCCCTTCCGGTCTCCCCGGTAGTTAATGTGAAAATGTTTTGAAAGAAAGAAAACTTTATTATAAAGGGACACCACAGTAACAAATATAAAACAAAACACGGAATAACACATAACTTACAATCAAAACACGCAAGAAAAACAACTTATACAAGAGAGTACAAATAAATAGACAGTAAACATTAAGGAAAATTGTAATAGAGTGTATGGACTGGTCAACAATGGTGGTGTCCTTTATAAAAGGGCCTCACTCAGTATAAGCCGCGGCGCCAGCCACAATGCTGGTATTCTGTGGACCCAGCTAGGTGGGTTTTCATTTTTCCCGTTATACTCTAGAGCCTGTCATCATCCTCCTGCCCTTATCCCTGTTTAAGTGAGGTCAGCACAACATGTCTTTTTCTTCCATCCATCTCTGTCACTCGTTATCTGAGTGCTCACACTAAATCAGAAATCAGAATCATTTATTCAACGTAATTATCATGGATAAACTTGTTGAAGGTCAATGTAACATTTTTGAATTTACGTGATTTCGCAAGGTATTAATGGCTGAGGAGAAGAAATGACAAGAAACTGCAACAGCAACACATCTTTTAAAAACCAATGAGGGTATACATTACAAGTTATTTAATAATTAGAGGAACACTTCAATACCAGACATTTACTTACTTATTCCCGATTTGACTATTAATTTAATTCGTTTTGGAACACGTACCAATAACTCGGTCAAATGCGGAGTCTGAGGCTTTGACTTTACCGTTGACTATTGTCTCCATCGAAATACATCGCGATCAGTTTACAAACTGCAAAAAGTTTGTAAGTAATTACAAAATTAAAACACATAATACAGAGTTCTTACAGGGATGTAAGAACCGCGGTAAGAACCCGGTATTATGTGTTTTAATTATGATAATAACTGCGTAAACCTCAAACAATGTAGTAATTACAAAATCTTTTTTTTGCATTTGAAAACCTGTTCGCTCCATTTGCAGGAACTTCACGATGGACAGGGCGGCAAAGACCCCTTCCCTTTACTTCTGAAGAAGATGAAACTACCCAAGAAGTGGAAGGAGAAGCCAGGTGGGGGAAGTATACAATTTAGTAGCTTAAAAGGACTTTGTTACGTTGCCATGACGATGTAAGGTGTGTTCAGTATTTCCGCTAATTAAATTGAAATTGTACTGATTTTGAATTTGTAGGATCTCTCAATGCGTATTATTGGGGCTTCGGGAGATGCTAGGGCTGGTAGTTATTTCTGTCAGAGAATTAGCCTGGCAATTCAGAGGGGTAATGCTGCCAGCCTGTTGGGCACCTTGCCTCGATGTGACGCATTGGAGGAGGTGTTTTATTTATAAGATGTGTTTGTTTCGTTTTTAATTGTTTAAATGAAATAATTAACTAAATAAATTGTACTGTATTTTCATTGGGAGCTATGTATAAATATCTAAAGCCGAGTAGTTAAGAAATATATTTTACATAAAGAATGTCCTAAACTTGTACTGTAACTGACGATGATATGCATGAACTACAAGACTAGGCTATCTCAAGTGAACTATTGAACCAAATCTAGACTACAGGGCCATAGTCTAAATACATAAACATAAGCTCACGACTATATCACAATTGTGGTAGTCAGAGATGCATCGCAAGATTTTACCGAGCTTTCTGTTAGACCAACGTTGAGCCGTATCGCCACTTACAATGGTCGAGCCAACTGTAAGATAAATTAATAACTCAATCTAAATATGTTCCTTACACTAGTATTAAAACAACAAAATCATGTTTTCGTATACCAACAACACACGCCGTATTTTTTACCCAAAAATGTCTGTGTATCAAAGAACTAATGCTGAAGTGCAAAAACCTTCAGTAATGGTCTCTCAATCGCCTGTTAAGGGGAGAAATGTCGATAAAAACCAACGTGGCGCTGATATCTTCGTGAGCGAAAATACTTGAGCCGCCTTCACACGAGACTGATAATCAGCAGCTGACAATCAGCAAACGAGCATACTATGACTACTAAGCTAAGTAGGTAACAGTATATAAGCTAGATTATATTTTTTTAGTCCAGTGTAGTTCATTCTCAAAGTAGACGCACTTCACCACACAGTTCAGTATCGTGTTGGCGGAAAAGCCTCTGTCGACTCCCTTAATTACACTTATGGGATTCTAACCCAAACACTACGTAGCGATTGAGACGGTTAACCGCTACGGTATCTCGAAAACCAACGTATACACGTTGGATACGTACTCCAACTGAGTAAAAGTATAATTTGAAAGCGGGCGAAACCCCCTTTATAATGGCTCAATCGGAATAAAGTGCTATTATGCTGTTATGCCTTCTTATTGTATTGGAACTGATGATTCATGGATAGGGTTTCAGCTCTAATTTATAGTAGTTTGCAGGGAACGCAAAATTGCTCACAGTTGTTTGCGGCCATAATACCGAATAATAGTACCAATAGATACGAGTAAATGTTCATCATAATACATGTATCTACTAAACGATGACCCAAAAAGTAAACTTCGCACATTCAGCAAGATGCTTTAACATAATTAAATACATGGTGTTAGTGACATCGTAGCGAAAACTTTGAGGTATGATTCAGACCATGATTCTGAGGTGATATCAAGTGGAATTTGTCGTTGCGAAAGTATGGAACTGATAATAAATTTTCATTAATTTCTTAAACTTTATATGAACTCAGAATGATGGTCTGAATCATTCCCTCAGTATTCGTTACGATATCACTACCACCCTGTATACAACATATCTGAAAAAAGAGGTCTTTTGGACCTCCTGGCTGCAGTAGGTATTAACCGTCGCCTTTCATCGACGAAACTTCAGACAAAGTTTTTAATATCAAGTATCAGTGTATTAGCCAAATTGAAATCATTCTAACTAGACGACTTCATAACGAACAAAGTCGCATGAAATAAACATTTACACAAGCAACGGTCTTCTAAATATTTCGGACTCTTTTCCAGTTTCAATATTTCTTAATCTCTTTACTTAACAAGTTGAGGCGTTCGACGACTCCAACTTTCATACTTAATCTCCTTAAGGACGCCCTATTAATATAGATCGCGTACTTTGTAAGGCCCACTTCCATATTTATTCCCCTTGAGATATTGAACGTTATTAAAAGTTGGTGCAATATGAATTAGAGCATTTTGAAGTACACTATAGGGATTACTCAGTGCAGCAAAGCGCACTAAACCCGGCAAAGTGGAACATCGAAACGCTATTTGAAAAGTTAAATGCGCGGAAACAAAGTATGTTGGAACGTAAAATGGAAACGGCTTATATTGAAAAGAAACTCTGTCAAAGCTAAATTGGATACTGTTTTTAATTTCCGTAATACCCGGTTTAAGGAGAGTTTATCTAGAATTAACTCTGCCGGTAAATTGTTTTGGCCTGTATGTTAGTATATTATATTTTGTTGAAGCTTTATAATCATACGAAATTTGGCTTTTGAGACTGCAGGTCCTTGGGATAGCGAGGCGAGGAAATTGATCAGGGAGATTGGCCGGAGACTCAGTCAGATGGGGTGACCCTAGGTCTGCGTCTTACCTGGTCCAACGCCTGTCAGTGGCTGTGCAACGGGGCAATGCCGCTAGTGTAATGGGTTCGTTTGGACCAGGTCAGATTCAGAACACTTAAACGCCTAGTTGGAGGTGACGAAGTTGATAAATTGTATTATTATAATAAAATTGTGAATTACGATATTGTTAGATAATTCACAATAGTCGCTAAAGATATTGTATCGCTATGTTCTTTATTCTTGCAAGATATTGTGTATCGTAAAATATCAGATAGTGTTTTTACGAGAAGCTTGGTTATTTATACCACGGCCACAGATAAAAGTTTCCAGCTCAATACCCACACCGCGTTGTAAGAAATGTGAAAATTTCAAATATGAGATTTCATTTTGGAAAGTGCAGTTCCCCACTTTTCTTTTATATCGTACGAGGATTCAGGGAAAAGCTCTTCGAATGTTGAGCTTAAATGCACTACGGAGCTTTGAAGCCTTACATTTGCCTTACATGCATTGTTCAGGATTGAAATATACGATTCGACTGGATTTTACTGGCAAATGTTTAAGATGTGTGTGCTGTGTACCTAAGTAAGTATAATTAAGTGGACAGAATCGACGTTATCATGCATTTTGTCAGTTTTCATCTGAGACTATATTTTTTATTAGCCCCTAGTCCTTTTCAGTTTATTTATTAGCGTTTTCTAGTAATCATATCCTTCCTTGTCCTTTTTTACGCAACATAAACATAAAATAGCTTGTTGTCGTACAAATCAATATAACTTTATTGTTGTTAGACGTCTCACTCAGATCTTATCATCACTTGTTATTTAAGACATTGTGGGCACTCATTGTCTTCACTTATTACTTTGTAACATACACATGCTGAATTATGACAGTCTGTGGTACAAAAAAAAAAACAAAAAAATTGCTACTGTTGGCTGACTCGTTTCTATTATCATAACCAGTGTTCGGTTATTCGGGCGCTTATTTATCTAAACATTATAAAAACCCTCGACAGTATTTTGGTAATTAAAATCCCGGGTAAAAAAATGTTGCGTAAACTTCCTTAAAACTTAAAAGACGGTTTTTTCATAAAAAAGGTGTTATCTATAATTATCAATCACACACTACTTTAATACTCGAAGGTAAATAATCGAATAGGTACGCGATCACTGACCATAGCCGCTTAAAAAGTTTTAAAAGTTCGCTTGAATAATCTACGGGACCTTTATTTATAGCCAATAGTTTGAAGAATAGAGCAAAAACATTAAGAAAATTCACCAATTTGTATTGATTTATTGACAGTCACTTTCCCATCGATCGTGATGGAGATATCTGAAGAGGAGGTGACGGAGTACTACGCGCCGATAGACCTGATCATCGGAGAGACGATCTACGTGCTCGGGCGACGGTTCCTCATCTACGATTGCGACGCATTCACCAGGACTTACTACAAGTACGTGTTATATAAGGGCATAACATATTGTCAATTGGGCTAGTTAGAACTACATCCATCGCGGACCTACGCTTCGCCGAGCTTTCTGTTAGACAAACGTGATAGGCGGTGAGCCGTGTCGCCGTCTATATTGGTCGAGCCAACTATCAACTGTGTTGATAAATTAATAACTTAAGTACTTCAAGTCTGTTAACGAAGATCGATCAGCACTCCCCATTTGAGCAGCAAGCCAGTGACACATAGGACCACAGTGACTCTATAGAAGATATATTCATATGCCGTAATGAATAATACATTCAAACATATAATTACACCCATATCCCTATCGGAGTGGACAGAGTACGAGTCGAAGGGACAGGCCACAAGTCTACAATAAGATAACCCGCAGTGTCTCCAAAAGCAGTTCGTCTAAAAAGCAATATTGCAATTGGACATTAACGCATATAAAAGTACTTAAGTGCGCAATGAAAACAAATATCAAATAGCAATATTGCTTTTTTAGATGAATTGCTTTGATGTGGCCTTTTTAAGCCCCGTGATATTTGTTCCAAGAATAGATAATTATGTTAATAATAGGGTAGATGACTTAATCAAAGATAAACTATAAAATGGTAATCTAGACATAGAAGTCAGAGTGTAAAATGACCAAAAATCAATCTAATTTGAGATTTTGAATAATTACGAAACAATGAGTACGATGTTTGACCACGATTTTTTATTACTTCACCGTTTTATATTCCCATAAAAAAAATATTTAGACGTTTTGAAAAAGTATGTTCAGTCTACTATTGAAATTATGAACATAGGAGTTTCCTTCTTTTGCACACCAGGGGGGTTAAAAAGGCCACATTGAAGCAAGTCACCTTAAAAAGCAATATTGCTATTTGACATTTCGCACTTTTATACGCAAAATGTCAAATTGCAATAAAATAAATGTTTCTTTCTTTCTTGTTTCTTTTTTCAATATGGATTGTTAGATGAATTGTTTTCATGTGGCCTTTTCAGACCCCCAGATCATATTCCTACTACATTCTATAATACCACAATTAACAAATGTAGGTATATCACAGACTGCGAAACGTGCGGAACTTTCCAAACTTGCACACTAGTAGCATAATATTCCCAGAAACAGGTATACCTGCAACTTCATATTATTATGTTAAGATCGTACGTGTTCACTAGATGCGAGACGCTAGAATGCAGACGCCGTGATCCTTAAAATGCAGACTAGGGGTGGCATTCCAACTTCGAAACGAGACTACGCCAGAAGAGACAATAAATTAAATTCCGCATTATATTTCCCATTGCTAATATTCATCAATAGGATTACAATTTACATCCCGTTTAGTTTTTTTTAACGTGACTTATTTATTGTAGATTTGCCGCAAATTGCATTAACTACTAGGCCGGACAAATAGGGAGCGCTGAGGACTCTCACCCGGTACAACATTTACGACAACAGGCCTGAGGGTGTCCAGTTGGGCGCGAACCTCGGCTCAGGGCGTCGTCTGAGAGGATAATATTTGAAAGAATGAATCGACCCTAGTGGGTCGGTAGCGATAAGCGCTTAATAACGTAAATCGTCAACCACGCCGGCGGGGTTTAGTGAATGCGCAAGATAGATAGACATTTTTGTAGCTTAGTGACTTTGCCAGTGAAACAAGATAAAATAGCTAAAAATTTAGTAGAATATGCTTCCGCTGAAGACGTTAAACCGTTTGTGCCTATTTTTTTTTGTCCCCGTTTGCCGCCGTTGCCGTTACCTAGCCAAAATGTAAAAAAATCACGTTAAAAAAGGTTAACATAAAAACAGTTTCCACTCCATATAACGTTTTTCACCGTGTTACACCGGCGGCTCACTTTATACAACGTCTCTACTGTAGCTTAAGCTTTATGATATCACATTATGCGCTATACGAACATTTTCCAATGTTCTTACACTCCCGATTTCACGAATATTTCCATTGTACACCGATATTCGTACACAAACAAGAGAATTCCCACTAAAATTGTTTGCAGTTCCTATCCTAGTTGTTTTCGTGCCATACTTTACTCTCTTATGTTGAACTCTGATGCTGGCAATAAAAGTTTTATAACTTTTATTTTTCCTAAAGAGACCATGTTTATTATATTACTCTGACAATAAGCAAACAGAACGCATTTTGGCAAATTAAAACTTAAATGCAGAAAGCTGTGTATATGTCGTGGCCAGATTTGATCATCTCATGATGTGTTCGACCATTTTATGAAATGGTCATATTTCATGAAATAGCCAACTTAAGTTGACCATATCGTGAAAACATCAACGTTTAATGATATTTCAATCAACGTTTGGCCTAATCTATATGTAATTATTTACCTAATCTATATGGAAAATTGTATAATTACATCGATTCATCGATTATTATATCAATCAAGTTTTAAATATAATCGACACCAGCGCTACTACTGGTGGATAATGTTACTAATTTTACGATAAGATTGCCAACGTTTGGCCATATCATGAAGTAATCATGCATTTAGTTGCTCCTATCATTAAACGTTTTGTGTTCATTGATCTGGCCAGACTGCATCGTGACGTGACCAACGAATGATTCTTATTTCATGAAATATGACCATTTCATGAGGTGATCGAGTACATAATGAAATGATCAATTCTAAAATCTGGCCACGACATATACATCGCAGTCATTGCCTAAAGGTTTAGCGCTAAAGACGACAATTATGTGACAATTCAGATTGTCCATATTTTAGACTGGATAGCTCCTGATATACATCAAGGTATCCATTGTACAACAGCCTCCGTGGTCTAGTGGTTAGAGCGTTAGGCTCACGATCTGGAGGTCCGGGTTCGATTCCCGATGGGGACACTGTCGAAATCACTTTGTGAGACTGTCCTTTGTTTGGTAAGGACTTTTCAGGCTTGAATCACCTGATTGTCCGAAAAAGTAAGATGATTCCGTGCTTCGGAGGGCACGTTAAGCCGTTGGTCCCGGCTATTAGCCGTAAAAACACCTCCACCAACCCGCAGTGGAGCAGCGTGGTGGAGTATGCTCCATACCCCCTCCGGTTGATTGAGGAGAGGCCTGTGCCCAGCAGTGGGACGTATATAGGCAGTTTATGTTTATGTTATCCATTGTACAGAGATGTGACTTATAACTATTGATGTATAATACTATAGTAACACTTGTAACGTGCTCGTAACAAAAACAGAAAGAGGAAAAACTGTTTTGCGTGTTTGTGATGTAGTTTTATTGCTCTTTCTTTCTAGGGTAATTAGTACATTGTCTTTAGTAGTTCTTGGATGGTCAATGAGTTCGATTACTAGAGAAGCAAAATTATGTTAAGTTTAAAAAACGGGTTCTTTAAAGGTCCCTCGTAATATTTAGAGTCGATTTCCGATGAGAAAGAACTGATTCCCTTGCAGAGAGTCGTAAGTCGTATGCATATTGTTGAAATTCGGTGCTTACCAGTTACCGGGTGAGAGCCTTCAGCGCTCCCCATTTGTCCGGCCAAGTAGTTAATGCCATCTGCGGCAAATCTACAATAAGTCACGTCAAAAAAAAAAAGGTGCTTACCAGTGATGTACCGTTCCCGGAAATGTTCCCGTTGTAAAAACTCTATAATAGTAAGGACACTGGCTGTTTTTCTATTTAAAATGGTTCTTTCTTGTACTTAGGTCTTATCTACTTAAAGGTTACGAGTAAGTTATAAATTTCTGTTTACATAAATGTGGGATAAGTAAGAGGCTGAATGTTGAGATCTGAACGAAGACGAATAAAGAAAAGATGGACGATTGACTTGAAATGAACGGAGTGAAATGAACGGTGTGAGCGGATTGAGATGAGTGATTTTTGAAAAAAGAAAGAGACGTTGGGTGAGAGTCGAGGTGGAAGGGTGTTATTTTTTGATCTGCGTTAATATTTTAAATTAAAAAAAAGTGTGATGTCTGCGTGCTTGTTAAAAAAAAGAGTTAATAAAAAGTGTTAAAGGTGCTATCGTGTTTAATTCTCGCCCAACGATCCCACATAAATTTTACGCCTTTATACTTCTGGGAACTTTTCCAAAGTGGGAACATTCCCGGGAACACATCAAAGACAAAATATCTTAATTTCACTAATCAACACATCTAGTACTCTGTAAATTGTCAAATTGACGATAACCGGCATCACTAATAGCTGTATTGACTTTCTAAACAACAGCTACGTACGTACACTTGTTCGCCGTAAATTGCGAATCTCGTTAACCAATGTAACATCTATCATTGTATGCGGTTAACGAGCAATCGAATCGATCGTCGTTAGGAAATTAAGTGGCATTATAGACACGACATTTCCATTTACTAGGGATTCTTCCGCAAACAATGAATACGAGTAAATTGCTTTCTACGTAGGTACGCGCGTACCATGACATAACGGACATAAATCCATAACCCATGCTTTGGTAAACAAAAAGAAAAAACAGTAGCCCCTTTAAGTAATTACATACATAAATTTACGCCTATTTCCCACCGGGGTAAGCAGAGACTATAGAATTCCATTTGCTTCGATCCTGACACACTTCTCTTGCTTCCTCCACATTCATCAATCGCTTCATACACGCACGCCGGTTCAGAGTAGATCGTATTGAACCTTTTCTAAGGACATCTCCAATTTGATCATCGTAAGTCCTTCTCGGTCTTCCTCTGCCAGCCCTACCATCAACTTTCGCTTTATATACCGCTTTTGCAATTCTATTATCCTTCATCCGCTCAACGTTTCCAAACCAACCTAACATTCCCTTCTCAATCCTAGTCACTATATCGTCTTTTACACCACATCTCGTCTTATCACGCTGTTTCTCACTCTATCACTCAACTTCACACCGCAGATGTTATGTATGATTTAAGTAATTGTGTTAAGAAAATGTCTTTAACTGTTTCGTAGTAACAGATATCAAGTATATTCTTAATATTAGCCATGACGTATTCCGTCAGTGACTTGTAACACATCCTCGGGATTCATGCAGTACGAAATATTCCAAGTTTTACACTTCAGTCAAAAAAAGAAAGAAAAATGGTTTATTTCTATGATGGACCGCTACTCCTCCATCAGGGAACAGGGGGTAGAAAAAGTTATTATTATTATTTGTGCCAACATCATCCCACTGCAGGGCAAAGGAGAGATCCCTTTCTTCCACTCCTCCCGATCTTGGGCTCTTTCTTTCTAAGATGTGAAGTATGTATGCATCCAACTTGTCTCGCTTTTTATTGGTCGGCCACGACGCCTTATGACATTTTGACACCCATTCTGTAGTGTTCCTTGCCCATAATGTTTCCAGCATCCGGGTAACATAGCCAGCCCAATCCCACTTCACACAACCGGCCTTCAAATAATCTTAAAAAGCAATATACGTACTATTTGATATTTGTTGACACTGCGCACTTTTTGTGTGCGCATGCATGTCAATTTTCTATATATCTTTTTTAGATAAATTGCTACAATGTGGCCTTTTTAACCCCTCATAAGCCAATTGTTTCCTTCTTGTTTATATGTAAATGAGATCGTGGCACTTATTAATTGTTTCACAAACGATGGTAAACACTCGTTTTGTTTGAAAGCCCGCGAGTAAGCTTTTAAGATGAAGAATGGGTTGACGACTTTTGGGAACGAAGCCCCTTAGGTTATTTTCATTTTTGTTATTTCCTTTATCTCGTTTATATTTAAAATCGTTTTACGATCTCATTAATCACGCAATAATATAAAATTTATTTTTAAAGGCCCATCTTCTAAGTATGTTCTTAAGGAGGATCATGCTTTATTCTTCTAATCCTTTTATCCCCTGTTAGGACGTAAGGCTCGAATAACAGATTTCCACTCCTCGTGGTCTTTTGCAGCCTCTGTAGCTTGCTCCCATGATATGCCGAGAGTTTTTAACTCTCGGTCAAGTGAACGTCGCCAGGTCTCTCTGGGCCGCCCCCTTTTGCATTTTTCACGCGCACACCAGGTCACAGCTCGACGGGACGGGTGCTCCACAGGTCTTCTAAGCACATGGCCAATCCACCACCATTTCCGTGTGCGGATTTCAGCCTCCACAGTATTTTGTCAGTGTGCTCCACAATGTCTGTCATACAATGTAAGAAATTATCTCATAGCTGTCATTACCTTGTATTTTTTTTATACCATTTACTTACATCCAATTGATTTTATTCATTTTATGAACGACGCATGATCAGATTCAATAATCACAAATCGTTTAAACGTGCAATTCCAGCTGATATCATAATCGTCTAAAGATGATGATAATGGTGGTAATTATGTGTTTCTCACGGCTTTCATTGTTTCAGATCGATGTTAAATATAGAACAGCCTCCGCCTATTGACATCCCTCACGCTCCTAAGAAGGAGTTTAAGAGGGTAAGTGGACACACGTCTTTATATTTGTTACTTTATACTAATAAAAAACAACTCAATGTAGGAAATTTTCTACATAAACCTGCAGAATCTTATAAGAGGATTCTTTAGGTTGTTGTTGTTGTTATAATATAGTTTATAAGCAGTTACCTATTGCGAAATCTACTATGAAATTTTGTAATTTATTTTATAGTACCTACCTACGTTTGTTAGGCAAGAGGGAAACCATTGCCCTATTTTTCGCTAAAAAAGTAGCATGGAGAGTTAGGAGAATGCTAAACCGACAAGAGCGTAGCTCTTAAATTAGTGATGATGGTGATGACCTACGTTTAATAGATCTAGACATCTAGTTACATGTTTTGTTTTTTTTTGTTGACGTGACATATTGTAGATTTGCCGCAAATAGCATTAACTACTTGGCCGGAAAATTACAATAATAATTTTTTCGTGTTTCGTTCATTTCGTTGACGAGTACAATGGTGTGCGTAAGTTAGGTACCCTACGGCCACGACTCACGAGCATTAATATGTATACACTTTGGTACCATGTCACATTAACTTTTTTGACAAATTGAACTGTAAGTCTCACTAAATGTCAAATATGTTAGTGCGACAGAGTCCTAAAGTGGGTACATTATATTGCTCGTGACTGTACACACCACACCTAACCTATTGAACTAGATTTACTTATGTTTAACTGAGTTGGTATGTATGGTTTTAAATATATATGAAGAGTTTAAAAGTAAGTGCCTATGCTTGTGGCACAGAGGTTCCCGCCTCACATCGGCATCGGGTCGCCGGAGGACACCCTGCAGTCCTGCTTCGGACTCATCCCTAAGCCTCCGTTCAAGGACCTCATCAGATACAACCTGAATGCTAACAAGGTGAGCGCTAAGAACTGGAAGGATACATAATTACATATTTAATCTTTTCTGGCGTGTTACTCTATAATTTTGTAGGTAAAGTAAGCGAAAGGTAAGGTCGAATTAGACGTATATTATTCATTAAAAAAGGCTTGCAAACGTTTAATATCGTCTAGGACCGCCACCGGTCACGTCCGTATTCCCTGAAGGGGTCGACAGAGCCAAAAGGAATCCGAAGACGACTACAGCCGTTTTGATACGAAGTTCTAAGATGGTGATAGGTATTTCATTACAACAAGCGTTAGACCAAAGATTTCAAAATTACATTTCTTTTTAAAGTCGTAAAGCCGAATGTTCTAAAATCCAAACCCCATTATTGTGTATGGAAATCTCGGCCTTACGACGTAGGTAGTAAAACGGGATCTGTTCAAATCTTCTTCTAGTGACTATGACGTGCATTAATCCACGCTCTAACGCCATTTAGAAATCTGCGCTGCGATGCATTAAATATGTGACATGGAACAACTTTTGTCCAACTTTCCTTTCTTGAACGGTCTTGGCGCTAATTTATTGATTCTCACCCAAACCCAGCTCCGATGTTGGTGTCTTTGTTCTAACTCTTTTGGAAGTGCAATAAATCTATTCGCTAACTCTGAGATGTGTGGTTTGGGTATTGTGAATTGTTTTAAAAGTTTATGTTAGAGTGCATAGATACTTTAAAAATACATATAAGTACATAGCGTAAAAATACACTAAAAACATCTTCATCTATTGTGTCGGTTGTGAGGTGGATTACCAACCCCATCAACCCTGGTGTTAGGGTTACTATTGAGCCGCCAAAGGCCCCTGACATGGCTCATGTTACGACTACATACTTACTTACATCAGTAAGTAGTAACCGGGACCAACAGCTTAACGTGTCTTCCGAAGCACGGATCATCTTACTTTCGGACAATCAGATGATCAGCCTGTAATGTCCTAACCAAACTAGAGAGAATTTGTTAACTTTAACCCGGTATTTTCGGATACAGTACCTGCGGTACCTGTGCGAATTGGAGTACATCCACCCGGAGGACGAGGGTCGCAAGTTCGTGCTGGCGTACAGCCTGGCCGACGGCACCGTCAAGATCGGAGAGATACCCCGCCGCAACTCCGGCATCATCGAGGGGAAGTTTCTACAGGTAAACCTCAACCGGCATATCAAAAGTCGTTTAAAATGGATCGTTTTCGATTCGCGTGCGAAAGTATACCCATTTCACATAGCGCATCAGAAATTGTCATTTGCAAGATGAAACAGGTATGTATTTCGCAGTTAAACGATTCAAAAATACGAGTCCCTATCAACTCAGGTGTTAGAGTTATTATTGAGCCGTAAATAGTAGTAAAGGTGTGACATGACTCACATAACGACTACGAACTTACAACCTGGATACACAAAATATTTTTTGTTATATAAAAAAGAAAGAAAGAAAACACATTTATTTCCATATTGGACGCCACATTAACAAACTTAAATTTACTTAAAAACAATTAATAATTATATATCAAACACCTAAACTACACATTGTGGAGGGCGAAAATGTCCCCACCGGGATTCGAATCCAGGACCTTGTGAGCCCAATGTTCAATTACTAGACCACAATGGCCGTTATCATCTTGTGGGTTACCATCGTAGAAAAAAAAAGACGAATGGAGATGTGCAGGAATCGAAATGAAAATGCAACTTGCTTTAAAACATACTGTGTGTGTACTGTACGATAATAAAGCTTAATTTAATTTTAGGCGATGCGCCTGCAACTTCCGGATTCAGACCCCAACTTCCCGACCTACTACACGCCAGACAAGTTTTATATCGGTAAGTTGCTTCACCAAACCACCAAACCTAAGCTAGTCCTGAATATAGACTCTGGTAAATTATGCAACATGTAACCATCCGACCGCTCATGCCCTGTGAAGCAACAACAAAGCAACTTCTGAGCCTATTGAGTGAACATACCTAATAACGACATAAGCTCATGACCATATTCTCAATAGGGCACCTATTGCAACTTGAAATGGTACCCACGGTTCACCGAGCTTTCTGTCACACCAACGCATAATTTATTTATTTTATTTTTACAGTTTTACATTCAGCCATTACAGTAAAAACCAATTCGACTGACTCAATCACTTAAAAGACATAAGAATTATTATTATTTAACTAGAACAATAGCGAAATGCCACATCTATGAATTTGGCCACCGAACAGCTGTACAGGTCAACGTCCGGGATGTCCTGGGCGTTAAGCATCCGCATCGCGCGAGTAACCGGTGAGTACCAACCAAGATAATGATATAATAACTACGGTATTGGTTCGAAGGCGCGGTGATTCCGGTTTTCAAGCACCGCTTCAAGATCGTCGGGTGCGACCTGTACGTGTACCGCTACATGAGCGCCAACCCCGACAAGTTCCCGCCTGACGTCATTGACAACGTGCGCAACTACCACATGCGCGAGGGCAACCTGCATGACGAACTTACGGTTAGATATCCTCCAAACATAAACCTATATCTACTTATTTAAATCATCATCTCCGTTATCCCGTTTCTCGCGGGGTCCGCTTACCTAACCTAAAGATCTGACAGGTCCAGTTTTTACTGAAGCGACTGCTTGTCTGACCTTTCAAACTAAAACTTTAAGCCACCTTATTATATGATAAGTCACATGCCTCCAAAAGGCATTTCTCGCTAATGTGGGTTTCCTCACGATGTATTCCTTCACCGCTGAGAAGGAGATAATTATTTATAATCATAATATGAATTCGAAAACAAATTTTAAAATCATTAGTTCAGGGTCGTGTTGGGATTCGAACCTACGACTCTCACAATGAGAGTCAAGCGTTCTTCCAACTCGGCTACCACGGCTCACCTACATCTATTTAAATAAACACAGTTATTTTTATGTAAAAATCCATTTCAATAAGCACAAAAACAACAGGTGTGTCAATGTATGTGTGTAATGTTCACCAACGCACCTGGCATTAGCGCCCATGCCAAAAATATATTTTTTAGAAAAAAATAAAGTAGTTAGTACCACGTAAATATCGCGTGCGCGTACGTCAAATTTCAGTACAATAGGGGCATGTACGGGACCTAATATTGTATTTGTACGTAGGTCATCCTTATAAGTCAGAGTACCTACTTAGTTCACGTTCAATTGAGTGACAAGTGACGAGTTACAGGCGGCTGCCCGCGAAGAACAAGCAGCGGAGACTCGTGCGCAGCTGGCCAAGATCGGCCAGTCGGCCGTGGCTGAGCCGAGTGCGATGGAGAAGTGTCTAGCAGCCCTGGACGTGGTGGAAGGCAGTGCCACCCCCGCCAGGCCGCCTACGCCGCCGCAGACCACGGAGCGCATATCCTACGACGAATCCTTGCGCATAGCCAGGACCAGGTACATACTGTTTGTGAACTCCATTTTCGAAATTACTCACTTGTCTAGACAGGGTGCTAGTGACACCGAACAAATTACTGAGAGGGATGATTCAGTTCATCATTCTAAGTAAAGTTAATATCAAGTGGAATTTTCCATCGTAAAAGTATGGGATTTAAAATAATTCAACAAAAACAAAAAAAACATCATTCAAATTAACTCAGTATCATGAGTTGAATCATCCCCCTCAGTACTCAGTACCGTACGGTGTCTCTAACAACCATTTTTAAACGAATTCGTGACTAAACGAAAAAGGACAAAAATAAGATACATGTATTACATAAACTCACTTCTATTTCCCAACGGGGTAAGCAGAAACTATGGAATGCCATTTGCTTCCTCCACATTCATCAATCGTTTCATATACCCACGCTGGTTCAGAATAGATCGAACTACTAGATACGTAGATAAGTACGTATAATTACTACAGTCGGTGCCCATTTGTCTAATGAGATCGTTGGTCATCAACCCTTGAGCATAGCTCTTCTTCTGTACCCGTTTTGAGGCACTCAGTGAACATTGAAGCCTTTAAATACATTTTCAGCAAAGCATCTGCCGACGACGTGTTGCCACTGAAAGGCATATTGAAGTCGGG
The DNA here is from genome assembly GCF_024362695.1 of Pectinophora gossypiella. Lineage (NCBI taxonomy): Eukaryota > Metazoa > Arthropoda > Insecta > Lepidoptera > Gelechiidae > Pectinophora > Pectinophora gossypiella. The sequence continues at coordinate 8,906,235 of NC_065406.1, forward strand.
GGCGCCTCGCGACGACCACCAGAAGGTAGTATGCTTCAGTGGCCCGGAGATCGCCACGAAGAAGCAAGAGAAGCCCAAGTATGCGGTGTACCCGCCGGGTGAGCAGCCTCCCTACGACGAAGATCCCGACTTCTGCGACCGCTATAGAGATCCGGTAAGTAATTTTTGCCTTACTAAAAATAGATTTTAAGCGTAGCAGGAAGAGAGGTCTTCTTTCTATGCCCTCCCAAATAAGTCCTCGCGTACGTAAGTTGTCTTTGATTGTACGATTTTGAGATCTTCACGATTGCTATCGTAAATATCGAGCGTAATTGTTACGACAGCATTCTTTACTATAATTCAAATACATTAAGGAAAAAATTTGTTTTTTTATTCTGAACACGTATGTATGTCTTTACCGAATCACCTTTGACCTAATAACTGATCTACTCACGTTATCGCTACTACACACTAGGGAATACAATCCCGATCTCGCGAGATCTCGTCTAGGTTTTTCGAGATCAATTCCGAAGCATAATATGAAGAGATCCCATTCGAGATTAACGGGATCGAGCGAATCTCCTTGAGTTATGCTTTTTGTTTTGATTATGCTGATTTCCAAAGAAAACTTAATTATTTAGTTAGTAACATAGAAATTTGGTTGGATTAACCTCACTACCACAAACAAGCAGTTTTCATCGTTTTCAGCCATCCTAACTTTACATTTTTTTATCCCGAAATCCGGATCCCGAAAATTTCGAGATCTCGTGAGATTGATATCTCCAATCCCGCGGGATTTCGAATTTGCAATCTCGAGTGGGGATTGCATTCCCTACTACACACACACTACTTATATACTTAACAGGGTGCAAAGGAGCGCGCAGAAAGACGCGCGAAGGATGAGTGCGCGTATGACATCGTTCCCCCCACCGTACACCACGGCGGTAGCAATTACGAGCCGGACCCGGACAAACAGAAACAACACTTCCCCGGATACCTCGGAACTTATGGCGTGGATTGCAAGGAGGTAAGCACTTTACTAAGTAGGTTTTGGGGTTGGTGTATGACAAAGTGGCCTGTCAATCCGCAGCGAAGCTACCGCCCGCCTACTGGTAGGACACACCTACGCTTTATACATTATAGGCCATTTCAAGCTCTTCCGTTTAATTTACACGATCTGTGACACAGGCAAACAACAATGCATAATAATGCGTGCAATTCATAATAGTGCTTTGAAAGCAATAGTTTTTGGAACAACATACCTAATTTCAATTTAACGTCAATAAAATTTCACATCGGTATCAATCATACTTTAAAAATTCCAGGTTCCAGAATACATGCGTCTCCCGTCAGACGCATATGAAAAGGTCAAGCATTTGCGGAAGGAGGTGCCGGACATCTCGCCGGCCGCTGTCCGGGTGGCGGAGCACCCGCGAGAGCCTCCGCCCCCGGTGGACACGTGCGTGAACCCGCCGCCAGCGGCCACGGGCCCCTGCGCCCCCAGGAAGGAGGAAGACGTGGCCTTCGCGTGCCCTCATGTTGAGCCCATCCTTCCCTGCTGTGACCCCGAAACAAGAGACACTAAATTGTAGGACGATAAGTTAGACCAAAATTTTAGTGCCTAGGATGTTTAATAGTTCAAAATTTTGACAAGGTTTTTGTGCCTGCACTTGCAAGCTCTATTGTCTCTTTGTAGACACTTCTTGCAGAAAACCAACGACAGTTAGTCCTTTATTAGAAATCGTAAAATGTTAATGAAATAAAACTGAATTTATGACACGATTAGATACTTTGTGTATATCAGGATCGCGGGTGTATTTCTCAGATCAGCCTAAATATATTGCAGTTATTTGGTACCTTCTGTGTACTTTTACGTACCTCTCCTGAAAATCTGTGTACCTACGTCCATACAATGATATTTTGAATATTAGGTACACCCGCCATCATGATGTCAGAACCGCGGGTGTACTGTTAACCAATATATGTACCTTAGTACACTGTTTAACTACAGTTGGTACCTTTTGTGTACCTCAAGAAACAAGTATTAAACAAATAAAATACGGTATACTTTCTGAGAAATTCCAAAAAAAACTTTTTTTTTGCACTGTGATTGTGCAATCAATACAAAAGTACCTACCTCAATTTTTTTTCTGATTCGATTCCCAGTAAGCCACATTTGTGCCTACATGTTTAACGCGGTGTTTCTGGGTTCGAATCCTGGTATAGCCAAAAAATAGTATACATACAATGTTGAGGCTCTGGGTTCGATTCCCGGTAAGGACATAATAGTAGATGTTTAATGTGGAGGTTCTGGGTTCGAATCCCGGGATGGGCATAGTAGTATATGTTTAATGTGAAGGTTCTGGGTTCGATTACTGTTTTTTTTAAGTAAAATAGTAACGACGTAAAAGAGAAAAAAATGTTTTTTTGAAATTTCTCAGAAAGTATACCGTATTTTATTGGTTTAATACTTGTTTCTTGAGGTACACAAAAGGTACCAAATGTAGTTAAACAGTGTACTAAGGTACATATATTGGTTAACAGTACACCCGCGGTTCTGACATCATGATGGCGGGTGTACCTAATATTCAAAATATCATTGTATGGACGTAGGTACACAGATTTTCAGGAGAGGTACGTAAAAGTACACAGAAGGTACCAAATAACTGCAATATATTTAGGCTGATCTGAGAAATACACCCGCGATCCTGATATACACAATAATGAATACTTAAGTTTGAATCTCGTACCTACGCTCAAATAAAAGCTATTAAAAAGCGTTTATTATTTATATGAATAACTTTGAACTGTTCAAACTTTAAACTTTAGAATTTGATACTTAGGTACCAACTTTATAAATTACTTATTAAAATAATATAGGTAGGTAATGACTACACGACTTAACAGGGTTTTCGGAAATGTGGTTTTTATTGCAGGTAGCAAAATTTATTATTACTATAAATAAAAATATTCATTTTCCAAGTTGTTTTTCTTCATTGGTGTAAGATATAACATTCATGTCATAAAAGGACCTACGTGCTTTAACAACATTGATCACCTTGACGTTTTAGTACTCGATCTACAGGATATATTTATAGCAGTGGTATACTTTGTTATAAGAAAACACACCATTTAATAAAATATCAATAGAATTTATTTATTTATGTAACTTAACGAGAAATTATTTATACACTTTTATACAGGATCGCACACTTAAATAAGGAACAAGACGCAATGGGAGTAAATAAATAAATAAAAAAAAAAATACAAAATTCTAACACTATCTAGATGTGATATATTATATGATAAAATGAAGGAATGTAACATACAATATAGTAGCAGTACAATAATAAAATACAGCATTGTTTTAAGTTTACGCGGTAAAAAAAAGTTTACACGGTTATTATCTTAATTATAACACATAATAACGGGGTTCCCGTCATCCCGTGATCATGGCACTTGCAAGTGTCAAAATATCGGTAGTCTCATATCCCTGCTTTAAACGCGGTAGGAACCCGTTATTATGTGTTTTAATTAAAATACAGCATGTTCACAGTAGTAGGTACAATAGGCATAATACAACTATTGGACGCCCGACCGCTGCCCACATCCGCACTAGGATCTAACCTGTATTGTGGAAGCCGATACGCGTCTCGGTGTGTGAAAACATAATTTTCCTAAACTTACAACAAACCATTTTACGTCAATTTACATTACCGTATTGCAGAGTAATCGAACTACACCATTCCGGTTTAGTTTTGACTGTTTAGATTGTCAGATTAATCTAAAAATGTTATTATTCTGTGGTCAAAATCCCTTAACGTAGGTTTTACTATCTAAGTCTTCCTCGTGTAGGGTAGGCCAAAACATAGAATGGGGTCATAATGATAAAATTACAGTCATGAGCAATATCATATACCCACTTTAGAACCCTGTCGCACTATCATATTTCACATTTAATGAGACTTACGGATTAATTTGCAAAAAACTTAATGTGACATGGTTTCAAAGTGTATACATATTACTCGTGACCGTACATACAGTCCATCTGAACTTTTACACTAGTGTTCATGAAAGTTTGTGATGTAAAAAAACAAACATACAGGGTTACAAAATTCTCCGTAACCCCTTAAGTCACAAAACAACGTCCCTAAATCGTAAAAGTAGCATAAAAAATCGTAGAATCATTAACCTTTTATATTATACAGTTGTAAACTTTTTACAAGTACCTATCTAATTATTATGAAATTTGCGTATGACAATGAAAAGTTCATCACAGTTGATCAGAGCGTAATCATTGGTTGGGGTTTAGCTATTTCGGACATAGGTACAATCAAAGAGCAAAAGTTCAGTCACTGTCATATTTGTAAACAGTGGCGAAATTATGAACAACTAGTTGTTATAAAATTAATGTTTTTGTATTTGTAGGTGTTTTTGGTCTATTACAGGAACGACAGGAGGTCTTAAGTGCAACCAGTTAATTTATTACTTTGCAAGAAACTGATTGGACTTTTGCAGCTTATCGTACATTAACAGAATATTTACATAATAACCGAGGTTCTGAAAAAAAGGATGCCAAGATTACGACTAGTAGGATATATGAAATGTGATCTAAAATATTATGCCATCACAAGTGAAATATAATCAGAATAGTAGACTATCTTCATATAAAATACTTGACTCTCGCAGGTTGTGTTACTTTTCCTATCTGCGTAGGATTTATTATGATTTTTAATATGACTTCCCTAGCTACGTTCCCAAAACACAATATAGATGGCTCTGTCGAGATTTAACGTGTTAATTACCTATTTCCTCATTACCCGGGTACATCATTTCAAAAATACAATGCAATGGCAGAAGCATATATATAAAAATAATTTTGTATTTGATATTAGGATCAGATTATGTATATAATTATGTTGCTACCTATATTGCTTCTCTTTATTTTCATCAGAATAATAATGGGTCGAAGATGTAATTGTGCCTGCGTGTAATAAAAAGGGTCATCGTTTATACCCAAAAACAATTATGAACAAAGAAACACGATGCATATGTCTGTTATCCACGAAATTTGCAGGAAGGAAAATCTTTACAACGCCATCTGTGTTGTCTTTGAGGAACGTGACCTGGAAAGTACCTCATTAATACAATTCTTTTATTGTCTGAAAATTCTGGGTATATTTTTGTGTATAAAAGTCATATATTTAATATGATAGATACACTACGTCAGGTATATGATGACGAGTACTATAACAGCGATGGTAACAAACATGCCTCCGATCAGTACGTATTTGTCTTGCGCCACCCGTCGTTCTATAAGGGAGATGGTTGCGTTGGACAGTCCGAGGGTGTTGGCCAAGTCGATGAGCCTCCTGTGCGCGCCCTTCAGTGTCTCCCTGTTGTACTTCAACGTGTCCAAAATATTGGATCCTGTAAAGAAGAACAGGAATTCTAAAGGTATAGCCCACTTGCACGACTCTGCTCCAACATCGCTCCTACCCAACACCGCCCTAAACAGAAGCAGCGGTCGACCACCGAGCAGTCTGATGGCGGGCTTCCTGACACTGAACTATGTGTGAGCACTGAGCAGAAAACTACGCGTTAAAGCCCATAGGTATTTGTGTTACTCTGTTAGCAGTCGTGAAAGTGGGCTATGGCCTTTAGAGCCTATTTTACGGTGGCTGATGTCTGATCGCCTATCCGGTGAATAAGTGTCTAATTCCGGTGCTGGAAACGCTGGCAATCCAAAACCGGGAGCTGGTCCCAGTTTCCCCTTTTCTTATGATAATATATTCTTATGATAGATAAACTTTGCTGTATAAGCTTTGAATAGGCAAACAATACCTACTGCCTATTAATAGGTATATATATATGTGTGTGTGTGTGATAGCAATGGTAATGGACTCTGTACATTCGCTAATAAAAAAGAATAAAAAATAAAGCTTTTCACTTTAAGTGATGTCACCTGGTGGTCAAAGTCTACTATTCGATGGACTTAGGTTCGTTGGTTCGTTTAAGTGACCGGAGCGAGTGGTCAAAGTCCTTTACAAGGACAAAGTGTAATGACTAATGAATTAACATTTACTCACACGAAAGAAACACGTGCGATATTTAGGATAGGTAATATCAAGGTTCCTAACAGGGCCTTTAAGACACACAATCCAGAAATCCCGTATCAGATTCTACTAACACCTTAACTTTCTCAGTAACTAGGAGGTACCTATATCTACAGTAAGTATTACCTAATAAGATCTTTAAAAAACAATCCATTCTCAAGTTGGCCGGTCCGCGGAGGTCCGTGTTGCTATTAAGGAGGTAGGTTAAACTTTAAAGTTAGTCAAACAAGATTTGACGATTTTCCGCTACAAATTGTAGGTCATACGCATTACTTACCAAAATAACTAAAAAAAAACATAATTAAAAGCTTTCTAACAAAATTGGGAAACGAAACTTAAACAGTTTTATAGGTGCAGGAGGTTTATCTTTCTTTTACGTAATACATAAAAAAAGACCTTCTATGTGTCTTTGAAGGCTGGCACTGGCTTTTACATTCGCGAATGAGCTGTCAAAACTCAACGACCTTTTTAATGCGACTGGAATTTTACGAATATTAATTAATAAAACTTAGGTACCTATGTCTTTTGAAGGTAAATCCACATCGGAAGGCGAAATATAAAAAAGAATAAAATTTATAAGCAGAAATAGTTAGCTCACCTATACGTCTAGTAATTAACATAACAAGTTTTGATTTTCCATCACTCGTATACCGTTCAAGGTCACAAAACAGGAAGAAATTGAACTAATGCGTTTACCGCATACTGCGAGATACAATAACACTGATTAACTCCCATTTGCAGATGAGTTTATTTGAGCAGAACACGAGTAACATTGTAACAAGTCATCTCCGAAGACAATGGAGGCAGCAGTAGTTAGCGCGGCTAAGATACGTGTAATTATTTGCCCGAGCAGAAGTGCCGTGGGCCGGATGCCGAGACACCTCGCTGTATCGCTCCACTAAAACTTAGTCATATCTGATCACATTAACCAACTGCCCGTATCTGTTTCATATCATATTATGTATTCTACATAACAGGTATTTTAAAAACTACTAGTTCTCCTCTTTGGACAAAAAAACATTTAAGATCATGCCAGTCATTAGTGCCTGAGACTTCACCTTGTTCGAAAAGACTGCGTCTGATTTATTACAAAATGTGGTAAGTGTTTTAATTTCTCTTATCTTTCGATATTTCTTGAATTTTGTGCGGGTATGTGTCGGTCATAAAATGTTTTAGAATAAAAAAAAAATCATTCGACTCGATCCTCGAGTTACGGATCTTTGCGTTTACGTTGTTTATTTATGATTTGTTTTGTTATTAGAAGTGTCAATTACTGACGTCAGCAATCGTTTGCGTGCGTGCCTATTTACGCAGACAACGTCTCTGTATAGACCAATTCGATATTTAAATATGACAAAATTACAAAGTTCCAAATAGCGAATAGTTTGTAAACAAATATGGCGACGATGCGTACAATCTGTCAAATTACCACAAACTAATCTCAGCTGTATCACAAACGCAATAAGATTTGATTTTAATACAGACATCTATATTTTTATTGTATGAAGGTGAAGGTGGGTGTTTGAATCGTAAGGTCACTGTCACTAAACTCGAACTTTGTTCTTTGATTTACTTACGGGGTAGTTAGGAGACTAGTGGCCAGGTGCTGTAATTACACACTTCACTGTAACTGGCACTCTTGACTAACATTTATTTACATACCTACCAGAGTACAATTAAAACGTGAGAGTAAAAAAAAAAATTTACTACCTTAAAACACGCAACAATTTCTTGGGAAACTATTACTGATAATCTCACAATGTGACGCTCACTCTGTTCTACAGCGTACTATCTTATGCAGGGTATTTAAATACCTGCCAACTACCTATCGAGATATACCTATTAGATACCTACCTACCTTAGCTACCTTATCAGTTGAGTAGGTATCTCACGTAGACGTATTGCTTTTTAATTTTATACGAAACTATATCTAGTAAAATTATATAAATGTAAAGAAACTTTCAATAACCTTTAATGTACTTAAAATTATTTTAAGTAGGTACATAAAAGGCATATAAATATTCCAGTTCAATACAACCTTACCGATATGTGGCGCCATCTACCGTGAAATAGCAATATCATTTGTTATTTTAAATAAATTATGTTATTTATTATAAAGCATAAAATAAGGTAAAACAAAAAACTATCAAAAAAAATCTTTATCAAAGTAATAGACTTGCCTATTTTAGTACTGGATTGATCAATTGGACAGAATCAGGAGTTTAGGTTTAGGTTATCTTGTTAATGACTTGTGGCTTTGCTCATTCAAACAGTATATTAAGGCGTGATTTATGTATGAAGTAATACAACAAAACCTGGAGACCCAGGTATTCCACTTCAATTATTCCACAGATATTTTTTTTTAACTATAGGCTCGAGTTACACTACTATACTTCTCAAATATCCGCTTATAGATAGATACATTATTACTTAATACTGTATTTATCATAACATAACATCACGCCTGCATCCCCAAAGGGGTAGGCACGTATATAATATATAAACCCATTCCTCCCCCAGCTATGTTTAAGTCCTATGGAAACGGGGGGTGAGGCTATTGCCATTAACCAAGCACTAAACCTGAAATTGGGTAGTTTCCTAGGTCAGAAATAAATTATCAAATTCTGATTACTAAATAAAACAGATCTAAAGGTGACAAAAAATGTTTTCTTTTTTCTATTTAACTTATTTGTGAATTTTAAAAAAAAGTGCGACATTTCATCATGTTTTTCTATGATTTCATAGGTTGCTTTTTTATACAAATTCCATAGTAATTTCGTGTTTTGATTTTTAGTAAAAACTAACTGATTTGACTAGTTGGAAACTACCCTATTCATGTGATATCAATTATCTATAATCCAACCCTTATTTCAAACAGTGGTGTAGAGCTTGAGACACTGGAGCGTAAATCACACAATCATGTACTGAAACTTACCTGTATGTAACATTTCATCAACATTCCGATGGGAATTCTGCAAAGAGTTTTGTTCTTGGGCCAAGTAGTCTACTGTAATTGCAGTGTGGTCACTGCCAGGTCCAAACCGCCTGCTAAGCAACTGTTCTCGCTCACTCAACTCCTGTTCTCTCCTTCGTCTTTTGTTCTGAGCGTTATTTAGTGAAGCCTATATAAAAAAAATACAACAAATATAATATTATTAGCAGTTACTGTGTAATAATAATAATTACAAGGAGATTGTAAATCTAACAAGGAGATGTAGTTGCAAGTACAGAGATTATCTGTCATAAAGACCAACAGGAACCATTACCTAAACATAAGAGTCACCTAAAATAATCTTTCTTAATTTGAACAAGTCTACTGATATTAAGAAACCATTTTTACACAGATGTAGATGTCTACATCTGTCTAATACTACCTATGTAGTATTTATAAATTAAGAACTTATTTTAGTTAAAATCTCAGAGTGTGGCATCCTACTTTAAAAGTTTCTAGTGTACCTGTATATGTCTACTGTCATATTTTAACTGGTCAACTCTCATCTTCGCCATTGGCCTTTGATTGATAGGTGTTTTAAAAACATATATGTCTAATTTCTCGCAGTTTCTGGAAAAGATAAAAGTTTTATTATAACATATGTTAAGGATACGTGTTGTTAAATCTACCGAAATATATATTCTAATAAAATCAAATAAAATTATTGGATATATAGGGTGTTTCCTAATAATTCATAGAAGGGAAACTCACGCATTAACTGCATTAATTTTCGCCTGTATTGCATTTTCAATATCTTCTCCGTGAATCGGATCCTTCTCGAGCTTCACGAACAAATCGGATATCTCTTGCAGTAACTGGTTTGTTTGATGATATAGTGCTTCCATGGTGATCGTGAATAATATAGAAAGTTTCTAAACTACTAATGTATATCAGAATTATAGATAAAATACTAATAATTAAATTAATTCGCGTACAAAACACTCGTCGTCGGCAATTATATTTTTTTTTATATCATTCGTTCAGAAACCAACCGACACATTGTCAGTTGGTCCGATTAGTACTATAAAAGTACAAAGTATTATTAATAAGTAATATTAATAAAGGAAAGAACATCTATAAAATAACAATGTATAATAAAATACACAGTTTTTTAAAATTAAAACTTATTTAAATATTTTTACTCACATTTTTGTTCGCAAAATATTATTTTCATGTCACATTATTTTTATTACAAGGATTAGGACCAACCGACAGCCGGTCACCGATTTCTGAACGTTATACTGATCTGTCACTTTAACGTTTGACGGACGTGGATATTTAGTGCTGCTCGTAACTAATACTACTCATATTTCCACCTAGTATTTTTGCCTGTTAACGTATTTATATTTAATGATTAATCCATTTAATAAGAGTTTTTAACTAATAAGTCATCAATTAAACATAAAAAAAGATCATATGAAAACAGAATGGGTTCTTTTTACGTAAAATGATATTGAGTACATTCTATTTTTTTTTACAGTTTAGTCGTTTATCCTATGGAGCTGATATTAGTAATTATTACTGGTTCAACTCTAATTAGATCAACTGTAAAAGAAAAAAAAAGTTTGACTCACTCGATTCGTTTCGACTTTCTCTTTTGTGATTTTATTTATGAAATAATAAGTGGTTTCAATAACAGTGAGAAGTTATTTTATTGATAAAGTGATAGTGCATACACAATGGGTGACGGGTGCCAAAAATGTCTAACGCGAGTGCCTCATGCTACTCTCATAGCAACCATTATGTGCTGTTTGGGCGTGGGGGTATTTTGTGGAACCATGTACCGAGGATCCGCTCTTTCGATACTTATGTTTGATGAAGTATTCCACTTCCGACTAATATGGATCGAAGCCCTGCAAATGATATTCATAGTGGGTAGCGCCTGTATGGCCGCCCTGGGTTTCATGTTGCTATGTTTGGGTTGCTTAACGACAGGTGCCACTAGACAAAAAGTGTACCGGGCATGGAGGGCCCGTGTCGGCGGTAGAATATCCTGTGCTGTATTCATGATCATCACCTACATTCTGACATTCACATGGATTCTGCTGCTCGGATTCTTAGTCATAACGACATTTCTGTTTACTATATTCTGGAAACTTTGTTCGAAACCGAAAAATATCGAACTGTTGACGTGTATCGACTTTACGCAATTCGATTTCATGTTCCCGTCAACGGTCAAGCAAGAAGACATGAAAATATGTGAGGCGCACAAAATGAAATTATTCTGCAAAGATTATGTGGAAAAGGCAGAGTTTATGTTCATTCTAGCGATGGTTTCCTGCATACTTGTTATCCTGAGCTTAGTGCACTATTTGATGTGCTTGTCTGCAAACTATGCACATATTCGGGATCATGAGAAGTTCCAAGAACTGCAGGAGCTTCAGTACCTCACCAACCCTGACCTGCATGCATCCAAAGATCGCTTCTAGTATATGGCCCGCGCACCTCTACTGCGCTCCCTAGAGGCATCTACGAAAATGTGACATTATTCTTAAGATGCACTTACTAGTTAATTCAAGATACACAAGTGTTCACTGACAAAAAAATTATAATTAAAAGACTGATGTCCAGTGAATGAGGTCAACGATTTACCAATTTAACATTGGACAGTGCATTTTACATATCTAAATTGAATGTATTCCTTATTGCATCCATTGTTCATATTGCATCCACTCATTGTAAATTAAGCTTATGACAAACATTTTAACATTCCTAATATACTTTTAAAGAAATATACTTGGAAATGATACTTTATGATACATCCTTGAAGAGCATAGACGAGGGTGCTTAAAAGTTTTGTCATTCATTATATTGGTGTCATGTCCATACATTTCTAACTAGAATAACTTTTATTTGTATAAGATTATACAATCAGTTTTGGTACACTATATTTGTACTGCTCTATTAAGTTCACAATGTATTACTTGTATTAACATACATATTTCTAAATTTTGTTCAGAAATGAATGTTCAAAGCCTAGTACAACACAGATTAAAATTTAAGACACCATTAGATAAGTGTGGATAAGTGACCTGAATTATTTGATTTGTCCAAATATTAGAGACTGAATATTTTGCAGCTTTATAGGTAATATTTTATTAATCTACTAACCCATCTTTCTTTACACTTGACTTAAAATGCCATGTACATAACTGTGACAAAAAGTGGGCAGCCACTGAGCCTAAATGCAAGAAATTATAATGCTTATAATATGAACTTTTTATATAAATATTATTATACACATTTGTGTAGACTATGAAAATGTTTGAACACTAGCTTAAGCTTAAATATTTTTTTAAATAGAGAATCTAGAAAATATTAAATATTGGTAGCAAAGTTTGTTATGTTCTATTATGCTAAAGCACAATTATAGCTTGTTATATTATGCATGTGTTGCAACTGGTTTGTAGCAAGTTTGGAAGTATTATTTATAAAATATTGATACCTTATACCCAATGCTGGGTAAAGGCCATCTCTGTAGGCCAACAGCCTTGAAATATCTTATCACATACAGCCTATATTCCATCGTCTTGTGTAAATTAGGAGAAGTGATAAGAATTGTAATCCAGCTGCAACTCATTCGTTTTTTTATTGATTGTGATTGTAATAATTACTTAAATGTTTGCTTATTATGTAGTGGCTCGTAAAATTAAATAAAATTCAAAATCAACAACACAATAATAAGTTCACGACTATATTCTCAATTGGGCTAGTCAGCATGTCCTTCGCAAGAGTAACCACGCAAAAAAATAAATCTAAGCTAATATTTTTCAAATAAGCCATTTTTATCTGCAAATGCATTTATGATAAGACAATAAAATAGGTTACGTGATAGGTACTATGTTTTTTGCGCGTAACATTCAATATTCAGTATTTGGATTAAGACAAGTGTACGTATTTTACCACCTATTACTTATTTTTAAATGTATGATAGCGCGACAGCGAAATATTGAAAATCTAAATATTATGTTAACTGTAAACAACACGTGCGGCTAGCAAACAAACAACACCTGCACTTGTTTACGACACCTTCAGCCAGAACAAGCTTATAAAAATTTAAGCCTCTGAGTCTGTCGAAAAGTAAAATCACTAGAAGCAACAACCAACAAATATCAAAAACAAGCCACAAAATAGCCTCTGAGTTCATCGAATATTTCTGAGACTGGAACTGCTGCTAATCCAAGCAACTAAAGCCTCTGAGTTTGGCAAACGTCCCTTTCACCGTGATGTTGTTGAAACAAGCTATATTTTTGGCCGCTGAGTTTGTCAACTGAACTTTCAACCAGAACAAGCTTATAAAATTTAAGCCTCTGAGTCTGGCAAAAAGTAAAAACTATTTGGTTGATTAACATCTTCACCCATTTTAATCCGATCTTTGAACAAATAACGGACTAGGAAACTATTATTTTTTAATTTGTGAGATCGTATCGATGGAACGATATAGACTTACAACTGGGCGTAACAATGCAATTTAAAGAATGAACAATTCGATTATTGTTGAATTTGCCAATTGTGAGCTCGTGTCGATGCACCGATATAGACTTACAACAACTGACTTAACAGCACAAATACTTAATTACAAATTGAATATGCTACTACAGTGAACTAAAAGATACCCTTGTTTCAGAATAAACGCAAGCTCAGAGCACGAGCTGCGTATCAGTATGGCCGTGATAGCGCGACAGCGAAATATTGAAAATCTAAATATTATGTTAACTGTAAACAACACGTGCGGCTAGCAAACAAACAACACCTGCACTTGTTTACGACACACGTGCAAGGTACGGTAGTGGGGACAACCCTTATAAGAAGGCGAGCCGCACGAGTTGTACCATTCTTGTGTCGAACTCCGTACAGAGAACATCCAATAAAAGTAATCCGTGACAGTGAGCCATTGTTTAACTGGCGCTATGCGTCCTCCACAAAGGTCATTGTTACCTTGGGATCAGAGTATAATATTCGTACTCTAACATGTATAATTAAATTTTGTACTAAGTATTTAGTATAAGTTTTACAATTTAGTAAATGTTCGTTTTTGTACTTGTTTTTTTTTTTTAATGACTTGACTACTTAACACTTTACATTTGGACAAAATTCGCATAATGAAAAAATACATGTGTTAGTAAGACACGTGTATGTACCTACTCACTCGTGAAAACCGGAATTAAGTTATTGCTGTTAGCAAACATTAATTCGCACGCAGGAACAAGACTTGACGTCAAAACATCTCTATAGACGAAAAAACAAATTACCTACTTAAAAAAAATCGCAGTTTTACGTGTCTGAGAACAGCCATTACCTACTGCTTGCCCAGTTCAATGGCTTTCAGTGGTCTTAAACGTTAAAAGCACGAACTAAGAGACGCACACATCCACGAGAGAGAGAAGGAAAACGCAACATCGCCATAATTCCAGTCGGGGCGGGCAGTGTCAAGATATCACAAGCAGAACTATAAGCAACTGGGCGTCTTTGGTTTTACTTCAATCGAAAATGACGAAATTATTCTCAAATAAAGTTTAGTGACCGTATAGATAGTAACACTAAGTGACCAAAAACATCAGCAATACCTTGACTGTCACTATTTGCTTCTGACTGTACCTAGGATCATATAATCCATGTTTACGATGTCTAAGCATTTAAATTATCTCGAGACTTAGCCCGCTAACCTGCGCGTGCGTAGACGAACTGGCTCGGGTCAATACCAATTAAACCCATTACTACGTGGAGTCATGGAGCTGGTGTGCTGATTGCTAACATAATGTGTAATTATATCATTTGCACATGACTTGTGAACTTGCTACGTGGTTTGCGCACATTGCATATAAAAATGTCCTTTTGATATATACCTAAGTGTATTTCTGTACGACCTTCGTACTTTCCATTGATGACTAACTGGTTTCATATCAGATACGGATTACCAGAAGTTACATTGAATTGTCTGTTTGCGTATCCTGTGGTTGCACAAGACATGCGAGATTTGTGTTTATTTTCCATCACACTGAAGTGACTATGACTAATCGTAATCAGTATTCGAACTAAACTGGTTCCAATAACTGTGATTCATTCAGAAAATGTACTTTTACCCCACAGTTACGAAATTGGCGTAATTACCTAAAGATCTAATGATGATATACCTAATTCAGTAATCGTTGAATTCTAATGACTTGCTCTGCCTACTCCGACAGGATTTGCGGGTGATTCAAACTATTATTGATACAAAATCATCATATAATACCTATGCAAACGTTGTATTGAACATAAAAGGATTGTCCCTATTATCCTTATATCTTTAATACAGCAATATATAGGTGAATCAGGTATTATTCTACTACTGACATGCAAAATACCTTCATGCAATAGATTGTGATCGGCATAACAAAAAACAATAAGACCTTAACAGTACGTGTGTAGGTACATAGGTAGGTACTTGTCCTTTTTCCTGAACGGAAATATTGTAAAGCAGCACAAGGGCTTACGGATAAAACTTCTTTTACGTTGCTGACCAATATGTCTGTGACCCGTGACCATGAGAGAAATGAAGGTCCAGCAGTGCAATTCTGTAAGGTAATTTTTGAAACTCGCATCTGAATCCGCGGTGAGTTTTTGTTTTGGCATTCTGTAAGACATGTACTTAAGTTGAATGCACACTAGCGACACAGTTGCGAGTACGGCGGCGAGTCGAACTAAAGTTGATGCGAGATTTTGACGTTTTTAGTATGAGATGACAGATGTATCCGCATTCTGTAAGGGTGATTCCCCGTTCACTTCGCTATTCACTTCACTTACGAACTCGATTTGATCTGTCAAATAAAAAGTTGATGTTCGTCGAGTGAAATTAGTTATTTGCTGGTGATATCGTGTCTAATAAGACTCAATAAGTTTCAATTAAGGTAATTTAATAGATTAATGTTTAAAAAACTTTAGTGTAGTATTTTATCTGGTGCTAGTGTACATGTTTCTTCTGTTGAAAATCGCTCAAATGTTTTTATTATTAAAGTGTTTATTAGAGGAAGCTCATACTTTGGACAATTTTGAGTTACGTCGACAAGCCTATGAAATTCGTAGTCTGTCTCTATTGACCCGAGATGATAACTATGTCAGCGTATATAGTCTTTCGAAGCAATTAATCGACCAACTCGAGCTTGAGTTGCTCCCTATAATAAAAAAGTACCAAACGTCGAAGAAAAGGACTTACAACTCGTATTAAGGTGAGAAAATTACCTATCTATCTAATACCTCCTACCTATCAAATAAATTATCGTTATTTTGTTAAAATAGATTGATAGCATACTATTCCACACATATTGTGTACCTTGTCATTTTTGGCTAGTGGCAGCTACTAAACATTATAAAAGAAAATGTTCGGACCTATTTGTCCCAAACATCTGCATCCTGCTGCATAAACAAAGTGGTTAAGGTACTCAACAATCCGAACATGATGAAAAAGTATATAAGGTTTCCCCAAAATATACAAGAAAGACAAATATTAAAGAGGAGATTTATATTTGAAGATTTTTGTGATAAAACATGCGTTGAAACCCTAATACGAGTACCCACTATCTACTTTCTTGTATTGAATTACAGGTTTCATGAAAAATTGACAATTTCAAGATGACATTGGCAGCATTGATGGCACTCTCGTAACTTAAAAAGACCGGCTGAGCATGAAGAGCGCTTCTTCTGTCGTAAGAATTATCATGCTAGGATGTGCAATTGAAAAAATATCATGTGCAATTGGTAAGTGAATTAGAATCTCTTGTCCCGCTTGATCAAACATCTTAGAGGTTCTCAAATTATTATTTGATGATCATCTCCCTAATCTTAGATTAAGTACCTATTTTTTAGATTACAGATGACAGTTTTATTTTTAATGAAGATGTAAGAGATCACTTAGAGGCTTTGACAAATGCTGGTGAAGAAATTGTTTTGTTTGGTAAGTTTTTCTTTAGTAAAGATATAATATATTTATAAAAGTGATAAAAATAATTATAAGTTGGCCCTTAACAAATCTATTAAAAAAGTTTTTAGATTTATTTAATAGGATACAGAGTATCTAACTGAAATTCTTTTCTAGACCATTCATCAGCTATCTAAATGCAACATTTCTCGTGGTTTACTGTATAATTCTGTAAAAGCAGCAACAAACTTACGTTTCAGTTTTATTAGTAAGGAATTCCTTACTAACAATTGGTTTAAATATTTAGTAATAAAGTTGTATTCTTCATATATTTCAGGTGGTTCTGGATATGCTGAGCGGGCTAACCTTATGACACCTATAAATAATGCCCCAGACAATACTCCTGAAACATATTATAACATGCTTGCGCAACTCCGTAAAACGCCAAATGGTTTGTTGAAGACGCTTCAGGTGTTTGTTAGTACACAGGGTCCTAGACTATCATCCTGATAAAGTTGAAATGCATGTTGTATTCTGCATAACGTGTTCAACCGGGCTGGAATGGAGGTAGTTAATTTGACTGAAGATGAAAACCTAGAGGAAGCTCAGGTGGCAGCCGAGACACAGAGAAGGCAACGTGCCAAATCATGATAATTTAAATGTTGGACGGTCGCAAAGGCCTCAAAGGACAAAGAAAAAAAAGTCAAAGATCTTGTGAATAGATTGTGGTGATCGCGTCGACGTTAACTCCACCTCAGTGTGAGAAGAGTAACAGAACCTTAGGACTAAATATTTTAATTATCTATGTAGATCTAGTTATAGTACATACTAAGGAATAACAGGTAATTTAGAGGTATAGGTGAGTGTGTTGTTATCATACAGAATTACCTACTTTGTGTAATGTTATACAATACAATTGTATATAATAGGCTATTATTACTTTAGGGTCTGCTATTAACTTCAAAATTGTATTTTATGAATAAATAACAGTTTTTTATTATTATTTATATTTAGTACTAAGAACATTGAAAAAAAAAAGATTGTAATATAAGCAAAACCAGAAAAGAAACAACGAATAATAATAATATAACGTATAATAATCTACTTTAAAACTTGAAAATATAAAATTACAATTTAAATACTTATTTATTTGACCCCAGTTCAACCTAATAGCTTCTGCTAGCGCATTTAATCCTTCCTCCACTGCCGCCACAGCGTTAGCGGCAATTCCGTCTCTCTCAATGCTGCGCTTCATCATGGTCGCCTTGACCGATGCATTGGGCCGCTGAATTTCTAACTGCTGCTCTTCAACTCACTGAAATCTGTAAGAGTAATAGTAGTTTATTTCAGCACATAAATGTAGTCAAAATAACATTAGATCAAATAAACTGAAATACGTACTTCTGAATGTCCACTGCTTTGTATTAAAGAGTGAGGCTGGGGAACCAATTGTATTGGGTCTGATTGCTGAAAATAAAATCATGTACTTTATTATTATTATTTTAGTATAATAACGACGAACACAGCTAATTTAATAAAACTCTGACTAAAAATAGCTGGATTCCCAGTGGGCATCTCCAGTACCAAACCCTGAACCCCTATACAAAGCCACTATCCGTTCCTCCAATGCAAGTTCAGCTACATCCTCCACCCCACCACCAGTCCTACGTCTAGCTGCAGCCTGTGCTGCTACTTTTTTAACGGCACGTTTTTACTCAGACAGATAATATATAAGTTTAAAGTGTTTAGAATGCGTTAGTAGGTACATTGTTAATGAATAAATTGCAGAGATTGACAAACTCAATAAACAAGCTACGTTGAAATTCAATTTTTTTTACATTTGAAATGCTTCAAGAACAGTATTCCGGACAAGAAATATTAATATTAACATACTCACTTTGGTCCACTGCTTGTATGTTTTAATCGTCCCACCCATATTATTGAGCCGCTATGACTAAACTTCCTAGTGCTCCACTCTCTGGCATATTGAGTTTTTGAAAAACCCTTTGCCAGATCTGGGTTTCTCTCCAGGAAGTCAATCATTGCTTCTATTAGGGCAAAGGACAGATGGGATGAGCGCTCGCTTACACTGAAAAGATTTTTGTTTTTGTTACAAAACAAAATAATTCCAGTCAGTAAGAGATTAATTTTAAGTAAAAGAATAAACTTACTTCATTATCCCGTTTCAAAATATGTCCACACGCAGCCAAAACACCACAATCTATGCACCAAACCACTTAAAAACATATAAATGCACTTGAAATTCCTCAACTTTGTTTTCAAACATTCGTACAAAACTTTTTTTTAGCTTTGAGTTATAAAAATGTAAGCATAGACTCAATGCTCATTCATCCAAAAGAATTAAGTTTATGATTAAAAACATTATAATTTAACTTATTAAGGCTTGAGTAATTTAAATTCGAGTACAGAAACGTGAATAAAATCATCCAAATTATAGTTCTTTGGCAGAATTTCATTATTTTAGCTAAAAACAATAAATCGGTTATTACCGATTGGTATCTTCTCATTAAGCGCCAATCACTAGTTACTCGAAAGATATATCGAAGCTCACTTCACTTCGCAAGTGAGCTAGTGATGTTTACAGAATACGAAATCAAGGTCAGGTGAGATCGAATGCGAAGTGTAAGTGAGCGTCGAAGTGATAAGCGAGTTATTGTTCGAGATCTACAGAATCGACATACAGACAAGCGGCCCGGCCGCGACCGCTGGCCGGCGCATGCGCATGTAGTGCTACTGACCTTTCGATATTTCCCGCTTCATACAACATTATAGATCGAATACGGAGTTAACGGACTTTAAAAAGGACTTCGAAAATATATCTTTTCGGAGACGTGACATTGAAGCCTTTAACTTGTCGTGTTGAAGGTTTGCCCCTGTCGTCAACAATATTTTTTTTCTACTACTTAATACCCACTTGTAGGTATTTATTGGTCGCACTTACCTGTCACCTGGGCAGATTTAAACAATATAATCGAGCTTTTGTAAAGAACCTTCTTTGGTTGGATTTCAAGATCCGATGCATTTTTTGGCCTGTTTAAACGGGCCTTCTCGTATTTAAGTGTTAATAGTTAATAATTGTTATTATAATTAAAACGCACATTAAATTACGATCAGCCACAACTGATACTTTTTTATCGGTTTGCCTTGAAGTTCTGATACCAATTTTCTTATTCCAATGTCAAGTTATTTAAATAAGTAAACATTTTAGGTAGGTTCGCAGATAAAGTTGCTACGAAATTGATCTTTCCGTTATAGTATTTATAGTGCTGATTTCCAAGTATACAGCTGGGCCTAACCGGCTATAATGGCTAAATACATAAGTCTAGATATAGGTAAGGTTATAGGCAGATACCTACCAAGTCCAGTAATAAAATTCTTATTCTCTTAGTATTAAGTGATACATTGGAACTCATGTACGCGCCACTGCAATGGTAAGCTGCATTTCATTTTAATTGACTACAAGTTTATTTATCTTTTTATTTAGCAATTTAGGTATGCTCTCATTTTTCTAACAGAGCTTTCGTCGAAGGGAAATTCTTTGTAAGTACGTTGTCAACCACTCCCTGGCAGGTCGATGTTCCTACAGCACTTTACAATTTGCAAGGTTCCTTCTCTTTTTTAAACTTCTATTTTGTTGTGCCCGAAAAGGTATATGATGTGAAACTCTCCTACACCATCATCATCCCCCTACCACTATCCCGTTTTTCACAGCGCTTATCTAACCTGAAGATTTGACAGATCCGGTTTTTTACAGAAACGACTGTCTGTCTGACTTCCCAACTCGCAACTGGAAAACCAGCCCATACCTCCCTATGTGACCTAACCTGGCAAAAATACTATATATTCCTCCCGACCCGAGCACGTGATACCTAAACATTTATGATCCAAACATGAATTCGAAAACAACTTCGACAATCATTGATTTAGGCCTGTGCTAGATTCGAACCTGCGACCTCAAAGTGAGAGGCAAGTGTTCTAGCAACTGGGCTACCACGGCTTTTCTTTATACTCGTACCCCATCATAATATGCAAATAAAGAATATTGAATATTGTTTTCCCGAAAACCGTTCTAGAACCACTTTCAAACCACTAGACCCTTCAAACTTTTGTATTTTCTACGACCTCGGGTCTCCCGCAGTGCTTATGGAAGACATAGTCATAAGTCTATTATCATTAGGGAATGATGTTACTTATTCATTATTCTGGGAAAATATTAGCTGTGGCTCATGACGCACTTCGTGACCCTAGCGGAGTCGGTAGCGGTACATTGAAATCTGTTACACCCAGTTTATTAATGGACGTTTTAGATATTACGAGTCTAGTCCCCAAACTTATCACACTCACTGCTATAAGTTAGAAGCTGGTGGATATGTCTTGGCCAGATCTTAGAATTGATCATTTCATGACGTGCTCGATCATTTCATGAAATAGAATATCACATGTTGGCCACATAATATACCTAATGAAGTTTGGCCAAATCAATGAACACAAAACGTTTAACGATATGAGCAACTAAATGCATAATTACTTCATGATATGGCCAAACGTTAGCAATCATATCGTAAAATTAGTAACATTATCCACCGGTAGTGGCGCTGGTGTCGACTATATTTAAAACTTGATTGATATTATAATCGATGAATCAATGTAAGTAATTACACAATTTCCCATATCGAATAGGTAAATAATTTTGAACCTAAAAAAATAATCGACTATTCGCATTTTTGTTACACCATGTATGATGGACACCGCCTACATTAACGATATGGCCAAACGTTGATTGAAATATCATTAAACGTTGACGTCATCATGTAATGACCAATTATACGATCTGGCCACAACAGATATATAACCCACCCTCCCCCCCAGAGTACTGCGGGGCAGAAGGCAAGAGGGAAACCACTGCTCTATTTTTTCCTAAACAATAGCATGGAGTATGCTACACCGACAAGAGTATGGCTTTTAAATTAGTGATGATGATGAAATCCCCCACCCCTCCTTTCCCCTTCAGAATCCACACCAGAATCCCCCCGACCACAAACAGCACCAACACCCGCCGAACATATGTCCGACACAGCCTTGACAGTTTTTCTTTGATTTCCGTTCAAACCATATCTAATGAACCTAATTCAAAGGCTTGGTTATACCATTAACACTGAAAACTTTCTTCATACAAAAGACATTATCGAGAAATACGTACCTAACTACAGAACTTACAACATCGACCAATAGGTAGTCTCTTCTCATCGTGTGGGTTGTGAGGTAGAATACCAACCTCATCAACCCTGGTGTCAGGGTCATAATTGAGCCGCCAAAGGCCCCTGACATGGCTCACGTAACGATTACTCACTTACATAAAGTAAATAGTAACCGGGACCAACGGCTTAACGTGCCTTCAGAAGCACGGATCATCTTACTTTCGGACAATCAGGTGATCAGCCTGTAATGGGACCAAACTAGGGATCACAAAGTGATTTTTGTGATATGCCCCCACCGGGATTCGAACCCGGGGCCTCCGGATCGTGAGTCCAACGCGCAACCACTGGACCACAGAGGCCGTTATAGGTAGTAATAAATGGCATTTAGTAGTTTTAAAGCAATGACGCGGTAAGACAACTTTTTATGTTGGCTTTCGAACTTGCGGGCTCCTAAACAACTTCTCTACGTCATACTCAAACCAGTTTTGTGTCTGCGGTTGTTTTCATGTTACTTATTTTTTGTCCCGATTTTTGGCAAAGCTTTTAGCAAGTAAGTATCGAAGTGCACTCTTATTGCTCTCATGGTGCTTAAAATTGTCACAAATATTATATAACAATAAAGTTTTTCTTTTACAGAAGTCCTTAGGTATTTAAAAAAAATTGGACGAGATCTATTTTTTTCCCTTACTATACCTATACATACTTGGCCAGAGTATTCAGAGCTCCGTTTTATTTATCTTAGATATATAAAAAATACAGTATCCCTCTGACAGACAAACGGACAGACGCAAGAACGGTTTATTGATATAATCGGAAGCTGGCTCTGTTCAGAACACGAATAGTACATTAAATTCACATTTCGTTTGCTAAATATATATTTATGATCGACATAATATTAGTAGATGTTTCTGTTTTTATTGACCCCGATACCGACCCCGCCGGCGTGGTCGACGATTTCCCCCAATCAGCGCTTATCGCTATCGACCCGCTAGAGTCGATTAATTCTTTCAAATATTTTTCCTCTCAGACGACACCCTGAGCCGAGGTTCGCGCCCAACTGGGCACCCTCAGGCCTGTTATCTTAAACTTTGTACCGGGTGAGAGCCTTCAGCGTTCCCCGTTTGTCCGGCCAAGTAGTTAAGCCATCTGCGGCCAATCTACAATAAGTCAGGTCAAAAAAAAACTGATTTTATTTGTTTGTGGTTGATTATTTGAGAATTATGTCAGGATTGAAGCATAGTCTCTGCTTAACCCGATGGGAAATACGCATGAGTTTATGTACGATCGAGTGTGTTTGTTTCTAATTTTAAATAAGTAATATAAAAAAAAAACACATCAAAAAGTAAAAAATAATCAACATCGGACTTATTCCTGGCAAATAAGAAGTTAGGAAGAACGGCTTTATTGACTCTACTATCTAGATATATGAAATCTTTATCTAATACTTCGTATAACAAGGTCTAATTAAGTTATCTTACATAATTTAAATTATCTACAATATAAACATTATTCATACTTTGTACGACAAACATCGCTGTCCAATTAAGTAAGTACAATAGAATTGGGTCATATAAACGGTTTACCCAATATGATCTTTAACTTCTGTATAATCCAGTGATAGTCGGATGCGGGCTAACTAACGAACCTTGTTTTTGTTAAAATTTTCTCATTTTGTCTGACCTCTATGACCTCGACCCTTGAGGGTATTATGTTCAGTGGAGTAGTTTATTTTCATACGATATCAAATTCCCTTCCTCTGATAACAGGTACCATTTGCCTATAACGTTCATAAGTTATCAACTATATGAGTTGCGCTAATCGCTATCGATCGGTATTACAATTATTATGCAAAATAAACGTGCTACTGTTCAGTTCACTCTCTCTTGTCTAAGCTATAACAACGTGTTTTATCTCCATAAAATACATCGGCAGGAAATTACTCAATCCATTGTGTTGATTTATCAGTTATTATTATTTCCGACTGTCCTGAAGGGCGACCGTTTCGGCAGAGTAGGAGAGGTTTCTTAAGAAAAAAAAACACATACACACACAGGACGACCAGAGACGACCTTATTATACTCTAAAACCTATGATATCAATCTCGTTTGATCACTATGGTTTTGTAAAGTAATATTAATTAAGAACGTCTACTTCTGGATACTAATTTAAATTATCGAAAGTTCCATAAGCCAATTGTCTACAGTAAATTTTGTGCATTTGTGACGTGAAAACAAATTACAATGGTAATTTATGCGATTACTTACTGTCCGCACAATTTCAATAAGAATGACAGTATAAATGTCGCGCGGTCGTCTGAGGGACATGTTTTTTGGTTGGAAATATAGTGTTATCATTTTGTGAAGAGTCGTGAACAGTATGTGTGAACGTGCAAGACGTTTTTTGTAAATAAAAACAAAGATGGCAAGAACCGCAAGGTGGAAATCCCTGGTGTGACCAGCGAGGCAGGCGCGGACTCGCTAATTCAGTCATTTGTGTACCTTCGCGACGACCGTGTCTACCCGACCCAGAGGTATGTGCGCTCCAAACAATCGACATTTAATTATTTTTTAACGTTCTGGTTTCACTTCACAACGCGGTGTTGAAATGATCAAATTAATTTAGGGTCAATTAGTGACCGATGACCGCATAATGATAAACTCTACATCCACGGTTGATAAAAATTTAGTATTCGATCCGGCACGACTCGCGCGCGCGCTCTCGACGTGTTTAATTGTTGACAAGATATTTAAATCAATTCGCACGATACGCGTTGTAAACAATTAACATAATAATGAAATAATAGTGAACATTACGGATACAATACTGTAAAATTTTAAGAAAGTTTAAAAGTATGTCGTTAAGAAGAAAATTGTCGTTTAGAAGGAAGGCTAAGCCGGAGTTGGAAGACTTGTCTGTGTCTGCTACTGTTCTCGCGCCTGCTGAGTGTGAATCGAACGGAGAGGTTACAGTGGTATTGTCTCCGACTTCGCAAGGGGCTGCTGTAACACTGTCGCCGGTGTCGGAAACTGTTGAAACTCCCGCGCACGACGAGACAGCCGCTGAAGCTGTGTCGCAACCCGTCGAACACAAGCCCGGGAACTTAGAACACAGTCTGATTGGCAACGGTATTGAAAATACTCAGATAGTGGAACCGCCTCTAGATAGCGATCAAAACGAACGCGAAACCTCTCAGAAGAAATTGTGAGTACAAAAAAATCATCACTCACGTTCATCAAAAAAGTTACTTTATTTCATAAAACTGTTTCGGTTTCTAGAAAAATTGTGGGTAATTAAATCTGCCTTTTGGTTTTTATCTACCTAAAAGCCAATTAAGGCGAAATCACGTTTGAAAATTTCCGTTCGTAAATTAAGACATGACACATTTTTATTTAACCTCACAGCTTATTTGTCAATATGTCAGTGTTTGGATTAGGACAGAAGAACAATAAAGTTTGAAAACATAGATACAACAGACTTCCGCGGTCTAAACAATCTCGCGCTGTCTAAATCAATTAAATCGAAGTGACCGCCCGTGACTTCCTTTAATTAACATTTATTTACTACAATACAACTTTGAAATCTGTATACTGACTTGAATTTGCCTTATAAACCAATAAGTCTTTGAAATTGTCCAATAATTTAAGGCAAAATTAAAATATTGGAATATTACCGTCCAATATTGGCCTTATTGTAACTTTAATGCACCGGAACGTAAATGACTCAACTTGAAAAAAAGCATACGGTTTTTCCAAGTTTGGCTAGATAGTGCCTGTATAAAATATATTTCTTTTCTCTGCCATAGGCAAATATTCAATCGATACGGAACACGTCTCTCGGTACAAGGCTACAAACTGAAACCAGTTTGTTAATTCATAAATCATCATGGATCTAATACACAATTTTTCCGCAGTTCCAAGTCTAACTTATGTCAAACTACTTGTTTATACTTAGTTCAAAATTTTGTGCAGTTTCGTTTTTAATCTGTAGCCTATTAAGAGTGCGACTTTAGGTTTTCTTTTTTTTTCTTTTTATTTATTCTATAGTGGTTTTCCTGTGGCGTGAAGGTCTCAGCATTTTACTCAACTTTATCAAAAAAATATACCCAAAAAAGTCTATATTATTCGACTAGAAATTACTCAAGTTGCAGATATTAGTTATGGAAGTGATGTAAGTGTTACATTATCTTTTTATTGATCTCTCTCATCATCATCCCTAGCGTTATTCCGTTTTTACAGACTCCGCTTACCTAATCTGAACATATGACAGGTCCGGTTTTTTACAGAAGCGATAACCTAATCGTCTGAACTTCTAACCAGTACCAGCCCAATACAGGCTAGGTGCCTACCACCGAAACACATTTCTCGGGAATGTGGGTTTCCTCACAAGGTTTTCCTTCGCCGCTGAGCAACATTTTTGATTAAATCATGAATAAATAATATATACATTCTTAAATAATTAAGCTACATTATGTAGGTAATAGAGCAAGTACCTGATGAGGTGTTCTTTTATTAATCGCAAGGAGTATTGAGCATAAGTTTTTTTTTTTTTGTAAGTTTCGTAATCCCTATTGTCATGTTTTTTGTCTTAGTGATTACTAAGACAAAAAAGTCCAAACATTTCATGCAACTCACTTCGTATATTTTCGGGCAAATTCTTTATAAGTAGTGTATCTTACAACACACCCCTCATCATCATCTCCTTAGCATTGTCCCGTTTTTCACAGGGTCCGCTTTCCTAACCTGACAATTTGACAGGTCCGGTTTTTATTACAAAAGCAACTGAGAAAACAGGCCTAATACAGGTTAGGTCAGAAAATGCATATATTATCTCGGAAATGTGGGTTTCCTCACGATGTTTTCCTTCACCGATGAGCACGTGATAATCATGATCCAAACATGAATTCGAAAACAAATTCGACACAATGCGAAATTACTACTATGGAATTTGTATGAAAAAGCACCCTGTGACATCATAGGTAGATAAACGTGACAAAATATCGCACTCATTCTTTATTAAAATTCATCATCATCATCAGCCGTACGACGCCCACTGCTGGGCATAGGCCTCCCCCAAGGATCTCCACGACGATCGGTCCTGCGCTGCCCGCATCCAGCGGCTTCCCGCGACCTTCTTATTAAAATTCATTAATAAGTTAAATAGAAAAAGAAAATGTTTTTATCACCCTTAGATCTGTCTTTATTTAGTAATCAGAATTTCATAATTTATCTTTGACCTAGGAAACTACCCAATTACTTTTCTATACGTAGCATTATTCCTTTTTCTGCGCTTTCAGTAAATTAGTGTTGTAGTTTCAGAGTTGTATATTGTTCGGTACACTTAACAAGTAAAGTTGCAAAATTAATAACCCAATGCTTATAATATTCATACTTGTTCGTTTAAGGCTAAGGTCATGGATAACTTCTGAACTCTATTGTATTTCAGCATTGATAAAAACATACTGAGTAGCTAAGATAATTGTTTCCTTAAGTGCGAATTCTATGAGAATTAGAAAAGGTATTAATTACTTTTGCTAAGTACCTATTTTATAGTATATCATTCAGGGAATTATGAAAAGTAACTGCAAAGATTTTATTTTGACGTGACTTATTGTAGATTTGCCGCAGATGGCATTAACTACTTGGCCGCAAACCTGCAGAGAGAAATGTGTCAGGATCAAAGCAAATGGAATTCCATAGTCTCTGCTTACCCCGGTAGGAAATTTGGCGTGAGTTTATGTTTGCCTGCACCAATTTACAGTCTTTTGATAAGTTGTGGCTCTAGCTAGCCAATTGGTAGAGCATTATACAATCAAACTGCTTGCTAATAATATATATTACGTAAGAGTTGTTTTGTAGATGGCTCAATTATGATGTGAACGTCATACCTGTTATATTCATTGTCTTAGTACATTTCAACACAAAATTCTTACATTCTTTCTGAATATATTTTATTAAGATAAGTATGTGATACTACATAGGCGGTCTTGACGTTCACATTATGATTATGTCGGACAAAGTCTTTCCTTCTCAGTTTTTCTTTTCGTCTAACCTCTATCTAGAACATAATTATGAGCATACGAAAACTCGCGTTTACCTTTTGCAAAAAGGAGCACACGCTTAAGGAGAATCTCTCTCCAAACACAGCAACAATTATAAAGTACCTACTTAAACAAGAAAAAGTCCCTAGATAATTATTTAAAAGATTTATATACCTACTCTGTCGCTTTTTCCTTATAATTATATTTTCAATTTGACATGGCGGAAGTTGAACTTCGAGCGGCTTAAGATGCCTTACTGCCTCTGCCTAGTAAAATAAACATTTTTAGATTACTCACCAAACGATAATATAATATTGTAAAATTCCGATTCTAGCACCCAATTCAGCTTCAGTTGAGAAAAGTTCGTATGTAAGCCTAATTAACTCTTATTCTTATCTTATTATTTAGCCTATTACATCCCACTGCTGGGCACAGGCCTCCCCTTGATTTTTCCACTCCTCTCGACTTTGCGCGATCTCCGGCCAGTCCCTCCGATAAGCATTGAGGTCGTCACACCATCTTTTACGCGGTCTTCCTCGTCTTCTATGCCCGCCTTGAGGTATCCAGCCCATCGCTCTGGATGCATCCGACAAACGTGTCCGGCCCAGTCCCACTTCAGTTTGGGGGACATTTTCCCTACATCAGCGATACTTGATTTGGGGCGCAGCCCCAATACATTACGAAGTTATCCTGACACAGAATGACCTGATCGTATTGTAAGGAAAATAGAAAAAGAGAGAGTATAAGCCTTTAGTTCGTCTGGTATGATTTTGCGGGGTTTTTCGGGGTCATTCTTAATCTATACGTAATTTAATATTTGCCTGCAACAAGCTCATAGTAGCATTGAAGTTCGTTAACTTCCGCGGGTTAATTGTGTCACTGCATTGGCCAACCCTGATACATTTGAATACAAAGAAGACCCTATGACATGCAACATCGCAACAGGCTTGATCTACTAATAGATAAGATAGATCGATGTAGTTGATTGTTCTATTTTGATTACGAGTATGATGTTCGCTGTTGGAAACTATATAAAAATAAATTTTATTCATGTTCAAAGACGAAAAGAATACGGCCTATTTCACCATCTGCTTATAAACTGACAGGTATACGTGTCAGATTACAGGGGGGGTTAAAATGCCACATCAAAACAATTCACCTAAAAAAGCAATATTACTATTTGATATTTGTTTGCATTGCGCACTTACTTTTTTAGATGAATTGCTTCGATGTAGCCTTTTTAACCCCCAAGTTCTACAATCTGCCGTATAAATAAAAGTTATCATATCATGTTATATTTTAAGGCCAAAAAAAGTTACTTAATGTGGTATGTCGTGTCAAGCGTGATTGTGGTATTACAATGGGTTGATAATTGTATCTTAACTGTCCGTCCACGAAATTCCATGATTTTAACATAATTTTTTTTTTACACAAACTTTGAGCCCCATTTTTAACCCTTTGGGGATTTAATTTCGCAAAATACGTCCATTCAAAATTTAAGACTCCTAGCACTACTATAAGTAAGTACTTGAAGATTCTGAGATTTCGTGCTAAATTATTCTATCAGTGACTGACTCAAAAAGTTAAAACATTTGTATTTTTTATTTATTAGATAATTATATAGATAAAATAGTAAACACGTGGACAATGTAAATTGTTTTTTTTACTTATTCATTTATTGTACATAGAAGAACACTAAAACAACGAAAAGAGGGGCAAAAGCGTTTTTTTGATGTGACGCAAGTGGCATTAACTTCTTGGCCGGACAAATAGGGAGCGCTGAGGCCTCACCCGGTACAAAATTTAAGACAACTGGCTTGAGGGTGCCCAGTTAGGCGCGAAATTCAGCTCAGGGTGTCTGAAAGGTTGGGAAAAAACACAACTCAATTTTACAGTGTTTATACCTTATAGTTATACGTTTAAGTACATTTATTTCAACTTTGCTCTTGTAACGTTAAAAGCTAGTTAAAAATAAAAATGCAATGATAATTACCTATTAATATCCTGTTCCGAGTTATCATGTCAATAGCCATAGTAATTAATTATACATTAGATGATTAGACTAATTACGTAAGAATAGGGAATTTGTAAACTGAGTGCTTATTTATACATATACTTTTACGAACTAAGTTGCATTATCTATTTTTGGTATTTTTTTTTTAATATTTAGGCTCGCGCTTGACCACGGTCTCTCCGACCTTAATGCCATTTGCGACAAATCTACAATAAGTCACAAAAAAAAGATGGTAACTGACGATGTGGTCTAGGATGGATCACGCTTACCTAGCAATTGCCTATTATATTCACTCTAGTCTTGGAATATTTTTGAAAAGTAACTAACCTTCACTTTATGGAATATACTCACTTACTTTGAGATTGGCTAGTTGGAGAATATAGTCTCCTTTATCATAACATAATAGTACTAAACAAAACGACTCATTTTTCCATTTGTACAAAATAGTGGTCATTGGTTATAGATGACAATCTATTAGAGACGGTACTGAAAAGTATCGGCGTCCGAAGGACGTAATATACGATCCCGACGACCCGATTACTCTAGCCATAGAGGCAGCCAATCAGCTCGCGACACCAAACACTTCAGGACCCCGATACCGACCCCGCCGGCGTGGTCGACGATTTCCCTCATTCGGCGCTTATCGCTATCGACCCACTAGGGTCGATTAATTCTTTCAAATATTTTTCCTCTCAAACGACGCCCTGAGCCGAGGTTCGCGCCCAACTGGGCACCCTCAGGCCTGTTGTCTTAAACGTTGTACCGGGTGAGAGCCTTCAGCGCTCCCCATTTGTCCGGCCAAGTAGTTAATGCCATCTGCGGCAAATCTACAATAAGTCACGTAATAAAAAAAAGGTCATAGATCGATATGCAATGAGGGACTTTCCAGGCTACGTTCCCCAAAAACAATATAGATGGCGTTGTACAGATTTAACGTATTAATTAACTTCTTTCTCATTACTCGGGTACATAACTAGAGGTAGGTTGCCTGGAAGAGATTGCTACTTAGCAATAAGGCCGCCTATTGTACTAATTCTATTTCTCTTTTGTTTTGTATTTTGTTTTTTCCTGTTTGTGCAATAAAGTATTTGTTATGTTATGTTATAACTACTCAATAATATACGTATATAATGGCAGAGCATATACAAAGATAATTGTTGCTTGATATTAGGATCAGGTTATGTATAGATTTATGTTGCTACCTATATTGCTTCTCTTGATTTTGATCAGAATAATAATGGGTGGAAGATGTGTTGTGCCTGGGTGAATAAAAAGCGCCATCATACCCAAAAATAAACAAAAGATGAATATGCCTGTCATCCATAAAATTAGAAGGTTAAACGAAGGAAAATCTATATAGCGCCATTTATATTGTTTTTGAAGAATGTAGTCTGGAAAGTCCCTCATTGAGTCATACAGGATAACAATAATTTCTGTCCTTTTTATTCTTTGGTACGTGTCTAAATGTAAATGTATGCATTTGGGCAATTAGGACTCTACTTTTACCGTTTTAAATTTCTAATAGAATTTGCACAATACTCAATGAGGAATATTTAACAGAATATATTTTTTAGATCAGTGCCCTGTTTTTCAAAACTTACCAATCCCTGTATTACAAAAAAAATCTTGAAAATGTTTACAAGAATGTGTTTATCAAAACTATCATACTTACATGTTACAAGTGTCAATATTTATTTCAAAAGTATTTTTTATAATCCCTGTCGAACAGCAATATTGCTTCTTTAGATGAATTGCTTTGATGTGGCCTTTTTAACCCCCTAGATCTCGAATCGCTCATGATCGCTCATGATCGCTCATGATCGCTCATGATCGCTCATGGTCGCTCATGATCGCGAATGTCTAAATTAACCTAGCGCACCGCCACCACGTTGAACGTTCAGTCACACCAACAGCCCACACGAATAATATACTTATTTGCTATATAGTTCGGCCAACAAATGCTTTAAAATTGGTTGTAGAGTGCGTGGGAGGATCCTAAGGTTTATCTTCGGAAATGTGTTAAACTCTTTATTCTACACAATAATTAAATTAATGACAAAAAAAACAATAATACGTAGAAAAGGTGGATTTATCTCTAAAAGAGATCTCTTCCAGCCAACTCCGCATGGTGTGTTTAGGGTGTTTAGGATGTTAACATACTAAAAGTCACGTGTACGGGGCGAGCTTAGTGGGGGGAGGGGGGGGGGGAAGTCCCATTTTTGAGTTTTTCGCTTTTATTTTAGAAACGGTACGTCCTAGAGCAAAAAGTTCTTCCATTGATTCCCTGAACACCCTGAACACATTTCTGAAGAAAAACCTTAGGATTCCTCTCACGACAATCCCTTTATTAACCTGACTAATATGACTAATATTGTTTGTCTCACAACAAGACTGACCCTTGAGAATCCAAGCTCTCCAATAATAGACATAGAGTCCATATTAGCAGAGATAGTCGATTAAAAACGAGTCATTAGTTGCAATTGGTGAGGCTAAAAATCAAAAGATCATTAAGTATTCTTATGATCAATCAAAAAGGCGCACACGTTTATAATAAATAAGAAAATTATTGTGAATAAAGACTTCGTACCCGGATTGTAATCGAAAATGTATAATGATGAAGACACTAATGATGTTTGTTTGTGTTATGGTGGTTCTGTCGTAGTATTTACGTCAGACAACCACTGGACATACTTTATAAAACGCGCATCATTCTTTTTTATATGTTCGACGGCACAAATTCGCACCTTATTCGGAATCCCACGCGGCGTATCCTTGGCTTTGATTCCAAACGAAAAATCTGGACCCGACTACTCCGGTGTAGAACCAACCATGGAAAGTCGAACCATCGCTTACATAAAGGAGTCGCCATACTGTGAATGCGGTCACCCGGATCAAACCCTATCTCACATAGTGAACGAGTGCCCTCTACACCGGTTCCCAGGTGGCATAGCCGAGCTGCATTATGTGACGGATGCAGAGACTTGGTTAAAATAGTTTAAGCTGGTTATATGATCCACGCAGGATATTTTATTTTTGTTTGCCATACGCAATAATAATAATATCATTATTTTTAAGGTAGTGTCTCTAACTGCTTGTGGATAATACGGAGCTGCTAATAGGTTTACAAACATTGAAATCCTCATGACCCTCAAAGCTTAAGAGGGTTTAAAAAAACAACTTTGCTGTATCATTGAGTTGATATCTTAAGCCTTATTTTTATTAAGAGTTATCATACTTACCTATAATTTTATATTTAAGTTTAATAATTCGTGATGCTTTACCGGCCTTTATGTATACATACGTAAAGTTTTTATCTTCACTTGTTAAATAAAAAAGATTCATAAATTTTTGAACAATTGAAAAGGCAAGTTGAACAAATAGTTTATTAATGTTGTCTTGAGTTGCAATACATAGGTACCTTTGTAATTTTTTAAATAGAGTTCTCAGTTTCTCTCTTAAATTGTGAAAATTGTCTTTTATTGTGTGTTGTTGTTGTTGTAATTGTTGTTGTTGTTGACTGTTGTTCTTCGACGCATCACATATTCATCTTCTATCGTGTGGATTCCTTCCGAAGCACGTATCACATGTTTACTTGTATGCTAATCGGTAATCTTATTGCGTTCTCTAAAAGGCAGTGTGATTGATCAGACATGCCTACGTGAACATTTTTAATTTCTGTGCTTTTTTGTATTATTCATGTTGCGCGCGCCACATTGTTGTATTAAACTGTGATTTGTTGTCGTAGGTCGTTCGCGATTCCGGACGGTATGACTATGGACCCAATGGCGCCGACAGCGCTGGCGATATCCACAGAATTCATGGACCGCATCGGTAGCGGCCTCACCATCCTCAGAGACCACGGGAAAAAACTACAGAAGGTAACCTCCACGTCAAATACCCGGTTTGTTTGCAATGACGGAAACGAGCGCTGCGGCAAAATGCAATTTACTTTTTTGCATGTCATTTAATCTTCAGCTATTTGTTTTTTCTTTCTTTTTGTCATTATTTTAACGAGAATCTGTCATGAGTCTTGTACTTGCAGTACAATTGAGTTTAAAGTCTAGTCGACACCATTATAAGAGCAATAAAACTACTTATAAGTACATGTAATTGCAAAGGAAAATTAAAAGAATAAAAAAAATACACGCGTATCGAATCAATTAAAAGAATAGTTTACATTTTTGTACGCAATTTAATTCTTAGCTATTTGCTTTTCCTTCCAAGTTTCTTTTATCGCTGTAAAGACATTTTGTAGTCGCATTATAAATAAATATTAAATACTTACATATCCTAATTAAAACTCAATTACATAGGCTATTGTTATGAGCTCTGAATTGGTTAGCGAAACAGAATTGCGATTGAATGGCACACAGTAAAGCTGGCCAGCGGAGTTCAATTTAGAAGAGTGTTTGAGAAGGATTCAAACGCTTGAGATTGTATTCATATACTTAGCCTAACAATAATAATGACTTTCTTTTGCAGTATGTGAACAAGCACAAGTTTGAAGTGATCAAGCGGTCGTGGAAATCCATAGTGAACGTAGTGCTAGTCGAAGCCAAGGACCTGCCCGATGGACCAGCAGGCGGTTCTAACGGACTCTACTGCAAGTTTAAGTTAGTCTTCTTCTTCTTATCGTGTCGATGGCAAACTAAATAGTGTCAGCCCAAAACCTAGCAACAAGTATGGCGCTATCTGCAGCGCTCATCAGATCCTCCTGCGTGCAGGTGTTCCGTCACGCAGGACACGGTGTAAGATGTTCCATCGTTTGGGGGACAATGCTGCACTTGCACTTTAAGTCCGAGCCATCCGTGAAACCCCACCTGAACAAATTGTCCTTACTTCGACCTACCTAAGTCCGAAGTTTATTTAGAGACTTCCAGGTAAGTCAAAGCAAATCAAGACCTGGCGGAGGTCTCTCGGTCGGCGAATCAAAAGGGTTTGGGAGGTGTACCCGTTTTCTGCCTTTCATCATCATCATCAATTTAAGAGCCACGCTCTTGTCGATGCAGCATTTTCCATGCCACTTTTTAGGGAAAAATAGGGCAGTGGTTTCCTTCTTGCCTTCCGCCCCGCAGTACTCTGTCTGACGCAAGTGGGATGGCGCCCAAAGTAGTCTATTACAAAGCCATACTAGGACTCCTGTCCTCCGCCTATGAATAGCCTTTAAGTTAGTATAAATATAAATCTTTAAGAATACTTATAGCCAAAACGTGGTTCGGAAAAAAAGACTTACCTAACATGTTTTCTTAAATATTCGATGCTGCTTGTGTATTAGAAGCCTTTTAGTCAAGTTACAAAAAATATTCTATTTTGGTTGTATTTTGACGCTACTCAAATCTACCCTTAGCAAGTTTAATCTTTATTAGTACGTACCTAGTTATTTTCTAAAACATTGGTAACTATTACAGACGAAAGTATCGGGTTTCACTTTGACTGAAGCATAATAGAAATTGACAAAAAAATTTGGCCATGTCTGGTATCGTCCGTCATGCTTCAGGGTCATAGATTGTCACGCTTCACTACTCCTACTCAAACGATTGTTTTTTGTTCATCACAAAGGTTGTTAGATTAAGTTTAAAATAAATAAGCAAACCAATCATGAAGTATACGTCAAACACGGGTAAGTAATCTCCGTAAAAAACGTCTGAAGTACAATAAAACATATCTACGTCAATAACTTGTGATGGCTGTATCTCTATCAAAGGTTTTTTACCACTAGATTGAAGATCGTGGAAATTTCCTAATAAGAGAGATACCTGAGTATATTTCCATTAAAAATATGTTGAAGTAGTTGACGAAAACCGCATAGAATGAATAGGCGTAATATCATATTACAAAAAGTTTATGTGACTGGTATTGTGTGGGCTCTGTACGTTGTGAATATACATAATTATGGAGAATAATTCAGTACATTTTATTATGTCTCAAAATGAAACCTAAAGATTATATGAATTTTATACGTATTTATATATTATATAAGGTCGTAGCTATTAACTAGCTAAGGGCAAGCCATTAGAAAACAGACCACTTAATATTTATATCTTAATTTGAATACCATACATTGTTCAATAAAGTGATAATCCCAATACAATCAATGTAAGACGTGTTCCCATACAGTCGATATTTACGACATGTCTGGGATGACAATAAACGTATTACAATGCATAGAACAATATAAATGCAAATTAAAAATAAATATGTATTTAAAATTAATGGAATAACAGTATTGTGTAGATACACATGACTAAAGTACTAGTAAACATGGAGACAATTATATTTTATTTTCCATTAAGCCCGTATTACATGTGACTTCCTCTAAGGCTAATTTATTTGTTATTTATGACTTTATATAACAACTTTAATCTAGCTAATGTTATTTTATATAATTAAGCAAGTAACTACGTCTTTCGTAGACAACCTCAATGATTAGCTCGATCGCAAGACTGAATACTCAGTGGAGTCTATTTTGCAAACATTTTTTTTCTAAGCTAAGTATATTCCTCCACCGACCTGCAGTACAACAGCTTTACAAAGTGGTGGGTGTATCCGCTTCCATCAAGCTGTTTCACTGCGTTCTCGTTTATATTACTTATTTGAATTTAGAAGCCGAGAAATCTTTCACTTTTGGTAAACGTCCGAGCGATCTTTTGTCTTCAGTTTTCCAACCACAATTAGTTTTCATTTTTCATCGCCTTTGCGTATTGCGGTCGAAGTATGAAAGAGTGCGTTGTTGGCATATAATCGACAAGCTTTTTTTTATTCTAACTACCTAGTAATATGGATAATTGTAACAAATGTTTGCGTTGCAGACTTGGTGCAGAAACCCACAAATCAAAGCAAGTACCGAAAACCAAGCCGACATGGCGCGAGAGATTCAACCTGTATGTTTACGAAGACAACAACCTGGAGGTTACCGTGTGGCACAAAGGGAAACAAAAGAACTTCATGGGCAGGTAAGAAAAAAAACATATTCGAAAATGAGTTTGGGCACAACTTCATCAGGTATCTAAACAAAGAAACATAACAGAGATTTTCAATATCCCAATATCCGTGTGCGCTTCCTTAAACTGTTTAATGCTATAAATCATAAATGTAACTAAACTGAATAGCATGGGCGGATCCAGAGGAGGGGGGGGGGGAGGTCATGGTTGTCATGACCCATGGAGGAAGGGTCAAGGGTTGCCTGCAACCTGATGAACCCCCCTGTTATTTATTAGGTAAGCTTGGTTAGCGTGTTTCACCTTAGACTATATCTTCACTGACCATCAGGTGAGATTATTGTCAAGCTCAAAACGATTTGTATTGAAAAAGTCTATAAAAATACCACACCTAAACAACAGCGTGAGTAGAGCTTCGAGGCATTAATAGACCAGTCCCACTCTGGATGTAGTCTGACCTTATAATTAAGAATCTTGCGTGGAACGGCCTCTGTGGTCCAGTGTTTGAGCGTTGGGCTCACGATCCGGTGGCCCCGGGTTGGCATCCCGGTGGGGACATATCACAAAAATCACTTTGTGATCCCTAGTTTGGTTAGGACATTACAGGCTGATCACCTGATTGTCAGACAGTAAGGTCCCGGTTACAACTTACTGATGTAAGTATGTAGTCGTTACATGAGCCATGTTAGGGGCCTTTGGCGGCCTAATAATAACCCCGACACCAGGGTTGATAAGGTTGGTAATCCACCTTACAACCCACGCGATAAGAAGAAGAGAAGAGAAGATTCTTGCATGCAGGTCATAACAATTGATTCGGCATAATCTCATGCCCAGGATGATAAGCAGCGTGACATAGTATGTAATAAGCCTACGTTCAACTTCCATAAAGGTCAATGTTTGTTATGAATCAAGGGGCCAAAATTATTGATATCATGCGTCCCTCATTATTACGCTAATATGACCAACTTAAATAATTCACGTCCGTAATAAGACGATAATTCATCATCATCACTGCTGGGGCACGGGCCTTCCCTATGGATGGATAGGGAGATCGGGCCTTAAACCATCACTCGGGCACAGTGCGGATTCATGGTTATTAACGACTGCTAATGCAGCCGGGACCAACGGCTTAACGCGCCTTCCGAAGCACGGAGGAGCTCGAGATGAAAACTTTTTTTTTGTGGTCACCCATCCTATGACCAGCCTTTGCGAAAGTTGCTTTACTTCAACAATCACAGACCGAGCGCGTTAACCGCTGCGCCACCGAGCTCCTCCAAGACGATAATTAATTCTCTCCTCCAAGACGCAATTGAAATACCATTCTATTTAAGTTTATAAATTATGTAATACAAACTGGTATTTAAAAAAAAAGAAAGGAAAACATGAAACAGTAGGACTAGGGCCCTGTGCTGGGAGGTTTTCTGGCCACGTCTTTCCCTCAGCGTTACAAATTCCGATGTGGTAGTAGTTTTACAGCTAGTTACATAGTATGACATTTAATTTTTGACGTTCAAAAAGCGCTAACTTTGTAAGCCAATTTGGAAAATAAATATTTTTGAATTTGGAATTTTTCGAATAGAAACCTTTGTGCTAAGAGATGGTCGAATTAGGTTGTTACCTAACTTAATTAGGCTATAATTAAAACACATTATAGAGACATTGCAGAGACTTGGTTAAGGGAGCTTAAGCTGGATATTTGATCCAAGCAGGATATTTGTCTGCCATACGCAATAATAATTAAAACACATAATAACGGGGTTTTACCGTATGTATTGGCCATATTCTTTACTTAATACACATATTTTGATAATAAAATAACGTTATGCCAAAAAACTTGTTAAATCCGGGACTAATTGTATCTTTGACTATGGAGAACGTGTTACTGTATGCTAATAAGAAAATAAAATATACACCTGCTATTTTTAGATAAATAGCTGCTATATAGCATCTATTATTCAAAACGATTATAATAAAGGTTATTTTTGTTCTATAGGAGTTTTATACCTACAACGCTACAACGTCAAAGATTTAATTTGGAAATAGGTAACATATTAATTAACAGTATACTTTGGATAGGCTGGTTTCCAACTAGTCAAATCAGTTACTTTTTACTAAACATCAAAACACGAAATTATTAACTTATGGAATTTGTATGAAAAAGCAACCTGTGACGCCATTAGAAAAACGTGACAGAATGTCGCACTTATTATATTTTTCTTTATTAAAATTCATAAATAAGTTACTTAAATACAAAAAAGGATACTTTTTGTCGCCTTTAGATCTGTCTTTATTAAGTAAGTAATCAGAATTTCATAATTTATCTTTGACCAAGGAAACTACCCAATTGTCATTTTTTAACATATTTTGTTGGACGTTTCTTCCGCCTAAAAACTACTGTAGCTTCTCAATGTACACTAGGTTGTGTAATAAATCTTCTTCTATCGTGTGGGTTGTGTTGTGAGGTGGATTAAAAACCCCATCAACCCTGGTGTCAGGGTTACTATTGGGCCGCCAAAGGCCCCTAACATGGCTCATGTAACGACTACATACTTACATCAGTAAGTAGTAACCGGGACCAACGGCTTAACGTGCTCATCTTTCTTTCGGACAATCAGGTGATCAGCCTGTAATGTGCTATAACCAAACTAGGAATCACAGAGTGATTTTCGTGATGTGTCCCCACCGAGA
This sequence comes from Pectinophora gossypiella, assembly GCF_024362695.1. Lineage (NCBI taxonomy): Eukaryota > Metazoa > Arthropoda > Insecta > Lepidoptera > Gelechiidae > Pectinophora > Pectinophora gossypiella. The sequence continues at coordinate 8,946,115 of NC_065406.1, forward strand.
TTTAAACCCGGGACTTCCGGATCGTGATCCCAACGCTCAAACCACTGGACCACGGAGGACGTTGATAAAAAGAGGTAATTATGATAAAACGGGAATGTTACGTGATATTAACGTGACAAGTTCGACCTTCGTCTTCCAAATCCTCAGCAAACGACGTAGTGAGGGATCCGATGGTAGAGATTTATAGCTGCAATTTGTCCACTGTCGATAACAACGACCAAATACCTTTTTCTATTGGATGTCTTCCTATTTTTCTTTTTCTTCGTGAAGTTACAATATTTTTTGTAAGTACTTATAGAAAAGTTTCAATGGGGTATTCATTTGTTGATATTATTTTACATTAAGGCTGCAGTGTGAGAAGTCTGTCAGGATCGAAGCAAATGGAATTCTATAGTCTCTGCTTACCCCGGTGGGAAATAGGCGTCAGTTTATGTATGTATGTACGTATATGTAAGGCTGCAGTCTCCGCAAAACTGAGTTGTTGCGAGTTTTTGGTGACTGTTATTTTCCTTTTTAAGCAATGTTACGATATTTTTTTGATTACTGTTTATTGTACATATAGATATATCACGATATAAGTAATATTTTTTTTAAAGTACATGCGTTGTTTTTATTATACTTAATAAGCATTATTATCTTTCACTTTTTTACAGACATTTTTTTTATCTTAGTGAATCATTAGATGTATATTGTATTGTAAACACATATAACGCAATAAACTATAGTTTTCAACCTTCCCCAATAGTGGTTACAGGTGTAAATTGTGTATTTACGCGTAAGTACAGTCATGAGCAATATAATGTACCCACTTTAGGACTCTGTCGCACTAACATAATTGACTTTAGTGAGTTAATGTGACATGGTACCAAAGTGTATACATATTAATGCTCGTGAACTTACTTACTTTTATTTTAAAAAAATAATCAAAATATTAGAGGCCCTGATTTATTTGTTTGATAAGTTATGTTTACTTGATAACTTTGAGCAAGTTGTTTTTTTTTTCTCGTGAGTCTTTTTGGTGTTGATTAAAAAACTTGTTGTTTAAGAGGGGCTCAGACCAACTTTTTCTGTTTAGAATACGTTCGTTATTAAGGCATTTTGGCAGTATTACATAATCCTATGTTTTTGTTACAATATTGACAAGATTATTGTTTTTATACAAGTAGTCAAGAATTTGAAATTAAAAAAAAAAGCAAACAACAGAAACCGGCTTTGCTATAAACAATATTTCAATCGTAAAGTTCAATAGTAAAATAAAGATCAATAGTAAAATTTCAAAATGTTTTTTTATCTTGTAAAACATACCTAATGAAAAATAGAATTGAAAATTCTTGTAATTATAATAGTTACCTATCTATTTGTGTAAGATTTTTTTACAACACATAATTTTGGAAATTATCGTATTGATTTCAATATGAACTTCAATAAACCGGTTGGCTGGCTGACTTTTTTTAAATTAATGAAAAGCGCCATTCTATACAAGTCTTAATTGCTACTTTGATAAATTCGATCAATCAGTAGGCTAGTTTCCAACTAGTCAAATCAGTTACTTTTTATTAAATTTACTTACAATGAAATTTGTATGAAAAAGCACACTGTGAAGTCATACAAAAACGTGATAAAATGTTTTTCTTGATTAAATTTCATAAATTAGTTAAATAGAAAAAAGAAAATGTTTTTCGTTAGCTCTAGATCTGTCTTTGTTCAGTAATCAGATTTTCATGATTTACGTATATATTGAACCTGGTACACGACCCAATTGATTATTACCTCTATACTCATCATTGAGGAGCTCGGTGGCGCAGTGGTAAACGCGCTCGGTCTGCGATTGTTGAAGTTAAGCAACTTTCGCCAAGGCCGGTCATAGGATGGATGACTACAACAAAAAAACAGTTGTCATCTCGAGCTCCTCCGTGCTTCGGAAGGCACGTTAAGCCGTTGGTCCCGGCTGCATTAGCAGTCGCTAATAACCATCAATCCGCACTGGGCCCGCGTGATGGTTTAAGGCCGATCTCCCTATCCATCCATAGGGAAGGCCCGTGCCCCAGCAGTGGGGACGTTAATGGGCTGATAATGATGAACTCATCATTCACCCGTCCACAGATGTTCAATCGACCTATCACAACTGGAGAAGGAGAAAACACACGACCTGTGGCAGGAACTGGAGTGTGGCTATGGGAGTGTCCACATGCTGGTGACCCTCAGCGCCACGGCGAGGAACATGCAGGTGGACAACGTGCCTACCACCAACGGTATAAGCCACGCCGCGCTGCCTGAGGACGACTACGTAAGTATTACAAATGTCATAGAATAAGCAATACTACGTCTAGAACGGCAACTCCCCGCTGCCCACCAGCGGCTGAGCTAAGTTTTTATCTAATGGTAATTATTTAGCATAATTCCGATAAAAAATAAAAGTAAATATTAGCGAATGATATAATAAACATTGTTACATTCAAAATGCTTTTGTATTCATTGAAATTCGAAAATTGGCTACAGGTTTCGCTCGTCCCAAATCACGTTTTTTTTTTATCATTCCTTCCCATAATGAAGGTTTAAAATTGATGACAGACATAAGGTAGCGACTTGTTTACTGCGTTGATAAAGTTAAGTAGTAAGTATTTATGAAGATTCCTACCCGGAAGGCGGTATAACATTATCATTGTTTACTTCGATATGACCTCAATGGTTTCAAGTAGATACTATACCTGGGTACAGTAGTTACCAGGGTATATATATTTTTTTTAATTTTTAAATAATTGAATATCAATAATACTTACAACAATATGATTTATGAGTTGTTTTTAAGCGCCTTTATGTCGAAGCCTTTAGGTTTATTTTATTGAACAATATACGAAGTACCCTTTTTTAATAATTTGGCCTCAAATTTTTAAGTGGTATTTTGAACTTGGACTTACAAACGTCATTGGTTGTGATTTCTGATAATGACCTTAAATTGACGTCAAAAATGGACTGACCGTCTGTGGGTTGGCTGCATATTGAATAAAAACATGCTTTTATTAAGAATAAGGCCATACTACTTACAATCTATACTAATATTATAAATGTGATAGTGTGTGTGTCTGTTTAATTGTCCATCTTTCACGGCAAAACTGAGCAACGAATGAACGTGATTTTTTTAAGTAGAGATAATTGGAGGGATGGAGAGTGACATAGGCTACTTTTTGTTTCTTTCTAACCCCCCACTTCCCTAAAATGGGGGGTGGAAATTTGTATGAATCAACCCGTAATTGTCAACTATTTGTGACTAACGAAAAAATCGTGCATGTTTTTTGATATCTGCTCCCAACCCCTTCAAAGAGGGGGAGGTAGGAAGCTAAAAATTGGTACAATAAATACCTACATAAGTAGGTATGGTCAACGGCCACCGTGGTCCAGTGGTTTAAGCGTTGGGCTCACGATACGGAGGTCCCGGGTTCGAATCCCGGTGGGGACACATCACGAAAATCACTTTGTGATCCCTAGTTTGGTTATAGGACATTACAGGCTGATCACCTGATTGTTCGAAAGAAAGATGACCCGTGCTTCGGAAGGCACGTTAAACAGTTGGTCCGGGTTACTACTTACCGATGTAAGTTAGTAGTCGTTACATGTGCCATGTCAAGGGCCTTTTGCGGCTCAATAGTAACCCTGACACCAGGGTTGATGGGGTTGGTAATCCACCTCACAATCCACACGATAGAAGAAGACTAGGTGGTGTATGTAGCGGTTTCAAAATAATTCCACCACTTACGTGATGTTACGTCTTTTAAGTGTGTATGATCAGTGACCCTTTTTGTCGTTACTTTTTCTATAAATAGACATTAGTCAGTAGTCTATATGCTGACTAATTGAAAAATAATAATGCTAATTTTATTCTATTCAATGCTCAAGCCGTACTTTAACATGTGTTATTTATTTAACACAAAAAATCCGGTCTATCTTCCGACAATACTCGTACCATTCCATAAACACCTTCTGCGGGAAATTCTATTTTTATTCTCTAAAATAAAAGTAAGTCCGTCGTTCACTAACCGTTCGTCGACGAACCGACAACCGCGGTTGTCTTAATCTATCTATGGGTTAATCCCCTTTTGGTATAATATTGACGTACTTAATTGTAGTGGATACCTACTTATTTCGACTTGGGTGACAGCTCATCCGCAGATGTATTTCATCCGTGGATGAAACGCCACTCTTTACAAATAGTAGGCGTCGAGTCATCCGAAGTGGAACTGTTATTCGGAGGACTCGCCACCTAGCTAATCCTACTGTAGTATTTTCATCCAAAATTGAGTAACACCTATATAACTCTCGAAAGCTGTTTATTTTTAACCATCGAAACTTTTTTCGCTATTTTCTTAAATTATAATATATGTGGAAAAACACAATGTTTACGCCACAAAGTAGTACTTCCACTTATTTCAACCGTTGCAAAAACATTAATAGAGTACACACACAAAAAATACATCCAAAAATAAAAAAATATCTATCTAAATAGATAAGTACGTAAATAATATCTACTTAATAGGCTTAATAGGTTATTTTAAAACCGAAGTCCATGCGGACTGAGTGTCGGGTGGATGGCTAGCAAAATACATATATTTCAGTACCTCATTAGACATTTAAATGTTATAACATAACATAAAATATCCTATATAAGTCCCACTACTGGGCACAGGCCTCCCCTCAATCAAGCTGAACATGGAACCGAACTGAACCGAAGCACGGAATCACATTATTTTTTCAGACAATCAGGTGATTCAAGCCTGTAGAGTCCATACCAAACAAAGGACTCACAAAGTGATTTCAACAATGTCCCCATCGGGAATCGAACGCGGACCTCCAGATCGTGAGCCTAACGCTCTAACCACTAGACCACGAAGGCTGTTTTTTTTAATGTTCTATCTCGAATAATGTTAATCCCTTTTTGGTATAGACAGGCAACTCTCCGTTCCCACCAGTGGGTGAACTAGGTTTGCCTATCATCCCTCCTCGGTCGCTTTTTAGCCTTTAGGCGGCAAACGTCACACAAATGCGCGTGTATAATATCATCCATGTGTAGTGTCTGTGTAAAACGAGGTGTTTTGTATGAAGTGTTATTCGATATAGCCTACACGTTATGTTCTTAAAAGTCAAATAAATAGAGACTCTTTGGTCAGAGTTTTTTGTAATTATTTCTTTTTATTTTAGTGCAATAGAGTGTATTGTATAAAACCTTTCGTTCCCTACAGTCCTGGTATCGTCTAGACAGCAACTGGAGTGAAGTGGGGCAGCTGTCGGTGACCGTGTTGGGAGCGCGCGGACTTTGCGCCCTCGGACTTAGCGGCAAGGCAGACGCATACTGTGTGCTCGAGCTAGACAACTCTAGGGTGCAGACACACACTGTGCGCTCTACTAACGATCCTATGTGGAATAAGAGCTATAACTTGTAAGTATACAGTTACAAATTCGGGTGAAGACTTATTTTTTTTGATCCCACAACCATAGAATAAGGAATAATACTACATATAGAACGGCAAATCTCTGCTCCCCACCAGCGACTAAGCTAGGTTTACCTCACCTCCCTCGGTCTTACTTTAGTCTTCAATCGTATGGGCGTCAGACGTTACACACACAAATATCCGTGTACGATGTGCAGTGTCTGTGTAAAACGAGGTGTTTTGTATGAAGTGTCCGGGGAGTGGCTTAACTTTTGTTATTTCAGTAATTCAATTACATTCTGTAAATAATAAGTCATAAAAATCGAAAATTTTGCATTATGTTGTTTGTAATCGCACCAAAATACTTTTTACAGTCCGGTGAATGACATAACGTCCACATTGGATATCACAGTATACGACGAATCGATCATCACATCCATGAAAGGAGAGACCCTGGGCAAGATATCGATACCTTTGCTGAGAATCAACAATGATGAGAAGCGATGGTATGCTCTCAAAGATAGAAATAAAAAGTCCAGCGCCAGAGGAAATTGTCCAAGGGTACTCCTTCAGATGTCTGTCGTATGGAATCCGGTAACTATATATTTGGACATACTTGTACTTATGTTATAACATAGGTATATTAATTAAATTTCATCATCATCATCATCAGCCTTCACGGCACGGGCCTTCCTTCGGGAATTAAATTTATTCTCTATAAATAAATAAAAAGTCAGAAAAGGGTCGTAGGGTTACCCTCCTTTCAATTCTTGGCTCCCTTTTTGTTATTATGATTATGAATTAAAAACTTGGAGAAATATAAAACCATAATATTACATTTACTTTCCAATATAAGTAAATCTCAATTGGATGTTTATTGTTTTTGTTTATATATCTAATTATATCTATTTATTTCAGGTAAAAGCATCAGTCAGAGTTTTAACTCCGAAGGAAACCAAGTACATGCAGAAGCCACCTAAATTCGACATTCCTCTAATATACAGCAACCTGAAGTTCATAAAAGACGTCTTCCACGCCATCTACATTGGAAACGAGCATTTAAAGTAAGTATTGAATTGCCACAGATTCAAATATGTTAAATTGACCTTCGAAACTTGTCGAATCCATGATAATTACGTTGAATAAATGATTGTGATTTCTGATTTCCACGTTAAGTGCTGACCAAGGGGACTCAAACACATTATGCCACATTGATGCAATTTATCTAAAAGTACGTTAACATCAGAAGCGCCTATGTAGTATCATATATCTTAATTAAATATATGCAGAAAGATTGTACGCATTTTGAGCAAAATATTATGAAGATTTGTACTTAAAAGCTTTGAGCTTTGAGCTAAATAGTATGTCTCATACACACCGGTGCGCTCATTTCTTATCGCCGTCTATAATGGCCGATCCAACTGTGTTAGTGAAAATTTCACTTAAGATAAATTAATAACTCATTGGTGCATGTCCAGTGCCAGGGTTGGAACCGGCGCTCTCCTTTTGAGAATCAAGCCGGTAAACCACATTGACTGTAGAGCAACACGATCTGTGGTAAAATTACAATAAGACACTTCAATCAAACAATATACTTGTTCTGAATATTATTGTTTACGTTTCCAGACGTGTGTTCGAGTGGGAGAACCGAGAGAAGAACACGCTGGCGCTGATCGGGTGGCTCATGTTCTGGCACTTCTTCCGGCTGTGGATGACGCCGCTCGTGCTGCTTATACCCTTCGTGTACAACTGGACCGGCTACAGGAGTTGCAGTAAGTTGACTAAAGCTTTTTCTTCTGCCTGATTTCCTTTATTCCCTGCCTCATCTTAAGACGCATAGCCTGGACTCTAAACAACTGAAAAGCGACTTGGAAGTCCTGTTTGGATCGTAGGAAATTGACATCACCTCATCAGTCTTTTTGTCATTCTGACATGATAACATGGGGTTGCATACAAGTTCACTGCGCCGTGGTTCATTGTACTGCTAAGGACATAAGGTTATCTGAGTAACATTCAATTTATGAATATATTTTTAAACTTGCAGATAACAACGCTCTCGTGGCTTGCAGCCCGTGTGATGACGATATGCCGGAAGAAGATGTGGATGTGCAAAAAGTAAATATACTTTTTTTATTCTGTATAACTCTATAATAATAACAATTTCAATTAGATAAAAATTTGAATTAAAAAATAAAAGAATTTAGTATCGATATTGTTATTATTATATCTCTTAATACTGTTCTCTATTGTGTACTTTGATAACAATTGATGTTTATCATATCTCTTTACAAAGGTTCAATCATTGCTCAATGTAGATCTTCTGCATTCAGAAGACATTTCTATTAATGTGATTTAGTACGACGTCTTCAATAATTAATTCTCGATACCTTTCACTTATCACATAGTAGTAGTAGCATTATACATTCGTTAATATATTTAAATGTTTTCTGTTATTCAATTTCTGTTAAAACGTCAAGACTCTACTTCTGTTATAGTGAAGACATCAACGCGCACACATAGTAATCGATTATTTTCATTTTATTAGAAAATTGTATCGTAGACTGTTAAAATCAACTCCAGCATGATAGGCAGAACCACAATTAATCAGAAAAAAATATGCAGCCATTTTTAAAATAAGAATATAATATTTATGAATGTAAATTTGTTTCCAGGATGAAAAGACAATAAAAACGCGGATATACGGTCTTCAGGATCTCACACTTACTATAAAGAACGGGATCGACTACATCGTTTCTCTACTTGAAAGGATAAAACAGTAAGTTTTGTTATTTATTTAATTATAGGAATATGTAACAACAATAAACATTTACTGCTTTACAAGTTAAAAGAGAAAATTAAATCGAAAAAGTTTGTTTCGAACGGAAATTGAACTAGTAGTTATTTTGTAATGTGTTGTCCGCTTTATTAAGAAATGGAGACTAAAGATAAACTAGTAGGTTGAAATAGTAATCTGCGCCTCGAAAGAAGTCGCCGGATATTAATGAAACTAATTAACAAGTCATAATAATTATATGCAGAATATGCGACATAGCGCCGTAGCCGCGGTACTTTTTTCGAGACACGGGCTGTATTTTAAACTTAGTTTTTTTATTTTATTTATATTTACCATAATTAGGCAACTAGGCCCACTTGTAAGTCACAAAAAAAACCTAACTTAGAAACTATATTAGTAGTAATAATAAAAAATACACCCTGAGGCCAGGTTTCCACTGACGCGGAGATGGCCGGAGAAGAACGGAGATGTGCGGATTTGACCAATCACAGCGTTCGAGAGAGCGAAAAACGAAGATGCTCTGTCACTCTCTCCCTCGCGGTGATTGGTCGATTCCTGCACATCTCCGCTCCTCTCCGCACAGCTCCGCGTCAATGGAAACGCAACCTAATACATTGTCATACTACATTGACACAACCAATCACGACTGTGTGTGCCGAGGTTTTTCTTGCAGCTTCTTTTCCCCGGCTATACAGGTTGTGAGAAGCTGCAGTAGTTTTAGGCCGATGAGACGTTCGTTATGTAAAAATTGACGATTCAAAGTGTAACTATGTTACCTACTGAATAAAGATATTTTTGAATTTGAATTCGACTGCCTTACTAAAACCCCCATGAAGTATGTTAAGATGTGTGTGGATTGATTATTTCACCACTCGTAGACTATAATAAAGAAACGCTGATTGTTTTGCCACTTCGCATATAATTCAGTTTAAGTAGGTAATTACAAAGGTTACAAACACGTCCGACAATAAGAGAGAGATCGATGAATACAGAAATTAATTAAAAAAGTAAAGAATTAATATTTTTTAAAACCTTTTTTTTAAAAGGTTTTTTATGTTGCAATTGTCAACAAAGTGTTTCAGCGCAAGCGAGTCATACCTGGCAGCAATCATCTGTAGGATTAGTTTATCTTTAAGTCTTCGTTTTGTAATAACACTGTATGTTTGTCCTCAGTTTAGCAACGTTCACGGTTCCATACTTGAGTTACCTGGCGATGCTGGTGTTAGTAGCCGCGTCTGTGGTGCTCTATTTCGTCCCCGTTCGATTCCTATTTATGGCTTTAGGTAAGTAGTAGCGTAAGATTTTAATATCATAATCCATTGATTTTAATTAATCTGATTGGTTGATGTCTCAGTATACATATACTCTGGTCTACTAATAAAGATTCCATATTAAATCCGAACTAAATAAAGTTTTATATATTAAAAAAAACCGAACTATGTTTTTTTCTATAAGCTGTTCATATTTTGGGTCAAGATAACAAGGTTCAAGATAAATTATGAAATTCTGATTACTAAACAAACACAGGTCTAAAACTAATGAAAAACATTTTCTTTTTTCTATTTAACTTATTTATGAATATTAGTCAAGAAAAACGTAATAATAAGTCCGACATTTTATCACGTTTTTCGTTTTTCACAGTGTGCTTTTTCATACAAATCCCATAGTTATTTCGTGTTTTGACGTTTAGTAAAGAGTAACTGATTTGATTAGTTGGAAACTAGCCTGTTATAGACTCCTAAGTTAATTCCACGCATAACCTATAGTATCTCTTTATATTTACAATTTCCTTTCTCGAAAACTCGTTTTAAACTAGGTATATTGTATTGATTAAACTCGTGGTCAAAGACTTCCTTCATTCAGCGCTTATTATCTTTTCAATTATTTTTTTTTTTTCAAATATAATCCTCTCATTCGACGTCCTGAGCCGAGGTTTACCCCCAACTGGGCACCCATTTGTCCATCCAAGGAATTAATGCCATTTGCGGAAAATGAATAAGTCGCATCAAATAAAATGTAATAAACCGCATCGAATAACTAGTTAATCTGTTTGCAGGTATTTACAAGTATACACGCAAGTACGTGAACCCCGACAGAGTTCCTAACAACGATTTGCTGGACTTCCTCTCGCGTCTGCCAGACAACGAAATTACGGTAACATATTAAATTTTTATTTATTTTATTTATTTAATAATTTATTTTACAGTCATGAGCAATATAATGTAAGTACCCACTTTAGGACTCTGTCGCATTAACATATTTGACATTTAGTGAGACTTACAGTTCAATTTGTCAATAAAGTTAATGTGACATGGTACCAAAGTGTATACATATTAATGCTCGTGACTGTACACAGTATAACACAGAAACACAATATGACAACATGAAGAGAGACAAAAGGCATAAGTTATTTCTAACAGAAACTTCTTAGTAGGCCTGTGAGAGTGAAAGATTAACGAGGAAAGGGAGGGGTGCGGAGAGGAGGGTGTTTATTACAGAAAAACTGTTTTTCCTAGCCAATCGCTGAGCAAATCCCAGTTTTTAAATGGAATTCAGCAGTCTCTACATACCCCGGTGAGAAATAGGCGTATGTATGTATCGCTGAGCAAAGGCCTCCCAGAGGGAAGAAGAGCCTCTTCCACTTCTTCATTTATTACTTATTTTCCTATTCCGTGAACTTTCGTAAATAGTTACTCCCACATCCCTATAGTACTCTAAACCACACAATGTAAATACCAATTTTCATTTAAGTTGGTTTAGGCACACAATGGTACCTTTTTACCGACAGACAAAGATAATTTTTAGGTTTATCCTCCTGCTGCTTAGATTTCCAACATAAACATAACATAAACTGCCTATATACGTCTCACTGCTGGGCACAGGCCTCCCCTCAATCAACCGGAGGGAGTATGGAGCATACTCCACCACGCTGCTCCACTGCGGGTTGGTGGAGGTGTTTTTACGGCTAATAGCCGGGACCAACGGCTTAATGTGCCCTCCGAAGCACGGAATCATCTTACTTTTTCGGACAATCAGGTGATTCAAGCCTAACCACTAGACCACGGAGGCTGTTTAGATTTCCAAACGGTGTAGAATTTGTGCCATAATGTAGAATTAGATTTATTTATTCTATTTTACGTAATACCACAAAACAACTAATTAATTTTAAATATTTTTTATTTCCTTGTGTTTTAATTAAAAATTACAATTAATATTCCTTCTTTTTTCACAGAAACAATGGCGAGAATTGAAAGTTCCTGAACCAAATATAAATAGAACAGAGTCGATACGAAGACAGTAGAAGAATGAACTTTATAATGTAGTGCCATAGAGTAATAAAGGGTGTTGTAACCGTTTAAGTACCGATGAGGTATACTTGCCTGCGTAAGCTCAATACAAAATGTGATCCTTAGTTTGTAGATTATAGAGTAGTACATTAAATAAATTTATTTTTACTCCTTTTATACATGTTGTGTATTATTTGGTTATATATAAAATCTACTCTAAAAACGTAGGTTACCGCGAGTAAGTGGCAATACATTTTCGCTATTAAGTACCTATTTAGAAAATACAATTAAGGAATGTTAGGTCACATCAATCTGGATCTGGTGAAGGTCGCGGGAAGCCGCTGGATGCGGGCAGCGCAGGATCGATCGTCGTGGATATCCTTGGGGGAGGCGTATGCCCAGCAGTGGGCGTCGTACGGCTGATGATGATGAGGTCACATCAACCATCCATACCATATGAGACGATGAAAAAAGTACAATTTTAGTGACACAAGTCGAGAATAAATGTGTCTAGCGAATAAATGGACGAGCGGCAAGGATCGTTAGAATTACCTATAATAAATGAAAAATGCAATCAGGGTTCACTCTCTTTATTTAAGTAACAGCTTTATAACACCAGACAAAACATGGTTTAGGACTTGTCCCACTATTCGCATTATCTCCCTTCTGCAGAGTGAATTCGGGCTCGTTTTCTATGATTTACCAAATGGCAAATTTCATCAGAAATTATTGCTGCTCGTTCTAGTTGAAGCAAGCGACGAATGTTTGGTTATAGGTGGCTCTGGTACACTTAGTTCCTCCCAATCTTTCTGCAAATGAAAAAAAAGCTATCTTACACTAATGTCGGTAAAGGGATCTCAAAATCTCTAATTAAGAATATCATCTTAAAAAGCACATGCAAAAGTAAATGCGCAATGCAAACAAACGTCAAATATATCCTATTTTTGTACGTAGTTCATCTTGTGATGGATGTACCTTGACTACCCCATTCGTATATAGTCGTGACCTTATGTTATTGTCTGTTCTTAAAGATACTTAATTAAAGATTTTTGATTAGTTCGTACTTTCCGAAAACGAGGGTAAGATCATATATGATGTTTTCAAGTGTATAAAATTATGTTTTCTTACAGAGGATATGAGGATTTAGTAACCTAGATGAAAATCCCCTGCACGTTTAGCAATATTACGCAAGTATCACAGAAATTATAAGAAATACAATATATCATGAGTACTCTTTACAAAAACACAGAATCAATAATCGGAAATTGAATACCGTACCAGTATTTCATTATCTGGAATCCGCGATATGAAATCCAATAAGTCGTTGTTTAGTATCCTCTCAGGATCCAAGAACTTTCTCGTATATTTGTAAACGCCTGCAACAATATAAAAGCAATAATAGTCTGTAACATTGAAAGGAGTATCTCCAATTTATTAAATACCAACTTATTAAATCGACGATGCAACCAAATAGACGTCAAACGTTTCATTTTATGTATAGAATTAAATCTGTCAACTAGCTGATACAAGTGTAGTGTGGAGACGAGGGAAGCGAGCTTCATTCTGATTGGCTCACTCAAGATCCCAAACACGTCGAAAGGTGACGTAAATGGTCACAATTGGTCGAACGTTATCCGACAGCATCTTATACATGATATATTAGTCAGATGTGTTGACAGAACGACTTCGCTTGTTATAAGGAGTCTAGAGGTCGTATTGTCGATAATACCAACTCACCCAAAGCCATCATGAGAAAATTGAATGGAATCCAATATAAGACTGCTGAGGCCATTACGAGAATTATCATTGTCAAATAACTCAGGAATGGCACTTTGAAACTCAAGAGGCTGTGAACAATAATGCAATGTTGTTAGATTACTACATGCATGATTCGACTTAAGTAAGTAAGTATACAGGGTGTTAGTGGCATCGTAACGAAAACTTTGAGGGATGTTTTAGACCTTGATTGTGAGTTGAAATCAAGTGAAATTATCCTTCGCAAAAGTATGAGACGCCCTTATATTACAGAAACGTCATGTAACCAGGAGGTCTTAAGTGCAACCAGTTAATTTATTACTTTGCAAGAAACTGATTGGACGTGGATGAAAATATAATATTTTAATGTTATACTCACTTGTACAATCTTTCAGCAATTGACGCTAAGTATTCGATACCACTTGTGATTGTTATAGTTAATTCAGGCAAAGCCTGGAGCTTACTAGTCAAACTATTCGTTCCTACCTATAATGAAAATAATGATTAGTAGAAATTACAACCTATAATAACGTACCATTGAAAAACATCAAACTGCAAAACAGTTTGTTGGCGAGCTTAAACACCCAATAGAAATTAACCAACTTTATCTAACTTCTATATCTAGTCTATTCTAATACTTATAAAAAGGTAAATTTTGTGAGGTTACAGTTTATTCAACAAAAAGGCCTTGATTTTTTTTCTTTAAAAACGTGCAGATGAACGAATCCAATAAGTAAATGAATTAAAATTTGCAAATTAATTTAACTAACCTTATATAAACCACACACAACCTAACCAGAGAAGTGCCATTCCCGCTTTGAAAATATTCCCGGGACTGACCGTAACTACCGATGAATATTAGTTTTAATAAGGGACTTTCAGGCTACGTTCCCCAAAAATAATATAGATGGCGCTGTACAGATTTAACGTGATAATTACCTATTTTCTCATGCTTGGGTACATAACTATTCAAAAATATAGTGTAATGACAGAAGTTTATATAATAATATAATAATTGTTACTTGGTATTTGGATAAAAAAAAGAAGTTTTCATCTCAAGCTCCTCCATGCTTCGGAAGGCACGTTAAGCTGTTGGTCCCAGCTGCATTAGCAGTCGTTAATAACCATCAATCCGCACTGGACCCGCGTGATGGTTTAAGGCCCGATCTCCCTATCTATCCATAGGGAAGGCCCGTGCCCCAGCAGTGGAGACGTTAATGGGCTGATGATGATGATGATGTATATAATTATGTTGCTATATAGGTAGCAATATTCCCTTTCATTACTTTGATAATGCAAAAAATTTGAATAATAGTGAGTTGAAGATGTAATTGTGTCTGGGTGTAATAAAAAGGGCCATTAATTATACCCAAAAACGATCATTACGATGAACATAACAACTTGTTATTCTTTATGTGATGTTAGTTTGACTGCTTCAGATAATAAAACTTACTGCTGTTTGTAAGACGAACGAACTGAGGAGACTGGTACCGAGACAAACCGTATTGTGGTTTAACGGTATCAGTGGTTTACTTAACAATGTAATACTATAATGATATAAATAAAAAATGATAAAAGATGCAAATGTCTGTTATCCATGAAATTAGAAGGTTAAATGGAGGCAACTTTGTATAGCGCCGCGCTATCTATACAGGGTGTGTGACATCGTAACGAAAACTTTGAGGGGTGATTGAGGCCATGATTCTGAGATGATATCAAGTGGAATTTTCCGTCGCAAAAGTATGGAATTGAAAATAAATAAAAAAAACACAAAAATTTTTAGGAATATTCAGACTGAAAATTCCACTTGATATCAACTCAGAATCATGGTCTGAACCATCCCCCTCAGTATTCGTTACGGTGTCACTAACACCCATACCTACTTGTATGGCTACCGTATGTACTTGTGTGGGGTGTAAGTGACATCGTAACGAATACTGAGGGGGATGATTCAGCTGATTATTCTGAGTTAATATAAAGTGGAATTTTTCATCGCAAAAATATAGAATTGAAAATAATTTAATAAAAACTAAAAAAAATCATGAATTTTGCGACGAAAAATTCCACTTGATATTAACTCAGAATCATGGTCTAAATCATCCCCCTGAGTATTCGTTACGATGTCACTAACACCCTGTATATTTTTTAACCAACGTAACCTGGAAAGTCCCTCATAAAGTATAACTAGAAAATTATACCTCTACAGTCTACATTCCCAAAAAACTTACTTTTTCATCGTTATTTTGCCCCGTTTCAATTAAGTCTTTACTATATTGCCGCATAAAACATCTTTCATCTAAAAAACACAAAAAAATAATTGAAAATACACAAATAATGTTTAAGGATCCAATTTCATTCGTAGCTGTGGTAGCCCAGTTGGTAGAACGCTTGACTCTCAATTTGAGATTGCAGGTTCGAATCGCAGCATAGGCATACCAATGACTTTTGAATTTGTTTTCGAATTCATGTTTAGATCATAAATGATTATCACATGCTCAGCGGTGAAGGAATACATCGTGAGGAAACCCACATTTAAACTATATTGGGCTGGTTTTCCCTTCGCGGGTTGCAAGGTCCGTGCTTCGGAAGGCACGTTAAGCTTTAATAACCATCAATCCGCACTGGGCCCGCATGATGGTTTAAGGCCCGATCTCCCTATCCATCCATAGGGAAGGCCCGTGCCCCAGCAGTGGGGACGTGAATGGGCTGATGATGATGCTGTCAAATCTTCAGGTTAGGTAAGCGGACCCCGTGAAAAACGGGATAACGATAGGGAGATGATGATCCAATTCCATTTGTCGACATCGATTCTATTCTTAGGTACTCAGAATGATTTGTATTGAAGCCAAAACTGGCACGGTTGCCATAAAGACAATATTAATTCTTGGTTGCGTCTATTAACTATCAACCAATCAATAATTCTTTATTACACAAAACAATACATATACATAGGACATATAAATACGAATAAAAATAAGCACAATAAGCGGCCTTATTGCTAAACAGCAAATTCAGAAAGGCAACCTTATTAACTGTCTACATTTACAGTAGGTACTTACGTTGGTTGTCCCTATTGATCCAAAAGTACATGAAAGGAATGAGAAGCAATAAAGGAGTCGTCCACAGTCTCATGAAGTACCAGAACAACAACCACCCCAGAAGAGCCATGGTAGATAGTTCTCTGTTCTCCCACTCAAACGAGCGCCTGGAAAAATGTAATTCAATCAGCTCCGATTTTTCTAAGCTCAATGCACAGAGGCGGTATCGCAAGTGTATCGCCAACTCCCGGTTTCTGTGTTACTGCGGTGTACCACAACATATCTTATAAGCATTATCCCGTATAGCAGGTAATCGAGAACATTACAATTATAATAATGTGCTGTTCCTGGGAATGCTTCCAAAGTGGGAATGTAGCTGTTGCAAATGCTTTTTTTTTTCGAATTATTCCTTCTTGTAAGTACTCGGTTCTTATCTGCTTTTCTTTTTACGTAACTCTTGCGCCCTTTTACTGCTGGGAAAGTTTCTTTGGGAGCCAGAATGGCACACCACTGTGTGCATTAGTCTTCATTGGACACATTAACCAGATTGAGGTACTGCTATTGCTAATGCTTACAAGCAATGCCTTCCAAGAAATACATTAAAATTACAAAAATATACTCGTTTTCTAAATAGGTACTTATAGGTAAATACTTACTTAATACCTTCATTCAATCCGTAAAGAAAGTTAAATGTATCCCGTATGAATATAAGATTTCCATAGACGAGATTCATGTGGAATTTGGGTGGTTTCTTGCTTATGTACTTTATTTCCACCGGACGAAACAATCTCAAAGAAGCCTTCACCTGTAATAGAAACAAACATTTTCTGTTAAAAAATATAGTGGAATTGTGGAACGTATTTTAAATAATAGTAAAAAATATATAGAATACTTTCAGCTGCTTGTCTTCCCAGGCATGTCGAATTATCCGACAAAAGGATAGCATCCTTTCTAACATGATGGATAACTATTATAGGCGATAGGCTCTCTTGTCACCATAAGGATTATTATATCCATCTCGGGATCATTTTCTTCTTTTTTATGGAGCGGAAGGCAAGAGGGAAACGACTGCCCTATTTTTCCCTAAAAAAGTAGCATAGAGAATGCTACACCGACAAGAGCGAGGGTCTTAAATTAGTGATGTTCAGGTCTTCGTATCAACAGTAGCAAGTTATCTTTGATAACTTGTCCTGCCCCATTAGAGCTTACGGGCGTGAGTTTATATAAAAAAATTCCTATACCTCTCTCACTTTTTGGCTAGAACAGATTCGCGAATATGAACTCTTTAGAAACCACTGCTTTAAGCTATGGAAACTCAAACTGTAAAAGTACCCGCATGGCTTGGTGCATATCGCACGCGCCGCGATTAATGAATCAACTCTATTGGCCACGCGATGAAGCTCAGTACGATATACGAGCAGCCTACTACTCAGGATATCATGAAAAATTATTTATTTGACTCCAGCTTTTCTACTTAATTAACTGGGTTAAAGATAAATTATTTAATAAAATGTTAAACTAGAAATGGAAGCCTATCTAAGATGACCAAAAATCAATCTTATTTTACTTTTCTACTTATTTTCGAATTTTATTTATGAATTAAGTAATAATTAGTACGTTGTTTGAACGCTTTTATTGATGACGTATTTCCGCACAAACTCCATTGGAAACTGTCGTTTTGACGTTTCGTAAAAAGTATCTCATTTGACTAGGTTGTCAAGTAGCCTATTACTCACCGGATTAAAAACCAAGGACATTTCCAATAGAACTCTAGGGCAGTTTCCTTTGGCTGTGCTTCTGTTATTCTTGTCCTTTAAAGCGTACCACCTCATCTCCCCGTTGCGTATCCTGAGCAGTGGGATCGAAACCTTGCCCAGGTGGTCCGTCCATAGGCCCATTGAGCTGACTAGTGAATAGTCATACACATTGACCTCTAGTGTGCTCGTTACATCGCGAACGTTGCTGAAAATAGACGATTGTACAAGGTAAGTTTTTTTTTTTTTTAAAACGGAGCCCAGCACTAAGCCGTGGTAGCCCAGTTGCAAGAACGCTTGATTCTCACTTACCGTTGATTTTCGAAATCGTTTTTCGAATTCGTATTTGGAACACAAATGACTATCACGTGCTCAGCGATGAACGAAAACATCGAGGAAACCCACATAGGTACCCGAAAAATGCCTTTCGGATGTATGTGACCTAACCATAGGGTTAGAAGGTCAGACAGTCGCTTCTATAAAAAAACCGGACCTGTCAAATCTTCAGGTCAGATTAGCGGACCCTGTGATAATGGAATAACGCTAGGGAGCTGACACCACTGCAACATAACTTAGCACTTTACGCCAGCTTAGTAACTTAACCTTAGGTCTAGATTTGTCAGAAAGGTCGGTGAGGTGTGGGTACTTAGTTCATCTTGCGATGGATGTACCTCTGACTACCCCGATTGGAAAATAGTCGTGAGCTTATGTTATCTATTGTGCTTTTTTTTTAACGTGACTTATTGTAGATTTTCCGCAGAAGCATTTAACTACTTGGCCGGACGAAGTTATCTGTTGTGCGCATTACTATAAATCACTTACAAAATGTAATATTTCTTCCATGTCGGTTCGGGGCTAGCCTTCACACTGGGAGTCTGGACCCTCTCGTTGTTCAATTCGAGCGTGCAGTACGCGTTGGGCTTACCATGGAGCCCCCTCGCGCCCAGCACCTTCACTTGCAACTTCCCCGCTATCTGCCAGTCGTTGAAATCCAAAAATGTCTGGAATATGTACGAACCATTTTAACACAAGGGAAAATAAAAAAAGGGAAAATAAGAAAAGAGACAGGAGTGGGACGTGTACAAGGCTATCTTTTACAGAGTATTAGTGACATCGTAACGAATACTGAGGGGGATGATTCAGACCATGATTTTGAGTTGATATCAAGTGGAATTTTCCGTCGCAAAATTCATTTATTTTGTGTTTGTTCTTTAATCATGTATTTTCAATTCTATACTTTTGCGATGGAAAATTCCAGTTGATATTAACTCAGAATCATGGGCCGAATCATCCCTCAAAGTATTCGTTACGATGTCACTAACACCCTGTATATCTATGAACCCACGCCTATTTCCCACCGGAGTAAGCAGAGACTTTGGAATTCAATTTGCTTTGATCTTGACATAGATCTGTGGCTTCATCCACATACATGTATCGTAATCATACATTACATTTATCTTTTATCACGAGACAAATTTACCTATACATAGTCTAAATAGTCTATGGATAGTCATCATAGAACACTAAGTACGTCTGCTCACCCCGAACCGACAGGAATTATGGATTTGAGTGACCTAAATACTAAAAGTGAATACAATAACTTCATAATTCAGAAATGACTGCGTTTTTAAAAATCCAAATACTTTTACCCTTTAAGTAGGTACTTTACGGTGAAGAAACAGGCTCAATTTTTATACTCGAAAATAAGTGATACAAAAATTTGTATCAATATTCTTATTTCAATTATTTCTTAAAGCCATGAAACAATTGAGATAGATACTTCTATTATAAAATGTAACATAATATAGACACAAACATCTGCGATATTTTCGGATTACTTACTCAAGTTTGCCTTCACCTTTAAACTATATGAGTAATTAAGTATCTATACCTACTTAGACATTAATTTATACAATCGTAGCTAGTACGCGCAGCCACTAGACAATTTGCTTGTAATTGACTTACATTTTGAAGTACTTATCATTAAAATACTTACGAATTTCTCCTCAACTTCATCGACACTTGGGACATTTGAAACTTCCTCAGTATTCCTTATGGCACACATGGTCACATTTAAGTGTATCGCGCCAAACCCATCGTCCAGGTCCTGCCAGATATCATGAGCCCTCTCCTTCCCCAGACTCCCAAGATCTATAACACAACTTTCCACGTACTGTAAATTAATACTGCATTTGTACGCACAATCATCTTCAAGGATAACTAAAACAATTGGAGAGGAAAACCGCAATTATATAGCATTAATTTATACTGTAAATTATAAGTTAAATCTTATTCACTGCAATGCTGCGTTTTTTATCTAGATGTTCATGTTTACAATTGTGAATGAACTTTACTCACACAAAGTAGCGTCCGTAGTCAAGGTTAGCAGAGCAAAACTTCGGCACAAAACCACGTGTGACTACTTGTAGAATTTGTGTTAAAATAACTGAGTATGATGAAATAACAAATAACAAAAGCGACAGCACTAACTTGTCGCCTTACGGGTATTCACGTCAACCATGTTAATCACGATGACGACAATGAAGTCACTATAAAATGAGGGATTCGTAACGAGCGGTTAATTGGTATATAATCAGAAACCGAGGTCTAATTACAAAACTCGTCACATATATATAAGTTATTGATTACTATTGTTTACAGTGAGGCGATAACAGTTTTCCTTGATTTGTTTTTCACTATTATAAAATAATAAGATTTAATATTTCATATAATTATTTACATACAAACCTCACGCCTGTAATCCCTATCGGGGTGAGCAGGGAAACGAGTCATCATCAGATAACTTGTAGATTTACTATAGGTACGTAGTAAGTATTGGAGGTGTACCTACGATTATTTTAATGATTGATAGAAAGAAAGAAACATTTATTATTTAGGACACCACAGACACGGATTACATAATATATACATTATAATGACATCACATCAGAAGTCAACGCACACACTAAATATTTTCTATATAGAAACATGGAAAACGAACACAGGAACTTATACCTAAATTAAAATGTTACGTCATGTCAGCTTACCCATGTGTAGTGGATGGTGTCCCGTATAAAAGGTCCTCACTCAGCTTATGCCGCGGCGCGAGCCGCAACGCTGGTATTCTGTGAGAGTGTTTGATAAGGATCTAATTATCTTACCTGCCCATAAAATTCCTCTGTTTCCCTTTATCCCATATTGAAACTCTGAGTATATGATCCTTATTCAGATGTAGTTGACACCGTTCTCGCCATATTGGTTGGTGTGAACTTTGTACTGTTTTCGAATTGTATGTTTCGGAACCCAATCTTTAAAAAAAAATAGTAAGTACCTATATGTAGGAACGTCTAGTAACATTTCTTACTGGAAATGTACTCAATAAGTAGATAAATATTATTATAATACATCGTCGCTGATGTTGCAAAATGACGTACTTATCTGCATTTTTGGCGAAACTGATTTGCACCTTTTGCGAGTGTCGATAAGACACAAATCACTTTAGCAAAAAATTACAGATACGTCAGTTAGCAGTCAGCCACGATACGTTACGTTAGAGAAATTAAGATCATAACGATTAAACGTGATTTTCTATATAGATTTTTTCGTTTCATATCTACTCAACTGTCTATAGTTACATTAAAAGAAATGCAAAAATATATCTTAAATAAACACATTATGACCGCAAAACTAAAGAAAAATCAGCGTAATAATCGCAGCATATTTCTACAAAACAGTTTTGTTTTTATGAATATAAGTACAATCACTGCGTCCCGCTGTTGGGCTTAGCCCTCTTTTTAACGATCGGGGGTGGGGGGGGAGTACGAGGCATACTCTTCAATGTTCCTCCACTACATTTTTTTTTTTGTAAAATCATACATATTCTCTTAGCCATTAAATAACCCGCGTCCCTGACTGTTCCCGGTGTTACACGTACCTAATTTTACAATAAAGACTATGCTGTGCTCCATCTGAGGGCGGGTCCGGCAGCCCCTTCGCTTCCACTATGACTATTGTGACGATTGTACTCCATCCTTTTTTATTACTCTCTTTATAGGGAACCACCGCGCAATTTTGCCTCTGCTAAAAAAACAAATGAAACATCGCTAGAATTTTATGTAAACAGACACTGTATACTCGTCAAGAAATACTGCATCACAATGCTTCAACACACCTGGCGAGGAGTAAGTGTATACAGGATGTTAGTGACATCGTACTTTGAGGGATGATTCAGGCCATTATTCTGAGTTGACATCAAGTGGAATTTTCTATCGCAAAAGTATAGAATTGAAAATAATTAAAAAAAAAACATGAATTTTGCGACGGAAAATTCCACTTGATATCAGCTCAGAATCATGGTCTAAATCATCCCCCTCAGTATTCGTTACGACGTCACTAACACCCTGTATTGTATATACCCCCTTCGGGGGTATATACCCCCTTTCGGGGTTACAGGAGTGATGCCATATGATTCTACGCTTCACTCTTCGTCTTCTTATCGTGTGGGTTGTGAGGTGGAATACCAGCCTCGTCAACCCTGTTATCAGGGTTATTATTGAACCGCCAAAGGCCCGTGACTGATGTAACGATTACTCACTTACATCAGTAACTAGTAACCGGGACCAACGGCTTAACACGCCTTCTACTCTTCACAGATAGATAGAGACATGTAACTTTTGTATTTAAGCCAATACCATTTACAAGTAACAAAAATGGGTGCGAGATATCTTCCGATTGTCTTGTGTCAGCGTGAGTTTAGGTAATTATGTTTTTTTCCTGTTGATGAAGATTAAAAAGAGCACCTTTCCTATGAAAACATGCGTAATTTTACGACATTGACGTTATCAGAGAAATATTTAGTCATACAATCTCCTCCAGTCCATTGAAATAGCTCTGCACGCGCTGAACGCTGCAGGGTAAACAGGGGGGTTAAAAAGGCCACATCGAAGCAATTCATCTAAAAAAGCAATATAATTATGCTTCGATGAGGCCATTTTAACTCCCGAGTGTAAAGATAACGTTCGCCTGTGTTAATAGAATGTTATTCATTAATTGTTTATTCGTGACTACTCCACTAACAACACAACACGATATACAATTAATGATCTACTTATTAGGTAAATTCGCACATAACCTACTTCAACAGTTCCAATCGCCTTGTCTTATCAACTTACCTTGTCATTGTTACAGCCTGGTGGCTCGGCGTTGTTACTGATGTTGTCGGTGGAAGGGTATGAATGGTATGAGTGTAGCATGCGAGGTCTTCGAGCGGTGCTCACAAGGTTAGCCAGCGAACTCGGACGCCATCTGGTGGAGTTACAACACAAGTAATGCATAAGCGGTTATTAGACTGATTAGGCTGATCGTGTAGCGTAATAGCAAATTGGGTATTTGACTCGGTCTGAGATAAATTATAAAATGCTAATCTAGAAATAGAAGCCAGTCTAAGATGCTCAAAAATAAATTTCTTTTTAATTTTCGCCTCATTTTCGAATTTTATTTATGAATTAAGTAGCAACGAGTACGACGTTTGACCACTTTTATTGATGACGTCACAGGCCAGTATTTCCATACAAACTCCAAAGAAAACTTTCGTTTTGGCGTTTCGTAAAAAGTATCTCATTTGACTAGGTTGTCAAATAGCCCATTGGGGACCGTAACCGTGGAAACCACGATTTCGAACGATCGCCGAACCTATGATCTTCACGCATCGGGCAGGACGGATTGGGTTGTCCAATAACCGTTGTAGATTATACTTCCCAGCACGCGATGCCCTTTTCAAAAGCTTCGGACATACATAAACACACACCCTTAAGGGGTAGGCTTAACCACAAGTGACCAAAGACAACTTGCAACCACTATTGATATCAATTTCTAAGATAGATATAGGCAGACGCCTCAATGATATTATCTTCTTCTATCGAGTGGATTGTGAGGTGGGTTACTAACCCCATCAACTTGTTAGGATTACTATTGAGCCGCCAAAGGCCCCTGACATGACATATATGACGACTACTCACTTACAACAGTAAGTAGTGACCGGGACCAACGGCTTAACGTGCCTTCCGAAGCACGGATCATCAATTTTGGGCCTTCATCTTCATCAAATAAAAAGCAAAATAGAACAAACATATTAAGTAAATCAATTAATAATTCTTTATTACACATAGGACAGCAACAACCAGATAAAAAGCAATATAACGCGGCACTATTACTAAACAGCAACTTTTGCCAGACAACCTTAGGGTGAAAGAAGTCAATGTGAAAAAACACCGAAGTCTATTCCCCCGTTTTCATCACTCTTGATAAAAATAAATAAAAGCTCACAATTATATTTCTAATAGGGGTAGTCAGAGATAAAAAATTAACTCAGTACCCGCTCAAAAACTCTTGAAAAGCTCTTGATAACTTTGAGTACTTAAACTTAGCTATAAGGAAAATTATGAATTGGGTATTTGACTGGGTCATAGATAAATTATAAAATGCTAATCTAGAAATATAAGCCAACCAAGATAATCAAAAATTTCATTTATGAATTAAGTAACAATGAGTACGACGGTTGACCACTTTTATTGATGACGTCACAGGACAGTATTTCCATACAAACTCCAAAGAAATCTTTCGTTTTAACATTTCGTAAAAAGTATCTCATTTGACTAGATTGATGAATGTGGAGGAAGCAAGAGAAGTGTGTCAGGATCGAAGCAAATGGAATTCTATAGTCTCTGCTTACCCCGGTGGGAAATAGGCGTGAGTTTATGTATGTATGTATGTTGACTAGATTATCAAGCCAGTAAATAAACAATAGGCACTTACAAGCTCCGTTGACGCATCACTCCTGCATGGCGTCCACTTATATCTATAGAATTACGAGTTCTTTCACTATTCATAACTTCAAGAGTACTTAAATGAAATAATAGAATGTTATATTATGTTTCACTACACCAAGATAGAAGATGGTTCTAAATATCTTCAAAACGTGTCCTCCTCGACTAGCGCGATAACGCCACTTATCGGGAATTAAATAAATATCGAATATTAAATACATTTTTATCAATGTTTATCAAATCCTGACCCTGATTGATGCTTTTGTGATGAAATGGATGATAAAGGAGTGAAAAATAAAAGATAAGCCTTAATACACAACGTTATTAGGTACCTATGTATTTGTGTACATTCATCTCTACCTATCTAGGTACACTGACAAAAATTCACTCTCCCAATTCTAATGAAGGTACTTAGGTACTTACCTACAAAAAAATCGTTAGCTTATTAATTATAATGAAATTTTTATTCAAGGTACGTCTTAAAAGGAATATCTCTTTGCCCAGCATAAAGACAAAATATGATCAAAAATCACTGAACCTAATTACCACATATTATGTAAGATGGAAGTTTTTTTTTTTTCAAAAATAGATTCATTTTTTAAATTATCATTGATTTCGGACAATGCCTCCATCGGGATCGAACTCGTACCTCCAGATCGCCAAACCCTCGAACCACTAGACCATCCTGTTTTTGGTAAGGACTTATGACATTGCAGGCTGAATAACCTGATTGTCCGAAAAAATAAGATGATACCATGATTTGTTTATTTCGATTGATTTGTAATAAGTACTCAAATTCTAAACGCCATCTCTTGTACAATAGAAAAACAAAATCATACATCTTTTCACCACTTGATAGCGTCTTACCTAGCTGCATTTGAAATTCCTTCTCATTATATTTTTGGCGTTATCAATGTTACCATTGTACAATACTTAACTGTCATAACATTTTATGAAACTATTTTTTTCTTATATATATTTGTTATAATATTATGAAACCTTGTTTATTTTGGTATATTTGTCATTATTTTAATACAGATAAATTGATGTAACAGTTTTATTTCATTTGCAAAATAATTATTTGAAATATTACTTTTCACGTTGTGTAAACCTTAAATGGCAACATTGTGATAGTTGTCATCGCGCGCGTCTGCCGTCGCCTGCCGCGCCTGCCGTTGTTTTGTGTGGCGCTAGTGTCATTTTTTAGCGTTATTGGTATCGGAGGTTATGGAGTAAATTGTTATAATAATTACTTGTATGTACAGAGTTTTATCACTTTAGCAAAATGGAGAAGAGAAAAGAGTCGTTATGTACTGAAAAGGTGTGCCGTTTTTGTCTTACGCAAGATAATCTCAAGAGCTTGTACGACAAGAAACAAGCGTCCGCGAAATCGGTCCCTCTATCGTTGAAAATTTTGTCCAACGTCTCTATAGAGGTAAGTGCTTTTAATTTAAAACCTGATTTATCTAGAACATTAACTATTCTTCACAAACCCTGTTATCGACAAAACTTATGTATAATATAATGTATGTCAACGTATTGGCTGTAATGGCGCCGAACATAATTCATGTTAAATCTGCCAATATTGATCGTCTTAGTTTATTACACTATGTAAACTAAATGCCATTTTTTATTAGAAAGACGTTATACAATAAATTGCAACCTATATCTCACGGAAATGGGAGAATTTTCGTAAAATTACTTATTATCAGCGCCATCTGTCGGGAAACTTACATAACCTATATATGCTTCAAATAAAATATTTTTGCTTTGCAGGTTTTTCCTTCAGATAGAATGCCATCATTTATTTGCAAGCGGTGCAGTTTCTACATGGATATATTCTTTGATTTCAAAAAAATCTGTCGTGATGCAGACGAGACCATCTTACAATACATACAAAAGGGAACTAATCTGGAACCTATTTTTTGGCCACCAGCACTTGTTAAGGTATCAAGTATGAAATACTTATACATCTAAGTATTCAATCTTATTAAAAAATACAAAATCAGACTTATTGTTAAATCGTATACTATTGGTTTATCATGTCAGAATTTTATATCAATTACTATTTCCAGTTGTCCAACTATGGTTTCCGTTATACATCATCAAGTGGAGTGATGAAAACTGTAGTAGAAGGAGGAGCTACTGTGGAAGTCACTTCTCAGGACATTTCTGATAGTGAAGATGATGAAAATGTCTACAATGTTAAGGTACCTATAACAAAGTGATAACAAAAAATATCTAGTCACTTTTCTTCAAATTTCTCTTAAGATTAATTAGACTTTCATTTGGAAGACACATAAGTATACATGTTTCTAGGCTGTGCAAAGGTCATCATCAGTAATATGTAGAGAAAGCCTTGTTTCAATATAATTTATAATATGAAATTTGGGATTATATATTTAATAAGTCTACACCATTGTCAATGTATCATTCTCCATTCTTGTCTATCAAAGGCCAATTCTTTCCTTATAAGACACAACATTCACCCTCACTTTAATCTGTTCCATGTAAGCTCTTTGTGGTCTTCCCCTTCCTCTTTCTTTGTAGCACCTCTCTGTCTTTCCTTTTCCTCTCTTTTCATCTGACTAACCAATTCTTCTCAAATTATGTACCTCAATAACAAAACTAACAAAGTATGATATGTTTAACAGGTAGGAGATGGATCTGAAGAAGGCACCTCAGCATGTGTGAAGGTGGTGACCAGCAAAGACGAGGGTGGCACACCCAAAGGCAAAAGTAAGAAAGGTATTGAAAAGAATAGTGTTTACATAAAACTATTTTTATTTATTTTCTGTTAGCATTAAATATCCTTGAACAATGTTTTTGAAACATTAAACAATAATATGTCTGTTTCATCATTAACTTTGTCAGTGCAGTATTCTCCATTCTCCACAAATGACTTACATATCCCTTTCCACCCGATATGAAACGATTGTGAGTTTAAACTTTAAAAAAATCTGTACAAAAAAATACTTTGATTTTCCGAACGCAACCGACGTCTCACGATCGTTGCGCTAACTAAAAACGCGGGAAAAAATAGTGCAGGCCCCTGCATGCGAGTTTGTGCCTGTCAGTCGCCCGGAGGCTGCATCAGGGATGGCTGCGTTTTTTGACCGTCAGACCCGCTCACGTAAGTACCATACTTTTTGTGAAATTATATACGATTTTGTATTGTTTTTACATTAAATGCACTTATTAATCATGCCTGTATATAGAAACATGCTTATTTACGTACATTTTGTGGTATAATATAAGACAAATCGAGTTTAAAAATGCACTCGCACGATCATGTGGCTTCGGTTGTTAGGTGCCTATTTGGTTACTTCTATGTGTATGACCTTTTTATGGGTATAAGGCTTACAAAATACATTTTTTTGTTTTTTAAGGGGGTCATATAACTGACAAACTGATAGCGGCAGTATCAGAAAAAGAAAACCTTTCGGAGAACGAAGATTTAGATGATGATGACCTCGATTTAGTACAAAACCATCTCTTTAGGGAAATGGATAACTTAGATCTAACAGACGAGGACCCTGAAGAGTAAGTGGTAGTAGAACGATCGCCTGAACCGGAAAATATTTCAACAGTATCTATCGAAGCCGAGTTCTCCAATTTTACCAGGGTCATCAGCTAGACCAACAAGAAATTTTCGTCAAAAAGAGTCAGCCTTCGCACCGAGCCGTACGAGCCCAATTAGTCTGTGCCCATCTATTGCAAGTGCACGAGCAAACGTGTCAGCATCCGTATTACGAGGAAGAAGGCCTGCATCAACAACAAGAGGAAGAATGTCCACGCGTGCACTAAGAGGAGAAAGAGGAAGGTCTGCATCTATTATACCTACAGTTCAACGGGGTAGGTCTACGTTGCGAAAAAGATTGTGGAAGGAAGCTCAGTTCCAGGATAAATCCCATGACTATCCAACTCTGTCAATAGAACCAGTAAAGCGATCCATTGATTATTTTTACGAATATTTCAATGAGGACTTTCTGGAGGAGATTAGTCGCTGTACAAATACTTATCTATTATTTACGTTCTAGTGGGCGTGAACTAAAAACTACTGTCGCTGAGATAGCAAAGCTATTGTCGATTCATATAATCGTGGGCAGCATTCTCTACCCTAGATTCGCGTGGCATTGGAGAGCTGGTATCAAATTTGATTTAGTTATAGCGGCGTTATGACCAGGGATCGATTTTTAACACTCCGCAACGCAATACAAGAAGCAAAAATAAAACTGCTATTCAAAATTCTAGATTAAGTAAATTAAATTCATCTTTTTTGGGGTTATGTACACGTTTTTACAATAAAATACCAGATAATAATTTTAAATTTGTCAGAAAATTTTAAAGCTCATGTGAAGCTTACTTTATGTAAAAAAGCTTATTATAATATTAATGACTACCTAAATGATATAAATGTCTGGTATTGAATGTGTTCCTCTAGTTATTAAATAACTTGTAATGTATATACCTATACCCTCATTGGTTTTTAAAAGCTGTGTTGCTGTTGCAGTTTTTTGTCATTTCTTCTCCTCAGCCATAACACCTTGCGAAATAACGTAAATTCAAAAATGTAACACGAAGACCTGTATTGTGTTACATTTTTCTTAATAAGAAGTGGTGTAAGACTCATTTACTATTACTATAAAACAATTTTCTCATACCAAATGTGTTTTATTTCCACTAATAGGATAAAATATTATGCAAGTCGCATAGACTCACGATCGTGCGACTTACAAATTATTCCTACGGCTCACAATCGTGAGGGTCTGATTGCTGAAGACCAGCTAAGCTGGGATTTTTTTTTGTATTTTTCCCGGGGTCTTTGCATGGCATAAAAAGCTGTCACTAACATTTTATAGGCCTACGAAAGATTTCGTTTCTTCGGTTGGAAAGGGATATTGTAATTTAATTTACAAAAACATCTGTTCACTTGTATTTAATGGTACTTTTTGTCTTGAAAAATGTTGAATAACTTTTTTATATAGGATTCTTTTTTATTGTTGATATATGTGTAGTTGCGTGTGTTCATAGCTTATCTCTATATTTTCTTAGTAGTTTTGTGATGTTATTCCTCTTAAGGTGCTCCCTCACTGGGAGCCTGTAATGTAATATTTATAATTCAATTTTGAGCATTGTTACAATACCATTTAGCTACATAGTAGCAGCTCTTCTCCCTCCCTTGATGTAATGTTCGGATCTATAACATTACATTACAGGTAAATTCTCACAGTGTGAAAGCACCTTTACCCGGTCCAAATTGTGGGTTCTAATTTAATAATATGGTTTTTATTTGCATAGATTTCAAATATCAAGCATATCTATTCCAAAGCCATATTTATACCGCATATGTGTTTATATATCTGAGAAAATTATGATTTTAACTATGGTAAGTTATTTTTTGTTGTGGTTGTTGTATATTGTGTTACACACTATTTTTTTTTTCATTTGGCATGAATCTTTTTAATTTTATTAAAGTACCTTTGCTTCTTAACAACCTATTTTCACTAGAAAAACGAAGTATTCTGTTATTTTGGCTCCATGTTATTACCCGTCAGAACATGTAAGACATTTCAGAGTTGGAGTTGAACATAAAAGCTGAAGATGGGAATGTGACTGCTGCCAATATGAGTGATGGTTGTTGGCCGTGCAATGAGTGCGACTGCACATACCCTCTGCAACAATTACTTGAACTACACAAGAAACATAAACACAGAGTGCGGACTGTGGCCTGTGATCAATGCGACGCGTGAGTATATTTCATTGTCATTTAACTTTAGTAACACCGTAAAGGTCATTGATTTCTTTTTTATATTATTTGTGAATCTTGCTAAGCACACATGTTATTAGTTAATTAATATGGAATTTGTATGGAAAAGCACACTGTGACGTCGTAGAAAACGTGATAAAATGTCCGACTTGATTAAAATTCATAAATAAGTTAAATAGAAAATACAAATGTTTTTCGTTAGTTTTAGATCTGTCTTTACTTAGTAACTTGAATTTCATAATTTATATTTCGCCTAGGACACCCTTATCTCTTTTTAAAATGAAGGCAAAGAATTTTTATTAATTTATTGAATCTAGTTTTTAAAAATGGAGAAGAGAAATGTATTAACATATCTCCATACCAACCTTTTTACGTTGTCGTTTTTTGTCATTCACTGGCCATAAGTAAGCCATGAAAATGTTTCGAATTATGAAGATTTTATTTCAACAAATGACAAAATATTATGGAAAAAAAAGCAGACGATTTGTGTCAGGATATGAAATATGTAAGAAAATGTAGAATAGAATATGTATTCTAAGAATAGGATTATAATATTTTTTCGCAATATTTATGACAGTTGCTGTTTGGAGATATAGGTTAGGATTTTTTGTATATTTAGAATCTTGCTATACATTCATGAATTATTGATACAATGATTGTATGAATGTTTCAGTAAGTTTTACACCAAATACGATCTGGCGACGCACCAGTTGCGACATCTGGACGTATTGCCGTTCACATGCCCGGCGTGCGGGCAGAAGTTCAGACGACTACCCCTGCTCAAACGACACGAAAGGGTATAATACATTGCTATTCATTACACCAACAACAATGATTCGCAACTCGCAACGAATAACGATACTCTCAGAATAAAGACATTTACAGTTTAAACAATATTTGCACAGCTACCAATACCATGGAGTTTACGATCTTTTGTTATTGGCTCAAAAGCTCAATACAAAACTTTCTTTTGAAATGTATTACATTTTTGTAGGTAAATATTAAAGTAACTATTTAAATTCAACAAAAACACATTAAGAGGGCACTCACTGAAACTGTACAAGCCTCCATGTGCAAGCAACCCCAGAAAACATCTTCTTCCCAACCGCGTAGTGGACTCATGGAATAAGCTTCCAGAGTCAGTGATCAGTGCACCATCAGTGAACTCATTTAAGAATAGACTTGACGAACATTATAAAAAAACAAAAACCCAAGTGCAGTGACGTACACGCATCGGCTTATGCTGCTAGTGTACTTAATAAATAATAATAATAAATTATAATAAATATTTGTCATTGGAAAAATCTCGCTTCTAGCTTCGAGTAATTATACTCGAATATGTACTTATTTGTATAATCATTATAGCTGTGTCTAACAACTTCTAATCTTCACACTTGTTAACAGGACGTGCACAAAGACATACCTCAGAAGAAGTGTCCGTACTGTCCTTCCTCCTTTCTCACGTTGACGGAGTGGAAGGCGCACCAACAACGCCACCTTAGACCAGGCAATAACTTGCTGAAGCCGTTCGAATGCGATATTTGTCATAATAAGTTAGTGCCTTGCCTACTAAAGGATAACAAATAGAATAAGAAGGCAGTATTTAATGCGTTAACTTTTTCTTTGTGACTTTGTTGTAAACTTATTTTGAATAAAGGAAGTGAGAGATATTTGATTGAATTACTTTAGTACTCGATTTGAACTGTACATTTTGTGTGTTACTATAAAGTTGTAATGTTTTCTTGTAGATTTCGCGAGAAGCACTCGTTGGTGCGGCATAAACAGTTGATCCACGACAACAAACCGACGCTCCGCTGCGAATATTGCCCCGAGCGTGAGTCCGGCACACCCCTACACAACACCTCTTTCTCCTATAAGCTATGAACATGCGCAACTAGTTGTAATATGTACCAAATACTTTAAGGTGGTCGCGCATTGATATTTCAAGTCCAAGACAGTCGACGCGTCTAGTGCGCAAAGGATACTTCCTTTTATAATAAATGATGGAGTTAAGTAACAGTACGCGATGACTCTAAAGGGACTTTGAGGTTACCTTATGCTAAAGCCCCTTCACGATAATAATGCATAGTGATGTTTTCAGGGTTCGCATCAGTATCGAAGTTGGCTCGTCACGTGCGCACTCACGCCGGGGACAGGCCGTACCCGTGCAAGTACTGTGATAAGTCCTTCATCAAGTCACACCATTACACCAGGTAAGTTTTCATTCGTTAGCAGCTCAGAAATTCATTGACAAATTGAATAATGAAATCGTCGTATATGAAGTAATGACTTAATCTCCTCCCTCTTTATAGGACAGATTGTTCGTAACGGTTTGATTTAGATTTATTTCACGATAATTATGTTAATTTTAAGAAAAACTTGAACATTTATGTAAGATATATTTTTTCATAATCTTATGGATAGAGCTCGTAAAAATTGTGGGATAGGGCATGAAGGAAACGATTAATATTTCTTTAACTTTCTTTATTTTAAACGTTGTATAATTTTGTACTTTTTCTCTTATTCAAACAACCGTTCTCCATTTTCCTGTCATTCCGCAATTCGCGATCGAAGCGCCGTTACTGTGGTCTACATCAGACCCTTTTATAATTTTAAGATTAGATATAAGTAAATGCTTAATGTATACCATGTGGCAGTACTTTATATAAATAAATAAATAACGGGCTACATTCTTATGCTAACTCCTCTTTAAGTTTTTTACTTCAATCGTATTTTCCGTTACGTCACTTTCAGGCACTTACGAGTAAAGCATAGGGAGGAATTCCGTAGCCAACAGGAGACCAACAGCGAGGAGTATCGATGCGAACAGTGCTTAGAAGCATTCACCTCTCAAGACGACCTGATGTACCACTCGGCAATACACGCCACGCAGAATCTCACCTGCCCGCTGTGTCAAGAGAAGTTTGACGACATTGACTCGGTGACTTCACATATAAAATCGCACGTCAATGGTAAGAATGTTTGCTCGGATTTATTCGATTGTGTATGCGGTAAACTGATGATTAATTATTATAGATGGATATACTATTTAATTACTTCAGGGAGACAAACAAAAGCGAAACAAAGCCAGACTTCCACCATAACTGTAGATCCATAGGTCGCTGGTTCAAATCCGGCTCGAAGGACCAAATATTAAGGAGTGCTAGTCAGGTTAGAGATGAAAACGAAGTTCGCCTTTAGTAAAATATTGTATTAATAAAACACACAAAATTACAAAAAACAAGACATCTCTTTGTTATAAATCTATAGTCAACTAATGCTTTTCATTACTTGCATATATCTCTACAGGTATGGAGTTCATGTGTGATCTATGCGAGCTGGTGTTTACGACCAAAGACAAGCTGGACAATCATCTAGTTGCCGCGCACGAAGATGAGATCTGCTCACAGGTACTCACAGGTTTTCATCTGTACTCCTTCATCTATACTGTACTGTAAATACTGTAATATATATTTGATTCTGCATTGTATAGCACTTTAACAGATCTTCTAGAACGATCCATCTGAGTTGCGAAAACGTTATTCTACACACCAATACATCATTCCCCTAGCATTATCCCGTTTTTCACAGGGTCCGCTTACCTAACTTGAAGATTTCAGACAGGTCCGGTTTTTTACAGAAGCGACCGCCTGTCTGACCTTCCTACCCGCGAAGGGAAAACCAGCCCAATACAGGTTAGGTCACATACCTCCGTAATGTGGGTTTCCTCACGATGTGTTCCTTCACCGCCGAGCGGATAATCATTCATGATCCAAACATGAATTACAAAACAAATTCGACAATCATTGGTTTAGGCCTTATTCGAACCTGGAACCTCAATGTGAGAGGCAAGCGTTCTACCAACTAGGGCTACCACAGCTCCAGATCTCATAGAACGATCCATCTGGGTTGCGATAACGTTATTGTACTCACCAATAGCTACGTCTCACGTAATACCTACTTAAGATCAACTTAACTTAAATATAACTGTAACATAAATAACGCGCTCGATCTGCGATTGTTGAAGTTTACAAACTTTCGCAAAGGCCGGTCATAGGATGGGTGACCACAAAAAAAAAACAAGTTTTCAGCTCGAGCTCCTCCGTGCTTCGGAAGGCACGTTAAGCCGTTGGTCCTAGCTGCATTAGCAGTCGTTAAAAACCATTAATCCGCACTGGGCCCGCGTGATGGTTCCCCCGTTCTCCCTACTCTTATCCATCCCGGGGAAGGCCCGTGCCCCTGCAGTGGGGACGTAAATGGGCTGATGATGATGATGATGAGATATAGACATAGATGACTATGATTATAGTCGGCAGGAAAGGAGACATCTGTTAATCCTAGATGAGCCTGATATGGTGCGTGTCCTACGATTAATTTTCAACGTGTTATCCTTCATAGGTACTGGAGCAAGATGAGTCTTCAATGGAGATGGAAGCCGAAGAAGATGACGACGAGAACTCTATTAATGGTATTGAAATTATACTAGTAACTCAAGTTTGTATATAGTAGCGTCGTGTGCAAACTTTGTATGAGCCGGTGACTGGCAAAGGAAGTCGTTAGAAATTTGAGTTTGTAACTAGTTCATTTAGAATCGCACGGCGTGAAATGGCACAAATTAACAATATAATGACTCGACTTAAAATAATAGTTTTTTGCGTTTGAAATTACAACAAATTATTTAATATAAATTTTTTAAGTTATTTATCTTTTAAGAAAATTACTACTTGCACGCTCGCTCTAGCTAGCTCATTATGCTGTAGGTAGTTTTTTAATTGCGGTATTTTTCTATTTCAGTAAAAGACGAAGGTGACCACATGTTGGTAGAAATTAAGAAGCCAGATGAGTACATGGTAAGTGACAGTTGATTATATTTTCTATATATTCCGAACAATATCGAAGGTTGTAACTTTTATATTTTTCTTCATTTTAGATCTCAAACGCACAAGCTGAATCGGAGGATAAGATGAACAATACAAATTCCGAAGGTAAGCGATTTTAGCGTAGGAATTAAGTATTAATTGGATAATCATGTTGATCGGACAGGCAGAGTTCTGACTGATATTAAAATTTTGAGACATTCAACGATTTAAATAAAACTTTTTTTTTTTTTTTCAAAACAACTATGCGACCCCTTTGTAATGGCTATCACAGAGCGCGCGAATGCCCGTTTTCTGACTTTTACGGTCACGAGTACTGATATGTATACACTTTGAAACCATGTCACATTAACTTTTTTGGCAAATTAAACCGTGAGTCTCATTAAATGTCGATATTAGATAGAGTGGGTACATGATATTGCTCATGACTCGTCAAAAAATTACGGACGCATATGGTTTACATTTTTCAACTTGATACAAAATTACGAAACGTAGAATAACCTCGAAATGATGACGTCATTGCGTGCGTGCTTCCACTTACCCGAAGTTTAGGGTGGATGTGCCGTCACGCCTCACGTTTTATTAACGTTTATGAACGCTCCCAAAAACAATTAATACCTTAACGCATTTTGTTGCGTATTCAACAGAGAGTGAAGAAGAGTGCGGCGACGTCGGTGATATGCCGCTACTCAGTGATTCGCCGGTGACGATAAAGAAAACGGGGCCGGCGGTGATGAAGGCTAGCGTTGCTGAGCCTGCAGGCGACGTTCCCGCCGTGGCCGTACCAATCCCTGCCGCGCCAGCAGCCGCCACGCCACAGCTCAAACCAGGCAACGAGAGAACCAACGTAAGAAACTTCGTTGTCACCCACTGACATCCTACAAACAAATAGACTCACATTCTCTAAGGAGCTTTTCTAAAGAAGTATCCGTGTTCTAAATACGTATACGCGTATACATTAAGTTATGTAGATAGTATAAGTCCGTTCCTTCAAATTAAGATGTTATAGCTGTTAAAATAAAGTGCAATATCGGTTAAACAGTGTCGTTATACGCCGTCACTTGTGACAAGGCGCGCCGCGGTCACTTTTTTACAGGGATTTTTTTTTATTTATTATTATTATTTTTATGATACAAATGATGTGATGATAACTCGATTTTCTGTTTTCAGATGCCACCAGTGATACTACGGAAAGCAGATGAAATTAAACGGAAAATGTATCATTGCACTCCAGATACTGGTGGTAATTATTTTGATGATGATCAACACGTATACATAGCATCACGCGTATGTGCCCAAAGGGGAAGGCAGAGATATTTAGTATATACACTCACTCCTTAATAGCTAGATAAAAATAAAGTAGAAAACTATACTTCATTGTTGTTACATTGGCGCTAACATTACATTGCAAGTGAATCATAATCGTTCTCATTTACTTTCAGTACAAGAGAAAAAACCTAAACCAGGGGGCACTAGCAGCACTGGTGGAGCAAGCGATAAGTCGTTGCGTTTACTAGAGAAGGAGCTACAGGAACTACAAAGGGTATGATTTACATCTTTTGTAGTATGAAATAATTTGACTTTTAACTATAACGTTCCTTAGAACTGGCTTGCAAAACAATCCGGTCTACACTGGTGAAGCGAGCGCGCGTGTACTTAGGAAAAAATAGTACTACACCTGTACCTAACTACAGAACATAAACAGCCTATATGCGTCCCACTGCTGTGCACAGGCCTCACCCGGGAACTCAACTATTATATTTTATTTTTTCCAGACGAATACACGTAATGACAGCACAAAGGCTTCAGCTAAGTCTGTGGAATCACTACGAAGTAGAGGACGACCACAGATGCACACTTCTACGCCGAAATTGCGGTATGGCGTCCTACCCTATACGTTTTACATTTCATTTACCATATTTTATAATTGCACTTTCCAAAGACTGAATAGACACTCTCGTAACTAAAATAAAACAAACTAACATGCACCACCCTAAGTGTACTGAATGTGTAAGTTGATATCATCAATTTCTCTTAAACAGGACTACAGAAGAAAAGAAATCTCAAATAGTTGCCAAATCTACTTCATTAGAAAAGAAAATTCCTGAAAGACGAGCTATTAAAGAAAATAAGAAACCTGAGGAAAGTAAAGAAATTAAAACCATTAATAGTAATTTAAAAGAGGACAAGGAACCCAAAGCTAAGGAAAGCCAGGAGGAAAAGGTGAAGACTGTTAATAATAAAGAAGAAAAGGTAAGCAGATAGAGGAATAATATCAATACTCATACTTAAACATGTACAGTCATAAGTAATATCATGTACCCACTTTAGAACCCTGTCGCACTATCATATTTGACATTTAATGAGACTTACGGTTTAATTTGTCAAAAAGTTAATGTGACATGCTATCAAAGTGTACATATTAGTACTCGTGACCGTACTCACGTTTGTTTAACAGAAATCGAGGTGTAAGTACTTAGTTCATCTTGTGATAGATGTACCTCTGACTACGGATATAGTCAAGAGCTTATAAATGTTATGAAATGTTTTGTATGGAAAAGTAAACTAACTAATATTATTAACACTAGATTATAACACAAATAATTTATACAGCAATGGAATAAACCTTTAACAACATAAAAACTAAACTTTGTCACTACTACAACATTATGAATCTCTCAATGTTATTTGTTTCTGAACTTTTTCATAATAATGAAACTCACCTATTTACTTCACAGAACGTATTGAAGAATGGTTCATCCAGCAAAAGCTCTTTGGAGGATCAAGTGCGGCGGTCGTCGCGACCGTCTAAAGTGAAGGACTACGCTAAAATGGTCCGCGACAGGTAATAGGCTAGTTTCCAACTAGTCAAATCAGTTACTTTACTAAACGTCAAAACACGAAATTACTATGGAATTTTTATGAAAAAGCACACTATGATGTCATAGAAAAACGTGATAACATATCGGACTTACTACGTTAAAAAATTCACAAATAAGTTAAAAAACGTTTTTCGATAGTTTTAGATCTGTGTTTATTTAGTAATCAGAATTTCATAATTTATCTTGAACCTAGTACACGATCCAATTAAAGCTATAGCTTATATTAGTAATAACCCTGACACCAGGGTTGATGACGGTCGGTATACCACCTCACACACAACCCACACGATATGAAGAAGAAGATTATGACCTTTTGGCTGTTTATTTGGCTGAATACCGGATCATACCGGAACCTAGACTAGACAACCGCAAGATTATATAAAATTGCTTTTACTTTCAGGTCACCGTCAGATGACGATGATTCGGATGACGACGACGAAGAATATGTTGAAGCTGAAAAGTCAGAGGTAATAAATAATGTAACAAACACAAGAACATTCTTAGTTTTCTCTTGTGTGAGTTCTGAGATCAATGACCGACTCAACAGCAATAGTAACTCTGATTACTATTGAGCCGCCAATACATACTTACGTAAATAGTAGCCGAGACCAACTGCATAACGTACCCTCCGAAGCACAGATCATCTTACTTTTGGACAGTCGGGTGATCGGCCTGTAATGTCCTAATCAAAGGAGGGATCACAAAGTGATTGTGTTTATGTCCCCACCGGGATTGGAACCCGAGACCTCCGGATAGTGGGCTCTACGCTCAACCAATGCGCCATGGATGCGCCGTCTATCCTTTAGTATCTTACTCCATCTCAGGCCTTTACATCTTTATCAGATGATTCATACAACGTCAGTAGTATCTTACTATAACAGCAACAAAAACTTTATTCGCAGAAAAATTCACAGAAGTTTAAGACACTCATATGTTCCAGTTTCGCCCGAAGACACGGCGAGGTAGCTTGAAAACACAAGCCAAAGTACAAGTACAACCACAAGCACAACCGCAACCACAACAAGCTAAGGCGGCGGCTCCGGCAAGAAAGCGAGGCCGCCCGCGCAAGGAGCCAATCAAAGAAGCAGTGTTAGTACAACTGTCTACATACATCATCATCTCCCAAGCGCCATCCCGTTTTTCCCAGGGTCCGCTTACCTAACCTGAAGATTTGACAGGTCCGGTTTTTTATAGTTGCGAATGCCTGTCTGATCTTCCAACCCGCGAAGGGAAAACCAGCCCAATATAAGTTAGGTTACATACCTCGGAAATGCATTTCTTGGGAATGTGGGTTTCCTCACTATGTTTTCCTTCACCTCACCTTTCTTTCACGATCCAAACATGAATTTGAAAATCTTTGGTTTAGGCCTATGCTGGGATTTTAACCTGCGATCTCAAATTGAGAGTCAAGCGTTCTACCAACTAGGCTACCAAGGCTCTACATACATAAATCTACGATTTATAGAGATAGTTATGTAACGACAAAACTTTTACGATGCACTCGAGTTCAGTTACTTACGTATGATCATTGATTGAATTCTTAAATGTATTAGAGATAATTATTATTATTATTGTTTATTTAAGATAACAAGATCCATTTATTGTTAGTATTTGCTTAATTTTATGTTAGTAAAGTAAAACTAAATTTGACTTGGTGATGGCAACAAGGTGTCGTATCAGCGGACTATTGGCCTTATCAGCAATAGCCCTCAGTAGAGAGTTGCTGCTATCCCGTACCCTTTGCAGCAACGACGCCAACTTTTTGCGTATAATGGCCTGAAACGCATCAGTCCGAGCATTGGCAAACATTTCTGAGGCGCTACAAAAACGAGGCAGCCGCAACAATGCTCTGAAAGCGTATAAAACCAATCCCGTTTGTTTTTTAATGTTCTTGATTTATTCAGGCCAGCAAAAGTAAAGAAGTCACAGAGCGAAGATAGCGAAGGAAATCCTGAGAAAATGGATGCTGAACCAGAACTGAACTCTACATCTCCAGAGAAAGCGGACGATCAGGACGAAGGCAACGATAGTGCTGTAAGTACCTGTCTACAATTATACCTATAAAACATAGTTACATAAGATCCCGCCCATTTCCCGTTGGGGTAGGCACGGAACACGGAATTCTAAAGTACGATCCTGACATACCACTTTCGCTTCTTTCACTCTCTTGACCTGATCTTTCTTTAAAAGATCCTGGATCTGATCGCCAACAAAGTTCGTAGACAGCTTATATACGTCCCACTGCCATGCACGACCTTCCCCCAAACTCAGGCTCTCTTAGCATAGATAATACCTATAACCTATGCGAATTTAATAGGTTACCTCGCGCCAAACGGGTTGCGTACCAGCAAGGTGCCTAGTTACGCACGTGTCGCACGAGTTACATTATATTTTTAAGTGCATTGTTCAGTATATTGGATACTTAAATACAATGTTTTTACAGGACGCGTCTACAAGTCTAAATAAAACGGAAGAGAAACCGAACCTTATAGTGGCGCCAACTGGACATACTCTAAAGAAGGTACATGTTTATTCAATAAAAGGTTTACCTACCTAAAAGTTTATCTTTGTTACTTACATAACATAAACATAAACTGCCTATATACGTCCCACTGCTGGGCACAGGCCTCCCCTCAATCAACCGGAGGGGGTATGGAGCATACTCCACCACGCTGCTCCACTGCGGGTTGGTGGCTTTGTTACTTATTGGTACAAAAATGATGATTGTATCCTTTTACAGGTACCAATTAAGGCTCTACCGCCCGGAGTCAAACCCCTTCCACTGCCCATCAATGCCAGGTGTAAGTAGTGAATCCTCTTTATTTTCTGTCTATAATAGTAGTAGTCAAATACCCTATTAAACCAATAGAAAAATTGATTAGGTTATCAAGTAGCCTATATTGAAATAAAAAAAAACTACCTCTGATCTGCTATATTTCGGGTTAATGAAGAGTTAGCAGTACTTAGTAGCTATTCTTGGTGCCAGAGTGTTAGTGTCCAAACGCCCCCGAGGTGGCTTAACGGTACACTGTTAACCAAAAAGATAACTCCTGTAAAAATGACTCATTCACTATTCATATTTTTTGTTGTTTCAGCAATGGGACCGGGAGAGCTATGCGAGATGCAAATAGGCAAAAAAGTTGTAAAAGTACAGAAGATAGTGATGACCAAGGCTGAAGTAGAAGCTATGGCTAAGAAAGGCCTTGTTGAGATGAAGGTCAGTTTGTTTACATTTACAATCCTCCTAGTTTATACATACATACTCATCATCTCCCTAGCGTTATCCCGTTCTCTCACGACCCGCTTACCTAACCTGAAGATTTGTCAGGACCGGTTTGTACTGAAGCGACTGCCTGTCTGACCTTCCAACCCGCGAAGGGAATACCAGCCCAATATAGGTTAGGTCACATACCTCCGAAACGCACTTCTCGGGAATGCGGGTTTCCTCACGATGTTTTCCTTCACCGCTGAGCACGTGATTCATAATCCAAACATAAATTCGAACACAATTTAGAAAATCATTGGTTTAGGCCCGTGGTGGATTCGAACCTGCGAACTTACAATAAGAGTCGAGCGGTCTTTCCACTGGGCTACCACGGCACCGGTTTATACATACATACTAAAACCCACAAATCTATTGCGGTGGGCAGAGCCACAAGTAGCCATGCGGTCACCTGATACGAAGGCCTCAGATGGATATGATGAATCGTACGGTGACAAGCCCGTTGCCTATAATACAGATTGTTAGTGATGATGATGATGATCTCTCCGACCGATTTCGGCCATGGCGACCACTTCGACTCCTAGTCGGCACGACGCGTTATCCCGTTCTCTCACGACCCGTAGTAAAATCGTAACGAATCGCAAAATTCATGTATGTTTAAATTATTTTCAATTCTTTACTTCGGCGATGAAAAATTCCACTTGATATTAACTCAGAATAATGAGCTGAATTATCCTCTTCAGTATTTGTTACGATGGCACAATTCATGAAAATGTTATTTTTTTGT
This sequence comes from Pectinophora gossypiella, assembly GCF_024362695.1. Taxonomy (NCBI): domain Eukaryota; kingdom Metazoa; phylum Arthropoda; class Insecta; order Lepidoptera; family Gelechiidae; genus Pectinophora; species Pectinophora gossypiella. Next base: position 8,988,529 of record NC_065406.1, read on the forward strand.
TATTATTTTCTGTTCCATACTTTTGCGACGAAAAATTCCACTTGATATTAACTCAGAATCATGGCCTGAATCATCCCTCAGAATTTTCGTTACGATGTCACTAACACTCTGTATAATGGTAACAATAGACCACCTCTCTGTTGGTTTTTACGACATGCCCGGGTGGATATGCAGCTGAACGCGGTCTACGCTTTTTATTCGCTCCCTGTTCAGCATAGAACAAACACTAATACTACGTTTAGAATAGACTCCGCCCCGCACCGATACGATCTTGATTTACCTCACTCTCCCCCTTTTCGTTTGGCTATTTAAGCTGTTAAAGTTAAAGGAAGAGTGGTCTGTCTGTCTTGCTTGCATGCATGGGGTACACACACTGCATATGTGTTGTGTCTGTGTAAGAACGAGACATTTTTATATGGAGTATCCAGGCATTCCAGGCTGTGACAGCTTTTATGTTTTATGTAGGTAACCGTGAATATTTCTGACATCAAATTACATTTTCAGGATGGCACAATGGTGCTGAAACAGGGTATCAAGATACCCACGGATCCGATTGCTATTAAGTCTACGCTTGTCGGAGAGGGTAGGTAATGCAAATCGTTTCCATTTCTTCCTTTCTTTCTAATTTCTTACCGTCGTTGGCTGGAAATCACTAACGAGGCTACTGTCAGATACAAATAATCTAACTTACACCTATCTTGGCAATCTTCTGTTTAATGGCAACATCGCAAATGACTTTCTTGGAGTGGTTGATGGAATATTTAAACCTATTATACCGGTTGCAGACCAAGAGCTAAAACTAAAGTCGTGCTGATCTCGTATAGCTGACGCAGTTTTCCAGTAGTTAATGACATAACGGCCTCTGTGGTCCAGTGGTTGAGCATTGGACTCACGATCCGGAGGCTCCGGGTTCGAATCCTGGTGAGGACATATCACAAAAATCACTTTGTGATCCCTAGTTTGGTAAGGATATTACCGTCTGATCACATGATTGTCCGAAAGTAAGATGACGTGCTTCGGAAGGCACGTTAAGCCGTTGGTCCCGGTTACTATTTACTGATGTAAGTGAGTAATCGTTACATGAGCCATATCAAGGGCCTTTGGCGGCTCAATCATAACCCTGACACCAAGGTAAGGGATAAGATTAGAATGCCATATGCAGCAAATCTACAATAAGTCACGTTAAAAAATAGTATTTTTCCATAGTTGTAAGCAAACTGCATAATATGGACAAGTGCATCTAACTTAGATCTTAGCCTGCAACCGCAATCATCTGCTTGTCTGAAACTATTAGATTCTTTATAATATATCACTAACAAACCCAACATACACGCTGTTCATCTTAATTAAGTAATTTATTCTGTACAAGGTGTATAATGTTTCTATTTTCACAGGTCCGACTAAAGAATCTCCTACGAAGCAAGAAAGAGCTACGCCGACACGGTGCGAGCTAACTAATGAATGATATGTAATTATTTGTTGAGTGAAGAGTGTAAATTCCAATGTATTACACTGGTATTTAACATACCAATCATTTTAAATTGTTTATGTAAGCATAATTATGGCTAAGTTTTACTTTATTTTCGTAAGTAAACTTGTCAGACATCAGACGTATTGTTTCTATATGGGAAATAAAAGCTTATAAATTCATGAACTTATCAACATTTGGACAATCATGCACATTCGATGAAACCTAGTTTTTTTAATCACAAAATTGAAACATATTTTTATGTAAGGAAGCATTTTTTGTATATTTACTATTAATTACCTTAGAAGTTATTATAAAGTACTGTAATAGCGTAGCGTAGTTAAACTATGAATAAATGGATTACATACCATACATGTTTTGTCTGTTAACAATTTTACATTTGCGCATATAAAAGTAAGTGCGCTATGCAAACAAATGTCAAATAGAAATATTGCTTTCCTAGATGAATTGCTTCGAGGTGGCTATTTTAACCCCCCTGATCTCCCAATTCCAAGTTTATAGTGATCCCTGCAGCTACCTCGAAACACTTTTTTATTTACGCAATACATTTATACAACAAAGCATTGCTGATTCGATTAAAAATAAATGACTGTCAGCAGAATAGTAGTACATTTTCCCTTGAAAAATTGTATTTGCTTTCACACGATGATAGCCACTATTTCTATCAAGGATATTGCCATCTAAGTTTATAGGCATAAAATTTATGGAAAACGTCAATTTTAGGCAGAAATTTAAAAAATCCAAAGTTTTATATTGGCCAATAACCCGACAGAATCAAGTTGACAGCACACGTCAAACGAATGGCATATGAGGGAGATGCCTATTTTATTCACCCGGGCTATTCATTCATTTTAAAATTGGCAGTTGTCAATCATACGTCTCTTTCGTTTTTGCGTAGATACGAAAATGACGGGTATGACTTAAAATATAATTAGGTTATGTCAGTTATGGCGGACATTCTATATGTGAGCCATATCGGGACTAATAATCATAAGCCCCTTTCTTTTTCAGCAGATAAGAAAATTACGGGTATAATTTAAAATTAGAAAGTGCCCTGTTGCAAGCAAATTTAATTTTAGTCTTACTACTACACGCTAGATGGCTCTGATAAAAAAGTTTTATTCAACGATAATAGATGTCGCTACTACTATCTGATTTCCCGCCTTTTATCGTACCCGCGAAGCGGCTTGTTCAAAAATATCAAAGCAAACAATCAAAAACTCGCGACAGTCGTCTGCGGCGGGCGAAAGAACGACGGGCTGGAAAAAGCAAAAAAATACTTTTTTTTACGAAAAGTATCTTGTTTATTAGTGCAGTGATCAGTATCGTTGTGAAATACTTCTAAATATACTCATAGATTTTTGTAACGTGGTTCTACGAGTTTAAGAAACTTTAATGTAAGTTTTTTTTCTATATTTTTTTAAATCTGTTTTATTTTGTCCAAATATTATTTTATTACTAAATTTATAATCTATAAAAATAATTTCACGCTAGCCGCTAAAAAAATCACTGAAAAAGTAACAAACAAAAATAAGACTTAAAAGTTTAACAAAACAATGAATTAATTAAAAAAAAATACATTAAATATCGATTTATAATTGTAAAAATTGGAGTTTATTTTAGTTCCTCTGATAGCTAGCACCGAACAGTTGCGTACTATGTAGTACCCACTTATGCGAGATTAGTGTACACAATGAAAGAATTTCACTATAGATAAATACGATAAGATAGGCCGATATTTACAACCTAGATTAAATAGTACCAAACCATGATGTTAAAACAATTCGAAAAAGTTTTTTCCATACCTACTTTTAATAATTTAATTTACTTAGCAATTTTTTGTTGCAAACTTTAGCGTATGTTAGGACAGATCAAAAAGTTGTTTGGTTTCCCGAAACCATAGATTTAAGTAATTTGCATCAAGAGCTAAATTGTTGCCTGTTGTTCCATACCAAAGAAGGTATAATAAAGATAATTATAAAACATTCAATATTACAAAAAAAAACGCCTGAAACTTATTCAATTTGTTGATTAACGACAACCAGTTATGGAACAATACTTAGATAGGTATCTGTAATTCTGACATTGAGACGTGAAAATAAACGACAATAAAAATTAGGTGTGTCAACAACATAGTTAACTCGTCGCTTCCTCTATTAATTTTCGGACTGGTGCGAATTGCTTGTGTCCAAAAACGTGGTCAATATTTTAACACCATTACATGATGTAGCCGGAATTACCTTAGACATATGTAATAGTGCAGCAATTGAATCTGTTACCACCGGGAGATGGGTATTTTATGTGCTACGGAGGTTTAATCCGTATCTTTTTGGATAAGTTTTTTGAATTATTATTTTTTTGTTAATAATTAACAATTATAAAAACCAAATATCATGTTATGCTCGCTACCTTCATGGAAATAGAGTTGATAAATATGGTGAATTTTTTTAGAGTCTACACTTCCATCTATATATAGTACCTACTTTTTCGTTGAATTCGAATCTTGTACCAGATGAAGCCTAACCCCAGCGAAGAAAACCCCACGTCCCAGCCCGCTTGTCCCACTTCCCTTCACTTCTGACAAAGTAAATTGTTTTTTCTTAAAAAATAAATTTATTATTTAACTTCTTGACCCTATGTTAAAATGTTAATGCTTAACCCAATTAAATACAAGTTCCTGTCAAGGATATGTCAGAGAAATGTTTTCGGCCTTACAAAAGACATCAACGAGCCCACTTTTTGTTACGGAAATAGCGTACCCTAGCATAATAATTCTAAATAAGATTTTTATTGTTGTATTTTTTCTCATAACGTAGTAGCAAATATTTTTGAGTATTTTTTTTGGATTTCGATCGTAAAGCACTCAATACGCGTAGTCACAACTAGTAAGTATATAAGTATTTTTTTATAATAAATCCTTGATAGAAAGTTTTGGGTTTCTCCTAGGAAATGATACATCCAAATTTTATTGATTCATTTTATGTAAGGCACATTTAATTTCCTCTCGAGAAAGGCAGAAATGAATTATTTTAAAGCATAAAGCCAAAACTATAAAATTCGACGTATTTATACAATAAGGAAAAATCTCGTGAAAAAAATACAAATCACTTACTTCATTTACAATTAAGTTTGGCTAAAACATTAATTTGTTTCGTCTCCTTTTTTGCATGTGACGTACTCGATGATTCAGACTCATTTCCGGTTGGTTTACTATTTTTTGTTGATTGATACGTCTTTTGACAGTCAGTATGTGGGAATAAAATAATATATTACGTAGATAACATACAATGCTTTAATTTATTTCACCTTTTATTGACTTGTAACACTAAACATCCAACATTAGTCTGCTTGATTGATTATTTAATTACGAGGTAAGATCTACAGCTTGATATAATTGAACTCGGCACACATACAAAGGGTCGTATAATCTATATTTTAGATAGATACTGGTGCTAATTCCTGTAAATACCATCTAATTTTATTTTAAGTTATATCTGACATTTTCTTATCCGCTGAAAAGGAAAGGGACGGGTAATCGACAAGTATAAAATTTATGGAACACACGTTAATTTTAAGCACAAATCTAAACCAACCGTCTAAAAAGTTTACATCAGTCAATAACCCGACACATTCATTTACTCATTCTTCCTAAAATTAAGAGCTGTGAATCATCCGTCCCTTTCCTTTTCGACGGATATGAAAATGACGGATATAACTTAAAATAAAATTAGGCGGTGTCTCCAGGAATCGGGGCCATTATATTCTATTAGTAGATAAATATAAAAACGAAAAAAAAATGTCGTGAGGAAACCCATATTCCCGGGAAATGCATTTTCAGAGGTATGTGACCAAACCTGTATTGGGCTGGTTTTCCCTACGCGGGTTAGGTCAGACAGGCAATCGCTTCTGTAAAAAACCGGACCTGTCAAATCTTCATGTTAGGTAAGCGGACCCTGTGAAAAACGGGATAATGCTAGGGAGATGATGATGAGATACTTATAAATACTCACGCTCACAAACCCATTTTTTTTAGTAAACGAGCTACAAGTCGCCACAAACAATTTGCAGCTGCTTTTGGTCTCTCTCTCTCTTTATTTAAGAGCTGCGCTCTTGTCGGTGGAGTAATCGCCATTCCACTCTTCCCGCCAAATCCTTCACCTCCTAATACGACACGACCTGCACCTTCTCTTTTATTTGTTTCATAAATGTTCTCCTAGGTCTACGCCTTCCTCTCTCCCCTTAAATTTTTCCTTCTATGATGTTTGTTATAAATGAATCGTGTCGTATCAGGTGGCCAATCGTATTTCCTCTCCGGTTCTCTATAGTCCTCATTATGGTGGCTGCTTTTGGTATCTGTCCTAAAATAAATATGACGCAGTGTGTAGTGGCATCTAAGTAGTAATAAGTACGATCAATAGTTGATCCAACTACTCCAGACACGCTACATTCTTTGTTATCTGTCATCACGTAGCACTTGGTGTACTTCGGAACAACGATGTTGACCTATGCAAGCGTATTTGGGACGCAAACATGCCTTTTACATTTTTGTAAAGCTGCCAACACAGTTGGGTAAGGAATATTTTACAATCACATCAAACGGGGACAAATATACACATTATGGCGACATTTTAAGGTTTAGCTTCTAATAAATCATATGTTTGAACCGCCCAACGTATCACGACACTATCGGACGTTTATAACAGACATAGAGACAGATGTCAATAAAACCATTTAGTAGCGCCTCTGTCACCTATCTTCATAAAACTGGACCGTAAACCATGTAATGGTCAACATATGGTTTGTGGTGGACGTGGGCGTCCATATTTTCTCGATTTGATTTATGACGGATTCTTTCATTGTCACACTCGGAATATAGGGAAAGGTCATAGCGATCAAATTCTTTAATTTCGTAAGCTTTTCTAAACTTCTTCATATTCTCAGTAAGAAGGGAACTGAATCTAAAATCTGAACAAATTAAAAAAACCTAAACACTTTTGTGATTCAACAGCTGTAACAATGCCTATATCGTGCGTACCTAGTAACATTTTCGCACATACTGACGTAAGCGACAATGGAACGTATAGTATGGAGTTGTCACCTCATCTTCCGTGGCTAATCAGCCCATTCATCTGGATGACGGTGGACTTCAACCTTGCGTACAACCTCTGCTGTCATCGATACAATAGTTTAAATATAAAACAGTTCATGTTTTCCCTATTTAATTACTTAAAGGCACTATTTAATAATATGTATTAGAACAGGTAGTATACGGGATATTAACTAACAAGTTTGTATGCATTTAGTATACGGTCATCCCAAACTCACTGTCGTTCCGGCCAAGTAGTCAATGCCATTTGCGACATACCTACAATAAGTCAGGTAAAAAAAAACACTCAAAAAAAGCATCATGGTAAGTACATTTTATTTGATTTCTCCAAAACTACGCAAAGATTGGATGACGCGTACAATTTCAAAGTCAAAATGCGGTAGTATCCGTCAAAATACTCCGTTTATTTTACTTAGCAAGCAAGATGAGCGACGTGTGCCATATTCTAACGTTAACCAATATTTGGATTTTACAACGGACGTGCTGTCTAGATAAATTAATTTAATTAGGTCTACAATTTCCTACTTACCAATGATGATTAATTAGCCTTAACTAATATTTTAAACATGCGAAGCCTTGAAACCTATTAAGTACATAGAAAATAATCCACATTAGCAAAACCATTTCTTATTTAAAACTCATTTCTATAGAAAACTTATACAATACGTACTTTCCTATTCATCATTCGTAACGTAATACGTTCTTTACAATGCATCTAAAAATACACCCGTAGGGAGTTTCATTCGAAAATAGAATAACATAATTTGGCTATTCAACCTTACCGGTTTGGTAGGCGGGCGGTTCCGCCCATCCGCGAAATATACGCTGTGGAAATGCGGACCGGATGTCCGGCCATGTTTACTAAGCACCACCATTACCAATTTAAAGGCGACCCTGAACTTGCTTTTTTATTCACGAATAAAACTAGAACTATTTATTAACCTAACCTTGGCATTTTGACGTAAAAAAGCATAGAAATATGGAATTTAGTTAGTGAATATTGTAACACAAAAACATAAATAACTTTGTAAGTATGTAAAACCGTGGTTACCAGCTGTATTAACATTAATCGTTTCTGAACTATAGTCGCCAAACTATTTCAATCAATTACTTGGTTGGCTAGGTTCTTTTATATCTATTCTCCCTGTACACTAATAAAGTGTCAGTTCACTATTCTCTCATTATAGATCACCACATTCTCCACCAATATTATACTAACATGCCCTTTTCTGCGGCCAAATAGCAAGTCGATGTAATCCCAAACGGTTGGGATTACACCCACCCAATATTTGGCCGCTTTTACCCACGTTCCTTTCTGTCCATAGCTATGTTTTTCATATTCGTGTTCAATAGATGTACTAGCAACACATCTTTGGCTCGTCTGTTCTCGTAGGCTAACCGACATGTATAGTACTTATAACAAAAAATACTACAGCGCGGCCAATCAACTTTTTTTTTTTTTCTAACATCCTCCAAAAAAAATCCACACGTGCTTAAATAGAAAAATCATTTCAGTCATTGCTGTTTCACTAATGGAATACTTTAGAATAATCTAGAAATAACGGAATGCTATGAAACCGTTTTACGCCTTCATTTATTATTCATAGGGTTGTAATAGTGACATGATAAAACACTTTAATAAGGATAGATTATTAAAATATTTATTCCCGACATCAATTAGTGAACACGCGAGATCACTGTCACATTAGAAGCGTGTTCAATTGTAACGTGTTACGATACAATAGGGCCCATTTCCTTGTTTTATACACACTTTACCACGTTGTAAGTATAACAAATCTGACAAGCTGGTCATAAGACGATATCTGAGCAATTTCTAACTGAACGATATGCAGTCAGTATGACGAAGAAAATGATTTAGAAAGACCAATCAAGCAAGTGGTTGAGAACCCAGTGCTCTATCTTCTACCGCTATTTTGTAGACCAACCGTTCTAATAGGTAGATCGCTCTACATTTTACAAAAAAAAACCCAAAGGCGTTCAGATCTACAAAAACCTGAATTTACAGTTTCGAAGCTTAAACACTTAAGTATAAATATTTTACGAAAAGAATAATAGTGATCAAAACGCTTAAAATTAATCCCTGATTCATTGATACGCAACTAAACTTATTAAGCTAGATGAAATCAGCAAAACTGTTGGTGTCCTTGACATTGGAAGAAACAGGAGCAGCCTCTCGTGGGTTGCAGCAAAAAAACTTGAACCAGCACGAAATCATTAAGTCATGATTCACGTCGTATTTCAAGCTATTGTACGATTGTCTCATTTAATTCATTATACCTACTTAACATTCATAAGATAGGCTAGGGCCGTAAGCAATTATGCACTGTTTTTACTTGAATTAATCGTTTGTTGTTTGTGTAACGTAGGAAATTAAATAGTAAACTTCGAGCTATTTCATTTTTTGAACTTACTTATGTTAAAAAAAAACATAAATATCAATATTTTAAAAAGGAAGAAGCGTTTCTTTTTGATGCGACTTGATGTAAATTTTCCTACTTGACCGGAAGAAAGAAATGCGAGTAAGTACCATTAATAAGCCCGTAAGTAGTTTTATTATTTCCAATAATTTCAAGCGTAACATTCGTGCTTATAACTAATTTATTTATAGCCGTGTCCTATAGGGTTGATGAGGTTGGTTATTGCGCTCACAACACACGGAGAAAAGAGTGTCTCCTTAATTATTTTTCCCTGATTCAATGTTGTATTTCCGCGTAGGTGCCTGTGGTCAAGCAATGGTCTGACACCTGAATATAATGATGACGTAATTCTTAACGAGATACCACCACTTGTATATTCGTTTCAAATAAGAGAAGCATTTTTTTTGTAATAGTACCTACAGGACGCGTAGGTATTCCATACAATAATTATACCTACACTGGGTTTGTTACAATATAATGAAGTGTAAGTACATTTTTTTTATGTTTTTTATTCTATCTGTACCTCTTCTACCGTGTAGGTGTTACCGGCATGGTGAGCCACGGTGCCCCGTGATGGATTGCCACTATTCTCGTAGTCTGACATAACTTATGGGGATTGGTCGGAAACATAAAAAACCTCGGCAACCGCGCACCATTTTATTAATATAGCTGACTAGTTATTATCTGCGGCTGTCTTCACGGGGATATATGAGCTTTAAAACTTATTTCGGAAGTAAGTTTTAGAACTATTTGACTTACATATCTGAAGCAATAATTACATAGATAAGTACTGACTAACCAAATACACTTGATTCTTAGCGATAAAATTAAAAATAAGTAAGTAAACATACAGAATATTCTAATCAAAAAAATTATTACATTTGTACCAACTGTTTTGAATTTCATATGTATTATTAGAAAATTCATTATTTCAGAAGACGTTCTAAATTGGTATACACTAAAACGCTACCGAGTTAACTACCTACTCATTAGCTTAGTTAGGTTTATTTATTATTGGAATATGCATTCATTACTTTTGTAAAACTATTCCATTACTGAAAATAGGTAAGTAGTAGAATCGTAGTAATATTATAATCTTCAAAAAGTATTCTTTGAGGACCGAACTTTAAAGTGCATTCTGTGTACATTACCAAACCGATCGTGAGATAACTTTTATCTACTTAATTTAAATGCAAAGAGCGAAGCTGTGGGTGGAATGCTGGTATATTATTGTACTTTTCACAAGCGCAAAACATGTACCTACATTTATTGTATTTTAAACCGATTTTTCATTAACAGCCACACTTAAATAGAAAATGCATCGCATGCTGTTAGTACCTACTTTATCGACTGCACTCTACAGTAACAACTTTTATTAACTCATAATACCTATTTAGTTATTGAAAACAATAAACACGTAAGGTTTTGCTACCTCTGCCCTTGACTTTATATAATTTGCCTGAGTCCATAATACACTTGCATTTTTAATAATATTTAATCATTTGAACGTTGCAGTTTAGTATGCATATAGGTTACCTACTAAGTATAGTCTGAGATGTAGAATTAGATTGTACCAAAAACAGTAAGCTAAGATATTCTAGTGTCTTCGTTAAATTACTCTGTAATCGTAAACAAAACTAAGATATCCATTTTCAAAGTTGCTAAACGAGCGCTTAGGAACTAATTAAATTATTATGTTTTGAACGTGGTTAAAGGGAACCGATGGCCTGTTGTATGTCGCGGGAAACCGCTGGATGCTGTCAGATCGGACATTATGACGAGGCTTGCAAGAGACCTATACTTATACAGCAGTGGACGCTTTTCGGCTGATGATGATGTTTTGAACGTAACAAGCTGTTTTCTGTCACTTTTTCCATAGTTATAGTTGTAGTATACGCATATAAAATCAATAAGTACGTACTGAAAAGAAAATATTAAAGACACACTTTTTATACAATTCGCGCGATTTGGATTCGAACGTACTACGAAATCGAGTCCAACGTGCGAAGACACGTTTAGGATGAATCGGATGCGTATCATTTGTCAACCTGTCACACACAGGCGTATGAATGTTCTTGAAACATCATCGACAAATATCACTGATGACATCACCAGCTTGCGTCATATTTTATCTTGAGAGAAATAAGCACGCCGTATTCTTATTACTTTTTTAAATAATATAAGTTTCATGTTAATCATGGTGCCTTGCATGTCACGGATGTTACCTAGCATATATTTTGGTAAATCTATTCGTCACATATGCCTAAAGTAGATATAATTTAGTCTGTATAGGAAATAATGTAAATAATAATAATCTACGTGAAACTTATCTGGATATAACAAGCATGAATAATATTCTTGCATGTTTCAATAACAAACACAAGTACACAGCAGTGAAATAAGATATGAAACGCTTCTACAGAAGTATTACTTTACTGTGGTTTGCCTGCCACTGCAATATTATTATTAAATCTACTTATATTTATTAAATAAATCGCGTAACCAACCACAAAGTAAGGAAGGACAAAGCTCGGGGCTTCACTTTTTTTTTACGATTCTATCCTGTTGGATTTCTCAAAAACATTGACACATACATAAAGCTTGAACACAGATATCATTTCAGAAATTAAGGATGTTATTTCAAGAAACTGGCAATAATTTTATTATTATTATTAAAAGTTTTAAATTTTAATTCTCCGTAACGTAACGAAAATAGGGAAAAAACAATAATTACTTAAGTAAATTCTTGAATCTGAAATTCATGTACCGGGGATTATACGAGTATACCTACTTACTCTGCATAGTGAATCATCAAGAGGGTGGAAACACCAATTTTCATCTAAGGCATCTGTAAGTTCTTTATCAATGGTGATCTTCTCTTCTACCTTTTTTTTATTAAAATAAAAAAGCGACTCGCTAAGATCTCTAATCGATCAACGCGCATCCGTAACCACTGAGCCTAGAAGCATGCATTTTTTCACAAAAGCAAAATTGCAAAGTACTTACTTAAATAAGTAAGTAAGTAAGTTAGTAAGTAAGTACTATTCATCCCCAATTTTAGGCAAAGATTAGTTAACGATTACTACGTAACTTTAGTGTTAAATCGGGATGAAAGTGTGTATCTATGAAACTTTTTCGATTTGTAGCATTAAATTTCGCACAAGCGCAGCGGGAGTCGACTTTCGAGGACGTGCTGTCGTAATTGTGTATAAAATTATGAATGAATCGTAGTACAGTCTCTTAGGGATTACGATTTAAATTAGATTTTATAACTTCTATTCTATAAGAAAATATAATAAAAATTAGGTCATTTTCGAGTGGTATAACAACCCGAATAAACATTAGAACGTTATCTGCATCTGATAACACTTTCTGTACCTACTTCTTACCAAGCACGTATTGTATTTACATTATCTGTTTACATTACACTATAATTATGTCCAATGTCCTATATTTTTATTTATTTTTCATAAACAAGTTTCAAAATCATTTTTCCCATGATAACTATAGGCCATAAATACGAGTTTATTATGGTTTACACTATAATTCTATACGGCATGAAAACCTTGTCATACTTGCTCACTTAAAAAAATACTTGGTACCTACCTTATATACTTCCATTTTTAGGCTTTAATAGGGAGGGCTCTAATTTGAAATATTACAATCTAACATCAAACGTGTATACTACTTATATCTGCAATTCATGGACTGGTAAGTTATAAAATTGAAAGTTAAACCCAATTTGTAAGTACGCTTATAAGTCAAGACCTTTCAACGTACAGAGTTATCCACGGAGCTTTCATATCTCGATAACATGCAACAATTTAAACTTTAATAGTACCTCCATATGAATGTACAAAAAAATAAAAAAGCTTCTGTTGTTTAGGGCCTCGTTCCTTAGAAAGCGTGGCGAAGTCGACCAACAAAAAGTTAATGGAAATTCGAGTTAGATGCTCCGTCCCTTTCGTATGCCCGACGCCGATCGAGAAGGTTGATAAGGAGGCTTTTTTTTTAATAAAATGACCGCGTCATGGGGATCTCCGGAGCGTAACCTCATCGTTTTTCTTCTCGATTCTCGGGATACAATTATTGTCGGCCGGAGTAGTAACGCTCCTCTATTATTAACTGAGCGTACCAAAAAACGTAGATAATTGACTCGAAGCCCGCGGCGGCACTGCACGCTCGTCTGGTCTGCTTATTACATACGAGGCAAGGTGAAGGAGGAAAATCAAATCATTTTGTATTCTTCTCTACTTATTAAACACAACATCTTAGAAACACCATAGACTCTGGTCAATAACCTCTCCACCAATCTGCAAAAAACACTGTGGTTAGGAATTAACTTACCGTTCCCTTCTTACAATATGGCTTGCGTTTTTACGTCTCAAGGAAAATTATTTTTAGAATACAGCTATCAGGATATAATTGTTGTGACCACCAGTGTCCGTAGCAATGATATGACCAACAATGTCACCTTTAAATAATGGCATGTCACTGTAGACTGCAAAAACAGTGTTTCAAAAGAACAATGTAATTTATTTGGATACACTTAAGTACAATTTCACGATAAAAATATATATTTATTAGAAGGCAAGCGGATAGATTAGTTTTATAGAATACGTACTATTTGGGACTCTGCCCAAATCGGAAACAGACGGCACGATTGTTTTGTATCTTATGATAAATATGATGTAAGTACTGTACTATGACACGTTACCAGCCCAACATCGCCTATGGAGACAAAATAATAAATATATTTCTTGTTGGACTATTACGTTCCTGAGATAAAAAAGCAGCATTTTAAGCTTCCCTTTTTGTCCGAGACGGAACATACGAAACAACAATAAGTTTATGCATCATTAAATAATAATGAAAGTTAAGCCGTGGTAGCTCAGTTTGAGGTCCAAAGTTCGCATCCAACACAGGCCTAAACCAATGATTGTCGAATTTGTTTTCGAATTCACCTTTGGATCATAAATGATTATCACGTGCTCAGCGGTGAAGGAAAACATTGCAAGGAAACCCACATTCCCGAGAAATGCATTTTCGGAGGTATGTGACCTAACCTGTATTGGACTGGTTTTCCCTTCGCGGGTTGGAAGGTCAGACAGGCAGTCGCTTCTGTAAAAAACCGTACCTGTCAAATCTTGAAGTTAGGTAAGCGGAGCCTGTGAAAAACGGGATAATGCTAGGAAGATGATAAAATAATGATTAAAATACTTTATTAAAACACGTGCTCTAAAAGGTATCTATCTCTAGTTGCTTTAGCTTAGGTGCCTGTTTGACAGAAGTATATTTTTTATATGTAGGTAAGTATATATTGTTTAAAGTAGCTGTTGGTTTTCCGAAAAAATAAATAAGAAGTAACCCCACAGTGAATTAATGTGGCATTCTATATTACCTCCATACACGTGCCGAGACTTGCGCCTTGTAATATAAAAACGTATGTAGGCAGTTTATGGTGTAAGTACTCATACTTAACGTTACATTTTACTACGCACTATATGTACATACTCGTAATTATATCAACGAAAATTGCGTCAAAAGCAAAATAAATATAGTTAACACTGACTTCATGATGGATGATGCTAATTCGTCGATAGGACACCTTGATTAGGCACTAATGAGCCACTTGATTTTATCTTGAAATTTATACCGCACTTTGCCGATTAATTTACCTCAGAGATAATGTCAGTTTATAATACTTACACTTGATGTAATGAAATAGTTGTAAACTAGAGAGTTTTATTATATTTATAATAGTTTTTATAACACGCTCACACTTCGGTAGGTCCGGCCAAGTAGTTAATGCCATCTGCGGCAAATCTACAATAAGTCACGTCAAAAAAAACACACGTCGGTAGAGAACAAAAAGAACCGAGATTGATTTGTAGCAAACGATAAAGTGAGGCTACGGACCTTCGTCCGAACTTATGAAGTCAGCTCAGAAATAGTATATAATTAGGAATATATAGAACAGCCTCCATAGTCTAGTAGTTAGAGCGTTAGGCTCTTGATCTGGTGGTACATTGTCGAAATCACGTCCTGTGAGACTGCCCTTTGTTTGGTAAAGACTTTTCATTCGTGCTTCGGAGGGCACGTTAAGCCGTTGGTGCCGGCTGTTAGTCGTAAATACACCACCAACTCGCAGTAGAGCAGCGTGGTGGGGTATGCTTCATGCCCCTTCCGCTTGAAAGAAGGAAGGCCTGTGCCCAGTAGTGGAACGTATATAGGCTGTTTATGTTATATCATCATCATCATCTGCCCATTAACGTACTCACTGCTGGGCCACGGTCCTTCCCTATGGATGGATAGGGAGATCGGGCCTTAAACCATCACGCGGGCCCAGTGCGGATTGATGGTTATTAACGACTGCTAATGCAGCCGGGACCAACGGCTTAACGTGCCTTCCGAAGCACGGAGGAGCTCGAGATGAAAACTTTTTTTTGTGGTCACCCATCCTATGACCGGCCTTTGCGAAAGTTGGTTCACTTCAACAATCGCAGACCGAGCGCGTTTACCGCTGCGCCAACGAACTCCTCAATTTTTTGTTTATGTTATATAACTAACTATATTTAGATTTGTTTGTTGGGATGTTAGTGCAATAAAGAGTTTTGTATTGTATATTGTATTGTATCGGGTTTGTATAAAGCTACAAGTCGTTAGAAAAATCTAGCATGTTATATGGCAGTCTTTAATGTAGTACTTACCTGAATGTTCCTATCTCAACCTAAGGTATGTAAATTGGCAAATGAGTCTGTTAACAATCGTAAGCAAGGCTGCAAATAGTGCGTGAAGAATCAGGTTTCCTTTCATGTCGCATGTGATACATATATGTACTTACGTGTATACTACGTTTATACACACATACACAGCTGATGGTTGCAGCACACAGTCCGGATAGTGGAAAAATCGGAAACAAAACCCACTCACACTCGTACTCCATACTGACATCGATCTATTTACGTGTTCGTTAACGAAATTCACAGACTTAGTTGTAAAACTCTTGAGTTTATAATAATTAAGTAAAATTGCAATACATAGTCGAATTAGGATTGCCTTGCCTGTAATGACTATGTAAATTGTGAATAAATAAATAAATAAATAATAAAATCCGCTGCACGCCCCGCCCTTTCTCGGTTCTGTATACATCGAAACCAAGGAATTTACCTGACCGGACCAAAGTTCCGATTTAAATACTCATGTCTTCTCTCACCACTTGAAAGGGAGTAGCATTGATACACCATATATCAATAGGCAGTAATCTACATACTCAACTACATGTTAACACTGATATCTACGTTTTCAAACCGTATAATACTGCTACTCCTGTAGACAAGCCTTTCGAAGAATGGAGAAATAAGTAGATTAGAAAGGAAAAATACATTTATTACTTCCGGACACCACAGACACAGACAGACAGGTACATTACATTCAACACAGGACAGAAACCACACGGAAATCAATACACAGACAAAAAAAAATAAAACAAAAAGAAAAACAAATCAAAATAATAATAATAATAAAAGTAAAATCCTAAATGCAACGCAACTGACGGCCCGATCATCTGCGGTGGCGGGCGTCCGGAATAAAAGCACCTCTCTCAGCATAAGTCGCGGCGTGAGCCACGACGCTGGTATTTGCGGGCCCTGCCAGAATTTGTATGATTACAGGCTGATCACCTGATTGTCCAAAAAGTAAGATGATCCGTACTTCAGAAGGCACGTTAAGCTGTTGGTCCCGGTTACTACTTACTGATACAAGTAAGTAGTCGTTACAAGAGCCATGTCAGGGGCGTTTGGCGGCTCAATAATAACCCTGACACCAGGGTTGATGAGATTGGTAATTCACCTCACAACCCACACGATAGAAGAAGAAGATTTACCTAGTGTACCTACCTACTGTGTTATTTTTGAGAAATGTAACTAATTAAGTACTTTCATTTTACTATCACTTAGAGTACCAATAGGGTACAAATCAGTACAAATCAAATCAGTTACTTTTTACTAAGTAAATGTCAAACACGTTATATGAAATTACTATGGAATTTGTATGAAAACGCAACCTTTGATGTCAAAAAACAACGTCTCAAAATGTCGCACTTACATTTTCCTTTATTAAAATTCAAAAACAGCTTAAATAGAAAAAAGAAAACATTTTTATCACCTTTAGATCTGTCTTTATTTAGTAATAATTGGCATTTTTGACCTATGAAACTACCACACCTTATCTCTTTATCAGTGTTTATAGGTAATAAGCATATTATACGATTATTACTAATGATTATTGATATTACAAGTAATCCCTTGTTCAATTTCAAACATTTCAAGTACAATGGATCAGTAGTAGCCATTCAATAGGTTAAGTCAATAGAAATTGACATTGATTTGAAACTAGGCATTGTTCCTGCAACACTAAGCTATTGAACATAATTCAATGTTAATGATATTCACCGATGACTAGTGTATAATCAGAATAACACAGAATGTTCCAAAATATTAGGTTATTCTATGACCAGCGGGCTTGACGCGACTTAGTGCGCCTGTCGTTGAAAGGTGGTAGAGAACGTGCACAACATACTCGCGGCAAAAAGGCTGCCAAAAGCTAGAAAAGCCATATACAGAGTATAAAATTATATACGGCAATACCAGACGATATAAAACATACGAGCAAAAACCAATTAAAAAAAAAATAAGTCGATGCTTGTTGAGATGGTGGTATTAATTTAAAATGTGACCTTAATGATATAAACACTTAAGTGCAACCTTAATAGGATTACAATAATGCGTAAATGTATTGACTGTAGATATTGTCTGAAATTGATTTATTCGACATGTGATATTAACTTACCAATAAAAACTGAATAATGGAAATATTAGAACGAAAACTTTGAGGGACGATTCAGACCATGATTCTGAGTTGATATCAAATGGAATTTTCCGTCGCAAAAATGGAACTGAAGATAGTTAAAGAAAACACTAAAATTTCCCTTTATTATGTTATTAACTTAATAAAATAATGAGCTGAATCATCCCCTTAGTATACGGTACGGTGTAACTAACACTGTATATTAACAGATTTTTACCTTAAATGGAGCACCCAACACACATATTTATACAATTATAGCTTACTACAATGTCTCAACCACAATAAGTCCTCATACGCATTTCAATCCAAACAGATCGGTAGTAAATCATTATTAATAGTTTAGTTAGGTTATTGAGCTACTTTGTCAACTAATCATGTTCATGGTACGATTGTGCTCAAACACCAATGAATAGCAAACAAAGGGATGAAACACGACGACTGACAGTAGAAGTGGTACCATCACGTACCAGGACTCCCAACACGGAAATAAGGCAAAAGAGACTCCAATGTTTTACGATTATTCAGCTTTTATACCGATATTACTTACAAAGTATACCTGGAATAGGGTCTTGTCTTCTTCTTCTATCGTGTGGGTTGTGAGGTGGATTACCAGCCTCATCAACCCTGGTGTCAGGGTTATTATTGAGCCGCCAACGGCCCCTGTCATGGCTCATGTAACGATTACTCACTTAGCAGTAACTAGTGAGTAGTAACCGGGACCAACGGCTTAACATGCCTTCCGAAGCACGGATCATTTTACTTTTGGACAATCAGGTGATCAGCCTGTAATGTCTTAACCAAACTGGGGAACACAAAGTGATTTTTGTGATATGTCCCCACCAGGATTCGAACCCGGGACCTCCGGATTGTGAGCCCAACGCTCAACCACTGGACCACAGAGGCCGTTAGTGGAATAGGGTAAAGAAGGTATACTTACAATACTGCATGGATAAGCTAACGAGCCTCTTACCCATGGTATAAGAAGACGAGGTATGCTTCAATCCTATGACAAGCGGCCATTGCTAGCCCATTGATGACGTAAGTGTTATCATTCAATTGATATCTCATTCAATTGATATAAAATTAAGTCAATAACTGACTAATGTATTTAATTACTATTATTAGTCACATATACAAAAATCATTAAAACTACGTAAATCTTTTACTAAAAGTTCAAAATTTAATTGCAAAATAAATATAAAAACATTGGTCGTGGGTAATTTATTTTTTACGAAATGGCAACGCAGGGTCGGATGACGTCAGCTGGGCTAACCTTGAAATGCTAGCTGTCTGTTTTGAGCGTGGCTGGTCTTCTTATACCATGACAACAGCATAACATAAACTCACGAATAGTCAGAGATACACCCATCGTAAGATGAACTAGGTACTTGCTCTTAGTTCATAGAAAAAAAAAACACTTTGTACGCAGATAACCTGCACGACTTTTACAAATGGAGGTAGAGGCTGCGAATGTCTTCTTCAGCCATGTAATGAATGCCATATGCGGAAAATCGACAATATGTCACATCAAAAAAATGTTAATATCCATTAGATTTATGTTTAACTCCTTTTCATTTCATCATAATGTCCCTTAGTAAAAACAAGAAAAATATGGTACTTAAGTATAATTGACTCTGCGACATATAATTCGATACACAAACATAGCGAAACAAAGTAACAGAAAACAAATGCAGTAGGTACTATATAAATTTAAATATTATAACATGTTCGTTCCATACACGGTTTAAATATACTTACTAAAACGCAAATACCTTGTTATTGTTCTTGTGTGTTTGCGCAAGTTTTGTATTGTATTGAAAATACCAATAGAGCCTAGAATTTAAAAAATCATATTCTCTAGGCTAGGTAAATGCTTACCCAAACAAGCACTACATGTTTGAATTTTTCATTAATTTAAGAGCCACGCTCTTGTCGGTGTATTCTCCATGCTACTTTTTTAGGGAAAAATAGGATAGTGGTTACCCTCTTGCCTTCCGCCCTATTATTCCACATATTGTTTAAACCATATAAATATATTGCAAAAATAAAGTCCATTATCTTCTAAATATTATTAAAGGTATCAACCTTAGAGAAGTATATAAATACTTCTCTGGTCTCCTTTATTTATATAATTTTCTCCGTAGTGTCTCCGAATTGAAATAGACATTCTTGACCCAGATTATAAATAAAACTGTTGCATACAATTCTAAATAAACAGTATAATAATAATCCCTATATTCTTTTCCAATTGGTTGGCACAGTAATATTGTATTTCTAATTATAGTACATAGCGCAATTATATCTTAGACGACGTATGAAAAATATCATGTTAAATTGGTTGTTCTGACTTCCGGGATTCTCCTCAGAACATTTCTTCAAAAATTCTTATCTCATCTGCTTGTCTGGGCAGAGTTGCTTATCACTGTTGAAACAACGTTGACATCTCCGACGTACATACTCTACCACGCCTCCGGTTGTTTATTAGGCCTTCGTGGCCAATCTTAGTTTGTAAGGTACGATGAAACGTATCAAGTAGAAATACTTTAAAAATAACACTAATTACTTATAGCTAACGAAAACTAGTGTCAAATGAAATCAAATAAATTTATTTGCGAGAACACATAGAATACAAAAAAGGTGGTAAAATAATTCAAATAACAATGTTGTGATGTTTTCGGCCTGCATGCAGGTGTCCAAATATACATAAAAATAATAATAATAATAAAGAAATGGTACATTGAATAGAAAATTATACTTAAAAATTACAAAATCCAAGTAATTTACCGGCTATCTACTAAAACGATTAAGTTTATTCTAAGACATCACAATCTTCGTTGTTTTTTCCATTTCTTTAATGCGTGCTCGCAATTTATTCACTCCCGTTATCTACGGCATATTTATTACAAGGTTCAGGCGCACCTAGCTATTTAATCTGTGCTAATTTATGGTAAAGTCGGTATTATAGTAGTGGACTGTGACGTCACAGGCGCGCCTACGAAGGGAAGTAGCTAGAATCAAAACTAATGGGCCTAATAGAAGTAATAGTAATGTGTAGGTGGAGCCACCACGCCGTCCTGCATTGGTGATCAGCCTAGTTTAAAATATTTGTGGGTAGGTATCTATTTTAACTTCCCGTGGACATAGAATAAAGAATAAAACTACGTATAGAACGGCAACTGTCCACTCCCCACCAGCGTTTACCTCACCCCCTTCGAACATAGTTTAGACTTGAATCGTATGGTGTCAGACGTCAGCCACACAGATGCGCGTCTACGATAATGTCAATGTGTAGTGTCCGTGTAAAACGCGGTTATTTATATGAGGTGTCCCGGGTGTGCCGTGGAGTAGGTTTCAAATAACTTGGCAACTGGGTATGTAAAATAGTATGATGCCGCATAGGACGAAATACCAAAAACGACTGCAAATTATTTTTAAGAAGTTGTGGTTTGCGTAGATGTAGGTATTTTACAATACAATGACCGCAAGGTAAGTACATTGTAGATACATAGTGGCCAGTGGTAACGCGTTGGAAACGACCTATTACTTCATTGTGGCCAGCCATTATCTATCTCGCTGGACAACTCGACGAGATGACTTTCAAACACGTTTAGAACGTCCGAGATGACACCCACTTGCCTATCAACGGATATATTTAGTACCGTCATTGTTCTAAATCCTCAACTATCACATAGTACCGTTTATAGCTTTGCTTAGCTCATATAATAAAAGGATAACTACATATCTATTTTCGTTCACCGCGTCACAAGCCTCTTTCAACAAACGAAAAATTATTCGCATTGCGTAAACCATTTACTCTCGGTTTCTTCCATGATCTATTTTTGTGTTACTTAAATACCTATTCTAATATAATATTGTGACTGTTACTTATTATTAGTTAACCAATTACTTAAAATATCTTTATGTCCGCAACTGACAACGACCGTGTAAGTAGGTATAGGTAATTCATTGTACTTAAATGGATTTTACTTCAAATTCTTGCAATATCCTTTTCCGACAAAATCAGATAATCGTGGAATATTAGCTACTTAGAACCAAATTAAGAAATCAGAATTATTATTTCCTATAAAACATGCGTGAATGACGTAGCGAGTAAACAATCGATTACATGTAATGGAAACCGAGCCGTAGGAAATCTAGATAATATTTCCATTCGAGATAATTACGGCATTCCGAGCCGACTAATCATTTATTATTGGTGTTACCTTCTATGTATATCCGGAGTGTGTCATTCATAGCTAAGCTTTACTCCGCTTTTCATTGGACGGGTTTTTCTTCTAGCAATACGCAGGAATAATCATGAGTTATGCTACTGTAATTAAACTGTTCTTGTAACTAGTCAATGACTATGCAGGCAAAGGCCATAATGTACGCGCATCTGTCAATTAAGGAATCACGAAGGCTGCGCAAGCGTCGCTTTGCCAACACGACGCGCCCTAAGGGACACAGCTGTCACATCAAAATCCCAAGAGCAACTCCACATGGCATACATAACTATAAAAGGTGTCATGAACTCCTCTTTAGAATTCATGATGTCATTGCATCCATATAAACGGATTGACCTTATCTTCGGAAGATAGGAAAATAAAACAATCTAATCTAACAAAAGCAACGACGCCGGCGCGTCGCAGAAGTCAAAAATAAACTTTTTCTTCAAACAAATTCCGTTGTGATAATATGATAAGATAAAGAATGTACACTGTTGCGGTCAATATTGTAAATCGGGTATTTTAGCGACCGTACGTAATTACACAGATTATATAATGATCGAGGACTTTCCGCGCACAAAGAAGCCGACTCGCGAATTAATATGATGATGACACGAAAGTAACACAACTTAAGTATAATATTAATTATAAAGAAGTTTTTTATCAAGCAGTTGTTCACGAACGTTTTGAACAGACTATAATTTATTACGAGAGAGATTCCCGACGTCAGTAGGCGGGTCTCGTAACCCTTAGTTCAGTACAATGTTTTTTTAAAATATACGATCAAAATCTAAACCAGTTCCGTAGACAATGGACGATCAGTTAACAAAGCACAAGTCATGCATCATGCCATGCCTCAAACCAATTACCCTAAGTAAAGCAATGAAATGAAGAATAGCGTCATTTTAAATTAAAATGAGCTTTATTACGTCAGTGTATCATTTCCCTAAAGGTATATGTTTTGCTGGTAGCTTGAAACTCGGGTTTTAATTAATTAATATCAAGCTATCGTCACATTTAATCAGTCTTTTTACAACAATAACAAGGTGTACCAATGTATATAGTATAGATATATAGGTATATTATTTATGTCTCTAAATGTGTTTAGAGACATACACTCAGTCGGTTTAATGACATCTTTTTACATACTCTACAAAATAAACAGAATAGTCACCTGTGCTATGGACAGATGAGTAGATAGTATTTCCATTGTTGTAGACAACCTATTGTAGATGACACGGATTAGGGTCCTCAGCGTACCTCATTTGTCACGGCCAAGTAGTTAATGCCATTTGCGGCAAATCTACAATAATCCACGTCAAAAAATACCTTTATAAATGAAAGATTTGACCGAAATTGTATGCAATTAAAAA
The DNA here is from genome assembly GCF_024362695.1 of Pectinophora gossypiella. Classification (NCBI taxonomy): domain Eukaryota; kingdom Metazoa; phylum Arthropoda; class Insecta; order Lepidoptera; family Gelechiidae; genus Pectinophora; species Pectinophora gossypiella. The sequence continues at coordinate 9,012,030 of NC_065406.1, forward strand.
CTACTAAGTACATTATTCACATACATATGATTCTATTGTATTTTTGTAAATACTTATGTACAAAATTATATGTAAGTACTGTAATATAGACAAATACATATTTAATATACTTACTTAACTATAAATTTCCAATTTCATTACACAACGTGCATGTAAAAGCATATAATTACCCATATGATTGCACGCATCATCATAAATATGGGTAGTGTCCTTGGATCAACAATACAATATTTTATTTTCTACGGATCAATTTCTCATAAAAGCCTTGACAGTGGCTGTGTCACCATTCTATGCCAAATCGATACGCCGTCGACTTGAAAAATAATCAAATGTAAACTTAAGGCCACGCAAGATTGCAGTAATTAAATTAATTCCTTCCAAAAAAAAGAAGAAAAATTACAACAGGAAGATGATGAATCATTCATTCAATCATACTTGAGTTGAGACTCTTCAAAGTTCATGTTATAAATACCTACTTAGATAATCGTGTGTCTCTGTGTGTGTGTGTGTGTAAAAGCTCGGTGAAACGTGAGTACCTAATGCGATGAATGTACCTCTGACGACCCGTATTGGGAATATGTTATTATGTAGGTAAGTAATAGTGTTCTATCTTCGACCACAATGCCGCCTCCTCGAATAGGTGAAATAGCAAAAGAATCAAAAAGAAAACACAATGTTTGTTAAGTTTAGATGAATAAAAAAGTAAGAGGCTGAGGTTCCTGTGACCGTTGCGTGCCACACTCGGTTAAAAAAAAGCGCATTTAAATAAGTAGAAATCATTTGGCTCCGTGCCTGCTCTAAATTTTGGCGCGTTTTCCTGCCGTATATCTCTTTGACGATGCATCCAAGACTTAACGGGCGGAATCAGGGTTGCCGCTTTTAAGCTTGCTGCACATAGAGTCATAGAGCCAGGAATGCGGGACAATCAGATTTTGGTCGCGGATACAACATTAGGGCTTCCGAACACTTTGTAAATACAATGAGTACATTAGCAGGACCTTAAAAATCGAGAAATTTCACTAAAGCAGGTAAACATCCTTGTCTCTTTTGTGGTGGTAACTGGTAACCCTGTGGAAAATACACAATACACAAATCGTAAAACATGGCGCATACGCCCTCGATTTAGCTCCTGCATGTGCATCGTGATCTCATCAGTAAACTCATCAATTATTTTATGACGTCGTTTTCTATATTTATTAGCTTTAATGGACGCTGTTTGAGCTTTGATAAACGTACTGGAACGGTGCAAAACCTATTAATTTGTTTGTAGATTTTACGGGAACTCTAATTTTAATAGTTTTGTATTTAATTCTCCGATAAGAAGGTAAACATAATACAGTTAAAGTTAAGTAAGATAAAGTACTTAAGTAATTCAATTATTATTGATAAACAATGTTAAGCTTAACGGGCCTATAAGCTTTGAAACAACAGCAGCAATTATAAGGGTCGCATCGTGATAATTTGTTGAATACTAAGATAATAAGACCGACTCACACGCAAAATTAAAAAAAAATATAATATATTTTATTACCCAAATAACGCCTATCGACTACTATCTAATGATTAAGAAGATCATCTATTTATGAATATCAGCTCTACAGCTGTATCCATCGACAGAGATTAAAGCAAGAGGTATAACTATTCATCATTATTTGTGTTCAATAAATTAGTTACTTAGATAATAAAGGGTCTACAACCTTTTAGCGTAAAATCCTTTAACGCCTGACTGGCAGCCACATTCGTAACACTTTTTGTGGAGTTTTTTTATTTACGTCTACGAGTTAGTCAGACGAGTAATAAGCAGTAAGTACTTGCACAGATTTATATCTCAATGACTACGTAAGTTGGTTAACGTGTTTGCAAGTTACCTCGACACTTGATTTAATTTAATTTACCGTTGTGTCCCAAATACCTTATAAGTAACGAATTCTCTGGTTTTAGCAACTCTGTGTCTAATTACTATGGATATATCGGATATATATCAAGTTATGGAATGAGTTCTATCGGGAGTTAATCTACTGCGTTGTCTTCACCTCTGATCTGCCGAGATACCAGCCACAATGGACTTTACATTGTGTCTGGTTGAGATCTGCGTTCCGGCGTTCGAAAAGTTAAAAGGACTATTGTTTATTCACCATCTTTTTCCATCACGTATGATAGAGAAAGGCTCTTGCTTAGTGCTTAGTTCAGCCTTTTCTACCTAATAAGGTACACAAGATCTAAAAAAAGGATATATGAAGCAGAAGGCTGAATTAGAACTAAGCAAGGTAAGCCTTTCCCTTTGTCCCTACAAAATATCCTGTATCATCTTCATTATTCCCTTCTATCGTGTGCGTTGTGAGGTGGATTACCAACCCCATCACCCCTGGTGTCAGCGTAACTATTGAACCGCCAAAGCCGCGACATGGCTCATGTAACGACTACTTACTTACATCAGTAAGTAGTAACATTTTAGTAGTAGGAATTATTATTAGACACACATACCTAATAGCTTCTAATACCAGAAAATCTCAAAGCACGAGTTTACTCAGTTATTACTTAGGATAATGACTCGTTCGGTATTTCCTTCATCGAAATGCCAGCGGCAATTTACTTACAATCCCATTAGTTACTACTTTCGAATGAATTTAATAATTGAATTCAATTTCACCGTGGATGCAGTGTATGTATTATGAATCCCTGTGGCATACCTGGCTGTAGGTAACGTGCATATCATTCTGATGATGGCCGCTAAATTAGATTCAACGCGCGGTATTGAATACGGAATACCCAGGTATTATTAACATCACCTGTGATTACCTAATTGTCCTATTGCGTGCTGGTATTGTATTAGGTTTGGAGGATTGGTTTGTTTCATATTTAGTATGAATTAGACAGCTTAAGAGTGTGCCGCTTAATAGTCCCTGGTAAGTCGTGTATTCAAACGCGGAAACAATTTATACAAGAAGCTCATAATAACATATATAGTTCACAGTAAGTTAGGTACGTTGTATGGTTGCTCCCTGATGGTGTTTGCCAGAAAGACTTTGCTTAAGAGCAATAAGGCCGACCAATTGCGCCATATACCTACATGTGTTATGTCTGTATTTTAACTTTAAAATAAGTACAAAAATTCACTTCTACAAAACGGAGCGCCTTTTTATTCTGTCGAAACCAATTTTACATATTAAGCGTAACCTGTTCTATATATTAAATAAATATTGTCACTTCCTAACAACGATGACAGCATTCCTATAATCTGGAGCCAGGTTCTGGTGTAAACATGAAGTAAATAAACAGCAAACGGTGTGAGTAACGTTTTCCTTCCCCTGGTCACCCGCGCTGCAGCAGGTAATTGCACTTCACTATGAGTCTAATGACATTCTAAGAAGACCATAAAATGCAACGGAAATTATTTTTCGCTTTAAAACATTACTACACAAATCAATAATAAACAATTCCTATAATATGTAAAATGATGATGCTAGCAACAAAGCATCTCTATAGAAATACACAAACTAGCTACGATTTCTACGTATCAAAGACAAATAAAGACGACCACAATATCTAATCATCTATTTATGCGTACGTATACACATTACTAACGATATGAACCTTGATATTATGATCCTAAACAAACAAAAACGAAATGCATGTTTGACAGCCAATTTGACAGTTAATGATAAGAAATGAAGTGTGAAGATTACAGCCCTTCGCCTTGAGGTTAATGATTCTCCAGTGTTTTGTTTTTAAGCTTCTCCCAATGTCAATGGCGACAAAATATCGCCCAAACAACACGTACATGACCCAGAGTCTAATCTAGTTCAGTATGGTAGGTATAAGTCGGAATCAGAATCTTTAGTAAACAGAAAAATCCTTTGTAAATATTAGATATTTTTTGTTGCATCCGTTGGGACAGAGCTAGAGCGGTATCGTCTTTTTTATATACCAAGGACAGATAATGGTACCTAAAACTGTGTTACAAATGTTATGAATGATTTATAAAATGTTCCATATCATTGAAAAAAGGCCTGCCCAGCAGTAGTGGGCCTTGTCAATCTATATAGGTATATAAGCAAACAATATAGGTAGGTACCTACATACTACAAGTTGGCTTTGTAAAAAAAGAGCAGAAAATAGACATTTCTTAATTCGCCTCTGAATAAACGTATCAACGTTCATAACAGTAATTATTCGCCCCAGACAATTTGTCACACCTATTCTATGTTTTATTTATTTTACATATAAAATACAAAATAATACAAAATACAGTATACAAAAACCATTAGCTTCTGCCAGAATTTTCTAACGCATGTTGTGGTTAACGTCCCTCAAACATTATTATTCGATAAACATCAATTATGTTATGACCACTAAGCATTTATTTAGTACTTATTTACGACAATTGTCGTTGCAAGATAGTAAGCATAATGATTTATTTGAATTTAGCCTTGTTGTTATTTACAAACAAACATGGTTTTTGTTGTACTTCATAAAAATATTTTATTATGAAAATATTTAATTTATCAGAAGTATTATTGTAGTCGTTACATGAGCCATGTCAGGGGCCTTTGGCGGCTCAGTAATAATCCTGACACCAAGGTTGATGAGGTTGGTATACTCACAACTCACACCATAAGAAGATTATTGCTTTGAAGTTTATTTAGAAAATTTTGCATATTTTCCGCCCGTTTCATCGCCACGGATAGATACCGGTCTATAAAAAGCTTTAGAATTAGAATACTTAATTAAAAAATTATTTACTACAAGGACGATAACCTTTCGTACGCATGAGTTATCCTTTACGCTAGTGGGCACCTACGGTGCATATATCGCACCACGGCACGTTGAATCCTATCGTGACTTAATTAACAACTGCGTGTCCCCCGCAATTAGAGAATATCCGTGTTTGTCATTATAATGATAATGCGGCCATTAAGGAATGACGGCACGAAACAATGCAGTTTTGGGATCTGTTAGAATTGCGGGAAACAAGGGATGACACATGAGCGCGCGATATAAGGGATTGACCATAGGAGAGCAACGCAGATGGTTCGTTGACTCGGGTCGGATACGTTCGTGCGAATGTTGTATCGGTTGTAAGGCTTATACGAGCAATATTGTTATTGCTTTAGTGTACGGACCACGTGTGCCAGTGAGTGCAGGCAATAGCCAGTGTTTGTAGATCGCGATTCAACAGCAACCCGCAGGTTAGTATGCTAATACATTATGATAACAAAGATACCAACGGATTTACTCCGTGACTGTAATGTTTTCACATGTTGTTTAACTATTTTTGTTCAAGGATAGTCATATAGGAAAAAAAACGGTAAGTACATTTTTATCGACACGTAAAATATATAATATCAAAACTTTTAAAAGTTATTTTATAGGTTTTGATGTTGACAAAGTTTGTTCTTTGACGAGGCTTGTGTGGATTTCATTGACTGATTTTAATTTCATTTTTGACGAAGCCTAAAGCATAGTCTTTTTATTTATTTTTTTTACTATTAAGAAATAATGTTATTAAAGGAGTTAATTTATATTAATTGCAACACCATTTAAAAAAAGTTTTGTTTGAACGTGTAACCATGAGGAATGAGAATAGTGCAACACGGACCTCCGCAGGCCGAAAGGAATGAGTGGAAATATTACCTTATTCCAACCATAATTAAACTTATCTCAATAAAATACTCCTTATCCATTTACCTATTCATACATTTTAAAATACCTAACCGTTAAAATTGCTAGACCGACTGTGACAATTGTAAATAGGTAGTTATATACGAACGTACTTTTGTACTTACTAACTCTTAAAGGTTTAATCGATATATTTAGGTTCATTCAATACCTACGGATCATAAAATAAAATAGATAAAAATAGTACCTCAACAAAGGCATTAAAATACAATTAACGCTTGTAAATATACTTAAACACTAATGGCTCAGATACATCGATAGAGCATATTGCGTTCTGAGAGTTCGCGAGTTCGATTCCCGTACGTGCACATTTCTTTTCAAATTCTTAAAAATATTACAAATTGGTACCTATCATATACTTTAACTGGGAAATGTAAAAAAAGAACTATTTGCCTAAGAAAATTAAAAAACAATTGTTCTCTACTCTACCAACAGCGAAGCAGCGGTGTGTAGAGTGCTCAGTGGCGTATATTATAAGTTTTTTATATATTATTTCTTATTTATACTCTGATAATATGTACATTTATATGTAATGTAAGATAAATAATAAACATATACAGATTAAATAAAAATAAATAAGTATATTAATGTTCAATTTACTTGTATGATTGAATTTTATTACAAATAATAATAATATACATATACTCTACCTGCTTGTTTTATCGGTTAAGGTCAACATTACAATTATTAATACATAAACCTGACCTAGTCAAACAATGAAGTATACTGCTAGCTTTACGCTAGCAAATTACTACAGTCAATCAGTATTGTCAGTTGAAATTATTGATTATTAGTCTATATTTATTTGTTCTGTACTATTACGATGGTTATAAATATCATTAATAACAATCAATAATTTTGTTCTAATTTTTTTTATTATTATTTATTTTCTTTATATCCTTAATCTAAATACATGGTTTGAATGATGCCGTTAAACCACAGAGGTTTGTCTCGGCACCTATTCGTCGCATTAAAACAGAAAAATAAAAAATAAAATAAAAATAATAATATAAAAATACAGAAAACATTGAAAGAAATGAACTCAAAAACACACACAGTGCACTGTCGTACCGAGTAGGCATAGGCATAAAAAGGTATCCTAATTTGTGAGAATAGTGAATTTGACTGCATCAAAGATACATTATTAAATGCTAATCTAGAAATAGAAGCTAGTGTAAGATGATCAAAAACCAGTCTCATTTTACCATTCGACTTATTTTTGAATGACCGCTTTTATTGATGACGTCACAGGACAGTATTTCCATGCAAACTCCAAAGGAAACTTTCGTTTTGACGTTTCGTAAAACAAACGTTTCGTAATAGTAAGATTTTTTTTAATAACGTCTATAGGGCCCTGTGTCGAGGCTTTTCTTGCAGCTTCTTTTCCCCGGCTATACAGGTTGTGAGAAGCTGCTACTGCAGCTAAAACTACTGTTTTAGGCGGATGAGACGTTCGTTATGTAAAAATTGACGATTTAAAGTGTAACTATGTTACCTACTGAATAAAGATATTGTTGAATTTGATTAGAATAAAACAGTGGGGGATGGGGTAATTTTACTTTGTCTACACTAAAATAGGCCTAAATTAATTAAAATTAGGCAGATACCGGAAGTAAACTTTCCCATTGCCCGTGATTTGTCGCGCGTGTACAGGCACAAACAAAAATATTGACGTGATATAGAGCGTGGTCCCCAGTTAATTAGAATAATTTGTGTCCGGCCGCGATGCGACCCGCTCATTTCCCTATTTACTCAATTACGCCAGGGCCGCACTTAGAGCGATAATTACCCAACTTGGTAATGACAGCTTGATTGACGTTGATGGTACGTCCGTCGCCTGTCAAAACTGAAAAGCATACAGTGTTACTACAAAACAAAGACTAAAAGATAAACTATGTTTAAAATATAATCCGTATACGAAAGAAGTCCCGAACGCCGCGGCGCTACTGTCGCAGATCCTGCATAGAATTATTATGACTTGTCAAGTTAGTTTCATTAAAATCCGCCGACTTCTTTTGTGGCGCGAAATAATATTTTAAACCTAGTTTATTTTTAGTTTGTGTTTTGTAGTAACACTGATAATGTTTTGGATTATATTTCAACGCGGGGATCTAAATATGAAACCGACTGCGACAGAAACAAACATAGGTACTTACTAACAACATTTAACTCATACTTTATTCATAAAAAGACGCATGTAAGCAAATAAAATAAAAATGCTTGATTAATACTCATATTTTACGAACATCTGAAGGATATAGGAAACTCATTGAAGTATAATTTCCATCTTTGTGTTCTACTACTGTATCTTTAGTTCTTGATATTTTTTCGTAAACTGAAGGAGGTTAAAATCCTTACCCAACCATACCATTCCGTAATACACAGAGCAGAGGCTAAACAAGATGTCAGTTTTAAACCTTCTTAAATCTAAATCTGACAATAGTTTTTCGATAAAACTAAAGAACCATCAAGGGGACATGTAAGTAATACTTACGAATCTTCCTGATTCCGACCCTGCCCAACAATTAAACGAATACCCCAAACTGTATAATCGTAGATGAACACCTGACAGGCAGATCTCATTGTAAAATGTAAATAGTAACATTTTATCAGATTCACTCGAAACTAGCCACCCGAAACCTATAATTTAGAAACGGAACTCTTATATAGACAGGCACTACTATTGTTAAAATGTGCTTTGAAGATAACATCAGGAGAGTTGTTGTTTAATCTGGTAGTAATTTGTGAAGGAAGCGTTTTGAAATACTGTTTATTAACGTCTAGTTTTTGTGAGAGACAAAAACAAAGACCGCAGTACCTACTAAAAAATCTAATGTGTATTTTCCATTATACTTCACCTACCCTGCAGGGCCAGAGGATTATATGCGTCACTATAACAAGTCATCTTATCTATGTCATCAATCATAAAATGATGAAACGTTCATTGAGGAAGACTACTAGACAACAGTTTGTAATAAAACACACACATAACATAACAACATATTATATTATAATGGTAACATTAATAATGATAAGTCCATTATTCAAGATTGAAGTATGTAATTACATGTTTAAAGCTTTTGTGATCGAATGAAAGCTCTCAGCGTTTCACTTCTCTCCAGCCAGTAGCAATAAGCATCTAGACAAAAATTTTAAAAAGGCATGTATTTCCATAAAATATCAAGAGGTTTTAGGTATACTTGTTGTAACTTAAATAAAAAATGACACTCTAAATTGATATCATTATGTGTTTCGTAATTATAAGTGTCAAAAATGCATAAGAAAAATAAGTACTTAATTAAACGATTATATTTAAAAAAATCTGTTTTGTCTACAGAATGGGTGAACTCGCTGCAAGACTAGGCCTGGACGAGCTGAGCGGAGGAGCAATGGGCATTGGCCGGGCACTCCTCGCAGAGTTTATTGGTAAGTACAAATATTCCATGCACTGAACGTCTTCATAAAATATAAAACAGAACATACAAAAAATCATATAAAATCATCATTTGAGCTAACGACCTCCGTGGTCCAGTGGTTGAGCGTTAGGCTCACGATCCGGAGGTCCTGGGTTCGATTCCCGGTGGGGAGATATCACAAAAATTACTTTGTGGTCTAGGGACCCGTGACATCGTAACGAATGCTGAGGGGGATGATACAGACCATGATTCTGAGTTAAGATTAAGTGGGATTTTCTATCGCAAAATTTATGAAAATATTGGTATTTTTTAAAATTACTTTCAGTTCCATACTTTTGCTTTTTCTGTTATGGGCGATAGGCTGATCCCTTATCACCATAAGGTTCATCATATCCATCTTTGGAATTCGTATCAACAGTGGCTGCAAGTTGTCTTTGATTACTTGTGGCTCTGCCCACCCCATTAGGGATTACGGGCGTGAGTTTGTGTATGTATGTATGTTCCATACTTTTGCGGCGGAAAATTCCATCTGAACCATCCCTCAAAGTTTCCGTTACGATGTAACCTATACATTTTACTTATCTATATCTACGACTCAAATTATGCAGCACCTTCGCTCCGCCTAGTTCATGCGTCAGGTCCCCGATACCGACCCCGCCGGCGTGGTCGACGATTTCCCTCATTCAGCGCTTATCGCTATCGACCCACTAGGGTCGATTAATTCTTTCAAATATTTTTCCTCTCAGACGACGCCCTGAGCCGAGGTTCGCGCCCAACTGGGCACCCTCAGGCCTGTTGTCTTAAACGTTGTACCGGGTGAGAGCCTTCAGCGCTCCCCATTTGTCCGGCCAAGTAGTTAATGCCATCTGCGGCAAATCTACAATAAGTCACGTCAAAAAAAAAAAAAAAAAAAAAAAAAAAATAGTTCATGCGACATACGTGGGTGTAAAATTGTCGGAGATGTTTACTTAGGGCTAAATAAATACATTGGGCTTATAAAACACTGTTGGTCACTGACCTACCCCCTATCCAAAGATTAACATAGAAGGCAAAACACATATTTTATAGTTGTTTGGTTTCCTTCTCAAGCATATAGAGATATCCTTACGATATTTAAGACCCATTAGTGGTAGTAAACCAAGTCGTTTAACTTTTATGTTAGTAACTTTACGATTTCTTTAAAGGTGAGCAATACCCACAACAGACTTTGTCTAGACTTTATTACAAAAGAGGTTATAAGGCAGTTAAGGTCCAGAGCCAGACAGTGACAAAAAAATACAAAATTGTCGGAAATGATGGCGCATTACGGCACGAACGCCATTGAAACTATGAGATGTCGTAATTCGATAAAAATTACAAACCGTCAACATTTTATGTCGCTTTATCTTTAGACGAAATTATGGCCATTGTTTGATGACAATGACATAATAGAAGATTGAGTTAAAGTTGAGAAAGTAATTATTTGTTGATAACTTTCTTCATCTTTGTTTTATAGTTTTGTACACGAACAGTTGGATACATTTTCCCAAGGTTTATTAAATTGTTTATCAAATTAACAAGATTTGATATCATTCATGAAAAGATTCACCAACCTTAATGGAGCATGTTAAATTACTTACTTAATTAAATTATTTATTGCGCGCCGGACGTAATCCGGTAACAATAGTTAAAACTATAAACAACAAACCATACAACAAACAACAACAATAACAACAACAACAAACAATAAGCATTTCTTATGCATTTTTAACAATAGGTAAACCTACATACTCCGTACCTACATCAGACGGTTCCAGTCTTGTATACTTTTCGTTGTCTGCTTTTTGGTATAACATAACATAACGTAGGCAGAGGTGCGACCATCGCAAGATGAACTAAGTACACTTCACGGAGCTTTCTGTTGACTAACGTGATAGGTGGTGAGCCGTATCGCCGTCTATAATGGTCGAGACAACTTTTTTTTTTTTTTTTTTGACGTGACTTATTGTAGATTTGCCGCAGATGGCATTAACTACTTGGCCGGACAAATGGGGAGCGCTGAAGGCTCTCACCCGGTACAACGTTTAAGACAACAGGCCTGAGGGTGCCCAGTTGGGCGCGAACCTCGGCTCAGGGCGTCGTCTGAGAGGAAAAATATTTGAAAGAATTAATCGACCCTAGTGGGTCGATAGCGATAAGCGCTGAATGAGGGATGGTCGAGACAACTGTGTTAGTGAAAACTGCACCTAAGATAAATGAATTACTCATTGGTGCAAATCCGGTACCGGGTTTCGAACCGCCGCGCATGACCACAGCATGACAATTACTCACATAATAAATTATTGTCCAGGTAACGTCCTGCTGAACCTGTTCGGCTGTGGAGCGTGTATAAACATCGCTCAGGGCACCACAGCAGCGCCCGACATAGTGCTGATAGCGCTTTCCTTCGGTCTCGCAGTCTTCGCCGCTGTCTCAGTAAGTATACCTACTATAAAATGCGTTAAAACCCATGTAAGGTATATTATAGAAAGTTCTATGTCTGCATAAATTACGTATATATCTTATATATTACTATATCTCTTAACACTTTCAAGGACAGAACGTCTAATGACGGTCCGATTCCAAGTTGTCATATTCTCATACTACCTATTATGGACCATCAATGACCCATGGTCTCTGTCCGTGAAAAGGTTAAAACTAATAGTCAGTGAAGAGATACTCCACTATTATCACCACCACCACCATGGAATCCATTCCACATGATAGTAGAGCGGTATAGTTTAGAGTAGAGTTTAGTTTTTAGACAGTACGACTGTCCTAGTATTCCATACCCAGATTACCCTGAATGAGTTTGAGATTGCCGAAAACACAAGTAAGTATCTTTGATTCCTAGCCTTTGGACTGTAGAACTCTACCTAGCCTTTATAGGTTAATACTTTGAACACCTTCAGAATAGTACTTGGTGGTACTGACTATGCTCAAAGTCACGATGGCATAAGACATGTAAATTTAAAATACTCAATGGAAACATTGTATAAACAAAGTCGACCTTAACTCCAAACAAGGAGCGCTAGGACTTATTACAGACTATTCTTGGCAATATGATTAAAATTCAATGCTGCTATTCAAAACAAACGCGTATTTCTATAAAAGCAAAGGTGTCTGAGCTTCATATGGACAACAAACTGATAACACATCTGTAAACTGTGTTCATGATTAGTAAATCTATACACCACATTATGCATTAGCTACCTGACGACTACTTTCTAAGACACACTCTCTGCTAAGCTTCGTCTGGGTACCCACAATTTTTATTTTATAAGTGTCCTCAGAATACAATAGCAAAATAGCACTCGTCCTCTTATATTGAAAACCACGTAAGCGCTGATGCGATTTTCTTCAATAAACGTCGATTTCATCATCAGCCCATTAACGTCCCCACTGCTGGGACACGGGCCTTCCTTATGGATGGATAGGGAGATCGGGCCTTAAACTATCACGCGGGCCCAGTGCGGATTGATGGTTATTAATGACTACTAATGCAGCAGGGACCAACGGCTTAACGTGTCTTCCGAAGCACGGTGGAGCTCGAGATGAAAACTTTTTTTTTGTGGGCACCCATCCTGTGACCGGCCTTTACGAAAGTTGCTTAACTTCAACAATCGTAGACTGTTGAAGAATGTGCGTAAAAGTGGAGCCCACATTTTTTTACTTGGATGGAATAGCTTAACATCCATTAGTAAGTACAAAGTAAGTACTTAAAAAGAAAAAACCCCATGCACTAACTAAATCTCACGTTTCTCTCAGGCTATTGGCCACATGTCAGGCGGCCACCTCAACCCAGCAGTGACTGCGGGCATGCTTGCCACCGGCCGCGTGAAGGTCGCGCGAGGGATCCTGTACATCATCGCGCAGTGCGCAGGCGCAGCCGCCGGCTCCGGCCTGCTCAAAGCATTAACCCCTGAGCGGGCTGCCGGCAAACTCGGGGTCACTGGCCTCGGCAATGACGTCACAGAACTCCAGGGCTTCGGCATCGAGTTCTTCCTTGGATTCGTACTGGTCTTCGTTGTTTGCGGGGTAAGTTTTACACGATTTTAGTCCTTGGGACTCTATACAACAGGGCTACGAGATCCACTTTCTAGTATCGGGGATGTAATGTAGGAGTAGATTAAGTTAGGTATATGATGAGAGGCATTCTCAAATTTTTCATGATTAACGGTTAAGTATAACGATCAAAATACACAATACATTGGACAACAATAATATACCTACCAACATTTTCCTTTTACAAAAATTATATTGACTAAGAGGATGTAAATAAATAAACTTAATATACTTAATTGTCTAATATTTATAATTGAAGTACCTATTCCACGAATTTATAAAGCTATTTTCCTTACTGAAACCTGTTCAGAGGGATTTTGCTCTGACAGATGCAACATTCACTTAGTCATAGCTAAGCGTAATCATTTGAGGACATTTTGCAAGTAAGTAAGTAACTATTCACTACAATGTACTTACTTAAAAGTTTTTAAGCGTACTTACATTCAGGGACATCGTGGATAGAAGCACGTTGTCATTTCTCGTTTCAAAATAGGTGCAGTAAGGAAATTATAAGCAGAGGCTACGATTATATCAGAGAAAACTTAGCCTCTGAATTCTCCAAATGCAACACCGTATCACAGGCTAGGTACCTACCTAATACTTAAACAGATAACATAGGTAATAGATGTACCCTTTGCTTGAATCATTGAACCGAATTCTGCTCGTAGCTTCCCTGTGTATGTTCAGTTCGAACCTCGAATATGATTGGGAAGTACTCATAATACACCCCACAAATAGATCAACAGGATTTTTTTGGTATAGGTATCTATCGTCATCATCTATACTACGATATTAGATACTTATATCGCAAAAACTCGTAAGGGCGTCTCGTGATACGGAGTAGTTGCCTACCGACTGCAATACAGCATAATCCGATGTCCTCAATCGCTTAAATATTTAGCATGCTTAGTTTGTCCCTGGTTCATTATCATTACTCATTCATTACACGACTGTAGTCGCATTTAGAAAATTAGCTTTCATTTCTAGGTATTTTTGTCCGGAGTTTATTATTAAAAGCTGATATGCTATTTGTTGACAGTTTCTTTCGTTGATTTTGGTAGTCTGGACATAAGCTTTGAGATTAAGATTCGCCTATATTGGAAAATATGAATAATCGCGTTGACAGCGACTCCCCGAACAGCAATTCCCGCTACGCCGAGTAGAGACTCGTAACCCGTAAAGAGTTACGGCGAGTGGTTTGACGTCGCGCGATTTTTTAGAGGTTTTTCATGAAAGGAAATCAAAAAGAGTACTGAATGCTGCAAAAAATAATTCGCGTGTCAAAGTACCTAGGTACTTACTTGTTTTACATTTGCGAAATAAATAAAATGTTTTAAGTATTAAGATCATCGACAACAACGCAGCACGTTACTTTCAGCCATCGTTTTTTAAAGATATTAAATAAATACCAGTAATCACCGAAAGGTGCCAAATGATCGAGATATCTGTCGCTAAAATAGAAGCGTTCGGATAAGCCAGTCTTAATCTGAAAATATATTTGACCTAATCAAATGAATTATTAAACATTACATTATGGCTTAATCTTAAATCTTGACTTATTTGATAAACACAGACGGTAAACATAAGGTGTGGTCTATATTCTAAAATCATAAGTAGGTAAGCTCTCTTACACACGAGAAGCAATTTGTTGTTGATTTCATCGATAGCAAAGTGCTGCTCGTGTGTAAGGGATCTTAGACACAACGGTATTCATACATAATTTCCTTCATCGCCTTATTTTCAAAATAGGACCGCTTGCTGTCATAATATTTAATACCACCTACATTCCACTCAGTTATTATGCCTAGTTATATTATAAATAACGGACGACGTTTGACAACTGTTTCACATATTCCACTTATACGTAATATTCTTTCCAGGTTTGCGACCCCCACAAGCCGGACAGCAAGGCGACGGCGCCACTGGCCATCGGCCTGACAGTCACTCTTGGTCACCTGCTAGCCGTGGACTACACTGGCTCTGCGATGAACCCTGCCCGCTCCTTCGGGTCGGCTCTCGTCGCCGCTGACTGGGGCAGTCATTGGGTAAGCAATATAAGCTAACTAAGAAAGAGAAAATTAAATCGAAAAAGACGGGATGTTAACCCACAGCTCTTGTCAAGTTGAGACGAGGGTGTTGACCGTTACGCCATCACGCACCAACTTCTACCACACCTCATGGTATAAGAAGACCAGGTACTTATGCTCAATTCTATGACAAGCCGCCATTGCTAGCCCATTAATGATGTAAGTGTTACCATTAAATTGGTACCTATCTCCAACATTCCAAGGACGTAAATATTATTATTGAAAATTAAGTGAACTACCGATTACGTGTTTTTGTTCGCATTTTGACAGAACGACATGACATATTTGGATTTACATATTAGCACTAATCGACAAAATGACTGAATTAGTATATCGTCAGAATCGATAAAATGCCCGGGACACCTCCGTGGCCTCCGTGGTCCAGTGGTTGAGCATTGAGCTCACGATCCGGAGGTCCCGGGTTCGAATCCCGGTGGAGACATATCACAAAAATCACATTATGATCCCTAGTTTGGTTAGGACATTACAGGCTGATCCGTGCTACGGAAGGCACGTTAAGCCGTTGGTCCCGGTTACTACTTATTGATGTAAGTAAGTAGTCGTTACATGAGCCATGTCAGAGGGCTTTGGCGGCTCAATAATAACCCTGACAGCACGGTTGATGAGGTTGGGAATTCGCCTCACAACCCACACGATAGAAGACAGGGACAAAACTTTATCACGTTGCGCATTTTGCCCTACTGGGTTATCAGGGATTCAGATTTGGACGAGGTAGATAGGTACCTAATTATCTATACGCTGGAATATGGCATACTTGTTTCCAGTGTTTAAAAAAAAGCCGTTCAGTACACATTGTTTATACGTACCTATCTACATCCTTGTCCATCACAACCGCATTTCGTTTTTGTTTATTTTAATGTACGATTAACGCGCGTCAATTCAACCACGGTTTTATATATAGCGGACGAGTGTGAGCCACGACCATGACCAACGGATCAAGAATCGGCTCAATCGACTATACTGTGTCACTTGGTTAATGATACACTCTTTATTTATACATCGTCTACAGATGTTGAAACAGCGTAGCGTAGATTTTCAAATGTCTGACAAAAGGAGGCTAGTTTCCAACTAGTCAAATCAGTTACTTTTTACTAAACGTCAAAACACGAAATTACTATGGAATTTGTTTGAAAAATCACACTGTGACGTCATAGAAAAATGTGATAAAATGTCGCACTTATTATTACGTTTTTCTTGTTTAAAATTCATAAATAAGTTAGATAGAAAAAAGAAAATTTTTTTCATTAGTTTTAGATGTGTCTTTATGTAGTAATCAGAATTTCAGAATTTAATTTAAACCTAGTACATACACGACCCAAGTTAACACAATCAGTTTTATTACAAAACGAAAACTAAAAGACGGACTAGGTTTAAAATACTTATAATTCGTGGCACGAAAGAAGTCTCGCGACCGCGGCGCTACTGTCGCTGATACTGCACAGAATTATTATGACTTGTCAATTAGTTTCATTAAAATCCGTCGCCTGCTTTTGTTGCGCAGATTATTATTGTAAACCTAGTTTATCTTTAGTCTTCGTTTTGTAATAAAGCGGCAATGAACCAATAAATAGTCAAGACCGCTATATTTCGTAAAAAGACAATACCTCTATTCGGTGTCATCCAGTTACATAAGATTTTATGAACCAAACCCATCGAAACATTATAACAATTATAAGTAATAATTTATGATAAACTATGTCTCACATAATATGAATCCAAAGGATTAGCATACCTACTACTTATACGTACTTATATATACATGGCAAGCGTCTAAAATGAAATTGATTTTATGTTACGGCTAACACCGGAAAAAGGAGAATATGCATGTTAACCGCCTAAAATTCGATCCGAATGCAAACGTTTGATCTACAAACGAATACGACACGTTTTGTAGTGAAATATTTCATCATCATCAGCCCATTAACGTCCCCACTGCTGGGGCACGGGCCTTCCCTATGGATGGATAGGGAGATCGGGCCTTAAACCATCACGCGGGCCCAGTGCGGATTGATGGTTATTAACGACTGCTAATGCAGCCGGGACCAACGGCTTAACGTGCCTTCCGAAGCACGGAGGAGCTCGAGATGAAAACTTTTTTTTTGTGGTCACCCATCCTATGACCGGCTTTTGCGAAGTTGCTTAACTTCAACAATCGCAGACCGAGCGCGTTTACCGCTGCGCCACCGAGCTCCTCGAGTGAAATATTTCAATAAGTCTAAAAATGTTGAAAGATTTATTACACTCACCGAGCTCTCCGTTATACCAACGTGATAGGTATTGAGCAGTATCGTAAAATGTCGAAAAACATTTGTAAGTAACGCTAACGATTGAGCATTGCCTTTCTGCAGGTATACTGGGCGGGCCCCATAGCAGGTGGTGTGGCGGGCGCGCTACTCTACGTGCACGGCTTCTCTGCGCCCGCGCCGGAGCCCAACAACCCCCGATACCGACCCGTCGCCGCTGATGAGAAGGAGGTAACTATCACATAAATTAATAACTCATTGGTGCAAGTCCGAGGTTTGAACTGGTGCTCCCTGTTTGAAAAGCAAGCCGATGAATCACAGGAACACGGTGTCTTGACTGTTATTAGCGATCTCCTTTAAGTCATGCATGAAATTTCTACCAGAATGTATGGGTAGGGTTATCGTGTCAAGCAGAGGTATACCTATCAAGTAATTAGGAGACTTATATTTCAAATGTCAACGCAACCGCAGCTAGAAGTATGAAGTCTTAGGATTTTTCTCTTCATAAATACGTCGATATTATCACGAGCACATTACAGGCTGGTCACCCGATTGTCCAAAAGTAAGATGATCCGTACTTCGAAAGGCACGTTAAGCCGTTGGTCCCGGTTACTACTTACTAGTGTAAGTACAAGGACCAAGTATTTGTGTAAGTACGTACTCGTTACATATGAGTCATGTCAGGGGCGTATGGCGGCTCAGTAATAACCCTGACATCAGGGTTAATGGGGTTGGTAATCCACCTCACAACCCACACGATAGAAGAGAAAAATAAACAAGCAATGAGGATTATTGGCTTTGCGAGTAGGGTTATTATATATATATCAATTTATAGCTATAAGCACCACTTCCAGTTCTAATTCACTCATAATGTTGTTATCAAATAATAAAATATATTGCTTTAACGGAAATGCCCTGTAGCCGCTTATCATAAGAGTTAGGTATTACTTTATCTGCTTACTAATTTACAATAGTCTGTTAACTAATGGCATAGAATAAGGAATAATACTACGTATAGAACGGCAACTCTCCGCTCCCCACCAGCGTCTGAGCTAGGCTTACCTCAGCCCCCCTCGAACATAGTTTAGACTTGAATCGTATAGCGTCAGACGTCACATACACAGATGCGTGTGTAAGATAACGTCAGTGTGTGGTGTCTGTGTAAAACGAGGTTGTATGTATGAAGTGTCCGGGGTGTGCTAATGGAATGGCTCCCATGTGGTTTCAATTTCCAAGTAAACGGTTAATTAATTAAT
Source organism: Pectinophora gossypiella (assembly GCF_024362695.1). Taxonomy (NCBI): domain Eukaryota; kingdom Metazoa; phylum Arthropoda; class Insecta; order Lepidoptera; family Gelechiidae; genus Pectinophora; species Pectinophora gossypiella. The sequence goes on from NC_065406.1 coordinate 9,030,815, forward strand.
TCTGTGAAACTTTTTAATTTATTTTCTGTATTTTACAATGTAACATAATAGAGCTGACGAGTATCACCAATCATGTCGTAATTACGTCATTCATTCCTAGTGATCCGTAGGGCATAATAATAATGATATTTATTTATTAAAGACAACAGAAATCCATTTATTTGTCAGTACAATTCACTTATGTTAGTTAGGCGGCCTCCGTGGTCCAGTGGTTGAGCGTTGTGCTCACGATCCGGAGGTCCCGAGCTCGAATCCCGGTGGGAACAAATCACAAAAATCACTTTGTGATCCCTAGTTTGGTTAGAACATTACAGGCTGATCACCTAATTGTCAAAAAAGTAAAAAGATCCGTGCTTCGGAAGGCACGTTAAGCCTTTGGTCCCGGTTGTTACTTACTAATGTAAGTCCGTAATCGTTACATGAGTCATGTCAGGGGCCTATGGCGGTTCATAGTAATAACCCTGACACTAGGGTTGATGGGGTTGGTAATTCACCTCACAATTCACACGACAGAAGAAGACTTATGTTACTACCTTGTAACTAGAGGGGATTTGACATGCTTTATGAAGTCCAGTATGAGGGTAGTCACGTTTATTTGCATAGAGCAACATCGACCTTCGGTGGCCCTAGGATTGTACCTATTAGGTGAGACAAATGTGTTCATCCCATGTGTCAGAAAAACGTACAACATACACATTTTAGGTACTTACACACATATTATAACTTAAGTCCTACACACTACGGCTCATCCTGTTTTGATGCTCCGTTTATCAGCGCAGTAGGTAGGTCGATACGTATACCTATCCCCAACGATAGCCTGCCTAGTACCGTATACATTACTAGTAGACACCAAAAAGTCTTCAAAATGGGTACCTACTTACCTATTTTAATACATTTTCTTTATTTTTAATTAAGTCATCATCTCCCTACCATTATCCCGTTTTTCACAGGCTCCGCTTACCTAGCCTGAAGACTTGACAGGTCCGGTTTTTTACAGAAGCGACTGCCTGTTTGACGGAAAAACCAACCCAATACAGGTTAAGTCACATACCTCCGAAAATGCATTTCTCGGGAATGTGGGTTTCCTTACGATGTTTTCCTTCACCGCTGAGCACGTGATAATCATTTATGATCTAAACATGAATTCGAAAACAAATTCGACAATCATCCAATCAATCGGATTCGAAGTTGCGACCACAAAGGGCTACCACGGCTTCCCCGCTCCGTTCGGCTTTTCTTTTTTTTTATTAGGTACCTACATATTAATAATTTCATTTACAAGCGTACTGGACGCCTAGCTCCTGCGGCGTGGACGGTTGAACAAAGCGTAAGCAACATTTGAATTTCAAATAAGTCTGCTCTTTCTTTTCCGTATCTGTAACGCAAATCTTAGTCCAAGGTGTGGCTAGACAGAAAAGGTCGGAAGGAAAAATGGAAATCCGGATAGTTGTGGGTTGTTTATTGCACGTATATTTTCTGCCTATTTTCGAAAGTACCTAGTCTTAATTCGCCAAAAACCACAGCGATGTAGGTACCAACGAATTCAGTACGAACAACAGTAGTGGAAGGAACATCTTCAGCACACCTTCGGATCTGCTTGTGTCCGTCAGAAGTATCCAACGCCATGTTTGGCTAGTCTTCTTCCTACTTTTACACCTATCAGTGTCCTAAAAAGGGAAATGTGTGCGGCAATGAGATCGCAGCGTTACATAGGTACTACGAAGTGTGAAGTTAACATAACATAATATCACGCCTATATCCCCGAAAGGATAGGCATAGGTGCAATAACACCCACTCCTCGCTGTCTAATGGTTTGGCGAACCTGTTTCCATTAACCGCACAAATCTTAGAAACCACGTGATATCAATTATCTATAATCCAAACATGAATAAAGTGAGATCATTCCGATCCCAGTTTCTGTTTAGGGCCTTGCCATTGACCAAGAAATTAACTATAACATACTTAGACACCTCGCTAGAATGCAAAGCAACGCCCATAAAGCAAGGTGTCTTGTAACTTCACACAGCATACACCTTACCTACTACTTACATTATATATTTTTTCTTTGTCTTCTGATTACGTGTAGCTATGTCTACCCTATTAGGAGTTACGCGTGTGAGTTTATTATGTAAGTAATAATACCACAGATAACTTATTGTTACTCTTTTAATTTCCAGCTAAAGCGCCTGGACGGCAAAAACGAGGATTTGGCCTGAAGTCGCGAGGCCGCGTGGCCGCGAGCCGCGCGTCCCCCGCCCCTCCGCGCGCCTCCCGCCCAGCCCCGCCTCCCCCCACCTCGATGATGACTACTCAACCTGGCCGTATCTACCTTGACCTGAGAAGCTTCCAACTGGACAAATATTCAGAATATTATACAGTCTAATATGCAATCTAATGCTTCAACTATGGTTGATATGGAGCTTATGACCTTTGATATGGAGTACCAACCAGCCCTACACATTTACGAAATAACGTGCAGCTAAAGCGAATCTGTTTTAAAAACCATTTTCACTAGAAATTACATTAATCAACATGTAAAAACTACACTTCTCTGCTGAACTCTGAATCCATGATATCAGTTATTAAATATTTTACTTAGGTATGAGATTATCCTTACAAGATTTTACTATTTATGTCGCCGCAAATTAGCAAAGTATGAATAAGTACAATGCTTCAATAACGAAAAAATATAAGGTAATGTAATCATCGTCAAATTATTGACCTCATGTAGAGATGGGAATAAAGAGAACAAAAATATTTTTATAAATAAAGTGTAGTAAATGTAATCACTGTATCAAAGTTCGTTGCACTTCATAATTCACAAATATTCGAATGTTACTTGTTTATTTTTAAATATAATTCTCAATGTTTGTAGGATTAGGTATTTAAAAGTATCAGACGAGTATTTAGCACTGGCTAATTAGGTAAATTTAATACCTATCTATTAAGTTAATTGAATATGCACATTGATCTCTTCGGTGACCGAAGAATGAAATGTAAAGTTTGCACACATTAAAAAGAAAATATTTTTTTATCTATCTTCCATCATGGAAGTTGAATTTAACCTGAGATTTTGTAATAATAAAATTTTGAAATAAGTACATTTAGTATAGAGTAAGTTTAATGAGAAACCTTTTCCAATAGATTCTAGAAACAAAACTGTCACCTTTTTTATTCGACTTTAATATACAAATTTTAATTATTAATACTAAAACAAAAATCGTCAAAAGTACAAAAACTTTTAATACTTGTAATGAATCAAAATTTCTCATGTGTTCAAATAATGTGTCTTGTGGAGATCTGTTACAAGATAAGAGAGAATGTCAACTGTCACGAGATTTGATTGAATGTATGTATAGGAAAATAAATATATAATAAAAAATATTTTTTAAATGTTTCACTACATTCCTAGATCTCCTTTAGAACTGAAAAAGTTCAATAATTACTTGATGAAAAAATCACGTGTATACGACAATAATAAATAAAATTCCATTTTACAAATAATTATTTATTAAATAGAAATAGTACAATATCGATTTGATTTCTTATATTTATTGCTTAAAACTATTATATGTATAGGTAATATACAATAACAAGGCAACCCAACTTGCCTCTCGATTCTATTACTTGGATTATTTTATAGAATACAACCAAATTCACATAGAAAATAAACTTTAAACGAAAATCGTTCAGTCTTAAAAGTATTCTTTGGGACTAGTGTTTTTTTTTTTTTTTTTTTCAATTAATAATAAACACTATATCATTTTACTACAAGGAAGGAAAATGTGAGTATTCGTGGCGGCACCACTCTTCCATGAGATGTATTTCTCGTATCAATAAAGATTCATTAAAATAATTAAAACATTAATAAAGGAGATGAATAAAAAATATTCAAAAGGGTCTGGTTTAGTTATCATCAAATAATTGGTTTACATGTTTTTGTTTTTGGTAGCAATTAATTACGTTTACATCGCCTCTAGACCAGTGGTTCCCAAAGTTGTCCGAGCTACGACCCATCTAATATAAGTTTACAAAGTCGGGACCCACCTTTAGGAAATTTTATCGGTACCAAAATGCATAAACAACTTTAAAAATAACATACCCGCAGTTGTCTCGGTCGGTTCGTTTGTCGTTCTGCATACAGGGCCCACTCTATATTCGCTCACGACCCACCAGGAATCCATAGTTTGGGAAACCCTGCTCTAGAGGGTACTCGTATTGTAACAACGGACGGTGTAATAATTATTATCCTTCTAAGTGCTCTAGCTACCTACTTAACAAGTATATGTACACATCTGTACTTATCTTATTGTCATATACTACAAATTACATAGCTAAGTTGAAAATATAAACAAACTTACATAATGTACATGATCAAAATAATTTACGTACTTACATAAAAAAATACAAATATAACAAATGCGTTTATTCACTTGATTTGATTCACACTGGCTTAAGATTTATGTTTACACAGGACTTGAAAATGTCGAGGTATACAAGTAGTTATCATACCGGTATAAAATTACGATAGCAATAGGAAATCGGTACCGTAATTTCATATCGGTATGACAACTGAAACGTAACCTAACAGGCCTTATGAAATTGGAATATAAAAATAAAAGTAAAAAATACATTGAAATTATTCACAAAGTTGTAATAAGCGAGAATAAATACCGATAGCAATAATAAAAAAATATTTTAAATTATAAAGTATTATCAATATGCTTAAAGATCAATTAGAAATGCATCTTTAACAATTTATAGATATTGGTATGCCACCTCATTAACTTGTTTAAGAAGAAAGATTATTCCACTAAATTATCAGCTCTTTTCATCTCTACATAGCAACTGTTTTGACTAACTGACTCTGATCGTCACAATACTAAGAACACTCTATGTCCACATTGGTGACAGATAACAAAAATACGTATAAAATGTTACGACCAACGTCTTATCAGGGTTTGAGAGTATCTGTCAGCACCTCAACGCACCTATGCTTCTATCCTTTTCTGTTATTCAGAGCTACTGTTACTAGAACGAGAGAGAGAGAGAGACTGCACGCGTCAGAATCGACGAGGCGATAGCGTGCGTAAGCTTGCGGTTGACGGTGAACAAAACAGAGCAGCATCACCTTAATTTTCATAAAGACTGAGACCAGGGAGGTTAAAATGGCGAAAACGAAGCAATTCATCTAAGAAAACAATATTGCTATTTGACATTTGTTTGCATTGCGCACTTACTTTTATATGCGCATTTGCGCAAATGGTATCTGTTGTAACCCCCCTGGGGCCTATTTGATAAAACTTACCAAATACGAAGTACATTGCGGAGGGTGTAATTATAAATATCTTGCAGTTTTATATTAGTTAGGTACGTAACGAATATTTTCCGCTCAAGTTTTGAGTTCGTTTTGTTACAAAATTTTGATTGTGAATCTTCCCGTTATCCTAATAGTCAGTTGCTTCAGATTAACAAGACATAATCTAATGAGATACTAGATATATCACAAGGATAAAAATCCTTATATAAACTTGAAGCACTTCTGCTTGTCGTGTGGTATTCGCGTCTTGAAAAGTACCGAGTCCGCGCGGTACTGTGTCGATAACAACGGCGTGTAGCCCATAACCTGTGATACATATTTGACTTAAAATATTTGACTTAAAGTACAGTCTGGCATGGAAAGTAGATGTATTAAAATAGATGAAACGCCTTGGAATGAGCAGGTTATATTAACAACAATAGCTACTTGGTGGGAGATGTTTATGCCCATAAAACTTATAGGCTTATACGTCCCACAGCTGGGCACAGGCCTCCCCTCAATCAACCGGACGGGGTGTAGTACAGAGTAGATAGATCGTAATATAGTATATCAATCAAATCAATCAATTATGGGCAGTAATAAATCAGATGTAATCCTGAACACTTGTTTCTTTCGATCTCCCGATAACCGATCCTTATATAGCGACAGCCTCCGTGGTCTAGTGGTTAGAGCGTTAGGCTCACGATCTGGAGGTCTGGGTTCGAATCCCGATGGGGACATTGTCGAAATCACTTTGTGAGACTGTCCTTTGTTTGGTAAGGACTTTTCAGGCTTGAATCACCTGATTGTCTGAAAAAGTAAGATGATTCCGTGCTTCGGAGGGCACGTTAAGCCGTTGGTCCCGGCTATTAGCCGTAAAAACACCTCAGCAGGAGCAGCGTGGTGGAGTATGCTCCATACCCCCTCCGGTTGATTGAGGGGAGGCCTGTGCCCAGCAGTGGGACGTATATAGACAGTTTATATATATAGCGACTCAACCATGTCGCGTGTTCGTTGTCGCTAAGTGTCTTAACGCTATAGTTTCGTATTAGGGAAGAAAACGTAATGGAGCATACTCCACGCCGCTCCATTGCAGTTTATATGTTTCTCAGGACCAACAGCGTAACTTAAGCGGCGGCGGCTAATAAAGGTTCAGTAACATATTTCGACTCACCTGAGAGAAGAACTGTATGCACTTATGTCGCTCGTGGAAGTGTGTCTCGTCCGCGGACAAGGTCACTGGACAGCCGGGGCAGCGGAAAGTCCAACGCGATGTCACCTACAATAGATAACATTAGTAAGAATCACTTTGAGGCAAAAACCGAGGCACAAGAAGACCACCAATGAAGGACGACATCGCACGGCACGCAGGATATGACTGGATGTCGATAGCCCAAGATCGTCGGAAGTGGAAAAACATGAAAGAGGCCTATGTCCAAAATTGGATATAAATTTAAGCTGATATAGATAGATAGATAGACTTTAAGGCAAAAAATTATTTAAAGGAAGATTCGTGCAAGGCGTTTCGATTCGCGCGGGTTATACGTTCTTCGTCGCTCGGGCTGTGAGAACATGACCTCATTAAACCTGGTGTCAGGATTACTATTGAGCCGCCAAAGGTTCCGTGACATTGCTCAGGTAACGCAACCCACACGATAGAAGAAGAAAGGACGGTACTGACAAGTATCGGCGCCCGAAAGACGTAACATACGATACTGTCGACCCGATTACTCTAGCCATAGAGGCGGCCAATCAACTCGCAGCAGCAAACACTTCAGGAGCGGTACGGACCCCGCCGGCGTGGTAGACGATTTCCCTCGCCCAAGTGGACACCCTCAGCCTGGTTGTCTTAAATTATGACCCGGGTGAGAGCCCGGGTGTATCCGGCCATGTAGGTAATGCCATTTGCGGCAAAGCTACATTAAACCACGTCAAAAAAATAAAATAAAAAAGTGTGTAATGTACCTATTTAAATTTGATTATATTGACTATTATTTTGCGTCAGCTCGATATATAATTTTTGCATGCCAAATTGCGGCAAAACATGAGATTCTCACATTTATTGTAAAACCTTTATTATACCATGTTCTATGGGCAAATAAATAATTTTGAATTTTTGAATTTGAATTTGTACCTTAACCGGTGGCTTCCTGGTGATGTGGGCGACGAGGAAGTTCATGGCGATGTCCTCGCAGTTCATGTACTCGTCCACGTAGTCGCGCACGGCGGCGGGCAGCGCCCTCCAGTACGCCCACAGGTAGTAGCGGTGCACGAACGCCGCGCCCGTCAGCACCATGCTCAGCTCGCAGCTGCGCCGGAAATGTAACACGTCTCAATAGGCTACTTTCCAACTAGTCAAATCAGTTAGGTACTTTTTACTAAGCGTCATAACACGAAATTACTATGGGATTTGTATGAAAAAGCAAATTGTGACGTCATAGAAAAACGTTACAATATGTCGCACTTATTATTTATTACATTTTGCTTTATTAAAATTCATAAATAAGTAAAAGAATTCTAATCTCAAATTAAAAAAAAATATCACCACAATTAAAAACAAAACAAACACATCTTATAAATACCAAATAAGCAAAAAATAATCACACAAGACCAAAGATCAAATAAATAAGTTAAATGGAAAAAAGAAAACGTATTTTGTCACTTTCACACCTGTCTTTATTTAGTAAACAGAATTTCATAATTTATCTGGGAAACTACCCAATTATACCAGTTTTGTTTCTTTTTTTTTATACATCACCTAATGGTGTGCTCTACGTATAACGTCTTAAAACGTAGCATGATTAGAGTGAAATACTTCTCGTCTCTATCATGCTAAACTGTACACTGTTAGCTTAGAATAAAAAAGAATAACAGTATAATATAGGTATAGGACCTCGGTGGCGCAGCGGTAAACGCGCTCGTTAAGTTAAGCAACTTTCGCAAAGGCCGGTCATAGGATGGGTGACCACAAAAAGAATCAGTTTTCATATCGAGCTTCTCCGTGCTTCGGAAGGCACGTTAAGCCGTTGGTCCCGGCTGCATTAGCAGTCGTTAAGGTGATGCGTTTCAGTCAGCTAGGTAACGCTGCGTCAGCAGATGGCGTTACTTCTGCAGTTTTCGTATTTTTTTCCATTTATTCGTATAGTGTTGAGTTCTGACCCAGTGAAATGTTAGGTAGCGAAATCTTACATACGTTATCTTTAAGTTAAGCTACAATTGTGAAGTATTTACTGCAGATATTATATTGAAACATTGCATCAAAAGTTGGTGTCATTTCAATTTGTGTACAAACACGAAGCTGTCACACACACATGCGAACTAGGTTAGCTATTAAAAGAGATGCATAATTTGAAGTCTACTTCTAACTTCTAAATGGCGCATTTGGTAAAGCAGTCGCCGCCATTCTTAAGTTTCACGGTTCAAACCCAAGTGCATGTTTTAATTGTTTTTACTTTTTGTATTTTTTTTACAATTGAATTTGGCGAACCCGTCTATTTGTTACGGAATTTTCAAAAAGTATCACTTTTACCAATAATATTATAATTATACAATAATGTACTTTGCACTAAAGTACCTTCCGTAATTTCCGTATTTTTTATTTTGTAAAATTCTAACAGGCATTAATCGCATTAGTGAACATGCGGCTAACTAAAAAACTACTGAACGGATTTTCATACGGTTTTCACCAAAGAGTAGAGTGATTCATGGGCGTGCTTTAGGGAATATAATTTATACAAGTATTTTTTTTTTATAAAATGGTTCAAAAATGATGATGAATGTCAAACATAATTATCGTTACAAATATAGCCGACTTGGAGCTTTCGGCGAAAAACGCTGCCTGAGCCCATTGAGATATAACAAAACAACGTATGGTTGAATTGTTCCTTTTTTGTAGGTCTACCGAAAAGTCCACAATATGTCATAATACTTATATTGTGTATAAAGAATTGTGTATATGTATTGTATGATTTTACAAATAACGATCACAGTACAGTAATAATAAGGTAGATTTTTCCTAAATTGCGTCGGTTCAAACTTTGTCGCATCGCGTTTGAAAGATGTAATAGCGCTTCAGGACGTCCCGCAAGCACGGCGCTGATGTCGCAGTATCCGCATATAATTATTATGACTTGTCATTTAGTTCCAATAAAATCCGCGGGACTTCATACGTATGTCAGTGACAGCTGGTGATAGCATGCGGGACACTTAGCAGCTAATCGAATTCTATGTTGTTTTCGCGCCCAGTCCAGACGACTTGCAGCGCATTTCTGGACTTATATTTACGCGTGGTTTTTATTGTTAGGTTAGTTAGTTCAGGTTAGGACGTGTTTTTTTAACGAGGACGTTAAAAAAAGACGAGGCTGGGACGTATTGAAGTAGTATTTCCATATATACGCGGCCTGAAATGGGCTGTTTCGGGGACCTGAACTGGTTGCTGTCGAACTTAATATCACGTTTTCTTGATTAAAATTCATAAATAAGTCAAATAGAAAAAAGATTTTCGTTAGTTTTAGATCTGTCATGATGTCTGTGATGTTTGTTGTTTATTATACATAAGAATTTCAAAATTTATCTTATTTTTTTTCCCAAAGGGCAAGGCAAAGGGAACTATGCCCGTACAGCCATGTCTTGTGTTTTTTTTTTCTTGATGATGATTAATGAAATGATGAAACCTAAGCCCCCACCCTCGGAGCAGACTCCTACTCCGAACCCCAAACGAAATAAGCGGCTTGTTGGCGCAAAGCGAAAATAGATAGGTACACTTTGTTTATTGAATATTCCGATTTAATAATACTATCGGGAATGTTTTCCGACTAACTTAATGTGACCATTAACCACAAAACACCACTTCGTATTGATTATTTAGATTATTCAATGAAGAAAGCAACCTTCCCGTTCCCGGTCACATTACATAACAAAGAGAATATAAATAAATCTGTATGTTGGATGGAAAAACAATTAATTATAAATGACTACTATTTAGGCCGGCAAATGCAACAACTTTTTTTTTGATTTGGTTTTCCCCTAAGGGTAAGGCAAAGGGAACTATGCCCATACAGCCATTTCATTTTATGTATTGATTTTTTATTATAATATATGTCCTCTTTTAAAACACGGTACTTACCCATTATTTAAAAATGTTTAAATAATATGCGTTAAAACAAAAATATTTTTCCAATATTCCTTTTCTCAGATTGTAAGTATTTTTAGTTTTTTATTTATATTTATTCTCTTCATACAAAATCTCTTTATAAATTGTCACTGACATTCTATTACACTTGTCAAGTAGTCAAAGCCTTTAGAGAAAAAAAAAAACTATCACGCACACAAACTAACATTGACACCTCTACACGCTCAGCAAATACACTGTAATCTGCACCACTACAAATGTAGAATTGATCAAAATTGAGGGTCTGAAATATGGTACTTCTCGTATTCGGACCCTAAATTTTTGTTAGTTAGCGAAAATAATACACCAAAATATTACTATTTATCGGTTTTATAACAATATTCCTCTATCCGTTTTCCTGTAGCACTGCATCAACTTTTGTATGGAAAACGAATCACCTTAATAACCATCAATCCGCACTGGGCCCGCGTGATGGTTTAAGGCCTGATCTCTCTATCCATCCATAGGGAAGGCCCGTGCCCCAGCAGTGGGGACGTTAATGGGCTGATGATGAATGATAGTATAGGTCGCCGACGTCACCCCCTCTATAGTTTTACGTTAGTCTAAAATGGCCGGAAGCCACTAAGGAGTTTGAGCTATTTTGCATCTACTTACCTATAGTTAGAATTATAAAGAAAGCCGTTGTTGAAGTTGAGGTCCCACGCATGGTAACGGCCAGGGAAGCCCACGATGCGATCACGATGCTCACGCCACACCCTGAACGAAGAAATATTTACTATACATGTAGAAAATGGAAGTTGGTGAGTACAGCACTTCACTCACTTTGATTGATAGATAGATCATTTATATGCATAAACACAGTACAATGGTCTTAATGGTTTGGAAATGGGTTACTTTGTTCCTTTGGTAAAAAAAGTTAAGTACTCGTGTGAATCAACTTGCAACTTGGAGGAGCCCTGCGCACACAAGCCGCACTAAACTATTACGCCATCAGCGTAACGCATCGGGCTTACAGTTGTTATAAAAAAGAAGATAGTTATCATTATCTTTCACACAATGCACAATATATATACGAGTATGTAGTATGTATGTCGTTTCCCCCCCCCCCCCCCCCCAACACCCCCTTAAGACAATTTACTCTAAATGTATATTATTATAATATATAATGTATTCATTTGTATGTATGTATAAAAGTGTTTTTTGTTTTGTACAGTTTGTGCCTTCCCACTGTTATTGACCTCTCACTCTCTCTCAGAAGAGATCTCTTTTGGAGATAAGTCCACCTTTTGTAGCTATTTTTTTTTTGTCATTAATTATGTAATAATTAATTATGTATGTAGTATTAGCTAGTAGTTTCCGATCCCAAGATACGGTCGTGTCGTAGGGCTAGCAAACAGACACACGCACACACACACACATATGCGCACACAGACGCGCGCTCACATTCACACACACACACACACGCACTCAAACGCACACAGAATCTTTACATTTACTTTACATACTTCTTTTGTGTACCACTCAATTTTTATATTTTATGTTTTGTTTTGGCTTCACTTTTCTATAGTTCTAAGGTTATAAATTAGGAGTTCCGTAAGAGGTTGGGAGCCTGGTGATCTGTCACACAGGGTCACACCTAGTATCGACACCAGTCTCTCACAAAGGCACTATAGTGTGTATCATTACCTTAGTTAAGTTTACATAATTTGTGTTACCTTTGTGAAGGGAAAATAAAGATTATTTTTATTTGTTATTTTTATGTATTAATAATTTGTACAATGAAGAGAGTAAAAATAGTAAGGATACCTGAAAGCGAAGACGATCTCGTCGTGCCTGAGATGCGCGTCGTCGTCGACACAGAGCACGGCCTCCGTGTCGATGAGGTGGTACGGCAGGAAGCGGTTGTTGAGCGAGTTGCGCGCCGTGCGGACCACGGCCACGGGCGCGCCGCTCTCCGGCCACGCCGACGGGGTCGGCGCCGACACGCCGTTCCACACTACCACCACCTGGGGACACAACGCGTTAGCTACTTTGCACCATGCATCGATCAGTCTGATGTGTGAATTGCCATCCTTGCAGTTAATTAGGGACTCTAACACATGGTACACATCTATGAGTGTTTTAAGAGGTCACGTCACGCGTCAAAAATGTTACAAAACATTTTTTGTAGGGCAAAGTAATCTGGAAATACAGAGTATACAATACAGACCTTGTTCAAGTAAGGCAAGCCGCGCAGCCTCGCGAGCGCCGCGGAGAGCACGGCCTCCCGCTCGTAGGTGAGCACGACGACGGTGAACTGCTCCCGCGGCCGGTCCCCGCCCAGCGCCTCGCTGAACTCGCGGCCCGCGCCTCCCGCGCCCGCGCCCAGCGGCCGGAACCCCGCCGCCGAGCCCACGAAGCGCGCCTCCGACGTCACCGCCGGGTCCCACGGCAGCTGCGGGTACAGCGTGAACGGCTCACCCCACTCGTTCCACATCTCGTACCCCTGCACCAGCCCCACCGAGTAGTTCCGCTTGTACGCCGGGCTCGCGTACGGCGCCTCCAGCGGCCCGAGCGTCTCCTCCGGCTCGGTCTCCACGGCCGGGGGCTCCACCCGCGGCGGGTAGTACGAGTCGTTGAACGCCGGCGCCCCGCTCACCGGCACGGCTGCCGGCGGCGGGATGTTCAGCCGCGTCCTGATCATCGCCAGTAGCGAATCCATACTCGCTTGCACCGAACTCAGGTACCGCTCCCACAATACCCGCCCTTGCCGTCGGAACACTAACAGATCCGGATCTGACAACGCACGCATGAAGAAATGCAGTTCCGTGACTCGCGCTTTTGGAAGTGATATCACCGCGCGTCGCCAATCTAGCACCTCGTCGTAAGGAAGGCGGATGCGGTCCCCGCCGAGGATCACTGGAATCGCTCCGGATCTTAGCGCCTCGTATAGTCTCGCTTGTAACAAAGCCGTAGTTGAATAAGTTCTGTCGGCGGGGGCGAGTATCAACGCGTATGTGGAATCGCGCAGTATCGCTCGGCGGGAGCGGTCGGTGCCACACAGCGCCCAGTCTCCGATCGGAAGTAAGGCTCTCCTCTCCACTGGCGGGTCACACTCAAATTGCAGGTAAAAAACGTCGGAAGCTGGTGCCGATTTAGCTATCTTTTCTAAATTTTCAATCAGAGTTTTGTCGTAATCCCTCATAGGACCCGTGGCCGGCGGTTGAGAGCCCTGAAAACTGAACGTAGTTTTTCATATTCATTTTGTCGAAAAGGAACTTATTATTTATATTTTTTAAATATTTCTTACTAGATGCTCACCTCAGCAAGTATTTCCGTCTCGCAGGAGCCATCGGCGCGCAATCGGCCCATACATCGCCTCCGGGAGGCCCGAGGGCGGGAGGAGTCACTACATCGAAGCCTGGACGGAATTGATCCTGTGTGAACGTGGACTGAGCTATCATGGCGCGGCCGGTAGACGACCCTCGAAACGCGTCGCCCGAGCCCACAGACAGCTCGCGCCGCGCTAAATTCAATAACACGTGGTTCCGTCCATCGCCACCCCAAAACGGCAAACTTTTCACTGCAGTCTCATTCAGCAACAATTTGTATGACTCTGTAGTAGACCTGAAAATAAAGAACGACCTGCTACACCATTTATACACAAAGACATACAAACAATTTATATTTTATCTAAAAATATTTCAATAAAACCCAAATGCATGATAAAATTCGATTCTTACGAGGGATTTTTCTCGAACGGAAACGCCTCGCCGACGAGCGCGAGATATATGCAGGCCTCGTTAGGGTCACGCGTCAAATGCGCATTGTAGCCGAGAGTCTGTCGGAGGGTGGTCTTGAGAAAGCCATCGACTTCGGCGCCGGCTAGCGGGGAATGGACGTCGGGGTCGTATAAATAGACGGGGAAGCCGGAGGTGAGGGAGCAGCGGGAGTGGTCGAAGCAGGAGTGCATACGGCAGGAGGGCTCGGAGGAGGCGCCGGGCTCGGGGCGCGCGGGCGGCGGGCGCGCGGGCAGCAGGCGCGCGGGCGGCGCCAGGTGCGGCGCGTCGCGGCGGGCCGCCTCCAGCTGCGCCAGCCGCGCCTGCTCCGCCGACACGCGCAGCCGCTGCAGCTCGCCCGCCGCGCGCGCGTGCTCCGCCTTCACCGCCTCCGCCTTCGCGCTGGCCGCCGCCGCCTCGCGCTGCAGGCGCCCCCGCCGCGCCTCTAACTCTCGCAGCTCCGTCGACACCGAAGCCTACGATCATATTTCAACCTTGAATATGTGAAGTAAATGATTTCCTAAATAATTAAATTTTGATATTTTTATATCACAATAATTGTTAATCCTTTCTTTTTTAATACATTACTCTGTCTCAAGGGTCTATTTATAAAACATACATATTATATAAACTCACACCCTTAATGCCTAATGGGGTGGGTGGAGCTCCAAGTAATCAAAGACAACTTGCAGCTAAGACGGTGTTGACACGAAGGTCTAAAATAGATAATATGGTGAATGGTGAACCTATGTTCATAGTACCTTAATTCTCAGCATCTCCTCTATTCTGAGCTTGAGATCAGCCACATTGACAGTTGACAGGTCTCCCAATGCCTCCAAAGTATGATGTATAGAATTTATACCCATTGATGAAGTTGTTGATTCATACTGTAATTAAATAAAACATGAGAATAACATCATATCACTAACTTACTATTAGGTGACAATATTATTTAAAAATAATCTATATTTTTCTTTACAAAACAACCTTTAGTAAAATATACACATGACACAAAATATTGGGGAACATGGAAAAAGTATTGAAATATTTTCCGTTTCAATATAAAAACAAATACTTAGTAGGTACAAAACTTTTGCAGTTATTCTACAAAACAAAGACTAAAAGAGAAACTAGTTTTAAAATATAATCCGTGTCATGAAATATTCTACATAGAATTACTATGACTTTGTCAATTAGTTTCATTTAAATCCTTCGACTTCTTTCCTGGCACAGATTATTATTTTAAACCTAGTTCAACTATAGTCATTGTTTTATAATAACACTGTTATTTTCTAAATGTAATTGTCATTATTACTACTCTTGGGGAGGTTACACACAATTATGATAGTATACTCTACGTGCAACCGGCGTGCAATTTTTTGTCACCACCAAAGATAATGCAACAATTTTAACTAAGTTTAAAATTTGGGAGGTTAGTTTTCAAAATCCATTCTTACCTTGGATAAATAATAATGCGTAACGAGCGGCACCACGAACAGTATAACAGATACTGTTAATATTACACGAGACAGCTTTAAGTGGCCCAGCCACTGGCAAAAACGTTCGTGAATATACATTATAAAATTTATTTCAATCCAGTCACCTAAAGTTGTACATCACTTGAGTCATTTCACAATTATTTTTTGGAATTACATACAATCAACTGAAAAGTTTGTTTTCGTTCATTTCGTTCGTTAACTGCTTACGATTAATATTAGTACATATATATCTTAAAATATTTTAAACAATATTTATTCTCAATTTGTTGTCGTTTGACACTTGATGTTTTTTTGCCCATTTGTGGGTCAGGCTAAGATCATAAGACCATGCAGCCTAGTCTTCAGTACTGACACTTGATGATGACTTAGTGGATCCTTTTTTCCGTTTGCCCATTTAGGAAACAGGGATCGTAAGACCATGCTGCTGCCTAGTCTTCAGTACCTTAATGGACCCGCGCTCACCGCGCTGTTTAAACGACGTTTAAACAATCATTTGTCAATTTTTATATAAAAATAATGGCCTGGAACAGTGTTTCTCGTTAGCGGTAGAGACAAGGTTGCTAATATGAGAAAACACTCTGTTTCTTACAAATTCTCTTCAAAATTATAGAAATGAAACATGTTTTAATTATTTAATTAAGGTATTTGGATTTTTGTTATAGTTTATTCAGAATTAGCCCATATAAGTCAGATCAAATCCAAATCCACTGTGATTAAAATTTATGAAAAATAGTAATTTGATTGGCGATTACTGCATAATACCATTCTGTAATCAACTTGACATTCCCCACAACTGCCACAACTATGGGGAATTCTCCACAAAATGGCAACCCTAGTTAGAGGTGGGCGATTATCAAAGACCAATCTTTATGAGATATTCTTATAAGTGTCACGAACACAATACATGTCGTGTCGTGTTGTATCGTCTCAAGAACAATCGATAGTATCGCAACTTTCGATACTATTGTTCTTTCTAAACTGTCGCTCAACATTACATCCGGTGTTAGTAGTAATAAATAGTCTAATAGTACTGTTGCCGAACTATCGGTAATATCGGTAGTATTGCTTCTGCTATTGCAATAACAATCAATAATACTGTTTTTATAAAACTATGGAGTCTATCGATAGTGGCAGGTTCTCTTAGTAGTCTGTGGTAATGGCCTAGACAGGTTGGGAGAGGGCAGTACGTCGCTCAATATTTGAAGACGAACTATAAAAAAACACTTGTATTAAGTGTTTTAACTTATATTTATATTTCAACACAATACCAAAAGAAAATATGGCATAGTTTAAATTTCTTATTTTTATCAAATGATAAACATTATCCTTCCTTGAAGTTGAGGCAATACGGAACCATTATTATATTTACGATCATATTTATGATTACTTCCGTCGTCACCTCGAGCCGTGGCGTAGTAGTCTATGTTCGTATTGCTTTTATTTAAATTCAGCTTTAAAACATATAAACTTTTAAATATTGATAATGTAACACCCGCCTCCCTAATGCATTTTTTTTAAGTTGCACCTACCCTCAATGTAGGTATCTAACCTAACCTAACCTAACTCAAACACCAAACGCTACTAAGTATCAATGATTACTTTTCTACGATCTTCAAACAAATAATGATATTCTTCACTGACTAGTTCCTTTGGATTAAATTTTCCGCATCTCTGTTTCCAATGTTGTTTCTTGAAATGCTGACGCATATTTCTTATTGAATGGAACATTACAAAACAGAGAGGACAGGCGACAGTTTTCTCAAAGTGTTTTAATCTATGTTCCTTCAGAGAACTTGAACCGGTAAATCCTTCTCCACAAACGTCACAAACAAATGGTTTTTCCCCTGTATGTAATAGCATGTGCTTTTTTAAACAAAATTTGAACCGAAACTTATTGTTACATATTTCACACGTAAACTTTTTCTCGTCAGAGTGTACCCTCATGTGCATTTTAAGGTAGTATTTAGCAGAGAATGAATCTTCACAAATGTCGCAAACATATGGCCTAATGTTTAAATGGTGTCTATTCACATGTGCTTCTAATCGATCCTGAATCACAGATAAATCACAATATTCACATTTGGCCAAGCATTTTCGTACTTTCGTGTCCTTCTTTTTAATTTTCTTCTGCAAAAGTCCGTTTTTCTTCTGAACGTGCCATCGCTTATGATGAATCAATGTTGATGGTTTGATCATTTTTTTACATATTTCACAAGATACCCTCTCTAAATGAACTAACCCATGAGATTTTAAAAGTGTGCTAGTCAAAAATGTTTTTCCACATTGTTCACATACAAAACTGGGAGATTTATTTGACAATTGATGTGTTTGCATGTGTTTTCTCAGTGATTTCACTTGTTTCCCACAAGTTGTACACTTCTCTGGGAAAGTTTCTTTTTTTACTTTGTGCATACGATTATGCCACCGTAGATACTTGATATTAGCAAATTGTGTGTTACATATTCTGCACATATACTTATCTTTCGGATCATGAGTTGTCCTATGTTGTATACATTCTCCTCTAGTATGAAATGTTTTATCGCACAATCCACAAAGCCACACTTGTCTCCTGCGAGTAATTTGTATATCTCTGTGAGACCTGTTCCTGTGGGAGACCAAATTTAATTTACTTAAGAAAATACGATTACATTTGTCACAAGGAAAATTATCTGAACTATGTTTTAGCTTCTCATGAGTAGCCAGATCAACTGAAGAATCAAATGAAGCTGGGCACTGTGTACACGTGAATTCTCTGGATTTCAGTTGACACCCTGCAACATGTTTTTTAAATGTTGCATGGCGTGTAAACTCTTTATCACAAAATTGACAAGTAAGCTTATCCATATGAATATTTAAAATATGACGTTTCAATTGCAGTTTGGAGAGGAATTTAGTTCCACAAAAGTCACATGAAAATGGATGGTGATCCAGGTGTTCTCTGTTGACATGAATTATTAAGACTTCTTTTTTTCTACAAACATAATCACAGTCTTTGCATTTCACTTTATATGTGTGGTTTAGTTTTTGCTCTGTGAAAGATACTAAGTACTTATAATGTACACAAAATATTTCTTCACAGTCTGGGCATCTTCCTTTACATTTATGTTTTTTTAACTGACTTTTATCAAAGTATTGTAAGCATAACAGGCACTGCGGGTTTAAATTGTCTTCTAGCTGGTTCTCCACAGGGTGACTGATTTTTAAATGTACTACCAGTGCTGGTGCTGTATAGTAAACAAGGTTGCAATACTGGCATGGGTATGTATCATCTTCATGATTTAATTGCAAATGCTCATTTAATTCTGTGTCAGGAACCAGAAGATTACAAATTCTACATTTTAATTTACTGTGCAATTTGTAATGCTCAATTAATGTGTTATGACTATCAAATGTTTTTGAGCAAATCTTGCACTTGGGAGTAGGTTGCTTATGTTTGTTTCGTTCATGTGCTTTCCACAGGTTGAATCTTGTAAATACTTTACTACATTTCACACATTCATATCCACTTTTCCTTTTAATCATTCCACTTTTCGTATCTGATAATCTATTTAACACCTTTTTTGATGGTCTATTAACAACATGTTTTTTAATTTTTGTAGAAGGTAAAGGACACAAATTCATTTTTAACTGATGTTTTGAATACTCCAAATATGGCTCCACTTTGTCAATGGTTTTAATATCAAGTCCTTCTACTCTCAATTTTGTTTCATTGTTATTGGTACCAGTTTTATCCTCTATGACTAGAATTGCTTTTGAAATGTCATCTTTTATATATGAATCTATCTTGGACTCAAGGTCATCCACTTTACAGCTAAAGTCATTTAAATAATAGCATAAAAAATTAACAGTCTGCATAGTGTTGCACGTGAAAATGAACCATTGTATAATTCTGTTTGAACATTCTTGACAGATGTATGGACCAAATGGAATGTTCACCTGAAATTAAAAATAAATTAATTCATGTCTTTTCTAGTACTATCCAAAATACTTTAAATAATTGTTAATTATTCAATTACTAACAATAGAGATTGAATGATTAAAGAAAAATAATACTTAAAATTCACTTTCATCTAAGTAACAATAAAATCCAGACAAATAATGAGTAATTTTTTTATGGTTATACAATACAAACATGTAGGAAAATCTGCAAGAAATCTACAAGAATGATAAGCAATTCATGTGTCAAGGCTTCTATTTTTCTTTTCATCACCTAAATTTACTTACTAAATATATGGATATTAATGAGAACCTCCTCCTTTTTTGAAGTCGGTTAATTAATACATTCAATATACTCACATCATTAAATACATTGGTGATAAGTTCCTTTAGAAGAAGACTGATCAGTTCCCCATTTAAAACAATTACAATATCAGTTGTTACTAGACACAGATCCTCGGACCTCTCAAAACAAATACCACAGTACTCGGTAGACCACAATATCTTTATTAATTTCTGTTGTGTCTTTGTGCTGCGAAAACGGCTCTTATATGACTCCATTTTATACCCTCTAGACAGCTGAAATATTTAAATGTGATATTTAGTAAGGCTAAAAACAATTACAAATGAAACTTAAACACTTCTAAACACGAAATGACATAAATAGTTAATAAAAATAATGCTATTTATTTCAGTAAGGTAGACTTTTTATGCATGCAGTTAATAAGGTAAACAACCACTGTATCTTGAATTTCACAATAAAAAATACCTATGTTTTCCAAAATCTACTCATAATGTTAACATAATAATGAACGTAGACAAAGAGACACACATTCCTTTGGTATTGACCATGTGGCATAATTATGTTGGAGATGGGTATATGTGGAGTGTTTTTATGGGGCGCAAAACTCACGTTTGATTTCACGAAACGTCTCAAAGCCGACAATATTCCACCAGTCGGAAACTAAGGTACGGGGTCCTGCAGAATCTACAGTAGAGAGGGATTAAAATATT
Organism: Pectinophora gossypiella; assembly: GCF_024362695.1. Classification (NCBI taxonomy): domain Eukaryota; kingdom Metazoa; phylum Arthropoda; class Insecta; order Lepidoptera; family Gelechiidae; genus Pectinophora; species Pectinophora gossypiella. The sequence continues at coordinate 9,051,452 of NC_065406.1, forward strand.
TATTGATGTTATTACTTACTCAAAACGACTAGTCCTTGGTCCTTGAAGCAAGATTACCAATCTGATTAGTTCCTGCATCGAGCTTTGTTAAGATCAAAGAAAATCATTTTGAGCCATATGTTCCTTATGTACCTATTTAATTAATCAAAAACTTAAGTCTTTGTAGGTACAAAAAGTAGCTTTTATTTGCTTAGCCGATGTGTGTACTTCACTGTTCACTGCACTTGTGTTTCTTTTTATTATTTTGAATTTAAATAAGTGTCTTGTACGTATTTCAAACAGCAGGAATAAAACTTTATAATTTAGACAGATTGTTCTTCCTTCTAATATTACTATTTGTTTTCAAATATAATTAGGTATACAAAATAGGAATAAAATAATAATTGTCAATCGCAAAAAAACTCGGTTCGATTAGGTGAAGCAAAGATTACGCATTTGTTACATGCATAATACGCCGACTGACAGTTGACGGTGACAGACAAGAGTCAGATCGTGTACTAGTGCGTACTCGTAGCATCTCTACTTGGTTTGTGTGTACTAGTAAAGAAAACCAGGTGTGATTAGTGATTGAGGTATGACAAGTTAATGACATAAGTGTTACCATTAAATTCAAAGACCAAAATTGGTATATATCTATTCTCCAATATTCCAAGCACGTAAATTTTATTATGGTGAATTACTGACTAATGTGTTTGTACTATTACTTGTCACATATATAAAAATCAGTAAAACTGTAAGTAAATCTTTTACTAAAAGTTCAAAATTTCCTTACAAAGTAAATATAAAAACATTGGTCGTGGGTAATTTATTTTTTACGAAATGGCAACGCAGGGCGGGATGACGTCAGCTGGGCTAACCTTGAAATGTTAGCTGTCATTTTGAGCATACCAGCCGGGTCTGCATGACAACCACGCCGCGCGCAGCGCGAATTGAGCGCTTCTACCAATAAACGATACGAATGCTATCTACGTAGATAGATGGATATTGGTCGAAGGCCTTGATATAATTGGCGCCGCGCGCGGCGCGGTTACCGTGCAGAGCCTACTGGTTTCTTATACCATGATGATAGGGAGTTCATGAATCTACTCGACATGCAGCTCTTAAGTGTACACTGGTCCTATGTTAAATATTAGTAAAATTTATATTCAATGAGTTTTAAAGTAGTTTTTGCATTTTGTTTGAAATGTTGGAGATACCAATTTTTTTGTAACACTGATGTAACACATCATCAAACGGCTAGCAATGGTTGCTTTTCATAGGATTGCATGCCTTGCTTTATTGAACCATGGAAGTTATATAGTTAGTTTTAATGTTCTATATATTTCTAAAACCTAGTGATTACGGGTATGTCCCATACATTTCGCACGAAAATAGTCTCGTTTAACACAGACACTACACATTGACGTTATCGTACACGCGCATCTGTGATGTGACATCTAGACGCCCATGCGATTGAAGACTAGAGTAAAACTTTGAGGTAAATCTAGCTCAGCCGTTGTTGGTGAGGAGCAGAGACTTGCTGTTCTATTCGTATTATTATTCCTTCTTCTATGGTCGGGGTTATATGTTAAAAACGTCTTCCGATTCTTCTGACGAAAGCTAAGGACGAATAGGATAGTGTTTGTCAATTAAAACTAAAATGTAAAATCGAATAAAAAATGTATTATTAACATGTGAAAAATTGAAAAATATATTTTCCTTACAAAGGAACATCCTCCCTACACCTAGGTAAATTATGAAACTCAAAATTCAATTTTATTCTAATTTAAACTTATAAAACTAATAACGACACAGAATATGCTCGCGCTCTAGCAATAGAATTTGAAAATTATCTACCTATTATAAGAAAAAAAGAACACTTTGTTACATAGTTTTTAATTTAAATAATGTATTGCTTACATTATAAAAGTCATCAATTCTCGACTTTTAAAATTACTAAATATTAGAAAAACAATTAGTTTTTCTTTGACAGCTACCTACCACACAGGGATATTCTCAGGCAGCTGGTAATTCTGCCCCCACTGTTAACTAAATAGAATATTTGGGTCCCCAAAATAGTTCAAATTAATTGATACGGAATTAATTATGGATACACTTATACTTGAGATATACTTAAATCTACCTATGTACAATGTGTTAACATTATGTACAAGCAAAGATTAGCTTTCAATATTTCATTAAAACATAAATATTATTTTTAGCTCAACTGTTATACTGAATCTGTAACGTTTATTAGTCCTAATACTTGTAATAGCACATTCTCCTGCAGACTTCCGAAGGTGCAAATTATTATTTTTTTTCCTTTTTTAGCTTGGATCTTGCCTCATTTTTTGTTTTGTTATAGCCATTAGTGCAATTGGGTGTCATTTTTCATCTCCCAGAACATCGCATACCTACTTTGCAATTAATGTGAACTTTGATGCTTTAGATACTTTCTTCAATTGTGCTTCCATTTAGAACAGCAGTACAATCAACGATGTCAAAAAGATATTTTTGATTTTGGTTACCATGGTGAATTAATAGATGGCTAAATAAAGATTTTGAAGTAAATAACAGACCACATTTAAAACAATTCTGTTTGGATGTTCGAATTTTCGAGCTGCAGGTTTTGGAGTGAAACAACATGCTTACACGATTTAGAAAATGTAGGCCACAATTGCACTTGTAAATTTTTGCTCTTTTTTCTACAATTTCATTTTCCAGATTAGACTTTTCAGACTCAGGATCAGCAGACTGCTTTTCATCTCCTAATTCTATAGATTTAGTGTCTACTGTCTGTGTAGTCTCTACATCTTTGGACGATGATTCCACAGATTCTGTTAAATCAAACATTATAATCCTCATGTTTTTTCTTACGAATTCCAGATCGTCATCATGTAATTTATTGTGACGCTTCAGTGTACTTGTGTAAAAGTATAGGTTACACTCTTGACATTTTGTTTTGACTGCAGTGGAGGAACAAATATGTTTCGTAGGAGGGTGAACAGTTTTCAAGGTAACTTTGCATCGTTCACAGCAGTAAAATGTATAATCACACACAATTCCACTGAACTCATCAGTCGTCTGGTTTTCACCAGTGGGATTTTTCAAACTGTCACCAAATAAGATAACTTTTATTTTGTTTTGCGTGAAATTAGTTAATTCTTTGTGTCTCTTATTGTGACTTTCGTAGTGGTCATGATATATCAACAAGCCGCACAACTTACAACACTTCAATCTCTGGCTACATTTATGGTTTCTGGTTTGCATCTCATCGACAGATGCATGGCAGTTTCGACATCGGTATAAAACGTAATATTGGCTGCGATTGTATAACAACTTATTAATTTTGTTATCTTCCTGTTTGTTAAATATAACTATTCTGTAATTTCTGTATGATTTCCATCCAATATTGGGATCCGTATGAATTTGTTCATGTTGCGTGCGTGCAAAAGATGAAATAAAAGGCAAATTGCAAATAGAGCAATGATGTTTTCTAAGTTTAAAACATGAGTTATCTGCATGCTTGTATAAGCTCGACTCGTCAATGTAGGAACAACATTTATCGCACTTGTAGACTGTGAAATTAGGAGGTCCATCTTGTATGACTTTCATTTTAATTCTGCACTCGGATTTGTAAACCGACTTACATATTATAGCGTTAATTTGAGTTTCTGACAGACGGCCAAATACATGTTTTAGCCATATATTATTTTCAGATGTTAAATAAACACTATCAAAATAAAATATTCTCGAATTTATCGTGTCGCTATGGGACAAATGATATTTTTGATGCTTTTCGTAACATGTTTTGTCAAAAATCTTGTTACAAAATTGACATTTCACTGTTTCTACATTTTTCCATTCGCCACTATAATGTCCCTGACTGTGTTCTACAGCTTTATCATACGTATCAACATTAATGTTGCAGTTTTTACATTCGTATAATAAGTTCTCTGTTAATTTGGCAGTCTTTTCCTCATCCAAGTTCCATTCAGAACTCAATCGTTCTGACGCGTTATTGTGTTTATCTGCACTGCGTATTTTTGTAAAATTATGGAATAACATATGTAACTTGAAAGCTTCTTCTGTTAACCTCATGTCACATAAATTACAAGTTAGATAATCAACTTTGTTGCAATCATGACATCCAGCTGGTCTAGAAATGCTAACCAAGTCACATTTTTCACATTTTGGGTATTCCGGTATCGGCGGACTAATTAGTTTGCCATTAAAATTGTAGAATTCAAAATTTTGCAAATTGCAGGTTTTCAATTTGTAATGTAGTTTTTTATGTGTTTTATAATGTTGGCTTGGAAAAACAAGTCCGCAAACCTTGCAAACGCATTTCCGTAAATTTCGACAGCGTCCTTTAATATGTATATTGCGTGTAAACCTATTTATTAGGAATAGTTTACATGTGCCGCAATAAGTCAATTCACACAAAGAATTCCAATTTCTTTTCATTGTTTTTTCAGCATCTTTTGAACTTCCATCTCTTTTAATTCTTAATTCTTTCTGTTTACGTTCGTGTTTGATGTTATTTGCACTTTTGCGGACTTTACTGACTTGGTTATATTGTAATTTTACCGGTTGCTGATTTTTATTATTATTGATTGTTATAACGTTCGAGTTCACAATGGTTATATTATCGAATTTGATATTCTCAATTTCATGACTAGCTTTATGTGACTTACCAATAGACTCATCGATTAAAAGGTCACAATATTTGCAGTACACTGCGCTCGGTGTTTCACTTTCACAGCATTTTGAATAGTGTTCCACAAAGCCGTTTTCGTCGAAATGTACGGTGCATTTTAAACAATTAAACAAAACTAGGTAATGTGAGTCTGGACATAAATCGTACACCATGAGGTTAGGAAATACGTGTTGTTTTGTGTGTCGCCATTCATCTTCTTTTTTAAAGAACTTGATACACTTTTTACACTTCCAATGACTTAACATTTCCATGTGATCTTTATGATTTCTTGCAACTTCAGCAGATAGAAAATGTATGTCACATTTAGTGCATCTAAACAGCGTTGACTTCAATAGTAGACATTCATCCTTCATATTTGTTCCCAAAGATCTTGTCAATTGAGAGGCATTGGTTTTTCGCTGATCAATATCGCTATTATGGAATAATGATACATGACAATTGTATACACTGATATCATTATAATTTCTTTGACAAAGTTGACAAAATGAGTCAAATTTGACTGGTTTCACTGTATAACCGGTTATCTTGTGTTCTATTGCCAGATGTTCTAGACAATGTTTTAGTTCTTTAAAATAATGATGACATATATGACATCTGTAAAAGTCAACATTTGTGTCCAATGCTTCCTTCTTTTTCTTTTTATCCACTGCTACATCTTTTTCCATTTCCGTTTCTCTTAGATTTATTCTACAACTCTCTGATAAATCCTTGTCAGGTTGCGACTCCTCAAGTAGTTCTACATCTGAATGATTGACATCTTCATGAGCATTGTTGGGACAATCTTCTACTGTTACTTTCTTTTCTTTATGTCCCAACATGTGGTGCTCAAAATCTGTTTTATTAGTGAATTTTTTGGAACAGAACAGACACCAATGAGTTTTCAATTGAATAACACTATATAAATGTTGTATGAGCGATTGCTGAGTTAGAAATTCTTTCTTACAGTGAAAACAAACATGACTTCCATTAGGCTCCGATTTCTTTAATCTTTGCATAGTGGTTTCTACTTTCTTTGCCATATTGATTTTATTTTGTTTTTCTTTATGAAAATTTCTACAGTGTCTCATTAAACTAGCATGTACAGTAAATTTTATATTACATTTTGCACAATATATGGGTGTCTTTTTATTCTGTTGCTTGAAAACTGTATTCTTCTGTTCGATAACTCTATTCTTTTGCTCGATAACTCTATCCTTCTGATCGATAACTCTATCCTTTTGATCGATAACTCTATCCTTCTGATCGATAACGCTGGCCTTCTGATCGCCAACTCTAATCTGTTCGACAACTCTAATTTTCTGTTCAATAAAGCTGTGAAATTCATTTACATGAATCTCAAAACTTTGTTTGTTAGGAAACAATATCAAACATTGTCTGCAAAATCTTTCACTTCTTTCTAAATATGGTTTCATATCCAGCAATTGAAGTTTTAATTCATATGAATTCACATTTTCTTCAAATTCTGTATAATCCAGTTTTCTTTTCGGTTTTGATCCTAATATAATTTTTGTACTTTGGTTATTACTGTTCGATGAATTATCATATGGATTATTCAACATATCATTTTCTTCTTTAAGAGAAATATTTTGGGACTCATTGATATCACTTGCCACTTGCAAACTGTTAGATAACTGATATTCATTGACTATTTCTGAACCTGAAACAAAATACTAATTAGATATTTTCTGTAGATTGGTACAACACAATGATAAATAAAAAGCATCTTGTTCCTACCCATTTTACTGTGTATTATGATACAACTGCGAAGATTAAATGGGCAGCCCTGATATTATACCACGTTAAAATAACTTGATAATAATGACAGCTGCTCAAACAAGGTAGTATAGATAGTTTAATCTATGACAAACTTAGCAGATCATCATCATCTGCCTAATCTTATCCTGCTTTTCATGGGGTCCACTTATCGAAGATTGTTAGCAGATCTATAAATATAAATAGTTGGTTTAAAATACACATACCATCCTCGTAACTGTCTATTTCCTGTTTAATCACAGTAATATCTGGAAAAATATTTCGAATTGCCGGATTATCCAATACATCATGTTCTTCTATGTCAATCTCATCCGCCATTGTATCTGTAACAATATCTCTATTTACAGCTCCACTTTCAGGAATGAGTAAGAACTACATAGAAACATGAACACCGAAGGGGTTATTTTTCGATGCTAGATCCAGTTTAACCTTACACGGATATTCGGTAAAAAGATTTCTTAAAACATTATATCAGACGTTTGTCTAAGAATTTAATATTATTGATCTAAGTTGATTAACTGCACCAATTCAAGTATTATCTCAACTTTCTAACTAAAGAAACTCAACCAATAAATAAATATTCCTGATAGTATAGGCGGCCCGTTAAACAACATATAGGTACTCTTAACAAGATAACGAATAAGATTTTCACATGCTGCTATTGATATTACAAATGCATTCAAACTCAATTGTAATTAAAAATACCTAAATAAAATACAAAAAAAAATTAAAAGCAGCAAAATTCACATGTGCTCGAGTAGTAGTAGTAGGTTAATGGTCCATAAAGACTTTACATGGCAAATACTTACACCACATGTAATTAAGATAAAATGAAATAAACATTCAAATTCTATATAGCTAACTTGTCTTAAATACCTATGGTTCTTGTGGATGATGAGTTGGTTACCTGTCACTGTACCTAACAGTTCTTCATAACTTATTATTATCACAATTTATATTAAGAGAAATTAGGACAAATTAAAAGTCAGTAAATATATTATCACAGTTCTGTCAATACCGATGGGGGATAGTGGCGTGACTTTATGGTACCTAACCTATGAAATCTTTAGTAGAACAAGAGGACTATTAAAAGGTTAACCTTACCAAATCAACAGAACTTTACAGGAAAAAGACTTGCAGTAGACTAAACCCTCGAAAAAAGCATACCGAATAACGATATCCAGAAAGAAACAAAGTAATAACAATGACAGTTGTCAAACTTGATAAAATTACGTTGAGATTTACTTAGATAGGTAGACTATGTACGAACCCTAATAAAACTAACATTATGATTTATTTATTACACAAGGTACATAAGACAAAGCATTTGCTTAGAATATTATTTAAATTAATTAAGTAACTACGCACTCTCGAGATACATTTCTTAAAGATCATGTTTTTAAAATATTTACTTTATAATTTTTTGACAGTTCGTGCGTTTTGATGTCTTATTTCAAAATGTAAAATTAGGTATTATTTTTTTCTGTCAAATTGATATTCTGTTCGCCGTATTACAAATTAATACGTAATGTTTTTTTTATTAAACGTAACTAAATTAAACCATTTCGTAGTCACTATAAGTTGTTAGTTAATACTAGTTGGTCCTGTCGTGAAGCCTATAAATATAACCTATAAATAATTGTAAATTGGCACAATAACAATTAGGGCAAAAAGAAATTAGAAACGTTGTTTTCAACATGATTTTTCTGTTACGTTATCCTAATTTATTTACAAGAGTTTTAGTAGGTACCTACTTTACAAACAACAAGTTACAAATAGTAGGTTACCTTTAAACCACACAAGTGTGAGTCGGGCTTGCTAAAGGACCATTAAAATCGAAAACACATTATATTGATAAATACATAACACAAACTAAGTACCTATACTGTATTATAAACAGAGAAAATAGAGAGAACAGTTATATTTCTAATATCTGTGTTAATATTCCTCGGGGTAGTACAGAACCCTTACCTCTTTGCACAACTACCGAGTATTTTCTATTATTCTGTGCTATTCTTTGCTTTTCTATTTCATTTTCCACAACACAGAGCCACCTCTTTCACAATCACAATCTGGATTTCTTGTGAAAATTATCTAAAACATATATATCTAAAATATATATTTGATTAGCAATTCTTTCATCTTTAAAAACAACCAAACAAATAAATATTGGTTCTTTGTCCTTTACACTTACAGCCCTATTAGCAATGGCACCATGTACTTAAAACAACCGTTGACAAGTCCAGACATATATACCCTTTGACCCTGGGTGGCTATCACATGGGTTTTGTTATTGAATCTTTTTATTTCTCTAATGGTTATATTATAATACTGTTATTTAATTTCCTTTTTCTACTCCTCTACTTTAATCTGGCATTTAAATAACCAAAAAGTCTAATATAAGTACATACATAATTAAACTCTTTGAAAAAGTGTACGCTCTATGGCCTATAAAGCATTGTTTACAAAGTGTAACTGTACTATAATGTCGCCAAAAAAGCATTGTTGTTGTTTTTTTTTTTTGACCTGGAAACTGGCACCTTTACTTTGTTTGGTGCCATAGATATACTATAAAAAAAAGTATACATTTGCCGCCATTTTCCCGCGCGTTGGAAAATAAATTGGAAAATTTTTGTGTTTCGTTTAAAATTACGTCGTCGTAGAAAAAGTATTGTATGCAACGTTGTATAACTAGGCCAAAAAATGCTCGTGGCGTCTCTTATTGCGATGTTCGCCAAGGCTCACATCGCAACTCACGCCACTCGCATTTTTTGACCCTTCTTATACAACTGTTGCATAAAATACTATTGTCTAAGAGTTATGCAAAAGCACCCATAACGCTGGCCTGATAACCCACAGTATACAAAGCCTCGTAAAAAAATATAATAAAAATATACTATAATCTTGTTGCAAATTAGTGAAGGTTTTAATATTTGGTCTGGGTTGAGCTGTTCTATGTGTTTAGTTAAATAAAAGGCTTTGAAATTGAAATAGGTGTTAGTCATGTCCTTCGTAACTATATTTAACTTTTAGTTTTGATGTCATTAGATATGAACATTATAGTGACAGGTTACCAACTCAATACCTGTATTCAATAGGTGCACTATATCAGGGACAAGTGAGTATCATCACTAAGTCAACTTGCAGGGTGTTCATATAACTCAGTTTCTATCTTGTCATTTTCGACCATTGAAATCGTAAGAATTTAAACTGTGATAAAAACTAAAGTTACTTGCCTGAGATAAAGTTACTTCATAAATAGAATGAAATATATTTCTTCACTCAACAATTTTAGATCCACCTTAAATTGTTTATTGTAATTTTGTACCTACATTTATGTATAATTGGGTGGATAAAGACAAACATAACATACCTGAAGTTTCACTTAGACTATCTTCATAAATTACTGGACCTAGGTTTGTATCTAATGAAACGGAGTTGGTTTCTGCAGATTCCACTGCACATTCTTCTAATCGTTGCTGTTCCGTGGGCAGTGGTTTACCATTGTTTATGTAATTATATACACCCGACAGATCTTTACATTTTTTTGGCACACAACCTGGTTTCATGCGTATCACAGTTTGCAGAGACCCCTTTATACGATATTGCATATAACTTTTCGTATCATTCTCCAGCTGGAATAAGAAAATATTAGTATAAACTTATAAAAATCTACCTAAGTAGGTACTTATAAAAGTATGTTAAACCCACTTGTCGAACCAGTCATTGACTTTGTATGTTTAACAAGCATAGGTATTGGTTATTAAAACCATACAAAAATAACAATGACAACCAGAACAAATAACTTAAGCATAAAACATGATAGAGATACTCCATTAAATACCTACAGATTGATACATTTGACAGCTGTTAGCACAAAAAAAAACACATTTCTCTTTCGCACTGCGCTATATAGGTTTAAGGTATAGGTACCTTGTTTCTGTTCTGCTGACATAAACATTGAGCTACATATTATGTTTAACACAGTATATATCCCTTTCAATGTAAGACGATTAGAATGACAGCAGGACAGAGATATAGAACATCGCCTAGAGCGAAAGAGAGAAAAGATAAATCTCTTTCGCACTAACGGTGTTCAACTTGGCACGAAAGAGACGTGAAATAAGTCACTAATCATGCAACGTAGAAAGCGACTTTATAAGTGATAGCAATATCTTCCAGGCAACTATTAATAGTGACAAATATAATATGAAATAGAAGTATGTGTAAGTATCTACGTGAAATAAAATCTTACATCAAAGTGATCTTCACAAAGATACAGAATACTAGTTGTAGCGAAACTTGTGGGGTCTCGCCCGGCAACTTCTAGCCACTGTGCCCGCTCCGGCATTCTTAAAGGAACACTTATAAATAATTTGTCAGGAGATTTAATCGATGTGCTAATACATCCCTGTACTATACACCACTTGTATTTGTGTTTCTTCATTTTAATAAATCGCTTGTTTTGGGTCCCGTTATAGTTTTTAGCACTTTTACAATCCGCGAAGTAGACGCTAGTCGCAAAGCAAAGACACTGTTTTTTTTTTAAATGTGTGAAATACTAGTGTTGACTGTTAAACTGCCGATCGGTAATCGGACTACCGATAAAATCGAATACAGTTAAGTTAATCGAGTACATGCGACTACAAAACTCGATGATATAGATGATGGTATTGAGAGGCCAATGGGCTAAACAGACAAATACTATCCGCCAACGCCGCTGCCGCCCGCGCCGTCGTCGCCATCCGTAGCCTCACGCCATCGCGCCGCAACCACCGCTTTTGTGATTTTGGAAAAAATCCTAGAAATAAATCAAATAGATTGAATTAAAATTTCAAATCAGTGCCTTCCTTTGATGTATAATAAATAAATAATAATATGTTACTATAGATTAATAACTATAGTGTGCCATTGATGGGAGAGTAAATAAGCAGGTATTGATGGGAATTGATCCACAATAGGTACCACAAATGTATTGTCGCGGCTGTAATGGACAATTTACTATGCATCTACTTACATCAGGCATTTTTGCACTCTGCTTTTATGCGTATATTTACGTGCCTATTCATACCCAAGGAAGGAAATAAGGAAGACGCGATGGCCGGTGACGCCATGAGACAATCAGTCCAAAAACGTATTTCACGTTACGAAACTAAAACATAAATATTAGATATTATTTTATTATTTGGTAACACTGATCAACACTACAAAAAAAAAATATGTCCCCCCTTTGCTCCACCTCACCGCACAGCTGATCAAATGTCAAGAAAATGGAGTTTTGTTACGCATTTATAAATTCAGATTAGAAAAGTAACAATATGAATTCGACTAATACTATTTCTGCAGCCTGGTTAGGTTAGAATGGATAGTGCAACTCCATTTCAACCTTGGGCTGCTGACGATAGTGCTAAAAATGTTAAATCCGAGAGAGAACTAGCGGATGACGCGAAACTTCATCGTGAAAATGTCAATCCAAAACATACGCAAACTGCGTCTTACGATAAAGAAAGTGTCGCCGCTGCAAGCATCGTTCCGGGACCGTCGGGCGCTGCCGCACCCGGCGCGGGACCCGCTCGGGGCAAGGAGTCCAAGATGGACTCCGCCAAAATCGCTTCTATGCACCAAATCGTCGAGAACACTCTAAGGTAACAAAGCTCTCTTTCCTGCTCGATTATCTCCTGTCTGTTGTAATATTCCGCCAATTATATACTGTAATATGTTTAGATAGTTTCGCTTTGCGTACTCATGTATTTCTGCAGGCTTTAAAGCATTGATGCTACAACAGACAAACATAATACTATTACTATGTAAATCTGTTATCAAGATGAATTTGATTATAAATATGCATTCATTTTACTTTTTTTGTCATTATAAATTGCATCTTATAATATGTTTAGGAATGTTAGGTTCATACTGGGTTTTAACTGACAATATTAATTTTCAGTCAAGAGGGTCGACAAAGGGTGGCCCAGCTGTTGGAGGCAGTGGAGGCTCTGAGTGGTGCCGAGAGACTGCTGTTATACCTACGCCTGCCCACGGGGGTTCCTCCACATGACCCGTTAAAGCAGCCTATCAATCCCCTAGGCTCCAGGTATTTATATGGAAAACTACAATAACCCAAATATATAATAACTGAATATAATGACCCCGGCTTTATTAAATTATAACACATTAAACAAGCTAAAAAAAGCTGTAGTGAACTTAAGAAAGGTGCCTTTTTGGAATAAAATATAAATAATTTATTTTAGATATAAGTAGGTAAAGGTTACACAGCAGTAGTGCACATAATAATTAAATTTATTCTCTAAAAAGAGGCATTTTCTGTTTTTCTGGCCTTACCTTCTTATGTCTTGTATTCTAACAATAATTAATTGTAATAAAATAACACTGATTTTATAATTCTCAATCCATTGTCACACATTTATAAAAATGAAAAATGCACATTTTCCTTATCTAATTATTTATACCCATATTATTTATTATTGTTTAAAAGTAAATAACATTCAAGAATTTGCTGATATTATTAAACTAAATTCTAGAGCGGAACTTCAGCAGACTGTGACATGGATACAGACACACCTAGAAGTTGACCCGGACGTCTCGTTGCCCAAACAGGATGTGTACGATGAGTACATGTAAGTAATCATCTAAACATTATTTTAGTCAATTATATACAACCTCTGACTTACTAACATTGTTTTTGTTTGTTTTATTATTTAAAAGCCATTTCAATGAATTAGCAGTTCAGCTAAATGGTCAAAGTTATACAAATCGCCTTAAAAAGAAGTCGCGAAGATGATACAAAATGGAGGTGCGACACCTGAAGTTTTCCGTCTTGTCTAACAAGACGGCTTACTTATTTATCATAATTTATTTGTCATTGTGTGATCTGTAACATTTATTCATAATACCATGGGCGACTGTAATAGCACAAATATTGAATTAATAAATAAATAGGTATTTAGCTGCATAATTCAGAAACAAGCCAATAAGCCATAATTATTAGTATTTGTTTAGTGCTGCGTTGGTAACTATTAGAAGTATTTCTAATTTGAATACCTTACAATGTGATTATTTGTAGGGAAACCTCACGTCTCAATGGCGCCCTCTAACGTTCATAAACTTTCATAGCTTACTTTTCTGGATATTAAAAAGCGTTACGTTTATCTACAATTGAGTAGTCTTTTGAAATTATGTAAAAACTTGCAATAAAAATAATTTTGTTTTGTGCAGTGCACATTGCATGAGCAGCAACATGAAGCCGTTGTCGACTGCGGACTTCGGCAAGGTGATGAAGCAGGTGTACCCGACGGTGCGGCCGCGACGCCTCGGCACGCGTGGCAACTCCAGGTAAGGATACCAAAGTAATAGACATGATGATAACTTAGTCAAATGAGAATTTTTTCAAAACTTCAAAACCATTTTTTGTATAAATAAATTCCTCTTTAGTCCTGTCAATAACGGAGATGTATAGTGCGTGAGAGGTATCCTAAGATTTATCTTCAGGAATGTGTTCAGGTTGTTTAGGGAGTTATCATGCTAAAAGTCTCAACATTTAGGACACGAGCCAGAGTGGGGGTTAGGTTTTTGGGTTTTTCGATAATATAGCAAAAACGGTGCGTCCTACAGAAAAAAGTTCAATGATGGGAAATTCATTTCCGCAACTTAATTTTTGCCCAACCATACAAAAATATTGAAAGAACCTTTCTTTTATATTCCCTTTTTTCTCACTTTTTTAAATTCCTCTTCAAAATTAAAACTGTGAGGATTAGTTCGAGAAAAAAGATACTTATAGCCCAGTTATTCAACTATATAAAATAAACAATTATTTTTTATTAATAACTGTTTTGTGTTACGTAATGGGTGTAGGACAAAAGTACCACTTTTGAGATTTTTTTTGATGATATCTCAAAAACGATGCGTTAGTAAAAATAACTCAAATACAAATACAATGTATTATTTTAATTAACTATAAGATAATCATTACACGTAGTTCGTTTTAAATTGCTCACACCGTAACCGTAACTGTGACGTACATTCGACGCGCTTAAGATACGAGCAATGAGCGACGTTTCCCAAAAAAGAAGCAGATGGCGCTGTACAGTTTTACCTTCGTTTAACCTTCTAATTTCATGGATCTTTTATCTTTGTTTTAGGGTATAAATGATGACCCTCTGATACTCATTATTATTCCATCCAATTTATTATTATTATCCGAAAAGTGTATAAGAACGAAATTGTAGGAAATTTAATAAGCTTTCACTTAGTAGTAGATTTTTTTTCTCTAGGACGCACCGTTTCTGAGATATAGCGAAAAATCTACACATGGGACCTTTCCCCGCTCCCCCTACTCCCCTAGTATGTTATATAATTGCAATATTGCTTTCTTAGATGAATTACTTCGATGTGGCCATTTTAACCCCCCAGGAATCCCTGCTTACTAGCATTATTAAAAGATTGAACTACAACGCGCGCAGCATTATTGCGTAGCGTGCCCGTGTATACAAATGGCAAATAAATATAGGTACCTATTTAAATTACAAGTATTCTATAAGTTTATCGTGATTGGGCGTTTAATTATGCAATCATTCATTATCCATTAATTGATAGCAGAATAATTTCTGTATAGTCTGTATAGAGTTGATACCTAGTAGGTATAAATAATGGATAAGTTATCAATTATAATGCTATTGCATGCCGTCTACGTAATAATAATGTTGAATGGGTGACACACGTTCCTGCATTATAGTAGGTAATATTGTATGTGTATAAGTCATTATTTTTTTAAATCCATCCATATTTCCAGACACAATAGTTTAAACAATGGGATTTGGATTTTAAAAGGACTTTGGGCCTTACGACCATATATTTGATGATCATGAATGTTACGCTTCAGCATGGGTTCTCATCGCGAACATTAGGAAACATTGTTCAAAAAAATTTCAATAGATGACGCTAATAGTACCGATTTGTAATTAAAGTTTCTTTAAAAGCCAATAATCGATAAATAGGCACTAAAATTATGTTTTATAATTTAAAAGTTATACTCCAACCAAAAGTTAATCAAAGATATTGGCATTTAATGGAGATTTTTATATTTTTAAATTTAGTGGTTACTCTAGCGGATTTACGTCGGAACTACGTCGAGTATGGAGCTTGTTGAGGGGTTGAACGTTCTCGTTTTTATTAACGCCATCTATAATTATGTGTAAGAAGCTCGCTTAAAGTTGCGCCATCTATCGTTAATTATTGCAACATCGATCTAGCTTTGCCACAGATAATAAAATATTACGTTTTTAAAAGTTTTTGTTTATTTGCAGAATACATTTTATTGAATTAATTAAATGTTTAGTTGTAATTCTCATAAATTATGGGAGATACAATATCAAATTTTAAAAAAATATATAACCACCTATAAATATCATTTAAAACTAAATTTAAGAACAAAAAAAACGCAACTTTCAGATAACGTAGGTAGGTTAGTAACATACCTATGTTTGAAAATGTTTGTTTTCGTTTGAATTACGAGTCGAACGCGCCTTCTACGTTTTGTGTATTGTGGTTTACAAACTGACCCTGGACTGAAATCGGACTTTGATTTGGCTTCATGAAACCTGCTTTCACGTAGCGGCACAGGAACAGTGGTTATAAAAAATGTCTGCACACAATTGTTCTTATTATAATTGTACAAATTCTTCGGAACAGAAGTCAATGTTCCGTTTTCCGTGGGATGACGTCAACCGCCTAAAAGTATGGCTTGAGAATTGCGGTAAGTAGTTAAATGTTTACTTTTATTTATTTTTAATATTAAACTGCAAAAAGTTATCAAACAAACAATTTGATAGAATCAATGACAATCAAAACTGGAATAAAATAAAAAGAAATACCTAATTAACATGGTGGGAAAGTTATTGCCACTCCCCCTACTTGCTAGACTATTATTTTGGTACCTAATCGGTTTATCATTTGTCACCATTTATCATTTAGTTTACCATAATTAATGTAATACTTAAACTCAAGCTGAGATCAACAGTTTAGAGTAGTAGAACAGTTTTTTCTGTCTGAAGAACATAATATAATTAGGTATTGTGCTCAATGTCAATTTGGAATTATTAAATTAACTTTTGTACAATTGGGTAATTTAGCATGGCATATAGATATACTAATCAAACTTGAAAATCATAATTAGTGATTTTTAACATATTCTTACTGGGAACTCAGGGCCTCCAGATTCTGAACCAATTGCTATAACTACTAAAGCACTGGAATAGTCAAAAACTTGTAAAGTACCTACTATATACCAATACTGTATGCGATGGATTTATATTTCCAAGTGAACTGTGGAATAAAAGGGACAAAAGTTAAAAAAAGTCAATCAAGTACATAATTATTGCTGAATTTTGGACTGTTTTATTGAACATTTTATAGACCAGGGCGGTTAAAATAGCCACATCGAAGCAATTCATCTAAGAAAGCAATATTGCAGTTTCACATTTGTGCATATAAAAGTAAGTGTGCGATGCAAACAAATGTCAAATAGCAATATTGCTTTCTTAGATGAATTGCTTTGATGTAGCCATTTTGGCCCCCCAGATATCTACTTACACATTTACTTTTAATTTAAGATGAAAATAAATAAAAATGAAACATTAATTTATTTCTTCTTATACAGTCTTAATAGATACCTAAGATAAACTACTATCTACCAAACCTACAGTTTTGTACCAATTTCACACATCGGGACTGTGTACAGAAGCCAGGAACCCAAATGAGGTATACCTAGTATCTTGGTCTCGCTCACACCTGACCACCTTTCAGCAGGTAACAATCTATACATACATTATGTATAGGTAGGTACCTACAAGAACTTAATAAGACATGTCAAAAGTTGCTGTTTTAGTAGATTCTGCCTCTGTGTATTATTGATTAGAACATTAGGCTTATGATCTGGAGGTCCGGGTACTGTTTCTGATATTATCAAAATTACTTTGTGAGATTATTCATCACAAATCAAATATTTTTAATGATCACAAACAGTTAGAACATACAAAAATTTATGCAACATACCTACTACAGTACACATGGGAGGCCTGTTTAAGCAATTTCTTCCAGGGAACCACTACCATGATCCAACCATTAATCTTTGTTTAGTTATGACATTGCGGACTAAGTCACTTAATTGTCCGAAAAAGTAAGAGTAAGCTTTGCTTCAGAAATTATATAGTTGGTCCGGGCTACCACCAAAACGATTACCTCCTGTTATTTGAGGGTAGAGACGATCCAGCAGTGGAACATCTATAGGCTATTTATGTTTTATTGAAAATTATATTCTTTTCTTGTAGGTAATATGAACATTGCCCACTTGCCTGCAGAAAATTTGCGGTCAAGGTATTTATGCATTGACCATTTCAATATCAAGTATGTACGAAATGAGACTGGTCATAGAAAAAGACTCCAGAGAAGTGCAGTTCCAGAACCATATCAGACTCAAGACGTTCAAAATCGCTCAAGCACTTCCTCACCAGGTAAGCACAATTAATTTGTCAAGTTATTACCTACAATTGGGTAGGTAGGTACTTACCTACCACTGAATTAATACAAATACAATCAAATTTTTATTGTAGGTTAGGTACCTACCTATTGCTTGAATATCTACATAATATTGGGTTTTAGTATAGTGATAGTGAGTTATTACCTACATGAATGATACCTACCGACCTTGAGTTTTTTTGAAATGTTAGGTACCTAGCTAATTACAACTTACCTACTACTTAGATGTAGACAAGTTAATGTAGGTACCTACCTACCTAGTTAAATGTTTAAAGTAGGGGATAGGTTGTTTGTATGAAGTGTCCGGGCTGTGATGATAGATAGGTTCGATAGGTGCCTATAGACGTCTCGATTCCGAACCATTTTCAGTAACTAAACTATAATAAAGCCGTATTAACATAAATTGTAGGGTTTAAAATAATCAAAGACGTAAAATATTACTTTATTGTACCTATACCAAGATACCTACCTACTATCTATAATACCTACTTAATACCTTAATGACAAATTGACAGCCTCCGTGGTCTAGTGGTTAGAGCGATAGGCTCAAGATCTGGAGGTCCGGGTTCGATTCCCGATGGGGACATTGTCGAAATCACTTTGTGAGACTGTCCTTTGTTTGGTAAGGACTTTTCAGGCTTGAATCACCTGATTGTCCGAAAAAGTAAGATGATTCCGTGCTTCGGAAGGCACGTTAAGCCGTTGGTCCCGGCTATTAGCCGTAAAAACACCTCCACCAACCCGCAGTGGAGCAACGTGGTGGAATATGCTCCATACCCCCTCCGGTTGATTGAGGGGAGGCCTGTGCCCAGCAGTGGGACGTATATAAGCAGTTTATAATACCTTAATAGGTAAGTATCTACCTAGGTAAGTTAGGTAGCTATAGGTAGAAAAGTAGCTTTTCGCTTTCAACTTTACGCAGACGGCGATTGTCGTAGATGGGTAGGTAATGTAACCTACCATAACGTAACCAGTTGTTTAAGCCTAAAGGGGTAACAAACATACAGGCAGATTTACCTACATACCTAGGTACCTACTACGCATCGCATCGCATCGTACGTACCTATCATTTGCGTTTGCGCGACTCAGCCAGTAGGTAGGTACCTGCCTACCTACTTACCTACAATCGTAATAACACGTGACCTCGCGCAACGCAACAAGCTAGAATGGATCTTATCTTTATAATGACATAAAGTCTATAGTTGCTCGACACACGGAATTGAGACGTAGTTGTTTACAATCTTGTACAAAACAGTGCACCGCGCTTACAGGGCTTATAGGTATTATATTATAGCGGTTATTAAACTACCCAAACGCGATGCGTCGAGATCGCGGGCTCGGGCATCAGGATCGGGCAGTGTTATAATAAACAGTTCATTGGTGGGCGACCCACGATTTCGTCATACATTTTATAGGTAGGTAGGTTACATTGGTACACACGATGACCAGACGCATCGTGTGTGGCAGATGAATCGAGTTAATGTAGGTAATAAAGCCTTATCATTCCACTTACTTAAGTAGGTAGGTACCTACTATTGTGGCTCTTTCACGCAAAACCTATACCGCAGCGTAGCTACCTAAAATCATATAGGTACGTAAAGTAAGGCCAACCAGACGAGATAAAAAACGTAAACAAACGGACCATTACTGAGTTACATTGCGATAACCAGGGATTATCATCTCTGTCCTTATCACTCGTACGCGCAGTTATGGCGTCAGTTGGTCAACGACAGCTGTCGTTGTGTTTCGTGGTAGGTACAGGAAAGCAGTCGGTACTGCAGCTGTCAACATTTGGACCGCCATTTTATGAACATGTTCATTTCTGTTTGGATTGCGTTCGAAGTGATACATATTTTTTCGTCCCCGTATTTACTTACTTAGATTTTTGTTCTTATTATTCCGTTTCTGTTACTTTTATTTTTGATTTTTGCTGGTATTATGAGTAGTTGTTGATTTAAACACAGTATTGACAACATGATTGATAATACGATAGATAGTTTTATCATAAACACAGCTGACTCGGACTCTTCCGACGAATCATCTTTGTCTAGTACAGACGACAGCGATTAAAATTCGAACTTTATGATAATTTATTCAAATATAAATGTTTTGAACCTCTGAAACTTTGTTTACATTCTATATCTCGTCTGGTTGCCTTTAACACGTCAGTAATCTAATCATTATTTTTATTTATTTTATTTTAAGTTATATCTGTCATTATAATTAAAATCAATTTATTCAAACAAAAACAAAACAAACACACCCTATAAATAAAACACCTCCTCCAATGCGTCACATCGAGGCAAGGTGCCCAACAGGCTGGCAGCATTACCCCTCTGAATCGCCAGGCTAATTCTCTGACAGAAATAACTACCAGCCCTAGCATCCCCCGAAGCCCCGATAAGACGCATTGAGAGATCTGTCATTATTATTTTTTTATTCTATCTGTCATTATAATAATATTATAAAACAAAGCTCCCACGCCATTCGCTCGTCTGTTTGTTGGCGGCTATCTCAAAAGAAAAAAATAATAATGACAGATATAACTTAAAATAAAGTTAGATGTGTTTACAGGAATTAGCACCAATGTCATGACTTACAAGAAGTGTTACATATTTTTTTCTTTGAGCTTCTATATTTGCAACTTTTTACCACGCACTTCGCATGTTGCCAGTTCGGCGCCTAATCGCGCACCGCGGAGAAATACTGTCACGTCGCTATATTAACAGTAACTTTGCGTCCCACTTTTTGAGCGCTGATGTTCAATCTATGTCCGAAAAAAATCAAGACTAGTGGGAGCTTTCATCGAAAAAGCTGCCTAATGGTTTTGAGATATAACAAAACAATGTATTGTGGTTTTTTATAAGTACCTACCTATGTCTATCTTTTAGGAATCACTTATCATACACATTTTAATATTTATAAAATGGCTACGTTAATACGTTAGTTACCTACCTACTTTAATGAATGTTATAATTGCCCTTTTCTTCCTTTATGTTAGGTATTGTTATCTCCAACAACTTTGCTTTACATTCATCTTTTGGGGCCTTTGGCGACTCAATCATAACCCTGACACTAGGGTTGATGAGGCTGGTATTCCACCCACGATAAGAAGATAAGATTCACGACATTATTTAATACATACTATTTTTCGTTTTAGGTTCATCAGGTACTTTTAAAGTACTGACACCGAAAAAGGTGTACAAAAATAAACGGCTTCGCGACTGCGAACTTGAAGAGCTCGTGGAGCCGCCAGCAGTAGCATACCAGTGCAACAAGCCGAAGAGAAGACGGTTGTCAATTACTGAAGACACGCCAAAATGCAAAGTGTTAAAAAAGAAATTAGTATTGTATCTAACAATAACAAAATGTAATACCTTTTGAATTAAAGAAGTAGTTTAATTGAATATTTATTGTATTTTCATTCTAGTCATTAAAAAAAATCCAACTTCATTAAATTTGTTAATTTTAATAATCAAGTAGGTATCTTAATTATAATATACTAATACTACTTTTATATAAATTGTAATGAACAATTAATTATTTATAGTTACTTTAAATGATATCTATCTATGTAATGGAAAGGGGATAGTAAAATAAAAAAGACACATTTCTATTGTTTAGTTATTTATTCAAAACCATACACAAACTCAGTTGAATCAGAAAAGCTGGATCAGTGTTTTTCCCAGGAAAACCTAGGTAACTATTTGGTACTCAACTAAAACTCATTTAAACAGGCACATTATTGCCAGATTCACATTCGGCTGTTTGCACATCCTTTCCTTTACTACTTGGGCCACATTATCTTTCCACTTATTTTATATTATCTTGACTCAACCAGGGTACTCGCTATATTATGTTACCTACAAATGAAAATATAATAGTTATTAAAAGAGCACATTAATTTTGATCGGCAATGATATTCAGAACAAAACATTTCTACCACCCATTAGGTATTATAGGCATTAGTTTATCTATGTATCACAGATAATATAATAACATAACATAAGCAAGATCTTGCATCCCATTGAGGTAGTCAAAGTAACATTCATCACAAGATGAACTAAGCACACGCACCTCACGAGCTTTCCGTTAGGCTAACGATAGGCTGTATCGCTACCTATAATGGTCAGGCCAACTGTGCTAGATGTGAACTGTTTAAATTAAATTAATGCAAGTCCGGTACCAGGGTTTGAACCGGGTTCATCGTTTGAGATGCAAACAAGTCTACCATTATGACCTATTTTATATTAGAGTAATAGTGACTATATAATAATAGTAGGTATATTGCAATGTATGACAAAACTTGTGTGCCAAAACTCTGCTCTGTCCGCCCTGAGAAGGAGAGTAAGTGCGAGTTAATACTCTCATATACCAATGAGTAGTAATAGTAGGCTCTATTTTTTACATTTAGACACATGGATGACCTATTACGCATGTAATCCGATGAGTTTGAAATTTATCTACTTTATTGAACATTTAGATATTCGGGCTCAAAGAAATGGATTAATGGGATAATAATTTAAGCATACATACCTGGCATAGTGCGATTCTCATTTATGCAGAACAGAAGTCAGGATTAAGTTTTCACTATAATACCTACAACTCCAAAGAAAATATTTTTCTTTGAAAAGTAGTGTGGCTTTCATGAGGTAGACTTGTATCATATTCATCACTTGGTCATGGTCAGAAAATTGTTGATATGTGGTTCAAATAGCCTTTGCATGTCATTCTTCATAATGGTTATCATCGTCTTTAGAGATCTGAAATAAATTACAGGCTTAAATTCACAACACGCTCACTGCCTAACTAGACTTATTTTGTTCAAGCAGATGATGTGTGTAATGTGCACAGTGGAATCTTGGGAACGGGCGAGCGTGCAGAAGATGGAAATAAAACAATTCACGTCATCTTCTCTTCTTGTATTATCATAATCCAAAATCAGAAGTCACAATTTTCACATGTTTGTTTAGATAAAAATACGATTTAAAATATTAGTGTATACGGTAAACTTATGTTCTACATGGCGGCCACGGAAGGAAGGAAGAAAGCAACGACAAAAGATCAGCGTGCATAGATAAATTTTAGTTATTGTTTTAAACTATAATGTATGCAATGACATCACTATCATGCAGCCTAGTCTGACATTCATAGTTATATAATTAATGAATATTATTTATATCACTTCCCCTTATTCATTACATTATATAAAAGCAACACCAATCATATACAGATTCGAATAAGGACATGTAGAGACAACATATTGACAAAATATCATTCATAAAATTCAAATAATGCAATAATAAAACATGCTAATTACATTATAAATAATTAATTATGCAAAGACTCTACATTTATAACATTCATGTCATTGATAAAATGTTTATGCTTCATGGAACTCAACGGTTTAGTTAATACATCTGCTATCATTTCTTGAGTTGACATATACTTAATAGTAGCAAAGCCAGTTTGGATTAAATCCTTTATATAATGGTACCTTAAATCTATATGTTTCGTGCGCTTGTGACAATATTCTTTTGACTCTAACAATTTTTGCGCACTTTGGTTATCATTATACAAAACTATTTTGGGAACTCTACATATGACCTCATTTAGGAAATTTTGTATAAAACATAAATCCTTACATACATCAGTTATCGCTAAATATTCAGCTTCAGTGCTCGATAATGCAACACATTTTTGTTTACGAGCCTCCCAATTAATTGTACAATTACCTAGCTTTACAATAAACCCTGTGTACGACTTTCTGTCTACAATATCGTTAGCCCAATCGGCATCAGTAAAAGCAGTAATATCTAAGTGATGGGTCTTATAAAAACATAAGCCATAACTTAAGGTCCCTGCTAGGTACCGTAATACACGTTTGGCAGCAAGCCAATGTGACATATTAAAGCCGCAACAAAATTGACTTAGCTGGCTACATACAAAAGCTATGTCAGGGCGTGTACATACAGCTAAATACATAAGTGATCCTATCAACTCTCGATATGGATACATGTTTTCATTTAGACAATTACCATTAGGCTTATCTAACTTACAATTTAGTATCATAGGAGTTGACACAGGCTTACACTTTTCCATGCCAAAACGTAACAAAAGCTTCTCAATATAAGACTTTTGATCTAATGTTAAAACATTTTTGCATCTATCACGACATACATTCATACCTAAACATGTTTTCAGAGCACCCAAATCCTTAACAATAAATTCCTGTTGTAATAATTTTAATAATTTATCTTTAGAGCAATTCCCAAAAACATAAAAATCGTCTACATATAATGCTATTATAGTCATCCTTTTATCAGACCTACATATATAGACACAAGGTTCACATTTGCTCTGTTTAAAATTATTATTACACAACAGCTGATGTACTTTTTGATTCCACATTCGACTGGCCTGTTTTAAACCATAAATGCTTTTTAACAAAAAACACACTTTATTTTTATCTGTGTCAAAGCCTTCTGGTTGTTCCATGAAGATATGCTCGTTTAAGTCACTATTTAAAAACGCGGTTTCTACATCAAAATGACTAATTTCCCAATTAAATTCATTAGCTAAGGCAAATAAGGTCCTAAGTGTAGTATGCCTAACGACAGGCGAAAAGGTGTCACTATAGTCCACGCCTTGCTGTTGTGAAAAACCTCGCGCTACTAAACGAGCTCTAAATCTATCCTTACCCGAGTCGTCTTTCTTTAGCTTGTAGACCCACTTACATTTTATGATGTTTTTATCATGTGGGCGATCAACAAGACTCCAAACACCATTCTTCATAAGAGCATTATACTCCTTCTCCATAGCAAGTCGCCAATCCTCCTTATCTAGTGACAGCATAGCGTCCTTATAAGACAGAGGTTCGACCTCATTATGAACCAGCAAAGATAGATCATAATCCCCATACCTGAGTGGAGGCTTGCCGCGAGTACTACGTACAGGACGTGACAAATCAGTTACCGAACCAGGTACCTGTAGGCCGGAACTAGAATCCACTTCCCCTCGAAGCGACGACGGATCAGGTTCTGAAGAGCCACAGTTCAAATCCTCAAGATTTGGACTAGCAGCAGCAGTTCCCGCATCATCATCACCAGTACAGTACTCCGAGTCCGCACCTGAATGGATGGTTGTATTAATATCATGATCACTTTGATTGAATTCATTTTTACTAGAACTAATATCACAGTTAGATTCAGTACAATTTAAAATATCACAGTTAGATTCATTTTGTAAATTATTAATTTCATTTGTGACTATACTATTATTTAAATTATTAAATTGACTAGAAATTACAACTTGATGTTCAGTAAAATTATTTTTATTTTTACAATTACAGGGAACATTGCCCATGTCCTTTAAAAATCTTCCTTCCAAAAATTCTACATGCCTGGAGTGTATAATCCGCTTGGGATTTTTTGGATCGATCAATCGGTAACCTTTAGTGGTATCACTATAGCCAACAAAAATATATGGTTTAGATTTAGCATCTAATTTAGAACGTTTTTGCTCTGGGATCAATGAGTAAGCAATGCAGCCGAAAATTCTAAGGTGACCTAGGTTAACATCGGTACCGGTCCACACTTGTTCAGGCATCAGTCCGCCAAGGGCAACCGTAGGGCTTCTATTTTTAATATATAAAGCGGCCATAACAGCCTCTCCCCAATATTCCCGGCTGAGACCAGATTCCTGCAGCATGCATCTTGCCTTCTCTAACAAAGTCCTGTTAAGCCTTTCTGATACACCATTTTGCTGTGGGCAGTAAGGCACAGTGACTTGATGCACAATGCCCTGAGATTTGAGGTAGGAGCGAAAACGCTCATTACAATATTCTCCACCTCCATCTGTTCGTAGACACTTAATGTTGACACCAATTTGCTTTTCCACAAGGTTTTTAAATTCAATAAAATAGGAAATTACCTGACTTTTCTCCTGTAGTAGATACACCCAACTCTTCCTGCTGAAGTCATCCGTAAAGGTCAGCATATATTTCGCACCGCCCCAACTTCGAATCGGCATCGGTCCACAGATGTCCGAATGTATGAGCTCAAGTCGACCAGTGGCACGTTTGGCTTCACCAGAGGGAAAAGCTTTGGATACTTGTTTGCCCTCTAAGCAAGCCACACACGCCGGTAGCTTGTGTTCTTCATTGTCCTGAAACATAAGAACATTGTTCTGTCGCAAAGCGTACATACCTCCGTAGCTCATGTGTCCCAGCCGCTTGTGCCAGATTTCAGCTGACACTGACAACGCACTCTGTTCCTCCTGAACTCGTTTCTTCAGAAGAACTGAAGAATGCACCACTGGCTGCGAAATATTACCTGGTGTACCGCTGGACAGCCTATAAACACCATTGATATCACATGCATGACCTACTACCATGCCTGTGATCCTACAGTCCCTATCTTTATAAATGTGACACCCTTTCTTATCAAATACCAGTATGAAACCACCCTTAGTTAATTTACTAACAGAAAGTAAATTCATCGCTAATTTAGGAACGAGCATAGCTTCAATTTGTACATGGCAAGAGGGAATAACAAGTTTACCTGTTCCTTCGCTAAGCAAATACTCGTCGTTAGCCATACACACACGGCTCTTATTATTCTTAAAGCTTGTTAGCATATTCTTGTTCTTGACCATGTGATTGCTGCAGCCGCTGTCCACAACAAAGTCTTCTTGAGCAACGGAATAAGCGCTTTCGGTGACATTAAAAGCCTTCTCAGCCTCTGCATTTTCTTTCTTCTGTTTGCGAAGCTTAAAGCATTTGTTCCGAACGTGTCCAGGCTTCCCGCAGAACTTACAGATAACCTTCTTCTTGACAAAGTAGGCATTTTCATGCATAGTCCCTTCATGGTTGCCGTTCTTTCGCATCTCTTCTTGAAGAAGACGTGTCCGGACCAACTCGCTGGAGAGAGAAGAACTAATACATGCTGTTTCCAAGTTACTCACAAGAACATCATATTCGGAAGGTAAGCCAGATAAAAGGATTTCAGCAACCTCCCCGTCTTCAATAGTTCTTCCAATATCAGACAGTTGTGAGACTAGCGTCATGACCGCATTTATGTATTCTTGCATGCTCATAAAGTTCTTAAAATCAATACGATGAAGCTGTCGCAACAACAAAACACGACGGTATAGCCCCCGGTCTTCAAACACCATGGCAAGCTTTTCCCATGCATCACGTGCAGACACCGCTTCACGTACATATTGGTAAAGTGACGTTTCAATACTTAGGCAGATTCTGGCCAATGCCCTTTGATCCTTTTGAGTGTCTTGAATCGATTGTTCGCTTATACAACTCCATAGGTCTTCAAGAATTAATGTCATCTTGATAGAGAATTTCCATGAAATATAATTGGCCGAGCCACGCAATTTCTCCATGTGTACTCCGGCGCCGTTGCCAGTAATAGCCGGCTGCCTAGGAGCAGTGACGTTGATATTTGGCGATGATCGCGACATGTTGTTTCACAAAATAAATCCGCACGCTCTCTTCCTCAGCCCTTTTTCCAACTTCTGGGATTCTAATATTATAATATGTATTTAACACTGGTGACATAACCTGTTCAAGCAGATGATGTGTGTAATGTGCACAGTGGAATCTTGGGAACGGGCGAGCGTGCAGAAGATGGAAATAAAACAATTCACGTCATCTTCTCTTCTTGTATTATCATAATCCAAAATCAGAAGTCACAATTTTCACATGTTTGTTTAGATAAAAATACGATTTAAAATATTAGTGTATACGGTAAACTTATGTTCTACATGGCGGCCACGGAAGGAAGGAAGAAAGCAACGACAAAAGATCAGCGTGCATAGATAAATTTTAGTTATTGTTTTAAACTATAATGTATGCAATGACATCACTATCATGCAGCCTAGTCTGACATTCATAGTTATATAATTAATGAATATTATTTATATCATATTTAACTTTTTTTCAACAAACAGTATATTATGATTTGTACCATAGATAGGTGACAGCTACACAAAAAAGTATCTACTACATACATACTTATACTCACGCCTGTAATCCCGATTAGGCTGGGCAGAGCCACGAGTAAGCAGAGACCAATTTGGAAGCACTTTATACAAAGTCCTCAGGTGCTTAACCGGTGGTCCAATGTAATGTTTCATCATGCTAGAAAAGACTTGTCTTTCATAAAGGTTCTCCTCAGTCGGGTTTACGACACGCCCGGGATGATAAGGGACGATTGCGTTCTAGGTAGGACCTTAGCTATGTTTTTAATTATCTTCCAGTTTTAGTAACTAATTAGATACTTACAGGAGTTGGAGATATATTTTTGCCAATACAAAATGAAGACGTAATCAATAAACCCCACCAAACAAAGACCTTGTATTCTTTGCCCACCAAACATCAGATATAATCGTATGTCAACTAACAACTGTCACCTTGACAATGTCACAGATCATTGTCACAGATTATAATACTAACATGTCAACGTTGAGAAAAAAAATCCGTTTGCGCCATCTATTATCTTAATTTTACTCTAACTCTAAGTAAATATATTGTGCTTGCAATAACTTTCACTCAGTAAGCTGAAATTTCACTAGATGTCGCTCGATTCGTTCGATCCCATCAATAAATGACCACTAGATGCCGCTAAAAAAGGGGCGTTTTAGCGGCATCTAGTGGTCATTTATTAGAACTAAAAATAGCCCGAAGAATTGCCCGAGTTAGAACGGCACAGTTTCGTTGTATGACGTGAGGCATCTGTACGTTAGTATTATATGATCTGTGGCTTCAGTAACTAAAAACATTGACTGCGTTAGGCACGATATGCAGTTGGTCCCGGACAACCAGCCTAGAAGTAGCGTGGAGCAGTACGCTCCATACTTACCCCCTCCTGTCTATTGAGGGGAGGCCCTATATAACCTATATCGTCACCTTATAGCGGAAACCACACAAGCGTCTTTTTAAAAAGTGACATTCGGATGTGATTTAGGTCATAGAGCAACACGGACCTCCGCTTGGATTTAGGTTAACAAGACCTCGCAATCGACAAGCAAGTTTCCATCCAGGTAAAAAATGAGATTTAAATTTTTACTCGGAATTAAATTGATTGAAAGTAATCGAGATTTTGACGAAGAAATTACATCATAACATAAACTCACAACTTTATCCCAAATGTTGTATATTAATTGCTAGATAAACTAACTACCCATACCAACGCCTCGTCGTGCTTTCTGTTAGATGTGATAGGTTGTGAGTCGTATCATCATCTTTATCTAATTAATGGTCGAGCCAACTGTGTGAGTGAAAAACCCCATCAGAAAATCATACCAAAACGTGAGTTTTAAAAAGGCGCTTATGTGTTCTCTATATGCGCATATTCACTTCTCATGCGAGCATTGCTTCTTCTCTCCGCGATGCTGGAGTCAGCACCACAATGTGACGTGTTCGCTGATAGGCGGTGGAGTGTATGAAGCTTTATTTATACATCAATGGCATACCTATAGAGAGTAAAAGGTATAACTACCTTTTATCCATTCTTCTTGCAAAATGCTAACTACTCTCTATAATTATTAAAATACTGATTGTTTTTAAACTTCGCGCCACACATGGTATTGGGCTATACTGTAATGCTGTGTATGCCATTATTTATTTACAATAAACGACTTCAGCTGCTTATCATTCTGCTGCGATCAAGTCGTAAAAGTGATTGAATGGTTACCTGTAACCGTTCGTACGGTATATTTATAATAATCAATCTTATAGTTCGGTCAACACGGCTCAGAAGGGGGTGTAGAGTGCTGAGAGGGGACCTAAGCGATTCTTTCAGGAATGTGTTGAGGGTGTTTAGGGAGTTAACATACTAAAAGTCCCCACGTATGGAAGGCGAGCCGAAGAAGGGGGAAGGGGAAAGATCCCATGTTTAGATTTTTCGCTAATATCTCAAAAACGGTGCGTCCTAGAGCAAAAAATCTACTACTAAGTGACAGCTTATTCAATTTCCTACATTTTTGTTCTTATACACTTTTCGGAAATTCCAATAGTTTTTGAGCTACACCACCTGGAAAAGTGTCAACGACCAAATGACTTCAAAAACCAGATCTTAGATCTATAGTAGACCTTGTATCTTTGAAACAAAGCATACCGCATGCAACAGGTGTCTAATATCAAATACAAATACCAATTGTGATTGCAAATTGTCTTCTGACGTCTGGCTTCTCTGCCAACCCCGATAGATTACGAGCGTGAATTATATGTGTAATGTTAATAAGAGATCATGTGTCATGATTAATGGACGTTTGCAGGCGTTGAGTTGGTTATCTGTGACTGTACACTACTATGCTACTACACAGATCAGATATCAGATTGACACAAATCACATCCGTAGTCCCAATCGGGGTGGGCAGCCTTAAGCCACCGGAACATGACCTCACAAGCGGTCACGTGACTGTTAGCGGGACTCGATATTTTTCGAAACTACTAAGTATTTTTGACTACAACAAAAACTAGTGTATTTGTATAAAAACAGGCTTTACTGAGACAACATTTCAAGCGATTTGGCATACTAGTAACATTCTTCATTACGCATACAAGCTTTCCGCTCCGGACTTCGGTTAAAGCGCGCGACACGTATTATGTTGCTCTAGGTTTCAAAGTATCTCCATTACAAATATCATCTAAATCAATAATCAAATAAATGGTAACAGACAGACGAGTTTCACGTTTATTTATAATATTAGTATGAATATAGATGACGCATTGTTTACTCAGAAGAGTCACCAAGCACCGACCAAGGCACTTAAAAATAGGCTTTTCTCCCCTTTACACATGTTCCCGTATGTAGTATTACTCTTTACCTCTACACATTATCCGGTTCTTTAGAAGAGTCGTGCATAGTAGTGTGACGTACTTACCAAGCTTAAGTTATAGATTTATTGTACTAGCTAAAGGTTGTTAATCAATAATAAAATTAGATACTTGACGTTACACAAGCATAGATAAATTTACTCACGATTGTAATCACTACCAGGAAACACGGGGCAAGTCGTTAGTGAACAATTTGTGGCTTCCCAACCATACGGCGAAAGAAGGATACCTATTGGTTACATCGATAATGTCTGTTCGCGCATAACTCCCGTTCTATCCAATTCTATGAACCTCATATGCTATGTTTATGGGTTCATTTTACATTTCATTCTCATTGGCGAGTGTCTTTAAATATATATTTAAATATTCAATAAATTATCTTTATTTTATAGGTTAGACTGCTCAGTGTAGATGCATTCGCTTGCATACGCTTTAAAGCAACGTGAAGCGCAAGAAAAATGTATGAAATGGACATAAGAAAATAACGTTGTTTTAAGTTTACGCGGTTATTATCATAAGTGGGGAGTCTCATGTCCCCATTTAAACGCGGTAGGAACCCGTTATTATGTGCTTTAATTAAGAAAATAACGTGATATTTCATTAATAATATAAATGTATCCCCGAAAGGGTAAGCAGAGGTATATAGTAAGATACGTACCCACTCCTCGCCAGCGATGTTTAACTCCCTTATACCTAATAAAGAGGCGAGCTTAATGATGTTTAATTAGTCAAATCAAATATACTTTATTGCACAGAACTAAATTACAACAATCAGACATAACACATGAAAACAGTACAATCTGGGCGGCCTTATTGCTACCACCAAAAGGAAACAAACATTTACAAACAACTTGGATGCGGGATTGGGCTTGGATATTAGTCTGTGTAATTATGTCTTTACATTTTAATTCGTTAACTTCATTTTTTGATCGGATCGAGGCTAAGTAAACTTTTTACGATTTACTTTACGAAGTCGACATATGAGTAAGCGAGAACAACTAATGCGAAGTTTTCATTTGTCATCTCTGTTGATCAGAACTATTGAAAAGCCACACCCTGGACACTTCATACAAAACACCTCGTTTTACACAGACACTACACATTGACGTTATCACGTGCGTATCTGTGTGTGTTGCGTCTGACGTCTATACGATTGTAGACTAAAGTAAGACTGACGGGTGAAGTAAACCTTGCTCAGCCGCTGTTGGGAGCGGACGTAGTATTATTCCTTATTCTGTGGTATAGGAACCAAGCTGTCACTTCATAATTAAGCCATCGTTTCGACAGAGAGGTCAGCACGGGTGGTTTCACTATCGCTCGTAGTGAACTCTGTTATACGCAAAACGTGACGTGACTGAACTATACTCATTATTGTTTAATCATATATTATTAATAATTGATAAATCAACGTGAATATGACTTATATTAGCAGAGACTCAACTTTTGAGTAAAGCCCGCCATTCTCCACAAGGATTTTTCACCGTAGGTACAGTCATGAGTAATATAATGTACCCACTTTAGGACTCTGTCGCAATTTGAAATTTAGTGAGACTTACAGTTCAATTTGTCAAAAAAGTTAATGTGACATGGTACCAAAGTGTATACATAATAATGCTCGTGACCATACTCGGTTGGTTTAACATACGTTGCTTGTATTCCTAGACGTACACAGGTAGGACAATCCGCAACCACTCTTGATACCAGGTTAGAAGCCCATCTCTCA
Source organism: Pectinophora gossypiella (assembly GCF_024362695.1). Taxonomy (NCBI): domain Eukaryota; kingdom Metazoa; phylum Arthropoda; class Insecta; order Lepidoptera; family Gelechiidae; genus Pectinophora; species Pectinophora gossypiella. The sequence goes on from NC_065406.1 coordinate 9,084,050, forward strand.
AAGGTATAATGTATCATTTTTGAATATCTACACATAGAAATGGTACAATAATTGGTTATTGCACCACAAATTGTTAGATTTTAAAGATAAAGATAAAGATAAAGATAAAGATAAAGATAAAGATAATTTATTTGCTTAAACATGAGTAATTTAAATACAGATGACAATGTTCACATTATAGGTTCTTCATGTTTGCCTAGCGGCGCACAAAATTTTGAGTACCTAGATTATTATCTATATAAATACATGCATCATTATTACAATTTATCATTCAAAAACTCATCTATCGTATAATAACATCTTTTAGTTAACAACTCATTCAATTTTCTTCTAAATAGACTTAAGTTACACAACCTTATTTCTAGTGGTATTTTATTATATATTTTTGGCGCCATGCCAAATACACTCTTCATCATTAATGCAGTATTTGTGCGTTGCTGGCATAGTTTAGCTAAATCACGTGGACGAAGGCGACTATGAAAGGCTGTAGTTTCTACATTTTTGAAAAATCCTGGATTTTTTTTTACAAATACTGCAGTTTCAATTATGTACAGTGAGGGAAATGTTAAAATGTTATACTTTGTAAAGAAAGGTTTACAACTGTCACTATTTTTAAGACCGAACATTGCCCGTATACATCTCTTCTGGCCTTTAAAAACCGTTTCTCTATCTGATGAATTTCCCCAAAAAGTAACACCGTATCTTAAAATTGAAGCTACAAGACCATGATATGCTGATAGGACAGTGGCAACATCTACTATTTGAGATAACCTGAAAAGAGCATAAGACGATCCGGACAGTCTTGAGCACAGTGTTTGAACATGCTCCTTCCACGTGAGTGATTTATCAATCTTAACTCCCAGAAATTTTGTACTTTCTACTTCTTCTATATTAAAGCCTTGGTAATTGATGTCTAAAACTGGAGTCTGAACACGCTGTCGAAATTGCATTAGTTTTGTCTTAATCAGATTTACTAACAAGTTATTATTTTTCATCCAAGTAACTATACCATTCAGTGTGTTATTAATTTCATGTTGATAAGACATTTCGTTTTGACATTCTATCACTACTGCACAGTCATCAGCGAAAAGTGTCACAGGGTATTGTACATGTCTAGGTAGATCATTTATATAAATTATAAATAGCAACGGTCCCAGAATACTACCCTGTGGCACTCCATACCTGACAACTTTTTGACAAGAATGATAGATTTCTTCCCTTTTGGTACCGATATTAATTTTAGTTAATTCAGTGTACTGTTTTCTTTTTACCAAATAAGATCTAATCAGCTTTAATACATTTCCTCTAAACCCATAATGGTCAAGTTTTCGTAAAAGAATTTCATGGTCCACATAATCAAAAGCCTGGGTCATGTCCATAAATATAGCACTTACATGTTTTCTTATGTCAATATTTGCAGTTATCGTTTTTAATAAATAATATATCGCTAAATTAGTTGATCTATCTTTACGGAAGCCTTGCTGTTCTTCAGAGAATATTTTTTTCTTTTCCATGTATTCATTCATCTGTTTATGAATAAACTTTTCAAAGATTTTTGCAAAAATAGTTAAAAGTGCTATCGGCCTGTAACATGACATATCTTCTCTATCGTCTTTTTTGAAGAGTGGCTTAATGACTGCAATCTTCAGGTTATCCGGAAAAGTACCTGTAGTGATGCTTAGATTTATGATATAGCTTAAATGTGGTGCTATACATTCGGCAACATATTTTACAACCTTTGTTGATATTCCGTCATGGCCTACACTATTTTTATTTTTTAATTTTTTTATAATATTTAGTATATCACTTGGTATACTAGGTGCCATAAACATAGAGTTACAAGTAAAATTTATATTTAAATTGTTAATATTCTTATCTGCTTCTGGTATTGGGTTTATTTTGTTAATGAAAAAGTCGTTGAAGCAATTCACAATTTGTTGCGGGTCAGTAATATAATTGTTATCAACTTTAATTTTACATATTTCAGGTTTTGGTATATTTAATTTGGACCTATTTATGATTCTCCACGCCGATTTGCTGATATTCTCTGATTTTCTTAAGGAATTTATATTAAATATGCGTTGAGTTGCCTTTAAAATATTTTTGTACGTTCTAGCGTAATTTCGGTACTTTAATTTATTAACATTGTTTGGTTCAAGTCTGGATTTCCAAAGCAACTTTCTTTTTATTTTGCTACTTCGCTTAATGCTCGGGCTTATCCATTTTGTAGTTTTATGAGTTTTAATTTTAATTTCATGTGTAGGGAAGCATAAATCAAAAAATAGTGTAAAAATGTCAATAAATTCGTTATATGCTTCATTTGGGTCATTTGTTAGATATATTTTATTAAAGGAAAAGTTTTCCATGCAATGTCTAAATTTTTTCATAGTTTGTTCACTAAAATCTCTTTTTTTTACATACCAGTAGTCTAAAATACATGTAGTTTTTACAGGCAATTTCAATATTTGCGCAGTATGATCAGACATGGCAAATTCCAAAACGTCACAGTGATATTTTATTTTAATGTTTATTGCAATATTATCGATACAGGTACCACTACTGACTCTTGTTGGTTGTTGTACTACTAATTTAAGATTATAATTTTTAAGACAGTTTTCAAAATCTTGTTTAATATTGTTATTTTTTAAAATGTCAATATTAAAATCTCCACATACAAGTATGTCGTATGATTTTTTTATGATGATTTTATCTAGGACAGACTCAAGCTTTTCAAAAAATAGATTAAGATATAATTTCGTATATTTCGGTATTCGATATATACACACAATTATTAATTTAAGTTTAGCTAATTCTACAGCACAACATTCAAAAATTCCACATATTGATGTGTTTTCTATTTCGGGTAGTTCTCTATATACATGACCATTTTTTATTAAGATACACGCTCCCCCTCTTCCTTTTTGTCTAGCGTAAGAAGCCACTATTTTATAATTTTGTATCAATACTGCATCTCTACCAGAACTGGCTCGCATGTTATGCTCTGTAATACAGATAACATCGACATTAATGTGTCTTTCTTGTAGTTCTGCCAAACATACCATAAGCTGGTCTGATTTACTACATAGCCCGGCAATGTTTTGATGCATTACATGTATATATTTATGAACGAAAAAGCTCCTCACCAATCGGTATAGTTTTATGATTTCCGATAGGTGTACTTGAAGTACATATGTTAATATTGTAATCCTCAATTTCTATAAGAAGATCATGTACATCGTTGAATATTTTTCTCCAGCCAAAGTTATTTACTCTACAAGAATGCAAATTAAACATTTTTTGGTCGTAAGTAAGATTTAGATTACTGTCCAATGAAAAAGCATATTCATACTCCTGCAAATCCTTATACAATAAACTATTAAACTGTTCCACTCTCCAATTAAACATATCATTGTTATAGTATCTGAATGTCGGTACGCAAATTACAATATTAGTAAAATTTAATGAAAGCACAGCTTTTCTAATATGTACAACCAGATCCTTGTAATTTTGAGTTTGTTCGAAATCTTTTTCTCCTATAAATATCAAACAGTAGTCATTCCTTGTGAAATCGCGTAACTTTGCTTCTAAGTTGTTTAACATATGTTTAACATCTAATCCTGGAGTTAGGTAATGGCAAATATCAAACTTATCGCTTAAGAAATGCTCTGCAGCTTGTAACATTTTATTACGATTATTAGTACTAAGTATGCAAATTTTATTTTTTGTCATGGAATTACGTATGTTTTGTTCTTGATGCCGATTTCCATATGTTTGCTTCCTCTCATATTTTTTATTAAGCATCTCATCTTTTTTCTGTTGCTTAACGCTATTATCTTCACTACAGCTTAGATTATTCCTGTCTTCTGGTTTGAGACTAGTCTTTTTTGAAACAGACTTGAGAGTTAATTCATGAGAAGAACTACGTACATTTTTTATTTTTTTAGTTTTTCCAGTATACTGTTCTACTGTATTCTTCAGATCAAAGTTTTCCGAAAGTAGCTCTTCTATCATTTGTTCCGCAGAATCCACTTTTCCCTGTAATATTTCAACTTTTTTGGTCAGTCGATCAATTTTTTCTTGTAAATTTTCACATAATTCCGGACAGCTCTTATTTGGCGCTGGTGTAGACTGGACAGAAGAGAACTCAAGATCATCTTCATCAAGTGAAGAAAAAGAGTTATGCGTTGTAATGTTTATTTTTTCTTTTTTTCGTATAGTGATGTTCATGGTAGGTGTAGACGATTCACTTTTTGAATTAATGTCAGTTGAGAGTTGTTTATTCCAGCATACTTGACATAGCCAAGTGTCTTTGTGCTCCTTCGTCATAGTGTTAAAAAACCTGCATTCACTGACATTTGCACATTCTAGATCATATGACATCATGCACATACTACATTTTAAATAACGTCTGTGAGTAATCCTAGTCGAACAACGGTTGCAAATAACGTCCGTAGCTTCCATTTTCGATATAATGAAAATCAAATCCTTAGTATTGTCGAAACTTGTATAGTATTCCTTAATAATGAGATTGTTAGCTCTGTTGTCTTTTTGTGTCTTGCTCTGATATAACTATAAGGCGCTAGCTAACACTCGTTAACGTTTCTACGACAATTGACACATTTGCTCGTTAACATTTCTCAGGCGTTCACTTCTAACTATATGACAGCGGGGTCAACGGTCAACGGTCAAAATTATCAAACCGTTACACAGCAAAATTTAAAATAATCACTATTTCACTATGTATATTTTCGTAGATTCGTTAACACACTTATAGTTCGTACTCACTGCATTATGTGTGGTGTGTTTTTTTACTTATTTATCGTATAATTGTAGCATAATTTTCCAAAATAAATATCAACACAGCACACGCACAATTCGTGACAGAAAACTTCACAAACAGTATCACTAGCGAATTGTATTACCGTCTATTGAATGAACAAATAAAAACTTTAGATTGTCAACTTTTAATATTTTTTAAGAAAACAAATAGCGGGAGACTATATGCACTAGTCAGAAAGCGCCTGACTAAAAAAGAAAACTGCGTAAAGGCATTAACGTAGGGAGGCATTGACTGGTTAACGGAGGGCTAAGATGTAAAGGCCTGAGATGATGATGAAGGAGGCGATTGGACGGCTCTGTTCTCAAACATGGTCTTCCTCTGGCAGTCCTTCCACCAACCTTCGTTTTATATACCTACTGCTTTCGTAATCCTATTATCCTTCTAACCATTATTTAAATAAATAAATAATAAATAAACTTTTATGTTACCAACGGAAGACCTAAAATCCTTATGGTCATAGGCGAGCTTTAGTCAAAAGTCGACTCTCTACTAATAAGTTGATGTCTTTATGCCGGCTACTGACTACAGTGTCACATATAAAGACATGTTTATTACGATTTTGGCACACTGTAGAGATTGATACGTCATTAGAAACATAATTATCCTTGAGTTGCATCTACGTCGATTTATATTACTCGTAGGGGAATTTACATACAGCAAGTTCTTGCAACGTACCGTTGTGATAAAGGTGTGATTTTAACCTACCTACTGTCAGTTCGCGCTGGACACTTTCCACGCGTTTTTGTGACGTGCATGCCAATAGCGCGTGCGTAGCGGAATACAGAGCTCACTTCGTTTTCAGAAGTTTGAAGGTAAACTTGACGAATGTGGTGCGAAGCTCGGAGAAGTTCAACCTGGTGTCAGGGTTATTGAGCCGCCAAAGGCCCCTAACTCTCATGTAACTACTACGTACTACTTACATCAATAAGTAATAATATATAACCGGGTCCAACGGCTTAACGTGTGTTCCGAAGTACTGGGGGGTTAAAATGGCCACATCGAAGCAATTCATCTAATATTGCTATTTGACATTTGTTTGCATTGCGCACTTACTTTTATATGCGCAAATGTCAAATTGCAATATTAGATGAATTGCTTCGATTTGGCCATTTTAACCCCCCTGGTCATCTTAGTTCCGGACAATCGGGTGATCAGCCTGTAATGTCCTAACCAAACTAGGCATCACAAAGCGATTTTTGTGATGCGTCGAGAATTCGAACCGGGGACTTCCGGATCGTGAGCTCAGCGCTCAATCATATGTTCAGGAGGATCGCATTCCAGGGAGGAGTCATGTTGTCTATGTAGCAGACGTTGTACAGTGGCGGTGCAGTGTGCAAACAGTCCGTGCATCAGGTGTACGCATGTAGCAGGAAAATATTTGCTTTAGTAGGTACAAGAGCAAAGTGTGTCCGTTGCGTGCGTACCGTATGTCGCTGTGATATTCACGCGCGTCGTTTTGGTTGCGTAGCGATAACAGTCCAAGTAACGAAAAACAGTGGCGGCCCTTTGAGGTGGACCTCAAAGTGGCGCCCCCTCAGCCCCTCAAAATACAATATTTTCGATTAGTTTACGGCCACCGAAATTTACCTAAAGTAGACCAGTCTTGGTTGATTTTGTCGCCCCCTCTATTTCGGCGCCCGATGCGGTCGCACACCTCGCACCGTCCTAGGGCCGCCACTGGCGAAATATTACGTCAACCATAGATTTTAAATTCCATAAAACTAACTTAAATATTTTTATCAACATTACAAGCGTAAGGGTGGAGCCCATACTGGCCCACTCTCTATCGCGTCCACGCTCTTATCTAATACTCGTGTGATAGTAACATTATGCACTGATTGGTCAATTTTTATGTTCCGGGTCAAAACGATAATAACGTAAACAATATAGGTTTTAATATATGAATGATTTATTTATCAACATGCACATAGGATGCAGAAATCCATAAAGATAATAACCTCTAGTACACGTGCATAATATTCCTATTTTATATGTCGCTAGTGATATCACGCGGTGTCGCGCGCGTATAGATAAGGATTTCCATACGTACTTATTTTCCATTTGCTTCCTTCCTCTGACGCCTTGAAACTTGTTTTACATTCTTAAATAGGTATTAAAATCGATTTCTGTCCAACTTCCCTCTGTACCTGTATTGAATACTTGTAAATTGTCTTTGCTACACTACTACTGTTGGAATAACAGGTTTATAAAATGGCCACATCGTCATATAGGTATTTTATAGTAATACGGTATTTGACTGAGTCAAATATAAATGATGAAATGCTAATCTAGAAATAGAAGCCAATCTAAGATGACAAAAATTAATCTAATTTTTGATTTTAGAATTCTAATTATAGATGAGCGACTTTCCAGGTTACGTTTACCAAAAAAATATAAAGATGGCGAGTTTATCGATGACGTCACTCCAGCTCCGCCACGAATTACAAACTCCATAGAAAATGTTCGTTTTGAAGTATCGAAAAAAGTATCTCATTTGACTAAGTTATCAAATACCCGATAAAATAGGAGGAGGTTGGTGGCGCAGCGGTAAACGCGCTCGGTCTGCGATTAGGCTGGTCATAGGATGGGTGACCACAAAAAAAAAGTTTTCATCTCGAGCTCCTCCGTTCTTCGGAGGGCACGTTAAGCCGTTGGTCCCGGCTGCATTAGCAGTCGTTAATAACTATCAATCCGCACTGGGCTCGCGTGATGGTTTAAGGCCCGTTCTCTCTATTTATCCATAGGGAAGGCCCGTGCCCCAGCAGTGGGGACGTTAATGGGCTGATGATGATGATCCAATACCCAGGAAAGCACTCTAAGGTTTTGGTTGCGGACTGGTTCAACGGTTTGGTAGAAAATTGAGAAGTGTTACTTTAGCATTTATAATATTGTCATAGACGCCATATTAGTACTGTACTATGTTAAGTGAAATATTGTTTACAGATACTGCTACGCTGGTCTTCGAAAGAGGATCAAGTTGGAAGTTCCACAGTTGCCAGATTTAGGCGAATCGTCGAAGGTAGCATTTGTCATTTATAAATTATACTATGATTATTTAATTCTATAGTTTATTTACCAGTTCTCTATATTTCTTCATATTTATATGTATGTAAAGACCCAAATGTTCTGGATTCGGGCACAGATGGTGTCATACTCTTGTAGATTCCCACCTTATCCTTATAGAAATCGAAAATATGATCATAAATACTGGGAGATATTAATATGATAGCCTAATAGACTAATCTTAGACATGGGAACTATTTAGATTACCTGACACATATGTATGTTTACGAAAATTCTGAGATAATTTGTGTTGGGCTTGAACACACTATTTTATACTAATTTTGTATTGGTTTTTAAAACACATGTTATAATTATTTATTATACCTAGTGATTCGTTTTCCATACAAAAGTTGATGCAGTGCTACAGGAAAACGGATAGAGGAATATTGTTATAAAACCGATAAATAGTAATATTTTGGTGTATTATTTTCGCAAACTAACAAAAATTTAGGGTCCGAATACGAGAAGTACTATATTTCAGACCCTCAATTTTGATCAATTCTACATTTGTAGTGGTGCAGATTACAGTGTATTTGCTGAGCGTGTAGAGGTGTCAATGTTAGTTTGTGTGCGTGATAGTTTTTTTTTTCTAAAGGCTTTGACTACTTGACAAGTGTAATAGAATGTCAGTGACAATTTATAAAGAGATTTTGTATGAAGAGAATAAATATAAATAAAAAACTAAAAATACTACAATCTGAGAAAAGGAATATTGGAAAAATATTTTTGTAATAACGTATCTTATTTAAACATTTTTAAATAATGGGTAAATACCGTGTTTTAAAAGAGGACATATAATAAAAAATCAATACATAAAATGAAATGGCTGTATGGGCATAGTTCCCTTTGCCTTACCCTTCGGGGAAAACCAAATCAAAAAAGAAGTTGTTGCATTTGCCGGCCTAAATAGTAGTCATTTATAATTAATTGTTTTTCCATCCAACATACAGATTTATTTATATTCTCTTTGCCGCGGACTTTTTGGTGGGACCGGGAACGGGAAGGTTGCTTTCTTCATTGAATAATCTAAATAATCAATACGAAGTGGTGTTTTGTGGTTAATGATCACATTAGTCGGAAAACATTCCCGATAGTATTATTAAATCGGAATATTCAATAAACAAAGTGTACCTATCTATTTTCGCTTTGCGCCAACAAGCCGCTTACTTCGTTTGGGGTTCGGAGTAGGAGTCTGCTCCGAGGGTGGGGGCTTAAATTTCATCATTTCATTAATCATCATCAAGAAAAAAAAACACAAGACATGGCTGTATGTTCATAGTTCCCTTTGCCTTGCCCTTTGGGAAAAAAAATAAGATAAATTTTGAAATTCTTATGTATAATAAACAAACATCACAGACATCATGACAGATCTAATACTAAATAAAATCTTTTTTCTTTTTTCTATTTGACTTATTTATGAATTTTAATCAAGAAAACGTGATAATAAGTTCGACAGCAACCAGTTCAGGTCCCCGAAACAGCCCATTTCAGGCCGCGTATATATGGAAATACTACTTCAATACGTCCCAGCCTCGTCTTTTTTTAACGTCCTCGTTATAAAAAGACGTCCTAACCTGAACTAACTAACCTAACAATAAACACCACGCGTAAATATATGTCCAGAAATGCGCTGTGAGTCGTCTGGACTGGGCGCGAAAACAACATAGAATTCGATTAGGTGCTAAGTGTCCCGCATGCTATCACCAGCTGTCACTGACATACGTATGAAGTCCCGCGGATTTTATTGGAACTAAATGACAAGTCATAATAATTATATGCGGATACTGCGACATCAGCGCCATGCCAATGCTTGCGGGACGTCCTGAAGCGCTATTACATCTTTCAAACGCGATGCGACAAAGTTTGAACCTACGCAATTTAGGAAAAATCTACCTTATTATTACTGTACTGTGATCGTTATTTGTAAAATCATACAATACATATACACAATTCTTTATACACAATATAATTATTATGACATATTGTGGACTTTTCGGTATACCTACAAAAAAGGAACAATTCAACCATAAGTTGTTTTGTAATATCTCAATGGGCTCAGGCAGCGTTTTCGCCGAAAGCTCCAAGTCGGCTATATTTGTAACGATAATTATGTTTGACATTCATCATCATTTTTGAACCATTTTATACAAAAAAAAATACTTGTATAAATTATAAACCCTAAAGCACGCCCATGAATCACTCTACTCATTGGTGAAAACCGTATGAAAATCCGTTCAGTAGTTTTTTAGTTAGCCGCATGTTCACTGATGCGATTAATGCCTGTTAGAATTTTACAAAATAAAAAATACGGAAATTACGGAAGGTACTTTAGTGCAAAGTAAATTATTGTATACTTAATTATAATATTATTGGTAAAAGTTATACTTTTTGAGAATTCCGTAACAAATAGACGGGTTCGCCAAATTCAATTGTAAAAAAAAATACAAAAAGTAAAAACAATTAAAACATGCAGTTGGGTTTGAACCGTGAACCTTAAGAATGGCGGCTACTGCTTTACCAAATGGGCCATTTAGAAGTTAGAAGTAGACTTCAAATTATGCATCTCTTTTAATAGCTAACCTAGTTCGCATGTGTGTGTGACAGCTTCGTGTTTGTACACAAATTGAAATGACACCAACTTTTGATGCAATGTTTCAATATGATATCTTCAGTAAATACTTCAAAATTGTAGCTTAACTTAAAGATAATGTATGTAAGATTTCGCCACCTAACATTTCACTGGGTCAGAACTCAACACTAAACGAATAAATGGAAAAAAATACGAAAACTGCAGAAGTAACGCCATCTACTGACGCAGCGTTACCTAGCTGACTGAAACACATCACCTTAAGTTTATCGATTTTGATTTACTGATGACTTTACCAGGGGAGGTTGGTAAATCCCTCACAACCCACACGATAGAAGAGAAGACTCATGACTTTTATGATGATTGATTTATACTTTTTTTTTAGGAACCAAGCGTGACGTCACGAGATACGGAAAGAATAATTTGCGAATGGGCTGAAAGTAAAATTGGTAAGTAAGTTTATTGTGATTTGTGAATTATGCGTGCGTGCATATTGACTAGTAACATTGCGTCAAGGGGGTTGTGCACCAGTGAGGCGTCTAGTCGATTTGCAGCAGTCTTAGCGTATATTGGTGCCGTGTTCACAGGAGTGAAGTTGTCGAGCCTGTCGGAGTTGGCGCGGCATCTGATGACGCCGAGCGCGCGCGCGCCGCCCGGCCCCGCCAGCGCCTCGCCGCCGCCGCCGCTCGCGCAGCCACATGGTAACATTATCAACATCATTCATTTAAGAGCCACACTCTTGTCAGTGTAGCATACTCCATGCTACTTTTTTTAGGAAAAAATAGGGCAGTGGTTTCTTGCCTTCCACCCTGCAGTACTCTGTCTGACGCGAGTGGAATGGCACCCAGAATAGTCTATTGCAAAGCCGTACTAGGACTACCTATCCTCCGCGTCTGAATAGTACTGACAGTTGACTGCTGCCCTTTATCAGGTTCCAGGTTATAGTCCCTGTGACTTGCCCCTTCTGTCCTGCATTGCCGTACCAGCTACCATCTCCGCCTCTGCAACCGTTGAGACGTTCACCCGTATCCTTGGGCAAGGGTTCTACATTATACCCCGTAGGTCTGGGTCCCTATCCGGACTCTGCTACTGTCTCACTCCGGCCTACTGAAGTGGGAGGCGACACGAACGCGCCGAACAAGAATTGCCCTGGGGCAATACACTGGTGTAGGGCACACTCTGTCCTTCCCTGGGGCCGGGTTAATAGTCTTGTATAAAACCAAAACCAAAGGCACATTATCACTTAGCTTATTCTTTCTATTCCTTGAAGTCGGACAGACGTGCAATAAGTTAACCGTGTGCTATCTTAGATACGGTAGGGATTTATTGTAGGCTGGCGATATAATGAAATAGTACTTGATATCTCAAAAGTGACGTTTACTTTTGTTCCCCAGGTGATGATCCAGCGAGTCGGCAGCTGATGAAACAATTAAAGCGAAAGATTCAGGTCAGTATAGGAACTATCAATAATTCTAACTTTTGGGAGGATCGTCTTAAAAAAATCGTGTGTTAGTAATGACTTAGTATTGCAGTCTAGACTTACATAAAATAATTTCGATTTCCAGACGCAAGGGACACCCGGTCGTCCGAAAAAGAACAAAGGTCAGGAGGTGACGGGCGAGTCTCCACCGTCGACGTCGTACGTGGGCCACCACCCGCCCGTGAAGCACGAGAGCGAGCTGGCGGAGGGCTACGGCTACCAGGGCGCGCCCTACGTGCCCGTGTACGACGTGCGCGCGCCCTATCCCGCCTACACCGTGCCGCCGCGCGCGCACCCGCCCGCCGGCCCGCACCCGCCGCACCCCCCGCACCCGCCCCACCCCCCGCACCCGCCACACCCGCCGCACGCGCCGCACCCGTCACACCCCGCGCTGCCCGTGCACGAGTACCGGCCCGACCCCTACGTGTTCGAGCCGCCGTACGCGGCGCGCGACCTGACGCTGCCGCCCGACACGCACCACAACCTGCCCATCAACCTGAGCAGCGACGCGTCGCTGGACCTGTCGACGGAGCGCGAGTGGCAGCGGCGGCGGCCGCCGGAGCCGCCGCCGGCGCGGCTGCCGCTGCCCGGCAAGAAGCTCATCCTGGAGACGTACCAGAGCGAGGCCCGCGCGGGCTCGCCGCGCGCCGCGCCGCCCGAGCCGCGGCCGCCGCTCGAGGAGTTCCCGCGCACGGAGTACCTGCCGAAGAAGATGCGCGCGGCCGAGATCCTCGGCGGCAAGCTGGCGGCCGCGAGACACGCGCTGGCCGCCGACGCCCCCTCCACCTCCTCCTCCTCCGCCGCCGGCGCCGACCCGGCTCTGCGTTCTGACGCTGCTTTTTTAGAGGATCCAAAAAACTTAACGAACCGGTCCAAAAGCACCGCCGCGGCGCTGGCCCGGGAGGAACAGGAGGCGGCGAGTCCGACACGGTCGGTGAAGGCTCCGACGCCTAAGTCCGAACGCACCAAACCACGGAAGATGTGCGCCCGGGGGAGGGGGCCCTCGCAGGAGCGGGCCTCGCCCGACCGGCCCGTCACGCCGGACTCGTGCTGCGGGCTTGATGGGATCAACATCAAAACGGGCATGATATGCGAAGAGAAACATTCTGAGATTTTAAACAGGGAACGTGTGATCAGTATCTGTAATATAGACAAACACGATTTGGACGACTATCTCAACGAAGGGAATAGTCAAGAGCACGAAGAAGAGTTGTTAAAATACTTCAACCGAGAGTCTGAGGCGCGAGCCGCCGCCGAAGCAAGTGCTAATGCCTCGGAAGCTGTTGCTTTTTTAGAAGCAGGCACGGACCCACACGACGAACACAGTCAAGGCAAAAATGAAAAGTTGTCACAATTGCGAGAGTTGTTAGCCAAAAACCTAAAGAACCAGAGTGGGTCCAATACTCAGAGTCTGCCGATGGCTCAAGAATCCCAAATGCTTCTGGAAAATTCACATCAACAACCTTCTAAGTCAGGAATTAGTGAAGGAGCTTTTAAACCGGTAGCCCCCAATGTGGTGGAGATGGTGAACGGACAAGCGTTGGCCAATCAAAATGAATCTAATTGTAACAAACAGTCAAATTCGACACCTAATGAAAATGGAACTTCATTGTCTTATGTGAACCAAAACACTTCAAACTCAATGACGACCAACATAACTGGAACACATCTCTACAACGGTAATTGCCATAATGAACCACAAAGTCCAACAACTAGGACTCAGCAGTATGATTTTGTGCCAATTTCTGAAGGGTGCCATTCTCCAGGAAATTTTCATTCAAAGTCACCTTTAGGATTTGGTCAAAGAGGGCACAGCCCGTCTAAGTTGAACAAACCTGTGATGATGGGTGGCTCTCTTCAGACTTCTCCGATATCTCACAGCACCGCGGCCAGTCCGTTTGTGAGTCCTAGGAACACTCCGGTGCCACGGTCGCGCCTGTGCCCGCGACCGATACCCAAACACAACGGGAGAAAGAAGCGGAACCCGTTGTCACTAGGTGTCGCTGATCCTAATTCCAAACAATTTGCAATGCCCAATGAACAGAAATTTATGCCGAAGACATCCATGTGCGGTCCAGGTATCAAATACTGTCAACCCATGTCGGCGCCCCCTTCACCGAACATTATAACTTCTCAATACAAGAATCAGATGTTTCAATGTAATTCTGGCATGACGAACGGTAACAGTAACATGTGTTTAAACTTTTTGCCAAATACTCCGCCATTCAGAGACACCATGAATGGAGAACTCGCCCATCCACTGTCGGCTGATCCACTGTCGAGTGAAGTTAGTCAGTTCTTCCAGGAGTCGCTCGTAACTTACAGGCCTGGTCATGACAATTCATTCAGGTCGCAATCTGTGCCACTCAAACAAGGCATAAATAACATGGGACTGCTGAGCTACACCAACACTCCTGTGGGCTCAGTGCCGCCGACGCCGGTGCCACACGAGTTTTGTGACTTCGGGTCACTCGCAGATACCTGTGATATATCAAAAGCAGGTTTAAATTCGGAAACATTAGATAAAATTTATGATGCGATAGACAGCAGCAATGATGTACTTAATACCGGTGGACCACAAAATCTTTTGAATCCCAATGATACCCTGAGTAATGGGTGCGATCCACCGCCGATTTTGACAGAAGAACAACTCAACTCGTTCATTCCGGCCGAAGGCGAACTGCTCGACAGGACCAATCAGTTCAATCAGTCGTTCCCGGGCGACAGCGCCACTACAAGCAACGTGGAGGACTTCTTGAAGCGAACTAACGGCATCGAGTTTGATCTGTCCGAGCTAGTGACCGACAAGAACAAATACTACACGTCACGCTCTGTTCCTAGCACGCCGCTGCCCTACAAACGCACGGCGCCCAACTTGCAGATAGATTCCCGACGTACTAGAGAATTATTTGTAGCTGAGAATTATTCCAATATGTCGAACGGTATATCTTCTAAATCTGTTCCGTCTACTCCTCAACTAGCCGAAGAGAGGAGCGTGTTCAGTTACAGCAATAGGGATTTCCTTATCAACGGGAACTCAGTGGAAGTGAGCGGGTCGGCCGGGCTAGGCCCGGGGGCCGCGGGGGGCGCGGTGGTGGACAGCGAGCAGGCGCTCACGTCGCCGCTGCACGACATGCTGCGCGAGGACATGCTGGACCCGCTCACGCCCGCCGCTGACTTGCTCGCCGACCTCGACAAGATGGACGGGACTCCATACGTTGACCTCTAGTCAGCCGTCGTTTGTCACCGACATGTATGTAAATAGTAACCTTAATTTCGTTTTATTTGTACAGATGCCGAAATATTGGATATATTATTGAGTACAATCGAGAATTGCAAGCCTTCAGTGAAGGCGCTGCCGACTCGTGCATTACTATGTAGATTCTAATAAGGATCGGACACTCCCAAAAACTGAGTCAATACAATGCACCATACAATTGTGATAAGCATATAATCAATTAATTAGAAATAAGCGGAAATTAACTTTGAGAATTACGTTTTAAAATCATTGACTCTTATAATTTGTGCTTAAAAAGATCAGATGCCATGCGTTGAAAGATTAGTTGATCGTAATTTCAAGTTTAGGTCAGTAGGTGAGGTTTACAACTCGAACAATGTAACGTTGTTAGTGGTTGTTATGATTGGATGCAACAGTCCCCATTTCACATTTGTCAAAAATAACAACATGCATTCTTTCAACTTCAAATATATTTAAATACCTATCCCATCCGCCTAAACACACGGGAGTTTTAAAGTTAGAAGATGCAACACATTGCTCAGAGATTACTGTAAAATAGTTACTGCAAGAGGCTAATCTCTCACTGGACAGTAATTAGTCAATTCCCTTAATGGTTCCCTAGGACCAAAGAATTAAAGATCTTTATGATCGAGAAGGGATCAACAGTGAGGTTTGCCTTTTAGATATATAAAAGGAGTTACGTGCCTCATGACAATATCTATCTAAGCTCATCACAATATAACATCGAAATTTTGATATGTATTTTGTAAGAATGTTGTATGACGCAGTTGATACTGCCCTAGCTGAAGTATTCAATGAACACCTGACGTTGAACATGGCTATCGTAGTATTTACCAGACCAATGCAGCGTGCCAAGCACGCTTAGTTTAATTAGAATTGGTTTTCTCGAGAAAATGATAATATAAATAATAGATATAGTTTATGAAAATGAATTTATTGTAAGTTAGCACAAAGATTTAATATATTTTATTATCAACTAGGAGTTTTACTGATATACTAAATTTACATTGAATTGACTGCATAAAATGCGGAATGAAGGAAATTTTAATCTGCCAGTATGGCTGCAGTGAGCTTATAGAAAAAAAACTAACCAAAAGCTATTCGTTATTGATATATTCAATAAACATAACGAGGTCGGCCTTTCGATAACAATGACCCGTACGAATGTATTCGCGAACTAAGTTGCCCCTGTATATTGTTTAACCCCTTGACAACTTTGTTTTGTGTGGTATCGTGACCTCTGCTGTGGTTGAAGGGGCTAATCTACATTGTGACTGTTATGCGGCCTAAAATGTTAGTATATTTTTTGTTAGAGCTTTTAGTATTTATACTATTTGACAGAATGAATGCAGATTATATCGGTTCATCCTCTTACCTGTGCCTGAACGATGGGCATCATTGTATACCTAGAATTGAAAGCTTAGTAGTTGGTTCGTTATAACGCTAGTACAAATTACACATTGATTCGACAGGGATATACATAATGTAAGTGAAACCGAAGACTGTTTAAAGTTTGTAGATATTTTAAACACAAATGGAAATGTCTTGATCACTTCGTCTCGAGGAGTAGATATACATAGGTACAACGAAACCCTCAGTGATCAGCCGTGTTATATTCCAATTTGGTACGACTTACCAAAATCGTCTAGTACCTAATTACTCTAAGTTGTACATTTTATAAGTTACATGTTTAATGTTAAGACACTAATCGCTTGTATATAATTGAAATGTTTATTCCATTTTTCATGATAATTTCATGGCAATGAATGTGTTAGTTAAATCCATCATATGTCTAATTTTGTCTCCATAAGTAATGTGGCATCCAATACATTTTGGGCTAAATTTGTGCACGATTAACATACACCTAACTGGCTTCAAATTGGATTTGGGTGTCACATTGTAGGTCGTTCCGACACCAGTTGTTGTGATCAGTGTCATTTATATTTTATTTACGTATATTTTAGATTAAACTAATTCATCAATAACATGTTCCAGTAATCACTTCAAACCGTCCCATTCGCCTCTGTATATTATTGTATCGTCCCCATAAACTCTTACCATCTAGAAAGAAGTCATGAGACAACTTGTTTAAAACAATAACTTAGATTTAAAATAAACTCTCGCTCATAATCCCAAATGGGGTAGGCTGAGCTACAGCTGTCATCAGAAAGATAAATATTTCGTTTTTCGTATATCTTGTACTTATGTGTCTTGTATATGATGCATTGTATAGCGATGTACACTGATAAATATAATAACAAAGCACGAATGACTCTTTCTAATAGGTTTAAACTTGTATCATTTCATGTATTATCTAGGCATATCAGCTGTGGATACTAAGGTTAGCTTGCACACCCCTCAGGTTGTTGGTTAGTGCAAGACAATTGATTGTTAAGTGTGTTCGTGTTTTGCTGGTTATGTAAGTTAATTAAGTAACGTTGATGTTTGATGGATTGATATAAATTAGATTAATATATTGGTGCTTCTCGAAATCGTCTCGGCAGCCGGTGTACGATATTTCCAACTGTGCACATTGCGAAGCAGATGCCATTAAATTATGTGACTAATTTAAAATCTATACAGGTGTCGAGTCGGTGCAACATTTAAATCACGAAATTTAGTCCTAACTCTACACTAATTCACTTGAAAGTGAGGTGTGAGTGTCAATAATTGTAATAACAAATATTCATTAAATGTTAAATTCGATGTTTAGGTAACTTATGTGTTGTGTTTATGTTGATTGGGCCCGGTTTAAAGATCATCTTTATAAAGTGAATTGTCTAGAAATAAATGTGTTTCAAATTATAATGGCACAACAGCTGCCAAGTTGGTTCTAAAATATCGGGTAAAATCTTAAAATAAGTTTATAAAAATTTGCCTCTTACATGCAGTGGTGAAGTGCGTAAGATTTGGTCGTAAGCTGTATGCTATATGTACTATGCCATTTCGCCTTAGTTATAAGGCTCACTTTATCTTTAAAATAGCACAAGCAAATATTAAAAAGTGGGGTGAAAAGAGTATCTATTCAATATGAAATATATAATTATAATTTGAATATGATATATTGTTCTCCCAACTTTTTTATAGTTTGCTGCATCTATAAAAACTTAGGCAAGTGCACAAAGCATGGTACATACATAAGTTAGGTATTGACTGTAATGTTTTGTTCTGTTTAGTGCAATAACTGGCACTTCAAATCACTGTTGCATATTTCATTAAAAGATTTCATTTTTTAAAATAAATATATATTATTGTTTGTACAAAACATTAAATTAATTATTATAAATAATGAATGTGAGTTGTTAGAATTGTTGATGTGATGAAGATAAAATCATCAGTCATATGATGGAGATTTCATTACTAAAAGTAATGATTGTTATGTAAATACAACATTAACACTGTAGACGTATTATTACATGACACAGTTTATTTTTATTACAATTATGTTGTTCTGTTAATTATTGTTTTATATCTAAAAAAATATTTTTATGAATGTATGATAATAATTTAGGTTTTAGTTGTACATTTTAAGTGAAAATATCCATGTTGTTGATTAGTCTTTTATGGATGTTGATTTACACCATTTGCTATGAGTGATAATAAATGGTATGATGAAATATCATGGTATTTTCTTTGTTATTATTATATCCAACTTCACTCTTGCAAGTTCGTTTATTACTTATAACCTGATTACTTGGACTAAACACATTATATTCATAGACGTATTTAGATAGTTAAATGTTGGTACTTATATAAGTACCTATATATAGTTAAATGTTGGTACTTATATAAGTACCAACATTTAACTATCTAAATACGTCTATAATATTTTTATTACGTCAGGTAATATTACCTGTCTACATTTTTACCATAATTATCTAAGTACCACTGAGGTAGAATAGGGTCGTCTTCATAATGATAACTTTCTATGACTTGCACGGGTGCTTTAGGTTGCCATTCCAGAAGTAATGTTATCATGGGTAATGTCTGTAATTCCATCAGCCGCCCTTGCCCATATTTCTGCTTGATTTCTCTTATTAAACACCTTTTGACATACGTTAGAAATGTATCTAGGAAGTTGAAGCAAACATTCGGGTTCCAGAATCGCTGAAAATAAGTAATTAACAAATTCAAACTTTTGTTCTATCAAAATAACACTGTTTATATTAATAAATAAATTGAGTACCATAAGCATCAGTTCTTACCTGAGACATTTTAGGTAGATCTTTAACATGGAAAGTTTTCAATTCCTCTACTATTCCATCATCATTTCTGAATCCACAGAGTATAGTGTCTACCCCAACAAGGAATGACTGACACCACCATTTCTTAGTTTTAAACCGTCTAGAAAAAAAAAAACTTAATGTAGGATCTTGATGTAGGATTAGGGACGTTTTTTAGGGTTGACCCACATCGCATTTATTCCGTTCGAGCTACAGCATCATACCGTGCGTGAGTTTTGGGGTCACAGAGTAATGACTAGCAAAAGATAGATTTTATTTGCTTCTATGCTGTTCTGGGAGCAAATAAAAAACAGAAAACGTTCAGCTGCTTGTCTTCCCGGGCACGTCGTAAAAACCGACAAAGGGATTGTGCCCTCTAACATGATGGACTAATGCTATGGGCGTTAGGCTGATCCCTTATCACCATAAGGTTCATCATATCCAGCTTACGACATCGTATCAACAGTGGCTGCAAGTTGTCTTTGATTACTTGTGGCTCTGCCCACCCCATTAGGGATTACGGGCGTGAGTTTATGTAGTTATGTGTATTTTATTTCTCTTTGTGTATATTATGTATTAGAAGACTCATTTCATTGATAAAGTTATAAATAATGTTATATATCAATAATAGTGTATGGTCCATACTCTGCACAGTCAACATTTTCACCTCATTGTATCATTTTACACTATCATTATCCAGTGCGCAATCAAACGCCACGGCGTGCGGTCGTTTGTATCATTTATCACCAGCATAAATCAATTCAGCTATATATCCATTTAACAGAACATTCTATCATCTCTAACATCTACAAATAGCTTAACATAATAGGGGGAGTAGTTAAGTCAATGTGAGCCTTAGTGTAAAAAGTATAATTGCTTTAATTTAATGTTTTGCTCCAAGATGTGGATATGTGACATCTATGATAAGTAACTAAAAATATTGAACACAAGTAGTATTGTAGTTTACTCTTACAACAATACCTATAAATAGTGGCAGCCCTAGGGCAGTGCGAGCGGTGCCATGGCACCAGGCGCCGTTTTAGGGGGGGCTCCAAAATTAGGCAAAACGGGACCACCCCTTGCCTGGCAAGGCAGCCCTGGATTTACTGTAGAGTAACTGGACACAGGGCACACCTGCCCTATGAATTAAGACCTCTTAGTGGCCACATAGAACTCATACTAGTGCTGCAAAGAACTTTAGGCTTTTAGCCCTTATTTTAAGACTAGACTGTTAAATAAAAAGCTTAGTAGGCTAAAAACCTATAAAGCCATTTAGTACTTGCGGCTAGGCTAGGGTTAAGCCTATTCAAGCCTATTGGTTATAAGCCTAAAGGCCTTAAAAAGGCCTAACCTTGTTTAAGACTAATTTAATAAAATAAGACGCTCAAAAAGCCTATGAAGCTCTTAGACCTTAAGGTTATTTAGGCTATACATACAGTCCCTTTCTCAAGTAAAAAAAAGTAAAAGTGTGGGTGGGTACAACAAACTTTAAAAACATATATACCTACACAAACACTGTGAAAAATTGATTTATTGTTAGATGCACAACTAGCTAACTAACTATGAATATTGAAAATAACTTCTTACTATCAATTAGTATGGAAATAGTCTAATAATTATAGTAATACGTAACAGCACGTCCCGTCAGCCCCATACAAATTACTTACGCCAGAAGAACCGATTTTTAAGGCCAATAATGTGTGAATTTTATGTAGCTCCAATAATATTATATACATACGTATCGAATTGATAACTCCCTTTTTTGAAATCGGTAAAAAGGCTTTTACTAAAAAATGATAATAAAGACTCCAGTCCCAAAAAGCCTACTACTTTAAAAAAAGCTATAGACTTTTTAAAAGCCTACTACATTAAAAAGGCTATAGGCTTTTTTAAAGCCTACTACTTTAAAAATGGCTAAAAGTTTTTTAAAATGACGAAGCTTTTAAAGCCCTATTTTACTGGTCTAGTCCCAAAAAGGACTCGGTAGGCTGAAATTTAGGGCTAAAAGCCTAAAGTCCTTTGCAGCACTAACTCATACATTAAATGGGTGGCCGAAAACAACATTTTTAAAAGATTTAGGTATATTTTGGTAGCCATAAACTAATCGAAAAAAAAACTGTATTTTGGTGGGCACCACTGTGAGGTCTCGCACCAACTAAATATTTTGGTAGGGCCGCCACTGCCTACAAATAATGTGCAGCTTGAACAGAAAAATAGATATACATTTTAATATATGAGCCAGTTGAAACCTCGTGATTTTGAATCCTGAACTTATATTCATTTAGAATCTTACTATTTATGCATTAATTATTTTTTTAAAGCATTACAATTATCTTATATTTCAAAATAAATATTACCTAAAACTATTCTCTTGATTGGGAAATTCTATATGTCTATTTGTTTTAAGTTCTATAAATTCTTTTGTTGCCAAATAATCCACAATAGCTTCAGCTCTTAATTCAGGCTTTGGGAGTGGTGGTACCGGGGCCTTGTCACAGCGTATGCCATCCATTTCAGCTCCATATACAACAGTGTGGCGATTCAAAGATGTAGTAAAAACTAGGGAGAACTCTTTTGTTTCGTCTACAGGTATGTTAGGATTTGGATCACTGTTTGGAGCATCTGAAATGTAAAAAGAAACAGATCATTTTAAGGATCCATATTGTGGAATTATGCATAATAAAAATACTTTCTTTTTTAATATCCAAAAAAGTTTTAATAATAACTTACCAGAGAGTATGAATTGCTCAAACTTATAGCCCCATGAAGTAAACATTTTCTCCTTGTCAGTCATATTTAGTTTCCTCTTTAATTTGTCTTCAGTATCTCGGGCACATAAATAAATATTACCTTTGTGTAATATAACCATAATTTTCCAAGGTTCCCTATTCTCATATGGTGTACATGCAATACAAGTCATGAGCCCGCGATAACAGAAGAATTTTGCTTTTTCAATATCATTTTCTAATGGAAAGTTTAATCGTCTTTCATGTTCTAGAAGGAACTTCAGTAGTTCTGTCAACTTCACATCTAGATCTTCAGGTTTTCTTTTAGCTTTGTCAATATGTAGATTCAAATCATACTTGACCGGTTTGTCACAAATATTACGAGCAAACTGTACGTTTTCCAAGCCTATGTACCCAATAACATTCGGTCGTTGAAACCGAGGGAAAGGCCTGTTATAAATGTTAGGAGCGACATGTAACTCCGAATGCATTTTTAGTATCAAATGCGTTACAATAATAATACAAATATTAGACCCTACCTGATGCTAGCTGATAAGAGTAACAGATAAAATACCATACAATTTATTTTAAAATTAATTTGTTTATTTTTGCAGCAACAAAAGCAGTTTTTGGTTATGTTATGTTTGACATCTGACAATAGTGTTGCGTATCGATAGGCTACTATCGACATTCTATCGATAGTGTAAAAAAAACGTATATTATAAGTATTGGTTAAGATACTATAATATTATCTAACAATTATAAGATTATAATCGATATAATTGTAGAATTTTGATTACTATCGATAGTTCGATAGTATTGATCGATCGATAGGCATACCGATGTCTAGTTTCTTTAGATTTAGATAGGGACTTAGAAAATAATCGATTATTAATCGATATACAGTCGATTATCAAGCAACACTAATGTTAATTGTCAAAAAATTTAAACGATCGTTGAACTTTCGAATTTTGTTAGTTACACGTATTTTGTATTTAAATCTCGTTATTATCTATTAGTGCCGAGTTAAAAACATGTAATTTTTATATTTGTAAAAATATAAGGAAGACTTCATAAATGGATTCGCGTTTCCATAAGTGTAGACTGTGCTTGAAGCTTGGTGATTTCTGCTCAATATTTGAGCAAGATGATAATATTAAACTGTCCGAAATGGTCATGTCTTTTACTAATATTAGAGTAAGTAAACTATTTTACAACTCGTTTTAACTGGGCCACTAAATAAAATGTTGATTTGCTAAAATAACTTAAGGTTATAGAATTTATAATTTGTTTGTATTCTTAGATTCTTGAGGGGGATGGACTACCAGATCGGGTTTGTTCTACATGTATAGAGAATCTAAGTACTGCCTTTCTATTTAAACAGCAGTGTGAAAGAATAAATGAGTTACTCATCAAATCACCAGGTTTGTGCTCTTAAATAATTACTAGTGATAGAATAGTTAGTTTAGCCTCCATGTACTTTCTACTTATATTTACTTTTTCTGCATAGAAGCACAAATTGACCAGCCAGATGGTGCTTCTGACTTCAATGTACTCCTGAACAAAGACTTCCGCATGCATAGTGAAGTTTCTGTAGAGGGAGAAAACAATCAGAACACTGTGAAAGATAAGGAAGACTACACACATACAGCTCCATGTCATGAAATTAGTGATGAAACTGACAGCGATGCAGATTCAATAAAATGTGTTTACTGCAGTAAGTCATACAGCAACTTTGGAGGGCACAGATGTCATGTCACCTGCACCATAGAGCATAACCAACTGCAGCAGTCTAGCAGTAGTGAGACTTTGGTAGCTGCCGATATCACTCCAGATTCCCATAATATTTCAGATTCTCATTACATGACACCACCTGAACTCCCTCCCCAACCAGTATCCCCATGTAGTGACCAGTCATTCCAGGTCTCTTGTGTGCTCTGTGATGAAAAGTATGATCAATATGACAATTATGTTACACATCTAAATGAGTGCACCAGCAATGTCAAGTTACATCATTATGTATGTCCCGTCTGCCATGAAATCTACACTGACAAACTAGTTTACTTGGAACACCTAAAAACAATTCATTTCAAATCAAGTGCTGATTCTGATCACTTTACTGATCCTGGTGAGGATTGTGTTGATTTTGCTCCAATGTTGGAGAAGACGAGAAGACCAAAGGTGGTACGCCGTCAGATAGGTTGGTCTATTGAAGATATTTACCAAGAAATTGACTGCCACAAAGTAGAGGAGAAACAAACACCCACATCCAGTCCGATAAAGACTTTCTTTTCAAAATTGGGGAATGAGTGAGTTAAAACTCTAATGTTGGCATGCCTGGGGTCTACACGCTTTTAAAGTGGCACTAACATTCATCATTTTCAAACTACATCTTTGGGAGTAGATCTGTAGACTCTACAAACTGTCGTCTGACAAATGCTTTCAATGTAAATATTTTACTTTTTAATCTAATATTTATGCTTATAATTATCATTGTTACTTATATAATTAGTTATTTTATTTTAAAATATTTAGTAGGTAGTGTTTTAAATATTTAATATATTTATCATTTTTAAGGTCTTTTAGCAAACAGAGCACTCCTAAGAAAGTTAGTTTTCGCAAATGGATAGAGACTAGCAAGGCGAAGACATCAAATTATTTACCATTTAAGAAGTACATTCAGAATTACAAATTGAAGAAATGTGTTGATTCATACAGCCCCATAAAGGGCAGGATGCAGGTTACTGGACAGGTGCAGGCCAGTCTTCTGGATCCCGTGTCAGGTATGTGGTAATTCTAGAAAATGAATTTTAGTTCTTGGCTTCGTGACACGGCAACCACGCGGCGCTAATTATATCGAAAGTTTTGACCAATAGATGCAGTGTATGCTATCTACGTAGATAGACGTGGAACAGCTATTAGCCGAAACCCTCGATATAATACGCGCGCGGCATGGTTTCCGTGCATAAATTTCTATGTGAAGCATTAACTTGTCCCCATCCAACAGTAGACTATTTATAGACCAGTGCTGATTTTAACTTATGTAGAAATTGACATAGAAATTGTTTAACAGAAAGCTCAGGTGAAATGTGGGTGCTCAGTTGATCTTGTGATGGATGTACCTTTGACTAGCCCAATTGGAAATATATGTAGTTGTGAACTTGAGAGATACCTTTATTCAGTAGGTAACATAGTTACACTTTGAATCGTAATTTTTTACATAAAGAATGTCTCATCCGCCTAAAACTACTGCAGCTTCTCACAACCTGTAGAGCCAGGGAAAAGAAGCTGCAAGAAAAACCTCGACATGTGTTACGTTATGTACCCATGGAGTAAGTAGATTTCTCAGGACGAAAAGCAACACAATTTAAACATTGTGTTCTGTCCACCCCAACTATATTTATGATCTGACATTTAAACATATCCACAATGCTGATTTGATTTGTAATTGGGTAACAAAAACAAACCTTTATAAAATGTATTTTTTTCTATTTCTTTGCAGATAGTGATTACCATTCCCCTAGTGGTACATCTGAAGAATCATGGAAACTGAAGCAAAACTTGATTTGCGCTTGCGACAAGAAAGTTTTTATGCTGTCTGAATTTATTCATGTGAGTATTTTTAAGGTTCGAACCTCAAAAAGTAAACGGAACCCTTATAGGATCACTTTTTTAGTTTATTTTGTTCCATTCATGAAATAAAATGTTACATGCTGTCATAATACATATTATAGCAAACTATTATGTTGACTGGGCATGTCGTGAAGACTGCTGCCTTGCTCGACCTAGTAGAAAATCGAGGATTTTGTTTTAATTTCACGATCGGTCGAATCTGATGGTAACTAACGCCTTTTACCTAATATTTACATATTTAACTACTCCAAGTTTGTGAAGAATGTTTAGAAAAAAAAAAAACTATGGTTCATATTTAAATTACGCAAGTAGTGATTGCGATTCTCGAAGGCATGCGACCTTTTGTTGTGGTAAACGTATCTGTATACTTACGTGTTAATGCGCGCGTGCGTGCGGTCCGCCAGAAAAGCTCGTGATCACACCGCGCATTTACACGTCTACCCGGCTCGAAGGACCAATATTGGGGTTGTGTGTGTGTTGTTAATGTTTGCTGTTCTGGGATGGCGAATGATACACTTGTCACTCAATAGTAATTTAATTTATTCTTCACTGAAAACTTACGATAAAATGTTATAACGAAAATGTTATGAATGCGTACGTAAGATACGGAAAATTGCACTGAATACGAGTTAATCGGCGGAATTAGGCAGCACGATGTAATCGAACAATATGCTTCGTAAGCAGTGCCCTTCCCGGGAATGTACCCGTTGTAAAAACTCATTATTAATACTAAGAACATTGGGTGGTTTTCTTTTTCAAATTATTCTTTGTTGTAGGTATTCTGGTCTTATCAGCCTAAAGGCAAAGGTTAGGTAATAAAGCTCTTTTTACATAAGTTTTGCGCCGTTTAACTGCCGGGAACGCTCCTAAAGTGGCAATATTCCTGGGAATGGCACATCACTGTTCGTAAGTTCCAAGTACTATACTAAAAAATACCGCATCAACCCCGCTAGGACCGCGACAGGATCGTGTCTATGATCACCGAGTTGGGAGGGGTGGTCGCAGAGAACACTAAAATGGAAATGTTGGCAACGCACTTCATCTCTGTACTACCGAGTGACACATTCACCGGCATGATGGTATGCGCACTGGCAACCGGCAAATGGTTGCTCCATGTCAGCTACGTCTACGACAGTTTCAGATGTAAGAAGTTTATGCGGGTAAGTCGTTGCATGAATAAATAACAATGTATCAAGTATCTTTGTTGGATATTATCCAAAGGTCACTAAATGCCTCGTTACACAGAAGACTAGATGCGGTATCATTAGTGCGCCGTGCGTGCCGCTCCTGAATGTTCTGTGCGATCGGGTATTCAAACAATTACAAAAACAGAATGCGCAATGCGCATAGTATATGTGTAATTTATGTTAAATATAAATAGTAGCCTTGACCTCTGAAGTAGAGACCGCAATCACACGCCGTCTGCTTCAAATAACGGCCGCTTTTAGGTGGACATATTAAATTAGTTATCTTCTTCTATCGTGTGGGTTATGAGTTAGATTACCAACCTCATCAATCCTGGTGTCAAGGTTATTATTGAGCCGCCAAAAGCACCTGACATTACCCAATTAGTTATGATTACGCTATTTTACAGCAGATTTACATAATTTGGACCTGTCCTGTCTATGGCAAACAGAATTGTAGAATGTACTAAACTAATACAATATCTGTTACTTGAAGCACATAGTAACGGGTTCTTACCGCGTTTAAATGGGGATATGAGACTCCCGATATTTCGACACTGTTGCAAGTGCCATGATCACGGGATGACGAAACGGGAATATGGGGAGTCTCATATCCCCATTTAAACGCGGTAAGAACCCGTTACTATACAGTGCTTTAATTATGATAATAACCGCGTAAACTTAAAACAATGTATCTGTTACTTGGTTAATTTAGGAAAGCATGTATGAGTGGATGAAACACCCAAAGATACTGGAAATAGACCACACGAGCGTGGAGGTCGCTAAGGCGGCTGTATATTGGCACTTGGAGTTACAAGCCCTCAACGCAAAGTTCCCGTTTGAAGGCAAACAGATTGTACTCGTTATGAAGAAGAAGTACCGGCAGTACTACCAGATGATATTCAAGACGCTCAAAGCTAAACCTGTCACGTACGACCCGAGGTAACTATATAATACTTATAGGAATTATCTAACAATATCGTAATTCACAATTTTATTATAATAATACAATTTGTCACACAATTAAAAACAAAACAAACACATTTTATAAATAAAACAACTCCTCCAATGCGTCACGAGGCAAGGTGCCCAACAGGCTGGCAGCATTACCCCTCTGAATCGCCAGGCTAATTCTCTGACAGAAATAACTACCAGCCCTAGCATCCCCCGAAGCCCCGATAAGACGCATTGATTAATACTTATAATAAAACGCCAAGAATTTGACGTCAATAGATAGATATTTTACTGAGATGTTCCATGTTATTTAATAAATTTAGTCATGACTTGTACCTATTTGCTGGCAGCATTTAAGGTGCTAAAAAGCACTTGTTAGATACTTCGTATCCTCTATTGTTATATTCTTATTTTTAAGGACTTTTCTATTTGCATAAGGTCTTAGAACCATGTAAATGTGTTTTATTTTTACAATCTGTGGTATGAATTAAGTAACAATGAGTACGACGTTTGACCGCTTTCAGTGATGACGTCACAATTCAATTCAATTCAATTCTTGATGAATGGCTTCTGTGTGAGATGACGT
This sequence comes from Pectinophora gossypiella, assembly GCF_024362695.1. Lineage (NCBI taxonomy): Eukaryota > Metazoa > Arthropoda > Insecta > Lepidoptera > Gelechiidae > Pectinophora > Pectinophora gossypiella. The sequence goes on from NC_065406.1 coordinate 9,112,585, forward strand.
CACAGGACAGCAGTTCCATTACAAACTCAAGAAAACTGTCGTTTTGACATTTCGTAAAAAGGACTAGGTTGTCAAGTAGCCTATCGTCACTTAGTGACACTAGTCCTAGTATTTAACCACACAAAACAAAATATTATTCCGTGCTCTATATGCCACATACACTTACATTTGGTTCAGCGATTATAATACTCAAGTATTAACACGCACACCGAACATACACATATATACATAAATTCACACCTATTTCCCACCGAGGTAAGCAGAGACTATGGAATTCCATTTGCTTCGTACCTGACATCTGCTTCCTCCACATTCATCAATCGTTTCACACACGCACGCCGGTTCAAAGTAGACTTTAGTGAAGCTTTTCTAAGGACATCTCCAATTTGGTCAATGTACGTCCTTCTAGGTCTTCCTCTGCCAGCCCTACCACCAACCTTCGCACACCCAAACTTGTACAAAACAACCATGGGACTACTAGGAAAGTACAAGTTTTCCTCTGAATATTTGTGGTTGTGCCTGAGTAAGAACGCCCCTACAACATGGGTTACACATCGCGAGCAGGCTTCGCTTAACAGATGTACGATGTTTATCTACGTAGAATGTGTTAATTGATAACGGCGTCCGCGTTACTTGTCGCGTCGCGGTAGCGCAATCCATGCAAAATTCCAAACCCTGCAGATATGAATATTTGTGATATTTTTCAGAACGCCAGGCAGTTGCTGCACGGCGGACTATTGCTTCGTGGATATGAAAGTGATAGAGCGGGTGAAGCTCCGTTTCTTCGCGCGACACAAGGTGCCGGTGTTCCCCTACCAGTACATCCTGGTGTATCTGATCAAACGTGGCCGCGTCGACGATGAACTCAAGTACGCACTACAAGACTGCAAGATCCTCTCCAAGGATACTGTGTACTACTTAAACAATACATATTGAACTGAAAATTAACATGTTAACAAATATACAATGAGTGGCCAACAAAGCCGGGGAAAGGGAGAAATAATTAAGTTCATAGCACACGTCAAACCTATTTGATTCGGCCGGGTTATTATTTCATTCGTTCATTTATTTTAATATTAGGGTGAATCTCAAAATTTCAAGTTTGGTGGCGAAATTTCATATTATATTTTCGTGAAAAATTGGGTTCCGATATGAAAAAGATCCAAAAGGATCCTCGGTTCCGACATGAAAAAGGAATTTTTCAATTCCTAATTTTCCCAATTTCCCCAATTTTTCACGAAAAAATTATATGACAGTCGCCACCAAACTTGACACATTTTGAGATTCACCCATAAACAGTTGTCAATCATCCGCCCCCTTTGATTTTCGATGGATAAGAAAATAACATAATTTAAAATTAAGAGATCTTCCAAAAACATGTGAAATCCTGGGATAACTCATCTCACAGATTGTTTGAATGTGTAACGTCAAATGTTTTTTTCTAGTAAGAGATTTTAGTGGGGGAAGAAGGAAGATTATTTTTTTACTTGCAGAAAGCATTTATTAGATTGTTAAAAATTAATAGGCAGCTATATATAGTAGCGTATATTATATCTTACTTAGTATATTGTCATGTTTTTTTATGAGTTTTATACACATTTATGTTAATAATTATAGTACTTTATAATGACAGGCTATGAGCCAATAGAATATTCCTATAAAGTTAATTTTATAAAATCATGGTTTTATTAGAGCGTAGCTTAGCACAACAATTTTGAAGTTTGGCAGAAAAGAGAAGAAACGAAAGGTGTTTCGTCAAAACAATTATTCGAAATGTTCAATAAATTGAAAAATAAAATGAGATTTAAATAGCGTGATGTGAAACGGGGTTTTTAATGATGCTAACTAAGATAAAAACTAAATAATATTGCTGAACTCACGAATATAGTTCCTATATAGATTGCATTCCACTTTTTTGTCAAGTTATAAATCTGAAAAATGTAAAAGATAGCTTGTAATTTTTCTAAGAAGTTGAAATAGATAAATGATATATTTTTAAATAAGTACTGTACCACAATCTGAATTTGTTTCCATGAATGAATCATAGAATGTTGCCAAGGTAAATTTTTAATCTCTCATACAGTATTCTTCAAGCAAATTCGTTATACTTAGTGCAATATTTCAGTAATTAGTGAAATCTTTCAAATAAAATTGACCACCACAGAAAGTATAAAAATAAAGTATGTAGGTATGTCTACTACTTACACGCGACTATTATTTACTATTGTATGGCTAGTGCAGTTTCTTCTTGTTTGATGTTTTCTTTTTCAGTTTTAGTTATTATTATTAATGTAAGTATATTGAAAATCCCGATAGAACGGGTACTACGCGACGGGGTAGTCATTGTTATGCCCATAGGGACATTTATGCGACAAGAAAAAATATTATACCTATACGTGTAGCATTAAGGTCGAACCACCTCATCGCACTTTCCTATACTTCTATCCTGTTCTGTTACTCAGAACCAGCATTTGCTAGAGCGAGAGAGTGCGACCGCACGTGGCAGAATTGACAAAGCGGTAGAGTTCGTTAGCACGCGTACGCACGCGCGCTTAAGCACGCTATAGCGTGCTGATGGATATGGTTCAAGCCAGAAATATGACCCCTCCAGTAAGAAATGGAGAATCTCTCCAGTATGGAATGGAGGGTAGCCATTACCCAGCAGTAAGGCACTCCAAGCTGAATAAGATCAGTAAGACTACGTAGTAACGAATGCTCAATGTTATTAATGTTACAATTAGTCAGAGGGCAGTAAAGCCTGAAAAAATCTAGAAAATATAACCAAATCTTTTATAAAGTAAATATTCCGTCACTGTATTTTATAAGTTTGTTGAGAAATTGAATTTTCTATTTTACATTTATGAACATGCCATATTATTTTAAGACTTAAATGTATGTTATATTATGATATGAATTTAATTACAAAGCGAATAAAATAAATACTTAAAAATTAAAAGGATTTTAATTTGTCCTAAATCATGTTATGAAACTCTGTGTCTGCGGCTGACATGTGATGATTTGTTGTATTCCGGTTGTGGAGGAGCCAGACATCGAGGTATTTCTCTTCCAATATTATGAAACTGAAAAAGAAAGACTGTATTTAAGACTGTAATGGATTGATACTAGAGATTTACTGTTAAGACGCTGACTACTCGGCGTTGAATAAGATAACATCGGCCATATATCAAAGGTGCAGTGCAGCCTTTTAGAACAACTATTTAAAACTTGTAGGTTTGATAAAATTGAATTTAAAATTGCCCTTGAAGGGTTTGTAACAAATATCAATACCAAACTGTTGTTTGTGTGCCTAGAGCGTCATGTATCATTTATTTACCTGTTTGTAGATACACCAACTTATAACAGTGGCAAATATAAACCCAAGCATGCCCCATATGTGGTTACCACTCGGAAATAAGTGGACGTCATTTTGTAGCGGTTTTTCTTCTGGTGGATCGCAGTTACAAAATGATAAAATCACTTCAAACATCGTACAAAAAATCCACTGAAAATTTTGACACCACCATATTTATGTCAAAATATTTATGACTACGTAATAAGTCATTTTTTCTTAATAAAGAAGGTAGAAGATGTAAGACCGACGTTTTCATCTATGAGCGTACATAGAAGGCGTACAGCGTCAGTCTACGCACAGAACAAAGACCAAGTAGGACCAAGTGTTAGGGTCTCGTAATCTTAACCAGGTAAATTAAAAATGGAGTGCCATTCACTATCGAATCTATGGTTTGTTATTCCCCGAACTCAAGATGCATTGCCATATTTTTTTTGTTAAATGCGAACTGTAACTTACAATGTACTTATACACTTATATCTACCTACCGTAATATTTATGGCATAGAAAAAAGTAGGTAGTTAGTTGTCTTTGTCTCGATAACAAAGGAATGTGTGTAATGAAGTGGAGTAGCCTAGGCATGTTATGAGATTCGTTATACGTACTAACAACTGTTATAAATAGGTTATGTAGTGTATATAGGTATATGTTATAATTTAAAATCCTAATACAGCATGTGCTAGTGTGTTCGTGTTACCACATTATAGATTTTTAACACCATGGGCTGCCTGTGGTCGAGTCAGGTAAGTAATTAGTGTTCGGTACCGATTTTTATAAGGTTATTTACCATTTAGGATATTAATTAAATGGACTGATGACTTTTATGTTGTTGTTCGATTGTTATTATAGGGTACGCAAGTCTGCCAAAGGTGCAATCGTCGAGAAGTAAACAACCTTGTTATCATCGATAATTTGTGTGAGATATGTATCCGCCAAGCTGCTTCACGCTCTTATTGTTCCAACAATACAGTCCAAGCAAGGAAAGTAAGTGAAGTGCATCTATAATTTTATTAAATGTAGCTTATAAGAATTCAAGTTTTAAGTCCGAGTGTAATGTGAAAACGAGACGAGATATTAAGGACAAAGTTATAGATAAGATGAGTCGCCAATTACATCGCCAATGAACGACTTTCCAGTCCAGGCTACGGTCCTGAATAAATATAGATGGCGCTGTATAGAGTTGCCTTCGTTTAATCTTCTTATTTGCATATTTTATCTTTGTTTTTGGGTATAAATAAAGCTTCTTCTTCTAATCTTCCAACCATTTTTATTCTAAACAAAATAAAGAGAAGCAATATAGGTACCTATCAACATAATTCTGTACATAATCTGATCCAAATATCAGCAATATATTTTTTTATATAAGCTTTGCCATTATATGGTACGTTTTACCAATGCTACGTTCCCCAAAAACATTATAGATGTCGTTGTACAGATTTTTGCCAACTTTTAAAACACGCAGGTTGTGCCGATTTTTGGTCACTTAGACTGTCACTTACTATCTATACGGCCACTTTGAACGTCCTTCATTATTGGACATTACGTATATGTTGACTGTCACTAACTATTGCTTCTGACTGTACTCATCATCATCAGCCCAGGCCTTCCCTATGGATGGATAGGGAGATCGGGCCTTAAACCATCACGCGGGCCCAGTGCAGATTGATGGTTATTAACGACTGCTAATGCAGCCGGGACCAACGGCTTAACGTGAAGCACGGAGGAGCTCGAGATGAAAACTTTTTTTTGTGTCACCCATCCTATGACCGGCCTTTGCGAAAGTTGCTTAACTTCAACAATCGCAGCCCGAGCCCGTTTACCGCTGCGCCACCGAGCTCCTCGACTGTACTATTTACTTATATTATGTAGTATTTATTGTTGATCGATATCAAAGATAATAATATAACTTATATACTACTTAAAAACTTGTTTTTATTTTAAGCGTGCTTATTACGGCGAGTACAAATGCGTATGCGGTCGATTCTGGCCCAGCCGTCTGTCTTGGAAAGACGCCTACCAGATCTGCAAGCGCTGCAAGAGACAAGTGTACCCTCATTCGCAGGTAACATACTTACATATTATTATTAACGGCCTCTGTGGTCCAGTGGTTGAGCGTTGGGCACACGATCCGGAGGTCCCGGTGGGGACATATCACAAACATCACCTTGTGATTCCTAGTTTGATTGTCCAAAAAGTAAGATGTTCCGTGCTTCGGAAGGCACGTTAAGCCGTTGATCCCGGTTATTAATTACTGATGTAAGTACGTAGTCGTGACTTGAGTCACGTCAGGGGACTTTGGCGGCTCAATAATAACCCTGACACCAGGGTTGATGAGGTTGGTAATTCACCTCACAACTCACACGTTAAAAGAAGAGATTAATGGTCTACGATGCGATGGAGACCGGTCTTCGGTCGGACACATATTCTCATCAACCCTGGTGTCAGGGTTACTATTGAGCCGCCAAAATGACTACGTTACGACAGAGCTATACTGTAAATGAGGGACTTTTCAGGCTACGTTTCTCAAAAAAATGTAGATGGCGCTGTACAAATTTGCCTTCGTTTAACCTTCTAATGTCATGGATAACAAACATAATTATGCATTTTTTGTTTTTGGGTATAAAGTCGTAAGACCGATTGTTCTTTTAAAATCTAAAACCCATTGTTTAACTTTTGTGTCTGGAAATCTCGGCGTTAAGAGGATAAACAATGACCCTTGTTGATGATGATCAAAATAAACAGAAGGGATATAGCTAACAACGCAATTCTATACATATCTGATGCAAACATCAAGCAACAATTATTATTATATATGTACCTCTGCCATTTACATTATATTTTTGAATAATAATGTACTCAAGCAATGAGAAAATTAGGTAATTATAACGTTAAATCTGTACAACGCCATCTATATTTGTTTTGGGGAATGTAGCCTAAATAAATGTTTTTAACTATCTAGCCTGTAGAGTCCCTTATTAAATGTAATGGCGTGTTCTGGAATCAGTACCACTCTGATACACCTCGGACACTTCATACAAATAACCTCGTTGACACTACACACACATTGACGTAATCGTACACGCGCATCTGTGTGTGTGACGTCTAAACTATGTTCGAGGATGAGGGGGGGGGGGAGATAAAACTAGCTCAGACACTGGTGGGGAGCGGAGATTTGCCGCTCTATACGTAGTATTATTCCTTATTCTATGACTGACCATTTCATCTAGATGCATTATATGTATGATGTATATTGTTTTTTTCAGAGAGAGTTACTTGATTCCGATTTATCAGGCACAAACGAGAATACGGTAGAGCACGAAAAAGAGTTGTGCCAAATGTGTCAGCAACTGGGTGAATACTGTGGTTACCGCGCGCGCGCCGCGGCCCGAGGACACGCTTCCAGATCTAGGTCAAGAAGTGTCCCCAGAACTCAGCACCGTTGGAAGTAATATTCTTATTATACATAAACAGCCTATACAGGGTGTTAGTGACATCGTAACGAAAACTTTGAAGGATGATTCAGGCTATGATTCTGAGTGGAATTTTCCGTCGCAAAAGTATGGAATGGAAAATAATTCAAGAAAACACAAAAATTTTCATGAATTTTCCGACAGGAAATTCCACTCAGAATCATGGTCTGAATCATCCCCTTCAGTATTCGTTACGGTGTCACTAACACCCATACATACTTGTATGGCTACCTGTATGTACTGGTACGGGGTGTAAGTGACGTCGTAACGAATACTGAAGGGGCCGATTTAGCTCATTATTCTGAGTTAATATCAAGTGTAATTTTTGATCGCAAAAGTATAGAATTGAAAATAATTAAAAAAATAATAAAAAATCATTAATTTTGCGACGGAAAATTCCACGTGATTTTAACTCAGAATCATGGTCTGAATCATCCCCCTTAGTATTCGTTACGATGTCACTAACACCCAGTATACGTCCCACTGCTGGGCACAGGCCTCCCCTCAATCAACCGGAGGGGATATATTCTTATTATAAAAATAATTAATTTTGTATGAAAAAGAAAATATAATTATTACATTTCTATAGCATCATCATCATTCATTTCATTTTTATTATTATATTTTTATTTTTAATATATATGATTTATATTATAAAAAAAAAATAAAAAAAAAAAAATAAATAAAATAATTTTATTTCAGACAGATGCCCATATTTGTTAGTGTTTCTATAGCATTCATTAACCGACTTCAAAAACCTTCGCACACGGGGTAACTCCAGTTTCCTAGTAAATATAATTACTTATTAAGTAATTTAAACTGGGATTTACTCACGACGAAACTCAAGTTACGGGTTACCAAACATTTTTTTTTCAGTCCCGGCAAGGGTAAATAAATACAGGGTGTTAGTGGCATCGTAACGAAAACTTAGAGAGATGATTCAGACCTTGATTCTGAGTTGATATCAAGTAGAATTTTCCGTCGCAAAAGTATGAAACCGAAAATAATTTACCACTAAAGTTTTCATGAATATTCCGACACGAAATTTCACTGGATATCAACTCAGAATATTGAGCTGAATCATCCCCATTCCCCATCAGTATTCGTTACGGTGTCACTAACACCCATACGTACTTGTATGGCTACCTGTACGTACTCATTATGGATATACGGGGAGTAAGTGACATCGTAACGATTACTTAGGGGGATGATTCAGCTCAATATTCTGAGCTAATATCAAGTGGAATTTTCCGTTGCAAAAGTATAAAATTAAAAATAATTTAAAATAAAACAATAAAAATTTAATTTTGCGACGGAAAATGATGAGCGGAATCATACCTACAATGCTTTGAAAAGTCTACCTGATTTTATACTTAGGTATTATTTTTTAAATGTAGCAACTTTCTTATATGGAAATATTGACACTGGTTTCCTAGTTAGATTCTAGCGTCGAGAGCGACTAGTTAGTAACGCATTAATAACTGTTAGACTCATGTGCGAGCTTGTATTGAAATCTTCTATCTTGTGGGTTGTGAGGTGAGTTACCAACCTCAACAACCCTGGTGTCAGGGTTATTATTATTCATAACCTCAGGGTTATAGCTTACTTTCAGATAATCAGGTGATCAGCCTGTAATGTCCTAACCAAACTGGGGATCACAAGGATGATTTTTGTGATATGTGTCCCGCTGGGATTCGAACCCGGGACCTCCGGATCGTGAGCTCAACGCTCAACCACTGGACCACAGAGGCAGTTGTATTGAATTGATGGGTGTGGACGCAAAGGAAACCAGTTAGTAAGTTTATTTTAGGCTTTCCCGTGTGCAATGGTGTTTTGATAATGTAGTCATGAGTAATATCATGTATTCACTTTAGACCCTGTCGCGCTTTCATATTTGATATTTAATGAGACTTACGGTTTAATTTGTCAAAAAAGTTAATGTGACATGGTATCAAAGTGTATACACATTAGTACTCGTGACTGTACACCCGTATTCTAAGATGTTAACTCGAACTTTCCTCGACTCTATCTTCACCTCCCGACCATTTGAGGCGATCTTAAGAAAAACCTCCAACTCAGCTCAAAATCGGTTTTCTTAGACGGCGGCGCCTGAACTTTATCTCGAGTTCACTCCAGTAAGGCATGACGTCATTAATTTCGCATTTTGTTGGCAGTACGATATGCTCGAGATACAGGCTGAGTAGATAGATGATATTCTCGACTCCATTGAGTAAAATCCTCAACTCGAAATCTGCATTCAATCTGATTGACGTGTCACCTGTCTGACTGACAACTTAATTCTGTCGGGTTATTGGCCAATACAAAATTTTGGGAGTGTTTTTAAATTTTTTCCATAAATTGTAAGCCTGTCGATTGCCCGTCCGTTTCCTTTTCAGTGGATAACAGGTATAACTTAAAATCGATGGTGCTTACGGGAATCAGCCCCAATACCAACTTAAAATGCTTAGCTGAGGCAGAGTCCAGTTAATATATTAGAACACGAGTGGTACCGTAGGTACCTAGTTAGTGACGTAATTTCTTACTTTTTATTATAGAGATTTTGAAGTCGGTTGAATTTTTTTTAATTATTTTTTCTTAATGTAAAAAATTAAATAAAATGTATGTGTAATTGTAGATTTATTTTAAAAATGTATTCGAATTGAGACAGTAAAAATTGTACCTACGTTTAGCACTACTGGTATTTATTTATGTAGTATTCCTTTCAAGTTTTCAAGATTTTTTCGTGCACTTTGGAATGCAGGATCAATCGCTAAAGCTTTCTTATACATTTCTTCGGCTAGAAGAAATTTTCGCCAGCGATGATAAAGTACGCCTGAAAAAAGTATTAGGTATTAGTCAAATTAATTATTAACTTCTCGGCTGGCATGAGACTAAATTAATATCTGTATAATAATGTTCAGATGCGCATGGCATAAATTGACGATATTTACTAAGGCAATTGTGCCGATTCTGACAGACACCAAGTTAATTTGTAAAAGTAGCTCTATCTCTTTCCTGCACTTATCGTTAGAGAAGGATAGCGCTTTAGACAATCTTGTCTTCCAAACATGACAAACTGTCTATATGAACAATGGGCTGGTGACCTGTCATATGGTAATTGTGGTTCTTCTAATCCATCGAAGACTTCAATGTCAAGTGTGGTTGCAAATTGTCTTCTGATCGCTTGTTGTAAACCTAAACATTGTGTGCAAAACAAAACTTACCAAGATTAGCATAGTACAATGCTTGAACTTTGCCATCAAATAAAGTAATACTTTTTTTGAAGTGTTTTTCAGCATCAGCAAAGCGATCCATTTTACCGTATATGTTGGCAATAGCAAAATTTACCGGTGGTGAGTCCGGTAACATCATTAGAGCTTTCGGTATATATTCTAATGACCTTTCTAATTGACCTGGAATTAGTAACCGTTTATAATACAGGGTGTTAGTGACATCGTACCGAATACTGAGGGGAATGTTTCAAACTGAACTGAGGGGAATGTTTGATTTTTTTTTTTTCAATTCTATACTTTTACGATAGAAAATTCCACTTGATATTAACTCAGCACCATCACTTACACCATGTATAAGTACTTAAAGGTAGCCATATGGGAACGTATGGGTGTTAGTGACATCGTAACGAAAACTGGGGGTGATTCAGACCATGCTTCTGAGTTGATATCAAGTGGAATTTCCTGTCGGAAAATTCATGAATATTTGAGTGTTTTATTATTATTTTTAGTGCTATACTTTTGCGATGGAAAATTCCACTTGATATAAACTCAGAATCATAGTCTTAATTATCCCTCAGAGTTTTCGTTATAATGTAACTAATACCATGTATCTGTGGCGTGACAGCAAATTCTATTTATTACGCACCTTGAAGGGATAATCGTGTTAAAAAAATGTAGTCTGTTTATAAACTTAAGTACCTGTGTTGTCCAACAATGCAAGTAAGTTAGTCCATGCCAAAACATGCGTAGAGTTCAGTTTTACTGCTCGATGCAAATGTTGTAAAGCTTCTTCTGTTTTGTTCATTTCAATATACTGAAAAGAAATATATCTTTAGTAACATTAGGTATCCATCAGTATTGGTTTGGTTTGGGTCTGGGCACCGGGGAATGATGAGCGCTTCTAAATTTTTCGGCCAATTAATACTCAATACAGTCAGTGATATGTCGGTCCCAAAGTGAGCATGTTCCTGTTGTAGAAACTCTTTAATAAGCATGTCGCCTTGATGTCGCCGATAGGAAACCTTTTTGATACGATTTAACTTTTTTTACATTATAGTTTTTTCACTGAACCTAAAGCTAATAGTTTCATTTTCAACATATTTTTGGTGTAGTAATGAATTACACCGGCTGTTTTTTTTTTACAAATTATTCTTTCTTGTACTCTGATCCTGTCTGCCTAAAAGCTATTAGTAATAAAGTTTTTTTTACATAATAATATCTTTTGCGCCTTTTCACTGTCGGAAATGTTCCCACTTTAAATACAATACTCAATAACTTTATTGTCAATGCTTTAATAGGGTATCAACGATAAACTATAAAATGCGAAATAGAAGTCAGTCTAAGATGATATAAAATCAAAATTAATCTTATTTTACTTTTAGACTTATAAAGAAGTAACAATGAGTACGACGTTTGACAGCTTTTATTTATGACGTCACACGATCGTATTTTGACTTTGCTTAAACAGTATCTCTTTTGAATATGTTGCCAAGTAGCCTATTAATAATACTGCCTAAGGAAAAAAAAGAAGTCAAGCCCAAATTTTAAAAAGCTTCCTTTTCTTCGGGTGGCAGTGAATAAATAAAAAAACAGAACGCGTTTTGCTTGTCTTCCAGGGTCGTGTGCAGCTGGTTTCGATCACATAGGTTTTAGGTTATTGTTATTAAGGTAAACTTTAGTCAATCATACCATATTGCCCAGATTGTAGAGACAGTCGGGGTAGTTCCATTTGTAGTCCAATGCCTTTCTATAGGCAGACTCAGCTTCTTCAAATCGTTGAACTTTCGCTAATACTATGCCTAGATTCATCCATGCGGCTGGGAAGTCATTCCTGAAACAGCATTGAACTATTAAACATGACTCGGATCGGATGTTGTGCGAAACCGCCTTAACACGCAACAATACTTACTTTATGCTAACTGCTGTTTTGAGGTATAATTCTGCTTCCGAATAACGCTCTTTATTTTTCAATAAATTAGCATAGTTGTTCAATGCTTGGTAATACTTAGGATATAGTCTGAAATAAAAGTTCATTATTAATATTATTATAGTAGGTATTTATTACGAATTACCAAGATATTTATAGGCCTATGCAGATTGCTCTTTTTACTCACTTTAAAACTGGTGTCTTAGTTTTAGGTGTATAAGGGAATTTCTTACTTCTGTATCTATTTTGTTGTACATGAGACAGAATGTGCCGCATTAGGCAAGATATTTAGGATTACATTAAATTTTAAAAAAATAATCACTGTCACTGTGATCCTGTGGTATACCATCTCTCTCAATCGGGGAGCGCGGGTTGAACCCCGGTACCGGACCTGCACCAATGCTTGCAATAAATTATTAATTTATCTCAAGTGCAGTTTTCACTAACACAGTTGGCTCGACCATAGACCGCAATACGGCTCACCACCTATCACGTAGGTCCAACAAACAGAAAGCTCGGAGAGCTGTGGATATTTAGTCTATCTTGCGACGAATGTACATTTAACTACCCTAATTAGGATACAGTCGTGGGGTCATGTTATGTAAAAAAATATGTCACCTTATAGATTTCTTGTATTCTTCTAACGCCCAATCGGTTTGTCGGTTGGCATCGGCAACTTTGGCTACGTTGTAGTGTACTTTGGCATTAAGCGGGCAGACAGACAAGCCGCTAACAAACAATTGATACTCGTTTCGCCACTCTTCAGCTCTTTGCCAACTTCTAAGTGCGAACGTAAATATGAGCAAACAGAAGAGCTTGATAGTAATCTGGAATTGGAAGTAAAAGAATAGTCAAGAGCGACTCAGGGGAAACGTGATCTTTAGCCTCAGTTCAGACACGACTGAAACCGCGCGTTTTCACTTTTCATACCAGTCCACAGAGTACTCGCCGTACATCTTACGTGTGCTTTTAGTTTGAAATTATAATCTGTGACATGAAAATGCGCGGGAACCACGTCACGGGAAACGATTCGACAAGAACGAAACGGTCCGCGTGGGATGTTTTCGCAGATTGCCTAGGTTATGTCGGAATTCGGATGGAGGTTTTGTATAGGGAAATATTTTTACACTCGTAAAAGCATAATATCACAAAATGAAAGTGCTTTCACAAAATTCAAACCATTAATTTCTAGGCTATGTTCCCCAAAAAAAAAAAAAAAAAATAGATGGCCAGATTTAATGTGATAATTATCTCTTTTCTCACTGCTTTGGTACACAATTTGTGTAGCATTAGTATAGAATTATGTTCCTATCTGAATTGTTTCTCTATTTTGATCAGAATAATAATGGGTGTAATAACAAGGATTATCATTTATACTCAAAAACAACGATAAAAGAGGCATCCATGAAATTAGAAGGTTAAATAAAGGCAAGACAGTGCCATCTATATATTTTTTGGGGAACATAGCCTGGAAAGTCTCTTATTAATTGTATGACAGACAACATTTTTGGATTTGTACAAACCTTATAACTTTTCCGTTTTTCAAATTGGATTAATCTATGGAGTCCTATCGTAATAAGTAGGCAGTACCCGGCGGAGGGAATGTATAGGATCCTCTCGGCTATGACGAACCCGACAGGGTATAATATATTGCTTGCAGGTAGAAACGATATTACGGCCAGCGCCAGCGCAACGATTGTGAGCCTGGGAAATTGTTAAAGTAATATTTTTTACAGAATTTTCATCAGGTAATTTTTTGTTGCTGTTGTTTGTTTTTTTATTACAAATTCAATTCTGATCAGGAGATCAGATTTTAATAATGATTTTGATGATTTTTTTATATTTTTTTTAGGATTTTTTTTATTTTTTTGGGGATTTTATGTTGGTAGATATTTTTTGTTAATTTTCCATACCTTTTCATTTTACCTTTATTCTGTTGACGGAATAAGCTTACTATTGTAAAAAATCCATAAAGATAAATAAGTACTATGAACAGTATCCTGTAGTCTCGTTCATTTTTCAGCAAAGGTACACAGCCCATTGACCAATCATAACATAACCACTGTGGCCAAATTAACAGGAGAAGATTTAAAAAGTAGATGTAATTGTATGTTGCTATCTGAAAAAAAAAACAAATTATCATGTTACCCATATTTAATTTGCTTTTTTTTTGGCAGAAAAGAATATGTTTTTCTTACCTTTGCAAAAACACTTTTAGAGTATGCCGCTGGATTATCAATAGCTTTGAACTCAGGTGTAGTTCCCCCCATCACCATCCATCTTCCATATATCAGAAATATAATAGCCATTACTGTACAAAATATTCTTAAAATAAAATTTATCTTTAATAATAAATACTTATTATCCTTAGCTTTTGTTTCTTGAGCATGGATGGGTTTTTTGGGATTGAACTTTACAAACAGTTCGTGAAATAAGCAGAAACCCTTAAAAACAGAAAAATATAATTTTAGTAAATTTTCAAGACATAATAACTTTACAAATAAATACACTTTACGACAATTAAGTAGGTACTCACCAACACTGTTACCCCATTTTCTTTGAAAAGCATGGACATTGTTGCTAATATTATTGCAAGTAATAAATAAAATAAACTAAGCTTTACGCTAACCATAGCTTTCTTGTAAAATAAATAAGCAAGGAAGAATGTATTGCCTGCCAGTACATCGGCCCTTCCGACTACGCCACTGATGGCTTCAACATGTACAGGGTGAACAGAAAATAGCACAGTGGCTAAGAAAGCTATGTCATTGTGCCACGGCCGGGGTTTGTGTGTCTTCATGCCCACATCATCCAATATACTTTCAAACGTCAACCACAAAATATAACAGCATGTGATGTGGAAGAATACATTTGTGAGCTTAAATTGTACAGGGTCGAAAACTTTGTTGCTTAAATAATAATTCAGCCTACAAAAAAAGAATATTTTTAGTACTCAAAAAGTCAACTGCAAATTATTAAAAAGTAAATAAAAAGTTACTTACTTAAAGGAGAGTATCGTAAGTGGTCGGTACGATTTGTGGCTAAGTTCACTTTCTATGTCTGTTCCCCAGAAGTCATGACGGAAAGCATCCATCCATGAACTCGAAGTTACATCGTTATTTGAAATAATTGCTTCAGAATCGTCAAAAACAAAATCACCATCTATACTGTACAGAAATGGAATACTCGAGGCGCATAATATACAAATTACTTTGTAAACCATCCCGTGAAATTATTTCTACGATGATTGTAATTGTTCAACAACTTAATTCATAATTCTTGTTATTAATTAATTTTAAAACCCGATAACTGTGTTACCGGTATTCGCAAAATCTTAGCAGGAATAACAACTGTCAACCAATTTGATCTGTCATACTTGAAACCAGGGTTGCCAATGACAATTTGTCTAACTCCCCAATAATCTAAATTAAATTCTTAGGAGAAAATCAGCTGCCGCGAAAGCACGATACAATCAGTCTATAACTACACAAAAATATAAACAAGTTTCAACTATTGAAATAAAACTTATTTTGTTTTATTGCTATAATAAATCCATAAAGAGCAAACAAAGCATAGTCTCACAAAGTGATGTCTACAATGTCCCCATTGGGAATCAAACAGTTTGAACTGCAGATCGTGAGTTGAACACTCTAGCCATTAGACCACGGAGGTTGTGCTTTAATTAATAAGCAAATAATTGTAATAAGTCAAAAATCCTTATTAAAATATTTACACATACAAGTAACAAGTTGTCAATTAAAATGAAAATTAGTCGTTATTTGACTGCATAATCGTCCTTAACGATGAGATGGCAAATCCCCGCATAATACCATTCCACAAGAATAATTAACCAATAAACTTGTGTTTTCCCGCACTTTGAGGATATCTTCACAAGTTGACAACCCTGAAAAATGTGACATTGACATTCCGATGACAGCAGCCGCTGATCGATCAATATATTCTGCCGGAAATAATGACAAAATTCAAAAAATAGTAGAACATTTTAGTTTTACATGCCATTTGTTACAGAAAAGTTAGTTTTTTATAAACTAACTTTAAAATTGTTAACAAAGGTAGACTCGTGTACAAAAGTCCAGTCAACGTGGATTCCAGTTGTTCGATGAGCACATAATCCTTGAACTACACCGTCGTCCATGGAATGCGTTTATACATTGATTATAGACTGTAAACAACAACTATTGTTTTGATTTTATGTTATTGAAAGTTGTACTTAATGGACCGCGGCGCTACGGGAAGATTAATTTCCTGTGACACCAGTGTGGTAGCAGCGCCTCTTTCTGCGATCAAATTTAATACATAAACAAAAATACTAGGTATAAAAATTATTTTATTTTCGTACTTATTTACAAAATATACTTAAATAAGGATATATTAAAATTATCTAAAAGTAACGTATAATAACTTTAATACATTTATAATAAAACTTACAGCAACACTCAAACTTTAGGTACAGTAGAGTGCTTTATTGGGAGAACAAAGGTACATTTATTTATCCGAATGTATAGAAATCTAACTTAGCGCATCAGTGGCTGCTCACATGCAGTTTCCTAATATACAGCACAGTCAAATTATATTTTGAAATTTCGAATTGGCATAATTATTATCTTGTGGTAATTTGTCACAAGTTGTCCACTATTGTCACTTAGCGCTAAACAACCGCGCCCATACCTACTATATTATAATCGTGCGAGTCAATTTGAGACATGGCTGGAATGCAATGCAATTCTTCCCGGTTCTCAGGTTATTGCATCTGGTCCTCACCTCGATAAACACGTATGTTGTACTGTGTACATGACTAACGCGCAGTGAGCGCGACATCTCAAATCGATTCGCACGAGTGATATATCGCGAGCTGAATACTTTAGTTGCACAACTTACATTCCTTGTCAGTTCCATGTCTCGACAAATTGAAAAATAAAAAAGAAACCCAGTATATGTCTTTCTTTGATGCATGCTATAAAGTCACGTGTAGAGGCTGTAGACTACAAATCTTCGTATATTTTATTTTTTTATTATAAAAAGGCTTGCGTTTGACCACAAAAGTCTAAGTTGGTACATGCTTAAAATGTTATATTATTGTTTTGAATTAGAGATGTCCCGACTACGGTTTCGATCGACTAGGCGATTAGTCGGTCTCTGAAAGCCGACTAGTCCGCAAATTGTCTAGGTACTACTTTATAGGAAAATACTATTTCTGAAGTTGGAAATATATGAGACTAAGTACATATTCATAACATCAGCAATTTTGTTATTGTCATTGACAAAAATGTTTTTGAAGTAGACATGCCCCGACTAGTCGGTAAGACAGCCGACTACTCGGCTGTTAATATTTCAGGTTCAAAACGCAACAAATACTTGAAACACAGCCCCGGAACATTAATTTGACAATGTTTATAACAATCAGAATAAGAAATATAGCTATTTCGCATTTAATAAATATCGACGGTATGTAGGAATTGTGAGCTATTTAAAATGTAGCGTTGTGCCAGTAAAGGATCGGGTATCCAACCAGCGGTACAATCTAGTGCGGCATGGCGGCGGCGTTGTAGGTGGCGGGCAGCGGCGTGAGCGTGTGCTTGACGTCGAGCGCGGTGCGCGGGTCCCGCAGCGCGGCGGCGGCGTGCGCCAGCTGCAGCGCGGCCTCGGGCGGCGCCGCGCCCGCCAGCGCCGCGCACTCGCGCTCCAGCGCGCCGCCCACGCACGACAGCAGCTCCGAGAACCCCAGCGAGATGGCCGCGCGCCGGAGCCGGTTCAGCTCCTGTTACAAACATCCATTCATTCACATATTTAATGCATCCTTGCGCATTGGCCACAGATAAAGATAGGAAAACGAATAGGAAGGAAATGGAACGGAATCGAATCGGTGAAGGATACATTCGTTATAAGGGATTATACTACTGGATGAAATTCTATAATTTACAGGCTGTTGACCGTGGCTTCGTCTGGGTTAGAGATTAATTTTCCAGAAACCCTTTTTAGTACTTGACACCGATATTATATCTTTGCTTATACATAACATATACCGTGTTCCCAGTTCGTTCGGTGCAACCGTGCATAATAGTCGTGTTCACGCGAGCTAATCGTGTATAACCAGTGTTCATAGACCCCCGCCTCCGTATATTTCTCGTCCGTCAAAAGTGTCTACCTGCGCTAGCCGCCTTGGCCAACCGACCAGTCGATTGACCCCCGTCTTATGGTAACTAACTAGCGCGGCCGGTGTCTCGCACGACTGGTTTACTATTTGTCCAGGCGTTAGACCCCCGACTGATGGAAAATAACTAGTACCGCCGGTGTCTCGCACGACTGGATTATAACGAGTTAATACTAACTTTGCGGGTTTACTTCGGAGCCTCCTTGTCGCACTATAAGTTGAAGACCATAAGGTGCTCCTCTAGCGGGTTTTTAGAAGGAGATAGCTTATTGCACTTCTTGACTGGTACTGTGTATAATGTCTATTGTTCATCGCTCGCCGCCGCCTCCGGCTCGGACTACCTCGCCGGTAACTTCGCTAAACCAAACCCAATCGGAACCAAATCTGCACCAATCTCTAATGCAATCGGAATCTAATAATGTCAATACGCAAAGCCGCAACTCCAAAAGGCCCTGCCCAGATTTCTCGCCCACTGCCCAAATGCATGATCTTAAGGATGAAATATTGGAAATCCTCAACATTTGGAAAATTGAAAGAGATGACAATTTGACTCGTGTCCTCAGTGAGCAAAATGCTATAATGATTAAGCTGACCACCGATATCGCGGAGCTGAAAAAACAAAACCTCATTATACAAAAATCGAATCTCGAAATAGAAAAATCCATGACATTTATGAACCAAAAATTCGAAGACATGAACAAACAAATAGAAATCTTACAGAAAGAACGGAAAGAATATATACACACAATCAATGAGTTAGAGAAAAAGATCACTGATATAAAACAATGTTCGCGCAGTTCCTCATTGGAAATTCGCAATGTTCCAGTCACTGAACCTGAAACTTCGTCCTCATTAACCCAGATGGTATTGAACATCGGCACGGCTCTGCAAACTCCAATCAACGGTATCCGAGATGTATATCGTATCCCAGGAAAATCTGGAACCAATAAGCCTATTGTCGTAGAACTCACCTCCGTACATAACAAAGAACAGGTGATCACAGCTGCAAAAAATTTCAATAAAGCTAGATCCAAAGATGATCGCCTGAATACAACTATGATTGGATACCAGGGAAAATCTCAACCGATCTATGTCACGGATATGCTGCCAAGCTCCAAAAAGAAACTCTTTTACTTGGCAAGAGAATTCGCTAAGACCCACAACTATGAGTTTTGCTGGACAGCTGGGGAGAAAATTTTTCTTCGGAAAGCTCACGGCTTGAAACACATTATCGTCGAATCGGAGCAGACCCTACAAGCACTTGCAAAACAGCAATGACTAACTGTATTTCCAGATTTAAGTTTTAACTCTAATTCTTTCTTTTACTTGCCATACTATTTCATACTATACTTATGTAACTCACACTCACTCACCACACACTCACTCTGTCTCACACAACATTATTATATTTTTACTTCACTCTTACACACATTCTTAATTTTATTTTACACAACTGACACATGGAACACAATGATCTTAAACTTCCCCCATCCCGTATGTACCAATTACTTACCCACTAAATTCATATATAAATGGCTTCCATAACAGAAATTAATTCTGAGCTCGAGTCTCTTGACAGCTGTAATTCATACTCATGTGATCCTGATAAATGCAATACTTTACTAGGGCTTGCGCAATATAATTCTCTCATAGTCTTACAGCTCAATATTTGTTCCATCAGTAAAAATTTCGATCAACTCCGGGTATTATTGCTGAAAATTAAAGTTACCTGTCATGTTATCGTTATGACTGAATGCTGGCTCCCTAAATGCCCCAACTTACCGCATCTGGAAGGATATTTCTCCTATTCCACTTCAAACCATCGTAATAAAAATGCTGGAGTAGTTATTTACATTAAATCTAACATAACTCACTCCGTTTCTGAGCCAGTATTCAACTGCGCGGACTGCCTCACTTGTATAATTGATAACAAGACAGCCATTATCTCAATTTACCGTTCTCCTTCGTTTACTCGCCGGGATGACTTTGCCAGTTTTCTTGAGAGTCTTGACGGGGTCCTAACTAATCTAAAACAACACAATAATATAATACTTGTAGGCGACCTGAACATTGATATTAAGCCAGAAAATAAATCTAGTTTCTCCAACGAGTACCTTATTCTTAATGCTACTCATGCTATGTCGCCCACACACGTGCTCACTACACGTCTTGATAAATGCTACGATCATGTTCTCATTAAGTCTAAATTTAATTCAACTACTCTTGTACTAAACTCTCACATTACTGATCATTTACCTACATTAGTCAGTCTTCAACTTAAGCACAAACTCAACAACAATACCCATTTAAAATCACTTTTAGACCTTGAAAGTGTCAGGCGTGAGTTAGAATCTATTGATCTTAATTTCATTCTACTTATTGCGGATGCTAACTTAGCTGCTGATGCCCTTGTCTCTATCTTGTCGACCATTATTGCTAAACACACCAAACCTACTCCTATTTCACGGAAAAAGAAAATCCTCAAGCCTTGGATCACCCAAGGCTTACTACGCTGCATAAGGAATAGAGACCGGCTCCATCAAAAATTCAGGAAATCCCCTAACAATCAAATTATTAGAACCACATACATACGGTATCGTAATTTCTGTAACCGCCTTCTTCGTAAACTAAAAATTGCTTATGAAAAAAATGAACTTCTAAAATCCAAAAACAACCCAAAGGCACTGTGGAACACTATAAAAAGAATCACTAATACCTCAAAGTCCCAGCACTCACCACAAGAACTTCTCACTCTAACAGAAGCTGTCCAGTCCTCGTTAAATTCAGTTAACAGGTATTTTGTTGAGATAGGTAAAAAACTTGCTGCAAAAATCCACTCTTCTGGCACTCAGAACATCTCTCACCTCCTTCGTGACCAATATAATCAACATTCGATGGTAGTCCTTGACACTGACGACACCGAAATAGAATCTGTTATTATGAACCTACGTTCTGATTCGGCTTGCGGCTATGATGGAATATCCACATCGCTATTAAAGTCTAATAAGGATATACTTACCCCCATTATTACACACATCTGCAACATTGCATTCCACTCAGGAATATTCCCTAAGGCTTTCAAAAAAGCACTAGTCCATCCGATCCACAAAAGTGGCGATAAATGTAACCTTACCAACTACAGGCCTATATCCATTCTGACGTCCCTGTCTAAGATTCTTGAGAAACTCCTAAATAAGCGGCTTATGCAATTTCTCAACAAATATGACATTCTTTCAAAACACCAATATGGTTTCAGGACTGGAATCAGTACTGAAGATGCTGTCATTGATTTAGTTGACCATATAACCATGCACCTTGATCAGGGACAAAAATGTGTAGGTATTTTTCTCGACCTGCAGAAGGCATTTGACACCGTTCACGTTCCTGCTCTTCTCGCTAAATTACTAAACGCCGGCATCAGAGGTACTGTTCACGATATATTTCGTGACTATCTTACTGGTCGGTCACAGAGAGTTATGATTAATGGTCTTATGAGTGACGAAGCGGACAACGAATATGGTGTACCCCAAGGGTCAATTCTAGGACCAACACTTTTTCTACTGTACATCAATCAACTGTGTGATATCAAATTACCCAAATGTAAAATTTTTACCTACGCTGATGATACTGCCGTTATCATCCACGGCTCGAATTGGGATGAAATAAAAACAACCGCTGAGGATAATATGAATATAATAAATAATTGGCTTGTACTTAATTTACTGTCTTTAAATCTTTCCAAAACGAACTTTATTCCTTTCTCCATTAGAAATAACTCTCAACCTCCATCATCCTTCAAACTGATTGTACATTCTAACTGTGAACGTAATGATAACTGCGGCTGTACTACAATATCGCAAACCTCTAACACGAAATACCTTGGTGTCTATATTGACAAAAATCTAAATTGGTCCCTACAAATTGATAGACTAGCTACAAGAGTCAGACGTCTTATTCACATATTCAAAACCCTAAGACATTCAGCCGATTCTCAAACATTAAAAATGGTATACTCCGCTCTTTGTGAGTCAATACTCACCTACTGTATTCCAGCATGGGGCTGCGCTACAAAAACTTCTTTTATCAAAATTGAAAGAGCACAAAGAGCCGTCCTTAAAGTTATTCATCACAAACCTTTTAGATATCCTACTGCAGAACTTTATGCCATTTCTAGAGTACTAACCGTGAGACAGCTGTATGTGCTACGTACAATCTTGCGTAAACATTTGCTGGTTCCAATACCTGACCCCTCAATAAGGAAAACTAAATATGTTTGTCGAGTCCTCCCCCATAAAACAACATTTTCAACGCGCAGTTTCATTATCGCTAGTTCAATTATCTATAACGCTGTTAATAACATTCTGGACATTCAAAAACTAAATAAATATGAGGCAAAAACTAAAACTAAAAACTGGCTCCTAAAGCATAAATACGAAGACACAGAAAATATAATTCCTCATAACAAATAACCCCTAAATTACACACTTACACATATACACACACGCGCGCACACACACACACACACACACACACACACACACAAACACACACACACACAAGTAATCTAGCATACCATTTCCTTTTGCTCTTTGTTCCTTTTATTATTATCATTAATATATAACTTCTGTGAGGGCTACGCTCTTGAAGGCTTGCTCGCCAGTTTGGTGTCATTTTCCGATATAAACGTATACTTATTATATGAGATTACGAAGGATCCATTTCTCTCTGACGTGTCTGGCGACGAGTTTGGGAGCGATAGCCTTCATCTACAGTAGATAGTAAGTTTTAGCATTGTAAAATTGGCTAGATGACTGGTCCAAGAACCAAGATTTATCCTACCTGCTTTTCCACCGTAAATTTCTTTATCACCTCCGAGATTTTCTAGAATTTTTATTATTTAAAAGTTGGTCTTCTAGCCCCTTATATATCTTTATATTATTGATACCTTTTGCATAGGATGTGTTGCCCTAACTATTAGCTCAACCAGATCAATATCTGCCTGGCCGAACGCTGATCCCCAAGACACAGGCCTATAAGCTTAGTTTGGAGATCAGAGTTCAACAAATAATTTGTACACCTTCTATATAGGCACTTAACTTAATTGCACATCTGTACAAATTTCTTTGATAAATAAATAAAATTATTATTATTATTATTATGTTATTATCAAACGAAGACTAAAAATCATAATTCGTGACACGGAAGAAGTCCATTGACTTTAATAGAACTAATTGACAAGTCATAATAAGCAGAATCTGCGACGCTAGCGCCACAGCTCGCGACTTTCAAACCTAATTTTACATTCTCTTCGTTTTGAAAAAGGTCTTCGTTTTGTAACAAGACGGATAGAGACTAAATGCATGTGGACGGGATACCTTGTACAGATGTTGCGTCTTGTCGGGCAGTTTCCTGGCGTGTCGCAGTACCTTCTGCACGTCAGCCAGCAGCGCGTGCGGCCGCGCCCAGGCGCAGCCCGCGCCGCCCGCGCCCGCGCCGTACGACACCTGCGTGCGCACCGGGAACGACTCCGCTGCGGGAGCGGGGGACTTTTATTTTGACATACTTTTTTCAAAATGTATTTATTCAAAGTACCAATATTAACATTTCATAATAAAGATATAGTGTCTCATAAACCTATCGATAGATTTTTCTGTACACATAATCAAGAATTAGGTAATAGTGAGTACGACTATTTGTTTACGTTTATAAATTGATGACATAACGTTTATTGATAGCTCAGTATTTGAAGAAATAAGTTTGAATAGTTAGAATAGGCAAATAGGTGGCTAAATAATTTTAAATGGGACCCAAAAAAATAATAAGAAGTGTTTTTTGGCATCTGTTTACAGCGACATCTTTTGGTTATTAAATACATATTTCGTGACAGTGACATTATAGACGTACAAAGGAAATGCGCTAGATGGCGCTATTCGTGATAGTATTTCCATACAAATCTCATAGAAAATGATCGTTTTCATGCTTCGTAAAAAGTATCTCATCTGAGTAGGTTGTTAAGTACCCCTACCCTATTGTTGGTTTAAGAGGGAAGTAACTTACACGGTGTGGCCCCGTCGTCAGCGGGCCCGAGCTGGTCGAGCGGGCCGAGCGAGGGCGCGGCGGCGGCGCCGGGCCGCAGCACGCTCAGCAGCAGGCACGAGCGGCGCGCGCGGGACGCCTCGCACCACGCCGACAGCGTGCCCCACCAGTCCGCGCCCACCGCCACCACCGCCGACATGCCCTCCACCTGCAACACGCAACATCTATGAACCCTGTCTCACACGGAAATACTCAAAGAAACTATTACAAACTCAAATGAGGGACTTTCCAATCGGCGTTCCCCAAAAACATGATAGATGGCGTTGTTTTTTCTTCGTTTAAACTTCTAATTTCATGGATAACAGACATATGCATCTTTTATTTTACCAAGGTACAATCACAACTTCCACCCATTATTATTGTGATCAAAATAAAGGTAGACACATCATTCTATACATAATGTGATCCAAATATCAAGAAACAATTAGTTTTATATATGCATCTGCTATTACATTACATTTTTGAATAATTATGTACCCCAGCAATGAGAAAATAGGTTAAAGTGAATAACGCCATCTATCGTGTGTTTGGGGAACGTCGATTGGAAAGTCCCTAATTACTAACGAGTTGTTTGAGAGACAACGCCACGAGTGATGCGACGTGCAGCAACGCGCGGATCTTCCCGCTCGTACTTAAGCGTTAATAGGCACACGGTACGAATGACTTTTTTTGAAGTGCCAGGGGTGTGCTTAAAGGCCCCGATTCCTGCAAACACCTCCTAATTTTATTTTAAGTTATACCTGTCATTTTGTTATCCGCCGAAAAGGAAAGGGACTACTAAGGAATAGATTAGAATAGAAATAGTTTACTATAAAAGGGCGCCACACACAAAAAAAAAAAAAGAAGACAATAACATCATACTACTAACTATTAATTTTAAAATGAATGAATAACCCCAGCGAATAAAACAGGCATTTCGCTGATATGCAACCCGTTTGACGTGTTCTGTCAACTTAATGCTGTCGGGTTATTGGCCAATATAAAAATTTGGGAGGGTTTTCAAAACTCCTGCCTAAAATTGACGTGTGTTCCATAAATATTATGCTTGTCGATAACTCGTCTCTTTCCTTTTTGGGGGATAAGAAAATGACAGGTATAACTTATAATAAAATTAGATGGTGTTTACAGGAGTCAGCGTCAATGGGTAATTAAATTAATGTTACCTTAAGTGCCCCATGAAGCAAGACACAGATGTTGGGTATCTTGCTGGGGTCCGACATGTCCTCTTCAGTTGTCGAACTGTCAGTACTAGATCCTTCCTGCAATAAAATGATCATAATAATAACATAAGCTCAAGACTGTGTTCCCAATTGGGGTAGTCAGAGGTTATTTATTTCTTTCGTTTGAATTTACTGACACACTCAAAACTATCCAGTTTTTATGGAGCATGATGAATAATGTCACGGAAAGCCTGTTATGGACACATAAGATTATAAATCCTATTGATATAATAATATATTGGTGATAATTCCTGTAGACACAATTTTATTTTATTAAATGTTATATTATGTAGACTACGGTTTTGGCCGACTAGGCGATTAGTCGGTCTCTGAAAGCCGACTAGTCAGCAAATTGTCTAGGTACTACTTTATAGGAAAATACTATTTCTGAAGTTGGAAATATATAAGAGACTAAGTACATGTTCATAACATCAGCAATTTAATTACTGTCATTGACAAAAATGTTTTTGAAGTAGACATGCCCCGACTAGTCGGTAAGACAGCCGACTACTCAGCTGTTAATATTACAGGTTCAAAACGCAATATTATACCTGTCAATTTCTTATCCGCTGAAAAGAAAGAGATGGATTATTGACAGCTGTTAATTTTAAAATGAATGAATGAATGGATAACCCGGACGGACAAATCAAATAGGTATCTCGCTAGTATGCAAACCGTTTGACGTGTGATATCAACTTAATTCTGTCGGGTTATTGGCCAATGAAATTTTCAGAGGGTTGTTTTAAATTCTGCCTGAAATTGATGTGTGTTCCATAAATTTTATGCCTATCGATTACCTGTCCCTTTCCTTTTCGGCGGATAAGAAAATGTCAGGATACTTAAAATAAAAGTAGATGGTGTCTACAGGAATTAGCACCATTATGTTACTATAGAAATCCTCTTTACCTTGGTTGGTGTTTTGGATCCGTAATTTTCTCTTCCAGGATTGGACCCAGCTTGAGCTTGAGGTATCACAAGATGCTTACTTATTGCTATTGGTGTTCCTGTAGACATATATGTTACAATTAGAAAGTTACAATACTTACTTACGTTCTTTCGATCTCATCTTTGATATATCTAAAAATACAGGAGGGTTAAAATGGCCACATCGAAGCAATTCATCTCAGAAAGCAGTATTTCAATTTGACATTTGCGCATATAAAAGTAAGTGCGCAATGCACACAAATGTCAAATTAATAGCAATATTGTTTTTTTAGATGAATTGCGTCGATGTGGCCTTTTTAACCCCCCAGATCGTATCTGGGTTCTTTTTTATTTATTTTAATTTGAAATTCTAGGAGAACCAACAGTTATCAAAAACAAATTCTATACTGGAATAACAACCTCAGAACCAGTTAAAGGTTCTCACAAATAGAACTAGTATAATTAGTTGCAAAAAAGTTGAGTCTTGACAGTAAGCAACATTGTAATGAAGTAGAGTGAGATGCCGTGACTTTATAGATTTGTCTCTGATGGCATTCACTATTTGGCCGGACAATTGGGTAGCGGTGTGTTCTCCTTCGGTAGGTATAAGTGTGGGCAAAGTATTAGACAGGTTATACTACGGTGGCGTAACTTACCCAGTTCCTGCTGGCTGAGAAAGCCGATGACGTGTAGCTGGTGCGTGATGGTGTAGGTTGCGCCGAGCCCCTCGTGTACAGCGGGCTGCGGCGCAGGGAACAACTGTACGCGCGCCTCCAGCTGCCCGCACTTCAGCGAACACCAGAACTCTTGGTACTGCTGCTCGCATAGCTTCGTCATTGCTGCTATCGCCTAAGTGGTGTTCATGTTCATTCAGTTTCTATCTTGTCTAGATAGAATTTGATAGAATCCTATCCTAGGATTGGCTAAAATTTCAATGAATTTGCAGAACCAACAATTTTGGGTTGTATCTGTCAAGTTAGCTCAGGCTTGCGCCAGAGTCGTGGGGAACAGCTCATCCTACTATTATTTTTCTACTGGACCTTTTGGTGTTAATTGTAAAAGATCAAAACAATTAAGTACTCCATGTTTTGAGCTTCTCTCAGAGATTAGTTGGATTTTAAGATTTTAAGAATTGTTTTCATTTAATATGGCTCCTGAAAAATCTACATAGGATTTGGGTCCAATCTACAATGACGTACCAATACATGGGCGATAGGCTCATGTATCACATGTGTTTATGTTTGTATGGTTGTGAGATGAACATTTTTGGTGGCTGCTAAAAGGCTGTGCTAATATCTGTAGCTTAGATGCAGACCTGGACATTTTAGATGTGGAGTAACTAGAATTACAGTTTTATAAAAACAGGAAAACTCAAGATTTACTCACAGCGGGAACAGTGAGCTGGTCTGGACAGTAGATGGCGCCGCGCGACATGTTGCCGTTCGATCCGTTATTGTTACTGCTGCTAGCAAGCTCTACAATCTTCTGATAAAGAGGCATAGCTGGAAAGTGTTCAGATTTTAAATATTAAAATCTTTTTGTACAGTTTAACAAGACGAGTGGAAGTTGTAGAATTAATTTAGGTAATTATACAGAATTTCTTTGTAGATCAACAAAAACGGGAATATTGTAAATAATACTACATATTATAATTATCATCATGAAGAAGTATATAATAAAGACAACTAAGTATAATTCTGAAGAGGAGTGCTGCGATATTTTTTATTATATGTTGTGTTTGTGCGTTGTTTGTTATGTTACCTTGTTGTAAGCAGGGGTCATGTGGAGACACTATTGGTAGTACATGGATCTTGAGAGGAAACGAAGTGGGGAGCGGCAGTGCCTGTATGATACGGTTTCTTCCTATGGCACCTACTCCACTACTGCCATCAGTCACCTAAAGGGTAGTAGGTAACTGATTTTAATAATAGTACTTAATGTGATAGTAATAATACATTAAGGAAATATAATTTTGTGTTGTATTTTGTTTACGAAATAAAGCATTGAGGTATTATACCTATTCTAAGTTAAAAACTCTTAGCACCAAGTACCGACTAGGTAACTACTTAAAGCATATTAAAGACTTATAAATTGATTAGATTTGTACTAAATTAATCCTAGATATAGTTTTATTACTAGAATGATCTGCATGGGAGTCTGGTAGCCCCACTCAGTGAGGATGAGCTGGTTCACTCCAGCCAGTGCTGTCTCGATGCATGTTTTGTCACCTTCTTCTAACAGTGGCAGCTTGTTGCGAATATTATCGAAGTCCCGTGTGAAAGGCACAGCCACTGAAATGAATATAATTATAAACTGTCTAACATATTTATTTGAAACTCTAGCACTTTTTAATAAATACCATGAACCTGATTTAAAAACTTAACCATAGAAAATAGTTTATCAGACTCACCTTCATATACCGACGAGAATGATACAAGGGCGACATACTCTAGCTTTGCATGGGCACTTAAATAATCTAGAAATGTGTTTATAGCCGCCGCAGCAATTGTTAAACGAGTATGACTCTCTGAGGTATCTGGTGTAGGCACCGGTCTCGACATAGACAGTGATACATCGATTAATATTACTGTCGGCATTTTCCCTACTCTTATAACTATTAAACGCAAAACATTTATCTACTGTTCTTTCACAAATCTCTTAACAAATATTGCTTTTTTGTTTATATCAACCAAATATCAACATAACCTCAATTCAATAATAGTTATGCTTTTTTAAATTAAAGCTTTTGGCATAGGCAGCTGCTAGCGGAGCTATACAGCCAATCCTATTTATTATACAACAAAAAAATATTTTTTTGTATTCTGTCCTGTAAAACTACGGTTCTAAGTATGAAGATTATATTGAAAGGTAAAACTACAATTATTTTTATATAAATTTGAGAAAATATTTAACTTAATAGAAATAAATTCAGCCAAAAATCTTAGAAACCAAGCCAGAATTTTAAAATATATAAAAAAAACGCGCGCGTGTTTCGCGCCATCATATTTAAAACTTTTTAATTTACTTACCTATGTTTTGGTTATTTATCTTCACTGTAATTCAAGGTGTCAGTGATTCAATATGGTAGGTATATAGTAAAAAATTTCAGCGCACCCCACAGCTGTTGTGGGTGTGACTAATAATGTCATTTCAATCATGTTTCCTGCGTGAAGCGTATACAGCAGCCAACTTGATTCAAAACTTGTACTACTGCTGTTAATTGTAGTATATTATGGAACATGTCGACAACAATAAACAATTACAGCAAGATGACGATATTGAATATGAATTTAAATACAATTTCATCACAGTGCCTTGGGACGATCGATCAAATAAGAGTAAAATTAGCCTCATTATTCTATTACTTGCTATATTTTGTGGTACTATGGGTTTAGTCATCAACAACTTTGTCATGCATTATAAAGGATTTACCCATCTTAAATCTCAATTAAAATATGCATTATATAATATGCGATCTACCGCTGACGTCGAATATAATTGTCAATTTGTGAAAGTAGAAGACTACAATTTCGTAGCCAGGATTCATTCGCGAATAAATAACGATCTTTTGTGTGTGGGCGCGGTGGTTGGTGCAAATTCAGTTCTAGTTAATGAAGCTTGTGTCCGAAACGGCAAGTTTCGCATCTTTGTTGGAAGCCCAAACGAGTAAGAAGCTATATCCTATCATTTTTATGATTACGAACGATAATGATATAATAAGTAATATGTAGGTAAGTATATTGTGTCTTTCAAGCAAAAACTACTGAACAGATTTTTTTTTTCGAATTAGACCGAATACATTGTTTACGTTTACGCGGTTATTATCATAATTAAAACACATAATAACGGGTTCTTACCGCGTTTAAAGTAGGGATATGAGACTCACGATATTTCGACACTGTTGCAAGTGCCATGAGCCAACAGTATCATGTTGCAATATCGGGAGTCTCATATCCCTACTTTAAACGCGGTAAGAACCCGTTATTATGTGTTTTAATTAGACCGAATAGTTTATACTTACATCAGAATAGGTCACAGTATAGAAAAATAGTCAACTGTGGTCCCTGTGGCCCTGTGGTACACCGGTTTGGTTCTCAATCGAGGGCGCCGGTTCGCATTCCGGTACCAGAGACGGTGATAGGCTCAACACCTATCACGTCTGTCTAACACTAAGCTCGGTGAGGTGTCGATACTTAGTTCACCTTACGATGGATATACCTCTGACTACCACAATGGTATATAGTCGTGACTCATAGCGAGTCATATAGTCGTCAGCTTATGTTATGTTAAGAAAAATAGCTTTTTCAGTCTTACTTGACGCTTATTTTTATCTCAGTTGGTACTTCCATAAAAAAATTAGCGTAGACGTAAGCTTTTTCTTATCCTTAATTTAGGTTTCTGTGTTTGCCATTATTGCCAAAATAGAGAACTACAAATACATTACAAGTAGATACCTACTATATTTAGAATTGCCTATTTTGAAGTCACGTGAGCCTATTTTATGGGTCTAAAACATAGCTGGCGAGTGGTATGTCCATATACAATCTCTGCTTACCCTTTCGAGGATATGGGGGTGACGATATGTTATGTTATGTAAATAACAAGTAAACTAGCAGTATTATATTAATCTTTATTAACCTTAGGCGCGATGATCTCGACGGTCATCGAAAAGACTGGATAGAGCTCGCACAGAACCGTTATACTTGGAAAGACATGGGGGAGGCCTTTGCTCAGCAGTGGGATCATAATATAATGTGCTATAGAAGGACATGGCAGGTACTTTCCATGAACGGAATTAGTGTGGTCTACACGCGGCGGCTGATCTCGCGGGCGGAAAACAAACTTTTCGCTTTTACAATCAAATAAAGTTTTTGAACGGATTACGGTATTGAACGTATAAAAATATTGTTTTTTTTTTATTCTCAGCCATCGTTGCAGAAAAGGATTTCTTGTCAGCGCCTTGGAACCAGTACTTTATGATTCAGCTATAGCTAAGAAACTGGTGGTTTTAGTCACTCAAGAAAGTATGTTACGGTGCGCGAAGGTAATTGAAATTGGCTCCGTTATAGATAGGACGAAGCGAGCCAATGTGCTTGGAAGGTCTTTGCATGAGGAGAGAAAATTATCTCGGCAACCAGTAACAATGTCCGAGAAATGCGTCTGCCCAGGATATCGAGCACGACAGGAGAGCAATGAGCAAGGAAACATGATATGCGTGGAGAGCTTGGTGCGATGTCCAATGTTCGCAGGAGATCTGCTGGTGCAGGATTACAAGCTGTTTGGTTTGGCATCTTCCAGTGCCTATCGTATGCGGACGCTTAATCAGGCGTGCTTTATTAGTTTGAAATCTAGTGACGTAGATTTTGTATCCTAAATCCTAATCGTCTGGCTTCATGCATCGCATTTTGCAATAATATATTTTTTTAAATTTCGAATTGTATACAAAGTTTAATAATTGCTAACCTATAATTTGTTAATAAAAAAGTTATTAAAGTTGCAAAGTTGTAGTCTTTATTTACGGATCACGTTACTTTAATAATATTCGTCGTAGCCTCCTCGTCTGCTTGCGTGGTTGTGTTTACGTCTTCGATGCTGGTATGGGAGCCCTACGGCACCCAGGTCCACCTCTTCTGGCGATGTGATGCCTTTCCAGTCCTTGGTGCCGAAGTAGAGCACTAGCACGATGAGGAACGTCAGCACAGTGTATACCATCAAACTGTTATTGCTTGGGAATTTTCTAAAGCTAGTAGTGTCTATAGTAAAAGCAGGCCTGCTTGGGCAGCCCCGACACTTTGACGTCATTCTCCCCGTTTTTGATGATTTATGTTATCTGAAATGTGAGAAAGTAATAAGAAAGCAATTTAAAAGAAGGACTCTCCTCAAGTACCTAATAACAGTAAAATTAAAAATGTTTCGCATTGATGTAAACATGATAATTGGTACGGAAATATAACTTTTTAACGGATCAATTTATCAGATGTAGCGTTATTTGCATGCTGTTGCGTCCAATTTGACGCATTCTCTGGTGGGTGGTCGAAAATTATAATAACCCATTACCAGCTCGTCACATGGCCGATTGGATGTCAATCGGGAGCTGTGATTTTCCACAGCAAGGCCACATGCCTGTCAGTTTAGCCGACTGTGAACGCACCAAAAACGTTGTGGCTCCCACAATTAAAATGGTAATTGCTGAACGCCTATAGCCTCCCTTAGTATATGTTATAACGCCTTTGCTATATATGCCCATGGATGTTCACATAGTACTTTACCTAAGAAACTTAATATGCTCAACAAAAAATATTATGACAATATATCTCTTAAATCCACGCCACTAGAATTGCATGGAGAGGATTTAGGGAATCGCTCGCTATGCCAGAGCAGGGGACAATATGGCAATATCATTAAAATACTACACGTTTAACACAAAATAATATTTTAAATTACCCTCAAAGATGAAAAGGACGTCCTCCTGCCTTTTGGTTTGCTGGTTTACAGTGTGCTGACTCTAGACTGTTAGCCTTGATTACATTGTAATTTGGATAGTTTGCAGAAATTGACTGTCAATATTTGACAGACATATTTTTTGTCTATTTTTTGTTATTACAAAAGAGATTTGCTTAACGATTTGAATGATTTAAGTAGAGTACTACTCGTCTTGAGCTGTAGACTTCGCTCTAATACAAAGATAATAATTATACAAAATAGATAGGTGGGTGATGTTGTTTCAGTTAAATAGGGAGGTACGTACTTATCTAAACGAAATTGGTAGGTACCAAGAAAATTCTAAATCTCTTTTACTAAGTTGGGGGTAAGATAAATGGTGAGATTAACATAATCCAGCAAAAGGGCCGAATGCAAATAACACCTAATTCGCGACCATCTAGTCACTGACGCTTTTTGAAAGAATTTCTCTGATAAATGATTCCAAGCCGAGACGAGCGAGTCATTTATAGAATATTTATGAGGATCCAGGTAAGGAAATTCATTCTTTTAAGGTTTGTAACGAACACGACGAGGAAAGGAAAGATTAAATAGACGGAGATAATTTTATGGTATGAATGTCCTACTAATATTATAAATAAGTACGGTCACGAGCATTAATATGTATACACTTTGGTACCATGTTACATTAACTTTTTTGACAAATTGAACTGTAAGTCTCACTAAATGTCAAATATGTTAGTGCGATAGAGTCCTAAAGTGGGTACATTATATTGCTCATGACTGTACGAAAGTTTGACGTACTTACGAGAATGTCAGTATCTCTACTTATGTCATTCCGCGGAGGTCCGTGTTGCTATATGATCTATGTTTAAATGTTACGCTCATTAATGTATAATGATTCCAGTACACACGGCGGATATGAAAATAACGAGTAAGTATAACTTAAAATTAGGTGTCAGCAGGAATCGGGGCCATCATGTTACTATTTGGTTATACTACTCAACCGATCATCAAGAAATTTTCCATCTGACTCGTTAGGGTAACAGACACGGATATAAGGTAGAGAACTATACCAAAGTACTTACTGTTACCACCGTGAAGCATACTCGTTGTCAGGGGTAGAGAACATTTCAAGGTAGAGAAAAAATAGTCTAGCGATAATCGACGTTCATGTGGGCAAAGTCGGGAACGGAAAGTAATGAGGTACCTACTTCCCCAATAAAACAGTTATATTTGGGAATCCTATTACTTTAGTACTTAAATAAGTACTCGTCATGGATAAAAGACACTATGAAATTAAGTTTACTAGGTAGGTACTTGTAAAACCGATCAAGGGCTATCGAAAACGTCCGAAGAAGGAAAATTCCGTGATCATGACATAAAGCGAGATCAATTCGGCGAGTTTAATATTGATGAGTCGTATGGCGTATGGCGGCCCTCTATAAAAATATTAATTGCTGTCTTGTTTGCCTCGTAAAGAATCTGAGGACATATTTAGGATTAATTGCGAACTTTTTATACGATTGTAAAAAAAATGGAGGAGTCGTGCTGCTAAGCGTCTCTATTATCATTATTATAATCATTATCAGCCGTACGACGCCCACAGCTGGGCATAGGCCTCCCCCAAGGATCTCCACGACGATCGGTCCTGCGCTGCCAGCATCCTGCGGCTTCCCGCGACCTTCACCAGATCGTCGATCCACCTTGTAGCGGGCCTACCCACTGAGCGTCGTCCATCATTTAAATATATTAGTAGATATTGATGCCGATTAGGGTGGACACAAACTTAAACGAATAATAGAAATTCACACCTATAATGCCGAATGGGGTAGATGCTGGCCACAAGCATTCAGAAGACAACTATATTATAGGCTTGTAGGCGTGTGTTGTTGCTTGTGTTGACCACTTTTGATAGAAGTCCAAAGATCTGATGTCAGTATAAACATCTCATCGCCTAATAATGGTAAAAAAGAAAGAAAATTCATTGATAATATCAAACATTTCACTTACAACTTCTAAACTAGTTGAACTGTATTTCAGGACCCAGAGTTTGCTTAGATACATGATATTTACTTAATTATGATTTGAAGTACATAACAATTCACATAATTAAAATATTTGTCAAATGGTCCATCGCGTCTTGTTGATTTTTGTGATATACCCAGTACGATAAGCAGCTGAATCCGTTCTTTTTATTACCACAACGGTGTACTCACGTACCCTCACTGTGCGCGGGAGTTCACTGTAAAGATAGGCTACATAAGCCATCTTCGGGCTCATCAGCGTCGTGCCGACTAGGAGTCGAAGTGGTCGCCATGACCGAAATCGGTCGTAGATCATCTTTGTCATCACTACCTTACGCGTGCAATCAACGTGGTGGAGTATGCTCTGAACCCCTCCATTCCATACTGTGAGGCCGTTTTACAGCCGTGGGACATATTGGATTTTTTTTTAAACAAATATAATACCTATTAATTTTCATGTCGTATTCCGTATTTTAAGCATACAAAAGAATTCAACGAAGTGTCCCAACTAAGTTGTTAAAGAATGCGGAATACCTTAGGTTCTATGTATGACGCATACCAACTTAATGAGCAAAACGTCACTAGTGCATCTTCACAACAGCGGTAGAAGCGATGGCGACCACACAAAACCTTGAAGGGTCATTGCCAATGTTTCCAATCGATATTTTACCTAGTCGTACGTAACATTGAACCCGCAAATAGACGGCGATTAGTAGTTAGATTATGTTTTCAAAAATAGACATTATTTTCCTTATTCGAAAAACATTTTTAGAGAAATGTCGTAGCTTTTTTTAAATTTAATTTAAATTACATTTGCTGATGGTAGGGAAATGGCGATATTATGGCTTGAAGTGGTAAATGGTTATCTACTAAATACCTAAATGACGTTGTCACCTACTGTAGATAAAACAAGGACATGAATACACACTGGACATGAATATGGAAATTTCTGTCATGTAAAAAAAGATTTTCTTACAGGTTTTCGCTGATGCAAAAACTTGTCTTATCTACTACGTTGTTACTTAGTATAACTTTTTTTTTTATAACAGGAAGGGGCATGAGGCTGATTCCTTCACTGCGAGTTACACATACACTAGAATTTCATATGCCTTTGAAGATGACTGGAATTCTCTCAGGCACATGGGATTAATCACGATGATTTCCTTTACCACGTGATATTAAATATGATCCACCTAGGAACGTGAAGTTATGTACCTTATTAGAAGATAGATACGCAGTAGGTAAGTTCTACAAAAAGGTCGTAATTCTTATGTAATTTAATGGAACGTTCTTAAGTGGGACTTCACTGGAATAATTACATAAATAAAGCGCATGTTATTTCTCTGTTTACGTTTATGAACGCTTCTGTTCGAGTGTCGTTCGAAGGCTTTAATGTACCTACGTTTAAAATAAAATTTAATCACTTAAGCAAACAGCATTTACTTACATGTTTAGATTAATTGCTTCTCATAATATGGATATTATTATTTACCTACATATATTGTTATAGCGTATTTATCAACAATTAATAACCCCATCGGTTCAGTTAAGTAGTTTGATATATTTTTTGAAGTTATCAATACGCCCAACATACTTTTACTTACAAGACATGTGTTTGCTTGTGTGCTTTTTTTTTTTTTTTTTTCTCTTTATTTGGGTCATCAAACAGTATCACAATCAAAATTGTTAACTTATACTTATATACATGATAGTGGGTAATTGTGAAACCAACACCGATAACCACAACTAATATTAAAAATATTTTAACGTCTCCTAGTGGAAGAGCCAAATCGACATAAGTGGACCAATAACAATAAAGCGTTGACATTCTTAGTGCAGTCATTCATTTTGGAGGATGGTTAGTAATTGCTTTTTAAACTCACCCACTCGTGTGGCCACTATATCAATATCACTAAAATAATTATTATAATCATTAACAATACGAAACATAGGAGAACGCAATCCAGCATTGGTACGACAGCGGCGAGTGGCAAACAGTTGATGTTTCTTACGGCTGTGCGTTCTAAATGGTACTTTATAACTTAACCTATTGTTGAGAGCAATACAATCATACTTGCCATGTAGGACATCATAAAGGAACATTGTTTGGAGTTGAAGACGTCTGGACTTAAGGTCGAATAGTTTATATTTATTCAATAAGCAATTATATGGTAAACGACTACGGTCGCATTTGTAATTAACGCAACGTAGGAATTTCTTCTGCACGGATTCAAGATCATCTTTATATTTATTATAATACGGGTTCCATACGGTTACCGCATATTCCAAGTGACATCGGACAAGACTTTTATAGATGTGGAGGTACGTCGAGGGTCGTTTAAAATTAGCGCATCTTCGCATCACAAAGCCATACATTCTATATGCTTTATCGATAATGTTGTCTATGTGCACATCCAAATGTAATTTGGAATCCAGTGTGACTCCAAGATCCCTAATGGAATTAGTAAAATCAAGATCGACACCACAGAGTTTATACGGAATATTTATAATATTTTTCTTTTTGGTGAAAGTTATGGTTTTACATTTACTGAGGCTAAGACCCAATTTATTTTCATGACAGTAGAGGGAGAAACGATCAAGATCTTGTTGTATTTTAAGGTGATTCGTTTTCCATACAAAAGTTGATGCAGTGCTACAGGAAAACGGATAGAGGAATATTGTTATAAAACCGATAAATAGTAATATTTTGGTGTATTATTTTCGCAAACTAACAAAAATTTAGGGTCCGAATACGAGAAGTACCATATTTCAGACCCTCAATTTTGATCAATTCTACATTTGTAGTGGTGCAGATTACAGTGTATTTGCTGAGCGTGTAGTGGTGTCAATGTTAGTGTGTGTGCGTGATAGTTTTTTTTTCTCTAAAGGCTTTGACTACTTGACAAGTGTAATAGAATGTCAGTGACAATTTATAAAGAGATTTTGTATGAATAAATAAAAAACTAAAAATATTACAATCTGAGAAAAGGAATATTGGAAAAATATTTTTGTTTTAACGCATATTTTTTAAACATTTTTAAATAATGGGTAAGTACCGTGTTTTAAAAGAGGACATATATTATAATAAAAAATCAATACATAAAATGACATGGCTGTATGGGCATAGTTCCCTTTGCCTTACCCTTCGGGGAAAACCAAATCAAAAAGAAAGTTGTTGCATTTGCCGGCCTAAATAGTAGTCATTTATAATTAATTGTTTTTCCATCCAACATACAGATTTATTTATATTCTCTTTGCCGCGGAATTTTTGGTGGGAACGGGAACGGGAAGGTTGCTTTCTTGATTGAATAATCTAAATAATAAATACGAAGTGGTGTTTTGTGGTTAATGATCACATTAAGTTAGTCGGAAAACATTCCCGATAGTATTATTAAATCGGAATATTCAATAAACAAAGTGTACCTATCTATTTTCGCTTTGCGCCAACAAGCCGCTTACTTCGTTTGGGGTTTGGAGTAAGAGTCTGTGTGGGGGCTTAGGTTTCATCATTTCATTAATCATCATCAAGAAAAAAAAAAACACAAGACATGGCTGTATGGGCATAGTTCCCTTTGCCTTGCCCTTTGGGAAAAAAAAATAAGATAAATTTTGAAATTCTTATGTATAATATACAAACATCACAGATGAAAAAAGCGCGGGAAACTTCCGAAATTGGCGGTCGTGTTTTTTAGTGAAAATTTAATTTAATTGATTTCGTGTGGGTTCAGTGGAGTATTTCTGTATTATTTTATCTGTTAATTCATATTTATATATATTCTTCTAAAATACTTGCTGCTGTGTAGTGGTAAGTGAGTTTTTCTTTTTACTATGGGGGTTGATCCCCCCGACGACCCCGGTGGCGGCCGGGATCGTCATCGTGTCCCTCATGTAGGGATGGAAGTTATTGTTGACGATACTTCGTCAATGGATACGGAGGACGGGTGCTCCTCTCAAGTCAGAAAACGTGTAAGACCCTTGAGAAAGATTTGCAAACATTGCAACAAAAAGCGCAAAAGTAAAAATAGTAAAAACGTTTCGGGTGTAGACAAGTGCAATTGCAATTCTGACGAAGACAATTTTATTCTCTTTTATCAACAATACCTGATCCTCCACCTCCACCACCAACAGTCACAGTAACTAATCAGCAAACCCAGCAGCAACAGCAAGTTGGTAGGAAATATGTTTCTTCCGACCTAGCACCCTATGTGGTGCACATTCAAAAGGAGCAGTCTACTCCTGACGATCCTGTTTCACTGCATCCCATTCAGTTTGGCAGCGTTCTAAAGAAAAATATGATTAAAAACATAGTGAACGGTAGCTTGAAACGGGTCGGCAGAAATAGACTATCCATGGCCTTTTCCACATATTCTGATGCTAACGCTTTTATTGAAAATCCTTGCCTTGCCAGCCATAGTTTGAGAGCTTTCATTCCAACCTTTATTATCACACGGATGGGTGTTGTCAGGGGTGTCCCTGCTGACTGGCCTGAGGATGAGATTTTGGATAATGTGAGTGTCCCCATTGGATGTGGGAAAGTTCTTAAAGCTAGGAGAATTAAAAGTAAAAAAATTATAAATGGGTCTCCAGAATTTACTAACACTGAAACAGTTGTTTTAACTTTCGATGGACAAGTACTACCAAAACGTGTGTTTATGTGCTATACTCCATTGACTGTCGACTTGTACATTTATCCAACCATTCAATGTTACAGCTGCTGCCGTTTTGGTCATACAAAGGCTCAATGCCGCTCCAAGCCTCGCTGTTATAAATGTGGGCAAGGTCACACTGCCGAATCTTGTTCAGTAGAACAAGAGGATGGATCATGCTGTCTTTGTTCTGGTTATCATTTTGCCACTAGTAAGGCTTGTCCTGAATTTTCCCGACAAAAAAATATCAAAGTGTCAATGGCTCAAAACTGCATCTCATATTTAGAGGCTTCCAAATTACACCCCGTTGTCTCCAAATCTTTTGCTGACGTTCTTAGAACTTCGCAACATAAACAATCTCAAGATGAGGCTGCTAACCCAGCAGCTCGATTGTCCCCATCTTCCAGCTCATATAAAAAAACAGTTTTCCTTAAGCCTCGTGCTCCTCCTACGCCTTCGGCTGGGTATGACCGGGCTGCACATGCATCTCTAATAAAAGATTATGATATACCTCTATCTTCACCAAATGGTTCTGCTCTGAAAAATGATAACTCAGAAAATGATAAATCAAACCAACCCATAGCGAAATTAATTTTGTCTCTTATTGAGCTTTTGTTTAAATCCAGTTTAATTCCCACCAATTCTATACCGTCCCACGTTGCCCAACTAATTGAAAACACTGTGTCTATCAATCCCAATAATGGATCAGGTACTCCTACAGTGGAATTGTAGAAGTGCTGCTGATAAAAAACCTGAAATAATATTTTTAATTAATAAATATAATCCTTCAATAGTCTGTCTCTCAGAGACATGGCTTTTGCCTGAATATTCTTTTAGAATATCAGGTTTTAATATTCTTAGGAAGGACAGAGCTAGTGATGCGCATGGTGGTGTTGCCATCCTTATCAATAGTTCTGTTCCTTACAAACAAATATCTCTTCCTCCTGTAAATAATGGTGTTGAAGCCATTGCTATCTCTGTAAATAATGTGTGTATAGTTTCTGTATATATTGCTCATCCTACTTTAGCTTTGTATAGTGATCTCACTAATATATTTAAATGTATACCAAGCCCTTTTTTAGTACTAGGTGATTTTAATGGCCAGCACCCGGCATGGGGAGGTTCATCTAGACATATTTTTTATGGAGAAGAAATGTTGCGAATTTTAAATTCTCTCAATCTCTGTATTTTAAATGATGGTACTCCTACTCGGCGTACTGGCCCTGACGAGGGCCCTAGTGCTCCAGATCTCTCTATATGCACGCCTAATCTTGCTTCTATTCTTTCGTGGTCAGTTCACCCTTCTACTTGTGGAAGTGACCATCATCCCATAACTATTAAGTTTCCTTCGTTACATCCAATGATAGCTCCGAAACCTACTCCCCGTATGAAATATAGATTACCTAGTGATTGGTCTGCATTTAGTCAGCAAGTTGACAGTAAAGTTTCAAACCTCCCTTCTGTCTGTATGGGTAATGAGATGGCTTGCTCTGAGGCTCTTGTCAAAGTCATGATTGAGGTTGCAGATGCTTTATTCCCAATTAAAGTGGGCGGCTCCAGAAAAATCCCCTGTCCACCTTGGTGGGACAACGAGTGCACAGAGGCTATAAAAAGAAGGAGGGAAGCAGAAAGGGTTTATTCCTGTTTAATGACATCTGTGAACTATGAGCTTTACTGTCAAGTGGCACGGGACACTCGTAAATTTTTGAAAAAGAAGAAGTTTGAGGGATGGAGAAGATTCTGTAATAATATTTGTCCAGATGTTAATGTTTCTGTTGTTTGGCAAAGCGTTAGGAGATTCAGGATGGGTGTTAATCCATCATCTAGAGGCTCTCTATCTTCAGAGCTAGCTGAACAATTCCTAGATAATCTAGCTCCTTCTTCAGTTCCTGAGTTACAAATTCAGTGCTTGCCAACTTCAATTTCTAATAATTTATCAGGATTAAATTCACCTTTTTCCATGTCTGAAATTAAAGGCATTTTAACAAGTTTAATTGACACGTCACCCGGTCAAGACGGTATACCCTATTCCTTTTTCTGTAACAGCAGTGATAAAACTTTAAATTACTTCTTAAATATTATAAATTCTATTATGTTGTCTGGCAACATTCCTCTCTCATGGAGGTCCCAGTTAGTAATACCTATCTTAAAACCAAAGAAACCTCCTTCTGACGCTTCTTCTTACCGACCTGTTGTTTTATCTTCTGTACTGGCCAAATTGGCAGAACATTTAGTCAAAAATAGGCTAGAATGGTATTTAGAAAGCAATAGATTGCTCTCTGAAAGTCAGTTCGGCTTCAGAAAGGGCAGAAGTACTTCTGATAGTTTGAGTCTGTTTATGACTGACATTAGACTGGCATTTTCAAAAAATGAATCCATCCTCTCTGCTTTTTTAGACATTAAAGGTGCCTATGATAATGTTGTTATTTCTATTCTTCATAAGAAATTAAAATCATTAAATGTTCCGGAAATGCTCACTTCATTTATTATTAGAATGCTGTCAGAGAGATCTATAAGTGTTACACTAGATGGGTCCCAGATATCTAGAGTTGTTTGGCAGGGCTTACCTCAAGGCTCAGTGCTGAGCCCTTTACTATATAATGTATATACTTATGATTTAGAGGATTCCTTAAGTAACTCAGTTAATATTTTACAGTATGCAGATGATCTTTTATTGTATTGTTCAGGTAAATCTGTTTCTAATTTATGTAACACACTTACAACATCTCTTGGTATATTGAAGGGTTGGCTGAATGATAATGGCTTAGAATTATCCGTTTCCAAAAGCAATGTAGTGCTTTTTTCTCGTATGAGATCTCCCCCTGAAATTAATGTTTTTTATGATAATATCCCCATGCCTGTAAGTTTACAATGTAAATTTTTAGGAGTTATACTGGATTCCAAACTTACTGGTATCCCACATTGCAATTATATTGAGGCTAAATGTGAACGGAATCTTAATATTATTAAATGCCTCAGAGGTGTATGGTGGGGCGCTCATCCTACTTCTCTGAGAATCATTTATAATGCACTAATCAGGAGTGTGATTGATTATGGATCTTTTTTGCTGGAACCATGTAGTGCTGCTGCTTTAAATAAACTAGATAAAATACAATCGGTAGCTTTAAGGATTGTTCTGGGCGCAATGAAG
The DNA here is from genome assembly GCF_024362695.1 of Pectinophora gossypiella. Classification (NCBI taxonomy): domain Eukaryota; kingdom Metazoa; phylum Arthropoda; class Insecta; order Lepidoptera; family Gelechiidae; genus Pectinophora; species Pectinophora gossypiella. Next base: position 9,155,241 of record NC_065406.1, read on the forward strand.
ACTAGCCCTATTAATGCAATGCAAGTCGAGTGTGTTGAACCCCCTTTACAACTGAGGCGGCAGTTTCTTTCAGATAGTTATTTATACCGTTGTTTACAACTAGGTGACCACCCACTTTTAACCAAGCTAAAAATCCTCTCTGAAGAAGTCAACTCCTCAAGTTACTGGACTCATAAATGCACTCCTTGTTTAATTAATAGTTATCAAAAATTACTGTCAATTGATACGCCAATTCATAACTCAATATGTTTCCCTCTTTACACCTCAAACTATGAAGCCCTTGTTTATAAACCTGATGTTCGTTTAAACTTGGGTATAACTAAACAAACTTTTGAGGCATCCAATGTTTTCAATTTCGTTCTAGACACGGAATTTGACAATAGCACTGACAGTTGGCATCATGTTTTTAGTGATGCGTCCAAACGATCCACAGATAATAAAGTAGGTGTTGGCATATATCACTCACAATACGATATAGTTCAAAAGATTAAATTACCTCCTGAGAGTTCTGTTTTTACTGGTGAAGTTTTTGGTCTGTATAAAGCGGTTGAGTATGTACTTTTAGCAAAACTTAGGAAAACTATAATCTTTTCAGACTCAATGAGCGCTCTACAATCTCTATCTAAATTTTTATTTAAAACAAAACTTATTAGTCCATTGATAATAGAAACCAGAAACATGATTGTTCAGTGTGCTGCAAAGGGATTTTCGATTATTTTTGCCTGGATTCCGGGACATAGGGGTATCCGTGGAAACGAACAGGCTGATAGGCTTGCTAATGACGCCATTGATTGTGGAGATATGGCTTACTATAAAATCTACCCTCATGACCTTCTTGCTCTACCCAGAGTGTATCTACGTGATTCGTGGAGGGAAGTGTGGTCTGTCAGTTCTCAAACAAAAGGAAAATATTTCGCATCTATCCAACGTGAAATTCCTGCAAAACCCTGGTTCTCGCGGTTGCTGTTGGGCAAGACGGCATCGTGCATCCTGACTCGTATGAGATTAGGTCACGTTTGTACGTCTGCTCATCTAGCTAAATTTCATATAGTGGACAGTGCTTTATGTGAGTGTGGTGAGGTGGAGGATGTGGATCACATCTTCCTGAATTGTCCTAAATATGATAATGCTCAACTTTTTCAGGGACTTACACATTTACACATTCCTTTTCCTACTTCTATCCAGATCCTTTTATCTTCAAATAATCCTTCAGTCTATCGTTTATTAAGTATGTTTATTAATACTAATGATATTAAAATTTAACTTCCTCTTTTTATTATTATTCCTCTCCTGATCCTCACCTTTTCCAAATTCCGTTCCTATCCGGTATATTTTATTATTGAAAAGTTTCCTCGTTTTTAACGACTGCACAGTAACAACATGAAAAGATAATTATTATTGAAGACTAACTCACGATTTATCACTCAAGATTTGTCATTGGCGCATCGCTAGCCGCGGAAGCCAGAAGAAAAAAAAAAAAAAAAAAACATCACAGACATCATGACAGATCTAAAACTAACGAAAATCTTTTTTCTTTTTTCTATTTGACTTATTTATGAATTTTAATCAAGAAAACGTGATAATAAGTTCGACAGCAACCAGTTCAGGTCCCCGAAACAGCCCATTTCAGGCCGCGTATATATGGAAATACTACTTCAACACGTCCCAGCCTCGTCATTTTTTAACGTCCTCGTTAAAAAAAACGTCCTAACCTGAACTAATTAACCTAACAATAAACACCACGCGTAAATATAAGTCCAGAAATGCGCTGCAAGTCGTCTGGACTGGGCGCGAAAACAACATAAAATTCGATTAGCTGCTAAGTGTCCCGCATGCTATCACCAGCTGTCACTGACATACGTATGAAGTCCTGCGGATTTTATTGGAACTAAATGACAAGTCATAATAATTATATGCGGATACTGCGACATCAGCGCCGTGCTTGCGGGACGTCCTGAAGCGCTATTACATCTTTCAAACGCGATGCGTCAAAGTTTGAACCGACGCAATTTAGGAAAAATCTACCTTATTATTACTGAGATAATGATCGTTATTTGTAATATCATACAATACATATACACAATTCTTTATACACAATATAATTATTATGACATATTGTGGACTTTCCGGTAGACCTACAAAAATGGAACAATTCAACCATACGTTGTTTTGTTATAATATCTCAATGGGCTCAGGCAGCGTTTTCGCCGAAAGCTCCAAGTCGGCTATATTTGTAACGATAATTATGTTTGATATTCATCACCATTTTTGAACCATTTTATACAAACAAAAAATACTTGTATAAATTATATACCCTAAAGCACGCCCATGAATCACTCTACTCATTGGTGAAAACCGTATGAAAATCCGTTCAGTAGTTTTTTAGTTAGCCGCATGTTCACTGATGCGATTAATGCCTGTTAGAATTTTACAAAATAAAAAATACGGAAATTACGGAAGGTACTTTAGTGCAAAGTACATTATTGTATAATTATAATATTACTGGTAAAAGTGATACTTTTTGAAAATTCCGTAACAAATAAACGGGTTCGCCAAATTCAATTGTAAAAAAAAATACAAAAAGTAAAAACAATTAAAACATGCACTTGGGGTTTGAACCGTGAAACTTAAGAACGGCGGCGACTGCTTTACCAAATGCGCCATTTAGAAGTTAGAAGTAGACTTCAAATTATGCATCTCTTTTAATAGCTAACCTAGTTCGCATGTGTGTGTGACAGCTTCGTGTTTGTACACAAATTGAAATGACACCAACTTTTGATGCAATGTTTTAATATGATGTCTGCAGTAAATACTTCAAAATTGTAGCTTAACTTAAAGATAATGTATGTAAGATTTCGCAACCTAACGTTTCACTGGGTCAGAACTCAACACTAAACGAATAAATGGAAAAAAATACGAAAAATGCAGAAGTAACGCCATCTGCTGACGCAGCGTTACCTAGCTGACTGACACGCATCACCTTAATATGCTCATCTATGTTATCCACTGTGTGGAAAATTTTAATGTCGTCTGCATAAAGGAGGTAGTTACAAAATTTAAAACATGAATGAACATCGTTTATAAATATTATAAAAAGTAGGGGGCCTAATATTGAACCCTGTGGGACTCCAGACGTGACTGGGACAAAAACAGATTCAAATCCATTAATAACGACTTTCTGGGTACGGTTTGATATGTATGATTTAAACCATCGCCATAAATTGCCGCGTATCCCGTTATATGCTAGTTTTTTTAACAGTATTTTATGGTCCACTCTGTCGAAAGCTTTTCGAAAGTCCGTATAAATGCTGTCCGTTTGTTTATTAGCGTCCATATTATCAAAAAGATAAGACATGTAATTGACTAGATTCGTAGTGGTGGAACGTCTTTGTACAAACCCATGTTGCTGGGTGATAATAGCGCTGTGTAATGAGGGGTATATACTATTATGAACGAGTCTTTCGAAAAGCTTCGACAGAGCGGAGAGGATGGAGATAGGCCTGTAGTTCTCTATGACATTTTTGGGTCCACTTTTATATACAGGGACTATTCGAGCAGCTTTCCAAATAGAAGGAAAAACTCCTTCCTTTAGACACCGATTGAAAATATAATGTAGTGGTTTATAGAGGGAGTCTGCTGTTAACTTAAAGAAAATCGGTGGTATATTATCAACACCTGGCCCTTTTGTGGAATCTAATTTACGTAGTTCTCCAAGTACATCTAGTTGTTTTAAGTATATGTTGCTTATGATCAGATTAGAATTTGGGTTTTGATCTGAAATATTAGTGACGTCAAAGTCATCACTAATATCAGACGGTTCAAAAACTGATCTAAAAAACTCAGAGAACAGGTCGCAAATCTCCTGCGGGTTATTGGCAATTACATTATTATGGTACATATTATCTGGAATGTCACCACGAGTAGCATTATTATTGATATAGTTCCAGAAGTATTTGATGTTGCTCTGTATACTAACTTCAACAGAAGTCATATACCGCCTAAAACAGATATGGGACTCAGACTTAAATCTTTCCCTACTATACATGGAGAATACGTTGTAATCAGATTTATTTCCATACACTTTCCATTTAATCCAAGCCTTATTCTTATTAGTGAAAATGTGTATAAGAGCTCTAGAGAACCATATTGGATACTGCGAGTTTTTAGGCTTAGTTGTTGGTACATGTTTTTTAATAGTCAAATACAAAGTCTCATAAAATGATGAAATCATTGACTCAATGCTTTCATGGTTGGATAATTCATGCCAGTCGTTATTGCATAACTCCATATTAATTTTTTCATAATCTGCAGCTTTATAATTATATATGGTTCGTGGTCTATTTTGCATTGATGTAATAGTCTTATCAAAGGTCACAATTGTGTAAAATACAGGATGAAGAGGATCAATAGGCACCAGCGTAACTGGCGGCTTATAGCATATACAGTTTTTTATGTTACTAATAAACAAGTCAAGTTTCCTATCCATATTATTATTGTAAATATTGAATTGATTCCCATTATGTAAAGAAATAAAATTAATTAAATATTTGTTTTCAAGAGCATAGTCCGCTTGCAGTATAGGCTTAGAGAGTGTATTAAAATTGTCCCATTGTAATGTTGGCAGATTGTAATCTCCTACCATAATATAATCATTAACATCAGGCAATTGCAAAACAAATGTTTGATAGTCGAGGTATGAATCATATATTCCAGACTTGAGATCGGGTGGTATATAAACTGCATGGATAATACAACAATAATTACGCGTACGCAACTCTAACGTAAGAAAATCTACAAGCGGGGAGGGCATCGGCGGCGCTGCACCGGGCGCGGGGAGAGGGCGGAGAGTGACCGGCAGCTCGCGCTTCACCGCTATCACCACTCCGCCCCCGTCCTTCCGCCCGCAAGCCTCCAGGTTCCTGTCTTTGCGAAATATCCGATAACGAGAATCAATATATTCATTATCACAAATCTTGCTCTGAAACCAAGTCTCACACAGGACGATAATGTCATAGTCATGTTGTAAAATATTCATATAGAGTGTATGTAACTTTGTTTTTAAACCTCGACAATTTTGATAATAAACAGACAGTACTTGTTTATCCATTAATGATGAAACAAGATAAATATGTATTGTGTAAAGAAGTAGTAGGTATGTCTTAAATGTATTTTGTAGCAGAAAAAATAATCGACCTGGTACCATAAATTGCTTATTATAATTTTATTTACGTATACCTCTGACACACAATATGTTTTGATTGCTCCCAACAACACCAGATTGAATATAAGAAAACAGACGATATTTTCTAAAATAATATTATAAAATGAATTAAAGTTATGCACTACATAGTGCATAACTCTTAGCCAATACATGATGACGTAATTATCAGCAAACAAAGCAATTACCAATGACAACAATGCTCCAATAAGCTCCATAATTCTAAAAAAGGTATTAATGTGAAAACTAGTTATTATTAGGTTAGCTATTACTGTCATTATTAGAAGCTGTTCCCATATTCTGAATCTTCTTAATATCGTGTTCAGTGCGTATGGCGATGACGGGAGAATTGTCAGATGCGCGTACCAGTACTGTGAAATGTTTAACCCACACATACTTGAAATTCGCCTGATTAGCGGCTTCACGTGCAGCGCGAAAAAGTTTTTTATTCCGTAGGGTAAGGTGTTCATTAAGGTAAATAGTATTTGGAGAACCCGACATTCCCAAATCAGTAGATGTCAATCCCTTCTTGATACGGTAAGCGCCTAGGATGTTATCACGCAAAATACGGGAAGTGAGCCTAGCTATAACATTCTTCGGTCTGTTATTTTGTGAAGCATGAGGCACACGGTGAATGGAGACAACGTCCCGGCGGTTGATGTTTTCCCTAGTTATGTGTACTTATCGGAAATCATTGCTCGGGTGAGAATAGTTAATGCTATCTGAGGCAAAACTACAATAAGTCACTTAAAAAAAGAGGCATTGAACTAGGCATTGTACCTACGATCACTAGCCAGCACATCAGGTAGGTAAGAAAAGTACTAATTATTTAAAAAAAAGCATGTTTGTAGCGTTGTCTTCTTACTAGGGCACGAATGTTGTAAGCAAGTATCTATTTCCATTTATGTATCCTACTTAATATGTTACTAGGTTAACATCACTGCATATTTTCGATTTCCATTCCTAAAGATGTAAGAATATTTTTTTCTTGCGAATTGTATTCATTAGAAAGTTTTCTTTATTCCGGCAATGTCGTAGGTTCTTATACCCATTCGCGCAAGGATATTAGCAAACTTACTCTCTGGTCAGTTTCTTTTGATTTGTGGATCAAAAGGGTTAAAGAATGACTTAATTTTACCCTTGAACTAAAGCTAAGATACATGATGTAAGCCTTTCAACTTTTAACTCTCGTTTGTACGAGTGTAAATCAAGTTTATGACTAGACTTCCTAACTAACCCGCAGCCGAGGTTTAAAAAGTTCGAGAGAGCTATTTAGTGTCAATGTTACAGGAATATCTAAGTTTCATAAGAGTGGTAAAGATTGTCACGAAGAGTTATTTGGCAAGAAGTAGGTACCTAGTGGTCAGGGCCAAAAAGTATTAAACTTAGAACATGTTCTAAAACTTTAGGGTGTCAGGCTCATAGAGATACTTACAGTTTAAGATAGTTGTTTTCCAGCGGCTATTAATTTTCAGCATAGCATTATACTAATAAATAGAAAAGTAATTAATCTTTTTATAATTACTCTTTCTTTTACTGTTACCGCATAGTTTAAACCCGGTAGGGAATGTCACAAAAATCACTTTGTGGTCCCTAGTTTGGTTAGGACATTACAGGCCAATCACCTGATTGTCCGAAAGTAAGTAAGAGATCCGTGGTTCGGAAGGCACGTTAAGCCGTTAGTCCCGGTTACTACTTACTGATGTAAGTATTTAGTCGTTACATGAGCCATGTCAGGGGCCTTTGGCGGCTCAGTAATAACCCTGACACCAGGGTTGATGAGGTCGGTATTCCATCTCACACACGATAGTTTAAAAAGCGAAATTCCCCCGTCACTGCAAGGCATTTAAGCGAACGTCAGTTGTCTAGATATTTGAGTTTCAGGAGAGGCGTTTGATGAGCACCGCCCAGTGTTGCTGATGACGGAGGAGGCGGTCATTGAAGACTGTGACATGAATGGCAGCGGCGCATGCGCGCGGTACAGCGCTCACCGAGATATAAGTAAGAGGCCCGAGCGCCAAGCCACACAACTTTGGCGCGCCCAAACGTTCCACGAGAACTTGGCGACGGACCGAATATACAACAATTAATTACCACCTTATCTCACAACAACACACCCTTTGCAAAATCTAAAGTCTAAAGTGAGTTGTGTTTAAGTTACAAGTGCATATTCCATTTTTCTGAACACTTTTCGGGAACTTTTTATCGGTTTTCTAAAGTTTTTGCGCTGCGCAGCGGAACTCGTCACTCGACGAAGGTAAGTTGCTGTACCTAATAAAATAGTAATTTGTTACTATAGTCACGAATATACGTTTAAGTACTTACTTAGATATCAGTTCCTATCAGTTCCAAATCTATTAATAAAAAAGAAACGAAGTAAGTATTGAGTATACTTAGTAACCTACATTGCGCACTTGTTCAAGGCGATGTTTTAGAGTTACTTAATTACGTTTTAGTTCTAATGAGTTAAAAAATAGGTTTTTTATTTGAAAATAATAGCTGCCTATTCGCCGATTTAAACGTCCGAAAAGCTTCCTTAAAAAAGTTATTGTAAGTATAATAAAAATACACAAAAACCTATTATATAATATAAAATACTTACATTAGAAGGTATAAATAAAAATGCCATGAAGTGCTCATCTGAAGGGAAACACGTAATGTAGGCGCTTGCTTGTTAGCCATTTTATTACACTCGCATACCTAAATTAAAACCATGTAATTGGAAAAATACTTTCGACCGTTTAATATATTATATTATTATTAGAGGGTATTTCTGTTTCTATTTCTATCATGTAACAGGTATATTTAAAAAAAGTCTTTTGTTAAAAACACACATTTTCTTTAAAAGAAATTATAAAATGCATATAGTTATATTTTATACTATAACCCAATTAAATAAAACGGGAGTAAAATTTTGCTTGATTTTCAATTCTAACGAATATTTACTGTCGCAGCTACAAACGGATTTTTAATTAAAAAGGAAAAGCAATCAGTTCATTTTAAACAAATTGCCCTCATTATTATGGTAATTAGAGACTTAATAAAATTTTATTTCACAATTGGATTGGCTTTTGTTTTTTAGAAAATGAATGATGCTTCCTGAATATTTATGTTACCAATAAAGTAAGTACTTAATAAACGAAGGAGAACAGAACTGAAATTTTCGGTTTTATAACTATAATTCGTCCTATCAGTGTTCCATTTTTTTGCTGAGATTGAAAAGAGAAGTATCGGATAGGCTTCAATATAAGTTTTGCCGACGGAATGAGTCGGACAAATGTTCCGCATAGTTCAGTGTTTTCCACGTAGGTACAAAGTCGGATATTTTCAACATAGTTTAGCTTTTGCAATGAAAATATAATAAATGTTTGCGACACTTGTTTATACTCAAAAATGTTAAGTGTTTACAAAGACTGTAAAAGTTTCACTTTAAAAGGTCCTTCTGATTTTCTCTTCTTCCAAACTTCGCTTCCAAGTATAAAACTAGTCAGTTAGAGACGCTCGTACTTCACATACAGTCATCTTCGATTTCAATTTTTTTTTGACAAGATACCTTTGCCTATTCTAAACTTCTACTAACAAATAGTAAAAAAAACATATATCTTTTTGTAAAAAGAGTTATTTATGCCGATCGCTTCAGTATTTCATTTTATTAGACGTATAAAACGCCGATAACACTCAGCAGGCCGTGTAAAAATACATTGTCATTTCCATTCGTTCTATCATTTTGTAGTTTGTAACTATTTTCAGCTCGTTGATTTTAGGTACTTACCTATATTTCAGTCCTCTTGAGGGATATGAAAAACCAAGATACTTAGTGTTATCCAGTATTTCACTGGGTTCGCTCATCTAACCTGAAGACTTGACAGAAGCAACTGTCTATCTGACCTTCGAACCTGCGAAGGGAATACCTGACCAATAAAGATTGGGTTACATATTTTCCGAAACGTGTTTTTCGGGAGTGTGGGTTTTTCTTCACTGTTGAGAACATGATAAATTTATGTTTGAATCATGAATTCGAAAATCATTGGTTTCGGTCCGTGCAGGGTTCAAGCCTGTGACATCGCAGTGAGAGTTAAACTTTCTTTCAATGGGCTACCATAGTTTTTAGGGATAAAATAGTTATTTTCATATAAAAATCAAACCTCTCAGCGCCCGAGGGTTCCGCGCTGGTCGCTGGTACTATTCGAGATATTATAGTTGGATTGCGACACTTGATCTTGTGTGTAGAGCGAGACCCAGTGCTTGATGATTGAATCCAGTCAACAATGTTAAATAATCTCGGGTGCGATCGATCGTGGATGCTTGATCGTTCAGTAGCTTTCGTTTAGATTGGGCTCCTTTGAAGAAAAACGCCCGTAAACATAATTGTTATGCTGTTCTACTGCGTGATGCTGGAGTATTTAATGAAATGTTCTAGAGCATAAAAAACTAAAAAAAAATTGTTGTTGCTAAAAAAATGTGAATTCTGTATGAATAGATGTTTCCTTCTCCACCTTCATAATGAATTCTACAGCCTATCACCAAGTAATTAAATTGATGTGACGTGCAATTCTACAATAATTTACGAAATAAAACCCACTGCTAAATATTTAATTAAGTATGTTCACCAGCTACATAAGTGTAAAAAGAAATAAATAAAAATGTAGGTCATATATAAATATTTTTGAAGGCGATTGATATTTTAATAGATACCAGGCTGCGGTCGGAGAGGCTAAAAAGGCCACATAGAAGCAATTCATCTAAAGGGTGAATATCAAAATGTGCCAAGTGAAAAAAGATAGTTCTAGCTACGAAGAACAAGTTACCTCGTAACTACGAGGTAGCTAGAACTATCCTTTTTCATGTCGGAACCCAATTTTTCACGAAAACATAATATCGAGGGTTGAAAGGCAAATGGGTTTAAGCGACATTTTGGGCGAAATTGACTTATATATATATTCGGAATCAGCGATTTTTTCCGCGTCGACTGATCTTGGTTTCAGATCAATCGAAGCTACTTTTTGGCGCTTCAACCAATTAGCACTTTGGGTACATTTTTAAAAACCCGTGTTTTAACCGACAAAAAAATGCACAAAATTCTGGGCGGGTGGCATATCAGTCGTATTCCGGGATATGAGTCGGTCACATAAGCTGTTATGTCTTTTCATTTTCATGATTCGATGTCTGTTAAAGCGTTTTCCCTGACAGTGTTTTGTTATAGATAAGTCGGTTAAATCATTTGTCCTTAGACGAAACGAAAATAGATTTGGCGCTTAAATATTTTTGCTTTAATCCAGATTTTATAAATATTGTCGCTTCAACCGTTTTGCCTTCGACAGTTTAAAAGTAAAATTGGCACTTGAACTGTTTTGCCTTTACCGAAAATATTCATTGAATTTGACTTCAGCTATTTATGCTACATTTTTTTAAATTTTTTGTCGTATAAAACAACTATCATTTTCTTTTGAAAGGACTTAAAACGTTTTTCCAAAACAAAAAAGAAATAATGTTAACATTTCAGTCATCGCAATTTTGTATGAAACTTTGTGCCCGCATCACTTCAACATATCAAAATAAGTATGGGCAGGTCCTGGTCAGGCGGTTCACACAGCTAAAAATTACGATTGGGAAGACCGGGAGTGTGCGTGTCATCATGTCACCCAGCCGTATCCGTTGATGGTGACTTCTATTTGTGTCTATCCCAAGTCGTTGTTGTGGTAGATTTTGACGTGGCTAGCGGAACCGAACTTCGAATTGAAGATCTGGTCACATGGCATACAATCAAGCTGGCCAGCCGAGTTTACCGTGTAATTGTAGGAAGGTTTCCGTTGAGTTTTCCGTATTTGGCGTCTTGGACTAAGATTTTCGAGGACTATATCACGCGCTATTCCAGGTTCAGACACACTCATCCCAACTATCAGTTGGCATGTTGAAAGCCACATGGTTGCGCTTGAGTACGTCTTTGTACCGCAGGTATTGTCCACCTTGTTTACAGTTCCTTCTAGACACCTCGAAATAGAAAACCTTTCTGTCATCCATTCGCATGACGTGACCGCACCATCGTAGGTGATGTTTTATGATGAGAGCTTCTATTCCGAATATGCCAGAACGACGTAATACTTCTGTTATTGGAAACCATCTTGCCGCTTTATGCGAAGGATGGACCTTAGACATTTAAAGTGTTACGTATCAAGTACGCCGCTGAGACTTTGTACACTAATATTTTAAGTTTTCCAAAGGCTGTCACCGCACCTGTTATCCGGGCTGGCAACTCCGATGACTTTGGAGTCATTTCATATTTGAGAAACTTCCTCCAGCTCAGCGCCCTTTAAAGCAACATTGGAAGAAGCTACATCCCCGGAGCATCCTCTGGATGGTTATTTTAAAAGGGTTTTGCACAAAACTATAAATATTATGGTGTGTGACTTAATTGAATCGGCCATTCTTCGGCAAGTTTGGTTAACTGACGCATAGATGTGAGACGTGAGAGATCAAAAATGATCTTATTCATTTTAGCCTTAATTTCAATTAAGCTATAAATAAAAATTCCACAGAGTATCCCACTTATGCGTGATACAGAAGCGATATATAAAGAAAATAGAACTAGGAACTAGGAACTAGGAACCATGGCTCCATGTGTTATGACATAGCCTTGTTTCGCGCCGTAGGTAACGACGAATAGCTCTGAAAAGTTACTTCTAAATCAAACTGTCGTCATCATGTCGTCATGATATTGTCGTATCAGGATAAGTCATAACTTTTTAGGACAATCTGTTTTCTTTAAAGCAATCCACAAGCCGCGTGAAGCCTCACGCAGCACATAACAAAGGCCGATATTGTTCAAGCCTTTTGGCCTGAATCGGTTTAATAACAAAACCGTACCCCCATATCTCTGTCCGGACAAAATCATCATTGGGTTTCCGGAAGTACCTTTTCTGCATCACGGGATAGAATAACGTTAAGGCTAAAATTTAATATCGATCGCCATCGACTCGCAAAGAGGAAGAAGGCTAAAATCATTCCAGCAGCTGACTCCCATATCTTCAGGATGAGTTTGTAGAACCAGTTATTAATGTGTAGGCATATTATACAGTTCAGATGGTATTTTTGATGTGTTGGTATTCGTCATCCTTCTTAGCGCAGTAAGAAGTTCTTCAAAGGTCGGGGGTGCCGCTAGATCTTAAGCGAAACCCCCGACCTTGTTGTAACAAACTCGACCGATATGTTGTAACAAACAAGTCAGTGGTATTACTATTGGGATTTAAGACATCGTTAAAATGTGTCCAAAGCGCTGCTAATAAGTCTTTCTGATCGGTGAGGCGTTGGGTCTTTTCCTTGTTGTAGATTGAAACTCTCTCTAAGTTTGTGGCCGAAAACAGTCTTGAAGCTGTCGAAAATCTACCGGAACTGTGTGTTGCGGATTGATAGGAATCAGCATAGAGCTGAATTTCACAAGCTTATTCCACCTGGCATTTGTTTTTGAGACGTATGGTGACAGAAAAGCCCGCCTGTAGTTCCCCACGAGCTGATTTTTCACGTTAGAACCATCACACCAATCTTAGTTTTGCGGTCTGTTTTACCAACCAATAACTCTGTAGAGCAGAGCACAGCTATAAAAATGCTCGGCAAAGGAACACCATCTATTTATTATTCGATGAGATAATATAGATGATTTAAAAGCATGATCGAGTTTTGTTATTGTTTGTCAATTTCGACGGTATCTTATGGCCAGCTCGAAGTGGAGGTCTTAGGCGCAAATGTAACAGAAATTTTGATCAAACAAGTCGCTGATCTATCCACCCCTGGCCGCCTCTTAATATGAGAGCAATCAGTACTTCACTGCAGTCTGTCCTAGTACCGCGTACGATCTAGTAGGAGCCAGTGTTTGGAACTTGCATCCAGCCGTAGTCTTAAATTTTTCAGTAAATCGGAAACAGGTTGTGATAGTGAGATTAAACTCAGCACAGAGTATAAGCATATTAAGACTTTTTCAAAGCTATTTGTTTCTTTTATTGCCCGCATTCAGTTGGTGACAGTCATCTATCATCCGCTATCATACGCGGTTTACCATATACTTAAAAAGTCGAATTAAGCATGTGTAACAATCTTTATGGTTATATTCTAGATCCTGTTTCTTAATGAAATCGATTTACTCATTATATCCGCCGTGATTTTTCCTAATATTGTAAGGTACAAATATCTGTAAATGCCTTGCCCGACTAAAATCTCTCCCAGGAAAAACGGCTTAAGGACCGACTTTATTTCCGATCTTACTAATATTTGGATTTCATACAATTGAAATTAGTAGCGGATGGTCACTTAAGATATTTTCCTTCCCTGTCATATAACCTTTTATGGAGGTTAAGCTGATTTGCCTCTAGTCTTCTTTTTTTAAGAAGTCGTTTAACTCATTTAGCTTTAGTCAAACTAATAAGTGAGAGGTCTCTTAAAGCATTTTGCTTTTAGCCAATATTTGGCTCTAGTGGATATCAACCGTTTTTCCTTCAACTGTAATTTAGTTCAATTGAGGCATTTTGTATTAAGCGACTTCTAAAATCTATAACTAATGTGTTTTTCGAACCAAATAAATACAGAATTGTGCAACGTTTAATTTAAAATAATTCTTAGCAATTTGAACACTTTTGATTTAGTAGTTTTTTTTATATGAATTTTTTTCGAAAAAATAAAACTTTAAATGGCTCTCCTGTAAAGTTCACAAAATGTCGCTTAAACCCTTTTGCCTTTCAACCCTCGATATGAAAGTTTCCCACCAAACTTGGCACATTTTGATATTCATCCTAAAATAACAATATTGCTATTTTACTTGCGCACTTATTTTTATATGCGTAAATGTCAAATCGCAATATTGCTTTTTAGGTGAATTGTTTCTATGTGGCGTATTTAAAACCCCTAGATGTCCTCATACTTAGTCTTACGAGTCGAGCAGTCATTAAACCAAGTTCAGCCTTCAGCTTGAACACTTCAATGAGCCCAGGACTAGTTTACGTCTTAAGTTATAGTCCACTTTGTAGGAAACTTCAACAGCTTAGAGCAGTCCTTACTGGAGCCGTATGTAGTGTTAAGTCTTTGTGGAGACGCATTGTGCCCAGTATATTTGTCATTATTTTCTTACAACAATTAAAAAAAAACTTCTAGGTAGGGTTTATATTAATCAATATATCAATACATAACATAACTAGCTTATATACGTCCCACTGCTGGGCACAGACCTCCCCTCAGTCAACTAGAGGAGCTATGGAGCATACTCCACCAGGTCGCTTCAGTGCAGGTCGGTGCGGTGGTCGGTCTACTACTTCCAATAAAATATCTCAGATATTTTTATTACTATTTTATTTTGATGTATTTCCAGTAATGGTATGTTATTATGAATACCCTAAAGATAATCCTCTGTCGAGGCGGATTTCCCTAATTACGGGCAATTATTTTTCGAATAGAAAAAGTTATGTCGTATTATGGTTTCTATTTTATATGACCTTTACGTAGATTGTTAGAATGTTACCAAATTCATATTATTTTACCTAAAACATAGATAGACGAAGAAATAAGCTTTTTTTTTGACGTGACTTATTGTAGATTTGCCGCAGATGGCGTTAACTACTTGGCTGGAGAAGAAATAAGCAAACTTCATGAGTTTTTGTCACTTTTGTACGTTTGTGAAGAAGCTATAGGTAGGTACTTACACTTGAGTCCTAAAATCTAATCGTTTCTCAATATAAATGCGCTGATTTTAATATGATATGATTACTTAATATTTAAAAAGATTTCAGCTTAAAAAATACCCACTTAATTTGTATACAATTTTACTATACCGATTGTATACCTATAAATGTGGGACTTATTACGTTTTTCTTGATTAAAATTTTTAAATAAATTAAATAGAAAAAACAAAATATTTTTCGTTAGTTTTAGATCTGTCTTTATTTAGTAATCAGAATTTCATAATTTATTTTGAACCTAATACAAAATATAAAGATACTTATTGATTATTTTTAAACGTTTTAAGGGGTTTTTTTTGCTGTCATTTCATACTATAAAAATATGTGTAAGTATACTAGATTACGAATATTTACTCTTAAGTCTAGTAACTGAGTAACATTATATTTCTCTTTTGTGCTGTATATTTGTCTGAGACTGAGATTTGTATTGTAGTTAGCAGTAGTGTTAGTACGACAATAACAGTCACTGGATAAAGTTTGCTGTGGTATGAGAACAAATACCAGCTAAGTGGGATCGCCAAACAAAGGCTGGACTTCTGAAGCGGTTTGAATAATTTGTGCATGTAGGTATACGTGTATTTCTTGCATAACACCCGTATGACAGCGATTAGTGAGGTGCTCTTGGGAATATTCCCACTTTGGAAACATTCCCGGCAGTTTTTTTTTTTGACGTGACTTATTGTATATTTGCCGCAGATGGCATTAACTACTTGGCCGGACAAATGGGGAGCGCTGAAGGCTCTCACCCAGTACAACGTTTAAGACAACATGCCTGAGGGTGCCCAGTTGGGCGCGAACCTCGGCTCAGGGCGTCTCTAACGTATTTGAAAGAATTAATCGACCCTAGTGGGTCGATAGCGATAAGCGCTGAATGTGGGAAATCGTCGACCACGCCGGCGGGGTCGGTATCGGGGTCCTGAAGGTTCCCGGCAGTATAAAGGCGCAAAACTCATGTAAAAAGAGCTTAAATACCTACCCTTTAGGCTGATAGAAGCAGAGTACAGGAAATAATGAAAAAAAAAACAATGCCCTAACTATTAAAGAGTTTTTACAGCAGGAACATTCCCTCTTTGGAAACATTCCCGGGAACGACACAACACTGATAGCGATCCTCTGGTGTGCGCGTTTCAATAGGTTACACGCCGCTACTTCGTATAGGTAAGTACCTATTGCAACGCGCAAACGCTGATAGTGTGACCGTAGCATCAACGTCCACAAACGCTTGCCAGTCTGTTTTGTTGTAGGCAAATCCCTAAGCAGGGGCCAAGACTCCAAGAGGTTATCATAGTCCCGATCTTATTGTCCGACCTCAACTGAATTGGATTATAACTGGTAGATAGTCAATTTATGATAACATTTACCAACCGCATCTCTCATTAACGGCGACAGCTACGACGGAAATAAAATCAAACTTAGATTATATTATATTATATTAACTTATTTCAAGAAATATGACTCATTTGTAAGCTTAATGTTAATAGCCAATTTAAGACAACAGCCCTGAGGGTGCCCAGTTGGGCGCGAACCTCGGCTCAGGGCGTCGTCTGAGAGGAAAATATTGGAAAGAATGCATCGACCCTAGTGGATCATAGTCATGTAAAAGCAGTCGACTATAGGAATTTATTCATAAACAACAAGTTTATTTAATTTCGGATGACAGCAACCGTTTTTTTGACGTGACATCCACAACTTGCTCGGATAACAGTATTGTATGTAATGACATTATAGAAGTTTTAATATTTGTAATACATTCAGCATTATGTAAGGTACTTAAGTGTAGAGCTGAGATTGTTGTTCTGCGAACACTATAGTAATAATCTGCAACTATCCCAACCACATTCAGTTCTAATTGTTGAAATTGTAACTTTGTCCACAATTGACGAAAACTCGTCTCTACTGTGGTCTACACTTGCAGAACTGTTTTAAATAGTACAATTTTGTTAGTTACAGTTTTCGGATAAGTAACTAAGTATTTAAAAAAATACAGACGCTTATTTTATGCCTCGTAAAATATCGTATTTTCTCGAAAAAGCTTTTTTATATACTTAATAGAAAAAATATATTTTGCTTTATTAAATTTCGAATTACGCGCGAAAACGGTTGGTCACGTGACGTTTCATTTCAACAAACAAAGAAACTGTCAAACAGTATAATAATAACTTGAAACCTGACAGATAGTTTTTGTTTATTTGTCTGAAATGTGACGTCACACGAGGCTCAATCATGGCCGCCCGTGACTCGGGTGTTGTAATACACAGATTAAAAATCGCAATTTATTTTCTATAAAATATTTTAAAATTATCTTAATAAAAAAACTACTTACTGGATAATTATCGTTAAATTATAAACTACTATATCTGACATAAGTATTTCATATTTTCTTATTACAACTGTCGAGTAGTCAATTTAAATGGTATTAAATTACTGTGTAAAGAAGAACGAAGACAGTTACTTAGTGATTAAAAACCTGATAAACTCCAATACTTACATCTTTATATAAGTACATAAATTCTTCTTAATAGTAACCTGCCGGGTCTGCATGACAGCCGCGCCGCGCGCGGCGCGAATTATATCAAGCGCTTCGACCAATAAACGATACGAATGCTATCTACGTAGATGGACGTCAAACGGCTATTGGTCACTGTTACAGTGCAGAGCCTACAGGAAAGATTATTGTCTCGTAATCCCAAGAAAAAATCGACCTTACAAGTTCTTATATTCTTTTCGTCAATATTAATGTACTTATGATAAACTACATGGGGAGCGCCGCCGGTTCGAACTCCGGTACTGGACTTGCACGATTAAGTTATTAATTTATCTTGAGTGCAGTTTTTTCTAACACAGTTGTCTCGACCATTATAGACGGCGATGCGTTGGTCTAACAGAAAAGTCGACGAGGTGTGGGTACTTAGTTCGTATTGTGATGGATGTAAGTCTGACTACCCCAATTGGGTTATAGTCGTGAGCTTGTCATCATTTAAAATAGGTTACTATAAGTAGATCCGGTCCATTCATAATTGATTTTTGTGACCCAAATCCTTTTGGGTGAAATAATAGCAGCTTAATGCCACAACGAGAGGGTCCAAATGTCACAAAATCTCTGGAGCTTTGTAGATGAAGTAACAAAAGCAACTATCAAGATTCCCGCCTACAGCTAGTTGCAAGCTCACTCCAAACTGTCGCGTTTAATTTTGATAAAGCATTAAAAAGGGATTGTTCTAGTTGTGAACCATTGTTTTGTGGATAAACTTTTAATCTGTAGAATCGTGACAGTCAAGGAAACCTTAAGTCGTTTTTAATCGCTGTGGTTCTTATCGCAGCATCGCTTGGGCGGATATAAAAGCCAGGCGATAAATTTTACATTTTATAAGTACTAGTTACTACTATATATGTATGTACTGCATTGGTATGTATAATACAAGCTGGACCTCATTCTACACCTCTGAGCGTTATTATGTGCCGATTCAAAGCACCCCTCTCGAGTGTCCTGAGTACTAAAATGATATTTGATGCAAATGTTTCCGTGTTGTTTGGATGTGCCTTTCATAACTGTCGTGAAATATCGCGTGAAAGCTTAAACAAACACTTAATTTGTGCCTTTACCTATTTGTTTTGTGATATTTCTCATTTTTGGTACGTACATAGGTACTATTAAGGTTAAGTGCACCTTTTTATTAATGTCGATATTGTCACAATATTTTATCGATTGCTGTTTCATTCCCAATATTAGTTTCGTGGACGCTCACGCAGCAATTAGCGCCAAAATGGCGGAAATCTATGTGGTATGATTTTGGCATCGTCAATATGAGGTCCAGCATACTTGTATATATATATCAATGACGTACTTACTGTAAGCCCTAGTAAGATTGACCTTCTCTTAGTAAGACATCTTTAGTGAAAGCCTAAATGTATTGGCTGACGAGAATAATAACTAAGTTCTCTTATCAGATCTAAATCTTAACATTTCCTGACCAAATCGTCTTCTGGAAACTGTTAGAGGTTTGCTTTATTGTAGGTAATTAATTTAAGGTTGGGTGATACATTCAATTTAAGCTTATCTGTAGTATCTCTAAATTCAAGTAGGTAGTTCGATTTAAAGCAGATTCGAACATAATACGGACTAACAAACATTTTTAGTTAATACATTAATTAATTATAAGTCATAATACTCAGCTCAATATTCTAAGTAAATTTCAAATGGAATTTTTCGTCGCAATATTCATGATTTTTATTATTTTCATACTTTTCGTTGGGATGCCAGTAACTTCCTGGAGCACACCCCGACACTTCATACAAACAACCTCGTTTTACACATACACTCATTGACGTTATCGTACACGCATCTGTGTGTGTGACGTCTGACACCATACGATTGAAGTCTAAACTATGTTGAGGTAAACCTAGCTCAGAGCTGGCGGGAAGCGGAGAGTTGCCATTCTATACGTAGTGTTATTCTTTATTTTATGCCTGGGTACAATAATGCACGTTCACATTCAGTCCCTAAATGCATTTGTTTGACGAACATTACCACCGGATCACGACAATACAGCGAGTTTCTCACTTCGATAATTTGGTATCCTATTTTCATTATTTTTATAAGTCTTCTTCTTCTATCGTGTGGGTTGTGAGTTGGAGTACCAACCTCATCAACCCTGGTGTCAGGGTTACTATTGAGCCGCCAAAGGCCCCTGACATGGCTCATGTAACGTATGGATGTATTTTTATAAGTTCAAGCCCTTGAAAGGCTAATAAAATTTTGATTATTTTACTTTAATTTATTCTGCTTAAATACTTTCAAGTGTTACGGGCTAAATTAAATTGTTACTTATTCTTTATTATTTTCCGTGAATAACCGGCTCAACAACAGATGGTCTTGTGAAATATATTGAAGCATTGACTGTACCTATTGACAGAATAAAATGGTTTATCAAATCTCTAATATAAAGTTGATTAGAAAAACAAATAGAGGGGCGGCAACAAAAACGCTTTCAAAACGTTCTATTGTAGAAAGTTCATTTCCAATACAACAATACCTTAAATGCTTCTTATCAACTAATAATAAAGTCAATTTGGAGCTGTTGGTACATTATTTATTCTGATTTATTCATTTTAATTTGGCGTTGTTGTCCACCATTAAAAGTCGTCAAAAATCTAACTTTATTTTTTTATTCCTTAAAAAACAAAAGTAGCTAATGATTTGTTAGTATTTGTATAATGTTTTTATATACCTAAGTAAGTTAATAAGATTAACATTAGTATTTTCATCATAACCAACTTGAACAAGAGTAGTAACAAGTTTGCGTGTCTTAAGCTCGCCACAGTAATATTTGCAGTCTTAACTTAAATGTCTCTTGTAAAACGCGTCTAGGCGAAGTTTGTCATATTTACTTAATATGGTCGTTAGAGTTAGCTGAGTATGAAGTGTTGGATCTTAGTCTTGATACACCGAGTTAGAGAGATACCTACTCTTATTATACTTTATTCTAATTTAGTTTTCAATTGAGCTCTATTAAAATTTTAATAGTTGGGTAAGGATTTCCGTTCTACGTTTATTTTTTAGCCCTGTGCTCTGGCCAATTCGGTGCTCGTCAAGATTACCAGGTCATCTCTTTCAGAGTCTGTTACGACGCTTATCTCCTTCCTGAAGCACTTAATGTGTGACGACCTGCAATGATCGCTCATGGTGCTTTTGATTACATGTTCAATCCAATCCAATTTCAGCGTTTGGTTCCTACTTAAATGTATTGCAACATAACATAGCATCACGCCTATATCCTGGGGTAGGCAGTGGTGTATACACTGTACAATATATGCACCCACTCTCGCCAGCTATGATTAATTCCTATGTAATAGCGGGCGAGTTTATTGTCACAAATCCTAGAAAGCACGTGATTTCAATTATCTATGATCTAAATATGAATTAAAAACCAACAAAGTCGAATTCAGTGGTCTAAAGTCCTAGCCGGGATTCGATTCAATGACACTACGACGTGAAGTATGCGTTCTCCGAACAGGGCTACCACGAATTCTTTAGTTTGCACTCACTATCATTGAACTTTTGCATAAATTCTTCATTTGGTTGCCCGGAACAAATAGCCAGTTACCATGTACGCAGATAAGGCTCTTTTGTAATTGTTTTCTATTTTTTGGTGCAATAACATATATTTGTATTTGTAAATGATGTCAGTCTTTAAACGCCCATTTCCTGTTCAATGTGAAAAAATTCAGGCGGCTGATTAAGCCACGAGATGATAATTTATCAAGCTGAGGTATTCTGTTTCCCTTCATTGAAACGTTCGCAGTCACAACGCTCCGACAGTTACAGGAGCCAATCTTACCTTTTTTTTAATCAAGAATTCAATGTAAGTAAGTACTTATACTTATCTAAAAATAAACATACAGTAGAATTGGGATCCTCATTAATTTGGTTTTTTAAGTCGGTTAGATCCGTTGGTCGGTAACGTGATAGATCCGTTCTCAACACGTGACTTACACCGTACCGTTACGGGTTCGTATCTCGGGTCGGGTTTTGGGTTTCTAAACCGCTGATTTTGTATTTATTTTCCAATTCATAATTGGGAATACGTTAGGAAATCCACAGCGTAGGTCTGAAAAATGTACTTTTGGGAGGTACTACACCTCCTAATGATATACCTAATGATGTCAGATTGGCAGTCGTTTATGAAAATTAAACCGGATCTGTAAAATCTTCAGCGTTGGTAAACGGACTCTGTGAAAAATAGGATACCTAACGCTAGCGAGGTGATCTTCTCTCGTAGGTATTATTTGTGAGGTGGATTACCGACCTAATCAACCGAGAACCGAGGTGATGAGATGTTATAAGTACCTACTTCTATATTTTCATTCCGGTTCCACCTCTAAAGACTAAATATATGCTGATGAGCGCCATTTTTATTACGTTCATTTCTCTGAAAAAGTTGTGAAAAATTATTTTACGCTCATTTCTCGGGGGGTGGTTTTTATTTATTTTGTTCTTGGTTTTTTATGTCTTTATATTTAATTAAGTAGTTCGTATAAGTGAAATACAGACAGAAACAGAAAAATGAGAAGTAGTATGTCAAGCAAAGAACAACGGTAAAATTGTATTTAGATAACTTGGAAGCATTAGAAGTAGGAATAGTTAATTAAAATGACAATGTCATTACTAACCTATTATTATATATTATGTAATGTAAGTGTAATATAGGTATACCTAATATGCCATTTACAAAAATAATCTGTCGACTGAGATTATTTAGAACATTTGTAAAGTATTTAACTCAAAAATACTACTTAAATATATATTTTTAAATTCGATTATTTTTTACTGGCCCGAAGCAAAAGCTCAAGAAGTTCTAGACGGAGATGTTCGAATTCTAAATTTAATTAAAAAATCAAATATACTCTTTAACAGATAATAAAATCTGTAATGTGAAGTAGTATCGCCATCATTGGATGACATTAGTTTAATTTTTGAACGAATCTCGTGGAATCAGACGTTGCCCTCATCGGTCCCGCCCGAGTAAAATCAATTAATGGACAGGAATGGATGCCCATCTTGAAATGGCTTGACTTTCAGCCCAACAAATTAAACTTCAGTTAATTAAATCTGCTCGGAAAGTTTTTTGTTTGATCCTAGAAAATAATTCATTTTTTTTCTGTAGAAATATAGATTTTATTTATTTATTTTATTTATACTTGTACAACCAACTGATGAAAAGTAAATTATAATGTCAGAATATAATTTCGGCAGACAATATTTACTTAGGTAAACTGTACCATAATTTGAAAAATTTGGTAAGAGTGAAAGAAGTGAAGATCACAGAGCAACACGGGCCGCCGCGGATCCAAGATCGTAATAATGAAGTGAATTCCATAGTCTATACATATCCGCATTGGAAATACATAATATGTAAGTATGTATGTATGACGTCCTGTAGCTCCGCCAATCCCAATAAGCATAACATGCGTAAGTTTATGTGCGCATTCAATCTTTCGAGACATCCGTAGTATATCAAACGGGCAAGGCGGTATAGTAATCCACATGCAAGTGGTTTCCTGATTAAACCCCCGTCGTAAACCGTTCACTGGCTGCATACACAGCTGCCGCGCCCGATATATCGGGCATAAATCGTTCCTCCACATATTGCCACTGGGTGGCTGGAAAACGAACTGACGTGTTCTAAACTATTTTCTTTAAAAACTTTGTCGTCTTCTACGCACACTCGTTTATTTATTACCAGAGTCGTATTCCTCCTGCCTGACACGATTGATGAGGAAAACATTTTGTATTTATGTCGAAAGTAGCTAAACATTATTGTACGTAAGTACCGCAGTAAGATTGATCATTGTGCTTTTAGAACACATAGCTACATACATTATGTTCTTAAGAACGTAAAAGTATGTTAAGTATATTACTTACATTTTATTTCTAAAAAGTTGTAGTATTACAGCGAAGCTTTGAATAGGTCTTCAGAGAAAGTTTAACGTGAAAATTTTAAATTTCCGTAAGTAACACAGACGAAGGAAAGAAAATGGTTTTGTATATTTGCATGATATGGAATGAGCGCTGATATCTGACGTCAGAAGGTATATAGTTTAGTTTTACCGTAGAAAATAGCAGCATGACGTGCCACAGTGTCCAGCAAAGTCGCAGGACTGCCGGAGGCGAATGATAGAATTACCCAAACGAAGTTAAGTCGGGCGAAATTACCGTCTACCGGTATCTGCACGAAAACACGATATTTTCGACAACGTCGCTAACAAGACTGTAGCGTAGCTTCGATGAAGTAAAAGCAGACGAAATGTGGTTAATTTTCGATGTAAGAAGTACTATATCATCATAATTTTCATAAAAATATTTTGAAAGTAAGAGGAAATTGGCATTTAAATCTAAAAATTCTAAAATTATAAACTAATTTGTGGGCTCCGAGTATCTGAATAGCCCAAATCGTTGGCAAGGTACAAATGACTAAGTATAAATTGATTTTTTTTATAAAACCGCAAATAGCTGAGGAGTAGAATAAAGAATGGCATTTAAATTATTCAAATTACGAGGTAAGTATCTCGCGATACATTTTTAGTTTAATTTTCGTATTAATTTGAGTTGTAGAAATCAAACAGCGAAATAACTTTTTTCATTTCCTCCTTTCCTTCACGGCGGTCTTTGAAACTGGACAGGTACGCAGCGAGGAGCACTTACAAGTCAGGAATTTTTTACTATTCACAAACGGGAGGTATTTAAAAATTCCTGAATTAAAAACCATTGAATTCGACTTTATAAGTTTAAATTAAAATTTGGATCATAGATATATCACGTGGTTTCCAAGATTTGTGCCCGGTTAATGGCAATAGACTCGGCCCCTGTTACATAGGGCTTAATCATCACTGGGGAAGAGTGAGTTTGTATACTCACCTCTGCATACACTTTTGGGGAAACAGGCGTGATGGTACGTTAGGTTATTCAAAGAAACGACGTGCGATCATCCTTATATCGTGCTATTTATCTTAATCTATATGCTGCGGTCAAAGGAGAGTATCCAAAGTTAACTTTTACCATAGAATATGGAATAATATTACGTATAGAACGGCAACTCTCCGCTCCCCACCAGCATCTGAGCTAGGTTTACCTCACCCCCCCTCGAACATAGTTTAGATTTGAATCGTATGGTGTCAGGCGTCACACACACAGTTACGCGTGTACGATAATGTCAGTCTGTAGTGTCTGTAAAACGAAGTTGTTTGTATGAAGTGTCCGGGTTGTGCGTTTACGATACGCTCGGAATGATAGGTGTATGCCAAAGGTATAATAAAGATATTCTTTTACTACAGGAAGTTTGACACAAATAAAAAATAACATTAATAACAAATACTTAAGTAATTTAGTAAATAATAATTTAATACATTGGCCAAAGTTGATCTGTATTTGGGTCGTTCTTCTTTTTTATCGACAATAAAAAGACATTTTCTCGATTTATCGAATTTAACATCTTTAAAATTATAACGGCAATAAATATTTTAAAACATCATATAAAGATGTGTCTGTAGAGGACCATTTAGAGGTTCTCTTTATCTTGGTAACATACTTTTCTTTGCAGGCGCATTCCAAAAAATATTGTGACAGAGTGGCCCTTTTCATCGGAGACAGCATTTCAATTTACCACTCTGTCACATAATTTTGTGAAAAACGATCAAGCTACGTTAATAACTAATTGAGGAACCGATTAGTATTTTGTTTGTATTTTGAGTATAATAAGATAACTATACTTTTGGACAATCAAAACATGAAATAAAATTCTAAAACATAACTTATCAGAAGCAGAACGAAGGACAGATCATTGTCGATAAAAAAGAAGAACAACCCATTTACGTTTTTACGTCACATACATACTTATATATTTATGTCTAATTTATTTTTATTACCCTTCCAAAAGCGATCCATCTTTGGGCTCTAATAAAATAACAGTTAAGTAAAACTCAAGCGCTTATACCTTTATGCTTTATTTGTGATCACATTTTTTCCTCTGCAAGAAGCTTATGTTATTCATACAAACAATTACTTACCTGTTTTCCTGTATTGAATTGTTTTATATTTTAATAAAACGTTGTATTGCCATAAATTTTACGTAGGTAAGTATGATGATAAGATATTTCTTTTTTCTTCTTATTCATTGTTGACTGAGTGCTTTTCCGATTACGTATTCATTGAAAACAGTCAACACAGTTAAGAAAGTTACGGTAACACTACTTTTTAGACGTGAATTATTGTAGATTTGCTGCATATATTATGGCATGAACTACTAGGCTGGGATATGCAACCACGTTCGTTGGGCCTTTATACTTAGTATTTATTTAGACTTTTTGATAAGTATGTTTATCTTTTAGATGGATATTCTTTAGTCTCGGTCATAATTGTCATGTGTCATATGCCATCATAGACGGCGATATATGGTTCACCACATATCACGTTGGTCTAACAGAAAGCTTGGTGGGTTGTGGGTACTTAGTTCATCTTGCTATGGATCTACCTTTTTACTATTCCAATTGAAAAGTTTGATAGTCGCTTTGGCGACCAGTGCTACTAATAAGTAGTAGCCTTAAAGTTTTCTAGAGTAAATTAAGTATCCCCTTGTTTTGATAGAGTGGAATGAATGTCCGATTCACTTCTTCTCTTGTGAGAAATTGCGATCAAAGTGTAATAGCGTGTCACGTTATGGATTCTAAGTCAATGGTTTTATTTAAATAGTGTGGGGCTCGAGTCGAGCCATGATTTATTAGTGTTTGCTCACTGTAGAGGTACAATAAATCAATCGTATTGATTTATACTGGCCCTAGCCCCGTTTTGCTCGGTAAGGCGTGAAAGACACACACATCACGATTTTTGTGCTACAATTGGGTAGTTTCCTAGGTCAAATATAAATTATGAAATTCTGATTAATACTAGATAAATAAAAACTGACGAAAAACGTTTTCTTTTCTCTATTTAACTTATTTATGAATTTTAATAAAGAAGAATGTAAATAATAAGTGCGACATTTTGTCAGGTTTTTCTGTGACGTCACCGGATGCGTTTTCATACAAATTCCATAGGAATTTCGTGTTTTGACGTCAAGTAAAAAGTAACTGATTTGACTAGTTGAAAACTACTCTATTGTGTAGGTGACACATATAAACGGTATATTCTCTTTACGTGGCATAAGAAAATTGCAATGTTGTAAGAAACAGGCGTTAATTAATAAGTACATTTTCGTCGTAGGTTATTTTTTATGCGTTTTTCACTTTGATTCGGCCACGGATTAAACGTTTGCTGAAAATGTTCACCAGTTTTTGAATCAGTTGCGGCGGTGTGTGATAAGTCGTTTAAGAATAGTAAACCCAATAACTGCGGCGCAAAGGTGAATCAAAGCAATTCACCTACAAAAGCAATAATGCTATTTGACATTTGTTTGCATTGCGCACTTACTTTTACATGCGCAAACGTCAAATTGCAATATTGTTTTTTTAGATGAATTGCTTCGATGTGGCCTTTTTAACCCCCCTGGTTTGTGCCTCCCTCAAATTAATATTGTCGCAGTCTGTGTGTATACCACCTAAGACTACGTTTAGCACTTTAAACTCGTCCAAATGTTTCTATAACCAATTGCCCAATATTGGAATTTCATAATTTGAACGACCCTCTAAAGACCCTTTGAATAATTGCTATGCCGCTTACCTAAAGACAAAAGTACCTATAGTATATTTTATGAGATGCTGGAACTACAACTAAATATATTTAGAAGTTTAGGAAAGGATAATCCAAATTAATTATATTAAATTTTGGTTAGTCTTGAGTACGAATCCTTGAGTCTTGAGTCCGCTGTAAGCAATAAAGTTTTTTTTTGACGTGACTTATTGTAGATTTGCCGCAGATGGCATTAACTACTTGGCCGGACAAATGGGGAGCGCTACAACGTTTAAGACAACAGGCCTGAGGGTGCCCAGTTGAGCGCGAACTTCCGCTCAGGTCGTCGTCTGAGAGGAAACATATTTGAAAGAATTAATCAACCCTAGTGGGTCGATAGCGATAAGCGCTGATTGAGGGAGTAATAAAGAATAGGTATCTTATCTAATGTATGAATATTCATTTAATATTGTACTGAGGTTGGGATATATAAAGAAAAAAATGCTAGAATGTACTTACTAGTGGCTTGGAAGATGTAATAAATAACAAAACGGGAAGCAAATAACTTTGAAATTCGTTTGTTGATTTAAATTAAAACTAATTAAATTTAAAATTAAGATGCTTCAAGAGAAAAAATTTGTAGGCTGGTATAATAATTCAAGGGTACAGTGAAAAATAGTAATTGAATCACGCGTTGTAAAAAAATAAACACTGAAAAGTAGGAGAGGATCAAATGATTAAATAAAACTAAATGAAAAATACCATTTTAATATTATAAAAGTTTGAAAAACTGCCCGTTGCAGAACCACCCACTTACATCTGACAACGACGAACGCTTCAGTGCAATAAAAATAAAAATATAAATAGAAGTACCTATAACATTTCCATGTATATTGAATAAACTGTAAATTTAAAGTTCCTCTTATTAACTGCAGTTGATTTATTCGGTACAGAGGCTTTCATATTTTATGGTTACTATACGTACTTTCACCCAGCCAATACTAGAAGTCCGTTTTCTCAAATAATGTAGAAAAAATATGTCATAATTATGTGACCTCAACGGCTGCAGAGGCGGAGATGGGAGCCATCGGTACGGCAATGCAGGACGGAAGGGGCATGTCACAGGGACTGTAACCTGGAACCTGACAGAGGGCAGCAGTAACTGTCAGTACTATTCAGAGGCAGAGGACAGGGGTCCTAGTATGGCTTTGTAATAGACTACTCCGGGCGCCATCCCACTCGCGTCAGACAGAGTACTGCGGGGCGGAAGGCAAGAGGGAAACCACTGCCCTATTTTTCCCTAAAAAGTAGCATGGTGAAATGCTACACCGACAAGAGCGTGGCTCTTAAATTGATGATGATGACGTACTTTCAAGCCATTAACACATGTCAGAATTCGTTAAGCCAAATTGAAAACCTTCAGCTGGGCTGGGCCGTTTATGAACGGCGATACGGCTCACCACCTATCACGTTGGTCTATCTAACATAAAGCTTGGCTTTCTTCTATCGTGTGGATTGTGAGGTGGATTACCAACCTCATCAACCCTGGTGTCAGGGTTATTACTGAGCCGCCATAGGCCCCTGACATGACTCATGTAACGACTACGTACTTACATTAGTAAGTAACCGCCGGGACCAACGGCTTAACGTTCCTTCCGATGCACGGATCATCTTACTTTTGGACAATCAGGTGATCAGCCTGTAATGTCCTAACCAAACTAGGGAACACAAAGTGATTTTTGTGATTTGTCCCCGCCGGGATTCGAACTCCGGATCGTGAGCACAACGCTCAATCACTGGACCACGGAGGCCGTTAGGAAACTTGGTGAGGCGTGGGTACTTAGCTCATTATGCGATTAATGTACCATGGCTACCTCAATTGGGATTATAGTCATAGGCTATGTTGATATGTTCATGTTATGAGTATTGATTGATTGATTGGTGGTAGGGCTGGCAGAGATAGACCTAGAAGGATATACATTGACCAAATTGGAGATGTTTTTAGATGGTTCAGTACTAACTACTCTGAACCGGCGGCGTGCGTGTATAAAACTATTGTTGAATGTGGAGGAAACAAGAGGAGTGTATCAGGATCGAAGCAAAGACATATTGATGAGAAGTTGAACTTGATGCGCGGTGTGCATCAAGAGCATTCTATTGTTTCCTTTTATAACAACTATAAAAAAATACGTTTTCATAAAATACGCCGTCAATTTTGATTATGGACGCGTGACAAAAGAGTCACTATATCAGTAAGAATTTTTATTTTGTTCCAAATATATACAACTTGAAACATTCCAATTAAAAGTGGTAGTCATTTTGAAGCAGGCTACGTTTAACGCAAATATTTTGAGGTTTCGCATCTTTGTCAGTTACGTAGGCTTGGTTTTGTCTCGTTGTTTCTTATAGGTTTATGTATGTAAGTATATGTTATGTATGTCTATAATTTATTATAATTACACCCAAAATCTATTTATTTAATTTTACTTTTTTTACACTGCAGCTGTACAAGTGTACTCTATCCTCTGCCGAAGGTTCTCTTGAAGAGATCGCTCTTAGCGATAGGTCGCCTTTGCCCACCTTAGAATAAGTTTATCCTGTAAATGTCTTGTAAATTTGTGTGCTATAAGGCGTTATATATTATTATTATTATCTATTAGCATATTCCCGTCTGTGACGTGCAGTATACAGACTTAGTTGCTGTTAAGTATGTGTGTATGTCTGCTTGTGTGTGTGCGTGTGGCTGCGATCCACGCTCTTTCTTTATAATAAACGTCAGTGCAAATCGAGCCAACGGTTGTTTCACTCCTCTTCACCCGCATATATACCAGTTACCATCACTCGCCGTCCAGCTTTGTTAAAATGTACCGACACGGACTCTTTAATCACCTCGTCTATTGTAAAGAACAAGAGAATAAAATGATTCTCCATATATCCTGCTCGTAAAGTTTCATAATGAAACGTATTGTACATGTCCAGTGCTGCATAAGAATATCATTCGATATAATCTCGTCCCTTTGTCCTCATTTAAGTGAGTATTTGGGTGAGATGTCTACATTCTTATTACAAAACGAAGACTAAAGATATTTAAATACCACATTTAAAATACAAGATGTTACCGTCACGAAAACTTTGATGGATGATTCAAACCATGATTCTGAGTTGATATCAAGTAGATTTTGCCGTCTGCAAATATACGGAACTGAAAATATTTATTTAAAAAAAAAAACATTTTCATAAATTTTCCGACAGGAAATTCCACTTGATATCAACTCAGAACCATGGGCTGAATCATCCCTCTCAGTATTCGTTACGGTGTCACAAATACCCATACATACTAGTATGGCTATCTGTACGTATTTGTACGGGGTGTAAGTGACATTGTTACGAATACTGAGAGGGATTATTTAGCTCCTTATTCACAACGGAAAATTCCACTTGATATCAACTCAGAATCATCCCCCTCAGTTTCCGTTACGATTTCACTAACACCCTGGATAGTCTGCGCAACGAAAGAAGTCCCGCGACCACGGCGCTAGTGCCGCAGATTCTGCAGAGCATTACTATGACTTGTCTATTAGTAATTTAACCCTTTCACGGGCAGAGACCATGGGTCACTGACGGTTCATAATAAATAGTATGACACCTTAGAATCGGAACGTCATTAGACGTTCCGTCCTTGAAAGTGTTAAAAACCGTGGACCGTTTTCGTGGCATTTATATATATAAGCAATTCATGTAAAAAAAGGAATAAAATTGTAATTTGACATTTGGGCATATAAAAGTAAGTGCGCAATGCAAACAAATGTCAAATAGCAATATTGCTTTCTTAGATGAATTGCTTCGATGTGGCTATTTTAACCCCCCTGGTATTATATTTAGTATTCGTTTTGTATTAAGGAGACTAGAGTTCTTAAAACGTCAGTTTTACTTGGCTTATCTTACCTACAATGTTTCTTATATTATTTATGTCATGTTCAATAAAGAAATTCGCTGATAGTACAATAGGTATGGGCAAATTATTGTGAATTGGTTTTATCCACTCACAAAAAAGACGTAGCATTATAGATAAAATCTATCTTTATCTAACTAACAAAGATGTGTCTAATAAATATCGTAAGCCTTTTAGTATACTTTACTTTAGGTACTTATTATAGATATCGCTGAAACGGCATTCGCTTTTTAGCCAAACAAATGACGAGCATAGTTAAGACAAAAAAATCGATGTGAAATTTAATTGGTTACTTGACAGTTGTAACAATAAAATATGTCGGATATGATAGTTTATCGTTTATCAATAATTATCCAATAGTTTTTTATTAAGATAATTTGAAATATTTTATTTTTACATAATAAAAATGCGATTTTTTATCTGTGTATTACAAGACTCGAAACACGGGCGGCCATGATTGAGCTTCGTGTGACGTCACATTTCAGACAAATAAACAAAAACTATCTGTCAGGTTTCAAGTTATACTGTTTGACAGTTTTTTTGTTTGTTGAAATGTGACGTCACTGGGCAAAATGTTACTAGCCGTTTTTGCGCGAAATTCATAATTAATAAAGAAAAATATGTAATTTTCTATTATATACTTAAAGCGTTTTCGAGAAAATAAAATGTTTTAAGAGGCATAAAATCAATGATGATGATGATGAAGAGGCATAAAATAAACGTTTATAATTTTTAAAATACTTATATTCGTAAACTGTCTAGTAGCCAATTCTCAGTGATCTATCTCACGCTGTCACCGTACGAGAACCACCTAGCTACTGCACTAAAGAGTCAACTCGTGAGCACAATATTCCTAATTGCCTATACAATCTAGCCTTCACGTTGTTTTGGCCTGAACTGAAATTGCATTTTTCCGTGTTGGAACACCGGTACTGGCTCGGTACAAACGGAATGCATAACATAAAGGTGCCTACCACAGATAACAGTGTCCCTAATCCAGCCGGGTATCTCTGGAATCCACGACCCCCACTTGTTGAATTTGACCCAACGAAGGGCCGAAATTGGGTCATTTTATTACATTTTTCTGTAAACTTTACATTAAATATTTTAGAAACTGATTAAATGATACTTATATAAGAAATATTTTATCTTTAAATTAAATAAATGTACTTAAAATGCTATCCAACGGGGTAACGCTGCGAGTGTGATGGGTACATTCGGTCGAGAGGTGGTAAAAGGGAGCATTTTTATTGAGCCTGTACTTTTTTTTAGTTTTAATAGTTTCGTTTTAATTATTTATAATTGTTAAGTTTAAGAATATTTAATAATAATTGCATTTTTAGTTTATCATTAAAATAATTAAAAGATAAATATTCTAATTTATACTGTGTCGATATTAAAATTAAGCCTTATTACGTTTTATAAAGTTATTTTAGGCGCCAAGGAGTTAAATGGTAGGAAATTAGGAAGTCTTCTCAGAGAGGAATTGCTCTCATAAATTGTAAAAGTAAATATAGCTTCGAAGTTTAGAATGCTTTGTAATTTGTCATTTTTACTTTAATTAAGTGCAAACAGAGTAAAGTTAGATGGTACTTTAGTAAATTTAACTTTGTCACCTTTTTATATAAAGTTTTAATTGGGGAATATAGTTTTCTTTTTAAATTTGGAGAGACAAGATTATTCTCTTTGAGAGCTGATGTAGTTAGAATATTTTTCATATACTTACACGTATATTTTTTGTCATCGTCATCATGTTGGTTTAGGTTGTTAATGTACGCATTAAAAAACTTATAAAGGCCCTCTGGTTACCGGTTTCTGTGGGGCACAAAGTATACTCCATCGCCCTGCACCA
The DNA here is from genome assembly GCF_024362695.1 of Pectinophora gossypiella. Classification (NCBI taxonomy): domain Eukaryota; kingdom Metazoa; phylum Arthropoda; class Insecta; order Lepidoptera; family Gelechiidae; genus Pectinophora; species Pectinophora gossypiella. Next base: position 9,188,142 of record NC_065406.1, read on the forward strand.
TTACAAGTTGATGTGGGCAGACGATAAAACTCTCTATTATTTGTCAGATCCACACACTCTTCACTGGTATTATTGTAAAACTGCATGAGGTGTGTAATTTAAATAGACCGAGTAAGGTGAGTTTCATTTTCATTCACCATATCTATCTTAGGACTTATCATCAACAGTGATTGCAAGTTGTCTTTGATTATGTACTTGTGTTTCTGCCCACCCCATTACGGTTTACAGGCGTGAGTTTATGTAAAAAATCTCCAGGGCCTTACAATAGTGCGTCTTGTCAGTGCGAAGGCCTTTGTGCTAGCTTATAAGCATATCAGCTTCTTTCTAGTCCGCAATCTCTTTAAGATAAGTGAGACCTAGATAAACTCGACGATAGTGAAATAAAATCCTTTTGGGATTCGGAATCGAGCGACAATTTTATCCTATCTAATCCATTGGTAGGTACGTTTATTATGGACTTATTTACTACCTATTTTACGTGCTTCCGAGAAGAATAAACCTAAAATTATAGGAATTGTGCGCAGAATAAAAACCTAAACCTGAATTAATACCTACTTATTTATTAAAATATACAAAATCAAGCAACATTTTAAAAATAGATGAATCCATCCATCAGTTTGAATTATCTGCGCCAACGACGTACGGGATTTGAAAAAAGATTCGTAATTTCCTGTTAGCTTCTCAAACAATTTGTATATGTCGAGTTTGAATGTGGAATGTAAGAAAACAATTTAAAAAACCTAAAGAAGTAACGGAAAAGTCTTCCAACCAGACAGTGTTATTGATGAGTTCAAAAGTTAACAATTTGTGATATTCTTTGTTGTTGTGTGGATTGTGAGGTTGATAATACTTTTTTAACTTTTGTTGACTTCATCCGCTTCACCCTGGTGTTAGGATGATGTTAAGCATTGAAGATTGTTTACATCGCGTAGGTAGTTACTTTATACTGGACAGAAGTGGTTTTAGTTTTAGAATACTCATTGCTATAACAGCCTCCGTGGTCTAGTGGTAAGAGCGTTAGGCTCACGATCTGGAGGTCCGGGTTCGATTCCCGATGGGGACATTGTCGAAATCACTTTGTGAGATTGTCCTTTGTTTGGTAAGGACTTTTCAGGCTTGAATCACCTGATTGTCCGAAAAAGTAAGTTGATTCCGTGCTTCGGAGGGCACGTTAAGCCGTTGGTCTCGGCTATTAGCCGTAAAAACACCTCCACCAACCCGCAGTGGAGCGGCGTGGTGGAGTATGCTCCATACCCTCTCCGGTTGATTGAGAGGAGGCCTGTGCCCAGCAGTGGGACGTATTTAGGCTATTTATGTTATGTTATTGCTATATTTAAAATTTGTAACCATTGCAAAAGGGTAAAAAGATTTTACTACTCGTTTTCGCATAAAACCTATAAAAACAATTTAAGTAAATATTGAATGTGGAAATATAACCTCAGGAAAGAGCACACTTTCTTACACTATTTTAAATGAATTAAAAATCTTAAAAGTGCAGTTTAAACACTGTGAAGCGGAGAATGTCGGTGGCTACTCAAGTGGATTTCTTTTCATTATAATAGTTTTTACAAGCGAAAACTCTCGTTTCGACGGAAGTTATTCGCCTAAAGCTTTAGTGGTTGAAAACTTGCTTTTGAAGATTTTTCGTAACAAAGTATACGAACCATACTTATTGTTTTTTGACATGTCCTAAGTTATAATAGCTATAAGAGTATTCGACCTAAAGAACCAATTCTAACACATACTTTACATCATCTCATCATCATCATCAATTTAAGAGCCACGCTCTTGTCGGTGTAGCATTACATCATCTAAAGTACAATAATTAAATACCAAGTAAGTAAGTTATAATATAACGTATCTATCACAAGAGAATTTTATGCAATAAACGTCTAGTACAATTAGTGATTATATTTCAACATACATAAAATACAATAACGAATGAAAATGGAAATCCATTGTCTCTGCGTACCCCGGTGGGAAATAGGCGCGGGTTTATGTGTAACTTAAAACATGTCTAATTCACATAAAAAGTTTTAATTACAACATAATATTTAAGTACGACACATTACTACGGCCGTAGCTGGCTACGCGCTACGCCGTAGCAGTCTACGAGCATGACAAACTTTTCATGCATTTTCATCAAAATGCATTATTTTGCGTGGTTTCGTCCATATTGTAAAGTTGACAATGTGTCGCATGAATACAGATACCAACTAAATAGTACCATACGTGTATTTGAGTCGTTGAATAATGCTCTTTTGTATTCCTTTAACGTGCAGCTGAAATATGCTCGATTTATTTTTTGTTATCTCATTTGTGAATGGGAAACCAGATAATAGAATCCATATTCCATTGGAAAAGCATTGAATATTGACAAAACACTCTCAATCGTCTATTGTTATTGAATGTTTTTATTAGGTCACCGCAGCAGGTCATTTTTTATAACAATATATTTTTAATTACTTACTTATTTGTTTTCGAATTTATGTTTGGACCATAAATGATTATCAGGTGCTTAGCGGTGAAGTAAAACGTCTTGAGGAAACTCACATTCTCGAGAAATGCGTTTCGATGGTATGTGACCTAACCTGTTTTGGGCTGGTTTTCCCTTCGCGCGTTGGAAGATCAGCAGTCGTTTTTGAAGAGTAAGCGGACCCTGTAAAATCGGGATAACGCTGGGGAGATGATAATGATGATGGTTGAATTCTGCAGGTTATCGGTTAATTTTTGAATTCTGTTTTTCAGTAAGAATTCCGATATTATAAAATAATATTGAGGTATTATCTGTATAGTAAAATGTATTAAATGTTTGTCAAATCTAATCAAATAAAAATTCCTGTTTTATTAATCTGAACAAATTTTAATGATATTTTAAATTAGAATTAATATAATGAAAATATAATTAAATTGTCTTTATTAATGAAATATGCTAACTTCACAGAAGATATTTTCGAATAGGTACTTTACAAAACACGTGTATGAGTAAGCGTAAGATAAATAAAATAAAACATTTAACTGTCGTTAAAGAGCGTTATGGTTACGTGCTCATCGCTTCACTGCGTGAGCTTAGCCTCACCGAATGTTTTAATGCGTTTTGTTAATATACTCGTAAATGAAACTCGCCAAATCGCTCAATCCTTGCACAAGGCAGCAGTTCTCAATTTTCTCTTCACCTTTCAGTTTCCTGAGCCACAAAGCAATCTCTAGTATTGCAACGTTCCGATTCCGATTACCAGCACAAAGTGGCTCGAGCCAACCGGAAACCGCGGCGCGGCTCATAAGCATTTTTATTTATATTTTGAAATAGGTATTTCTGTTTTCACTAATACAGTTTGGGTCGACCATATTATTCCTATAACCTACTCGTATTCTATGTAATGTTAGCTTATTCCTTTTTTATCGCTCTCGTAGGCCCATTTGTATGTAGGTTTATATATATATAAATCAATCATGGTGTTTGTGAGACAGGATTCGAGGTTTGGTTAATTAAATAACTAGACAAGTGATTTAATTTACTCCTTTTAAATTCACGCTCCAGCGGCATACTTGACCTGACAAATGGGAAGTTACATAAATAACATAAATAGCCTATATACGTCCCACTGCTGGGCACAGGCCTCCCCTCAATCAACCGGAGGGGGTATGGAGCATACTCCACCACGCTGCTCCACTGCGGGTTGGTGGAGGTGTTTTTACGGCTAATAGCCGGGACCAACGGCTTAACGTGCCCTCCGAAGCACGGAATCATATTACTTTTTCGGACAATCAGGTGATTCAAGCCTGAAAAGTCCTTACCAAACAAAGGACAGTCTCATAAAGTGATTTCGACAATGTCCCCATCGGGAATCGAACCCGGACCTCCAGATCGTGAGCCTATCGCTCTAACCACTAGACCACGGAGGCTGTCAAAATGGGAAGTTTATAAAATGAAAAATATACGATTCAAAATCGTGTGTCAGAGTATTCACATAGGGACAAAATCTTTACCTTGATCTTTCATAGGCAATTTACTTTCCGCAATTAAACACGACGATATAGACGAAGTCAAGAGTATTTTTGTAGTAGGTACCTATTGTAGTACCCTTCTGTCGGCTAACTTCAGGATTCGTTATAAAAATGTGTCGAACAACTGTAGACAAGTTTAGCCTTCAGCGATTTGTCAAGTGCAGGTACACCAGTGACACTGACACGGGACATCCGCGTCGACTAAAGATACGAGCTGCGTTGAGAGACCCTTCTATTTTGTATCGGCAAATTGAAATGTCACAGTCGCAACCCTCAATAATGTTACCAAACCGCTGCGCTGTAGATGAATGAATAAAATGTGGTGTGTGGGTCCTAAATTTCTTAGATGCTTTTCCTTTCTTGGAGCCGTGGTAACCTAGTTGGAACAATGCTTGACTCTCATTATGAGGTCGCCGGTTCGAAACCCAGCACGGACCTAAACCAATGACTTTTAGAATTTGTTTTAAAATTCATGTTTGGATTATAAATGATCATCACGTGCTCAGCGGCGAAGGAAAACATCGCGGGGAAACCCACATATCCAAAAAAACGTTCCGGAGGTATGTGACCTAATTTGTATTGGGCTGGTTTTCTCTTCGCGAGTTTGAAGGTCAGAGAGGCAGTCGCTTCTGTAAAAAACCGGACCTGTCAAACCGTCAGGTTAAGTAAACGGACCCCGTGAGAAACGGGATAACGCTAGGAGGGTGGTGTTTTTTCTTTTCTTGCTTTAGTGTTACTTAGTATGTTTTTGACCCTTGCCTTGGAGGAGGCCTAAGACCAGCAGTGGACGATTTCCGTCTGATGATGATAATGTTTCTGACCCAAGAAATATCTAAGGCATTTAATACGCTAACCTATAACCGTACATTTTATAAGAAAGTTACATATTGACGATCAAATCAAATGTACTTTATTTCACACACACAAAACATACAAATATTTATAAAACAATCAGCAACAATACAAATGGGCGATGATTTGCGATTTTACGGCCTTATTATCTAATCAAGTGTACTTGTACCAGCGCAACTACTTGTTCACTATAATACACTCACGCGCAGATGACTCCTGCATGATGATGATGATGATCTAATCAAAAATTTAAGCAGTTTATTTTTGTTCACGTTTTTATACTCGATCAGAGTGTTTGATTTCCGTGCGTATCAGGCCAAAATAGAAAACAAATTACCTGACAAGGAGAAAATTATCGTTTTTTTTATCGGACGGGACTTGAAAGCGCATCTCTTATCAAGCCTTGACGAGCGTGTTAACCATTACACCACCGGGTCATCCTCCTGTCATGCGAAATTCTTTCGATCTATGTATGTATCGTCATTAAGCCGTCGCCTAAGCCTAAGCGACGATGAATGCTACAAAAAACAAAAGTCATCAAATTACCTATTTAAAATAGTCTAGAATTAACTGAAACAACACTCGTTCTAGAACATGCTACGTTGTATTCAGCAGTGAGGCATGTGGAGACTGTTTCAGACATTGATACATCACTCTAGTACGATAAGGTATTTGATGTATCTACTAATGTGGTTGGCAATTAACACCTTACGTGTACTTGTGAGATCGCTTAGAATCTTGTCAGATATTGATTCAATAGGATCATGTTAGAGTGCAAATTGAATTGGGTGTTATGTTACTCTTGTTATGTGAAGGAGAGTTTTGATTATTATACATGTAAAATTTGTGTAAGCTTTTTATTCATGAGAGACTTTCGAGGCACTTGACATTATGCGTGCATGGCTCATGTAACGACTACTAACATATTTATTTAACAGTTTACTGTACTTACACAGAACATGATATAAAGATAATTCGACCAACACATGACAGACAATTATTATTATACATATATTTCTAGTAGAAATCTCTTCCAGCAGACCGGGAAGAGACAATTTTAAAACTTAGAAACATAGAGACAGGGTTACCAACGATATCGCCTACGTGTATTATCCTAGTGTCGATGTTAAGAGGCTTAGATTATTATGATAACACGCGTAACCTTTATAATCATAAGCCTCTACCTTTATTAATATACGTACATACACCCACCCTCGTACCTCGTACCTTTCCTCGTGCATCGGAGGACGCGCGTCCCATTACTCCACAAATGTCTAAAAATACACAAACTGTATACGTACACAAGTCAAAAACAATAATGTTTCTGACACTTAAGGCCGTAAAGGGCTGGAAGTAATCCGAGAATATTTATAAACGATAAAACTAACAACATTATAGCTCCATGATGACTCTTCTACTAAAATTACATAGATCATGTGCTATTATAAACGACAACTTAGCCAGCGGTTCTCAATTACTTTTTCCGTGTCCACCACTCAAAGAAAGAGTTCTAACTTATGAACTCCTTAAATAAATAGCATTCGCTGCGTCTATTGGTCGATATAGTCTACGACTACGCGGTGCGGTTGCTGTGCTGCGAGGGCTGGCTAAAAAGCACTAGAACAATTTTTCGCATCGTAAGCGCTGTCAGAATTTTGTATGAATTATAATTACACAAAACAGATAAAGGTAGATTTTAGGTTTATTTATTTTGAAACATTCGATACGAAACGCGTTCGATTCGAAAGAATCCAGATATGCTTTCTAGTTTAACCCGAAATTGTGAAAGTCTAAAGATTTGAAAACATTGCCGGTTTGTGTGTGTGAGAGAGAGAGAGAGAAAAAAAACAGGCGTTAGAAATTCATTTTTCTGGTGATGAAAAGATATTGAAAATATATATGAAAAGAGACTGTCTGTCTAAATAATACTATTATTATCGCGTTTGCTATAAATAACGACATTCTATTTTAGGTCAAGACTTTCTGATCTGGCAGTAAAGTTAGTATCCTGCCTATGTGTTAGAAAAATAATTTTCGTCTGTAAAAAAATGCGAATCTAAATCATCAAAATCGGTCCACCGGTTTATAAGAGAAGATACTTACAGAATAATTATTTTACAAAAAATATATAGACGTAAGTAAGTATATTTTAAATTATTAAAATTAATTATTAAATTTATCAAGCGCGTTCACACACTGCTAGGATTAAACGCAGGATGATGGATCATAACAATTATATCTGCGAAATTAAACACTCCAGGTGTGTTTTTGCTGGCCCGCTGTTTGTTCACGAGTCGAGTTTACCCTAAACGAGTATATATTTTTTTTAAACATACTATTTTCATGATCATTTTAACAAGTTCAGCTTTTTATTATAGTGTCTTGGTAATTCTGAGCTTGAATCAGTCGTCCAGAGTATCCTCATGGTAATTAAAGCAGGATTTTTCTGTCAATTTCTGTATGACGTGTCCCATGGCTAGTATCAATGCATTTGCAATTCAATCAATTCCATTCAAAACACTTTATTGCACATAAAATACAATTACAAAATGACAGCAGAATTAAGCAATTTCTTCCAGGCGACCTTAGGGTGAAATGAATTGATATACACTGCAAAAAAATACTTAATACTTGTAAAATGAAAAACTAGGTGTGAACTTCCTACACCTATGACACAATCTTAGATAATATCTAAAAGTGTGATCTAAGCGCACCTCGCCGCTGACGTCATACAGGCCATTATTTCTTTCCACGACAAGCCATTTACAGTCACAAACTTTGACAACGCAAACACCATTCTTGTAAGCTCAAACGATCGCAGACTTAAGGGATCAGCCGTCGAGTCGCTTGATAAATCTGCTCCTTGACGCGAACATCATAATTTATGACATCACGTCTTTTGTACAAGCGAAATGTCATGGCAGACAAGTTTCCTTTGGATTACCTGTTTTTTGGATGTAAAATTTGCATGTTTTTACGGCATATTCCAGAGATGTTTTTAAGTTTGTCTCCGGTTATATAGTAGGTATATACCTATTTGCATAGTGTAAAACAGTAACTTTGTGTGTTTGAGTAAAGAAATACTTGCAGCAGTTCAGTAAATAGTTCCTCTTCCGGCAGCATAATTTCTTTAAGAAACAGTTGCTCACGCAAAAGATAAAAGATATTCAAATCCAAACATTCTTTCTGAGCACGCAGTATGATTCCGTAGTGTTAAGTCCACACAATTTGCGTTATTTCTCTGAGAAATGTGGAGCTCAAAGCCAATCGTGAAAGAATATTTTAGAGAGCACCGATTATGCTTTGAGAAATGCACAAAGAATAAGTCCGGTCGGGCTGGCGACAAATTGCTCGTATAAAACACAAAAGAGATCGAATATAAATGTTTCCCGCCCTTATTCTGAGTGGGATGGAGGAGTTGTGTAGTAAGTAAGTACTAAGTATGTTTTAGTACAATTTTCTTACTTCTTCATCTATTTTGTGCGTTTTGAGGTGGACGACCATAATGAGCAACCTCAGCAACCCAGCACGCAAGCGGCGCAAGGGTATTATTGAACCGCCAAAAGCCCTAGACATGGCTCATGTGACGACTACGTACTTACAACAATAAGTAGTAACTGGGATCAACGGCTTAACGGACCTTCTGCAGCACTTATTACGAAGTGGGATTCGTACCCGGTACCTCCGGATTGTGAGCCTAACGATAAACCACTAGTCTTTCGAAGCCGTTATGTTCTAGATGCTATAACAATATAAAAAATATACGTTGGCTAGTAAATAAATTAATTCAAATATTGAATCAATTACATAAATTATAGAAACACAAATAAAGTTATGTGTCATTTGTACAAGCAAGTGTCTGACCTTTTGAAAACTAATTATATATAGTAGACTATTACTTAATTCTAAAATCAAACATAAGTCAAATAATATCCATCCATATTGTTTGACTTTTCGAAGCTCAGCTGTTCATATGGATCGTGTGTCGTTTTAGTCCTCTATTGAGGGCCAATGGGCTATGAAACGTCGAAATGTCAAATGGTATTATAATTCATTCAAGTGTCGAAAAGCATTCATTTGAAAAATTATATCGCACTTTGCTTTTTTGAAAGAATGACATTTGACATTTTATACAAAACTTTTCTTTATAAATGCCTAATTCCTGTATTAGACTCCGATTTATCAAAGATATGAACAATCCAATATAAATACATTTTCTTTCAAATAAATTATCTTTTAATATTAACAAAAGTACTGTATATCAGCTTGTAGACATGTGTTTTGCTGTCCAACGTTGCCGTAAGCATTATGACGTCGAGCAACAAGTTGTTTGTCGTACAATAACAGGCTCTAACCCTCGGTCAATCGGTTTATTATACAAATGAGAGCCGTGTGGTAACATAATCATGTTTTAAACACACATTATGCCCGTACAGTGATACTATTTGGCGATAATCTGTACTTTTACCCTCTTTTCATACGAGTTACTATAAAATTTGCATGCAAACTGCTTCGCTGCCACCCCTGTTTGAACGTATATTTATTATAGACACGTGCTTTAGTTTTAAGGGTTTGTGACGTCAATTGGTAGGTACCCGAAAGTTAAGTCTCTTTAATACTATATTAGAATAAAATAGAACAGAAATATTACTGGCGGACCTCGCACTAGGGAAACCCTGTATCGCGGAGGTCCTGAATATTTGTTATTACCAAATACTTTATAGAAATATTTTTTTTATGTAGCTGGCTATCAGAGTAACGACAGATATTTGTAGATGTAAGTACATAACATTATAGGTTGCATTTTAAATACATATGCATTTATTTCTCATTTTCATTTATATGCACTCACGCGTTGTTCGACATGGAAAGCAACTTAATTATTTACGCGAGTGCCTCAAACAAAATGTTTTCCTTATATTTTTAGATTCCAACATACAAAAAGCTGTCACAAAGATTTTTATTTGCTTATTTGCATTATTACGACGTGAAAGAATATTAAATTAATTTTGAACATATCTGTAAGAATAAAAGTCGAAATCCGCCCAAAACCGGAATAAGGATAATGAGAATATATTTCTTTTATCTTTGACTCGTAAGGTATTTACATGTATTATATTATTAGAATATTTAGTGTTATTATTAGTATATACATGTACTCCATATATCTACTTTGTACTTTAACTACAGTATAAATGGCAGGGTATTTTATTGTTATATGTACCAACATGTTTTTCTGTATTTTTTTTGCAAAAAATTTGGGTGTATATTTTGACCCAATAAATATATTTTTTTTATTGAAAACATTTTTTAGTTGATGATGATGCACATATGCATCTGGCTGAAATAGTTGTGTTCCACGGCGGAGGCGGCGGTATAACACACCGATTGCGTAACACGAACTCGGCCACACATGTATTTGTTTGTCTGTCTGTCTGTCTGTCTGTCTGGCTGTCTGTTTGTTACCTTTTCACACCTAAACCGTGGACCGATTTCGATGAAATTCGAGAGTTGCACAAGTTTTCCGCTGGAATTAATTAACTGGAACCGGTTTTATTTTATTACTTTTTTAGTAAACTCACTCTATCTTGTTAACTTTTTAATAATTTGATCTCTATCTTATGTACTTGGAAAAGCGAAACTCTTAACACAGGTATTTTTTTTACTTAAAAGGGGTCCCAAAGACATTTTTTGTCTATTAACTGGAATGGTTATTGAGAATACGTAGTGCCTACTCCACCATGCTGCTCCAACTGCGGGTCCAATACAAAGGAACCCAATAAACTAACCCACTAAACCGATATCCATGATGGTCTTACCGGTCGGACGTTGTTTTGCTATTTAATATGCAACTATGCTAAGCCCCCCTAAGATAATGACGTTGGACGGGAAACTTGCGAACTTAATCCTCTTACATCCTTATTTAACCACATTCGTACCAAAACAAACATACAAACTAGCCCTTGGGTCACGTACATACCATAAACAAGTTATGTTGGTATCTGTGATAGTAGGTACTTGTGGCCATGCTTTTTTTTGACGTGACTTATTGTAAATTTGCCGCAGATGGCATTAACTACTTAGCCGGACAGTGCATTTCTCGGGAATGTGGGTTTCCTCACGATGTTTTCCTTTACCGCTAAGCACGTCATAATCATTTATGATCCAAACATGAATTCGAAAACAAATTCAAAATTAGGCCTGTGCTGAATTCGAACCTGCGACCTCGAAGAGGCAAGCACTACCACGGCTCCCACACTACTCTAGGCTGGCTTGTCCCTCCACATGATTATATCAATACATAGATTTATAGGAGTTAAATAACTATATATTTTATTTAATAGTACCTATGTATGTCTACTGTGTGTGTACGGTCACGAGCATTAATATGTATACACTTTGGTACCATGTCACATTAACTTTTTTGACAAATTGGACTGTAAGTCTCACTAAATTTCAAATATGTTAGTGCGACCGGGTCCTAAAGTGGGTACATTATATTGCTCATGACTGTACCACGTTGGTCTAACAGAATACTTGGCTAAACAGGAGGTGTGGGTACTTAGTTCATCTTGATATAGTTGTGAGCTTATGTGTATGGGCTTCCCTGCCGAAAATGGACGATGTACCTACATGCAAAGCATTGAAAGGCACACGGGTAAATAGCCATACAGATGGAAGCTGGTACGCCTCGTGGCCCATTAATCTCCTTCGCGCCAGTCATCAGAATTTAATCAATCCCTTTCCACTGATTTACAGCGCATTGAGTCGAATACTTAAGAAGTTTTCAAATAGTGAGGTACTTACCTTCATGTTCTGAGTACTTAATGAGAAATACGGGTAAATTAGTAACTATGCTTGTAATATTTTACCTTTTTTCGACGTGACTTATTGTAGACTTCTTGCAAATGGCATTAACTACGTGACCGGACAGATGAGGAGCGTTGACGGCGGTGTAATATTAACCAAAGTTTACGAAATGTATGAAGGAATTTTAAATTTCTGTCATCAGTAATGCTGTCAGCATGTCATAATTTTCAAATGCCCCCTTTTCAAAACGGGAAGAAGGCGCTTTCCGAATAAATGTAGTATAAAATATAAAATCCCATTGTTGTTTATTTTGACCAAGCTCCAAAGTTTCCTTTGCAACAATATTTTGCTTTTTATTTCTAAACAAGTTCATTAAAGGCCCTCGTTAAGACTTATCGAATAACTAGCGACGTTGATTGATCGACTATTAATTGCAGCATCGTTTAGCACCTCTTTTTATTCCATTTAACTTGAGAAAGGCACCGCGAATTGTTTAGTTGTTCTGAAAGATCAAGCGATTAAATACTCAAACAACACTCTGTAATCCATTACGCATAATGATACAAAATTTTAAGCTTGTCGTACAATAGCGATTAATGTAACACATTGTTTGGGCGGAAGGGTCAACAACGTTTCAGAATTGTTTGTTTATTACAATCCTTTGTTATAAGTACATTTGTATAACTAGCCTCCGTCGCTGTAGGCCTCCGTGGTCCAGTGGTTGAGCGTTCTGCTCACGATCTAGAGGTCCCGGGTTCGAATACCGGTGGGGACTAATCACTTTGTCATCCCTAGTTTGGTTAGGATATTGCAGGCTGATCACCTGATTGTCCAGAAGTAAGATGAGACGTTAAGCGGTTGGTCCCGGTTACTACTTACGTAAGTACGTAGTCGTTACTTGAGGCATGTCAGGGGTCTTTGGCGGCTCAATAATAACTCTGACACTAGGCTTGATGAGGTTGGTCATTCACCTCACAACCCACACGATAGAAGAAGTACATTTGTATGATAATTTTACACCTTTTGTAACATTAAGAGCTATCGAAAAGTTTGAAAGCGTGCGCTGGTTGATACGATTATTTTAAGAAAATATTTAGCAATTTTCGTAGCTCCGCCCCGACAGAAGATATTTATGTGACAGACCGACTCCAAAGTTAGCTCATAAAGTATAACTATATCCCAGTGGGTAAGGACTTCTCATCAACCGAAGAAGTAATAAGTAAGTGTTTTATACCTAGCTGTTGAGTATATTACGGTAACGTGTGAAGTCATCGCATAATACATGTCATGATTTGATAATACCACAATGAGAAACAAGTTTGTAATTAGTTTTAGGGCGCTGTAAGTCCCACAGCGAAAGGTTTAACTGTAGGGTGACCATACGGTTTACAGTATTAGGATACAAAATTTGAATTCTTTCGTTTCACTGAATGTTAATCATTTTAAAAATCATGTTCATATTAGCTTCAGCGCAATTTATAAAATTAATACTTATCCTGTACAACAATATTATGATTTTATGGCGTTTTGTGTGTACTAAGATGCTTCTCAGAAGAAATTGATGCCAAATTACTAATATTCTTCACTTTCCGGTATTGAAATGTAGAAGCGAAGCGCACTTCGCTATTTCATTATTACTATATTCATTAGGGAACTGTCCATTAATTCAACTGCAGCGTGGTAATCATCGCTCGACAAAAAGGGTACCTAATGGAGCTGAATGTGACACAAACTGACCTCTGTGTGAAACTCGCATCCGATAGGCGTGGGTTTTTGAAATTATGACGGTGCGCTTTTGCACATCACAGCAACATATTTGTACTGACTAATCAGGCGACCAGCAAGCTGGCAACGCCTTTTCAGCTATCCTAAATCGGACAGTTCAGTCAAAAACGGCACATATGAACTCTCGCATAACAATGTATTTTTAATGGTATAGGGCGCGTCTTCTTTCCTAGCTACAGCAAGTTCCAATCCATTGTTGACATCCAAAGCAAAGTGGGTACTTAGCGCGGTACGGTTAATGTCTTGCTTGTTTATCTTCTGTAATTTTTATTATACAGTTGAGTTGATACTCGTAAGTTGCGCCACCTCAGCCCTGTATCATGTAGCAGGAGGAAAGAAACTCGTTAAGACACGTGATAAACGTGGGAATTAAGTGACGCGTAAAACAATGAGTACCCCAGTGTAAAGAAGGAGATCGGAAATACACTTCTCATCAAAAAAATCGAAACACCTTGCAAGTTTACGTTTTGTCAGGATTATCAGAAAAATGTGTACATTTAGGAATAAATGTTAAATGTCGTTAAATAGTGAGTAATATGAGCTTATCAAATCTTAATGTTAATGTTCTAAATTTAAATGAATTTTTCATAGGTTTCGTATTTTGTTAAATGAGTCATTTTTATTCCATATGGAGTATAAAGGAAATGGATAAAACAACACACGTAAATGAAAAAAAAAGCTAAAAAACGTTTATTTAATAACTTGTATTCCCTCCCCGAGCTCTAATTACTGCTTCCATACGGTTCTTCATCGATCGGATGAGAGTCACGATCACATGCTGTGGTATATTGTCCCATTCCTCTTGGATTGCATCTTGCAGCTGGCTAAGTGTTTCTGGGGCAGGATCTCTTGCTCGAATTCGTCTCTTTAATTCATCCCACAGATGTTCAATGGGATTCATGTCCGGGCTTCTTGCTGGCCATTCCATAATAGAGATATCGACTTCGTTAAGATAATCTCGTACGACGCCCGCGGTGTGAGCCCTAGCATTGTCGTGCATGAATATGAAGCCGTTGCCAATAAAATGTGCATAGGGCATCACATGAGGCTCGAGACACTCTTCGACGTACCGATGACAGTTTAGTGCAGGCAGACGTGGCCCAGACACGAAAGCAAGCTCTGTCTTACCGTCGGCGCTGATTCCTCCCCAAACCGTCCACGAACCGCCACCATAGCTGACCTTTTCTTCAATGCAGCATTGTGCATAGCGTTCTCCGTCTCTTCTGTAGACCTTGTTCCTTCCGTCGTTACCATACAGCATAATTTTACACTCATCAGAAAAGAGAACTTTGCTCCACTGTAGGTATGACCAATTTAGGTGCTCACGTGCAAAGTTAAGGCGCGCTCTTCGATGGTCTGCAGTTAATTTCGGCCCATTTGCTGGCTTATGCGGTACCAGTCCACGATCCTTCAACCTTCTTCTAATTGTAGAGTCACTTACAGCCACCCTTCGTACAACACGAAGCCGCTGCTGCAGTTGAAAAGCGTTAAGGCGTCGATTTCTTAAAGAAGTTGTTACAATAAATCGATCATCTCGCTCAGAAGTGACCCGATTCCTGCCAGATCCTGAACGGCGCGTGAACAAACCAGTCTCCCGATAACGTTTATAGACTCTATGAACAGATGACAGGCTTAGATGCAGTCTTGCAGCCACAACACGCTGACTAAGGCCAGAATCCAGCAATGCCACAACTTGGGCGGCTTCTGTGGGCGAAGTATCCATACGTTTTAGAAAAAAAACCTTTTTTCAGACGTCCCAAAGTCACAGTATTGAAATAAAAAACAAAAAGTTTAAGGATAGGCGCCAATTTTTAGTTTTTAAACGCTAAATGTACTCCAACCCTAAACACACATTTGTCTCAAAACAGTGATTCATTTCGTTTATAAGATAAACAAATGAAATTCTAATTTTGAATTTAGAATTTTCGCTTATTACTGTAATGGCCAAACTGCCAGCTATACATTTATGTATTTTTTTTCATCGTATGAATTCTTTTTTGTGTTAAATTCGGACAGAAACAATGAAAACGGAAGTGTTTCGATTTTTTTGATGAGAAGTGTATTATGGAGAATTTATTATACCCCTTACATCAGCAACACGAAAGCAAAAAACCGTCCCGTTTAAGCGTAAAAAAGGACAATCTTGTGAAACATCCTAGATGAAACAGTTTATGAAACATTTCTCGTTTTTCATATATTATGACGGTCGGAAATATGTCCGTGATACATAATGCGAAGCGGCAACAGATTGGAGTTATTATTTTTAATAATGTATCTCACTTTAATACGCCAGAGCGCACGCAGATGTGTAGGTTAAATAAAAGCGAATTTTATCCTGACGTTAATAAGTTTTTACGTCTATCTTTATCAGAGAGGTGTTTCATTATTTGGTATCATCTTGTACAGATACATTCTATTATCAAGTTTCACATACTTACCTTGGATTAATATCACGTCAGTCCCACTTCTTCACATGATAAGGGTTCTGAACAATTTTAATTATTTGCGCATCAAAGATGTGCTGAGTTGCGTTGCGTGCGGATGTTATGTTGACGAGTTTCGATTTCAATTAACCTCGCCAAGTTGTAGGTAAGTATCTAATGAAAACCCTATAACGATGGCAGCTTCTAAAAGTCCCCAAGTGCCTAATTTGGTTGTATTAAACAACTTGTTTACCTGCTTATGCGCCGAAATTAAATTCGTAAAACGTGCGGTAATATTATATACTTTTTAATTATTTTACGTAATCCCGACCATCTCTTTCTACCTTTCATGTTTTTATTGCTTTCCAAAAACGTGTTAAAAAGTAATCAAAATATCCGACTGCGTAAAAACCGATCAAAAAGAGGGAACAAGGTGTCGACGTTGGAAAATAGTAGAGTTTCTAAATCCACACCAATTCAATGACCTCTAATACTAATAAGAGATTCCTTCATACATAAGACATCAACGAAGTCATGGTTTTTCTTCCATAATAATATTTTTTGAGCATAATTTTAAAACTTCTATGCCTATTTTGATAAAACTTGCACTGTAATCTAAGTTGAATAATATTTAATATAAAAAAAGAAAATATTTGTAGTTTTGAGCAATGCGTGTGAATATAATACACCTGTGAAATTGAAATTAGACGCGTAAAGTAACTTATACGAATATTGTCAATTGCAAAAAAAATATATATACACAAGGATCACGTTTATAGATTCCTTATTAAAGTCAGTTAAAAAATATTTGACTATAAGTCCAAGTTTGTTTAAGTATAAGTGTATAAGGAAGGGGAGGCCTTTGCCCAGCAGTGGGATCTTGTAGGCTAGAGTAGATTAGATAAGTCCACTTTGCCATCATATACATTTTTTCTAAAGGGGATATTGGGTTCGCTGGCTTGCAGATTTAAGGACTAGCTTCTGATCTATGAGTGCGCCAACGTGAAAACAAGATTCTCATAACCTAAGTAACGTATGTATTTACAAAGCCGATGGTGGAGCGTGTTAATCTTCTAGCCTTGAAACATATCCATTCTCCAGAACATGGGGCTTGCGGTGTTTACTCTTGGAATTTGCTTGGTTATAATAATACTTGAGGCTTCAAAATATATATCCGAGGCTCTACATGGCTTCCCTGGGGTGACGCTAAACCAACGACACGTTTGATGGACGCCCAAGGCCCTTTACTTATGAGAGCAGGAACCATTATGCTATTTACAACAATTGTGAAATGGCCGTTGTGGTCCAGTGGTTGAACATTGTGGTCACGATCTGGAGGTCCTGAGTTTGATTCCCGATTTATCAGCGAGGTATCAAGCGGCTAAGCGAGCAAGGCAGCGATTCCCAGCCCGGGTATTACCTAGCGCAATATATTGTCTACGCCATTCAACTGAAATGAAAAAGGGACGCATTTTTGTCTGCGCGTTATCTCTATTTCTAATAACTTTAGTGAGAATCCTTCACATATATTTAGGATGTGCTTACAAAATAACGAATGTCAGTATAAAAGTATAGTACTTAATTGTCATAATGGTCTCCTACTTTCTCTATTTAGAAGTTTTCATATATACTTAATGTAATTTCTCTTTTCCGCGCTGTGCTCGTCTTTTCTGCGTACCTAAGCGTTATAAAAATCTAAGTATGTGGTATTACATAACTAAATTATTAAATGTGAAACTTTTTACAACTTTTAGCCAAATATCCTAGGTTTTTAATCCAGCATTTTTACGTACCAAGTTAATTCAAATACAAGGGCGAGAAAGTATAATTTGAAGTTACAAAGAGAAGATTAGCAGTGCACAAATTATGGTTCGGGCGTGGGACGAGCGCAGTAATCCGGTGTATCGCCCGGATCAACATCGCGAGGGACAACGTGTCCCGCGCTGATCTTACTTTGAAATATTCCGTTTTCCTGTTATTTTTTCCTCTTTTTCTTATCGCTATCGACCCACTAGGGCCGATTAAACTCTGAGATGACGCCCTGAGCCGAGGTTCGCTCCCAACTGGGCACCTTCAGGCCTGTTGTCTTAAATTTTGTACCGGGTGAGAGCCCTCAGCGCACCCCATTTGTCCGGCCAAGTACTTAAAGCCATCTGCGGCAAATCCACAATAAGTCACGTCAAAAAAACCTCTTATTTCTGGATATTACAGACGTAAAAAGCTGCGCATCAAAGCGTGACATTTGCGAGAGACGAATTAATAATGCAAAAACGTAAATTGTTTCAATTCCCTCCCAATGCGCATTTAGAAGACAGCCTAATGTCAATTGACTTGTTAAACGATGTTAACGATGTTATTTTGGAAGTCCAGGTTCGATTCCCGATGAGGAGTTTCTTTGAGGACTGTTCTTTGTTTGACCTGTTTGTCCGAAAAGTAAGGCGACTCCGTGATTCTGAGAGCACGTTAAACCCTCGGTCCCAGTTACTAGCCCAAACACCTCCACCACCCCAACGGCGTGGTGGAGTATACGAGTAATTCATGCCCCCTCCGGTTGATTAGGGAAGGCATTTGCCCAGCAGTGGGATGTATATCTACGAGGTAGCATGTCAAGCCAAATTCAACCCTGTTTACTAAACAGTAATGAGAGGCTCAAAATAAATAATATTATTATTATTGTTATTATATTATTATTTAAATAAATAATATAATAGCATGTTTATGTTATTAAATTATTTATTTTGAGCCTCTCATTAAGGAAAATTACAAGTTATTATTTTGTTTAAAGACATTAAAAATAGTGTTTTGGTATTGAATAAATTATGAGTGAATAAAATAGCAGAAAGTGTATTGCTGAATATTTAAAAATTTTCGATCAACTCTCTTTGTCTGTTCTAAGATGAATAGATAAATGGAAGCAATTTGCCTCTTCACTATTGATTGGTAGTCATCTGTGAATATCTTACTTTTTCTCTATTCAGAACGTCTCTATTATGTACTTTATCACGAGTTTGCGAAAATATTGAACAACAAAAAAAAGAACTACGCCTCACAAAAAAAAAAAACACTTCTATGCAACTTGTTATAAAATATTTTAAAACAAACATCAACGAAGTTGTTCTGTAGTGTGGAGTCGCTTCTGTAAAAAAACGGACCTGTCAAATCCAGGTTAGGTTAGGTTAGTGAAAAACGGAATAATGCTAGGGAGATGATGATCAACTAAGAAGTTCTTTAGATAAGTACGACCACGAGGAAAAGTATTACGGCATATTCCGGACAAATATAAACAAGAAATGAATATATATTTAACAATAGCTTGTATGTAACAGGTTATGAATGCGATGAACAACAAAACGAGAGGGGAGGCTTTGCCAACTGATACGAGAAAAAAATAAAGCGACGTACGTTACTGTGAACGTCGGGGCAGTATTATGCGATGTTTTTCACAGTAACAAATATATTTTTAAGGAATTGTCATAATATGTAGCAGATGGGGATTTTCTAATCCACATAACATAACATAGCAGCACGCACATATCCATTGAACAACATGAACTATAACTCAAACTAACGGCCTCCGTGGTCCAGTGGTTTAAGCGTTGGTCTCACGATCCGGACGTCCCGGGTTCGAAACCCGGTGGGGACAAATCACGAAAATCACTTTGTGATCCCTATTTCGGTCAGGACATTACAGGCTGATCACCTGATTGTCCAGAAGTAAAATGATCCGTGCTTGGGAAGGCACGTTAAGCTTGGTCCCGGTTATTACTTACTGATGTAAGTACGTAGTAGTTACATGAGTCATGTCAGGGGTATATGGCGGTTAAATAATAACCCTGACACCAGGGTTAGTAATCCACCTCACAACCCACACGATAGAAGAAGAACTCAAACTCATGAAGTAGAATTCAATGGGTCAGAGTTGGGATTCGAACTTGTAACACTATGATATATACAGGGTGTTAGTGACATCGTAACGAATACTGAGGGGGATGATTCAGACCATGATTCTGAGTTAATATCAAGTGGAATTTTTCGTCGCAAAATTCATGTTTTTTTTTATTTATCTTTTAAATTATTTTCAATTCTATACTTTTGTGATGGAAAATTCCACTTGATATTAACTCGGAATAATCAGCTGAATCATCCCTCTCAGTATTCGTTACGATGTCACTAACACCCTGTATAAGTCACGCGTTTTCCGAAGAGCTGTCACGGATTTTCTATTCCCGTAACCTTATGTACTTAGAGTGCTTTAAAATCGCACAATTAAAAGTTCATAGCGAGAATTTTAAACTTAGCGCTTTATCATAGACGGCATTTCCACGACACGGTAAGTGCCGAAGCAAATTGTTGTTTGTAACAATTTCATCGTAATGACTGAGCCTAATCCCGCCGTCTTGACATCATAATGGCGGGATAAAATGTTTCGCTTAACAGCTTTTATAATTTTAGGTAAAAGGTGAATAAATATAACATTTCTTACTCAAGTACTAATGGCAAAGTCTGTCGACGGCCTCCATGGTCCAGTGATTAAGCGTTCTGCTCACGATCCGGAGGTCCCGGGTTTGAATACCGGTGGGGACAAATCACTTTGTGATCCCTAGTTTGGTTAGGACATTGCAGGCTTATCACCTGATTGTCCAGAAGCAAGATGAGACGTTAAGCTGTTGGTCCCGGTTACTACTTACTGAAGCATTACGTGATATTTATCTATAGAGTCTGAACATAACTTTTATATTTTTCACGCTTCATTCACATTTCATTTTTACCCGACTGCGGCGAAGCCAAAAGGAGAGTTAAGTGTTTTACAGCTATGTATGTATGAATGTGTGTATGCACGTCTGTTCCAGCCTAACTTACGTAAACCACGTGTCAGAATTTAACAAACGAAGTATCACTAGATGCGTCTAGATTGTCCGGCGGTGGTTATAGGCCATGTGACATCATGTTACATTCAACGTGGCAAAGATAGCCGTGGTCGTATGCCAATTAGTCGTAAGATTTTGCTTACCACAGCATACCACCACGGCTATCTCCTAAATGTCACTATTCAGAAGATTTCAGAGATTCAGAGGATTCAGAGATTTTCTTGTGTATCATACTTTTTAGAGCGTGATTTTTCCGTTGTTGGGTTTTAGTTTCTCAACTTATTTTTTTTTGCAAATTGATAGATAGATACTTATGCCTAAACAAACATCAAACATATCTATTTTCCTAAAAATACAGTAGCAGTGGTTTCCCACTTGCCTTCCGCCCCGCAGTACTCTGTCTGACGGGAGAGGAATGGCATCCAGAGTGGTCTATTTCAAAGCCGTACTAGGACCATAGAACTCCTGTCCTCTGCCTCTGAATAGTACTGACAGTTTCTGTTGCCCTCTATCAGGGTCCAGGTTACAGTCCCTGTGACTTGCCCCTTCCGTCCTGCATTACCGTACCGCTGGCTCCCATCGCCGCCACTGCAACCGTTGAGGTCTTCACCCGTAGATATCCCTGGGCAAGGGTTCTACGTTATATCCCGTAGAATTTGATAGTCTTATAAAAACATAGGGATTTTGTCCTTTGTGATATTGGACGGGGCAATAAGAAAGAAAGAAAGAAACATTTATTACTTCCGGACACCACAGACAGACAGGTACATTACATATAACACAGGACAGAAACCACACGGAAATCAATAAGTACATAGACAAAAAAAAATATACCAATACAAAAAGAAAAACAAACCAAAATCATAAAAACAATAATAATAAAACTAAGTATTCTTAATGCAACGCACTGACGGCCCGATCATCTGCGGTGCATAAGCTGGTCACATGTTATCCTAAGGTTCATTTAACGTCGTATCAAAAGTGACTGCATCTTCTGATTATACATTAAGTATATCATGCAAGTTTTAGTTTTCACGCTCTTCCAGAATTTAAGTAAGGCTTGATGAAGGTATTATTTTAAACGTCGACTTGGTTCAAAGTATCATAAAATTGGGTTACAACGTAATAAAGGTACGGACACAAAAGAAAGTAACTAATACTTTTACTATCAAAGATGACGTCTGACGATGGCCCAAATTGGTTATAAACTTGAGAGAAGTTCAATTTTATACTAGACTTAATTTTTATGTTTAAACCATGGAAATAGAATGCCTTTTGTTAGTTAGGTAGTTAACATATTTATTTTCGTAGCGTACTTGGCTAGAGATGAAAATACGTAAATACGTAGATGATAGCCATTGGCGCTCCCCATTTGTCCGGCCACGTAGTTAATGCCATATGCGGCAAACCTACGAAAAGTTACGTTAAAATAAAAAAAACATGTATGTTGCTTATTTTTTCCGTAGGTACATGATTACAATCGATATCATAATAGGGCCTCAAAGAAGCACGTCCAAGCTATTATTTTTGCATAACTGATGAAAAATGTTGTCAACTCTTTTAGCTTGGACTTCTGCTCAAACTGTGCTGATAGAACGACGCGCATGTTTCTGTCGGGCAACGGTGTCAATTCAGAAATAAACTGTCTGTTTACAGGTGAATTACTACATAAACCACTCTAATCCTCACAGCCGCAAATTTATACTGGAAACTATGCAAATACTGTGGAAAATTTCGCCAGCTATTACCGACAAAAGCCTCGAGCTTGCCTAAGCGATTCCATTCACAAACAAATCTGTCAGTTTTCAAGGAAACCTTTTTTTAAATAATCAAGACAAAAGAGCTATGAACGTTGAACATTGTATATTGGTGTATTGGCATGCGACGAGATTGGTCGTTACAACACAATAGCATCGAAGATTATAGTGCCAGTTGCATGTCAGATATTGTTCTAGGGGCTTCTGTAGTATAATAGTTGGCTCTAGGTACGAGTGGCCTACCTGCTATATTTTGATGTTAATAATTTAAACATACATATATAAATTCACGCCCGTAATCCGTAAATTCGAAATATTATCTGGTATTTCATTGTAAAAACGTATACATAACCCCAAAAAAAAAAACGAATTTAATTTACTTAATCTAGAATTTTGAATAGCAATTTAAATTTTATTCCTTGTATTATAAGTATGCCTTTCACAGTTTCTCGGAAGGAGAGATACATTTTTACGTACATAAGTGCATAATGTTTTCATAGATATATTGACTTGCGACCGTCAGTATATTTATTTCTTTAAACAGCTCCCTTAGAGAGTCCTGACGACGCAGATTAATAACAGCCAACATAACACAACAACTACAATAGTATACCTGACAACAGGGCTCCCTCAGCCCTGTCTAATTGAGTGCGAACCTCGACTCAGGGTGTTCGCCTGAGAGGATAATATTTGAAAGAATTAAAGCGATTCCAGTGGGCCGATGGCGATAACCGCAGAATGAGGGAAAACGTCAACCGCGCCGGTGGGGTCGGTATCTTGGATTCCACAGCTTAGTTGTCTGTAGGTATTATGAATGATATTAGGCAGACAGATATTAGGCAGCTAAATTACTCAATTGTATAACAATATGTTTTGTTTAAATAACGTCTAGGGCCCTGTGCCGAGGTTTTTCTTGCAGCTTCTTTTCCCCGGCTATACAGGTTGTGAGAAGTTGCAGTAGTTTTAGGCGGATGGGACGTTCGTTATGTAAAAATTGACGATTCAAAGTGTAACTATGTTACCTATTGAATAAAGATATTTTTGAATTTGAATTTGAATGAAGAAGTGAGTCGCTCTTAAAGAAAATTCATCATATTGGCCCGCATGTTAATTATATCGTAGTGGGAAGCGCACATATATCGCTATGGTTCATATCATCTGGGGCTTTGAATAATCTGGTACGAGGGCGTAAATATCAGGGGCCTGCCCAGGGCGGAATAACATGCGCGATATGTTTTGCTGGCCGGACACGTACTTCTGAAACATAATGGAGTTCCAGGCACGTAGCTTATTCAATCATTGTTGACGTATAACCGCTTGATAATACCATTATACGTAAGATTAATCGCATATTAGGATATTCAGTACTAAGTCATTTGATTACGCCTCCATTGTATGAACAATTGGTATCCCGTTTGTTTAAGAGTAAAACCACATATTACTTAATAATACGGGAAGGTATTTCAGTACTACTGTGAAAAATAATATTGTTTTCAGCTATCCCGAACTCTTATATAATTTTTGATGTCAACAATTAGTCGGCTTTTTTAATTGACATTTTCGTACCCATTTACATAAAATGAAATTAAGTACCTATATTAAATTAACTACCTTCTCGTTGGGAGCCTCTTGCGAGAAACCCTCTGGAATGGCTAGGTGTGGTACAGACTAATGTCTACACATTTAAAAATGAAAGAAGGCGCTAACTTGTTGAGAAATGGGAACAACTGAAGAATAAACCACCTGCTAACATATTTTATAACTGTGTAAACGGTGCGCTAACGTGTGCGTGTTGTTCCCGGACATTTATCGCTAAAATAGAGTATATTAGCCATGTTAAAGGTCACTATCAAAGCTCAAGTACGTACTTAATGCAGTTTCAGTCGTCGTTGCCGAACTCGCCAAACATTACTCATTTTAAAAAAGATAAAGATTACTAGATTAAAATATTAAATATGAAGCCGTGGTAGCCCAGTTGGAGAACGCTCGACTCTCATGTTGAGGTCGCAGGTTAGAATCCCAGCACAGGCCTGTTTTCGAATTCATGTTTGGATCATAAATGATTTATCACGAGGAAACCATTCAGAGGAAACATTCCCGAGAAATGCGTTTCAGAGGTGTGTGACCTAACCCGTGTTGAACTGTTTTTCCCATCAGGTTGGAAGGTAAGAGGCAGTCGCTTTTTAAAAAAATCGGACCTGTCAAATCTACAGGTAAGGTAAGCGGACCCTGTGAAGACAGGATAACGCTAAGAATCTTCTTCCATCCATCTGGATGGAGATTAAAATATCATTACCTACATGCGTAACATTATTAATCTACACAGTAAATACTGCTTATTCTGTGTCCACATTACATTATTAATTTCTTTTAATACATTTAATACTTATAATTGTTTTTCTGATTAAAATAATGTTTGTTTTTCAGTCTCTGTCTACTGAAATTTATTAAAGGTAAATGTGTGGTTATAAATAGTGTTCTATACACAACGAATCTATCAAACTCTCATAAAAGGTATTGCCATAATGTTTATTTAGGACAAGCGACATGTATGAAAAGAGATAAAACTTTTGTAGCCGGGACGAAGAGTGCGCATGTTATTTTAGAGATTTATAATATTTACATAAGTAAGTTAAAAGTGTTGCAAAGTAATCAGATCGAAATGGCAGAATATCAGGTAACAAATGCTGAAATACCTCTTACAGACTACACTATTACTAATATATTATGTTGCGTTTCATTATTTGTCTGTTTGTGTGAAATATATAGGGTGTTAGTGATATCGTAACGAATACTAAAGGGATTCAGAGTTAATATTAAGTGGAATTTTCCGTCGCAAAATACATGTGTTTTTATTTTTTTTATAATTATTTTCAATTCTATATTTATGCGATGGAAAACTTCATTTGATATTAACTCAGAATAATGAGCTGAATCACCCTTAAAGTTTTCGTTACGATGCCACTAACACCCTGTATACACCTGTAGAATATCTTCCTGCGTGTCACTGCTAATAAGAAGTCGCTACCACGCTACCAACGTTATAAGTGTGAGTAGGAATTCGCGCCTAAATTATTCAAGCGGGAATCAAAATGTTTCCTAATTTTATATTACTTTTTCCAGACACAATAGTTAAACAATGGGGTTTGGATTTTAAAAGGACAATCGGTATTTCGATTTTAACGTTTACATTGTTTTATCCAGGATTTTTTTTCACTGTGACAAAAGGGGTGACAAATAGGTATGTTAAAGTTGATATCAAAATATTGGCGTATCTATCATCAAAGGGTTATTGTTTCAAAACAATATTGTCACCGTCAAACTAAAAGCTGAAAGGGATTTTTCCACAATGTATTATGCACACAAGTATGACGCTTATATCGGGTACTTTTTCATGGTAGGTATCGTACTTTGTTACCTTACCATTATAATTAAAAAATAGCTAAAAGTGTTTGCAGAAACTAAAGCAATTATGGAAACGGCCTCCGTGATCCAGTGGTTGAGCGTTGGGCTCGCGATCTGGAGGTCCCGGTTTCGAATCCCGGTGGGGACATAAGTATCACAAAAATCACTTTGTGATCCCTAGTTTGGTTAAGACATTAGAGGCTTTGTCCAAAAAGTAAGATGTTCCGTGTCCCGTTGTTCCCGGTTACTACTTACTGGGGTTGTAGGTAAGTAGTCGTTACATGAGCCATGTCAGGGCTCAATAAAAACCCTGACACCAGGGGTTGATGAGGTTGGTTCTTCTAAATGTGTTTGTTTATAGCGTGCACCCCCCCCCCCCCTTCCCTTCTTTGGGCACATGTCTGAGATACGTAGGTAATTGGTCTAGTGCTTTATTCACGTATTACTGTTTTTAAATGTAATCCCATCTAAAAGAGTTAAAGAGACATTTTCAAAGAAAATATTCTATACACTAGTAACAATTTATACTAATAGTGTATTTAAAAAATATACTTAAGGCCCTCAATCACTTTCTCGTTTATGGTGGGGTACATTATTGTTATGTATAACCCCAACAAACGACAGGAAAGTGCACTGTTATCCTCGCACTTGATTACGCTGCTGAGATGTGAGAAGAAATCAAACTCACATTTCATAATGTATTTCTTTTTTGTTCCCCACAAAAAATATAAGTAAACTAAAACTGTTTCCAAAGTTCTTACGTCATCGAGGTTGTAATCAATTTGTTTTCTATTTATATGTCTTCGAAAGAATTACATAAAGTTGATCCTCTTCTGAAACGTTTCGAAAACA
Source organism: Pectinophora gossypiella (assembly GCF_024362695.1). NCBI lineage: Eukaryota > Metazoa > Arthropoda > Insecta > Lepidoptera > Gelechiidae > Pectinophora > Pectinophora gossypiella. The sequence goes on from NC_065406.1 coordinate 9,214,902, forward strand.
TTTACATACAATTTAACTTTGCGTAGACGCCTGTTTACCATAAGTTGTTCGTTTATTTCTCTAGATTTTCTGGCTGGGTTTATTCTCGTGGGATCTCATTATTTTCCGGTGTTTTATAAAAGGTGTATGATAATTTTGCACTTGAGTTAAATGTATGCAAAATGTCATGCAGACGATACGAGTAATCGCACCGCGCTCACGCTAAATTCCACCGTGTTTTATTTATAAACGTCAAGATATAACTTGGAATTTAGGTGTCATTTCGTTGAGTTTATGAGACGGCCAATGAGCATCACAACGGAACGTAATATTAGGACAGACGTCAATTATCATCCGGTTCATTTCTTTGTCGTTTTTATTTATTTTTAAATTGATGTGACAATGAGACTATAATTTAATAATTTATTGAACGTGACACGACAAGATAAACGCAAATAAAATTTATTTATTTATATATGAAAAGCATAAAACATGAGGTATAATTTTTTGCTCGTCAGTCGAGTTGTGTACTTCAACTTACTTGAACTGTTTTCTCCTAGAGGTATATTAGGTATGCGATGTTGCAGATACCCGTTTGCAAGTTTGAATTGTATAACGCATATTAGGTTATTGTAAGTTATATCGGTGTGTGTGTGTGTGACGAGATGTGCTCACGCTGCGTACCATTACACTCAACTTATTGTTTATTTTATAATAATACTTCTTTGTACGTCTCGCCAGTGATGATGGCTAGTCCACGTTCAAATGGCCCTCCATTTTGGTGGACAGTAAATTGTATTAGATTTGCGTTTATTTTGTCGTGTATTTTGTTCATGCTGAATTACTGCCTTTGATAAATAAATTAAACCTTTATGTCAGTCACATAACAGCTACAATGATTTGACAAGGCAATCAATTATAACGGAACGTGTCGGGTGCCACAATGGTCGATTGGGCCAGGATCGAGGGTCACGCATTGTTCCTGTAATCACGTGCGTCGTCGGCGCCGCTTGACGCCTCTTCACCATGATTGCTTGGTCGAGGTGACATGACTTCCTCTCCCGTATCAAGCGACGGGTGTAATGCTTATTTAGTTTTGCGTGCAGCTCTGCTCTTCCCGCGAACCGCACGAGTAGGTACCTACGCATATATATTTTTTCATACAATTGGACATTTTCCTATGTCAGATAAATTATCAAATTCTGATTAATAAATACAGACAGATTTAAAGGTGACGTAAAACGTTTTCTTTTCTATTTAACTCATTTATGAATAATAAAGATAAATGTAATAATAAGTGCGACACTTTGTCACGTTTTCCTACGACGTTGCAGGTTGCTTTTTTATACAAATTCCATAGTAATTTCGTGTTTTGACGTTTAGTAAAAAGTATCTGATTTGACTAGTTGGAAACTAGCCTATTGTTTCAAGTTATTGTTACGCATATTATAGTTACGGAGTAGACACCTATTTGATTCTTTGAGACAATTGTGATTTATGACGCTTTATTATAAAAAATATTTCATTTCTTTCTAGACGTCTTGGCAATTTATTATCAGATCACATAAAGTTCCACTCTAAAAATATCTTGCTTAAACAAAAGAAAATATCAATGAACACGTCCTTTATAATGCTACGGACTTATACAGGATGGGCAGTTAATCTGTCGTTGTATAGGAGGACAATACGAAGAATTTAATCCGAAACAAGGAATTCCGGGCGGATATTTTCAACTCAATAAATAATTATAATACTACTACGCAAGTGGGTTCTGGGATTGGAAGAAACTCACGCAGCCCAAAACAGAATGGTGATTCACAACATACGCGATACAATTCTTATACAGAGCTAAGCATTTCACTTGACAGTGCACTGTACTGAACGCTTCACTACACCGTTACTTCAACTTCACTTCCATTATTTCTCCACTTTCCTTTTTACTCTTCTTATTTCTTTTGCGATCACTTTAGAAACTGAACTGGCCTCCAGGCGCAGCTCACGGTCCTTTTGTTTCCCGAAACACTAGATTTTTCAAGGTTCCAAATTTGAAACTACCTATATGTATTTCGGAAGATTCTATTTGCGAGAACTTTTTGGTTATAAACTCTTTGATAATTTTGTTTTTGTCAGTGTGATGTACATTGTCAGTGCCGATCTCATTGTACATTGTCACATCACTGATCAAAGAGAATTTAATTCACTACTCATTGATATTACAAACTTCGTATATAGCAAGCACTACGACTGTTACCAAAGCTTAATTAATCTTAATACTATATGATGCACTAACGTAAGAACCCAACTCGAACATAGTTTCTCACTTACCTACGTGAACAGTTAAAATTGTATTAAATACTTAAAGTACATTAACATTTGCTTTTAATATATGTAGCTGAAATTTAGTGGAAAATTATGCACTTTGCTTTTGCTTGTAGTCGAATTTGGTTGGAAAGTTTTCCTGGATTTATGATGATTTTATTATGATTTTATTACGCGAAAAGTGGAAAGATGAGGAATCCAGCAATCCAGTCCAGGAATTTGGACGTTCAGTCAAAGAGCCTTGCTAAGTTGCAAATGTTCCTTTGTTTATATATGTTAGCAATCGTGGAAACGTGGCCGAATCCGCCGATTTTTTTTTTTAATTTTGATTGGAGGAAATGCATGCTTCTAGAATCGGGCGAGTAAGTTATAGAGCGAAATGTATTGAAATTGGATATATAAATTGTATATACATTCTAAGCAGCAAATGTAAAATCAAATAATTATACTTGTTATTTACGTACACAGTAAAAATGGTTTTCCACCTTATAACCCACACGATAAAAAGACGAAGTAAAAATAATAATTCAAAAAAATAAAGTCATCTCAAGAAAAAACAAAAATGAAACTTACACTAAATTACATGACAGGAACATAAAAAGAACGAACCAAATAAAAAAATACGTAGAATGTTGGTCGAAAAAGTTAAATGTTCCTTTTCTCTGTCCTTTTGCCTGTATGTCGATTCTGTAGATCTCGAACAATAACTCGCTTATCACTTCGACGCTCACTTACACTTCGCATTCGATCTCACCTGACCTTGATTTCGTATTCTGTAAACATCACTAGCTCACTTGCGAAGTGAAGTGAGCTTCGATATATCTTTCGAGTAACTAGTGATTGGCGCTTAATGAGAAGATACCAATCGGTAATAACCGATTTATTGTTTTTAGCTAAAATAATGAAATTCTGCCAAAGAACTATAATTTGGATGATTTTATTCACGTTTCTGTACTCGAATTTAAATTACTCAAGCCTTAATAAGTTAAATTATAATGTTTTTAATCATAAACTTAATTCTTTTGGATGAATGAGCATTGAGTCTATGCTTACATTTTTATAACTCAAAGCTAAAAAAAAGTTTTGTACGAATGTTTGAAAACAAAGTTGAGGAATTTCAAGTGCATTTATATGTTTTTAAGTGGTTTGGTGCATAGATTGTGGTGTTTTGGCTGCGTGTGGACATATTTTGAAACGGGATAATGAAGTAAGTTTATTCTTTTACTTAAAATTAATCTCTTACTGACTGGAATTATTTTGTTTTGTAACAAAAACAAAAATCTTTTCAGTGTAAGCGAGCGCTCATCCCATCTGTCCTTTGCCCTAATAGAAGCAATGATTGACTTCCTGGAGAGAAACCCAGATCTGGCAAAGGGTTTTTCAAAAACTCAATATGCCAGAGAGTGGAGCACTAGGAAGTTTAGTCATAGCGGCTCAATAATATGGGTGGGACGATTAAAACATACAAGCAGTGGACCAAAGTGAGTATGTTAATATTAATATTTCTTGTCCGGAATACTGTTCTTGAAGCATTTCAAATGTAAAAAAAATTGAATTTCAACGTAGCTTGTTTATTGAGTTTGTCAATCTCTGCAATTTATTCATTAACAATGTACCTACTAACGCATTCTAAACACTTTAAACTTATATATTATCTGTCTGAGTAAAAACGTGCCGTTAAAAAAGTAGCAGCACAGGCTGCAGCTAGACGTAGGACTGGTGGTGGGGTGGAGGATGTAGCTGAACTTGCATTGGAGGAACGGATAGTGGCTTTGTATAGGGGTTCAGGGTTTGGTACTGGAGATGCCCACTGGGAATCCAGCTATTTTTAGTCAGAGTTTTATTAAATTAGCTGTGTTCGTCGTTATTATACTAAAATAATAATAATAAAGTACATGATTTTATTTTCAGCAATCAGACCCAATACAATTGGTTCCCCAGCCTCACTCTTTAATACAAAGCAGTGGACATTCAGAAGTACGTATTTCAGTTTATTTGATCTAATGTTATTTTGACTACATTTATGTGCTGAAATAAACTACTATTACTCTTACAGATTTCAGTGAGTTGAAGAGCAGCAGTTAGAAATTCAGCGGCCCAATGCATCGGTCAAGGCGACCATGATGAAGCGCAGCATTGAGAGAGACGGAATTGCCGCTAACGCTGTGGCGGCAGTGGAGGAAGGATTAAATGCGCTAGCAGAAGCTATTAGGTTGAACTGGGGTCAAATAAATAAGTATTTAAATTGTAATTTTATATTTTCAAGTTTTAAAGTAGATTATTATACGTTATATTATTATTATTCGTTGTTTCTTTTCTGGTTTTGCTTATATTACAATCTTTTTTTTTTCAATGTTCTTAGTACTAAATATAAATAATAATAAAAAACTGTTATTTATTCATAAAATACAATTTTGAAGTTAATAGCAGACCCTAAAGTAATAATAGCCTATTATATACAATTGTATTGTATAACATTACACAAAGTAGGTAATTCTGTATGATAACAACACACTCACCTATACCTCTAAATTACCTGTTATTCCTTAGTATGTACTATAACTAGATCTACATAGATAATTAAAATATTTAGTCCTAAGGTTCTGTTACTCTTCTCACACTGAGGTGGAGTTAACGTCGACGCGATCACCACAATCTATTCACAAGATCTTTGACTTTTTTTTCTTTGTCCTTTGAGGCCTTTGCGACCGTCCAACATTTAAATTATCATGATTTGGCACGTTGCCTTCTCTGTGTCTCGGCTGCCACCTGAGCTTCCTCTAGGTTTTCATCTTCAGTCAAATTAACTACCTCCATTCCAGCCCGGTTGAACACGTTATGCAGAATACAACATGCATTTCAACTTTATCAGGATGATAGTCTAGGACCCTGTGTACTAACAAACACCTGAAGCGTCTTCAACAAACCATTTGGCGTTTTACGGAGTTGCGCAAGCATGTTATAATATGTTTCAGGAGTATTGTCTGGGGCATTATTTATAGGTGTCATAAGGTTAGCCCGCTCAGCATATCCAGAACCACCTGAAATATATGAAGAATACAACTTTATTACTAAATATTTAAACCAATTGTTAGTAAGGAATTCCTTACTAATAAAACTGAAACGTAAGTTTGTTGCTGCTTTTACAGAATTATACAGTAAACCACGAGAAATGTTGCATTTAGATAGCTGATGAATGGTCTAGAAAAGAATTTCAGTTAGATACTCTGTATCCTATTAAATAAATCTAAAAACTTTTTTAATAGATTTGTTAAGGGCCAACTTATAATTATTTTTATCACTTTTATAAATATATTATATCTTTACTAAAGAAAAACTTACCAAACAAAACAATTTCTTCACCAGCATTTGTCAAAGCCTCTAAGTGATCTCTTACATCTTCATTAAAAATAAAACTGTCATCTGTAATCTAAAAAATAGGTACTTAATCTAAGATTAGGGAGATGATCATCAAATAATAATTTGAGAACCTCTAAGATGTTTGATCAAGCGGGACAAGAGATTCTAATTCACTTACCAATTGCACATGATATTTTTTCAATTGCACATCCTAGCATGATAATTCTTACGACAGAAGAAGCGCTCTTCATGCTCAGCCGGTCTTTTTAAGTTACGAGAGTGCCATCAATGCTGCCAATGTCATCTTGAAATTGTCAATTTTTCATGAAACCTGTAATTCAATACAAGAAAGTAGATAGTGGGTACTCGTATTAGGGTTTCAACGCATGTTTTATCACAAAAATCTTCAAATATAAATCTCCTCTTTAATATTTGTCTTTCTTGTATATTTTGGGGAAACCTTATATACTTTTTCATCATGTTCGGATTGTTGAGTACCTTAACCACTTTGTTTATGCAGCAGGATGCAGATGTTTGGGACAAATAGGTCCGAACATTTTCTTTTATAATGTTTAGTAGCTGCCACTAGCCAAAAATGACAAGGTACACAATATGTGTGGAATAGTATGCTATCAATCTATTTTAACAAAATAACGATAATTTATTTGATAGGTAGGAGGTATTAGATAGATAGGTAATTTTCTCACCTTAATACGAGTTGTAAGTCCTTTTCTTCGACGTTTGGTACTTTTTTATTATAGGGAGCAACTCAAGCTCGAGTTGGTCGATTAATTGCTTCGAAAGACTATATACGCTGACATAGTTATCATCTCGGGTCAATAGAGACAGACTACGAATTTCATAGGCTTGTCGACGTAACTCAAAATTGTCCAAAGTATGAGCTTCCTCTAATAAACACTTTAATAATAAAAACATTTGAGCGATTTTCAACAGAAGAAACATGTACACTAGCACCAGATAAAATACTACACTAAAGTTTTTTAAACATTAATCTATTAAATTACCTTAATTGAAACTTATTGAGTCTTATTAGACACGATATCACCAGCAAATAACTAATTTCACTCGACGAACATCAACTTTTTATTTGACAGATCAAATCGAGTTCGTAAGTGAAGTGAATAGCGAAGTGAACGGGGAATCACCCTTACAGAATGCGGATACATCTGTCATCTCATACTAAAAACGTCAAAATCTCGCATCAACTTTAGTTCGACTCGCCGCCGTACTCGCAACTGTGTCGCTAGTGTGCATTCAACTTAAGTACATGTCTTACAGAATGCCAAAACAAAAACTCACCGCGGATTCAGATGCGAGTTTCAAAAATTACCTTACAGAATTGCACTGCTGGCTAGGCCTAGGTAAGGAACACACAACAGAATCACGACACCATAACGCAAAAGTTACACCGCAAGCTATTGCATTTCTTATTGCGTTGCGGTCTGTGGCCGCGCAGAATTTTGGGTTCCGTCGCACTGTTTACGTACTCACCATAAGTTTTGCCATAAAGAAATTACAACCATTAGACCATTACAAAATAAATGTCGCACAACATAAACAAAAATTACGGGACCTTTAAAATTAGTTTTCAGAATACATAGATTCGTTAAGAGAGAGGTGTACTTAGTTAAGAGTCTTTTGTAATTGTTTCTTTTTATTTTGGTGCAATAAAGTGTATTTGTATTGTATTCGTTTCGAACACGTGTAGTGAATATTTATACGTATAACACTTCGTTACCGTTGATTATCATGACCAAACAAGTACCCAATAAGCTATAATGTTCTTCCGATAAATAGTAATATTTGTCTACTTAATAGTTTTCCTTCCTTTCCTTTGTGGAAATACTAAGTGGGTAAATCACAGTTCGGTAGTTTCTTATGTTTTTTTGCCTATTTCCGTCTTCGTACTTATTTTATTACAAAGTCTGTAAATAGACTATACAATCTGCCTACCCCAAAATCCCTGAATTTAGCGTTATGCTATATTATGTAATTAGGTATTTCCCATTTCTTAAAAATAAAAGTAATAAAGACTTTAGTCGGTAGATAGGTACAAAAAACAAAAAGCATCGAAAATTAATTCTCGCGTGGCTTACTTAAATTATTCAAAAAGAAGACCAAACGACTAACTTATGGGTTAAACAAATGGTCTACGAATCATCGTCACTTGTTATACAAAAAAACTAATTAAATTAAACAAATTCACTTACAATATAAGACTAAATAATCGCGTCAGTTCTTGATAGACAGGCTATAATTGTCACTGGAGGACAAAAATCCGCATCGCATTTACGACCATGTGTCCTAGATACATTCAAACGATGCCTGAATTGGGTCAAGTCGATCATTTCCCATGTTCGAGTGCGATATCACACTGAAAATTGCATTACCTGCCATTCGCCCAGTGCATAGAGGCACAACCGACCTACAGCTTCGTACACAAAGCCCATAGACCACCAGTTTGAGATTTTACTGACAGATTTTGTGGGTTTCAGGGGCTTACTCATTGAGAAAATGGCCTCTAAACGCTTTTAGAGATTGATAAGTGATCATCTTCTTCTAATCCATTTATCCGCTGTTGGGATGTAGGGTTCGAATAACAGATTTCCACTCCCCAAGATCTGTGATAAGTGATGATAATGACAAAATACTAACTCAAGCTCAAAGCACAAAGATCGCTTTAATTGGGATTCAAAGGTCTTCTCGCTTTCCGGTGATGGTTTAAATACAATCTATTTTTTGTGTCTGTTCGTCGGTCATTTATTTTATTGTCTAGTGTAGAATGCCACTAATAGACAGTTATCACTATAGAAACAATAAGTATTCTGTAAATAAAATGTCCCTTGCAAAAAATATCATCTAATCCCTTAACTCACTTTTAAGTGCCCGGGATAAGGAAAATATCTCAAGATATTTTTTTTTTAATGTTAGGTAAAACACTGGATTAATCATTTCTGGATTGTATGCAAGCGCACGAGTACCAAACTGTTTAAATCCTGTTTCAAATTATGATTGATTGTGGGGATAATACTAATGTTAATAATTTTTGTTTCAGATTTGTTCCTGTTTTGTTAAGTTTCTCAATACTCACTCAGAGATGGTAAGTGTTTAAAGTACAGTTTATCCAGTATCGAATGATAATAAAAACAGTTTTAGGCTTACTACAAACAAAACCTCACACTCCGGTATGTAACAAATTGAAATTAAAAAATATCTTTATTCAGTAGGTAACATACTTACACTTTCAATCGTCATTTTTTACATAACGAGGGTCTCAACCGCCTAAAACTACTGCAGCTATTCACAACCTGTATAGCCGGGGAAAAGAATCTGCAAGAAAAATCTCGGCACAGAGCCCTAGATGTTCTTTAAAAAAAAACAAAATATTGTTACACAATTTAGTAATTTGGCTAAGTATCTAATATCAGTTCCCAGATACTAAATAATCACTGACCTAATAACCTTTGTTTGAGTAGTGACATAAAGGTGATTCAAACAAAGATTCTATGAAAATCCTTATTAAGTACTTTCTTGACATTACCACAGATCATACGTTAGTCATTACTTTCCACAATGGGTTTGAGAAGAACAAATTTAGATTTTATAAATTATTTTTTACTTTATCCCACCGGTAATCGAAACCCGGACTGCGTGGTCATTCAGGTCGTTAAAAACACTAACATTAGCTTAAAATCATTTGTTTTTATTAGCAGACTGTAATGCCCCTTAATCTTCATACATTCTAATTAGGTAATATAATTATGGATTTCCGCAAATACAAAATACAAAAATATTTATTTGTCTTCCAAAAACCTTTTTCACAAATTGTGGAAGCACACCATTTAAGCAATACATTGCTTGTGTTAGGTGGCCTCGCTCTTTCCAAGTTATTGTTTAGCAAAGTAACGGTTGATTATATTTAGTAGGCCTCAATCAAACGAGAGGGACATGGACCATGGTCCAGCTTGTTTTTAGGTTGTCAGAGGTAACAGTCAATAAAGTGCCTTAATGTATGTAGTTTATTTTCTTTTAAATTTGATAGACGAGAATGGAGAATGCTACACCGACAAGAGCGTGGTTCTTAAAGTAGTGATGAGCGTCGTGTTTGACCACAATCTCACCTGATGGTAAATGGCGATGTGATCTAGGGCGCTAAGCTTACCTAGTAAATCGGACCTACTTAGTGATAAAATAAAGATAAGGGCCTGTAGAAAAACTTTTCTTTCGCTACCTAATAATGGGATACGTGCCATGGATTTCTTGGCGGGAAAACTGTTGGAAAACTCCTTACAATCAAGAGCTGAGGCGCTAATGGAAAGTTTGGAATTATATACAACTTCTCCTCCCAACAATTAGAATTGCCGAGATATTTTGAGACATTCCCTATAAACAGTGGCGTTCAGGAGTTGAGGCCCGAAGGCGCTGCCTTTGTTCCCCACTTATTGTCCCGCCCTGAATGGAAGGAAGAACTGTATTATGACAACTTAACTGTAATATCCCTCTTTGCTTATTGTTTTGTTGATTACAATACTTTGTAATGCGTACCGTATTGCTGTGACACTGTTTCTGAAAATACAATACTGCAGTTACAATACTGTACTTGTAGATACAATATGACACATGCATACATAAACTCACAGCTATTTCCCACCGGGATAAGCAGAGAGTATGGAATTCCATTTGCTTCGATCCGGACACACTTCAATACAATATAAACCTAGTTTTTGTAAATAAATAAGGACCTTATTGACCGAAAAATTAAGATGATCCCGTTTTGGTACGTTAGGCCGTTGGTTCCGGCTGTTAGCCGTAAAACACACCTCTACCGCGTAGCGTAGTGGAGAGTATGCTCCATACTGACTGACGGCAGGCGTGTGTCCTGGGACGAATAACGAATGCATAAATAAGGAATCCAAAAAATTGTGTTATAACAAGAAGATTGTGGGTAAAATAGTTAGGAACTCCATGATCAAATTAATTAGACACTGGATTCGCAAGTGGACCTTTGAGTTTTGCTTAAAACCCAGAAAATAACCTGAAAAACCCAAATATACTTTTCTAATGGGTCAAATATTTATAAACTAAATCGGCGTACAGAAGAAAAGTCCACTATAACCTTTACAGAAGTAGACGCGAGAAGCGGAACATTACAAGCGGAAGTTGGTCGTAGACACGCGCACGACCGCGACGGTCCGTGGGGCGGACTTCCGTTCTCCGTCAATATTTGCCGTCTGCCGATCTGCCGGCGACACTTGTTGCACTGCACCCAATATTCACGGATTTCACGGACTTTTCACACCGATTGCCACGGATTTCCCATTTGTTTTCGGTCTCTCAGAGATGAATGGGCCGCGCGTGCGAATGATGAGTTCCGAATTTAAATAGCGAAATATGAAATTCAATTTGCGCCGTTATATTATATTTTTAATCTAGAACAGAATGAAAGATCATCGAATGTTATCGTGGGTGCTGACTAAGGTATCACGGGATAGAAAGATCTTCTTCTACTATCGTGTAGGATGTGAGGTGAATTACCAACCTCATCAACCCTGGTGTCAGGGTTATTATAGAGCCGCCAAAGGCCCCTGACATGACTCATAAGACGACTACATACTTATATTATCAGGAAGTAGTAACCGGGACCAACGGCTTAACGTGCCTTCCGAAGCACGGATCATCTTACTTTCTTGGACAATCAAGTGATCAGCCTGTAATGTCCTAAACAAAGCGATTTTTGTGATATGTCCCCACCGGGATTCGAACCCGGGACCTCCGGATCGTGAGCCCAACGCTCAACCACTGTACCACGGAGGCCGTTAGGTTAGGTTAGGTTAGATGAAGGTTAGTTTGTCTAAGATTAGCATTGTCGCCCTTAGGAACTAGCCTATCCTTTCTGAGAGACACAAGAATATATTCTAATAACTAGACATAAAGATAAAGTTTTCGCGTAGGCAAACGACCATCTTAATTTTGACACTTTTAGTTGTGGAAATTTACTACCGCCCTTTAACTTGTATTGTTCGAATACATTTGTCTGAACTCTTATCAGAAAATTTATAGCGGCGTACGAATTCGTGAGCCACAAACTTTTATCAAACGGGCTCATGTCTTTTGCGAGATACATGATAAACTCTCCCTTGTTACCTTTCACTAAGCCTATTGACCGATGTAACCGATCTGAGGCTAAATACCTACCTAACTCAGTCGCATCGCATCTACGTATTTGTTTTTTAGGGCTAGTATGTAACACTGGTTTTCGCAATTGTTTTCGAATTCATGTCAGAAATGATTGTCACGTGCTATGGTGAAGAAAACCATCGTGGGAATGCCCACATTCCCAAAAAAAATATTTCGGAGGTATTAGTGGAGTCAATGAAGGGATTTACTTCTAACTTGCCAGGGACAGGTCCGATTGATGACTTTTTCTTTTGTAGGGGTAGTTTTTTTGATTCAATATCAAAAACATCTTGAGTGGTGCAAATAAATATTTCGATCAAAATCGGACTTGTCCCTGGCAAATTAGAAGTTAGTTAGGAAGCTCCAGCTTTGGTTTCCTTTCGAAAGTTTGATATGCAGTTGCTTCTTTAAAAAGACGGACATGTCATATCTTCAGGTTATGTAAGCGGACTTTGTGAAAATGGGATATCTAACGCTAGGGAGATGATGAAGATGAGTATACACCAGTGTTCTTCTTCCTTCATGCTGTATAGTTATCGTGATAAATAAATAAGGTTCTAGTTAGGGTAGCTAGCCTGATGCAGTTTTCTTGCGTGTTTGTTTTACATAAATAATCCAATAAATAACATAAAGTATACCTAAGTATTTTGTCGGAGGTAACCATAGCCTACCTAAGTGGAATAACTGTATTAAAAACGTTCAAAAATAACATATCTATTTATAGAACACTGTGATCAACAATTCTATTGTTAGATAAGTCCTTATCTGCAAAAAGTAACACGATCCTGAATATAAAACCTTCAACAGCATAATAACACGTGAAGGGCTATTTATTCTTGAGCTAAAGCATCCTTTGAAAATAGATAGAGATAGCACTGATTGATGTATTACCTAGTACGTCAGCCACACAATACCTTCACATTGTTCTTTTGGTTATATTTGATATAAGAGCACAATGGCCAGAAATCTAAATACATTAAGTATAAATACTTTCACCCGGGTAACGTAGCAACGGGCCTCTTGTTAGGTGCTCTTTTGCCGCACAAGGTTTACATGAAAAAATAATTAGTATGGCGGCGTTATTCTAAGCAGGTATTCCTTACACAAAAGGCTATTTTAATCTCAATAGGTACAATATGTACTATTCCATGCATGGGTGGAGACGAAAGGAAAATCTTGGATTTTTCCGTGCTGTTCATTACATACGATGTATTCTTAACAGGTGCGCGTGTATGAAACGATTGATGAATGTAGAGGAAGCATAACAAGTGTATCGGGATCGAAGCATGGAATTCCATACTCTTCTTACCTTGGCGGGAAATAGTTGCATGTTGTATGTTTTTTACATCGTGCTTGAACGTAGTAAAATTTGAGGGAACTGTAATTAAACATTTTTCCAAGTGATATAATAGCCTACATTTTTTTTGACGTGACTTATTGTAGATTTTCCGTAGATAGAATTAACTACTTGGCCGGACAAATGGGGAGCGCTGAAGGCTCTCACCCGATACAACGTTTAAGACAAGAGGCCTGAGGGTGCCCAGTTGGGCGCGAACCTCAGCTCAGGGCGTCGTCTGAGAGGAAAAATATTTAAAACATCCTGTACGTACATGTCCGGGTTGTAAGTGACATCGTAACGATATACTGAGGGGGATGATTCGGCTCACGATTCAGAGGTAAAAAAAAATAAAAAAATACGTATATAATAATGTCGTACTTATGTCAATTGTGGAAGCCACATTCTTGCATTCAGAATGATTTCCTTGTGACGGGAATACAATCGAATGACCACTTCCGGTTCCTTTCGTTTTAATAAGGATAATTGCTTTCTTATCTTCATCGAATATCGATATGCTCAATATTTTATGTACACAAATGTGACGATAGTGATGATCTCCGACCGATTTCGGCCATGGCGACCGCTTCGACTAAACGGAAACGGTCAGGTACGAAGGATATATTAAATGTACTTCATATTAGAATAGGGTCCTGGAATCTCAATACCGATTACGTGGCCGAATGATTCTACTTAATTAGGTACTAAATGTTTAAATTCAAATTCAAACTCAAAAATGTTTTTTATTTAGTAGGCAGCATAGTCACTTTGAATCGTAAGCTGTACAGCCGGGGATAGAAGCAGCAAAAACCTCGGCACAGGGCCGACATGTAAAATATTGTTACACAATTTAGTAATTTGGCTGCCTAATGTCAGTTCCTAGGCAGTTAATCCCAATAAATACCTACCTACATTTATAACTCAAGTGGGACTATTTATTATTTCTTGCAACAGGACTTTCAAACCCAATTTTAGTTTTGCTGGTCACGCGCCCATGCAAGGGCCCAGGCGAACATTGGCTATGGGTGTCGCTGTCGACTGATACTTCCTAATATAGTCCTCCTAGACATCTTCATCAGAAATAGATGTTGCTACATACACTTAGCGCATTGTTCTCTTTATTTACCCCGCTCGGATTCAGAGTTAAATATGTGTCTCATTGCCTGGCAGATGGTCTCGTAAAATTAAACTAGGGTCTGCCCTGGTTAGTACCATGCAGCACGTGGATGGTTATTCAAACAAGACACAAACACAACTGTATTAACTGCATACATCTAGTACTACTCATTGCATTTAAATAGGGTAGTTCTCTAGTTTTATCATTTTATTGGCATGGCATTTTGCCGCTTGTATGAAAGCGCATAATGTGGTCGTATGCTCAACAGCGGACTACTAAATACTTGATGCATAGTTAGATTCCTCATCTTGATACTTTTTTTATTACTTCCGTTTTCTAATAGAAAAATGGACACTTGTCCGTGTGATAAGTTTGTGGACACTAAATGGGAAGCAATTATTGGCTCATAAATATTATCGTTTCTTGATCTCTTGGTCAACACGCCGAGTGACCGGGCATTCTGTCAGAACCGGCGGCCACCTTTAAATGTTATTTTATTTTTAAAATACGTTGGGAGCAATTGTCTAGTGACAGGCACTAGGCGGCTTTCGGAGGCATGACACCTAACCTGTATTGGGTTGGTTTTCCCTTTACGGGTTGGAAGGTTAGACAGGCAGTCGCTTCTGTGTGTAATTTTGATGTGTAATTTTAATTTTACTTTATTTTTAAATACTTAAGTACCCTTAATTGTATAAGTTATGTACGCCGTAATTGTCATATATATTAGTCACAATACCGTAACCTTATAAATGTAAAATGTTTTAATATATGTGATGTGGTTGTACTTTATAAATAAATAAATAAATAAACCGGACCTGTCAAATCTTCAGGTTACGTAAGCTAACCCTGTGAAAAACGGGATAATTCTAAGGAGATGACTAGCGCCATTCGCTCCAATTCCACTCAAGGGGAGGCGTCTGATCGGTGATTTAGTCAGTTTCCAGTTATTGGTGATTTGAAGTCAAGCGATATTAGACGAGCCACTGCAATACAATGGATCATTCGTATTGTGAGTCGATCGGTTGTTGTTGCATATTCATGCGTGTTTGATGAACTTATGCATCCGTGGACTTGAATGCATTGTATATTGTCTGCAAATGTTAATTATGGACTTTCCAAACTACGTTCCTCAAAAGCAATATATAGGCATGGTATGAATCATCCCCCTCAGTATTCGTTACGATGTCACTAACATTTCCTTGATGATGGATAACAGACATATGCATGATTTATCTTTGTAACGGCCTCCGTGGTCCAGTGGTTCGAGCGTTGGGCTCACGAGCCGGAGGTCCCGGGTTCGATTCCCGGTGGGGACATATCACAAAAAAAAATACTTTGTGGTCCCTAGTTTGGTTAGGACATTACAGGCTGATCACCAGATTGTCCGAAAGTAAGATGATCCGCGCTTCGGAAGGCACGTTAAGCCGTTGGTCCCGGTTACTACTTACTGGTGTAAGTTAGTAGTCGTTACATGAGCCATGTCAGGGGCCTTTGGCCTCAATAGTAACCCTGACACCAGGGTTGATGGGTTGGTAATCCACTTCACAATCCACACGATAGAAGAAGAAGATCTTTGTTTTTGGATATAAATAATTACCGTTTTTATCCCACCCAGACACAATTACATGTTCCATCCATTATTATTCTGACCAAAATAAAGAGAAGCAATATGGGTAGGAACGTTATACATAATATGAGTCAAATATCAAGCAACAATTATATTTATATATGCTGCTACCTTTACATTGTATTTTGGAATAATTATATACTTACCCGAGTACGTCTTCTTCTTATCGTGTGGTTTCCCTCTTGTCTTCCGCCTCGCAGTACTCTGTATGACGCGAGTGGGATGGCGCCCAGAGTAGTCTATTTCAAAGCCGTACAAGGACTCCTGACCTCCGTCTCTGAATAGTACTGACAGTTACTGCTACCCTCTATCAGGTTCCAGATTACAGGGTAACCTTCATTTATTTTTTAGTATTTTTTGTTAAATTTTAGCACACTGTTTGGAGAATATCTGTTTCGATCTCTTTTTTGTCACGGTAAATACTAGTTAACAACGACAACGTAAACGCTACATCTTATCCACTGCTAAAATGTTTTTACCTTTCGTTTTTCAAAGTTATGTTCATATTTGATCGTCTGGTGGCATCGATGGTAAATGACGATTGCTGTAATTGTTTAAAATCTCTGTAACATTTTGTGTGATGCTCTGTCGCGGAGCCACCACCTCCAATTCAGTTGAAAACGATATAGATTACTGTACGTACCATGTACATAGTGTACGTGAAAAGATTTTATGTGTACGTGCTATAATTAGAAAGAAAACAACAAATTAAAGTGGCTTCGCTGGAGAGCATACTCCCCAGCGGAGCCACTCAGTTTGCATACTTCGAGATGTTTTCTTCCTGTAAATTGACGTATAGTTTGATGTACGTACTACGTACATAGTGTACGTGAAAAGATTTTATGTGTACGTGCTATAATTAGAAAGAAAACAACAAATTAAAGTGGCTTCGCTGGAGAGCATACTCCCCAGCGGAGCCACTCAGTTTGCATACTTCGAGATGTTTTCTTCCTTTAAATTGA
This sequence comes from Pectinophora gossypiella, assembly GCF_024362695.1. Lineage (NCBI taxonomy): Eukaryota > Metazoa > Arthropoda > Insecta > Lepidoptera > Gelechiidae > Pectinophora > Pectinophora gossypiella. Next base: position 9,231,800 of record NC_065406.1, read on the forward strand.
AGTATAGTTTGATGTACGTACTACGTACATAGTGTACGTGAAAAGATTTTATGTGTACGTGCTATAATTAGAAAGAAAACAACAAATTAAAGTGGCTTCGCTGGAGAGCATACTCCCCAGCGGAGCCACTCAATTTGCATACTTCGAGATGTTTTCTTCCTGTAAATTGTAGTATAGTTTGATGTACGTACTACGTACATAGTGTACGTGAAAAGATTTTATGTGTACGTGCTATAATTAGAAAGAAAACAACAAATTAAAGTGTATATGACGGCATGAACAAAACGTGAAGCGCTGAAGATTTTAAGAAACAATCTCCTTGCGAGAACTTTTTATCTATGCACAAACTACTAAGAGAACCTATTCTAGACGAACGTCTCTCATACAAAACAAAGAGCCTCAGAATTTAGAGTATGACACTTGATTTGACATTATAAAATTATATTGCCACACGCAAAAATAATTGTGGGGTTGCCATAGTAATGATATGGCACGGCGTGGCAGTAGTGATAGCTTTAAATTATTTAGATTACTTTAAATTTTGATGACAAGGTTTATAAAAAAAAGACTGCAGTTTACTTGTATAACATTTTATTTTTTAATTTTGTTTTATATTTTATGGATTTTTTTCTGAAATAGAGCTTTATTATTATTATTTTAAATATGCCTTTTTGCATAAATGGCAAACTTTCCTCTAAACTCTCTAATCTAGAGACATCTGTACCCTTTAATATTTTGTTTATAATAACACTGCTAATCTTGAGAGACAATTTTTTTGTATGAACATTTCCGGCCGTGTATCCATGACAGATTTGACATAAATTGTCAGTGCCGTACCGATCCGTCACCAAACCTTGTCATCAAAATTTAAAGTAATCTAAATAATTTAAAGCTATCACTACTGCCACGCCGTGCCATATCATTACTATGGCAACCCCACAATTATTTTTGCGTGTGGCAATATAATTTTATATGTCAAATCAAGTGTCATACTCTAAATTCTGAGGCTCTTTGTTTTGTATGAGAGACGTTCGTCTGGAATAGGTTCTCTTAGTAGTTTGTGCATAGATAAAAAGTTCTCGCAAGGAGATTGTTTCTTAAAATCTTCAGCGCTTCACGTTTTGTTCATGCCGTCATATACACTTTAATTTGTTGTTTTCTTTCTAATTATAGCACGTACACATAAAATCTTTTCACGTACACTATGTACGTAGTACGTACATCAAACTATACTACAATTTACAGGAAGAAAACATCTCGAAGTATGCAAACTGAGTGGCTCCGCTGGGGAGTATGCTCTCCAGCGAAGCCACTTTAATTTGTTGTTTTCTTTCTAATTATAGCACATACACATAAAATCTTTTCACGTACACTATGTACGTAGTACGTACATCAAACTATACTTCAATTTACAGGAAGAAAACATCTCGAAGTATGCAAACTGAGTGGCTCCGCTGGGGAGTATGCTCTCCAGCGAAGCCACTTTAATTTGTTGTTTTCTTTCTAATTATAGCACGTACACATAAAATCTTTTCACGTACACTATGTACATGGTACGTACAGTAATCTATATCGTTTTCAACTGAATTGGAGGTGGTGGCCCCGCGACAGAGCATCACACAACATTTTAAAGGAAACAGACAGCGGAAACTATGTGTAAAAAAGTATTTGTATTTGTATTAAAAACAAATGACTCTTCTAGAAAAGCTTCCACCGCCAAGAATAAAAATGACCGACCAGTAAATGAAAACACAAAATAATCATTTTTAACGGAATGCAAAACTATCTTTACTAACTAAAAAAACTGTTAGTGAAAATATATTTTTCTCAACAAATGTCAGTCTGAGCTTTCCGCTTGTTTGCGGCGCTGACAGTAAGCTAGCTTTCATTAGGAGTCACTATCCCCCCACTCCCCGTTTCGTGTCGGCTAATCTCCGTTCTCTTTATTTTCCCGTACAATCTAAATTTTCCTTGCTTTTCATACGTCCTGGACGGTGAACTTTCCGTCTACTTTCATGAAGTCATATAGCAAAAAACTTGTTAAGATTACTTTTGCTAACGCGTAATTTTCAGTGGTAAAAAGTACGTAATATGGACATGTCAGCTTCATTGCTAACCACCATTGCAAACTTGAAATATACAACGGCAAAATTTATTAAAAAAAAAATGACTCAAACGGGACTTGAACCGGCAGCTCAGATGTTGTCTAAAATTAATATTAATACCCAATATTATAGATAGATAGCGCCGGCGTCGGCTTAATGACGATACATAGATTGAAAGAATTTCCACGGACAGAACGAGGATCCGGTGGTGCAATGGTTAACACGCTCGTCCCGGCTTGACAAGAGCTGGGTTCAAGTCCCGTCTTTTCGATTTAATTTTCTCTTTGTGAGTTTTCCTAAGCACAAGTGAGTGCTATAAAAACAAAAAATAACTTTAAATACATACTGTTGTCAATTTTAGGTTAATTATATAAGTGTAACTTTGCAAATACAGTGCACTTGCTAATAACGGCTAATCAGCTTGCGAACAAACATTTCAGGATCCCGCGCTGGCTTGATCAACAAGCTTATGTCATATTATGTAATTGGAAGTAGGGTACAATTTTTACCGTCTATGAAAAGGCTGAAAACCGATGTAAGTACTTTCCTTTCTTGCGAATGAAAGAAATGCTTTTACTAAACAGGAAGGTTCATTTCCAATTGCTCTGGAAAAATTCGCGTCGCTATTTATATCTGAACAGAAAAATGTTGTATCTTTTAAAATGTGGTGGTATCTTTTAATCTGTACATAAAGGACTGTCGATATTCTAGCGGGAACTCTTTTTTAATTTAAGCGTCATCGTCATATTGTAAACACCGTTTGTTTTTAATAAATCTAGTGCGATTGTAAACTAAAGTTGTATGGAACTTCGTCCAAATATCTACCACTAATGAAACCTATTTACCGTACTTAATAGATCTGTAAATACTGAGTACAAAATACCAAACGGCGGTCGAAAATACATATATTATTTTCATAATACATAATATAATATTCATAATATATATTTCAACATACGTATATTAAATATAAATAGTATCAGTAAAAAGTAATGAGGCAAATGAAACTTTAAAAAAATCAAATACTTTTAATAAAAAAAATTTATTCCTTATTCTATGTTAAAATGACAAAACCCTCGTTTTTCAATTAAGTAGCCATAACTTTTTACTGACAGTATATTTTTGTATGCAGTGCTGGTATTAATTACTCAGTATTTAATGATCTATTCAGTTATATAGGTCTCGTTAGTGGTGGATATTTGTACCTCTTATGGACAATCTCCATTGATGAGTTTTACGGCTAAGCGCGGACAGATTATCGAATTTTGATGCGTTATATTCTATGTTCAGTTTTTTGGCTCTGTGGACGAGTGGTTGAGCGTAGGACTCACCATCCAGAGGTTCCGGATTCGAATCCCGGTGGGGACATGTCACAAAAATCACTTTGTGATCTCTAGTTTGATTAGGACATTAAAGGCTGATCACCTGATTGTCCGATAGCAAGATGATACTTCCTCCGATAGCAAGATGGTGCTTCGGAAGGCACGGTAAGCCGTTGGTCCCGGTTATTACTTACTGATGTAAGTATGTAGTCGTTACGTTACTCTTTGGCGGCTCGATAATAACTCTGACGATAAAAAGAGGAAGGAATTATTAAAAAGAAAATTAAACGTAAACTTACTCTTAATTCGCATTTTGGCCATGGCCTTGTTGAAACAATCGTGTCTGCTTTTTATCATTTCTATTTGACCTAAATATAATGGAAACTTAGCAATAAGTTCCCGAAGAAATATCGTTTCTTAGAAATCATTTAGTTTGTATCTGTTGTAGGGTGTAATGTGTAAATACATCATATATTTACTTAAACCATGAAAAGTAGTATACAAAATATTCATTAGAAACGTGTTTGTGTCCAGTGTAGTGATACATGAAAGAAATACAGCAATATTTACAAAATAATGCGTATAAAATAATATAAATTAATAACATACTTACTTATATTTATTTAACGAAATAATCGTAAGTATAAATATTAGCAGATATATATCGCAACACGTTGAATTCGGGCCATTTAATTAAAGCAAATCATCCAAATATTAATATAATAATACTTTCCATTGCTTAAAACTTATTTATTCGTAATCTGATATTACAGTTAATTCAATTTTAAAGTCATCTATCTATTTATTGTATGGGCTTTGCCTGAAATAAATGGTTATTATTATTGTGACCGGTTAATTACAATAAGCTTGTACTCTAAGAATGTACTATACATCCTCTGTATACCCCTTCGGGGATACAGGCGTGATTGTGTTCTTGTTAATAATATATATTATATTATTTAGTTTTATGCAATATGACTTTGTTTCAGTCGAATTGGTTTTTACTGGAATGTAAAACTGTAAAAATAATTAAATAAATGTTATGTGGTCACCGGAAGCGTTTATGACGTGTGTCAAAATACCTACAAATAGGTATTTAAACCTACGAATAAATATATTTAAACGTAAAGCTTCAATATTGTTGAATAGATGACAGTACCTATGCCTGAGATAAACATAAGTACTAAAGGCTTACAACTCAGAACAGGATAATAAACTTAATCCAACCAACTTCTACTTTAGGACGACTAATCGAATTTTCCTCACTTTCTCACAATTTTGCCCTGAATAAATACACATCAAAACTCGTGTCGAAATAATTATTAACTTGTGCCATTAAATGGCAGCTGGTTTTAGAAAAACAGTTTGAGTTTCCCAACTCGTCCACGGAACCTATGCAAACACAGCTTGTTAAGGATCGTTCAAATCACGGAAACCCACACGAGGGCACTGTCAACAAATAAAAAGGTTTTTCAACCTTTTAACATTGAGACAGAAACAGCATTTTAGGGTAACCCACTATAGCTTGAACATAATAGTCTTTACTACTGTATACTAATTTGAATCTTATCTTTTTAAAGTAAGTAAGTGCTTGATACAGTACTGCTACATAATTTTTTGGGTGAAACGCAATTAAGTGGAATGTGATTGTAAAGTACCTAGTTACTTATCCCTCGATTTTTGTACTTTTGAGGAAAATATTTTTCTCAAATGAATGGTAAAAAATGCGTCGATATATATATTAATAGCTTTTTTTGACTAAGTACTTATAATCCCAGTAATCTTATTCTCGGCTAGTTAGTGGGGAGCGAGAATGTGTGTACCTATATTCTAACTTCGTACAATTATAACGCAAAATGAACTTCACTGAAAAAGTCATAGGAATATTAATTACCAACGGACATCGTCATCACTAATTTAAGAGCCACGCTCTTTTCGGTGTACCATTTTCCATTTTTGTCTATCAAACCAACTCACTACCAACTGAACACCAGTGGACATACTTACCTACATTTTGCGGGAGTTATTAAATACATATTTTCAGAAACATGACTAAAAAAAGATTTTTAAAAAGCTCAGTTGTGAGCACTAATCCGTAATCTGTCGGTGGACGAGAATATGCAGTTCTAAGCCGACATCCGCGACCATACCTCGCCACACTACTTACCACTTGACACTTCACAAAGATTAATTTAATCTTATGAGAGTGATAAAATATTTTTACGTTAAAGGTCAAACTGTCTGAAAGTGGTAAAAATAATGACTGAAAGAGATAAAATACGGCTGTATTTTTTCTAGATTTATGCCAGAGTTATGTTCCCTTACTAGAAGTGTCACTTTCTTTTTGTATGGAGTTCCCGAGGTGCCCCGTTACCAAAAGTTGGAATGAATCGTAACGAGACTAGTTACATACTTCACACCGTTTTAGGTATTTCTAAGTATTTCATCATCACCAATTTAAGAGCCAGGCTCTTGTCGGTGTAGCATTTTCCATGTTAAGAGAAATACTCTATCTGACGCAGTACTCTATCTGACGCGAGTGGAATGGTGCCCAGAGTAGTCTATTTCAAAGCTGTACTAGGACTCCTTACCTCCGCTTCTGAATAGTTACTGCTGCCCTCTGTTAGGTTCCGGGTTACAGTCCCTGTGACTTACCCCTTTCGTCCTGTGTTGCCGTGCCGATGGCTTCCATCTCCGCCTCTGCAACCGTTGACGTTCACCCGTATCCCTGGGCAGGGGTTCTACGTTATACCCCGTAGGTCTGGGTTCCTATCCGATCCCAGCCAACTTGTCACTCCAGCCTACTGAAGTAAAAGGCGCCCACCCCCGCAGCGAGGATGCGTCGAACAGGAATTCCTCAGTGGAGACCACAGAAGATGACTACGTCCCCTTTGGGGCTGGATTATAGGTCTTATATGAAAGCAAAACCAAAGTATTTAATTATGATAAACAGCATGAATTTTCATTTTCCGCAGAAAAGCAGTTGGCTTGAGAAGTAAATATACTTAAAATTAACTTCGTATTTGCAAAACGTTAAAGACGACATCCCGCTGGTTCATTATAATCCTTAGCAAGATGTCTCGCTCATTTCATATTATAATGTTTGTAAAATAAGAGCCAATATTTTAAGGAAAATTGAGGTTTATTTTTATTAATTGTGTTTGAAAACAAATTGTTGACAATATCAGCTGATAAGCCGAGTAGAGAGAAAAATTACACCGCAAGTAATTAATTTTCATTTACTTACTGTAAAAACTTGACATATTATTATCGTAGGTATTTTGATTATTTTTGAAGCGAAAGGAAGTGCCTATTCTTGCCTAGACGACTTAAAGTAAAGGTGGGAAGGATTATGCGATAAAGCCATATTCAAACTTGCGTTTACACAAGAGTGAACTTGGAAACGCAGATAAAAGCAAACTTTGTGTTGGCTACACGAAAACTTGCTGGGAATGTCAAGTGCTCCCTGATCAGAATAACATCACCGTTTGAATATTTATGAGGCCAAATTACAAAAAAACATATGGTAACGTGATCGATACAGTAATCAAGGAGAGTCGTTTTAATAGGTAGGTACTAGGTTAGTTAGTAGACTGTCTTTTTAACCTAATTTCTGTAAATTATTTTATACACTCTGTTTAACGTAAATCATAAAACTTACATCCTTAGCTTCTGTAACAACTTGGCCATCATTCTTGGTCTTACTTGTAACACAACCTACTTAGTTTGAAAAAGTTGCAGAGGGTTTAAGTCGTACCTAATATCTCACGATTACGATTGAGCTTATTTTTTTAATATTCATCGCACATGTATGTAGAAATAATCGAAAAGAAGTTAGAAGACTTTACCCATAATTTAATAGTTCATTTGTTCTAACAATGTTCAATGAAAGTTCAGCGTAGTTACTTGTAATATTAACAAGTTAGTAGAAGTTTTTTGTATTTTTGTAGAACGTGAGTTTAAGTAGGTACTTACTTACTTATTAATTAAGTACTTAGTTCATAAAATATAAAATAATATTATGATTTAGTGACTATTTTATGATATCATTAATTCGGTTTTCTTTTTAATGTTCTAGACTGTCTTTGATTATTTATTATTATTCTACTAGAAGATTTGGTGGGCTAAAATCTAAAAATCAATATTGCAATTTGAAATTTGCGCTTACAAAAGTTCGCAATGCCAATAAATGTCTAACGGAATATAGCTTTCTTGGATGAATTGCTTCGATGTGGCCTTTTTAACCCCTGTAGTTGAACGACCCTATTAAAAATTTACCTATGTCACACCCCGGACACTTCATACAAAATACCTCATTTTTATCGTACATACGGTGAAGTATGTGTACGGTATGTGTGTGACGTGTAGCGCCCTTACGATTGAAGTAAAGTAAACCGAGGCGGTGTGAGGTAAACCTAGCTCAGCCGCTGGTGGGCAGCGGAGAGTTGCCGTTCTGTAGTACTATTTTTTATTCTATGTCTCTGTAATAAATCTCCAACCTCGACTACATTAACGAATGGTTCCGTGTGACAGATGTGGTGGGCGGTATGGTGCGCGGCGGTGGCTGCAGCCGGCGCCGGCGCAGCGGCCGCGCCCGCGCCCGACTCGCTCGCGCCGCTGCCCCCCCTCGACCTCGTACAAATCGACCAACCCGCGCCTGACGATGTAAGTACAGTCATAAGCTATATCATGTACCCACTTTAGAACCCTGTCGCACTATCATATTTGACATTTAATAAGACTTACGGTTTAATTTGTCAAAAAAGTCAATGTGACATGGTTTCAAAGTATATACATATTAGTACTCGTGACCGTACACTGTACTACTATGAATGCATAAAGATAATTTGTACAAAGACAAATGAACAAAAACTGAAGGGCTTATATCCTTCAAAGGATTTCAATTAACTGTTCATAACGTAATGAGTTCTCTGAGATATCTAGCAGTTGTACCTAACTCAATGTTCAACAACTACAAACGACAGAGTAGTTTGAGATACAAGGGTTTCCGCCCTTAATGGCCTCAAAGGAAAGAATATGATTGAGGGCGAACAGGCGGGAAAAATCATCTTGAGTGATAGTTTTTGTTCTTTTGAGTGTTGATTTTATTTCCTTTGTACACGTGTGGCAAAATACAGGAGGATTAAGCTGGAATCCGAAAAAAAGGTTTTGGAAACTTGGTTTCATATGATATTGCTGTTGTAATTATATAGCGAGCTGTGTTAAAGGGGAGGTGGTACTTAATCTAGTTACTTGTATACGGCAGATTGGGAAAGGAATTCATTGCATCTATAAATTTGTGGGTCTTCTTCTTCTAGCTTGTGGGTAACTGTGAGGTGGATTACCAACCCCATCAACCCTGGTGTCAGGGTTATTATTGAGCCGCCATAGGCCCCTGACATGATTCATGTAACGTCGTACTTTTACATCAGTAAGTAATAACCGGGACCAACGGTTTAACGTGCCTTCCGAAGCACGGATCATCTTACTTTTTGGACAATCAGGTGATCAGCCTATAATGCCCTAACCAAACTAGGGACCACAAAGTGATTTTTGTGATTTGTCCCCACCGGGATTCGAATCCGGGACCTCCGGATCGACAGCACAACGCTCTACCACTGGACCACGGAGGCCGTTAATTTGTGGGTTATTGCATTTAAACCAATAGCTCATACATAATTCCTTATTCAAACTTCTTAACGTAAATAACTACGTATTATTAGTTTTCTAAACTTATTTTCATGAAAATATTTGATATGAATAGCGATTGCCTCAAATATAACGTTCAAAAGGCTTGAGTTGAGGAGTACCTATAAGTTTTGCCTCCCGCATACTAAGGTTTTCATTCCACTGAATCGATATAATTGCCTCAACATTTTGTAGAAAGCAATATCTTACATTATTACACTTTTTGAATATATATTTTCCATAAAAGGTATCTATTCATACTTTATGATACATCCAGATATGTTGTTGATGCGAATTTTTTGAATCACGTACAAAGTTTATGCGCTTTATCTGTTGTATTTGTGCTGAAAAATGCAAAACATATTATTATTCAAGGTGGGTATGGGTGAAAGAACCGTATGTTACGTAGTTGATGTTATCATATGTTTATTTTGTGGCGTCTCGTCAAGTGAGAAATTGGCCGAACCGCCCGCGGCGATCGTCAGATATACCGCAAATATTTATGTTATATCGTAGGAAATACATTCCTTGGTGATATTTTCACGGTGTATTGTAGATAGCTTCACTTTTGACATTTAAAATGCTCAAAGTTAGTAACATTAAGCATTTTATTTTTGATCATCACGTTCATCCGATATTGCTTATCATTGAGTAAGTATTTAGTAATTTTGAATTAGTCGTCTGTTGTAGGTAATGGTCTACCAGAGCAGAGGTGCTTTACATAATAATGATGTGAACGATTAGACAATCATGGTTCGATAAATGTTCGATGCTCTAAATTAGAAAACAAAGAATATAACAACAATCAAACAAAACACGAACGCATTCGTACCTATATGTGTTAAAATTAAATAATTCCAAAAACATTTCGAAAACTGATTCGTTCCCAATCTGTGCACAAAAGCGTTTGTCAAAGGCACATCGTGGGCACATCAAAGAATTTCAAACAACGTAATTTCCAATGAAACTCCTCAAATTCTTTCATTGAAGTCATTGGAAAAAGCTAACAATGGTAAAAAGGTGATGTTATTTTGTTTCTACAAAATAGCTATTTTGTATCCAGAGGCTTCTTCGACGTAGTGCGAGTACTTACTTACCATACGAGTTACGTTTCGTATTATTGCTGTTTGTCTTTCCTGGAATATGAAAGATCCACTTACAAGGAGATTGCATACAAAATGGTAAACCATCCTCTTTGTCTAAAAATCATCATCATTTCAGTTTTTTTTCTATTTATGACTACGGCTTTTTGGCGGGAACGGGAACGGGACAGTTGCTTTCTTCATTGAATAATGTAAATAATTAATACGAAGTGCTGTTTTGTGGTTAATGATCACATTAAGTTAGTTGGAAAACATTCGCGATAGTGTTATTATATCGGAATATTCAATAAACAAAATGTAACTATCTATCTTCGCTTCATGCCAACAAGCCGCTTTATAACTCGAAAGTTTATGCGGACTTTTGAGTAAATTCGTTTGGGGTTCGGAGTAGGAGTCTGCTTCAAGGGTGGGGGCTTAGGTTTCATCATTCATCGTCATCACCTTTCATCATTTAATTAATTATCATCAAGAAAAAAAAAATAAGACATGGCTGTATGGGCATAGTTCTCTTTGCCTTGCCCTTCGGGGAAATCCAAAACAAAAAAAAATATGACTACAAACAATATTAATTTCTGAATTTGATTTGTAAACTACACAAAAACTTAAAGATATTTCTATTTGTTTGCCTATTTCGGTAGAGTAGCTATGCAAACGTGACTATTTTGTTCGCTTCCACACGGGTAGAAGGAATCTGTACACGTCACAAAGTTTTAATAATTATATTTCATAGTTCACCAATGCTATGGTTTCCAGTAGCGTTAATTCAAATAATTTGGGTCAACATTCACAGAAACAATTTTGTTTCATATCATACATGAAGTATTTATTATGAGCTTAATTTTAATTTTCAACGCAGTGTTATTTAAAACTATTATTGCTTTTTTATGGAAATTATTAAGTTTCTGTAGGCAAAATGATTTGATGGAAAATATTATCAACATCGACCTTTGAGTTCATAATTGTCGTGGTTTATAAACGCCAAGAATAATGTATATTGTCCCATTATTTTTTTTTCTATTCCATTTATTAAGTACTTACTTACATAACTTATTTTTTGTTTTACGCTACAAATTTGCTAGGCTAGTAAGAATCTTCAGGAACCTATCTTCCATAATGTGTAAATAAAACTGTAAATTTAGCTTCCGTTTGTTTAATTTTTGTTACATATTACTTAGGTTCCCTGCTCGATCGAATCAGAAATGAGGAGATCCGCAGGAGAACTAAAGTCACCGACATAGCTCGGATAGTTGCAAAGCTGAAGTGGCAGTGGGCAGGACACATAGCGAGGAGAACCGATGGCCGCTGGGGACGACGCTCAGTGGGTAGGCCCGTTACAAGGTGGACCGACGATCTGGTGAAGGTCGCGGGAAGCCGCTGGATGCGGGCAGCGCAGGACCGATCGTCGTGGAGATCCTTGGGGGAGGCCTATGCCCAGCAGTGGGCGTCGTACGGCTGATGATGATGATGATTACTTAGGTACTCGTAATATCTAAAGGAGAATGTTCTTAGCGAAAAAAAAATAAGTACCTACTTTTCCCCCGGTGGGAAGAAGGCGTGAGTTTATGTATACATGTAGGATGACTTTTAGTTAAACTGTTTGATTTTCTCTGTTTTTCTTTTATCCATTTATCTTTATATGTATGTATAAATAGTGGCTACCCCGCGTTCACACGTTCCCCTTTCCATTAGGATTTTTACTTACTTATCAATTTTTAGATTCCTACCTTGAAAACTACGAAAAGTCCCATATAAAATTTCACCCCCTCTTTGAAGGGGTTCGAGGCAGATATCCAAAAAAATGATGCACGATTTTATTTTTAGTTACAAATTTTTAGCTTTCTACCAATTTATACCAATTTCTAGCAATTTATGAACGCATACCAATTTTTAGCTTTCTACCTGGATAATTGCGAGTTGCTCCATACAAGCTTCTACTCCCCATTTTAAGGAAATGGGGGGTTAGAAAGAGACAAAAAATAGCCTATGTCACTCAATGCGTCGCTCCGTTTTGCCGTGAAAGACGGACAAACAAACAGACACACACCGACTTTCCCATTTATAATATTAGTATGGATTAATCTATTATTGTATGATACAGGAGAGCCTGGGTTACGCAGTCCCACCGATGGGCGGGCGCTACTCGGGTGGCGGCGCCCCCTGGCTGTACTACCTCGCGGAGCCCCACGACTCACAGGTAATAAATACAACATACATCCAAATACACACACACAAAAGCGGACTTATTGCCTAACATGCGCGATGGCAGGCTTTTAATGATCAAACATTTAACCCACCTATAGATGGCGTCCATTTTTTTTATACAGGTCGTAAGACCGGTTGTCCTTTTAAAATCCAAATTTCACTATTTAACTATATTGTGTCTGAAAATCTCGGCTTTAGGTAAAACGTAATTAATATACGATCCCGACGACCCAATTACTCTAGCCATAGAGGCGACCAATCAGCTCGCGACACCAAACACTTCAGCACCCCGACAACGACCCCGCCGGCGTGGTCGATTACTTCCGTCAGCGCTTATTGCCGCTTATCGTTATCGACCCACTAGGATTGCTTAATTTTCTCAAATATTCTTCCTCTCAGATGACGCCCTGAGCCGAGGTTCGCGCCCAACTTGGCACCCTCAGGCCTGTTGTCTTAAATTTTGTACCAGGTGAGAGCCTTCAGCGCTCCCCTTTGTCCGGCCAAGTAATTACCTACTGCTATATGCGGCAAATCTACAATAAGTCACGTCAAAAAAAATCGGCTTTAGGAGGATTTAGTTCTTTATTGAACGGATTAGAAAATATCTCCTTGCATGTTTGAATGCATAATATAATAAGATTACACTGTACTACGAAGAAACGCGTTTTTACTGGAAAGGGCTGATATAGGCTGAGTTTTCGAATGATTGTAATATTTAAGGCGGATATACACACATTGCGAGATTTTCGTCGCTAGGTATGTGATACTTACCCATGCGAGGAACACGCCTCGCAATGTTTGTATTCGTGTTTAGTGATGAGCAAACGGAGTATTTTTAAGTCAAGTCCTCAGCGTATCTTTTTCTATCGGAGACTACCCACAAAAAGCTACAACTTACGGGGTATTAGGGACACCGCACCGAATACTCAGGGGGATGGTTCAGCATGAGCAACTGACATCAAGTGGAATTTCCTGTCGGAAAATTCATGAAAATTTTAGTGATATTTTTATATTTTTGGCTATTTTATTTTTATATTTTGCGACGGAAAATTCCACTTGATGACTCAGAATCATGGTCTGAATATTTCCTCAAATTTTTCGTTACGGTGTCACTAACACCATTGAAATATGTATAATTGATCGCACTAGACGGCCGGGCTTTCAATATGTTGGTACAATTGTATACCAAGTTAGAATTGTAATACATATATAAAGACATCCGTGGCCAGTGCTTACAAACAGCGTGCACGACTATCAACCGCTGCATCAAAGCTACTTTATCTAACGCTTGACTGAACGCACCACCGCTGCGCTGTCCGAAGCGTATCTTACACAAAGCTTTCGATATTCAAGTTTCTGCGATGGAATTTACGATCTAATAACCGATATTTGAGAGAACGTTAGATATTATATTGCTAAAATGAAAAACTAAAGAAGTTATTTGAGTTCTTACCAAATACTTATGTTTTTCTACCTCTAGTTATTAATTGCAATTTGTCATTGAATTATACGCAATGATGAATATGGTAAAATAATTATATATTTAGATCTTCTATCGTGTGGGTTGTGAGGTGAATTACCAAACTTATCAACCCTGGTGTCAGGGTTATTATTGAACCGCCAAAGGCCTCTGACATGGCTCGTGTAACGATTACTCACTAATAATAGGTAAATAATAAAAATAATAGTTGATTAATATTTAATATATAATTTTATTTTTATTATAAGCATATTAAAAATACATATACAAATCACTTAAAACTAAATTAAATTATAGTATATTTATAAACAAAACTAACAAAGCTGTAGCTTTAGTCTAGCCAAGTAGGTAGGCAGCGAATGCCGCCTGGAGCAAATCTGTCACTTCTAAAAAGCTACAATCATTATTCACCGGCACCGTCACTCATAAACCTTCAGAACTTTACGTAAGGGTTAAATCTTTCATAACTAATTATTTACTTTTCTTGATGTAGGTACGGTGCAATTTATAAATCTACACAGTTTTGTAACCTTTTGGTAGCGCGTTGCGTGTGGTAATGTTTCAAGTTATAATAGGAAACTGCCTATCTGGACTTAACAAGGTAAATACGCCTTTCACAGGCGTCATTAATGCCTTTGAGCGGAGCCATCAAACTAAAGGTAAACTCCATTATGGGTAATCACTTGACAATCTAAATATAATACTTACGTACAGGAAATTATAAAGTTGCATTAAAGTTTAAACTTTGAACACTTCGTCAATTACGATTAAGAAATATATTAGGTTGTCAAATGCCGATCTATAAAGTTGGTAGTAAATGTTACAGCCTGGGGGGTTAAAATGACCACATCGAAGCAATTTATCTAAAAAAGCAATATTGCTATTGGACGTTTGTGTGCATAGCGCACTTGGTTATATGCACCAATGTCAAATTGGAATATTGCTATTTTAGACCAATTGCTTCTATGTGGCCTTTATAATCCCCCTGTTAGCAGTTTTTAATACATAATAAATACAAAACATATGTACCTACTTATACATATATTTTAAGAGATTCAAGGGATTTATAAAGAATAGCTACGAAACACACGCACACGTTTTTTCACTACTCACACTATGATTTTTTTAATATTTATTTTTTTATTTAGAATTTTAGACCAACAGGTAAAAAAGATCTCCACATTCAAATTGTCTACACTACAGTAACAGTTAGAAAGAGCCAATATTTAACTTGCATTTTCTATGAACTTGAAAGTTCCGCGTATTTACGGCACAGTAAATGTTTGCAAGGTGCTAAAGAAGGCAGGAGTGTGGATGCGCCCGCGTCGGGGGCTCTCTGTCAACCCCGCTGTGGAGGTGCTGCAGCGAGGAGCCTATAATTACTACCTGTCACAGATAGCTCACCACAACCGGGACTACCTCAACTGTGTTGGGAAAAGAGGTTAGATATAATTGGAAATATAATTTGTATATAAATGCCAGAAAAAGACTATAACAAAATAAAGAGTGGCATGTTTCACCAGATCAGCTTTCTCGGGTGTATTGCCATTGACTACTTAAATGCACCTTCGTTGTTTTCCAAGAAAGTTGCATCTCCAAATTGCTAGTGATGTAGATTTATATTCACCTTTCGTGATACAAGAATACTGCATGAAATTTCATTGAGCTAGAACTATAAAAACATTCTGAGTAGACAGTAGCAGTAAACATTCGCTGATGCATGAGACGATTTAGAGAATTTAACCTTCAGTGCTCGTACTTACGTTATTTTATTTCGTAGATCCGTGGAGTAACGACTGCAAGTTGAAGAACTGAACGTGCTAAGCCCCGGACACATCGGACACATCGCCTGCCTTACTCTTAAAGCACAGTCGTGTACAAATTTATTCTTAAATTACATAAAAATGTTGTAAACATATTGTTGTGACTTGTGAGTTAGGTCCAAAATAAACGTTTTATAAGTAATCACAGAAGTTTGATTATTACTCCCAATATCAATTTGATGCAAAAGACGTTCTGATTCGAGTTTAATAACATGGAAATATGTTACATAATGTACATAACACAATGAAACAAAATACCATATTAGATCATTATAACGAAACGATATATCATAACGTAAACAAGCTCATACTACATAGACAGATACTTTGTATTGTACAACGAATTATTGGGAAACAAAGAACAAAGTATATTCGGAGTTGGAAATAGGCTTACGAGGGACAAATGTCAGGCAAACGTTGTAAATATTGCTACAAGGCGACTGAAGATTTTCTGTGACAAACAAAATTAGGCTATCAGGTCGTTTCCATGATGCTCTTTAGGTGTAGGAGGCATAATGCCTTGGAATCTATTGGAAACGTTATCCAATATGCGTAGCGTAAGCCTAGCTGTCAGGCTCGTAATGTTTGGGTTATATTTGAAAACTACATAACGGTCTAAGGTCCTCTTCACACTACACTTGTATCTTATAAGAAACTATTACCTAAACGAAGTTGGTAGTAAATCAAATGTTAGCTAGTGGCCGCGTGCTGTGTGAAAAGGATAGACCGTGTCGTTTAAGTGAACTGTGAAATGTATGTTCACAAAGAGAAAATTAGATCGAAAAAGTTCTGATTCGGACAGGATTTGAACCCGCTGCTCTTGACTGGGAGCGTGTTAACCATTACACCCGGGTCCTCATCCTGTCTATGCGATATTTTCGATCTGTATCGTCATTATGTCGATAACGTGTGTTGGTGGGGAAGGGCGGGAGCTGGCGCGTGAAGCGGCGCATGCCGTCGCTGTCCATCGACCTGCCGATGTCTGTGCTGCGTCAGAAACTGAGCCTCGAGAAGGAGAGGAAAGTTCAGGCGCTGAGGGCCGCCGCCAACAGAAACTATCTCAACGACATCGGCAAACG
Source organism: Pectinophora gossypiella (assembly GCF_024362695.1). Taxonomy (NCBI): domain Eukaryota; kingdom Metazoa; phylum Arthropoda; class Insecta; order Lepidoptera; family Gelechiidae; genus Pectinophora; species Pectinophora gossypiella. The sequence continues at coordinate 9,248,602 of NC_065406.1, forward strand.
AGGTGGGTTCATCACGATTTCATACTGTACTCAAAAGTGATGATTTAAATATTAACTATTTAACTTAGAAATATTACTCAAAAAAGCAAAATGTTAATGATAGCATACAGATGTTTGTACCTACTATGTCATCACACACTCCTTCTTTTAAACAAACTATAGAAAGATTATTGTCTTAGGAAAACTAAAAAATACTTTACGTACACTAGCGAATCACTTGCCAACTGATCATTTTGGAAGCTGATCACATAAGTATTTTATTAGAGAACCTTATAATGAATTTCTTATCCGCAATCCCATAGAGTTCCCATAAATAACACAGCACGTGTCGAACATTCTGTAAATTTTACATCAGTGCTAATGTAAAGGCAGCAATGAGGCCCACATTTTGTAAAGTTAAAGCCACAGTAATCAAATTAGCGTAGAAGTGTCTTTGGCCGCAAGTCGGCCATATTAATGTCTCCAGCGCTTTTACAAGATTCTAATCACGAAACTCTGATTCGATCCATTATAGCCATTATGTATATACAATGCTCGACCGTTTATTACATAAACCTACAGACACAATTTATGTAAACTAATTTGCGGTACTTAGGCATTCGTAGCAATCAGATACATTTGATGATTCGTTATTTTATTTTGCTACAGCAGTAAATAATAATGTAATCCCTACATTGAAATGAAACCTGTTACGACTGACTGACTGCAATAAATTCCTGGATATAGTTTTCATTGTACTTGGATATTTTCCATCAGTCGACCAACTTTTCATCCAAAGTTCGAAAATGAAATATATGTAAATTATTTACACCAATATCAATAATAAAATAGAATAAAACCCACACAAGTTTTTTGGCATTTTATATTTACTTAGATGATTACGCAATTTCGATGGCTTTTGAATATTACCCTTTAAGTAGTAAACAAGTAGGTATTTGAAGTTAGAAAAGCGTTACAATATAAATAACAGTATTTTATTATTCAACAGGCTTCCAATGGGCACCGTCGTTAGAATCTGGGAGATTCTTCTAAGACGCGCCCGCTGCCCAGTCTACGCCAAATCATTCAACATTTAACTTGCCAAATTTCTTCCATTGTTAATAACTTCATAGAAAATTGAATAAATATGTACTTGAGTATAAAAGTATCGTAGGCTCGTAGTCTTCAAATATTGTTAAAAATTATAAAGTCTAAAATTAATATATAATTAATGCTGATGTAGATGAATTCTTGTATGTAGAAAGTGATTAGTTACGAATTGTATCTATTTGGAAGACGGTCCCTCATAAGCTTGTAATACGACTATTGTAGGTACAATGATATCTAAACCTAATTTGAAACTAGTGGAAGCGCAGCCTATTGCGGTAATTAACATTTGCCTTGTAGATTGTGCTAGATATATCGCAATAAACATTGTTAAAAATTGAATTGTTTCATTTTTTCATCCGTTCAACAAACCGAGATCGAGACCTGACGTAGATGATTCGCCCTTTCCCGTGCACTGGAAGAAAAAATACGCAAAAGTAATAGGAATAGACGGTTATATTCGTTCTGAATGCTTCGCAATCGAAGCGATCGCAAATTGTTAGAGCAAAAGCTCTCTAGATCTGAATTGGATAAAAAATGAGTGACTGAATTTTACATGCTGTGGATTCACGAACCAGTGATTACTAGGTATCATTCGGTACTGAAGCTTACATCATCTATTACGATAGGTAAGTAATAATCGTACGCAATTTCGCCGAATTATTCAAATGTAAAACATACACTTATAGTTATAACCACTAAGTATTCAGAAAGGAACCTATTCGCTACATGTTCGAGTGCGACTCACTTGAAGTCGATTGAGTCAATTTAGTCGTAACGTGATACACATTAGTCTACCACATTCAGAGCGTTGTAAACAAAGACAAAGTGAATTCCAGTAAGATGTTTCCCAATAGTTGTACGCAACTATTGGGATTATTAGGTACTACGGTACCTAGCGGGGGAGACGAGGACGCGTTCTGTATGTAGTGTAATAGAGTTTGATTGACAATATTGATTACACCGTGCAAATAACCCATCAGGGCGTAATGTGAATGCCGCCACTTCTGAAGGTACAAAGCTTAAACTGTGTCCTATGAAACTGAATATTGTACTGTTTGTACTTCCTGTAATAAGTACACGTGTAGGTTGGATATGAGAGACAAATTCGCATTAGTGGATCATAAACAAATATTTTTAGGTAGTGTGCCTTTATCCAGTTTTATCTAGACATATTTATGGTTACTACCCACAGATAGTATGTATAGATAAGACCAAACGAGATAAACAAAATATTTTTGCGATGAAATGTCAGAGATAGGACTGTCTACTAACAGATCTCGTTTTAAAGTTATTGCTGTGCTCCTCGGTTTAGTATAAACAGGTCTTTTTCCTCTGCCGATGCTACTCTAAAAGGAATTTAGAACAAGTTCCAATACTCACAAAAGCTGTAAAATATCTAAATCTAAACAGAGTAGTAAAATAAAATCGTTTTTGGTTGAAAATTTCAAGAAATAGAATTATATTTTTTTTATTTCGGTAGTACTTAGTACATCTACTTCGGAGTGAGACAGCTAGATTAATTTGATCCCTCTCACATCAAACGGTTTTTATAGAAAATCCTCGTTTCTCGCCACTGAATTCTTTCTTAATTAGCCATATCAAATTTACATTCGGAATAACACGTTTATTCATGACACGGTTAAATTTATTGCTTTTATCAAAAAAGCTTGTTGCATAGTTCATATCTAATTAGCTATATAGCTTTCATACGTGTGAAGTTGGATACATTAATATTAATATAATATTACTTACTTACAATGTAATTTATTATTCGAATTGAATCCGCGTAATTTTTCTCTATAATTTTCACTTGACTCAGCAATTTATTTACAAGTGTCTTAAAGCATTTAATAGTGTTTTATAGCTCAATAACTTAGTTTCATACAGTGCGGTCATTCGTCTCTGCCTTCTAGATGAATCGACGGCCGCGCACGATTGAGTGAAATATTTTTAAAACGTAAATTTCAAGCAATGACGAATATTAAATGATGAATATTAGATAAAGCTACTAACATCTAGAATAACTTTACTAACACATATGAGACATGTTTCGTGAAATAAATAAATTATTATTATTATTATTAATGACACCGTCATGAAAATGTAAATACAATAATAAAGACCTCAAATAAATAATGTGATATTTAATTGTACTTTCTTAGATACTTAGTCAATGTCAAAATCAGGTCGGAACTGTATATTTGGTTCATGAATTATATTATTTCGCGATAATTTTAATATTGATTCGCATATAATTTTGATGCTCTTCTATATTTTAAAGCTCAATTTCGGTTGTTTTGAATATATCGAGGTGTTTTCGATATAATTGCGGGTACGTATTATATTTGGTACCTACCGATTTATGTAGGATTGTCTACATCGACTCTACATGGGTACCTACATATTTGTTATTTTACATAAATACTGAGTCATTATAATATTAACTTAATTTTAGGAAAATTCCTGATTCAATTACGTTGTTAGTTTATTTAAACGAATTGTACTATTGTATAGTACTTGACCTATTTATCGTTGAATAACATAACATAAACTGCCTATATACGTCCCACTGCTGGGCACAGGCCTCCCCTCAATCAACCGGAGGGGGTATGGAGCATACCTACTCCACCACGCTGCTCCACTGCGGGTTGGTGGAGGTGTTTTTACGGCTAATAGCCGGGACCAACGGCTTAACGTGCCTTCCGAAGCACGGAATCATCTTACTTTTTCGGACAATCAGGTGATTCAAGCCTGAAAAGTCCTTACCAAACAAAGGACAGTCTCACAAAGTGATTTCGACGTCCCCATCGGGAATCGAACCCGGACCTCCAGATCTTGAGCCTAACGCTCTAACCACTAGACCACGGAGGCTGTTCGTTGAATATTCTAAAATAACTATAATTAACTTGCGACCATTCCTATTGTACATCTTTATAGTTCTGGGGAGTTAAAAAGGCCACATCGAAGCAATTCATCTAAAAAGCAATATTGCAAGTTGACATTTGCTCATACTTATATATAAGTAAGTGCGCAGTGTATACACATGTCAAATAGCAATATTGAAGACATTAACAATATTAATATTCAAATATTTTAAGCGGTTTAGATTTTTCATAAAAAAGGATTTTCCCGCTAATTCCCGTTCCCGTGGGTATTCCGGAAATTCCTTTCTTAGTGCACCTCTACGGTACCTAAGCTACGTCCCTTTCAAATTTCAAGTGCCTACGTTTAGCCCTTTAGGCTGTGCGTTGATATGTCAGTCAGTCAGTTTCTCCTTTTATATATTTAGATATTAAATTGGGTCAATGCAATCTATTTTCTGTTCATTATACACGAGTATAAGTAGATGAGGAAGTATAAAGAGAGAGGTGTTTTCTTCCTCGTCGTCTCGTTATAGCAATTGTATTATCACCCTTCCTTTTATCAAAGGGTTACAAATTTGAATGTATTTCGTCCTGGGAAGGAAAAATAATATAGCAGTATGTGTAGCGTCAAACGAGGTTACATACAATACACATAAAATCACGCCCGTAATCACTATAGGGGCGGGTAAAACCGCAAGTCGTCAGAAAACAAGTTCCTAGCTAAGATTTGTATTTACATTCTCTCAAAATCTATCGGATGGAAAAACAACTGCTCTACCAACTCATTACTTTTCGGTTGATTTTTTACCTATTAAGTTACACTATAAGAATAAACAAAAGCAAATATTACTTCTAATAATATAAACAATATTTTACGTCCTTAATTAGTACTTTATTCTCCCAGTAATGCTTCATAATGGCAAACGTATTTATTTTTAAAAAGAAGAAGCAACTGAAGTGTGTCGGGACCGAAGCAAGTGGAATTCCGTAGTGTCTGCTTACCCCGGTGGGAAATACGCGTTTACGTACGTTATTATTTTTCATTGTATGTGACTTATTGTAATTTTTGCTTCAAGCGACTATTTGGCAGGACAAATGGTCGCCAACTACGGCTCAGGTGGTTGTCTGAACGACTTTTAATGAATTTAAGCGAACCGAAATCCCTGAGGGAGGACTCAGACCGAAGTTATTTCATCTTTCTAATGACGGATAACTAAAATTTATTATTTAATATTATTATTTATGTAATGTATATTTGAAGTGCCAAAATAATCTGTACACGAGATCTACACACTTATGCGTGAACTCTGGTGATGTGGGTAGCCATTGTTGCAATCAATCATCGTTTTGCAGCTCACCTATTAAACATGGGTAAGGTTATAATTGTAAAGGAACCGAAGTCTTTAACGTCTCGTCTCTTATCGTGTGGGCTATGAGTTGGATTAGGAACCATAACAATTGGTGTCACGGTTATTATTGAGCAGTCAAAGGCGCTGACATGACTCATGTAACTTCGACTCTGTATTTACATCAGTAGGTAAACGTCCCATTACTGGGCATAAGCCTTCTTTTAGAGCTGCTGAGGTGGCGTAGACTTCACCACGTCGCTACACATTTTTAGAAAGAAAGAAACATTTAATACTTCCGGACACCACATACACAGACAGACAGGTACAGTACATTTAACACAGGACAGAAACCACACTTTTTTTTGACGTAACTTATTGTAGATTTGCCGCAGATGGCATTAACTACTTGGCCGGACAAATGGGGAGCGCTGAAGGCTCTCACCCGGTAGAAACCACACGGAAATCAATAAGTACATAGAAAAAAAACTAGTCGGTCTTATTCATATGCAAGTGTTCTTATTTACAGTTTCTAAGATTTATACAAACTTATATATAATGCAGTTTAGACCTTATTGTTATCAGACATGAATATAATATTGGCGGCAGAAACATAAATATAAGTTTTGATTCACATAAGTATGTTCCAGTAATTCTATTTCGTAATGTGTAAAATAGGGACCACCCTAGCATATTTAAATTAATAAAATTAAAAAGGTGTTTATTTACTTAATTACATAACAATACATAAATGAGGAGGAGCTCGGTGGCGCAGCGGTAAACGCGCTCGGTCTGCGATTGTTGAAGTTAAGCAACTTCCGCAAAGGCCGGTCATAGGATGGGTGACCACAAAAAAAAAGTTTTCATCTCGAGCTCCTCCGTGCTTCGGAAGGCACGTTAAGCCGTTGGTCCCGGCTGCAATAGCAGTCGTTAATAACCATCAATCCGCACTGGGCCCGCGTGATGGTTTAAGGCCCGATCTCCCTATCCATCCATAGGGAAGGCCCGTGCCCCAGCAGTGGGGACGTTAATGGGCTGATGATGATGACATAAATGAGTCTTCCCGAAAGTGAAACAGTCAACTTATAATAAATATTGTGTCTTACTATACTTTTTTTATTTGACCAGAGGCTGTCAGAGCTGCATGAAGGGCGCGCTCGGGCGAAGCGCAAGATGCCGTCGCTGTCGATCAACAACCCGATGGAGGTGCTGCGGCAGCGGCTGATGCTGGAGGTGGCTCGCAAGCAGATGCGCGAGGCCAACCAGCGGCAGGCCGTCGCCAACAGACTCTTCTTGCAGAACGTCGGAAAACGAGGTCCGATTCTGTGTTTTTGTGTCCAACATATGACCATTTTAGGTTCAAAGGATTCCTATCTTCCTAGTACGCTCTAAAGTAGACTTTTTTGCAGAACGTCAGAAATCGAGGTCCGATTCTAAGTTAGTTCAAGTTCCATTTTCAATCTAAGTTAAAAGGATTGCTATCCTCAAACATGGCTAGCAAGCAGATACAAGCCACAGACTCCTCTTGAAGAACATCAGAAAACCGAGATCAGATTCTCCGTTATGTTCATTCTAAACAAAATCCCCTCACTGACGATCACCAATCCGATAGAGATATTGCTAAAGTATCAATGAGATGAATGAAAGGAGGTAAAAGAATTAAGGTACTTATCCTTAAGTGTTTGGTTTCGGATATTTCAGCCAAGGTATTCAACGTAGAGTACATTCAAGGATTTTAGTGACATCGTAACGAGTACTGAGGGGGATAATTCACACTATGATTCTGAGTTAAATATCAAGTGGAATTTTCTGTTTCAAAATCTGTGATATTTTTGTGTTGTTTTTTTAATTATTTTCAATTCTATACCTTTGTGATGGAAAATTCACTCGATTAACTCAGAATAATGAGCTGAATTATCCACCTCAGTCTTTGTTGCAATGGCACTGTCACCCCGTACAAGGTAGCCATAAAAGAAAGTATGGGTGTTAGTCACTCCGTAACGATTACTATGGAGGATGATTCAGACTATGATTCTGAGTTGATATCAAATAAAATTTTCTGTCGGAAAATTCATGATTCAATTCTTTTAATGTTTTTTTTTTTTAATTTTCGTTTCGATGTCACTAACTCCCTATATTAAAGTAACAACGAGTGAAGTTAATATTGAAGAAATGTCTAAAGTGGGTATGGTTTCTAGCTTGTGCTCTGAGTCAATTCAATACAATTACAGTAGCGCAGTGCTACTCGCTGCTACTCAGAATGATAGATACTGAATTTACATATTCATTCCTTATTCATTCATATTCGTATTTGCCTATGCATTAGATAAAATGCCGGTAAAGGGAAATGTACTTATGTGTCGTGTCAAAGTTGTGACAGGGCAGAAAGTGGTACCCGTTTGTAATCGAAGATATAAAGGGATAGCTAAGTGTTTGCAGAAGTGAAAATGAAATGCAACCAAAAATAACATTATATTACCTGGAAAAGTAAATATATAGGTAGGTACCACAGATTACGTAATAACAATGCAATATTTTAAGTTTACGCGGATATTATCATAATTAAAACACATAATAACGGGTTCTTACCGCGTTTAAAGCAGGGATATGAGACTCCCGACATTTCGACACTGTTGTAAGTGCCATGATCACGGGATGACTGATGAGATTGGAGTGGAGTAGGTAGAATCAATCTCGAAATATCGGGAGTCTCATATCCCTGCTTTAAACGCGGTAAGAACCCGTTATTATGTGTTTTAACATTTCAATGTTCTTACTTTTTAAAGAAAACTATATGGTAGGAATACTTAGACCATACACACTATTTTTATCAAATGTATTTTTCACTATGATTGATTAAAGTCGTAAAAGGTAAACCCTTTAATCACTCACTATAGGGTAATTTTGTTTGGTGTCAAATAGAACAGTATTCTCGACTTATATTGTGTTGTTCTCTAGTTAGAGTACATATTGTGTCCCAACAGGCGTAAGGGTCGTTTTTTTTTCCTTTTTTTTCCTCAGTTGAAACATTTTTTTTAAATTACTGAAGAATTTAGTTTTATATACTACTTAAATAGAAATGTCTGTTTTACAAACCTACATCAGTTTATCGAGAATAATTATCAACTATAATTTTGTAATAAATGACTCATTATAACGCTGTCACAGGCTATTAGAGAACATACAATTTGAGATAGTCTGGACGAACTTAAACAAAAAGTCTACGACTTTGAAACGTTCGTTCATAATTCAAAATGAGTGAAGTCTGCGGTGGTAATGACTAGTCGGGCGGCCCTTTCACTGCCACCAAAGCCATGTTTGTGTCCTGCACTGAATAGCAAAAAGAAATAAAATGGGACAAAATGGAAAGAAATGTAAACGTAAATAGGGACAAGGTAATGTGGCTGTCCGCGGGGAATGAACCTTTCTCTATGACTTTTGCTCTTAGTTGTTTAAGAATATATAAAGGGTTTAAGAATGCATAGGGTACAAAATTATATTTTAGTAAATAGGTACCTACCTAATTACGTCACCAATTTTTTAAGATTATACGTTCAAGTTCTAAAGTAAGAATGTTTTCTTCATCGCTGGCCGTTCAGCTACTTATCACCCCGCCGCATCCCGGTCATGTTGTAAAAATCGACACAGGGCTTATGCCGTTTCTAGTAATGTATCTAGTACCAGTTCATCATTTTTATCTTCGGACTTCGTATGAAAAGTGAATACATGCAGAAGCAGCCAATAAGTAATGATCCTAGCTATATCTAGTAAACGCAAACTTTTTTAATAAATTGCAACACTACATCTCTTTATCATCCCACATTGTTTAAATCCACAGTAATCCAAGCTATTCCAACTAATCCCTGCTGCAAAACATTGTGTAACGTAATAAACTTAGTTAAAGTGTTGCCATATAAGGAGAAATAGTGTAATTATTCTCTTTGTTCGCAGGATACCTGGGGAGCCGGGCGTCGGCACGTTACGGGAATTAGAGCTACTGACCATCTCCTTCAACGCAGTCTCTCGTCACTGGCTGGGGACAGGACGCCACGTCACTAATTTAAAAAATATAATATTAATGAAAAAATAGAGTATTCATTTTTGAATGTATTTATTCTTTACTCTGGCAAAGACTTCACGACATACAGCCTAGTCTGAAGTTTTTGTACTTAACTGAATTACTTCGTATTTCATTTTTGTTTTTTCTGCGTTCGTATTTCGAACATCACGAATAACGAGTACCTATTATAAATAATTATACTATTATTTTAAGTAAGATTAGTAAGATTGTGATGATATTTTATTTTTATTCTAGTTATGAAGTAATCACTATTTCTCTAGTAAGGGTACTGTTCGATGTTTACTTGTATTGTAGTTGTGTTGAAAGGTGTAATGTTATCCAGCTCAACATTCGCCATTCCCCTGAGGTCGTGACGTCTTGTTCGTGGCGGGAAGCGCTGCATTCTTCGATCCTCTAGCCTTTCCATTACTATTTTTATACGCTTGTTATCGTTAAAATAGTGCTTATTTAGTTAATTGTAAATCTTTCTGGCAATAGTGATGTGTGTACCATACTTTCAAACTATTCCTATGTATCTTCCAAGTTCGCTGAAGTCATGCGACGAAACTTCAGCACAAGTTATTTACTTACCAATTGTATTGTCTTGACTTCCTAAAATAATTTACGCCAAATATGTAACTAAAGTAAGATATAAAATGAAATATTGCTAGCGTACTAGCATTACGTTTAATATAAGTTTAATAATATACCTACAGATAGATGTACCGCAGTCCGCAGCTACTAGTCGTTTAGTTTCGTATTTTATAATGTACAGTGTAGCTGTTACAAATGTATATTTTATTTCCAAATCGGTCTCTACTAGCATATAAACGTAGGCAAATGTAATAGTTGGTACAGTATAAATTCCGTTCAATAAAAACGTTATCTTATTATTAACCGACGTTTTGTATGTTTTGCTCCTTTATTAATATTGTGTGAGCGTACTACAAGGCATTTCATAAATGAAGGAGGCGCATACACGGCGCCGAAACAATGTCTTTGATAATGACGAGAGTATCGATGTAGAGGCGGTGGAGGAATCCCAATTTAATTCATATACATTGAGGAGCAGCTGCATATTGCGGCCAATTTCTCAATTATTTCGGCTGGCAGCCCCACATCCACCAAGAGAGGATATTCCCTCAAATTAAAACGGTCAAAATATAAAGCTTAATCAACTCTTGTACAACAGAGGCTATCCCTTTGACGACATTAATTAGTTTTTTTAGCGCTCTGTAAATATGAATGAAAAGTAAATTGTATCAGGTCTGATTGTGGCGGTCCAGTACAATTGCGTATTTATTCTCATTTTATATGAAGAATGGAAAATATTTAAATTAAAAATCTTTTTCTCAAATATTTTTTCTTAAAAAGTAGTTACTCCAAAAATGTTTTATTAGGTTTTGAATATAGTACGACGTCCTGGCTGAAATTGATGAAACAATTTTAATAAAAGCCATTTATTTCTTATTTCTCTAATTCATTCTTTTTATTAAAGGCTATCATTTGCTTTTTTTCTAAACAAGTGGCCAGCAAATTGCGAATATTTGGCATAAGTACTTAACTAAACTATTTCTATTACGAAAGAGATTTTAAATACATTTTTCACCCTGTACCACACCCTGGACACTTCATACAAACAACCTTGTTTTACACAGACATTACACATTGACGTTATCGTACACACGCATCTGTGTTTGTGACGTCTGAAGCCATACGATGTTCAAGGGGGTGGGGGTGAGGTAAACCTAGCTCAGCCGTTGGTGGGGAGCGGACAGTTGCCGTTCTATACGTAGTATTATTACTTATTCTGTGCCTGTACTGAACTTCTTTGCTCCTCTTGGGATTTCGTTTGAAGATACTCACAGAACAGAAAAGGGTGATTTCTCTTTGTAGATAGGTATTTAATATTCTGATTTAATTTTAGATAATTTTCTGATGCAGTTGTGGTGGTTTTTAGGAAATAAGGTTAGTAAGTGATAATGACAAATCTACCGCACTCGCAATAAATTATGGTAAGATGTGAACAAGATAGAAAGCTCCACGTGCCTCTCAAATTGGTCTTTGCATTGCAAGTGACGGCAACTGACATCCCTCGTAACATTGTTAAGCACATCTTTAGTTTTCTGGGAGTCTTTCAATTATTTGTATGCCATCGCAAGCGCGGTTTTATGACGGCACCTAATTACATATGTTTGCATTTGTTTAATGATAGTAAATATAGATTTTGGGGCGAACTATATATACAAAAATCTTAAAGAAAACATCACCATGGGTACGTTCAGTTTTCGAGTCTAAACACTTCTTTAATTTTACAAACACTTTTTTAATTCCCGATCTCTTAACGTCTCAACATTATCAATGCCAAAACAAAACAACGGTTCTATCGTTTCATTGTGTAACGTTTATTTGTAGTCACCAACAAACGATTTGTACGGAACACTGACCACCAAACTAGGTACGGTTGTTGGCCCATTTTCAGTTAGAAAACGAATCCTCTTTGACAAAGTTTGCAGAAACCAACCTCGCGTCAGCAGCGCGCGGTTTTACAAAAGTTTAAGCTATAAATTTTAAATTAAATTCTTTTTTATTTGCCAAACGTAAAATACAAAATAAAAGGTATTTTTTTGTAGCAATTAAAAACAGGGCCAATGTTGTTAAAGATGTTAGTATAAAACACAGGGTGATGGTTGGCGTACTCTTATAACGTGTATTACAGTAAAAATACCTAAATTAGCGTTGTGGGCCAGAGCTTTTCACCAATCCGGTGAAATATTTTTGATTTACTGTTTATTACGAAGACATTACCGATCCAATCGCTACTTCGGTACCGGTATCGGTACTTGTAATAGCAGACAATGTGGAGATTGCGATGAAGGTGGAAACTGAGGCAAATCTACAGAAACTCACGGTAAAAAAAAAGAAAACTGCGTACCGTTCGAGGGAACTGGCATGATGCTATGTTGTTCATTTATGTGTGTGTCTGTTCGTTTGTGTGTTATGTGTGTGTGTAATCAGAAATCAGAATCATTTATTCAACGTAATTATCATGGATAAACTTGTTGAAGGTCAATGTAACATTTTTGAATTTACGTCATTCCGCAAGGTGTTATGGCTGAGGAGAAGAAATGACAAGAAACTGCAACAGCAACACATCTTTTAAAAACCAATGAGGTATACATTACAAGTTTTAATAACTAGAGGAACACATTCAATACCAGTAACATTAACATTAACAGTAATACATTTAGGTAAGTAGTCATTAATCTTATAATAAGTAAGCTTTTTTACATAAAGTAAGCTTCACATGTGCTTTAAATTTATTTTCTGACAAATTTAAAATATTATCTGGTATTTTATTGTAAAACTAGCTTTTGCCCGCGACTTCGTCCGCGTGGCGTGTTATATAAGAGAGAGATCTTTGTGTGTGTGGGAGTGCATATCAAATTTCAAGCATCTAACTTATGCAGTTTAGATTTTTTCATACATTTTTTTTCCCAATAACTCCCATTTTTCAAAATACAGCCAAAAATAAACTTTATTTTTACTAAGGTATGCATGCATGCAATCAATTGATTGAATTGATTTTTTTTTAATTGATTGTTCATTGAGTTTTAATTTTAATACACACTTCCTCTCTTCCCTTCAACGTTGCTGTGCCCTACAGGGTCCATGTTTTAGTTCCTATGCCTATGTAACACCCCATTGTACTACATGGAATGCAATAAATAATTTAATTGAATTGAATTGAAAACATCTATCTTACGCGGTTTCGATTTTTTCATACAAATGTTTTTTTCCCGCTAACTCCCGTTTCCGTGGGAATTTTGCAATATCCTGTTGCAAATAAGCTTTAAGTTAACTAAGGTACCTGCATGCCAAATTTCAAGCGTCTAACTTAAGCGGTTTAGATTTTTCATACAAAAGGATTTTCCCGCTAATTTCCGTTCCCGTGGGAATTCCGGGAATTCCTTTCTTAGTGCACCTCTACGGTACCTAAGCTATGTTTCTTCCAAATTTCAAATGCCTACGTTTAGCCGTTCAGGCTATGCGTTGATGTGTCAGTCACTGAGTCTGTCAGTTTCTCCTTTTATTTAGATTTGATTTTTTCATACAAATGTTTTTTCCCGCTAACTACCGTTCCCGTGGGAATTTTGTAATATCCTGTTGCAACTAAGCTTTAAGTTTATTAAAGTACCTGCATGCCAAATTTCAAACGTCTAACTTGAGTGGTTTAGATTTTTCATACAAAAGGATTTTCCCGCTAATTCCCGTTCCCGTGGGAATTTCGGGAATTCCTTTCTTAGTGCACCTCTACGGTACCTAAGGTATCTGCATGCCAAATTTCAAACGTCTAACTTGAGTGGTTTAGATTTTTCATACAAAAGCATTTTTCCGCTAATTCCCGTTCCCGTGGGAATTTCGGGAATTCCTTTCTTAGTACAACTCTACGGTATCTAAGGTACTTGCATGACAAATTTCAAACATCTAACTTGAATGGTTTAGATTTTTCATACAAAAGGATTTTTCCGCTAATTCCCGTTCCCGTGGGAATTTCGGGAATTCCTTTCTTAGTACACCTCTACGGTATCTAAGGTACCTGCATGACAAATTTCAAACGTCTAACTTGAGTGGTTTAGATTTTTCATACAAAAGGATTTTCCCGCTAATTCCCGTTCCCGAGAGAATTTTGGGAATTCCTTTCTTAGTGCACCTCCACGGTACCTAAGGTACCTGCATGACAAATTTCAAACGTCTAACTTGAGTGGTTTAGATTTTTCATACAAAAGGATTTTCCCGCTAATTCCCGTTCCCGTGGGAATTTCGGGAATTCCTTTCTTAGTACACCTCTACGGTATCTAAGGTACTTGCATGACAAATTTCAAACATCTAACTTGAGTGGTTTAGATTTTTCATACAAAAGGATTTTTCCGCTAATTCCTGTTCCCGTGGGAATTTCGGGAATTCCTTTCTTAGTGCACCTCTACGGTATCTAAGGTACTTGCATGACAAATTTCAAACATCTAACTTGAATGGTTTAGATTTTTCATACAAAAGGATTTTCCCGCTAATTCCCGTTCCCGTGGGAATTTCGGAAATTCCTTTCTTAGTGCACCTCTACGGTACCTAAGGTATCTGCATGCCAAATTTCAAACGTCTAACTTGAGTGGTTTAGATTTTTCATACAAAAGGATTTTTCCGCTAATTCCCGTTCCCGTGGGAATTTCGGGAATTCCTTTCTTAGTACACTTCTACGGTATCTAAGGTACTTGCATGACAAATTTCAAACATCTAACTTGAATGGTTTAGATTTTTCATACAAAAGGATTTTTCCGCTAATTCCTGTTCCCGTGGGAATTTCGGGAATTCCTTTCTTAGTGCACCTCTAAGGTATCTAAGGTACCTGCATGACAAATTTCAAACGTCTAACTTGAGTGGTTTAGATTTTTCATACAAAAGGATTTTCCCGCTAATTCCCGTTCCCGAGAGAATTTTGGGAATTCCTTTCTTAGTGCACCTCTACGGTATCTAAGGTACCTGCATGACAAATTTCAAACGTCTAACTTGAGTGGTTTAGATTTTTCATACAAAAGAATTTTCCCGCTAATTCCCGTTCCCGTAGGAATTTCGGGAATTCCTTTCTTAGTGCACCTCTACGATATCTAAGGTACCTGCATGCCAAATTTCAAACGTCTAACTTGTTGTTTTTTCATTCAAAAGGATTTCCCTTCACTACTCTGCTCCTATTGATTGTAGCGTGATGAAAAGTATACTATTACCTGTCCAGGAGTGTGAAGAATAATTGTACCAAGTTTCATTAAAATCCGTCCAGTAGTTTTTGTTTCTATAAGGAACATACAGACAGACAGACAGACAGACAGACAGACAGACAGACAGACAGACAGACAAAAATTTTACTGATTGCATTTTTGGCATCAGTATCGATCACTTATCACCCCCTGATAGTTATTTTGAAAAAATATTTAATGCACAGAATTGACCTCTCTACAGATTTATTATAAGTATAGATGTCTGTGTGTGTTATGTGTGTGTGTCTGTGTGTGGTATGTGTGTGTGTGTTCGTTGTGTGTTATGGATAATATAGCATTAGCTATTTCCCAAAAATAATGTTCAGGTATAACGAATGTACAAATGTGTGAATACACACATTTGGTGCACGTATTCATATTACTTGGCTTCACCAAATTAAAGCATAACAATCAATGTATCGCGGAAATAGCTAAATATATATACAGGGTGTTAGTGACATCGTAACGAATTCTCAGAGGGATGATTCAGCTCATTGTTCTGAGTTGATATCAAGAGTAATAATCCATCGCAAAAGTATGGAATTGAAAATAAGTAATTTAAAACAACCAAAAAAATTCATGAATTTTGCACTTGAAATTAACTCAGAGTAATGTTCTGAATCAAACGCCTTAGTATTCGTTATGATATCACTAGCATCCTGAAAATTTATAACATTTAGTCATTTAAAAAAAATACAAATCATCTATCTTAGTATTCACGTCTGAATGATCAACGTCGAGTTTCAATTTACTGTTGCTGTCGATTATTCCCGTTGAAATTATCGGTTTGGGTCTAATTCAATTTGTCTGGACTGCATTCCGGGTTACATTAATTGCTTTTAGGCAGATAAAGCTATAACTGCATAACCGGCGCATTTATTGAAACCATATGAAATTATCGTACGGTACATAGTGCGCGATAAACATTTGAATGTCATAATATCGGAAATTATGATGTGTCTTGCAAATTAAAATATTGTCTGTTATGTAGATAAAAATACACATGTTATGTAGATGATTGTCTAGCTCTGTGTACCGTGCGATAATTTAATATGGTTTCATAATGTATTATGCTTTTATTTTTATTTATTTATTTTCTTATAAAAACAATGTTACAAACATTGGAATACAGACATCGGTGAACCTGCAAAAGTTTGTCTCGATGCCTGCTCCTCGCACCGCGTCACAATGGTTGTCTTATATTTAATAGAAATTACAAGCTATATCTATAGGTAGGTACTCTGTCTACCACAATAACCAACACTAAAAACACTAGTATGTAGTATAATGTAATCTATGCTAACAGGTAGGTAGTTCTAAACAAGTCACAGTCCGCTAATTATTCAAATTATATATTTATCTGCCTCAAAACAACTATTAAAATTACTTTATATAGTACCAAATTACGCCGGAACGCGGAACTTGCGTTCCGGCTAAGTAGTGAATAAAAAACATAAATTTTGCGATGCAAAATTCCACTTGATATTAACTCAGAACAATGAGCTGAATCATCCCCGTCAGTATTCCCTCAGTATTCGTTACGATGTTACTTATACCCCGTACCCCGTAAGTACAGGTACACCGTAACGAATACTGAGGGGGTTGATTCAAACCATGATTCTGAGTTGATGTCAAGAGGAATTTCCTGTCGGAAAATTAATAAAAAGTTTTAGAGTCTTTTTAAATTATTTTCAGTTCCATACTTTTTCGACGGAACATTCCACGTGATATCATCTCAGACTCACGGTCTGAATCATCCGTCAAAGTTTTCGTTACGATGTCACTAACACCTTGTATAGTCTGTTATGTACACAAATTACGTCTAAAATACCCAATGATTTCCTGTAAGTATACATAACTAGGGAAGTGTTTAAAATGACTATAATACTTAATGATATCTGGAAATGAGTTGCTACCGGCATTTTTTTTCTCTTGGGCAAGATAACCTGAAACACCTAATGGTCTTAGTATCTACTACATATATTTAATTATATTACCAGATGGTCAGCTAATGAAATATTCTCGACACGAGACTTAAGAAAACAGATCGTTTCAGGCATATGGTAGAAATTCCGACTGGAAAATAATTAAAGGTAAAACCCTGGGGTATTACGCTAGTCTTATGCGAGAGACCACCTCGGTGTCTTTTAAATATAATTTTATTATTAGAATTTTGTTTTTCAGAAGAAGAATAAATACGGCCGTGCGGCTTCAAAGCTACTGCAAAAGAAATATATTTTTTAAAGCCTCGTCTGGGAAAAGTTCGTAATTTAATAAAAAAAAAAACATTTAACTTCGGTTTCCGTTGGAATAAAATTATTTCTTGCATATAAAATAATGCTCTTGATTACTGAGTAAAAGAATTAAGGTCCGTAAGGTAAGGTTGCTCAGTTTCATGGAACGTAGTTAGATCTTATGTTGTGGTGAAGCCGTTACATTATATCGTAGCGGTGCTACGCATCTCGGGTCGCTCACGTAGACACCATCTATGTGTTATTTGCTACGCGGAAGTCCACATTACGACTTACGAGCCGAAATAGTTTTACTTACAATAAAATGATACAAAATTAGACGTGTAGAGGTAACCATGTTGTGACGTGACGTAAGTTAAAAGCCGTATATATAACAGTTTAGTACACAGCAGCTATGTATATAGCAGAGGCGGACATGGGAGCCATCACTACGGCAAAGCAAGACGGAAGAGGCAAGTCGCAGGGACTGTAACCTGGAACCTGACAGGGGGCAGCAGTAACTGTCACTACTATTCAGAGGCGGAGGACAGGAGTTCTAGTACGACTTTGAAATAGACAACTCTGGGCGCCATCCCACTCGCGTCATACAGAATATTGTGGGGCGGAAGGCAAGAGGGAAACCACTGCTCTATTTTAGCGTGGTGTAACGGTAAACGTAAAGTTTAAAGTTTATGCTTTACCTTGGGCCTTGTTTAAGAAAAAGCGTCTATGGGGATGCGCACATCCCTACAGTGTAACATAAGCAACTCACGACTACATCCCAATTGGGTTAGTCAGAGCTACACTGAACTAAGTATCCACACTTCACCGAGCTTTCTTATATAATTAAATGATATAACATCATTATTTGGAAACCACGACAACTGGTTAACCAAATAATTCGCGCTATTTTACAGTCTATTTGGTCGAAATGCACCGGTACTTTTGGTATTATACATTTTGGTTTAGTGAAATTGTTGCATGTACGTCAGACAGACAAATAGCACGATAGATTATTTACTTATATATTTTTATAACTATAAAAAAGTATGTATACGATATGGACAGTCGTAGGGCTTGAGACAGTAGGTTGTCACAGGTCGCAGAGCGGCGTAATGTCGGCGCCCGGGGGCTCGTCTAAAGCGGTAATTAGAGCCGATCTAATTTCCAACGGCACCCAGCCTGATTTCATTACTCTTCGACACTTCCAAGAGAACACTTAGCACCCACCACTAACGTCGACAGACCCACTACCAACCCACGGGCGGCAATTTCAACGATTAAAAATTCAGCAAAGACACGACACTCGCAAACCAAGAGTTTAAATATTAATTCTTCTATCTTGATTAAGTACTTTCAGGACGTTTTATAGAAGTTTGTAATGTGGACTTGAAAGAAGAAACGTTACTAAGTAAGTACGTGGTACGTTTCTGAGAAGTATCTGCCGAGGGCTGAAAAGTTTTCTCATCGGAAGAGATGAGGAAGGCGGCTGACGTCACACCTGCCCGTGTTTTTTGACGCCCGCACAACTCATTACTTTACGCACATTTTGTGTCCTTTGTGATGGATCTCTCTCATTCGTTCTCCTTCGAGGTGAATCCATATAAGTAGGTGAATAATTAAATGGCACACAAAATCACACGAATTATTTTGTCCACATCTTTTTAGTATACTGCGTGAAGTATTTCGTGCCTGTTAACTAAATTGGAAACATGCAGATCACATATAATTGAATAGCATGTTTTGCTAATTTGACGCGAATAAGTTAGAATTAGAAATCAAAGTACAACGTGTATATTTAGCATTATATATTACTAACCAAAGTTAATATTAGTACTTAAATTGAAACTTGAAACTTTGAAGTAAATACCTTTTGAACAGATATAGTAGTAATTAATATTTTGATTATGCCTGCCGCAAATATACCTGGTCTACCTACGTCAAAACAGTTAGGGTACCTCCATATCCTTCTTGTTGATAGCAACTAAAACACCGTCAGGTATTGATCAAACGAAAACGTACGTACGAATTTTATATTTATACCTACAAACGCCACTTTTAGTGTTAAAGCCGAGTACAATATATATATATTTAAGTACATAAATAGGTACATCTATGGAGTTTACGCTGCAATTGAATATGAATTATTGAAACAAATGGAAGTGTTAATTAATTTTACCAAAGGTTAAACTTTTGCAATGGATACGAAACACATCGGGTGAGTTTGACAATTTCGCTTAAATTGTTTAATTTTGTTAAATAATATATTAACATGTAGATTTACGACGATGCATTAGGAATGAAATATTAAATTAAGCAGACGTTTCAAAACTTTAGATTGTAATTAGCTGATTTACGTTCAAATTGTATAGGTATTTATTGCTGGGAAGAAGTTTCAAATGTACATGTAGAGTACTGAACTAGAAGGATGTTATAGGATAGGACGTTAGGTTAGGTTATATAATGATAGGTTAGTATGTTAAATAAATAAAAACTACATCTTGACCAAATGTCTGTCTCATCATCATTGAGACTTATTTGCATTTAAAAGTAGGTACCTACATACGTTCGAGTACTAACTTAATGTAAGAATTAAGTAGTTTAGTTAAATTCTTGTTGTTGTAAATTAGTTTGTTGTACGAAATATTCTTTTCGTAACTAATTATTGTTTTGTACTAGCTAATTACTGAGTATTGCAGTTTTATATACTTACGTAACTATAGATAGTAGTTTAATTTCTCTGTTACAGAAGCAATTTGTCTTTTGTGGTGACAGTTACTTAGTGTAGTTCTACTTCATTTGTAGCTACTAATAAAACCAGGGATTTAAAAAGTTAAAAGTATACAAGCGATTAAGGTTACCGTTACGTTACTACCGTTCTCATACCGGTAAAAAAAATACGGTACTGATTTTACGGATCAATTAGAAAATAGGTATCTTAATTTCATACCGGTACGATAAGGGTAGCGTAACATTAACCGTTTGTGTACCTCAACCTTATGTGGCCTGGTAAACCCTAATAAAGTGATAGAATGTCAGATCAGATCTTGAAGACATCCAATATGAACTTTCTGTAGGTCTTGAGTGGCTTTGTAGGTAAGTCAGACAGCATCAGACAGCAGAAATATCAAGTTAATTAAATTATATATTATTTCTTGTAATAACTTCGCTTGTAATGGAAAAGCCGGAAAAATATAGGTGCGTTTTACGGATATTTATTAATATTTGACACGACTTTCGGCTACGCGCTTCAACACCAAGAGGGATCTAGATTGACTAAGTGCGTGTTTTTATTTTATTGACAATATTCCATCAATCCGCACGAAGTGATTCGCTCCTTCAATTTACAAATTAGATAGGTACATTAAAAGGTTGATTAGGATATTTTTTGTATTTTTATTAAAATTTCACTATTTATTATTTTATTAAATTTTATTATTTATAACATAATAATGCAATGTTTAGCATCACGCTTGTTGTCCCGAAGGGTGAAGCGGAGATGGTATTTCACTATTATACACTTTGTTTTTTTTTTTTAAGTAAATACAAAACATGAATAAACATGCAGGTATAGGAAAATGAAGAAAAATAATCTTTTAAAATCCGAAAATGTAGTACACTTACCTCCTATCTAAAGTTAATTCATAGACCTATACATTACTAAGTATATACATAAACCCTGTGCAGCTAAATATTTTATCTAAACAGGTAGGCTGGTATATACTTATGAAATCAAGTTGGTTGCTAATGTGTTATTTTTTCTCTTACACGTCTAAGGATATGATATTATGACAGCTGCACAAAATCACGACAATTTAAATACATGTATAAAGTGCCTGTACCAGAGGTGATATTGAAAATATTAAAAGAAAAAAAATGGCTCAATATTTTACTAGATACCCTTGTGATCTACGTCATGGGTGTGTAGTTACAACCCTCAATTATATGAGTTCAAGACAAACTCAGTAAGTAAAGTAACTAACTCTGAAGTATTTTGACCACTTGTCTGTGTGTTATACGCCCTGATACCGTCCCCGCTGGCGTGGTCGACGATTTATCACTATCGACCCACTAGGGTCGATTAATTCTTTTAAATACAATCTTCTCAGACCACGCCCTGAGCCAATGTTCGCTCAGGCTTGTTGTTTTAAACTTCGTACTAGGTGAGAGCCCTCAGCGCTCCCCATTTGTCCGGCCAAGTAGTTAATGCCATTTGCTGAAAATATGCAATAAGTCACGTCAAAAAACATAAAAAATATGTTGGACTGGGAGTGAATAAAAAATACGGAATGCATTCCATTGCTTTTCTTGCATGTGTGACCAATACTTTTCGGACGATTGGTTGTTCACCTGTCACTATACGGTGCATCATATAGACTTCATATCGAAAGTGGCTGCAAGTTTTCGTCTTATTACTTGTGGGTCTAACCAGCTTTTTTAAAGATTAGGATCGGGCCACAGAGGACTATGGTGGGAGCAGTTTATCGAGTTTTTTATTCACATTAATACATAAATAGGATCATGTTTGAGGGGAATATTCGTATAAAATATAAAGAATCAACATTGTGCATAGGCGCACGGAATTGTAGACATTCTCTCTCATCTGACATTCCCTTTCTACTACCCCCTTTAAAGAACAATTTAACAGGAAATACGATAAAAGTTTAAACTTGTTACCCCTCGGTCGGTGGATCTGTTGTCAGGTGACACAGCCCTGCCGGATATTGCCTCGGTTTCTTCATTACAAAACTTTCTTACTGATTCCTTCTTTCCATGTCTTATTAAATGCAAATTTCCTCTTTATATTAAGGAAGCGTACTTATTACGACCGGGATAACGGATAACCTACTCGTGTGAAAAGTAATTTGATTAACGTTGTTGTAATTCATTAATTGTGCTGGGTACCTAAAATATCACAAACCTAATTTGATGCCTAACCAATCGCATGGAAGTTAGAGCTAGAATCTTGCATTTAAAACAAAAATGATCTCTCTCAGAGCAAAAAAATAAAAGAGTTAGTTACAGGTTCTCAGCAAACATAAAGATCAAAAGTACCAAAGCTACAGGTTTTCAATAAAAGCGGAGGCTATATAAATAATAAAAAATAAGATCAATCTTACAACTTGTGGAATTCCGGTTAAGTTATATTTATCAGCTTAGTAGAACTGATTCACAGTTATCAAAGTCAGACTATGTTCTAAATAAGTGTAATTTGCGTAGGAGTTTATCGATGAATTCTCTTCAGATAGTAAGGAATGTTAATCCGTTGTTACTACAGGATATTATAGGTAGTATAAGGAAGGCAATATATGTAAAATGTTGCCCTAGTTAGTTATTTTTGGTCGGTATATTGTAATGTCCAGAATAATCTGCTAGAGATAACAAAATGTTCTGATATATCATGTAGACGCACCTTTTAGGGTGAATACATTTGTTCTACCCATGGACTTTTCCTATTTACCTAATCCGTAGTAGTTGATAAGACAGTACTTACATTTTTTTGGCGTTGCTATGACACCCCTTTCGGTTCATTGAGGACAGCCATAAACGTAATATTGTAATTAATTATGTATGACCAAAGACTAAAGCTCGATTTTATCTGCAGGACTTATAGGATAAGCGGAATGGATGCGATACTATTCGCTCTAACTTTAGAAGTCATGCTACAACAGTTAATTATCCATGGTGAGTATTCTAAAACTTATCTTTCCTCTTCTATTTATGCTATGAAATTGTTATCTCATAGGACGTGAGTAAGTATTTATTAGTACTATTTACTCTATATTAGGCTGACGTTTGTGGATGGAACGGAACCCCCGATACCGACCCCGCCGGCGAGGCCGACGATTTCCCTCATTCAGCGCTTATCGCTATCGACCCACTAGGGTCGATTAATCAAATATTCTTCCTCTCAGACGACGCCCTGAGCCGAGGTTCGCGCCCAACAGGGAACCCTCAGGCCTGTTGTCTTAATCGTTGTACCGGGTGAGAGCCGTCAGCGCTCCCCATTTGTCCGGCCAAGTAGTTAATGCCATCTGCGGCAAATCTACAATAAGTCCCAAAAAAAAAGGATGGAACGGAACGGACACTTACGCAAATACCCCAAAAAACTCGGTTAATTTCTGATAACGTGTTTATTTTGAGAGTTTGTCACAGTAGTGTCATCTAGCGACATCGATACCTTATTTCCTTTCTGCAGAGGGCAGCACAGAACTCAGACTATCCTGCAAAGCTGCGGACAAACGCAAAGGGAAAATGCAATACGACAAACTTGTGAGGGACCGGTACGTAGTACTTTCAGACATACAAAGATGGCGACACTAGCGCTGTGACGAAGATTTAAAATTGCTTGCAACTTGCAACTTAGAAGCTTACAGAGGAAGGTTCAGATCTTCATCTGTCCAACTTGAATAAAACTGTAATATATTTGTGCCATTAGGAATACAAGACAGAAAGTGTAACTTAAAACATTGCTCATGCGTAGATTCCTCATTAATTATATCACCCACTTTGGTAAGTGAGAAAGTTAATTATAAGTACTTTCTTTCTATTAATTGTCTCACCTCACATGAGTTATCGGCTCAATAATAACCCTGATAAGTTGATGAGGTTGATAATCCACCTCACAAACCACACGATAGAAGAAGATAAATGAGTTCTAACTGCATCATTTGCAAAATGGCAAAAGATTTTAAGATATTTTTGCATTGGCGCGAATGATATTGACTTCGGGTGCTCCGAGATTCACTCAACAGTCGCCTGCCTGACGGAAATATTTCCAAATCCTAACATATCCGAAAAAAAAACACAGGATAATATATATTGAATTAAAGTAGGTAACCTTGGAAAATGACAATTCCTGAACTTAATACTTTGTATTAGCTGTTACATTTAAACACTGTCATGATTCTGCAATAGTTATAGCTACGAGTACTTATGATGAAATTCCACTTCGCAGTGACATAGTAAAAGATGTGGTAAAAAGAACCCTGATAGAGGTTGCTGAGAGAGGCGAGTGGAGCAGCCTGCAGAAGGCGGTTGACGTTCTAGAAGAACTGGTGTTATGTGCCGTTGCCAAGAGAGATGACCACGAGCGACTTATACTGTATGTACTTACTTAAATTATTATGAACTCTATGAGGGATTTTCCAATCGGTGTTTACCAAAACACGATAGATGGTGTTGTTAAGTTTTTCTTCGTTTAAACTTCTAGTTTCATGGATAACAGACACATGCATCTTTTATCGTTTTAGGGTATAAATTATTACACCAAGGTACAATTACAACTTCCACCCATTATTATTGTGATCAAAATAAAGAGAAGCAATATAGGTAGCAACATCATTCTATACATAATGTGATCCAAATATCAAGCAACAATTAGTTTTATATATGCTTCTCCCATTACATTACATTTAAAAAAATGTACCCCAGCAATGAGAAAATAGGTAATTATCACGTTAAAAGTGGACAACGCCATCTATCGTGTGTTTGAAGTACGATTGGAAAGGCCCTACTTCGCGTCGCGTTATGTATTCTAATATACTTTTACTTATCAAAAACATAAAAATAACTGAGTCTTATCTCTTCAGCTGACCAACAGCGGTAGCGATAGACTTCCTCCTTTGACGCCACTCTTTCTGATCCTAATAACTATTACGTCGTTTACGTCGGTTAAGACAGAGTGGAGATGACCCCCGTGCCGGATTGTTCTTGGCGCAAAGGTTGTCCATAGTGATTGAGCGCAGCGAGGAAATGCGGCTAGTGTAATGGGCACCTTTGCGCCCGGATTAATCAGGGGCGGACTTTTTGTTGAGTGCAGTAAATAGCACAGTGTCGTGTAGCTTTTATTGTGCAAATTGTTTATAAGTGTATTGTATTGTTCATTAATTTATTTTTAACCTAGGAAACTACTCAATTGTACGTACCTACAAATAATTATTGATTATCAAGAGCAATAAAGAATTATTGAAGGAATCCTTATTGTCAAAGTAGAAGTTTCATTAAACAACTTCATACACCCTTATGAACTCCTCTCTCCAATTAGGAAAACAGGGAAATAAAATAGAAAGCACCTTTCAAATCCAGTTATCCATGTTGCGAGCAAACATTAAGGGTCCAGAACGATGTTTCCTTTCGGGTTCCGTATTGGAGTTCAACCACCACTAAGTAATTGGAAGTAGGTATAAAGTTACATGAAAGTTAATCTAACGATCGGTAATGAGATTTACAAATCGTAATGAAATTTGTGCCAACTGAACCCAAAACGATTACATTAGATCTTTTTAAACAACTTTTGTAACAACAATTCATTCGCGGTGTTGAAACTAGTTTCTATTCGAAATACTTACCTACGTAAAACAAACAATTCAATACAATTTTAAAGTACCTTCCATATTGCGCATTTGTTTTGATGTAATATCGTAATATGATTATAATAAGTAACTGCATTAATTGATGACTTGTAGTTTCTTGTGGTGACATAACTGTACAGACTGATCACCTGATTTTCCGAAAGTAAATGCTTCGTGCTGCGGAAGGCACGTTAAGCCGTTGGTCCCGGTTACTACTTACTGATTAAGTGAGTAATCAGCTCAATAATAACGCTGATACCAGGGTTGATGAGGTTGATAATCCACCTCATAACCCACACGATAGAAGAATATACATGAGTTCTAACTGCATCATTTGCAAAACGACAAAAGATTTTAGTATATTTTTGCATTGACGGGAATGATGTTGACTTTCGGTGCTCCGAGATTCACCCAACTGTTGCCTGCCTGACGGAAATATTTCCATGGCCTAACATTTCCGAAAAAAAAACACGATATTGAACTTGCATCAAGTATTATTCCTTATTCTATGCTTGCATGTCACAGGACCCGAAAGGAGATTATGAGCCAGCTGAACTCAAAACGAATCCAGTGGAAGGTTCACCTGCGCAGCGCAGATCAGAAAGTTGCCTTCCTGCGAGACAAAATGAAAGTAAGTCCGACTTTCTAACGGTAAATACCTTTATGATACGGTAGGTAGGCACTTAAAAATAATAAGATCTGTATTCGTATAATATTGGTACATTTTTGGGAAAGATCAAAAAGAAACGAACGAACGGCTGCAACCCGTAACACTTGTCAATCCGGGACCTTAACCTAAACAATAAACATATTCCAATTTATTTCCACCTGTAAGTAGATGAAGTTATGAGTTAGGTAGCCTAAGCTCGGGAAAGTGCTACTTATTAACATCGTAAACCATTAGTAACATTAATTAGTCTGTATTGAAATAATATTTTAAATAGCAAAACAATTATATTGGGTGCACCACAAACAATCAATATTGACTATTATTGACGTATAAAGCTATTAATTTAAATTTTTGCTAATGACATAAAGATTTTACTTGAATTGCACAATATTTTAATCTCTTATGTAAATACAAATAATCGGAATTTCTTGCTGTACGTACAAGATAAGTACTACACTAAATACCCGTAAAGCCTTTTGGGGTAGGCAGACACAATCCTTCAAGGCCACTTATACCCACAGTTTTTAACCTAACATAGTAACAAGGTAAGTAATAATAAACACAGATAACCTAGGATGATCTCACACCAAATATTCGACATGAGATTAGCGTCAAAATGGTGGGACAAATTACTTAATGTTTATTTATTTATTCACTAAGATTACAAACACATTATCATTACAGGTAAAATCCCAAGTCGATAATGCTTGAAAAATGTCATGCCATACATATAAAATCAAAATCAAATAAAAAAAAAAACAATGTCAAATCCTTAAATTATTGTAAACTAATCTTACGAATTAAATCAAATTAGATCATCATCACCAGCCCATTAACGTCCCCACTGCTGGGGCACGGGCCTTCCCTATGGATGGATCGGGAGATCGGGCCTTAAACCACCACGCGGGCCCACTGCGGATTGGTGGTTATTAACGACTGCTAATGCAGCCGGGACCAACGGCTTAACGTGCCTTCCGAAGCACGGAGGAGCTCGAGATGAAATCTTTTTTTTTTTATTTTATGGTCACCCATCCTAAGACCGGCCTTTGCGAAAGTTACTTAATTTCAACAATCGCAGACCGAGCGCGTTTACCGCTGCGCCACCGAGCTCCTCCTCAAATTAGATATTATAATAAAATTAGATACAATTTTCTTTTATTACAACTATCAAAGACTTTTACATAAATAGGATAATGTGGTTTCTGCGAATCTCGTGGACGAGCAATCAAACAAATCAATGTTGAAATTGCATATTGTTAGATATACTACCTATCCACCACTGTTTGATACCTAAACTAAAACATCTAGTACCTTTCTCATTCAAAAGATATACGCGTTAAACATTAAGCAATGGGTCCCGCCATTTTGACGCTAATGACATGAGCCTTGAAACACTAAACTTTTACTTTTTATGGAACATTCTCACTACAATAAAGATCGTATGAAATAAAACGAATATGTTAATAACAGAAATCCATGTGGACGCGCCATGCCAAATAAAAATCCATTGGGAACTAATAATAATAAAAAAAATATCCACAAAATAATATCCCTTATTTGATACAAGTTGTATTATAACTCAGATAAGTTAACTTGCAAATGTAAGTTTACGCATATCCTGCTAAACTTTGACGTAGGTTAAGTCAGACATTATTATTAGTCAATAAAGCCGGACTTCTTAATTAACTTCTAATTTATTTTTTCATTGCATTTTTTTTATTTGCCCCCTCGAGATGATTCTGATTAAATGATATAAAAAACTACCTCTACAAAAAGAAAAATCATCAAATCGGACCTGTCCCTGGCAAGTTACAAGTGAAACCTTTTATTGACTCCACTATTATGTAATACATAATGCCTATCACATACAAAACAGAGTCGTTAAACTGTTGTAGGCTAAACCACAAGCATAGAATAAGGAATAATACTACGTCCACAAATCTTAAACAGCAAGTTCCAAGTTTCAACCACATTTTATATTTATGTGATTATTAGTACTGCTTAGCTTATTTATTTATTTATTTTCATGGGATAATAAACAATTATACATGATATTTAGTTTAGTCATAATGTTTTAAGTAATATATTTTTAAGTAGTGATTACTAATTGAATAATCCGCTAAGATTAAGATACACTTAGAAGGAGTTATGACTTATGAGGTTCGGCGAAATCACATAATACGGCTTAGGTATGCATGACAAACGACTAATAGTCGATGACATCGTTTAAAAAAATCATCATGTTTTAATTACTTCTGACGCTTTGCTGACGTAATTGGGACAAAAAAGCGATTAGCACCGACTTGCCGACCTTTGTTTATGATACTGCCAATTATTATTTACTAAGTAGGTAGGTATCTAAGTATTTATAACAATTAAATTATCTAGTCATGGTGGAAATAAAGATACTTAAAGGTATTGTCCATTTGTCACATCGATAAGGATTCCCATTACAATACATAACATGAGCTAGCTAGAAATCGTCGTTTCTAATCGCTTTTTTGATGCAAAAGTTTTACTTTACTTTACTACCTCTCCCGTGGCTGGCATATATGCTATTAGATACAAGTTTTTCCATGCCATGCATATACTTACCTACTTAAATGTCTATAATTTTCTATTAAACACTTAAACATAACTGGCAACGAGTGGGTGTGCTATACATCTCTACCTACCCCTTCGGGGATACAAGCGTTATGCTGTTGTTAAGTTAATTTTATATTCTGCTTCCGCAGAATGACCAACAAAACGCCGCCATGCGTGTTCGTTACGCCGAGGCCTGGCTGTGCGCCCGCGCAGAGGCGCTAGAGATGAAGTTCCAGATTCAACGTGCAAACATGCCTCCACTGCCACGTGCTGACCACGAAGAACGAGTGCATAAAGAGATTTGCAAAGCAATTGAATTGCAGATCAATGTAGGTTACGCTTACGGTTAAGTCATTCAAACGACGTTAGCAATCGAATTAGCATGTAGGTGATTGAAATTAATTTTTAAAAAGAGCTGTAGGTAATTTTGTTGCAGTTATTAGGTATTGATAATTAATGTGCGTTTCTCCATACTCTGTTTCTCAGTTTTCAAGCTGATCAAGACCTCTGGAAAATATTTTAATTCGATAATGTCGGATTCGACACAAACCTGCCACAATAATTGTTGATTACTATACGTATTACTGTTGGCAAATTAGCCGCGCCGCCACACCGCAATAGACCCTTACTCGCTCTATGCTATAAATAAAATAGTCGATCTTTTTAAATCCAATAATGGATTCTTCAAGCAAACATAATTGGTACTCTATCCAGGAGCGGGAGAAAGCGTCAGAGCATTGGCGTGAGCGTTACGGGGTGGACACAGCTCGTATGGATGTGCTGCTGGAAGAAAAACGACGTCAGTTATCGGTGGCTGCTGCCAAACATGCTGAGCTTCAAGCTTTGGTATTTATATTCAGTTGGTTTATATCATACGTGCATACACTTACGTATATACATAAACTCACATCTATTTCCCACCGGGGGCGAGGTATGCAGAGACTATAGAATTCCATTTGCTTCGCTTCTTGATATACCTTTCCTGCCTCTTCCACATTCTTTAAGTTTCATACACGCACGTCGTTTAGAGTAGATCGCTATTACCTAAAACTTTTTTAAGGATATCCCCAATTTGTTGGTTGGTTTATTTCATAATCATAAACATAACAAAGATTAAGAGCATGAAGTATTTTGTTTAAACATACATGAATTATTTTCTTCAATGTTTTTCAGTATGATCTTCATGCAGGCGAAATTCGTTCGTGGTTGTCATTTAAAGAACAACGCGCCGCACGCCTAGCTCGCGAGGAACGTGTACGTGTCTCCGCCACACGTATTCAAGCGTGGTGGCGCGGTGTCATGGTTCGTCGTGCACTCGGGCCCTTCAAACACCTCAAGAACGTAAAAAAATCTCCTTCCAAATCAAAGAAGAAATAAAATGTCATATTTTAAATATGACATTTCCCTCCGGATACTGTACTGTAAATCTGGTGGCGCCATCTATGTTTTACGCGTTAGAACTTTGTTAGAACTACTATATGTTTTTTTTACAACGATTATGGTCTGGAATCGAGTCCTTTGGGCCTAAAACGACTATAACTAGTTGCTAGGGTTGCTAGTTTAAGAATTTCGTACTAATTTGTCTTTTTCTACCTAAGTATAACCGTCAAATTTTTAAATAAAAAAAATAGATAGAATATGTTTTACTCATGTTTTACCAGTTATTTCATACGCTCACAGTTATTATTTATACTAAAAATATAAAGAAGGGATGGCAGTAAGACTTTATCTCAATTTAATTCACATGTTTATTTATATATTCATCCCCTTCCTAGCATCCCGTTTAATGAT
This sequence comes from Pectinophora gossypiella, assembly GCF_024362695.1. Taxonomy (NCBI): domain Eukaryota; kingdom Metazoa; phylum Arthropoda; class Insecta; order Lepidoptera; family Gelechiidae; genus Pectinophora; species Pectinophora gossypiella. Next base: position 9,279,403 of record NC_065406.1, read on the forward strand.
TTTTAAAGACGTTATACATTAAAGGTTATTTAGTAAAATAGCTTACATTTTGCACAGCACAAAGCAGCTCAGTTAATGATTTTGTCGATTTGTCAAAAAGTAAGTTAGAAATTTTTAATACGAAACAAATGGCAATTCTGTTATCATGTTGATGCAAGTTGATGTCATCGGTTACTCGGTTACCGGTCGACGTGCCAGAGTTGCCAGATTGAGGATATTTCGCAGTTTTGGGGAAAAATACTTGGGAATGTTTTAGAAAATTAGAACTGGGGCAGAAAATCCCCATATTTTGTTCATTATTTCAACCAATTTAGATCCTGCCTCACTTATTTGACGGACATTGAATTTGATTATGTTTGACGTGACACTTACGACTTCGGCCGTATAACCGGAATGTTTGTGGTGTACGATCAATGTACAGTGTTTTATGATGTAATATTATAAATGTTAGAATCTTATATATTTCATATTTACTTCGCAAAATAGTTTCAAGAAAAAAATATTATCGAGATTTTTTTGTACGAAGTGGGGAATTTCAAAATTCGTGGCTGGCAACCCCGACTTTGACACACGAACGTCAGTTGCATGAATTTTGTTGTAGTGAGTGCCGGTGTCGTGGATCTTAAAAAACATTTTTGCAAGTGAAAACAAGCGAATTATAACTTTAAATGAACTAAATTAAAAACATAATTACATTGTATATGTGGACATATTGACCAAGTGTTGTGGCTGATGATGGACTGTAATATATTCAGAATTCGCTGAATTCTGAGGCATTGGAAAGTCGGATTTCTCATCTTTAAGGTTTGGTGAGTAATCTTTTCAACAATTACTTACGTTTCCTTGTACTTACTGCCTAAATATGAGTTACGTAAAAATAAAGCCTTGATAAAAGACGGAAATAAGTTTTTTTGAAAATGTTGCTAGGTATATAATTTTGCAACCAGATTTTGCAATCGACTTCATCTGCGCCTTATGATGAATGGAATTTAAAATGACACAAAATAATGATAAAGCAATTTGTACGCCAATTTTAGTAAATTATACAGGTACGGTTGATGCATTTTTTACTAAAGTACGAGGCACCAATAACTTATTTTTGATTACTTTAGGTAGGCACAAGTAAAGAACCTGAATGACGTATACTGAGCTTGCTTGCAAAAAATATAATGTTTTACCTTACAATAAAACAGTTATTATATGCGGAAACCTTATTCGAGACCTATAGAGTGAGACAGCATTACTTCCGTTTCCTTTGAACAGCCCCCAAACGCCCCCCACCCCCGCCCCCCGGCGGCCGGAACGAAGAGAGGGGAGCCTCGCTTGTCGCAGGCAGGCCGTGATCGGCTCGTCACATTGCATCTCACTGGAGTATATGAAAATGTGAAACTGAAAGGATGCCAGCAGGCAGAAATTAAAATATAGGTCTCGAATAAGGTTTCCGCATATAATAACTGTTTTATTGTAAGGTAAAACATTATATTATATGCGCTGAACCGTTATTCGAGACCTATAGAGTGAGATGTGTTTGTTATCGCCTGGTGGCAAGCGAGCTGTGTTATAGGTAGAAGTTATTAAGATGCCAATGTGTGAGATAAACAGTAGGTGTATAGTAAATTAATCAGTTTATTATTTAAAGTAATAGCTAAATGAACATATAAGTAAGTATGTGCAAATCAAGCAGTACAAAAAGTTCTAGAAATATTGTATTGATTATTAATTGACCGAATCTCTGACGAATAAAACTTAGCAAAAGTGTTGGGTGATCGCCAATTTCCCTTTGCCATAACCTCGTCGATAGGACAGTTGTCGAGCCAGTTGAACGAGGCGGCGGCGCTTCGCGTGCTACCCGCGCTGGCGCTCACGCCCGCCTCCCGCAGCAGTGACTTCACCCACCCGCCCAGCACGGTGCGGGATGCTGCTCGCACACCGCCTCGTGCGGTTATAAATAAATCAGTCAGGTCTGTGCCCCTTCTTCGAGCTGATACTTCAATCAGTTTACGTATCCAAAAGACTGGGCATATGGTGTCGTTGCCAGCTGTGGTCAATTTCCACGAGGATTGTCTGTGAGTATAGCTGTCAGTTTTTGAACCAAATCTTGGATGTAATATGACATAGTCCGAGTAGTCCGAGAAGTGATCTTTGTCCATATGTAAGAGGGTTAGATCATGAACCCTGCGGCTAGATGCGAGCAGGAGTATCAAAGCGGTTCGTCGGGATATCTCATAAAGAGTAAGATTGGTCAGACCATTACAGGTTAGCCATTTTATTACTAGGGAGGGGTCCCAAATTGACATTGTTTTAGGACGTGTCCTTGCGTCGGCGACTGATATAGCTTTGAGAATACGCTTTACCACAGGGTTTGCGCTGAGCAACTCTGAATCGGGATTAGTTAAGGTAGCCACAGTAGACTTATAAACTAAAATGGTCTTATAAGACAGACCTTGTCTTAAATGGAGATGAGCTAAATACTTAGCTAACTGAGATCCTGATGGGTTGTGACTGTTAACCTGATTAACATTGCACCAGTCGAGCCACTTGGCCCAAATACCAGAGTAGATTTTCTTAGTGGATGGCCTCCAACTTGAGTCTAGTAACTCCTTTTCTTCAGTGGACCAATTACTTAGTAAGTGGCTCCACCCCTCACTAACCATACTTCTAGGCACATCTGGTCTACTAGTGGAGGTGGCATTCCCGTTCGAGTGTCCACCAGTCGCTGCCTCAACCACGTCAATGTCCAAGGGGCTGCTATGGCCCTGTTCTTCAAGTCTGGCCGCCAAAATACTTTGTGCCATCGTGGGACCAGCAGTAAGAATAGGCCCTTGGCTTTGTTTAGATGCGCAAGTACGCGAGGGATCAAGTGTGGTGGCGGAAATATCCACGCTGTGTGGTAATGCCATATTTTGCTGAATGCATCGTGATACTCTGCTGACAGATCTCTGCAATCCCTCGACACGTACCGTGGTAGGAGGTGTGCACGTTTCGATGCAAAGAGGTCGATCTGCGGTGTTCCGTATCGACGGAATATCACCTGGCAAGCTTCTGGAGTCAGTGTCCACTCTGCTTCGGCCTTTTGTCGTGATAGAGTATCGGCCTCCACATTGTACTGTCCGGGTAAATAGTAAGGTACAAGATGTATCTCGTTCTCGTCCACTATCTGGAATAGCGTCCGTGTCATGAGAAAAAGAGCTTTCGAACGTAATCCGCCTTCGTTTCTTATATAGCTCACTACGCTTTTGTTGTCCGACTGGACTAGTACACTCGACTTCCGAAGTCGATGGATATTTGTGTGAATGGAGAAAATTATGGCCCACATTTCTTTCAGATTGCTGTGCCATAGTTTCTGATCGGGGTTCCAAATACCGCTGGTTAATCGTATGCCGTCTATCACCGCGCCCCAGCCTGTGCCGGACGCATCGGTTGTCAAGAAATGTGCGATGGGAGCACAATGAATAGGCGTGCTCGCCGAGAGCGCCTTTAACCACCAGTGGAACTCTTCTAAGACTGCTTGGTCGAGCGCACACTTCGCATACGGCCGGTCTTTCGGTAAACGAGCACAAGCCATCTGTAGTGGGCGGCAATGAAGCCGACCTCTTGGTATTGCAAACGAGGCGAAGTTTAATGTGCCCAACATGCTCTGGGCATCTTTGAGATTCCACTGATTCAAGATCATAATACGTTTGATCTTTGATTGTGTTCTGAGTCTCTTTTCTACTGGAAACAGTTTTAAGTTTCGACTGAGGTCCCATGTCACGCCCAGATATTCTAAGACTTGAGTCGGTATTAGAACTGATTTCTTGAAATTCACCGTCCAGCCCAGTGTAGATAGAATTCGAACGGCTTCCGCAGCCTGATCTGCTAAAACATGTTTTTTCTGGTTGACAATCAGGAAGTCGTCGAGATAAACAATCACTCTCATGCCTCTGTTGCGAAATACTTGTGCAATCCAGTTGGATATCATCGCAAACGTCACGGGTGCAGATGACAGCCCGAACGGAAGGCTCGTGATTTGAAGTAGCTCTGGTTCGACTGCATTTTCCATTTTGTACAAAACTCTGAGATAAGGGTGATGAGACTGGGCTATGGGAATATGAAAATAGGCTTGGGTTAGATCTATTTTGATGGCCCAGTCTCCCTTTTGTAAAAAGTCCGGAATACGATGCATATTGATTAGTTTGAATTTGAACTCGATCAGGTACTGATTCAAATTTTTTAAGTTGAAGATCGGTCGGTCGCTTGAATCCGATTTTTTCACTAAAAACATTGGACAAACAAAACTCGGAGTTGGCGGTGCGGGTACTAGAATGTTTTGTTTTTTTAAATCTATAATCTGTTTTGACATTGCTGCACTGGTAGGCGTTTGATATTTGTTCAAAAGTTTGTGATTGATAAGTGAGGGTACCCTCTGAAACGGTATGCGATATCCCGTTATTATGTGTATTATGTGAACCGGTGCGCCGTATTTTTGCCAACTCTTTACGTAATCTTTTAAACAACCGCCGTAAAACAAATCTTGTTTCTGTAGGTAGTCATTTGCGAAAGCGATTATTATTTTTGTAATTAGTTTGAGTGGGCTTTTTGTCGCCAAGTATAGTATTCGATTTTTGCCCATGACTGTTCTTGTTTTTATTAAAATTATTAGTACCCTTGCTAGTGGATGGCCCAGGATTATGGTCGGCCTTGTTGGATTTGCTAGCTCGTTTGTTTCGTGCGTTATCAGCTTTGTTGCGCCACGACATAAATGGTTCACCAGCGGTTGAACGCTTATTGTTGTAAAACACCTTGTGTGTCCCTCCGGCCTTAGTTAAGAAGGCGCTCATCAATTCCGGATTGAACAAACTTGATCGGGTAGGTGGGATTTTCCGCAAATCCTCCTTTATGTAGCGTTCTCTTACGCCAGACAAGATGCTGTCGCGACGTTTTTGTATAGTGTCGGCTCGTCTTCCGCAGACGAGTTGTAGTATATCTTCGGATACTTTTATGTATTGAGACTTATCAGAAAAGAGTTCACTGAGTTTGTTAAATAACGTATCAGGTGTTAGAACAGTTTCAGATTTATATGACCACTCAATAAATTGCTGCAAATTACATTTGAAAAGTTCGTTCTGTTGGATAACGGCATAAGTTAACGCCCCATATGAGCGATCTAATGATTTAAGCCACGATGAATCCGGGTCATGAAATCTCAGTTCCGTGTTGACATCTAAGTCACAAAAACCTGGCGTTGCGAGATATTTCTTCTCTGTCTCTATATATCTGACCCTATCCCAATCACTTGAATCGAATCGATGTAGTTTGGATAAAATATCAAGCCTAGAATCAGACGCTGTTTCGATCGCAGCCTCTTTTAAATTCGTTAAAATCTTACAGTCGAGAGTTTTTGGTGGCTTAGGCTTATTCAACAAGGGTTCATTCGAAAACAACGAATTTGCCAAATCTCTAGACGGGTGTAATGATATACTATCTGAGTCTGAGTCTTGATTTTTAAGATATCGTAAAAACGTACCTATTTGGGAGGACAACGCGTCTAATTTATCCTGTCGATTATGTAGCTTCGAAGAATGACGCTGCCGCTGCGAAGTCCGGTTACGATGCCGCCGGGATTGGTCGGAGTTGGATGATGACGATGTGGAGTCCGAGCTACTACCGCTGCTACTGCTGGATGATGAGGAACGTTCACGCTCTCTGGATCTAGGAGTCCGTTTGCGTTTTCGAGATCTAGTAAACTCTCCATCAACACGTGACCTAGAAGTCAGGTCGTGTACCGATGCCCTGGAAGGCTGTTCGGAAAACCGTTCCTGTAAATCAGCGCGTTCACGTAATGTAGACCTGTCGCGTTGTGGACTTTTATCTCGTCCGTTGGACCTAGGAGTCCTACCGCGATCTCTGGGCCTAGAAGCCCGATCGGCCGATTTTTCCATGAGTAGCGCAGAAATCTAAAATATACTTACGGTAAAAAAGAAAGATTAAATTCAAAAAAAAATATAATAACGAACAACAAAGTTGTTTTTTTTTTTTTTTTTGGGGTGTTCGCACTACGAAAGTCGATGCCAATGTGACGAGCCGATCACGGCCTGCCTGCGACAAGCGAGGCTCCCCTCTCTTCGTTCCGGCCGCCGGGGGGCGGGGGTGGGGGGCGTTTGGGGGCTGTTCAAAGGAAACGGAAGTAATGCTGTCTCACTCTATAGGTCTCGAATAACGGTTCAGCGCATATAATATATACCTAGACTTAAATTAGTAGGTATAAATACTATGCAAAAATATTGTTTTTATACTAATTAATTCATCTTAATAATGCACTAAAAAGTTAAAATTTAAATTTTAAATAGTATAGATAATTTGTTTTTTACTATACTTTTGATTATATTTTACAACAGTAATTTGTTTATGTTCAATTAATTCAGGCAATTGAGGTCCATACAATAAACAATACCTTAACCTAAGAATATGTTACAGTATAGGTACCTACCTACAACATTAAAAACTTAAAACTAGGTTGACTAACTACCTTTACTTTTCTTTAAAGAGTATTAAAGAGTACATTAATTATGTTTAATACATAAATATTTACAATTTGACAATACTTTCACTGTATTGGAGAAAAGTCAGAAAATATAAGTTAAAGAATGAGTGAACTTGATAATTAATAATTTATCTAAAGGCTTAATTACACAAAAATAATCTACCTAATTTTGTTTCAAAATTTAACTTTTTATTGCAAAAAAAGAAGTATTTGAAATAGGTAGTTTTATTGAGAATATTCTACAAGTTAGGTACCTACTTCTGTAATTACCTACCTATCTAAAAGGAATACCTAGTCATTTTAAAAGGGAGTAAATACTAGTTCATACTTTTTATTAATAAAATGTAGGTAACTATCGAAATATTAAATAAAATTGTAGATAGAAAAAAATTCTAGGTAGGTTACCTATGACCCTCTAGGTAGGTACATAAAAATATAATAACATGGCTTTTAATTTTCACTTTACAACCAAATATAGGAAGAATATTTAATTTCACGTATTAATTAAGGTTTTATTGTATCGAATCCACTGACGTGCGAATTCCATAGAAAAATCTTTGATAAGTACCTAAGTAGGAAGGATATCAATCCTTCTCTATTAAAATACCTTAAAATATATTTTATAATAAAACTACGCAAGGAGATCTAACATTAAACTAAATCGCCGCTGAGTTCCCAAGCGGCGTCCTCTCAACATTGTGAGAGAAACCTCTCACAGAATGGTTTTTGCGCGTAATAACAGTGGTCAACTAGGTGGTTTACAGTACCGGGCGGTAATTAGCGCGTTAATCGGCGCCGCTTGATGCAACTGCGGTTCCGAGAACACGATCAACTCGCGAGGAGCGGCAAATTGCGCCCAGATATGTGTGTCGGCTGGCGGTAATTGCAAAAATCACTCGCCCACCGCGGGACCCGCTCCGACTTGTAATACTGCCAGCGACTCCGACGTAAATGGCCTCAGATGCATTAACTTAATTACCCGCCGCACCACTCGTATGGGGTGCCAATTATTTCTGTAAGATTTACGAAATACTCCCGCTTATGTGTTCATCAACGGGTTAAATTGTTAAAATTTGCCGCCATTAAACGAAACGTTGACGATCTCTGCGCCTGTTTTTTTCGCTTCACACTGCAGTGCACTGAAGCCAATAAAAAGCGACAAATAAGCGAGCGTGAGTTGGCGGTCCAACATGAAAACAATAAAATCTTCTCCAGTGTTACTAGTTACTCCAACATTTACGACTCTTAGTGCGACGGATGCAAATAATACGTGAGAAAAACCACGTTAATCGCTCTGAATCTCTTCGTACACGCGTAGTTGCGGCTTGACAATCTTGACATCGTTAAAAAAACATTAAACTAACATTAAAAAGCAGTTCGGAAAAGTCGCAAAACCCGGATATAAATGGTAAACGTAGCTAAAATAAAAAGTCGATCACAACAGTAAATGAGAAAATGAATTTCGTAATCAATCTCTGGTACCTACCTACTTACTAAAAAGTTGTACCGCCATATAAAGCGTTAAAGCAAATTATTAGCTTTCCGAGAAGTTAGGGCCCCGTCATTCGCCAGTCACCGGATTCGTAGAACTTATAGGTCATGCAGTTAGAGAGCGATTTGTACAAAGTATTACTTCACTGCGACAGCCAATTCTTAAGATATATAATCAGTATGAATGTTTCGTGTTTTATTGTCCTGGCTGCACCTTCTAGAGCCAATTGTCACGATAATCGTTTTCGATTCTCGTGTCGATTGGCCAATAAATTATTCGATCGAACGAACACGACTAGACTTCATTCTCATAATAATTAGACTTAAACTTTTTATTTACTTTGTAAGGAATCGTAAGTCTATTTTTATAATAAGGTTTTCTTTATCACAAATCGATTACTCACATGCTTACATTTATAAGTCATATAATATCTAAATTATATCGATAACAAAGGCAAATCAGATTAAGCATTTTTTAATTAAATAAGCGTTAAACCCCACATTGCTATTAATGATACTAATTGTTATATGAATCACACTAAAAACGTTCATTAACAAACGTGGAGTGGTGGCATACTTTGTAAGACTTTATTGCCTTACAAGAAGTAGACAAAATACATACGTACGTTTGGTATACTGACTAAACAGTAGCTTGTGTCTATAATACAGGGATTACACGGTATTTTACGAAAGCGTAAGGGATTACAAGAATTCTTATGGTTAAACCGTGGGCTGTTATCATAATCCTTGGACTTTCTATAGCGTCACGACAATTGTTCTTTTACTAGTTCCTCCGGCGGGTTATTACCTATTTCTAGGTACAAGTTATTATGTACTTTATCTTACAGTTGGATCTATTGTGAAGTGCTTAATGGTTTTGAGGAACAAGATATATCCACGTTACTATTACTACAGTAGATTGAGCATTTAGCACACTTGAAGCAAGACATTTAGATTTTACTTGACTGAGTGGAGTGATCGTAAGCTGTTGACTTGATGTTATTTATTTTATATTGAATATTGACTCTTTAACTTTTGCAAGTGATAAGTAAGTGCGTAAATAATATAGAGCGGTTTTATTTATTTTAAAATTATTTGTATCTCCATTTAAAAACGCGCATATCTGAATGGTTTCTGCGAACAAGATCGCGCGCCGTCGTCGCCCGCGGCTTCGTGATCGATTGTAATAACTTTTATCGCTGTTCATATTTATGTAATTTACGTTTAACACGAATACTGTGATGTATTGCGGTTTACTAGTATCTCCATTTATAATTGCAAGAATTAAAACTCATTTCCGTCTTTTCTGTTCTTATTTACCTTAAACGGACAAAAGGAACAGCATAGGTACCTACTTTTGTTTAAAGTATTTCCTAGTAACCCGTTGGAAAAACAGCAGAATGGAATCTGAAGTAGCTGCTTGTTTGAAGTGCGTGCTTTTGTTTTGTGCTGTAGTTATTTTGAGTTTTTTTTTTGTGCAGATGGGTGCATTCGTGATGTGGGCGGTGGTGGTGACGATTCTAGGGCTGGCATCGGCAGCACCCTCGCTGGCCGCCGGCTACTGCTCGCTCAACACTCTGCCCATCAACTCCACTTTCATGCATTTCACCAAGGAGCCGGTGCCTTACGAGTACGGCTTCGTCGACAAATTCAAAAGCATACACTGCTGTGTGAAAGGCTATAGGAGCATTGAATGGTAAGTGTCTTGCATCTGTTGTTTCATTGATATTATTATGAAATATTAAGAAAATTGTGTGCATGTCTATCATAAAGTACCTATGTGTATAGCTTCATCATTGCGTAGTCAACGAATGATGGCACCTAATCAAAATTTCATTCACGGAGAATGCCGTCGCCGTGTGAAGCGCGGTATAGCTTCGTACGTATCAGATATTTCGATAAGCAGACAGGTGCGAAGCGAGCGCAAAAGTTCTTGGAAATTGCGCCCATTGTGTGCGCGAAAATAATGATAAATCGCCTGGAGAGCCAACGATGACAATGCCCTCTCCCCTCCACGCTGCCGGCCAACCACGCTCGCTTGCTGCAAAAAATATTCCACCAGCTGAATATTAAATCATACTCAATAATTTTCATCTAAAAACTTGGTCCAGTAATCTATCCGCCATATTTATCGCCCGCGACGTGACAACTTTTAACAAGGTCTACAATGCGTACATATTCAATATGTCATATAAAACTAGTTATACAAACTTTAATTGTCTTGTAGTAGTTATGTCGTATTTACATCAACATTGAAGCGTAAACAAGTATCGGTCGCCTGTAGGCGGCTACATGTTGTGGCTATGTACGAGTGTTGCGTACATAGCATGATTGCACCTGATGGCAAAACAAGTGCGATTCCCAGAAGTGGTGATTGGCGCTCGTTCCGCTGGCCGTCAGGCGTCACCGAGACTTCATCTCCGATCTGCATAAACCCTGTTTTATAACTAAAACGTTGTTTATAATGAAATCTATCTAACAGCTGCGACTTAGATTTCTCGTTACATTATCGTTTATTAGATTTCCTGCAAATAGACATCATTATTTATGACTATCTAGTAATAAACAGTTCCTTGTAAACTGAACTGTAGATAAGGTGGCCGATACAAGTCGGGTGCAATATAAATAGATTTTAATGTTACAATTAAAACAATAAGTAGTAGGTAGGTACATTACTTACGTATATGTCGAAATGGACTAAATTCATTCGCGTGACTCACACCGCTTGATATGAGACTCTAGGCCGTCGGGCCACTGGATTATGTCATTATCCACTTGTTCCAACTTGTTAAATTGCAAAGCATACATCATCAATCCTCACGCACTTAGAACTTGTGTATTTTGTATAATAAGACAATTCTGAGAAACATAGGGTAAATAACATGGTGTTGTTCCACTGTTTAACCATAGTCTGTAGTCTGCATTTTTTTGCGACGCAAGCTTTACAAAAAACTAGTTACTCTGAGGCCCGTATTTATAAACCGCTCTTATCTCTGAGATCTATCTTGAGTGAGCTCTTAAGATGACGTCCTTATTAATAAACGGAACTTAAGTGCGCGTTTAGGGTTACGATATCAACTGAGTGACGCCGTATTAATAAACGAAACTCGGCTCTCAAGAGTGCTCTCAAGATGTTACTTAAGATCGTGTTTGCTGAGTGCCGTCAAACCGTGACTTGAGTGCGGGTTTTGTGATCTCGCGATAATGGAATTAGAAAATATTTTACAAGAAATCAATTATTACGACGATTTAGATCATTACGACGATTTGTTATGGCAAGATGCGTATCGTTTGCCAAAAGTTTATATCAGGGACGCCGAAAATCCCTTTGAAATGCGAGCGGATCGGTTCCAGGAAAGATACAGATTCTGCCAAGAATCTGTATTGTTTATAACATCGTTACTGAGAAGTGACTTAGAAAAACAGGACAACAGAGGTCTACCGATTGCTCCGGAAATAGCAGTTTTATTAACTCTGAGATTTTATGCTACAGCGTCATTTCAGGTAAGCTAGAATTTATTCAATACTAATTATTCTACTTTTGTCTTTAAAAAGTGTAAGTGACAGCACAATGAACACCGAAATTACTATGTATCTGAACATCTTGAGGTCTGGATACAGTAGAGCAATGCACCATATCCTTCTGAACGAGTAAATGAAAGAAAGCCTGTGTCCAGGACAGGAATAAGTTAGTAATAGGAAGTAATTTAATTTTACATAAATGACTTACACAAACCTTGCCTTTTCAGATAGTCTGTGGAGACTTACTGCACATATCACAGCCTACCGCCTCAAATATTATTACGAAGGTTTCAAAGTTGCTAGCTCAATTGCATACACACTACATAAAGTTTCCCCGAGGAGCAGAGGCTAACAGAAACAGAGAATTGTTTAAAGAGATGGGTAGACATGGACAGTGGCCTGGACTTCCCGGGATCGATGGAGCTATTGACTGTACCCATGTTAAAATTGTATCAACACCAGGGTGCCAGCACCATGAAGTCTTTAGAAATAGGAAATCAGATTTTTCTATTAATGTCCAGGTTGTTGCAGGGCCCCGCAGGGAAATATTAGACATAGTAGCCAGATGGGCAGGCAGCATGCACGATTCTAGGATATTTCAAATGTCATCAGTTTACATAAAATACACGCAGGGTATTTTAAATGGAAGACTTGTCGGAGACAATGGGTATCCTACACTACCTTTTGTTCTCACACCTATAAGACCTGCCCCTGAAGATGCTCCCTCAGTACGGTACAATAGAGCTCAAATAAAAACCAGAAATGTTGTGGAAAGAACATTCGGCATTTGGAAGCGGAGGTTTCCCTGTTTATCTAGAGGCCTAGGTAACAAACTGTCAACTGTTTCTCATATAATTGTATCATGTGCGGTATTACACAACTTGTCATTAATTTTAAATGATGTCATGGTTTTTGATGAGAATCAGAATGATGAACAAGAAGAAACAGATAGTTTAATACCAAGCAGTAGCACTGGATTTTTAATTAGAAATTCAATTGTTGAAAATTATTACCAATAATCTTTATGAGCAGTGCTTTGTGATTGAATAGTATTTGAAATTATTTAATAAAACATATTTTATATATTGACTTATATGCTTTTATTTAATAAATTAACAATATTCCATTTATTATATTATGCCACATCCCCTCTTCAGGCATCAGTTGCAGTATCTGAAACAAATTAGATGAAAAGTGTTATTAATTATCCCAGGACTTAACAAAGCTATACTAGTTTTTAAAATAGTATGATGAGCAAGTAGATAATACTGATGTACCTGACGAACACTGCTGCTGCAGTTGAAGTTCTGCGAGGTCTGCCCTCGCCTTTGCTTCTCTTATTCTTTCTCTTAACAATAAAACCTCCAACTCATGAATCTCATTAGCCTGTCTCTGTCTGTCTTTATATTCCTTATCCAGAATAGAACTTTTATGCCTTTGAAAAGTTTGGGTAGCTGTATTTGATGGGTTAATAAGAGGTGGAGTAGGAAAACGTGGAGGTGGGGTAGGAAGACGTGGTGGTGGAGTGGATGTAGGAAGAGGTGGTGGTGGAGTGGAAGCAGTAAGAGGTGGTGGTGGTGGAGTGGATGTAGGGAGAGGTGGTGGTGGAGTGGTTGTAGGGAGAGCTGGTGGTGGAGTGGTTGCAGTGAGAGACAGTAGTGGACCTACTCCAGGTGGAGGTGGTGTCAATGTTGTCCGGGTTGGGGCAAGGGCAAGTGGTGCTTGTGTAACAACAGCGCATGGGAATGGTGATGAAGAAAATGCACTGGTGGATGGTATTTGGGAAGAAGTTGAGGGAAGACAAGAGACGGGCTGCAAGTCCATATTTACTTCTTGGACGGCAAGGTCAGCGGTTACTGGAACAAAGTAATTTAAACAGAGAAATATAAAAAAGATCTAATTTACATATTTAAAAATGATAGAATTGATGATAGCTGTTTTTGGAGAATGTGTGGCTTACAACATACTGCCAGGTTTGAATCCCAGCTCTGGCTCTAGACCATTGGCCATAGGCTCACCCCTCAGACTTAAACATAGCTGGCAAGTAGTGATTTTGTATTTACTATATACTTCTGCCTACCCCTTCGGCGATATAGGCGTGATGCTATATTAGAAGAAAATTACTTACCTGGAATTGTATCAGAGTCAACAGCATCATCGATACCAACTATTAGAGCAGGGGCCACCTCAGACACATCTGGGTCTACAACTGCATCACTGGTTGCAGGCCCTCCTCCAGTAGCTAGCCGATGTTGACGTTCTTTTGTCAGTGCTTCCCTTTGCCGCTGCTTGAGGTTCATCCACAATCTCCTAAGTTGTTTATTTGTAACCTAAAATCAAGGATGCAATTATAAAAAACTAGTAAAAAGCGAGAGGAAATCGCGCACCAAAGGTTAAATAACTTTGTTTACCTGATTGGTAGCATGAGGGCTTGCGTTGTATTCTCTGGTTACAATATCCCAAGCTTCATTTTTTGCGCGTAATGAAGCGCCATCGGTATCCTTATTCTCTATCACCGAGGAGTATCTTTTCAATATATCCAAAAAAGTTTTCTTCTCGAGGGGAGTAAAAATATGCTTCTTAATTGTTGACATCGTTATGGACAGTAATTACTTTACGTTTATTATTGATAACTAAAGTCTAAACTATACAAAAACAAAACAAGTGGTTGCGAAGGACGCGTCTTTTTTTTTTGAGAATGATGTTTGTTGCGTTTTGTTTTCACTACGCATTGCGTTTTGAAATCATAACAAATTATTTTTAAAACGTTAAATGACCGTTTTTATAATAAATTTAAATAACCTACGTTTGAATTATAATAATTTTAACATTTTAGTAAAGAATTGAACAATTTTTAATATGTTTGAAGCCCTAAACCGAAATATTTTTTTAAAGCAGGAACGAAACGTTGATTCGTTCGGTCTATAGTTCACTCAATTAGGACGTTTACTTGAGATCCTGAACTTGAGATCGATATCATGTGATACGCGCTCAATATTCGTCTATTAATTAACGTCGCACTTAAGACGCTGTTTACATCTTGAGAGTGACTCAGTTGATATCGCTCTTGAGAGCGGTATTGAGATCGGTTTATAAATACGGGCCTGAGTTTCCACCGTGACTAGCCGGAGTTAGCTTACCTAACTGACTGAATTAAATACGAAACCAACAGACTTTAATGTCAAAGCTACGCCGTAACAAAATAGTTTTACTTACTAACAACAGTTAGGTCATCTCCGTCTGATTAGTCACATACTTTCTGATAAATTCAGTGCCTTATCATTAAATAACTTGTCAAAACAAGAAAGGAAAATATTTCTTCGAATAACAAGACATTACGATGAGCGCTCGACGTGTGTGGCGGACGGCCTATTCGCGTCTTTGAACGTCATTATTATTTCACGATAATATACCTACGGCGACTACGCACATGTCTGTACGCTTGAGGACAATTCCCTGAATTTTACAAATTAATTTTCAATACACAATCAGTAAAAAACCTACTCTACGAATATTGCATGTAATGGACCCGGTATAGCTGCGTCGTTTAGTTTTTTGTATAGTTTACTTTCAATTTTGTATCGTAAGCAAAACTGCTATTGTTTACCACTAAATAGAGCTATTCCAACATTTTATAAAAAAAAACAATCCATTGAAATCGTCTTACGGTTAATCTTTTGTCCATTCGTTTGTATGGGCGTTATGCTGGTGTATTCATTGGGGTCGAGGCAGTGGAACACGCTTTGATTTGTTATCAGCGGAATGACATGAAGGAGCGAGAGTGGCGGCTAACGGCTGCATCATAAATCCTCAGGCTCTCCGGCGCCGGAACGAGTTGCCGGCGCGCCTGGGAAGCTCATTTTATTACCCCACTTTTACTTTTATACTCTACCGCCTTACCTCCGCTCTTGTCTAGCCTTTGAGGTTCCCTCGTGTGTAAATAGCCAAAGTAAGTATATTCTTCCCTTTTACATTTCATTGCTCTTTCTTGTAGTAGGTACTTACCTCAATTTTATTAACCTCAAATCTGCCACTTGACTCTATCGCCAAAAACCGTTCTTTTTGTTGACATATAAAAAAGAAACTATTTTTGCCTCTCCAGAGTATGTTTTTCGTTCACGTTGTTCATCTATCGGTTGCTACCTTGTTACAGTTTTATTTTGGGAAATTGACGAGTTTATCTATCAATTCGTCGTAACCACTAGTCACCCTCATTTCTAGATATCATTATGATAACAAGACAGCAGTATGACTAATAATTTCGCATGAAATTCACACTGTAATTATTTTAGGTGTCATGAATACCTCAATTTACCGTTTCGTTTGTTTAAGGTTTGCCCATTCTTATTTAGTTGACAATAGGTTTCGGCCGTAATTGTGTCAACAGGCGGCTGGTCGGCGATATTCTGTAAAGTTTGGAATACATAACTTCTTGGCAGAGAAGTAAGGATTGCCTTGTGGACGTGAAGGAGCAATGTAGTTGAGTTCTGGGCGACGGTGTCGTTGGGTTTAGATGGCAGCGGCGAGCGGTGCATGCGAGCGTACCTGGCCTGTCGCGGTATCTGCGAAGGTATCGCACGTCGCAAACCTGTATTGTGGCGGTTCCCGGAAGGCGCTTTGTTGCTCGCCGCTGGAGCCCCCTCCGCCCACCTCCCCCACCCGCTGCATCGCTACATCCAGCGCCAGGCTGCATGCTGCTGTGGGAACTCATCCTTTTAACAACCTCTCACATCTCATAATATGTCACCGCTTCTAGACAGAAGCTTGAAAAATCCAATCGAAGTTTCGATTATTGATTCTGTCATAATTTCATAAATCAAAGTGTTTAGTTATTGTTCTCATTTTTTTGCAGGTTTACTTGAAAGGGCATTGAACTTATCGAACGTTTACATTGTTCACTTATCTTTTGACAACAAGGGCCTACTGACTTTTTACAGCTGCTCGTTTTTAAGCTATCCCCATTGGGTATCTGCAGATTTGAAGGACAGAATTATATCTATCACTTTTTATACGCTTGCTAAGTTGGTAGATAACTAGATGATGTTTTACAAATTAGCTGTTCTTAATTTTATCGAAAACGTGTTCCTTCACGCCTTCCTGGTCGTTCAGCGTCTGTTGATGTGTCAATATGAGGGTGCTGTGAAATCAAAGTGACCGTTCCGATACCCCTAATGAAGTGGCCATAAAATACACAAAACAACCACTGACATCCCACTGTGTGCCACAAAAAATCGACAACGTGTCCCGACACGTCCAAACGACTCGATTTGTTGAACCGATTATTTTTAAAGCTTGCCTTTATAACCGCCGGGCCAGGTAGGCAGATCACATTGTTTTACAAATACAGTTGATTGGCTTATCAAGTTTCAATCTTGGTAAAATGTCTTTCAGATGCTAATAAAAGGTCGATTCTGAGCTCGAAATTATTTTCATATTTTTAAATCGGGTATCAACGCGGATGCTTTTGTAAGATGATACTTTAAACATTCGAAGGTGGAAATGTTATTGTTCATTGAATGTATGTAGGTATGTATTTAAATGTTACCGTGCACCGGAGCGGAGCGTAGAGGAGGTCGAGGATGCTCGAGCGCAGGCGCATGCAGCGGGGCTTTCACAATGGCCCGTTTTATTTATCTACCGTATTGATCTTCCTCGGCGGCTTATTATTCTTTTTTCCCCAATTCGAGTGTAGAATACAATTCCATTGTAAATGTTTTTTGTCCACATATTTCGTTGTTGTTACTGTGGGACAAGAAGGTGTGCCCGGTGAATAGGACCCTCAATTATATGGCATTGTCACAGACGAGAGCTTCTCGCCCGATCAAGGTGTTTGCGTAACTTTTGTCACGGTTTATTGCTTGCTACTAAACAGATTTAACACTTGATTTAAATGGTCTTCACCTTCCAACTCATCGGTGCCTTCTTTATTCACTATTCTATTCTCTCTTTTGACTGCAGATCCGTAACCTATTAAAAGATAATTCATATTAATTACTTACTTATTTAATACTATCTTAATCGATTTCTATATTTAGTAGGTAATATAAATTCTTCAACACATAATACTGTTACTCTATGGCCTTGCTTATAATTTACGCATAGATACCTGAATACCAAAGTGTACGTTCATTGAATATTTTTGTGGAATTTCGGAGGACGGACATGGTAACTCGATCCATGGTCCATTCATGGTTTTTTTCACGTCTGAGAGCAGCTATGGCTCAGCCTAGGGCTCAGGGCGTGTTCACATTCCGAGACGACCGAAATGCCACACAAATTAATGTTCATAACTACATACCTTATGATGGTGTGATCTCACGATCTTGTCCTCTTTTGTTTAGTGTGACACTAATATTATGCTCCTTTTTTGTTTAATTTTGTATTCAGGACGCTACATTCCTGTGGGGTAGCTAGTTTCGCTATTTCTCGGAAATTTTACTATTACATTGTAATCGAACTTTGCGTTCTTGGTGTTTGGTTGAGGCCAGTGCCGTTACGTTATGTAGCTTATCCACCAGTTTAGTAATTGCATAAAACGTCAAGTTATTTTCATCTATATGCGCATATAGGTGTACATGTAAAAGTTTTACTGTCTGCATGGCGCCAGCGAATATTTTGAGAGCTATAATGGTGACTTGACTATGTTCTCGGAACAAATACTCATACGTAGTTTGCTTGGTCAAACAACGCGTCACCGGTTATGTGGACTCGTGACTGTGTCCTGTAGACAAGTATAATAGCATTTAGTTAATAACTTTTAGTTGATGGTTTAAAAAGTAGGAGATGGTAGCCCTTATAGTAATGAATTGAAGCGGAAATGTCAGTTTGTCGAGATGGGACACTCGCTGCCCACCGGGCGGTTCACACGCCGATGCCTTCACAAATACATTTCTACTCAAACAGACCGTGTTGACACGACACGAACACGAACCGTTCGACGTCCGAGTACTTCTCAGTTTAATTAGTGAGATTTATTTTTCGGTGTTCGTGGAAACACCATTAGTCTCGGCTTTTTGACATTCTTCTTCGAACAATTGACACTGGGATCATAACTACAAGATGTCTGCCGGATCACGTATTGTGGCATCGCCTCGCGCGTCAATGCGAATCATAATAATTATAATAAATATTACTCGGGGTTGTACGGCGAGACCACCGCGGTGGCGCTCGGCAGCGAGGAATGTCGCAAGGAAACCCGATACGAGCTTCGGGAATGAAATGAATGGACGACGCACGCCACGCCGGTACTACCAGCAAATTCAATTCTATTGTCTTCACCACTTTATACTTATTGACGTGCAATTCCGGCAAATTGAATTATGTATAAAAACAATGATCATCAAGAATGTGGCTTCGGTCAGGCAAATGTGAAAAAAGATGTTATGCGCATACAAAATGAGTGGTAAGAGCGATCGCGCCAAGCACGATGCTTATTATCTGCATTGAATTGAAATACTGTTTCTCTCTAGCTTGGGTTCGCATAATTCATGCAAGAATAAGACATTGCGCGGTCGTCGAATGGTATGGGTTTCGAGAAATGTAGCGTGGGGTCGTTATGTCGTCGGCGCACGTCGCAAATGGCTTCATTGTGAAAATTAATATTCGTCCAGCATCAGCCGGCGCGCCGCCGCCGACCCTCCCGTAGTCCCACCGGGGCACCTTACAAAGCAAATATTGAATCGTCGCAGAGACCTCCGGTGAGGTGCCGCATAGTCGCCCTCCATGCATAGTAATAATCTTTTTACCACACTATTTAATGCCATTCATTTGGCATTTGGAGACGACGTTGACTTGCAGCGTCATTCACAAAGACTGTTTAACCTCTATTAATTATATACCGGTTTGATTAATATTTTGTGGGTGTAATGGAAAGAAGCCAATTTATCACGTTGACCGAGATGTGTGCGAGATGCTGATATCCGCGTATTGGCTGCACAGGCGCTACACGGTGTCAGTGGCGCGGTGACTCACCGCTTGACGTCACTCGAGGACCTGTATTGGGACCCCGGAGATACTTGCCGCGTTAAATATCACTTCCTAGAGTTTAAAAAAGCACTTGACACATGATTACCGCTAACCGTAACTGTACCGAGGCTTAACATGTAGATGCTAAATGATGCAACTGCGGCTGCTAAAAATACCTTCAGAGTACGACTGTTTACCAGTTTAATTATCTGTTAGTTATTTAATAATTGTTCAAGTCATGCTCGCAATTTACATAAGCTTTTTGCCGGAGCTGTCATTGTTCATTATAATAAGCGTCGGTATCGCGAGCCGCCTGCATTACAGGGAAATTATCCTAATTCAAGGCTGCATGCAAACCTTTTCGCTTGCTCCTGTTGCATCGTTACCTACTTGTTACAATCTTTTATGTTTTTGCAATGCAAGAAGAATATTAATGCGGGAGGCGAATCGAGTTTATAGTCCAAAAAGCTGATTTAGCTGACTCAGACTTAAAAAAAACTAACTCTATCTGACTAATCCAGACCACGAGAACTAAATACAATTTATTAATGTAATGGATGTCCTAGTATATCTCTTGAATATCTGTATCTATTTCAGTTGAGAAAGAAAAATCTTGCTCATTAAAACGTAGAATTATTCTTGTCTGAAGACCCTGTCTTTCGGGCAGTTAATTGTCTTATTATGTCGACCTTTTGCTTGTTAACAAGTAAAATACGAGTAGCTATATTTGTGCTAGCGTCCGGTTAGTAACGCCTCGCCGGCTGTTGCTGACAGCCTCGCTTTTCAATCACTTCGGACACAACGGACACACGAGCAATTTCATCCTAGCTAGTTGCACCGTGGGCGTAACTAGTACATGATTAGTAGGTACCATTTGCTACCGAGAACCCTAATTGCGCGAGTGCGTCTGTCGATACATGGTCCGATTAGCGGGAAGATGGTTGCGTGCGGGTAAGATCCGCCGCCCGGCCCTGCGGCGCCCGCTGCCCGCCCGGCCTGCCTCGGTGTCCACACGCAATCACGCATATGTGCATCCTAACTGCACTTCACTGTACTTATCTTCCTTGCTACATGCCTACGACAAAGCAGAACTCACCACTCTTGTACTACCGAGTGAACCGCAATGTTTTGTCGCAATTTGCGCAAATGATACTTGAAGACGTGCTCGCATCTTAGTTTTTGTTCATTGTCTCTCGTGCCGGCTTTGTTTGTCGTTGCGATAGGAATGCCACCACGATTTATGTTTTATAATAAGAGCAATATGTTTATTGATGAAGTCATAGAGAACTAAAGAAATGGTATCGTAAATCAAGTCTGCGTTATCGCACGTGCATCTCGGGACTTATTATGCTGTCGCCGTCTGCCGCTCGCCGTCCGCCCGACCATCCACGGCGGTGGCCAATATACATTACATTACGTTACTCCCGTGTTCTCTTTATGTCTGCAATGAAATATAAGTTTTTTAAACCACTTACGCTTTTTCCTCGTAAAATATAAAACGCTTTTATACTATACTCAATGTTTGTTCAAACAAAGGCACATCGAGTACCAAGAAACAACTGTTAATTTCATTAACCTAAGGCACCGTGGTTGCCCATTCCTGTAAACGATATTTATCAGCGAGTTATGAGAAGAGGACCGGCGCCGGAGTGCGTGCCATCCAAATCGATCACTTCACGCACCCGGCGCGCATAATGAAAGGGTCATTTCCGGCGTGTTCGCGGAATCGGACATTTAACATTTCGCACAGAGTAGTGCCCGGCCGCCGCGCCTCAGCCGGCGACGACGCATGCGGCGGCCCTGCTTAGCATTCGTCGCGTGATCCGTAGCTTTAATAAATTCCTCTGCACTTGCAGTTTCACGCAGAGCCAACAACCCGCGGCTACCGAATGCTAAATGGCTATTGTTCGATTCAGTATCGAACCTCTCCATGATAATCATGTCATCGGAATGCCTAACGCTGTGCATGACGGATAATAAAACAGATATAATGCGAAATTACACAGGTATGCTATTCACATTGAGTGCCTTACAAATTACCTACCTAGTATATTGTGCTATGGCAGCAATATTATCAATGAAAGCGTATACTTTTATTTACGCAATATGTTATGCAATTTCTTGCTCGGGTAACTTTCTTTCTATATATAGATATCATATGTCAGTAATTTCCGGTCAATGTACCGTTGAAAAACGGTGCTATCTCTGTACTGATCAGCATTTCAAATGATAGCTTCCTAAAATTTGTATATGGTTCCTGTTTCCTATTACGCAATAGAACGCATTCACCTCATTTGAATACAAAGGTGTATACTATGCCGCACGCACCTGCTTATAGCAACCAATTCCGGCCACCCAAAATTAACTACCATTGCAAACTCATTACACAGTCCATACACAACCAATACAACCATCCTGTACCACTTTCATATTTGTAAAAATTACCAATTATATTTGTAAATTGTACATTCGATTTCCTTTACCGGACTGTCAGCCTGATATTAATTTAATATTCATAGATCCTACCGATTTCCAATGAAGTGGCTTCAAGATTCACTGATAAGTATGACGTTTTTTCTCCTATTAAAATGAACCCATTGTTTCTCGCCTAGATACAGGCTGTGATTAAATCGGTTTATGCAAAAGCTACTTAGGAGCGATTGAAGTTTTTCTCTGGTTATTATTGCATAGTTGTATTAGGTAGTATCGCGTCATAGTGTTGAATGTGGACGATAGGTAGCAGGGGAGCCATTAGTGCGTAGTTGAATCAGGTTTGGTGTAGCGGTGGTGGTGCGGCGGCGAGCGACGTGTTCCCAGGCGCGATGTCACTGCGGCGGCTGCAGCATTCCTTGCCCATACGCAGCCGAGCCACCTGGCTGTTCCGGGATGCAACATTACCCGGCCCGACATTCCCCGGACACCAAACCGCAACTACAAACCGCCGCCTTCCTCTAGAAACTTTTTCACTGCAGTCCTTTCCTACTTACGACTCTCTCGCGCTTTCCGCAAACGTTAACATTAGAAACTAAAGTGCTATGATTTATGTTGTTATGTCTGATTTCCAAGAATGCGCATTTTTGTTAGATTATCCTCTTATACCTAAGCGATGCGAGCTAATGTTCCGGGAACGCTGCGTCTCCCGAAGCGAAGGCCGGCGGCATGACGCATCCGACTCGATATTGAATCATTTCCTAAATGGTCTGCATGCATATTCAGGGCAAGGTGATCATGTATCGAGTTTATTGCGTGCATACGTTTCCCGTTTTGCTGGTATCATTACTTTTTATGAGCTATGCTGTGTTCTTTTATTATTGGACGGAGTTATTGGTCGCTAAGTATTATTGCTTGCACTTATACCGGGAGTAAAGATAAACCGTTCACGTCGTCGCTTCGTGTCAGACACGGCCGCTGCCAGTCGCTGCAGCCGCGACCAAGTTTTTGCCTGCACCCTGTACTTTGCGGTTTTCTAATCGCTCCATTGAACGTTTCATATTCCCAGTGCGCGCATCCCTAAACCGCGCTAACTGTATGAAATTGCCGCGCTGGCACCGCAGAAACGCTCGTTACCATCGCTCCGTGTTATTGCCGCAACTCTCAACTCTGTTATTAAATGAACAGGAATTCTGAACATACGGATAATTACCCGCGCACCACAACAGCCGACAATAATTGTTATTCATTACTCGCCACTTCCATTTAGATAAACATTGATTTACCATTAATATCTTAAATGTTCCAATGGCAAGGTAACGGTTGGTGAATTTCGCGAAGAAGCGACAATAAATCATGGATTTATCGCGAATGGCACGGCGAGTGTGCAGTATCGCGTGCACGATCGTCGATTACTTTTCTCCTTGTTAACTTTACCACGAGCGGCGACACCGTTACTGAAAGTGGGACTACACCGTCCGGTTAAATGCATTTTTCTTGTAAACAGCGTACCGCGGCGCAGGAATCAGTGCCTCCTCATGTTCTCATTAGAGATTTTTTATAACTATACCAGTATCAGGTCGTAATTTGCTTCAAGGAACTGTGATATCACAGCTAGAGCGTTTTTTTATTTTGGGAAAGTGTCGCTACGACGAGTCGCCATTCACAAAGAATAATAGAAACCGAAATCGGATTGTCCATTGTCTTGAATACTAAAGCATTAAGGTTTTCTCAAATAGAATGAGTACTATTTCAATAATGTGACTAAGTTCATTCGTTGACGAGTGCCTCCTAGAAGCCAGATAAATATCAATCTCTAAGTGCTTACATGCAGAAAATGCACTAGTGCTTGTAAATTAGGGTTGGTGGGTTACATTTTATGTTTCGGATATGGTGATACGGATGTTAATAGTTGGTTATTATAACTACACAAATGCTTAAAATAACGTTTAAATATTTTAAATAGAATAGGTATTATTTTTTGTATGAAAAACCAATGACTAAAATAACTTTCCAAAACCGCAAAGCGCCAATGCCTATTACAATGAGTCACAATAATGTTGATATAGAAGTATTAAGAAGAAGTAGGACCTTACTTAAATAATAAGTAATAATAACAAACTCATACAGGCTAGAACTTGTCAAAACTTGTCCTGATTAAAAACTTGGAGCATTTATCAACACGAAAGATAATATTGATTGAACGTTGCGTTCGAAACTTTAAATAATTCGATTATAGTTTCAGATATTTAGTTCTGTTTCGGATTCGTCTACACCCCTATTGCAAATAGCGACGGCAGCGAACGGAAAACTAGTTAGGTGCAGTCATGCGCTTCCAGGAAGCTGGAAGTTGGGAGATGTCACTAATGTTATAATATGATCCCTGCGGAGAGACACAATAGGTATCCTCGTGTGGCTGGGTTGTGTGCACCGTACGTATTCTTTATCTTTATGCTTTTAGGTGCTCAATTCCCAGTTTATGAATGACATAGCGTACATTTCAAATAACGATTTTCCTTAAATATGTACACAAAATGGTAACAATCGGTGGTACGTGGAATGTTAACTTTTCCTAGTAAATTGTTACGATTGCCGGCGGTGCGTGACGGCGAGCGTGCGACTGCGGGAGCGATGTCGTTATTTTATACACCGTGTGTGACATGACAACTGCTGTCGTAATTGGCGCGGCTTCACAGAAACGATCAGCGCCATTGCCAACAAAGACCCGCGTTGCGCCCGCGCCGTTTCTTCGGGCACTGTCAAATTGGCCTCTCCCCGTCCTCCCCTAGTCCTAATTAATTCACGGAATCTGCATCACACTCATTAGCCGCCGACGCACCATTTCGCCTCCACTCACTCCAATATATTTTTAAATAACTCAATTATAACTAAACTAAATTACATCTGTACCCACTAAAGTAATTGTCTTCGCAACCGGCTGGACATTTTGCGATGCAATTTTTTGTTCGATTTTTGGAACTCATGAAATTTGATATCCAGCCCAATTAGTCCGGCCCTCTTCAGATGTAAAAACTCCTACCTGCAGACGCTCTGGTTGAAGGTTAAACCTGTTTAGGTTCATTGAACTTTGGACATTAATCAACCTTGAACATAGTTGTGATGAGTTTACATATTTTTTATGTGGAATTCAGTGGAATCTGCGAGATTAATTTCATTAATTACATAAAAACCCGGAGCTGTCGCAATTAGCACTGATATCATTGTACTCAGTACCTGATGGTTATGTCTGGGTCTCACCGCGTCGGTATAAGTAGGTATACTGGGGGTTTCCCGTGGTTTTCCTAATTCTATATCGAGCGTCACGGCTTAAATGATGACACAACCAATCTGACATTAATCGTTTTGTTCTGTCTGTCTGCTTTATGCTCAAGTGTACCTTTGAATTTCTATAACACACCATTACATTTATTTTATTATTAAACGAATGTATAAAAAACTAAAATTACCAGGTAATATTTAACACGACCTCTCTTTAGAAATATTGTTAACCCACAGATAATATTTTCGAATTATGACAAAATAGAAACTTTACAAAGAGAAAGATTACATTGTGTGGTATTAAAATGCAGTAGTTGTGAATAGAATCGTCGACGGAAGTAGAAGTTTAAAGCATTGTATTGTGAACCCTTGAAAAGGTGAAACTAACTGTATCATTATGTCGTTATGGTCTTAAACCAAATAAATACCCAGGTAGCTCTTTTTCATAAACAACTGTATATTTATGTAGTATCGTATAAAGAAGTATTTTGTTAATAAAAGCTGTTGATTTTCGCACGCACTAAGCTGGAGACAAAAACTGAAATCGTTGCGTGCAGAATTTATATTGATGGAAAGTTCTGCGATAAAATGTAACAACGTTCATAATCATAAAACTCAATGAAGATCGTGTAAAAGAAAGTATGAATCTTGTCTGAATTTTTAGCACCTGGACAGATAAAGGCGGCGGCGCGGCGCGCCGTGTAAGTGCATCCTTTGTGTCGACTATAGGGATGCGTAACGTGTATCAATTTCGTATATCGAAAACATTCGGCCTCTTATGTCTATCAAGGACTACTCAAGCACCTGTGCGTCATATCCTTACGTATAATTATTATTGTAATCGAAGTACGTATAACTTATAAACTATATAAACTATCACCGATATTCTGTGTAAAACGTGCGTGCAGAAAACAATAATATGAGACATTAATTGAAAATACTGATCATTATGTTTTAACATGCTTTTAAAAAATTACATCATTATAAATGTCAACCTATTGTAGTCACACATTATGTGCTAACCTTCGTAATTATAGAGAGAGTTATTTAGAAGGTACCTCTCTACAATAGAGTTGTTATCAAAGGCGAATAGATAAAACTATATATTGTCGACAGAATACACTTCTCTAAAAATTTGCTTTACGTGTGTCGTCATTCGTGACTTCTGACCTATCCTAGTTCAGTACAATGGCATATAAATAAGCGATTTACCTAACCTAATAACTCGATTATTACCTATATCGATATTGCCGATATTAGCAAAGCACTATGCATCTCTACTGGAGTGTAGACGGATGATTTGTGGCTCGGGAGAGTGCAACCCGCCGGGTCAAAGACCGGTTCGTTTTGGGAAATATGCGAGGCAGGCTGCAGATGACCTCACCGGGCCCTTGTCTGGCTCTCACACACTCACACTAATAAGCACCGACATTTTCCTCTCTAGTATTTTTTATTCATTTTCGATTTATAAAAATGACGCAACGCAGTGACGCGTTGACCTAGGCTCACATAGTCATGACTATTTTTCCTGTATAATAATGACACGATACTATTCAAATTTTTCATTATTTTGCTGTCTATTGTTCGCAAGACAATTACAATAATATTGACACAAAAGATGAGCAATTCAACCAAAAGCCAGATACTTTAATAAACAGTCTATATACATCCCACTACTGGGGGGTTAAAATGGCCATATCGAAGCAAATCATCTGAGAAAGCAATATTGCAATTTGACATTTGCGCATATAAAAGTAAGTGCGCAATGCAAACAAATGTCAAATAGCAATATTGCTTTCTTAGATGAATTGCTTCGATGTGGCCATTTTAACCCCCTTGGGCTCAGGCCTCCCCTCAATCAGAAGGGGGTGTGGAGTATGTTCCATTCACGCTGCTCCACTGCGGTTTGGTGGAGTATACTTATATGGGCCATATTACATTATTATTTAGAAGCATTATTACGTACAGCTTTGTAGTTTACTGAAATCAATAATAACAATTTATCTATACATAAAATATTTCACATATTCTTATTTTGCCAAAACAATAATATTATCTAAATATGCCTACGATAGATAGGCGGACCGTATCTATAGATGTTGAATTGCTGGTAGGTAGAATAATAAAGTATAAATATCTTCAGGTGAAGGGAAACTCCCTCTATCAGATATCGAAGAATGTAATCCATAATCCATACAACCCACGTTTTAAATCTGCACTTAAAGCGTGTTACAGGTACCAAGTATTTATTTATAGTGTTACTTCGAAATAGCTATAACCTTTAACGGCGGATAGGTAACTCGAAATGAATAGTAAAATGGAAATTTTTGCACCTCTGTGTAGTTTTTATTGTCAAAGTTGCTGGCGGCTAGGGATAGAATAGAGTCAAAGCTAATAGCATGAGCAAAGGGAAGTTATAGCCAGAAGTGGGTCTTTGTAGGCATGCAGGCTTTTTTTATTTATTGTTCTAGCCTTTGTGACATAAGGTTTGCAGTTTCATAATACTCCAGCCACTGATATTGACATATCGTCATTGACATACAAACAGGTACGTTTGACATATATGGTGCTAATATGCGAATCACAATCTCCATAATATTTACTTATGTTAATATTTCAACTTTTCATAATAATATATCTATCCTTATCGCAAGCCGACGAATCGTAGTGGTTTATTAATTTACTTTTATTAGACTGCTCACATGGTATTTTTTTTTTCATTTTATAAAACTTTTGTGTAGTGTTGGTGTACCATGTGTGTGTATGTAAACAAGCTCACTCAATCAAACATTAAGTGTATGAGTCACTAGTTGCCTGAAAAAGTTAAAAATATTCGCCCGCTCTCCCCCGTCATGCGATCGTTTCTTTGAAACTCGAACAAAAATGTAACACCGTGTGTAAATTAATACTGTGTACAAGTATCAAAACTTTATTTATTGTGTGTCGAAGATTATTTGAGTTCTGCAAACCGGTTGGCGGGCGAGGCGAGGCTTCCAGGGAAAATGTGGCGGGATAGGATATAGCACGGAGTACTTGTGTTCGTAACTATGTAACGTATAGTCTGCAGTCTCCTTTGTGGTCGGAGAACGTGCTGGCTTCGTAGAGCGGCGGCGCTGGTGGATACAGGCCAGGTTGCGCTCCGCTTCTAGGAACCAATCCCCGCGTGGCCTTGCTATGAAACATCGCTCAAATGTTTATTTTACTTTCAAACGATTCAAAAACGGCTACCGCTAAGTTTTGCTGTTCACTGAAATCGTTAGCTCTGCGCGACGTTTTGTTTGCACAAACTGGATACGGTGAACATTTCGCAGCTGTTCACGCTAGTGCGAATTTCGTGCGTCTAAACATTGGTATGAGTTGTTTCGTACGACCTGGGAGACGGTATGCCGTTTATAATTGCTGCATTACGAGAATTGCTGGAATCGTGATTTCCTCATTTATATGAGCTAATGTAATCCCGTGTTCGCGGAACTGGGTCTGTCATCGACAGCTGTATTACGCCGCACCGCGCCCATACCCAGGGCTGCCAGTATAATGCTCTATCATTTATGAATCTACTCAAAAAATAAATCATCGTTATTTTTTTTCTCAGCTTGTATCGTAAAAGGTAGATATTTTGCTTTTAATTTTTATTAAGCAACTTCCTGAGCGTAGTTGCTAATATTTTTGTATCTCCCTAATAGAGCAGTAAGTAGCCCTGGCGCATTCGGAATAACTCTCCATTTGCTGCAAATGATTTCCTGCACACAAGGAGTGGAGATGACATGCAATGACATTAGATACATGCGATTACTATATAGCTACCTTAGTTCCGCTAAAATGAACTCTGTAATTATGAATTTTAGTTTTTTACGAGTCAACTATAGTATAACAGACACTGAAAAATTAAAAGATCTCGTACGTTTGTATAAACTAAACAGCTTTAAGCTAGTAAAGCTTTGTTTTACTTTAAATTACCCATCTCTTCTATCATGTGGGTTGTGAGGTGAATTACCAACCTCATCAACCCTGGTGTCAGGGTTATTATTGAGCCGCCAAAGGCCCTGACATGGCTCATGTAACGATAACTCACTCGCATCTGTAAGTAGTAACCGGGACTAACGGCTTAACGTGCTTCCAATGCTCGGATCATCTTAGTTTCGGACAATCAGGTGATCAGCCTGTAATGTCCTAACCAAACCAGGGATAACAACATGATTTTTGTGATATGTCCCCACCGGGATTCGAACCCGGGGCTTCCGGATCGTGAGTCCAACGCTAAAGCACTAGACTACAGAGGCCGTTATTCCTAAAAATTCTACATGCCGATTCCAAGATCCTACGAGCTATCTTAAAATATATAAACGTATGTACATGCGTCACCCTAAAATAAATTGTAAGACCGTTAATTTATATAATACATATAATTGTTGGTTGATATTTGGATCACATTCATCATCACTAATTTAAGAGCCACGCTCTTGTCGCTGTAGATTCGAACCCGGGACCCGGATGTCCGGAGGAATCGTGAGCCCAACGCTAAACCACTGAGCCACAGAGGCCGTTAATTACCCAACTGAAAACCAATGTAGGTTGAATTGTAGATGTGGCGACAGTATTTTATTCGCACATGTTTATTTCTTAGTCTATTTGGACAATTCATCGATGAAGGGCAAAAGCCCGGTAAATTGAGTTTTTTATTAATTGAGAGCGGAGTTATTCATTGCCCTTAGCGACTTCATTGCTAAGCTTGCTACTTAAGCAATTACTTTGGATTGCTGTTGTACATTTTAAGGCTTCTTACTCAACATCATTTTATTTTATTTTCCAAAGTATTTTTATTGGTTTCAAGTGGTTGGTTTATTTCAAATAGCAACTTGCTTCAATTTTCTCAGAAGCACTTTATTAATGTTTGAAAAATTTTGTTCAAAACGAGAATAACTGATCTGATTGACTTGTATAGAGTAATTGGAACCACCAAATAATGTTATCTTAAAACTGCAGTAGCTTAGAATGGTATTCATAAATTGTATGATATCTAAGGCCTGAATATACGAGGTATGGTAGAACAAAAGGAATCGTATACTGCCGCAAGCGCACATGGCGTCAAAAATTGCTTCGCAGTCAAAAAGACCGTCTTATCCCGTCGTTTGCGCATGCCATATAAACATAAACCATTAATATAGACTAGGTCAAAGATTTTTGTGTTTAGAACACTCACATGTGCTTAGGGAAACTCACAAAGAGAAAATTAGATCAAAAAAAATTGACTCGGACGGGACTTGAAACCACAGCTCTTGTCAAGCCGGGACGAGCGAGTGGACATCGTCGGCTTAATGACGGTACATAGATCGAAGGAATTTCGCATGGACAGGAGGAGGACCCGTTAGTGTAATAGTTAACACGCTCGTCCCGGCTTGACAACATAGTATTGTATAAAATATGAATTTATGTAAACATGACAATTTGATAGTTTTTTTTTTCTTAAATACGTAGACTATTTGTTTGCTAAGGTTATTAATTTGCACACTAGATTGACAATAAATTAATTTTAATATTTTAATATTTAAGTACATACCTATGTAATGTTGCACGCCCGATTGGGTTAAATTGTACCTAAGAACTGTATTTTTTTTCTTTTTATAATGTAACTATAACATCTTTTTTTTGGACTGTATAATTGCAATAAAACACTTTTGATTTTGATTTGACAACAGCTGTTGGTTCAAGTCCCGTCCGAGGTAGAACTTTTTTCGAGTTAATTTTCTCTAGGTCAAAGATAAATTGTAAAATGCTAATATTGAACTTCTTCTACTAACGGCCTCCGTGGTCCAATTGTTTGAGCGTTAGGCTCACGATCACGGTCCTGAGTTCGAATCCCGGTGGGGACATGATTGTCCGAAAGTAAGACGATCCGTGCTTCGGAAGGACGTTAAGCTGTTGGTCCCGGTTACTTACTGATGTAATTACGTAGTCGATATATGAGTCATGTCAGTGGCCTTTGGCGGCTCAATAGTAACCCTGACACCAGGGTTGATGGGGTTGGTAATCTATCTCACAACCCAGACGATAGAAGAATATTGAACTAGAAGCCAGTGTAAATGCCTTTATAATAAACGTTTCTTTCTTTCTTTCAAATGATCACGGAGCAATTCCATTTGTCTTGTCTACTGTATTCAAAACCTTTTGTCCCCGCAGGTTCAAAGACGGCGTGGCGTACCCGTGGTCGGCCGGGGTGTCAAACCTGATACTCTACCCGGAGGCGGCCAACCAGACGCTGTACACCCGGCGAGCGGCGCGCTCCGACGCCGGCAACTACACTTGCCGGCTGAGCAACGAGACGCATAGCGAGACGCACACCGTCGTCGTTGATATACTAGGTACGCCAGAAAAAAAAACATAATCCACTTCTATAAATATCAATACTCATCACCAGCCCATTAACGTCCCCACTGCTGGGGCACGGGCCTTCCCTGTGGATGGATAGAGAGATCGGGCCTTAAACCACCACGCGGGCCCAGTGCGGATTGGTGGTTCTTAACGACTGCTAATGCAGCCGGGACCAACGGCTTAACGTGCCTTCCGAAGCACGGAGGAGCTCGAGATGAAAACTTTTTTTTTGTGGTCACCCATCCTATGACCGGCCTTTGCGAAAGTTGCTTAACTTTAGCAATCGCAGACCGAGCGTGATTACCGCTGCACCACCGAGCTCCTCAATATCAATACAATACAAATACACTTTATTGCACCAAAATAAAAAGAAATAATCACAAAAAGACCCTTAACTAAGTACATGGCAAACGGCGGCCTTAACGCTTAAAGCGATTTCTTCCAGACAACCATAAGATGAGGAAAAATGTGAAAATTGAAAGATTGCGGGTACAAACTATAACTACAACCTACCAATAAATACCAAATTTTTTAAGGTTCTATTTTTTAGTTTCAGTAGTAGTCGTTTAGTTATTTGACTTGCATCTACTGCCCCGATTCCTGCAGACACCTAATTTTAAGGTACACCTGTCATTTTCTTATCCACCGCAAACGGACGGCTGATTGACACCTGTTAATTTTAAAGTGAATGTGGGAATGAATGAGTAACTCGGGCGAATCAAATAGGGTCGTCTAGCTGGCGAGTTATGGGTTAGGGGGGATTAAGGAGTGGGTGTATATATCCGGGGATACAGGCGTGATGTTTATATTTGTACACGTGGAAAAGCATTAGTGGCCCCGATACCAGCAGACACCTCCTAATTTTACTTTAAGTCATACCTGTCATTTTCTTATCCGCCGAACAGGACGGATGACTCACAGCTCTTAATTTTAGGAAGAATGAGTAAATGAATGGATAGCCCGGGCGAATCAAAAAAATATCTCGCTGGTATGCAAACCGTTTGAAGTGTGCTGTCAACTAAATTGTCGGGTTATTGGCCAATGTAAAATTGTTAGAGGGTTATTTTAGATTTCTACCTAAAATTGATGTGTGTTCCATATATTGTATCCCTGTCGATTACCCGACATTTTCCTTTATTTATTTATTTATTTTATTAGGTTTGCCAACAGACAAAAACACTTTTACATATAACTTAACCTATTTACAACCTTTTCGGCGGATAAGAAAATGACAGTCATAACTTAAAATAAACTTAGATGGTGTGGACAGGAATCAGCACCAAAGAGGTGTTAATTTACCTTAAGAGCAGTTTTCACTAACACAGTTGGCTTGTCAATTAGAGACGGCGATACGGTTCATCGCCTATCGCGTTGGTATAACAGAAAGCTCGGTGAAGTGTGGGTATAAGTACCCACTAACTAAGGTTCAGCCAAGTAAGTAACAGCCTCCGTGGTCTAGTGGTTAGAGCGTTAGGCTCACGATCTGGAGGTCCGGGTTCGATTCCCGATGGGGACATTGTCGAAATCACTTTGTGAGACTGTCCTTTGTTTGGTAAGGACTTTTCAGGCTCGAATCACCTGATTGTCCGAAAAAGTAAGATGATTCCGTGCTTCGGAGGGCACGTTAAGCCGTTGGTCCCGGCTATTAGCCGTAAAAAACACCTCCACCAACCCGCAGTGGAGCAGCGTGGTGGAGTATGCTCCATACCCCCTCCGGTTGATTGAGGGGAGGCCTGTGCCCAGCAGTGGGACGTATATAGGCAGTTTATTAACTAAAGTTCATCTTGCGATGAATGTCCCTGTGACTACACCAATTGCGATACAGTCGTGAGCTTATGTGAATAAATAAACGTATGTGAATGATATGAACAATTGTTTCTGAAGACTTAATGGTTCTGACTTTATTGAAGGTTAATATGTGTACCTATTTCTTTTTACGTTTGTGGTCAAAGTAAACCACTCAACATATACGTAATCATTTTATTTATCGATGGAACCGATGACGTACACAATTGACCAGAGCCATTAAAGTTATTATTCCGCCTTTGAAAATGATCCATGAATTCACCCATTTCTTTATCTTTTATAATTGCTTAATAATAGTTGGATCATAAGCATTTTGGTTCACATTAATCGATAATAAACGAAAGCAGTAATTATTCGTAAAAGAACAGTTAGATATATTTTTCCATTGCCCTATTATACAATATAATACTGTGCTTTTATTTAAAAAAGAATTGTATTAAAACAATGAACATACATACATAAACTCACGCCTATTTCCCATAAGCATAGACTATGGAATTCCATTTGCTTCGATCCTGACACACTACTCTTGCTTCCTCTACATTCATCGATCTTTTCACACACGCACGCCGGTTCAGAGTAGATCGTACTAAACCTTTTCTAAGGACATTTCCAATTCCAATTCGTAGTGAAATATAAATCGTGGTTAGGCTTCCACTCAATTAACCCAATGAAGTTTTCCACCAAACTGCTCCACTGTGCTATATTTAGGTGGAGAATTATTTATATTACCTGGTTTTCAGACTGACACATAAACATAAACAGCCTATATACGTCCCACTGTTAGGCACAGGCTTCCCCTCAATCAACCGGAGGGGGTATGGAGCAAATAAACACTTGTGGATAGACTGACACAAACAATATAATTATAACAATAAAATATTTAATAATTGTTAACGAAATAGTTTTCCTTTTTTATCGCACAAAGAAATGAGAAGCTCCACTTAATCTACTCATAGCTAGACACACATTACGGTTCAATAACTACAAAATTACTGCGGCTGAAATGAATTCCAGCGATTTTCACACAGTTTACCACTTCTTAGTATCCCTCAAATTACGTTAGCCCGTGAATTTTTAATAAACTAGAGTGTTTCATTCGCGGAAACTTGTATCGACGTTAATGCATGATTGTTTCACAGAAAAACCAACCGACGCACCGAAAACAATGTACATTTCCAAAGACCAGTGGTTGGAGGAGGACAAACCATTGCGGCTGTTCTGCGAGGCGCTCATTGGTGAGTACATACCAAGTATACAATCATAACATTCCAAGCCATGCAATGTGGAACTTTCCAGGCTAATTTCCTCAAAAAAAAAATAGATGGCGCTGTACAGATTTTTCCTCGTTCGGCCTTTAAATTTCATGGATAACAGACATATGCATCTTTCATCTTTCTTTTTGGGTGCAAATGATGCCAATTTTTATTACATCCAGGCAATTACATCTTCCACTCATTATTATTCTGATCAAAAGGGAAGCAATATACTAGGTAGCAACATAATTCTATACATAATGTGATCCAAATATCAAGCAACAATTATTTTTATATATGCTTCTGCCATTACATTGTGTTTTGGAACAATTATGTACCAGAGTAATGGGAAAATAGATAATTATTACATCAAAGCTGTACAACTGTATTGTTTTTGTGAACGTACCCTGGAAAGTTCTTCATTACGTCACGTCTCTCTATTTACTTATTTAGAATTACAGGAAAAAATGAACATTGTTTTATTCAATTTAGTTAATGCCTCATGTAATGTCAGGTTTTCTTTCTTCAATAACTCTTTTTTTTTAATAAAATATATAACAAAGTCAAATTAAAACCTACACTAAAATACGTCAACATACACAAATATATATAAAAATACCATATCAGGGGTCAAAAAGCCCTCCGGAAGGCGAGCCCCGCCCGAACGTACCCATTATGCTTGCAGCGTTGCCTCTCTGGACCGCAAGTGAAATACGCTGCGCGAGGAAAAAGCCAGCTCGAGGATCTCCGCCTCCAACCCTTATACGGCGACCAACATCACGCACCAAAGCTTAGATTTAGTTAAAAAATGAAAAGGTTAAACGAAAGCAACTCTGTACAGCGCCATCTATATTTTGTTTTTGGGAAACCTAGTCTGGAAAGTTCCCCGTTGAAAATGGTGAAAACAGTTTACGTATTTCATTCCCGGAATTCAAATGCTTGATAAAATAAAAAACAATGTTCAATGTCCAATATTGTCGCGCGCTCTGTGCGTGAACAGATAAAACACGACCCTTTGTAACGCAACTTAATATTGCTTTATGCCTGAATAATTTGTACGTTGAAATTTGAAAGTGTTAAATGGGATAAAATAATACTACAATAGTAATTATCCTCTTATTAATTATTATTAGTTGTTACTTCTTCTATGTGTCAACCCACACATTGTGAGGTGAATTACCAACCCCATCAACCCTGGTGTCAGGGTTATTATTGCGCCGCCATAGGCCCCTGACATGACTCATGTAACGAGTATGTACTTACTTATTAATAATTATATAGTAAGGAATACCTTCACGTCAAAATTGATTCGTACCAGAAACCTGGATACTACATATAAATGAATTATTATGCTTTAAAAACACAATGGTGCCGATTCGGACAACCACCTTCTTAATTTTACCTTAATTTGACAGGAATGAAACTAACTATATCTCTTTATTGCAGTTTTTTAATTAGGTAACTGTAAGACAGGACGTCACTAGTTTAAGAACTTTATAACTAAAATTAGGTTAAGTTTACGTCCGCCAGAGCAGCGTCCTCTAAAGGTTGTTAATAAAAATTGTTTAGAAGACCTACGTAAACGATTCACGTAAGCTAAACTCGGTTTAGACCAAATCACTACCGAATCGTATTGACCCCGACGTTACAAAAATTGCGATTTTTCTCGATCAAAGCCGGCAATTTGAAAAGCTTGTTTCACGGAAAGTTATAACTGGATTCGTCTATCTACCTCCACCCTTTATACCTACGCTACACTAAAACACCTCGCTAATAACAATCCCCTGAGATTCTACTCGCAGCTTTGATCGCTACATAATTTTACTTAATACGTTGGTATTTAATTGCGGTGTTACCTCGGTGCGGTCTATGCTTTCTTGGTATCACAGGAAAACTTCATGTAATATTATACCACAGCTAGCACCCTTTTTTCTTACCTATGAATTTTGTGCAAATATTTTCTTATATTACAGGTCAATCGTACTTAGCAGACGCTCGCAGCGACTTGCGGTGGTACAAAGTATGGCCAAACGGAACGGAGGGCGAGCTTCTACCTACACAGACGGAAATTAAAACCACCCGGTGAGATTTTATTCTGAGTAATTCCTTTTGTTCTGGCTTTTCTGCGAAAAGTATTGTTCTATTTTGCAGTGTATCATAGCGGCGAATAACGTCAGTACCGAGAAAGCCAGCCGAGAAAAGCTTTGTTGGAAAAAAGCAAAAGGTCACTGACTCACTCGTCACGAAATCTCAGAAACTACAAGTGCTAGGACGTAGGTGTTCACTAAGTCGACATTTTGCGAAACCTCCACACATCATTTTCTACCTCTAACGGGTAAAATTGGGTGTTGAAAATTTGTATGAAACTTTGTCATTTTTGAAGTTAGAAGCGTGAAATGCGGGAGGTCGCGTGCTATAATATAAAGTGGAAGCAATTTTATAATGTCAATGTATACTTCCACTTGCCCAGGGACGACATGGAGGACATAATCGGCGCGTACCTGACGGTGGAGCGCGTGTCGGTGCAGGACTACGGCACGTACGCCTGCGTCGTGCACAGCAACTCCATCGTCTCCAGGAACTACGTCACTGTGCATTATAGAAGTGAGTATACATTTTACTGAGCCGCATGTTGAGGATAGTGTGTTAGGAGCTCGTTGGACTCGGGACTCAGGAGTTCTGACTGCGATTGTTGAAGTTAAGCAACTTTCGCAAAGGCCGGTAGGATGGGTGACCACAAAAAAAAGCTTCGGAAAACTCGTGAAATAGTGTTTTTTAAAATATATAGATGCATACTTTGGCGACGGAAAATTTCACTTAATAATTCAGAATCATGAGCTATGTCATGCCCCTCAGTATTCGGCATGGTGTCATAAACCTTGTATAATATGTTTTAAACCGGTCGTATTTTGGATGCGTTTCTGTACGAATTCGATTCGTGTGGACATTATACTCATTAGTACTTGAAAACCTAGGATTGTTCGTGCGTTCGAAAGTGCCTCCGCCCTATCTCCTCTACATACTACACAAAAACATGAAAACAATATTCAGCTACACATTTTAATGGTATGATAAATATTCCCTACGGTAAACATGTTTTGACTAGATGTTTTTCTGTATTGTGTAGATCGAAACATACGCAAGAGATTCCGCTAAAAACATGATTCTTGTTCCACTGCAATTGTTAGTTGGTGAAGAAAGTCTACATATCTTCGTCGATCTTTAAACTTTTTCTCCAGTACAGTCATGAGCAATATAATGTACCCACTTTAGGACTCTGTCGCACTAACATATTTGACATTTAGTGAGACTTACAGTTCAATTTGTCAAAACAGTTAATGTGACATGGTACCAAAGTGTATACATATTAAGGCTCGTGACCGTACGCAGATTTATATCTTAATGGAGTTTGCTTCACCGTTTTCCATATTATATCAGTTACGCAAAAGTTGTAACAAATAGAGGCTTGGGAATCACTACTTTTTGCTAGTTAATTATTTTCAATTTTGTAACATAAAATATTATTCTAATCTTGGTCTAAAGTTGCGTCGGCGGGAGTTTTATCGCAACGAGGATAACTTAAAAATGTAAAAAAATATAAAGTATACATTTTTATTGACGTACTTATAGGACGATGCATCGTTTTCCTCCCAACTGTATATGGGTGTGTCATCATGACAAACATCAATCAGAACACACTTATATTTTTTTATTCCTATAAGGAAATAATGAATATGCCATTTCCATCTTTCTTAGAATTTTCCATACTGTGTGCTATTCTGGGCTGTCGTAGAAGTTGATTACACGCACACAAACACACACTAATGATTTTTCCACGTGTACAAATATAAACATCAATCCTGTATCCCCGGATATATACACCCACTCCTTACTCCCCCCTCACACACTACTCGCCAACTAGACGACCCTATTGTCATTTACCGGGCACATGGCTCACCTTTTGTGCTGTCCTAAGTGCCCTAACACCTGCACTATTAAACACCTTCACGAAGCCACTGACAATGCCGTAAGCGTGGCCAATTGATCAGCAAAAATTTAGTATCGATCGCCATCGACTCACAAAGAAGACCGGGCACAAATCCTGCAAACCACGTGATATCAATTATCTATGGTACAAACATGAATTCAGTGGATTCGAATCTGTCACACTAATAAGTACATACACAATGTGTATTGTGTAATTCTTGCAGACGCCTCCTAATTTTACTTTAAGTTAAACCTGTCATTTTCTTATCCGCCGAAAAGGAAAGGGACGGATGATTCACAGCTCTTAATTTTAGGAAGAATGAGTAAATTAATGAATAACCCGGGCGAATCAAAAAGGTATCTCGCTGTTATGCAAACCATTTGACGTGTGCTGGCAACATAATTCTGTCGGGTTATTGGGCAATGTAAAATTTTTAAACGGTTGTTTTAGATTTGTATTTAAAATTGACGTGTGTTCCATAAATTTTATGCTTGTCGATTGGGTAAACAAGTCCCTTTCCTTTTCGGTGGATAAGAAAATGACAGATATAACTTAAAATGAAATTAGATGGTGTTTACAGGAATTAGCACCAATGACGCATTCATTACGCCGCATGTGTGCGTATATTGTATGTTTGTATCTACATTCATCACATATTCTCTGCAGGTGGCGTATCGGGCAGTAACGGCGCGTGGTCGAGCTCGGGTGGAGTGCCGTGGCGCCTGTTAGCGCTGGGCGGCGCGGCAGCTGCACTGCTGCTGCTGTCTGTAACTGCTCTGCACGCGCGCTGCACGCCGCGGCTGCTGCTCACCGCGAGGCACTGGCGAGACCGCGCGCGCACCCCTGCGCATAGAGCTCGTGGTATGCACCAGACTATCTTACTAAAAACTTTAAAAGCAATAGTGTAAAATAACATTCGACGAAGAAAATGGTTCACAACAAACTTGTCAGACTACTTTGAATTACGAATGTTAGAAGAATCCAGTTTTAAAAGTACTAAACACAAATTTGTTTAACAATTCTTAGATGCACAGGATGTAAAAAAGCAAAATATTGCTAAAACAGACAAACTATTCCAATACGAACCCAAAAAAAATAAACTTTCTATCTTTGTACTATCTTCTATATTGTTCTTCTATCTAATTCGTTCCGTATATCCTCAGTGCTAGAGAAAGAATTCGACGTGTTGGTGTGCTGGACGAGCGTGGACGGCGAGCTGGTGCGCGGCGCCCTGCTGCCCACCCTGGCGCTCAAATACAAGTACCGCGTACACTCCGTGCCGCTGCCTGCAGACCCTGACACTTGTGAGTACACATACCTCTACTATAAATATAAAATGTAACAAAAAAAAGTTTTGTTACTAATTTTGCGACGGAAAATTCCACTCGATATTAACTCAAAATCATGGTCTGTCCATCCCCTGAGTATTCGTTACGTTGTCACTAACACCCTGTATATATAAAAGAGAAAGGTCACTGACTCATTCATCACAAAATCTCAGAAACTACAAATGCTTGGAGTTTGCAATTATACATGGTTCCTCTTTTAGGGCGTAGGTGCTCGCTAAGACGAGATTTTGCAAACTGCGGGTAACAGCTAATACCTCTATATAATAAACAATACTACCTACGTATAGAACGGTAACGATACTCCCCGCACCAATTCGGGTCGGGCATCGACCTCATCCCCTCTGGATCTTACTTTAGTTTTAAATGACTCACTTAGGAGTAAAAGAGACGAGGATTGTCTGTCTCTCTCGCACTTACACGTTAATAAGACTTGTATGGACTGTCCGGGGTGTGATACCTCAGGGTCTGATCAAGTCCCGATTTGCCGATTCGCCTCGCGTGTGTTCATTTAACTCGGACGGGTTATAACGACAGCGATATTGGCACCTAGACTTTTTTATCGGCCGTATATGTTTTCTTCGTCTTCATTAGATACGATCTTATATTTTTATTACATAAGCATTAATCAAATCAAATCAAATATACTTTATTGCACAGAACTAAATTTCAACAATCAGACATAATACACGAATACAGTACAATTTGGGGGGCCTTATTGCTCTAGAGCAATTTCTTCCAGGCAACCACCAATGATCAATGAACAACTAATGTTATTTCGCGTTAGACGGCGTTCGTAATTATTAACTTGTGTATTTTTGTGACCTAGGGTACAGCGTGCTAGCTGGCGAGGCGGGCCGGTGTCGGTCGCTGGTGGCTGTGATCTCCCCCGCGCAGCATTCGCCCACGCAGCTGCTCACCGCGCTGCGACAACTGCGCGCGTTGCCGCTGCCGCCCGTCGTCGTACTACTGCAGGTATGTACTCTATCTGTTCGTACTGGTGGCTGGTGAGTCCCGAGCTGGGCGCCATTTTATTGGCGCGAAAAATATAAATATGTCGGAATTTACTCTGACTCTTATGATAAAGGTTGTTACCTAGTATAAGAGGCAGGGTATTTTATTGTCCCGCCGGCGGGGACGCGGTTGTGTGCAATTGCGTTCCCGTATCCCAGCCACACGGCGGCAAGGAGGAACACCGTTGGGTTTTAGTGGGTATACCGGGTGGCGACACCCGGGGAGTCCCACATAAACACGTCGTCCCCCCGGGCGGCGTGGTATGTGTAACGCATTTCCCAACGTTAAAAAAATAGGTATTTTATTGTTATACGTTACCAACATGTTTTTCTGTAT
This sequence comes from Pectinophora gossypiella, assembly GCF_024362695.1. Lineage (NCBI taxonomy): Eukaryota > Metazoa > Arthropoda > Insecta > Lepidoptera > Gelechiidae > Pectinophora > Pectinophora gossypiella. The sequence continues at coordinate 9,320,728 of NC_065406.1, forward strand.
TTTTTATTTGCTAAAAGTTTGAATGTATGTTTTGAGTCAAAAATATATAATTTTTTAATTTTGAATAAGGAACAGGGGGTTAAAAAGGCCACATCGAAGCAATTCATGTAAGAAAGCAATATTGCAATTTGACATTTGTTTGCATTGCGCACTTACTCTTATATGCGCAAATGTTAAATTGCAATATTGCTTTTTAGATGAATTACTTCGATGTGGCTCTTTTTAATCCCCAGAAGGATACTTACACTGTATTTCCACTTGTTAATACTGCTAACAAATAGCTAACAAATATATCAGTATTAAATTAATAAATAAACACAACACAAATAAATAAAAAAAAAAAACAAAAATAAATTAGTCATAAATGTGGTCATTATAGATGTACTGATTCTATTAACCGTATAAAAACCGAAAAAGTACTCTTTGTCCTTTTATTCAGTCCTGAACGTGCTTGAAACTCTTGTATATGCGTCAGTTATAAACGTCGAAACGTGTTACAGGACTTGCCAGACTTGAAGCGCGAGGCGAAGGACGCGGGCGAAAGCTTAGTAGCGGTACTGCGCCGCACGAGGCTGGTGGCGTGGCGGCACGTGCACGAGCGGGACTTCTGGACGCAGCTGCGGCTCGCGCTGCCGCTGCCGCCGCCGCCGCACGCCCAGCGACAGGTATTGAAGGTTCCATATGTCTCGTGTTAGATAGAAAACAATCTCCCGGCCTAATCTCGACTCTTCTATCGTGTGGATTGTGAGGTGGATTAACAACCTCATCAACCCCGGTGTCAGCGGGGAGTGAGCCATAGGCCCCTGACACGGCTCATGTAACGACTACTTACTTACATCTCTAAATAGAAACCGGGATCAACGGCTTAGCGTGCGTGAAGCAAGGATTTTCTTACTTTCGGACAAGTAGGTAATCAGCCTGTAATGTTCTAACCAAATTAGGGATCACAAAGGGATTTTTGTGATATGTCCCCACCGGGATTTGAACTGGACCATAGACCGTTTCTCGTCTGATCACTATGCTAATGAATGTCACAACACTGGCTTCTGTACTTTGACATTTATAATTCGTACCGCGCATTGAAGCTATTGTAAAACACTAATTGTACTGAACTATTCTGTCTAATACTAGTTATGAGAGATTGTTGAAACAAAAGTATGACTCGAATAAACTTTTAGAATTAAAAAGTATGCATATGTGATAATTAACCGAAAGAAAGTTTTATATAGACATCTCAAAGCTCATATCGATGATATAGGTTTTCATTTTCTAATCTTTACAATTAAATGTATTTCAGACTCAATCGACTGCTGCCGAGACTGAAGAGAGTAAAAACTCGCGCTCCGGCAGTATGACGGCGCTGGTGTGAACCTCCCTCGCGAGGAGGCAGCGAAGGTTATGCAGAGACCATTGTGCGTGACTAGTGGCCACCGTGCGTGACTCTCCCTGACAAGTGACCACCGTGCGTGACCACTCGCCCTGAAAGTGACCACCGTGTCTAGTGGAGTGACAGTGGAGTGTCAGACACCCGACTGATGGACAACACGCTGCCAATCTGTATCAAGACTGTGAGTAGCTATTAGTGTAACGAACATTGTATCACATTACGATATTTTAATTAGCCATAAGATTATTCGAATTCTGTATACAGTTTTCTAAGGATCTCAGCGTCTTACGTTTCAAACCATTTTACGAAATTATTTTCATTACAATTTCTCTTGTGCCAAGGGGAAATTCTATCATGACATGTTGATTTTATTGAAGCTTTCTCTCTATTTATTGTTTTATTTATCTTTTTCTCTTGTGGCTTATGTCGCGATTTATGAACGTTGTGTGGTATTTTCACAAATATTTGGTAAATTTATCTCGAATAAAGTGAAAGTGCTGTGCAATATTTTTGTATAATAGACGCTAGACGTCACGATCGCAGCCAAACTTATTTAGCTGTAGTACTTATTGTAAATCATTAGTAATTTTAAGTTGCGTTGTTCATTGGGAGTTGACATTACAGCGATGAGAAGAGGGACTGTGATAAGGGATCTAGTATTGTATCGGAGAATGGATCGAGTGAGTTGACAGTGTGTAAAACTCGAGGATAGCTCAAACGTGCCTATGCGCATCCGACTAAGGGAAATTAAACTATTTACAAACGAGAGTCGTCAAACGACATTCACGTTGTACTTTTCTAAATGGTTTTATACTGTAGGCAAAGCTAATGTTATGTGCTGTTTTGTATGGAAGACAATTTCTTACTTTTTTATTATCTTCATTTTTATTTCTTACTTTTTACTTTTGAAGAATTTCTTCTAACTTGATAAGCATTTTAGTTCGACCGACAGTATATGATTTCTGAAAAGCTTCAAAATAGGCAATTATTGTTAATTAAAAAAAACTATGTGTATTAAGAGCCATACATAGCATTTGTTTTACATATTGTTCGCTCACATTTTTTTACCTTTCTAGTGTTAAGATATTATTAGTGCGGTTGTAAATAATAATAATAAAAACGAAATTATTTTGTCTGTATTGAGGACCGTCGAGGTCAGCTAATATAATTTTGTAGTATTGTATTTTTACTTGTTACATTCCATAGAGATGATCTTAATTTTGTTTAAGTTCAAAAACAATTGTGAATACATTGTATACATGGAAAAATAAAATACTTAAATTAATATATTTGTTTTTATGCTGAAATTGAATCTGTAAATACAATTACCCAGCAGTAGGAGGTAAAAAACTGAACTATTTCTTACAAATAGTAAAACTGGTGATGCATTATGGGTAAGCGGTAAATGAAACAAAAAATATGTTGACATATAACTGTATTTTGTTGTTATAAACAACAACCAACAGATTCATAGTTATGTCTACCTAATTTCAATAGCAGGCACTTCATAAATAACATAATCAAATACAGCAAATATCACTCAGAAATTAAAAATATCACTGCATAAAAATATTACAAATAAAATTACAATTATCAAAAACAGCCACTGCTTAAGTAACTTAGTTTCACACGAGGACTTCAACAAACTAAGTACATTTTGTAAGTAGACATGATCTCATCAGACAAATCCTTCAATTATTTAGACAGTACAAAGTACATAGCGTCCATTGCGAATAACATTTGTATAATTTACTTAAAATTAAGTACACATTACAATTAGCACCTAAATTGTCTTGTATAAAGCTCGGAATATTATTTGGACCATGACATTGCTTGTAGCAAAAATCCTTACAAAATTTCAGCTATTTCATTATTCGAGATAGGTATATTGACAATATAATATTGTAAGCAGTTCTCACTTAACAATTTGGTATTCAATTCCCCTATAAAAATCTCACTTGGATGTTAGTAATAATTCATCTATAGGAATTAATTACGTTTAAAATATTCTTAAAATATAATTCGTATCGTATAAATAAAACAGTCACATAACAGCCGACATTGTGACAATACGCAATTAGTTTTACTTATTGTACGGCGGCGCGGCGCCGGCGGCCGCCACCTTTCCGTTACATTGTATTTTGTACGCGTTTCTGTTATAGGAACGCCTTACCGTAACCTACAGCTAATGATGATAACTATTAAGAAGTTGCTGTTTGCGATTTATGCTTCTTTTCGTATGCCTGAAACAAATTATTTCATTCATAAGAATAAGATATTATCTGTCTTTGGCTTTGGTAGATTTTGGATTTTACTTTAAGTTATACCTGTCATTTTCTTATCCGCCGAAAAAGAAAGGAACGGATGATTGACTGCTCTTAATTTTAGGAAGAATGAGTAAATGAATGAATAACCCGGGCGAATTAAAAAGGTATCTCGTGTGTTCCATTTAATTTTATCCCTGTTGATTACCCGTCCCTTTCTTTTCGGCGGATAAGAAAATGACAGGTATAACTTAAAATAAACTTAGTGGAGTGAACCAGAATCTGCACCACTCTTTCACTGACCTTACAAAAAATTATATCCGCATCCGTAACTAACGCATAATCCAAAATTATTCAATATCCGTCGTCTCTGGCTGATAATAAGCATAACATAAACAGCCTATATACGTCCCACTGCTGGGCACAGGCCTCCCCTCAATCTACCGGAGGGGTATGGAGCATACTCCACCACGCTGCTCCATTGAGGGTTGGGATAATAAGCATGCAATTTTACCTGGTGTGCGATCCTGCCGAGGGTCTCTGCCATGTGCCTTCCTGTCTGATCCACCATACTACGCAGGATACCGTCCGGCTTCTGTAGCAGTATATGCGGGTGGTCGAACTCCACCATCTGTCCCGCGTCCATTACTAGAACCTGAAAAGATATTTACATGCCTTTCTGTTATCATCACTAATTTAAGAGCCACGCTCTTGTCGGTGTAGCATTCTCCATTCTTGTCTATCAAAGACCAATTCCTTCACCTCCTTATAAGACACGACGTTCGCCTTCTCTTTAATCTGTTCCATGTAAGCTCTTCTTGGAATTTCTGTTATAGACATGATTTTTTATTTTATTTAGTAATAGCGTTCGGTGCATCTAGCTCAATAAAAAAATAAAAAATGGTTTATTCCCAATAGCTTCTTCTAGAGTTATCCCCTGAGGTGACAAGGAATTTTCTTCCCGGTTGTGACAAGTGGGACGGAAATTCTCAACAGTCATCCCGGGGGACAACGCTAGAGGGGACTACTGCGAATATTCCAACAAAAAGCTTACCTTATCCGAATCCATAACAGTATGGAGACGATGCGCGATTGTAAGCACGGTACAATCGGCGAATTTGTTTCTAATTGTTGTCTGAATCAGGGCGTCCGTTCTAAAAAAAAAATAAAAAAAAATGGGTCATTCATTCATTAAGGTATGTATGACCTGAAGAAGTAGACAGAGGAGTATAATATATACTTCCATTCCTCACCAGCTATGCTTTAATCGCGTGAAATAGGGGGCGAGTATTGCCATTAACCGTGCACAAATCAAAACGTGGTATCAATTATCTGTCATCCAAGCATGAATTCAATTACACAAATTCCCGAGGCGGGAGTCGCATCCGTGATACCAAGATGTGTGCCACGCGTTCTACGAACAGGGTTATCACGACTTTAAGTAGAAGTTATACTGACTGTGGGTCGACGTTAGCGGTGGCCTCGTCGAGAACCAGCAGGCGGTTGCGGCGCACGATGGCGCGCGCCAGGCACACCAGCTGCCGCTGGCCGACCGAGAAGTTGCCGCCGCCTTCAGACATGCGCGAACTGAGGCCCGCTGGTAACTCCATCACTGCTTCTTTTAGTTCCACCTGATGAACAATAAGTATATTTACAAAGTTTTAACTCTAATGCTTAAATAATACCTAAATATCAGAGACCTAACACGTAAAGTGGCCTAAAGCCAGTCACATCTGGGACTCGTTTTGCTCGTTTCGTTCATAGCATGATTAGAATGGCAGCAGGACAGAGATTTAGTACATCACCTAGCGCGAAAGAGACGAAAGATATGTCTCTTCCCACTAACGCTATACAGCTTAGTACCTACGAAAGAGATAGTATACAACTATTTGCTAATGCAATAAAATTAAAAAAGCAACTCCAATTGCACGGAATCGGAGCGTACGGAGTATTCATACCTGGCGTTTTTAATACAGAGCTTCGTCTCTGTTGATTGGTTGTCTGTATCTAATCTTTTTCTTTTTGTATGCATGTGTCTGTAGACCAAATAAATGTTTTATCTATCTATCATTCAAACTGCATCAAACGTGGCCATGACAACTCATAGCAATTCGCAAATGCCGATCACGGTCCGTTCGCTCCGATACTGCTCAAGTTGAACTGCAGACACTAATGGGCCGCTCACCTCCTCAAGCGCTCTCCAGAGTATCTGGTCGGGGTACTCATCAAAAGGATCGAGGTTATGCCGCATGGTCCCGGAGAAGAGCACCGGCTCCTGCGGTATGATGGAGATCTGGCTGCGGAGCTCGTGGAGCCCCAGCTTGGACGTCTCGCGCCCGTCGATTATAATGTCCCCTTCTATTGTTGCTAACCTGGGAAAAGAAGATTCCTACTTAAAGCGCTGACAAGACTTTTTATGGCTTATTTACAGTTGATTTGTCTTGGATGGCATTGTCTGCTTGGGCGAATAAATAAGGAACACTGAAGTAAGAATACCCGGTGCAAAATTTAAGAAAACTGTCAAGAAATCCTTACGGGCTGACGTCTAAAAGTAGTAATTTCTGTCATATTCCGACAAAGTAGACGGATACTTACATACCTACTATCTCCGTAGCGTTATCCCGAGTTCACGGAGTCCGCTTACCTAACCTGGAGATTACATACCTAGTACAGAATCTAAGGTTCTGTATAGAATACTCATATGAACTTATGCTTTGGTAACAGTTTTTGGAGTAAAAAAATCTTTTCAGGAGACATCAACGCGGTTCTTACCTGAAGAGCGCATTGATGAGTGAGGACTTGCCGGCACCAGTTCGTCCCACGATGCCCACTTTTTCCTTGGGATTTATATCCAGTGTGAGGTCTTTCAATACGGCTGGCTCGCCAGCTGCGTAGTAGAGGAATACGTGCCGGAATTGAATGCGGCCTTGCTCCGGCCAAGACGGCGGTGGCTTCTTATTGGGCTCCGATTGAAGAGGTGGTTCCGATTCGACCTTAGAGTATTCTTGTATTCTGTTGAAAAAAATGGTTATTTATGAGTTAAAAACTCTGGAACATTATATCCATGAAGGTAATATAGCGCTTTGTGCAACTTGGTGAATGTCTGAGCTGGTAGCCAACGTCTCAACAGATTATTCAAGGTACTGACTGGAAGGCCTTGTGGTTTAACGTCTGGTGTCATCGTTCATGCTTCAGAAACTTGTTTAAATTAAAAAAATATATTTGACTTGAAACATGCATTCAAATTTTAGGAAATAATATAGAAAACATGCTGGTTACTATAATGCCCTGTGCCTTATAATAGCTAAGAACCTGTATCATAAGACTCAGTTTGCGATAGTAAAGTGGTTCTTAAAAAATATTTATATTCGATTAAGATGCGGGCAGCGCAGGACCGATCGTCGTGGAGATCCTTGGGGGAGGCCCATGCCCAGCAGTGGGCGTCATACGGCTGATGATGATGATTCGATTAAGATGATTCAACAGAAAGATATTCCTCATCGCCCCATATCTTTTACAAGCTGCATGGACCCTTCCAGAATAAACGTTAAGTATAGGCATACCTTTCGACGCTGGTCATCTGGTTTTCCAGCTCGGTGGACTGCCGCATGCCCCACTGGAACATGCCGGTGAGGCCCATCGCCTGCGTTATGGCCAGACCGACGTTGCCACCGTATTCCTCTGCAAGGAAAACAACAAAAATATAATACGTAAGGTATACAGGATGTTTGTTTCCTTTTGTTGGTTGCCTGGAAGAAATTGCTCTAGAGCAATAAGGCCGCCCAAATTGTACTTTATTCATGTGTTATGTCTGATTGTTGAAATTTTAGTTCTGTGCAATAAAGTATATTTGATTTGATTTGATGTTAGAGACATCGTAACGAATACTAAGGGGGATGATTCAGACCACATGATTTTGAGTTAATATCAAGTGGAACTTTCTGTCGCAAAATTCATGAACATTTTGCTCTTTTTTAAAACTATTTTCAGTTGCATACTTTTACGTCCATCCCTCAAAATTTTCGTTACGATGTCACTAACACCCGGTATATTGTCTACACATATTTACGTGGTATAAATTAAGGCAAGTTGCAATGCTTGCTTTCGATGCGAGTGGACTCTTATTTTTGTATGATAAATATAAACAATTGAATGAATAAAGAACGCTAACCCTTCGTCCACAACACGTTTAGTCAACATGTCTTTCGTCATAAACCACACTTGGAACTTTATTATCCCGGCTCGGGGTCTAAACCACTGATTTCGACTTTGTGAGCTTAAATTAACCTTTGCATTATAGATAATTGATATTACGTGGTTTCCAGGACTAGTGCCCGATAACTGCAATAGGCTGGGCCCTAGCTGACGAGGAGTTAAACTTTGTTATTACGGATTGACTCACCTTTTCCCATGACGAGGAAGCTGAGCGTGACAACGGCAATGTACACGACACACACTAGGTCCAGCCAGAACCCGAACGCACGTGAACTCGCGATGAACATGTACCTGTGATACGTATCATTATAACATTAGTATATTACGTTAGGTGAGACACACTCCTGAAGGAAGCGGTTTGCGAGGAACACAGTCGCAAACCGCTTCCTCCTATCAAACAGCGTAAACAAATGTCAACAAACTCAACGACGCGACGCCTTCGTGGTCGAGTTGTACAGCGCAGCGCTGAAGTTGCTTTTAAAGACCTTTCAGACCAGGATTGGTGTCGATTCGGGACTACCAACTTCATTTTGACTTAATTTGAGCTAAAACTCTGCATCTCTTGTAGGTATTGTAAGTGAAAGACGGCAATAATTTAAGAGCTGCCAAACGAAAATTAAAAGCTTAAAAGTACCCTCCGGTACTAGGAAAATAATCCTCCCTTGTAAAAGATCTTAAATTTTCTTTTTATGTATTGTAACACTTACCAAGCAGAACTGTGCAGGTCCTGATGGTTGTCGAATTCGCGTATGAGCACCTCTTGTGCGCCAAACGCTCGGATAGTGGTAATGCCTTGTAGGGAGGCGTTCAGGTGAGAGAACACAGGACTGCGCGCTGCGAACATACGTCATCACTGTACTACTTGCTATGCCTTGTTTACACGTAACGTGTGCAGTGACCAAGTAGTGACACTTCTACGAAATCTCCATATGAACCGAGTACAGTCATGAGCAATATAATGTACCCACTTTAGGACTCTGTCGCACTAACATAATTTGACATTTAGTGAGACTTACAGTGCAATATGTCAAAAAACATCATGTGACATGGTACCAAAGTGTGTGCATAGATGCTCGTGACCGTACGTGGCTAGAGGCACTGATTTATTCGGCCAAGTTGGGAATGTCATCAGAGGCAAATCTACAAAAACAAAGGTCAAAAAAGGGCATCTTGTACTCATTACGTGCACTCGAATACATTTTAAACAATTTACAAATTTTAGAGATAACATTACACCATAAAATTAGCTTGAATATTATTCACGCTAGAGGAGAGTTTGATGGTGGTAAAAGTAAAGCATAATTCATTTTATTACTAATTCTCATGAAAGCAGTTGAAATAAAAGATTTATCGTCATTTTTAAGCTAAGGTATTAATTCTTTAAATGTATATATTTTTTTATTCTGCAATAGCAAGTGTATGAGCAGAAGCAACGTTCACTAAAAAGGCGGTGCGCCTCAGAGATGACTCACTCACACCCTCGAGGCGCTTGATGGTGCGCGAGGTGGCCAGGTAGAAGATGCGCAGCCCGTAGAACACCACGCCTATAGCCACTGTCGGCACTAGCAGCCAGTAGTTTACTACTGCTACCACCACCACGATACCGATTAGGGAGAGACCGATCTGGAAAAAGATAAACGCGTTTATTACCCTCAATAGTTATCAAAAAAAATTACAAATATATTAGTGTTTTTTAATTATTTTTAACTACTTTTAATTTCAGTAAAGACAGTGGCTAATTTTATTTTGTTGTTATACCCGTCATTTTCTTATACGCCGAAAAGGAAAGGGACGGATGATTGACAACTGTTAATTTTACAATGAAAGGATGACCCGGACAAGTAAAATAGGCATCTCGCTCATATGCAATCCGTTTGACGTGTGCTGCCAACTTAATTTTGTCGGGTTATTGGCCAATATAAAATTTTGTAAGGGGTTTTTAAAATTCTGCCTAAAATTGACGTGTGTTCCATAAATTTTATACCTGTCGATAACCCGTCCCTTTCCTTTTCGGCGGATCAGAAATGACAGGTATGACTTAAAATAAACTTAGATGGTGTGTACCGGAATCAGCACCGATGAAGGAATAAAATATTGAGTAAATTTTTATTTTTCCTTTTTATTTCACTGTAATATTGCAATTTGACATTTGCGCATATAAAAGTAAGTGCGCAATGCAAACAAATGTCAAATAGCAATATTGCTTTCTTAGATGAATTGCTTCGATGTGGCGATTTTAACCCTCCAGGTCCACCAAGCGATCCGTCTCACTGTAAGAATGCTTTCTACTGAAAACAATTACTAATGAGAAACGAACAAGCATCTTCCAAAACTTTGTTAATCGAATGTGGTTTTACTCTACGACCTTACCTGCAGGACATCCAACAAAGCCGAAGGCAACACTTCATCAACAGCGCCCATGTCCTTAGAGAATCTGTTGAGGATCCGGCCAGAAGGGTTGACGTGGAAGAAGCGCATCGGCGCACGAGTGATCGCCGCGAACATATTGTTGTGCAGCCGGGTCGACGCGCGCATCGCCATTGAGAAGAACATGAACGAACGGAGCAAGGATACGATTACTAGCGCGATCACCATGCCTGGAATTCAATTTTTATCATAATAAGTACGCACACTCCGGACACTCTATGCAAAAATATATATAATATACAATACAACAGACATATATATAGTCAGAGGGGGTCACTCCTAGATCTGCGTCTTACCTGGTCCAACGCCTGTCAGTGACTGTGCAACGGGCAATGCCGCTAGTGTAGTTGTTTGGACCAGGTCAGATTCAGAACACTTAAACGCCTAGTTGAACGCGACGAAGTTACGTATGTTTCTAATCATGAGTATGGATTTTATTTTTATTTTATAACAATGCAATGTAATTTTGGACAAAACATTTTTGTAATATATATATAATACACAATCACCTGATTGTCCAAAAGTAAGATGAAGAAGGCTGATCACCTGATCAGCCTGTAGTGCCCTAACTAAACTAGGGATCACAAAGTGATTTTTGCAAAACGCTCAACCACTGGACCACGGAGAACGTTAGCAGTCTACTTAGTAGTCTACTGACCTGAATAAATATATATGCACTGGTATCGCGTGAGACCGGATCCGAGGTAGACGGCGTCGTCTATGAGGGCGTCGGTAACGTTGCCTACAGACTCCAGGGGACCGTGGGTCGTGTTGTCACCCGTCCTCAACGCATTTATAACACGGTTAGGGTTCTCTTCTTCCAGGTTCACCCTGTAATGTAAGAAACATTGTGTTAATTTTCTTTTTCTAAACTGGTTATCGTTGGTTACTAAGATGCCAGTTATTAATGACATTATTCGTAACTTAAAAACACTATAATTCAAGCGTTTAGTGTCATTTAGTTGCTACGGAGGACAACTGTCTATGTAGTAGAGAAAGTTTTATGTTTTTTGCAACAGTAAGGGATGTAAACTTTGCTTTCTTCTGGGTTCAATTTCTGATTTCCAACGAACTTTTCTTAATTATCAAAGATACAACTTAAAGAGGCAATAACTTTAAGAGGTTAGGCAGTCTCTTCTTTAAAAAAAACCGACGACCCATCAAATCCTCAGGTTAGGTAAGCGGGCCCTGTGAAAACGGGATAACGCTGGAGAAATGACGATGACACTTTAAGAGGCACTTTCAAAAATTCACTCATAACAAGTATCTGTGCTCACCAGTAGCTGGTCCACCAGTCGGAGCCGGAGCCGAGCAGCTGCGCGAGCACAGCCACGCTGCACATCAGCGCCACCAGCAGCGGGTGGCCGGCCGCGCGCAGGTACGCGCCATAAACTGCGCCTGATACCGCGCCCGCTGAACGCAACTCCGCTTCTTCTCGCGTGCCTTCTGGCGGCGCCGTCGCTGTTAGGTTGTCTACTGAACTCACCTGCAAACAAGGGTTAGTTTTGTTAACAACTTCAGTTTTACATCGGCGCGTGTACATGTCTTGACTAGTAAATAGTCAAGACTATACCAACGCCAATTTTTACTTATTTTTATTTATTTTTAATATGGCAATTTGACATGTGCGCAATGCAAACAAATGTCAAATAACAATATTGCTTTTTTAGATTAATTGATTTGATGTGGCCATTTTAACCACCCAGGTGCTTGAATACACACTTTTTATAAAGACTGTTCACGCCTCCGGCGAGGGCTTGTCGAGCTCTCCTGATCGAGCTCCAACAACGTCGCAAGTCCTTCTACTGCAATCTTCATATATATCATCAAGTTTCAACTTACGGAGTGTATGCTCATCTGTCGCTTCCTGAAGCTGCCGTGTAGTGACTCCTCGTCAGTCTGTGCCGTGGTGTCCGGTGGGGGCTTGTCGTCCTCCCCCTCGTCGCGCTCCAATAGTGTAGCGAAGTCCATGCCAGATGCACTTAGGGTCTCGAAGTCACCCGCAGCCGCTATCGTGCCGTTTTTCAGGATTATTATCTGTGGGTCATTGCATGTTGTTTATTGGAGTGTTTCAGTAAAGTTTTGTATCACATGTAGCACAAAATCAAACCGATTGGTGATTGGTGTATGGATTCACCAATAAGAACGCCTAATGATTTGGTGCAGCTTTCCTGAATTCTATTTATACAAAATAATAGTTATAGCTTATTCTGAGCCGAATTTCCAACGGCGTGAAAGGTTTTGTCCGTAAAGTTAAAGCAAATCTTAAGAGTTCCGGCTTAGGCCCAGTAGATTTCCAGCTTTACCTGATCGACGTCTCTAAGGAATTGCAGCTGATGCGTGACGAGCACCCGCGTGGTATTGCGAAGGTAGCCACATAGACAGGACTCGAACAGATGACGGCCCACGTGGGAGTCCACTGCTGATAGCGGGTCATCCAGCAGGTAGATGTCTGCGCGTTTATATACCGCTCGGGCTAAGGAGATTCTGGCACGTTGACCTAGGAAAGAAGGTATTTTTTAAGTCAATGTTCCAGAACACAGGTTTTTTTCTTGTTTCACATTATGAGGCCCCACAAATACTGACGAGTCGACGTCTGTCGCCATGCGCGAGCTGATCGAAACTGATAGACAGTGACTAGACTTCACCCCACTCCTTTTCCCGCCACCTGACGTTGGAGCGCTGCAACTTCACTACAATCGTCCACACTCCGATCACCACTCACTCGTCACTTTCCCGTACTCATGACTAATCATAACGTACTTTCTTTGAAAACAAAAGAATCTTCGAGTATTACAATTATAAAGGCAATACCTCCACTAAGAGAGACGCCTCTCTCTCCGACAACAGTTTTGTCTCCGTGCGGGAACAGTTGGAAGTCGCGGTCGAGCGCACACCGCCGCACCACAGCGTTGTACCTCGGCCGGTCCATCGCCTGCCCGAATAGAATGTTCTGGCGGACGCTGCCTGTAGGAGTAATATTATGTAAAATCTGTATACATTTGTTATACGGAATGTCTTTATTTCTTCAAGGTGTTACAAACGCTGAAATGGAAGACAGCACATTCTTTCGTATCTTTCGAATAGCTTTGGATGGTGAGACTAATCATATATCGGCTATTTTCCTTTGGATATCTTTTATTTTATAATTGCCAATCTTAAATCTTTCCCCATGTAAAGCGGAAAATAAAAACAGGAAAACTCGACAAGCCCAAATCGGAAGACCTACTATACTCTTTTTCTACTATTTCGTTTAGATATGTCGCAACGTATTAAAAAAAACTTAGTGATCAAAAATTTTAGGAACAGAAATGTGTTGTGGCATTCGACGAAACGGTTTACCACGTTGGTCAGACAGAAAGCTCGATGATGCGTGGGTACTTAGTTCATCTTGCGATGGATGTACCTCGTGAGCGTACGTGTAGTTTACATACCAGCAAATAGCCAAGGCTCCTGACTAGCGTAGGAGACGGAGCCTCCAACGTGCAGCGAGCCGGTTTGCAGCGGCAGCTCGCGCAGTAACACGTGCAGCAACGACGACTTGCCCGCGCCCACTGGGCCTATCACTGCGATCATCCTGCATAATATACATTATGACATTTAATTCCCAGTACATTGGAAGGTTAGATTGATAGTTTCTATATAGAGAAGAAGAAGAGAACCTTCCTGTTAGGTAAGCGGACCCCTTAATAAAAATGATACTGGTGATGGTGCTGGATTTCGCCAACTAGTGCCATAGGCACAAAGAATTAAGATATATAAGATGCCTATTTAAAGAACTAATACTCGATACTGATCCTGAATTTAGTAATTTCTATTAGTTTCTGGAAACTGCATTTGGTCTGGTATTCTCTTCAGATGACAGATACTTCATTAAAAAACTAGTGCCCAATTTTCGGGCATCAATTTTAAATAAACGCTGAGGCAATGACAAATGAGCCAGATTTTAGATTAAATATATCCCGTTTCAAATTTTCATTTCAACAAATACGTTCCAACACAAATAAAGTACAATGTTTAACGATAAAAATGCGTCCTATAACTTACTTGCCAGGTTTGATGGTGAGTGATAGATCAGTGAGCGTGTTTTCCGAGTGCGTGGCGACCCATTTGGCCGTAGCGTGGCGCAGGCGCACGGAGCGCGCGTCCGCCCCACTCGCTGCTAGTTCTTCGTTGTCCTCCTCACCTGATTCTAGAGGGGCTAGCATCGCTTTACCTGTGGATTAGAAAGCAAGAATAGTTGTTTAGAATAGATTGGAGCATGTTCGTCGCATGCACCCTGAGCGATGGGCGCAGACCGCCACGTGTTGGATGCCTCAATACGAGTATAAGACATCGAAAGAGACAGCGTGCTTGATGCTTACCAGAGGAATTGGCCCGTTTACGCACAAAACAGAGAAAAATGGAGAAGTTTTTGCCCACCACTTAAGAGCCAAAAGTAACGCGTTAATTTAAAGAATTACCATTTCCTTTAGCTTCATCCTCAACGCCATCAGTTGCAGGCTGTTCTTTCTCTAATAATTCTTCTTTCGACTTCTCTGGAAGTTCTTTAATTATAGGTTCCTTCTCAGCGTCCAACAGCTGTTTCGGTGGTTTGGTCGATGTCTGAATTTCGGCTAAACCGGGCACGGGTTTGCTTGTGTCTTCGTACAACATGAAATTCTGTAAGCGCTTTATTGAGATCGTCGCTTCTGCTACTTGTGCTATACCTGCAAGGAAACGATATATTGGGTTAGTACCTGTCACTAGTTATGTTTGGACACCACACCACAAGTGTCGCGAAGACATAACTGCAGCTCTGCATAATCACAATGCCAGAACAGGCGTGAGTATGTTGTGGTAAATGATTTGATACGACAGCTACTTCTTGGCCGATATTTCTGATTAGGGACGCATTCATTCAGGCATTTTTTACAGCTGGGATTTCTTCGTGGACGCTTGTACGATTGTGTTGTAACTTGTACCACTTACCATGTGAGAGAAACAATAAATCAGACAACTTTTGGCCAAAGGGAAGGACAAATCAGAAAATTGCTTCGGAACTTAAGCGTCTTCGGCATAGATGCATATAATTACTTAGCAAAGTTTTTGCAAACAGTTCCTTACCTTGGGGGAAAAACACGGTCATGGTTTGTCGCAGTATGTTGTAGAAGCTGGTGACAACAAACACCTGCTTGGCGCTGATCACGTTGTTGACCAGCACGTACGCCAGGATCGAGCAGAACAGGCAGATGCGCGTCGTGAACATTATGAACGACGTCAACACGCCGCGGATGTATGACGTCGCGCGGATTTGTTTGATTTCGTGTCTGTTGAAGGGTTAAGGTAACCAATTAATAAATTGGTTATAATTTTACAATTACACGTAACCTTTTCTCCGCTTTCGAGGAAACCAGGACTTTTCTTTGAGAACTGGATCTCCCAAATAATAAAAGCGTGCGTTTATAAGTTATACACATTTCCAATTAAAAATTGCAATTCATGTGACTCTGATATCCTATTAGAAATTACGGATATCACTTTACGTGCCATCTCCCTAGCATCATCCCGTTTTTCACAGGGTCCGCTTACATAACCTGAAGATTTGGTAAGTCCGGCTTTTTTACAGAAGTGATTGTCTGTCTGACCTCCCAACCCGCGAAGGGAAATCCTGCCCAATACAGGTTAAGTCACATACCTCCGAAAATGCATTTCTCGGGAATGTATTTTCCTTCACCAAACAAACATGAATTCGGAAACAAATTCAACAATCATTGGATCTGTGCTGGATTCGAACCTGCGACCTCAAAGTGAGAGGCAAGTGTTCTACCAACTGGGCTACCAAGGTCATCACTTTACGTACCATAAATAGTTATTTCAGTCGCAAGTATTTTAATTTGTGTGTATCTAACCCAATTACTTTGGTACAAGTCCTGATACGGCTTCGTGCGAATAATATTTATTCAGCTGCTACGTTGAACCGATCCAAAATTAGACTATTACGTCATAGATAAAATTAGGATTTGTGCAGGAAAAGTTATTTCACCTTGTGGATAGGAAGATATACAGACGAAAATATCGTAAGTGCATAATATGTAAAAACAATCCACGGATATAGCCAATTACTTTTAAGCTAGCATAAAACATTTTTGTAATTTCAATACGTCATACTTACTACAAACACAGTATGCCATACAGATCCTGGCGGACCCGATTTAGTTTGACAACTGCAATAACCTTCCTTCATTTACGACAATTGCCAGACAGAGATAGAAATATTTTCAAAACTGTCACGGAAATTAAATTTAAGCTGGTGTTTGGCAGAATTGGTACCAAAATGTTCTGATAACATGTTGGTCTATTCCATACTCTCCTTTATAACCAAAAAGTACTCCGTGGTCCAGTGGTTAAGCAGGTTCGAATGTCGGTGGGGACAAAACACAAAAATCATTTTGTGTTCCTTAGTTTGGTTAGGACATTACAGGCTAATCACCAGATTGTCCAAAAGTAAGATGATCCGCGTTTCGGAAAGCACATTAAGCCGTTGGTCCCGGTTACTACTTACTAATGTAAGTACGTAGTCGTTACATGAGTCATGTCAGGGGCCTATGGCGGCTCAATAATAATCATGACACCAGGGTTTATGGGGTCGGTAATCCACTTCACAACCCACACGATAGAAGAAGACCAAAAAGTTCAATTTATGTAGTGACTTACTTCCTAGCCTTAGCTACGAGGTCCGCGAAGGGTTTCTCCCAAGTATACATCTTGATGACCTGGATGCCTGAGAGGATCTCGTTCATGAGACGAACACGCTCGTCCGTCCGAAGTGCCGTCTTCAATCGCAACACAGACGTGCGCTTGCCCAGGTAGGCTGGTGGAAAATAAAAATATTAATTAATATTAATAATTATCTTTCCCTAATAGGCGGAGGTATGGCTACCTACCGCATTGGTATAACAGAAAACTCGGTGAGGTGTGGGTACTTTGGCTTAAAACCTCACTAATCAATTCCCTTATCCTCCTTAATAGTCTTTTTTGAACGGAAGAAAATATCATTGATGGTGCCTGTCATTACTTTCTGCATTGTCTTACTTTCTTCATATTTTTCTTGATTTTCATTCATTTGGGTTTGGCTGCCCTAACCCAAGTGAAGATTGAATGACTGAAGGCTTTATTGCACACACATTTACAAGGGACCTAAAGTGGGCAAAAGCAAAACGTTAAAAGCGAACTCTTGCACACAACTTTCCATCTTGCACACATCGTCAGAAGAACTACTTCGGCTTAAAAATGCTTTTGACAGAGATCTTATCACATTACTTTGCGGCTGACGGCCAAGTAAAACCAGAACCTAAACTCTCACTCACCCTGCAGGGGTATGAACGCAAGCATGAAGCCGACACCAACAATGGCGGCCCAGCTGATCTCCTCCCACATGAAATATGTGACGATGACAGTGGCCAGCGGGCCGATCCATAGGTAGTGCAGGAATATGATGGCCACGTCGAAACGGTTCACGTCGTTGGATAGAAGGTTCACCACCTGGCCCACCGTCGTCTCGCCCAACGCCGTTTTTGATAGACGGAGGGACTGGGACAGAAATAAATGATTACTGTACACATATGTGGAACATCGCCTAGAGCGAAAGAGACGAGAGATGATGATGAGATGTCTCGACGAGAGATGATGACGAATACTGAGGGGGATGATTCAGACCATGACTATGAGTTTATATCAAGCGGAATTTTTCATCGCAAAATTAAGGTATTTTTTTTAATAATTTTCAATTCTATACTTCTGCGATAGAAAATTCCACTTGATATTAACTCAGAATAATGAGCTCAATCACTCCCCTCAGTATTTGTTACGATGCCACTTGCACCCTGTACGGGTTCATACAAGTAGCCGTACAAGTAGATAGGGTGTTAGTGACATCGTAACAAATACTGAGGGGGCTGATTCAGACCATGATTCTGAGTTAATACCAAGTGGATTTTCCTGTTCATTCTAATCTGTTACATTTTACAGTTACATATTCTTCTCTATAGCCAACACACAGAGATAGAGACACCGAGGGCGACAGATGCCGTGAGGGTTGCGGGCAGGAGCGGGAGGTTTCGTGAAACCGATCCGCGACGCGTACACACTGTGGCGTCTTACCATAATAGGTACCCATTGGTATGGGTAACAAATAACAACTAGACATTGGTACTTTGATTATGCACAGCACGCAATGTTGACAATACGTCCGTACCGCATGGGCGTTAAGCTAATACTGAGTTGACAGCGCTGCCCCCACCCCACTCAGCGTGCATTATATTGGTCAACACAATTACGCATTAAAAATAAAAACTAGAATGTTACAAGACATCCCAGCCCGGAACGCTTAAGCTTAAAATGGCTATGAATTATTATTGTCGTTTGTCTATAAGCACTAGAGCTACAATAACGTAAATAATTTCAATTGTACTTATAAGTGCAAAGTTATTCCGCGTTTAGTTCTCAAAAACTTCAGACCTGTACCCATCACTTGTCTCACCGCTGTTTATCAAATTCTAGCTTTGTTTCCAAGGTTTCCATCGAAATGAGCGTTTATAAAAGGAAGGAAAAGACACTAATATTCGCGTAATATGCAATAGCGACTACACTAAACATTATATGCGTGACCTCATTATCAATTATACCTATCGAAGAAATCAATAGTTTAATTTATGAATAATTTCTTTACGATTTAATGCCCTTACGTTATACGATAAGTAAATTAGGCGTAACTTTTTTCATACAAGCTGTGTGTGAATATTATTTGAAAGTATTAATATTTTACCTCGTTGAAGCGTGGGTACTTACTTCATCTTGCGATGCATCTTTGGCTAACCCCAAATGGGAATAAAGTTATGTAAATTTCGCAAACAATGAAAATGGTGGTAAACCTTTTTTGTGTTGTTTTTAAATTGTATACATTACTGGCGGACCCCGCACTAGGAAAACCCTAAATCGCGGAGGTGTTGAACATTCATCCATAAGTTTACATAAACCGTTAATATGAAAATCGGTTCGCTTGGACTTACCTTTCTATATATAAGCGAGCAACAGGCGACCCTGAACTTCATGCCCATGTGAAGGATAGCCATCATATAGGGGTGCACGACGAACACGTTCAGGGCTGAGCAGAGCACCACCGCGCCCGCATACATATACGCTTCATTTTGGTTCACCGAGTCCTGATGAGGAGTGTAATATTCCACTAGCTTCCCCAAAAACACCGGTTGCGCGACCCTGTATAAAATCATATCAGACTTACAATAAGTTTCAAGTCTTCTTCTATCGTGTGGATTGTGTGGTGGATGACTAACCTCATGAACCTTGGTGTCAGGGTTATTATTGAGCCGCCATAAACCCCTGACTTGGCTAATGTAACAACTACGTACTAACATCAGTAAGTAGCAACCGGGACGAACGGCTTAACGTGACTTCCGAAAGACGGATCATCTTATACTTTCGGACAATCGTTACCAAATAGGTTTCGAGTTATCAGCTATATTCATGCGGATGAGGGACTGTCCAATTTAAAATGCAGTTTGATATTATTCTTCTTCTCTCGTGTCGGTTGTGAGATCAATGACTGACCACATCAACCCTGGTGGCAGGGTTACTATTGAGCCACCAAAAGGCCTGACATGGCGTCGGTGATGTCGCTATCCTATCTGAAATTTTTGGCGAATCTGATTTGCACCCTTTGCTATTGTCAATAAGACACAATTTTAGCAAAAAAATGCAGATGATGAGCGGCAGTTTGCAAAGTCACCCACGATAGCTCACGAAATTAAGTAATTAGTAGCAACTGCAACCATAAAAAATACAGGCTAACGTTACGGGGAGCAAAAATTTCATGTGCCAGAAAAAACACTTTAAATCAGACAGTCCAAATTATAATGTTTAATAGAAAATGTGTACTCCAATAATATACAGAGCGTTAGTGACATAGTAACGAATACTGAGGGGGACGATTCGACCATGATTCTGAGTTTATATCAAGTGAAATTTCCAATCGGAAAATTCATGAAAATTTTAGTGGCGTTTTTTTTAATTGTTTTCAGTTCCATACTTTTGCAACGGAAAATTCCACTTGTTGTTAAACTCAGAATCATGTTCTGAATCATCCCTCAAAGTTTTCGTTACGATGCCACTAACACCCTGTACGTATAGTTAAATATGATAAAAATATTCGGAAAACGATAAGGCATTCCGCATAAAAGCCTTCGTAATATCAAGATCAATGTTAACTTCGTATAATGACATAAGTCGTACGCGTTCATTGCAATCGTTCAATGTCAAGTTCGTATGATAACGACTTAGACAAGGGAACTTTTATATTGAATGCCTTAAAAGGGCGTGCACAACGCATGCCTACATTCAGCCTTATGTATATTCTACTGAATCACTTCCTGCTCCCAGTGACATGATACTACGACAAAGGTCGAAGAAAAACATATCTTCCTACAGAGAATATCTATAAACGCTAAACCGTACCATCTAGGTATTCTATTTATAAATAGTAAAAACGTTCCAATGAAATACCAAACAATGAAAGACTAAATCTATCGAAGTCATACTCAAAATTTATTTACGTGTGGAACCAAAACTAATTTTATTTTACCTTCAGAAATAATAGACGAAAATAACAGAGTTCTTTAGATAAATTTACCAGTCCCAGAAAACAATGAAAAACAAACAGCTACATCTAAGGAGTACATCTAGCTAGAACCTACGAATGCGCTCACATCCTACTGGTAATGTTAGACCGGTCACTAAATACTTGGTCCCGTAGATGCGTCAATTGCTTGTGCATGAGCCCACGGTCGGCCTGGAGGAAATAGCCCATGAAGTGGCCCAACATCCGCGGCTGCTGGATTCTGAGGGACAGGAAGAGGAAAGCTCAAGGAAGAGAGAATAGGCTAGCTTCCAACTAGTCAAATCAGTTACTTTTTACTAAACGTCAAAACACGAAATTACACTGATTTTCGTAGAAAAGCTGACTTAGTGATGCTAATTCCTGTAAACACCATCTAATTTTATTTTAAGTTATATCTGTCATTTTGAAAAGGAAAGGGACGGGTAATCGACAAGCATAAAATTTATGGAACACACGTCAATTTCAAGCACAAAACTAAGACAACCGTCTAAAAATTTTACATTGGCCAATAACCCGACAGAATTATTTTGACAGCACACGTCAAACGGTTTGCATATCAGCGAGATACCTTTTTGATTCGCCCGGGTTATCCATTCATTTACTCATTCTTTCTAAGATTAAGAGCTGTCAATCACCCGTCCCTTTCCTTTTCGGTGGGTAAGAAAATGACAGGTATAACTTAAAATAAAATTAAATGGTGTGTACTGGAATTAGCACCATTGATGTTGACGCTTTTTCCCTGACGCGTTGAAGCTGCATAGTTTACTCGTATACAACTTATTGGCTGTTACATTATTGTTCCACGTGTTGCAGTCATCATCATCATCATCATCAGCCCATTAACGACCCCACTGCTTGGGGCACGGGCCTTTGGATGGATAGGGAGAACGGGCCTTAAACCATCACGCGGGCCCAGTGCGGATTGATGGTTATTAACGACTGCTAATGCAGCCGGGACCAACGGCTTAACGTGCCTTCCGAAGCACGGGAGCTCGAGATGAAAACTTTTTTTTGTGGTCACCCATCCTATGACCGGCCTTTGCGAAAGTTGCTTAACTTCAACAATCGAAGACCGAGCGCGTTTACCACTGCGCCACCGAGCTCCTCGAACTCGTATTGCAGTAAATGCTAGTACTGTCTTCTACTAAACTGCCTTCTAAATTACGTGTAGCATCTATTAGTAACAAATAACATTATAGTTTGTAGTAGGTACGTTTGGAGAAATGTTGAATATTTTTTCACATTATTTAGGTATACCTTTACAAACAATACAACGGTACACAATGGATTATCAATCAATTAGATCTACGTGCCGAGAAATGTAAATTGTAAGCTATGTTCATGCGTGAAACACCGTCTAGGTATTTTAATCTAAGATTGATAATTATAAAGATACAGTTTTCTGAGTATTTTCTTTTGTTCTAGGTGACAGTGTACATACGTGGTCTTATCTCTATTTTCTTAAAGCGAACTGCATGTGGGCGCAAAATATAAGAAACCTAGATAATAGAATTGAGTGTTGGACGGCCGAAACCCAAGCGTCGCTGCGTTTTTAACTTAAAACCAGATGGTTCTTTCGACTTGATTCCAAATTCGAAAATCGAAGTATAAAGTAAGCTTCATCTAAATATAGAAAAGGAGAAACTGACTGACTAACACATCAACGCACAGCCTAAACGGCTAAACGTAGGCACTTGAAATTTGGAAGGGACGTAGCTTAGGTACCGTAGAGATGCACTAAGAAAGGAATTCCCACGGGAACGGGAATTAGCGGGAAAATCTTTTTGTATGAAAAATCTAAACCACTTAAGTTAGACGCTTGAAATTTGGCATACAGGTACCTTAGCAAACTTAAAGCTTAGTTGCAACAGAATATTGCAAAATTCCCACGGAAACGGGAGTTAGCGGAAAAAAACATTTGTATGAAAAAATCGAAACCGCGTAAGATAAGATGTTTGCAATCTAGCATGCATGCATACCTTAGTAAATATAAAGTTTAGTTATGGCTGTATTTTGAAAAATGGAAGTTAGCGGGAAAAAAATTGTATGAAAAAATCTAAACTGCATAAGTTACATGCTTGAAATTTGATATGCACTCCCACACACACAAAGATCTCTCTTTTATAACACGCCACGCGGACGAAGTCGCGGGCAGAAGCTAGTGATTTATAATTTAAAACATAGTACTGGTACTAGGAGATAAGCGCGATCAGACGGACAGACAGACACTTTTGTTGCTAAGTGTACGATGTTACTTTGTATACAGTCCCCTCTTATCACAGCGCCAGATTATGCACAGATTTATAGAAAATCCTACGATAAGTGATATCCTCAATGGTACTTGTATTTATCTAATCATAAGTGTGTCATAGCGAAGTAGGTATTAAAGTAGTAGATTGTTATCTGACAACAGCATTATCTTAATTCACTGTTTATATTTAAATATTGATGTTTTCTTAAGATACATTAAGAGATTTCTCATTATCATACTTTTTATTTTGATTTATGGTGTCTGGTGGAACCACTAAATGTTATAGTTATGTCTGGGCTGGAACCTTTGGTTTCCCCGCCCGCAACGATGAATGAAAACTAGTACTATCGAAAAAGTAGTTTCAAACGACATTCATTCATTCATTATACCTATTTAGCAACTTTATTTATATTTATTTACTTTATCAGACAAATTAACAAGTACAAAAAACCAACACCGCGGGATTTTTTTAATACCTACAAAAGTGCTATCTATAATAGTCAACTAGCAAACTTTAGGTATTAGCGCCCGAATATCCGATCACTAATTATAATTCTATTTTCCTTAAAAAGTCATGTTTAAAAAGTCAGTAGAGTGTGAAGTAAAATAAAAACATATCACAAAGCAAATAACTGCACTGATATGAGTACAAAGCAAACAGATATCATAACAATCTTCAAAGTTCTTTGCCACTGTTTGTCGGTTGATTGGAACGCTGGAAACATCTTGTTACTTGTATGTGTATGAGTGTTGTGTGTAACAATATGATTGTCACTCGTTTGTCGAGCACAATGAGAACAACAGGAAGAGCAATTGATATAAACGGAGAGATCTGACTCATTTCAATACCCCACCGAGCCAATGCACAAAGAGTTGTACTTAATAATATTTACTTTAAGAACTCGCATGCAGCTGAAATCGCATGAAATATCGACCGGTTACATAACATTCACTTCCGCACCTTATTTAGAAATTCAAGAGACTATCAGTGTTACTACAAAACAAAGACTAAAAGATAAACCGTATACGAAAGAAGTCCCGAAGGCCGCGGCGCTACTGTCGCAGATTCTGCATAGTTATTATGACTTGTCAAGCTAGTTTCATTAAAATCCGCCGACTTCTTTCGTGGCGCGAAATACTATTTCAAACCTACTTTATTTTTAGTTCGTGTTTTTAACACTGAAAGTGTCGACAAACTAACAATTATTATTCTCTTGTATCGTGAATATAACAAAACTGAACTTAGATAAAGATGTGTATTTATAAAAAACAATACAAAATCCATGAAACATCCTGCTTGATCACAAGCGACTTCTAAGCGAATATACTTACATAATCAAGTTAATTCGATTAGAATTATGCTAAGAAAAGAATATCTTCTCACGAACAATAGAATGGAAGGCTGTTTAAAAAATTTTCAACACATTACGAGCAACGCTAAGAGTTTCGCAATTAATATGGAATTTATAAGCACTTATAAGCAGGCCTAACTTATAATTATCCTGCAGGCGCCATCTAATTTGATTTAAGTTATACCTGTCATTTTCTTATCCGTTGAAAAAAAAAATGGAACGGTTAATCGACAGGCATAAAAATTGTGGAATACATGTCAATTTTAAGCAGAAATCTAAAACAACCGTCTTTTTACATCGAATTTTACATCGGCCAATAACCCGACAGAATTAAGTAGACAGCGCGTCAAACGGATTCCACACCAGCGAGATGCCATTTTTTTCGCACGGGTTATTCATTCATTTTAAAATTAACTTTTCGGCGGATAAGAAAATGACGGGTATAACTTAAAATAAAATTAAGAGGTATCTGCAGG
Source organism: Pectinophora gossypiella (assembly GCF_024362695.1). Taxonomy (NCBI): domain Eukaryota; kingdom Metazoa; phylum Arthropoda; class Insecta; order Lepidoptera; family Gelechiidae; genus Pectinophora; species Pectinophora gossypiella. Next base: position 9,345,775 of record NC_065406.1, read on the forward strand.
AATCGAGGCAATGATCTTAAGATTGATAATCTTTACCTAGTACACACCTATACTACCTATACTATAATTACTAATTATCGTGATTATTCCCACGTGCACGTACTCGTTTATCTATACCATTGTAATCCGGTAGAAAAGCTTACGTACTGTGTACATAAATAGACAAGTACTATATCCATACACACAATCCATACACATGCGAAGTATAACATTTCAATCTAAAGCGGACTAGAAGTCCAAACATACCCGAGAGGTGACAACGAAGCCAATGCGCTAATTATTTAACTTTACTGACTTAAATGGATGAAGCGGACCACATGTCTACATGCTTAAATATTTATACACATACATACATAAACTCACGCCTATTTCCCACCGCGGTAAGCAGAGACTGGAATTCCATTTGCTGCGATCCTAACATACTTCTCTTGTTTCCTCCACATTCATCAATCGTTTCATACACGCACGAACATTTTCTAAGGATATCTCCAATTTGGTGAATGTACGTCCTTGTAGATCTTTCTCAAAGTAATAAGTGTGGTAACATAAATAGCCCATACACGTCCACTGCTGAGCACAGGCCCTCAATCATCTGGAAGCGGTATGGAACATACAGAAAAGCGTAAAAGGTAAATGTTTACATTAATTTATTGACAAAGTTTTGTCTCCGCTATCACTCCGCAGACGTGCACTGACCCTTACTTGATTTAACATTGCAATGTTGTCTGCGTTGTGCGCTTAGCTTAAAGGACGTAGGTTAAGTATTTCGCAATATTACGCCACGCGGTTTATCGACAGGTGAGCGCCCGCACTCGGACGAACGGTCCACCAATCGTTCTGGTCAAGTCTCTTATTTGACCTATAATAGCGAAACTCATTACCCTACAGTGACAGATAAAAAACAATATATATCGCCGACAGCATTGACCGTGAATTAGACACGGCCAAGGTTACTCATCCGTTCTTACGTAGACATTGTATCACCCTTATTACTTCTGCTTAAGGTTTACGTAATACGAATAATGGTGTTTTTGTGCTGTTAAAAAAATTGTTACTGAGGACCGTCTGACGTCGCAATAGGTATGATAATAGTTTGCTTCGCGGGTTCTTTCTGGGTAACGAGAGATGGGTTTTATTTTGGTTTCCGAAATAGAGGTCATTGGCGTGTTACATAAGGTTATTAGTGAGAAATGTGCAGGTACATTGTAATACAGTATTCAGACGTCATGCCTGTCATTTATCGGCAGAGTTATACCTATTAAGTCAGTGTCACAGACTATAGCATAAGTACTAACTAATCAAGCTAGTTACACCGTTTATATTATGCTTATTATTACTTCAATGAGAAACTCTCAAGGCTACGTTCCCCCGAAGAAATACCTATAGATGGCGCTGTACAAATTTGCCCTCGTTTAACCTTCTAAGTTCATGGATAACAAACATCTTTTATCTTTGTTTTGGGGTATACCTATATGTAGGTAAATGATGACCCTTGTTATTACACCAAAGCACAACATCGTCCAACCGTTATTAGTCTGATGAAAATAAAGAGAAGCAATATAGTCAGCAACACAATTCTATATATTTCTGGCCTCTGCCATTACATTATATTTTTGAATAATTATGTAGGTACCGAAGCATCGAAAAAATTGACAGTTATTACGTAAATCTGTACAGTGCTACCAATTTTTTTAGGGGAACTTAGACTGGAAAGTCCCATATTGACTAGTATAGTACTCAAACCAAATTTATTATTATTTTTAAATGATTTCTATGGTTTTACAAAATTATGTTTCGCCACCTACCGCTGTGTAGCATCGTGGTGGAGTATACTCTATACCCTCGGTTGAGGTGGGACGTTTATAGGCTGTAGATGTTATGTTTCACCAAACTACAGAATGGTTTGTAGGCGAGCAATCCTTAGTACAATATAATACAAAAACAAGCAATGTCGTTGTGGAAACCAGTACTATGAATTCATGAACCGTGCCCACACGGAAAAAAGATTCATCACTAGAAAAATATTGTGCAATTTTGTGTAACAAAATTTTAACGGTTCTCAATATGGCACAGTACCAATTTTTTGTGATAGGCTAGTAGATGCGATTCTACAAATTCTTTAGCAACAGGAAAATTACAGACCTGTGAACAGTGAGTAATGGACCTTCCTTTATTTCCTTCATTTAATTTAATTTCTGGTAAAAATTGACACGTGTGGTGAGAGATTTTGAACGGGATTAAAACTAGCCTGTTATTTCGAGGTTTTGTTAAAAAAAAATCCGAATTTAATATTTCGAAAAAGCGCTTATGTGATTTTCACTATAAGGTGGCGATATAAGCCGTGGTCGTGGTAGCCCAGTTGGTAGAACGCTTGCACTATGAGGTTGCAGCTTCGAATCCAGCACAGGCCTAAACCAATAACTGTCGAATTTGTTTTCGAATTCATGTTTGGATCACAAATGATTATCACATAGCGGTGAAGGAAAACATCGTGGAGAAACCCACATTCCTGAGAAATGCATTTTCGGAGGTATGTGACCTAACCTGTATTGAGCTGGTTTTGGAAGGTCAGACAGGCAGTCGGTTCTGTAAAAAAAACCAGACCTGTCAAATCTTCCGGACCCTGAAAAAACGGGATAATGCTAGGGAAATTACTATAGGCTGACGATTTACCTAGTAGGTAAACGGACAAAAGCTAAACTCTTTTTTGAAACGATTAACCAACGAAATTAAACTTCTGATTTTCTGTAAAATTATTATTTTTACTGTTACATTCTTTGTTTCGTGGTTGTCACAGGTACGTTACCTTCAAAGGGCCTTGGCTACATACAGCTATTGTCAAATTGGTTTAAAATTGTCCAGCGATTATATAGTTAGTTGTTGCGGAAGCACTTAAAAACAAACTGTCTTCCGTCACATATCTATGTGGTAATTACAGTATAGGTACACAATCATATTAACTAAATAACAAGGCAATTAAAAAGCTATGAGTTGTAAGTCAACCCTGGAGCCACATTCAAAGTTTCGACATTTTTTCGCCCAAATCCCCTGGTAGTTGCGGCTTCCGAATACATCCCGCTTAGGGACGGTACTGAAAAGTATCGGCGTCCGAAGGACGTAATATACGATCCCGACGACCCGATTACTCTAGCCATAGAGGCGGCTAATCAACTTTAGGACCCCGATACCGACCCCGCTGGCGTGGTCGACGATTTCCCTCAATCAGCGCTTATCGCTATCGACCCACTAGAGTCGATTAATTCTTTCAAATATTTTTCCTTTCAGACGACGCCCTCAGCCGAGGTTCGCGCCCAACTGGGCACCCTCAGGCCTGTTGTCTTAAACGTTATACCGGGTGTGAGCCTTCAGCGCTCGCCATTTGTCCGGCCAAATAGTTAATGCCATCTGCGGCAAATCTAAAATAAGTCACGTAAAAAAAAAAAGATTTTTCGCAAATTTCGACACAGACTAGATTAGACTATCAGGCCTTGTTAGGTCCTTCTAGCTCATATATGTGATATCCATCAAAATTTACAATAAACTGCCTAACATATTAAAAGAAGAAAAAAGTGACAAAATCTTTATAAAAAAAACAATAGAACTTCTAATTAATAAATGTCACTAGAGCACTAGTGAATGCCTTAGCTGATGTTACAATTTTGAAAAGATTCCTTCTCTCTTTAAAACTTCTATTTTGTTGTGCCCGAAAGGGTCAGCGATGTGAAACTCATTATGTATGCAAATCATAAACCATCATAGTATGCAAATAAATAATATTGGATATTGACTAGACAAACATTTTTCTATTTAATAGAGAGGAAAAAATATTTTTACTTTTTTAATGATATCAACAAAACGTAAAGATGTAAACTGAAATTACCTAATTGGTTTTCTACAATTGTATTACTTAATAAGGCGACATGTTAAATTCGCAAAATCAAATAAATATAGGTAAGTATCTATTGTAAGTCCTTATGCGTCGGCAGGTGCAAAATCTAAATAAGTCAAAATCAAAATCTATACCTACAAAGTACATACTTGGAGTACGAACTCTTTTGGACTTTGTACCACTACAAAGTGCCTAGTCACGAGGACTTCATCATTTTGAAACACTAAAGGATGCGATGGTTCAATAAAACTGGACTTTGCACAACTTGTGTTTTTTTTTGACGTGACATATGTGGGACTTTCCAGGCTACGTTCACCAAAACTATATAGATGGCGCTGTACAGTTTTTCCTTCGTTTAACCTTCTAATTTCATGGATAAGACATATATGCATCTTTTATCTTTGTTTTTGGGGTATCAATGATGATGACCCTTGTTATTACACCCAAGCTCAGTTACATCTACCTACCACCCATTATTATTCTAATCAAAATAAACAGAAGCAACATAATTCTATGCATAATCTGATCCAAATGTCAAGCAACAATTATTTTTATAACCACTTCAGCCATTTATATTGTAACACATAAACAGCCTGTATACGTCCCACTGCTGTGCACAGGCCTCCCCTCAATCAACCGGAGGGGGTATGGAGCATACTCCACCACGCTGCTCCAATGCGGGCTGGTGGAGGTGTTTTTACGGCTAATAGCCGGGACCAACGGCTTAACGTGCCCTCCGAAGCACGGAATCATCTACTTATATTACATCATCATATACTTTTTCGGACAATCAGGTGATTCAAGCCTGAAAAGTCCTTACCAAACAAAGGACAGTCTCACAAAGTGATTTCGACAATGTCCCCATCGGGAATCGAACCCGGACCTCCAGATCGTGAGCCTAACGCTCTAACCACTATACCACGGACGCTGTTATATATTTTAAGTAAATTATACATACACATACATACATAAACTCACGCCCGTAATCCCTAATGGGGTGGGCAGAGCCACAAGTAATCAAAGACAACTTGCAGCCACTGTTGATACGAAGTCCAAAGATGGATATGATGAACCTTATGGTGATAAGGGATCAGCCTATCGCCCATAACATTAGTCCATCATGTTAGAGGACACAATCCCTCTGTCGGTTTTTACGACAAATAAAGTAAATTATATTGTAAGTATTTTTGAATAATTAAAAACCCGAGCAATGAGGAAATGGGTAATTTTCATATTAAAACTGTACAACGCCATCTATATTATTGTTGGGGTACTTAGCCTGGAAAGTCCCTCATTGCCGCCTATGACATTAACAACTTGGCCCGAAAGTGTGAACAACTTTATAGGTACGTCACGAACTAAATTGACTTGTCATCGGTTTTAAATATTCAAGGATCTTTTTGTTAGTTTAGTTAGGATGATTTCCAGTAAATTGTATTTCCCCGTTAGACAAGGTCTAATGCAACCGATGGAAGCTTTTCTGTCGCTAATTTGTCCGCAATATTACCAATTACAGTCACAGTTGCTTCTATAATATATCTCGTACCTATATTCGATCATGATTGTTTGCAAAATTAAACGTTGGTTTAATTTTTCGTATCTACATCAATAATAAAAATATGTTCTATATGATTTTATACATATATTATAATATCTATAATATTGATCTAATAATATAATAATTACTCTAAAGAAAGCCCGGTGAGTGGGGATACTTAGTACCAATATTTTATGTTTATTCTTCTTTTTTTAAAGAACGTCTAGGGCCCTGTGCCGAGGTTTTTCTTGCAGATTCTTTTCCCCGCCTATACAGGTTGTGAGAAGCTGCAGTAGTTTTAGGAGAATGAGACGTTCGTTACGTAAAAATTGACGATTCAAAGTGTAACTATGTTACCTACTGAATAGAAATATTTTTGAATTGAATTTGAAATTGAATTTAAATACATCTTGCGAATGTACCTTTGATTACCATCACATTGAATCGAATCACGATTATATCCGAACGAACATTAAACCAGTGCAGATATTTTTTTAAAAGGGTATTTTAGTCCTATCTGATCTCTTAACCAATCTGATCAAAGATAAGCGAAGGGAAGTCGAGTTGCAATGTGTTAAGGTAATTCTCATAGTAGACTGTTAACAAGAACACGAGCAGAATGGATCGTAAGGACGATCAGATAAGCAGCCATTTGGAAGAGCTCGCTACTTATCCATAAAGACACTAATTGCCTTACATATAGGTACCTAACACAGTGAGTAACTCCCTTTATAACACGACATGACAGGCGCGTGCCTCAATTGCAATATAATTAATTTAATTAATAATCTCTTATCGCAAATTAACGTATCATTGTCCGTATACATTACAGTGATGTGCACACAAACATGATTTATGGGTAATTTGTATTCCGTGCGGTGATAGATGAGCGCCGTATATTTTCCACAGTTTACTTACGAATTTCATGTTTTAGTAAGTAGGTGCCCTACTTCGAACGAAATTGGGGCGAAACGGAATAAGGACTTAATTATGTATATTCCATTTTTAAATTTCGCGGGATCGATTGACGGCTCGAGATCTAAAACATGGAATTCGACTTTTTCCCCTATTCCCAGTAGTCGTACCGAGTAGTCTTACCAGTTGAACTACTGGGAATTTCCTTCCCAATAGACTTACTGAATAGTAACACTTCGCTTTTCCCATTAGTTTTACTATGTCAACATTTTTAAAACATAGACCTAGTAATTGATAGACAGTAGCTTTATTAAATCTAAGAGAGTTTTTCCCAGTGGTCCTACCAGTAAGTCTGTTGGGAAGGAAATTCCCAGTAGTTCAACTGGTAAGACTACTGGGAATAGGGAGATTTTTTGAGTTTGAATTTACGACTGGTTCGTAGATAATTTTTATCACGCGGTTTCCAGGATTTGTGGATTTAAATAGCTGGCGAGGAGTGAGTATAATAGGTACCTACTAGGTATAAAAGTATACACCTGAGCATGCTATAGTATGTTTTTAGAATAGGATCCGTTACATAAAAACTTACGATTACTTTTATATTATTATTAGATAGTTAGGTATTTATTAAAGAACCTGTTACGCAAATATGATAGTACTTATAAAAATACGCGTATCAATTTAAAACATTTCACCTTTCAATTCTAGAGAAAGGCGGCCATTCACACTGCAGAAGGATATCAAAACAAGACGTAATAGCATTAAAATCACAGGCTGTTCACCTAACTGATTGAGAAACAATATTCAATAACATGCATAATACTGTTTACGCAAGACTCGAATCCAGATAAAAGTGTAGGTATTAGACTGTACAGAATGTCTCACGTACGGGCTGCGACGACAAAAGAAACAGAAAAAAAGATCCCGACGAATTGCGAACCTCCTCCTTTGTTTGAAGTCTGTTTAAAAGAGTTTATGAAGCTGTTGATAGCATGGACTATACCGATACATATACTGGTAGGTACCTACCTAGGTAGGCAACATAGGTATGTTACAGAAGAGGATTACCAGCTCTTACCCGACTTGTTATGCGTGGAAACTGACTTTTAAATTACGTTTTTATTTCTTTGTGCAAAATTTTAACTTTCTGCCTCCAAATAAGGTTGGGCTTTGATATGTCAGTCAGTTTATTTTATTATCAAATTATTATAGAAACGGGTTTGATAACAATATTGTGACACAAATCCTATGAATATCTACACAAGTATAGTAAACTTGTTCCCATGTCTATTGAGAATTGCGACCATTGCGAGAGCAAAAATATACGAATTGGACTTAAAGTAGTCTCAACTAAGAAATGTTTTTATTTGCCAAAGTAGGTAAATACATTCTAATACCATCAATATATTGTGCAAGGGATTCAAAGGGCTGTATCTAATCTATTATTGCAACAGTTTTATCTCACGTACAATTAGGGTTAGATAAGTTCAATTCGTTATTGACTAACCGAATACCTACGTAAAACAGATAAAAGTTATACAAACTTTACAAAGACAACAATTTTACTTTGCCTTTGGATTTTACCGACACAGACTTACATTATTTTTAGTGGTGTTTGAATAATTTTTAAATTCCTGTTTATACTTTTGGAAAAAAGGTCGTCATGTGCTTAAAATCAGTGTTGATGCTCGCTACGAGCGTCTTATTTCCCTGTACTGACAGCACGAACGCTCGCTGTGTAACACATTACGCCTCGTAACACCAGTCAGTACCCACCTTAATGTATCTTATGATTTCAGTTATAACTTTTTAAATAAACTACTATAACTAGTTATAATGCTCGATAGTGTAGGTTTGGCCTGAATCCAGACTGATAGAATGTAAATTATTATGGAAACAATGATAAATAGATAATTGCTCACCGTATTCCGCACTCCATGAAGAGTAGTACGAAGCCATAGAGCATGCAACGAGCAGCGTACGCTCGTAAGATCACTCTGAGCAAACTGGGCGTGCGTTTGCCACTGGCTCGAGCCACCTCTTCCTCCCAAAGACGAGCAAATTTATCTCCTAATGGCCCTGCAAGAAAATATTACCTTCAGATCTCGCGGCACGGCATTCATGTCGCGCGCGACGCGAATTATATCGAGGGTTTGACCAAGAGCCGTATAGTGCCTATCAGCAGCAAGTTTTAACATCCTTTCTAAACAATACCGTCATAAAAATGGATATTCGAATCCCGCATGATAAATTAGTTATAAGGTATTACAAACACATCACCATTTTGAAGTTGGGATTATTTAATTACATATTTTCCATCCCAATGACACATGTGCAACCAAATGTGGATGTGGTTGGGTGTACCTATAACTTCGTCTTCAGGAAAAAACAGTCCTTATAATAATGTATTAGTGTAGTTTTTGTAAATACTTCTTACATTTTATGCTTTCAAGAGCATCATTGTGGTTAGCCACAAAAACACAAATTTCTTATAGGTATATTTATATTCAATGTGCTTCTTTTAGAATAACTTATTGGTATTTTTTTTACAAATTAACACTATTATTTTTGTATTACTTATATCTGTGTAGGTACTTAGTTAATACTGTTCTACCCTTATTTTTAATTATTATTAATTACTATTGTATTGTGTGTGTAATAAAATACTATTTTCTAATGTGTCAGTATTTATAATTGCAATTATCGCTGACTACTAATTACTTAAATAAACTCACCAGAGGAATGTTCCGCTAAGGGTTCAAACAGATCTTGTTCTTCCATCTCCCTCTTTAGTCCACTCCAAAATAGAGGGAGGGTCCAGCTGTAGAAGATATTCCCATAGTAATAATTAATTATAAACCGGTAGGTTTATATATTTATGGTAGAGGTCAGTCAGTCAAATTTGTGCAACATAGGTAGTTAAATAACTAACAGTAGATAGGTACAAAGTATACCTGTTCTAACTTTGTAATGTTTCACTATAAAATTGTTGTGATTTGTGAAGGAATTTACTTACCTACTTAAATGTTTGTAATTTAAAATGTTATGTATGAGGTAGTCATGGGAGTTCAATGTACTGAGTCTGTCACTCAATATGCCAGTGGCATGATTATTGGCAATCAAATCACAAGACTTACGCGAACGTCAGCGCCGACAGAGGGTTGGCCTTCGCCCTCGGATGCGGCGGACGACCTTTCTTCTTCACTCCCTCCATTCTTCTGTCCCTATGGAAACAAATCGTCAATAACAGTCCCAATTGAAACGTATTCATTCATCGTGACCGTCAATATTCTAAATTATTTTTAAAAATAACCATACGCTATGTAAATTGAGATATATTTGATATACGTATGACCAAGTTCACTTACTGAAACCTTCTCCAGGCAAATTACTTCTTACAATCTCAGGAATTCGACACGTGCATGACGTTCACACTGTGGCACTTTGTATTTTCAACTGCTTGATCGTATTTTACAGAGAATACCTTCTTCACAATGTAATTTTAAAAAAATATATACCCACTTCCACGAATCGAAATATGTATTTTTCAATTAATATAAAAGGTTTAGCACTTTTAAAAATTGTTTACGCAAGTACGACTTTGTATAATTTTATATTAAATTAGTAATTATTCGGAACAATATAATAATTTTTCATTGACACAACGACCACAAATCCATTCGATTCCACCGACTACTTTTTTTGACTGACTGACAAAGTGACAGATAGACATTTTTTTTTTTTTTTTTTTGGTTTGGTTTTCCCCGAAGGGTAAGGCAAAGGGAACTATGCCCATACAGCCATGTCTGACGTATTTTTTTTTCTTGATGATTAATGAAATGATGAAAGGTGATGATGATGAAACCTAAGCCCCCACCCTCGGAGTAGACTCCTACTCCGAACCCCAAACGAATTAACTCAAAAGTCCGCATAAACTTTTGAGTTATGAAGCGGCTTCCTGACACGAAGCGAAAATAGGCAGATACACTTTGATAATTGAATACTGACAGATAGACAGCTGGCTTAAGTGTTGCCCGAAATTCGACTATATATCGATTATAATCGATTACTTTTAAGCCCCTAAATATCGATATGCCTGTTTATTACAATCGATTATGGTCTAATAATTGTTAGATTATATCGATACTCTATCGATAGTGGAATGATGAGGGACTTTCTAGATTACGTTCTCCAAAATCAATATATATGTCACCGTAAAATTGTAAATATCGTTAGATTATAATCTGTGAACTGTCGGAAAATTGTGAAACGTAATATACTGCTTACAATTTAACGTATTATTATTCGTCAGATTATAATCTATCGAAGTAAAACTGTTAAATCACAATCTTACAATTGTCAACTGTCCGACGGCTGTCCCTGATTGGTCGGCCTTACAGTAGACCGTTCTGTGTCCATAGAGTTAGGAATAGAACACAGGTGTCAGTCAAATAAAATAAATGCTCTTCAAGATTGTGAAATCAAGTACGTATTTATTAATTATTTAGTAAGTAATCAATAATTCTGACATCACATGGTAAGAAAAAATGTATCAAAATTAAAAAATCTGAAACGTATCATTCAGTATACTTTTCGTGTGTAAGATAAACATGCTGGCGGCATAGGGGTGGCCCAAGGGCCACCCCCGCCGCACCCTAACCTACTGTTATGCCTTGTAAAAATTGAAAAAATATATGGCGTTGTATAGATTTAACGTGATAATTACCTATTTTCTCATTACTCAGGCACAGAATACAATGTGATAGCAGAAGCATGTATAAAAATAATTATTGCTCGATATTTGGATCAGATACGTGTACAATTATGTTGCTACCTATATTTTTTATCTTTATTTTGGGTGTAATAATAAGGGTCATCCATCATTTATACCCAAAACAAAGATAAAAGATGCATAATATTATTATGTCTGTTCTTCATGAAATTAGAAGGTTAAATGACGACAAAACTGTACAGCGCCATCTAGTTTTCTTGTAGAACGTAGCCTGGAAAATCGGAATGAAATTGCAATACTATCGATTTAATCGATAGGCATATCGATAGTGTTATTATGTAAGAAATCCATAATCGATTATTACCTGGCGAATGACCACAGACTATAAGTAACAAAATGGGTTGACAGATAAAAAGGCGCGTTCATTTAAAAGTCAGCGGCGCGGCGGGAAACGTTCATAAATCTGCATGTGTACCAGTTTCTTGAATGTTATTGCAAAAAAATACATTAATCGAACTAGGCATATAGGAATAAAAACGAAGGTATTATAATGACGAGTAAATCATGCATAATTGACAACATTTCAAATTTTTAAGCCGTGGTTTTTTTGTGCTATTTCGAAAGTACTTGTTTAAATAGAAGACACGTATTTTTTCTTTTCAAGATTTTTCCACTAGAAGTTACAAAAAATATTTTTTGAAAATTGGATTCTGCCATTGATAGAATGAAGGCAGTATAATGTAATGTACCTTTGCATGCGTATTTAAAACAAGTCGCAAACAAAGTGTCATGTTATGTATGACATTTACTTTTTTATAATATTTATGTAAAGGTCTGAACTTATTATGCCTTCCTCTTCTGACCTCGTGGATTTTTCAATATATTTCTATTATTACTGAATTAAAAAATCTGAAAAAATGTGTTTTGTGTAAATCATAGAAATATCTCGAAATGGTTTTCGATTTAAGGCACCTTAGTAAAAATGAAATGTTGTCAATTGTATGGATACTATGGATCACTGAAAGCCGGCCTCTGTGGTCTAATGTATTATTTACTACTTAATCGTTAGATGTGCCATATCAGTCCTTTGCTGGCTCAATAATACTAGTACCCCGACAATGATAAGGTTGGTCATTGACCTCACAAGCAACATTAGGAAATTAGGAAAGAAGTATAAAAGTGGAGGTTCTTACAGCAAGCTAACACATTAATTATCAAAAGTGGATAGCGAATTGTTTTCTGATCACTTGTGGCTCTACCCGCCCTGTTAAGGAATACGGACATGTGTTTATACATTTACACGCGCTATGATAATAGGACAACCCACATCTCACCGAGCTTTCTCGGCAATGAAAATTCACCAGCGATTTCAGTTCTACATTTAAATATAGAGCGAATCACCATTGGCCATTGCTAATAAATTGTTCCTGTGTCGTGATGGGGATTTTATGAGTCACTATACTCGCAGTCGCAGTGAGGAGCTCGGTGGCGCAGCGGTAAACGCGCTCGGTCTGTCGAGCTCCTCCGTGCTTCGGAAGGCACGTTAAGCCGTTGGTCCCGGCTGCATTAGCAGTCGTTAATAACCATCAATTCGCACTGGGCGAGCGCCCTATCCATCCTTAGGGATGGCCCGTGCCCCTGCAGTGGGGACGTTAATGGGCTGATGATGATACTCGCAGTCACGGGTGTGCGTTACCCCAACAAGAAAGTATCTCCTAGAGTTATATGAGTAGAACGTATAGTTGGTGCCTTATCTGCTGTAAATGTGCCCCCACATAAAAAATGTGTGCCCCCTGTCGTTTCGAAAAAAAATCGAAAAAACGATTCTTGCTGGGGTAACGTTTTTCTAGCAGGAAAATTCTAAACGAATGATCGGAGAGAGAAAAACTGTGCATGGCCAGATAGCTTATATGTGTGCCAAAATGTGCCCCCAAAAATAAAATCTGTGCCCCTTCAGATTTTCGAGATATTGCATTTCCTGCTGGAGTAACGTTTTGATGAATAGTATATCTCTAAAACCATTGCATGTGCCCCTGTAGAATAAACATACGCGAGTAGCTCTTAATGTGTGCCCCTTTGTGCTCCAATTAGATTTTAGAAAATATTTATAGTTTTCAAGTTATCGCGGTTTTATGAAAACCCGAAAAAACATCGCAGCGCCTAAATGAGACAAGGCATAACTTCGCTGAAAACTGTATTCGGTCTTTCTTGACGCTAATAATAACCATACAAAGTTTCAAAAATGTTCATGCATGCGTTTTTGAATAATCTTGCTAAAAGTAAAAACGATGGTGTCATAACTTTGACGGCAAAATACAAGGAACTGGCACAATCCCAGATGTGTAGGTGTAAACCAAAATCTTGTGCCTTTAGTCAAAAATATATGGTGAAAATATTGAGCTTCAAATGTTACGCATTAAGTAAATATAAACAAAAAACCAAAATATGTAAACAACGGCTGGTTATCCGACCAAATCTGAATGACTACTAAAAAGCGACGGATTCATACTTAACGAGGACCTTTTCAGCGAAGTTATGCCTTGTCTCATTTAGGCGCTGCGATGTTTTTTCGGGTTTTCATAAAACCGCGATAACTTGAAAACTATAAATATTTTCTAAAATCTAATTGGGGCACAAAGGGGCACACATTAAGAGCTACTCGCGTATGTTTATTCTACAGGGGCACATGCAATGGTTTTAGAGATATACTATTCATCAAAACGTTACTCCAGCAGGAAATGCAATATCTCGAAAATCTGAAGGGGCACAGATTTTATTTTTGGGGGCACATTTTGGCACACATATAAGCTATCTGGCCATGCACAGTTTTTCTCTCTCCGATCATTCGTTTAGAATTTTCCTGCTAGAAAAACGTTACCCCAGCAAGAATCGTTTTTTCGATTTTTTTTCGAAACGACAGGGGGCACACATTTTTTATGTGGGGGCACATTTACAGCAGATAAGGCACCAACTATACGTTCTACTCATATAACTCTAGGAGATACTTTCTTGTTGGGGTAACGCACACCAGTCACGGGATTAGTGATGATTCAATGTAGGTACTACGTTTTTTAAATTTATTGTTTATGTAAACCGGGCTTTTTTTATTTCTGCCTAAAATTTACATATGTTTCATATATTCTATGCCTGTTGATTACCCGTCCCTTTTCTTTTCGGCAGATAAGAAAATGACAGGTATAACTTAAACTTAGATGTTTTTTTTGTGTACCGGTATCAGCACCTAGTTTAGATAACTTTATCAGCTTTCCTTCTAACTATTAAACTATACATTAGTAACATTTAGAGTCCTTTAATCCTTTTTATTTTTATTTACTTAAAAAGTTATTACAATTTTAAAAGTGTAGTACTTAGTTTTGTATTTAAAAAAAGTTTAGTTAGGTTTATTTTGATAAACAAAACACTGGATAAAATTATACGAAATATTTATTCAAAACAATAATGAACACATAAAAAATTAAAATGGTAGTTCACCACACCCAGTCATAGTTAACGTAACGAGAAAACGGTTTGTTAATATTCATTTATTTCACAATTGTACTCCACTTCAATGGATGATTGATTTGATTACTCTAGTATCACAATTTATACAAAAAGCCGATAAGGCATTTTCTGTCTTAGTGAGGGTTCTTTACTTTAATATTGATGTAAGTTTGATTATTATTAAAAGTTTTTCTGGACAACTCTTCTTTGAAGTAATCTATTGTCCTTTGCAGTCCCTCTGCTAAGGTGACCTGGAAAAAAAAAGTTTACTAATCAATCATATAAATAGCAAGCGTTAGAAGAACGTCGTTTTTCTTAATTCTTGTTTGTAATGGCAAAGGAAACAACTTCCGAGCCGCGTTGCCGTCACCAAGAATAAATAAATAATGCTGACTTCAATGAACTTCTACGACATGTCGTGACCCAGGACATAAGCACACGACTACATCCCAATTGGGGTATTCAGAGATACATCTATCGCAAGATGAACTAAGTTTCGCGTGTTGGGGAGGCGCTTGTGAGGGACCGCGGTAGTGACCCCCGCGTAAGCTCGTTCCTGGTTCAACAGGTTTCCTTAGCAATAGTGCGCGGTAACGCGGCCAGTATAATGGGTACCTTTGAACCAGGTACGAGAGTGTTTGTGTAATAATTTAAAATGTTTTAATTATTAGTAGCCACACCTCAACGAGCTTGCTACTGAGATATACACCCGTAATCTAAGATATTGACTCGAAATTTTCTCCACTCCTCAGCAGAGGATTTTGGTATTTTAAGTTGACATTTACGACTTCGACTTAAGGACTTTACTCACTGGAGTCGAGCATATTATACTGTCGACAAAATAATACGAAATTAATGACGTCATGCCTTACTGGAATAAACTCGAGATAAGGTTGAGGCGCCGTGTAAAAATAGCGATTTTGAACGGAGATCGAGGTCTTCCAATCGCCTTAACTAAAGATGGAGTCGAGAAAACTTCAAGGTAAAATCTTAGAATACGTCTGTCAGTCTGTGGTTATACCTTGGGTGACCAGTTGAGGTGTTTCTCAGCCACGGTAATGTCTGGGCGGCGCCTCTGCGGGTCGTCCTCCACAGCAGCGCCCGTCGCAACCGTACTGCGACACCCAGGGACTAGATTCTTTATTATCTTTGCGAATTCTGAAACGGAATGAAATAACATTTTAAAGGTTTTAACACAACCATAGAATAATAAGGAAAATACTTAGTATAGAACGGCAACTAGTCTTGAATCGTGTAGCGCCAGGCGTCACACACAAAGCTGCGCGTGTACGATAATGTTAATGTGTGGTATTGTATGAAGTGTCCGGGGCACACCCCGCTACAATACATTCGATAAGCCAAGTCGGAGGCGTTAGGCTTGCAAAACTCTGGCAAACAACCCGGCAACCCACAATGGAGCAACGTAGTGGAGTAAGTCCCATACTGGCTGTGCAGCACTGTGCCGTTATAATATGCTGTTTATGTTGTGTTTTGATGGCAATTTTTTTAAATCATAATTAGAAATCAGAATCATTTATTCAACATAATTATCATGGATAAACTTGTTGAAGGTCAATGTAACATTTTTGAATTTACGTCATTTCGCAAGGTGCTATGGCTGAGGAGAAGAAATGACAAGAAACTGCAACAGTAACACATCTTTTAAATCAATGTCAATTTAGGTAATCATTAATCTTATAATAAGCTACATAAAGTAAGCTTCACGTGAGCTTTTTTATTTTATATTAATTTTGAAAGATATTTTTATAGTTTCTTATTTTACTATCTATATGGACACAGGTACAGTTTATCATAAATGTTTCTATGTGCCGAGAATTTATTCACATGATTTACTAAAAAAGCTTATGATAATTTCTAATACTTTTTTATTTTTAACACTTCAAATAACGGCTCGCCATAAATCCTGTACTACGCGGGAGGGGTTAAAGCTGAAGAGAGATATGCAGTTCACATTACATAAATCACATCACCAGCCCATTAACGTCCCCACTGCTGGGGCACGGGCCTTCCCTATGGATGGATAGGGAGATCGGGCCTTAAACCACCACGCGGGCCCACTGCGGATTGGTGGTTATTAACGACTGCTAATGCAGCCGGGACCAACGGCTTTATGTGCCTTCCGAAGCACGGAGGAGCTCGAGATGAAAACTTTTTTTTTTGTGGTCACCCATCCTATGACCAACCTTTGCGAAAGTTGCTTAACTTCAACAATCGCAGACCGAGCGCGTTTACCGCTGCGCCACCGAGCTCCTCACACACATACATAAATAGATAACGCCAATTCTTATTCTATGAAATTATTTAATAAACTGTGTGGTACAAAGTTCACCGAAACAGAGATAAGCGGTCAAAAGTTGATATCACCATTACCTACTTCAATAGAACAAAGAACTTTATTTAGATACGTATTATATAAAATACACCAGGGATCACCAGATAGTGTCATTCAAAAAACATAATTATGTTGCAGTTTATTTGGTAGATGATGACTAGCTTTCAACCAAGTCGGTCAAACAAAACAAAACAGGTCGGTCCGGCGTTTGGTGACCTCTGGTATCCAAATGCAGTTTTTTTTATTAGTTAGGTACCTAAGGGTATGCGATCGCGTTTAACAACAACACCGCAACCTTATTTTTATGGTATATGATTGAATATGCAGAACTAAAGGTAATTCTGAACTACCCATCCATGGTATAATAACTAATAACTACCTATATAACTTTCGTATTTACTTGACTACCGATATTCGATTATAGCGCTTTTTTTTGACGTGACTTATTGTAGATTTGCCGCAGATGGCATTAACTACTTGGCCGGACAAATTGGGAGCGTTGAGGGCTCTCACCAGATACAACGTTTAAGACAACAGGCCAGGCCAGGCTGGGCTTAGGGTGCCCAGTTGGCCGCGAACCTCGGCTCAGGGCGTCGTCTGAGAGGAAAAATTTGAAAGAAATACGACCCTAGAGGGTCGATAGCGATAAGTGCTGATTGAGGGAAATCGTCGACCACGCCGCCGGGGTTTAAAAGATGTTTTGCTGTTGCAGTTTCTTGTCATTTCTTCTCACCAACCATAACACTGTGCGAAATGTCGTAGATTCAAAGATGTTACATTGACCTTCAATAAGTTTATCCATGATAATTATGTTGAATAAATGATTCTAATTTCTGTGTGCATTAGAGTTTACTCACCTTCTATAGTATGCTCTACCGGATTTCCTATATTTACAGGCAGGGTGTAACTAGAAGCCATCAAAGCCAACAGACCTTCCACCAAATCTGACACGTAGCAGAACGACCGCGTCTGCTTTCCATTACCATATACCTGAGGGCGGAAAAAAATTCTTTACGTAATTTGTTGTTTTTTTAAAGAACAAATTATCAACTACCCACTAGTGCCAATAAACTATAGGTATAAAGAAAACTAACTTTTTTTTATACACAATTATTTTTTTAATATACTTTTTGTTATGGTCGTCATCGTCTTCAGATCGTAACCAACGAATGAAGGGGCTGATGCCTGTAATGCTCTAATGAAGCGAGAGACATTCTTAAAGTGATTTTTAAAAATGCCCCATCGGGGATCGAACCCAGGACCCCATGTAAGGCGCGGTCTGACCGTTAAATCAAGCAGCTGATTAAAAAATATTGCTGCATGTACTTGTACTACATAATCTTCATAGCAATAGCGTGGTTTTGTGGGGTTGAAAAGGCCACATAGAAGCAATTAATTTAAAAAGCAATATTGCTATTTCATACTTTGTTCACACTGTGCACTTATTTTCATATGTGCAAATGTCAAATAGCAATATTGCTATTTAAATTGATTGCATCGATGTGGGCTTTTTAAACCTTCCCCCCCCCCCCCCCCCCGTTCCATTTTTACTCATACTTACAGTAATGGTAAGGTTCTGTAAGGCTTGCATAATGAAGTTGGAGACGACACGTCCGTCTGAGACGTGCATCCTGGGCCCGTACGTGTTGAAGATCCTCGCGACCCTCACCGACACATTCTCTTGCTTAGCATACGAATATGCTAACGTTTCCGCGACCCTCTTGCCTTCGTCGTAGCACGCACGAGGCCCTAGGGAAGTAATCACACCCTGGGCTTTATTTTTATACATGTGTGTAGTAAATAGTATGCAACCACTAGCGATGTGTGTCGTGAATTTCTCTCTCTCTCTCTATTTAAGAGCTGCGCTCTTGTCGGTGGAGTAATCGCCATTCCTCTCTTCTTCCCGCCAAAACCTTCACCTCCCGATACGACACGACCTGCACCTTCTCTTTTATTTGTTTCATAAATGTTACCCTATAGGTCTACCCCTTCCTCTCTTCCCTTCAATCAAATTCGTGAATTTACCCCCTTATTTATGAATCTCGCTTTCAAGTCGCGTTCGAAATAAACAGGTGTTAGTGACGTCGTAACAAACCCTTTGAACGATGATTCAGACCATGATTCTGAGTTGACATCAAATAACATTTTCCGTCACAAAAGTATGAAACTGAAAATAATTTAAAAAAAACACTAAAATTTTAATAATTTTTCTGACAGGACATTTCCACTTGTTATCAACTCAGAATCATGGTCTGAATCATCCTCCTCAGTATTCGTTACGGTGTCACTAACACCCATACGTACTTGTATAGCTACCTGAACGTATTTTCCTTCGCAAAAGTATAGAATTGAAAATAATAAAAAAAAAACGAAAGTCATGAATTTTGGGACGGAAAAATCCACTTGATATTAACTCAGAATCATGGCCTGAATCATCCCCCTCAATATCCGTTAAGACGTCACTAACACCCTGTATACCCACGCCCACGTCACGTAGCGCATCAGAACTTGTCATTTGCAAGATGAGACAGGTATATATTTTCACGCGAGTTAAAGGCGAGCTATTAAAAAATAATAATATATAATAATATTCTTTATTAAAAGGCATAAATAACCCAAATATCATGTTCAAATATTATAAAAATAAAATAAAAAAAAAAACAAATTAAATATTATATTAAAAACAATAAAATCATAACATATTTATTTAAAAAAAAATAAGACTCCTGAGCAAATTCACTACACACTTCGCTAGTATGCAATCCCTTTGACACTTATGTATAGGTATCACTATCAGCGGATTTTTTAATCAGCAGCAACTACTTACTAAAACGTATTGAAAGCTATTTATTCATTGCAATTAAAGATCGTGCGCTGCTTTATCATCAATCATAAAATAAAACGTAAAGCAATAAAATCACCATCCTTTTTTCATTTTCCTATTACCAGTAATCACGACTTATTTCGTAATATATTTAGCAAAAATATTTATGATATAATCCTGAGCAGGCAATAATGAAACCTCACAATTACTAATAGGGTAGCGTATAGTTTGTGGTGTAGAGGAATTTTTCCTTAATTTTCAAAGAAAAATCAGGCACACATTAGTTCCCGCGCGTGACCCCAATTCTATGTATACCTCTATGGTCATTTAATATTACAATGGTGCTAATTCCTGTAAATATCATCTAATTTTATTTTAAGTTATATCTGTCATTTTCTTATCTGCCGAAAAGGAAAGGGACGGGTAATCGACAAGCATAAAATTTATGGAACACACGTTAATTTTAAGCACAAATCTAAAACAACCGTCTAAAAAAATACATTGGCCAATAACCCGACAGAGTTAAGTTGACAGCACACGTCAAACGGTTTGCATACCAGCGAGATACCTTTTTGATACGCCCGGGTTATTCATTCATTTACTAATTCTTCCTAAAATCAATCATCCGTCCCTTTCCTTTTCGGCGGATAAGAAAATGACAGGTATAACTTAAAGTAAAATTAGGTGTCTACAGGAATCGGGGCCATTATTATCCTAAAGAATAATACCCTATAGAATAATACACTAAGGAAAAATAGGCATTATGATATAAAATCTACATAGGTTACTCGTAAAATTGTATATGAATTATATTATAACTTACCTATCGGATTGACGTGACCCCAGTAGGACTCTGGCTGAGGGTGCACCATGGGATCACCATACACTTCTGAAGTACTTGCTATTAAAATTTTAGCACCTACGCGCCGTGCCAAACCTGTAATTGATAGAGATTTATGTCAAAACCTTCCTAATACATCATCGTAAGTCTATCATAATTTAAGATCATAATTCATAAACAAAGCAACAGAAAAAATGTTTTAGAATGTGGAAAATAACATAAGCGTAGCATAAGTTCACAACTATATTTCAATTGAGGTAGTCAGAGGTACATCCATCGCAAGATGAACTAAGTTGCCACACCTAATCAAGCTTTCTGTCAGACCAACGTGATAGGTGGTGAGCCGTATTGCCGTCAATAATGGTCGAGCCAACTGTGTTAGTGAAAACTGCACTGCATAATGTTAGTGAATATGAAAACAAAGCTCTTTTTTATGATACCCCACTTGATTTCAGCCATTTTTGCAATCAACATACACACATACATAAACTCACGCCTATTTCCCACGGGGGTAAGCAGAGACTATAGAATTCCATTTCCTTCGATCATGACACACTTCTCTTGCTGCCTCCACATTCGTCAATCGCTTCATACACGCACGCCAGTTTAGAGTAGATCGTACTAAACCTTTTCTAAGGACATCTCCAATTTGGTCAATGTAAGTCCTTCTAGGTCTTCCTGTGCCAGCCCTATCATCAACTTTCGCTTTATATACCGCTTTCGCTTTCTATTATCCTTCATCCGCTCTACGTGTCCAAACCAACCTAACATTCCCTTCTCAATCTTAGTCACAATATCGTCTTTTAGACCACATCTCTGTCAATCAAAATCAAAATAATAATATTTATGTTATTCTTATTTTGCAATAATTGCAAACTTATATAGATTATTATTGTGGTGAACTGATAGTGAAAGGAGTTATTACAATGGGCGAAAATAAGTAATACTTACCTAACATATTAATTGTGCCTAAAGTATTAGTTTTGATTGTCTTAACAGGATTCTGCATATAATGTGGTGGACTTGCTGGACTAGCTAAGTGATATATTTCATCTGCCTGTAACAGAGTTATAATTGTATTTCATTGTAGCCTAATTATATTAGCTATAAGTGCACCACTTCAAGACAACAGACTGCTTGATAACCTAGTCAAATGATACAGATACTTTTTAGGAAACGTCAAAACAAAAGTTTTCTTTGGAGTTTGTGGTTGTTATGTGTTTGTAGAGTTTGTAGCACGGAAATACTGTCCTGGAACGTCATCATTAAAATCGGTAATATGTCGTACTCATTGTATTGTTACTTAATTCATAACTAAAATTCGAAAATAAGTCTAAAAGTAAAATGAAATTGACTTTTGAACATCTTATCCTGGCTTTTATTTCTCGAATAGCATTTTATAATTTGTCTTTGGCCCAGTCAATTACCCTTTGACGTCATATTATACCATCTGAAATAGAGATTTGAGCCCTGTGATGATGATGATGATATTGGCTATGGGATCTTGACTACTAAATCCCAGGATCAATTTCTGGTCAGATCGAATTGACACTAATATAACAAATACTAAGAAAGTTACTTACTTCTACATACAACGGGTTTACAATATCATGATGGATCATTTCAAAGTTGCGGTGTCCGAACCAATGTTCAACATTACGTTTCCGGCCTGTGAAGAAGTTGTCCACAACTATTACCTCATGGCCCTGTATCATAAGAGTGTCTACCAAGTGTGAGCCCACAAACCCTGCTCCTCCTGTAACCTGGAATATTCAGGCATTGTGATAAATAATAGTTTGTAAAATTTTCAGAGTATGTTTTTAGATTAAAAATTATTGATCTGCCCAATCTAGGCTATGCTAATTTAATGAATGTCACAGCACTAGCTTATGTACTTTGAGAGGTCTAATTATTACCGTAAATTAAGGCTATAGTAAAATGTTATCTTTATTGAAATATTTATAATCACTTATATTGTACTGAACAGGTTGTTTCTTTTGATAGTATGTACTTTTTTAAAAATACAACCAATAAATAAATTTTACATTAAAAAAGTAAAAACACCTGTACTATCATTAAAAAAGTATTAACTTCTTGATAACTATCTTGCTACGACAAAACCACCAACCAAACATTTTAATCACTTATGATTAAAATAATTTCCGGTCAAGATATATTTTCAAATAAAACATTTGGTATTTACTTACCAATATCCTTTTCCTCTCTTTGTAACCCAGATATTCGACATCTGGGTATTTCTCTGGTATCCGTCCTTCCAGAAATGCCATTTTTTTCTCTAACTGTTCCAGACGAGCTTTTGTTTCAGCCAGTTCCCGTCGTAAGCTATCGTCAGCTACATTACCAGCTTCCATTTCTTTTTTTTGTCTGCTTATATGACTGTTCTCTAGTTTCTTTGGTATATTGATTAAATCTCTGTAAGATCCGTCTTGGAAATCGTCGCTTATTCTTTGGTTCTTTTTTCTGGTAGGTATATCGTCACTTAAATTCTGATGTAGAACGAGGAAAATAAAGAGCACTGTAAAAAACATGGCACTTCAAATAAATGTGATGATTGTAGCAAGATCAGGTCTACTGAAGAGTAAAATATCCACAGTGGATTATATAGTACCTCTTATACAATATTCTAAACAAAATAAGGAATGCTTATAATGTTGTCGTTCGATTATAAATTGTTATCTTTAACCGTACCATTCATAAAATTCTTGAATAGCTGCGAAATTGTAAACAATTGGAAAGTACTTACGTAAACCCAGAACGGAGACGGTGATTATAATTTTCCTGAATTTTAGACATAGTCTGTTCATTGCTGAAATGAATCGCTAACTGCTCACATTTCTGTTAGAGGTATACACGTTTTTTTTCCAATTTTATAGCAGTGACGTTCACAATAAGAAACGGCCCGTTTTCGTTTCCTTCATGCATGTCTGACCAAAATGTCATTTTGATTTTGACAGTCAGGGTTGCCAATGACAATTTATTTTATCAATATTTCCAATAATCTCACATGGAGGGATTTATATTTCCAGGGGACTTAAACTCAAATTACTAACCGGTTTCCTAAATTTCAATAGGAGCTACCAGGGCTTCTTCTCTCACGTGGGTCTCGTGAGGTCAATAACCGACCTCATCAATCCTGGTGTCAGGGTTACTATTGAGCCACCAAAAGCCTCCACCATGGCTCAGTAACGACTACATACTTACTTAGTATTAAGTCGCCGGGACCGATTGTTTAACGTGCCCTCCGAAGCAAGAATCATCTTACTTTCATATAATCGGGTGTTCTAACCAAACTAGGGATCTCAAAGTGATTTTAAGGGATTCAAACTCGGGACTTCTGCATTGTGAGTCCAACTCTCAACTACTGGACCACTGAGGCCGTTCTAGAGTTTAAGGCTCCAGGAAATCCCCTCGTGTAAGACCACGCTAAACGCGATCTCACATAAATAAGACTTACGTGAACCCGTTGTCCTACGTTAATTTGTAAATTCGCTTATCACGGCTATCTCCTAAACATCACTATTCGGAAAAAAATCGGTGATATTTTCTTGTTTCATTCTTTTTATAAGTACCGTGATTTTTCCAGAATGGAGTTGCTACTCCGATGGACTGAAGAGTTCTAATTTTTAAACATTTCTTTTTATTTTATATAATATTTCTAACTATTTGTATTCAATGGGTAGGTATTAGATATAGTCAGATGGTAGCAGTGGTGATGTGCCAAGCTGTTCTAGAAGACTTCGCTTATTACGGCATCCGACGATTGTGTTGTCCTTTATTACTTTGAGGTATTATATTAAATTCATTTTGCACGATATTCCAGAGCCTGATGACAAAATAAAGCAAAACTTTATTTTGGTATTTTAATTGTCCAGGCGTTTGTAAGTATCCTAAACGTATCCGTATTCATATAAATGTATCCTAGACATGAAACGATGTCTGATGTTTCCAGAAACCTACTGAGGTTTCATATGGAGATAAAAGCAACGAGTTCCAGCTCGAAATCTATGAACAACCATAAAATAAAATTTTAATAATTTGAAGCATTAATAGGTAATGTACGTAGGATAAACTATGCATTTTTTAATAATGGGACTATTTTTACTTGTTACTTGTTTATTTTCGATTTAGAGCCAAACTGAAGGGCTGCAAAGTAACCAGGCTTGTTATCTTTAATTTTGTACCGATTGAGAGTCCTCAATGCTCCCCATTGTCTGGCCAAGTAGTTGCAAAGTAAGTGTGGCCGCAAATGTCATATCTAAAATGATGAACTTCATTAGGCGAGGCAAGGGGTTGATAAACTATCACCATGCGGTTCATCATAAACTACCTTGCGGTTTTGGGACAAGTATTGACTGTAGCTCTACCCCCCTCCATAGGGATGTGAATGTGAATTTATTTATATGACCGAAGAAGTCGCTGCCGCCGAAGAAAATCGATAACTGTATGCGCTAGTGGTCTTCTTACGACTTGTGGTTCTGCGTATTTATGACTAGGGCATCCAAAATCGGAAGATGTTCCGTTCCAATTTCCGAAACTCCGGATGGTTGCTTTATTCGCGACACCTTCTATATGGATCTGAATATTGTATAATGTAAAACCAATGGTTCCGGAGTTCTAGAACAAATAGGTATAACAATCAATCAATCAATCAATCAATAATACTTTATAAATGTATAACTTAATAAATGTATATAATTTAAATATTATTATTATTAAGTAGGTACCAGTGTTGCTCTATGGTAGGTACATGACTGTTGAAAGCTTACAGGGTCCAACAGCAACATCATCCCCCTAGCATTATCCCGTTTCTCGTCCGCTTACCTAATCTGAAGATTTGAGAGGTACTTACGGTTATTTACATAAGGTCCAACGCTAACGTATAAGGTAAGTAAATGAAGGTTCTCTGTGCAGACATTGAACGACAACGAACGAACTCGTAAATTATATATTAAACTGACGCATTTGAATTATTTATCTAAAAAAATACAGAAAATTTAATACAATAATTGCATAAAACAAAAGGAGTTTGCACAGTAAATGACGAGAGTTACTACTGCGGTAACAGGTACCTCCAACCAGACGCACCATGATGTCTGGTTGATCGGTGAACAGGCCGTCTATGCCAGTCGCTAGGAACATTCTCATCTCCCCGCTAGAGTCTCCGAGAGCAGCCGGTGAAGTGTCATTACTCCGGAACTCTGCGGACAGGTACGAATTTTCCGCACGAAACGTGTAGGGATGCACCTTTAGACCTACAGCGTGTGCGTCCCGAACAAAATTTGTCGGAGTACCAAGAGTATTGTTCACTGTTTGAGGGATGATATGACTCTTATCAGGACCCACGGCCGTAGCATAAGTTGATATATCCATCAGTCCTTCCGCTGTCACCATGTCGCCATAAGTCACCCCAGTACCCAGCAGCGCTTGATCAAACGGCTGTCTAGTAACATTACCAGCTATTAGTTGCAGCAACGGTAAGTCAGTCATGTTTTTAAGTTCCCTTAAATTACTTATTTCAAAAGATTGGATGAAAACTGGAGCATCTGGTCCGCGATATCCGTTTGCATTCAACAAATCAACCAGGGGCTTTTCCATAGCTAAGCCAAGACGTTGAAAATGAGTGCCGTGTTTAATTTCCGGATAAACTCCTATAATTCGTCTTTCACTAATTTCTAAACTCTTTGCTAAGTCGATGATTTCTTGCATAGTGGGTATTTCAAACGATCCATTCATTCGAGTATTGCCGGGTCTTACTTCAGGCAATGATTCTACTGCTCGCAAAGTTTTTATTTCAGCTAATGTGAAGTCTTCGGAGAACCATCCACTTGTCTGGCTGCCGTCGACGGATTGGGTGCGGAAGCGGCTAGCGAACTCGGGACGGTGGACTACGTCAGTCGTCAGTGAGAGGTCGTTTTCATGTCGTGCGATCAGGTGGCCGTCCTTGGTCATGACGACGTCAGGTTCGATGTAGTCGGCTCCCATGGTGACTGCTAAGGCGTATGCGCCGAGAGTGTGTTCCGGTACGTAGCCACTGGCACCGCGGTGCGCTATCACTAATGGTTCACAAGTTTTTGGATCACGCGCCCTAGAAACTCCATCTTGCGTTGTCCATACCGGATTATGCCAACCGGCGAGTAGAACACACACAAAAATACTCCTTTCCATGCTAGCAGTGACTGCTTACTGTGAAGTTCTGAGGAAGTACATTTTTATCACGTTAAAGAGATAACTAAAGAGATAAAAATCGTAATTAGCCTTTTATTTCTTTATAGCCTCCATAAATTGTAGCTTCTTAGAATGTTATTTACTTTATCTATAGGTAGTGGATACCTTTTCCTGCAGTTGGTTGTGATCAATTGTAATAATAGATATTTACATCACGCCTAAATACCCGAAAGGGTAGGCAGAGAGAGTTTTATAGTATTGTTAAGTATTATTTTTGTTATAAGGAACGTATTTACCGTTAATCTAAACAGTACATACTTACATACCTAATTATGATTCCATGCCTAACACAGCTCGTAAAACTAGAACCTACAAAGTTATAATATATTGAAAATTAGAAAAACTTTGATTAGCGTTAACGGCCTCTACTTAGTGGTAGAACGTTGAGTTCACAATCCGGAGGTCCCGGGGGAAATATTTCACAAAAATCACTTTGTGATCCCTAGTTTGGTTAGGACATTACAGGGTGATCACCTGATTGGCCCATAGTAAGATGATTCATGCTTCGGAAGGCACCTTAAATCGGTGGTCCCGGTTACTGCTTACTGACACCAGGGTTGATGGGGTTGGTAATTCACCTCACAACCCATATGATAGAAGAAGCATTTTGCAGACGCCCTGAAGACTTGACAGGTCCGGTCTTTTACAGAAGCGACTGTCTATCTGACCTTCCAAACCGCAAGGGGAAAACTTAGACCAATTCATTTCTCGTGGGTTTCCTCACGACATTTGTTTTTTTGATTAGAAATTGTACTAGAAATGGAAGAACTACCTGTTAGAATACAAATCAAAGGGTACTAGTAGGTACAACTAGGTACTTTGACCGAAAACTCGCTATCTAATATAGGTACTATTATGTTATGACTACGGCATCACAATAAGTAAGTAGGACCTACCTACCTAATATTTTTTAAAGATTTCCGTTATCATTTATTGCTTTTTTAATTCCGTAATAAGCGGATATTGGATGTAGGTACAATCATTGTTATCAAATATGGATTATATATTATTTTTCTTCCAAACAGAATATACCTCGGCAACTAATTACTTTTTAAGAACATTTTAAACTGACGCATGACGGAAAGGGGATATTGGGTGTGAGTCTATAAATGTATTTAAATGGGTAAGTAAAGTATGGTTCTATGGAATAATAATAAACAGATGATTTTTAACAAGAACATAACTATTACATTCACACACGACCATTGATGTACAGTGTGTTACTTAGTAACAGATGAATGATGTTTTATACACTACATTTAGGGCTTGGCCTAGCTAAGATACTAGTGATTAATATTATAAAAGCTTCTTACGTAAATAGTAGTACGTATCTAAGTAAGTAATGCCTGTTAAATTAAGGTATTTTAGTAGGTAGCCTACAGATGTCATACACACACACACACACACACGCGCGCGTGTACAATAACGTCAATGTGTAGTGTCTGTGTAAAACGAGGTTTTTTGTATGAAATGTACGGGATGTGCTAGTGTGTCAAAAACGATTGTTAACAATAGTGCTTAGATGTAAGGTAAGACTAACTGTTGTAACATTTATTACAATTAACGTTGACTTACAAGTCTTACAACCATGTTGCAAGAAGGTAGTAAGTAAGTACCTATTATTTTTATCAACATCTCTGTTACATTTTCCTTATTCCTAAATGATAAACTCGTAGTCTGTCTCGGTTGTACTTTTCAATGTTGCATTGTTGCTCGTGTCTATAACTATTTTGTTCTTATTCACTTTTAAATCTTAGTTTACTATATATTACAATAAGTATGTAACGGTGTCGATTCGGGCAGCCATCAACTTAATTTGAAAGGACTAAAACTAGCTGCATCTCTTTCTTGCACGTATAGTAAGTGAAGGATGGCACTAATTTAAGAGTTGTCAAACTAAAATAAGGTTAAGTGTGTGCGTGTATGGGCACCTTTATAAACAAGGTCCTCGCACTCGTAGAGGGATGTCAGGCTGATCAGAGAAGAGGCCATCTATACCGGCCTCCAAGTATGCCCTCAGTTCCCCGGATAAGTCTCCAATAGCCGAGGGTGAAGTGTTGGAGTTGTGGAACTCAGCTGGAAGGAACGCGTTCTCTGCACGGAACGTGTACGGATGCACCTTCAAACCCACTGCGTGCGCTTCTTGTACGAAGGTAGTCGGCTGTCCGAGCCTGTTGTTCGCATCGCGAGGGATGATGTAGCTCTTGTCCGGGCCTACAGCCGCGGCATACGTCGCCACCTCCCGCAACCCCTCCGGGGTCGCCATGTCCCCATACGTCAACCCTGTACCCGACACGATCTGGTCGTACGGCTGCACCGATTTATCACTCTCATATAACTGCAATAGCCTCAACTCAGTCAGATTCTTCAATTCTTTCAAATTTGTTACCTCAAATGATTGGATGTAGACCGGCGCTCTGGAGCCTCGGTAACCGTTCCTGTGTAGTGTGTCTACCACCAATTGTTCTAGCGGCAACCCTAAGTTCTTGAAATAGGAGCTGTGTTTAATTTCCGGGTAAAGACCAATCAATCGTTTCTGGCTACTTTGTAGGCTTTTCACGAGATCAATAATTTCTTGGAAGGTAGGTATCGTAAAACTTCCATCTAAACGCGCGTTTCCTGGCCTTACGTCGGGTATGCGTTCTACGGCGCGTAGAGTTTTCAGTTCAGCGAGGGTGAAATCTTCTGTGAACCAGCCGGTAAGTTCGTTGCCATCGACGGTTTTTGTTTTGTGTCGGTGAGCAAATTCTTGATGTTTACTGACGTCTGTGGTGAGGCCGAGTTCGTTGTCGTGGCGAGCTACTAGATGTCCGTCACTGGTGATGACGAGGTCGGGCTCGACGTAGTCTGCGCCGAGAGTGATGGCGAGGGCGTAGGAGCCGAGGGTGTGCTCTGGCACATAGCCGCTAGCGCCGCGGTGTGCGATCACCAGGGGGATGCACATATCCGCCGTTGCAACGCGCTCGGCCGGCGCGGGCGCCCCCCATGCTAAGCTGATGCTTGCCACCAAAACCCACGCGATGTCTCTCATGCTTTGTCTATACTTGACTGCCGGTGATTTTCACTATGTATTTATTGTACCTGAAAAACGAATGTTATCTTAATTGCGGTTTAATTTATTGTCTACATACTTATCTTCACTAGCAGACGGTAAAGCGGTAAGTAAACGCTTTATAGTTGTAGTGTCAGGGTTATTATTGTTGGGAGGTATACTTACAGAAAATATTGAGTAAAAGAAGGTAGTAGAGTATTATTTTGTTTGAACTAAGATAACCCAGATATTAAAAATGTATACATATAATAAAATTATGTTAATTAAACCGCATCCACCAACCCGCAGCTGAGCAGCATGGGAAGTATATAAGCAGTTTATGTTTATATTATGTACTTAATCCAAGAAGTCAATCTGACTACTTACATGTATTTGAGTCAATAATCTATTAAATAGTCTTTTTTTTTAAATCATTCCTTAAAATACGTACATTAGGCTATGTAATAATAGACTCACCTAAACTTCACTATTCACGGTTCACTAATAGCTTCTTTTAAAATTACACATAGCTCAAAAGTAAAACAAAATCAACTGTCTCTACTGCGAATACACTGACGCAGAGAACGACGTGTCTGTAGAAGTACACTCGACCAGTAAAGTGATATACTAAATATGCTTATTTACAGTCGTCCTGCTTATACCTGCGTATACCTGCTTATTTGCTAATAAGCAGGTATAATTTATTTAGAGATAACAGAGCAAGGCTTCTGGAATTGGAAGAAGGTAAATGACGACTGACGATATCAAGAGTATTTTAATCGTTTTTAGTAGTGACTTAGGGAAAAACCTTGGCTTACGTCAGAGACAGAGGAAATAATAAAATTAAATTAAAAAAGTTTCTTAAGCTGTGAACTATATATTGATAGATCTTATTTGTCGCAGTGATACAGTACACGAAGTAAGGCCTGCAAAGTCCCCCAGCTTAAATCATGAAAACAGGCTGGGCACAGGCGTTCTGAAAATCGACTGGAGGGGTATGGGCAATATGGAGCATACTCCGCCACGCTAAGCGACTGCGGGTTGGTGGAGGCATTAGGGCTAGTAACCAACGGCTTAACGTGCCTTCCGAAGCACAGAATCGCCTTACTTTGTCGGACAACCAGGTAATTCAGCCTGCAATGTCCTAGCCAAACGAAGTCCAGTCTTACAAATTTACGACTGTGTCCCCATTGGGAATTGAACCCGGACCATTATCTCGTGAGTCCAATGCTCCTAACCACTAGACCACGGTGGTTGTTATTTTCCTATGCTGTAGTATTATTTTCTTTGTATAAGTATGTCGTACATTTCTGTCCTTGAGACTAGGTATTATAATGACAATAAATGTGTTCGTTAGTATATAACATATGTAAGCAATTATTCATGTTTTCGCTATTACCTTATAGGTATAATAAAATAACATACTGATTAGACATCGTCCATCCAGCTGGTAATTTTCTATTCTATTGTTATCGTTTAATTATTTAAAAGGAGCGACGCATAAAATAGTTTCTTCATGCCTGCTCGCACGGTTTAGATTACCTACTCTTAACCATTCTTTAAAACATTGAACATTGTATTCTTTTATTTGTGTAAGTAAGTATTTTTCTCCTCCACATTTCAATTTACAGTTCATCCTTATAGCGCCTTCAAATTAATCGCAGCAGGATAAATCTATACAAATTGTTTTGCGCGGTAGCAATGTGACTGTCGCGCGACAGCAGCGCTGTAGCAACACTTTAATTTGAACATCTTATAATAATGTTTTCTCTACAACTGTACATTACTCTAGTCTCAGATAAGCATGTCGCGTGTCAAGTTTGACGTTTCAAAAGTATCATACACAAATATGACATTATTGGTTTGTTTTTATCAGCTGACCGCGCGAGGTATATCGTACGATACCGGTCAAATATATTTAAGTAATTATAGTTAATTTAGTAGTAGTAGTTAATTTAGTTGTGTAGTAGTTATAGTTTATAGTTAGTTAGTTTATTTCTCCGGTTGATTGAGGGGAGGCCTGTGCACAGCAATGGGACGTATATAGGCTGTTAATGTAGGTATGTATAGTTAATTTATTAACCATGATTTTTTGACATGACTTATTGCAGATTTGCCGCAAATGGTATTAACTACTTGGTTGGACAATGAGTTCGTGACGACAAACACTTCAGAACCCCCCGGTAGCGACCCCGCCGGCGTGGTCGACGATTTCCCTCATTCAGCTCTTATCGCTATCGACCAACTGGGGTCGATTAAATCTTTCGAATATTATCCGCTCAGACGACGCCCTGAGCCGAGGTTCACGCCCGATTGAGCACCCTCAGGACTCTTGTCTTAAATTTTGTACCGGGTGAGAGCCCTCAGCGCTCCCCATTTGTCCGGCCAAGTAGTTAATGCCATCTGTGGCAAATCTACAATAAGTCACGTAAAAAAAAAGATGGAAAATTCCACTTGATATCAACTCAGAATCATGGTCTGAATGATCCCTTTTCGTTACGTCACTAACAGCCTGTTTAAGTTGTTATTGTCTTCGGCGGAACGCTGCCATCGTAGCGTTGAAGTTGTCCATGTATCCTATGGCTTAGTTAGATCAATGTGTCACTATCATATTGATACTGATTATCAGTGTTCGCTGTGCACACTTGAGATAAATAACTGGTAAACGTTGACCGACATCATAGAATAAGTACGTATAGAACGGCAACTCTCCGCTCCGCACCAGCGTCTGAGGTTACCTCACCCCCCTCGAACATAGTTCGCACACACAGATGCGAGTGTATCATAACGTCAATGTGTGGTGTCTGTGTAAAACGAGGTTGTTTGTATGAAATGTCCGGGTTCTGCCGACATGTAGTGATAGTTCCCTACATATCGGTCAGTCGATAGCGCGAATTGTATAATGTGCTAATTAAGCATATCATTAGGTAGGTATCATAATGATTAGTAACGGCCTCTGTGGTCTAGAGGTTGAGCTTTTGACTCACGATCCTGAGGTCCTGGGTTCGAACCCTTGTGGAGACATACCACAAAAATTACTTTGTGGTCCCTAGTTTGATTAGGACATTGCAGGCTGATTGGCCGAAAGTAAAATATCCATGCTTCGGTAATGATGGTTCGGTGTTTAGGAAGACATTTTGCTAATACAGGTATAATTACTTATCATTTTTTATTCGAAAAATAAAAATATGTTTAACGACTTACCCGTTTCAAATGCTGTGCTAGAAACAAACAATAATTAAGTTACAGCAATTCGGTAACCAACTGAACAATTTAATATAGTTGTGGGGCGATCATTGATCACATTACAGTTAAATAACACTTTTATTAAAAACAAACGCATCCCCCGAGATGCGACCCTTTGTTGACACACAGATTTGGGGATAGGGTTGCCAGCTTGTATTTTGGTTTTATATTTACTTTTGGAGCTCGGTGGCGCAGCGGTAAACGCGCTCGGTTTGCGATTGTTGAAGTACAGCAACTTTCGCAGAGGCCGGTCATAGGATGGGTGACCACAAAAAAAAAAGTTTTCATCTCGAGCTCCTCCGTGCTTCGGAAGGCACGTTAAGCCGTTGGTCCCGGCTGCATTAGCAGTCGTTAATAACCACCAATCCGCACTGGGCCCGCGTGGTGGTTTAAGGCCCGATCTCCCTATCCATCTATAGGGAAGGCCCGTGCCCCAGCAGTGGGGACGTTAATGGGCTGGTGATGATGATGATGATTTACTTTTGGAATGGTGCTAATTCCGGTAGACAGAGTTGCTTCCCAATCGTATTCTAGCAAGCTAGAATTTAATCAGGTGAGATTGTAATCAAACACTCAGCTAAGCTGCTGATTCCAGTAAACACCATCCAAGTTTATTTTAAGTTATACCTGTCATTTTCTTATCCGCCGAAAAGGAAAGGGACGAGTAACCGACAGACATAAAATTTATGGAACACACGTCAATTTTAAGCCGAAATCTAAAACAACTCTCTATAAAATCGACAGAATTAAGCTGACAACATACTTCAAACCGTCCCTTTATTTTTGGCGGATTAGAAAATGATAGGTATAACTTAATATAAAATTTGATGGTGTCTACAGGAATTAGCACCTTTGTCAGCCTACAGGAATTAAGCACATTAGCCATGTCAGGGGCCTTTGGCGGCTCAATAGTAAATCAGACACCAGCGTTGATGGGGTTGGTAATCAACCTCACAACACGACACAAGAAGAAGCACCTTTGTAAAAAATAGCTCTAGGTTTGTATTTCTAATACCAGTCATAGTCCTTGTTTACTTCTGTACTGTACTGTACTGTACCTAATAATACTTAAGTACTTGTTAAATTCTATTGTGATGCTTATTTAATGTGTGGTACAATTTGCTAGACAATTCAATTCTTTAAATAAAATATTCCCGCCAAAATCTATTTAATATACTTTATTAATATACTTTATTGCACTTAACAACTAGTTACATCACAAACAAGAAATGGACGTTTACAAGGGTGGACTTATCTCTAAGAGAGATCTCTTACAGGCGCGTTATAAGGTATCAACGTGTTGTTTTGGTAAATAAATATTTTATTTTGTACTAGGATTGTTATGGATATTTTTCGTTTGACCACGATCTCACCTGGTAGTCTTAGTATCAAACCAACACGTTGTCAACCCTAAAAATGTGACGCACAAGATTGTAGCATCCCTTTTCGCTTGTTTTTTCGCCCCCAGCCCCGAGCCGTCGTAATCCTCGCAGATCGAATTAATAAGCCTTGTCGTTAATCATTATCGTAAGCTACGACTACGGAATTAGACATTGATTACCAAAAGGGTGAATACAACGACTTTATTATACAAGAAGATTTGCAGGTCTCACTTTATTGCTATTTTTAAACGGATAAAAATAATCAAGGATTACTTGGATTACGTACGTGTATTATACATTTGTAAGTCTTTCAGTCGTATTTAATACAGTTGGCTTGCGTTTTGAACTGTAGAAATAAAACATGGATATTCCTGGCCAAGAAAATTATGTGAACATCAGGACCGCCTATGTAGTATCACATAAAAGCTTTGCTATATCGTATGTCTCATACACCGGCCATCCTGACGTCAGCACCGGCGGTGTATTTCTATATCTCGTTAACGGATACAGCTATCATTTTGAAACGTACGCATTTGAGCTTCAGAATGCATGCATCATTCAATCAAAATATCATCGGGGTACACGGCAAAATAAAAATGTACCTATGGGGAAAATTGTAACACCTCCAACACCAAAGAGCGGTCCTGACGTTCACGAAAATTTTTACTGAGAATTTTCTCGAAGAAAGGTATAAGTAAACATTTTTTTAATTTAGGTAAAAATACCGAACTTTTGGTATCTTTTTTTTTTATATTTATAAAGAAAGAACGTTTATTTCATTATAGGTACTTTATCAGTCTGCAAAGTTTCGGCGCCTGAGGAATTAAGGGGTCCACTAGCTTCCTTTCCTACACTACTCCGCAGCGTAAATCAACGTTCGGAGAATCTTTGTCAAAGCCATAATTGCCATATTATGCCTTGCCTGTCAAAGTAAGTAAGTGCAATTGATTTCACGATGTTTGTAAAAGTATCTTTAAAAGTTTTCTACATATGGGCTATGCGTAATATAGTTCGAAATCACCAACGTTTTCAAACAAGTTAAATGTTGTCTCTGAAATTCCCACAATAAATGTATGAGGGCAGAATCAGGGCGGTTATCACATTTGTTACTTTAATCTCTCTCCGGAGACCAGACCCAAGCATTCAACCCTTGTTGAGATAGGGTCGTAATCTTGTTATAACCGTCATGCAGTGTAAAATGTTACAAAATTTTGTGTATTGGATTACTAATAGGAAAATACGTAGTAATGAAAAAATCGTACCTACATAGTAGCCCCGATTCCTTTATACACTTCCTAATTTTATTTTAAGTTATACCTGTCATTTTCTTATCCGGCGAAAAAGAAAGGGACGGATGATTGACAACTGTTAATTTTAAAATGAATGAATAACCCGGGCGAATAAAATAGGCTTCCCGCTCATAATATAACACGTTTGACGTGTCTACTTAATTCTTTCGGGTTATTGGCCAATATACGATTTTTGGTACTTAGTCAGAGGTACCTATATCTATCGCAAGATGAACTAAGTACCCACACTTCACCGAGCTCTGTGTTAGATCCACGTGATAGCTATGTGGTGAGCCGTATCGCCCCGCACCGTCTACGTAATGTTCGAGGCAACTGTGTTAGTGTTTTTCTGTTACGAGTATATTGTTGACATGAATTGACACCAGGTGGTTTCCCAGCCGTGGTAGCCTAGTTGGTAGAACGCTTGACTCTCAGCATAGGCCTAAACCAATAATTTTCAAAGTTTTCGAATTCATGTTTGGATCATAAATGATTTATCACGTGCTCAGCGGAGAAGGGCAACATCGTGAGGAAACCCACAATCCCGAGAAATGCATTTCCATTCCCAGTAGTCGTACCGAGAAGTCTTACCAGTTGAACTACTGGGAATTTCCTTCCCAATAGACTTACTGAATAGTAAGACTTCGCTTTTTCAATTAGTTGGAAGGTCTGACAGGCAGTCGCTTCTGTAAAAAACCGGACCTGTCATATCGTCAGGTTAGGTAAGCGGAGCCTGTGAAAACGGGATGACGCTAGGGGATGATGAGGAGTTGTGCCCGGTTAATAGCAATCGGCTCGCCTAGGTATTACATGGGACTGAAACATGGTGGCGACGAGGGGTGTACTTACACTTATACTTACATTTACACTTATACTTACACTTACACTTACACTTACACTTACACTTACACTTACACAGCTCTGCCTACTTTTTAGGGGATACTGCGTAATGCTATGTTATGTGTTGTTATGTATATAATTGGTGTGTATCGCAGCACTATTGTTTTGTTCAACTTGTGCGGGATGTGTAACTAAGACCCATCCATTTTAGTACGTACTATCAAAATTGGCCCGAAGTAGTGTAATTAAAGAATTCCAAAATAAATACCTCGAATGTCAGTCGAGATGAGATATTTGATACAGAAGTGATGCTTGTAAGTGGATAATAACAGGGTTCGGTTCCCTGGGCGGGACGGACACGCCTACACCGAGGAATTCTTTTATTTTACACCATTACCCACAAAAACTCACTTAACGACCAACTTAAAAGGAAATTTAGCAGTAATCAATTATGCCTTTGTTGGTAGGTAAGTTATTGACTTGTTATAAACAAACATAATAATTGCTGTTTAGCAATAAGGCCGCCTAGTGTGCTTATTTTTTTTATTCGTATGTATGTCCAGTGTATATGCATTGTGCAATAAAGAACTATTGACTGATTGAAACATTTTTGGCATGTTAGTTACCATTATAAAACTGTACCTCAGATTTAAAGACTATGGATATTAAGATAGCTATGCCTATTTGGTTGCATTGCGTAAAAAACTTTAATTATCCCTGTCGCCAATTTTTTTATAAGTACTTTATTATACCTTTTTTCCCGTATTACATGGGACTTGAAAATACTGTACATACTATTCACCTCTACTTAGACATTATATTGTAATGTCTGGCATTAACTACTTGGCCTAAGCCAATTGGCTACTTGACAGTTTACGGATAGGTATTTTAAAAATTAAAAACTCTTATTCTCTTTTAAAATATTTTATTTCCTCGAATAAGCCTTATCTAATAGAAAAAAACATATTGTTCTTCAATTATTTTGAATTTCGCGCGAAAACGGTTGGTCACGTGACATTTTGCCCAGTGACGTCACATTTCAGTAAAAAAGAAACTGTCAAACAGTACAACTTGAAACCTAGAAAAATAAATCGACAGATAGTTTTAGTTTTTGTGAAATGTGACGACACACGAAGCTCAATCATGGCCGCCCGTCTTTCAGGTCTTGTAATACACAGATAAAAAAATCGCATTTTTATTTTGTATTATAAAATAAAAATACATATTTAAAAATTACCTTAAAAAAAAATATATTGTTAAATCCGACTTATTTTATATTTTATTGTCACAACTGTTAAGTAGCTAATTGTTGGAACAAAAAAGCAGAAAATGCCTTAGGTACGAGTACGAGGTAAATCAATCGATTAAAAAAGTCTTGTTATGTTTGTATATGCAAAAAGGCTACAGCAATATTGCCGACTGCTTAAAACATTATAATTATTTAGAACGTTAAATTGTGGCCTATTATCTCATAATAAACGTAATGTAAAATCATTATGTGTCAGGTCAAAAGTTGAAACATAGAGATAATATCTCGACTGTAGAGTTGTAGAAAAATATTTTCGGACAGAACAATGTTGGGACTTGTCGGACAATCGATACAATCGACCGATCAACACAGCCTCCACAACAATAAGAGCTATTGACGAAATCCTATAAACAGAAAAAAGACGACATCGCCTTGGTAGGCAGGGCCGGAGTCAGTGGAAACAAGGGCGAAAATGTGTCAATATTTTCTGTCTTAATACTTATATATATAAATCTGTTTGTAATGATATTCCAATGAGAGCCGACCCTGTATAAGCGGGACAAGGCTTAGGAAGAGAGAGAGAGTACAGTGTTGCCTTCGTTTAACCTTCTAATTTCATAGATAACAAATATATCCATATTTTATTTTTGTTTTTGGCTATAAATGATGATCCCTGTTATTACACCCGGGCACAACACATCTTCCACCCATTATTATTCTGATTAAAATAAAGAGAATTAGGTAGCAACAAAATTATATACCTACATATGTGATCCAAAGGAGGAGGAGCTCGGTGGCGCAGCGGTTAACGCGCTCGGCCTGCGATTGTTGAAGTAAAGCAACTTTCGCAAAGGCCGGTCATAGGATGGGTGACCACAAAAAAAGTTTTCATCACGAGCTCCTCCGTGCTTCGGAAGGCACGTTAAGCCGTTGGTCCCGGCTGCATTAGTAGTCGTTAATAACCACCAATCCGCACTGGGCCCGCGTGATGGTTTAAGGCCCGATCTCCCTATCCATCCATAGGGAAGGCCCGTGCCCCATCAGTGGGGACGTTAATGGGCTGATGATGATGATGATGTGATCCAAATATCAAGCAACAATTATTTTTATGTATGCCTTTACCAGTATATTATATTTTTAAATAATTATGTACCCGAGCAATCAGAAATAATTATCCAGTTAAATCTGTACAGCGCCATCTATATTTTTTTAAAGGAACGTGCTATGTAAAGTCCCTCATTAAACATTCAGAGTATATTAAAATAATAAATGACAATTCTTCAACGATAACGTCAAACTACAAGTATAATAATCGAAACGAAAAATCCACAGCAAAGCAAGCCCTGCTCAAAGTGCCCATGACGCTCGCTGCGTTGCCCCTCTGGACTGCCAGAGAAATCCGCTGACAGAGGAAATATCTCCCTCCCGTCTCTTTTAATCAAATATATCAAAATATCTACACTAATCCCATATAAAAATCCTAACTACCTACGTCTAATAGATTTTTTATATAACATTATGTTATGTATCTTATCTTATCTAGCCTAAATTGTCCCACT
Source organism: Pectinophora gossypiella (assembly GCF_024362695.1). Taxonomy (NCBI): domain Eukaryota; kingdom Metazoa; phylum Arthropoda; class Insecta; order Lepidoptera; family Gelechiidae; genus Pectinophora; species Pectinophora gossypiella. Next base: position 9,385,209 of record NC_065406.1, read on the forward strand.
GCCGGGCAAAAGCCTCCCTCAATTTCTTCCAGGACTCTCTCTCCAGTGCTTCCTCCGGCCAGCCTTCCATGAAAGCATCAAAGTCGTCACACACGGCAGACATACTGCTTACCTGCCATCCCGTGTTAGACAAGCGTGGTAGGTTATTTGTCTAAACCCCTCGAAACAAACAAATACATATATTATGCAAAAAAGTAATGAACATAGGTAGGTAATTAGTTAGGTATTTTGTCTAAACAGGATTATAATTTTGTAAACAATCGAATCAAATCAGCAACAAACTGGGTCCACAAATAGTCCTGAATATGTCTCTCGTATCGGACAGCGAGAGCGTATCCAACACAGCAATAGACCAAATTAAAATTACATGTAAGTACCTAATAGCATTATAGGCGTGAATTATTAATTTGTGCGGCTTTGTCCGGGGTCTATCTCCGTACAAAAGGTATTGTGTGTCGAGGTTTACCGCACTTTTACCGCTAATGAGAAATGAAACCAGTATTTTGATAGAATACTTTTTGGAGAGTTACTCGGTTTTTAGGTAAGTAAGGTACTTCATCTTGCGAAGTTTTATCTTTTTTAGACACAATTTATTGTAGGTTTGACTAAGATGGCACTAACTACTTGGTTGGACAAATGGGAAGCTAACCTGGAGAACTTTTAACAACTTTAATAGAAATGATAATGAAGAGAGGTCTTTTAAATGTAAGTATTAAAAATAGAAATACTTTTTACATAAGTACATTGTATCCATTTGTTACCAACTCAAAAAACAAATCGCTTTGAGGTGCATTGAGGATAAAAGGCATAAAATTCGGGGCCTCAAAAACACTTCATTATCCGTGACAATCGACAATCAATCATCCGAGACTCGCAAAACAATAATCACATTATCATTCTCCCATATAAAAATGTATTCCCGAAATGCACAAAGAATCCGCTTTATTACATAAAAATAAAGAACTTTTTGAGAAATATCGTCGCAAGGCTGCTTCTCGGACAAAATCGAACAATGTAAACTTACGAGCGAACGTATTATTTATTGAAAACAAGAAAAAATGAACGCGGAACGGCTTGACATATTGTTAAGGGTCCTTATAAAATTATTTGCTATCACGCCAACTGAGCTTGTTACGAAGAAGCAATATTTAAAATGAATTAAGAACATGTCTCGGGAACATTTATGAAAGGTCTTGTCCGAATAATAAAACAAGATCCCGGTTAAAACAATCGCGCGTTACGGCTATGACTTTGTCTATGGATAACTAATTGCTGTCCTCTCGTATTTATAATCATATAGGACCCGCTTCAAGCGCGCTATTAATTATGCTTTGAATGAATTTTTCGAATTCCCAAATGTCATCCAGCTTATTAACCGGCTTCATTTTTTGTTTAGGTTTTATTTGTTTTGGACAGAGCGTTTTGGTTTTGGCGCGGTCATTCCGACCTTTCGTTTTTTGTCTCGCATCATGTAATCCCGTCGGATGAAATATTGTTTAGAGTTAATTAGTTGTCTATAGATAATATCTTTTTCTATGAAACTGCTCAATTTGGTTTTAAATTTTGTGCAATGTAACGTAACATGTAGTACGTTGTACCATCTTGATTATTTTTTAGGAGATACAATTTTCATGGTGTAGGATTCACTGAAACGAACCTATTGACCTAATCAATACTTAATGAAGGGTATCAACATCGACCATACTGAATACAATAATTCCATTCCATCATTAGTCACGCTGATGAGAAGCGCCCTCAAATAGTTGCTGTATGAGCAATTCATCACGGGGTCCCAACGTCAAACATCATCTGCAAAAAGATGCCACTAAATGAATAAATTTAGATTCCAATGCGCGTGATCGATAGACCCGTAGATCGGATCTATAGATCATATCGAGTTCGAAAATGGAATGCGTGAGTAAGACAAAATATAATTAATGATCGTCCTTCTAAATTCGAATCGGTCTGGTGCAGACACGTTGGCGTCGTCGCATAAACAAAGGGCAAAAAGTTTTGTTTCTTTTTTATATTTTTTTTATTTCTATACATGTAAAACATTAGTAGATGCGCTCGATTAATCATTTTCTGGTTGCATTGTGCATCTGTCGCGGCGGCTTGTAGTTTTGGAGCTGCTTTTGTAAAAGATAGACTTTTGGTGCAAAAAGCATCCCTTGTTGCACCTGTGCTGGTATAACGGTTCGAATCTTTACATCGGACTCAATATAAATTAGATTATTTTCTAGTTTTGGCTTTCTATAATGGAAATTAAAAGCTTTATCATTCTTGTAGCATCACCTTTGGATTGCTTATGTGTTAGGAATAGGAATGAATTCTCAATGCTCAATGATCAATCAAAAGGACACGTGGGAGTTTGCATTGACCTTATTTAAAACCTTTGAGCAAAGGTGTTTTAAATACCTACTTGCCGTCGATTATCATCGACCTACCTAAGTTGCCTTTAACGCAGATTTCTGCTCCCATTTTTCTTATTATGATAAAATGGAAACTAATTATATACTTTCCCGTCAAGACTTTTATCAGATAACGAGAGACTAACGTATAACGGTAATAGGCCTCCGTGGTTCAGTGGTTGAGCGTTGGATTCGGAGGTCCCGGGTTTAAACCCGGTGTAGACATATTACAAAAATCACTTTGTAATCCCGAAGTGGTTAGGACATTACAGGCTGATGACCTGATTGTCCGAAAGTAAGATCGTTGCTTTGGAAGGCTCGTTAAGCTGTTGGTCCCGGTTACTGCTTACTGATGTAAGTGGGCCTTTGGCGGCTCAGTACTGACACCAGTGTGGATGAGGTTGATAATCCACCTCACAACCCATACGACAGAAGAAGAAGATACTGGTAATGAAAACAATAAAAAACTTGAAACATGAGTAATATCGACAGGGTAAGAAATCATCAGAGACGCCTGCAAACGATCAATCGCGTTATGACGGACGTGTTCTGTCGTGGAGCCATTCGTCAAGAGATGCGCGGGCGCAGGTCCGGCGCCCCCTTTTGTTCGCCGTGGGAAAACGCGCGCACCTACTCGTACCTGCTTTTATTCTTCTCTACTCTAGCAGCGTTTCGTTAAAAACAGTTTTGCCGTTAATTTGTCACAGTTTCTCGGCAAGTGTAACGGTTTACATTTGTAAATCGAAGGGAAATGACCCTATGTTTAATGTAATTAAACTTGTTTGGTACCCATCTCCCCCCGGTTGATTGAGGGGGAGCCCTTTCTTGACCAAGTTGTAGAGAAACGTTTTAAAAGCTGTTTGTGTGTATGCTGTTATGTATACAAATCCACCTAGAAATGTTCCGTAAGTATGTACTTTAATAATAGGGAAAGTATATAAAATAACCACCTTTTATAGTAAGAAAAATTACAATGATTCATTAAAGGTAACAATATCATTTAATTATCAGGTTCTGGATTAGCATCTTATCCAGCACTTTATCATATTGTAACTTCATTAAAAATGGCTGTTTGCTTTAAATAAAGGGTCATTCGTAGACATATTTAAATTAATGTTGTTTTTATTTTCACGTACGAATAACCCTTGTTGAGTTATGACAGCCTTTCTCGGAATACACCTCATCTTTCTTCTATTCCGGACCACTAAACTAAAATCGAGTTAACTCTAGAAAAAAAGAAACAAACGAATGTGCGACCACTTTTTTTCTTTTTTCCACCTGACAACACCCAACATTAGTTTTTATACGCCATTTGTAAAATTAAATTATAGGTTATAATTTTAATATGATAGCCGCGTAATATATTTTATCAAGAAACTAATAGAAGATTTTATCTGTTCGAGTGTTTATTTTTTGGGAATATAACTTTGGGTTAAATCCAGGGTAAATGTTATGGGTGTGCCATAATTTGGTATACTTAGTGGTAATTCTGGTATACGATTAAATTAAAATGATTATTTATTATTTATAACCAAAAATGTTTATGGCATTAGAAACTTTTTGGCGGGTACGGGACAGTTGCTTTCCTCGTTGAATAATCTAAATAATTAATACGAAGTGGTGTTTTGTGTTTAATAATTGCATTAAGTTAGTCGGAAACATTTGCAATAGTGTTATTAAATCGGAATATTCAATAAACAAAGTGTTCGCTTTCGCTTCGTGCCAACAAGCCGCTTCATAACTAGAAAGTTTATGCGGATTTTTGAGTTAATTCGTTTGGGGTTCGGAGTAGGAGTCTGCTCCGAGGTTGGGGGCTTAGGTTTCATCATTCATCGTCATCACTTTTCATCATTTCATTAATCATCATCAACAAAAAAATATATAAGACGTGGCTGTGTGGGCATAGTTCCCTTTGCCTTGCTCTTCGGGGAAAACCAAAACTAAAAAAAAATATGGCATAATGACGAAGTTTTCTCCCTAATTGAAACATATAGAAAAACTTTTGACATGAACGTCTTGTGGAAAAAAAAAGAACCCTTTATAAGATCACTCTCGTTTTGTTTACCATACCTTCAGACATAGAAGTTCTTTAGATAATACAAAGTAAAATTATACCATTGAAATAAGTACGGCACATCTCAAAACAAAACGACGGTTATCTATGACATTTTAGAAATATTATAAAATAGTATAGATCGGATCTACAAAAGAATCGGCGAAGATTGCGCGCATGGTTTTACGACATTTTTTAAGCTGAAGTTTTTTCGAATCTGGCTAAAAAAGAGCGGCTTTGACAAAAGATGGTCGCAAGATCTCCGTACAGATAAAGGGACTATAAATAACACTTCGGTTAGTAGGGTATGTCATTAAATATTTAGTTTTTTCAACATGATGGACTTCTGTTATGGGCAATAGGCTGATCCCTTCATATCAATAGTGGCTGCAAGTTATAGTTGTTGGTACTCCGAATTAATAAAATAAAATAAATAAATAAAATAAGTTGTCTTTGATTATTTGTGGCTCTGCCTACCCCGTTAGGGATTACGGGTGTGAGTACATGTATGTTTTAACAAACAAAAAGCAACCCATTTCGTTAGTTTATACAGGAAAAGATACGAGAATTTTAGGTAGGTACCTCTTTAAAAAGATAGTACTTACTTTAACTTAAACATGGCTTAGCGAGGAGTGCATACCTCTGCCTACCCCTTCTAGGATACAGGCGTAATGTTATGTTATTGTAAGTTGAAAAATTATATACTCGTTTTTGGTAAAAGAAAACATCGAGGAGAAAAATTGTTCTTTAACGAAAAAAAAGGAGTCATTATCTAATTTTGGTATCATCATCATAGTCTCCTTAACATTATCCCGTTTTTCACAGGGTCCGCTTACCTAACCTGAAAATTTGACAGGTCCGGTCTTTTACAGTTTCGATTCTGCTCCGCACCACCCAAATCCCCTGGTAGTTGCGGCTTCCGAATACATCCCGCTTAGGGACGGCACTGAAAAGTATCGGCGTCCGAAGGACGTAATATACGATCCCGACGACCCGATTACTCTAGCCATAGAGGCAGCCAATCAGCTCGCAACACCAAACACTTCAGGACCCCGATACCGACCCCGCCGGCGTGGTCGACGATTTCCCTCATTCAGCGCTTATCACTATCGACCCACTAGGGTCGATTAATTCTTTCAAATATTTTTCCTCTCAGACGACGCCCTGAGCTGAGGTTCGCGCCCAACTGGGCACCCTCAGGCCTGTTGTCTTAAACGTTGTACCGGGTGAGAGCCTTCAGCGCTCCCCATTTGTCCGGCCAAGTAGTTAATGTCATCTGCGGCAAATCTACAATAAGTCACGTCAAAAAAAAAAGGGTCTTTTACAGAAGCGACTGCCAGTCTGTCTGTTTTAATTTTGGTACGATTTTGAATTAAAAAGTAATTTTAATGTACCTATACAAGATGATGATGATGACCTATTTAAGAAATAAGCGCTCTATTTACCAACACGCGGGAAGAATTGACCTTACGAAAATATTGTTACTCTGCTTCTTTCACATAACTGGTGTACAGAACAAGTATAACGAAGTTTGGATCCCCATGACACCCGGCAGCTCCCCCACAAACAAACTTTATTAAGACTTCCTCACAATTCATTACAGGCCGTTCTGTGTAAATTAAGTTTCGCCCCCGTCCCATACTTTTCATTATGCGAAAATGAGTACGTTGTTTACGAAAATTTACGCGAAAATTAAGCTTAAACGGGCTTTAGTATGATAGTAATTAGAATTATTTTTTTGGGATAATTTTATGAATACTTACCTACTTACTTACCTTACGAATACTTGTTTGTAGTGTATTTGGTTACAATTATGGGATAACGCAATCTTTATGCTGGATATTCCAGATACATTAAATTTAAACATTCAGTACTTAGCAAATTTTTACTTAACTGATTTGTTGTTGTTTTCTAGATTCCTAAGATTAACTGCGGCTTATAAGTAAACAAATAAACTTACACTACTTACAATTTAAAAAGAAAAAGCAAACACATGCCAAACTAATGTCCACACTCTTGCAACGTACACAAAACATACAAAACGTGCTGAACGCACGAACTTATCAAGATTTGTTCCGATAAAGATGTTTTGGTAGGGCGGGCGGCTTAGGGCGGGCGTCCCGTCGCTAGGCAACGCGCTGCGGGGGGCGTGGCAATCAATACCACCCTCACGTAGCCGTCACGTGGTGCTACGTCAGCCCTTTTCCTTTCAGTAGACGTCTGAAGGTAGCTTCACACTTTAGGTTCGTACTGAAGTTGGTCGCACAATTCAGTATGGAAGGTCAGTTTCATGAACAGATTTGGACCACTTTTAATTTGGCAGGAACTTATCCATTATGTTACAATAATACATTTGTAAAGAATTCAACAGAAGGTGAGGTAATATTGTAAGTCTTAAGAACTGAATAAATATGACAAATAGCGATTTTATAACATAAGCGATTAGTAGATAGTTTTAACATTTTTTGCCGCTCCCATTTTAACGAACTTCCTATAGACCGTTCGATTAGTCGAGACTCTTTAATATTGCTGTCAGAAAGAAATTGCGTTTCGTCATTTTTGTGGGGGGAAATCCCCTCATTTCGCGGGGGTGTGTTGCGGACAGGTGCCGTCGGGAGGTACTATTAGTGCACAAAGCTCGGGTGTCCCTCACACGGGCGAGGGGAGCGCGAATTACAACCTGTCATATGCAGACTAGAACTGTGCCTGCTACTAATTAAGATATACCTGCTTGATTTGGTTGGTAAGTACCTTATTTGTACACTTTGATCTTAAATAGGTAATTCGTATCAACGTCCGTACCAGTAATGTCATCCGTACACTGTCCCCTATAGGGATTTACAGGTGTAGTTAAAGTTAGTAGTGTAGAAATAACTAGAGGTACTTCAGGATTTGGTGTTAAAATGTTTGGACAGAGCCTCAGCCCTTATCCTTTCTCCTTCTTCGACCTGCCCGGTGTAACAAAGTCGGATTTTACAATGGAATATTTCTTCCTTTACTTAGACACTCTAGTCCCATGCATAGACTTGGAGTGATCAATAAGTATCTTTAAAATAAAGCAAAAATAAATATTCAGAAACAAACACTGCTTGATATTTCAAGTTCCAAATTAAATACAAATAGGCGATCCCGTCACGCGTCTCAGGCAGTCAGTATTTTAATCCGAGTTCAGTCATTAACATCTTTCATACGTCCATCCTCCATCCATCCCCGAAATATGGACCATAAAGCCGCGATTATACCTTTTATAAACACTACATTTATAACTATTTTATGATTGCATTATTTATTTTATGTAATATATTACGTTGTGGTGGAGATTTTGATTTTTTCTAAACTGTACGCCTTCAAATATTTAAAATTCCCTGGCACAGTACACTCCATTAATTTATAGTATTCGGCCGAGGAGCCGTAGTATGGAGAGCGCTTTTATCTTTGCTTTTTACTTCGTTTGTTGGTTAATTGTCAATCTGTTCATATCATGAAAAATTGACGAATTAGAGGTAATTAAGTAACAGAGAATTTCCCAGACGGTAAACACAGCCGTATTCGAGTTCACTGACCTGTTTTAGGACACTTGACTAAATAAACGAAAAAGTGGGGTTTAACTATGAAAGCACCAAAGTGGATCCTAATGTCTTGCTGAAAGCTGCTTTTTTAACGTGAGTTATTATACATTTGTCGCATATGGCATTAACTACTTGGCCGCACAAACGGGGAGCGCTGAGGGCTCTCACCAGGTATACAAAATTCAAGATAAAATGGGCCGTCGTCTGAGAGGATTATATTTGAAAGAATTAATCGACTCTAGTGGGCCAATAGCAATAAGCGCTGAACGAGGGGAATCGTTGACCAGGCCGGCGCGGCGGGGTCTGTATCGGGGTCCTAAAGTGTTGGTTGTCGCGAGCTGATTAAAATTCTGAGGCCTGCAATGCTTACGGAGATGTATTTATTTCGTCTTCACTACATTGATATGAAAAGTAGCCTCTTGATGCAGATGAATCTCAATACTTTTGTAGTTCATGTGCTGACGAGTTTATTTCTGGTCGATGAGGATGTCCTTTGTGGAAGATATACCCATTCCATACTATCGAATCATGTAGTCGTAACACTTTCTTCTATTTTAGTCAGAATTTATAATAGCCTTCTCCACACTAAGTGGTCCATGTAACGCGCACGGCCCGGGTTGACTGCGCCGGCGCGAGCGGGACTCACCCGCACTAAATTTAAATATTTTAATCCTTAATTTAAATTTTTGACATTTTTATTTTATGTTGGTATTCGTGTAGTTTCATTTTTAATGTTATTTGTCATATTCGGGAGACAGTACCTCGGGTCTGGCGCCTCGGTACCTCATTTGTTGGGCCTCGACGCTGCATAAATATTAGCTACGTACGTGTGACGAGAGCAGGAATCTCGATGCCTTATTAGCTCACGGCTATACCCCAATTAGGGTAGTCAGAGGTACATCCATCAGAAGATGAAGTAAGTACCCACACCCCACCGACCTTTCTGTTAGACCAATGTGATAGAAGGTAAGCCGTATCGCCGCGCCGGCTATAATGATCGAGCCAATTGTGTTAGTGAAAACAACATTAACATAATATAAATTAATAACATAATAACATTTTACACAGACATTACACATTGACATAATCTCAAACGCGCAGCTGGTGTGTGACGTCTTCTTCTATCGTGTGGGCTATGAGGTGAATTACCAACCTCATCAACGCTGGTGTCAGGGTTACTATTGAGCCGCCAAAGGCTCAATAGCTCTGACATGGCTCAAGTAACGAATACTTACTTAAGTACATCAGTAAGAAGTAACCGGGACCAACGGCTTAACGTGTGTGACGTCGAAGGGCTGCCAATTACAATACTTACCTAATTTAATCGTCATTACCTATTTAGGTAACTACCTAGTACTACTTACAAAAGAAGCTTTTATAATCATACGTTAATAGGTATTTATTTATTGATTAAACACACAAATCACAAACAAAAACAGTCAAACCTAGATCAGACGCTGGTGGGGAACGGAGAGTTGCTGTTCTATAAGTAGTAAGTATTATTCCTTATTCTATCACCGGGGTTCGGAGTTGATCAGAGACATATTTTAATAAAGAATTTAAAGCAAATACTTACCATTTGGTTGTCTTTGCACTTGCCTCCCTCCTCTTCTTCAGCCTAGGAACTAAGTAGATACTTAGTGCCAAACAATTAAGCAGAAACAGTAAGATTCTACTTCACATCACTAATTTAAGAGCCATGCTCTTGTCGGTTTAGCATTCTCCATTCTTGTCTATCAAGGACCAATTCTTTCACTTCTTTATAAGACACGACGTTCACCTTCTCTTTACTCTGTTCCATGTAAGCTCTTCTTGGTCTTCCTTCCTCTCTTTATCGTAGGGAAGCTAAATAAGTCGTGTCTTATTAAGTGGCCAATCATCTTGCCTCTTATATCCTGAAGATTGTACTTACTTATTATGTTTTTTGCTGAATAAGCGAATTTAGTTTAAACACACACACACACACACATACTAGGTATCACTTTATCACTTGTCATCAGGTGAGATTGTCAGGAAGGTGTACCTACCGTACCTGTAATCAATAAATAAGTCTTAATAAGAACCTCTCACCATTCTGACTACTATTCCACTTTAATAATCATTTATTTCTTATTATATGGTCAAGGGAACTGTCGGATCACTTTTTTTTATTAAAAGGCAGTTTGACAAATTGGCGAACTATTACAAGTTAGGCAAAGGAAGTTAAACGCACAATCTCCTACCTTCCCGTGTAAAACTTGACATAGATACGACAGAAGAATTAAGTACAAATAATTTATGTTTCAATACGAGGTATATAATAGTTTATAGCGTGGAAGAGATAATAAATGAGGTCTGTGGAGCGTATAGATCATTATAATATGTGTTGTAGACCATTAGTTAGCTGTCGGGTCGCCTTGAACGACCAACGGTTTCAATTAAAAGTCTCTAAGAAAATTCTGGTTTATAATATTTATTTATACTCTATACACTTTATAAACAATTACTGGGATTCTGAGATAGATAAAAAAGACCCTTGGATCTTGTCTGAGCAAGTATACATTACCTATTTTAAAACTTTTGCAAGTTCCTCGTTCTATCTGGATAAAGTGTGCAAGTTCATACAACAGATCAAGGGTTCTAAAAGGCAGCATTGTTGCAATTCATCTAAAAAAATAATATTTTAATTTGACATTTGCGCATATAAAAGTAAGTGCGCAATGTCAATAAATAACAAATAGCTTTTTAACCCCCCGATGTATACTTTGTTCCGTCTTTAACAATTTATAGTAATTAAATCGCATTGTGTCAAAGATCTATACACAATACAGTTGTACAAATAAAATATATTATAAACACTACCTACCTACAAATACGATCATCAAGGTCAAATACCTATTATGTAAATAAATATCGTTAAATATTTAAAGTTTAATGCCATTTGCGGTAAGTCTATAATAAGTCACGTCAAAAAAATAATAATAAGTACAATGAGGAGATAGGTAGGTACGTTACATTACGTATTTTAAATATAAAAAAAAGATTAAACTATGTATGTATACATAACTATAGTTACTTATTCATAAAATATCAGGCGCTTTCTGTCAGGAAAGCAGTTTATAAGTCACGTGTTGAGGTCAATGGTCGATAATAGCGATGACGTCAGTATTACGAGCATTCTCTATTTATTGAGAACAAGATAAAATGAAATTATGAGAGTCATATGCCTCCTAGATAAGTGTACGCAAATTTCGCCACTGCTCGACATGACGAGGTGGCCGAGTGGTTAAGGCGTTGGACTGCTAATCCAATGTGCTCTGCACGCGTGGGTTCGAATCCCATCCTCGTCGATTCTTTTTGGCTATTTTATTTTAATGTTTGTACTTTATTTTTACTTTTTGATAGATATTTTTTATTATTTAAGTGCAATTGATGCATAATTACTAATTTTTCTTTTAAATTCTAGTATTGGCAACAAAAACGTTATAAATATTTTTATTTTACACATATTCTATCGCAGAAGTGAATAAAGGTGATACTAATAAATAAATCGATTTTCCAAACATGATAGACGTATTATGTAGTCGAGGAAGGAAAAAATATGTCAGCAAAACTTACGTCTTTTTCGTCAACTAAGTACCTAAATACCGCAAGTACCTATGAAAAAAGTATAATATTTCATTGATGTGATAATTTATTAAAAACATTTTTATTTTGTTTCGATACCACATCCCCTAATTAATTTGAGAGTAAATTGAGGAGGGTACTGTGACGAGTCACCATGTTTGCTTATTATGGTATGCAATAGGTTCGCCAAGTAGGGCATAAAACTAACGTACCTATGTATAAAATAATATGTTTTTCAATTAAATTCAAATTATTTATTTCAGATTAATATCCATAATTATAAGTACATTATATATATTAAAATTAAATTAAATTATATAAAATCAAATAAAATTAAAATTATCAATGTCATAATAAATAAAATAAAATAAATATTATTAATAAAAATGAAATAAAATACATTGGTGCCCATTCGGGTGCACACAAACTTAACCCAATTTTAGTTCGACAGCTCTTAAATGAGTGCCGTCCTGCACTTACCATAAGTGCAAGAAAGGGATAGAGCTACTAAAATCCTGTCAAACTAAATCAAAATTAGTTCGGTGGTTGCTCGAACTGTCACCAATGATAACATTTTCATTGCAAGAAAGGTGATGAGCTGGCATGCAGTATCATCCACCTTTTTATAATGTATTATTATTTCTGAACGATGAAGAAGGGGACTGGATAATATTTAGGCATTAGATATGTATCAATATACCTTATTAACTTATATTGTCGTACACATGTTAGGTAGTGGCGTAGAATAAGGAAGAATACTACGGGTGGCCTTCGAGCGCAGCGGCTTGAAAACTCGGACAAATGGGTTAGCTGTTAACCCAAACACCTTCACCAACCCACAATGTATTGAACCTTGCGAAATGACGTAGATTCGAAAATGTTACATTGACCTTCAAAAAGTTTATCCATCATAATTACGTTGAATAAATGATTCTGATTTCTGAGTGCAGCAACGTGGTGGAGTATGCAGTGCTCCATACTCTCTTCGCTTGAATAAGGACTTTGCATATTAGTGGGACGTATACAGGCACTTTATGTTTTTATGTTATTCTATTCATCGATTTCCAAACTCATACAAAGTTCTAAGCATTAAGTACTTACTTACCATAGATTATTCGACTTCGTCAAGGGAAAAACGACGCGTGTTGGTGAAGGGCGCGCGTGCCCGCTACCGCTGCCGCCCGCTCCGGAACCAAGCCCTGCGCCCGCACCCGCCACTTCCGAAAACGGCTTCTTTTAGAGAAAAGTCATGAGAGGGTAAGTAAAATACGCTGTATAAGTTTCTACATCCCAAAATTGTGTAGGTACCTACAATGTCTGGGGTAATAGTGAATATTGCACCTTTATTGCACCAATCGCTTGATAGTCATTTGTTTTGTAGACGTTCATTTGTTTTACACGGCGATCATCTTATCCCCGTGGTTCAACTAGTTGGACATAATTCCACCGTTGTACCACGGGTCATATAATCATAAATATAAAAAAAAGAGTTGAAGTATGGGTAATTTACTTCTCCGTAGTACAACCTACGATTCGTAGAGTACAACCAGTTGGACATCGCAGTTGTACCACGGGTCGGGAGGGGTCATGGCACTTAAACATAGCGGCGAGGAGTGGTCTGCCTACCCCTTCGTATACAGTCGTGATGCTACGTTAAGTTTAAACCAAGATTAAATTCTGCTTTATCATTATCAAGTAAGTACAGGAGTTATCAAATCACCAAAAATTCAAAAGATGAGTCACAGTCGTACAGTTTCCATAATGCCAAAACAAAATGAGAATATTTAGGGGTGAGATCATAGTTTCCATACTAATGTTATTAAAGTCCATTATTTTAGGGGCAGTATGTGGCGGATTTCTATAATATCTGACAATAATTAAAGTTGGTGTTAACCGGCGCGTGCGGCCATTGTTATTGCAGTTATTTATGAATAACGGCGCCCGCGCCGCCGCTCGCGGATCGACGCCACGTGGCCGCATCCCTTGCAGTAGTTGCAGTGTCTACAGTGTTGTAGGTACACGCACTTATGAACATTTACCAGCTTGAGGGACTTTGTCAAGGGCACACTTAACATCGTGCTCAATGAGGTAGCAACTAGTGAAAAATCAAAATTCTGGTTCTTATTAGAATGGATTCTAATAGTGAGTGTAGTGTCCATAGATTTTCTGATACATTTAATATTCGATTGCTACAGTATTTCTACATCTATCTATATTTTATTTTGATGCTTATAAGTTATTGGGGATTATTTCTTCTAATTTTTTTTAGAGGCTTTTGCCTGAAGGCATACAGATTTAGTTATCGTAGATTAAGAAAACAAAAATAAGGTAAAATAATAGGGGAATTTCTAAACTAACCTTTCTTATAACTACAAGTCGTCCTTGTGGAACAGTGAAATTGTCAATAAATTATGAAGTGCGGCAGTAGGTTGGCGATTGGTATCGGAAGAGGGTAGGCGCGGTGGAGGGGCGTAAGGCGACTTCCGCATCCGGACGCAGCTTCTCCTCCGTCATAACTCATCATCACCTCACTCCGGGAGGGCGTAGGGCACTCTCCCTCGCAGCAACACAAAGAAAAATAAAGATTTGTGTGAATTATACCCCTTGTGCAAGCAAAAGGGGAACGTTGTAAGATAAAAAATGTGGCTATAGGAAAATGAATGATGTGGAAAGTGCGGTGCGTGCATGGAGCCTGTATATATTGTTTTATTTGCTTCTGCGTGGCGTGCTACGCAGATTATGAATTTTAAATTACGAACTATTGAGTATAAAAATTTTTTTTGTTTAATTTCCTCCGAGATGGGGCAGGCAAAGCATAAACAACGAAAACAAAATTTTCTATAACTGCCGCCAGCAATGATAAGCAACTTGGTGCGTTTTAAGTCTGTCGTAATTTTTCCTGTACCAAAATACATCTAATTTGTATTCTAATCACATGTTCTACCTATTACTTTCTTATCTTTTCCGATAAGTTTTTGTGTTTTGTTGTAGTTCTAGCACCAAACGATATTTTTTACTCAGGTATGTGTATTCTTTACGATAATGATAATTTAACCTTAAAGGAACTTAGCGACTTACTAATTGATATGGCGGTTTTAGACACGGAATAGAATATTGAGGTTGGAAAGGCCCTAACGCGCATTTTGTATGAGAACCGCTGTGGCCAGTTCGACCCGTTCGTATATACGTATTTTCGCGGAGCTTCATGCGCCGTAAAGTTTACGGACGAGTGGAGTGCAAAGTTGAAGTATGAACTATGCTTTTATATTTGTATGGCGCGTGGCGCGGTCTCTGCTCCTTTCAGGTTTCAACATCTACTTGACATGTTTTTCTAAAGATATTTATTCATTAATGTTTTTTAATTTCTTATCATGTCTAAATTACTTATTTGTGGATCAATTTAATTTACTACAATAAGGAAAGCCGGCGTAAATTGGGTCGTGTATTAGGTTCAAGAAACAATACAATACAAAAACTCTTTATTGTACTTAAATCACATAAAAAAATATATTATAATTAAATTTTGTAGTACAACAGGCGGCCTTATTGCTAATATATAATATATGTTGTCGAAACATTATTTGGTAATGAAATTCTGATTACTAAATAAAGACAGATTTAACGAAAATATTTTCTTTTTTCTATTTTACTTATTTCTGAACTTTAATCAAGAAAAACGTAGTAATATTTTATCACGTTTTTCTATGACGTCATTCCATAGTAATTTCGCGTTTTTACGTTTAGTAAAAACTAACTGATTTGACTATTTGGAAACTAGCCTAATTTATGTACACTGTAGTAGAGACTTCACGTGTATCTCTGGATTACTGGATCACATCACGATAGGAGGTCGACAAAACAGCTGTCAGTGGCCCAGGAACAATGCCTACCCGCGGCTATCCACCACCGTTATCAAACGGTTATCGCTTCCTGCGTCCCGTTTTCAACATTTTGTTTAAATTCCGAACACGATTGATACGTTCTTTTGTTTTTGAAATTCAAATTGGAATGCAAATTGTGGACATTTTTGACAGCTATTTTCACTTAATCTTCAGAGGTTACTTGTGACGTTTGTGTAATGTATTTATAATGCGAATAATGAACTTCTATCTTGTCGCTTAAGGTAGCAAACTATATTTTTCTAATATGAAAAAAGTTACCAGCTGGAATTTATTGTTCTTATTGGAAATTTGGTAAGAGTTGATATATTGTGTTTTATTTAATATCTACCTACTATTCTTCCAGCAGAAGTCTACAGTTGTTGTACTGTGAGGAGGTAAAAACATTCAGATACAAGACAACTTAGAACAGTTTGTTAATTGGCAAAATCCGATTTGGCGACTGAGATTGCATTATAGACCTCCTTAAAAGCAACGGAGATACGGGCTATCTGTGGTGGCCTAAAATAGCTTTTTGTCGTCTCTAAATAACAATACGCCGAGCATAAAACATAGGACGTTTATTATAATTTACTGACTCTAATAAATAAAGATTTCAGAGACCACTCGAAAAACGACCGCCCGGGAAGAATACATTACAATTCGGACTCTATTGTATTTTACCATACATTCTTTTTTGCACCTCCCCGAATATATTTGCAATGGTCATTCTGACGTCATTAGCATGATGGTTTTTGCGTAACGTTTGCTTCCGATAACCTGGCTAGTTTTTACATCTTGCTTGCCTATATACTTACTTACTTGTATCCATAAAAACGTTTACTCAGTTAGCTAAAATAAAATGCGGTATTCTAAAAGAAAGGAATTGTTAAGTAATTGTTTGTAACAGAAAATGTAGTAGTAGTTTTTCTTCTCTTTCTTGTTGCACCATCCCGCATTCCAGTCTAGTAAATGTTTCCTGGTAGTGGTTGCCTGAAAGAAATTTCTTTAGCTATAAGGTCGTCTAAGTTGTACTGTATTCATGTGTTACGACTGATTGTTAAAATTAACTTCTGTGCAATAAAGTGTATTTGATTTGATTTTTCGCCACAGATTTCTGTCCTTCCACTTTCATAACGCACAGCAAGAAATTGCTCTGAAGGACTGCTGCAGGCGTATTTTTTATCTTTATAATGTGGGAATGTTAAAAAGCAAGAGAGAAAATTCACCAAAAATATTTTTGAAATTGTGTCTATGCGTGGTAGCAGTTTTGCAAAGGAACCGTCGATTTTTAAATTATTAGCTCTACTATATTTTACGTCGAACATTACGTACAAAACGTCCAAAGTTGTCCGGCACAAACTTGTAATCCAATAACCCAAGTTACTGGTTGGTTTGTATTGCAACATTGATTAAAAACTAACTAGACTTCCCATAAGAGAACATTTCGCCCCGACTTGTGGTCTATACGAGAAAGCTCCTATACATAGTTATAAAATAAGGAATAATATACTACGACAGTAAACAGACATCGTAGTTAGTGAAGAGACATTGTAATAAAAACGTTGAACGACGAAAAATTCCACTTGATTATAACTCAGAATCATGCTCTGAATTATTTATTTATTTAAAAATATTAAAAAAATAATAAAATCAAAAATAATAATAAAAAAAAAATCAAAATTTATTTATTTAAAATAATAAAATGTTAGTGACATAACTAAAAAAAAAATAAAAAAATTCAATTCTCTTTTGGAATATGATTGTTCCTCGTTTTGTTGTAAGGGGCATCCCCCTTAGTATTCGTTACGATGTCACTAACATACTGTATAACGGTGCAGCTGAAAACTAGATAGAAACTACTAGATCTATGATATGGATCTGATGTACAGTCATGAGCAATATCATGTACTTACCCACTTTAGAACCCTGTCGCACCATCATATTTGACATTTAATGAGACTAAGGCCCTGCGCAGACGACAGACTATCCGTGACGCACTTTTTAGTCTGTGAAAATATAACCTATGCAATTATATGCAGTAACGCGCCGGACTTTTTGCGCGTCGTGTGCGTTACTGCATATAATTGCATAGGTTATATTTTCACAGACTAAAAAGTGCGTCACGGATAGTCTGTCGTCTGCGCAGGGCCTTACGGTTTAATTTGTTAAAAAAGTTAATGTGACATGGTACTAAAGTGTATACATATTAATGCTCGTGACTCTCGTGACCGTAAGTTTACCGCCTACTTAATTACTTATTTGTACGTATACATTGTAAGATTCAATTAGTTATTGGCGTTTCAATCTAATGAGGGACTTTCCAGGCTACGTTCCTCAAAAACAACACAGATGGCGCTGTACAGTTTCACCTTAGTTTAGCTTTCTAATTTCATAGATAACAGACAATATACATCTTTTATCTTTGTTTTTGGGTCTAAATTTATTACACCCAAGCACAATTACATCTTCCACCCATTATTATTCTGATAAAAATAAAGAGAGGCAATATAGGTAGCAACATAATTCTATACATAATATGAACCAAATAAGCAACAATTCCGGGTTCGATTCCCGATGGGGACATTGTCGAAATCACTTTGTGAGACTGTCCATTGTTTGGTAAGGACTTTTCAGGCTTGAATCACCTGATTGTCCGAAAAAGTAAGATGATTCCGTGCTTCGGAGGGCACGTTAAGCCGTTGATCCCGGCTATTAGCCGTAAAAACACCTCCACCAACCCGCACTGGAGCAGCGTGGTGGAGTATGCTCCGTACCCCCTCCGGTTGATTGAGGGGAGGCCTGTGCCCAGCAGTGGGACTAATATGGGCCGTTTATGTATGTATGTTGTAAGCAACAATTATTTGTATATACTTATGCTTCTGCCATTACTTTGTATTTTTGAATAATTATGTACTCGAGTAATGAGAAAATAGGCAATTATCATGTCAAAACTGTACAACGCCATCTACATTGTTTTTTGTGAACGTAGCCTGGAGTTTCATTATGATTAACCCTTTCACGGACAGAGACCATGGGTCATTGATGGCTCATAATAGGTAGTATGAGAGTATGACAACTTGGAATCGGAACGTCATTAGACGTTCTGTCCTTGAAAGTGTTAATAATGATACCTGTATGCATGCTTTTTATTGCAGAGTAGTATCACAAAAAAAATATTTCCGTGAAAAAAACTTCTTCAGTTTTATTCTACCGCTTTTTATTCAAATACACTAATGCACAATCAATTTTAGTTTAAATACAATTTATTTGTCTATTTCGCTTTCCGATCTGTAGGCAAGCGGTGTTATGCAAATTATTCATACCATGTTGTCTGTGATAGCCACAAATTATTGACACAACAGCACTGGGACTGGGACATTGTATTAATGAATGTGTGTGTATGTTTGTGTATGAGTGTGTAAACAAAAAAGGGAGTAGTGAGGGTTGGGGAGGCGGGGCCAGGTGTCAGGCGCAGATCTTATCTCGCGGGGATGCAGGCGAGGGACCCTTTCATAATACCTACCATGTTATACTGGATGCAGTCAATTTATATCGCTACAAGTAATAATAAATACTTTAATTTAAACCTGAATGTAGCTGACGTTGCATAAATTACCCAACGTTTTTCTATTTGTGTAGGAAAACTTCATAAGAATTACTTCGAGGCATTGGAGGAAATTCTTCTTCGTGTCACGGTCCACAGGGTCATCAGTTCCACTTGGCAGTAGAGTGCAATGTCCAGTACTCTGTTAAAAAAAGGTGAACAAGTACTATTGTATTCAAGACTAATTAAATAAAATGCCCTCGTTTCAAATGGTTGTAAGATAAAACTCAGTGTCTTATCTAAGTTCTCATAAAATCATAATCAATTACTGGTCGTACAAGGCTAGAGGCAGCGATCGAGCGCTCCGTGCGTCGGCGCATTAACTTAGCCAGCCAATTACCCTCGTGTTCTACCCGGCTCCAGCCAGCGCAATATGTTAACATATTTTTTAATTTCTCTCCCAGACAGCTAAAGAGGCAATCGCGAGTGCATGCGCAGGAGTGAGATTTATAATAAGAAAACGCTCCTACCGCGCATGCACCATAAGGATCTATAAATCTTTTAAGTACTCGATCGGCCAATCCCTGTTGAGAAACGATAAATCATCCCCGCGGACAGGACAGCCGCGTCGACCGGCCGCTGTCCCTCTCGCACTCCTCGCTCCATATGCCAAATACATCATTTATCATTTCTTTCTCTCGTTCCTTCTCAATGATAAATTCAATTCTCTTTTGGAATATGATTGTTCCTCGTTTTGTTGTGGTGTTTTATTGTGGGCATCGTCACGGAGTAAAGTTTTTTGATCGGAATCCGATCGAAATGATCGCGAGAATTGGATTTCCATTTTAGATTTCGTGCATCGAGTACCTAATCAATCTTTCAAACCTTCGCATTTGGGATTCAGACTCTTGTTTACGAGTTTGATTTCAATAAAAAATAACACATTAGTATGGTGAAAACGTTTAGCTAGCATTAACAAATGATGTAGAGCACTTTGCTGCCTGAAAAGGTAATGACGTATTTTTTGTGACGAATTCACATTTTATGAAAATGGGTCTTTCATTAAAATGCTAGAATCAGGTTCATGAAATACAATTTTTCTTTATTTAATTTCTTTGCTATTTACACGGCTGTAGAAAAGACAATCAACAAGTTCTCTTAAAATAACTTAAAATACATCGTGCTCTTCAGTCGTTCAAGTATAATTATATATAGTACATATTTGTATAGAATAGATATAAGTACAATATCATGTTCTCTCCTAAATGTCGTTCCGTGAAAAAATAGTTATACATTATTTAAAATATTATAGTCAGTTAGTCATAGGTCAGAAATCGATAGCACAGTTTATAGCAACGACACAGACAAATTTACAATAAAATAAATCGCTTACGACTATTATCACTGGGCATTTCATTCTTAAAATATTTTTACAATACTTTAACTATTCTAAACTAAAACATTTACAAGAATTTTACAACCTATAAATCGTAGTTTTATTGGACTTCGGTGCTTTGGCTATGCTGATCATAATAGTTTTATTTTGTAAGGATTGTATGCAAAGCAGGCGTTTGATGATGTAGCCAGCATTGATGGATTTATCGTTAAAATAAATGATTAATAGATCTAAGGCATCTCGTCTAAAACAAATAGTCCCGAGGGACTAAAGATTTTGTATATTCAATTATTTGTTTTTGTAAACTTATTAACAATGCAACTGTTTGTACATTATGCTTACTCTAGATAAAGGCTGTCATAAATCACTGTCAGCAATGATGTTGACAAAGTTTTCGCTGAATAAAACGTCCCACCGGTGACAATGGATCCTAACGGACAATACTCCAAGGAATGCATCTTCAACATAAAGACTCGTTTTCACGAACACTGTTTACAGAAAATATACAGCACATTGTACAGCATTCAACTAGTGGTCATTGTATACAACTTGCTTGTTTTAATGTAAACAAGAGATTGACACGAGACTATTGTAACAACATTACAATGTCCTTACAAATAACTCTTACCTTACAGTCAGTAGAATTCAATATCATAAAACTCTCGGACGGCAGTGGTCTGTACATCAGTGGCCGGACTATTCTATGGACTTATCAGATTTATAAGCGTAATATATTTTTGAAGGATGTCTCGCGCTTTAGCGAACTTTTCATTCCACGGTATTGTAGCAATGTAACGATCTTCGTTAGTGGAGAGAGAAATATAATCAAGAGAAGGAAAATTGTGACTATTCTTATTTTAATTTCGTTTAGCCGGATAGATCGTTGTGCTGTCTAAGCGTCGAATGAAGAGTTCCCTAAGCGCGGTGTGGTCAATAAGCGGCGGCGGCTCCCGAGTGGTGCATCAGGTGGTGGTGGTGGTATGTCTCCTGCGTGGGACACCACCACTCCGGCACCCCGTGCGGGACCGTTGGCGCCGGCTGCTGGAACTGACTCCAATGCCCGCCGAAGCCTAATTTATTGTCCATCATACCGTTACCGCCAATATTCGTTATGTGCGGCTGATGTTGATGAGGAGGCGGGGGAGGTCGTTCGTAAGGTTTTTGGTCGTGAGGATTGAGGTACTTGTCGTTGAGGCTCTCCAGCTTGTCGGCTATGGAGGTGTGGTGGTGTGGGTGGTGTTGTATCGCGGGTGCGGGCGGAGGCGGCGGCACGGGCGGGCTGGCAGCGCCGGCGGTCACGCTGACGCTGCCAGCTGAGGAGGAGTCGTCTCCGTCGCTGTCGTACCGCGGCGACGCGTCGCCCGCCGCGCCGTGCACCTTCATGTGCTTGCGCAGACTGGAGGGGTGCGTGTACGACTTGTCGCAGCCGTGCACCCGGCAGTTGTAGGGCTTGTCTGACGTGTGCACGTGCGAGTGTTTCTTCCGATCCGAGGAGTTGGCGAACCTTCGGTCGCAGCCCGCGTACTCGCACTTGAACGGCTTCTCGCCTGGTGGACAAAACGACATTGCTTTAGACAAAAATCTACATCAAGAAGCAGAAAAATATCAATAATTGTTAAGAAATAATTCCATCTCTGAATCTGTCTGTGAGTAAAATATGCCAGGTATTCCGTCCTGGAGTCATCCTTTAAGGCTTTTTTCGTTTTTTAACCTAAGAATAAAAAGGAGCGGCGTACGCGAATGTCCAATCACGCCATAAATAACCAGATTTGCTCGTTGTTTATAGTTTACGAGGACAAATAAATTCAACAACAATTGCTCGGGGTACTTAACACGCTCGTAAATCATATTTATAAGACGACTTTGTCACATAGCCGTAACAAAGCCGACCGATTATCTCGTCATTCTATATTGAACTTTAGATTGGAGGGCGAAGATGTTATTTCAATCCGAAAGTCAGTAAAATCTGATGCCTTTATTTGTGATTAAATAGAAACCAATTCCGTTGAGCTTTTGCTTACTTCGGTGACAACGATAGTAATCCTTTAGAAATGTGTTATCTCTTGCATATTAAGCGAATACCGTTCTGTAGGATACGAAGCTCAAGGTGATATTCGTGAATTTGCTTAACCGAATCTAAACGTGTGTGACGTTGATGTTCCTACCTGTTGCAAAAAATAAAAATATGTTACAATTCTGTGCTCAATATTTTTTGTCCTTTATTTTTTCATACATGTATAAGTTCCCGCGACGTCGAGTAGGTAGATAAACTGCTCACGGGCTCACCGAATCGTATGAGAAAACATTCAATAAAATACATTAGAAGTAGGCGCGGATAGTGTGACCGCAAGTACAATGCGGGTATTTTTCATTGTCATGTTTACAAATAAACCTCTTCGGTTGTAATCCCGGCATTGTATTCCGGGCTTCGAGATCGCGTTGAGGAGCTACAGATGCTAATCTCAAGTGTCTGTTAACGCGGCAATAATAGCCTCTTTTCCCTTCACCGCAATTTTTGTTACTATTACCAAACTTCTCAATGAACCGATCACACATTCAACAGCCCGTTCTCAATAGTGATACAAACCTCCTTTCATTTTTGTATCAAAAATATTTGTGCATTATACACTGTGTATGCATTATGCCCGACAGAACGGTATGCACACAAATTTCCACCTTTTATTTCACATTTGTGAATATGATGATCGTATCGCTGCCTATAAACGTTTCGTAAAACGTCGGAGGAAAAATAAAAAGGGTAGGAAATGTCGTGGTCTCATTTCGTTCGGGACAATAAAAATGTCTGGGTCTCTAATGAGGTAGCAAGATAAAAGAGTTCAAAACATGTGTCGCCCGTCTAATTACTAATCGGGCGTGTGATCGCGGACCGTCGACAAAAAACGATCGACGACAAATTCTATTAGAATGTGATACGTTATCTTGCGCACGCGCGCGTGGCCTTATGGCCTCTCCTCTTCACGTTGGCGTGGACGATTTTTTTTAAACTGGCCACCATTTGCAAATTAAGTAGATGACATGTTATGACAGATATTTCGATGTTTGAATTGCCTATGACCTTTTACCCTTACCTGTAGAGTTTAGAGCCGTCGCTACGAGTATGTTTAGGTTTATTTAATCTACATACATACATACATACATAAACTCACGCCCGTAATCCCTAATGGGGTGGGCAGAGCCACAAGTAATCAAAGACAACTTGCAGCCACTGTTGATACGAAGTCCAAAGATGGATATGATGAACCTTTTGGTGATAAGGGATCAACCTATCGCCCATAACATTAGTCCATCATGTTAGAGGACACAATCCCTCTGTCGGTTTTTACGACATGCCCGGGAAGAGAAGCAGCTGAACGTGTTCTATGTTTTTTATATGCTCCCAGAACAGCATAGAAGCAAGCAATTTATTTAATCTTCTGTCATTAATTATTTTTTTTATAAAAAACGTTAAATTAATTTGCAAATAAGCACGCGTCCCAATTAACGAGTACTTGGGGGTTTAAAAGGCCACATGGAATAAATTCATCTAAGAAAGCAATACTACAATTTGACATTTGCGCATATAAAAGTGCGCAATGCAAAGAAATGTCAAACAGCAATATTGCTGTTTTAGATAAATTGCTTTAACCCCCCTCACTACTACCGGTTGCTCTAACGTTTTGACAAATCTCAAAATCTGTATTACAGAAAGACATTGGCCCCGATTCCTGCAGACACCGCCTAATTTTATTTTAGGTTATATCCGTCATTTTCGTATCCGTCGAAAAAGAAAGGGACGGATGATTCACAGCTCTTAATTTTAGGAAGAATTAGTAAATTAATGTGTCGGGTTATTGACTGACGTAAAATTTTTAGACGGTTGGTTTAGATTCGTGCTTAAAATTGACGTGTGTTCCATAAATTTTATGCTTGTCGATTACCCGTCCCTTTCCTTTTCGGCGGATAAGAAAAGGACAGATATAACTTAAAATAAAATTAGATGGTATTTACAGGAATTAGCACCAATGTCTATTTATATTGAAAGTACCTAAATAAAACAGCAAGAAAACATGAGTTTGGAACGCGCCTTGCGTCCGTCGCATGCCGCGCCCGGGTCAGATGTTATCTTAAACGCTGTATCACCCATGGGAGACACTTTTTTGTGACGTCATTATCCTCACATCTCCAACATGATCTTGGCTTGTTTTCTTAAAGAGAATCTGACAGAAATTGTAGTAAGGGAGAGAATGAGCTCCATTTGTTATTTGGACGGTCTTCAAGTTTGATCTTTTGATTCGACACGGTATAACTTCCTTTGGTAGTATAAGTAAGCTACCTTTGTCACAAGATGGAAGCTCTGGAAGAGCTTCTGATTGGAAATAATTTTATTGCCTGTACCAGTATTCTATCAGTATTAAAACCATTACATTTTGCGACAAAAAGAAAACATTTTATTTGGCCTTATTACTGCTTTTCCCATTCAGAAAATAAGAGAAAAAACAAAATTGAAATCAGTTTTATAATACGGCTGTGGTAATAAACAAGATGACTACATTTGGCACACCGCCTAGCCCGAATTACGTCTCGGTGTAGGGTTACAAATCGCTACTTAAGACCGCTCTGTTGGGAAAACAAGCTTTTTAGAAATAGCACGGTAACTTGAGCCAGCTCGGCCTTTGCACTCAAATTGTGTAAATTGCTTTGGGTGAGTTTTGAGAAAAAACAATCGCGTGACACCGGATATCGGCCATCTTGCCACTATTCGGTTACTATTTATTTCTAAGTAATTTGTTTTAAATAGGTTTTTAAAACGTCGCTTTCTAGAATAGTGTGATTTATTACGTGCTGAGGATAAAAACTAGAAGCTCAAATGTAGCCGGTAGCACTGTTGAGTGTTCCTAAATTTTGATAATGGCCCCGATTCCTGCAGACACCGCCTAATTTTATTTTAAGTTATATCCGTCATTTTCATATCCGTCGAAAAGGAAAGGGACGGATGATTCACAGCTCTTAATTTTAGGAAGAATGAGTAAATGAATGAATAACCCGGGCGAATCAAAAGGTACGTCGCTGGTATGCAATCCGTTTGACGTGCTATCTACTTAACTGTGTCGGGTTATTGACGGATGTAAAATTTTTAGACGGTTGGTTTAGATTTGTGCTTAAAATTAACGTGTGTTCCATAAATTTTATGCTTGTCGATTACCAGTCCCTTTCCTTTTCGGCGGATAAGAAAATGACAGATATAACTTGAAATAAAATTAGATGGTATTTACAGGAATTAACACCACTGTCTAGCTAAAATTTGTGATAAATTGCTATAAAATGTGGAGCAACGTGGTCTGAAGGACGAGTTACGAAAAAGGAGTTGTTGGAAAAAGACAAAGAAAATATTTTTTTCTAAGTTTTCTTCTTTCCGGACTTTAAGGAATAAATATAAGTAACACTATGATTTTGCAGTTAAACGCTGCGCTAAGGGTTATAGTGTAAAAATATACCCACAACAATGTGTTTGTTTACACAAATAGTATGGGAAACTGTCGAAATGTAAGAACACTCAACAGTAGCTACACCTGACGGGAGAAATAGGCAGTTGTTATCCTCAATTACAGTGTACGTACGTGTCCCTATAGACCTGCCCCTAATTGTAATGAGCCATATTCCAGCACGTGGCTCTGTTAAAACTAGAGAATAAAACTGACAACTGTAGGTAAGTACTGAAGTATTAGCTAACTTTTAAACTTGCTTTACAAGTCAGTCGATTACATAAGATTACTAAATCTTTTTAAGGGGCAATGTATACATTTTTACAATAAGATTCCCATTGACATTCAGAATTTGCCTTTCAACTGTTTTAAGACAGTAGTTAAACAAAAACTTTACAAAAAAGGTTATTATAAAGTTAGTGATTATTTAGAAGATATGAATGCATGGGATTAACTGTCTGAGAACTGATATTTTTTTAAAGAACGTCTTTCTTGCAGCTTCTTTTCCCCGGCTATACAGGTTGTGATAAGCTGCAGTAGTTTTAGGCGGATGAGACGTTCGTTATGTAAAAATTTACGATTCAAAGTGTAACTATGTTACCTACTGAATAAAGATATTTTTGAATTAGAAATTGAAAATTTTTCATTACTTACTAAGTATTCTATATAAGTAAAAGTTTAACCTCAAATTTTATCTATAGGCATAAAATAAGGAATAACACTACGTAGGTATAGAACGGCAACTCTCCGCTCCCCACCAGCGTCTAAGCTAAGTTTACCTCACCCCCCTCGGACATAGTTTAGACTTGAATCGTATGGTGCGTAGTGTCTGTGTAAAACGAGGTTGTTTGTATGAAGTGTCCGGGGTGTGGACGTCCGAGACAAAAATGTACAATAAGTCAACTAAAAATCTTACCAAGTAAGCCATATTTATTATAAGTTATTGTAGTTTTAAACATTTCGTGTTGATAGACCGCGTGTGCTACTTGATGCGGGCTGACAACAGCCTTGAATACTAATTTAACACTGGATATCCTTGCACCTGGCCGCACGTTGACATAATATTGTCTAATAGTTCATCATCATCAGCCCATTAACGTCCCCACTGCTGGGGCACGGGCCTTCCCTATGGATGGATAGGGAGATCGGGCCTTAAACCACCACGCGGGTAAACCACCACGCGGGGTAAATAGTTCATTGATGAAAAGATATAGCCGCCTTTTCGAAACGATTGTTACTAATAGATGATGTCATCATTTGCAAGATATTTTTGACTGTCTTCCCCGTGGTGCACGTTATGTAATCTGTAGATAATCAAATTCTTTATTTACTATGACTTCACTGAGCTCTGGCTCAACTAGATAGATTTTTTTTTTCTTTAAATATCTGCAATCAGTCGCAAGACTTTAATCAGATTTGGTGTGTGAATTGATTAGTTAGAAGTAAAGCAACCAATGCCACCGTCTTCCATAGTACTCAGCGCCCAAGAACATCCTTCCTTTTGAGCCTCTTCACCCTGTTGCTAGCTCCCAACAGCATAGTTGCTAAGGGATTTGGATGGTTACTCAACCGTTCCTTATGCCTTTTGTTGTACCACTGATAGATATAACGGAATAAAAACTCGAGAGTACGCTTAAACCCCATTTTATTTACCTACCTTCTGTTTTTCTGTACTAATTACGTTATTAATTATTATTTTAAGGAACCGTGGTTGCCCCAGTTGCTACCCCAAGGATTGTCGATTTAGTTTTCGAATTCATGTTTGGATCATAAATGATTATCACGTGCTCCGCGGTGAACGAAAACAGTGAGGAGGTCCAATTCCCGAAAGATGCATTTTCGAAGGATTTAGCGAAAGATATTATGACATTGAAATTAATTCAATGACCATTGGGCAATTTCGATTACGAAATACGTAGAATTGTCTCATTCATCAATTTCGGCACGATTTATATGCTGTTTTATATTACAATACATAACATAGTGTTGTCTACTAGCTGTAATTTATAATGAATCACTCTATCGAGCGAGTGGATTAGGCATTGTTTAATCGGTTATTAAACGGTACATATCTGAGCTAATTCAATCTCCGTCGGTAATGAGCGGCGGATGACTGGCGGTTGTGGATGGTGCCCCGCCCGGTACTGACTGACTGACTCACTGCATTGTTACGTAGGTCTACTCTATAAGACTGACCACACAAGTAACACTGCTAAGACAATGTTTTGATTTATTTGGATACCGCCTTTCTACTCATCCTCACAATACATTCAGCTGCTAAATATAAACACATTCGTATAAAGCTAAACTATAACTAGCCAAACACAGAGCCCCTTGAACGATGTCACAATAGCAACTGATTGACGAGGCGACGCTTCCCCGAAAACCGATTTTCTCTCGCATATTTAAAAGGAATTTCGTACGGCGTGTATAATGATTTATGATCTTCCTTTTATCCGAAACGTATTTCGAATTAGAAAGATATATTAATATCTTCATTTTTTCCACTTCTCAGAGAATACAGGCCCTTGTCCGGAGATACAAAAAGAATACTTGGGGTCGGGCGGCGCGGGCGCATTCGGCGCCCAACGACCGTGTGACAAGGTGCTTTATGCGGACGATTATGAGCAGACCGAATAATGTTCCGATACCCGATAAATATCTGCCAACTCATACAAAAGCATCCCAATAAAAATATAATAGTAAATGTAGCAACAACACTGGCCACAAACTGCACAGTCATATCGCGCTGATAAATATAAATTAAAATGAAAACTTGCGCGGGAGGGAGAGGGACGGCGAGCGTTCGAACGAAAACAAATTAAAACTGATACAACATTCAAATGCGCACGCGCTGGGCATGGGTTTTGGAAAATCGAACATGTATGAGAAGTCGCAATGAGGCCTTTTTTGTCGCGCTGGACGCCGGTCCGCGCCGCCCGCCGCCCGCGCCGACCGGTGATTCATGATCAGTGGTCCGTGGGACTGAGGGACCACTCGCTTTCATGACTTATTGTAATAATTCATTCATTGAACTCTTTTGTTTGTTATTTTAAAGCAATTATAACCACAATATTACAATTTATATCGTTCATTTATTAGGTTGCGCACAGAGAGCACATATTGGAGAACGGTTTCAACGCTGCGTAGGGGAATACTCCTATGTACCCTATGTCATACATGGGAGTAGATAGAACATTATGGGGAATGATGATACAGGTATTCCGCCAACTGACAGACCAATTAGCGATGTATCGATAACCTGTTACTATATATTTCATCATTATCTTTGTTTTGTTACGACTTGTTTTCTGCCTACCCATATAAGGGCTGCCGGCGTGAGCTTATATATGAATATATGTATAATATATGTAACACTCACGTAGGAAGACCTGCAACATCACTTACACTCCCTGGCTCCAAATGATATAGAGGACCATTCGACCGTCTAGTCGCAACTAAATTAGACTGTCCCATTGTTCTAGCGGAAACCGGTGAACATCATCCGTCTTGCTCTGATACGTATCTGCTGAGAACGTGCAATAGAGACGATTGTATCTCGCGATACGTTCACGGGGACCAGGGAAAATTGTTCGCAGCTTTTCCCATTTTCTAAGCTCAGCGATGCTTCGTTTAGATAGCGCTTGTTTAGCGGGAGTCTATATAAGATTTTGTTATAAATTCAGTGTTTATTAGAGGACCTTGTAGCTTAGTAACGCAAGTTGTTGAATATAAATCTAGAAGCACTCTTTTACAGTTTTCTTTTCAAAAGACTTATTACTGACAAAGTGAAAATTAAATCGATGAAATCTGATCTGATTTAAAGCCGATAAGGAGCCTTCAGGCGAATAAAACTTTAAATTTCAAGTAAGTTACTCGGAGCACTTGGAATAGAATTGTTCGATATCTAATTAACCAGAAATCAAAGTTAGCATACTGCGTCATCGTTAATCCAGTTAAATCCGGTTTAGTTTTCAAAATAAAGATGCTAAGCATATTGTACAGCGAGGCACCTGCGCGCGCCTGGGAACGCTCGAGACGACGCGAGAACGTCAATCCGACGTCAAGCATTTTGACAGCACCGACTTCACCGTCCAAGAAAAAACCTCCACCCAGACATTTTCCAAATAGGTATTCAAAAAATATATTCAAAAAACTCTGTCATAGCATTTTAAACAAAATATAAAAGGGTTTCTTTGTTGTTCAACTGTTTTTGGATTAGTCAATAACTTTACTACCGTAAACGCCGTAATTGAAACGTCATTTTTAAAAATAAAAAACGGTAAAAACAAAAAGCTAATAAACATTATCATCCATTACATTTCATAACTAAATCATTTTCATTTCATCTATTTTTTAATATTACTTACGCATCAATTTGTGATTAACTACACCTGATTAGTTTTTGCGTATTTAATCTGCCTGTAGGCGATTGCCTATTGATAAATTAACTTGAAATTACTTATTTACAAAACAAAAAAGCATTACTAAGCACTGAGAGTTGATCTTTAGTAATTATTCGAATAATTTGCATGTTAAAATGTCATCTTAAATTCATGCCTGTATGTACTTCGACCGAGAGGAGGTGACGGGAGTTTCATAAAAATGAAAACGAGTAGGTATAAAGAAAGAAAAAAATAATTTATCCCTATAGAAATACGTACATATAAAGTCGTGGTCGTGCCATAAGTTGTGGGGGTCAGGCAGGCGCCGTCAGCGCAGCCGTGTCGCGATGCCAGATACGTTATCACACCATCATATCTCCGAGATGGACCACGCTCCTACTCGACACGATGAAGTTGTAAGTCCATTCTAGACCGGATTTCAATACATGATTGAATTTAATCATGTTTTTATTTTTTAATCTATTTTGAAATAGGTAAGTAATTTGTTTCCTTTAAAGATAGGATTTAAGTATAAAGTCTTTTTACATTAAATTTGTTTTAGTGAGTAACTTATTGGCATGCGGGAAATTAAAATACACCTACTTAAATCGATAAAAAAATCGGATAGGTTTTGCAAATAAATTAAACTTCAAAAATTACCAGCATTTCCTAACCCAAGTCGAAATAGGTCGAACTCTACAACGTAGGTGACCATAAAGTCGGTTACCAGAAATGTTTTATTAATTGTCCATTTGGTATCACATTTCCCGGTATTAAGGCTCAACCTCCAGAGACGACAGACTGAACGATAGACAGACTTAACGCTATCATTAGTATGGATACGACTTCATTTACAAACCTCCTACTGAAAATATTGTGGACAAATCAGAAATCACTTTGTAATTTAAATACTTAAGACACATTTAGCTTGTTACGCACATAAATGCTTTAAAATTATAATACATATTTCAACAAAATGATCATCGTCCACTTTAAATGAAAGATAAGTTTGAAAATCAATGACACGAATAAATCATAAGTTGTAATTTTGCGTGACATAGTCGCTCGATAAATTGTGTGCATAATAAATTAGGATGGGTTGGGTAGACATGTCCACTTTACGCCTACGCGCTCCGGTTTCAGCCCCCGGGCGCATATTTGGGACAAACCAATATTTCTAACGAATATTAATAGCCGTTTTTGTTTTTATTTTGCTGCGTTTAATTTTTGTTCTTTTCCTTGTGGGTCGCGCCCACATTCTTCGCGGGCCTCGCATTCTTTCTGGACTGTATTGTACCTTGGCGTCGTAGGTACTTTGTCAACTTTGAAATTACAAAACTTTATTACAATTTTACAATTGCAATTTAATTTTATTCCAAATGTATCAGAAGATAGCCCATCTCAATTGATGAAAAGTGACGAAAGTTGCGACACCCTTTTCTTAGAATTTGCTTATTCACTAGAATGAAATATACATGATCATTCATTGAACTGAATAGGCATTCTAGGAAATGTCAATACTGAAGATCTCTATAAGTAACTAGAAATCCTTTCTTCTGTACTTTATTCATGACATGAAGTTATAGCAAGTGATGATTCGTATGTATTTCAATATACGAACAACCATAGGAATTTAAGAGTTCAATTTCTTCTGGGTCCATGTTAACACTCGAGAAATGTTTACAATTTTCTTACGAGAAGATATTTTGGTCGAAGAAGTGTTGCCATTTCGGTAAATAGTTTTGTTCTTATTGTATTTCGATTGTTATCCGTCGTTGTATTGCTTTTTATTTGGTGTAAACGTGAGGAATTCTCATTCTTTTGACACAATGGTCGGGAAACAGGTGGCTTGCATTCTAATCACGATCTTCAAGATCCCCGTGATTATACTTATTTGAAATCGATCTTTTTCTTTGGCACCTTCAAATATGCCTTTACAACATTGGTTGAATTGTAAGATGTAGTTAGTGAGACTTTTCCTATATCTATAGTCTTTTGTAAGTCTTATCTTTTGCAAAACCAATAAAATTTGATAAGTAAATATTTTTACTGATGAATAATATGCCTGAAATAAGGATATCCTAACAAGAATATATAAGGTGTTTATATTTTTTTAAGGTTGAGCCTCAGTTCGCTGGCTAGGATGAAAATCTTGCTAAAATACTAAACATAAGAACTGATTGAAAAAAATAACGATATATGTATAGAAGACATTACAATTTCATGACACGAACACATAGGCATTAAGAAGCAGCCCTACTGCTAAAGTAGTAATTTCTGTCAGGTAACCTATGGTTTCTAGTATTTTCCAATTAACCTTTTCCGACTCATAGAACACAAATTACCTATCCGAAAGGCGTTCATAACTTTTATGAGGTGTGAAGGTAATGTATATGTAGGTATGTAGAACTCCGTAGTTGCGGCGCAAATCGCAATAGGCAGGCGGCGAGTTCAAACACAAGCATACATATTGATAGCGACAAGGTGTCAGCGAAAAAACGCATGAATGATGCAGTGCGACCACCGTCGCCCTACAAGCCGATGGAATTTCGCGCTGTTAACCAACTCAAAGAGAACAACGTTTTTCTCGCGCATTGAAAACGACTGATAGCTCATTTAATTTAATGAGGAAACTGAAACTCTACCGTCTATAAAAAATAGAGGAAAAGATTTGAAATAATATTGATGTGTATAATACAAATTATATAGGTACCAGCTGGTAGCTATCTATAGGCAATGCCAAAGTCGGTACAGGTACAGTCATAAGCAATATAATGTACCCACTTTAGGACTCTGTCGCACTAACATATTTGTCATTTAGTGAGACTTACAGTTCAATTTGTCAAAAAAGTTAATGTGACATGGTACCAAAGTGTATACATATTAATGCTCGTGACCGTACACAATTATCCGAGTTCATAATGCTGTAAGTACTTAGATAATATTTCTAACCCACAGCTTCAACTCCAATAATTTCCCCGATAAACATCCAAAGCTAAATTTCATATTTTACGATTAGTATTGTCATACATGTTGTAGACAAAACCAGTATTATAAACTAGAGGCACGGATAGTAAGTGTCAGTGGACATGATGGCAGTAAGATACGAGGGGCGGGCGCGTGGGATGCGTATGCGCATGGTACGGGCTCGCCCATTGTTCGTTAGCCACCGCGCAATTTATGCTTCAGACACATGCTTGCATGTGCTTTAGAAACGAAATATTTAACATTAGAACTTAGGAGTGCAAAGAAGTCTTTGGAAACCCAGTAGCCTGAGAGGCGAGGGTTGTGGACTGGGGAGCGAGAGTTTGTATGAAACTGCACGGGTGTCTGCTGAAGTCGTCATACATAGACATACACAAAAAGCACATGTACCTACCGGGGTAATCGGGGGACATTGGCGGCTCAATAATAACCCTGACACGCGATAGAAGAAGACCGGGGTAAGCAGAAGCTATGGTACTCCATTTGTTTCAATATGCACAGATCATCACAAAAATCCGGCTTCAGTATTTAGGTACCTATCGTCCTATACTGAGTTCTATCTACTCCTCTCTATTATTTCTTTTGCTTAGCACGCTGCTAAAATCATCTGTCACAGACGTAAAAGCATTCTATAAAATATTGAATGAAATGTTAAAACGTACCCCACAATAAGCGATCAAAGTAAGAATTGAATAATGTTACTTAAAACTGGAGCAACCTTTTTATATAACATCCTTCTTTTTTGAAATCGAAGAAAACGATCACTGCATAGACAAAATGAAACAAGCGTGGCAAAACTAGTGTTAACCAAAAAAGGGCATTATGAAACTTAATTTTCATTGCAACTTCCTCAAGCACTGTCATAATAAACACCCAAGTATGGCTCGGTATTTAGTATGTACCAACTGTTCAATATGGTTGGTCTATTAGTATTTATATCAGCGAGGAATTTATTTAATTAATATTTATTAATCAAGGTAACGACGCGGGTGGTACAGCTACCTTTTAGCAAAAACATGAACTGAAAGTCACCGTAGTTTGCAGTACATGACATAAATAGAATTACTTTAATCTATGGATGTGCTTACGCAATTTATTATAGTGTACCCCGTCAGTTGGATCTATCATAAATCATTCCAATGTTTTTATTGAGTACGAATACGTAATCAACTAATTGAATGTAATAATTATGCGAGATTACAGCCTGGGGGCGTTTATTAAGTCATAACAAAATAATATATAACACGGTGTTTATAAATTAAAAAATACCTAAATAAACTGTGAGCTAACTGGTAACCTAGTCTTAGCATACATGTATACGAATTAGTACATTATATTCAATATTTTATTAATATTCGGTCAAATTGTTTATTTTGTTACTTAGCATGCACACTCCACTGATATCAAATGCTCGAATCATAGAATTCAAGTCACGTTATAAGTTAAATGACACACGTTATAGAGCCAAACAAGAGGTTAAAATCCAAAGAGGAAGGTGCGAATTCACCTATAAGTACATACATCGTTTCTTAGTAGACAAGTACTTAGATGTTTCACGGAATAGCAGATCGATACTAGCATCCACCCCGTCGCGCCTTCTTCAAGGTTTACTTTTTGTACGCGTTTTCTGGTCCTGTTTATATAGCTTCACACTGTGTGACGTCTAGCTAAATTCTTCGACAGCTAAAGACTATTTGCTTAATTGGGATTCTTTATTAGTGTCCATATGAAAGACATGTGTAGATAAACCTTTAATGAATTCTCAGATACTTAGCTTTTTTACTGCCTAAGATTTTTTTGTCGATTAGTGGTGGTTGGCTTACAACCAGAAGATTACAAAAGATTACTATAAGTAATCGAATGATTCCAATCCCTATTTAGGTATTCCGAAACTAAATTGCCAACTGACTCAATGTATTTTTTCCCTCTTGCTTAGGCCTCCCGGGAACGTGTTTCCGACTCCTCGAAGCACGAATTTTTTACAGTTATACCATGAATGGAGGCTAATATATTCCTCGCTTTGTTATTTAAATAGCTATCAAACAATCCGTACGGTTTCAACATATGTGCAGTGTGCACAGGGTGTCATCACTTTCACGGACATACAGGGGGATGAACAAAGAAGATAAAAAAATAAAGCGCTTAGATTATTGTTCATGTTGGCGACATGCGTGTGGGGTATCAAGTGATTGCGTGCGTGTGCGAATGCGTGAGTATGCGTATGCATGCGTGTGTGAATGCGTGTGTGCGAGGGTTGTAATGTTGCTACCGACGGGTGACGGCCAGCCACGCCCATGAGATAATCGTTTGTTTTTACACGGTGCCCCGGGTGAAATACTGCACGAATAAAACTGAGAAATTGAATAAGCACAGGTACATTTTTCGAAGCTTTACCAAATTCATTTGTAATTAAAACACATAATACCAGGTTCGTACCGCGTTATTATCAGGGATATGAGACAATGACCATGATAAAACAATGTGACGGTGACAATGTATAAATTCATTTATTATAATATAATTATAAGGCAGCATTATTTTATACGTACATGCTGAGGCTACAGACACACAAGTGATTCTTTTCATTTTGAATAAGTTCTCATTTTATTTAAGTAAGTAAGTATATGAAAATATGCGTCCGTAATAAATTTTCTTTAATAGAGTGCCATTGGCTATGTAAATTAATGGCTTACCTAACACATTTCAATAATAATCGATTACAGAATTTAATTTTCGAAAACTTTTAGTGATACCTCGATCGATGTTGTGACGCACACTACCATATTTTATTGTGTTTGTCAAACTTTTTATAAAGTTTTTATACAATTTATCAACCCGGGCAGATGGTCCCATAGCACATAAACACCTTTCAAAATGCACCCGACTATTGTAAGGGTTACAACATTATCATATGGAAGAGAAAATGGCCGAACATTAAACTCCAAAAATTTTTGAAAATAAAAATAATTAATTTAAACTTAGGCATATCTCCTTCCATTTTACGTTAATAATGTTGATTAATTTTAGAAAATTTTAGAGAATTTTAGAAGATGTTTAGAAAAATCTTCTTGAAATTGATGTTTATGGGACCTTTCTAATAAGTTCCATTTTTATCCAAAGCTCTATAGATGTCCTTAGGCTATAGGTGTATCGGGCTGGTAACGTAATAATTATCGTATCAATTTTAAGACGCAACTGTATAAAATTACTTCCCAGTTGAAAATGAAGTTGCAATCAATAAATATAATAATAAGTACGCTCCGCTTGTTGGGTCAACAACAGACATATAGGGACGTATCCAGAATGTCTTCTAGGGAATATTGAACCTGTCTTACTATATTCATAAATTGCTTATTTATTTAAATAGGTAATTCTTTGCTTTACTTTTTTACTTAAAGAGTCACGCTCTTGTGGGTGCAGAATTATCCATGTTCATTATTTGTTTGTCGAGAGTTTATTGCAGTTACCAGCCCAAATCTCAACTCGTTCATCCTTAAATGTTAATCTTAATCCTATTTTAATTATTTAATAAAATGTTTATTAAACGCTTCAGTTTTTTCCCGGAAATTCTCTTAAAGTTCCCTCAGGGATCTGAATCGCTTGCACCCCGAACTTTATCCTAAATTCGTCCCTGGCCAGGGCTGCGCTCGACACAGCGAATAATACGCAACCGCGGCTGGTTCCGTATTGTTTGCCAAATATTTTGAAAGCCCGTTTCATACGCCGTATTAGCCCTGCGTTTGATATCAGAGGGGTCTTCCAAATCATATCATCATTACTGCTTTGTGATCAACCCTCTTCTTGCGTTGAAGTGCTCATAAACGGCTAGTGGTTTTTAAAGTTTGGTGTCAGTTTTCATAACGTGCGTGCAGTTTTTATAACAGAAGCAATAGTGATAGATTTAATGTGGAAGTTGTAATGTGCCACTGGTGCAAGTAAAGTAGGTACTTACTCGTACTCTAAACAGTAGTCCAGTAAAAATGAAGATCAAAATTATAATTACTTACGTATCTATTAATAAGGTTAGAATTTGAATTGGATTATGACGAATTGAATTGAATGATTTAGCTACATATCAAAAAATATTGTGTTGAGTGTATATTACAATTTAAAAGTGAATAAAGCGATCGTTTGGTCGGTGGGCGGATCGCCGGCGGCGCGCGGTGGGTTGACGCGGGCGGCGCACGCGCTGCCTAGGGCCAACTCTCACCTCATTACAGTCATCTTCAATGTTGTTTGCACGTTTATGACCTATATTTTATATTGTTGTTATATTTATTTAAAGCACAATTAGTGGCTGCAGGTTGCCTACTATTTATCTATCTGTGGCCCTGCCTACCCTATTAAGGACTATAGGGTGGTGAGTTCATGTATGCGCTAAGTATAAATTATAAATGAAATCGTGTTTTAAAGGTAAATAGATATTTAATAAAAAGTATTTTTCAAGACGGATGCTGTTTGTGTTATCCAATTAATTATTTACTTTTAAGATGACTTATTGAAAATGATTCCGCTACTGATCTTTACAGAAAGTATCACTTTACCCGCGAGATGGGTTTGAATAAAAATATCATCTTTCGGGCGCGCGCGCCACTGCGCGATACCATCGGCTCACACACATTGTCAACTCAATGGTGATGCTTTTCCACTTCTTATCGCATAGTAATGCTTTTCTAAAAGATCAAAATTGTTTTTTTTTTTTAATATGACTATATGAAATACCTACTTAATATATTATAAGATAAAGGATCAGTTAAAGAGCCCCAATATACTCTCAACTAATTAAAGCTATAATGACAAGACTCCCAGTTAATATTATTATCTTCGCACAGCTTTCGAAGCAAATTTATAGCCAACCATAAAACAATTCTTCAAACTTGCCACAAAAAGGTCTGCTCTATTCAAAAGCCCGTATGAGATAATAGAGGACGGGGGCACAGGACTAAAGTCCCAACGCAACACTAAACAGTGACGAAGAAAAAAATAATAAAACCATCTGGCCACAGCGGACGACGCCAGCCACACCAATCCGGGACTATTCCTATTTCCTTTAAAATCGATATTTAAAGTTAAGTACCAATACTTTACCCGTGACAATGCTCCTAGCGAGCGACGGAGACGGCATAAGGAACGCTCACGGAACTCGGACATTTTAATTTATGACAGATTTTTTTTATCCACCATTACACAGTTCAGATGAATCTTTGGACTTTTGTAATGAATTGAAAAATGGAGCTCTGACTGGAACCGTTTTTGTCCTTACCGAGAAACGGACTTCACAAGTCGACTGTGAACGTTTATAGGACACCCGTTAGTTGCATTATTTCTGTTGGGATCGCATTACAAGGATGCTCCTCGACAGAGTGTTGTGATATGATTGTGTGTGAGGCTATTGTCGGGGCGTGCTCACGCGCAGCCGCGCACCACCACCGGCGTGCGGCAACGGCAGTGCGCAGCCGCGGGGGGCGGTTCATTATGAATTAATGAGAATCGAAATGTTTCGCCAGATCAACACTCGTCCGCTTCAATGAATTCGACATCTTACTACAACTGCCGGATGTGGAGCGTTTATCCTTGACTTGGAATCGTGACGAATTAATCTGACCGAAATTGTTTCTAGTTCAAATGCGTACACGGTATTTTTTTGTGGTTTGAGCAGTAGGTAAATTCAGAGAAGAAATGCTAAAAATATAAATAATACTACAATAACTAGTTACACGTTTGAAACACTCACCAGTATGCGTCCTCTTGTGAATCTTGAGGTTCTCGGAGCGGGCAAACACTTTCCCGCAGCCGGGGAAGGGGCAGGGGAAGGGTTTCTCTCCTGTGTGCACTCGGATATGGTTGACCAGCTTGTACTTGGCTTTGAACGGGCGGCCGTTCCGCGAGCAGCCCTGCCAGAAGCAGGCGTGTGTGGTGCACTCGGGGCCGCCCACGTGCTCCACCGTGAGGTGCGTCACGATCTCGTGCATGCTGGAGAACAGTTTGTTGCAGAGCTTCCTGGGCGGCGGCTGGTCGGGGTCGAGCCACTGGCAGCGCATGTCGCGGCGCGGCGGCGCGCGCACGTAGCGCAGGAAGGCGTGCGGCGCGTGCGGGTGCGAGTGCGGCACGAGCGGGGGCGCGCCGCCCTGGTAGTGCACGTCGCCGCGCCACTCCCAGCTCTGCTCGAGCGGTTGCTGCGGGAAAAGCTCGCCGCAGGCGCCATACTCGCGGAGGTAGCCCGGCTGGTATGAGTGCAGCGGGTACGGCTGGTAGTGGTGCGGGTGGTGCGGCGCGTGCGGCGCGGCGGCGCGCGGCTGGCCGCCCGGGCCGCACCCCGGCTGCGGCGACATCTTGAGCCCGTACGACGCGAGGTGCGCGTGGTTGGTCTCGAGGAAAGCGTTCATGGCGGGGGTGGCCGGCGCCGGCGCATAGCCCCATTCGCCCGCCACCATCCACGCGGCGGGAGCGCCCCGCTGCTCACCGCGTCTTCACACACTCTACCCTCTGCCCTCAATCTCAGACCAAACTCTTCGAAAGCTTCTTTCTGCTAACATTACCTGTAGAAGATACAGTTTTTAATTAAACACTTGTTAGACACGAGCAAAGAATAAAGGTCGTTGTCGATGCTGCTGCTACCCGAAGGTGATCGTAACCTTCCGAGACAAATTCAAAATCATTTCTCAAAATAATAACGCACGATCGTGCACCCATAACCGGCGCGACGAACATTTATTTATAGTGAAAAAAAAGTGAGGCAGGTACTTTTGGACATTAAATTAAACTGTGGGTAAATTTATAGGACACTTTTATAAGTCTGAGACAAAAATTTCGATTGTGCCCGTGTATATTTAATTTTAGTTTATTTGTTAGGCTGGCTCCAATCTCTTTTATGGCTGAAGTTTAGCATCGATAGTTTATTAAAATAGATTTTATGAATGACAAAACCAGTTTCAAGGCATAACATGCAACCGGGACCACTTTATGACTATTCGAGCTCCTTTTATAATTACGTACTAGAAAAACAAGAAATAAATATGGCATCACGTACCTATTTAAAGTTCAAATAAACGTATGTTTATTTCAAGTAAAACTCAAATATAAAAATATATCTTAATAGAGTAATGAAATAAGTACATAGTAGGCCCACATCGCACCCGGAGCTTAATCCGATATCTGTCAGTCAAAGCAACTAGGTAACTATATTTTTTGCATGTTTCTATAATCACATTATTTGGCAATAATCCTGTTTGCGCATTGTTTAGATCTCCCAAGTGTTGTACATGGAACAAGAGGCCTCTACCTGCGAGTTTGTTAAACAATGTCCCTCTTTTAGATTTCCATCTAATCGGTACATTATCTGTGGACGCCCCGCCGAGTGGCCGCTTCATCACAAAGCAACGGGTTGACAGATCTCTACAGACAGACACACCAATAGGATTAATAAAATTCCGACATTTTCTGACATTTAAATCAATTTCACATACAATCTCTACTTTAAATCTTTGCTACGCCTATTTTCGTAACTGTAAACGTAACTTGGTCAACTTTAGCAGCTGTCATGTTTTCAATTTTCACTGTTTTTTAGGTATTAAATAGATGTAAGGAATTGCAAAAGCTTTGTGCATGCATACCTATAATATACTTACAATAAAAATAATAATCTTATTATACCATTAATAAAGTTGCTTCCTAGACATTTTCTCATGTCTTATTGTATCGATAGATTTTTCTGTAAGTACTTAGTAGGTATTTATTTATAATCGTTTGCTTATTGAGTAGTTTTTTGTCGACATATTTTTTAATCCACCGGCAATTTGCAAGCCTAGACCTTTTGTTTGTAATGCTCATTTATTGACCTTTCAACTTCTTTGTCGTTTTTATTTATTTATTTATTTATCAATGTTCTAGAACTTTCTTTACAAGACTATCCCAATACAATAGCTCACTAGAAATATACATAATGATACAAATCTTAAAGTAGGAGCAATTAATTTTATAGTACATTTACAAGACTATCCCAATACAATAGCTCACTAGAAATATACATAATGATACAAATCTTAAAGTAGGAGCAATTAATTTTATAGTACATAGCATGTAACATATAAGGTGACCTTTCGGAATTCGGCCAGGCTACATATAAATACATCAGCTTATAAATTAATTTTAGCTTATTACATTAATTCCTGGAACTTGTAATTGGTTCTAATCAACTACATATTCCTTATAGGTGGGAATATAAGTTTGTGTTACACTTTTTATCCTTAACTGAAGAGTACAGAGTCCAGGGTACAAAGAAGGACACAGGGTACATTCCAGGAACGCATAGTCTAGGTACTTGCCGCAATTATTGAATTCTACCCAGACGAAACAGCGAGAAGCATCTAGTTTTAAAATTCTATCTTGAAAGAGATTTTTTTTTCAATCGTATTTTGCCTTTGTGATATTATCTAAGCACGGCTATATACTAAACTTAACAAAAAATATTCAAGTAAGTACTTTTCATTTGTGCTTTCATAAATCAGTAATTACTTCATATTATAAATGCGAAATAGCTCTAGTTATTACCTTTTCCCGCCTAAATCTCAACCGACAGAACAAAACCGAGGTACGGATAGGATACCTATTTTCCGAGGACGACCTAGAATGCTCAGCATACTCATAAATTACACGGACAAAGCCACAGGCAGAAGTATTTCATAATCAATAAGGTAGTATCCAACTATTCAAATCAGTTACTTTTTACCAAAACGTCAAAACACGAAATTACTACCTATCGAATTTGTATGAAAAAGCAATCTATGACGTCATAGAAAAACGTGACAAAATGTCGCATTTAAATTATTATTAAATTTTTCTTTATTAAAATTCATAAATAAGTTAAATAGAAAAAATTAACACGTTTTTTGTCACCTTTACATTCTGTCTATATTTGGTAATCAGAATTTCATAACTTAAATAATATTATTTTAATAGGGTATTTGACTGGGTCACAGCTAAATTATAAAATGTTAATCTAGAAATAGAAGGCCGTCTAAGATGACCAAAGATCAATCTCATTATACTTTTCGACTTATTTTCGAATTTTATTTATCATTTAATTAACAATACTCATAGTTACTCAGCTACGATGTTTGGCCGCTTTTATTGATGACGTCAGGGGACAGTATTTCCATACGAACTCCAAGGAAACCTTTTGTTTTGACGTTTCGTAATAAGTATCTTATTTGACCCGAGTCAAACTAATTGTCAAGTCATTTGTGGGTTTTATAAAAATATACACTTCTCATCAAAAAAATCGAAACACCTTGCAAGTT
The DNA here is from genome assembly GCF_024362695.1 of Pectinophora gossypiella. NCBI lineage: Eukaryota > Metazoa > Arthropoda > Insecta > Lepidoptera > Gelechiidae > Pectinophora > Pectinophora gossypiella. The sequence goes on from NC_065406.1 coordinate 9,427,821, forward strand.
TACGTTTTGTCAGGATTATCAGAAAAATGTGTACATTTAGGAATAAATGTTAAATGTCGTTTAATAGTGAGTAATATGAGCTTATCAAATCTTAATGTTAATGTTCTAAATTTAAATGATTTTTTCATAGGTTTCGTATTTTGTTAAATGAGTCATTTTTATTCCATATGGAGTATCAAGGAAATGGATAAAACAACACACGTAAATGAAAAAAAAAGCTAAAAAACGTTTATTTAATAACTTGTATTCCCTCCCCGAGCTCTAATTACTGCTTCCATACGGTTCTTCATCGATCGGATGAGAGTCACGATCACATGCTGTGGTATATTGTCCCATTCCTCTTGGATTGCATCTTGCAGCTGGCTAAGTGTTTCTGGGGCAGGATCTCTTGCTCGAATTCGTCTCTTTAATTCATCCCACAGATGTTCAATGGGATTCATGTCCGGGCTTCTTGCTGGCCATTCCATAATAGAGATATCGACTTCGTTAAGATAATCTCGTACGACGCCCGCGGTGTGAGCCCTAGCATTGTCGTGCATGAATATGAAGCCGTTGCCAATAAAATGTGCATAGGGCATCACATGAGGCTCGAGACACTCTTCGACGTACCGATGACAGTTTAGTGCAGGCAGACGTGGCCCAGACACGAAAGCAAGCTCTGTCTTACCGTCGGCGCTGATTCCTCCCCAAACCGTCCACCAACCGCCACCATAGCTGACCTTTTCTTCAATGCAGCATTGTGCATAGCGTTCTCCGTCTCTTCTGTAGACCTTGTTCCTTCCGTCGTTACCATACAGCATAATTTTACACTCATCAGAAAAGAGAACTTTGCTCCACTGTAGGTATGACCAATTTAGGTGCTCACGTGCAAAGTTAAGGCGCGCTCTTCGATGGTCTGCAGTTAATTTCGGCCCATTTGCTGGCTTATGCGGTACCAGTCCACGATCCTTCAACCTTCTTCTAATTGTAGAGTCACTTACAGCCACCCTTCGTACAACACGAAGCCGCTGCTGCAGTTGAAAAGCGTTAAGGCGTCGATTTCTTAAAGAAGTTGTTACAATAAATCGATCATCTCGCTCAGAAGTGACCCGATTCCTGCCAGATCCTGAACGGCGCGTGAACAAACCAGTCTCCCGATAACGTTTATAGACTCTATGAACAGATGACAGGCTTAGATGCAGTCTTGCAGCCACAACACGCTGACTAAGGCCAGAATCCAGCAATGCCACAACTTGGGCGGCTTCTGTGGGCGAAGTATCCATACGTTTTAGAAAAAAAACCTTTTTTCAGACGTCCCAAAGTCACAGTATTGAAATAAAAAACAAAAAGTTTAAGGATAGGCGCCAATTTTTAGTTTTTAAACGCTAAATGTACTCCAACCTTAAACACACATTTGTCTCAAAACAGTGATTCATTTCGTTTATAAGATAAACAAATGAAATTCTAATTTTGAATTTAGAATTTTCGCTTATTACTGTAATGGCCAAACTGCCAGCTATACATTTATGTATTTTTTTTCATCGTATGAATTCTTTTTTGTGTTAAATTCGGACAGAAACAATGAAAACGGAAGTGTTTCGATTTTTTTGATGAGAAGTGTATTTACAAAATTTATGCAAAGTATACTGTATACCTTTCAAATGTGTCCCTATTAATTTCCAACTACAGGCTCTTGTTTGTAACAGATAAACAATATTTGATTGTCAATAGGCAGTAGGTACCGAATAGAAACTTAAATAGATATAGGAATTAAGATTTAGTTAAGTATCACCACAGGCTGGTAGACATAATTATGTCATTTGAAATTAATGATCTCATTTCTATTAGCCTACATTTAAGTTTTATTAAATTTTGACTTTTATCTTTGATTTTGGGTATAAATGATGACCCTTTTTATTATACCCAAGCACAAATACGTCTTGCACCCATTATTATTCTGATCAAAATAAAGAGAAACAATATAAGTAGCAACATAATTCTATACATATATAAAGTAGCCTGGAAAGTCTCTCATTCTTGTGGATAAAGGTAATGTGCATTGCATTCAACAAGGGCATTCTATGTTTGCTTTTAATTAGACTTTTACGTAAAAACATTACAAATTTTAGTAGGTTTAAGCCATGTCATTCTGTTTTTTTTTTCAATATTTTTCAAATTCAATAAATGTTTATGTTTGTAAGTAGAAATCTTTTCCCGGGCTTAATAATACAAATTGCTGTAGGTAACGGGTTTGAATCCCAGCTTAGGCTCTAATTCACTGAATTCGACTTTATGAGTGCCAATTCGTGTTGTGTGTATGTGTGTGCTATGTGTTGTTATTCATGTTGTGTTGTGTGTGTGTTTGTGTGGTCGTTACATGAGTCACGTCAGGGGCCTTTTGCGACTCAATAATAACCCTGACACCAGGGTTGGTCATCCACCTCACAACCCACACGATGGAAAAATAATTCATGTTTGGATCACAGATAACTGATATCACGTGGTTTCCAGGATCCGAGTCCAGTTAATGGCAATAGTATATATAATACACACTGTATAAATGTATATATAATACATCTCAGCCTACCCCTTCGGGATATAGATTAGGCTGTAGATATATATGTTTAAGATGAAATAAGTAAACGTTTCTAGAATTTCATAAGCTCACGACTATATCCCAATGGGGTAGTCGGAGGTACATCCATCGTAAGTTGAACTAAGTACCCACACCTCATCGAGCTTTCTGTTAGACCAACGTGATAGGCGGTGATGGCAGTTTTTAACATACATACTTATTTCATAATAACTGTTAATTAGCGAACGGCTTTATACCTATAAAATGTAATGCGTACCTAAGTAACTACCTATTTCTAAGTTTTATTTTGCAATTCTTTTTATACAATTTAAATATTATTCAAAGAAAGTTTACATGATTTATGTTTTTAAATTTATTTGCAATTATTCTTCTTTTTAATTTGTTAACCTTAGTTATTATTATTATTTTAGTCAGTATTGTGTGCGTCTATAATTGGCAGGTAACCGGAACTTTTCCTATGTGCATTTTATTTTGTGTGTTTGTGTATGTACTGCTGTCGATGCACCATAATAAATAAATAAAATATAATAATCTGAAATACAAACTCAAATCATAGTCCAGCATCAGTCTCCCAAATTCATAGAGCCACGCGGGCCATATTACGTTACGTAAAATATAAGCTTGCTTTAATTAATAGATAGGTACTTATTAGAGAGGTACCTACCGTTTTTATTCATTTATTTTATATATTTATCACCTAAACATTTTATTGCATATATATAATTGAGTACTTTCCTAGGTCAAAGATAAATTATGAAATTCTGTTTACTAAATAAATACAGGTTTTAAAGGTGTCAAAAACGTTTTCTTTTTTCTATTTAAGTTATTTATGAATTTTAATCAAGAAAACTGTAGTAATAATAAGTTTTCTATGAAGTCACAGGTTGCTTTTTCATACAAATTCCGTAGTAATTTCGTGTTTAAACGTTTAGTAAAAAGTAACTGATTTGACTAGTTGGAAACTACCCTATTACAGGGTCTTGATTGATTGAGGGATGGCCTGAGCCCAGCAGTGCATTTTATGTGATATTTTGCTATTAAAATAATCCTTCTGGGCAACTTTTTTAGCTCTATGAAGTGCCTTTTTAAACAGATATTGGCCCCGATTCCTGGAGACACCGTCTAATTTTATTTTAAGTTATATCTGTCATTTTCATATCCGTCGAAAAGGAAAGGGACGGATGATTCACAGCTCTTAATTTTAGGAAGAATGATTAAATGAACGTGTCGGGTTATTGACTGATGTAAAATTTTTAGACGGTTGGTTTAAATTTGTGCTTAAAATTGACGTGTGTTCCATAAATTTTATGCTTGTCGATTACCCGTCCCTTTCCTTTTCGGCGGATAAGAAAATGACAGATATAACTTAAAATAAAATTAGATGGTATTTACAAGAATTAGCACCATTGTAATTACTTACATATGGTTTCATGATTCCTATATGTTAGTTTATAAAAGTATATACTTACTTAAAATATATTTTTAAATATAATAATTTGTGTTTACGCAAAATTTTACCGTCGCTAATATGGTAGAGGCCAGTTAGTTTCAGACGGATGAGACGTTGGATTCAAAGTGTGACTGAACGTGTTGCCAAATACTTTATAATTTAAACGTTTTTTATTTTGGTTGGCTTTTTTAATTGTTTTTTTTAGTCCTTTTTTAGTTTAAACTTCAGTAGATTTTTTTCAGTATTATGTCGACTGTAATTTTTAAAGTAAGAACTTGTGATTTGGGACGAAGGAAAATTAAGACGATATGGTACAAAGTTTTTTTTTGGGAATGTGGAGCAATACTTTAGGACAAACGCAGAAAAAAATGGCAAATCGTAGTGAAAAGGGATCAGTCTTTTGCTCAAAAACTATCCGCCTTATTCGAAAGAATACAACCTCTCTGTCGAATTTTACCAAATGTCCGAAGAGACAAGCAACTGAACGAATTCAATTATTTTTAATTCGCTTTGTCCAGCATAAAAGTAGCTTAGAGTAAAAGATGTAGTAAGTACCAACTTTTACTGTGTGGGTTTTACATACATACATAAACTCACGCCTATTTTCCACCGGGGTAAGCAGACACTATAGAATTCCATTTGCTTCAATCCTGACACACTTCTCTTGCTTCCTCCACATTCATCAATCGCTTCATACACGCACGCCGGTTCAGAGTAGATCGTACTAAACCTCTTCTAAGGACATCTCCAATGGGTGGGTTTTAATGGGTGGCCAACTTGATTAGACCCAAGATCTCTTGTTTACTAATGAAAATTTGTGTAATCTACCAATTACATACTTCTTGAAACTTTAAAACCGTGACGGAACAGCGATTGAAAAAATTATAGGCACAAGATGATGGTGAACGCAGCAGTTGGAGATTACGTTGCTCAGTCTGGTCTACGTAAGGAATTATATTGCCTTGCCACGATGGACCGGACAAACAGTCGCGATCGACCAGTTGACCACCCCTGTCTACACTAATATTGATATGACAATGTAATACGTAGACAATAATAGCCTAGTGTCCATCTAGTCAAATCAGTCACTTTTTATTAAACGTCAAAACACAAAAATTACTATGGAATTTGTATGAAAAAGCACACTGTGACGTCATAGAAAAACATGGTAAAATGTCAGACTTATTATTACGTTTTTGTTGATTAAAATTATAAATAAGTTAATAAATAGAAAAAAGAAAATGTTTTTCGTTAGTCTTTATTTAGTAACCAGAATATCATAATTTTATCTTGAACTTAGGACACGACCCAATTATGGATATGTATAAGATAATATCACCGGTATTAATCATTTCAATCAAGAACATCAGATATTGTATTTTGCTTTGTGACAACATCAGAAAGGCAAAGAAGCAGAGTCACAGAAAGCTCTGTGAAACATGGTAAGCTGACTAGTCCAATTGGGAAAATAGCCGTGAGCTTGTAACTGTAACTCAATCAGAAATAATAAATAATGTTATTTGCTTTATGATTTGTGTATACTTTATTTATTGTAGTGTCAACTGAACTTTAGTCCTACTCCTACTTCAGAGCAAGGAAGCTCTGTCTACCCTCAGCGGAAATAGCCGTGAGTTTATGTTCTATATAGTACTCTTTAATTCATGATGTTGGATACCTATTAGCATATTGATGTAGGTAGGTATATGTCTAACATAATATGCACTAAATGAGATTTGATTAGTATTTTTTTATAAAAGCATTTAAAATCAGCGCTTACTTGTAGTATAATGAAAATCCAGCCTTCAGTTCGTAGAACAGCCGCAAAATCACAATAGTTTACCAATTACACAAAATAAAATTTTCACTTCACTCAATGTGTATACCTAAATAATATTTCAGTATCCTCATGTAACTAGAGTAACTATTATCACAGGGGTTGGCGCGTCGTTATAAAGATATCGAGTGGTCACAGTGTGAGGTGAGCGGTCGCGTGGTAGGCCTCATCAGTTTGGACAAATCGCGCGATTTTTTCTGGCACCGATGAAAGGTATCGCGACGTGAGTCCACCGGCTCGGCTGAGGCTCTCAGCATGACTGCGAGCTCCCGCGACGCCGCCCCTCGACACTCCGACATACTGCTTCTCAGAAAATATTACAAACGAGACGACCGCGAGCTGAGGCGCGAACGCAGCCCTACGCGACACCGAGGGCGGGATCACACTACTTTTTCACCCAATGATACCCAACTTGAGACGCAACATGCTCGGTGCATTCGTCTCTTTCTAACTTATTTAAACAACTGTTACTAGAAAGAAAGAAAAGATAAAGTACGTGACGATGGCATAAAGAAGAAAATTTCTTTGTGTTGGTGTTGTAATGCGTTCGTTTATCAGATTTACGTTGAAAGCTCTCAGTTAGCTTCGAGGGCGCCATGTCGGGTTTCTCTTTCATACTTAGCGGGTGAAGTGTGGGTGTGAGCAGGACGGGATAACTCGAGAAATGTCCGGGCTAATGTATTTTCCTATGGGAAGAAAAACACATGTTGTCGCTTTTAATTTAATACGCTTCACGCTGCGCCCTCGTGCGTCGCGTCGAGATATATCCCGAACGGTTCTTTGTAATATTAGATAAGAAATTGGTATTGGGTGCTATAAATAATGTCTTCTAATCTACTTTAACCAAGTACCTACATTCGAAGTTTGTAAAATGAATATCAGGAATTACGAGTATGCTACTTTTCTTGATAAATGCAACTAAATTGAAAAGAAATAAAAGCCTCAACGAAGCACCTGATGAAATAATATTGCGTTATAAACAATGTAAGTAAGTAAGATTAACATTACAAGACCGGAGATGTAAATTTTGTTAAAAACGCTTGCTGCCTTCTCATTTGCGAATTCGTAATTCAAGGGAATAAATACTGTTTTACGACAATTATATTTTTATGTCTTTTATACTACTGTTTCTTGTTGTTAATAAAAGACATCAACGCAAGCGTATGCAAATATAAGTAAGTATATTAATTAAGACGTTTGTGGAACTATTTTTTCAGTTTTATTTTTTAATTTGCCTTTTGCATTAAGTACCTGTGTTGTGAGATCTGGAATTCGAATAAAATTAGTCCTTATACCCATTTAGCAGGTACCTTTATTAGTTGCATATTTTTATGATTATTTTTTTTAAATCCCTGGTATGTACGTACCTATTTTTTAATTTACTTTATTATACTATACCCTTTGTTTAGTATACTTAGGTACATTAGATTGGTGTTAAAAAGGAAAATGACGAATATACAATTACCTTAAGTAGACATCACGTCAAACGGATTGCATACCAGCGACATGACTTTTTGATTCGCCCGGGTTATTCATTCATTTACTCATTCTTCCTAAAATTAAGAGCTGATAATCATCCGTCCCTTTCCTTTTCGACGGATATGAAAATGACGAATATAACTTAAAATAAAATTAGGCGGTGTCTGCTGGAATCGGGGCCATTATGTATCCAAGTATATTAATGGTGTACTAAGTAACCTAAGATTGTAAAACTAAGATACTTACACCCTGAATGAAAGTACCCATACAGGGTGTTAGTGACATCATAACAAATACTGAGAGAATGATTCAGCTCGATATTCTTAGTATCAATGGAATTTTCCGACGCAAATTAATGTTTTTTTAAATTATTTTCAATACTTTTGCGACAGAAAATCCACTTGATATTAAATCAGAAACATGAGCTGAATCGTCCCCCTTAGTATTCGTTACAGCGTCGCTTACACCTCGTGCAAGTACGGCCACGAGTACTAATATGTGTACACTTTGAAACCATGTCACATTAACTTTTTTGACAGATTCAACCGTAAGTCTCATTAAATGTCAAATATGATAGTGCGACAGGGTTCTAAGGCGGGTAAATGATATTGCTCATGACTGTACGCACAGTTAGCTGTACTAGTACGTATGGGCATTTTTTGTGAATATTTAAAAAAGTCATTAGTCTATTCCTCGTCCATTAATATTTAATTCAGACTCTAAAAAAGTTGTAAAACACTAAAACGAAAATGTAATCAAACCATGCGCATTTTATATCTCATAATAATTTTAGTGCTGTACTATTCATAATTTGATATTGTCATAAATATTATAACATTTGCCAATAAAAGGTAAGGTAGCGACTACCTAAGTATCAAATAAAAGCTGCACTAGTATAAAAAGTTCATAAGCAGTATATTTTTTTCTTTACGACTTTCTAGTTACAATTACGTCTAAATGTGAAGTTTACATACGACTAATTAAGTTCCGCCTTGATTAGATGGTTAAATGTCTCATTAATTCCAATTTCATGGCCACATTAAGCTTTTATGACTTCTCCCACTGCGGTATACATTGCAATCGTGGCGTGGAGTGGAACACTAGTCATTGTCATAATGTATTCCACATTCCGATCTTAGATTGAAGGTAAATAAGATAGAGCGTGGTTCTCATTCATAAAACCGCACTTTTTATTTACCTACTACGGGTCATTTTACTCTTTAAGGAAGCCCGTGTTGTTTTACTCAAATTAATTCAAAACGATGACAATTACTTTTTATCCAGCATTATTTACTTTTGAAATAAAATATTTAAAATATTTTAACTCATTACTTATAAATTTTAATAGAGAATATTCAAAAATATTTCTCTAGCGACATTTTAGGTATTTAAATAATTATTTTATATAACAAATATAACATTTGTATTTACATAGTTCGATTAGAAGAACTGAGACTGGGATTGAAACAAACCCAGGTCAATTACTCTAATAGTAAATAGCTATCCAATTATCTTTACAAGAATTATCTAATTAGTCTAAAGACAGAAGGTAAAGGACCCTAGGTTTATAATTATAACAACAAAAAGAAAAACCTCAGTTTGCTCTGCTCTGAGTAGTTTCTTGCTGCAATAAGTCGCGGTGCGTGCACGCAGGCACGCGGGGCGGTGGTCGGCGGTGGGCGGGGCCTCGCAGGGCGGCGGCTTCTACAGTGACAACTCGCCGAACTGCGCACGCGGCGGTACACGAGCTGCGCGTACATTGCTGCGCGGATTCGAGAAAAGATATTAAATAAATAAGTTTGTTTGTAATAGGCCAGAGGGGTGAAAGGCATGTTACGAGAAAAATGTTGAGTATGAATGTGGATGGATGTAGGGGCAATGTGTAAAAGTTGTGAGCACTGTGATGACGACTAACAGAGATGAACGGAAGAAGAATACAATACATGTTGTTCCGACTCCACTTAGAGTGGCAGAGTGTCTGAGAAGATAAAACAAAAAGACGTAAAGAAGGAAATACGTTATCAAATAAAATGTTTGGACTAGAAGAAAATAGATTAGAGGCTAGGTTTACTATCGTTTCAAAAGTTTTAATAAAGTAACACGCACTCGGGAAATTCTCACTTGGTACCTCAATGGGAACGCACACCTGCCTATCCCCATTCACGGAGGTTTTGTGGAAACAATTAGAAAGAAATGAGCTATTACTCGCTGTTACTTCTAATACACAACACTATCTTCTGAAACGCAGCAATGTATGTCCTCCATAATCATAACTTTTAAACATCGTAAACGATTATAAGAATTGTCCATATTCCAGTCGAGTCGTGGTCAACTTGTGATTAATTAAATAAAATGTTATCGACGTACTCCACTCACGCAATCAGTTTTTGCGATCTTACCTCGCGGTGAGTTCAGGTTACTAGTGTTTCTGTGTTTTGTTTAGCTATAAAATAGATGTAACCTGTTTCTCAAAATAGTTACTTACATAGGTACCTATAATGGCACTGACCTTTATTGAAGTGATTGCTATTACTTAAAGAATCATCAAACTCACGGCTATATCCCATTTCGGGTAGTCTTCTTCTTCTATCGTGTGGATTGTGAGGTGAATTACCAACCCCATCAACACTGGTGTCAGGATTATTACTGAGCTATAGAGTTATAGGCCTCCGACATGACTCATGTAACGACTACGTGCACAGATAAGATCGGGTAGTCAGAGTAACATTAAGGTGCAAAAGTCCAATCAATTTCTTGCAAAGTAATAAATTAACTGGTTGCACTTAAGACCTCTTGGTTACATGTCTCTGTAATAGACTAAAAACACGTACAAAAACATACATTTTATAATTATGACAACTAATGGTCCATAATTTCACCACTGTTTACAAATAATTCACTGGGCTTAGTGACTGCACTTTTGCTCCTTGGTTGTACATCCATCGCAAGATGTACTGAGAACTCACACCTCACCGAGCTTTCTGTTAGACCAACTTGTTAGTGGTGACCCGTATCATCTATAATCATCTAGCTAACTGTGTTAGTGAAAACTGCACTTAAGATAAATTAACCCATTGTTGCAAGCCCGGTACGGTCACGAGCATTAATATGTATGTATACACTTTGGTACCATGTCACATTAACTTTTTTGACAAATTGAACTGTAAGTCTCACTAAATGTCAAAAATGTTAGTGCGACAGAGTCCTAAAGTGGGTACATTATATTGCTCATGACTGTACACTACAGGGGTTCGAACCGACGTTTCCTGTTTGAGAAACAAGCCGGTGAACCACAGGACCACAGAGACTTATTAATCGATTGTCTAAATTCCAAATACTTATGCAATTTTTTTAATTTCTTTTTACACTACCTCTTACCTCCTTCTCTACTATCTGTTAGATCCTCTAGTACTTACTCTCTTTTCTTTACCTCTCGTATATAGTGAACTTGTTGACGACTGAATGGTATCATACATAAAACAAAGTCGCTTTTTCTGTCCCTATATCCCTATGTACGCTTAAATCTTTAAATCTACGCAACGGATTTTGATGCGGTTTTTTTAATAGATAAAGCGATTCATGAGGAAGGTTTATTATGTATAATAACATCCATTAAGTAGTGGAGAAATACTGTTATTTTTGAGGTTTTTAATATAATTTTTTTCGACTGTGAAGCAAGGAAGAGCATTGATCTACTTTGACTTGAGATGTAAAGAACGACCAGCACAATTAAGCAACTAAACATAGACTATAGTTATGCTTTGGAAGAATTGATGCTTTGGATTATCCTTTGATGAAGGGTACTTACGCGCTACATAGAAACTATACTTGGGTTCCGGTTCCAAATCTCGTATTTACTTCCATTAAGTACTTGGACTTCTATCGCACTGATTTCGTCGGGACCGTTGTTTTAGATACTTCGTTGGATATTTCCTACCTAGTAAGTACCTAAATACTACATAAGAAGCTTAAGTATGTAGATTCTGCAGCGTCATTGACAACAACAAACCCTACTTTACGTTACGTCAGTCAAACGCTTCTAATATTGCTTCTAGTGTACCTATAGTTAGTCAGCGGAAGATCTTAAACCACAGATCATTATCCTAACATGATATAGCATCACGTCTATATCCCCTTAGGGGTAGGCTGAGGTGTATGGTACATCCACTCCTAAGCTATGCAATAGGGGGCGAGAAAATCCAATATGCCACGTGATATCAATATGTATGTTCCAAACATGAATTCAAGCCATCAACCTAATATTAACCTCGCGAAGTAAATAACGTTCTTTCAAACACGTGGTAAATACGTTGCCTAGCAACCACCCCCTAGTCGCTCGACGGGGAGGGCTAGGTATTTCATTAAAATAAATAAGGTTATTATTTGTCTCTGTTCGGGGTGATGCCAGCTACAAATTACGTGGACAATGCCTCCGCGGGGCTCCGCTGCATGCGACCAGATGGCGTGAAGCCCCACAAACAATATTAAATTAAAAAAATGATTGTAATTTGCCCCAAATAACAGCTAGTTGAGATCGAGATTATCGCTGTTGCTGCTTTAAGTCGGCTTCTGTTTGGCATCGTGGATTTGCATATTAAGATTAAATCGATATTCTGCATTTATAAGAATATTTCTGGAAAAATCCGGACCTGCCAAATATTTAGGTTTGGTAAGCAGAAAAAAGTAAAAACGGGACAGGTTGGTTTATAGCACACACAAACACACGCACACACACACACTCATTGTTTATATAAATATAACCTTGACTTTTGATTTTTAATGCTCATTATTATAATATTACTGTTTCCACGTGTATGTGCGACGGAACCCTGGCTTCCAAGTCACAAGTTTTCCACTTAGTTTGCAAGTCAGTGGACCATGCTTTGTTCCATGTTCCAGTTAAAAATAAGCTCTATGTACCAAACACTGTTACTGTAACTGTTGTAATAAACTATTTTTATATTATTATTTTTGTATGTCGGTTCCATATCTCAGGCGTATGGAGTCCCGGACTTTTGGAAAGCGTGCATGGGGCGGAAGCTAATACGCAGAGGCCCCTTAAGACAATTTAATCTAAATGTTGTGTGACACCAACCGATTATTATTATGTATATTGTATAGGTATATAGCACTTAATGCAACAATATTGTCTGTCCAGTATATTACCTATTTAACTGTAGGTACTTAATCATAAGTTGCATTTGCAACAATGTTTATAGGATAGAGAATTTACAACAAGCTAAGTACGATGGTTTAGTTGAGAAACTATTTTTTTAAATAGTCTTTTGAAATTTATTCTATTTTAATTTTCGCAATAAGAAACATTAAGAACAAGTTTGTGTTGTGCAATTAGGAAAACTTATCCAAGAACCCGACAAGGTGTCAGGGGTAAAGCACGCGCACGAATAGTTACAACATGAAAATTATATAATTATTATAAGCAATATAATTGCAAAGAGCACGGTCGATGTTTTTTTTTTATCAAATAAGTAATTGTTTTTAGATGCGAACAACTAATCCAGCAATAACCGGAAAATTGTGTTCAACGGACCAAGGAACTAACACGCTCTAATTGTAAGAAATTATCAAATTTATTTCTAAATCAATGCATGAAAAATAGAGATAAAAAGTGATTTTCGAGATTTCATTTCTCTTAAAACTTACCTACACAATTGTGAAATTTTCGATAGCATACCTCACTGTTGCACTTCCAATGATGTCCTTGGGGATACACGAGTAGTACTGCTACTATCTGAAGGAAAATGTTTTTCTTCTTGGAGTCTTACATGCATAGCTAGCCGTGCTCAACCTTGATTTACCTGATGACAGTATAAAGTGAGGAAGAATATTTTGCTCAATCAGTCAGACCTACCTTTACTTATCCACTCCCTGCCCTACTTCCCACTAATACTTATAATCGGTACCTATTACCTAGTACACATAGTAACAGTTTATGTGGACATACTTATATACCTAGGTAAAATAATAAAAGAGAAAAACCTTCAAGTAACGGTTGCAGTAAATATCAATAAACACCGTTTAAAATTAATTTAGAGCAATTTTAATTCAGTGTCAATTCACTCGCGTGTCGAATTGAAGCCTTTAGTTACTTGCCGCATCATCTAGCCGCTATATGAACACTTGCTCACCTTTCGCCCTTTTCTGTAACTGTATTTGTAATTAATTCGACCCTGGAAGAAAGCAAGTCAATCGACTCGGTCCCATGACTATTGATATTGGTGCTATGAGCTCGCCGCCACAATGAATCGATCGACTTTTTGCCGCATCGATTCAATCGAAATTAGATTCGGATTCGTAATGTTTTCGATTCGACTGTATACCTACCTGTTGCGTGAGACATCTGCATAAAAAATGACAATCGAAGGGATGAATCTTATTTCTTCGTTTAGTTGTTTTTATCATGTTTATGGGATATCGTGAGCGGTTCAATTTATTAGTTGTACCTAAGTTTATTTTATTATCAATATTTAAGTATCACTAATGTAACAGAACACGAGTGTAGAGTAGAGTAGAGACTGATTTGTCCATCGAAAGGAGGCAATGCTTTGTAGTTGCTCAGAAATTTCCGCAAAGACATTACCTATAAAGCAACGTAATTTAGTATGCTCTGTATTTGTTTCGGTTACCAACCTCGTGCCTTAGTATACTGTTTATAACTACTTACCTATTACACTGTAAATGCTTACTCATAACCCTAACAAACCCATACAAAACAACGTTTTGAATAAAATTTTTGAACGAATAGCCCGGGCGAATTAAATAGGTATCTCGCTGATATGTAAACCGCTTGACGTGTGCTGTCAACTTAATTGTGTAGGGTTATTAGCCGATGTAAAATTTTTAGAGGGTTTAGATTTGTGCTTAAAATTGACGTATGTTCCATAAATTTTATGCCTGTCGAATACCCGTCCCTTTCCTTTTCGGTGGATAAGAAAATGACAGATATAACTTAAAATAAAATTAGATGCTGTGTACTGGAACTCAGCACTATTGTCTCAAAATAACCCAACACATTTTCCCGTCATTTACAACTTGAATAAATTAGCCATGTTTTTCTGTATATAATTTAATTGGCTGCACCTCTCAGCAAGATACATTGAAGCGTACTGAAGAAGCCGCGAGCTACGGGCAATAATTTAAGATCCTATAGAACTACACTACACAAAAATATGAAGGTCCGTCTGTAAAAAAGTCTGCTTCACCGGTACCTACTTTATATCAACATAGTTTATCAACCTATTTACCTTTGTATGTACTTACTGTCGGCATGTGATGTTGTGTGTAAGAACTTAGTGGGAGTGTTAGGGCTTCAGAGGATTAAAACATAAGTACAATTCACGTTACATTGACTTTTCAAAGAGGAAAAAGAGATACAAACCCAATGGGACAAATTACTTACTGATTTACCTTACCAAGATATTTTTAGTCGTAGAGACATAAGGAATAGATTTTCGAACATTAATTTCGAATATATCCAATAAACAGTGATTGAGTACCTACATAAAACATAAACAGCCCATATACGTCCCACAGCTGGGCACAGGGCTCCCCTCAATCAACCGGAGGGGGTATGGAGAATATTCCACGACGCGACGCTGCTCCACTGCGGGTTGGTGGAGGTGTTTTTTCGGCTAATAGCCGGGATCAACGGCTTAACGTGCCCTTTGAAGCACCCACCTAGTGGTTGAGTATCTACTTCTTGAAAATTACAAAGCTTTCTAAAAATCACAGATTTAATATACTAATGATATTTGAGCTTTGATATCAATATTTTTCGATAACAGAATTACTATTGAAGCTAGATAATTCTACGTAACCTTCTGATCTTCATATCACTTATGTACGACCACTTCGTAAAACAAGCGAGGCCAGGGCGGTTGGCTAGTGTGTTGTAAGTTATAATAATTTAATATGCCGTTTGCTTCGAACCAAATTGAGCAATTTATATATGTCGGTGCGCGCATGCGTGCAGTATAATGGACTCTTGTTATTGGAATACCTGGTAGTGCTCGAGTAATTAACATCATTATACTTTTCGGTATTAATTGTGGACAAATGAAATGTTGCCAATGTGATGCAATTTATGTATCGATGTTTGTTAAATCTGAAAAAATTATTGCGATTCTCATTACGCAGTACATTTTCTTCCACGGAAAATTTTACGTACACTACTTTCTCGACACATTCGGGCCGTCAACCAAAGACGCCGCCACTTTTTACCGCACCATTATGTCCAGTCTATTATTTAGATATTTTAATCAAAGCTATCGATCGGAGTGCATTATAAAGGAAGATAATTAATAATAACAGATCGAGAGCTGTTGCCACATGCTACGGCAAAAACGCGATGGAAATGGACCGATTCGAAACGGTATGAAACGATGGACGAATGACGATTGTACTGCAACAGCCCTTTTTGCTTTGTGGTCATCGGTGCTTTTGATTCGCAGTCAAAGACCGTAAATGAAATCTATCCGGCGTGATCGTTTTTTGTTCTGTAATTTTTGGTCACGTGTGCGCGAGGTTCTTCTTTCTTTTTTGTTATTAATAGTCTTTTACACTGTAATAAGTAGTGAACAATCGGAGAACTGGAAGATGAGTAGTTTCGACATAACCATGACGCTAAGTGTTTAAAAAGTTCTCCAACCTGCCATTTAAAATTTAAAAACCGAAAGCTCTTTATAAGCTGGAGGAGTAATATTTTTTTTATATTAATTTACGTTTGACCACAGTCTCACCTGTAGGTAGCGATGTAGTCTATGGTCACGATTACCTAGGAAATGCCTATTCACTCTAGCGTTGAAGACTCCCAGGCAGTCAGGCATTTCCAATCCTTCGCTATAATTAGAATCATTTTATTTTTTTTATTTAATTTCAATATCTAAAAGTAACTTACTTATTCCTTAATATACTTAAATACTTAAATAATTTTCCCTAAGAAAAACTTTCAACATCTAACATGAAAGTGTCCGAATGTGCCGGTACAAAGCGAGTAATTCAACTATCGGAGCGCGGCCAATTGCGCCCAGCCGCCCACAAAAACCGATCAAAGTGGCCGCTCCGCCACGAATCAGAGGCGACAAATTGACTCCATTTTCAAAATAGACCAATCGTTTCAAAAAAGACAGAGAACTCACGAAAGCAAGCCACGACTAATCGAACCTCTATGGAGCGGTACAGTTACACTGTTCCCAAGTAGTACTTACCGGCTGTGTGTACCTTGAGGTCCGAATGAACTTCGATTGTCGCCCTAAGTATTCTAAACTCCGGCCTTGGTAGTTTTTCTTCTTTTTTGACGTGACGACTTGCTGAAAATGGCATTTAATACGTGGCCGGACACATGAGGAGCGTTGAGGGCACTTACCCGGTACAAAATTTAAGACAGGCCTGAGGGTGCTCAGTTGGGCGCGAACCTCGGCTCAGTTGGATGATGAACCTGCAATGTCCTAACCGAACTAGGGATCCCAAAGTGATTTTTAGGATACTGCCCTAACAGGATTTTAACCCAGGACCTTCGGGTCACGAACCCACCACCAGAGGCTGTTACTTTACTTTTGCATTTATAATATTTGTTAGTATTAATTACTTTGAAAGCATTAAAAGTCATTCAAAATCTCTGGACTCTACATTAAAATGTAGGTAAATTATATTTTGATGCAAATACTATTTACTTCAAAAACCGTGCACTAATAAGGAACATTTGACGCATAATGTGAAGTTATTTTAATTGGTCTATTTTTTTCCTTAAATAAAACTATTTCATATTAAACAATAAGTACATAAATATATCTAAACCAAATTCCTATAAGGAAACAGTCCGAGAAACGAATAAATATTATAGTTAATTAGAGGATTATTTATAAATTATGTCCAAAAACATACTTAAATAAGGCAAAGTATTTTTAAGACACTTATGTTGTATAATTACGAAAGTAATGAGTTCATTATAATATTATTTCCTGAGATTTACTATTCTTTTAAGTAAAACTCGTCTTTTAATTGATATGTCAGTAATCATATACGAGTATTTACCTAAATATAATTTACCAGAAGTTACAACTTTATTACACATAGGTACGTAATAAAATTGGTACACGCAGGTAATAAGTTAATAACGTTGGTACGAATCGCAGCTTCGCCTACACCGCTAAGGACTAAAGTGTGAGTTTTATACACACTTTTTCTGAGTCATTCCGCCACTTCTGTAGATCGTGACTACATACAACTTATATCATCATGTTTTTGTGTGTCAAAACTTTCTCCAATTTCGAATTGATAGCGTTTACTTTAAAAAACATGAAAATTAGGTATCTTATTTCTATTAGTAAGTAAATGAATTTATTCTCTACCTTCATTAGTCATTACGTAACGATCTTTCAATACGACAAACATCGTGATTAGGTAAATTGCAGTAGCAACTAGCAAGATAATGAAATTATGACTTTTTGTATAGAATAACAATGATCGCAATCAGACTAGTAGGTAATCGTAGAGTCACGGCATTGTAATATACCTAAGTGGGGATCTTTATCAAGATTTCGCCAATCAGTGCTATTGATACCGGAGGATTTCAATATTCCCCTTACTTACTTGAATGATACTGATCTTGTGGATAAAATTAACGTATTATTGCTGCTATGTTTATTGCAGATTGTGAATTTTGGCTTTACTACAACAAAATGTATTAAGTATAAGTACTATTTTTAAATAAGACTGTTTTGATTTTTTCACAAAAAATGTTGGTATGGAGGCCTTAGCACTCCCCATTTGTCTGGCCAAGTATGGTCAATAAGTCAACAAAAAAAACAGTAGGTAGTAGGTATTATATTATTAATAAAATGTAGGTATACATATCAATTTTTAGAGATATGATCGTCATGATATGCATATGTATTCTATTAATTCTGGAAGACACAGCGGGCACAGAATTTACATCGAATCTTGAATCTGAAAAAGGTTACGAACTATTCGCGTTGCATTATCCATCTTTGTTCATAACTTCATATTGCCAGCGAACTGAAATTTTACCAATATCGTCTACATACATAGTGGATTGGTACTTACTAAGCATTGATATACTAAGTATTACTTACTACTACATAGGTAATTGTTTATTTACTTGGATACTCGGATTTCAAGCACAGTCCGATTGTCGTTCTCTTCTGTTTGTGTTTAAGATTATTTATAGTTAGATAGAGGAGGAGCAGTGTTCCGTAAACAAAATTTTCTAATTTCATCTCCGCGTTTGGAAGCAAGTTTATTAAATTACAGCTTTCACAAATTATGTAGAAATAATAATTCGTTCGGGACGCGCAGACGGCACTACAGGGGGCTGCACTTTTAATTAAACCCTAAATTATTGTTCACCTTAATTAATTCCTGTGCTCCTGGGCCGGTTTACTAATGAGTTTGTGCTTTTTGTACTGACTGGGATGCGGGACGCAAACAAATGATCTCAGATCCATCGGGGACTAGTTTTATAGAGGTCCATAAAAAGTGTACGACACCTGAAACAATGTTGGGATCGTGTTTTATACTGAATTGTTTCGTTGGCATTTCACACGGTACTAATCGATAATTGTAACATGTTACCTAGTCGATATAATCTGCGAGTGCGCTTTTATTTTTTCTTTACCTAATGATTGAACTGGTGACATCATCATCATCATAGAATAAGAATAATACTACGTATAGAAAGGCAACTCTCCGCTCCCCACCAGCGGCTGAGCTAGGTTTGCCTCACCCCCGCTCGGTCTTACTTTGGTGTTCAATCGTATGGCGTCAGACGTCGCTCATCAAGATGCGCGTATACGATAACGTCAATGTGTAGCGTATGTGTAAAACTAGGTTCTTTGTATGAAGCGTCCGTGGTGTGCTGGTTAGATACTTTTAGTTATACAAGGTTGTCTAACTTAAAGTATGATGCGAAGTTTTATAAGGATAATTCAAGTAAGTACACATGTACCTTTCCAAGCATATTATGTATGTTGAAACTTTCTGTTTACTTAATGTATGGTAGCACAACTCATAAATAACAACATACTACACTTCCGAAATTACGGCAATTTTTCACGAGCGCAGAAACTTGGGCGCGCACACGCCAAGGTTGTATTTCATCGAATTTTCTTCGGCTATTTATTTATTTATTAAGGGTCGTAATAAATTGTGTTAAGTGGGGGCGGTGGAGTCCTGCGGAGCGCGGTGGGGCGCCCATAACGCTGCCATTGCGCCCCGGACCTAAGTGCCTTTCTATACGCGACCATATTACAAGGGTTGCGACGTAATACCGCTGCCTCGTAGCCGCTTGTTTCTAAGTGGAAAGAGGTCAACCGTCAGGACGTGCTTGTATGAACTTAGGTATTTTAATAACAATACAATAAGTACTTAAATATATTGAAATAAAAGTATGTGTACTTAAAAGAAAAAAGAAAATAGTGAAATTACAGAAATGTATGCTTTTCGGCACAACCTGAGCCTGGCAATTAGAATTGAGTCTAATGAATGGGAATTATTTTTTTGCAAAAGGCAAAAGTTGATCCGACGTGTTGTCGAGTATCGCGTTTTTAATATCCATAGTACTTGCCCAATTTTCTTTAACATAAGCTAATTAATGGCTATTAAAACTTCCAAGGCACAAGGTACATATATCCATCATATCAAGGATTTGTGAGTACCAACCTCATCAACTCTGGTGTCAGGGTTACTTATGAGCCGCCAAAGGCCCCTGACATGGCTCACGTAACGACTTACTTACATCAGTAAGTTACAGTAAATAGTAACCGGGACCAACGGCTTAACGTGCCTTCCAAAGTACGGATCATTTTACTTTCGGACAATCTGGTGATCAGCCAGTAATGTCCTAACCAAACTAGGGACCAGAAATATTTTTTGTGATATGTCCCCACCGGGAATCGAACCCGGGACCTCCGGATAGGGAGCAACGCATAATGATTGAAGGCTTAAGTAGGTAGTTCGTACAAAGTCAGGCAGCGTGTACCTAATAAGCTGCCGACGTCGGGGCGTGAGTAGGCGTGAGCAGGCGGGGCACATTAGCCGCCACGGCTATCACACATGCATTTTTCTTCGTAAGGAAACCTTTAAAATATTGTTTGTTTTCGTAAATTAAATTTGGAATACCTTTCCAGGAGCGGTGATTTGACAGTTTGTAAGATTAAAATGTTCTCTTAATCGGGTGGACATTCGTTTAAAAAGTCATTTTTTGAAGAAGACATTTGGGATACCGGAGTGCGTGTAAGAAACCATGAATGTGGAGGAAACAAGAGACGTGTGTCAGGATCGAAGCAAATGGAATTCCATAGCTTCTGCTTACCCCGTCAGGAAATAGGCGTGAGTTTATGTATGGTGGGCATTTGGACAGGTTCCATGCATCCGGCATTAATCCGGCCAAGTAGTTAATGCCATTTACGGCAAATCTACAATAAGTCAAATCAAAAAAATGTTCCATTTTCCTGCTACTTGCAATACCTACCTGTTTATGTGGTCTTCTTCTTCTATCGTGTGGGTTGTGAGGTGAAGTACCAACCTCATCAACCCTGGTGTCAGGGTTACTATAGAGCCGCCAAAGGCCCTTGACATGGCTCATTTAACGACTACTTACTTACATCAGTAAGTAGTAACCGGGACCAACGGGTTAACGTGCCTTCCAAAGCACGGATCATCTTAGGGACCACAAAGTAATTTTTGTGATATGTCCCCACCGGGAATCGAACCCGGGACGTCCGGATCGTGAGCGGATCACGGAGGTTGTTACTTTAAGTGGTTAGACATAGTATCACTGTATTTGTGATTTGGTATTATATTATGCTCTAAAAGTGAAAAATTACTATAAAAATATATTGTGTTATAACCTATATTACTTGATGCCTGTAAAATTGTAGTCTCTTAGCGCACTTGCGCTAATGTCAACGTCTTTTCTCACAGGTATCGTGTTGTACAATGCGCTTTTCAACGCTCTGACCCCGGTCTAAGAGAATGGCGATTATTCCCAAATCACTACTATTACGGCATCGCACAATGATTTTGATGAGGGGACCGCTATTATGAACGCAGGGAAAGACTTAGCATGACATGATTGGGAGAAATGTTCTACAGTTGCTAGTTTTACTTTGGTAGTAATATTGCAATAGGTACCTAGTTTTGAATTGAGCAAAATTGCTGACTTTTAAAAAACAACTGACAATCAATTCACGACTCAGTAGAGTCTAAAAATATTTCAGTGTGTTGCAGTAGAATATGAGAGTGAGTTGTTTCAGTTGAAGTAAAATAGTTCATATATTTACTACTACCTATTGTTTATAATTTTCAAAGAATTATAATATGAAACGTACCAGGTCACTCAAATTCAATTCAATTTAACGAAATAATAAGACGATAAAGATTAAGAAGTCACCTCCTTAACTCAACCGTGTCTTTCCAAATCAATCTCCTGAGGGCCTCATTGGCAAAAACTGTCTTCCAAAATCCAGAATGAATCGTCAATGACATCGCGAGGTCTAGCTCACCCTTGACGCAAAACAATGGCGCCATCGGCAACCCGACACCGGCCGGAAGCAAGACCCCCTCCGGACAACAAGAAAGTTCCTGCGCTCGCGCATACTACACTTAAACCTCGCCAAAGAGGGCTAATGCGCAATGGCATTTTTGTTATCGGCGCCTCATTGAAGTCAACTCAGCGGCGCATTGTTCAAGCGTGTAATTATCCGCCGATTTCTTCCATTGTTGTTAAAATCAAAGAATATGTTATATTCGTTTTCCCCTGACTTTTGACTTGGAGCGTATTGAGCAAGCTCAATGGAGGACGGTTAAATGTTCTCACGCTGAGTGCCGTCAAGATTAAGATAATAGGTGTAACGTAAGTATTGAATGAATAGTGTTAAATTAGGAAATGGACGGACTGTTCTCAACTTCAGAAGAATAAATAAGAGTACCTAACAGTTACAGGTTTAATCCATTCGTCTGGAGATGAATGATAGATGGATACCCATATAGATAGGAGAAGAAGGCGATCAACATAACGTATAAAGTTCGTTATTGTAAATTTATTTAATTGTTGATTTGCATATTTTGAACCTTTTTCTACAACTGTCCATAATTTATCCACACTACACACACATACTACAACTTCTACACACACAACACTATTTTATAGACTTACTTATTTGATAATATCAATCATCATCAGCCCATTAACGTCCCCACTACTGGGGCACGGGCCTTCCCTATGGATGGATAGGGAGATCGGGCCTTAAACCATCACGCGGGCCCAGTGCGGATTGGTGGTTATTAACGGCTAATGCAGCCGGGACCAACGGATTAACGTGCCTTCCGAAGCACGGAGGAGCTCGAGATGAATACTTTTTTTTGTGATCACCCATCCTATGACCGGCCTTTGCGAAAGTTGCTTAGTAACTTCAACAATCGCAGACCGAGCGCGTTTACCGCTGCGTCACCGAGCTCCTCATATATATCAATACCTATACAAAATGAGTTAATACCAAATACATATGCAAAAAATGACTGCTTTTCCAACTCATTGTACCTACTGTAACAGAGGTATTGAATTACCGGTGCTCAAAAGTCAAAACGGTGAAATCCATATGTTCGTTTTTTAAGGACCTTCTATCAATATTCCCCCTCCTGAGTATCTCAATGACGTCACGTGCGCAAGAGTGTTGTAAATGCCTTCTTATGTGATCATTTCTGTCTTTGTTCGGGCTTTGCTAATCGCTATTAAATGATTGAAGGACTTTTGAATGTAGAGCTCTTCTATGTTCATTTCTTTTGTGGCGTAGAGAGGTTGTGTAGTGCCTCTTGAGAGCTTTGGCTCGTGGGCTTTGCTTATGTAACGTGAAATTTTACGGATATTTTACATAGAATATTAAGTGAATTCATAAGGTTACTTTTTATCTGTACTTATTACTTTATGTACTTATGTAGGGTTGAAGAGGTTGGTAATCCACCTCATAACCACACGATAGAAGAAGAGACATTGTACTTACTACCTACAAGTACGAAAATTATCGTTCATTTTCGAGAGATACCTATATCTACACAAAGACAGAAGAAGAATAAGTAAGTACTTATAGAAATATTATTTGTCTACTACTTTTCTGTTTTCCAGAACATTGTCAAATATTGATTACAGTTATTTTTAGACTTTACATATTAAATATTACTTATTAAACAAACAATCCGTTACGTAATACAAAAAAAAAACTACACAAATATTATTGTATAACACATTTCTTTACAACAACGCAAATCCGCACATGCGTCTCGCCGCATTGTCGTTATGAATGAATTGTAAAGTCGACTTTTTTCAACAAATATAATTTGTTTGATTTGTAAAGAGTGAATGGCGAGTGCAGTTCGTCTCGTGCTGTATATGTCTTTGTTTATGCTCGCGGGTGTCCGCGGAACCCCGTGATTTGCCAGCAGGGTGCTGTTAAAGACCAGAGCCCACCAAATGTGCGTAAAACTGTCGCACGCCCTTTCAGCGGCGTCATTATTACTCCACGGTCGCTTTGCGGTCGCGGATGCTGACAGAATTGATGATGACTTTTTTAGCCAGTGAAATTCTGGTTTGCGCGTTAGTGCCTATGTCAATGATTTGCGGATGGGGACACAACTCCAGCGCTCTTGTTAAGTATAATTTATGTTCTTCAGCACATATGATATACATAATGAGTTAATGACCTACTTTGAATCTACTTCTGGTGTCTGGATTCGCTAAAACAAATCAGTATTTTTCTAAACTATAGGTAATTTTAAATTGTTATTTCGAAATGAAACTTATATACTCTAATCTCCTACACGTGTTTCTATACTGCTAAGGTCAATTACGGGATATAATTTACAGTTTACATCCATTTGATGCGCTGAAAATTCCGTTTCATGATCAACCAATGATAGAGTAGCTAACTAGTTTTGATAGTGGGAGAAAAGAAGGTCGTTAGCAAGATCACGATGTAAACTACACGTAGCGCGATTAACATCAAACACGATTAGATACCTACATGTCGCATTGTACGTAAAATCAGCGCTTAGCGTCGCATTTACGCCGGAAAATAACTGAATTCTGCAAGAGCATTGAAACGAAACGTCACGATTTAGGCCGCGCCAAAAGCAGTTGCTTTAGAAATAAAATTAAAAAGTAATAAGAACAGATTATTGGTCGCTGTTGGAACTAATCGTGGCGGACGTGCCTCCATGGGATCCGCTCCGGAAAAGCGCTGGTTGTTGAAAGCCGCCGTGAGCGCAGCATGACAGTTGTTGTCACTCGCCGCGTAAAAAGGCCAAAGATTTGACGCATTTTTTAATAATTACTTCTTATACTACGTTACAATGTGATCAACGGGGTACTTGGCGCTTTTTACATCCAAGTATTTCCGTACTGGCAAATTATATCGCGTTAGCGGTCCGTTGAATCGGATTACGGGTAGGTGAAGATTTATTGCAAAATTAGATCGACACGAGCTATCGACTATTTTTAGTTTCTAAATTTTTATCAGACTAAAGCTTCAGACTAGACTTTTTTTTAGGCTTTGGATAAAGCCGAAAGCAGACCTAAGTTTTTCCGCATCAAGCGCGCAGTCAGAATTTTCAGTTTTATATTGAATTATTTTTATAAAATTTCAGAACAGATAAGGTCGATTTTTGTTTTTTTAATTTGTAAAGTTCTGATGACTATACTTAAATCTGAAAATTCTGACTGCGCGTACGACGCGGAAGAGTTTTGACCTGCTTTCAGCAGTATGTAGGTACAGTCATGAGCAATATAATGTACCCACTTTAGGACTTTGTCGCACTAACATATTTGACATTTAGTGAGACTTACAGTTCAAGTTGTCAAAAAAGTTAATGTGACATGGGGTTAAAATGGCCACATCGAAGCAATTCATCTAAGAAAGCAATATTGCAATTTGACATTTGCACATATAAAAGTAAGTGCGCAATGCAAACAAGTGTCAAATAGCAATATTGCTTTAGATGAATTGCTTGGATATGGCCATTTAAATAATATTAACAAGAAATATAAATAGTAATAGCATACAGAAGCCATAAAACACACAAACTTATATATTATATAATAGTCAGAAAATATATTATATTTCTGTAAGTATCCATGGGAAATCTCTACTCTTTGATTGATAACTTCCTAGCCTATAGTTTCATGTAAACAGTCGCTAATATAATAACTCACAGACGCAGGTTTAGGTTCGTCGTTTAGTTTTTTAAATATTAATTTGTTTACGATTGTTTCCAAGTATTGTGCTATGAATAGTAAATTATACAAAGTTTTTTATGTGGATATAAAAGTGGTCCCGACAAAATGTGTGTGCGCAGCGGGGAGGCAACGGTTAGACCATTGCATAAATACGACATCAGACCATAATTTCAATAGCCATAGAATAGGTGATATTTACTGAAATTGTATGATTTATTTTTTATTTAAAGCAGCTTGAGCGGAAACTTTGGCCAAAAGTAAATACCTATGTAACTGGACTAATGATGTAGTAGGCGTCTACATCAATTTACCACCTCTATAATAAAATTAATACCTCCTTATCAATTAAACTTATAAAACAATTTAGTTGACTGATAGATACTACATTGTTTGAGGTTTACGCGGTTATTATCATAATTAAAACACACAATACCGGGTTCTTACCGCGTTAATCAGGAATATGAGACTCCCATCTCATAATGTGTTTCATATCCCTGGTTAACGCAGTTAACCCGGTATTGGCCCCGATTCCTGCAGACACCGCCTAATTTTATTTTAAGTTATATCCATCATTTTCATATCCGTCGAAAAGGAAAGGGACGGATGATTCACAGCTCTTAATTTTAGGAAGAATGAGTAAATGAATGAATAACCCGGGCGAATCAAAAGGTACGTCGCTGGTATGCAATCCGTTTGACGTGATGTCTACTTAACTGTGTCGGGTTATTGACGGATGTAAAATTTTTAGACGGTTGGTTTAGATTTGTGCTTAAAATTGACGTGTCCATAAATTTTATGCTTGTCGATTACCCGTCCCTTTCCTTTTCGGCGGATAAGAAAATGACAGATATAACTTAAAATAAAATTAGATGGTATTTACAGGAATTACCACCATTATGTGTTTTAATTATGATAAATGGTACTTAAATTAAGTATACCTTTTGATATTTTTTACTATAAGTATGCATATAGAATAGAATCGAAAAAAAATTAAGGCAATGTCAGAAAGGAAATGTGTAGTTGTATACAGGTACCTGTTC
Organism: Pectinophora gossypiella; assembly: GCF_024362695.1. Taxonomy (NCBI): domain Eukaryota; kingdom Metazoa; phylum Arthropoda; class Insecta; order Lepidoptera; family Gelechiidae; genus Pectinophora; species Pectinophora gossypiella. The sequence continues at coordinate 9,454,467 of NC_065406.1, forward strand.
CAAGGAATTGCATGGTTAATTAAATAACCTGATACAAAAACTCAATTTTAACAAACACAGACGTACCCACAGCAGACATAATAACAGACAGAATAAGACAAGTAGGAGCATAAATATCCATGTAAGTAGCAAAGTTTTTCGTGTAATTTATGAACGGGATAATGGTTAGTTTCCGCAGACAGAAGGCAGCCTCCGAGGCCGTTAGTCGCGACTGTTCTCCTTATAGCCTGCTTACTACACTCGTTATGTCTAAAATTTCTTGTCTTTATTATTATTAGCTACTTATGTAAGAAACTATTGTTTTTCTCCTACAGTTTCGAGGGGTAAAAGCCGTGGCGAAACGACTTGCTATTGTAATGTTGCTCTAGGAAGAAAGTATACTTTAATGTTATTCACATGTCTGCAGATCGTAAAGTTTTATATTAAGTAGTTTGTTTGATTATTTTTATTCCGTAATGTATGTTTCATGCGTATCGTGTAAGTCGTAGAAGATGGAAAAGCTAGCAATGTTCCATGCTGTTTAGGCATATATGCGGGTTTCAAAAATGTGTTTGATTCTGCGTTGACGGTTCACTGTTTGATCATGTTTGTAGAGAATGGTAGTTTTTATTCATCATCATTATCATCAGCCCATTAACGTCCCCACTACTGTGGCACGGGCCTTCCCTACGGATGGATAGGGAGGTCGGGCCTTAAACCATCACGCGGGCCCAAGTGCGGATTGATGGTTATTAACGACTGCTAATGCAGCCGGGACCAACGGCTTAACGTGCCTTTAGAAGCACGGAGGAGCTCGATATGAAAACTTTTTTTTTGTGGTCAGCCATCCTATGACCGGCCTTTGCGAAAGTTGCTTAACTTCAACAATCGCAGACCGAGCGCGTTTACCGCTGCGCCACCGAGCTCTTCAGTTTTAGTGCTCTTTAGTTTTAATTACATAACCATAATTTCTCAAAAACGCATTCCGGCCAAGTAGGTAATGCCATCTGCGCCAAAACTACTATAAAAAAATATATTATATCAAAAACGCATAGTTACGTATGATGTGACGGACAACTTGTATAACTACAAGCTGGATATTTGCGATAGTTGTAATTATTTTTCTTGTCTTTTCTGACGTGACTCATTGTAGATTTGCCACAAATGACTTTAACTACTTGGCCGGACAAAAGAGCTAGTTGTTGATTCTCTTGTTATATGAATTTGTAACTGAGCTGGTGTAGTGCGTAGCTAGTTGTCCTCAAATATATAAAACACCTAAACCCTTAACGCAGTTAACCCGGTATTATGTGTACCACGATCCTCAGATATGAGGGACCGACCCAAGAGAGAGAGAGAAACCCTTAAAGAAAACGTAAAATACAATGTTCTTAATAACATACTTAGATACCTTTCTTTGGAACAAAAATCTATAATTGCGGCCATAAATATTGCACCTACACTATTTATAATCTGCAATGAACATCCATTAAAGCTGTCGGATCCCCATGGCATATAGCGTTATTTATTTGCCTTATTTAGGTACCTTGTACCTACGGTGGGTGTAGGGGACTGGTTTCTAGGGCCGTGTGGGAATGTATACAGCTGTCGTAGGTAGCAGGGTGGACACAGCTACGCTTATAAGTATGGATTTGTGAACGTGGAAATTCATTTGAATGGCAAATATTGTGACAATACCGACGACCAATATTTGGCAATATTGCTATTTGACATTTAAAACACATAATAACGGGTTCTTACTGCGTTTAAAGTAGGGATACCCGATATAGAAAGAAAGAAAAGAAAGAGGGTAGACAGATATGTCCGCCCGTAGAAAATTATAGATCTACCTACTCCACTCCAATCTCATCAATCATCCCGTGTTCATGGCATCGGGAGTCTCATATCCCTACTTTAAACGCGGTAAGAACTCGTTATTATTTGTTTTAATTACTTATGATAATAATCGCGTAAACTTAAAACAATGTATTTGACATTTGTTTGCATTGCGCACTTACTTTTAGGTATATGCGCAAATGTCAAATTGCAATATTGCTTTCTTAGGGGAATTGCTTCGATGTGGCCATTTTAACCCCCCAGAACTGCAGTCGTAGTTGGTATGGAGTGCTAAGATGCAATAGGTACTTAAGTCATCATCATCATCAATCAGCCTGCATCATCCCACTGTACCATACATCATAAAAACCATACAGGGTGTTAGTGACATCATAACGAATACTGAGGGGGATGATTCAGGCTATGATTCTGAGTTAATATCAAGTGGAATTTTCCGTCGCAAAATGTATGATTTTTTTCTATACTTTTGCGAAGGAAAATTCCACTTGATATTTTCTCAGAATAATGAGCCGTATCACCCTCCTCAGTATTCGTTACAATGTCACTAACATCCTGTATAGTGACAGTTTTTAGAGTATGTTTTATGGTGGTGAGGATACAGTCTCTAGTCGTCTTTAACGACATGCTGGATATGTCAAGCAGCTGAATGTATTATGATGTTCGTTCATTGATAAGCTTAGTAAGAGTCAGACTTAGGTTATAGGTAAATGAGCGCGTTTTTATCAATAGACTATCACGAGACATAAAATATTTAGACGAAAAAACATATCGAATTTTAACTGCTCTAAAAAGACAAAATGTAAAATATAGCCATGACGGAAAATATTGTAGAATATTGAATGTTGTTCAGACCAATGTCCTGCTAGCAGCTATAGATTCTTGCGGCCGAGACTTTTAGACACAATAGTTTAACAATGGGGTTTGGACCTGAAAAGACGTTTGGGCCATAAGACCATAAATGGTAGTAGAAATCACCTTCATAATTAAGTAAATTGATATAATAAAGCAAGAAAACCGCATGATTTATACTCAATATCTCCACGTGCCGTAATAAGACCCTTAAGGATACCTATTCTTCTTCTTCTTATCGTGTGGGTTGTGAGGTAGAATACAAACCTCATCAACTCTGGTGTCAGGGTTATAATTGAGCCGCCAAAGGCCCCTGACATGGCTCACGTAACGATTACTCACTTGCATCAGTAAATAGTAACCGGGACCAACGGCTTAACGTGCCTTCCGAAGCACGGATCATCTTACTTTCGGACAATCAGGTGATCAGCCTGTAATGTCCTAACCAAACTAGGGATCACAAAGTGATTTTTGTGATATGCCCCCACCGGGATTCGAACCCGGGGCCTCCGGATCGTGAGTCCAACGCTCAACCACTGGACCACAGAGGCCGTTAAGGATATAAGGATATAATAACATTTTCCAATAACGTTATAAGTATATAAGCATGTGTATTCAATATTTATATACTGAAGCGTCCATATATTTTGCAACTCGCGCTGGGGGCGGGAGGCGGGGCTCCGGTCGCCCCTCCCCTTTCCCAGCAAACAGGTTCGCAAACAATGTTCGCAAACCACTCCAACTTATAACTTTGTACGGTCACGAGCATTAATATGTATACACTTTGGTACCATGTCACATTAACTTTTTTGACAAATTGAACTGTAAGTCTCACTAAATGTCAAATATGTTAGTGCGACAGAGTCCTAAAGTGGGTACATTATATTGCTCATGACTGTACTTGTTATATCTTATGACTTCTTTTATGAACTTGCTCAGCCCTATTTGGTATGGATTTATGATGTTCCAAGAAAGATTAACTGGAGTAGGTAAGCTGAACAAATTGACTATTAATGTAAAATACATAGCTAGCAACTAAAATTGCTGTTCTATATATACAATAAATGAATAATTAATTAAAAGTGGATTAAAATAAAATAAAATTACATTTTGCACTTTTTGAACATACCTAAGTGAGTGGATAAAGCAAGAAAATAAATAAATAAGTACTTAATATTTAAATGAACATAGATTTTCATATTAAATAATATATTCAAATCTATAATGTTAAATAATATAATACATTCTTTTGGAAGCAAATAGTTATAAATTATTTTAAGGATTGCTGCAGATGTCATATAAAGTGATATTAAGGAATGTATACCTACATTTTTTTACATACTTTACAAATAAATGTTTTATTTATACCTTAATATAGACATTTAGTTATATTTATGTTCTGAAGGTTTAATTAAAATTGCCAATTTGTTTAACGGATTTTTAAGTTAATAAAAAGCAGTAACCGTATTTCTTAATAGCCATAATAGTACCTACTTAATAATATTTGACCGATTATAACTTGGGTTATGTCATCCATCACCTCATAAACTGCCTATATACGTCCCACTGCTGGGCACAGGCCTCCCCTCAATCAACCAGAGGGGGTATGGAGCATACTCCACCACGCTGCTCCACTGCGGGTTGGTGGAGTAGTTTTTACGGGTAATAGCCGGAACCAACGGCTTAACGTGCCCTCCGAAGCACGGAATCATCTTACTTTTTCGAACAATCAGTTGATTCAAGCCTGAAAAGTCCTTACCAAACAAAGGATTGTCTTACAAAGTGATTTCGACAATGTCCCCATCGGGAATCGAACCCGGACCTCCAGATCGTGAGCCTAACGTTCTAACCATTAGACCACGGAGGCTGCATCCATCATCTCACCAGTCAATAATTCAACATTTATGGTTCATCTTCGAAGCTGATGCTGACAAGGATACTTCAGCAGGGGCTCTAAATAATTCCATTAGGTTTACGAGAGCTAGTGGACTATACTCCACTGCACTATAATTCACCTAGTAAAATCTTATCTATTGTTTAATTATGTTATATTATGTCTACCAGTTTTTATCGCAGAATTTATCGAAGAAGGTTAGCGTTCGCATATTGAGCTTTGTCGCAAGTTATATTCTCATTGAAAGAACTAGGTAGATAGGTACCTAATACATTGCCAAATACAGAATCAGCAAACATTAAATAATCGTCATTGAGTTCTTTATAAGATTCAGAAGGCCGATGCTTGAGCCTCAAAATATCTTTTTATTGATTTTACTATTATTTATATAATATATATATATATACCTTGTTTTAACCTGTGTTACAATTTTAAAAACATCCATATTCGTATTAATAAAACAATTAAAATTGAAAAAAAAAAACATTATACTTACAAGCTAATTTATTATTCCAACAACGAAACGGACAACATTAGTTTGTAGAAAAAACAAAAAGATTTAACAATTCAATTGCAGGAACTAAGAAATTATGTCACCCGAAGGGACATGCATTGCAAAGGCACTTTTTGTCTGTCATTTTATATGAAAAGAGCGATGGACAATGTCTTTAGTCCAGCCAACGTCTTGTTTAGGAAACAGCGCTACAAAATAATGGAGGAGTGAAATCGTAAGCCCACCATGACGACACAGACGTTTCAATGAACCATAAATTACTTCAAAACGACAAATGGTGGGCAAAAGCCAAGCAAAGCTTTTGTGTCTCAATGGACGATGTGTAACTGTGTTAAGGAATTGCTGAATTTATCATCGGTTTAATGAAAATATCACCTGGATGTCCGTGATTTTATGCCCGGAAGTTGTCTGCGCGTTTTGTAAATAGGATTTCGTAACAAATATCGCCATAGTTATATTGCTATTGAGCGTTCAGTTGTGAATTACCTACAATCTTGGGTTTCCTGGTAAGGGAATCGTATCTAGGTAAGTGCAGGGGTTAGGGAATGCAACCCCGACTCTAGATCGCAAATTCGAGATCCCGCGGGATTGGAAATATCAATCCCGCGAGATGCAGAAATTTTCGGGATCTCGTCTAGTTCATAAAGAAATAAGTTAGGATGGTAGAAAACGATGAAAACTGCTTGTTTGTGATAGTATGGCAAGTCCTTTTCCTTTGTCGGTCTAGTCTATAAATAACTACCTATTCTTTTTTCCTTCCGCCCCAAAGTGTAAATTAATCGAATACAATTGGGTAGTTTCCTAGGTAAAAGGCCGCCATTTGCCATGTACCTAATTAAGAGCCTTTTTGTAATTATTTCTTTTTATTTTGGTGCAATAAAGTGTATTTGTATTGTATTGTAAAAGATAAATTATGAAATTCTGGTTACTAATTAAAGATAGATCTAAAAGCGACAAAAACCGTTTCCTCTTTTCTATTTAACTTATTTAGGAATTTTGATAAAGAAAAATGTAATAATGAATGCGACATTTTATCACGTTTTTCTATGACGTCACACGTTGCTTTTTCATACAAATTTCATAGTAATTTCGTGTTTAGACGTTTACTAAAACGTAACTGATTTGACTACTTGGAAACTACCCTATTACAATAATTACAAAATACCCGCAATTTATTAAGCAGTGATAGGCTCGTAATTAAATTATCATCATCTTTCCGATTAAAGTTTTTCTCCAAAGTAATTGTAAATTATTCCAGTCTATAACGCAAGGGACAAACAAAGATTTATGATAGGCTTTAAAATTGAACACAAAAGCAGCACGGCCATATTGTTCTGCAAATTAAAAAAAAGTTTGAACTATTGTTTGACAAAACTGTGACATGTGGTTGAAAATAGTTGAAGGGCGTCTGTAAATTATAAATTGTTGTTTAGAAATTTCGTTTAGAAACAAATAGAACTAATTTATTTCTGTTTAAAAAAAAAACAAATGTTGTTTTTTTTTTCACTTGGGTAAGCCAATCACGAGTCTAAAGTGGAAATGGGCCGGACATTTGGCTAGACGCGAGGATGGTCAGTTTGCAAAGGCCGTCACGGGTGGCCACGAGATGGGAAATGGTCAGTGGGTAGACCAGAGGCCCAGTGGTTGGATGACATCTTTGCAAAGGCGGGAAAGTTGTGGATGTGGTTAGCGCAGGACCGGAAAGGGTGGTGCAAAATGGAGGAGGCCCTATGCCGTGGGATGATGATGATGATGAGTACCTACCTACTTACACAAAGACACAAACACAACTAACACCCGTGATGCCAGATTCAAATAAAGCGATGTGCCCCGCAGGTATAACACATAGCAAGGCGTCCGGGGCACATGCCAAGTAATTAGAAGGCAACTTACAACGGCACTCGTTTTTAATTTGCAGAACGACCTCGGTGGTCCAGTGGTTGAGCCTTGGGCTCAAGATCCGGAGGTCCTGAGTTCGATTCTCGGTGGGAACATGTCTTCTTCACGATGTCAGACCACCTCGTAGGCGCCCTTCCTCGCGCACGTTTGCCATCCATTTGCCCAACGATGATCTGCTTCTCCAGACTGTGCTTCGTCACCGGTACGGTCACGAGCATTAATATGTATACACTTTGGTACCATGTCACATTAACTTTTTTGACAAATTGAACTGTAAGTCTCAGTAAATGTCAAATATGTTAGTGCGACAGAGTCCTAAATGGGTACATTATATTGCTCATGACTGTACCTAAGCTTTATTTTCCCTAAGTCGTTTACAAATCACCACATTCTACTTAAATTCTGTTTCTTTACTGGCGTGTGTTTATTTGGGCAATTAATGGGCTCCAGTATGAGCACCACCTTCAGTTGGTAGTTGGTTCTTCTTCAGTTGGTAGAACGCTTGCCTTTCACTTTAAGGTCGCACCAATAATAGGTAATAATAGGTAATAATTGTCGAATTTGTTTTCGAATTCATGGTAGGATCATAAAATATCACGTGCGCTGCGGTGAAGGAAATCATTGTGAGGAAACGTTCCCGAGAAATGCATTTTCGGAGGTATGTGACCTAACCTGTATTGGGCTGGTTTTCTCCAGAAAACCAGGTTAGATAAGCGGACCCTGTGAAAAACGGGATAATGCTAGGGAGATGATGAATAAAAAATCGTCAAAAGAATCGTCACGTTGACTGGTAGATATCTCTAGGTAATGTAACTAGTAGGTACTTGATGGCCTAAAGCCTAGATCACATGCTCCTGCTGAGATTATCAAGACTTCATTTTATTGAAGTACCTATCTACAAACACATTCAAAATAACATGAGACGAGAACTGGCGTCAGTCATTTGAATCTCCGTCGGCTCATTACAAATCAATGAGCGATCTTATCTCCCTAATCACGACGATTAGCCTTATTCATCTCTTCCTTTCCTGCCTTTATCTGCCATAAATAAGTACTTACTGCCCAAAACTTTTTAATTTAGGTTTAAAATGACACGGAAAATTACGTGGTTATTAATTAGGTAGGTACCTACCTACATCAGCTAATTTCTACGAAAATTAGTTACCAGTACGTACCACGTCAATATCAATGTACCGTCTGGTATTGACAGATCCCGCATGTGAGTAAATTTTAATGATCCAAGAGTCTACTCCATCAACGACCAATTAATAAAAATTACCTCTTACATAAAACTATTAACGTCCAGCGGCGCGCGACGCCGATAAACTGATCGAAATCATCTCCCCCGACAATAATAAATTAATTGTTTTATTATGTCACAAGCGAGACGCGATAAAAAACCGACAAATGACTACGAAATTGAGACATCCCGCTATCTCCTTTATTAGACACGAGACCTCTTTACGGGTAACAGCCGTCATAAGATAAAACCTATCGAGAAATCAAAATGGCTGCGCTTCTAATTTTTTTCCGACCGCAGCGTGAGCCTTATGCTAATGAGTCCCCAAAACAAACATTGTTACAAGCCAAATGTGTAACATACAATAAAAATAAATTAAATAATAAAGGGAATCGTTAAAATGGAAGAAATGTCCGTAATTTATCCACGAGTCACCTTTTAGGCATTCCGTGGATTCCTTCGCGGCGGGGTCCCGCGTCCCGCCCGCTCTAGACGCGATCACCAAACAAAAAGGCGCCACAAAAAGACGTATTCAATAAGCCGTCGGCCATTACTGGCCGTAATCGATGAGATAAATTAATAATAATGAAATCTCGAGATGAAGACTGCTCAACTTAAAACTTAGAGAAAACCATATTTCCATTAAAATAAACTTCATCGCGCATAATTTTTAATCAGTGTTTCATTTTCCCTATTTGTGCCGAAAGATATAAATATTGACACAAATAGACGCTACCCACTACCGATCTCTACTGGGATGGACAGACTCACAAGTTATCAGTGGACAACGACCTCAGTGGTCTATTGCTGAGCGTTGGGTCAAGATCCCGGGTTGGGTCCCGGGTTTGGTTAGGACATTGCAGGCTGATCACACGGTTTTCCGAAAGTAACGATCCAGTAATGATCCAGCTACTATTTACTTAAGTAAGTAGTCAGGGGGTCATTTTACTATTTAGGTAAATAGTAGAACATACTACCCAACTCATCTGAAGTAATATGTAAGTAATGTGCAATTAATCTAAAAACGTAATGCTACTTGACATTTGTTGATATTGCGCACTTATTTTTAAATGTGCAAATGTCATAGTATTTTTTTTTTATGAATTGCTTCGATGTGTGTGTGTGTATGTGTGTGTTGGAGAATGCTACACCGACAAGAGTGTGGTTCTTACATTAATAATGATTCGATGCTTTGATGTGGCCTTAACCACCCAGGTTTTGAAAAAACCAACTGCCAAATACTAATCCGACTTTTCAACCCGAACGGGACACCAACTCATCAACTAAAGACTTACGAATTATACGGAATCATCTTGTTTTTCGGACAATCGCTGTGGTTTGGTTAGGAACCGTACTGTGCTACAATATAGGAAAACCTTTCTTGGATTTCACTATTAAAAGATTGATTTATCTTACGTGCACTTTTCACTAACACAATTGGCTTGACTATTAGGGTATACGCGCACGAGCAACTTATGTCTCCGGGATTATTTTATCTGTCAAATCAAGTCTATCGTAGCGACGCGATTCCCGGGAGATTTTTGTCCGTGGGTTCGAAGACAAGCCCGCGGCGCAACTGTCTTCTTCCCTATTGGTTTTTATTTGTTTTTTTAAAAGCGACAAAGCCAGGCTGTTAAATTCTTCAGTTCATCGAAACTTTCTGAAGTAACAAAAAAATATTTTTGGTTTCATTTATAAGTTTCCTATACAACCATAAAGTTGAAGTTGAAATAATAATCTCAAACATAATCTGAAATTTTCCGAGAGTCAGCCGATTGCTCCCAATATTGTTTTTTCGAAGTTTTCTTAAGTTTTTATACGAGTGCAATGACCACAGACGTATCTTCAAAATCCATGTTGTTGACTGCGCGCTCGTCAACAACATGCTCGTCAACGTTGCTCGTGCGCGCATACCCTTATAGGCGGCGTTGCGGCTCACCAAAAATAATGTAAACACTACGTTTGTGGGTCACTAATCACTATATACCACGTTTGTAAAGTTCGGTGAAGTGTGGGTACTTAGCGCATCATGCAATTAATTACCTCTGACTACCCCAATGAGGGAAAAATCATAATAATAAAAGATGCGTATGTCTGAAATCCATAAAATCAGAAGGTTAAACGAAGGCGGCGTTATACATACACATAAGATAAACAGCCTATATACGTCCCACTGCTAGGCACAGGCACAGGCGAGAGGCCTAAATCAACCGGAGGGGGTATAGAGCATACACCACCACGCTGCTCCAATGCGGGTTGGTGGAGGTGTTTTAACGCGGCGGCGCGCCTGTTTTTGTTTTTTTTTTGCGTTATACAACGCCATCTACATTTTTATTAGGGACCGCCTAGAAAGTCTCATTGGAAATATTGTCGTAAGTCCTGTGTGGGCATTAAGAGAAGGATTCTGTGGGCTGTGTTATAACTAAACGCGCCGCGGGTATAATACTTATTTTACAAGTGTAAAATTGCTGTCATACAACTTTAAATACCTAAACCTAAAAATAATATTGTGCTCTAACTTACCCCGTCTGCATTTGAACGCCACTTGCGCACTATCACATACTTTTAGTTATTTATCGTCATAAGTTCATAACACATAGGTAGGTATCCTGTAATATTTATTACCCGCCACATTTCTTCACAACTGCGCGTGTACAATAACGCCATCTGTGTAGTTTTTGCGTAATATTTTTTGACGCGACTTATTGTAGATTTGCCGCATTAACTACTTGGCCGGACAAATGGGCGCTCTCATCCGTAAGTTTAACTGGCAGTTATAAATTAGGAAGCAGTTATCCGTATAGAGCATTTAGTTAGTATTTTTTTGACGATACTATTGCAGATTTGAAAGAAAGAAAGAAAGAAAATATTTATTTCCATATTGGCAGATGGCATTAACTACTTGGCCAGACAAATGGGGAGCGCTGAGGGCTCTCACCTGGTACAAAATTTAAGACAACAGGTCTGAAGGTGCCCAGTTGTGCGCGAACCTCGGTTCAGGGTGTCTTCTGGGAGGATTACCTATATTTATAAAAAATAATTGACGCTAGTGTGTCAATAGCGATAAGCGCTGAATGAGGGAAATCCAGTCCGGCGGGGTCGGTATCGGGGTTCTCAAGTGTTTGTTGTCGCGAGCCGATTGGTCACCTCTATGGTTGAGTAATCGGGTCGTCACTTCGTCAATATCATATATTACGTCCTTCCGTCTTTCGGGCGCCAATCAGTTTTCAGTACTGTCCCTAAGCGGGATGTATTTTGGGTGTGGGTTTGGGACAGCACATGCAAGTGTAAATCAAGAACACATGATCCTGGTTCTTAAATTTTTATTGGTAAATTCACATTCAAATTATAGACCACGTTGATGACAGATGTTACTATACGGGATTTCTACAGATAAAATTTTATTATTTACTATGATACTGTATCGGTACTATTCAATTTCTAAAATCTACTGCGTCAATTCTACATCGACTTAGGGGTGCATAAATGCTTGAAACTCCAGTGTCAGAAGGTGACTCAGCAAGGACCGTCAGAAATAACGCGATCCGAAATACACAGTTACATGATTCATTTTACGCATTCACGATACAGATCAAACATCAAAAATATTTCTATATTAATCCGACTACTCTCACATAATCGTTAATTAAAATTGATAAAACGCATGCTCGTCACTGCGGGGGTGACGCAAACGAAATGTGTCATCGTTATAATAATTTATGCTAATCGGTTATTCCGCGAGGCGGCGATCTACGAGGATCGCTCTAGCGGATAGGTAATTCACAGACATTTGTTAAGCCCATGGTGAATCTATGAAGAGAATAATATTAAGAAACAGCGGGCGCGCGCGGCGCGGTCCACCTGAGATTCTCCGGCGCCGGCGCCCCTCACACGTCGCACGTCTCTCTCGCACCGCTCTCTTCCATCGTATAAACATTAACAACTTAACGTTACATAGTCACGGGTGAATTTTCAGTCCGATCTCTCGTGCCTCCATTACAAATCATTGTCATGCACTATAAATTTAGCTTGTATACTGGACAGAGAACTGGGATATTGTGTTGTAGAGCTACAACAATATGAATCATAATCGAGGCACAATATACGAATAAAATGAAATATATTAATCTAAAACGTTTTACATCGCTTATGATATAAACGCGGAGTGGGTCTGTAAAACTAATAATACCCGCATACACTGACGCTATCAACATAATAGGAAACGAAAATAATTTAGATGTGACGGATGAAACGGATTCACATTATAGGCAAATCGGTTTCGGGGACTGCAAGATGTTTCTGGTTGGGGTAGGGTCACGTGTATGGGGGCATTACGTAGTGTCGTGGCGAGGCGGGCCGCTGGGGCGAGGGCGGTGCGGGCTGCGGACTTAGGAGTCCCACCAGTCGGGCCCGCCGCTGTTGCCGCCGCCGCCGCCGCCGCCGCCGTACGAGCCGCCGTAGTTGCCGCCGTACGACCCACCGCCGTAGCCGAAGCCTGCAATAAAAGAATCATTAGACTCGGATCTTGGAGCGATATAAACTATCGCTGTCTACGTATGGACTACTCGCGCTACTACTACTGGTCAGTAGGACGTAGCGTGAGGAATAACCGTAGTTACTGGATCCCATGGAGGAGGGTCCGGCGGAGCGCGGCTGCTGGCGCGGCTGCGTGCGGAAGTCCCGCGCCCCGAAGCCGCTGCCGCCGAAGCGGCCGCCGCCCGAGCGGCTGCCGGCGCGCCGCCCGCCGCCACCCAGCCGCCCGTCCGCCGCCGTGTCCGTCAGCCAGCTGGAAGGTACAACATACGTGTCAACCACATCATCCTAAAACTAAATGTGACGATTACTATGACCTAATATGGAATGCCTTGTCAGTCTTAAGAGTTTGCAATTATAAAATAGACCATAATGCAATACGTTTTTGCTCGTGGTTCAGGCTCGCCCCCTATTACATGGGACTTCACCGACTACTATTATACTTCTGCCTACCCCTTCGACGATACAGGCGTGATACTATATCCAGCGTGGTTCTGGTTTATTCAATTAAATTGATAAAGATTACAAACGACGACAAAACCATAGGTTGTTTAGTCCTGTCAATTACATTGTTTGGCTAAGTTTATCTAATTAACTTCTAGAAAGAGTGGGCTTTTTGTATCCATCGGTTTTTATCAATAGCTGTAACTCTGTCACTTTTATAAGACACGACTAACTAACTACACATAATTGGGTCGTGTACTAGATTCAAGATAAATTATGAAATTCTGATTACTAAATAAAGACAGATTTAAAACCAACGAAAAACATTTTCTTTTTCTATTTAACATTTTAATCAAGAAAAACGTAATAATAAGTCCGAAATTTTATCACGATTTCTATGATGTCACAGTGTGCTTTTTCAAACAAGCTCTGTAGTAATTTCGTGTTTAGACGTTTAATAAAAAGTAAATGATTTGTCTGTAATAAGGCCAACCAGACGAGATAAAAATCGTAAACAAGCGGACCGTTACTGAGTTACATTGCGTAAGCTAGAGATTATTATCTCTGTCCTTATCACTCGTACGCGTAGTTATGGCGTCAGTTGGTCAGCGACAGCTGTCGTTTTGTGTTTCGTGGTACAGGAAAGCAGTCAGTACCGCAGCTGTGTTTAGCTGGAGACTAGACTTTTCGACGACTTACTTAGGCACGTCCTGCTTGGCCTCGACGAGTAGCTCGACCAGGTCGCGCGCCAGGCCGCGGTTGTTGTCGTTAAAGAAGCTGGTGGCCACGCCGAGGTTGCCCATACGGCCGGTACGACCGATGCGGTGCACGTACTCCTCCACGTCGGACGGCAAGTCGAAGTTGATCACGTGACGGACGTGGGGGATGTCCAGGCCTGGAGTAAAGGTAGATATTTTTTTATTTCACATAGCATGTTTTAAAGAAGGGTCGGTTTAAGAGTACTCTAAACCGGCGAGCGTGCATGAAGTCTTTGATGAGAGTGAATGAAGCGAAAGTGGTGTTTCAGGGTCGTAGTAAGCGGAATTGGGTAGTTTCCTAAGTACAGCCATGAGCAATATAATGTACCCACCTTAGGACTCTGTCGCACTAACATATTTGACATTTAGTGAGACTTACAGTTCAATTTGTCAAAAAAGTTAATGTGACATGGTACCAAAGTGTATACATATTAATGCTCGTGACCGTACTTATCAGACAGGTACCGTTTTTATTTTTTTTGTTCTTCTATCGTGTAGGTTGTGAGGTGGAGTACCAACAACATCAACCCTGGTGTCAAGGTTACTATTAAGCCGCCAAAGGCCCCTAACATGACTCATGTAACGACTACTTACATCAGTAAGTAGTAACCGGGACCAACGACTTAACGTGCCTTCCGAAGCACGGATCATCTTACTTTCGGACAATCAGGTGATCAGCCTATTGAATATGAAGAATCACCTCTAGCAGCGACGGCGGTGGCAACAAGTATGGGTGTCTGTCCGGAGCGGAAGCGGCGCAGCGCTTCCTCGCGCTCGCGCTGCGTGCGGTCGCCGTGGATCGACGTCACCGGGTACCCCTCCGTGTCCAGGTACTCTTCCAACTGATCCGCACCTGACCACAACAAACATAATAATGGAACTAAAATATATGATAAAAAAAACTTCTGTAATAAACTGGACCTGTCAAATCTTCAGGTTAGGTAAGGGGACTCTGTGAAATCGGGATAACGCTAGGGAGATGTTGAGTTAGACTTAGGCTTACTAAAAAAAAGGCTTACAAGTTACAAATTGTTGAAAAATATTTATATTAAAATTGAAAAACTGAAGTTGAAAAGTTGGCCATATCATAAACACTCATTGCCATAGAATAACGGTGGGTTTCCACCAAATCGGGAAAGAGAGAAGTAGAGATGTAACCATAGTGTACGAGAAAGCGAGAGAGAAGATGCTCTCTCCCTCGTGGTGATTGGTTCAATTCCCATTCAATTTCAATTCAATTCTGCCTGGTTACGAGTCAACGTCCGGACTTACCACTTGCGACAGGCTTTGGTGGAAACCCAGCCTGAGTTGCGTTTATTAGCTGATGATAGACCATCTGTTGTTATCTTTGACAAAGAAAAACATTGTTTACCAAGCAGCAGACATTATATTAAGATCTTCGATCGAATACAGTTCTTGATCTTTTTCATTCATGACGTAACAAAGCGGGGGTAATAATAATGTAACTGTTCTCACCCTTCTTGGTTTCAACGAACACCAGGGTGAGTTGGTCCTCCTCGGGGCGCGAGCGTTGCAGCAAGTTGGACGCGTTCAGCAAGTCCAGAAGGAACGAGCGCTTTTGTGACTCTTCTACCCAGACCACCTGCGAAATAATTTTATTTTTATTACATGCGTTTATGTTGGTTACATCATGACTTATGCAGGGGTTTTCGCTCAGGCGAGTCTCTCTAGTCCATCGTCCTCAGGTGATACAAATCGTTTCACGCAAAACGCCGCGTGACTTCGTGGTTCCCTCGCAAAGTTGGCAAATTAGTTAATCTGCGACAAATCTACAAAATGTTGCGAAACTTTCAAATTATACGCTCGCAAAACGTTATGTATTTTTGTATAATGAGTAAGATGAACGTATACAGAAATCGGTTTACTATCAGATTGGCCTTCCAATTACTAAAACACGTAGGTTTGGCATTCAGCCAAGTCAGAGGCCTTCTCACAACTACACATTCTACTAACTCTCTAAACATCCAAATGTTCGCAAGTGTGTCCAGATTAAGATGTTACTAAGCTGAATTTATATATACCGTACGAGTGCTTTGCTTATAAAAATAATAATCATCGTTTATTTACTAAAGGAAGATGGACAACATAAAACACACATAGTTACATAACAATAACAAAGCGGATAGCGGCGGTCCCTGCACTAAGCGCAGCTTATATAGCAGGGGCCAGGATACGATAGCCAGATAAAACATAGTGTAGGTAGGTATTGTAAAAATTAAGTAAAATACCAAAAAAGAATAACAAGAGTTTTACAAGGAATAAAAACGAAAATAAAAAAAACTTGTGTGAGGAGTGTCTTACACATATACAAGAGTGAATGGGCGATGCTTACCTTCTGGGTAATATTCTCGGAGGTAGACCCGACGCGTCCGACAGCGAGGAAAACATAATTGAAGAGGAAGTCCTGCGCCAGCACTTGGATCTGCTTGGGGAAGGTAGCGGAGAACATGAGGGTCTGTCGCTCGCCGGTCTTGGGCATGGTGTGCCCTTCAACGATCTTGCGGATCTGTGGCTCGAAGCCCATGTCCAGCATGCGGTCGGCCTCGTCGAGCACAAGATGGCGGCAGTGGTCGAGCGCCACGCGCCCGCGGGACAGCATGTCCACGAGCCGGCCCGGCGTCGCGACCAGCAGGTGGCACCCGCGCTCTAGCTCGCGGAATTGTTCATGTATCGGGGAGCCGCCGTACCTACGGAAATATACGTAGCCACTTAGTTATTTGAAGCTCTCATTAGCTATTTCCCACCACAATTTAAGACGTAAACTGTGTCCGTCTCTTGTTCTGCCTGTCTGGTTTGTTACAGCTTTAGATAAATATCATACATACAGAAACAGCCATATAAGTCCCACTATTGGGCACAGGCCCAGCAGCCCAGTGTATATTGGCCCCGATTCCTGCAAACACCGCCTAATTTTATTTTAAGTTATATCCGTCATTTTCATATCCGTCGAAAAGGAAAGGGACGGATGATTCACAGCTCTTAATTTTAGGAAGAATGAGTAAATGAATGTGTCGGATTATTGACTGCTGTAAAATTTTTAGACGGTTGGTTTAGATTTGTACTTAAAATTGACGTGTGTTCCATAAATTTTATGCTTGTCAATTACCCGTCCCTTTCCTTTTCGGCGGATAAGAAAATGACAGATATAACTTAAAATAAAATTAGATGGTATTTACAGGAATTAGCACCATTGTGTACTTATACATAAAATCAAAGAAAGAAGGAATAAATTTGCATGTGGCCTTCTAAAATTTTTACACGTCTTATTTGCGTATGCGTCTAATAAATAGGCTGGTTTCCAACTAGTCAAATCAGTAAAGCAACCTAAGGTCATAGAGAAACTGACAAAATATCGCACTTATTATTACATTTTTCTTTATCAAAATTCATAAATATCTGTTTTTATTTAGTAATCAGTATTTCAAAATTTATCTTTGACCTAGAAAACTACCCCATTGTCTTTCCAACTACAAAATATACATAGTTATTCTTCCACAATATTTTGAAGTGATAAACACTAGTAAACGTTGAAATGGTATACTTACACGACACAGGGTCGCACACGGGAGCGGTAGGCGAATTTCCTAGCCTCGTCATAAATTTGGGTGGCGAGCTCGCGTGTCGGAGCCAGAACCAAGCCCAGAGGGTACTGCTTGCGTCGGTTGTACGGCCTGCCGCAGAAACACACAATACATATATTAATAAATCAATACATATATTTTAATACACACTTCCTCTCTTCCCTTCAACGTTTCTGTGCCCTACAGGGTCCATGTTTTAGTTCCTATGCCTATGTAACACTCCATTGTACTACATGGAATGCAATAAATAATTGAGAATTTAATAAGGTTAAGGTGGTTGACCGTTGGGCTCACGATCCGGAGGTCCCGGGTTCGAATCCCGGCGGGGACATAATCACAAAAATCACTTTGTGATCCCTAGTTTGGTTAGGACATTACAGGCTGATTACCTGTATGTCCGAAAGTAAGACGATCCGTGCTTCGGAAGGCACGTTAAGCCGTTGGTCCCGGTTACTACTTACTGATGTAAGTACGTAGTCGTTACATGAGTCATGTCAGGGGCCTTTGGCGGCTCAATAGTAATCCTGACACCAGGGTTGATGAGGTTGGTAATTCACCTCACAACCCACACGATAGCAGATGGCAATAAGGTAACCCCATGTTACATGGGCCTGTAACATAGCTGGCAAGGGGCACCCACCCAGGGTGTTTATTCTATACAATTCTGTCTTCGGGGACGATAAATTCAAATTCAAAAATATCTTTATTCAATAGTTACACTTTGAATCGTCAATTTTTACATAACAACCGTCTCATCCGCCTAAAACTACGGCAGCTTTTCACAACCTGTATAGCCGGGGAAAAGAAGCTGCAAGAAAAACCTCGGCACAGGGCCCTAGACGTTCTTTTAAAAAAATAAATAAACATAAAATGGTATAACAATATTTTGTTAATTATATTCCAGTCTATCAAGGCCAATTTTTTGCCTTCCCTATAAGACACGACGTTAACCTTTTCTTTAATTTGTTCCATTGGCCTATGATAGACTGGAATGGAAAATGCTACACCGACAAGAGCGTGGCTCTTAAATTGATGATTTGATGTATGATAAGTTGACTCACCCCATATGCTTAACGGGTCCAGCCTCGTACATCTGGTTGAGTATGGGGACGAGGAACGCGGCAGTCTTCCCGGAGCCGGTCTGCGCGCACGCCATCACGTCGCGGTGACCGAGCACTATCGGGATCGCATACTTCTGCACCGGCGTCGGTTTGTCGTAGCGAGCGTGGGTAATGTTCGAGCGCATTATTTCCGTCAGGTTAACATCCTCAAACTGGAAAAGACATTATTATGTTGTTAATATTCAGTCCTCTTTTGATTAATAACGGAAATCCTATGCCGTTTAAATGGGATGTTTATGTGATCTTCTCTCTTGTGGATCGTGACACCAATGATAAACCTCATCAACCCTGGTGTCAGGGTTACTATAATGTAGAGTGTGGATAATTAACATAACATAAACAGCCTATATACGTCCCCTTGGTGGGCACAGACCTCCCTTCAATTAACCAGAGGGGGTATGGAGCATACGCCACCACGCTGCTCCACTGTGAGTTGATGTGGGTTAATTAATGCTGTAGTAAAATATTTACTACATAAACTCACGCTGGTAATGAAGTCTGGCACGCGGTCGCCGCTAGCCTCCACCGGTATATCCTCGTATTTGGAAAAGTTGATGCCTGTGTTGCCCGTGCCAAACAGCTCCAACTCCTGCCGCTCGTCGCGAGGTAGCGGGATCGTCCAGTCATTCTATACCAGAAACATTAACACCAATGTAGAATAAAATATTTACACACCATTAAATTAAAATCACATTATCATTATAGCGAATTAGTCTAAGATAGATGCGATAGGAATTTCTAGTAAGTAGACATCTCACCTTCGACCTCGTCATCGCTTATCGAGAAGCGAGACCGAGGTCAACCTGGCGCGTCAAATTACAACCAACACCGTAGACATACGGTCCTTTCTATTACAGAAGAGAAAGACGCGTTGTCGCTGGCTAAGATGGAAATGAAACCAAAAAAGCAGGCCCAGTGAGGTAACGCATCAAATATAAAACAGTGTTTACCTCGTAAGTTTGTGAGTTTACCTCGTCCCTACGAGAGCTTGTGCGGCGGACGTCGTCGGAGGCCCAGCGCGAGTTGGTGCGTTCGTCGGCGCGCGGCTCGGGCTCCTTCCAGCGGTCGTTGCGCGGCTGCAGCGGCTCCTCGTCGTCCCTCTCGGCGCGCCCCCCCGCGCCCGCCTCGCGCGTGCGCCCGCCGCCCCCGCCCCCGCGCTCGCGCGCGCCCCACCGCTCGCCGCCAGACTCCCATCGGTCTGTATCGCCATTTTGGTATCCGGATTCACGACCTACGAAAGAATATGGTGAAGAGGTTGCTTCTAAAAGTTACAGCGCTTCCGGATTAGACTTGTCTGAGATTAGTTTTTTCTTAATATGGTTTGCTTGCTGTGCAAAGTCGCCTAATATGACGGCGCTATAATAATGCATAAATCACAACGAACAGTGAGAGTACAGTCACTTGTATGAAACGACGTACGTGTAAATATTGTGAAGGATAGTCAGTCAAATTCTAGTTAACAAATGATTCAGGATTCAACTTTCTAACCAAATGTGTTTTCGATGTCAGTCTGTTACTTCCAAAACTACACATACACTGGTCCTGAGCACTTTACCGACAAAAAAAATACACTACTACCGGTGCGTATGAGTATATTTCTTGATAGCGAGTTAATGTGGTAAGGACTGGACCTGTCGGCCGTCGTGTTTTTCCAACTCGTTATAATCTGGGAATCTTCAAGGCTAGAATGAATAGGCATTTGCTAGGTAAGCGTGATGCATCCTAGACAATATCGTCACTTACCATCAAGTGAGATTGTGGTCAAACGCGAGCCTATATTATTTAAAAAAAGAGTAAAAATGTTGAATTACCGCGGTCCCTGCGCGGGAATCGCGAATCGTAGCCGCGATCGTGTTCACGGTCGCGGTCACGCTCGCGGTCGTCGCGCCGACCACCACGGTCGTAACCTCTAGAGCTGCCTCCGAATGATGAACGGACGTCCCTCGACTCGCTAGGACGACTGTCTAAGCTGGAATGCTTAGACTCTTCTCCTAGAAAGAAAACATGCTAACGTTAAGGTACGAGTTGGCAGCGGACGACATGAGGCAGCAGAGGACGACGTGTCGCAGCGGTACAACTGGTTTCTATGTATTTCTATAGCAGCGACATGTCGTTGGCAATGAAAGATATTTCATAGAAATACATAGAAACCAATAGTGTCTCTGCGACACGTCGTCCTTTACACTTAAGCCAATAGACGGGCGTTTAGGCGTAGTAGGTTATATGGGTTGAGCGGTGCCTACCTTAGCAACGGCTTTGCGAACCCTAGAAAAAAGTATCGTCTAAGTAAAAATTACTAACCTAACCACCAGGATTCGAACCTGGGACCTCCGAATCGAAGACTACGCGGTTGTCACTTAGAATTACTAGTCACGTTTGTTTATCAAACAACATATTATAGCTACACTAACGCCCACCCACACGTGGATAAGGATAAAATCAAGAGAAAACAAATTGCAGCCGTTGCTATTTGACTCCTAATAACATTTATGGTATCAGACTAGTCAAGAGACGAAAAAAATGATTGATTAAAGAGTCAGATGCTCTCTCACGTGATGGAATAAATATTGGCAATGGCACATCGCAGACACTCCATACTAGGGAATCCATCTCGATCTCGCGAGATCTCGTCCTGACGTATAATCCCGAAGCATAATATGACGAAATCCCGTTCGAGATTGACGGGATTGGGCGAATCTCTGAGTTATATTTTTGTAACGTAACTCATGTAACGATTACTCACTTACATCGGTAAATAGTAACCGGGACCAACGGCTTTACGTGCCATCCGAAGCACGCATCATCTTAATTACGAATAATCAGGTGATCAGCCTGTAATGTCCTAACCAAACTAGGGATCACAAAGTGATTTTTGATATCCCCACCGGGATTCGAACCCGGAGCCTCGGGAATATCTTGATTATCGGCGTGTATTATTTACAAGGGAAGTATGTTGGTCATACATCATGACACTGCGGCCTATTTCCTTTTCTAGGATTCATTGCACTAAAAGATAGTGGTGTCATAAACCATATCCACTGCTCTTATAAATACAGATTGAAATTTACTTGTTTATTTCCCTTTGTTACATTCTGTAAAACTTCCTACAAGATAAGAAGCTGATAATTCCAATAATAGGTATTTAATCTTTGGCCTACTTTCTACATACGATTCACATATTCAAAAAACAATCAAGCATCTACTACTTAGACTCTCAGCCACATTTGTATCAAGCTGGACAGCAACACAATAGGGTCAAAAGATAAATTATAAAATGTCCAAGATGTTCAAAATCAACCCCATTTTTCGAATTTGAATTAAGAACTACGCAATGACGTATATATGTATATATACGTAACAATGAGTACGACTTTTGACCACGTTAATTGATGTCGTCATGGTTTTGTTTTCTCATAGAAACGCCGTATACATTTTCCATTTGGTTAGGTTCATCATCATCAGCCCATTAACGTCCCCACTGCTGGGGCACGGGCCTTCCCTATGGATGGATAGGGAGATTGGGCCTTAAACCACCACGCGGGCCCAGTGCGGATTGATGGTTATTAACGACTGCTAATGCAGCCGGGACCAACGGCTTAACGTGCCTTCCGAAGCACGGAGGAGCTCGAGATGAAAACTTTTTTTTTGTGGTCACCCATCCTAAAGTTGCTTAACTTCAACAATCGCAGACCGAGCGCGTTTACCGCTGCGCCACCGAGCTCCTTGGTTAGGTTACCAGAATACATCTTGCAGACACTTGGTACTAAAAGCCTAAACTCGATAGATGAACTATAGATACGAGCCCATAGTCTATTAGGTAGCTAGTTCATATTGGGAGACGAAATTATAATTATATAATATTTTAATTCCCCTCCAGTTGATTGAGGGCGCGACCTTTCCCCAGCAGTGGAGACTTATGTACCTTATACTTTAATCAAAATAAGAATGCTATAAAATCTTATGCCTGTTACATAATCTATTATTTTGATTCAATTTAAATCTATGAACCCATACCAAATTAATGAAATTCGATTAAAAATGAAGTGTAAATTACAAATGTTGATAAAATGGTAACCTTGATCAAATACTGACATATTTAATTTGAATACGAAATTGACAGCACATTTAAAATATATTTCCCCATTTGATACCACGGGCTACAAAGACCCCGACAAAAAATAGAGTCCCTGTAATATCTTGGGGCACAGGAATGCCCCCGCCAAAACGAGCTAGAAGCAAAGGACAAGCCCCATATTTTGCCGAACATGTAGTTAGAAGCTAGTCTCTTAATAAGATCTGATAACTTTTTGACATTGCGATCGATATGTACTGGCAAATTTTACTTGAAAATGTTTTTGTTGGTTTTGACGAAGCTTGTGCGGATTTTATTATGTATGAATTGAATATGCTTTCCCTTATTTTATTTTTTTAATATGAATGTTGGTACTGACGAAGCCTGTGGTGGATTTACATTCTGTTCTTTATTATTATTGTTTCTAAATTAAGTAATATATTTTTTTTATTAATTAAAATTTTTTTTATAATCTTAAGAGTAAAATTATGTTGATTGAATTCAAAAGTGACATTTTGTTGGGATATAAATAACATCATAAGTTTTGCATTTTATTTTTATTCTTTTTTAATTTTTGCCATTTGTCAGACTTAATTAATATTTTTTAATTTTGCAAAGAACCTGTTTTAACTAACTTTATTTGTACAAATTAACAAATGCATTTTATTAGAAAATTATACGAAAACATATATCTAATCTATCCTGTAAGATTCCACTGCTAATGAAGATCTTTGCATATCAACATCTGTCAATCCTATGTAAACCCTATTCAGACAATATAATATCCCTACAATAATCACTAAATGTATCTTACCTTGAGAAGTGTTGGCCTGCAACCTGCGCAGATGCGGGGGGATGTAGCGGCCAGCACTCTTAGGAGCCTGAGGCTGCAAGTCCAGACCAGCAAGCTGGAAGCATACATGTGGGATGTATAAAAGTGTAGGTAAAAGAGTAAGATAACATAAGATGAACTAGTAAGAGAGAGACAGGTACGTGAGACAGAGATGCAAGATACGTGTGTGAAAGAGAAAAGATATGAGTGACGACGTTTTCGGTTGTACATACTGGAAGAGGTAGAAAGAAAGGGACAGAAGAGGAATAGACGACGACGTGTGAGTGCGTCACTGAATGATTTTTTTCTCCAATTCGAATATTAAAGTGTTACTTCTGTTATGTGCTGTGTAAAATCATTTTAAGATAATATAGCGGGTTATGAAGACTTCAGTGTTTACTTCCCGGCTCTCTCCCACACACATAGCATGATACATGAGACATACATGGCAGGCCACAAGAT
Source organism: Pectinophora gossypiella (assembly GCF_024362695.1). Classification (NCBI taxonomy): domain Eukaryota; kingdom Metazoa; phylum Arthropoda; class Insecta; order Lepidoptera; family Gelechiidae; genus Pectinophora; species Pectinophora gossypiella. Next base: position 9,478,523 of record NC_065406.1, read on the forward strand.
ACATTGTCGAAATCACTTTGTGAGACTGCCTTTTGTTAGTAAGGTAAGGACTTTGCAGGCTTGAATCACCTGATTGTCCAAAAAAGTAAGATGATTACGTGCTACGGAGAGCACGTTAAGTCATTGGTCTCGGCTATAAGCCTAAAACGCCTCCACCAACCCGCAGTAGAGCAGCATGATGGGAGTATGTCCGGTTGATTGAGGAGAGACCTGTACCCAGCAGTGGGATGTATTTGGGCTGTTTATGTTTTATGTTAATGTAACACGCACATTCATGTTACGTACCTACCTACTTGTTAATTTAAGTTTCAGCAGTATTAATATCACCACCATTGGAATATACATTTGTAAGATAAAATTAACTAAACTGCTCATGGCCTAAATATAGATAGCTTGTTAGGTGACTATTAAAAATACCTAATAGATCAAATGACTTTTTGCTGTAATTGTACCTACCTACTACAGTTATACTATTCTTAGTACATTAAAATGATGATGAATTTAATTTAGAAGATAATGGTGCTGATTCCAGCACACACCATCTATTTTTATTTTAAGTTATACCTGTCATTTTCTTATCTGCCGAAAAGGGTCGGGTAATCAACAGGCATAAAATTTATGGAACAGTCATCAAATTTTAGGCAGAAATCTATAAAACACATCCAAAATTTTATATTGGCCAATAGTCCGGCAGAATTAACTTGACAGCACACATAAAATGCGTTGCATATGAGCGAGATGTCTATGTTATGTGCATGGGTTATTGCTTAATTTTAAAATTGACAGTTATCAATCATCCGTTCCTTTCCTTTTCGGGGGATAAGAAAATTACAGGTATAACTTAAATTAAAATTAGGGTGTATCTGCAGGAATAGGGGCTATATTTTTCCACTTAAACCTTTATACAAATCAAAACATTCATTTTTTTGCACTCTCTGCACATGTAGATATTATATATTATTATAGCTTGATAAAATTTTGTCTAAATATTTTCCCTAATTGTCCGAAATCCACTACTACTTTCCCTGTTTTAATGTAGAATGACAATTGACATACCATAACTATCTTAATCAACCTTACAGTATTTTTTATCCAATTAATACTGTCCAATATGAAATGCATGAAACAGATCAATTATTAAATAAAACATATCCAAAACAATGTTTATTGACTAACATTGATCTTGGTCTTATAGGTAATTTTCTCACAAAATATTGCATGTTATTTAAACTAAACTATTATTGATAAGTAACCTACTTTGAAACATGTGGAGAAGACCTATTTGATTTATTAATTTTGATTTAGCAAGTCCTTAATTTCATAGATATAAATAGACAATGGGCAGCCATTCTTGTTATACAACAATAAATATGATTAACTAGATGAAGTAACCCAACCCATAAATTGTAATTTTTCATAAAATTTGTAAGATACTGATTTTTATAATCGGTATTTTGGTTTTTACATATAAAATTTATATGTGTTTAAGTATGTTTATTTGTACACTCTGTGCCTGCCTACATATAAGTCCCGTATAAAAGGGGGCAAGCCTATTGCTATTACGGTCTACATATTAAATCATAATGAAAAAAATATAATAATTAATTAAATAAGTATTATGATGTAAATATATTATGAGGGTATCTTAACATGTACACTATGTGCAGCACAAATACAACATCTGTCAATGAATATAACCAATTATAGCTTATCTAGATTTATGAAAGCAGAAAAATATAAACACTATTCCTATGCATAATTGGATTACAATACATTATTGTACTAGTTTCGCGATGCATTTGAAAACCTTTTGAACAATTCAAGTGCACTATTTAGCAACTGAATAGACTTCTATATAAAATGGAATTGATTTTTATAATTGAAATATGAAAGTACATAAGATAGCATCCTTAACTTCATTGAGTTCCAATTTAATTGCAGTATAAAACACTTTTTCAATAAAAATTGTATTATCAGCATGGGAAATTAGCACCAAGGTATAGCTAATTTGTATTAAACTTAGCCAATCAACCGTGAAAAATTAAAGGCTTATAAATTCCCCTTTTGACATTCAATAGGGGGAAGTAGGTGGTTACATGAATGACTGTGTATAGCCTGATACAATGCCCTATATTTACAATTAGCTTTAACAAGTGCAAAATAAGAGATTCCTCTATCAATTTATTGCGAAATCCATTTCCTCGCGCCATTTCAATGACACGCGTGTGGAACGTGACAATGACCTCACACAAAGTATCTGTGGAAAACTACCGTGATTCATCATAGGATATAAGCAATGCTTTCACATCTGCGGTAAATCAGCAAAATCAATCGAGGTACAGTGCAAGTATGGAGTCGCCATGTTGGTTATGCCAAGACACGAAAGCATTGGAATTTCATTGTTCTAGCCTCTGCTGTGCAAGACTTGCATTTTGAATTAGGACCCATCTCTTTACGAGGCAGATATACAGAAAGTGCCGCCTCTACCAAATTTTCCATTCAAGAAACCAAAAATCAATACATAGTACATGAGGTTCAGACTGACCTGCTGCTCTAGACCTGTTCCATTTTGGTTGGTAACATTACTCATATTACTACCAAGCGGTACGTTTTTTTGGGAACTTTGCTCCAAAAGTACTATACAAACACAGTTTACAATTAATTTTGCACAAACACAAATTCACAAAATCACATGAAAAGGCTTCAATTATTCTCCGAAATCACTTTTCATTCGTAGTTTTTGTTCTTCACACGGATTTGCTATAGACACTAGAGTGAATGAATGAATAACGGAAGAACGAATGGATTTAATCAGGAGATTTTACATGTGTTCATCTATGTAGGTTATGTTATAGGCCGATTTATTGTCAGTAACGATAAAAACATAATTTGAAATTAAAACATGACTTAATTTGAAAATATTTATATTTAGGTAACTGTTTTGAAACAAGCTAATAACTGAAGAAACTAAATTTAGGTAGTTTCATATAATTCATCATTGCGTATATTTTGGAACCATTTTTATTTACATGTTTTTTTTTTTTTTATTTGTAGTAGATAAATGTGTTTATCTGCAACAAATCGGCTACTTACTGTTTGAATTTCAATTTAGTTGGGTAGTCTACAGCGTGCTTTATGATTATGACTCTATGTTGGTTCCCCTGCAATTCTGACAGTGTCATGGCATAACATAAGATGACAGCCAAGAATTCAATGTTGACATTTGCTAAAAACTATCGTGAAAGTAATAAAAAAAAATAAACGAAGAAGACTTGAAAGTTGAAAGAATAATGTTATTTTTATTATAACCTAAATTACAAATTAAAAACAAAAATAAACCGTAAGTAAGTGTATTTTTTCTCAATTCATTTAGGGTTCACCTTCATTACCATAACATTGCAAAATTGTTATAACTCAGGATGAGTACGCAAGCTACATCACCTACTCCGAGAGTCCGGCAGGCCCCGCCGGAGCCCCGCGCTAGGCAACCGCCGCCCCCGCCGCGACGTGCTAATGCGCAAGCGCCGCCGCCCCCGCGAGAACGACAGCCACCTCCACCACCCCGGCAACGACAACCCCCACCGCCACCACGCGATCGCCATCAACCGGATTTCTATTAGATTTTAACATACTTACCTATCCATATAGAAAATATCAATTTTTGTAACAACATTGTTATCCATTTCATACCAATTTTTTTATAGTTCTACTACCTATCTAATACCTACTAACTACAGAATTTATACTAGTACCTAAGTACCTACTCAGACAGCTGACTATTATGTACAATTAATGTCTTTAGTTAGATAAAAACTATTTTTGAAATAGGTACATTGCAGCCTTGGAATGTTTTGTACCTACCTACCCATATTAGCTATAGAAATGATTATGTTTGTATAGTTATATTCAGAGAGAGATAGGTAAGTAGGTATATTAATTAAGTGTTTAGGGAAGTAGTATTTATACAAAATTGTTATTGGGTATGAAAGCAGAGCTCACCAAGCTTATTTATGGGAAATCCCCCAACAAAATAAGACAAAGTTTTAAAGGGTTGGTACCACTGTGTAATTGTCATAGCTTTTTATTGTTAAATTAGTAGGTATGTGAGATTAGATAGGTCGGTTCATTATTAAAAAAATAATATAATTTTGTTACTAACTGAACTTTTATATCTTTATCATAAAGTTAACTTGTGATTTTCTAGTTTTCGGTGTTCTATGAGGATTGTTGAATCGTTTTTTTACTGCATGATCATGATTAAATGTCTCGTAAATAAATAATACTATACATATTTCGTAAAACTATTTGTTTATTTTATTATCTTATCAGTGTTACTAAGGTAGGTATTTTATTTTATGTATAGTGTAAAAATAGGTGGTTCTTAGGGTTACTTTAGGGTTAAAAGTCCAATCAGTTTCTCGCAAAATAATAGAATAACAAACTGGTTGTCATGAGTCTTAAGTGCAACCAGTGGTATGAGGTATAACTAGAGGCGAAACTTGTACTATTTGAAAGCTCTAACACTACCCATGTCACACTTACAGGTAGTACCTACCTACCTTAAACCAATCTTCAGTTAGTATACTACGTAATCCACCCAGTTCGATGCGTAAAGGTTACGGGCTCGGCGATCGGAATCGTCTAATAAATAATTGGTGGTCCTAACCATGGTACCTACGATCTTGAGTGAGTCTAATAGCGTCGATTTTTCCGAACTCGATGCGCCAGCCCCAATCTTGACGCATCGGGCTGGGTGGATTGGGTAATCTGACCCCGTTCAGGAACGCGCAGCGCGTCAAGTGGCGTGAGGCGTGAACAATGACAATGTACTGAGCGTTCACGGAGAAGCATTTTTGCAGGCGTTTGTTTGAATTGTAGCATCACATATGGCGGTACACGCCGCGGGCGACGTGGTATAGGTGCGTGAAAAAAGGTGAACATACAAAGTGTGATCGCGCTACAGTGTGCTCAAGCAAGCAATCATGCTATAGCGCGCGTAAGCATTCTTAGTCGTGCTGCCAGATGTGGTTCAACCCTAATTTTCGAACGCTCTTCCGTTGTCGCTGTGTGGGTTGACGGAAGTCGCTGATTGTCCAGGCTTGTGATAATACAAATCCAGTGCCGAATACGCAACGAAGCGTGCAGTACAATGCAGTCAGTGTCTCCATATTTCATTTTTATTTTCCTACTCATAATCAACAATGTAATATCGCGACAAATGGAAAAACACGTCAACCCTCGCAGCGTTGATATTACAAACGTGAAGAATATTCAGGTGAAGTTTGCTGGCATGGAAGATTCTCCGCAATGGATCGAAGGAGCGAATTGCCCAGAAGGATACAAGTTGGCTGACGGGGTATGTCGAGAAGTGTGGTACGATGACTTCTCAGTGGACGAAGCGTATTAAATTTTATTGGATTGGAACTTTTATTCTGTTACCATGTGTTATAGGTAGTTACCTATTTTACAATGTGATTGATAATAAAAAGCACAACTTGGAGAAAGGAAAGGTGCGTAATTATTATCTACATTATTATTATATCGTTATCTAATGTTTTCTAGTTTTTAATGTACGGTCACGAGTATTATTATGTATATATAGTATATACATATATACACTTTGAAACTATGTCACATTAACTTTTTTGACAAAGTAAACCGTAAGTCTTATTAAATGACAAAATGATAGTGCGACAGGGTTCTAAAGTGGGTACATGATATTGCACATGACTGTACTCGTATTAGACATTTTGATATTACCGATTTGTACCTCTGTAGTACCTTCTTAATGAAACGAATGAAATCTGTAGGTAAGTAGTACCTAAAGGGAATGACAGAATAGTGGACAGTTACAAATTAGCGTACATTGTGATAGTAGTACCTATGTGATGAATTAGTTTGCTATAAGGTAGATGAGCACAGCTCTCCGTCAAATCGTTATCGTAATATAGTTCGTATCTACAGTTCCATTTGTTGACGAATGCCAACTAGGGATCCTTCGTAAACTCTGCTATAGATCGTACCTACTTAGTTGTCGATCGTTGGCGTTATGTAGGTAGGTAATAAGTAGCACGTTACCTTCGTGAGATCAGAGCCGTGGTAGTGCAGTTGGAAGAACGCTTGACTCTCACTTTGAGGTAGCAAATGATTTTCGAAATTGTTTTCAAATTCATGTTTAATTATCGTTGAGATCCAACATCCCAAAAACGGTAATGCAGTGTTTGCTGCTCTCGGTGTAAGCATATTTCCACCGCATTCTCGTCCCATAACGACATCGAAATTATTACAGTCGATCTGATGAGCGCTGCAGATAGCGCCATACTTGTTGCCAAGTTTGGGGCCGATATTACACGATAAGACGAAGATCGTAGCCACCTAAATGACTATCACCTGCACAGCAGTGAAGGAAAAGGAGGAAATCCATATTGTCGAAAAATGCGTTTCAGAGGTATTAATGACCTAACTTGTATTGGGCTGGTTTTCCCTTCGCAGGTTGGAACGTCCGCCAGACAATCATTTCTGTAAAAAAGTACGGGACCTGTCAAATCAGGATAACGTTAAGGAGATGATAAACCTAGTTAGGTCAGGTTGACGTATTAGGAATAAAGATCTTGGACTTTCATAATAGTAAAGTTTTTATTGCGTTATGTACCTAAATAAGTAAGTATTACGATTAATAAATAACATATTTTTTTTTAGAATCGACTGGTAGGTACTTTATTGTGCGTTCGGTATTTACAAGGTTATTGTAATTTCTATCACAGTTTTAAACGAAAGGAGCGATGAATCTCCAGGTGTCGAGCTGGTCGAGGATCGGGTTTCCAACAGCGACGATCACGCGAGACGCGAGGAGCGCTATGGCTCCCGAAAAGCGGTTGATGTAGTCCAAAACGACTTCCTCGACGATAGCGTTAACCACATTGTCGATGTCACCACCTCCGATGACGCCGGTCAATTGACTCTGAAAGCATAGAATAAGGAATAAGTAATACCACATGAGGAGCTCGGTGGCGCAGCGGTTAACGCGCTCGGTCTGCGATTGTTGAAGTTAAGCAACTTTCGCAAAGGCCGGTCATAGTATGGGTGACCACAAAAAAAAAGTTTTCATCTCGAGCTCCTCTGTGCTTCGGAAGGCACGTTAAGCCGTTGGTCCCGGCTGCATTAGGAGCCGTCAATAACCATCAATCCGCACTGGGCCCGCGTGATGGTTTAAGGCCAGATTTCCCTATCCAACCATAGGGAAGGCCTGTGCCCCAGCAGTGGGGACGTTAATGGGCTGATGATGATGATGAATACCACGTATAGAACGGCAGCTCTCCGCTCCCCATCAGCGTCTGAGCTAGGTTTATTTCACCCTCGAACATAGTTTAGACTTGAATCGTATGACGTCAGATGTCACACACACAGATACGCGTGTACGATAACGTCAATGTGTGGTATCTATGTAAAACGAGTTGGTTTGTATGAAGTGTCCGGGGTGTGCTGAAAGGGTATCGTGAAGTTAGTAGGTTGCTATACTTACTTAGTCTCGTAACACGTTTGAGACAAAGAAAAATCAGAAAATAGCAATCAAGACGGATTTTTTGAAAGACGGTATTATAGTTAGTAAGTAAGTAGGTATATATAAGTAGGATCTAATCTAATAAGTATTAAACGGTGAATGCGCTATTCCCATGCAGTTATTGGAAATATTTCCTAAAGAAATGAAAAATGTATTTACGAGAGCTTTGGGCGTGCAATGCATTCGCTAGCTTTGTGCGCAGTGTTTTATAAGTTTATCATTGACATCTACCAAAACAAAGTTCCTATTTGAACGTTAGGTATAAACGGTCTCCGTGATTCAGTGGTTGAACGTTGGACTCACAATCCGGAGGTTCCGTGTTCGAATCCCGGTGGGGACATATCACAAAAATCACTTTGTGATCCCTAGTTCGGTTAGAACATTACAGGCTGATCACCGATTGTTCGAAATTAAGATGACCCGTGCTTTGGAAAGCACGTTGTGCTGTTGGTTCTAGTTAATACTTACTGGTGTAACTGGGTCTTTGGTGGCTCAATAATAGCCTTGACACTAGGGGTGAGTATGTTGTTCATCCACTTCACGATAGAAGAACCAATTAGGTTTATTTATTAATATTCATATGCAACTCACCTTGAGAGAAGGAATCTGGAAGGCAGCATTTTCTATCCTTTCAATCAGAACAGAATTGCCATCTTCGGACTGCTTCAGTATCAACAGACCTTGGAACCTGAATCCTTCCACGAGGAAACTGTAAGAACAAAATAAATTAATTAAGTAATTTATAATTATTTACTTAAGTAAGATAAATTAGTTAAAGAAATATTGCGATTTAACTCATAAGTAATAACAATAAATAATAAAAAAAAATCATTTAAAAATTAACTTTTAATTTATATATTTATGAAAAATGACGTGTAATTTCTAGAATAATGTACCTAATTGTATGTCTTTAGTTGAAAAAGTTATCGACTTTGGTTATTGTTTTTTATAAGTCCTTTAGACTTGGGTTCATAATATCCTGCAATGATACCATTTAATGCTGTTTTAAAACATAATTATAGATCATAGAGCATAAAACTGACTTCCGCGTAACCGCCAAGGACTTGTATTGCTCTATGCCGTAAGAAGGGTAGCCATGATGACATGAAACTTGTATTTAGTTCTAGCACCTGTGTTTCTTTTTTTGAAGTGACTAATGACAGATTTTCCAGGCTACGTTCACCAAAACCAATATAGATGTCGTTGTACACCATAACATGATAATTACCTATTTTCTTATTAATACTCTACGATATAATTATTCCAAAATACAATGTAAAGGCAGAAACATATACTTCACTTACTTTTAAAAATAATTGTTGCTTGATATTTGGATCACATTATACATAGAATTATGCTGCTACCTATATTGCTTCTATTTATTTTGATCAGAATAATAATGGGTGGAAGATGTAAGTATTTGGCTACTTAACAACCTAGTCAAATGAGATACTTTTTACGAAATGTCAAAACGAAATTTTTTTTTTGGAGTTTTTATGGAAATACTGCACTGTGACGTCATCAATAAAAGCGGTCAAATTCATGAATAAAATTCGAATATAAGTGGAAAAATAAAATGAGTTTGATTTATTATCGTCTTAGACTGGCTTCTATTTCTAGATTAGCATTTTATAATTTATCTTTGACTCAGTCAAGTACCCAATTGTGCCTGGGTGTAATAAAAAGGGTCATCGTTTATAGGTATCCAAAAACAAGGATAAAAGATGAGTATGTAACAGCTGTTATTACTGGTCACGGTGCCTTCAACAAACATCTGTTCACACTAGGTGTCACTGACAGCCCCCTGTGCAGAGCCTGCATGGAGGCGGAGGAGACAGCGGCTCACGTTCTACTGGAGTGTGGAGGAGTCGCCAACTACCGGGCCAGGCACCTCGGCCTGACGGGGTGCCTCCCCGAGGTGGTCAGCAACGTCAAAGGACTGTTAGACTTCCTTGGGGAACTAGGCTGGCTGGAGTAATCCAGCCGTTTCAGGTATCACGCAAAATAGGCGCACAGACGTCGAGTTGCGGAAACCGGCCCGCGAATACCAATACCAAGATGAGTATGTTCGTTCCATAAAATTGGAAAATCTATACAGCGCCATCTATATTGTTTTTGAGGAACGTAGCCTGCAAAGTCCTTCATTGTAGGCGGCATATGGCATTTGCTACTTGGCCGGAGTAATTTATTGTGAATACTTACTCTGCTTCACCGTTTCCGTAAAGGGGTAGTGCAGTGAGCACATCACCAAGTAAGTTGTATTTGCCTGAAAAAAAGTAATTCAGTATGTAAATGTACATACATATACCTACGTACTTATATACAGGGTGTTAGTGACATCGTAACGAAAACTTTGAGGGATGATTCAGGCCATGATTCCGAGTTAATATCAAGTGGAATTTTCCATCGCAAAAGTATAGAATTGAAAATAATTAAAAAAAACTAAAAAAATAAATTCCACTTGTTATTAACTCAGAATCATGGTCTGAATCATCCCTCTGAGTATTTGTTACGATGTCACTAACACCCTGTATATAAAGTTATGACCCCAATCCTTAAAGGGGTCTACAAGTAGAGCCAAAAGTAATCAAAGACTTACAAAGTCCTAACTCCTAAGATGGATATGATGGCGACTAGGGAGCAGCCTACCGCCCATAATAATAGGGTAGTTAGTAGTTTCCAACATAACTATACAAAAGTCATCGTTGATATATCATATTTCAATTAATAATTTTACAGTCTTATTGTACAAAAAACAAAATGTCTTGAAAGAAAGTTCATTTTATGAAGTTGTAGAAAGGCAAAATTCTATTTATTTTCTTTAAAAAGTAAAGAAACGTAACTTATATCAATAAACTAATTAATACAAAGAAATCCAACTAGTCAAATCAGTTAAGTACTTATTAATAAACGTCAAAACACGAAATTACTATCTAATTTGTATGAAAAAGCAACCTGTGACGTCATAAAATAACGTGAGAAAATGTCGCATTTATTACTACAGTTTTCATAAATTACTTAAATAGAAAAAATAATGAACGATTTTTTTTTGTTTTCTGCCATTGACTTTACCTGCGGAGCTTGTAGTAGACCTAGTCGCTCTCGGATTAGCTTATATAATCATGAAAAAAACTACCTCCTAGAAAAAACAGCTCTGTCTGCATCGAGTGATGTTCTCTACACAGACGTTTATGGGCGAGCACGATTTTTTTTTAACGTGACTTATTGTAGATTTGCCACAGATGACATTAACTACTTGGCCGGACAAATGGGGAGCGCTGAAGGCTTTCACCCGGTACAACGTTTAAGACAACGGGCCTGAGGGTGCCCAGGGCCTCGGCTCAGGGCGTCGTCTGAGAGGAAAAATATTTGAAAGAATTAATCGACCCTAACGGTCGATAGCGATAAGCGCTGATTGAGGGAAATCGTCGACCACGCCGGCGGGGTCGGTATCGGGGTCCTGAAGTGTTTGGTGTCGCGAGCTGATTGGCCGCCTCTATGGCTAGAGTAATCGGGTCGTCGGGATCGTAGGCGAGCACGATCAAAACCGATTGCAAGCGATCATAGACGATGATCGGCCAGTTCAGCCAAGTGTGCCCTTTCAACGATCGTGTTCATGTTGCATAAGACAGGTAGCAGATAGTTTTGAACTTACTAAACTAAACCATAGAACACAGTTTTACACTACTGGAAACTTCCTCCACTGGACACGGCATCAGCTGAGCATTTTGGTATTATATGTTTTGTTTTGCTTCTGGGAGCGAATAAAAACATAAAACACGTTCAGCTGCTTGTCTTCCAGGGCATGTCGTAAACTCAGACAGAGGGATTGTTTCCTTTCTTGCGCCATGGATTACTCTTATGGGCGATAGGCTGATCCCTTATCACCATAAGGTCCATCATATCCACCTTAGGACATCGTAATAACAGTGGTTGCAAGTTGCTTTTAATTACTTGTGGCTCTACCATTAGGGATTACGGTTGTGAGTTTATGTATGCATGTATGTTGACATTTACGCCCTCGACTTAAGGCCTTTACTCACTGGAGGCGCCCATATCATACTGCCAACAAAATAATACGAAAATAGTGACGTCATGCCTCACTGGAGTCATGACGTCATGTAACGTCTAAGAATACCGATATTGAGGTTCTTCTATCGTGTGGATTGTGAGGTGGATTACCAACCACATCAACCCTGGTGTCAGGGTTATTATTGACCCGCCATAGGCCCCTGACGTGACTCATGTAACGACTACGTACTTACATCAGTAAGTAGTAACCGGGACCAACGGCATAACGTGCCTTCCGAAGTACGGATCATCTAACTTTTGGACAATCAGGTGATCGGCCTGTAATGTCCTAACTAAACTCATCATCAGAAGAGATCAGAAAGTGATTTTTGTGATTTGTCCCCACCGGGATTCGAACCCGGGACCTCCGGATCTTGAGCACAACACTCAACTACTGGACCACGGAGGCCGATGATATTGAGGTGAGTTCAAAATTTTCCTTAAGGTTGCCTCAACTGCGACACGGAATCCAGGAAGGTTCGAGTTTTAGAATACCGGTGTCAGTCTTACCAGCTTTGATGACGAGAGACGGAACAGAGATGTCGATGTCGAAGGTCAGGTTAGGACGGGTAACCAGGTTGCTCCTGTGTACTACGAAGCCTCCGACGCCCGAAGAGTACACGTCCTCCATCTCCAAATCCAAGCTAAAACAAGATAAATCTCCATTAGGATGCTATGCTGGTACTGAACGCTAAGATCGTAAGGAGCACACGATTTTTGCGACTCATTTAATAAACAAACTTGCAAGTGGACTGAATTATTGAGTTGATAAATAAATTCTAAAGTGGAGGAATGAATTACTTAGTTGAGGAATAAATTAGGATTAAATAAGTATTTAAATAAATTGCTAACACGTTTCTTTTCCCGCTGTTGGAAAAATATTGATTCTCGACGGAAGTTTTAGGTAAGAATGAAGGTGTATACCTATATATTTTTGTTATTCTGCTACCTATATTTTGATTTGATATAAGGATGTATATTTTGTTTTTGTAATTATAGTATCTATTTCTGGAGTTAGGTATCTACTACGTAACATGTGCCAGACTTTAGAATTCACAGTAGGCATTATTTATTGTAAACAGAATACTAACAAACTTGAATATAAAAAAAAAAATATTTAAAAGGAGATGTAAGCCAGCTAAACTTCACTGAAGGCTGATCTAAAACCTAAATAGATGCCACTTACTTTATAAGTCCAGCTGGAATGTAAATGTGGAGATTTTCAAGGTTTAGAGGATCGAGAGGGGGGAGTCCGAAGATGGAGGATCCATTGTTGATAATATAACGGATGAAAGTGAACAGCTGCCTAATCAAAATGTTGATCAGGATGTTCCGCGTTTCGGGACTAGCGTCGGCGGCGGCGATTTCTGTAAATAATAACAAAAATATTTTTGAAAATTTTGAATACTTTTTTGCTGTTCTGGGAGCAAATAAAAAACATAGAAAACGTTCAGCTGCTTATCTTCCCGGGCAAGTCGTAAAAACCGACAGAGGGATTGTGTCCTCTAACATGATGGACTAATGTTATGGGCGATAGGCAGATCCCTTATCACCATAAGGTTCAATATATCCAGCTTAAGACATCGTATCAACAGTGGCTGCAAGTTGTCTTTGATTACTTGTGGCTCTGCCCACCCCATTAGGGATAACGGGCGTGAGTTTATGTATGTATGTATCGCACCTTTAGAACTAAACTGGCTTAACTCAAAATTTATAGTATATGTGTTTTTGCATTAAAACGACATTTTAAAGCATAATTCATAACCCTACAAGATTAAAATGTCGTATTTCATAGTGTGAGTAAAGAGACGCTAGTTCGGTCTCTTTATTTCGTCGCAAATTACTTTCGTCGCTTCAAATCAAAACCGACCAATTCAGTTGTCCGCCGACCGTGAGTGAGTGCACGCGTGTGTTAAGCTGGCGGATTTTGAGATGCGTCACTTTATTGCAATAAGTAAAGGTAAGTTTCATTAAGTATGTTTTAGTCGTAAAGTGAAACTTTATCGGTTTGAGCCACTTTATGTCTTAAATTTTGGAATCGTATAACGGAGTTTTTAGTGATGCGTCGTTATTTTATAAAATATATCGTTATGTTTTGTAGCCGTTTTTTGATTGTGGCAATTTTTTATAAAAATATGTTTATCAACGCGTGTCAATTCTTAACTTCTTTTTGATTTTATTCAAACTCTTACCGTCCGTTATTATTCTGTTTTAGGTTAAGTCAAAAAGATGTCGAAGAAATTTGTACGAGCGAATAAAATATTCAAAGCCATGCACTTATCACCACCAAGTGTTAAACCGAACCTGAGCCTCCTCCTCTTCGTCCATTACCAAATAACATAACAGTACATCGTGCAACTAAAACAATTGCTCCTTATCCTGAAAAAGCCGACTTTGACGAAAGACTGGAAACCGCTTCTCTCGTTTCTTTAGACCTCCAGCAACCTGCATCAAACACAAATATCTCAGATTCAGTACTAGCTACAAAGCATACGACAACGTCAACTTATATGAAACAAGAAACGCCTGTTGCACGTGGGAACTCCATGAAATGCTCTTTGAATGTAACAGCTTTACGACCCGATCGTTTACCACTCAAAGTTTTTTCAAAGCTTGCCTCTGACCATCCGCTGATAATGAGTGAGCTGAAATCTTCGACGCATTCGCTTCCTACTAACACGCCTAAATCTTATAGTGATCCTGCAGAAATAACTCATCCCCAAGAACAGACCTCTCATAAGCATGCAAATGTCTCTCCTATATCTCCTACCTCAGGTCACCTGTCATCTATGCTTTCTGCTTCAGTGCAATTTACAGGATCGGTTCCCGCAACGAAATTTTCTTCGGCAGTACCAAGTTTGATGTCAACAACCTTAAATAACATATTAAATAAAATTCCTGATAAACAAAATATATTAACTCCAATGGAATATTTAGGCAATAAAGAAAATACATGCCCAAATATTGGCGAAGTAGAAGACAGCTCGCCGTTAGACATTTCCGTTAAGATACCCTCCAAAAAACTACCAACGCAACGCACATTAAGAAATCATTCTCGTTCTCCAGAATATATAAGTTGATGTAATATTATACTCAGATAATTGCGGAGGACAGAATAAAAACAAGTATATAGCCAGCTTACTCTCTTTTGCAGTTATTTACTTTCAAAACATTAAATCAATAACTCACAAATTTCTGATACAAGGCCATACACAGAACGAAGGCGATAATGCCCATAGTTTGATAGAAAAGGAAGTAAAACGAAACCTTAGATCTGGTCCAATTTATAATCCATCGCAGTATGCGACTCTAATAAAAAGTGCAAAGATAACAGAAACTCCTTTTAAAGTGCACGAAATCGATTATACTTTCTTTATACATTGTTTTAAGTTTACGCGGTTATTATCATAATTAAAACACATAATAACGGGTTCTTACCGCGTTTAAATGGGGATATGAGACTCCCGATATTTCGACACTGTTGCAAGTGCCATGATCACGGGATGACCCCGTGATCATGGCACTGCAGTATACATTGTTTTAAGTTTACGCGGTTATTATCATAATTAAAACACATAATAACGGGTTCTTACCGCGTTTAAATGGGGATATGAGACTCCCGATATTTCGACACTGTTGCAAGTGCCATGATCACGGGGTCATCCCGTGATCACGGCAGTCTCATATCCCCATTTAAACGCGGTAAGAACCCGTTATTATGTGTTATACTTTCTTTCTTGATTTAAAAGACTTACAGTACCAATGGGGCTTTAACGAAAACGAAAACAAGGAACACGTTACCTGGTGTGACATAAAATGTTTAAAATATTTAGAAGACGAACCATTTATTTATTTATTTGTACACAATGAAACAGACACAAGAAACATACAAAGAAAACAGATAGTACAGGCAAGCTTATCTCTAAACAAAGAGATTTCTTCCAGCTGACCTACGTACCATTTGCAGTATATTGCAGAACTTTCTAATTAGAAACTGAATATAAAAAAATTTCGCTTCGTAATAAGAGGAACATCATAGAAGGAAAGAGAGGAAGGGGAAGACCAAGAAGAGCTTACATGGAACAGATTAAAGAAAAGGTTAACGTCGTGTCTTATAGGGAAGTCAAGGAATTGGCCTTTGATAGACTGGAATGGAAAATGCTACACCGACAAGAGCGTGGCTCTTAAATTGATGATGATGAATAAGAGGAAAAAGATGAGAAGTCTGGAAGACGTGGAGGTTGGAAAAGCCTATTCCCAACAGTTGGGACTGAGCGCCAATAAATAGAAGGATCTCAAAGATCTCATTAATAAAAAAATAATACCGCCATACTCTTCCAATTATTTTCTTAATATTTCAGACTAGTTATAAGCTAAAAAGCCTAGTTTGTATAAGAATTTACATATAAAAAATGTTTTGATATTACTTTTTCAGAAGATACTCTAATTTTGTTCCTAGAATTTTTTATTTACCTAGTTAAGTAAAACTTAAGTTTTGATATTACTTTTTCAGAAGAAACTTTAATTTTGTTGCTAGATTTTAAGATTTTCTACAAATTATTACTAAAATGTGACTGAGATAATAAAGACTGATTAATGATTATTCGTTGTTTTGTATTAAGTCGATAATCTCCTACTACCCAAAAATAATAAAGTGTCCCGAACTTAAAAAATACATAGTTCTTATACGTAGTTTTGATACTAAACTGACCTAACATATATTCTGTCTAATGAAGTAAAAAGTGTTTTAGCAATAAAGTGACTCAATTTCGAACTGATCTTTTAAAAAAAGAAAAAACGTACTAAAATAATCAATTTACAATCTACTTTAGGTGTTTTTATATACTTTATGAAGAAAATTACAATATTCAAACAATTTATTTTGATAATTTCCAATATTTAAAAAAATAGTAGATCTCGAAAGTTGTAATGCAATGTTTCAGTACAGTGTTTGGCGTTTTCCCTAAAGTTGCATTTTTTTGGATTACGTCAGTTTATTTTTAAGGGTGCGGTATGTAATACTTTTTTAACATCCTATAATAGGCTCACATTCGGTAAGGAGTTTTTCTAAAACAGCGTCCGAACCGCGTTGTAAATACGAGTACGTATACATTAAGTTATGTAGATAGTATAAGTTCGTTCCATTAATGTAAGATGTTATGGCTGTCCAAATAAAGTGCATAATGGTGTTAATTCCTGTAAATACCGTCTAATTTTATTTTAAGTTATATCTGTCATTTTCTTATCCGCCGAAAAGGAAAGGGACGGGTAATCGACAAGCATAAAATTTATGGAACACACGTCAATTTAAAGCACAAATCTAAACCAACCGTCTAAAAAATTTTCATCAGTCAATAACCCGACACATTCATTTACTCATTCTTCCTAAAATTAAGAGCTGTGAATCATCCGTCCCTTTCGACGGATATGAAAATGACGGATATAACTTAAATAATAATAAATAATAATAATAATACTCATTTATTTCAGCCAATAAAGCCATAGTTATGGAAAAAATACAAAAAAAATATATATACAGAATAAATTAAAATAAAAAGTAAAAACAAAAAAAAATAATATAAAGTATACAATAAAATAAAATATTAACCTTCATAATTATAAGGTTTAGTCAATGCACGTTACTTTTTGTTTGCGTTCTGGTGTACACGATGCCAATGCCGAAATATCGGGCTGCGATATATGTCATTACATAAAGTCTTTAGGATTGCATTTTCAGCGCTACGCAGCCTACCCCAAAAGGAAGCTATACGCGACCGAATGACTGCGAAGAAATCGGGGACCAATCCATCAGCAAACATAGTCGACGCACTACAGTATCTTGGCATTTTCATGAGGATACGATATGCGTCATTATATTGTACCCTCATGGTACTAAACGATTTACACATGTAGTTGGTCCACAAATGACAGGTGTACATGTTTTGGCAGAATGCTTTGAACAATGTTGTCTTGACCTCCCTGTTGCATCTGTAGAACCTACGTGCGATCATGTTCGCTCTGATGGAGAGGGCCCGGCGTTCACGCTCAATATCGTCATCGTCACTAAGATCTTCCGTCAGGTAATGACCAAGATACTTGAACCGCTGCACCCTCCCAATTTCCAGCCCATTGAGCGTCAGCCCCGGTACGTACTCCGGACCTCTCCCAGCCCTAAACACCATCATTTCAGTTTTTGCCACGTTATACTTCAGTCCATGAGTATTAGCATAATGCTCACAAACTGAAAGTAGCATTCGCAACCCGTGTATTGAGGGACTGAGAAGCACCATGTCATCAGCATAGCTGAGGTTGTTTAAAATAAAATTAGGCGGTGTCTGCAGGAATCGGGGCCAATGTCGCTTGTGACAAGATGCTCCGCGTATACTGTTGTCCAGAGATTGGTTGTCTATTTTTTATATGAGGTTGTAGGGGGGTTAAAAAGCCCACATCAACGCAATTCATCTAAATAAAGCAATATTGCTATTTGACATTTCACAAATGTCACATTAAAATATTGCTTTTATGGATGAATCGCTTCTATATGGCGTTATAACCCCCCAGTTCTACCTAGGACTATTGAAATGAAAAACATCGAAAATATGTCTACATACCTACAACGCAAATTAACACAGGCTGTTTGTCGGGAAAGTCGGAAACATTTTCGATTTTTCACTTGTTATCACTTGATATTAACTCAGAATCATGGTCTGAATAATCCGCCTTAGTATCCGTTACGATGCCACTAACACCGTATGGTAATACTTACAACTTTAAGGATACGGAAGGTCCTCTTTAAGGATAGGTATTGACATCATTATTATACACTTAACGACTGTGTTAGTATGGTATGCCGATTTCATGGTCAATAATACAAAGTGAGAACTTGGTTCAAATAGTTACTTACCAAAAGGAAGCTGCTCGATTGCTTCAACCTTTTCAACTTTAGGAGCAGCCGCTGAGAGGGCGACCACGCCCAACATTAATAGTGCTAGCAGTTTCATCCTGCAGACAAAAGTTATACCTTTTATTTACAATGAAGGTCGATTTTTGTTATTTGCCCAAAGATGTAAAGCATTTTAAGTGTATGTCCCTAAGCTTCACCGCAGTCGATTTCGTAAATGTTTAGAAAAACCCATCTATAATTTACGAAGACAACTTCCAACCATATTAAAAAAGTAGGGTGATGCTTGTAACCAAAACATGGGCACCGCATGTACAAGAGTTATCGCTATCCTGTGGTCAAGTTTGCTAACACTATTAACCGTCTTCCGTCATGATGTTTTACCAAATCCAACTGTCCATACCCCCAAACCCCTTACCCCAACTCTATCATACCCTACCTCCAACTTTTTTAATAAATCATACTGTTCAATTGTAGATATTCACTATTATAGTACTGTGATGATGTGACCTCTTTTAGGCACATTATCCGGCTGGTAAGCGCATTATTTTAACAGTGGTCCCGATTTCTGCAGACACCTAATTTTATTTTAATCCGCCCAAAAAGAAAGGGACGGATGATTGACAACTGTTAATTTTAAAATGAATGAATGATCGAGCGCATACGCATCCCGCTGATATTCAGAATTGAATAGAATAGAAATAGTTTATTATATTCAACCTGTTAAATATGTGCTGTCAAGTTAACTGTCGAGTTATTGGCCAATGTAAAATTTTGGTAGGGGTTTTTAAATTTCTGCCTAAAATTTACATACTTAATTATGTTCCATAAATTGTATGTCTGTCGATAGCCCGTCTCTTTCCTTTTCGGCAGATAAGAAAATGACAGGTATAACTTAAAATAAATTTAGGTGGTATGTACTGGAATCAGCTCTAGTGGGTCTTTATGTTGTTTCTTTATATTTTGCTCACGTATTATTTTGTTATATTCACTTGTGAAGTTGTAATGTCCATCAAGATCCGAGTTACAGTACCTACTTATACCTAAGCACACAATGTTAATTCACTTGAAAGTACGCGGTGAAACTTAGGTCTATACTTAAAAAAAATATGATCAGAATGTAAAGAAACACTTTCTTCTAAACTTATTTCTTCATCACCCACCTGTATGCCTTTACAATTTACCAGACACTGTCCAGTTTCCTTGTTACGTCGCATATTAAATTGCTTCTTAATCTTCGCATCAGCACTGATTCCTCCGATCGGCCATTTATCATGTCAAAATATAACAAATAACGTGATACCACAATCACTATCACTGATTAGTAATAAATCTGATGAATATCTAATGTAAAAATCTCCGGTTGTACCTATAAATGTGCAAATGGGCACCTTATAATAATCTTCTTTGTAGAAGATAACTAATAAACGGTATAAAATAAATTATCTTCGTATAATTAATCTGTTATTTAGTTGACGATATCTTGATTATTATTGATACCTAGTTTGTGTTATTTTTGTGTACATATGTTTAGGAATATAATGGTTATACAGTTTTATAAATAATATACAACTGAAACTTGCGCAAGTAACTTCTATTTGAATTCAGTCAAACATTGCTATGTATTTACCGGTCAATATTCATAAGAGGATGTAGATAATTATTTTAACATTAAAATTAGATAAACTGTATATAGTTAGATAGGTATATAATAGCAATATAGACATGATTATTTCCCCAATATTCATTTTAAATAAACAAATAACAAACTTATATAATAATTTTGTAATGTTCATCATAATCAATTTAAGAGCCACGCTCTTGTCGGTGCAGCATTTTCCATGATACTTTTTTAGGAAAAATAGGGCAGTGGTTTTGTAATGTTATACAACAACATATGTTGTCGAATTTAAAGGAATGAAATATTTGCCGAGGAAAATTTTCCCAGGACCGAATTCAGGGCTTCGATGATGGGGCCACTAAAAGTCTCTGCCAAATATCTGTTGAAACGGTTTATGTAACCAGCAAGGAGGTCCTCAACCATAGCGTTTGCAATGTCATCGATGTTCTCGTCGTAAGTAGTTTTGCTCTGAAATTAAAATATATTAAGTATATGAAGTAGGTAATGCAAAAAAAAATGTTTTTAGTAAGTATTTACCTATACGTACTATATGTACTAAGGAAATTACAGAATGGTATCCCAGAGATGGTAAAAGGCGAAAAGAGAGAGCAAACAAAAGGTGGGAAGACGATCTGCCACAAGGTTGGTGAAGGTCAACCGGCGACAGACAGGTGTGGCGCAATAAGGAGGAGGCCTATGACCTAGGACAGCCCGACATATAATTAAACATATAGATAAAGAAAAACTATGTAATAATGTCGGTGAATAAAGGCTATTTTTATTTATTTTATTTTATATTTATCATCAGGGGATAGAAGACGGGGACAGATCGTAAGTTAATTTAGAAGATGCCGTTTGACCAACTTTATATCTACTTTAGATAAAGTAACGTGCACGACGTGATAAATAACTCGCGCCTAGCATGATGCGCAAACAAGCATTTACCTAAATCTAAAAGAATATGCAATAACACGTATAGATTTAAAAACTCTAGATCTGAATGCTTCTCTGTTTATCTATCGTTGTCCGACTCATTGTGACTATCAGACAATCGCATTAATTTGTTTTCAACGAGTAGATTCTGTTATCTGGCAATTAGGGTTGCCAGGCTTGTAAAATACAAACGCCGGACTCGGCGCTACATAAGACCGGACATTTTGTCCTAAAAGCTGGATAGGTACTTATATTTTTTTATTTGACAAACATACTGTTTTTTTTTGTCTGGCTGATGAAAAATAGTATGTGTAGTCCCACGCAGTTCGCTCCCCGCGCGCCTGTGTCGTGTCCGGGCCCTCGCCGGCCCGTCGTCATAGTTATCGCCACTCTAACAAAAGTCGGACTAGTCTAACATGCAAATATTTAGCCGGACATAATGTCCGGCTAAAACTAGACACCTGGTAACCTTTTTTTTTGACGTGACTTAGATTTGCCGCAGATGGCATTAACTACTTGGCCGGACAAATGGGGAGCGCTGAAGGCTCTCACCCGGTACAACGTTTAAGACAATAGGCCTGAGGGTGCCCAGTTGGGCGCGAACCTCGGGCCTGGTAACCCTACTCTCAATGTTAATGCCTAACATACTATCGGTCCTCAACATTGAACATAATAATAGTCATGGCCACTCTCTTGGTCAAAGTCAAAGCCGACAACGGCCATTTCCCTTTTCAACATAACATTTAAGCTTGCGACTCAATTGGGGTAGTCAGAGATACAATCAAAGACCAAAAGTGCACATAATAACGGGTTCTTACCGCGCTCAAATGCTTCATGCTCAAATGTTTCTCATGTGCTTTAATTATGATAATAACCGCGTAAACTTAAAACAATGTAAGTATTAGCAAAAGTGCAGTCACTGAGCCCAGCAAATTATTTGTAATCAGTTGTAAAATTATGAACCATTAGGTGTCATAAAGTTTAATGTGCTTTTGGTGACACTTTGTGAGACTGTCCTTAAGGACTTTTCAGGCTTGAATCACCTGATTGTCTGAAAGAGTACGACGATTCCGTGCGCCGGGCACGTTAAGCCTTTAGTCCCGGTTATTAGCCATAAAAACACCTCCACCAACCCGCAGTGGAACAGTTTGGTGGAGTATGCTCCAAACCCCCTCCGGTTGATTGAGGGGAGGCCTGTGCCCGGCAGTGGGACGTATATATATATAGGCTGCTTATGAAGATCATTTATGAGATATTACTTACAACAATATGCCTGATGGAGAATTGAGGCTTCTCAAATCTGTCTACAAGTATCGATTTTCCATCATCTGTACGTTTGAAATAAATCTTGCTTCGGAGGTTGAAATCGTAAACTTCTACGCTGCAAAGTAATGCGAATTATTAACGATATTATTATTCAACGAGTACCTCAAATCTTCTTCTATCGTCTTCTTCTATTGTATGGTGGATTACCAATCCCATCAACCCTGGTGTCAAGGTTATTACTCAGCCGCTATAGGCCCCTGACATTACTTATGTAACGACTACGTATTTACATCAGTAAGCTTAACGTGCCTTTCGAAGCACGGATCATCTTACATTTTGGACAATCAGATGATCAGCCTGTAATGTCCTGACCAAAATAGGGATTCGAACCCGGGATCTCCGTATCGTGAGCACAACGCTCAACTAACTAGACCACGGAGGCCGTTAGTACCCCAAATAATAAACCCAAAGTGGCTGTAAATCGCTTTCTTACGATCTGGGACATTCCCCCTTCTAAATTGGGACATAGGCACCTATGAGATAAAAACTGGAACTGAAACTTACTGTATAATTCCTTTGCCTGCCAACGGAATTGCCTCCTTTATGTTTCCTTCCATCTCATAGTATCCTGTAAACCGAAATTTCATATATTTGTTATAATTGGAGATGTCCTTAGAAAAGGTTCAGTACGAACTACCGGTGTGCTTGTATGAAACGATCGATGAATGTGGAGGAAGCAAGAGAAGTATGTCAGGATCGAAACAAATGGAATTCCATACTTCCATAGTCTCTGCTTACCCGGTGGGAAATAGACGTGAGTTTATGTATGTGTATGTCATATATGTTTTTTAGGCTTATTACATGGGTGCAAGTTTGGCACTAACAATAAGGCCGCCATTTGCCATGTACTTAGTTAAGAGACTTTTTGTAATTATTTCTTTTTATTTTGGTGCAATAAAGTGTATTTGTATTGTATTGTATTGTATTGTAACAATATTATTATCCGTGCGTCAGCTCGCAATATAAGGAGTCGTGAGTTTATATTACTTTATGTGGGTCTTCTTCTTGTCGTGTGGGTTGTGAGGTGGAATATCAACCTCATCAACCCTAGTATCAGGGTTACTATTGAGCCACCAAAGGCCCCTGACATGGCTCATGTAACGACTACATAGTTACATCGCTAAGCAGTAACCGGGACCAACGCTTAGGCTCCGAAGCATGGATCATCTTATTTTCGGACAATCATGTGATCAGCCTGTAATGTCCTAACCAAACTGGTTTGTTATGTCCCCACCGGGATTCGAACCCGGGGCCTCCGGATCGTGAGCCCAACGCTCAACCACTGGACCACCGAGGCCGTTATGTGGGTTGTATGTAACTCACCAGAAGAGAAGTTTAGAGTCGGGAAATGAATTTCACATTCCAAGGCCAGTTCATTCTTAAAAATGTTAAACTGGTTAATTTGAAAACCGCTTGCGCCTGAGAAAATTCCCTCCGTAATATTGGCACTTAGGCTGAAAAATCAAAATACTTAATATTATGTATCAAATTATAGTTCTTACAAAATCAATTCGAGTTTCAGTTCATCTTGCGATGAATGCTCCTCTGAGCAAGTTAGGATATAGTCGAGAGCTTATGTTCATCACTAATTTAAGAACCACGCCCTTCTCGGTGTAGCATATTCCATGCTATATTTTTAGGGAAAAAATAGGGAATCCTCTTATCTTCCGCCCCGCAGTACTCTGTTTGACGCGAGTGGGATGGCGCCCAGAGAAGTCTATTTCAAAGCCGTTCTAGTATTCCTGTCCTCTGCCTCTGAATAGTACTGACAGTTACTGCTGCCGTATGTCAGGTTCCAGGTTACATTCCCTGTGACTCGTTTGTCCCTTCCGTCCTGTATTGCCGTACTGATGGCTCTCATCTCCGCCTCTGCAACCGTTGAAGTCTTCACCCGTATCCCTGGGCAAGGGTTCTATGTTATGCCCCGTAGGTCTGGGTCGGATAGGGAAGGCCCTATCCGAATGAGTTTTATGTGGCCGCAATCTAACTTTTCCTCAACCTTACCTGAAAGTACTTCCTGATAAATCCACGTGCGTATATTCAAATTCATACGGATCAAGGACAGGAATGTTAAACTCTGGATCGCCTGTCTTCATCATCTGCCTCAATTCTTCAAAGACAATCTCTATTATGCTGTCTATGTCTAGCCTAGCATATCCTTCACGGTCTGTCGTATAAGTATCTGAAAAAGCAGTTTAGGTACCTTTTTATGGTTACTTACTATACTTCACACTTCTCCAGTTAAAAGATTTGCTCAATAAGTATATAGTTGCCAAGCGGATCTTCAACTATTTTTTTAACATAAAAGCACCGCAATTATTTACGTAAATGTACATTTACGTAGGAAACTATTCAAAGAGATAATCAGGTTTAAGAAAATTTATTCTTAAAAGATTTTTACAATTCACTTACATGAGAAACTTAAAAATATTTTAATATACGTAATATGTTTGAGACAAGCGTACGAATTACAATATTTCTATTTTCTACTAAAAAATAATAACAAAAATTTGTTAATACATAATTACTTACCTGCTTTTGATATACCACTCATCAAAAATATTGAAATTAAAACAACAAATAACATTTTGTATTATTTCTTTGATTATCTCTTGTATTACTATTATTAGATAGAAAAGAGGCGTAGGTAAATAACCAACAAATCCATGTGAACCTATATAAATACACTATTATGACCGTGATTTAACTTTATCAACTATTTCAAAATAAGGATTAAAACTATCTAAATAACTCGTGTGCTATTTCGAAATCATTTTGACAGAAGCAAATAGGCAATAAGTAGTAGGAATTTTCCGCATAATTAGGTATTTAATTACTTGATTTACTCGTAAGTTTGATCCCGAAAATTTCGGGATCTTACGGGATTGATATTTCCAATCCCGCGGATCTTGAATATAAGATCTCGAGTCGGGATTGCACTCACATTACAGGAACTATAGCGTCGACGGCCCAATGTAAAGATTGGTGAAATAAAGTCCATCAACAAATTCACAACCCCGAAAAAGACAAGGTCCCTATTTAATAATAGTAGTTTTATTAGGCTTTACAATTCTTTACTAAAAACAATAACGAGTTTCCAACTAGTCAAATCAGTTACGAAATTAATATAGAATTTGTATAAAAAACACACTGACGTCATAGAAAAATATGATAAAATGTCGCAAAATTCATAAGTAAATAAGAAAATGTTTTTCGGCAATTTTAGATCTGTCTTTATTTAGTAGTAATCGGAATTTCATAATTTATCTTGATCCTAGTATACGACCCAATTGTGTTTTACTATAGAAAAGATTAATTCAATTAATGTTCCCATGATAATAAAGGCAAACGCGCACAATACCGTTTCCTATGATCGGTCCTTGGCCTTATTCTGCACTACAGATAAATGAATAAGCTGTGTTAGGCTAGAGTAGAATCGGTACACAGCCGCTCCCAGTCCTAACTGTTAGAGCTGTCCTAAGTTTTGCGAATTTAATTATAGTTATAGAATAAGGAATAATACTCTATAGTCTAGCCAAAGGCAATTATTCGCATTCACTAACGGTACGCATAGAGTAGATTGAAAAGAGATGGGATTGCATATTCAAATTCAAATTCAAAATATTTATTTCGGAAACTAGTCCATATTTAGTTAGTAACAAAAAGCTTAACCTAGTATTAGTAACAGATTCGAAAGACGAACAACATAAAAACAAAAACATGAGACCGGCCCAAATCACCGAAGCCGCGGGCAGCTATGTAACAGCGTGCAATCGCACCCAGCGGTTCAGCAGCTTCGAGTTGTACCGGTCCACCAATGCATAAACCAAAGTCGCGAAATTTTATTGATAACATTTTTTATATTAAGTACTTCCATTCCATCTACATGGATAGACAAGTATTATAAGGTACTGAAGCAAATCTATAAAATATATAAGTATCGTCATCATTACAGGCCTCGACCGTTTACTGAGCAGTCTTCTTCTTATCGTGTGGGTTGTGAGGTGGAATACCAACCTCATCAACCCTGGTGTCAGGGTTATTACTGAGCCGTCCAAAGCCCCTGACATGGCTCATGTAACGACTACTTTCATCAGTAAGTGGTAACCGGGACCAACGGCTTAACGTGTAAATGTAAACTTCTCTATTCTATTACGGACACCGTTTACGGCCAAGTACGTAATGCCATTTGCGGCAAATCTACAATGAGTCACGTCAAAAAAAGTATGGACACCCTAATACAATTCTATTTATCAGACTTGTAGGGTGTCCATATTTTTTTTGAAGGACGTATTTCTATGGTAGCCCTAATAGCACAGTCATATGTGCAGATAGTCCATTGTGAAATGTATTACCATAACAGTGGAGACACCATTGTGTTCACAGAAATGGTGTCTTTTAACGTCTTATTCAGAAGATGTCGCAATGAATGTAAAGATATGGAAACAAAGGTGTGAGTGGGTACACTAAGCAATATGTTGTATTCGTTTAGATTTATGTTTGTATAGATGACCCGGGGAACTTCGTATCATCCATTCCCATATTTGGTAGTTTAAACCTTCCCTGGACTTCCACGAATATTTTAAAACTAAAATTTAGGCAAATCGGTTCAGACGCGACTTTTAGCGAGAATAACGAAGAGCAATTCATTTATATATACTTTTATATATAGATAGATATAATTATTTTATATAATCTTTTTACGATCCAACCATAGCTGTATGTATTTATTGATCAATAAGTACTTACACAATAAGTAAGTAGGTACTAACATTAAAATTATATTTATAAGGGTGTATCATAAAGGTACATCAAGTTCATTATTTGTGTATTTCATCATAGAATTTCATTGGGTCAAACAGTCACGTCTAGTAATAAGTGAAGAGAAACACAGGCAAAGAGAATATAAAGATAGCAAAGTGCTAAAGTCTACATTGCTTGGTGAGAAAATAAATTAAGGTACTTACACATATACGAGTATAATTATCACGGTGATAACACGTTTTCCTTAACGGCTAAAACCTCTTTTTTCAATTTTCAGCCAGCACTTCTTATCGTACTTAATGCTAACAGGATCTTTCTGCATGTTATTGACTTCTGCTGCTCTGATCTAAACATAACATAAAGGCTGTATTCCGGAAGGAGTAGGTAGAGGTATATAGTACGGTCACGAGTAATAATATGTATACATTGTTTTAAGTTTACGCGGTTAGTATCATAATTAAAACACATAATAAGGGATTGCAAGTAGAGATATGAAACTGTTGCAACAGTGTCGAAATATCGGGAGTCTCATATCCCTACTTTAAACGCGGTAAGAACCCGTTATTATGTGTTTTAAATATGTATACAGTTTGAAACCATGTCACATTAACTTTTTTGACAAATTAAACCGTAAGTCTCATTAAATGTCAAATATGATAGTGCGACAGGGTTCTAAAGTGGGCACATGATATTGCTCATGACTGTACACCCACTCCAACATCCACTCAATTAAGTACATTAGAGAGGTACGTCTGTAATCCCATTTGCTGAAGCCGCGTTGTTCTATGCGTTTGGAGTATGTAAGCACACTTAAGTAGTATGTAAGCAGATATAATGAGGAGCTCGGTGGCGCAGCGGTAAACGCGCTCGGTCTGCGATTGTTGAAGTTAAGCAACTTTCGCAAAGGCCGGTCATAGGATGGGTGAACACAAAAAAAAATCATCTCGAGCTCCTCCATGCTTCGGAAGGCACGTTAAGCCGTTGGTCCCGGCTGCATCAGCAGTCGTTAATAACCACCAACCCGCACTGGGCCCGCGTGGTGGTGTAAGGCCCGATCTCCCTATCCATCCATAGGGAAGGCCCGTGATCCAGCAGTGGGGACGTTAATGGGCTGGTGATGAAGCAGATGTAATAATCGCTCGTGCAAGGGTATACCTTCTGTTAGTGCGCTTACAGACCAGAGACGATCAGTTGACGACGTCATCACCCAGTCTCGCTGGGTTTTCAAACGCCCTTAAAGCCCCATAAAAGTTCTGGAATTGATTCTAGAATTAGATACTTTCTTATTTATTTGTTTAGGTTATTCGTACTTTTTTAACTCAGCGAACGAAAGTGTATCCTTGCCTTAGTATTCGTCATTGTCACCTCGATTCTTATTGACTGTTACTGTTATTCCAAGAACGATATCAGTTAGTAACAAAATTTATGACTTCATTGACAAAGTGGCCTAAATCGCATTCGAAATAGATCATTGAACTAAAAGTACATAGAGATTTATGAGATCGTATTATTTATGTTACGAATGACTGCATGTCACCCAGATGGGCGCAACTTCTGTTCTAAATAGCTTGCTGACACACTATTTCCACTGTTACGTCATTCCTTTTCTTTTGACGTACTTGGCCGGACAAATGGGGAGCGCTGAGGAACACTTATCACATTAATGGACTAGCAATGGCGGGTTGTCATAGGATTGAGCATACCTGGTTTTCTTATACCGATATTGCTATAATGTGGTAATGTATGGAGTATAATGAGGACTGAGGACAGATTAATATCGACCTTCAAACTGCTGTTGCCGACCTATCGATAGGTTCATCTTGCAAATAATTTATACTATTCATTTAAATAAGTATAATATTATTATCACAAAGTACAGCGGTGAAAGGAAACATCGTGAGGAAACCCACATTCCAGACCTAACTTGTATTGGGCTGGTTTTCCCTTTGCGGGTTGGAACGTCAGACAGGCAGTCGATCTTCAGGTTAGGTACGCGGACCTTGTGAAAAACGAGACAATGCTAGGAAGATGATGACTATCATAACATAGCACACTGTCAGAAGCAATACTATCGATAGTTTTTTTGACGTGACTTATTGTAGATGGCATTGACTACTTGGCCGGACAAATGAGGAGCGCTGAAGGCTCTCACCCGGTACAACGTTTAAGACAACAGGCCTGAGGGTGCCCAGTTGGGCGCGAACCTCGGCTCAGGGCGTCTGAGAGGAAGAATATTTGAAAGAATTAATCGACCCTGTAGGTCGATAGCGATAAGCGCTGATTGAGGAAATCATCGACCACGCCGGTGGGGTCGGTATCGGGGTTCTGAAGTGTTTGGTGTCGCGAGCTGATTGGCCGCCTCTATGGCTAGAGTAATCGGGTCGTCGGGATCGTATATTTCGACTGTCAGGTCATTGCTTCATAAATGTTGGTAGTGATTTTGAAATTTGGTGAGTTTTTGGACAAATAGTCATTATTGTCTACCTAGATTACATCTAGTCTAGTGTTGTGTTGGTTTCGAAGAATTACTTATCTAAACTAGTATTTAAAGATAATATAGGAACACGATGGCGCATGAGGAGCTCAGTGGCGCAGCGGTAAACGCGCTCGGTCTGCGATTGTTGAAGTTAAGCAACTTTCGCAAAAGCCGGTCATAGGATGGGTGACCACAAAAAAAGTTCATCTCGAACTCCTCCGTGCTTCGAAAGGCCCGTGAAGCCGTTGGTCCCGGCTGCAGTAGCAGTGGTTAATAACCATCAATCCGCACTGGGCCCGCGTGATGGTTTAAGGCCCGATCTCCCTATCCATCCATAGGGAAGGCCCGTCCCCGAGCAGTGGGGACGTTAATGGGCTGATGATGATGATAGGAACACGCGGGACATTTCGTCTAGCAATGGACTGTACCCACGTCTACTTATTATTACCAAATTATTATACCTAACAAAATGATCGCATGCATGCATTTTGGGAGGGAATACGTTTCGGTAACTATCATTAGAGTTCCTAAACTAGAAAGGTGACCTGAACCACACTAAATTATTTACCTTTGCGATCTTAGTACGGACCTGTGTGCCGATAAATTTCATAAATGATTTATGAGCATCGAAATAGGCCACTGTCTCCGAAGTGGGGCGTGACGGAAGGAACCAAGAGGAACTGTAATTAAATGATATATTTATGGGCCTCAGGCTTTGACCTGACATGTGCTACGCTTGTTAGTTGTTTGACACGGTCGTTGAAACGATTGAGATGTCCCACCTAGAGGTTAGGCTAGCAGACTGAGCAGACATGAGCAGAGATTTTGTTCTTTTTTCGGCGGCTTCTTCTTCTATCGTGTGGGTTGTGAGGTGGATTACCAACCCCATCAACCCTGGTGTCAGGGTTATTATTGAGCCGCCATAGGCCCCTGACTTGACTCATGTAACGACTCCGTATTTACATCAGTAAGTAGTAACCGGGACTAACGGCTTAACGTGCCTTCCAAAGAACGGATCATCTTACTTTTAGACAATCAGGTGATCAGCCTGTAATGTCTAACCAAACTAGAGATCACAATGTGATTTTTGTGATTTGTCCCCACCGGGATTCGAACCCGGGACCTCCGGATCGTGAGCACAACGCTCAACCACTGGACCACGGAGGCCGTCTTCTCTGCAAAGGTAGAAGTTTGTTTGGGTTCGGCTTAGTTGGGGCTACATTATGTTCGTGATACATAACTTCGCGCTTGTAACCCTAGATGAGGTGACATAGCCGCTTTAAGTCAATGTTTTGCGTGCAATACAGGCAAATTACACCCACTTTTTATACGAAACTGCATATACTATGTAGAACGATATACCTAGAGATAGGTATGTAATCAGCCTATCGCTCATGAAATACTTAAGTCCATCATATTAGGCAGGACACAGTCCATCTGTAGGTTTATTACATGACATGTCTTGGACGTCAAACAGATAAACGAGTTTTACGTTTTTTATTCGCTCACAGTTCACTGGGGAAGTAGGTAATTTTACTATTCACAACAAATTAAGGAAGAACAGTAAATGTTTCAACAAAGTCTGTTTCCATTCGGCCAGCTTGTTTCCTATTTTCGTACAACCATGATCTACGTTGCCCTACGAACAAGATTCTAATTTAGATTCTATTTGTTTACGGAATCGAGTATTATTTTCGGCTCCAATTTGCCGTCAATCCCTCTTGATAAATGGTATTTTGTAGAATCTACAAAAACTACTATGCTATGAGTTGTACATTGTTTTAAGTTTACGCGGTTATTATCATAATTAAAACACACGCGGTAAGAATCCGTTATTGTGTTTTAGCTATGAATTGTGGTAACGTAATTTAGAATATAACCTCAAATAAATATACAGTAAGTAATAAATACTAGACGAAAGAACACGCATGAGAAACCTACCCAGAGAATGGCATAACCTAACTAATCACCTACTTATGGTCATGTATATGTCAATGGGGCTGGCTATTAAACTTCATAAAAAAAAGACTCAGTCAGCATGGTCGACTATATACAAAATAATATTAACTCCACCGTTGGGGCACGCATCTTGTTATCAAGCATCTTGTGCCCTACCTAAGAATATAGGCTGAAATCTGGTAAATATTATATTAATATACTTCTTTTAATATATTAAAAATTATATTAAAAGAAGGCATTTGCCCAGCAGCGGGACATCAATTAGACTACTTATAGAAAAAAAGTCATTAACATCATTATCAGCCCATTAACGTCCCCACTGCTGGGGCACGGGCCTGCCCTATGGATGGATAGAGAGATCGGGCCTTAAACCACCACGCGGGCCCAGTGTGGATTGATAGTTATTAACGACTGCTAGTGCAGCCGGGACCACGGCTTAACGTGCCTTCCGAAGCACGGAGGAGCTCGAGATGAAAACTTTTTTTTTTTTGTGGTCACCCATCCTATGACCGGCCTGTGCGAAAGTTGCTTAACTTCAACAATCGCAGACCGAGCGCGTTTACCGCTGCGCCACCGAGCTCCTGAGAAAAAAAGTATACCTAATATATGAATTATTTATCTACTAGCTATAGCTATGTTTATTTTTAAATATCATATAGATGAACTACCTACTAGGCAGAGGCCCCCTGTTCATCAACCGGAATGGATCAAACGTTAGAATGAAACGTTTAACTTTTCAGTTGCCCACCTACTCCATATGCCACGTATTTATTTCGATGCGAGCCCACCGATTTCATCCAGTTCAGTTCTCGCGACCTGCCATGCCGTCGCCATACGTTGCGCATAGGCATATTGAGACGTATCGCAGTTTAATCGTCACGGTTGTACTGAAAACTTGAATTTAGGTCGTTTATGAATAGCAACAAGAATATGAATAGTTTGTCAATAGAGTAAAACCTAAATAAGGTCAAGTTAGTTGGTTATGATTCCGATTAATACATTTTTGGTGAATTTTCCGTTTGCTTTTTAAAAATGTGGAGGACAATTGCGACGTCTATGGTTTTATCGTATGCAGTGTTTATTGTTTCAATTGCCACGGCTCCTGCTTATCCAAATTGTAAGTTTATCTTAATTATTTCGATTATTGATAAAACTATAAAATAGCGGTATATAAAGCGAAAGTTGATGGTACCTAGGTGGCTGGCAGTGGAATACCTAGAAGGACGTACATTGATCAAATTGGAGATGTCCTTAAAAAAGGTTTAGTACGATCTACTATGAACTGGCGTGCGTGTATTGAAGCGATTGACGAATGTGTAGGAAGCAAGAGAAGTGTGTCAGGATCGAAGCAAATGGAATTCTACAGTATCTGCTTACCCCGGTGGGAAATAGGCGTGCATTGATTACTGTGTATTTGATAAAAATAATTAAAGATAAGATTGGCTATTGTCCGTCTTGCCTTTGTGTGATGAGAAGTACGAGTATGCATAATGATACCTACCTACGAGTTGTAATGTAATTTTAATTTTTTGTTTTGTTGCACATTTTCATGACTCATTTATAAAGACACATTTTAAATGGATTGGTACCTACGTCTTGAAATGTTATCTCTTCAATTTCAAACTAATAATAAGTAAACAAATTACGTTTTCAACTGATTTTGTTGATAATTTGTATCAATTATAATCTGTCACGTTTTATCGTAAGTATGATATCATAGCAGCTGTAGACTACAGGTGACTAGATCTTGATGAGATTAATATTAAATCGCAACTGTAGGTAACGCGTCATTTAATTTTTTTGCTGAATGTTATTTGAAAAAATGCTTATCATCGTGGGCAAGTCGCAAAACCCAGTGGTATTACTTATGGGATTGTATCTAACATATTTGCCTGTCCACCACATTGCACGTAACGGGCGCGAGTTTATGTATGTATGGGAAATGGTGATAAAATTCTATAACGGCAGCTTAGCAACGGAATTGGGTCGTTTATTAGGTTCAAGATAAATTGAAATTCAGGTTACTAAATAAAAACAGATCTAAAACTAACGAAAAACCTTTTCTTTTTAACTTAGTTATGAATTTTAATCAAGAAAACCTTAATAATAAGTACGACGTGTTTCTTGACGTCACAGTGTGCTTTTTCCTTTTTATACAAATTCCGTAGTAATTTCGCGTTTTGACGTTTAGTAAAAAGTAACTTATTTGACTAGTTCGAAATTTATCGTAGAAACTAGCGTATTATTAGAATTATCTTACTTACCGAGCTAAGAGAGGGCCCATTTGTCCTACCAAGTAATGATAAATCGCAAGTTATACTTACACAATTTTGGCAGTATTAAGTAATTTGCAAGAAATAAAATTACAAAGACACTACTTACACATTAAACAAATACCACACAAGCGTTCCTGTGTTAACAGCTTTACCATCAAATTGCAAGATTTGGTATGTACAGCTTTACCATCAAATTTGGTATGTACCAAATCTTGCAATTTGATGGTAAAGCTGTTAACTAAAAAATATAGACTATGAATTACTGTATTATAGGTATAAGTTTGTTTATATACGAATAGTATTATCATCATCATCATCAACCCATTAACGTCCCCACTGCTGCGGCACGGGCTTTCCCTATGGATGAATAGGGAGATCGGGCCTTAAACCATCACACGGGCCCAGTGCGGATTGATGGTTATTAACGACTGCTAATGCAGCCGGGACCAACGGCTTAACGTGCTTTCCGAAGCACTGAGGAGCTCGAGATGAAAACTTTTTTTGTGGTCACCCATCCTATGACCGGCCTTTGCGAAAGTTGCTTTACTTCAACAATCGCAGACCGAGCGCGTTAACCGCTGCGCCACCGAGGTCCTCAAAAATGAATAATAGTATTATGTTGTATAACAATAGACTCGCCACCTATTACATGAGACTCAAATATGGGTGATTCTTATTCTTACGTTTTTTTTTGTGAGTTGTAAGAATTGTATATGTTTTTTAGGAAAATCAGTGACCCCTGTATTATTTTACTTAGGTAATTACTTCTAGTATCGTGTCCGGATATAATTTTTGCCATAAAATTATTAGATATTATATTTAAAAAAATTAGAAGTCATAAATGTCACGGAACGTGTCGTGTGAGATTGCCAGAATTGGAGATAAAATGATTTTTTCTGAAGATGTGGCATGTTATTATTCGAAATATTACAATAACTATGCAAGACGAACCTTTGTTCTATAAGACTGTTTAACAATAGTATTTTATGCAACAGTTGTATAAGAAGGGTCAAAAAATGCGAGTGGCGTGAGTTGCGATGTGAGCCTTGGCGAACATCGCAATAAGAGACGCCACGAGCATTTTTTGACCTAGTTATACAACGTTGCATACAATACTTTTTCTACGACGACGTAATTTTAAATGAAACAAAAATTATACAAAGAAAAATTTTATTTATAAAAAATATTTTCCAACGCGCGGGAAAATGGGCAAATGTATACTTTTTTTTATAGTATATCTATGGCACCAAACAAAGTAAAGGTGCCAGTTTCCAGGTCAAAAAAAAAAAACAACAACAATGCTTTTTTGGCGACATTATAGTACAGTTACACTTTGTAAACAATGCTTTTATAGGCCATAGAGCGTACACTTTTTCAAAGAGTTTAATTATGTATGTACTTATATTAGACTTTTTGGTTATTTAAATGCCAGATTAAAGTAGAGGAGTAGAAAAAATATATAAATAATGCACACTATTTATGATTTTGAACAACATACATTTTGTGAGCAGTTTTTGTGTCACAACCGTGTGCGACTCTTTAAAATTGCAATACTCTGTAGAAATAAATCTATGACATTGGCAACCCTTTCTAAGTTTTTTTAGAACGGCAACAATATGTTCTTGTCAGTATTGCCAATGGCTAAGAGCGTTGAGACCAGTATAAAATCAATCTGCTTTTACATTTTAAAAAAAGGACAACCTTAACTCGTCAACGCCGTGATAGAGTTTTAAACTTAAGTATCAGTGTTACACTATTGTTTGAAATATAATATGCACGTCATACAGTGTAGTTTAAAATAGTTACTTAAGATTTGCAGTATCGTGGATAGCTTTTGGGTTATATCGAACACGTTTCAAATTGTCACGACCATGTAATGATAAAAATGTCACAGCCGTAGACATTTTAAACACATGGTTGTGACATATAATGCATGATCGTGACATTCTTTTTTATTTCAATTATTTAGTGGGTTTTGTTGCTTTTATTTATAAATTATATTATTGTTTGATATGCTTACATACGAGTACTTACTTTACTAGTCCATATAGATCCCAGTACTGGGCAAGGGCCTCTTCCAAGATATTTGGAAGGAATTTATTCATAACCACACTAGGCAGGGGTTTTTAGGCGGTTGTATGGTATTGTTACGGAAGTGGATTTCGGGATTGGAACGAAACTCACTGAGTTCAAGGAGAAATATTGGTTGGTCAAATTGTTAGTATAAATAACGACAACCCTGATACCCCTTGCTACCGTGTCTCCTGATATCACGCTAAGAAGTATCATAGCGTGATATCAGGAGACTACGGTCTTTACCTGGAATAGCAACGATTCTGCAGATCTTGGCCCTGAAGTTCCCAGTACAAATAACCTCCTTAGAGGAGGCCTTGACAGCTATTAACTCCCTCACGGATCAGGTGAGGTCGGTTTTGAACGAAACTTCAAAACAGGTTCCGGATATGGAAGACCATATCGCTGGAAACTGCCTACCGATACCCGAGATCTGCCAACGGAGAAAAACGCAGCCACCCGCGCATATGATTCCAATCGCACCGAGGAATGTCGCCGTCATTTGCGTCTCTAGCAGCATACTGTAAGAAAACGTATTAATGACATGCGACAGAATCGGTGGGATAATCTTTTGAGCGGCATTGAGCTCCACCACCAGGCCATCTGGCAGCTGTCTAGGTCTCTTCAAAAGGATACGCTTTTACCTCTCAATAGGCCTAACCAACCCCCCGCTTTTGACGATGACAAAAAAGCCGAATGCCTTGCCGACAGTCTCGAAGCCCAATGTTCGCCCAGCACTCTCCCTATCGATCGTAGGCACCGCTCGACGGTGAACTCTGAAGTTCAGCGTAGGGCTTCTGTACCTCCCACCGATCCTTCTCTTGCACAGCTCACTAAGGAAGAGGTACTATATATCATTAAAAATCTTCATACCCGAAAAGCCTCTGACTCAGACGGTATCACGAATCGTGTCCTTAAAAACTTCGGTGCTCCCCTCATCTGTTTACTAACGGCAATATTCAACGTCGCCATGATCAACTACGTCTTTCCACAGCAGTGGAAAGAAGCAATTGTAATAGGTATACCAAAGCCTGGGAAACCTAAAAACGAACCTTCGAGTTACCGCCCCATAAGTCTCCTCAATACCATGGGGAAGATTTATGAGCGGCTCATATTGCTAGATTACAGGACTACGCCGAATCCAATAGTCTTATTCCACCAGAGCAGTTTGGTTTTAGAACCAAACACTCCTGCGTTCAACAAGTGCACCGTATTGTTGAACATATCTCTAGTAGATTAAACTTAAAAAAATCTGTCGCTACGGGAGCGCTCTTCTTCGATGTGGCGAAAGCGTTCGACAAAGTCTGGCACAACGGCTTGATCTACAAGCTTTATTCACTGGGAGTGCCAGACCGTCTCGTGCACATCATACGAGACTTCCTCTCAAATCGAACCTTTCGCTACCGCGTGGAAGGGACGCTCTCGTCACCGCACCCGATACATGCCGGAGTCCCACAAGGCTCCGTCCTCTCCCCTTTACTATTTTCATTGTATACTAGTGACATTCCCAAATCCCCTAACACCGAACTAGCTTTATTTGCGGACGATATAGCCATCTATTCTTCGTGCCGTGATCAAGTTATGATGACCGGAATTCTCCAACGGGCGGCCAATGCCTTGGGTAAGTAGTTTCGCAAATGGAGAATCGAGGTAAACCCGGAGAAAACTGCAGTGGTGTACTTTTCAAAAAGCTATTATAACACGCCACGGTCACGCCGTCAACTTAAAGTCATCAAGATGTTTGGCAAGCCGATCCCGTGGGAGGAGTAAGTCAAATATCTCGGCGTAGTCTTAAATAGAAGTCTTACTTTTAAGGCCCATATCCTCCTTAACAAGCGTAGTAAATTGTCCCTTAGGAATAAGGTGAAAATCTACACGACCGAGTCCGATCATGACCTCTTGAAAAGTATCGGCGTCCGAAGGACGTAATATACGATCCCGACGATTCGATTACTCTAGCCATAGAGGCAGCCAATCAGCTCGTGACACCAAACACTTCAGGACCCCGATACTGACCCCGCCGGCGTGGTCGACGACTTCCCTCAATCAGCGCTTATCGCTATCGACCCTCTAGGGTCGATTAACTCTTTCAAATATTTTTCTTCTCACACGACGCTCTGAGCCGAGGTGGGCACCCCCGATACTGACCCCGCCCAACTGGGCACCCTTAGGCCTGTTGCCTTAAACGTTGTACCGGGTGAGAGCCTTCAGCGCTCCCCATTTGTCCGGCCAAGTAGATAATGCCATCTGCGGCAAATGTACAATAAGTATAAAGGTTTTTGTTTCCAAATCCTAACTTTTTTATGACGCGATCTTAATTATTGTGATTTAGTTAAGTATCACATATAATCAGAAAGAAGATTACCAAATAAATACTTTTGATTAAACCAATTCAGTGTTTGCTTACTGCCTAATTGCTCCAATCAATTGAGACAAAAAACTAAGATGACAAAAAAATAACAGCAACAGTTACAATGAAAAATGCAAAACAGTCACATCCATGTCATATTGTGTCACAGCCATGTTTAGTGATGTCACGACCGAGGCACAAATGTCACAACCGTGTTTTTCTACCCTTATTTTTTAATATTCCTGAGGGTATTAAGCTTGTCCATATGCATCCAAAATATGCTTTTGACATAAACTTTTGATTTGCATCATAAAAACTCATAAAAACAAATATTTTTTTTTTTTGGGTTCTCTGCAAACTATTTAAGAATTACCCATATAGCTGGTTAGAAGTGGGTTGAATTACTAAACACCTGTCTACCCCTTTGGGGATACAGGCGTAATGCTTTTATTAAAATTGTAATATTACTCTATGGTAAATTTGCGTCTTTTTATTTTTTGTCTGTGAGTAATCTCTCAAGTGATATCTCATAGTTTTATTCCACTACAACAGCTATAATCTGCTGTGTTATGTAATATTTGCAGTACGCGGGACTCACTACACAATAAGCAACGCGGAGCACCGCATAGAGGTCCGGAACGCAACGTACCATGGTAGCGGGCCCAGAGAGGAGGCACGTGCCATGTGTTCTGTTAAGACTCAGGAGGTCAACGCTACTGCTAATGCCACCATCACCAGGCGGCTGCACGGGGTCGTCACTTCGCGTGAGTTATTTACGTTTCTACAAAGTCCGCTTACCTAACCTGAAGATTTGACAGGTCCGGTTTTTACAGAACCGTAAACCAGCCTAACGCGCAGGCTGACAATTCGCGTGAGTATACTAATAAATAAGCCAGTATCTGTAAGAATCGGCGAGTCAGCTATGCCTATAAAGACACTGTGGTTTCGCCCCCCATCGAGAAATTATCCGGGTTTTGGGAGTTGGTTAACATAAACAGCCTATATACGCCCCACTGCTGGGCACAGGCCTCCCCTCAATCAACCGGAGGGGGTATGGAGCATACTCCACCACGCTGCTCCACTGCGGGTTGGTGGAGGTTGGTTGCCGGTCGCAAATTGGTTAGGTTAGGAAACCCTTAGACAACTGTATACATGGTTTCCTAGACGCCTAATGAGATATGTCCTTAGTATGTATGGTAATCATTGATGGCAACAATGCTGGAGGAAGGAAATGCAGTGAGCCGCGTCCCGATATCCGTCCCCATTCGAACTAACCGATTTTTAACAAGATTACGGCTAACGTAAACATACATGAGTATTATTCGTCATTGGGACGTTTATTGAACGTGTAGATATAATATGTCCGAGCTACTGGAAAATTGTTTGAAGTCACCTCTTGCAACATAATTCGAGTCTGGTAGAAGTTAGTACATAACTTACACCCAAAATCTTTATATTATCGCGCGAAAATTCTTCGTGTAGTTTTATAAGGAGCAGCAGTGTTTCAATAAAGATACGAATTATGCATGTTCAAGGTATCGCGCGCTGACCTTCACACCACCATAACACTGGAGGTACTTATTTCCTGGGAACATTATGTAAATGGTTCATAATCGTGTAGGTGTTACGTTCCGATGTACAAGCTGACCTTTCCTACTTATACCTAAACGTATTAAACTATATTAATTATGTGCCTAAACTCAACGCAAAAGCAGACATATTAGCCCAGTCATATTAGGTAAAAAAAGGGGTCAACCTCGGAATGAGAGATAATAAGCTATAAATTGGTATGGACCTTTGTTTTGTCGTTTTAAATGTTGTCTCAAAAGTCACAAATGATACCGTGTCCGCGTCTTAAGATATTGAAGGTCAAAGGTCATAAAAATTGGTTTTTTGTGAATATCTCGCTTCCTATTGCTTAAATGATATTTTTACCTATAATAAAAGTTGTAGAGTATAAAATTCTCTACAATTTTTGTTTCATGTTTTTTTTTGATACGATCAACCGTTTTTGAGGTAGAGCGCGAAGAGTGCGCAGCGCACAGTTATAAATGGTCCAATGCAAGGTCAAGCGTGAGTTACGCTTATCAGTACGTGATATAAAGTCTATTATTTATTCAATTAATATAATTATTAAACAATGGCCATTATTTATATTTTTGTTGATATTTTATTAAAATCAGTAACTTAATTATTTATATTTAACTATTCAACTATAATATATTATTAATTCTGGAATATATATTTTCAGTTAAAAAGGCAATAAGGGGATATATTTTATGTATATCTTTATTTATCATTAAATTAAATTAAACATTTGTTGAAATGTCAGTTTAAATATCATAAGAATTTTTATTGGTTTTAATTATAATAAAATTGTGAATAGAAGCTAGTTATCTTCATCTTCTTCGTCGTCTTCTTCTTGTTGTCGCTCGAAAACGTTCAATTCATTGTCATCATCCTCATTATCGGTCATATTCATCTCCAAACCCTCCAGAATTTCAGGATCGTATGCGTTTTCTTCATCGGGATTACTTGGATATTGTGCAGCGTTCAGGCAAGCTTGTCCATTGCACTGGCCACAAGGTAAAGAACATAGTAGCCCTGATTTTCGACATCCACAGCGGGAACCACAACCATTTTTGCAATTGCAAAATATTGTATTTAGTAGTTCGGTTGGTGCTGGAGGTAATAACGTTCTTATGGGCTCCAGGATTCCATTTTCAAGCATCCAGCCCCATTCTTGAGGTTCTAAGTCATTCCCTAACCACGTTTGAATCTGGTAGTAGACGCGATTTATATATTGATGAGCTGCTACACTTGTTGGTGGAAGTGTTGACAATTGTACAGGTTTATTTAGTTTCGTTAACTTAATGAATTGCGTGTAGCGAAAATGATCAATGTTGTCCTCAGATTTTGGAGCATTATATAATGCCAACAAGATGCGTACTCCATTTTCAAATAATGTTTGTACCGGGCAGTTTTCTTGTTGAAATACTTCCACCAGTTTATCCAAATTGGGAATTTTCTCCAATGCTCTGGTAAGTTTTTTTTCCTTTTTTAAACAGCGCAAAAGTCGTGTCACAGCCACTAAATGCGTGTAAAAATAGAATGTGTTTTTTAGTACGCGGATATTGGTCAAAACTTTTGGAAGAGTATATTTCTGTCTTAACATTGCCT
Organism: Pectinophora gossypiella; assembly: GCF_024362695.1. Classification (NCBI taxonomy): domain Eukaryota; kingdom Metazoa; phylum Arthropoda; class Insecta; order Lepidoptera; family Gelechiidae; genus Pectinophora; species Pectinophora gossypiella. The sequence continues at coordinate 9,520,014 of NC_065406.1, forward strand.
TTCCCAACTTTTTTAAAGAAAATTTCCTGTTGATGTGATTGAGTACGCCCAATTAAAATTACGAGCAAATCAATATCTTCTCCTATGATGACGGCAGTCTTTTGATGTTCTGATAATGCAATAGCTGTCTCGATGATGAGAAGGTCAATAGAGAAGGTCATAGGGTAGGGACAAGTATATCCAGGTATATAAGCTTTGAAAAATTTACACGTTTTGAAGAAAACGTATGTAATGACGTTTTAGCTGAAAATATATATTCCAGAATTAATAATATATTATAGTTGAATAGTTAAATATAAATAATTAAGTTACTGATTTTAATAAAATATCAACAAAAATATAAATAATGGCCATTGTTTAATAATTATAATAATTTAATAAATAATAGACTTTATATCACGTACTGATAAGCGTAACTCACGCTTGACCTTGCATTGGACCATTTATAACTGTGCGCTGCGCACTCTTCGCGCTCTACCTCAAAAACGGTTGATCGTATCAAAAAAAACATGAAACAAAAATTGTAGAGAATTTTATACTCTACAACTTTTATTATAGGTAAAAATATCATTTAAGCAATAGGAAGCGAGATATTCACAAAAAAACAATTTTTATGACCTTTGACCTTCAATATCTTAAGACGCGGACACGGTATCATTTGTGACTTTTGAGATAACATTTAAAACGACAAAACAAAGGTCCATACCAATTTATAGCTTATTATCTCTCATTCCGAGGTGAAACCCCTAAAATGACTGGGCTACAGTTTCATTCTCGATTGACACTCCAACGAAAAAAAGTAATATTCATACAAAAAGAGCGGGAGTGAAACCACACTCCGACCGCTTCGTCGATTCTGCCGCGTGCGTTCGCATTATCAACCTTCTAGCAAATGACGATTCTAAGGGTTCCTGTTTGTACTTACCTCTACTTTTAAGATCTCTGTAAAAACATCAGGAATGCAATAAATATGTTATCTTAAGTGATAGAAAAGGATAGAAGCAAAAGAAACTGCGGTCCCGTGTTGTGAGATGTGGTTCAATCCTTATTTGTACATTTACACCCTATTAATTACGACTAATAAAATATTGTGTGCTTACAGGAGAGCTACATAGCTCCATCCAACGCCTGGAAGTGATAATATTCGGGCAGATGCAACAGCTGTGGCAGAGTCTAGATGCGTTACGCGCGCAGTTGGGCGCAGACACTCGCACTCAAGCGCATTATCCTGATCGACGCACAGTCATGTTTCAGTATAAACCCGATAGGGGGTAACACTCTGAGAAAATATTCTGTAAATTGTTACAGTCGTTGCATGCGTATCGCAAGGGGAGGTCGATTTAGAGCTGTGAGCTGAACTGAAATAAAATTAGGTTTTATCTGCTAAAATCACCGTCAATATTGTCAAATACTTACCATAAAAGAAAGAATAATATTACGGAACATATATAACGGTAACTTTTAGCCCCGTAACAAATTCGTATGGGGGGCCGGCCTCACCTCCTCTGGGTATTACTTTAGCCTTAACACGTTGACAGTCCCCATACAAAATGTTTTGACTTCCTCGCAAGTCCCGCATCTTACTTCAATTTTTATTACGTCCTGTTAAAAACGTACATAATAATAAATGTATTTTAAACCTTTCATAATAACATAACATATACTTTATTGCAAACAGGAAAATACAAAAAAAAAACAAAACGAAAGAGAATTTGAATGAGTACAATAAGCGGCCCTATTATTGCGAAGTAGCAATCTCTATCGAGTGCAATAGGAAGTAAACCATATCTCCATCCATATCGCACCAGTTGGACAGTATTATTCATCAAACATACTGTAATACAAACCTTTGTTAACCCGGGATCCAAGTGGAGCACCCGCCTTTAGTGCGTACCTGGTTGTTTCTTAGTGACCCATGTATGGGTCACGGACGTATGGAGCTAGTTCGTCATGACCCGTATATGGTTCACTGGACTGTCAACGTGTTAAATGGCCGTAAGTCACTAAGGAGTAGGGGGAGAGTGCGCGGACTGTGCCTCGTTCGCTTTGTATGGAGTGTTAAATATGAAATAAAAATAAAAACAATACAATGAAAAAATAATAGAACCAATGGGTTTTCAGCAAACATAAGTCTACTTTGTCATGTTTAAACGTCGACGCTTTGACGTTCGCTGGCATAAATAGAACTCCCATTTTTCATCATTTAGGCCGCGTAATTGATGTCTCGCATCAATTAGTGTGAACCAGTTGGAGACTAAATAATACACATTGAATAATAAAAGTTCAATTTATTAACAATTAGTAACTTAATCCAATACGGTTACGGGGCCGAGTTCTCTCGCAAACCACAGAACTCGGTCGCGTAATAACAATAAAATATTTTCGTTAGTTACAAAGTTAAATGATCATAAATCTATGCGTCATTAATAAATATTAACAAATAAACAATTTATTATGCTTCCATTTGGATTACAATTTTGCATTAGAATGTACTTTTGGAGAAACAAAAGATTAGATAACTGTATAAGAGATTTTGAAAGTATTTTTAACGAACGACTGTCTAAATTATCTACTTATTTATAAAATCTATTGGACGGAATAGAAACACTTTTGCTAATTGACTGTCTTTCATATCATGTCATGTCTTTTTCAATATCAATATAGTTGTTTCAAAGTTGTTCTTAACGTAGTTTTATTTAAAGAAATCATTTTAATCCTATTTCTAATTTTATAAATGAGGGTAGATGTAATTTAGAACAATCGCTTAATTTGACGTTACTATAACCTGATTTCTCGTGAAACATCTTATATATACCATGTCACGTTAGTACCAAGGATAAGGGAGGTATTCCTTACACCTAACCTACGTTAGGTTTTCGTATACTTAATACTTTACGGTTAAATATGTTGGAATGTATGTGTCTATACAATAAGATTCATCGACTTCACGTGGCGGCGGGCGAATTCAGTCCAAACTGAACTCGATTCTAAATTTAAAACACATGTAAAATTCTTGCCAATTTATTAATTAAAAAAATATGGCCGCCCTACACTTGTAAATTAGTCTAAATAATGCGTGAATCGAGTTATAAGCGTTCATATCACGTGAGCCGCGGACAAGGGTAGAAGTAGGCGAGTATGGTTCGCAAGAGACAGGACTTCTCCGTGGTATCCGACGTGTGCCCGCGGACGCTGGCGAGGGATGGTCAGGCGGCCTGTGCTTGGAGGTACCGCCGCAACTCCTCCTGCGTGTCGAAGATCATCACGGGGAAGGGAGACCCAGGCACGTGCCGGCCCGCCCATCGGACCTCCACTCTGTAGTCGCCGGGCTCGGTGGGCGAGAACTGTCGAATGGATCATTAATGTGAAAATTCGGGCCAGACTGGTTCTTCGGACACCGGAAGTCAATATCATTACCATAAACGCAAAAGTAACAAGGATAATTATTATTATTTATCGTTTATTTCAGGTACTAGTCCCATAGCATTACAAATTACATTTCAATACAATAAAAAATACAATAAAACAAAATAAAATACCATGCAATAAAATAAATTAAATGGTTAAACATGTCAACAGGATATACATTATGTCACATATAAATAATCTTGTTAAAATTCGTGTCATGTATATAAAAGCCGTAGTATATAGATACTACTATCTTGTTCGGGGATGCACGTGCTCTCTGTTCGAAGGAGGCCCTCATAATGCTACACCGCCGAATGGGGGGGGGGGGGAGACTCTAAGCCTCGTATCAACAATTAACGCGCAACACGTAACACTCAACATTTACGGCAACGTTGCACAACAGCGCGCAACATGTCGCGCGTCTTGTTTGTTTAGAGATCAAAGCATCGTTAGTCGAACAACAATATAAATGTTGTCGCGTGGAAACGTGACGCGCAACAACAATATTTCCTCTGGCAACTAGTCATGTAGTAGATGCGTGGACAGACAACGATGTTAAACAAAAGTTCCGCGCTAACGTTCAACATGTTAGGCAACAATTATCGCGTATCAAATGTTGCCAAGCGGAAACGCGGCTATAAGGTAATGACGATTATCAATTGTTGTATGTACATAAACACGTTTAAACGAGAACAACTTGTTTCTTTTAATTGAGGGACGTTCCAGGTTGCGTTCCCAAAAAAAAAAATAGAGATGGCGCTGTCCAGATTTAACGTGATAATTACCTAAGAGACATACATAACAACATTTTTGCTTGATATTTGGATCCGTTTTGTATAGAATTGTTTGCTACGTACTGCTACGTATTGCTACGTATATTGCTGCTCTATAAATTGATCAGAATAATAATGGGTGGAAGATCCTGGTTCACGGGTTTGTCTGAGTGTAATAACAAGGGTCATCGTTTATATCCAAAAACAAAGATAAAAGATCCATATTGTGTCTGTTTTCTATGAAATTAGAAGGCAAATTTGTACAGTGCCATCTATATTTTGGGTAACGTAGCCTGGATAGTTCCTCAGTATAAAATCACGCTAGATATACAATTATAGATATCGCAGTTATCGTATAATAATCGTTATCGTGAAAAATAATTAAGATTCCAGCATTAGTATTCCGTAACACGTAGTCATGAGCAATATAATGTACCCACTTTAGGACTCTGTCGCACTAACATATTTGACATTTAGTGAGACTTACAGTTCAATTTGTCAAAAAAGTTAATGTGACATGGTACCAAAGTGTAGCGGACATGATTCGCTGCAGCTGTATATCAATAGATAAACGAAGTTTAGGCAAACTTATTCGTATTATTGAGATATTAAAGACACGTGTAGGTCGAAACGTCAAAGGAAAAATACCCACAAAATGAGGAAGTTTAGTTTCCAGTGAAGAGAAAATAGGAGCGCTTCACGGAGCCTCTTTATTTATACTATTTGCGGCGCATTAGCAGTGGTAGCGGGGCCTACACTATAGAAACCCCTCTAGTGAAACATTCAAACTCAAACTCAAAAATATCTTTATTCAGTTGGTAACAAATTATTATGTTGGTAACTTTGAATCGTTAATTTTTAAAAATATATTTTTTTGTCGAACGTCTCATTCGCCTAAAACTACTGCAGCTTCACACAACCTGTATAGCTGAGGAAAAGTAGCTACAAGAAAAACCTCGACACAGCGCTCTAGGCAGTAACAACCGGACGTGTTTAAATATATATAATATAATTTTCTTTTACCCACTAGTTAGTTTTAGTTACCCAAGATCGTCGGAAGTGGAAAAACATAGAAGAGGCCTACGTCCAAAATTGGATATGAATTTAGGCTGATATAGACAGATAGATGTTTTCTTTTTTAATTTACTAGCGCGGTGTATTTAATAACATTTATATTATTGAAACTCACCTTGCACAATATAGTGCGGTCCTTTTGGCTCTCGCGCTGCATCTCCACGCGGAAGGCGCCCTTGGGCCCGCGCACGCGCACCGTGAGCTGGCCGGCGCCGGCGCCGCGCGTGTCGCACAGGAACCGCGACTGGAACGTCGCCAGCACGCCCGGCTCCACGCCCGGCCCGTACACACGGACCTGGGTACATACAACATTATAATTTATCCTTGCTTATTTACATAACACATAATATAAGCTCGACTATATCCCAATTGGGGTAGTCAGAGGTACATCCATCGCAAGGTGAACGTAAACACACCTCACCGAGCCGAATATTATTACAAAAGTGGGTAAAATTTTGTTACTAGGGGGGTTACAATGGGCACATCGAAGCAATTCATCTAAGAAAGCAATATTGCTATTTGACATTTGTTTGCATTGCGCACTTACTTTTATGTGCACAAATGTCAAATTGCAAAATTGCTTTCTTAAGATGAATTGCTTCGAAGTGGCCAATTTTGATTTTATTTTAAGTTATATCTGTCATTTTCTTATCCGTCTATTTATTTATAAAGTACAACCACATCACATATATTAAAACATTTTTACATTTATAAGGTTACGGCAATGTGACTAATATATATGACAATTACGGCGTACATAACTTATACAACTAAAAGTACTTAAAAAAAGGGAAGGGACGGATGATTGACAGCTCTTAATTTTAGGAAGAATGAGTAAGTGAATGAAAATGAAGTAGAATTAGGAGGTTTCTGCAGGAATCGGGGCCACTGGCTACCCATAATCTAGTGTAAATAAATACTTGAAAGACCCACCTTAAAGATGCCTTCGTAATAAGCTAGAGGAATGTTCTACCTTCTCTTCGTGCTTTCATATCTCGAGCTCTTATAAAAAACCTTGTTTTTTTTTATTAAAACGTAGAAGGAACTCTTACCTTAGAGGGGTCAGGAGCGCCGGCAACTTTGAGCACGAAGGGCGACCCGGGTACGTGTTCTCCGGCAAACTGCACGCTCAGGACGTGACGACCAGCCTCCGCTGGCTTCACGTTTAGGGTGAACGTCCCGTCCCCGTGCTCGTATAGCTCGCAGTATGCCACCTACAGGTACATCATGAATAAATAAGTATTACTGATATTGAACTTTTAAGGAAGGGCAGATAACGATAATGGAATGTGGAGAATTTGAACATTGGTCATACGACTATGGTATAGAACGGTAACGGTGGGTCTGGTGAAGGTCGCGGGAAGCCGCTGGATGCGGGCAGCGCAGGACCGATCGTCGTGGAGATCCTTGGGGGAGGCCTATGCCTAACAGTGGGCGTCATACGGCTGATGATGATGATAGAACGTTAACTCCGACCTCACCGCTTCTGGATCTTACTTTATTCCAAGGTCCAGTGGTTGGCCGTTGGGCTCACGATCCGGAGGTCCCGGATTCGAATCCCGGGGGGACGTGACTTATCACAAAACATGCTTTGCGATAGTTTGGTTAGGAAAGTAAGATGATCCCTGCTTCAGAAGGTACGCCGTTGAACCCGGGTACCACTTTCTGATGTAAGTACGTAGACGTGTCATGAAGCATGTCAAGGGCCTCTCCAGGGTCGAGTCACACGAGAGAAGTATTGAATAATTGAATTAAATAAGAAATTAATAAGTTGGTTTTGAGTTGTCGTCGTTTGAGGCTCCATACCCCCTCCGGTTGATTGAGGGGAGGCCTGTGCCCAGCAGTGGGACGTATATAGGCTGTTAATGATGAGTTGTCGTTTATTGTGGTAAAAAATAAAGAAGTGACACTACGTACATTACGTACAAATAGAGGAAAAATCAAAAATTTAAATATTGACATTGCAGTAAAGAGTATAACTACAAGAAGTAATGTAGTAACCTTGTTGGGGCCAGTGCAGTGCGCAGTGAGCTCGCCGGGGCCGGCGCGGCGCGTGTCTATCCAGGAGCGGATCTCGCGGCCCACCACGCCGCCCGCCAGCCCCGCGCCCGAGCACACCACGCGGGACGCGTCCCCGCTCTCGCTGCCTGCCGTCACGTTAACCGTCAGCGGGCACCCTGCGAACACAGGACCAGCATCATTTTATTGAACTTGGTAAATAATCAGGGTGGAATGTTAACGAGAATAGGCAGAAAATCAAATAAAATCTTGTGAAAGACTAACAATAAATAATCATCTCATTATCACATTTTTCACGGGGTCCGATTACCTAACCTGAAGATGTCACAGGTCCGGCTTAACACAACAAAATTGACAATAAATACGTACTGACAATAAATAAGTAACATAACAAATACTTTATTCTACACATAGGAAAGAGGAGCTATCGGGCGACTGACTGACTGACTGAGATGCTAGCGGGCGCGGGGGGGGAATGTGTGCGGGGGGCACGGGCGGCCGAACGCCCGTGGAACGAGACGTAAGCGCGGCGTCTGCGCGGCGTTCACGCAGCGCTTGTGCGGCGCTGGACAACGCGAAGCCCGCGCCCCGCAGACGGTGCGCTGACGCGACGTCCGCGCCGCGCCGACGCCGGCAGCACGCTCAGGAAACGCGTACGCTCGGCCAACGCCCAATGTGGGGGCAGCCTAAACTGAACACTGAACTAGGTAATAGATTTAAAGAGGAATTGTAGTATACCGCACACCGTTACCGTGTATTGTAGCGTACCTAGTCAAATTAATTTTAATCATATTCACATTTATATTGACTCACATTATTTTAATATCTAATTGAAATTGTAATTTAAATATATTAGAATTAAAAATTGTACACCTAGACTGGTATAAGAATACGACAGTGGACGTATTTAATATTGTTTAAGACCTTCTTGACCTGTAGCAATGTAATAAATACATTTGAATTTGAATTTTTATATTTTGGAAACCAAAGTGTCGTATTAATGCTCGTGACCGTAGATTTACCTTTGACAAGCCTGGTGGCCCACAGCACTCTCAGCTGGTGGTCGCCAGCTCGACGTGGCGTGTAGGTGGCGCGCCACAGCCCCGGCCCGGCGGCTGCTAGCGCCACCGGGATGTTGTCTCCGTCCGGGGACGTTAGGGACGCCTCTGGAGCGCCCGGGCCCGCTGCGCTACCGTCTGGAGAAGAAACAGGTGTTGGTTAAGGTTTTAATCATTTTTAGGTTACCTCTGTTTGTTTGTTTGTATGGAAGAATGCATCAAGGTGTGTGAAAAGATGATGCCTAAATCTTCAATTCAATAATTGTTTATAATATTTAGTTGTTATTAATACTTTGCATGTTTTAATATTATAATAAGAATCTATTGTAACGCTATGGTGTACACTGTCATGTTACAATTGTTGAATAAATAAATAAATAAATAAATAAATAATCAGGTTTACTAGTTAGTACAGAACGTGACGTACTCTCTGTATCTAGTAAGGCAACCTGGCTGGCCATTGGTCATTTACCAAGTCCTGTTTGCATCGTTTTCAGCTTTCTACAGTGAGGGGCAGAAAAATCTTAAATAAATAGGCTACTTGAACACCTAGCCGAAATGGGATTGTGTGGAAATACGGTCGTGTGACGTCATCAATAACAGTTATCAAACGTCGTATTCAGTTACTTAGTTTATAATTAAAAATCGCAAATAAGTCGTAGAATGAGATGGATTTTTAATCATCTTATCTTGGTTTCTTTTTCTGGATTAACATTTTGTAATTTATCGCAGACTCAGTCAAATACCCTATTGAGGTATTATTACGATAATAATAATGATAATTCACCGATGAGTGAGATGATGAATGAGAGTATAAGACGCGAAAAACGTGTGATAGATGCGTTGTAAGTGGAAATCCGTGGTTTCTGCCTACCCCAACGGGAAGTAAGCGTGATTTTATGTAAGTATGTGTGTAACTCACCGATGGTGAAGACAGCGGGTGTATGCGGCGCGGCATGGGCCAGGCCCCGGCCGGCCAGCGTGACTCTGTCCGCGGTGTTGCCAGACGCGACGAGCGCTCGCCTTGGAGCCGTGCCTACTAGAGCGCCGTTATACGTCAACTCTAGTTCTTGTTCGCCACTCACGCCTTCAACAGCTGCTAGTGTTACTACTGCACGCCCTGACACTGTCTCCACACCTGAGATTGTAAATAGAATGGAATATAAATCATTTATTTCACATATCAGTAGGTATAGGGGGGTTAAAAAGGCCACAAAAAAGCAACATTGCTATTTGACATTAGTTTGCGTTGCGCACTTACTTCTATATGCGCAAATGTCAAATTTCAATATAGGTTTTTTTAGATGAATCGCTGTGGCCTTTTGAACCCCCCTTACTTCTAAAAAGGGTCATCAACTCGGCAAAATGTTGTGACACACAGAAATTGAGGGAGTAATGTAAATACATTAAAGGTGCGATTTAAAATACATTCAAAAGATTATACCTGTTTATATTATAAAGAAAAAATATACTTATTTACGGAAAATTTATTAGAAATTATTGTTTTTTTTTTAAATCCTTATATACGTCCCGGTACTGGTACAGGTCTCTCCTCATTCAACTGAAGAGAGCGTGGAACACACTTCACGCTGCTCCAGTGTCAGCTGGTGGTGTTTGAATGCTTTTTTTTAATATGAATTTCTTAATCTATCCAGCCAATACTACACTCTAAATTCAAATATAAACTCACGTTGATGTCTCCCAGCAAGCAGACACTCCAGCGTTCCAGGTCCTGCGTTACTCGTATCAAGCACAAGTTTAGACGGCGCCCGCACGCGGCCGGAACTGTCTGCCCCCCAACCCCCCACTGGCACGATTGCTGATGTGTCTATTACCTGTAAAAGTGTCATTGCTATAATGTGGTAATGTATGGAGCACAGTATATCAGGGCTGAGAACAGAGTATCGACCTTCAAACTGCTGTAACCTATGGTTCACCTTGAAAATAATTTATACTATTCATTTAATTCAACACTATTATCACAAAGCACAGCGGTGAAGGGAAACATCGTGAGGAAACTCACATTCCCGAGAAATGCATTTTCAGAGGTATGCTAATCTTTTTTTTACGTTGGGAAATGCGTTACGCGTACCACGCCGCCCGGGGGGACGACGTGGTTATGTGGGACTCCCCGGGTGTCGCCACCCGGTATACCCACTAAAACCCAACGGTATTCCATCTTGTCCACTGTGTTGCCAGGACCCGGGAATCGCCGAAGCATACTTCCGCGACCCGGTAGTGGATAGGTATGCTAACCTAACCTAACCTGTATTGGGCTGGTTTTCCCTTCGCGGGTTGGAAGGTCAGACAGGAAGTTGCTCCTGTAAAAAACCGGACCTGTCAAATCTTCAGGTTAGGTATGCGAACCTTGTGAAAAACGAGATAATGCTAGGGAGATGATGACTACACATAGTACAATATCAGAAGCAATACTATCGATAGTTTTGTACTATCGATACTCTATTTACTATTGCGCTTCAGCTGGCAACGTTGCGCGCTGTTGTGCTGTGTTGTGTGGCCTGGGAAACTACCCAATTGGGTAGTATTCTAAAATTGACGAAAACCATTTTCTTTCTTTTGTTTAACTTGTCTATGAATTTTAATCAAGAATAATAGTAATAACTTGAGGAGCTCGGTGGCGCAGCGGTTAACGCGCTCGGTCTGCGATTGTTGAAGTTAAGCGACTTTCGCAAAGGCCGGTCATAGGATGGGTGACCACAGAAAAAAAAAGTATTCATCTCGAGCTCCTCCGTGCTTCGGAAGGTACGTTAAGTCGTTGGTCCCGGCTGCATTAGCAGTCGTTAATAACCACCAATCCGCACTGGGCCCGCGTGGTGGTTTAAGGCCCGATCTCCCTATCCATCCGTAGGGAAGGCCCGTGCTCCAGCAGTGGGAACGTTATTGGGCTGGTGATGATGAATAGTAATAACAAGTCCGACATTTTATCACGTACCACTATGATGTCAGTGTGCTTTTTCATAGAAATTCCGTAGTAACTTCGTGTTTTGACGTTTAGTAAAAAGTAACTGATTTGACTAGTTGGAAACTAGCCTATTGTTATGTTTATTTGGAAAATAAAAACTGTTTTTTTTTGTTATTGTTGTAAGGTTATGGATTCGGTTCGTTGTCTAGCAGTTTATAGCACTCACTTTAACAGAGAAGGGGCTCCCAGGCAGCGGGCCGGCGGCGGTGAATATCCGCACCTCGTACAGTCCCACTGCGAGGGGGATGTAGGCACACAGCCACTCTCTGGGCGCGCCCGCTACTACGCGGCATTCTAGCAGCCCTGTGTCTGTGTTGTCTTCCTTGCCGTCTGTTAGTCTTTCCACCTGAAAGGGTTCCATTTTATTTTTAAAATGAATTATAGAAGCTTGGGGCAGAAGGCAAGAGGGAAACCACTGCCCTATTTTTCCCTAAAAGAGTAGCATGGAAAATGCTGCACCGACGAGAGCGTGGCTCTTAAATTGATGATGATGAGAAGCTTCATTAATTTAAGAGCCACGCTCTTATCGGTGTAGCATTGCCTATTCTTGTCTATCAATGGTTCCTTATAGAAGCTTGCAAGAATAAAATAATAATCCTAGGGAGAAATAGTGAAGTGTCGTGTGTTCAAGATAATATGCGGTTACAAATTCGTAACTAAAGGTCTGGATATGGCTTTCAAGAGCATGATATTCATTTAAATAATTCATCGTTCATAATTACGTTGAATATATGATTTGATGACTTGACTCGACATTGGACTTAAGCATAGCTGGCGAGAAGTGGATGTTTATATTATACATCTCTGCCTACCCCTTCGGGAATAGAGGTGTGATGCTATGTTATGTTATTATTGCTATGCTATATTATTTGACTTTGGATCTGATCAACTAGACTAAATATTGGACTATTCTCCCATAGCGTATAAAACTTGTTTTTACTATAGTGAGGTAAATTACCTGTACAGTGGGAGGGGTGTCATCCACGCAGTGTATAGTGAAGGCGGCCTCCTTGCCCACGTGCGCATGCGCGAGCCCTGTGCCCGCGCAGCGCGCCGCGCCGCTACTGCGCGCACTCAGCACGCCCAGGGATATCGGGCTACCCGCTACTGGGGCTCCTGTCGTACAAATATTACGTATAAGTACCTTGTTTTTTACAAGGTCAATTTTGAGTTAGGTGAATATTCTTCTAAGAGTGATATATAGGGTTAGCTACTATGCGTTATTGCATGGTGCGTAGACGTCTGTCAGAATAATACATTTCCCTGATATGTCTCACAAAGATAGGTTTCACCTAGTTTAGTACAAAATAGAAGAGTAATAATTAAATCACATAATAACGGGTTCTTACCGCGTTTAAATGGGGATATGAGACTCCCGATATTTCGACACTGTCGGGAGTCTCATATCCCCATTTAAACGCGTTATTGGTGCTAATTCCTGTAAATACCATCTAATTTTATTTTAGGTTATATCTGTCATTTTCTTATCCGCCGAAAAGGAAAGGGACGGGTAATCGACAAGCATAAAATTTATGGAACACACGTCAATTTTAAGCACAAATCTAAAACAACCGTCTAAAAATTCGCCCGGGTTATTCATTTATTTACTCATTCTTCCTAAAATTAAGAGCTGTCAATCATCCGTCCCTTTCCTTTTCGGCGGATAAGAAAATGACAGGTATAACTTAAAGTAAAATTCAGAGATGTCTGCAGGAATCGGGGCCAGTATGTGCTTTAATTATGATAATAACCGCGTAAACTTAAAACGAAGAGTAATAAGTACTCCGCTGAGACTTCGTAGGAAAAAGCCTACTCCTTCTTTGTAACTCCACCATCTAGAAAAAAATTGGGTCAATATGCTACTATTTCCAGGTTGTGTAGATTGTATAAAGTGTTGGCCAGATATCATGACCTTGACATTACTATGCCCTTAAATGCATATAAAAACATTGCACTGGCTGCTTTTTTAAATTATTTCAATTTTTTTTAATATAGTTTATATCTTGTTTTTCTTGTTCACTTCATTGTGCATACTGAGACTACTTGTAATTGAGCTAGCTCTTAATCTTTTTTTTATTGAATGTAACTTTGCATGAGCAGAGTGTAGCTTGTAAGTTGTCCATAATATAAATAAACAAATAAATAGATAGAAAATCTATCAACCTACCTCCATAAGTGATGTAGATGCGGTAGTGGTCGGGCGAGGCGGGCCGCAGGCGCACGCGGTGCATGTGTCCATCCTCGCGGATGTCCACCGCCATGCGCACGCGACGCTCCCCTATCGCTTCGCACACTACTTCTAGTTCGCCCACGCCCGCTTCCTTTGTGTCCACTGGAATGAAAATATGTTATAGGCATGGAGTAACTAACATACTACATGAAACAGGGGGTGTTAATAGGCCACACCAAAGCAATTCATCTAGACAAGCAATATTGCTATTTGACATTTGTTTGTATTGCGTTTACTTTTATATGCGCAAATGTCAAGTTGCAATATTGCTTTTTTAGATGAACTATTTCGATGTGGCCTTTTTAACCCCTCTGGTCATTTGCCATACTAAAAAAGTTCGCGCGCGAATCTAGCGTCAGTGGCGAGCATTGGCATTAACTGCCAGTGTTCATAATGTTCACATTGTCACTATGTCACACTTATTTTCATATGTAATCTTATACGGTTGGCAATATCTACATCTAGTTACTCTATGACAATATACACACATATACATTAACCAAACCATGGTATAAGAAAACCAGGTATGCTCAAAAGAGACAGCCAACATTTCAAGGTTAGCCCAGCTGACGTCATCCCACTCTGCGTTGCCATTTCGTAAAAAAATAAATTACCTACGACCAATGTTTTTAATTTACTTTGCAAGGAAATTTTGAACTTAATAAAAGATTTACTTACATTTTTAATGATTTTTATATATGTGAAAAGTAATAGTAATTAAATACATCAGTCAATAATACACTTAATTTTCACGTCCTGTCCTTGGAATGTTGGAGATACCAATCTAAAGACTGGAATAGTTTACCTGTAAAATTGACGGGTGTTTGTGCGATGATGTTCCCAGTGGGAAGGCCGGCAATGATCACTTTGTTGGCGTCGAACGACTCGCACGTGAAAGGACTCCCAGATACCGGCTTCGATAGGTGTAGTACCTCTGCAAGAGATAAAATGCTAGTATTTTAGTAGTGTACTGGAACTAGATATAAGACAGATTCGAAGTGTCTAACAAGACAAACCCAAGACTTTTTCAACAACTCAAATAACGATGGTTTTTGTTTTTATAGTACTTATCCGTGCTTAAAAAGACAAATACTGAGAATTATTGAGGACAGAAGAGGCAAGATGATTGGCCACCTAATAAGACACGACAATTTTATTAAAAACATCATAGAAGGAAAGCTAGAAGGAAAGAGAGGAAGGGGAAGACCAAGAAGAGCTTACATGGAACATATTAAAGAAGAGGTTAACGTCGTGTCTTATAGGGAAGTCAAGGAATTGGTCTTTGATAGACTGGAATGAAAAATGCTATACCGACAAGAGCGTGTTGAATTGATGATGATGACCCGTGCTTAGGGAAACTCATAAAGAGAAAATTTAAATGGAAAATATCTGTCTCGGACGGGACTTCAACACGCAGCTCTTACAAGCCGAGATGAGCGTGTTACAATGATGTTATGGACGAGGGTGGTGGAATGGTTAACACGCCGGACCCGGCTTGACAAGAGCTGCCGAATCAGTTTTTGTTTCGATATGAATTTTCTCAAATAATGATGGCATTACACAGTCTTAGGAGTTAAAGGGTCTACATAAAAAGCTTACCTATTGTGCTCTGTCCGACTTCAGTGATGGTATACTCGGCCTGCAGTAGCCCAGACTTGGTCTGATAGCAGCGTACGGGCAGCGCTCTGGAGCCTGGCCCGGAGACCACCACGTCGAACTCTCTCGCTGGTCGTCCCAGAGTGTCGATGCTGAAGGACGCTACTCGCCCCACTTGCGCCTGGTAGAGACCTAGCCCTGATGCTGATACCTGGAAGGATTGATTGGTTTTAATATTAGAGGTAAAGGAGTCATATTATGTAACGGGTAACAGTATAGATAGCGAAGAGAAATAATTCACACATGGTTCATAAATGTTTGTTTCTGAATTATTTTTATAACTGCTATACACAAACGGTAGCTGGCACAGACCAACGGATTGACGTGAATGATGAATCCAACCACAAAGAAGGGCTACAAAAAGTCTCCGAATACACCCTTACTAACTTTTATGTAACGAGCTACTTTAAGTACTTTACGTAAAAATACCTACTTCCTGGCCATGATGACACGCATTAGCGCCTAGTATTGCACTCCGAGTGACCAACCTGACTCGCATTTTTCGGTTTTTTATTATTGTTGATAACCGTACCTCTTGTCCATGATGAGCTGGCAAGACATCCAAGACTAGTGGTTCGCGCTGCACGGGTGCGCCGCTCCACAGCAGCGCGATGCGGTGCGGCGCAGCGCGGGCCGGGTGCCATACTACTTCTTGTCGGCCGCCGCCGCGCCTGCGCACTGAATGCGGCACTGTCTGCCCGCCGCACGTCACGCGGCCTGAGAGACGCCCGTTGCCGGCGCCGCTTGTGCTTACTGTGGATAGGAAAATGTAAGGATAGGAAACTTTAAAAATGTTAAATTATGTTTTTTTTTCTTGTAATGACAACGGTCAAATGTGAGTTTGAGAACAAGATCATTACAAATGAGAATTTGAATTTAAAGTTCGCGTCAAGATTTCGTGTTTTGTACCGATTCCTATAGAAATGGTTTGACTAAGTTTTGAGGAACCATAGCAATTTGAAATAGCCGAAGTTCCACACAGTCTGTCTACTTCTATTCTGCGCGGTTCAATAATCATTTCTACAGTACTATAACACTCACTAGTCAATACGGCTGGACGATAAGCCACAGCTTCACGAACCGACAGCACTTACGGCAGAAGCGTTAAGAGCCTCCACCTTAGAAATAATTCCTCGTGAAGACCGCACTACGTAGCGACCGGTGCGCATTACAGGGAACATTCGAAGAACCGTGTCTTCTAAACATGAAACTTGTTAGCTCATACTTCAGTAGTATAGTACCCACCGGTCAATATGGCTGGTCGATGCGCCACAGCTTCACCAACAGACAACACCTTGACGGCGGAAGCGTCAAGTGCCTCCACCTCAGCAATGGTTCCTCGAGGTGACCGCACTACGTAGCGGCCGACACGCATAGCAGGAAATGTTAGAAGACCCGTGTCTTCCAAATGAGCGTCTGATATTCGCGTGCCCGTTGGTGATATCACTTCCACTTCTGTCAGGCCTTCGTCTACTTCTACCGCTGCTATGCTGCCTGTCATAACAAAAATATGCCTGTGAATAATCTGAATATGATAATTGGTTCTAAATAAGGACTGAACCTTTCGATGCGTTTCAATCGTTAAATCAAAGCATCCAAGCTTCGATATAATGCGTAGAAGCACGGAAGCCGTTGGTCGCGGGTTACTACTCCAAACATCTCCGTCGACCAGCAGTGGAGCAGCGTGGTGGAGTAATTACCCCCTCCGGTCAATTGGGGGGAAAGCCTATTCCCAGCAGTGCTTATATAGATACTGAAAAGATTTGTTGGAGGAAGTCCCAAGATGAGATGGAAAAACGACATGCAAAAGATAGGTGACTGCAACTGGATTCTGAATGCTCAAATTACGGTAGTCTGACGGAGAATGAAAGAAGCTGCTCCACAAGTTTGGTCTGAAATGTCACTGTCACTTTTTTGTTATCTACAAACGCTCCTCAATACAGTAAGCGTCTTACCAATCTGCACGTAAGTATGCGGCTCGCTGACTCGACACACGAAGGGGCTGCCGGGCACAGGCTGCTCGTTGAACGTGACGGACACGCGGTGAGCCTCGCGCGACACCGGCACGAACGTTACGTCGTACAACCCCCGTGCCACTGCTACCACCTGCAAGAGAAAATGTTTGATTTGAAGCTTAGATCTATAACTCTTCGGTCGTCTCTAACTATAGCGGTCTAATAACTTAGATCTGAAGACACTTGCTAGGATTACTTGAGCCATTTGAGCGATTCATAAATTTCGTTATTCCGATTGACTAGAAGACTGACTAACGACTCTGTCAAAGCTCTACCAATCCGAAAGGTCTTCGTAGACTTATACTCTGTACCTCATGTGGTTTATTTATAGCTGTTGTGAGCTTGATTATGTATGTTAGTTGAGCATGATACGTTTAATCGTCGCACTATGATGTAGCCCACATCGCAATCTAAGTAAGACTAAGTCCAGGGATCGAAATAACTCATCAAGTGGAAAGTTCACTTGTTCAAAGTCACATTGTAAATCAATACTTCTCCTTCATAAATAACACCGAAAATATTCAAACAAGGATTTAGAGTACAACTTACCTCAGCCTTAACAGTAGTAGAGGGCGTAGAGACGACCAGTTCGAGGGTGCCCTCTCCAGCGCCGGCGGCGTCCACACTGAACGTGACAGGCTTGCCTACTTCCACGCCGCGTTCTTCATCGCCCAGGTCATCCAGACTCAGACCCTCGAGGGTGCCTTCTAGCTCTGGAATAACGAGGAGTTTATGAAATGATGCAGGTGTATTTTTTCTTTCTTTATTTGAGAACGTAGATGGATTAATAGATTTTAGACATGGTGGAAAATTAAAAACACAAGGAACAATTCTTTCTGAAGAGAGTGCTGGAATCAGATATTGACAACAACGTCTTAAGGATAAAGTCAGAGGATAAGGTCTTGAATACCAATAGTAAATAGATAGAACTTTATTCTGTAGTAATGCGTGTTTATTTCTGGCAACACAGACTAAGTAGTTGTCGACGTGTAACAATTTTAAGGAAGTTTTGTAGAAACGGAGTCCAGAGATGCCGCCGGGAGTTACCAAGTCAAACTTACCCCCAGGCCCGAGTCCAGTGACCCTGACTCTGCGCACATCATAGACGTTGCAGGTGAAGGGCGAACCGGGCACATGTCGGCCGGCACACGTGACTTGCACGGTGTGTCGGCCGACCGCCTCGGGTGTGTAGGTGGCAGTGTAGCGGCCATCGCCGCCGGGTACCACGCGGGAACGGACGCTGCTGCCGCCCGGACCCGCGACGTAGATCGTTGGCTCGCTGGCTGGAAATAGATTGCTGACTTTAACACAAAGACAAAATTAAATCAAAAAAGTTTGACTCGGACGGGCTTTGAACCTGAGGGTTTAAGAGTTACAGTTTTTGTCAAGGCTGGACGAGCGTGTCAACCATTACACCACATGATCCTTGTCCTGTCCATGCAAATTTATCGATCTATATCCATTATGTCGATGCCAGCTATAACTAGACAGTTGGGTAAAAACCTTAATACTAAAGTTGACGGCGACGTTCCTTTGCTAAAGTCATTAAAATGTTAATTGTAAAACTCTAAACTGAATTCTCGTAATGACTCACAAAATGAAGCAATGCTATCAATGCTTAAAGTTGATGGGGTGATCAGAATTTGCAGTTAGAGCCACGGCGTAAGCTTATTTTTCACCTACAACACTATTCTAGCGATACGAACTTCAGATATTACAAATCCCGAATACCTATCGGACTAAACACTGAATATCATAACTACCAATATTACGCACATGGTATTTGAAATTTTACACTGCCTAGGGTATTCAGTCTTTGAGCTAATTTGTATAGAGCAACGTACAGAGACATCTGAACAAACGCCGGGCAAAGGAATTGACGCACGACCGGATCATCGGCGACTGCACCACTGCGCACCAATGTTTACCTCTGGTCAAACAATGATAGGTCAAATTGAACATTCATAGTTGAACTAATAAACAAACAATGTTTTTGAATAGGGTACAATGTAAACAAGCTGTGGTATACAAGGAATGACTAACAGCTGTGATGACCCGGTGAGGGAACGCCTGTCTGGCATTCAAAAGCCGCAATCTTCAAATGTGAATCTTGCAATATGGGCTGTGAAAGGAGATCCTGGAAAAAACTGTCAAATCATTCATTCCACTATCCCCCTTTAACTTTGGACTTCCAGACTTATGCCCGGATTCCATCCCTATTTGGTGGATATCCCAACTATTCGCAAAAAGCGCTTCGCATCGTCCTTCATTATGCGCACTGCTAGGTAGTGGAATTCTTTGCCGTCTTCTGTATTTCCGAATGCATATAACCCGGGTGCTTTCAAGGCCAGAGTGAACAAGCACCTTCTGGGCTCCATCCACAATGAGCTAGCTCCATCATAAGCCTCGTCATTGCCTTCGGACAAGTCTGGGGCCCAGAACAAACCCCTCAAAGGTAAAAAAACATAGCAATATTGCTTATTGATTGATTGATGCAATGTGTCCTATTAACACCTCCCCCCTCCCCCTCCTGTTCGGTGTACAAAAAACTGTTAAATAAATAAGTATGAAGATACTAACTATGGAAACCAGTGAGCTGTATCTCAGCGGGAACACCTCTAGGCGCGGATACAAGGCCGGGACCGGTGGCGCGCGCGTCTGCAGCCGCGGGTGGCGCTGTCACTGCGCATGTGAAGGGGGATCCTGGTACTGCGTGGCCGTTGAAGCGAACTGATAGCGTGTGCGCCGCTGCTTCAGTGGGCTTGAAGTTCACCTATTCAAGGATATTAATATGGTTATAGAAACTGATGTATGAATTAACGTGTGTCAACTTATGGTTTTAACTTTTGAGCGTGTATTTGAGTTACGTAAAAAGCTTACCTTAAATCTTGCGTTTCCTTCGCTCTGCACGTAATTTGGCACGTTTCTCCCATTCACTGCCACGATAATCTCCAAATTGCCGGCACCTGTACATTTTTAAGTGTTAGACAATTTGCATTTACAAAAGTAGAAAGCACCAATAATCCAGTTAATTATGGAATAACTTCAAATTTAAAAAAAAAATAAGCAATAAAATTGTGCAAGTCTTTCTTTTTTGTCAACTTAAATGTTGGCTCAAAAGCCTCATGGCCAAAGGTTCCTCAAATATACGATGATCAATTTGACGGCTGTCAGAATGACACACGGTTTTGTTATGTCTCTTTCTTTCGCACTTTCTGTACACTATCATTCTGATCTGTATTTAGAATCATCCTATATTTCAATAGACCATTGAAAAAGGAAAGAAATTGCTTTGATTGGATACGTAGAGCGAATGAAGGATAATAGGATTACGAAAGTAGTATATAAAGCGAAGGTTGATGGTAGGGCTGGCTCCGGCCAAGTAGTTATTGCCATCTGCGGCAAATCTACAATAAGTCACGTAAAAAAAAAGGTAGGGCTGGCAGAGGAAGACCTAGAAGGGGATCGAAGCAAATGGAATTCAATAGTCTCTGCTTACCAACGAATAAATAATAATCGTAGCTGCTTACCCAGGCGTGACGTATTTTCAATAGACCATAACATTCACTAAGCTACGTATATATACCTACCGGCATGTGAAGCGTTGATGGTAAAGGAGACGGGGCGGCCGACGACGCCGGGCGAGATGTCCGTGACAGCGACGCGCGCAGCACTGTACGCTTTCACTAGGAACGGACTGCCTTCTACGTGCCCGCCCATTGCGCCTGCGCGAACCTACGTGCAAATAAATAGGTTTTAAAATTTCGAATGGAACGCTGCTAAACAGGCAACTTATTTAAGATACTTTGAAACGTCAAAACCTAAAGAAAATATAAAAGCATGATTATATAATTTATAAACAAAAATGAGTTAATGAGTTAATAGAAAAAATTACTTTTGGTCATTTTTAGGTTGACTTCAATTCCAACATTAGCAAGCAGTAAAGAAAAATATGAAATGAATGCAAGTCACCTCTATGCTATGGTCTCCTACGTCGACTGGTACAAACGAAATAGTGTACCGTTTGCTGGCTTCATTCTCGCCGATTGTTTCTTCAGCTGATACCTGGAAAGTCAAGTTATTATGAACATTGTGGAGCAGGCTTTTTTTTGTTTTTATTACACTCACACGTGCTTAGGGGAACTCACTAAGAAAAAAAATTAAAGTCTACAATCTATTAAGCCGACGCCGATATTGACGATATTTTTTTAAAGATCTTTTGATATTTAAAAAAAAAAAATTACTTTGCCAGGATACATTCGTTGGAAATAAACTAGTTGGTTGGTTTGGTGGAAAATAAACTGGCTATTCCAGTTTCTAGTAAGAATAGTAAATGGCTGCCAGCCGTGAGAGTATTTAACACTCCCCATTTGTCCGACCAAGTAGTGAACGCCACCAAATCTACAATAAGACGGCATAGGCATTTTTGAGGCTGTCAATGATTGGAAGAAGACTATCTCGAACCAGATTCATGAAGCTGATGTAAGCTGTTGAGTAGGAAAAGGAAGGCCTCGGCAAAAAAAAAAACAAAGACCAGATCAAGAGTAGTCTAAACTGCATGTTTGAATATTTTGATGAGAGCGCGTGAAGCGAAACTGTTAGGATCGTAGTAAATGGAATTCCGTCTCATCTTTGCCTACCCCGATAGGACATAGGAGTAGGAGTGATTTTATTCTTACCTGTACAGGCACGGGGCGTCGCGCCGGGCCCAGCACCTCAACGTGCGGCGACGCAGGCGAGTCCACGCTGAAGGTGTACGCGTCGCCCACAGACACCTTGTCCGGCGTCTCACCTGCGCCCGCGCCGATCACACGCGCCGGCGCAGACACGTGGCATACGAATGGACTGCCTGTAGGAATGATTTTATAGTTAGTAACTGTTCTTACCTGCAACTTCGTTCACGTGAAACCCTACTATTAAATCTATAGAAGTTTCATACAAACTTTGCCACCTATTTTACCCTTAAGGGTTTTTGCAAAGTCGCGTCTTAATGAGTCTAAAAGAAACCCCCATGCAAAATTTTATTCCTAACACTTGTAGCTTCGCGAGATTTCGTAATGAGTGAGTCAGTCGGTGACCTTTTGCTTTTATATATATAATAAAATCATTTGCTATCCAAGCACTCGCAAAAGGACACCAAGATAAGTTGCTTCCGTCCTATCTGCGTTCTAGACAGCAAGAAGAGCAAAGTTGTGGTGATTTACTTTGTAGTATCTATTTAAAAGTAAACAGTTTCTAATTCTTCTGATACCTGAGAAAAGAGATTACATTTTCACAGCTACAAATCATGCTG
This sequence comes from Pectinophora gossypiella, assembly GCF_024362695.1. NCBI lineage: Eukaryota > Metazoa > Arthropoda > Insecta > Lepidoptera > Gelechiidae > Pectinophora > Pectinophora gossypiella. The sequence goes on from NC_065406.1 coordinate 9,542,523, forward strand.
TAAGAAGTAGGGTACAGAAAACAAATGACACGTCAAATCCGGCGTTATATTTACCAGGCACGTGGTCTCCGTTGAATCTAAGCTCAACGGTGTGAGGTCTCGGGTCTCGTGGTGTGAAGCTGATAGCGTAGGTGTGCGCGCCTTGCGCCGCCGCAGCGGTCGGCACGCGGCCTCCGTTCACCGTCACTTCTAAGTTGCCCGGCCCTGCTGCCATCGTCTCCACTGAAAAAGTGGACAACGTATTGGATTTCTGGTTTAGAACACACTGTATGCCGAGCCGTGGTAGGCCAGTTGGTAGAACGCTTGCCTCTCACTTTGAGGTCGCAGGTTCGAATCCAGCACAGGCCTAATCTAATGATTGTCGAATTTGTAATTAAAGCACATAATAACGGGTTCTTATTGCGTTTAAATGGGGATATGAACCCGAACCCGTAAAAAACCCCGAACCCGTTATTATGTGCTTTAATTATGATAATAACCGCGTAACCTTAAAACAATGAAGAATTTGTTTTCGAATTCATGTCTTAAATAGATTTTCATCGCAGAATTCATTACGTGTATACTGAACTGTACAGAGTGACGTATGTTCATCATCTCCCTACCATTATCCCATCTTCTAAGGATTCGCATACATAACCTGATGAATTGCCAGGTCCGGTTTATTACAGAAGCGACTGCCTGTCTGACCTTCCAACCCGCGATGGGAAAACCAGCCTAATACAGATTAGGTTACATACATCCGAAACGCATTTCTCGAGAATAAAGAATCCATTGATTGAAGCCATTTATGTATAAAGCAATATTGCAATTTGACATTTGCGCATATAAAAGGTGTATTTTTAGATGGATTGCTTCAAGTTTTGTCTTATGGCAATACTTACCAAGAAAAGTGACAGGTTTGCCAACAGTCCCATGAGCGACGTCCTTTACACGTATGGCGGTGACATCGTATACCTGCAAATGGAATATTTATAACTGATACTGAATGAGACATTCTTGCAATTGTAAGAGCTTGGAAGTGTGATAGAAGTATTTTATTTATTGGAGAAAGTTCACATTTCCTTTTTAACCAACTCACGAAAAGGACGTTATCTTTTAACGAAATGACAGGCCTGACTGATACAGAACAAGCCACCGTCGTCTAGTGGTTAGAGCGTTAGGCTCAGGATTTGGAGGTCAGAGTTCGATTCCCGGTTCCCGGCTTGAATCACTTAATTGTCTGAAAAAAAAAAGATGATTTCGAGCTTCGGAAGCCGCCGGTACCGGCTATTAGGCGTAAAAGTATCTCCAAGAAGTGGAGCAGCGTGGTGGAGTATTCTCCATACGCCCTCCGGTTGAATGAGGGGAGGCCGTGCCCAGCAGTGGGACGTATATAGGCTGTTTGTGATTGATACAGTACAGAAATTAATATTGATGTCTACTTCGTTGTGATTGGTATTAACATGCCATCAGTTAATTACTAATAATGGTAATAATGTAGAAGAAGGCATCTCATTGCAGGTCATTTTCTCAAAATCTTGTCTGATAGTATAAAGACTCATACCTTAAATCAGTTGATGACCATAGACAAAAAGACTTACCTTCAAATGGAACGGGCTGGCGGGTATAGGCACGGAGTCAACGAGCACGTTAAGGCGATGTTCGCCCACGGCTCGCGGCACGAACTCTGCACGGAACACTCCCGCGCCCGCCGCCGACACCGCCGCAGGCACCGACGCCCCATTCGGACCTACGCCATATTCTTGCTGAAGCTCACCCGCCACGCCCTACCCCGAATACCCCTTATATACCCAAAATACCCCCAAAAGATTTACCCCATCAATTTAAATTCCCTTACTTTATATTATGTATCCCTTTTAATTACTAATAAGACTATAAAACTTTATTCTTGGTTAGGGTTAGGGCGAAGCAGATGAGCTTATAAATCGATGCGAATGTTACATTAAATTGTTTAGTTTTAAATGGACCATTTTCGTTAGTTGGTCCTATATTAACCTGATATTGGACATCGAAACTGTTCTATTTACGTTACATTATGTTTATTTGTCATGCCTAATAACTTTTACCATTTGCGTACTTACTTATGTATTAAAGCTGCCTAATTTAAGTTAGTTTTAATATTTAAAAATGTTAATATAAAAAGAAATTAATGTTCTATTCTAACTTGTTAAGAGGTGGTTTGTTAGTACGGCGAAGCTATAACGATGCTATTTCTAAATTATCATTTATTATTTATCTTTTTTTCTTTTATCTCCCTGAACATTATTCAGGACGTGTCATTTCTGAGGTGTGATTTTGTTCCATGTGTTCATTCATTTAATTTCACTTTGTCATTTATACCGCCCTGTAAAGAGAACCAAAACATCTGATAAATTTCGTAGCTATGATTCGGAGTTGAAAAATAAGGTTGATTATACTTCTGATGAAAAATAGCTATATATAGCTCCACCTCTATTACTCGTATGCACAAAAAATAATACAACTTAAATAAAACATCAAGAATTGAAAATAACTGTTACTATGTATTATGCTCTTGTCCAATCGCGTTTTTCTATTGGTAGCTACAGTCTGAAATCGGCTCTCGACACACAGCTGGCGTGACGTGATGTAGAAGAGATGTCACACTGCGGGCGCTTGACGTCAGCGTAGGCGTGACGCCGACATTTTGACGTTTCATCTAGTCACCTTCATCTCAGAACAGTACAACTGCTAGCGCTGCGTGTCGTCACGATGGCGCCCCGTTACGCTGGCGGTGTGTCGAGAGCATTTTACTAAATTTTTATCCTGACTTACCCTCAACATTGACTTCAATCTGGTCAAGCGTGGCGGTGGGGTGGTGTAGCGTCAATGCGGCGGGTTGGTGGAGCGGCACGGGCCCGGGTAAGGTGACGCGTGCGCCGCCGCCGCCCCCTTCCGATACTTGGACCACTAGCGGGCAACCAGGCACGCGCATCTAGAAAGACATTTATGTTATACAAATTTTTAAAAACCTGGTTTTCTTATCTAACTTGTAATAAGGTCTAAAAAGAGTGGGTACGGTCACGAGCATTAATATGTATAACACTTTGGTACCATGTCACATTAACTTTTTGACAAATTGAACTGTAAGTCTCACTAAATGTCAAATTTAATATGTTAGTGTGACAGAGTCCTAAAGTGGGTACATTATATTGCTCATGACTGTACAAAGAATTTCAGCATGAAAATATCTATGTATATTTTTTATGCACTAAAAATCTGAGTATCTGTAGGCTCATTTTCTTAGAGATCCAAAACTTGTAGATTTTTTTTTGTCTTATTGTAAATTTTTCTCAGATGGAATTAACTACTTGATTGGATAAATTGGGAGTATCAGCAGTCTCATCCATCAGAACTATAAGCAATACTTAGTAATGTGTAGTAATCTCTTACCTTATTAAAAGATACATTGACAACATGGTCACAAGCCTCTGTCGGTGTGAATGATACTGTGAACCTTGCATTTCCCTGAAAACAAATACATTCTGTATATGTGACTGTTTATACATAGATAGGTATTCGTATTTACTTTAAAGGCATGCCACCATATGCTGATAAGTTCTAAATCTACTCTTCAAAGTGTAACTCACAAAAAATAACATCTATTTCAAAATAAGAACCTTCTAACAAACTTACCTGTGGATGAACTTGAGTAGGTATGTTAAGTCCTCGGGCTGCAACTGTGATCTCCAAGTTGCCCTCTCCGGCCTGCGCGGCGTCTACTGCTAACTGCACAGGCACTCCCACACGGGCTAACGTGCCCCCACTCACACTGACTAGCTTGCCATCATAGGCTTTACAAACAAATGGTGTGCCCTGCAAATAAATATCAGACATTACAATTTAATATGAAAAGAAAAATGTGTACCTAACTACCTAATTTGTTTGTTGTAATATGAATATTTTTGTGAAAAGCTCTATGCTTGGAAGCTAGTAACTGGCCTTCTGCTAACTTAACTAGGTACTTATGTATTGATTTGTAAATGAAGCTGTTATCTCCCTGAAGATAATAAAATAAATAAAATGCAATAAATATAGGTATCTTTTGATTTTGTTGCTTTTTAACAGCCGATATTTTAGACCCTTTATTTGTTTGTGAAATATCCAAAAACATACCGGTACGGGCTGGCTGTTATAATGAGCAGTCAGGGTGTGAGGACCGACGTTGCGCGGCGTGAAGCTGGCGACAAGCCCAGACACTGCATCGCCAGTGAGTCGTACTGGAACGTCCCCGCGAGGACCCCGCACTGTCACTGTCAGCTCGCCGCCGCCTGAGCCTTCCACGCGCACGGAACATGACGCTACTTCGCCTACAGGTATCAGTTCTGTTGACAAAGTAATGTTATCATTCACCAGCTGTTTTGTTTATTGTAGGTAAGGAAAATATAGGTTACAAACGAAATTAGTCTTGACTACTTTCTATGGAAAAATATAATAAAAAACCATAGTCTTTTTGGACATAACCAACTCAATAATAATGGCAATAATAAAAGCACAAAATTTACCAATAATTCCAAGTTTTCCCGCGAAGCCATCATTATTTCTTTTTTTTTAAACTGCTGTGCTGCCACAGACTATAAATAATGCTAAAACGTTCATCAATTTGTGTCATGAGGTATCCTACACGATCAATATTATGTCAATTTACGATTAAAAAATTATTGATACTGGCTTAAATTGCTCAAAAACAAGTGGTTTTGTAGCCTTTTGCAATAAAAACTATAAGAATGATTTAGTTTTAATTATTATTTAATGGCAATACACATCAAAACTTTTGAGCTTATTTAGCCAGTATTTTTATTTGAAGACAAAGAAACTCTTTTCACAATAAATGTTATTTAAATTTTAAACCGCATCCCAGAGTTCCAGATGAGGCAGCAACCTTTTTAGGAAGGTAATACAAGTCAGGTACAGGCAGTATAGCATTTTAGTAACACAACATACCAATTTGCGTAGTGTCGATGGTGACTCTTTGTGCAGGAGCTACGTGGAAGATGAATGGTGATGAAGGCACAGGCTCTCCGTTGAACTTTATGTCCACGCGGTGTGGTGTTGGTGTCTCAGGCCTCCAGAACACCAGACAGCGACCGCCGCCGACGACCTGTATCAATAAGGATACAAAATAAAATTATTTATTCAGGATATACAAAATATTATATCTACCCACATAATAATGAATTTTTTTTTTATTATTTGCTGGTTTCAGAGAAAGACCTCGTAGGTTGTGAGGTCGATAACCCGCCTTATGAACCCTTAAGAAGGCTCATAAGTACGTGGTTTTCATTATATACGTGACGATATACTATGTTCCGCATAGTAAGTAAGTTTAACGTTAAAATAGAATTCTGAATACTTAGAGCACTAGTATACACACCATACGCATTGTTCGAAAAAAGGCGGTGCTAGTGAATTAAAGAATATGAATATTCACCTGTACATGATTGGGCACTTCTCCTTCGTTGATTGAAATTTCTAATTGACCTTCACCAGCTGCACTGGCGTCCACTGAAATTGTAAATTAAAAAATGTAAGAGTTAGATAAATAGTGGGTAAAATATAGAGTCCACATGGTATCCAAAACCGTGATTCAGAGGAAAACATGCCTCATAATATAGCATTGGTTATTTTTGACACGAAGATATAGGCATGGCAACAGGTGATCAGTTTGTTGCTCATATTTATAAATAGTCTATCATGCCGGAAAGGACACCTGTCTCTTAGCCGGCTAACAAACGTCGAGGAAGAAAAGCAGCTAGACGTGTTTCACCTATGTTATTTATTCACTCCCAGAATACAATGGCCCCGATTCCTGCAGACACCCCCTAATTTTATTTTAAATTATATCTGTCATTTTCTTATCTGCTGAAAAGTAAAGGGACGGGTGATTGACAACTGTTAATTTTAAAATGAGTGAATAATCCGGCCGAATAAAATATGCATCTCGATGGTATGCAACCCGTTTAACGTGTGCTGTCACCTGAATTCTGTGGGATTATTGGCCAATATAAATATTTAGGAGGGTTTTTAAAATTTCTGTCTAAAATTGACGTGTGTTCTATAAATTTTATGCCTGTCGATTACGCGTCCCTTTCCTTTTCGGCGGATAAGAAAATGACAGGTATAACTTAAAATAAAATTAGATGATGTTACTGGAATCGACACCAATATAAAAATAAAACTTAATCATTATTTACCTCTAAACTGGCACTGTTGTCCGACGACGGCGTTACCGACATCAGTGACCTTGATAAGGCTGGCGTCATACACCTTGGCTACCAGCGGCCCTGCAGCCAGTTTGTCTTCGGCGATAGACACGTCAATAAGATGCGTGCCAACTTCCTCGGGCGTAAACTCTATGCGGTATACACCGGGACGTTCCGCCACGTCCAGAACTCGTGACGTCACTGGCCTGCGAGACGGGGCCGTCACTGTTACGCCCACCTGCAAATTAGATCATTGTTTTACACGTCTTTTTTATCTTTATTTTTAATACAGGGGGGTTAAAAAGGTCACATAGAAGCAATTCATCTAAAAAAGAGGCTTTTTGACATTTGTTTGCATTGCGCAAATGTCAAATTACAATATTGCTTTTATAGATGAATTGTTTTGATGTGGCCTTTTTAACCCCCAGTACTTGCTTGGTACAAGCATGAAGACCATGTAGTTAGGAACTGTTATGGGAAACTTAAACGTGATTTGTGGTAGATTATTCATGTGGGACATATACTACTTTCTTGGAAAAATATGATCGTTATCACCCGGTGAAAATTATGTCAATAAGTATAGCATGTTGGGCCCGGTGGGAGCGAGTCTCGGACGTCTCTCGTCTAAGGGGATTGATTACGTTTGAAAAGTGGTCCCGAGTGGACTGATAGGGATAAGGGCTGATAGGGATACGGGTTGATAGGGATAAGGGTTGATAGGGATCATGGTTGAAAGAGATAAGGGCTTATAGGGATGAGGGCTGATAGGGATATGGGTTGATAGGGATAAGGGTTGATACGGATAAGGGCTGAAAGAGGGAAATCGTCGGTCACACCTCGCCGGTGGGGTCTCGGAGTCGGGGTGCAGAAATAATGACTTATCATGCAAATAAAAGAACGTAACATGCTTGTATGGAAGATATAACATGTGTGGCTAAATAGCGACGTGAATTGTGAGAAAAGATAAGGCACGAGATTCAATGTTGAGTTGTCAGGAAAAGTTCTTGAGATTGTATTAAGATTTGGTGTGTTATTGTTTTTAACGTTAGGTAGCGTTAAATACCTATTCGCAATATTCTTAGGTATGCAAACGTTATTATATTGACTAACAGTTTAATTATGTTTATATATAGGTATTAAAAACCTAAGCTTGCCGTGGTTTGCTTGTTATAGAGCCATTAACGTACATAACTATACGTGTATGTGTACACATTCCAGTATGTAATTACATATCTACTAATACTGTCGTGTTATTAATCGAAGATATTATGTAATTTATAGTGAATTTAAACAAGTCCAACCCGCAGTGGAGCAGCGGTTGATTGAGAGGAGGCTTATGCCCGGCAGGGGAACGTATCCAGGCTGTTTATGTTATTTAAACAAGTCACTTCTTTTTTCTTTTTGAATTTTTGGCCTGGTTACAAAGACCTTTAGGCCAACAAGTCACTTCTCCAAGAAAACGGAGTCAAGAGTTCTGCAGACACTTTCGGATGTTTTTGGTCTAACTAAAAAGTACTATACTAAGTAATGTAACGTTTGTCTGTTTTTTTTTCTCGTTTCTTTTGATGGTAAATTCGAAGAGGAATGCAGTTCCGTAGTATCGTAGTGTGAGAAAATACAAACTGAAAATAAAGCAGCGCCATCTACCGATCACTCAATACAACCACATTTCAACCACCTACTGTATGAGAGCTATGTTTCGAGATGACCAATAGGTTCGCAGTACCTCATTCTTGCTAAAGGTGGCAGTGCCTGGCGCGGTAGATATCTCGAAGACAGCTGGCACCCTGGCCGGGATGAGCCGCGTAGGCTCCCCGCCGCCTCCGCCCGCGGGGCCCGCCATCACCTCGACCGTCCACGGAGATCCTGAAACAATCATTGCTTTTATTAACACATATATTATTAGTAGCAGTTTTAAAATGCCTATTTTACATATTAGGAAGGACATGTTCAGGCCTTGAAAGAAGCCATAACCATAATGACTGATTGTAAATGTATGTTACGTGATCATTTGGGATTGTTTTCCTCCAGGCCTTGCGTTAATGAAAGCGATGCATCGCCTAGGTACCCTAAAAGTGGTCTAGACATTTATAATTGTTCATTTTTCTTATTTTACACATAAGAAGCTATAAGTAAGTATACAAACAAAGGACTATACAAGTGCAACAAAAGGTGGACTTATCTCTAAGAGAGATCTCCCTCTTGACAGGAAAATACGTCCGGTAAGATTGTCTGAAAGTGACTGCTACTTAGCAAAAGGACACGTATTTTTCTTGTATTTTCCGTGTATTGTCTTGTAAACTTAATATTATATTTTTATTTGTAAGCTATCACGTATATTTTATATGCATAATGCGTGTGTTCTGTTAGGTACACCAGCAGGGTTGGGATTGCATAATGCATTATAACTTAGGACTCCTAATTCCTTTCCTAAGGAGTCCAATAAAAGGGCTGCAAGATATCTTTCGATGAATTGTTACCTAAATAGGCAGTATGAATGAGTATGAGTACGGATATCAGAAATCAGAATCATTTATTCAACGTAATTAGGTATCATAGATAAACTTGTTAAAGGTCAATTTAACATTTTTGATTCTACGTCATTTCGCTAGGTGTTATGTTATGGCTGAGAAGATCAATCAATCAATAATTTTTAGGGTGAGAAGAGAGCTAGATTCAAAACGCATACACACATACACGCCTATTTCCCACCGGGGTAAGCAGAAAGTATCCACTTGCTTCGATCCTACGACACTAATTCTCTTGCTTCCTCCACATGCATCAATTGTTTCATACACGCATGCCGGTTCAGAGTACTAAACTGAAACCTAACACGTTTTCGCCGCCATCTAGTGCTTAAATTCGTGTAATCGACTGTGGCTTGAATATTTAGGGGCTGCAGACGACAACTCTGCTCCGGTCTATAATTCGGTTTGCCTTGGGCAAATTTGATCGAAGTTTCAGAAAATATTTGAACAATCGTTTAAACTGTTTAACCAAAGCGGAAGCGAAGAATGATAGAATAATATTATTCTCTCCGCATCCCATCGCGACATTTACTGTTTTACTTTATGTTTGTTACTTTTTTTAAATGTAATCGGCCCAGTTACAATGTAGGTAAGTAGGCATCCACTTGTAAAATGTTACATACTGCGACCTATTGTTAAAGATGTGTGTTACAACATAAAAATTTCGCGATGGTGTCAACGTAACATAGGCATACCTAATGAAAAACATACTAAAACAGCAATACAGAGGCAATAGTAATTTGCCTAAAACTTGCAGCTACTTTTAATAAGTACTTTAAAATGTTAGATAGAAAAGAATCGATCGGCCTTAAATCGACAAATACTCACTGTGCTAATAATGAACGTCACAACGCTAGCCTACGTTCTTTGACAGATCTAATTTTTAGCGCGCTGGTGCTAATTCCTGTAAACACCATCTAATTTTATTTTAAGTTATATCTGTCATTTTCCTATCCGCCGAAAAGGAAAGGGACGGGTAATCGACAAGCATAAAATTTATGGAACACACGTCAATTTTAAGCACAAATCTAAAACAGCCGTCTAAAAATTTTACACCAGTCAATAACCCGACACAGTTAAGTAGACAGCACGTCAAACGGATTGCATACCAGCGACGTACCGTTTGATTCGCCCGGGTTATTCATTCATTTACTCATTCTTCCTAAAATTAAGAGCTGTGAATCATCCGTCCCTTTCCTTTTCGACGGATATGAAAATGACGGATATAACTTAAAATAAAATTAGGCGGTGTCTGCAGGAATCGGGGCCATTGACACTATTGTAAAATGTTACCTTATTGAAATATAATCACTTATTATACTGAACTGGTCATTCTATTTAATAATACTTAGATACTTCCCTGTTAAGGCAAATATGATGAACTGAATTTTGATGCTAATTTACCACTCTACACGGAAATGATTTCCTAAGACACATTAAATCGAAAATCGGGTTTTCAAGTAGGTACCATGCATTTACCGTCTTTAGTGGGACAGGTATTCAAATCAGTACCTACGCGTGAGTAAACGCCTAAGACTAGATCAGAACCGGTATAAAATAATTAGTGCGGTAATGTTCGCATTGCGTAAATCCAGGCTAACTTTGACGATCAATCAGCGAGGGAAATAGCTCATAATGACATACCACAACTTGCTGCGATTGTAAATATAGTTTATGTGATAATCGCATGCAGATTGTTCAGACTTTTTAGTTGAATTTTTCGTAATAGATCACTGAAAATAGACGTATTTTGGACTCAAATTTACTCTTTAGATACTTTGTTTAATTAAAAGTTTTAAAGAATGGAAATGATTCCACGAATATTTTACCATTTTACAAACCTAACGATTGAACTTTTTAGTAAGTAATTATCCACGAAACTCGTTTAGGCACTGTAACAAAGTGTAATGTAAGGAACAATTTTATAAAAATCATAATTACACTCTTTCGCAACAAGTCTTTTAACAGGCGGAGAACAAAAAGTTTATATAAAAGTAACAATTCGGCACGGTGCGGAATATTTCTCAAACTTTCTAAGTGTTTCTCCAAATGGTTTATGTTATACGATGACCAATCACTTTTATTTCTGTCATCACTTTACGGTTAGTGTTTCTTATGTCGTTATATCTTTTTTACTAAGTACTTATAGTCGCTAATAGTCTGTTAAGTTTTATTGCATTTCTTTACAAGTTATTTTACTTTATGGTCGTTATTAAATTAAAAAAAGAATAGCGCTCAAGAAGCGGGCGTGTTGCTACTAATATTATGTACTTAGTTTTGTTTCTTTGTTTTGCATAAACATGATTTATTGCGTGAAAGTAAACAGAATTATAACCATTATGTTCGCAATTGCATTCGCATGTTTTTTTTATATAAAACAAATTTACATGTTTCATTGGTGACCATGCCTTCCAGGGCTCGTGCAATTAACACATCTATTCGTGTACCATGGGGATTTTACGACCATTTTCAGTCCTTAATGGCAACAGCGGCCATCGATACGTGAAAATATTAATTAAAAATACAGGCTAAAACAGGCCAACAGAATTGGTTACGAAACTTCGCGACGGGTAACGATCGAGGTCGTTTGATTACTCGCAGAATTGACCCACTAACGTTATTTTCGGATATTGTACATTCAAATGCAGTGTCTCGAGTAACGCTTTTGAATGGAACAATAATGATTCTTTTTACAAAAAGTCTTTTATAAAAAATGTCGTACAACTGCTTTGTCAGGTACATTGAAGTCTGTGCTTTTTATTTTTTATCGATTACAATCTAAATAATGGCCAGTGTTGATGCGGCGTAAGGTGGAACATGCCTTAACCTAGGCGATGCCTTAATTATATAAATAATGAAAAGGCAAATCAAATATTCGGGTTGTACCGTTAATATTAATGATGATGATACTTATCTTTGCCCAACACATTTTGAAAGCTAAAATAAATTTCATATCATCTTCAGACATTAACAATGTAGAAAGTTTGATTTTTCGATGTATTACAAGTCCTTTGTCCATGAACTTAAGAATATCAAGTAATTTTAGTTGCAAATATATTACCTATGTAGCTTCATAGATAAAGTTATCTACTTAGATAATGTTGCGATAAGTTTAACCATAATCATTTGTAACAACGTTCATTCTGAATAACTAGGTACCTACAGAACAAGAAAATTGATCATCTTGAAAACCCATCATCATATCTGATGTCCGACCATACTCGTAAAATACCTATTTGTATGTTTATCGAAGCTATAAAACGGACAACACAAACTAGAACGAGGAATAAATATACACGTAACCAGTGCAGCAGGTGAAAATACCTTAAAATATCACAGGTAACCACGGAACGGTATAACGCCAATCCACTGTCAACCTAAACACCTTTTACATACAATTTGAATTGAAGTGAAAGATTGATAAGGTTTTGCCGACGATTTCGCCGTAAAAAGCATTTAATCAAATGTAGTCTTTGAATTTACACGCGTACACCTATGTTTTTCATATAAAATCTAGATATGTAGATAACGTAAAACTGAACAAACCTTTTTGAAACTATCAAGTTGATATGTTTTGATATATATAATATATTGACTCTATTATGTTTTGTACTGTCCGAATAGCCGCCTAGTGCTAACCTTCATTAAACTAACCGCCTTTCTCCATAACTCTATAATATGTATAGTTATTCTAGCATTCAGCTATATGTATACTACATACAAAAACTCACACATATTTCTCATCAGGGTTAATAGAGACTATGGAATTCCATTTGTTTAACACAATTCTTTTGCTTCTATAATATGTATAACATTTTACACACGAAAAAATTTACATTTGCGCATATAAAAATAAGTTCGCAATGCAAACAAATGTCAAATAGCAATATTGCTTTCTCTTAGATGAATTGTTTCGATGTGGCCGTGACCCCTCTAATAGTTTGAATTAATAATTAGTTTTAAAAACCAACAGAACTTTGTACCATGGCATCGCTACGTTTTATTCGGTCCCGGAATTTTCATTAGCAACATAAATTGTTTTAAGAAGCCGCTTTCATAGCATTTTAAGAAGTAATCGCCCGAATATCACTTGACATAGGTAGCTTTTTTTTTGACGTGACTTATTGTAGATTTGCCGCAGATGGCATTAACTACTTGGGGAGCGCTGAAGGCTCACCCGGTACAACGTTTAAGACAACCAGCCTGTTGGGCGCGAACCTCGGCTCAGGGTGTCTTCTGAGAGGAAAAATATTTGAAAGAATTAATCGACCCTAGCGGGTCGATAGCGATAAACGCTGAATGAGGGAAATCGTCGACGCCGGCGGGGTCGGTATCGGGGTCCTGAAGTGTTTGGTGTCGCGAGCTGATTGGCTGCCTCTATGGCTAGGGACATAGGTAGCAATTACACTACGTCATATGGTTTTTGACGTTTGATAATTCAGTTACGATTTCATTATATAGGTTTCTTATCTTAATGATTCCTTTATAAATTTACTTTAACACAGCATAGGTGTACTCGGTGTCGGGTACTTGATATACTCGTTATATATATCGAGTATTTGGCTTGGTTAACGTCTGTGGTATGTCGCAGGTATGCGTACCACCCTCGGTCAGTCCTACTGGTTTGTACGTAACGGTGCAACGGACGACATGTAGTTGCTACAGGTAATGCAATTAATACAAGTAACGAGCTGCTATATATACCGTGAGGGTATATTTGCATGGTTTTGCTGTGACGCTCCGACATTGAGAGAGTTGTATCAGTAAAGGTGCGATTTACAACACATTCAGAAGAGTATATCCAGTGTTTTATAAAGGATAAAATATATTTATTTACGGAAAAATGATTGGAAATTATTGTTTTTAAAACGTCTTTATACCCATTCCGGTACTATGAGCCGTGGTAGCCCAGTTATGAGCCATGGTACCCCAGTTGGTAGATCGCTTCCTCTCAGTTTGAGGTCGCAGGTTCGAATCCAGCACAGGCCTAAACCAATGATTGTCGGATTTGTTTTGGAATTCATGTTTGATTCATGTTTTGGGCTAATTTTCCCTTCGTGGGTTGGAAGGTCAGACAGGCAGTCTTCAGGATAGGTAAGCGCGCTTAGTGAAAAACGGGATAATGCTAGGGAGATGATGATGAGTTAGGTGGACTCGAAGTCGCTCTATCATTTTAGTAATCACATAATGAAAGAAAATTAGGTACTTACCTACCTATAGTATTTTGACCTATTCGGTAACATGGTTAATATGTAGCATGTTTTTGCTCATTAACGAGAACAACTTATTAACAAGTAAGTAGCTATATTAGTGTAAGGATAATTCCTCTTAGCAACGAAGAAACTGCAAGCAAAAAAGTTGTAATTCAAGTGCTTACTCTCGTAATTGGTCATATATCTTTAAAAATATATTTCCTGTTGATTGTATTATTTCTCTACTGCACTATAGGCCCTTTAGTAAGTAGTTTTCGAAACCTGGTGGGGACATATCACAAAAATCGCTTTGTGGTCCTTAGTTTGGTTAGGACATTAAAGGCTGATCATCTGATTGTCCGAAAGTAAGATGATCGCTGCTTCGGAAGGCACTTTAAGCCGTTGGTTCCGGGTACTACTTACTGATATAAAATAATTGAAAGAAAGAAAGAAATGTTTATTATAAAGGGATACCACAGTAACAAATACAAAAGAATACACGGAATAACACATAACTTACAATCAAAACTCGCAAGAAAAACAATAATTTCAATTGCAATTGCGCAATTGTTACATGACCTACGTCTGGGGCCTTTCGCGCCTCAATAATAACTCTGAAACCAGGGTAGATGAGGTTGGTAATTCACCAAACAACCCACACGATAGTAGAAGAAGTAGACAGCCTAACATGAACTAAGTAGGTACTTACTATAGTATTTGTAGCAATGGTGGTGGTATGTAGGTATTCTACTATCAGTTTACCGTTAATAGGTTAAACATAAACATTAAACACCTTACTTGGCGTTAAAACACAATATAAGAGGTGTGGTAAAAGGTTTAGAATCTCGATCGTTATGCGGGTTGGACGTGATGACTGGATAGAGAACTATCTTTATTCATTTATGTAACAATACATTCATAATAGGCAAACATATCGTCACTGGAAAGGCAAAATTACGTAAGCGCCAAAAGGCCATTTCGAGAAAAAGCCGTTTAAAGTTTCATTTTTTCGTTTTTTTATCATAACTTTTTACCCAATTATCCAATTTAGATGATGTCAATGTAAGGTTACATTGTTTTTCAATTGTCTATGTCCAGCAATACATATCATAACAGTTGGATTGCTATTTTAGGATATAGTGGCGCTTACGTAAAAATGACTTCAGTTTACAGTAAAGCAAATTTACTTAACCGCCATCTGGTTAAAATATTATTTGGAAGCAAAATTACTTACAGCTCTTACGACAATGCATACGAGAACGACAATATTTCTTTAAATATAATAATACTGTAATGTTAGCGAAGTAAAAGTTACTGTAACGATTTTTACACATCTGCTTTCATTATGTAAAAATTGCGTAAAAAGTGATCGATTGATTATGTCAGTTCACCAAAGATTCTTTAAAGTAAGTTTTTGTAATATCTTACATGGGTAAAAAGACGTAAGAGACAAATAATTATTCTTAATACCTCCTTAAATTACTTATTACTTCAATTGATTTATAAAAATAGCTATTAAAATACTGAAGTGCCAGAAATAAAGTTTCATAAAATATAAATAATAGCGTACAACCCGTTATCTGTTTGTAAAAGTTTCTTTTTAACACTTTCAAAGACAGAACGTATACCGACGTTCTGATTCCAAGGTACTTCCTACTTATTATGAACCACCAATGACCCATGGTCTCTGTCCGTGAAAGGGTTAAACGGTTTTATTTAGCTAAACCCGTACGGTATTTATTTGTATCAAAATTAGAAATTGCAATTTAAGTACCTTCCTGTTGTCAGATTGATCTGAAATTTGGTACACACCTTTAATTCCGATGTCAGTACAATATAATAAAATCAATAACATTATAAATCTAAGATGGCAGCCGGTACATAATGGGGGATTACATATTTTTCAAACCCCCTCAATATGGGTATCAAATGTAATAGCTACACAAGTAGAATACTGTGATTATGTCAAAATTTAAAATCCAAGATGGCCGCCGTTCCAAAATAGCGGACTAGGTACATATTTTTCCACAACCCCCTCAATATGGGTATCAAATGATAGGACTACACTAGTAAAATACTGTCATTATGTCAAAATTTCAAATCCAAGATGGACGATATTACAAAATGACTGAAAGAAGGATGTTGCCCTTAATTTTGTCATTGGCATCCACCGTTCATAATATGCAGGGCAGCACAGTGGATCGCTGGGTAATGATGCCGCCGACGAACTGGCAAGGAGAGGATCAGACACCAGGGTATATGGACCCGAACCAATCCTGCCGATACCTTTCAGTCAGTTACGCTCGTGGCTACGGGACCATACCCAGCAACTACACAACGACAGATGGGCACAGCTGCCCACATGCAGACAGTCGAAGGATATCATGCCTATGATATCCAATTCACTCGCCGACTGCTTCGCTTAAACCGCAATGACCTCCGAATAGTAGTGGGCAGTATAACGGGTCACTGCCCACTCAACAAGCACCTATTTAACTTAGGAATAACGGACAGCCCACTTTGCAGAGGCTGTCTGGACGCAGAAGAACCTGCCCCCCCATGTAATCCTGGAATGCACGGGATTGTCAGCACAACGGGTAAAAATCCTCAAAGGAATGGGGTCTCTCCGCGAAACCTGTGAAATCCCCAGGAGGCTTCTGAGCTTCTGGAAGGAGATAGGTTGGCTTACGTAGTCAACAATTACACGCATAATGGGCCACCTTAGAGTCTAAATGCGGAAAACAGAGCCCACTAACATAACATATGCAGGGCAGCACAGTCGACCATGCAGTAGTATATTTGGGCTCAAAATTGTTTGAATTAGGACAAGCATACGTGCCTCTAAGTCAAGTCAAGTCTCTGGAAGGGTCAAGTCTTTTTAATTCCTCAATATTTTTTTAATTCCTCAATAATTCCCCTTATTGTTTTTCAAAGTATTTACCACGAAGTTTAATACACTTTTCCATTCGCTCGAACCAGGTATTATTTAACATTTATTCCACTCCAAAGTAGAGGTGTTCAAAATGGCTGACTTGAAAGCGTTGGCCGCTTCTTCACCGCACTGGAACCTTTGACCGCGAAGAGTTTCTTTTTTAATTTTATGAAATGTAAAGAAATCATTGGAGCTTAGGTCAGGACTGTATGGAGGATGGTCAAGAATTTCTACGTTTTCCTGCTTCAAATAATCGTTTGACGAGCGGTGTGTGAGCTTGCGTTGTCATGGTGCAGCATACTGCACCCCTGCGCATCATCATGCGTCGCTTTGGGTTAGATTTTCGAAGTTCGGCGATGTCTTGTGGTAAACAAATTGAGGTATACCAATCCGCATTAACCGTCCAACGATCTTCAAGTGCAATTGTCGCAACATGACCGATTTTCTCCACGAAGGTAGCCACCATCTTCTTTGAAGTGCTTCGAGAGCGAACAACTTTAGTCGGCTTTGACTCGTTTTGGAAGACCCAAACTGTGGATTGTTGTTTGGAATCAGGATAATAGCATAAATCCAAGATTCGTCACCACTGATGATGTGGTACACGTGATTTGACTCTCCTCGGCTGAACCTTGAAGAGTTTTCTTACACCATCTGACGCGGGCTACCTTATGATCGTCAGAAAATGCGGGATGTAACGGCAAACTAGTTTCCTCAGACCAAGTGCGTCATGCAATATCGTTTAAATGGTTGTCCCTGAAATGCCTAATAAAGACAACTAATCCTCAAAAATCGTCATGTGACATACCGAGAATAGAGATTCATTTTCGGACGTGACCTGACAGATTCAAACCAACGCTGTGACTAAGCAATTGCATTAATCCTAATGCTTTCAATTGTTTTGATATTCGAAATTCCAACAAATTTGAATTTTGAGTTCTCAATTCAAAATTGGCGCTAAATATGCAAATGACAGAACTTAAAAAGTATAACAAAGTCGCTTTTTCTGTCCCTATATCCCTATGTACGCTTAAATCTTTAAAATTGCGCAACGGATTTTGATGCAATTTTCTTTAATAGATAGAGTGATTCAAGAGGAAAGTTTATAGGTATGTATAATAACATCCAATAAATAGTGTAGAAATACTGTTATTTTTGAGGATTTTAATGTGAATATGTCGTAAATAATTTCATTTTTCCTCAGCATTGCACTCGAGCAAAGCCGGGTGGGTCGCTAATAAATTATAAAATCAATTCTAAAATAGTTTTACTTTTAGATCTATTGTTAAAAAAATAACTTCCTGGGAAACTTACTGCTAGCCCACAAACTTGCTTAATAACAGCATAAAAATGCGAAGGCAAATTTACGTACACGCCTTACTTATTCTAAATACTGTAAGTCAAAATTACTTATTCGCCATTCACTGCATAAACATGCTAAGACATTTTCTTCTTATACGCCTTACTTATTTTAAAAGCTGTAAATAAAAATGACTTATAAATAGTCTATTTTTTATTTTCAGTAGTTCAAAATTACTAATAAAATGATACTTTTCAAACTAAAGAATGCCAAATTTACTTAAAGTTAATATGTAGTTATTATATAGGAACACAATATTACTTATACACCAGTCACGAAAAAAACACCAAAATCTTGTCGTTTAAGAAACTGGAATTGAAAAAAGTCAACTATTTTTAAATTTACGTAAGCGCCAAAAAAGTGCTCGTATCGCAATGCTACCCAGACAGATCGACGCAGAATGAAACGCTGATTCCGAATATATAAAAAACCCAAAATACCTATTTTGGCGCTTACGTAATTTTGCCTTTCCAGTGACGATATAATGAATAAGATTTGAAATTACACTATTTATTTGATGCAGTCCAAAATAACCTGGAACCTGACAGAGGGCAGCAGTAACTGTCAGTATAATTTAGAGGCGGAGGACAGGAGTTCTTGTACGGCTTTGAAATAGACTACTCTGGGCGCCTTCCCACTCGCGTCAGACAGAGTCTGCGGGGAAGAAGGCAAAAGGGAAACCACTGCCCTATTTTTCTCTAAAAAGTAACATGGAGAATGCTATACCTACAAGAAGCGTGGGTCATAAATTAGTGATGCGTCCAAATTATTCTATTTACATCGAACATGGATATCAAGATTATATTAACTTTTCAATTCTATAATTATTATAATAATATTACATAAAATGAATACCTAGCTGTCGAGATTAAAATATAGTTAAGTATTAGTCGGATATTATTAACATAAATTATAAAGAGAAGGCCTACCGCATATAACGGTGGTCGGTTGCTCCAAAAAGTTAAGTAAATATATTAAAGAAAACCGTTTGTATTAATCCGAATGTCATTTCAAACTATTTGTATTCATAAACTTTCTTAAAGATACGCCAACAGGTGTGGGAAGATCTTGAAGAATGAAGACAGATATTGCATTTAATGCAGGAATATACGTAATATATAATTAAGTACTTACAATGAAATATAACAACTTTATACCCCTATTGGTGTCGGCAGTGACCAGGACACAACTACCAAATAGATATGATTGCAACAAAATGTATCACTGTCTTATCGATGTGTAAAACTTATATGGGTTCGTACTCTATATAATATATTTTTTATAAAGTTATGCAAAGTGCGAACGGACCGTTTCTCAGACTTTAATCAATATATTGTAACTAAATCGCACTATACAGAATCTTGTGGCTATTCACTACTTTCTTTAACTCTATATGTGTCTTTCGAAAACCAAATCTTTCGACCGGTTTTAGGGAATTCGATTTAAAAATCCCATACAGCACAATATTAATGAAATTTCTACTTCGTGACTGTTCGACGAGGTAACGGTATGGTGGAGTAAGTAATAACTACGTTGGCCACTCTATAACTGATGGGCTTGTAAAGCCTACCTTTGTGGGAAACCATTGGAAATTCAACGTGGCTACGAGTTATGATTAATTACACCATGTTACTAGCTTTGTAACTGTCATGTACATTGTATAATATTATATCGTTTCGATCTTCTAATAGCGTATGAAATATTTGTGTTAAATTATTAGTTGTCTAACTTAGTTAATAGTAAGTAGCTGATTTTATTTTTGTTTTTATAGCACTTACCAGTGCTTAGGGAAACTCACAAAGAGGAAATTTAAATCGAAAAAAATGCTGTCTCAGATGGGACAAGTCCCATGCGGGTTCAAGAACCCCAGGTCTTTTCAAGCCGGGGCGACCATGTTAACCATTACACCACCGGGGGCCTGTTTAATAAAACTTACAATTGTAAATTACAACGACAATTTGGTGTTCATTACGTAGCTAATTTGAAACTGCAAAATATTTGTGATCACACACTCCGCAATGTACATCAAATTGTCATTGTAATTTACAATTGTAAGTTTTATTAAACAGGCCTCGGGTCTTCCTCCTGTCCATGCGGATTGACAAGAGCTGCGGGTTCAAGGTCCGTCCGATTCAAATTTTCTCTTTGTTAATAGTATCTGTTAAAAGCTGTCTCTTAAAAGCTTGTGGCCTCGTCTACCCCAATAAGGATTATGCGCAGGAGTCCTTCGATACGAGTAGTGTGTGAGTTTAGGAGGAAACGGTTAAGCTTGCTTTGTTTTCTGTTTACATAGTGAATAATAAAAGTAACCATTCTATAAATAAATAGCTAAGTACTTACGCGTTTTCTAACTCATCATGTTGAGTAATTATTTATTACAAGAAAGTATAATTACCCAATTTGTATTTTACGAGTCTTACCTTATAAGTAAGAGCGGCAATAAAAAGTTTATGTGTTCAAATTTCTCCAAGTCGACCCTATAAGACTCTAGAGGTTTGTGGTTGTAAATCAAATTAAAACGGTTGCTATGAGAAACCTGTTGGAGCGTAGTAATAAAATCTACATAACAGTACGATATGCCACCAAATGCCTCTCTGCTGTTTAGTGGTGTTTTTAACTCGTGTTAAGTTTGTATTGTTGGTAGAGACCATCATTTCTAACAGCTAAGGTTATGCAATTGAAAGCAACTAATATTATTTGAGCTCATACCATACCCACTAGCAAGTTGTAGTTTTACAATAATTTAATTGTCCAAAAAGTAAAATGATCCGTGCTGCGGAAGGCACGTTAAGCCGTTGGTACCGGTTACTGCTTACTGATGTAAGTAAGTAGTCGTTACATGAGCCATGTCAGGGGCCTTTGGCGGCTCAATAGTAACCAGGGTTGATGTGGTTGGTACTCCACATCATAACCCACACGATAGAAGAAGATTTAATTGTCTCTATTTTAAAAACTCTTAATCAAGTTTTTAACTTACTTATTTTTTGTATGCCCACCCTGATAGATATTATAACCGTGAGTGATGTTGTTTGTGCGTAAAATACACTGGTAGTATTTAACACATAGCATAGTATCACTCCTATATCCCCGAAGGGGTAGGCAGAGGTGTATAGTATATACACCGACTCATCTCAGCTTCGAGACTGCCCTCAAGGTCATATAAAAACAGGGAGTTGAGCGTCATTTTGAGGGCAGTCTCAGTTGAGATTAGGTTATTAATACCACACTTAGAAGTCGAATTCTGAATCAGATTTTTTTCGATTTGAGATTGTATTTGATTTGAATTGAATTCAGTAGTTTAGAGCTCGAGACGGGATTCAACCTGTTGACTATACAATGTAAGTCACGCGTTCTCCGAACTGGACTATCGCGTCTCGATAGTGTTATTTTAATTACACCTGGGGCCTGTTTAATAAAACCTACAATTGTAAATTACAATGACAATTTGATGTACATTGCGGAGTGTGTGATCACAAATATTTTGCAGCTTCAAATTAGCTACGTAATGAACACCAAATTGTCGTTGTAATTTACAATTGTAAGTTTTATTAAACAGGCCCCTGCGCGGGACCTCGCGAGTGGCGGGTTCGGCGGCTGAGTTAGCGGCTAAGCTCAAGCATGCCAAGTACGCGGAACTGAAAACTGCATACATGTTTGTGTCCGTGGCTTTTGAGACTGCAGGTCCTTGGGGTAGCGAGGCGAGGGAATTGATCAG
Organism: Pectinophora gossypiella; assembly: GCF_024362695.1. NCBI lineage: Eukaryota > Metazoa > Arthropoda > Insecta > Lepidoptera > Gelechiidae > Pectinophora > Pectinophora gossypiella. Next base: position 9,564,468 of record NC_065406.1, read on the forward strand.
GGAGATCGGCCGGAGACTCAAAGTCAGAGGGGTCCCTAGGTCTGCGTCTTACCTGGTCCAACGCCTGTCAGTGGCTGTGCAACGGGGCAATGCCGCTAGTGTAATGGGTTCGTTTGGACCAGGTCAGAATCAGAACACTTAAACGCGTAGTTGGACGTGACGAAGTTACGTATGTTTCTGATTATGTGACAGATTGTATTATTATAATAAAATTGTGAATTTTTTAATTCATAATTGTATTATGTTAACAATAAGTATGTCGAATAAACAAAAATTAATTTAAATTAAACTAAGACAAAAAAGAACTCAAAATTAAATAAATTATGTACAATTAACATTACTATATTTTATTCAAGGAAGGAGGGAAATGTGGACCAAAAGTTATTGCAAAACATATTGCCATATAATATCCGTTGAATAAACAGGTAGCTTGGAAATCGTTAAAAAACGGAAGGCATATCTTACGTGCTTACCTAGTATATCGAATTGGTTACAGAGGTGTTACGAAAGCTATCGAAATGAAAGTAAATTTGTTCTTCGGTTGGCTTCGAAATCATAAGCAGCGCTTGTAATCGGGTATAATCGTGGAGATCTTAGATTCCAAAGTAATTACCAGGTTATTAACGTGAGCATCGCGTAAGTGATGGCACAGCTTAATGCATATAGAGGCGGCACCGGGAGCGTATCGTGAGCCGGTTGTTATAAGATTAGTGACTACTTCATCATCATCAGCCTATTAACGTCCCCACTACGGCACGGGCCTTCCCTATAGATGAATAGGGAGATCGGGCCTTAAACCATCACGCGGGCCCAGTGCGGATTGATGGTTATTAACGACTGCTAATGCAGCCGGGACCAACGGCTTAACGTGATTTTCGAAGCACGGAGGAGCTCGAGATGAAAACTTTTTTTGTGGTCTTCCATCCTATGACCGGCCTTTGCGAAAGTTGCTTAACTTCAACAATCGCAGACCGAGCGCGTTAACCGCTGCGCCACCGAGCTCCTCAGTAGTGACTACTTAGAAGACAGGAATGCTTGTGAATAACCGTCTGGGTAGTATTAGACAGAAAACGATTGTTTTTCTATGAGACGCTCAAAAGACCACGTCAGAATAGGCTAGTTTCCAACTACTCAAATCAGTTACTTTTTACTAAACGTCTTTTTTTTTTGACGTGACTTATTGTAGGTTTGCCGCAGATGGCATTAACTACTTGGCCGGACAAATGGGGAGCGCTGAAGGCTCTCACCCGGTACAACGTTTAAGACAACAGGCCTGAGGGTGCCCAGTTGGGCGCGAACCTCGGCTCAGGGCGTCGTCTGAGAGGAAAAATATTTGAAAGAATTAATCGACCTTAGCGGGTCGATAGCGATAAGCGCTGAATGAGGGAAATCGTCGACCACGCCGGCGGGGTCGATATCGGGGCTCATTTTACTAAACGTCAAAACACTAAATTACTATGGAATTTGTATGAAAAAGCACACTGTGACATCATAGAGAACGTGATAAAATGTCGGATTTAGTGTTCTTGATTAAAATTCGTAAATAAGTTAAATAGAAAAAAAAGAAAATGTTTTTCGTTAGTTTTTGGTTCGGTTTTTGTTTAGTAAGTAAGTAATCAGAATTTCATAATTTATCTTGAACACGACTCAATTGGCGTTTCAAAGTGAAAGTAACTATTTTACCTACTGAATTTTAGAGTTTAAGTTTATTTGCGTCCGTTCGCAGGTAAATCATGTTTGGAGGAACAAACCAGAAGGCTGAGGTTTGTCTTTTGGTGTGTGTGTTTCTTCACCGATCGACAAAGGACCAGTGTGGTGGAGTCGGCGACATACCTACTTCGCTCTATGAAAGGAAACAGTAGTTTAACATATCTACTATCTACTCAGTCTGTGTCAACCAACTGCTGGGTATAGGCCTCCTTTCTTTCACGCCATCCTTTCCAGTCCTGTGCAAGTTTCATCCACTGCTTTCCGGCGTACCTCACAATGTCATCCGACCATCGGGCTGGTGGGCTGCCTCGACTTCTATGCCCACCTTGAGGTATCCAGTGAGAAACGACCCGTAAATTCTTTTCTACTTAAAAAAATATTAAAATATGCGCAAGAAATTACTTATACAAAAAGATCTTAACAGTTTAATTTACATAAGAGAAAAATAAACTCTTCATCGTTGTTTTATTAATAACTCGACGTCGATTGTAACTCTCAACTGCATATCTAAGATCTCAACGCTTGAAGAAGCTAATACCACGGGCTGGTGAATCATAATTTGCATTGTTATAACCTACGAGTACTTACTAACTAATGTGATAATAAATACATTTTGGGAGAGAATAAACAAAAAAAAATACTACTGCTCTTTGCGTTTCGTAAGAGAACCGTAAGGCGTAAAAAAATGTTTTTGTTTTTATATGCATATGTAGGTAATTTACTGAAATGGATGAATACATTATTTATTTAGACTTTATAGAATAGGTAGACAATTAGATAAGTAGATAGGTGGTATAAGTAGGTAGATAGGTGCTTTATAGGTAAATAGGTGTAGGGACAGCCTCCGTGGTCTAGTGGATAGAGCGTTGGGCTCACGATCTGGAGGTCCCGGGTTCAAACCCCGGTAAGGATATATCATGAAAAATCACTTTGTGATCCTTAGTTTGACACTTCCGAAACGCATTTCACAGGAATGTAGGTTTATTCTTTAAAAAACAAATTGTTATTTCCAGAAATTTCGAAATATCTGGAACAATGGTGTGGAATACCAAGAATATGAAACTGGGCGCCCTGTATACCAGGAATGATACGATAACAAAAAAACAACGAATTCCACAAAAAAAAAAGAAAAATACACTTTTTAACAGCTCGGAAGACAAGCACCTGAATATGTTATGTTTATTTGTTTTTAAATTTGAGAAATTATGATATAATATATCATTATCTATGTAACAGCCTCGGTGGTCTAGTGGTTAGAGCATTATAGGCTCCCGATCTGGAGGTCCGCGTTAGAACCCGATGGGGACATTGTCGAGATCATTTTGTCAGACTGTCCTTTGTTTGGTAATGATTTTGCAGGCTTGAATCACCTGATTGTCCGAAAAAAGTACGATTATTCCGAACTTGGGAGGGCACGTTAAGCCGTTGGTTCCGGCTATTAGCCGTATAAACACGTGCACCAACCCGCAGTGGAGCAGCGTGGTGGAGTTTGTGTTGCGGGCTTCATTGGAGGGAGCCCTGTACCCAGCAGTGGGACGTAGGTGTATATGCTGTTTATGTTACTTATGTTATAACATGTTGTTGTGTGTCGGGGCGGAATGCAAGAGGGAAACCGTTGTCCTATTTTTCCCTCAAAAAGTAGCATGGAAAATTCTAAACCGACAAGAGCGTGGCTCTTAAATTAGTGATGATGATGTTATGTTATGATCTCACAAACCACACGAGATAAGTAGTAGGAACTTAGTTGCTTCTATCTAGATACCTGTAAAGTAGCTTGAATACCTGTTAGATGTAATGACAATGTGTGTGTCTATGTATGTATGTGTTGCCATTTGCGCAACTGCGGTTTGTTGTTAAACGTGATCTTGCAATCTATTGAATACACACATTGACTCGTTATAATGTTATATTAGTCATCGGCATGTACCGATAAAATGTCTGGGCACAGATCATATATAATACTAACGTATACGAAACGAATATGTAGGTAGGTTCATCATATACAGCTTACGACATCGTATCAACAGTGGGCAGAGCCACAAGTAATCAAAGACAACTTGCAGCTCTGCCCACCCCATTGAGGATAACGGGTGTGAGTTTGTGCAATAGTTTTAGGCGGATGAGACGTTCGTTACGTAAAAATTGACGATTCAAAGTGTAACTATGTTACCTGCTGAATAAATATAATATGATTTTAGATTATTTAAAGCTCAACAGATATTAATTACATGCTTATATTTTACTTTTTTTTACATATACTTATATCTTTCTAATTTCTAATTTTTAAGTTTGATGTGTAATTTTAATTTTACTTTATTTTTAAATACTTAAGTAGCCTTAATTGTATAAGTTATGTGCGCCGTAATTGTCATATATATTAGTCACAATACCGTAACCTTATAAATGTAAAATGTTTTAATATATGTGATGTGGTTGTACTTAATAAATAAATATAGATATTTTTAAATTTGAATTTTGAATTTGAATTCATGTATGTGTGTATGTATATAATATGTAGGTAATATAACGAGATATACCTAGGTACTGTAGAATACGTGACTTACACTGTAGTGTCCCTGGTTCGAATACCGGCTCGGTGTCTAAACCACTGAATTTCACTTTATGAATTTGAATTCATGTCTGGATAATAGACAATTGATATCACGTGCTAATAACTGGTGAGGAGTGGGTGTACTATACACCTCTGTCTACCCCTTTCGGGATATGGGCGTGATTCTGTTATGTAGAATAGAAGATTAGATATGTATATAGTAATTATTGTTGCACGATAATCAACGGAATATCGACTATTAACCTAAATATCGATATGCCTATCGATATTAAGATTATTTAGGGGTAAGCATTTGTTTAACACAGTTACTAGTACTTATAAATACGTAATTACAAAATGTAACCAATAAGTATAGAATTACCGAACAAGTTTTAAACAAATGTCGACGCATCGGTTTCGCCAATATAATTACAAAAGTAAGGAGGAATGCTGTTGCGAGTACGTATAGGAAATCGCTGTTGCAATGTAAAATTACTTTCAATATATCGATGGATTTTTTTTAATTTTCAGTAAGTATCTTGTGTTGAATTTAGAAAGTAATTGAAAGATATCGGCAAGTAAATAGTGTCCGGGACCTACCGCTTAACACGCCATCAGAAGCATGGATCATCTACCTTTGGACGATCAGGTGATCAGCTTAGAATCTCCTAACAAACCAACCCAACCCAACAAAATGATTTTTGTGTCCCCACTGGAAATCGAACTCGGAACCGGGTCCAGATCGAAAGATCTCTAACCACTAGACCACGGAGGCAGTTGTAAGTTCGTATTGATATTCAGTCACGGCTGGTTGCAACAGACGCAGACGGTCGTCAGTATTGTCTGGTGACCTGCTTACTACTCAATGTTCTACACCTTATCACCCGTAACAAGTGAGCTGTTTGGCCTAACAACTTTTTTTTTGACGTGACTTATTGTAGTTTTGCCGTAGATGGCTTTAACTACTTTGCCGGAGGCCTAACGACTATTTCGCATAAATATTAAGAGTACTAGTTAGTTCCCTATTTAAATGTTAAGTAGAATAATAGTATTTAATAATTACTAACCACTACAAACAACAAGAACAACAGCAGTATTCAGCAAGATGGAATCTACGAAAATGCTCAATGGCTACGATTCCTGCAGACACCTAATTTTATTTTAAGTTATAGTTGTCATTTTCTTATCCGCCGAAAAGGAAACGGACAGATGATGGACAAATGTTAATTTTAAAATGAATGAATAGCCCATGCGAATCAAATAGACCTCGCGGGTACGCAAACCGTTTAACCTGTGCCGTCAACTTAATTCTGTCGGGTTAAAATTGTATATATGAGGCTTTATATAGTTAATGGTGCTGATTTCAGTACACACCATCTAATTTTATTTTAATTGTATAATATAAAATTTTTAGAAGGTTGTTTTGTGCCTAAAATTGACGTGTTTCATAAATTTTATGTCTGTCGATTACCCGTCCCTTTCTTTTTTTAGCGAATAAGAATATAACTTAAAATAAAATTAGATGGTGTGTGTTGGAATCAGCACAATTAACTAAATAAAGCCTCATAGGTTTTAGGCAGGTATCTACTTGATTTCTTCAAATAGTTCTGGCTCTAGAATAATAAGAAACATAACATAGTACTTTCAAAGTTTTTCTTGAAGTCCCAAACCATGCATGGTAAATGTTAGCGACTGTATTCTGAATAAAATAAATACGGAGAAGTTTGTTCTAGAAGTTAGTTGAAGAAAGCAGACCCAAGTTTCCGTTGAAAGAATATGAAAGTTTATTTACTCACATAGATTTGCTTTACCTAAATATTTACAGACTTTTTCTCGAATATAGAGTTTAGTACTACGTTTTTTGTATATTATTTATTATGTGATCATATACTAAGTAGGATTGTAATGTAGGTTGGTAGGTTACGCACTTATATTGTATAATCGGCGAGTGTCTCTAGACTATTTGCACAAATAAGTAAATATTTAATGACAGAATTTCTTACTATTGATTTTTTTACTGTTAAGGCAATGAAATTTAAATCACCATAAAGAGATAACCTCAAATCACTGACATAACGGTTTACCCGATTACGTTTCTAAACAAATTACTTATCACATTTAATTTTGAACCATAAACATGATCTTCGATTAGCGTAGCAGTTAAAGTATTATAATAATTAGAGCTTTTGGTCTTCGATGTACAGTCATGAGCAATATAATGTACCCACTTTAGGACTCTGTCGCACTAACATATTTGAAATTTTGTGAGACTTACAGTTCAATTTGTCAAAAAAGTTAATGTGACATGGTACCAAAGTGTATACATATTAATGCTCGTGACCGTACTTACCAAGACTAATGGTTTAGGTGAGATTTACCAATGTTCTCTATACCAAATTACTTATTTTGATAACTTTTGGACAGTATAATATAAAGTTAGCCCTAAAGTGCGCGGTCATGGCACGGCATTTTCACGATTTTTTCAATGAATTATTTCGGTCATAACTTTTAATTAAATCACGGGGAAAATACTAAAATGTAAATACGAAAATACTTACTCAAATTTTAGGCTTGGCTGCTCTAAATCACCCATATTGACGATGATTATAAAAGGGTAAAGCTTGTTAAGTGCACAGGGTGTTTAGACCAGTAAATGCGGGCGAGTTCCGTTGTAGGCCATGTGACTTTTACCAATGGCCGCTGACGGCCTTTGCGGGGCGTCCTATCGGCCTCTATTGGCCTTCATCGGCCTGTATTGATCTGATATCCTGAACCGATTGACTAATCGCCTGACCTTACCGCTTTGACGGCATCCGTCAGCCAAATACAACTGTCACGCATGCTATGCGGCACCGAAACTGGTTCACAGATTAACAAAACCTCGGAGTACTTCGAATTTCTAACTCATGTTCTAATGCGTTTGGTTAATTAATGAAAATTCTATTTTATCTGTTAAGATTGTAGTAGAATTCCACGTATTCTGGGTTTAATTTCGCTTTCAATATTTCAAATTAGACCCAAAACCTCAAAGTTGATTCATAAATTACAACTTCGTAATTATGTACTTATTTACAAAGTGCCGTTAAATTTTGATAGCTTTTTTCAAAAAAGATAGGATTATTGCAATATTTAGTAGGTAAACTGTTAAAAAATGTAAATTTTGACGATGATTATTTCGTAAATTGTCCGTAATGGCGGCGTCAATTAATCTGGGAATAGGTCAGTTAAAGAACTCGTTTTTCCCCGGCGTTTCGAAAGCTGCGTGTTGCAGTTTTTAACCTGTCTCTCGCAGATGTTGCTTACTAGTGACATACCATTCTTATATAGAGTTATCTATACATAGAGCTGGTAAACGGCTATTTGAAGACTACTACTATGTAATATAGACACCGTGAATGTAGTAAGAATATCACCGTTTTAATTTCATAGGAAGCAATCACTTCTAAGTATATTATCTTACTAAAGTTATGACCCTGGCCACTGAATTACTTTTCTTTCTACGAGTAACAAAGTCTTATTGAAGAATTCAATATCAACGTGTAAGTCGCCGCAGCGGTTTAAAATCTAATATTCATGGGAACATACAACGTGGGATTGCAAAAATAAACTTGGTTAAAATGTTGCGGTTCTTTGACAATTCTGTGGTTGGAACCCGATATACAAGCTAAGGTGCAAGCCACCTGATGGCCGAGAAAGACGATTCACATACTTACTTACCTATATTTTATTTTATAATAAAATCTACTTAGCCGTCAGTGTAAAATCTTTGTCACCTTGTTTCCAATAACGAGTACGAGTACAAAAAGTTATTAATGCAATATATTATTTAAAGTAAATGCCATAATATGTATCTAAGTACATATACCTACATTATATTACCGTCGCCGCAATCATTCATATTAGGACTTAAACTAATACTGACTGTGTAAAAAGACATTTTTACAAAAGTGGCTGAGAGTTATTTTATAACAATGAATGAATGAATGATTCCCAAATAAACGATCCAATGACATTACGGGCGTACAGGCATGAGCAATATCATGTACCCACTTTAGAACCCTGTCGCACTATCACATTTGACATTTAATGAAACTTACGGTTTGATTTGTCAAAAAAGTTAATGTGACATGGTTCAAAGTTTATACATGTTAGTACTCGTGACCGTACACACACCTACTTATTTATTTGGCTATTACTTTTATTGTTTAGAAAAGTCTTATCGTTTTAAATCTAAAATACATAAATAAATATAAATGAGCTACGTCTGCGTAAAATAAAATAATTAAAAGCCTTACGATAGTTCAGAGAGTGATAGTTTACGTAACAGAGTTCAAGAACCGTAAAAAGGTCTTGAACTTTCTATACAAACTTCGCTACTCAGACTACACTGAGACCATAAATTATTATTTGTTATACGAGTTTTTCTTTCCTTAAATATTCGACCTTAAAAAGAAGCTACATGTTAAATTATATATTTATTATAATAAACATGATTGAACTACAAAGACTTTAAAAGTATCATTTCTAATTTAAGAGCCACGCTCTTGTCGGTGTAGCATCCTCCATGCTTTTATTTTTTTAAAGTACCTATATAATAATGTATAATATAAAATCATGTACTTACTTTTAAAACCTAGTAGAGTATTACGCTAATTGAATACGTAATCTTCCTTCTGACACACATACCTACCTAAATAAATGATTACTAATAAATCAAACCATAATTTCTGGTGGACATTTTCACACTACAGTGAGATGCCTTCTCAGTAACGATATGTGACGTAACGTGCGATAGCCGGCAGTCAAACATAACATACTCACAGAATATTTTACTTCAACTTATGCAAGAACAATCCCCTATTTTCCATTTACTTAGCACTCTTGCTTTCACCGCTTAATTTGAAGATAAGTGTACGAGGCAGGTAATTTAGGAAGCGATTCATTTAAAGATTAAATTAATTATGCGACATTTATAAGCGGAATTTTGTAAATATGCTCATATTTTGAAATATGAAACTTGGCCTGAAATATGAAAAATTATGGCATAATTTGTTTTATAATCGGTTAAAAGTCTCGTTGGTAATTTTATCTGTATTACGTGATAGTTATTTTTTTCATTTAAAATTCGATAATATTTCTATGAAGTAGATTATAGAATAGGGGTACGGGGTATTCGGCACTACAGAGAGAGCCAGACAGAGCTCTTGTCCGAAGATATGCTATATAAAATGATAACTGATGTTACCAACCCACCACTTAAAATTAATCTATCAAATTAAACGAGATGTATAAAAGATAAAAGAGCTCAAGATCACGATGCGGCTCTCCTCAATATGCCGGAATCGTGCCCTAAGCTTCTTCGGATATATTATGCGGTCTCCGAAGCATAGTCTGGAGAAGTAGATCATCGTTGGGCAAATGGATGGCAAACGTGCGCGAGAAAGGGCACCTACGAGGTGGTCTGACATCCTTAAGAAGACGGTGGGCGGCAGCATACAGAGTGCGATCCACGCAGCATATAGCCGTACCGAGTGGAAAACCATAACCTGTAGTCGCGATCCTCAGCAGTGAGGGAACGACGAAGAAGAAGACAATAAGCTGCAAAAGTCCAATCAGTTTCTTGCAAAGTATTAAATTAAGTGGTTGCACGTAAGACCTCCTGGTTACATGTCGTTTCTCTAATAGACCAAAAACACCTACAAAAACATACTTACATTTTATAATTTTGACAAATGGTTCATAGTTTTACCACTGTTTACAAATAATTCGCTGGGCTCAGTGACTGAACTTTTGCTCTTTGATTGTACCTAATGATATTACATCATACTACAGGCACTATGTCACTTAATTATAGTAATTGTCAAAATATTTGTACAGTACTCGTTACGATAGTAATAACCCTTTGTTGTGGCATTGGTTCCGACGAAATACATTTATGAAAATGATGTTAACATAATTTAATTAGGTGAAAGCGTACAAGCTATTTCGAGTAAATCCTGGGATTTACATTTTGTTACGGCTTCAATGAGGAACTTTCCAGGCTACGTTCGCCAAAAATAATTTAGATGGCGCTGTCGAGAATTAATAATATATGTTAATAACCTATTTTCTCATTACCGGGTGAGAGCCTTCAGCGCTCCCCATTTGTCCGGCCAAGTAGTTAATGCCATCTGCGGCAAATCACAAGAAGTCACAAAAGAAAAAAAATTCTCATTACTCGGTTAAATAATTATTCAAAAATACAAAGTAGTGGCAGAAACATATAAGTAGTATTATTGTCGCTTGATATTTGTCATAGAAAGGTTGTTTAGATGACCTTAGAGAATGTTACATTCAACAGTCAGATGACAAAACCCTTCACAAATTGGTAAGTGGTTACACTTTTTTTAAACCGCGCTCAAATACTCACGTTTCGAAGCTTAAAGAGCGAATCTTAAACTTTTCTCCAAGAAATAGTTTCGCTTTCTTAATCGATTTGGTGGCAGTTTACTAAGAAGGAGGCTATCGTAACAATCACGGATAGCTGCACGATCGGGCCGCTTCATCCGTGGTTATTAGCATAGATTTGTGGTGCTTCTTCTTCTTCTATCGTGTGGGTTGTGAGGCGAATTACCAACCTCATCAACCCTGGTGTCAGGGTTACTATTGAGCCGCCAAAGGCCCCTGACATGACTCATTTATAACGACTACGTACTTACACAGTAAGTAGTAACCGGGACCAACGGCTTAACGTGCCTTCCGAAGCACGGATCGTCTTACTTTCGGACAATCAGGTGATCAGCCTGTAATGTCCTAACCAAACTAGGGACCACAAAGTAATTTTTGTGATATGTCCCCACTGGGAATCGAACCCAGGACCTCCAGATCGTGAGCACAACGCTCAACCACTGGACCACGGAGGCCGTTGTGGTGCTTGTTGCGTGCATCTCACGTCTGTCGGTCACGCTACATCGGCCGGCGATCGAATGCGTTCAACGACAATAAAAAAGTTAACATCCGTTATTCGATGAATACAGATTATCATGCGGCAAGAGATGGGAAGGTCAGTACTTTGTGGTACTCCGGTTTCTCTGCGCGCAGGTGTCTCGATTATGAAATTCGAGAATCATAAAATCCGGCCAAGTGCGAGTCGAACTCGCCCAGGAAGGATTCCGTAGTTGGACTAGATAAACAACAGAAGGTATCGAGCAAAAAGGGGTAAAAAATAACGCGTTTGTTGTATGGAAAGCGCCCCATAAATATTTATTGTATTTTCTTTTTATTAGTATTTGTTGTTTTAGCGGCAACACAAATGCATCATCTGTGAAAATTTCAACTATCTGACTATCACGGTGCATGAGATAAAGCCTGGATACATACGAACGGACGGACAGCGGAGTCTTAGTAATAGGGTCCCGTTTATTAACCTTTGGGTACGGAACCCTAATAATGTAGAACATAAAAAACTCCGCTTATAATTGCTACTGGTAGAGCAATAAGTTGTTAGTAGATAAGTCTTCTTAACCTAAAATAAATATGCATAATGATAAAATGATGAACGGTATTAGAACGGCCTATTGCTTATGATTAGTCGAGCGTGTTAGTCGTGTTGGTTGTTGAAGGAAGATTGCAAAGAGCCTGGCTGCCGGGTCTCTGCCTACCCTACTAGAAATACCTACAATTTCTCTAACGATTAGTAATAGTATTCAACAGTATTTCATTATTCATAAACACGTATCGTTGTAAAAAAGGCAATTCGGTGAAATGTAGTTAGTGCAGGGATGCGTGCGAAAAGCGCCCTTACAAAAGAGTTCAACGCACGCCCGGCTTTGTTCATGCGCACTCATGCGGAACATAATATGCAGAGGGCTGTCCTGCTATTCTCTTCTATCGAATGAAACATTCTGCATTAGACAGGTCAGGTTAGAATAGAATAGAAATAGTTTATTATAAAAGGGCGCCACACACAAAAAAAAGACAATAACATCATATCAAATTTCCACTAAACAATTACAAAAAAAGCAAGACGGATGTTTATCGAAATGATCATAAGGTGGTGGTGGACGTCCTGAGATAAAAGGGCGACACTCAGCACAAGTTACATTCTTTACTATTGCATAAGCACTTTTTTTTTGACGTATTTTCCAATAAGGTGATTAATTTAGAACATCAATATTTATCAAAATCGTATGTCTTATGTTTGTAAATTAAGGCCGTCTACTTTGACTACTCATTTGCGCGTGCACATTGGTATATAATTATTAGTTGTACAGCGTATCCTGTTCTTGACTTCATACCTATACCTATGTTAGCACCTATTTATGTGTCTATATAAATTTATACAGCAAAGTATCGTGACTTGACCCGTCATTGGCGCAGAATCAGATATGATCAACGAGAGCTTTTGAATAGATTAGTTAGTAACTTCTAGAAATTGGCACCTAGTTTTCAGTATTGGTTCTGACTGCTGCTTTATAAGGCATGGCAATGCTTATGACGTGTCGCGCCCACTCCTCGGTGACTAGGTACCCGCTCAGAACGGATCTCCAACAATGTATGTAAATGGACTCACTTATTGGGGACGAGTGGACCTCCTCAGACACACGCTTCCTCAGCGACAACTATCTAGGGCACTGTACTGTGACGGCAAGAACAACAATAACACTTTCGGAGAACATTCACTATGATTCAACACCATGAAGTCTTCGAAATTTCACGAACAACGCTTCAACTGTTCTTAACAGCGAAAGAGCAGAGAGGCACTACGTTTTTCTTTTAGTGTTTGTTAGCACTTATACGGAAAAATATGCGACGGAATTGCATCTTGACGGTTCGGAGGCATCGCCTCGATCGAGCGCGAGCGACTCAAATGTCAGGCGGTGCGCAAGCGCCGAGCCCGCGCCCAGCTGCGTGACGTCACTATGGTATTCAAAATGGCGGCTCGGAATTCGAGAGCCTACATGTACCGACAGCAACAGAAATTTAGTCACGAACTCAGTGCTGCATTGTGCTGCATTTAACGCTTGTTATGTAACCGGCTGGCAGGTAGGGTAATTGAATAATAAACGGCACGTAAGTACCCGTAATTGTTTCCATTAGTTTGCATCGCGAGAGTCCACCTTTCTGTAACATTTCTTCAAATAACCTCGCGTTTTTATTTTTAAGAATTATGGTACTATAATATATGAATCCATGCACATGAAATGCTCTAGAAAGCAGCGGGTGTTGTTAAATAGCGCAGGTACTCTTGGGGCCGGAATCGTCGAAGTTTTTGCCCACTCGGTACTAAGCCCCTTTCACTGTCACGAAGGAGACGGCTAGACGTAGTATTCATTCATCAGCAGTAGGATAGAAAAGGATAGAGAGTGCCGGTGTTTATACAGCCTTAATACAGCGTTAGCTTACAATAGTGAATTCGGTGTGGGACTGAATAGGTGTCGCGCGGCGTGGGACCACTACTTAGCATGCTTGTATAGTGTATCTGCCTCACCCATCACGTCTATTTGCAATTGGGACAATGATTTGCTGCACATACCTATTTACATTTCTTGTTGTTTCTCTTTAATACTTTCTAGGGTTCTAATTAGAATAGGCGATAATTTGCTTAGTTGGTTGCGATTTTGTATTAACGTATACTAAAAGTTTTGATACATTGTATATTTTGAATGGGATATTGGAGAAAGTACGACGAGTAACAACAATATAACATGGCATCACGCCTTTATCCCTGAAGGGGTAGGCAGAAGTGTATATTAGGTATGCACACCCACACTTCGCCAGCCATTGTTAAGTCCCGTGTTTATCCCTGAAGGGGTAGGCAGAAGTGTATATTAGGTATGCACACCCACACTTCGCCAGCCATTGTTAAGTCCCGTGTAATAGGCTATTGCTATAGTCTATTGCCATTAACTGGGCACAAATCCTGGGAACTAGGTAGGTAGGTGATGCTATGTGATATCAATTATTTATGATCCAAAGATGAATTCAAACACAAAGAACGAGAATTCAAAGTAGATATGAGTAGTATAATGGTGCATAATGAACAAGTCATAAGATGAACATACCTACTTAATAATAGATAATTTTTAATCAGCACAGGTACCTAATCACTCCTTTTTATTGCCTTTAAAAGCGAATGATTCCAAGTAGAGCTATCTAACATATTACATAACATAAACAGCCTATAAAACATCCCACTGCTGGGCACAGGCCTCCCGTCAGTCAACTGTAGGGCTATGGAGCATACTCCACCACGCATCTAACATACAAACTCATAAGTAATTATACGTACAATAATACAAGAATTAGACGGAAGGCAAGTGGGAAACCACTGCTCTATTTTTCCCTAGAAAAGTAGCATGGAGAATGCTACACCGACAAGAGTGTGGCTCTTAAATTAGTAAAGTAAGTAAAATATTTATTTCCTCTGCAAAAACACATGGATACATAAATACACACAAAAATACAATATTTGTAGAGGCTGGAATCTTCTCTTCTCTTCTATGTGGGTTGTGAGGTGGATGACCAACCTCATCAAACCTGGTGTCAGGGTTATTATTGAGCCGCCAAAGGCCCCTGACGTGACTAGTAACGACTACGAATACAAACGACACGTATTAGTGATGATGATGAATACAAGAATATAACGCGAACAACTGAGCATTCTCACCTTGTACACAACTGTGTAGGAGGAATAGGTATTTTAGTGGGTAGGTTAGGTACCTATCTAAGCAAGCAAACTGCAATTCTCCAGACATGCCTTGCAGGTTAGCCTACACAGTCATTATAATACACGAACACGAACCTTGAGAGACTTGGCCGAAAATAATTAACATAATACCAACGCGTTTACGCAGATGTACGTATTTCAAACTATATCGTAATCAGTGATGTGCCTGGGAATGTACCCATAGTGGGAATTATCCCGTTGTAAAACACTTTAATAGTAAGAACATTGGTGCTGATACCAGTAAACACCATAACATAACATAAACTGCCTATATACGTCCCACTGCTGGGCACAGGCCTCCCCTCAATCAACCGGAGGGGGTATGGAGCATACTCCACCACGCTGCTCCACTGCGGGTTGGTGGAGGTGTTTTTACGGCTAATAGCCGGGACCAACGGCTTAACGTGCCCTCCGAAGCACGGAATCATCTTACTTTTTCGGACAATCAGGTGATTCAAGCCTGAAAAGTCCTTACCAAACAAAGGACAGTCTCACAAAGTGATTTCGACAATGTCCCCATCGGGAATCGAACCCGGACCTCCAGATCGTGAGCCTAACGCTCTACCACTAGACCACGGAGGCTGTTGATAAGAAAATGACGGGTATAACTTAAAATAAAATTAGGAGGTGTCTGCAAGAATCGGGGCTAACGTCTGATTTTCTTTTTTCAAATTGTTCTTTTTGTACTCTGGTATTATCTGCGCAAAGGCTATAAAGCTCGTAATACATAGGTAACTTTTGCGCCTTTACTGCTGGGAATGTTCCCAAAGTGGGAACTTTCGCGGGAACGGCACGTCACCGATCGTAATAACTCCCTATTTATGAAAATTGGACAATTACTGCAATTTTCCCCATTGTTTTATACATATATATTTAAATATACACAGGGTGTAGTGACATCGTAACGAAAACTTTGAGAGGTGATTCAGACTATGATTCTGAGTTGATTTTAGGCAGAATTTTCCATCGCAAAATATGGAATTGAAAATAATAAAAAAATAATTTTCATGAATTTTCCGAAAGGAAATTTCACTTGCTATCAACTCAGAGTCATGGTCTGAATCATCCCCCTTAGTATTCGTTACGGTTTCACTAATACCCATATGTACATGTACGGGGTGTAACTGTAAGTGACATCGTAACGAATACCGACAGGGATGATTCAGCACATTATTCTGAGTTAACATCAAGTGGAATATTCCATTGCAAAATTATACCTATAATTGAAAATAATTTAAAAAAACACAAAAATAAAACACGAATTTTTGCGACGAAAAATTCCACTTGATATTCTATTTATATTCTAATTCTACAGAATCATGGTCTGAACCAACCCTCAAAGTTTTCGTTACGATGTTACTAACGCCCTGTATACACCTCTGCCTACCTCTTTGGGGATACAGGCGTGATGCTGTGTGTATAAAACAAGTACAATATGTCTTACGAAGAAGCCGGTATGATTAAAGCGCTAATTTGCAGATACCGTTGATGAATGGTTTGTTCTGTCTATGTGTTGAGACGGAAATGTACGTCGTTCTGTGCAATACAAATACAATTCCCACACCAAGACAATGTCTTACCTTCACAATTCACACAGACGAGAACGAAACATCTCGAGACCTAGACCTTTAGAAATGTTTTAGACAACGTATCTACATAATCATTTTACGACAGCTATTCTATTGAATTAGTCACCGTATTTTAGTAAGAGCTCGGTGGCGCAGCGGTAAACGCGCTCGGCGATTGTTGAAGTTAAGCAACTTTCGCAAAGGCCGCATAGGATGGGTGACCACAAAAAAAAAGTTTTCATCTCGAGCTCCTCCTTGCTTGGGAAGGCACGTTAAGCCGTTGGTCCCGGCTGCATTAGCAGTCGTTAATAACCACCAATCCGCACGTGGTGGTTTAAGGCCCGATCTCCCTATCCATCCATAGATAAGGCCCGTGCCCCAGCAGTGGGGACGTTAATGGGCTGGTGATGATGTGATGATTTTAGTAAGTAGGTACCTATGCAAGTTTTATAAATTAGTAAGTACACCACACACACAGACACAGGTTTGGTTCACTTACTTTAGTAAGTGTCCCGTTGTAAAGACTCTTTAATAGTAAGGACACTGGATGCTTTTCTTTTTTAAATTGTGCTTTCTTGTATTGTGATTGGCTGATTTTCTTTTACAACTTTTTCTTTCTTATACTCTGGGATTATCTGCCTAAAGGATAGCTAATAAAGCTCTTTTTACATAAGTTTTGCGCCTTTTTACTGCCCATCACATTACGTCACATCACTGGCATAAGCTGATATACAAACTCGTATTTATTACACAATACGACTGATAAGCTTAGGTTTTATTAAGTAAGTAAAATCTTTATTTCCTCTACAAAAAATAAAACACATGGATACATAAATACATACCAAAATACAATATTTGTAGAGGTATTACGTACATATTTCCTCGCTGATTAAAATCCATCGGGATTAATTTCCGGTTCGATGAACCTTAATTTAAAAATTGGTGATTGTTTAGTGTTTATTTTACACACGGTACCATTATGTGCGAATTTTTTTGGCACCTTGGTGTTGGAAGAATCTACGATTCCCGTCATCGCGCAGTATGGTATATTATATCTGTTTTTATACATAAATGAGATGCACCAGCCAATAAAACCAATGGAAAGCGAACGGTAAGAACTTATATACCGACAAATTGAATGGTTTTTCTCTATTTATAGTTTCTACCTACCCTGAAAGTGACAGACCTATCAACATGCACCTGTTACACCCTAATAGTACATAGCCACAATGTCACATAAGTACAGGCACAGACCAACAATGTCACGGCGCAATGGCAACTAATTATGTGATAATTAAACACGTTTCACTGCTCAACCGGTAACGGGCAATTAGAAATGACGAAAGTTGTATATTCTATGGCTAAATAAGGCACGTCTTGACACTTTCAAGTGCGCCCGCGCACGCCGGACGAGCGCCGCCGCCTATCTTGATGTCGCTCGATAATCACTATTACGAGAAATTCGTATTAAGTATACATATAATAAAAAATGTGAGGATTCAGTGATTTATCACGCGTCTTGCTATCCAAAGTTTCCATGTTCAAATTTGAATGGATTATGCCTAATGAACTGTGCACAGTTAAACGATTTAACGAACAAACCCATGAACACTAGTTTTAAGTGCTCTCTGTAGCGCAGAGGAGCTCTATCACCCATCCATAAACCGCTGCGCCATAGACGATCGATTTCGAATCTATGAGTATGTCAGTCGAAAATTTTGGCTGACAAGCTCGTCTAGCTTATAAAACGCTCAATATGTAAAAGCAATATTCAATTGAATATAGTCATTAGTATCTTTAGATATAAATTGAAAGAAATTCCATAACAGTTAACGGTTTTCAATAGGGTGACGAGTGATTGCATATCTAGGTTTTCTATCGGTTTCAGTGATTGCCTCCGCAGTAAGGTTTCTTTCTTGCCAGTAATAACCGAATTACACGCACCACAGAGACAAATGACAGTCTACATACCACGCAAGTAACAAAACATTTTGTTATTTGAAAAAGAAAGCATACTTAATAACCAGAAGTTTTCGGGTTTAATATCCAGCTGGGTATTTGTTTGAAAAGTTTTTACTTATAGTTTGGTAATCTTAAGATAATGCGCATCCGTAAAATTAGTTGTAACACATATAATACTTAATAATAATTATGTAGGTACTTATAATAATAATAAAACTTTATTTCGGACTTTTGTACGGTCACGAGCATTAATATGTATACACTTTGGTACCATGTCACATTAACTTTTTTGACAAATTGAACTGTAAGTCTCACTAAATGTCAAATATGTTAGTGCGACAGAGTCCTAAAGTGGGTACATTATATTGCCCATGACTGTACATCCATAATGGCTAGTAAGGGACTTATACTCTGTTTGTAAGCACATATTAAATTAACTCGACAAAAACCTAGTGTGAGACATGGATGTCAATCCAATGCCTCACAATGGGACAGTCAATTCTATCCGCCACCACGTTTAAGAGACTGTTGGATCCGGTCCGGACCCGGTGCAGTAAAGAGGCAGTTTTTTCCTAATGTTGGCATGAAAGCCATCTGTACTCTGTCTTATAAGAGAGAGGGGAAATTAACTAGATTAAATTAGAAGATAAAAGAGAAAGAAAGAGAAGATAAGGCTGTTGGTACAAGGTGCAATTAGGATAAAACATAGCTGCACTGCAAACATGCAGGTAATTTACTGAGAGAACTTTTTACTGGTTCTAAAGTTCAGAATTTACACTACACCTGTGTAATAAGATTCTTACCAGATTGTAAATAAAATTAGCAGCCATTTGTAGCAAACGTGGCAATTTAAAGGCATAATGAAACTGACATAAAATACAGAACTCGTTTGAAATTATTTGAATGTTATTTCATCACACACAGTTACAAATGGTACATCCGTGTAAACTTAAATTGTAGAAGAGATCGTCTCGCAATTATGTCATCATCATCATCATCATCATTAGCCCATTAACGTCCCCACTGCTGGGGCACGGGCCTTCCCTATGGATGGATAGGGAGATCGGGTTTTAAACCACCAAGCGGGCCCAGTGCGGATTGATGGTTATTAGCGACTGCTAATGCAGCCGGGACCAACGGCTTAACGTGCCTTCCGAAGCACGGAGGAGCTCGAGATGAAAAATTTTTTTTTGTGGTCACCCATCCCATGACCGGCCTTTGCGAAAGTTGTTTAACTTCAACAATCGCAGACCGAGCGCGTTAACCGCTGCGCCACCGAGCTCCTTATTTTTATTACTTGTCAATAAATGGAACTTTGGTCCAATGCGGAATATGTGTTTTGAAAAAGGAACAAGTAAGTACCTCGTTACTGTGTGTATCCATCGGGGATCACTTCTGAGAACACCCGTGTCAGCCGTCATGTAAACGAAGACATAATACAACAAGGGGAGTTGCAATTTTGATGCTTGCTCGGTAATTCTGTGAAGGCGATCGCTGGAGTTATTCTTTTTGTTCCCGGCATGTTTTGTCGTCATACAATTATACGGAGGATCACAGCGAGCGTGGTTCACGGGAACAACATTAAACTTGTGTTTCATTTGAGCGTTGTATTATTAAAACTTCCCTTTCACCAGAGACAAAAACCGTACACCAAAACAAAAAGTTATACTTAGTTAAATAATGCTAGTTTCATCCATAAACATAAACAGCCTATATACGTCCCACTGCTGGGCACAGGCCTCCCCTCAATCAACCAGAGGGGGTATGGAGCATACTCCACGACGTTCCGCGCTGGTTTCATCCATTATTATATAAAGTTCCGGAAATCGCAGGAAAAAAAGTTAATAACGTAATAATAGAGCAATCATCGCATTATCGGCCTAATAATTATTATAGAAGCATCAACACGAATGAAAATTATTACACTTTGCACGAGATTACCTATATTTTTATATATAACTAGTTTGAAATTGTGAGTTCAAGAAGCAGTACAAATGGCCCATAGATCATTGCAGTGTCGAAATATCGGGAGTCTCATATCCCCATTTAAACGCGGTAAGAACCCGTTATTATGTGCTTTAATCATTGCACCAGTTTGTTGAACAATATACCCACGGCTCTCAACAAAAAAAACTCAAATCTCATTCGCATAACAGTTCAGTACCAACTTACGCGAGATTAGATTCGTGATTTGCTACTTCTCTCTGACTTATGGCCACGTCCGAGGAACAGACAAATGAATAAGTAATCAGCAATAGCCCCGCAGCAGACTTTTTCGTTAACGGTACAAATGAATGTGTATATTGCATGAGTCTGTGTTTTTGTTATCTTTGCAATTTACATCTATGAAGACGTTTTTCACCTACCGAGTCACCTCCAACCTCCGCGTTCAACCTACGACCTCCGTGGTCCAGTGGTTGAGCGCTCACGATCCGGAGGTCCCGGGTTTAAATCCCGGTGGGGTCTTATCACAAAACTGTTGTGATCCCTAATTTGGTTAGGACATTACAGGTTAATCACCTGATTGTCCAAAAAGTAAGATGATCCGTGCTTCGGAAGACACCCGAAACCGCTACTTACTGCTGTAAGTAAGTAGTCGTTACATGAGCCATGTCTAAGGTCTTTGGCGGCTCGATAATAACCCTGACATCAGGGTTGATGAGGTTGGTAATTCACCTCACAACCCACACGATCACAATATCAAAAGTAATGTCAATAAAGTATCGTTTATCTGACTTGCAGTCTTGTATTATGCGAGAATTTGCATTTAAAACGTTTTCAAATAACGTTATTCAAAGACAAGACAGAAAGAGTACTAACAGAATGACCCCAGGGAGTCCATTTCCAACGGAAAACAATTAGTTGAAAGTATGCCTAAATAGTGGTGGCTGAACTGGAAGTATGGTTAGGATAGTAGTGCTTCGAATCATAGTAAGTTATGCGTGCGGCACGCATACGGACAGGTACGCAAATGGAGCGAAATCCGAGAAAAATTACCGCCGCTTTCGGGAATTCCTAAATGTTTTTTTTTTTTAATGCTAAGTTGTTTATTTATGAGGAGCTCAGTGGCGTAGCGGTAAACGCACTCGGTCTGCGATTATTGAAGTTAAGCAACTTTCGCAAAGGCCGGTCATAAGACGGGTGACCACAAAAAAAAAAGTTTTCATCTCGAGCTCCTCCGTGCTTCGGAAGGCACGTTAAGCCGTTGATCCCGGCTGCATTAGCAGTCGTTAATAACCACCAATCCGCACTGGGCCCGCGTGATGGTTTAAGGCCCGATCTCCCTATCCATCCATAGGGAAGGCCCGTGCCCCAGCAGTGGGGAATTCATGTCCCCACGGGCTGATGATGATGATGATGTTTATTTGTAATATTACGTTGATGGGTCAAATTGTAGTGGACAAAAGGGGAGTTGTGACTACTGTAAAGATGTTACTTTTGTAGTAGGTATCAAAACTGAACTGGTTTCCAGAAATTGGTTCTCTATTATATTATAAATTATAACAGTAACATACGGTTTAATACGATCTACTCTGAACCGGCGTGCGTGTATGAAGCGATTGATGAATGTGGAGGAAGCAAGAGAAATGTGTCAGGATCGAAGCAAATGGAATTCTATAGTCTCTGCTTACCCCGGTGGCAAATAGGGGTGAGTTTATGTATGCATGGGTATGTATAACAGTAACATTGCTTGAATGGTCGCTTTGTGATGCGAGATATTGACAATATCACTTCGAAAACGTGGGCCTCTCTTGTTTCAAGTAGACATAGCATACTGTAATATAACAACGTATTCGCCAGTTAACTAAAGGACAATGAGTCAGAACGTCCCCCTCCACCAACAGATTCCAGACATATCTCATTCGAAGCGTCTTAATAAGTTTATACATACATACATACATACATAAACTCACGCCCGTAATCCCCAATGGGGTGGGCAGAGCCACAAGTAATCAAAGACAACTTGCAGCCACTGTTGATACGATGTCGTAAGCTGGCTGGTAATAAGTTTATATTTTTGTTATATGGCGACTTTCCTGAAATACGCGGGGTTTAGCCGGAATTCGGGTTTTAAGTATCATTTTGGATACTCCCTGGTACATCATTGTATCAACCAACAGATTCCAGACATATCTCATTCGAAGCATCTTAGCGAGTGGATATTTTTGATATTTTGTTCTCTATATTTAGTGTATAGTAGAGTCAATATAAAGCCGAAGCTTCCTAACTAACTTCTTATTTGGCAGGGACAGGCAAACCCTTCATCGTATAGAAGGACCAATCGCGGGAGTCTTGGTTTTTTCGGTTTTATACATCGCCATATGTTTTATTTCACCGTGCCGCGGGCCCGTCGCCACGTAATATGGTCTTAAGGCCAAAAGTTCTTTTAAAATCTAAACCTCATGGAACCCTGGATCGCAGGAGTAGATTAGTATTATGTCGTAGAACACTACTACTTACATAAAAATAACGAAGTGAAAAGTATAAGAAAACAGCAAAACAGTTTTTACCATAACTGTACAATAACGTCAAAACTCGCTCGACGTAGAGGGAAAATAAGGCCACTCGCCGTAAAGAGACTCGCCGTAGCGCGGGTCGCCGTTCGGAAAGTCGCTGTCAACGCTACAATTCATACCCGACTAGAGTAGGTTGCAGAATCCTTGTAGTCGGCGAGCCGATCCAGGTTCTTATTGAAGGCTTCCCCAGACAGTCGAAAGTCTTTCCAAATGCATCATCAACACAAAGTCCATGCGTCTACATGATCGTAGTACAAAGGGCACAGCACAGGTTTGTCCGACAACGTCTGTTTGCCTCGATCTCCACAAAGTTACGGTAGCTCTGCTTACCCCGGTGGCAAATAGGGGTGAGTTTATGTATGCATGGGTATGTATAACAGTAACATTGCTTGAATGGTCGCTTTGTGATGCGAGATATTGACAATATCACTTCGAAAACGTGGGCCTCTCTTGTTTCAAGTAGACATAGCATACTGTAATATAACAACGTATTCGCCAGTTAACTAAAGGACAATGAGTCAGAACGTCCCCCTCCACCAACAGATTCCAGACATATCTCATTCGAAGCGTCTTAATAAGTTTATACATACATACATACATACATAAACTCACGCCCGTAATCCCCAATGGGGTGGGCAGAGCCACAAGTAATCAAAGACAACTTGCAGCCACTGTTGATACGATGTCGTAAGCTGGCTGGTAATAAGTTTATATTTTTGTTATATGGCGACTTTCCTGAAATACGCGGGGTTTAGCCGGAATTCGGGTTTTAAGTATCATTTTGGATACTCCCTGGTACATCATTGTATCAACCAACAGATTCCAGACATATCTCATTCGAAGCATCTTAGCGAGTGGATATTTTTGATATTTTGTTCTCTATATTTAGTGTATAGTAGAGTCAATATAAAGCCGAAGCTTCCTAACTAACTTCTTATTTGGCAGGGACAGGCAAACCCTTCATCGTATAGAAGGACCAATCGCGGGAGTCTTGGTTTTTTCGGTTTTATACATCGCCATATGTTTTATTTCACCGTGCCGCGGGCCCGTCGCCACGTAATATGGTCTTAAGGCCAAAAGTTCTTTTAAAATCTAAACCTCATGGAACCCTGGATCGCAGGAGTAGATTAGTATTATGTCGTAGAACACTACTACTTACATAAAAATAACGAAGTGAAAAGTATAAGAAAACAGCAAAACAGTTTTTACCATAACTGTACAATAACGTCAAAACTCGCTCGACGTAGAGGGAAAATAAGGCCACTCGCCGTAAAGAGACTCGCCGTAGCGCGGGTCGCCGTTCGGAAAGTCGCTGTCAACGCTACAATTCATACCCGACTAGAGTAGGTTGCAGAATCCTTGTAGTCGGCGAGCCGATCCAGGTTCTTATTGAAGGCTTCCCCAGACAGTCGAAAGTCTTTCCAAATGCATCATCAACACAAAGTCCATGCGTCTACATGATCGTAGTACAAAGGGCACAGCACAGGTTTGTCCGACAACGTCTGTTTACCTCGATCTCCACAAAGTTACGGTAGCTGTCTAGCCTTGATTTGCTATTGACTAAGGCCCCGGCGTTAACCAATCAATGACCACTACAGTTACAAACTACACAGTCAAAAGCTTAGGTTTGGATCTATTGTTCTTAGTAGATACTTACGGAAACGAAATGAGTATATCGCTAATTGAGTTTTAAATAACATAACATAAGCTCACAACTACATCAAAATTGGGGTAGTCAGAAGTACATCGCAATATAAACTAAGTACCCACACCTTACCGACCCTAACCTCACCTTAAAATTAACTTAAAAATAACACCGGAGGTACTGGGTTCCATTCCCTGTGGGGACATATCACAAAAATTACTTTGTGGTCCCTAGTTTGGTTAGGACATTACAGACTGATCACCTGATTGTCCGAAAGTAAGATGATCCGTGCTTTGGTAAGCACGTTAAGCTGTTAGTTATTATTTGTTGATGTAAGTAAGTAGTCGTTACATGAACCATATCAGGGGCCTTGGGCGGTTCAATAGTAACCCTGACACCAGGGTTGATGCGGTTGGTACTCGACCTCACAATCCACACGATAGAAAAGAAGAATAACTTATATTCGAAATTCTGTTGGGATAATGTTTTAATATACATAGGTATACAAGTACTTACCAGGTACATGTTCTTCGTTGAAGGTGATCCTTACGGCATGCGGTCGGAGCACGCGTGGAGTGAAGGCAGCTATGTACCGGTGTCCGCCTAGGGGTCGCACTGAGCTGGCCACTAGGGCACCGTTGCCTCCAGACACCTCTATCTCCAGATGACCAGGACCGGCTGAGCTGCAGTCCACTACATACAAACCATTAAAAAATATTATTATAATAAATTGATGTTGGTGGAAAATATACTTAGCGCTTCTCTTCAAGGTCAGAGACAAGCATGGCTTTGTACAATCAATCATCTATACTGTCGTCGTACGTGTCGTAGAAACCGAAAAGTTTCATGACTGCATGAAAAGAAGTTGCGATTGTGCTTACGCATAAAGCAATAAAGAACTTCACGACAAACGTGGAATGAATCGTTATTAAAAAGTCTTTCAGAGGAAAAGATAACGCAAACTTTTAATCTCCAAACGATCCGATTTCGCTGTGAAATGAGATTCTTGATATTTATGCAATGCACGCGCTATTTTTGGGTAAAAATTCAATTAAAAAGAGTGAACTGAAATGGGGATTTGGGGGCGTGATGTAGCGTATTTATGTATGTATGCAAGCTTAAAAGTTTAATCCTCTTCGGAATACTTTTCGACGGACCGCTATTGTATTAAGAAATATTTTACCTAATTGGATTGAGAAAACATACAGAGCAAGTAGATTAAATTGAGCAAGAGTTAGTGAAACTGCAGTCCTTTTACGGATTTCACTGAGTGATTAAAGTCCAAAATTACAATAAAGCTGAAAGTATATTAGGATTCCTCCAAATAGTACGCATTGTCAGCATTTTCAGTTCTGTATGGAATTATAATCACTGAGACAGACATTTGTATTTCTTTATATTGTAAATGCGGTGTTTGACAGAATGCGCCAATTTTTTCGAAATAAACTAAAGAAAAGTTGACCTTGAATGTTCTGTGATATACCATATACTTAAAATAGAAAATCATGACAGCGCATACGATTCGGGTAACAATTTACTATCCGAACGTCCATAGAGTCTAGGAGAATGATTGATCAAAATAAAATCCTGTTTTACGACATGCTAGGAATAGCAGCTGAACGTTTCCCACGATTTTTCTTTAAGTACTTCTATTCAACAGAGGAGTCTAACTTTACAGGTGTTCATAATCTAAAACTTACCGATAAATTCGACGTGTTGTCCAAGTAGTCCTTTGTAAGTTGGTTTTACGATTATTGCTTTGGCACCTCTATTGTTATCCCTTTGAATTGGTCTGCAAACAAACGAACAAGTGCACTTTTATGACTAGCACCGTGTTGCACTGCTCCTATAGAGTTTAGTATTGTTGTGGGTAGTCTTATTCTGAATCCGGAAACGTTGTGAACTTTAGATGTCAGTGCAAGAGACTCGTAGTTACACGATTTGGCACGTACATAATTTAAACAGTCTAATTTACGTCCCACTATTGGGCACAGGCCTCCCCTTAATCAATCGGAGGGAGTATGGAACATATTTCACCGCGCTGCTCCACTGCAGGTTGGTGAAGTCATTTGAGTTAGTAGCCCAGCCCACACACATACATACAAATTATAATATACATTATATTCCACCAAAAGAAAGGTTTATGAAGGGTGAAGAGTGATGTAGACTAGTCTTTGTACCCGGAAATATGCGCCGTTCCTGTGGGACACATCTGGAGTGTAACTTTTTAATTAAGGTGCCGCTTCCAGCAAAACATATTTAACATTTTTCGCCATAAACACGACATTGTTTGACGTAACTCGTAAATGTCATCAACTATTTAGTCGGAAAAAAAGTAGCGCTGAGGGCTCTCATCCGGTACAAATATTAAGAAAACAGACCTGAGAGTGCCTATAACTAGCTAACCGTAAGTCAGGGCGTCGTCTGAGTCAGCCGATAGCAATCTTCAGGGAAGCGAAGATGAACACTAGATTCCCTAAATAGTTTATTTTAATTGTAATTATTAATATTGTATGTATTCTTAGGTTAAGGTATACATATTTTATGAGCCTTAGTTGCCTGAATCAAATAAATAAATAAATAAGCGCTGAATGAGGGCAATCGTCGACCACGCCGGCGGAGTCGGTATCGGGGTCCTGAAGTGTCCAGGATCACAGGAGTAAAGCCGTAAGCTACTTTGTAATAAAGAATTTATGTGGCATATTCGTCTCAACGATTCAGCGACTATGTTAACAGCTCGAGTTTTCAACTGCCAACTCTACTAGTAGAGTAGGATTGTATTGTATGGTACTACAATTTGAATCGCCATCCTAAGTATGTAGTGTGGCTATTTTACGACCCTTAGAAAAACAGGCTGTAAAAATACTAATCTTTGTTTATTCGCTGCTTTGTAAAGCATGAAACAATAATATGAAGATTTGTTATTCAAAAACGTAGGAGAAAATTCGAAATGGGTCTTGTTTTCCAGATGTTTTCGCTATCGATTTTATTTATAAGCTTTTTCAGTTACCCTTGCAGTTGATAAATAAAGTATATAATATTAATACTTACTTATGTATTCAAAATTTATATTTAATTAATCGATCCATCAATCAATAATTCTTTATTGCACAAAGACATAAGTATGGGACATGTACGGTCAAGAGTATTAATATGTATACACTTTGGTACCATCATCACCAGCTCATTAACGTCCCCACTGCTGGGGCACGGGCCTTCCCTATGAATGGATAGGGAGATCGGGCCTTAAACCACCACGCGGGCCCAGTGCGGATTGGTGGTTACTTTGGTACCATGTCACATTAACTTTTTTGGCAAATTGAACTGTAAGTCTCACTAAATGTCAAATAATATGTTAGTGCGACAGAGTCTTAAAGTGGGTACATTGTATTGCTGATGACTGTACCAGAGAATAAAATAAACACAGGAGGCGGCCTTATTGCTAAACAGAAATTTCTGCCAGGCAACCTTAGGGTGAAAGAACTTAATCGATGTAAGTAATTATCAAAGAAAAGCTTGTCGAATGCTCGAACGTCAATTATATAAAGATTTTTTATTTCGCCATTTTTTTTAATCTCTTTTGTACCTACATGGTAGCGCATGAGTGAGGGTCCTACTGAAATAAAATATTGATGCGCACCTTTTTTTTGACGTGCTTGGCCAGAAAAATGGGGAGTTTTTTCAATTTGTTTGATTATTATTTATTTATTTTTGGGGCACAGTTGAAAATCAGCGTTGTGGCACTCCCTCAATGTCGGAGCGTCACAACACAACACATTGCTGATCTGACGTCCATTTTTATAAATAAGGTTTAATTATTATGTTTACTCCTACTGTGTACCTATACGTAATTGTACTTATCTAAAATATTAGATATAAGTTCATATTATTAGTAGACTCTTTCCTGCAGACAAACTGTTTAAACAGTTTTGCAGGGCATTGATAATTGTATTTTTACCCACGACGGAACGGAGCAGGTATATGCGTTTAGGGTAAGAGATGTTTGTGTGTGCGTTTGTGCAAAGAAATGTTATTAATTATCTTCTAAACTAATAATCCGATTTTGATGCGGTTTTCAATAACGGGTTTGTGTTTGATGAGTTCATGTTATTAGACAGGTGTCATGTCTGTAACTCACTAGGGGGCGCCACAATATTAGAGTTTAGAGTCAATATTATTCGAAACGCCTCTTCAATTTATAATAGCAACTTATTTGCAATAGTTTTTATTAGTTAATTGTTTCTGACAGGCGTTTTTTTTTTCGATTCCATTGATTACACGTAATTACGTCGAACACGGTGCTGTTTCATTGCTACCTAAATCCCTTAAAAATCAGTAAAAAGGCATATCCTGCATATTCATGGTCCTTCGAGCCAGATTTCAGAGAAGATCACAATCAATAAATTGTAGATAATACGAAGTGATTGGCGAAGATTAAATAAAAATCAAGATCGACTATAAGTGGCACGTGGATTGTGTGGTCAAGTGAATCAAATTCATCCAATTAATCCTCATTTAATTCATAAACTTGAACCCATCACTCAATAATCAGGTAGTATTAAGTAAACAGCCTCCGTGGTCTAGTGGTTAGAGCGTTAGGCTCACGATCTGGTGGTCCGGGTTCGATTCCCGATGGGGACATTGTCGAAATCACTTTGTGAGACTATCCTTTGTTTGGTAAGGACTTTTCAGGCTTGAATCACCTGATTGTCCGAAAAAGTAAGATGATTCCGTGCTTCGGAGGGCACGTTAAGCCGTTGGTCCCGGCTATTAGCCGTAAAAATACCTCCACCAACCCGCAGTGGAGCAGCGTGGTGGAGTATGCTCCATACCCCCTCCGGTTGATTGAGGGGAGGCCTGTGCCCAGCAGTGGGACGTATATAGGCAGTTTATGTATGTTATGTATTAAGTAAAGCAAAGTGTTGTTAATTACGGTTAGTATAATTTTAATTACATTTATTACCCACGACGGAACGGAGCAGGTATATGCGTTTAGGGTGAGAGATGTTTGTGTGAGCGTTTGTGCAAAGTAATGTTACCACGTATCTTTTAAACTAATGATCCGATTTTGAGGCGGTTTTCAATAACGGGATTGTGTTTGATGAGTTCACGTTCTTAGACAGGTGTCATGGCTGTAACTCACTAGGGGGCGCCACAATATTAGTACAAAACAATGTTGCAATATAATCAAAACGAAATGTCTGATTACAATAAATTCTGTTTTCGGCAATGTGTACGTGGTAGCTTATTGCATGTTCCCAAATAATAAAAATTACGTCTTTAACTCACTAGAGAGTGCTACAATATTAGTGAAAAATAGTATTGCAATAATATTAAAACGAATTGTCCAATTTCAATGCGGTTTTCAGCAATGGGTTCGTAGTTGAATGGTGCATGGTCTAAGATAAGTCTTATGATATTAACTCACTAGGAGGCGCTGCTATATTAGTGTGAAACGTTTATATTGCAATATTATTAAAATTAAAACGTATTGTCTGATTTCAATGCGGATTTCAGGAATGAGTTCGTGGGTGATTGGTGCATGTTCTCAGATGAGTGTTATAGAGGTAACTTTAAACAGAAAGCAACTGTATAATATATAATAAGGGACTTAATATTTTGTGGTAGGATGAATCACACTTATTGTTTTGCGAGATCTTACCTACACATTATATAGATTATAATTCGTATATGCTCTCTAAAAAGTCTGAAATAAAATTAAGCAAAATTAAAAATTTTGGAAAAACCCACGACGGTAAAAAAATATCATCGAAAAAGAATAAAATAACTCAAAACCCCCGACTTAACCCAATTATTATGTAACGAAATATTATATTAGACTTAAAAATACTTTCTAAAAAAGAGTTGATATCTCGAGACATCGGTAATAGATATACTTAAGTACCTAAACAATGAATATGGATGTTTACAGTTTTTTCCTAACGTGTCTGTTTCTCGAAGATATACTTAAATGTAGCGATAATAATTTTACCATAATACATAACCGAGGAATATCCGTCGGGGGCTGCCATTAACCCAGCTAAAGTTTTTCTAGTGACGTGAATACAATTATTGAAGAATTGTAAATGTTTAACGACGACATAAAATACACTTATGTGTATGATTAAATTTCTGTTGAAATTTCATATAGAAAAGGCAGCCCCCGACGGATATTCCTCGGTTATGTATTATGGTAAAATTATTATCGCTACATTTAAGTATATCTTCGAGAAACAGACACGTTAGGAAAAAACTGTAAACATCCATATTCATTGTTTCTAGGTACTTAAGTATATCTATTACCGATGTCTCGAGATATCAACTCTTTTTTAGAAAGTATTTTTAAGTCTAATATAATATTTCGTTACATAATAATTGGGTTAAGTCGGGGGTTTTGAGTTATTTTATTCTTTTTCGATGATATTTTTTTACCGTCGTGGGTTTTTCCAAAATTTTTAATTTTGCTTAATTAGTATTAAGATTTAATAAATAAATAAATAAAATAAATTTGCCATGTACGAAACTTAATATGACCAAGGAGGCTGTCGTTAACACATACATTCTAAACATCCGGATCCTTTAAAATATTTATTGCAGTTGTCGATACTGTGAAATATACCCTATAGCCGAAATCACCGGGTTAAAATACGTTCCATTTTATTACACTGCAGCAATAACTGTACACGCCCATTTCTCAGTGGCGTGTTTTGTCTCTATATCCACGCAAACAATATCAATTTTCAATGTAGTTATAGTATAGGTAGGGTCATGAAAATGTCTGTTCTGCTCAAGAGTTCTATAGCTTACAACAATAAAGACTAGTTATTTCCAGGGATGTCTTAAGTTTTCGGTGGTCCGAAACACGTTGATCTTATGGGTTCTGTGAGTAATGCTGTATGCGACAAATGTACAATACAGCCTCCGTGGTCTAGTGGTTAGAGCGTTAGGCTCACGATCTGGAGGTCCGGGTTCGATTCCCGATGGGGACATTGTCGAAATCACTTTGTGAGACTGTC
Organism: Pectinophora gossypiella; assembly: GCF_024362695.1. Taxonomy (NCBI): domain Eukaryota; kingdom Metazoa; phylum Arthropoda; class Insecta; order Lepidoptera; family Gelechiidae; genus Pectinophora; species Pectinophora gossypiella. The sequence continues at coordinate 9,596,145 of NC_065406.1, forward strand.
CTTTGTTTGGTAAGGACTTTTCAGGCTTGAATCACCTGATTGTCCGAAAAAGTAAGATGATTCCGTGCTTCGGAGGGCACGTTAAGCCGTTGGTCCCGGCTATTAGCCGTAAAAACACCTCCACCAACCCGCATTGGAGCAGCGTGGTGGAGTATGCTCCATACCCCCTCCGGTTGATTGAGGGGAGGCCTGTGCCCAGCAGTGGGACGTATATAGGCTGTTGATGATGATGACTAAATAAAGTTAGATGTAATGGTGACAAAAAACGTTTTTTTTTTCGATTTAACTTATTTAAGAAAAAAATAATAATAACAGCGACATTTTGTCATTGTAAAGTCGTGAAATGTAAATAAATAAATAAATAAATTGTTTTCTTCGCACTTCTGACGTCACAGGTGGTTGCTTTTTCATACAAATTCCATAGTAATTTCGTGTTTCGACGTTTAGTGAGAGCCCCCGCAAACCACAGACTTTCTCGATTTGGCCCACAACGATTTGGTATCAGTCGTTGTAGTATGCGGACTTGCATACATCTTCCTACTGATTATAAACCCGACCAAACTATCGGCCGATAGAAAGTGTGGTTTGCTGGGGCTCTAAAAAGTAACTGATTTGACTAGTTGGAAACTACCCTACGACCCCGGCACACCACTTTGGCTTCTTCCTCTCTCATGCATGCTCACCATAAATGTTACAAAAAGTCACGTCAAAAAGACGAAAATAAGTGAAACGTAGATAATAATCTGTATACTGAACTGGATTATAATCAAATTATGATTCTGATAACAAATAGGATCTCTAAAACTGATGAGTTTCGAATTTGTGACCGCCAAACGTATTTCTTAATCAACTTCCTTACTCTAATAAAGAAAGACTTGACCTAAAGTGCAGCTTAGGGATATTCTCCGCACTCACAATGGTGTGATAAAAGGTGTTGTATTATTAGCGGTGTGAGAAACAAGAAAAAAATCCTGTTTGTCATACTGGTGTGACAACCTGGTGTGACCACGAGTCCGGAGGGGATCTAAGGAACCTTGGACTAAAGTCCACCTGGTCCACATAGATCCTAAGGGCGGGACTGTTCATTATCCGCGTGCAGCCGTACTACACAATGCCGAGAGCCGGAGTACACTTCTGTGTATTCTCTTAAAGCACATTCTCAATACACTAGATAAATTCTTATTACAGCTTCCCGCTGCTGAAACGGGAAATATATCATAATCTACTCATGTAATTGTTTTAGCGTAGATCTATTTTGCAAAACAACAAAGTAACGACGGGAATAGTGTTTTGAAAAACATTACTACAAGTCCAACGATATTGTATTTTAACCTCGTGGGTTCGGATTTCCAGACACACTGGTGCTAATTCCTGTACATATCATCTTATGATGACAAGTATAACTTAAAATAAATTTAAGTTATACCTGTTATTTTCTTATCCGCTGAAATAGAAAGGGACGGGTAATCGACAAGCATAAAATTTATGGAACCCACGTCAGTTTTAGGCAGAAATTTAAATTGTCAATCATCCATCCCTTTCCTTTTCGGCGGATAAGAAAATGACGGGTATAACTTAATATTAGGAGGGGCTTACAGGTATCGGGGCCAATAAGTAGTTTTTGAATTTGAAAAGCACTGGGACTTTTCAGTATTTAATCAAATAAATGATGATTAAGTATGTAATTATTACCGGTTTTTAAATAAAATGTAAGTAAGCAATTGAAACATTTGTTTAATGTAGGTCGCCGATGATATTTACTATCTGCCTACCTGTTCTTTGCAATCTGCAAATACTCTGTAATTTTATGGCAATTGAAATTAAATGGTTTGTTTGTCAATGTGATTAGATTGTGTATTAAAGTCAATTTCCATTTATGGTTTCGTCAAGAAATCGCTTTGAGCCATGATGCCGCAGTGTGTGATTAATACATTTTTGTTGCAATAAATTTTATTGTTTTGTTCCCTGATTTTTTAAAACAGCATAATGGCCCCGATTCCTGCAGACACCGCCTAATTTTATTTTAAGTTATATCCGTCATTTTCATATCCGTCGAAAAGGAAAGGGACGGATGATTCACAGCTCTTAATTTTAGGAAGAATGAGTAAATGAATGTGTCGGGTTATTGACTGATGTAAAATTTTTAGACGGTTGGTTTAGATTTGTGCTTAAAATTGACGTGTGTTCCATAAATTTTATGCTTGTCGATTACCCGTCCCTTTCCTTTTCGGCGGATAAGAAAGTGACAGATATAACTTAAAATAAAATTAGATGGTATTTACAGGCAAAGACCTTGTATAGAATAGACGGATAATATTTTAGAGTGACGATCAAACTATCACAGCTCTCTTTCTTCCCTATGGCAACAATCTCTGTGGAAAAAAGAAACAAACATAGACAAACACCGCTGTCTAGAACGTCAGTGTTTACCGTTTTGAGATGTTGTGGTAGTCAGCTGGATACCAAACCTGCCGTTAGTTTTTTGGTGTTTTGGGACATTATTTTAACTTTTTATATAAACAATCTGTGAAATAGTTATTCATTATGAACCATGGCTTGCGTAGCTATTGGTTGTGAGAGTAGAATGGGTGTTATAATGGAGAACGATCAAACAATGTCTCACCATGGGTAAGTTATCGACCACATAATACATGTTTGTGTGCAAGAAATACATTACCTGGTCTGGTTTTTGTAAAGTTTATTGAGCCCTAAACACGATGCAGACGCATATTTTCAGCAAAGCCGTCACATTTGTACAAATAACTGATTTCACATTTTACGTTAATCAGCTTTGACAGATCATGTACCCAAAGTATTATAAGTAGTGTTGTCCTTTGATATCGATAACATAATATTATGTTTGAATGTAACATCTACATGTTGCGTTATTCTATTCACGTTTAATTTATTTTTCGACCTGTTTCCGATTTGGATGAAGATTACATAAAGATATTGTATTTTCCAGATTTCCTAAATATCCTAATTTACGAAACAAGAAATTAAGAAACAATTAGATTCAGACCATGAAACGAGATAATTCTCTCTTCTGAAGGACGCCTTCTCCTTATTTAAGCATGTGCTAATTACATTTCGATGTATCTTGCTTTCTATCGAGCAGGATACCAAACAAAAATATTACATAGAGATGCAGTACCAACAATATTCACTCACATATCTCACATAAGGTGAGTTTAAGTTTAGTTATAAGTTTATAGATAAATTTGCAGCTATTTCGTTTTTGTATTCTACATTAGCATGGAAAAAATATTTCAATACAATACAAATATTCTCTATTGCACAAAATAATTAGTATGAATAACTATTTTGGTAATTACCTGTGATTATTCCTTCTATAAATAATTAGTATGAATAACTATTTTTGTAATTACCTGTGATTATTCTTTCTATGTGCAGTGTGTAAACATGCAATGCTTGTGTATTTGTGTGCTCCACGTTAATATGTGCCATTCTTGCAGGTAAAGTTATAACGACCAGAGCCGACACTATACACTTCTAAAGAAAGTGAACAAGAGGAAATATTTTTTTTTATCACCAAAAGTCGGAATTGTTCAGTGCTTCGTAGTCATTGTATTCTAACTATATTGAATAAAAATCTTATAAAGAAGTATTTGCTTTTATTCTTTAATCGCATTGAGATAATCCCCGAAATATACTAGAAGGTCGTCTACTTCTTGTATCGAGAGCCGATTCGATTTCCGGTCAAGTCAATGAAAAACGTGTATTTAATTTTTATAAAAGGGTAGGTATGTGATTTATAGCAACCAAAGGGTGGCCGCAATGTCGTATTAAAATGATACTATAGTATATGTGGACTAGATGGACCGTCCTCGACCTCCTCGGCCATAACACCTTGCGAAATGACATAGATTCAAAAATGATAAATTGACCTTTAACAAGTTTGTCCATGATAATTAATTACGTTGAATAAGTGGTTCTGAATCTGTCACCGCAACGTACGGTTCTTCTTAGGTATCTTTCTATCAGGGTACAAATAGGTATCGTTTTAACTAATTTACTTGTGGTTCTACCCACCCAGGTATGGATACTAGGTCGTTATTTCTGTATTTAATTAATCATTCAATTTGTAATGTATATTTTTTAGATCTAATGTCGATAAAGACATGGAACGGCACTAGTGGTTCTGATACAAAAACATATACTATAGGTACGTTTCTATAACAAACCCGCTACACGAGTACAAAAGACTTTACGACGATAGTATATTTATCTCTTTTTAACTTATGACGGCTCACATGAGTGCGAAAGACAAAACCTATGTTTTTCTTTCGTCTTAAATATGCTCCGTCTATTCTATACAAGGTCTTTGTTTACAGGAATTAGCACCAATGTAAGTGTATGGAGAACGTACAACGTACGTACAGGAATACTTTCGTAAATACATGACTTATTATCTGAACATACGGTGATACTAGGACTTTATTACAATTAACTGAAGTACTTAAATGAAAATGAAAATGAAGGAAATGAAAGCGAATCTATTAATGGCCCTGTCTGCACAGCTGGATGTTATTTTCATGTTCATTTAACCGGCGTGCGTGTATGAAGCGATTGATGAATGTGGAGGAAGCAAGAGAAATGTGTCAGGATCGAAGCAAATGGATTTCTATAGTCTCTGCTTACCCCGATGGGAAATAGACGTGAGTTTATGTATGTATGTATGTTATTTGACATATTATTATACCTTTTTCTTTGTAAATTCATAACGCAATGGGTTCTGGTACTGCCTACTTAGATGATTCTTTCAAATACTACCTAATAATCTTCTTAGATGATGCCTTGAGCCGAGATAAGCGGTCAATCGGACACCATCAGGCCTGTTGTCATAAATTTTGTACATACAAGGTGACAGCCCTTTACACTTTAAAGTCTGAGGCAACCCTGGTCATGTGAAAAAAAACTTTCACCCATCGAGATGAATAGAAGAAGACATGTTGTGTCGGATAAAGAAAGAAGAATAAATATTTTTCATTAATTCACTCGTTCATGTGACTTACCTGAACCGCGCGTGCGCCGCGTCGGTCTCAGTGAGGGCCCCCCCGGTCGGGTCACGGGGGGGCCTATTGGATAAAAAAGACTGCTGTTGTTGCTGTTGCTTCTCTTCCACGCTGCTGTAGGAGGAGTCGCGAACCACGTACGAGCTCTCGCGGACCTCGCGCTTGCTGAACTCTTGCTGCGACACGATTAATGTAACAATTAGTATAAAATTTAGGTAAAGGTTTCAGGTATTTCGTTTTTGTATCTACCCGTTCTGATAAAGAAACGAGTGAGAATAGTGTATGTATGCTTTTAAATTAGTCCATCACATGACAAGATAAAAATACGGGATCCCTTGGTCCATTTCTATGCTATGTCCGGAAAGATGAACAGTATATGACTTTGTAAATATATGTTTTCGTCCCTGATTTTACTGTAAGTACCTACCTAATTTAAACTTAGAGTACGTTTATAAAAAAAATACTTAGGCCTTGTTATATAGAGAGTGCATATCAATAAAACACGCGTGACAATGTTTCTGCTGTAACGGTTTTATACATCGCCATATGTTTTATTTCACCGCGCCGCGGGCCCGTCGCCACGTAATATGGTCTTAAGGCCAAAAGTTCTTTTAAAATCTAAAACCTCATAGAAACCTGGATCGCAGGACCAGAATAGTATTATGTCATAGATATATTTACCCGACTAGAGTAGGTTTCAGAATCCTTGTCGTCGGCGAGCCGATCCAGGTTCCTGTTGAAGGCTTCCCTGGACAGGTCGCTGTATTTGTTCAGCTGTGTGTTCCTCTTGGTCTCGCGGTCCAGCGTGCTCTGTCCGTAGCGGTCTGGGCTGGGGCGGTCCACACTAACGGAGATACAGGAAATTATATTAGTTGATGCTTAGTCACTTTAGCTTTTCTTTGCAGTTGGCCAAATCAAAGCGAAATAAATAAATGAAAATAATTCTTAAGTACCTACTTAATTTTTTTTAACCTTGACCTTTTGGATTGTATGAGTAGTAGGTACGTAATTTTACGCTAATAGGTTAATTAACTAATAGGTTATAGGTTAATTGAGTTCAACGATACGCAATCTGGATTCAAGCTTTATATACTGGCGACATGTAAAGTAAGGAGTAACGAAGTTCAATAGCCCTAGTAGAACAGAAATAAAGAGTAATAATTTATTTTTTTACGGCCGAGCCAGTAGATAAAATCAGAAATATTTACAATAAAAAGTAAACTGACCTGTTTCCGCCCAGTACGTGTCTGCCCCTGTCGTCCCAGGAGTCTCGTCTGCCGGAGTACCTCCCACCGGGGTCCCCCGCCCCTGCCACAACCAAAACACCACTAATTCACTAAAACCCCATCATTATTTTCCCCGAATTTTACTCACACATAAAACTTTTAACAGCAATAGTTTTCACAAAGCCTAATTAATTAAAAGCCAGCGCTCCACTCATAAAATTTGGTAGGAAGCGATGGAAAATAATTAAAAGAGACGAGAGTTTAAAACTGGAGTGGAATGGGCGAAGTAATAATTGAGATTGATGTTTTGCGTACCGGGACTGCCGAGTCTCTTCACGTGGTCTGCTTCCAGGGACGAGAAGGGGCTGCCCTGGTCGAGGTTGTCTTGCGAGCCGTACGAGCTGTACATCTTGTAGTTGGATCGTTTCTCCACCACTTTCTTTGTGGTCGTCACTGGACTGTATCGCTCAGTCGGGCTGCTTACCCTATCGTAAAAATTCAAATAGGTATCAGGCATAAAACCAATCTATTTCCGCCGCGCAGAGCTGTAAAGTCGAACGTCAGTTGCATGGATTTTCATATAAATTAGATTTCCCCCCAAACCACTGTTTTCTTGCAGCTGGCGTCTAATCCGCCTGCAACAGTAAATTCAATACAAAATTGCACAAAAGATTTTAACTTCAGAACGCTTAACAGGTTTTTGTAATTTTAACACTTAAAGTTGAGGAAAGTAACGTTATATTGACACATATAAAAATAGGCATATAACAACTGATTACTAGTATGAGGGAGCTCGGTGGCGCAGCGGTAAACGCGCTCGGTCTGCGATTGTTGAAGTTAAGCAACTTTCGCAAAGGCCGGTCATAGGATGGGTGACCGCCAAAAAAAAGTTTTCATCTCGAGCTCCTCCGTGCTTCGGAAGGCACGTTAAGCCGTTGGTCCCGGCTGCATTAGCAGTCGTTAATAACCATCAATCCGCACTGGGCCCGCGTGATGGTTTAAGGCCCGATCTCCCTATCCATCCATAGGGAAGGCCCTTGCCCCAGCAGTGGGGACGTTAATGGGCTGATGATGATAAGTATGAGGCAAAATATAGCTAGCATGGCTAGTATGAGGTAAAATTATGAATGAAAAAGCAACTGATTTGTCGACTTCCTGCAGAGAGTTGACTTACTGTGAATTGATTTATACGCAACAAGCGGCTGTTTTCCCGTCACGACTTTTCGGAATAAACAAAAAATGTTGATGTTTTTTTAATAAGCATTTTTACGCAGCTGGTGTGCCGAGACATATTCAAAGGTAAAATAATATGACTAAGTAAAATGATCCGTGCTTCGGAAGGTACGTTAAGCCGTTGGTCCCAGTTACAACTTACTGATGTAAGTAAGTAGTCGCTACATGAGCAATTTAGATCTATGAAGATGTTTTTCGCCTACCGAGTGACCTCCAAGTCCTTGTCCAACCTACGACCTCCGTGGTCCAGTGGTTGAGCATTGGGCTCAACCGGAGGTCCCGGGTTCAAATCCCGCTGGGGACATATCACAAAAATCACTTTGTGATCTTTAGTTTGGTTAGAACTTGATTGTCCAAAAAGTAAGATGATCCGTGCTTCGGAAGGCCCATTAAGCCGTTGATCCCGGTTACTATTTACTGATGTACGAGTAAGTGAGTAATCGTTACATGAGCCATGTCAGGGGCCTTTGGTGGCTCAATCGTAACCCTGATACCGGAGTTGATGAGGCTGGTATTCCACCTCACAACCCGCACAATAAGAAGAAGAATGTTATAGTTAGTACCTTAAACTAAAATCTCAACACAAACATAGTTTCTCTACAACACGTACGGTCACGAGCATTATAATATACACTTTGGTACCATGTCACATTAAATTTTTTGTCAAATTGAACTGTAAGTCTCACTAAATGTCAAATATGTTAGTGCGACAGAGTCTTAAAGTGGGTACATAATATTGCTCATGTCATGACTGTACAATACTTTCTCATTGAACATAATATACCTACTATATCTAGGTATTTCGTTCCCTACGTTACCTGTTAATTGGACTGGCTGCCCTATTAAGCGGGCTGTCTTTCCTCGTTAGTGGGCTGGATGTGCGGCCGACTGGACTCGTCGCTCTATAGGGGCTGGTGGCTCTATATGGACTGCTGGACCTGTTTACATCAAGCCGCGAACCATTGCCCAAGTGCTTCGTCGTTATAGGACTGGCAGTCAAATTCCTCGGACTCTCTGATCCGTATCTATAGTCTTTCTTATTCACTCGAGAGTAAGTGGAGTCCGTGACGTCATAGCTCTTGTCTTTGACGTCAGAGCTGAAGGAAGACTTGTAGTAGTCGATGGAGTCGCGTCGCTCCTCGCGGCGGTCGAAAGAGCTCGTACTGTGTTTCGTTGTGTTCGTCTCGTATAAGTTGTAGTGATTTAAAGGGCTTTCCGATCTTAATCGCGTTACTGGAAGAAATATTAAAGATACTGTACATTCGGAATAGGCTAGGTTCCAACTAGACAAATCAGTCACTTTTAACTAAACGTCAATACACGAAATTACTATGGAATTTGTATGGAAAAGCACACTGTGACGTCATAGAAAAACGTGATAAAATCTCGGACTTATTATTAAATAAGTGCGTTGTTCTTGTTTAAAATTCAGAAATAAGTTAAATAGAAAAAAGGAAATGTTTTTCATTAGTTTTAGATGTGTCTTTATTTAGTAATTAAATTAAAAAATTAAATATAAGGAACCTAGTACACCATCCAATTCGTAAAATATACTTATACTATTTTTCAAGCGCAATGCAGATATTGTTTTCCAAAACATTACGGAAATATATGTTAATCACAGATTTCAGCGACTGTATTTGTGGATATTTATTATTTACCTGGACTGGAAACTCTGGCTGTGTAGGGCAGGGGACTGGCACTGTCTCTGGGCTTCTTGGTGCGAGATCCCACACGGAACATGTGCGGCGAACCTTGCACATCGTAGCCGTTGAAGTAAATGTACAACTGGAACCAGATTGTACATAAGTACATTAGATTACTAACTGTAACCTAGAGGGCAAATACTAACGTGAATCGATGAGGGAATTATGTATCCAGCATTTGTAGCGCACGAATTAAACTGATATCTCAAAATAGTGCAAGTAATTTTTAGAAAGTAAGAAAGAAACATTTATTATTTAGGACACCACAGACACGGATTACATATATACGTAACACAATTTCTATCAAGTGGGTTGTGAGATGTATGATGAACCTCAGCAACTCGGGTGATTATTATTGCGCCGCCAAAGCCCCCTGACATGGCTATGAGAACCGATAAGTAGTAACTGGGAACAAAGGTTTAACGTGCATTCCGAAGCACGGATCATCTTACTTTCAGACAATCGGATGATGAGCCTGTAATGTCTTAACCAATCTAGGGATCACAAAAAGATTTTCACCGGGATGCGAACCCGGGCCCTCCGGATTGTGAGCCCAACGCTCAACCACTGGACCACGGAGGTCGTTATATTATATTTCATGGGGTGAGGAAATTTAACAGATATAAGTACGTAAAAGGATGACCTACTCATAAAGTCATTTCACACTCAAGCGCGGTACTTGAGCGTCGGAGAATTAAGGTACATTATATAAGCTTTTGCTCGCGGATTCGCTCACGTCAAATTTGGGGTAACACGGTTCCCCTTTCCTAATGTAACAAAATTTAGCTGCCTACCTTGAAAACTGCGAAAAGTCCCATATACTCGTAAAATTTCACCCCTTCTTTGAAGGGATTGGGAGCAGATTCACGATTTTATTGTTAGTCACAAATAGTCCGCGTGCCAATTTTTAGCTTTCAACCTTGAAAATTGCGGAATGTTCCATGCAAACTTCCACCATTTGAGAGGTGGTTAGAAAGAGACAAATTATATAGCCTATGTCACTCTCCACCCTTCAACTATCTCCACTTAAAAAATCACGTCAATTCGTCGCTATATTTTGTCGTGAAAGACGAACAAACAAACAGACAGACACACACACACACACACACACACCACTTGTAAATTTCCATTGTCCATTTATAATAATATTTGCCTGCTTACCCTATGTTTCCCAGCTGCTTTAGGCATGAACGTCGCGCGGTATTTAGTCGAACTTAGTTTCTCAAGCGCACACATGACGCTGCGTTTGTCATGGACAATGTCCAATTGTAGGTCTCCCTTGACGCCGCAGCCACTGGTGTCCAGCTCGAAGGAATGAGGCTTCAAGGGTTCGGCGCCTTCCAACGCGCCAGGGCTTAGACGCACTCCTGACGGGTCGAACACTTCGCAGGTGAAAGGACCTCCCTGTGGAAAAATACGTTTGTTTATTTCATCTTTGCAAGAGGTGGAATTCTTTATGTTTTGTTTTATGTTGTTCATACGAGTATAAGAGGATTAAGTGCCTGGTTGAGTTTAAAAAGCATCTGTTGAGTTTGAAGATAATAAGCTACTAATAATGAGCTACTTGTAAATGTGAGCATGCGATGTTTGCCATCGTAAATTCAACGTATATTTATGCCAAAAAAGAACCAAAACGAATACGAATTAGGCACTAGATCTAACTTCAACTGAAAGCATGATATGCGCTGGTAGAATTTCCGCTTTGTATGAAAATAATGATCACTAATACAGAACAGGCGTGAGTTTACGATGTATGTAATATAGAACAGATACATACATACATAAACTCACGCCTGGGTAAGCAGAGACTATGGGAATTCCATTTGCTTCGATCCTGACGCACTTCTCTTGCTTCCTCCACATTCATCAATTGTTTCATACACGCACGCCGGTTCAGAGTAGATTGTACTAAACCTTTTCTAAGGACATCTCCAATTTGGTCAATGTACGTCCTTCTAGGTCTTCCTGCCCAACCTTCGCTTTATATACCGCTTTCGTAATCTTATTAAAAAAATAAAATAAAATAATTGTTTATTGTCATAGAAAAGATCGACACAAGATTGGGTGCTACAGCTAGGACACACAAATGCTACAGAAGTATAACCCTGCTACCTGAACTAGGAGACCTGTATCTCAGGGAGCAGTGTTCAGCAATTACATCTTTTATAACATCAGTTTAGGCAGACCATTTTTAAACTGAATTTATTTGACAATAAACTGTGCTTAAATAAGAACAAATAAACATGCATTTTGTATGTAAATTGGGTTTGTGTGTGTGTGTGTGTGTGTGTGTATGTGTATATATTAGTGTGTGTGTGTGTGTTTGTGTGTAACTGTGTGAGTGTTTGCGATAGCCCTACGACTTAAATGTTGTCTTGGGTTCAGAAACTGCTATCGTGCTATAAGCAGCTTCCACTAACGCATGTACGTGTGCAATTATGTTTTAAGGATTTGTGAAAAATAACAGGGCAACTGCGTTAGCAACAAAGCTAGGTTAAGATTTGTATGTAAAAGCAAATAACGCATTGGTCAAGTAAGCAGATTATGCAATGAATTTCAATAGTTCCTCAGTTTTAGAGTAGTTCAAATTAAGAATCCAATTTACGACTTTATGTTTAACTTCATATTTATTTAGATCCCTTAGACTTAGAATTTTATCGATTTTTCTATATAATAAGGAGCCCAAGACATAGAAATGATGTTCAGTGAATCCAGTTTTATGCGGGACAGCAGGCAAGGCATTCCTACGTTGTGATTTGTCAGATGGTGGCGTTATTTTATGCACGCGTAAGACTGATTTTAGCACAAAGAGTTTCCTGACAGTTAGGACTTTGCAATCCAAATAAAGTTGTTCTGTAGGGTATATAAACGGCTTTTTTGACACCACTTTTAATACCGCTCTTTGTGCTCTTTCCACTTTTAGCATGCCACTTTTAATCGCACCGCCCCATACTGGTATGCAATATGAGATTATAGACTGACACAATGCATTATAAGTCATTCTTAGTACTTCACTACAGGCACTATTTCTTAATAACTTAAAGATGTATATCAGATGTACAACCTTAGTAGAAATGTAATCCATCTGCTTGTTCCAGCAAAGACGATCGTCAATCTGCACCCCTAGGTATTTGACAGTATTAGCTTTATTTAATTTATGACAAGAGCAACTATCAGAAGATCTAGTACATTTGTGTGCTTTTAGTACGAAATGGTTTTGAATTGTGACGTATAGAGAAGGGGATGAAATTAGTCTTGCCCAAATTAAGAGTGAGTAAATTAGTACTTAGCCACCTCACCACAACCGATAGTACATCCTCAGCTCGATCCCTTACCTGGTCCCAGTCACTACCCCGAACAATAATAGCGGTATCATCTGCATATGTATATAGATTACAATTTGGGAGGGAAAGCTTACACAGATCATTAATATAGACCTGAAATAGAGTCGGTCCAAGAATACTACCTTGCGGGACTCCACAGAGTATAGTTTCTTATTATCCTTCATCTGCGTGTCCAAACCATAAGTTGGTTTGGATTCCATTCACAATCTTAGTCACTATATCTTCTTTTCTTTCATCTCTCTCTTATCACACTGTTTCTCATTCGACAGATAAGATCGATTTTTATTTCGTTTATGTGATGTCATGCATGACCGGATCGTGAATTTGTGGGGCCCTGGGCTGAAACTACTTGGGGGCCTATCTTAATACTCAACTAATAGCAAAAAATATTTTAACAGACATTTTTTTTTTCAAATTATGGTCTACTTTTTAGCGGGATCTGGGGGCCCCTTGTAATCCCGGGGCCCTGGGCTGCAGCCCAATCAGCCCATAGGTAGATCCGGTCATGATGTCATGTGATATCCGATTTTTGATAATAAACAAAGTTTACCAATGTTTATGCTTCTATGCTGTTCTGGGAGCAAATAAAAAACATAGAACACGTTCAGCTGCTTGTCTTCCCGGGCATGTCGTAAAAACCGACAGAGGGATTGCGTCCTCTAACATGATGGACTAATGTTATGGGCGATAGGCTGATCCCTTATCACCATAAGGTTCATCATATCCATCTTTGGACTTCGTATCAACAGTGGCTGCAAGTTGTCTTTGATTACTTGTGGCTCTGCCCACCCCATTTGGGATTACGGGCGTGAGTTTATGTATGTATGTACCAATATTTATATTGATAATAATTTCATACAAAACTGAAAATGCTGACAGTGTGTATGATTGGAAAAAAATGTAAGTACATATTTGTTTTTAGCATTAATAATTTTGAGCTGAAGAATAGGTGCAATGGCAGTAGCTGTTGCTTTCTCACAATATCATATTTGGAACCATCAAATGCAAATTGCCTTTAAGTGAGAGATTTAACTATTATTTGAACCGGAATGTTTGTCAAAATAGTAGACAATGTTTAAACAGGGTTCCCCTCTGACAACGACAACTCCCTAAACCAATACGCTTTATTCGTGTCTATTTGTAAATATACGTGCTTGAGAGGTTAAATCGTATATCTATTTAAAGAACGTGAGGCGAACTTCGCGACCTGAGCCAATGGTCCAGAATGATTTTGTTTATGTGTGTTATTGTGTAAACCGAAGAACTTAAAACTCAAAAAAATATCTAGCGCATTATGTATGTAACAAAATGTGAATAAAATAATACCACGTTTTCATTTAAGTTAATATTTATTCATCTGAATCATCTAACGTATCGCTACAAAAACTTAAACTTCGTCACTGGTATTTCCGACTTTTATAATAAAATCTTCCATTTCATTTTTCATTCCCATGTCTTTTTCCCAATATTCATTTTCAAGGTTCTGGACGTGTTTAAATAAATAGTAATAAATTATGTGAGCGAGATTATAATCGATAAACGCGGTCGATACGGACTCGTGCGACACTAAGACTAAGACGCCGCGGGGACTGTGCGGGTGTGCGGGGCGACCCCGCCTCCGCGGCTCACCTCATGCCCCGATTGCCATGTCGACCTGTCGTCAACAGTAGATGTATAGTCGCTATGGTCCTGTAGTACATCGGCTTGCTTCGCAATCGGGGAGCGCCGATTCAAACCCCGGTACCAGACTTGCTAATCTATCTTAAGTACTACAGTTTTCACTAACACAGTTGGATCGACCATTATAGACGGCGATACGGCTGACCACCCATCACGTTGGTAAGGAAAGCTCTTCACTGCCAGGTTTGGATACCGCAGTGGATGTACCTCTGACAGTCTTGAGCTAATGTTATGTTAATTCATGCTTACCTGAATATGCTCTCCCTTATAAGTGATAGCGATGGTCCATGTCCCGGGCTCGTCGGGTTCGAAGGTGGCACTCGAAGCCGTGGTGCCGGGCGCGGACGGCGGCGGGTGGCGCGGGCGCAGCGGCACGGCGCGGCCGCTCGGCGAGTGCGCCGTCACGTCTATGTCCTCTCTTCTAGGCGCTCCTGTGGGAATAATTCATATTTGTACTGCGAGTAAAGAAAAAAAAAATCTCCTAAGGTACTTAAACTATTTTTTGGAAATGCTACTAATAAGTATAGGTAAGTACGTCAACCTGTCTTTATGATGCGCCTTTGTTTCTGTGTGCAATAAATTGAGAAATAAATAAATACGTAAGTAATTTTGGTGGCGGAAATATTTTTTTTAACGACAAAGCAACAGTAAATACGGATTCGGTACAACTTTCAACGTGAATCTTATATTATTTTCATCACTTTAGAAAGACATTCAAAACATGCAAAATATGCGCAACCTAAATTAAGTACATACAGTTTCCAATTTGTCAAATCAGTTATTTTTTTTACTAAACGTCAAAATTACGTATGTGAGTTGTGTCTTCCTGCTAAAGACGATAACAAACTGTTCTTACCAGTAGCACTGACTAGGACCTCGACGATGCTGCCGGTGGCACAGGGCGCCATGCCAGGAGGCGGTACGGTCACCAGCCGCGGCAACACCCGGAAGAAGTACCGGCCGTCCACTCTGCGAGGGGAAGTCATCGAATAATCATAGAAAAGAAAAAAATAAGCAGGCACGTCATCCCCCTAGCATTATCCCGTTTCTCACAGGGTCCGCTTACCTAAGATTTGACAGGTCCGGTTTTTACAGAAGCGACTGCCTGTCTGACCGTGAAGGGAAAACCAGCCCAATACAGGTTAGGTCACATACCTCCGTAAATACATTTCTCGGGATTGTGGGTTTCCTCACGTTTTCCTTCACTGCTGAGCACGTGATAATCATTCATGATCCAAACATTAATTCGAAACCGAATTCGGCTGTCATTGGTTTAAGTCTGTGCTGGATTCAAACCTGTGACCTTAAAGTGAGAGGCAAGCGTTCTACCAACTGGGCTACCACGGCTCAAAAAAGAAGCAGGCACCTATTTTTATAGGAATACAGGATACTTACAGCAGAATAGAAGATATTATAGCCTAGTACTAATGTGATATAATCAGGAAAATGAGTTGTTCTGACCATGGAAGTAATAAGTAAGTAGATACTAAAGTTTCGCTAAATATCACTCTAATCAAGTTTTTTTAACGTGGTAGGTATAAGTGTAAATTGCATAGAGCATAGAGCAAAAGAGGTCAACGGGGTTGCACAGAAGTGCGTGTAGATTTTACATATATATATTGTCTAAATGCCATAATCAGTGTAAAGCTATATAACGAATATCGTTTGGTTTCAATAAAATTTATGATTTGCCCCTTTTGGGAAAAGAATACGCGACTTTTTATGCGTTTTAATTAGATAAAAAACTTTTTAGTGCTATCATAGGCGAGTTTATTGCTAAAAACGATTTCTACGTATCATTGTTTTACATGAGAACAAAGCGTTTCATTCCACTGCCCACAATGAAGCATAATACGATAATGGTTTTGGCATAATGCCCAGGTGAGGTGTTTGCCAAGTAGTTTACTCGTAATTATCGCCATACAAATAAAAATGAAGGTTTATATGGGTTTTCAGTTCTGTAAAAATCAGTCCTCTCGGTACTTTCGGGTTAGGTACGCGGGACATGTAAAACCTTTGATTTAATGAGGTATTGTTTCCAACTAACATCTAGCCTCCAAGATCCTACAGCTAGGCAAAGACCTCCCCTTCCTCTTTCTATTTTTCACGGTCCTGTGCGTACTCCGGCCAGTCCCTCCGGTAAGCGTCCAAGTCGTCACCCGTCGTGCATGGACTGGGCCGGATATGTTTGTCGCATGCACCCTAAGCGTTGGGCACGGATCGTCACGCAATGGATGCGTCATGATGGGTATTGGTATTAAAGTTAATTTAATAAGATTATACGTGACCTCACTATTTTGTAAAAAATATTTATGTAAGTAAGCAGTAAGTTGGCAGGAAATCATAATTCCAATTCTTCAAAATCCAACAGCATACCTAATGTCGTCGACAGTGAGTACAATCTCGTGCATGCCGGCGTGTTCTGGCACGAACTCGCCCGCGCCACGGGAGTCCAGTTTGAGCCTCGACTCTTGCTCTAGCGGGTTCACGATCGACACCTTCACGTCGGAGACTGAGAGCTCGTTTGATATACTCTCCACTTTTATGTAGGTCTGGAAAGTGAAATATTTAACAGTTGTTAATTTTTAAACCGAGAGGTTATCAATAAATATTTATGGACTTATATATAAAAGTATATACTGACAACCCAGTCATGGACTGACCCCGTCAGTATTTGTTACGATGTCACTAATAGCCTGTATTAGTAATATTGTTCTAAATCGATTCTCATCAGTCTTTATACGATATCGTATGTAACTAAACATTTACTTTTTACTAAACAACGAAACACGAAATTAAGTAAGTACTATGGAATTTGTATGAAAAATCAACCTGTGGCGTCATAGAAAAACGTGACAAAGTGTCGCACTTATTATTACATTTTTTTTTATTAACATTCATAAATAGCTTAATTAGAAAAAAGACAACGTTTTTGTCACCTTTAGATTCGTCATTTCATTATTTATCTTTGACTTAGGAAACTACCCAATTGTGATCAGTCTTTCTAAGATAGCAAATATAACAAACTCTTGAGTCAAAGGTAGAGGCGGTAAGGCGTGCAGATATAATAATATACCGCGATGTCCGTGGCCTCACTCGGCAGGGCCCGCAGTATACAGCGTCGTGGCTCACGCCGCGACTTATACTGAGCGAGGTCCTTTTATCCGGGACGCCACCGCAGATGATCGGTGTTGCATTTAGGATGCTTACTTTTATTATTATTGTTTTTATGATATTGGTTTGTTTTTCTTTTTGTTTTGTGTTTTTTTTCTTTGTATTGATTTCCGTGTGGTTTCTGTCCTGTGTTGAATGTAATGTACCTGTCTGTCTGCGTCTGTGGTGTCCGGAAGTAATAAATATTATGAGTAGAAAAATCAAATATATCGAAGCTGATTAGCCAGTTAATATACGTGAAAAATACTGAAAGCAGCTAAATTAGGAAATGCGATCTGCACCAACAGTTTGTCAATAAAAAAATGAGTAATGGAGTCAATCAATTAACATATACAATGGAGCCGGTTGATTGGACGTTTTACGTTTTTTCGCGTGATGTCCGGGTTAAAACGGCAATTTTGATGTAGATGCGATGAATACTAATATAGACAGTCGATTGATAAAAAAAGTAACCCGAACACGGACACAGACCATTTTCCTTTATTCCTACATTACACTTTATTTCACGTAGAAAATAAAAGGTTCATTGCACTTAGAAGTCTTCGTACTTAATGTTCAGAAAAAAGTTTGGTTGTATAAGAGTAAGTATCTTGTTTCCTTAATTCTGGCGTTCCGTTTGCTTTCCATATCACAGTTACTATACTACCTAATTGGTCAAGGCGGCATTTTACGGAACTGCAAGGGGCCCAGGTTACGTCCAGATTCTCACGTCGCTCTGACTCATATCAGAAAGAAAGAAATAAAGAAAACATTAATTCCCATATTGGACGCCTCATTAACAAACATAAATTTAAGTACATAAAAAACAAAAAGACAGGGATAATTAATAATACCTAAAATATGTTTTTTGTGGATGCGTCCAAACTAAAACAGGATCTCCCTCAGCATAATGCCGTGACACGTACAGGGTGACAGTGACATCGTAACGAAAACTTTGAGGGATGATTCAGACCATGATTCTGAGTTGATATCAAGTGGAATTTTCCATCACAAAAGTATGGAACGGAAAATAATTAAAAAATCACTAAAAAATTCATGAATTTTCCGACAGGAAATTCAACTTGATATCAACTCAGAATCATGGTCTGAATCATCCCCCTTAGTATCCTTTACGGTGTCAGTAACACCCACTTGTATTATTATTAAAACGTACCGGTTCTCCGACTCGTCCAGACGTGGAGTCGAGTGCGACCCTCAGCATGTCGTGCACAGGTGGTCGTGGCGGCACGTTGCGGAACTGCGACGCCCAGGCCATCACGCCCAGGTGCTCAACATCGCTCTGGCTCATATCCTTCGCTGATAGTACTGGCTGCACTCCTGATGGGGAAGAATATCACAACATATTAGCGTAGCACATCACATAGCATAACATCACGATTATATTCCAATTGGAGTAGTCAGTACATCAAGATTATATTAGAGATTTTTTTAAAGTGAAGAAGTTTATACACAAATAAATGTAGGTACGTACATTAGGTAGGTATCTTTCTGCTCGCATAGTTTTCATATTCGAACAAGTAAGCTAGTATACACTCGTTAATGCAACTGAACTAAAATAATTTTCCTCCAAATTTCATCAGGTATGTACCAGTGAAAACGTGAAACTAGCAAACATTTATAAAGCCTAGACCACCATTCCCTAACTAGACTTCAATTTAAACTCGGCTCGTACAAACAGTCAGTGGAAATTATAAACAGCATACATAACAGCGGAAATAAATGAACATCACCGAGTGCTGCCCACTTTCACTTCCGGACAGGCCATTCTTACTTTGAAATCATATTTTCTTACTACATGCTACTATTATATTGGTTGTAATTATTTAATTTACTTTTCCTTTCCCATCATACTTTATATGATAGTCGATTCGGAAGTGTCAATCATGCTAAAAATATAACGGTAATCTGTTACCACATAGTTCATCTACCTAAGTATGTTAATTTAGTATTAGATCTTCATATTATTTTGTGTGGCAGAAGCGGCGTAGTCGTGAGTAACCAAGAAGCAAATAACATCACACTCGACCTAAACTAAGATTCTTTACGTCACAAGACCGGAGACAGCAGAGCATTCGAGAGTTTCAAATACAATGTACAAATAGAAATGTTTGCCTCTTAAATGAAAATTTTGCCCATTTCACCTATTTCCTTTAAAGGACTCCGCTTGACGTCACTAGCTTTGTTATTTCGTTGTAGGAAATGCAAGAAAGTCGTTTGATAGTGAAGTTGGACACTAATTAGGATCTTTGTTTGCAATATCTTAACTCGCGAGCCCATTTCACAGCAACAAACGTCGCTGGTTGTTGAATTTCTCAGAATTTAGTCAACCCTATTATATATATTGGATTGCAAAGTTGTTACGACAGGTTCATAAACATTACTTTCATAAATCTTATTGATACGTATATGTCGTGAAATATTTCATTACTGCTATCATAAATGACATCTCGAAAAAGTTAAAAAAGGGATTGGCGTCCTGTCTCATGCACCGATGATTTGCTGCTCTATTTTTTGTTTTTTTTTTTTACCTTTGATGGCTTTGCTCTTGGCCCCAGACTTGCCCAAAGGCATTGACGAGGACTTCTCGCTCGCCCAGAAGGTGCCTGTTCACTCTGGCCTTGAAAGCACCCGGGTTATATGCATTCGGAAATACAGAAGACGGCAGAGAATTCCACCCTTAGCAGTACGCATAATGAAGGACGATGCGAAGAGCTTTATGCGAATAGTTGGGATATCCACCAAATAGGGATGGAACTCGGCCGCCTGCTGTCTGGAGCTGGACACCTCTATTAAGCTTACCAACTTTTTTTGCAGCATCGACAAAGCTGGGTCGATTTGCAGTCGGCTCGGCTGCGGCGCGGGCTTCTCATCAACCACACCAGCTGCTCACAATGAGTAATGTTAAATGACAATCTTACCAATTTTCTTAGCAGCATCAATGGCCATCTGGCAGTTGTCTTCCCAGCGCGCGGGGTCGCGACGCAGCCGGCTCGGTGGCGGCGCGGGACCGCCCATGGACCGCACCAGCTCATTCGCCACACGACCGTCGTTCCAATCCGTCTATTTAAACAAGTTAGTTTTTATATAATCCGTTCTTCTTGAGAGTAAAGTAGCCTATATTGTGTGGTATCCGAAACGTTGACGTCACTATACGTTTGTTTTTTTTTTCGTTATAGAAAATAAATACCACAAATTCGTTTATTGGCGAAGTTGAAATGCTGTAATGTACTTACTGTGAAGTTAGTAATTCCTCTCTCTAGTCTCGAGTTGACCCAATCCAAGGTAGCTCTGAACCCTTGGGAGCCTGGCTTCATGAAGTAGGAGAGGTATGTCATCCCGGAGAGCTCATCCAGCCAGGGTGAGGCCAGGTATTCTGGCTCTAGAACCATAGGGACATCCAACTCTCGGTGGGCTAGCTTCATGGCTCGACGACAGTTCTCTACGGCTTCGTGGCGATCTGAGGAGGAATATTGTTGATCAGTATTACTTGCTTAAGTATATAGTTATTTAGTGAAACTTTTTGTAAAATGTCTTTTCATTTGTCTCATAGAAGCTCCATGCTAAGCAAGGGCTATTCGATGTCTATCCATCTCCCTAGCTTCTCCCGTTTTTCAAAGTGTCCACTCACCTAATCTGCAAATTTGACGGGTCTGGTTTTGAGTAGAAGTGACTTAAAGTCACTGCCTGTCTGACCTAACTCGAAGGGAAAACCAGACAAGGGCGTATTTGGTGTATGGTGGTAAATATATAATGGTCGTTTATATCAGACTATAACTAGGGCTGGTGGGAGTGGCGTACAAAACGATCATTTCTCAACCCGTTTATACCTAGATAATAAAATCCTGGGCCAAACATAGGTTCTGCAATATTCTCCGCAATAAAAAGTTACTTCTGGCCATTTGGCACAGTTATTATACCTCACCGCATTAGAAGCTCAGTGCATCTGACAAAATTAAAACCACTGGCACTTTATAAGGTCCTAGTACAGTTGGCAACAAAAGCCGCTGAAAGCTACTACCGGGCAGTAAGTTTCATAAACGTCCAGCCACTTTTGGTAGCTACAAAAAAGATATATTGTTTAAACGGCTGTTAAATAGAAATTACCTTTATCTAAGCCGTAAAATGTCACATTTTGCCGTAATATTAAAAGTAAGTAAGTAAGTTCGTGTTAAGTATGTATAGTATTTTTTGGTTGATAAACCAAATACGGAATCGTTATTACCAAAAATTGCTTGGCTCTGTTGATTGCTACCAATCATTATGGTTATAGTATTACGGTTTGATTATTAATTATTGAAATAGCTCGCTTTTAGGCATAGGTTATTGTTTTTCAAAAGTAAGTAACTTGTAAATTATTTGTATATTTTTATTTTTTTCTACTTCAGGTAACTTGTCATACTGTATTCTGTTATTCGCGATTCAAAAGACATAACACACCATGGACGGGGGTGGAATATTATGTGCGGTTTCATACAACATCCCGCGCACCAGGCGATGGTCGATGATGATGATGGGCGGTGGTTTCCTGGCTCTTTGAGCATCATACTTAAGAGTACTTACTAAGTTCGCGCCAATGCGGGAAGATGCCAGGCTTGCAATGGTCCAGTAGAGCTGAGAGGAGTACGCCACTGTTCCAGTCGGTGGTGAGGTTGCCGACTCGGCAGTCCGGCAGGGCGGCTTGCAACCACGATAGCATCAGCTTCCTGCAACCAGGGATTCTTATTATTATAAGCTGCATCTAGTTGGTCGGATCATGCGGGCTCTATAGCGCAGTAAAGGGGGTTTTCCTTAGGCTTTTATGACAGGAAACATTGTGATTTTTTTTGCAACCCATGTACTTCCGAATTATTATATAAGACTTTATGACGAATCCTAAAATCATATTGTGAATTATCACAAAACGACATTTATCGTACACGATCGTACAGCAATCCAATAAATGTAGACCAAGATATTATGACCCATAACAAATCCATGTCGCCTGTAGGAGTATTGGTATTAAGCAAGCAGCCATATTGAGTAGGTAGGTGCGCCCCGGCGCGGCGCGGCGTGAGAGCAAGCGGCGCCCGCGCAGGCGTGCCCGCGATAATTGCCCATACGTTACCTACCAGGCAAGCCTTTAAAAATAGATAAGGTTTACTTACGCAACCTATGGTGACTTATGGGCCGTAAAATATTCATAAATGTTATTCACTCGTAGTCAATAACACTGTTTTACAGAAAAAAATATTTTTTTTGATTAAAATTACTTAATGGCCTCCGTCTTTCAAAGTACCGATGTACTTGTCGTTTGCACTATATAGATGTAAGTATTTGTTGTATTTGTCGTTTGCACTATATAGAGGCGTAAAACCCAGAATTAAATTAATTTAAAATCCATATTTGTCTGACTCTTGTCTGACTTTTGGACCATAGTTTAAACAGAAATACTACGTGTATATCTTTTCAATAAGGTACATTTTTTCTTAGTTTAGGTACCAAATAGTACTAAATGGGTACTATATCTATGAATATGGAATTTGGAATTTCAACATTGAGCAATTGGTCCATTGGGCCATTTTGACGCTAATGTATTCATATGAATATATTTCGTAATAGTTATATTACATGTCATATAGAACATAATATAATAATACAATAATGGTACTTAAGTACTAAGTGGTAAATTTTACAGTTAAAATTTCTTCAAAGCTAAATTACAAAAAAAAGCTATAGAAAGTGTGTTATGTTGTTTCGCCGTTCGTATTTCACTCTTCTCCTCTTCTTCTATCGTGTGGGTTGTGAGGTGGAGTACCAACCTCATCAACCCTGGTGTCAGGTTTAATATTGAGCTGCCAAAGGCTCCTGACATGGCTCATGGTGACGACTACTTATTTACATCAGTAAGTAGTAACCGGCACCAACGGCTTAACGTGCCTTCCGAAGCACGGATCATCTTACTTTCGGATAATCTGGTGATCTGCCAATAATGTCCTAACCAAACTAGGGACCACAAAGTATTTTTTGTGATATGTCCCCACCGGGGTTCGAACCCGGGACCTCCGGATCTGGAGCCCAACGCTCAACCACTGGACCACGGAGGTCGTTAGGTTAGGAGGTATTTCACTGAGCTTAAGACGTATAATGTGAGATCTTACCTCGGAGGGAACTTGCTCCTGCCTATTTGATACCGGACGATGAGTGACCAAATCAAACCGAGAATCAACTTTAGATTCCCGTTCACAATGTCCGTATTCCCTGAAAGGATAAATAGATTAATGAAAGTAATAGTTACTAAATAAAACCCGTGACGTTCAATGAATAAATAAAATAAATATGTCTTACAAACGGATCTATAACGCTTGCATTTGCGAAGTGAAAAATCCTAAGTCAAAAATCAATGATTTTGTGTGAAAGGTTTTTTTTATGCATGATAAGCAAGCATTTGACAACAATCTTAGGTACCTGATGGTGTAGTCGAGGGTGAGACATGCTTATCTAAAAAGTGCCTATTCACTCTTGATCTTGAAATGGCCCAGATTGTACTTAACTTAGTTGAAACTTATTTAGGCTTTGATTACTTACTCCTAAAGCTGTAACCTCATTAAAACTTAACCCTTACCAATATTAACTAATTTGACACCGTCATCCTCAATAGCTTGTAAGGCGGTGGTCACATTATCTAATTTGTGATGTTGATTCCCAGGGTTGGGACTCCATCCCTTCAATCTCCGACCTTGCAGAGCTTCCACCAGCGCACACAGCACCGTGCCATCGCGAAGATCTTCTACTAAATCTACCACCTGGGAAATTGTAAATTGCCTAATTAACAACGATCGGGGGGTTAAAAAGGACACATCGAAGCAATTTATCTGAAAAAGCAATTTTGCTATTTGACATTTTGTTTGCATCGCGCACTTATTTTATATGCGCAACTGTCAAATTGCAATATTGCTTCTTCAGATGAATTGCTTCGATGTGGTAGAATGGTTTTCATAAAAGTGGCGGTGCATGGCGTATAAACATAAGATCACGCCTATTTCCTGTCGGGGTAGGCAGAGGCCACGGAATTCCACTTACTACGACTCTGACACACTACTTTCGCTCCTTCCATTCTCATCAAAGACTTCAAGTATGCTCGCCGATTCTCTTGACCTTGCCCTTTTTTGAACACATCCTGGAATCTATTTTTTAATTATCTAACTATTTTTAAGTAACCTGTTATCTAACTATTAAAATTGGAAACATAAAAAAATACATCAGCTACATAATACTTGCATAGGTAGCTGTTAATGATAATGTTTGCACAAAATAATGTTTCAAGAAAATATTATTGATCAACAAAACGCAGATACAAGGTCTTTTAAACATAAAATCGTAAAACACAAAGTTGCGAAAAGCGATTTGGCATAGTTATTTATATATATTATTTTGACTAGTTATTACCTTTATGTCCATAGGTTTGAGAGTCTCGTTAACCCAATTCCTGAAGGTGTTTGCTTGGATTTCGACCCAGAGGTCTTCGTGGCCTTTGATGGCCATGCCCTTGGCTGCGGTTCCCTCGGGGCTCCGCGCCGCTAACCCGGCTTGTGTGATGCGGCCGGCGGACCCCTCCGCGGAATGCGCCCGCAAACCCTGGTGGGTCACCTTAACCCCCTCCATGTTCACACTTCGTTTAGTTCCAGTTACTCAGTCTTCCATGCAACACTTTCTTTTTGACACTGCACATCGTTGACATCTGAAAACGTAAATAATCCTGTAATGTACGCACTGTTCATACATCGATTGTTAATTGTGCATCGCCAATGCGACACAACAAAGCAAATTGCAATTTCTGCCTTAGTCGCTATTTTAAATAAAACTCCGCTACCGCGCCATTTGATATGTTAATTTTATAACAACAATAAAGGCTAGTGTGAATCTGCATTGGAATTTTCTTGTTTTCCTTTATTATGTATTTATAATACGGTGGTTTAATGTATTTTTCCTTCTGCTATCTAGCGTACGTGCCGAGTGGCGATTCTTCGATCAAAGTATAATACCGACTTCATTAACATCGGGCAGAACAATAACCGTTTTGAGATAGTGATGCAATCGTAGTATACGTGTGACCTATAAAGTAAGTATAAGGTATAAGCGGGTCCCATTGAGAGCAGTCCATGACTGTTTGCGGAATGGAGATTAGCGACCTCGTAACGCTACATTCGTGATCGAAGCCGGTGGTAAAAGGCTTTTGAGGTTTGCGCACTTGACGACTTATTGTCACTTTTATGTTTGATTGATGGAGCCGGTGGGAACGCGGAACACAGCAATCTACATTGAATTTCTAAAGACATAAAAAATCCACTTAAAGAAGCCATACATCAGTTTTTTCTCAGTTGGCAACGGAGCGTTTCAGATAAAAACATTTTAATTAAGAAGATCCTACATGCATAAGCCCGGCGCCAATTAGCGCCACGATTGAATCCAAATGCAACTATGTTTAATTACCGGTAAGGTTTTTTTTTGTTCTGCGATGCAACATGCAATGAATAAAATAAGAACTCTTAAATATGCTATATGATTTATGTCCCTCTGCTGGGCAAAGGCCTCGCAATCAACCAAAGTAATTCAAATGTTTTGTGGAAATTGTGAATTATGTAAAGATTTCTGAATTGTGTATCAGCAGACATCATCACCATAGGAATAACGTACCGCATAGTACCTACCTATCTGTATGATTCTACAATGGATAATTTAAGAAGAGTATGTGTAAGTTAAGTATCTGAAACGGCCTCCGTGGTCCAGTGGTTGAGCTTTGGGCTCAGGTCCCGGGTTCGTATCCCGGTGGGGACATATCACCAAAACCACTTCGTGATCCCCAGTTTGGTAAGGACATTACAGGATGATCACCTGATTGTCCAAAATTAAGATGATCCGTGCTACGGAAAGCACGTTAAGCCGTTGGTTCCGGTTACTACTTACTGATGTAAGTAAGTAGTCGTTACATGAGTTATGTCAGGGGCCTTTGGCGGCTCAATAATACCCTGACACCAGGGTTGATCAGGTTGGTAATTAACCTCAAAACTTACACGATAGAAGAAGTATCTGAAAAGTTAAAAGACGAGTGTAAGTGCTATACATATTATATAGATCTTAATGTATAGTGCAGTATTTCGTGTAGTTTATAAGGGCTCACGTAGCAATTAAGTACCTCGAGGCGCTCCGGTACAAGGCACATTCTAACTGCGGCACGCACTAATTAGTCGACACTCTCCACTTAAACCTGTCCTTTAAGCAAAGGTTAAGTGCCCTTAAATTTTGTTTTTGTCGAGCTCCACGCGCTGTTGAGAACTTGGAATTCTTGTATGATGGTGGCAAGTGGGTAATCATTTTATATACTTAACACGTTGATGGTGTATGTACCACATATGAGGCAATAAACTTGAAACTCATGCGTGCGTGTCCCATATGTGGGGCACATTTTTGCTTATCATAGTCTGTCTGTGTACATAAATTCTAATGTGTGTTTAACGAAAAATAACTTTGCACGTGAGGGTGTGAAATATCTATTTTTTACTTACACAGTGGCCCCGATTCCTGCAGACACCTCTTAATTTTATTTTAAGTTAAGTATACCCGACATTTTCTTATCCGCCGAAAAGGAAAGCGACGGATGATTGTCAACAAGTTAATTTTAAAACGAATGAATAACCCGGGCGAATAAAATGGGTCTACTTAACCCTGTCGGGTTATTGGCCGATGTAAAATTTTTAGACGGTTGTTTTAGATTTCCGCTTAAAATTGACGTGTGTTCCATAAATTTTATACCCGCCCCTTTCTTTTTCAGAGGATAAGAAAATGACAGGCATAACTTAAAATAAAATTACATGGCGTCTGCGGGAATTAGCACCATTACGTATTAAGGTAAACGTGAAAAGTTACAATCGGCAGATTAAATATAGATAGCTTAGTTTGACAGTTCCAGGTTTTGCCGAGTCCTTTTTCGCCTTTTAAAGCCTTTATTGGATATTCCATTCAAGTATAAACTTTTAAGCACTGCGATTAAGAAAAATACAAGGGATAACTTATTCATGTGTACTTATTTGTAAGTTTATGCGACACGTTCGTTCACCCTTCGCTTTTCTATCTCATTTTACGACGTGAAACATTTTTTAATATTAAGAACATTGGTTTATAGCAATTCGCTCCCTATTACATAGGACTTAAACATAGCTGGCGAGAAGTGGGTATATATACTTCTTCCTCTGCGTACCCCGCGTGCGGAGTGATACTTGATTTAATTCTCAAATAGATAATGTACTTATACAAAATTCAAGAAAAAAGATAGAAAACAAAACTTAATTGAAAGCAATATATCCAGTTTCCCCAAAGTAAATACGTAATGTTACTTCTCTTGATTCAAATTGCGTTGCGAAGTAGGACCGTAAATGAGAACAGGGCAAAAAATCCCGTATGGAACCCCTTAGAGACTCAAGAAGGTGTGTTTGTAGGTATTTCTAAGAACAATATCCTTGGGTCGTGATTTTTTATGTGGTAGGATAATAAAGTGGTGTTTTATAAGTAGGATTATTTATAGAATGGAACCTTGTTTTTATAAATAAGTGTTTGAAACATTAACATATTAACTGGCAATTTTTTCTAAAATAAGTGGTAACACATGTTTTTTTCATATGGCAATATTGCCCTGCCGGAGCGTGGCATATTTTGTAATAAAAACTCAATGTAACTTTTCTAAAAACCCCGATAAAATAAATAAACAGTGATTTACAACAAAAAGGAGTTTAAGTTTTCACCATGGCCACCACCATGTCACGAGAGGAGACACCTCCACTTATAAGGCGGCATGAGCCGTACAACAACAACAGTGAAAATATATACAAGATCTTCTTCTATCGTGTGGGTTGTGAGGTGGATTACCAACCCCATCGACCCTGATGTCATGGTAACTATTGAGCCGCCAAAAGCCCCTGACATGGCTCATGTAACGACTACTTACTTACATCAGTAAGTAGTAACCATAGGAACAACGGCTTAACGTGCCTTCCGAAGCACGGATCATCTTACTTTTTGGACAATCAGGTGATCAGCATGTAATGTCCTAACCAAACTAGGGATCACAAAGTGGTATTTGTGATTTGTCCCCACCGGGATTCGAACCCGGGACCTCCGGATCGTGAGCACAACGCTCAACTACTGGACCACGGAGGGCGTTAAAGTTGATGAAACTAGTTATAAATCTAGGTAGAGTATTTGTAATTTATAATAATGCTGTTTAAATCGAGCGACTGTATGAAATGTGCTTAAGTGTAATAGCCTACACCGATATAGCGATTTGTGGTTGAGTATATTTCGCCCAGAAATGACGAAAAGCCGCAGATTACTCTTACAAAAGAGAACAATGCGGGTCTAGTACGCGCTGGCTGCGCGAGTGGGTTGTAGTCGGTCTAAATTGGTTCGATACATATTAATATGATATTCCATTATAGAGGTTCGTGGGACGAGTGTTTGCTACCGACATCACGACAGCTGATCTCGCGTCATATCTATTTTAAAATAGTCGATCTCACTACATTATGTCATTGTTAAAGGCCTTAGCTCGTGCGAAAGGCGCATTTTCGCGTCTCTACTCTACTGTGTGCTTTTGGTGGGATTTCTCAAGTTTGTACAGGTACTGCCGAAAAATAACGTACATTTTTTTTGTCGCGTCTTATTGTAGATCTCCTGCATATAGGAAGCCCTGAAGACTCTTACAACAGGCATGGGAACATACAAATATTACTCTTATTTTGATACAACAAAATTATTAGCTTATGGGTGGAATTATTATATTACGTAAAATCTAAACAGTCTATGAAGGTAGGCCTTCTGAGTGTAGTCTACTAAAATACTTCACTCACGGGATATGGAAGTGCTCTACATACATACATACATACATAAACTCACGCCTATTTCCCACCGGGGTAAGCAGAGACTATAGAATTCCATTTGCTATATAGTTATAGTTTGCGATATAGTGACTAGGATTGAGAAGGGAATGTTAGGTTGGTTTGGACACGTAGAGCGGATGAAGGATAATAGGATTGCAAAAGCGGTATATAAAGCGAAAGTTGATGGTAGGGCTGGCAGAGGAAGACCGAGAAGGACTTATGATGACCAAATTGGAGATGTCCTTAGAAAAGGTTCAATACGATCTACTCTGAACCGGCGTGCGTGTATGAAGCGATTGATGAATGTGGAGGAAGCAAGAGAAGTGTGTCAGGATCGAAGCAAATGGAATTCTATGGAAGTGCTCTAGAGCTAAAATAATGCTAATAAATGTAACAATAATCTTCTACTATCGTACAGGTTATGAGGTCGATGACCAACCCCATTAAACCTGGTGTCAGGGTTATTGTTGAGCTGCCAAAGACCCTGACATGTCTCTGTAACGATTACGTACTTACATCAGTAAATAATAACTGGGACCAATGGCTTAGCATGCCTTCCAAAGCTCGAATCATTTTGTGATCAGCCTGTAATGTCATAACCAAATCAGGGCTTACAAAGTGATTTTTGTGTTTTTTCTTTCCGGGACTCAAACCCGGAGCCTCCGGCACGTGAGCCCATCGCTCAACTACTGGGCCACAGAGGCTGTTTACAATAGTAATGTTACGTTATGTATTTGGGCATGTTATTTATATAACATAACACATAACTTATGTTAAGTAACTCAAACAAACATAATAATTAAAAATATATAGCCTAAAAAGGCATTTTGCAACGTTGTCCTCTGCTCGCTTAGCGCGAGCATTTTAATGGCAACACATTAGTTATGCATGAACCATAGGAATTTATGCTAAAATCTCAATCATGCGCAACCAGAGGTAAACTTGTCGGACACCGAGTAAACACTGATTCATCTTGTATTAAATTCTGTTATGTATCCTACAGTAAATTGTTTTTTATAGTTCTGTGCGGTACGAACTTATTGATAAATTCAAAATCAAAACTATCTTTATTTAGTAGGATACACTTTGAATAAAACTTTTTACATAAAGAACGTTCCATCCACCTAAAACTACTACACCTTTTCACAACTTGTATAGGAGGACGGGGAGGAGCTCGGTGGCGCAGCGGTAAACGCGGTCGGTCTGCGATTGTTGAAGTTAAGCAACTTTCGCAAAGGCCGGTCACAGGATGGGTGACCACAAAAAATAAAAGTTTTCATCTCGAGCTCCTCCGTGCTTCGGAAGGCACGTTAAGCCGTTGGTCCCGGCTGCATTGGCAGTCGTTAATAACCATCAATCCGCACTGGGCCCGCGTGGTGGTTTAAGGCCCGATCTCCCTATCCATCCATAGGGAAGGCCCGTGCCCCAGCAGTGGGGACGTTAATGGGCTGGTGATGATGATGATAGACGGGGAAAAGAAGCTGCAAGAAACAATTAATATTGGACTGTAAAGCATATATCTACTACGATTTTATTCATCATCCTTGAGATAGACCCCAGAAAAGTGTAAGTATACAGAATACTAGTCAAAAAAAACACATAACATAACATGAGCTCACGACTAGGTATATAAGTACCCAAACTTGTAAAATAATCATAATTATTTATACTTACAAGGATTAAAGTGTACTTAGCGTAGTAATTATATTAGGTACCTACGTATTTAAGGAACGTTCATATTGCTGCAGAAATGATGTTTTGATGGATCGTAACTAGTGATGGGTTATGGGGCCAGATTTAAATGACCCTAAACAAGCTGCGCACGTGGTAAGCGCAGTGCGGGCAGTCAATGAATGAATTAATAGTCTTCTTTGCTATAATATACAGGGTGTTAATAACATCGTAACGAAAACTTTGAGGGATGATTCAGACCATAATTCTGAATTGATATCAAGTAGAATGTGTGCAAAATTCATGAAATATTATTACACAAAAAATAAAACAGTAATTATTTTCATTTTTAAATATTTTTTAAAATATTTTTGTGATATATTACACTAGCGCCTATTAAATAGAGTCTATTACACGTCTCTTATAATTGTTAAGCTAAATCAAAAGTCATGAAGCCATGATTTTGATTAATTAATTCTATCGTTTTGACAAATTGAGAGCCATTTGCGGTTAACCGCATCAATGTACACAAGGCAAAATTGTAATTTACTTTGTGATTTAATTAAAGTAAGTAGGTTAATAGAAGAAAATTAATTATCATATCACCTACTTTTAGGTTGATAAGATACCTGAGATGGCATTCCACCAATGACATAACATAAAAAAATACTTTATTCTTCTTACTTCTTATCATGTGGGTTATGAGGTGGATAACCAACCTCATCAATACTGGTGTCAGGGTTATTACTAAGCCGCCAAAGGTCCCTGACATAGAGCACATAACGACTACATACTTACATCAGTAAGTAGTAATCGGGACCAACGGCTTAACGTGCCTTCCGAAGCACGGATCATCTAACTGTCGGATAAACAGGTGATCAGCCTATAATGTTCTAATCAAAGTAGGGATCACAAAGTGATTTTTTGTAATATTTCCTCACCGGGATCGAACCCGGGGCCTCCGGATCGCGAAACCAGCGAGCAACCAATGGACCTCAGAGGCCGTTAAATACTTTATTGCACACATAAGAAATACAAAAGAGACGAAAAAGAGAAGAAGAAAGAAGAAGAGAGAAGGATACAACAGGTTGCCTTATTGCTTACTTACTTAGAACTCTACATTTTCTGTTGCAGGTATGTGAATGGAATGTAAATTTATGCATACGTAAGTCAAGGCATCAATAGCCCACCTACATCGCAAAAATGTCTAATTATCGCTAATTAGAGAATTTAAATAAGTATTTAAAAACTGTTTTTAGGCGTTGGTTTTATTTAGGCGAGAAAGCGACAGAGATGACACAACTACTTAAAAAAAAAAAAAACAAACAAAAACATGCCGGGTCTGCATGACAACCACGCCGCGCGCGGCTCGAATTATATCGAGGCCTTCGACCAATAGCCGTTTGACGTCCATCTACGTATATAGCATTCGTATCGTTTATTGGTCGAAGCGCACAATATAACTCGCGCCGCGCGGAGCGGTTGTCATGCAGACCCGGTAGGTGTTATTAAAAATGAGCCACAGACTTGATTAAACATTTATTACCAAGTGGTCTAGTGTTTCAAAATGTTTTACATACCTAAGTAAGTACCTAAAGAAAACCAAGATGCATTCACTCTTGTTCACGCAACGCTATGAGTGTGTATGGGATTGAAATACATGAATCCAGTAGTCTTTTGACAGCTAATAATAATAACACAATGATGCTAATCCCTGCAGACGAAATCTAATTTTATTTTAAGTTATACCTGTCATTTTCTTATCCGCTGAAAAAGAAAGGGACGGGTAATCGACAGGCATAAAATTTATGGAACACACGTCAAATTATAAGCAGAAATCTAAAACACCGTCTAAAAAGTTTACACCGTTCAATAACCCGACAGAGTTACGTAGACAGCACGTCAAACGGATTACATACCGGCGAGATGCCTATTTTATTCGCCCTGATTATACATTCGTTTTAAAATTAACTTGTTAACAATCATCCGTCCTTTTCCTTTTCGGCGGATAAGAAAATGACGGGTATAACTTAAAATAAAATTAGGAAGTGTCTGCAGGAATCGGGGCCAATTTCATTTGTTTAAATTTGTAATAACGAAAATGAATGGAACTTAGTCATACATCGATCGATTCTAATCGATAAGAGCTTATTTGGTAGTCCCTCCCGTTCCTCGTAGAGTGTTGCTATAATCTACTAGATAATCGCTACACGCTACCACTTAGATGTATGTAACTAAAAGTCGACCTATCTGTGGGTTGTATATTATTGGGTGTCGATGAGTTAGCCACCCACGGTGCGATTTAAATCGTGTTATGGCATCTAGGTACGAAGTTAAACACTATCAAGACTATTTGCAACTTTATATAGAGGAAATAAAGTCGTTGTTCTGTGAATAGACGTTCTTAAACGCCTTATTTGAATCAATGCGAAAAGTCTCAGGGCAATCGACATGCAACTTTATATATTTATATTTAAATTCGTATATTAGTATTTTTCAGATAGGTATGCATTATTATAATATATTAAATTGCAAAAAGTTCATATTTGTATTTTATTACATAATAAATGTTTTGGACTAATTGCCATACTTGGTTTTATTGGCATCAAAACCTCA
Organism: Pectinophora gossypiella; assembly: GCF_024362695.1. NCBI lineage: Eukaryota > Metazoa > Arthropoda > Insecta > Lepidoptera > Gelechiidae > Pectinophora > Pectinophora gossypiella. Next base: position 9,629,740 of record NC_065406.1, read on the forward strand.
ATCATATACTTTATATCAATTGCCTGATTTAATTTTGCATTCCATAAAAGTAGATTACTATTTTGTCACAACTAATAATGTAATAAACATTACGCAGTCCTATATGGGTATATTGGGTCTATGCTATAATTTTGATGCATCGTTCAACGTAATAAAAAAAAAAGTTTGTATGTTATATACTGTATATAATACGATACTTGCTTTGCATTATACAGATAATGATCAACTCAATACAATGCAATCGTTACCTACGTAGTTGCCATCTATAATGGAATATTAAGTTTAACAAATTTAATGATTGTGACTAATTTGTAACAATTCCGGGTCTGGAATTCAGATAACTGATATTTGCTGTAGGACACCTAGGTGGTGGCAGCATGTCACAGACAAGCGCCATCTAGCGAAAACGGGATGTAACAATTTAGCTAGCTGGCCACATATTTTATCATAAAACAATAGAAACAAAATAGAGTAGCAAGAACGACGCTGTTTTATTTTCCCGCTCCTTATATTCATTATATTCAACCAAATATATCCAAACCGATTATCTATTTCTTCATGCTGCTGAAATGCTTCAAGTTAAGATTTGAATGTGGGACCATCCAGGCTTACGTCCCCCAAAGAACAAATATAGCTTACGCCGTACAATGTTACCTTCGTGTAACCTTAACTTCAGACATAACACATTACTCTCTCACAACACACACACATATGTATCGCATAATATATCCCTACAGTGTGATTCCTAAATTCTAATTTGTGATCTATTTATTTTGTAAGACATTCCAACACAATGTATATTGTTTACGGAATAAATGAAATTGAAATTGAATTGAATTGAATTGAATGCATCTTTTATTTATGTTTTTGGGTATAAATGATGACCCGTGTTATTACACCCAGGTACTATATATCTACCACCCAATATTATTCTGATCAAAATAAAGAGAAGTAAAATAGGTAGCAACATAATTCTATGGATATCAGATCTAATCCGAGCAATGAGAAAATAGGTAATTATCACGTTTAGTCTTTCGAACGCCGGAACGCGGATCTCGACCAGACACAATGTAAAATCTATTGTGTCTGATATCTCGGCATATGAGAGGTTAAAGTATACAGCGATATCTTAATTTTTTTGGGGACGAAGTCTGGAAAGTCCCTGATTGTTTGTGGCTTTCCTTAGGTACACACATAATATTGTATTGCTTGGCCTAGTGAATTGTCAAGATCGCAGTATATGAAATTCAGGGTGCCTCAATAGCAAATAAGCGCGATCTCATGTACGATCTTCTTCTATCGTGTGGGTTGTGAGATGGATGACCAACCTCATCAACCCTGGTGTCAGGGTTATTATTGAGCCGCCAAAGACCCGTGACGTGACTCAAAAAACGTTAAGATCATAGATGTTTGCTCCAACCAGTGGTAGTAGTAATGTAGTAATGCGTGACAAATTATGTAAGTAAGTATTTATATAACTGTCGATAGTAGGATAAGGTATTAGAGTATTTCCATAACCATTTTGGTAAAGATTGTGAGGTCAATTAGACCTCATCAACCCTGGGGTCAGGGTTACTATTGCGCCACTAAATGTCCCCTGACATGGTTCATGTAACGCTTACTTACATTAGTAACTAGTAACCGGGACCAACGGCTTAAAGTGCCGAAGCACGGATCATCTTACTTCTGGACAATCAGGTGATCAGCCTGCAATGTCCTAAAAAAACAATATCAATGCGCGCGCACGCGTGTGATATTATTTTCAGACTCATGAGCCCTTGTTTTTAGCTATATCAACGTTTCATAGACTCGACTTACAAAAGCATCGACAGAAGTGAAATGAAAACACAGTTAGGTACTTAGATAATATGTTGTGACAGAATGCAGGTTGGCATTTCTTTGAAATATTACGTGGAGCCACCGTCGGGCGAAGCTTCCAGGTTCCATTCTGTTCTCCTCGCCTTTGACAGCGTTGATGTGAATATAACAACGTGAGGAACTTATGTTGTGACGTTGGGATTGGTCTGGTCTTTAGCTATATGATTTATCATGGCGAAAATCGCAAGTAATACATCACAACACATCATAACAGCAGCAGGCTTTCGCCCAACAAGATATATGCTTTATATTTTGACTATTGTTTGTTAAATATCAGGACGTAATCTTGTAATTATATCTAATATCTAATAATACGTGCTTCGGAGGGCACGTTAAGCCGTTGGTCCCGGCTATTAGCCGTAAAAACACCTCCACCAACCCGCACTGGAGCAGCGTGATGGAGTATGCTCCATACCCCCTCCGGTTGATTGAGGGGAGGCCTGTGCCCAGCAGTGGGACGTATATAGGCAGTTTATGTATGTTATGTATCTAATAATAAGATAACTTTGCCTTAATACAATTCATATTGATATTGAAACAAAATATGTTCAATAGTTTTATTTGTACACAATTAAACGATTCATCGTCATCTCCCTAGCATTATCCCGATTTCACAGGGTCCGTTTACCTAAACTGAAATTTTGACAGGTCCGGCTTTTTACAGAAGCGACTGCCTGACTAACCTTCCAACCCGCGAAGGGAAATCCAGCCCAATACAGGTTAGGTCACATACCTCCGAATATGCATTTCTCGAGAATGTGGGTTTCCTCACGCTGAGCATGTCCATCCAAACATGAATTCGAAAAGAAATTCAACAATCTTTGGTTTAGACCTGTGCTGGATTCGAACTTGCGACCTGAAAGTGAGAGGCACGCGTTCTACCAACTGGGCTTCCACGGCTCTACAGTAAAACGAATCATAATGCTCATATCATCATTTTTTGAAACCGCGTGAGAATCAAGTCATTCCGTAGAGGCAAATCTATAAGTCGTGTAAATAAGTTGTATAATATTGATGTGTGTAGGTAACATAATATTATGCAGTTTACTATTATACAATAAGAACAAACTTTTAAATCATAGATGTTTGCTCCAACCAGTGGTAGTAGTAATGTAGTAATGCGTGACAAATTATGTAAGTAAGTATTTATATAACTGTCGATAGTAGGGTAAGGTATTACAGTATTTCCATAACCATTTTGGTAAATATTGTGAGGTTAATTAGACCTCATCAACCCTGGGGTCAGGTTTATTATTGAGCCGCCAACTGTCCTGTCTACACACTTCTTCTTCTTCAATCGTGTGGGTTGAGAGGTGGATCACTAACCCCATCAACCCTGGTGTCAGGGTTACTATTGAGTCGCCAAAGACCCCTGACATGGCTCATGTAACAACTACTTCCTTACACCAGTAAGAGTAACTGCGACCAACAGCTTAACGTGCCTTCTGAAGCACGGATCATCTTACTTTCGGACAATCAGGTGATCAGCCTGCAATGTCCTAACCAAACTAGGGATCACAAAGTGATTTTTGTGATATATCCCTACCGGGATTTGAACCCGGGACCTCTGGATCGTGAGTCCAACGCTCAAACCACTAGACCACAGAGGCCGTTAGGCAGTGTGTCTACACACTTGTTTAAGGAAACAGAATCAGGGGGGTTAAAATGGCCACATGGAAGCAATTCATCTAAAAAAAAACAATATTGCTTTTTGACATTTGTTTGCATTGCGCACTTACTTTTATATGTACAAATGTCAAATTGCAATATTGCTTTCTTAGATTGCTTCGATGTGGCCATTTTAACCCCCCAGAAACAGTTGATGGTTAATTATGATACCTTCACTGGCTATATGGTAAATAATCCGAGAAACAATAATCCCTAAAAATCCCTAGCCATAAACATAGCCTGTCGATGCAGGTAGAGAGAGACCTCAATGTTGCTGGTATCTAAAATAAATAAGACCAAAATTTTCTGTATATTCACTCGTGTGGCATCTTCAATGCCTGGTTTGATCTGTTGGCAGAGGAAAGGGCCAGGCGACACGAACGTGGCACGGGACTTCCTGCCACTGCCGCTGCAGATCGTGTGGTGGAACTTGCCGCCCTCGCATTGGCTTATATAGTTATGAAAAAAGTGCCCCCTAGACACTACGTATATATAAATATATCACCCAGAACGGTGTGCTCACGTGCCCTCACTGTGCGCGGGAGTTCACTGTAAAGATAGGCTACATAAGCCATCCTCGGGCGCATCAGCGTCGTGCCGACTTGGAGTCGAAGTGGTCGCCATGGCCGAAATCGGTCGGAGATCATCATCATCATATCAACCAGAAAAGGTGTATGAGGCCTAATTTATGATGACACCTTCATACAAACTAATTATGTAGCGAGAAGCAAGCTTACAACGCAGTCACGTAGCGTTTTATACTTAATTGAATAGCTCGTAAACCTACGTAGATTCAAAGAAGAATGTTGTGTTTGAAACTATTGTCAGACTGAGAGTAGTGTTGAAGTTATAAACTTCTTAATGTAAATGTATAGCCTTACGCGGTTATGGAACGTAACGAATCGTGAACTGTTTGCTTAAACTCACACAGTGTAAGTTACATATTCGAACATAATATTGCTTTGCGTATTTGATAAATACCTATTCTTAACTGCTGGTTAGGTAACGCTTTATGTAAAAAGTCAATAAACCTTGTAGAAGAGCGATAAATATTACATTTCGCGTTTTTTTTCGCATAGGTAATGTAAGATAATAACTGTGAAATACCCAAGCAGCAAACGTTGTTCACTGGGACAAGAGGAATCAACCGTAGGGGTGTTAAATTTATTGTATAATTTTAATTTTAACAAGCGACGCCCTAACGATGTCATTCGTGCTTCACTGCCTACAATAATATGCGACTGGGAGGCGCATCGCAGGAAAAAGGCTGTATATTACCCGTGCTGTATTTCAGATTTGTCTTTCAACTTTTTATATTTCAAGCACGTTAAATAAAGTGCAATATTATATAATACAACTACGATAAAACTAAAACGCAATCGATAAAATAAGTACTTATTAGTATTATTTTTCTTAGCGTCAAACGTTGACAAATATAATAATGATGTATTGTTGCTGGGGCTTAAAAATGGCGTAGGTATAGTGTAGATATTTGTTGAATATGTTTAGTATATATTTCCTGTACTTGATAAATATATATCTATAAGAATTAGCATCACGTGTTAGCAGTTACTTACATAAATATGTCTTGAAGGATGTGAATTGTTGTTTTCCTTATATCTGTAGATTATAAATAATACTATTATAGCATATTATTGGATTTTCTTGTTTCCTCGAGCATGTAAGAATCTTAAGTCCTAACTTCGATAAGCGATTTCCTTGAATTTCGTATTTTATTTATTTGATTGTTAGGTGGTAGATACGTCTTAAGAAGGATAAGAAGAATAAAATAAATTTATTGCCAGTATCAATTTACATTTGCTATAAGAACTAGGAACTAACTAACAGCCTCCGTGGTTTAGTGGTTAGAGCGTTAGGCTCACGATCTGGAGGTCCGGGTTCGATTCCCGATGGGGACATTGTCGAAATCACTTTGTGAAACTGTCCTTTGTTTGGTAAGGACTTTTCAGGCTTGAATCACCTGATTGTCCGAAAAAGTAAGATGATTCCGTGCTTCGGAGGGCACGTTAAGTCGTTGGTCCCGGCTATTAGCCGTAAAAACACCTCCACCAACCCGCAGTGGAGCAGCGTGGTGGAGTATGCTCCATATCCCCTCCGGTTGATTGAGGGGAGGCCTGTGCCCAGCAGTGGGACGTATATAGGCAGTTTGTGTATGTATTTTATATGATTATAAATATTACGAATACGGGCAAAAGGAAATGGCTCAGCTTGTGCTGTGACGAAGCCATGCTATGGCGCCATCCAGCGCTGGTTTTCAGTCATTTCCTCGTATTACGTCCTACGTGATGATCACATTATCAAATATCAGTTGGGTTCGCATACCAGACCTATAAGTGTAAGTGCGTTTATGTGTTTATTTCTTTGTATCGGTGCGCTCTAAGTACAACACTTAGCTATAAATTAAATAATTCATAATTTATGTATCTAATTCATGGACGCTCTATATACGTCCTAGTAGTGCGCACAAGCAGACCTCACTTTACCAACCGAAGGCGGAACTGTTCTAATTTGAATCTTAATATAATAGGCTACTTGACAACCTAGTGAAATGAGATACTTTTTACGAAACATCAAAACGAAAGCTTTCTTCGGAGTTGGTATAGAAATACTGTCCTGTGACGTCATCAACAAAAGCGGTCAAACGTCGTACTCATTCTCACTTAATTCGAAAATAAGTCGAAAAGTAAAATGAGATTGTTTTTTGATTATCTTAGACTGGCTTCTATTTCTAGATAAGCATCTTATAATTTATCTTTGACCCAATCAAATTGCATACATTCGATTTAGGTACAGTCACGAGCATTAATATGTATACACTTTGGTACCATATCACATTAACTTTTTTGACAAATTGAACTGTAAGTCTCACTAAATGTCATATATGTTAGTGCGACAGAGTCCTGTAGTCATGACTGTAGCTACATTGAATATAAATATCAAACCCAACATACCTATATCATTATTATATGAAAAATTATTAATAATAAATAAAATAGATGAGATCGCGTTGATGTCTTTGAAATAGTAGGTACCAGATGTTCTTTTGCGCGGTTACGAAATCGAACTAGGTACGTACCTACTAGGTATTTAAACAAGAAACATGTCATTGCCACCTAAAATTATACTTTATTAATTGTATATTTATATACAGTACTTAGTTTATCTCCTGCGAATTATTTATATTTTGTTGCAAGATATGATTCATTCGCAGATTTCGTAATTCTCCAGCTATTGCACTACAAATTAATACAATGCGTTGGCACATCAGAACGAATTATTTTACGCTTCGCAACTAAATACTAGATTGGATAGCAATTGTTCACTGTGACTGGTGTAATTTAAGTTAACACTGCTATGTAACCTTAAGGCACGTGCCTAGTGGGTGGAGTGTGAACACACTCGAGACGAGATGATGTCATACCTGCCCAGTGTAGTCACCCTCAGGGCTTTAGGACACTGGTCCCACACCCTACAGTCGCCACTACTGACACACTACTCCATTTTAACCAATAGTTATGCAAGCCAAACCGGTCGTTCGCACTAAAGCGAAGTCATTCACAAAATCGCAGACACCTGTTATGAAAATACGCTCTCACTCCGAACTTTTAACGCAACCTTCACAGAACTCCCAAACTAACGTTAGCGCTAATTCTTACGATTTTACGGCATTCACGGCAAGTATATAAATGCCCTTGTCGAATATCCCTGCATAAATGCAAGATGCAGCTGCAATGTGCACTGTTTACCTCGGTCATGCGACTCTAACAACACATCACTGACTCCTGTTGAGGCACTTCACTTCAGTTTCACTTTTATATCACGTTTATTAACGTTGTTATTGCGTATAAATATCGTAATAAGCGTTTGTCGCGTTCGTGAGGCCAGCATGCGCGGGCGCGGTTGAGGCCTCGTCCGCAAGGAGTGACGGAGGCGCAGGCTGCGCGGGAGGCTGCCTCCCCTCCCCCGCCGCACCGGCGCGCGCGCAGGCATTCCGACTGTGACGACAACGTGCCCATTTATGTCTTTGGACACGGTTGATGGTCACAGCGGCCATATGGTGTCTTGCACTCGAAGCGATTATGTTTTTTCAATGGAATTCCGTAATAGTAGTGAATTACCTCAAGGTGTGGGAAATTGTGGGCCCTACCAAATGGCTGCCCTCGCAATTTGCAGAAGTATCTCATGCACAAACACTACCACTGCTCTTACGATCAACATTTAATTGAAAAGCAATTTGTATAGTTTACGTTCTTCGTTCCGCTCGTAAAATTCGAACTAAAAGATAGCAAACGAGGAAATTGTTTTTCTTACGTGAGTACGGGAACTAACACATATTACACGTAATTTTGTTCTAATAGGTACCTAACCTCGACAACACCTACACTTAGATATGACAAAGTACAAAAACATTTCACACTTATTACAAGTCACACACAATGGTATCTGTACCTATGAAGATGTAACAAAAACTGTGGCTAATTATCACTTGTAATATTATGCGTGCGGACCGCGCAATTTATAGTGTTTGTTGTGTATTAAGTTCTGGAGGAAAGGAAAATGCTTGCGTAATTTATGTGGGCATAAATTATGAATAAAGAGGGCGGAGGCTGGGCCCTCGCGAGCGGCTCGCTATCTGCGGAAGAGTTAAATTGGTTCCGAGGGTCGCAAGGCTTTAATTTGATGCGGGTTTGGTCGAGCGAGGCCCTTTATGGTAAGGGAATTTGTCGATTTTTAATTCTCAAACAGCGGCGTTGGGAACACATTACGTCTATACATAACCTCATAAAAGACCCGAATTCGAGAGCCGGCTGTAAATTAAATTTCGCTCCTGACATTATTCTTTTCAAGGGTGGGTGTTTGAATGTTGTTTCGTATAAAATTAAAAGCTTCTATTTAGGTATTAATTTGAAAATCGTCAACCACATAAGAGCCTGTTTGATAATCGCTTTAGAAACTCTCGCAACAGTCACGTTAGTTTTCATATATAAAAAATTGTCGAAGTTTTTATCTGGATTGAAAGCAGCGTGTCAATTTCGAGGTTTTCTTGGAGAAAATCACATCAGAATGTAAATTTTCAATCAAGGTTTTCACAATTATGTAGAAAAACCTACAACAACAACGTCGTCATAAACACGGCTTTTGAATTGCCGAAGGTAGACCGTTCTTAGTACCCACAAAGTTAGTAGGTACCTATACCTATTGTAGATAATAATATTCGCAATGATTGCACGGTGGAGTTGTCCGGGTGAAACGCGCCGGACGGGATAACTCGTGAATACATTTGAATGGCTGAACTGGAACTATGTGACATTTGCCCTGCAGGACACAGGTGACGCAATGGCCACGCTTCCATGAAATCCGGTCAATGGTAAGGTATTATTTTATCGGAGGTATTTTTTGCAAAGAAATTCCTGATTATGATACGGCTCACCACTTATCACGTTGGTCTAACGGAAAGCTCGGTGAGGTGTGGGTGCTTGGTTCATAATAATAATAATAAAACACTTTAATGCACAGAAATGTACAAAACATTTACAGGATAAACTTATTATAAGGTAGGCAAAGGTGGCCTTATCGCTAAGAGTGATCTCTTCCAGGCAACCTTCGGCAGAGGATATAGTACATCATCTTCATCTTGCGATGGATGTACTTTTGACTATTCAGATTGGTATATAGTCGTGAGTTTATGTTATTTTATTTTAAAATAAAGTTTTGTGTTGTTAGTCCTGATTAGGTCCGGTCTTTAAAAAAAATATGAAAAAATAGCTCACGGCCGAGTGTGCGACACATCACGGGCAGACGTGTATGTGTTTGTTCATTTGTTACCTTTTCTCACCTAATTTGTATGAATATTTCTCAATTTTCTTAATAAATTACTACTGAATTTTGATCTTACGTGGCACAATGTTTTGCTTTAGTAAACCATCAGAGACTTTTATTATTTACCTATGTGCAGCGTTCCGCCCTATAGTGTTCGAAATCAGCAGGAAGGCTTTTGTTTTTCCATATCATTGATGTCATTTTTAATGATACTTTATGTGCTTCCTTTGTATTCAAAAGTCAAAAATCGTAGTCTTTTACAGTTTAATTCAGCCGCCACATACCGATACAGATATGCAGATATATTTCACAATCTAACTTGGAAATTGCGAAACTCAGATTGGATTTTCAAGCTTACGGGCGCAGGTGAAACGTTACTGGGACTTTTCAATAACTGAAAAATGGAGAATCGGTGAGGATACGGTTTGATACGTTTTTCGTTTGCCTTGTACCGTGAGTGACAAATTATTTTAAATATACTTACTTAGTTTCGTTTAGATCGTAGTAAATGGAATTCCGAGTCTCTGCCTACCCTAACTATGCACTTCATCATTATCAGCCGTACGACGCCCACTGCTGGGCATAGGCCTCCCCCAAGGATCTCCACGACGATCGGTCCTGCGCTGCCCGCATCCAGCGGCTTCCCGCGACCTTCACTAGATCGTCGGTCCACCTTGTAGCGGGCCTACCAACTGAGCATCGTCCGACACGTGGTCGCCATTCGAGAACCTTTCCGCCCCATCGGCCATCGGTTCTCCTCGCTACGTGTCCTGCCCACTGCCACTTCAGCTTGGAAATTCTCCGAGCTATGTCGGTGACTTTAGTTCTCTTGCAGATCTCCTCATTTCTGATTCGATCGAGCAGGGAAATACCGAGCTTACCTCTCTCCATTGCCCGCTGAGCGACACCGAGCCTCCTCACGAGACCCATAGTAAGCGGCCTTGTGTATACACTTAGTTTCCCACAATCCTTCTCATATGCAAATGCCCAAAAAAAAGTAATTTTAACGTAGAAAACGAACACAAACATGATAATCAACACTTTCAAGGACAGAACGTCTAATGACGTTCCGATTCCAAGGTGTCTTACTATTATGAACCATCAATGACCCATGATCTCTGCCCGTGAAAGGGTTAAATATGTTTCAATGTCGCCACGGAATAGGAAAAACAGGTTGGAAGGGGCCAGTAAGCGCGAAACGTGGGCCATACGAGTAAAATTATGAGCAAAAAGTTCATACTTCAACTTTACTGTGCACTCTACTTGTAAACAAACTTTACGACGCACGGAACTCCGCGATAGCACTTATATTAAAAGGTCGTCTTGTGCATTATAACTTCAAAAAATCTAATATCGACTATCATCCAAGGAGATCCCTCCTTATCACAGGAACGCTTAAAACCTTATTATGGTCGACTACTTTACAAAAAAAAAAAAAATTGTGTGCCTATCACATAAAATACACATTGCCGGTAAAGTGGCTATGGAATTTGAGAAGCAGTAGAGCTATCGTAGTTATCCGTTTGCTGGAGTAGTAGTATAAGAGAGTGGGGTTAAACCGGCGACAGCGGTTCTCATACAAAATGCGCGTTTGGGCCTTTCCAACCTCTTTCTTCCATTCCTTAATGTTGATAGATTACTTTATATAAGTACCTAATTATCTATTTTTATGTAGGCCAGCTGGAAAAACCTTCAACAAAAAAGTGATAATTTTACTGCCTATTTTATTGCCATTGCAATATTTTCATAATATAACATACTATATACCAATTTGGGTAGTCTGAGATGTATCCATCGCAAGATGAACTAAGTTACACCTCAACGAGCTTTCTGTTGGACCAACGTGATAGGTGGTGAGCCATATCGCCGTCTATAATTTTCGAGCCAAATGTGTTGGTGAAAACTGCACTTGAAAAAATATTAGGTAATTACCTTAGATTCATTTGAAATCCAAAATATTAAAGTCGCACACATATGTTGTTATGCTCTGCCTGGTTGGTGAGAGCCTTCAGCGCTTCCCAATTGTCCGGCCAAGTAGTTAATACCATCTGCGGCAAATCTACAATAAGTGACGTCAAAAAAAAAACTGCCTGGTGTATAGAAAGTGGTAAATAATACGGCGAATTTGAGTTGCCCACGTTCTTTATATTATTAATTAGGCACACAAAAAATACACGTTACTTGCACTCGACCGTAGAAGAAGAAGGAAGAAAGTATTGCTATTTTATATTACATAACATAACATAAACAGCATATATACGTCCCACTGCTGGGCACAGGCCTCCGCTCAATCAACCGGAGGGGGTATGGAATATACTCCACCACGCTCCTCCAATGCGGGTTGGTGGGGTCCAACGGCTTAACGTGTTTTAACGTAACTTTTACAATGATGAATCATCATTCATCATTGTAAAAGTAAAAAAATATAATTTGTTAGATGTTGCCAACAATTCATTTTAACTTTATTTTTAATTATATGATTCATCTTAAAGAACATTATTATGAACACACGTTCTTATTTGTTTAAAAAGTATACCAACATTTATGCATTTTCTGTGCGTTTAAATAACAATGACAAGGATAGCGTAACTGTGTCACAGGTATTATGTGAGTCACACATCGGAGGTCAAGTTGTATGAATCAGTAGACTTGTTCCGCGAAAATCATCGCCTTTCCGTTTATGACTTTTATATCTGTGACTCGTCAACTATTATTATGAATGTACTTATTATTAATTAATTTGTGTGGGCTGATAATACGAAACAGGAAGATCTATACTTACATGAATCGCCCTTTATCCCGTAAGGATAATTAGAGGTACAATAAGCACAATAAAATACTTAAGCAAAAAATAAAATAAAAAATAATAATAATAATAACATAGCAAATGTAAATTGTTACTGGCAATAAAATTATTTTATTCTTCTACTTCTTCTTCTACTTCTTCTTCTTCTTCTTCTACTTCTTCTTCTTATAAGGGACTTTACACGGCCTTGTACAGCTTTAACGTGATAATTACCTATTTTCTTATTATTCGGGTACATAATTACTCCAAAATACAATGTAATGGTAGAAACATAGATATTTGGATCACATTATGTATATAATTATGCTGCTACGTATATTAATTGCTTCTCTTTATTTTGATCACAATAATAATGGGTGGAAGATGTAATTGTGACTGGGTATAATAAAAAGGGTCCTCATTTATATCCAAAAACAAAATATCTGTTATTTATGAAATTATAAGTTTCATCATCATCATCAATTTAAGAGCCACGCTCTTGTCGGTGCAGCAATTTCCATGCAAATTTTTAGGGAAAAATAGGGCAGTGGTTTCCCTCTTGCCTTCCGCCCCACAGTACTCTGTCTGACGCGAGTGGGATAGCGCCCAGAGTAGTCTATTACAAAGCCATACTAGGAGAAGTTTAAACGAAGAAAAAACAATACCAAGAGGTTCCCTGGTTGAACCTAAATGATTTGTTACAATTTATTTTTCAAATGATTTTTGTTTCTATAGCAGTCATAAAAACAAAAATCATTTAATAACAGAATCAGAATCAGAATCATTTATTCAACGTAATTATCATGGATAAACTTGTTGAAGGTCAATGTAACATTTTTGAATTTACGTCATTTCGCAAGGTGTTATGGCTGAGGAGAAGAAATGACAAGAAACTGCAACAGCAACACATCTTTTAGATCAATGAGGGTACATTACAAGTTATTTAATAACTAGAGGAACACATTCAATACCAGACATTTTTATCATTTAGGTAATCATTAATCTTATAATAGGCTTTTTTACATAAAGTAAGCTTCACGTGAGCTTTAAATTTGTTCTCTGACAAATTTAAAATATTATCTGGTATTTTATTGTAAAAACGTATACATAACCCCAAAAAAGATGAATTTAATTTACTTAATCTAGAATTTTGAACAACAATTTTATTTTTATTCCTTGTATTGTAAGTATGCCTTTCACAGTTTCTCGGAAGGAGAGATACATTTTTACGCACATACATAATGTTTTCATAAATATATTGACTTGCGACCGTCAGTATATTTATTTCTTTAAACAGCTCCCTTAAAGAGTCCCGACAACGCAGATTATAAATAGCGCGAACTGCCCTTTTTTGAATAATGAAAATAGTTTCTACATCAGCGGCTCGACCCCACAATAAAATACCGTAAGACATTATGCTGTGGAAGTAGCTGAAGTAGACAAGTCTAGCAGTGGGTACATCTGTGAGTTGTCGGATTCTTCTGACGGCATATGCTGCTGAACTTAGCTTGCCCGCTAGTGATACAATATGTGGGCCCCATTGAAGTTTTGAATCTACAGTAATTCCTAAGAAAACGGTGTGTTCAACAAAATCTAGTTTCTCGTCGTTAATTTTAATGTTATTATTTACTTTCTTTACGTTTGGTAGAACAAATTTAATACACTTCGTTTTCTTAGCATTTAGAACTAGATTATTTACTGTAAACCAGCTTAGAACCTGCGACACAGCGCTGTTTGCTTCGTCAAGTTCCTCTAACTTTCTATCGATTTTAAATATAAGACAGCTAAGGTGTCATCTTTACGATAAGTTTAAATCTACATGGCGGTCTAAATAATATTAGTAAGTACTCAATATTATAGACAGATGGTGCCGACGCCGGCTTAATGACCATATAGATCGAAAGAATTTCGCATGGAGGAGGACCCGGTGGTGTAATGGTTAACACGGCACACGGCTAGACAAGAGCTGCGGGTTCAAGTCCCGTCCAGGTCAGATTTGTTTCGATTTAATTTTCTCTACTCCTATCGTGTGTCAACCCTGGTGTCAGGGTTACTGATGAGCCGCCAAAGAACTCTGACATGACTCGTCTAACGACTACGTACATACATCAGTAAGTAGTAACCGGAACCAACTATTTAACGTGCCTTCCGAAGCACGGATCGTCTTACTTTCGGACAATCAGATGATCAGCATGCAATGTCCTAACCAAACTAGTGAGTTACTAAAATTATCACGCCGTAAGAAAAAAGATTTACTGAGACGGAATCGAAGACTAAAATAATATCTAAAGGCCACCACTTCAACTCTGATATCAACACGGTGATGTAATAAAGTGTATTTGTGTATTCAATTAATTAGTCAAGTGTAATGTAGCATTGAGGCAAGCGCCCATTCACCCACACGCCCAGCGCCCATCCGCCCAGCCTCGTTACCCCGTCGCCGTCTCGGGTAACTGAATTGCAATTTATAGCTTTCTCGTTGTTTTTCATAATTTATAAGATTAGAACAGCGGCGCCGTCGCGAACCCTTTATAAATTTCAAATAAGCTTGATTTATGACACCAGTAAAAACTAAACGTTTTAATTACACCTCAAGGGTGCTTTTTACATCTATTAATCTGGTCTGAAAACATGTAATTGTTTTGTAATTTGATAGACTTTAAGTAAAGCTTCCGAACATGATAAAGGAAGATGAGTGTATATATCTCAGGTTCTGTATATGATTCGGTATGGTTCGGTATATGAGTGTTAGTGACGTCGTAAAGAAAACTTTGAAGGGTAGTTCAGACTATGACTTGGTGATCAAGCGGAATTTTCCGTCGGTAAAAGTATGGAATTGAAAGTAATTAAAAACCATCAACATTTTCACAATTTTTCTGAGAGGAAATTCCACTTGTTATCTACTCAGAATCATGGTCTGAATCATCCTCCTCAGTATTTGTTACTTATATGGCTACCTGTACGTACTTGTACGGGGTATAAGTGACATCGTAACGAAAACTGAGGGGGATGATTCAGCTCATTATTCTGAGTAGAATTTTCCATCGTAAAAGTATAAAATTGGAAATAATTAAAGAAACTTGATATTAAATTAACTCAGAGACATGGTCTGAATCATTCCCTTCAATATTCAGTACAATATCACGAACACCCTGTATGTAAATATTTGGTTAAACACAGTTTATTTTTTTGTTGATAAAGACCATACAAAATAAATAACAAAAAAGCGACATTGTCAAGAGGGAAAATTATAAAGAATAACTAATGACCGTATAATATGACACGAAGTTTGTTGAACTGAGTGGTTGTTTCAGAAACATTTTTATAATTTATTCTTTGAAACTCTCGAGAGCTTGTGGCAGTTTTAAATTTTTCAAGCAAATCTGTATTTTCTTTTACAAATTATTTGCTTACAACTGCATACTTATGTTGCGATGCAGTAGTACAAGTATATTCTGTATTCTTTACCCACACTTCAAAGTTCATGAGATCTGATTGTAATGAGACATTATTGGATAGCCTGTCGCAGTAGTGTTTTAAATCTTGGAGTTTCCAAGACCAGAGTGAATATGAATCAGGAGAACTTCGTCAGATGCAAACCTAAGTATGACATAATCATCATCATCAGCCCATTAACGTCCCCACTGCTGGGACACGGGCCTTCCCTATGGATGGATAGGGAGATCGGGCCTTAAACCATCACGCGGGCCCAGTGCGGATTGATGGTTATTAACGACTGCTAATGCAGCCGGGACCAACGGCTTAACATGCCTTCCGAAGCACGGAGGAGCTCGAGATGAAAACTTTTTTGTGGTCACCCATCCTATTACCGGTCTTTGCGAAAGTTGCTTAACTTCCACAATCGCAGACCGAGCGCATTTACCGCTGCGCCACCGAGCTCCTCACATACATAATAAAAAAGGATTTGTTTGAATTGATACTTCGGAGACAGCTGTCAACAGTGGTTGACATTTGCCTGTCTGTCAAGAGCTAAGAAAAGAATTTCCTGTCCCCTTAACAATAAGTACAGGAAGTTCATACACCCTTACAAAGTTACCATACAAACATAGTTGAATAGTGGCCAACCTAACTTTGTTAAGGTTGCATTGACTCTTTCCATTCGTTCTATTGACAGTCTCCAGTCTGTATTTCGTGTCTTAGACTCTTTATACATTCTAAGGACACGTCGGCATCCACTCGCGAGGACGTGATTCGCTTAGGAAACTGTTCGTCTCAATCGGGGACAGAATGTAGTGCACACTTTAAACACTGAGTCCTTACGAGAATACCTGTATAGTCTTCACATACACTGAAAGTTCTCAAATCTTGGAAGTAAGGTGGCTCGGGTTCTAAAGCATAAAAATTCTTGTAGTTATAAAGAGTAACACAAGTTGTGTCGGCTTTTAATACCTAGATTCGTGTTACGTGTTCTGAACCCAAACGGGAATACACATTTTTTTTAAATATGTACACCTGGTGCGATGTCGGTTAATTAATGCAATATAATATACTCGTAGATTATGCTTTACGGTCTAGTCAATCTATTGTATTACAATTGTAATATTCCATATTATATAATAGAAAAGTTTGATGAAAAATTACAGTTGTTGAGTCTATTATGATTACGATGTCTATTATAATATTAGATACTTAATTGCAAAAAGTGTGTAACGTTGTTACAAACGGCAGTTATTGAATGCTGAAATCAAAAAAATAAATGTCGCAGATTGCTGCGTAAATAAAACTAAGTAAAGAACGGTACTTGAATACTACAAATACTTGATACAAAAATCTCATACATTCGCACAAGTGCGAGTGAGACCGACAAACCACGTTGTCCCCTTTACTCCTTAGCGGCTTACAGCCATGCAAGACTAAAGTAAGACCTAGAGGGGTTGAGGTCGGCGTCCGATACGAATTGATGTGGGGCGGATAGTTACCGTTCTTTACGTAATTTTATTTACGAAGCAATCTGCGACGTTTATTTTCTGATTTGCGCCGTTGAAACAACTTTACACTCTTCTTCTACTTACCTAATATTGTAATAGGATAGATACATAATAATAACAGACTTATCAACTATAGTTTTTCATCAAACTTTAAACCACCTCATAGGCCACATGATAAAAGAAGTACTTAAATAAATATTAACTGATGCTTATAAAATCTTCTTTCGTAAGTAGTACTACCTGCCTACGTAATGTAAATTAAATTAGGTATTGTAATTGGCAGCCCTCAGACGTCACACACACATTTGCGCGTGTACGATAACGTTAATGTGTAGGGTCTGTGTAACACAAGGTCGTTTGTGTGAAGTGTCCGGGGTGTGGCTGTAGCGTAGCAGTCCCAGTTTTGTGTTGTATACTTACTTACTTACTTAAGTATTTTATTTACTACGATATCGAACACTATTTAAGCATTACTTAGCCATTAAGAATGAATAATGGCTAAGTATTACGTATCAATAACATTCATTACCTTACGACAGTTTAATCTGTTTATTAAGTTATATCATTTAACACTAAGTACCTACATCTTTCTTTCAGATTACAGAGCAAGATTATTCAGAATACCTAATTTAATTATTCATATCTGCATAATGTCGTGTCACGGTGATGGCTAATTAATGCAATTTAATATCGATTATGCTCTACGGTCTAGTCAATCTATTGTATTACAATTATAATATTACATATTAATAGAAGAGTCTGATGAAAAATTGTAGTTGTTTACCAACCTCATCAACCCTTTATTTATTTAGTTACCACACAAATCACAAATAGAAAAAATTGGACAATAAAGTTTCACAATAAACATAAAAAGGCTTTACATTTAACTTAAAAATTCACTGAAATAATTAATTGGATTCATATTACTTTTACACTAAACACTCAGCCTAGGTTCAATTTTATTATTATTATTGTGAAAACTATATATTTATTGGTGCCACGCAAGCGTGTCAGCGAGGACAATTAAGGGGAAACCAAATATTTGAATCAGACGAAAGAACGCCGGCGTCAAATTTCAAAATTTGAACATTATAAACTAAACTGATAAGAAAATAAAACCAACGCGGCAACGGTCCGCGCGCAACCTTCACAATTCAATACTCGGTCATAACCGAGGGGGTGAGGTAAACCTAGCTCAGACGCTGGTGGAGAGCGGAGAGTTGCCGTTCTATACGTAGTAGGTATTATTCCTTATTCTATGGTATTGCCAAAACGCGTTAAAATACCCGTTCCAAAATAAATATTACGCTATGAAAATATAATACAACATTAAACATAATACCTCGGAAATCTTATGAAACTCAATTAGGCTACGAATCCATCTTCCCAAACATAACATAATACGTCTAATTAAAACTTACCTAAGAGCTGACTTTCGACAACTTCTCGTGTTTATCAATTTACCGCCATATCCATATCTTGGTATATAGTATAATCAACACGTTTTTGGGAGTTCGTAAAGTCAAATGCAAATGATATCGGCAAAAATATGCTAAAAGAATATTACTTATTTTATCTTCTTCTTCTTATCGTGTGGGTTGTGACATAGAATACCAGCCTCATCAACCCTGGTGTCAGGGTTATGATGGAACTGCCAAAGGCCCCTAACATGGCTCATGTAACGATTACTCACTTACATCAGTAAATAGTAACCGGGACCAACAGCTTAACGTGCCTTCCGAAGCACGGATCATCTTACTTTCGGACAATCAGGTGATCAGCCCGTAATGTCCTAACCAAACTAGGGATCACAAAGTGATTTTTGTGATATGTCCCCACCGGGATTCGAACCCGGGGCCTCCGGATCGTGAGTCCAACGCTCAACCACTGGACCACAGAGGCCGGCTTACTTTATAAACATGGTGTATCTTTTGTTGTCTTTTATTGTAGCGAAACGATATAAATACTTAAGTTATACATACACTATTGAACATTATGGTGGTGTACATCTAAAGTGAGGGATTTGACTAACTTACCAGCTATTTAACCATTTGCTATCAGATAGTCCATTATGTTGAAGAACACAAAAATAATTTATTCGATGTTGACAATATATACGTGGAGATAAGCTGATTAACTTATTCTTCCTTTCCCAGATCAGCGCAGGAGTTTCAAATGTTATAAAGATGTCATACCGCTTTCCGTTAGTTACTACTTAGAATACGTACTGTTACGAGTACGTTGTCGTTAGATGAGCCATGGGGCCTTTGCCGGCTCTTTAATAAACCTTTTTCTTTTAACATTAGGAACTGCGTTACGCATACCACGCTGCCCGGGGGGACAACTTGGTTTTGTGGGTCTCCCCGGGTGTCGCCATTAAAACTACCCACTATACCCACTAAAACCCAACGGTGTTTCTCCTTGCATCAACCCAGTAATAAAACTGACACTACGTTTGCTGACATCAGTCAACCGCCTCATAACTAGGAAATGCAATCCCGACTCGAAATCGCAAATTCGAGATCCGCGGGATTGGAAATATCCCACGAAATCCCGAAATTTTCGGAATCTAGTTCATAAAAAAATGTTACGTTAGGATGGCTGAAAACAATGAAAACTGCTTATTTGTGATAGTGAGGTTAATTAAAACAAATTATTTTTTTAAAGAAAACGAAAACCTTTATTCTACAATATTACTAACTAAATAATTCAGTTTTCTTTGAAAATCAGCATAATGAAAACAAAAAGTATAACTCAAGGAGATTCGTCAATCCCGTCAATCTCCAATTGGATTTTGTCATATTATGCTTTGAGATTGATCCCGAAAACTTAGACGAGATCTCGCAAGCATTTCTTACTCGTAACCCACACGATAGAAGAAGAACACCGCTTTGATGAGCAAGTTGGCGGTATTTCTAATTAACTCCGTACCTCATAAACACAAGCATCATATTGTGTCAAGTCGATTGTCATATGGATTACATAACCACCTTATTAACAAAGACTACATGTCATTGTCAGTTATCAATTATCAGTAAGTTGACGAGATGCATAGTCTGCAATGTTTCTTGTGATTGTGTCATGTGGGAAACTTGTATACTTACCTAAAAAACCTAAGTGGGTACATGTTCAAGTTATGGTACACATCTGCGTGTACGGTCACGAGTACTAATATGTATACACTTTGGAACCATGTCACATTAACTTTTTTGACAAATCAAACCGTAAGTCTCATTAAATGTCAAAATGTGTTCTTCAACATAATGCGACAGGGTTCTAAAGTGGGTACATGATATTGCTCATGACTGTACTACCTTCCATTTTGTTTTAATTTGCTACTTACAATGAGGATAAAATTGCCTACCTACTTCTTCCATCAGGTATGGGCTACTGTGCGGGTACATGGCTCATATAACGACTACTTACTTACATCAGTAAGTAGTAACCGGGACCAACGGCTTAACGTGCCTTCCGAAGCACGGAAAGATACAAGTCAAATTGATAAATGATAACCTCCTTTTTGTTGAAGTCGGATAAAAATATCTTCCCGTCTAACAGTATCCGACAAGTATAATGGGCAAGGTAGACAGTACTTTTAGATGGCACAACAGGACATCGCGCAAGTCATTTCAAAGTCGCGTTGTATTTACGACGGTTTCGTTCCTTTAGCACAGTTGAATTAACATTTTTATGGTTCGGCGGCAAATGGCATAAAACCCTCGTCTGTCATTATTCGACGCCCAAAGTTTACGCTCGGCCGCGCTATCGGAATTACTGTCCTGATTCCGCATTATGCTCTTGATAAAGAAATTACTGATGTTATGACATAAAAAAATCATCTCATTTTCCTAGCGTTATCTCGTTGTGAGCTTACTCCACCACGCTGCTCCACTGCGGTTTGGTGGAGCTTCACGTGCACTCCGAAGCACGGAATCATCATTTTATACAATGGATAATTTCTTCCATGCAACCTTTAGGTACAACATATAATTTCAGTATATACAGGTGTTAGTAACATCGTGACAAATACTCAGGGAGATGATTCAGACCACGATTCTGAGTTAATATCAAGTGGAATATTCTACCGGAAAAATGTTGAAGATTTTTTTGTTTTTGTAAATTATTTTCAGTTCCATACTGCAACGGAAAAATCCACTTGATATCGACTCAGAATCATGATCTGAATTGTCCCTCGAAGTTTTCGTTACGAAGTCACTAACACCTGTATATGTTTGTATTCACACAGTTAGGCCACACAATCTCATAGCGTAACACTGAAATATAATAACACGTAACATAATTAGCATCACTTGTGTATCCCGAAGGTAAAGTCAGAGTAAAATCCTTAAATATATAAGTAGATTCTTCTTCTTATCGTGTGGGTTGTGAGGTGGAACACCACCCTTTATTGAGCCGCCAAAGGCCCCTGACATGACTCATGTAACGACTACATACTTACACATCACATCAGTAAGTAGTGACCGGGACCAACAGCTTAACGTGCCTTCCGAAGCACGGATCATCTTACTTTTGGACAATGAGGTGGTCAGCCTGTAATGTCCTAACCAAACTAGGGATCACAAAGTGATTTTTGTGACATGTCCCACCGGGATCCGAACCCGGGGCCTCCGGATCGTGAGACCAACGCTCAACATCAAGGCCGTTAAGGCCATAAGTAGATTGATTACGTCTCTTGCACTTTACCACAACTCCAAAACAACAAAGCTATCGTAATCTAATTCCCAGCCCAACCTCGACACTCTAATCTAACTTTACCGATACTGATCATGCATAATGTTAACTTTGATTTCTCAGCATATTGTATTATGGATATTGTCCCTAACATTTTACATTCATACCGACAAAATCAGGGTAGGCAGAGACGAAATTCGTCAGAAAAAAAACTGGTATATAGCAATATAAATAATACTAAATACTTAGGTATATAACACGTGTATAGTTTTCCTCCGTGCTTCGGTAGGCACGTTAAGCCGTTGGTTCCGGCTGCATTAGCAGTCGTTAACAACCATCAATCCGCACTGGGCCCGCGTGATGGTTTAAGGCCCGATCTCCCTATCCATCCATAGGGAAGGCCCGTGCCCCAGCAGTGGGGACAATAATGGGCTGATAATGATGATGTGACGTATATAACACATTTTCGAGGTACGTTGTCTTTAGGTACGCTACGCGATTTTCTTTCTCCACCCAAGTTCCAGTCGTCGTTTCGAAATTATTAAAGCAAGGAATATTTAAATATCTTTTAAAATAGCGTCGTCGGGCGTCTGTCGGTATGATGAGCCAGTAATTAGTTTTAAATTGGAACCGGACGAGTGCAAGAATCACAAAGCGTCCATCCTGTTAATGGTTTTAGGACGAAACGCCTGCCGTAGACACTTGAATGATGGACTTTCCAGGCTACATTCACCAAAAACAATATAGATGGCGTTGTACAGCTTTTACGTGATATTTATTTACCTACTTTCTCATTACTCGGGTTACAATGTACTTTATTTTAAATTAAAAAAAATCTTAATCAGAAATCAGAATCATTTATTCAACGTAATTATCATGGATAAACTTGTTGAAGTGTATTTATTTTTATATGCACAAGTATTCCCATGCTGCACTATCCCGCTATATTACTTAATATTCAATATCTCCTATACTTAAAGGTTGCCTGGAAGAGATTGCTACTTAGCAATAAGGCCGCCTATTGTACTAATTCTATTTCTCTTTTGTTTTGTATTTTGTTTTTTCCTGTTTGTGCAATAAAGTATTTGTTATGTTATGTTATGTTATGTTAAGGTCAATGTAACATTTTTGAATTTACGTCATTTCGCAAGGTGTTATGGCTGAGGAGAAGAAATGTCAAGAAACTGCAACAGCAAATCTTTTAAAAACCAAGACACCTTGTAAGATGATTCCGTGCTTCGGAGGACACGTTAAGCCGTTGGTCCCGGCTATTAGCCGTAAAAACACCTCCACCAACCCGCAGTGGAGCAGCGTGGTGGAGTATGCTCCATACCTCCTCCGGTTGATTGAAGGGAGGCCTGTGCCCAGCAGTGGGACATATATAGTCTGTTTATGTTATGTTATGGAAGATGTAATTGTGCCTAGATGTAATAAAAAGTATCATCATTTATACCTAAAACAAAGATAAAAGAAAAATATAAGTGTAAAAATATAACTAAAACAATTTTAATTACATTAACTAAATACGAAATTACATAAATCATTAACAAAAATAATGCTATTTAATACATAATAAATATATTTTTTATATATTTATTTTTATTTTATTTTCTAATTATTTTTATTTTTTTTTTATTTTGGCCATGTGCCCAATAAAATATTTTAGATAAAAGATGTATATGTGTGTTATCATTGAAATCTTCTTCTATCGTGTGGATTGAGAGGTACATTACCAACCTCATCAACCTGGTGTCAGGGTTATTATTGAGCCGCCAAAGGCCCCTGACATGGCTCATGTAACGACTACTTACTTAAATCATTAAGTAGTAACCGGGACCAACGGCTTAACGTGCCTTCCGAAGCACGGATCATCTTACTTTTTGGACAATCAGGTGATCAGCCTGTAATGTCCTAACCAAACTAGGGATCACAAAGTGATTTTTGTGATATGTCCCCACCGGGATTCGAACCCGGGACCTCCGGATCTCGAGCCCAACGCTCAACCACTGGACCACGGAGGTCGTCAAATTGAAATTGAAATTAGAAGGAAAAATGTATAGAGCGCCATCTATATTGTTTTGGAGGAACATAGCCTGAAAAGTCCCTAATTAATTGCAAATCCTTCCGTTTATTAGTGACTTTTTTCTTTTTTTTTATATACCTTTTTTTTCTTCTTTTTCTTTTTTTTTATTAGAGCTAATCGTATCGCTCATATAATGTTACTGTTACCGCTAGTTTTAGTTTGCAAATTCGAAAACCGTTGAGTGAGACGCCTATTTCTACTGTCATAACTTTTGTTCATGGCGTCCGCTGGGTAATAGTAGCTTGCTTGGTGTGAATCAAAGTATGCTATTTAAATTCACCTGCAGATCGCGCGTGACTATCGCTTTGTAGTCGTGACACAGGCGAGCATGCTTCAAGCATAAATCGAGTGTTATTAAGTAATTTATTATATTTTCCTTCCGATCTACATATATTTTGTCTCGTTTTAACAAAATATGAGTAGGTATCAGGCGTGTGCTTGTTGCCGATATAAAAAAAGCTTAGATAGAGTACATACCTACCTATGCAAATATTTGTTTTTGATATACTTATTGTGAATGTGAATAAACGTGTCTACAAATCTAAATTCTTCTGCAACGTAATAAAACTGAAGAATTTTGCTCTATTCTGCTATAGAAAGCATTCAGTACATGGCATGACAATAAAAATTGAAAATAAAAATTTTACGGACAGCTGTAAGTGTCGTGCTTTGGTAAGTATATAGTGTAGTGCTTCATAGTGTAGTATTTTAGTAAGTATATAGTGTAGTGCTTTAGTAAGTATATAGTGTTCAATAACATTATTTGTATTTGTTTACGTTTCACTACAGCGTGGAGCACTTTTTACATATTACTAAAAAGAAAACAACAAAGAGAATATTCACCATAACAAAATCAAGACCTTCGAAGCGAATCACTACCGTCTATGCAATATGTATTCCACTTCCAATTGCGAATAAATTGTCTCCTGAAATCGGAACCCCCAAGCAAAGGTAACGTTTGCAGGCGTATTAATAATTAAAGTTTCGCCTACCTCGGAACAACTACGGGACTAAAGAAGGGATCCAGTAGCGCACAGATTTAAATATTTATCCTAGACTCAAAGGGTGTAATCCCACAAACGCCTGTCCTCTACGCTTGCAGACGACGCCACAACAATTTGCTTTCTCTTTAACGCAAGGAGCTTTGGTTCACTGTGGATATAGACCGATAAGGTAGATTTTGATGGATGAATAAAAATTAAGATATACTTACATAACAAGAAAATAAGTTTTTTTTATATATAAATTGACACTATTGAATGACATTTCAATACAACTCCAATATAGTGGATCAATGAAGGGTTTCACTTCTTTGCCATTTTTCAATTTCTGCTTTTTTATTAAGTACTTACTTGATATAATATTCTGTGCAAATTTCAGTTAGGTATCAAATATGTTTCAGAAGGTACAGCCTTTTAAAGGTTAAACTTTGAGACCTTCTGACAGACAAACAGGTTTAAGGGTACTGATACCCTGGAAAATAAGAAGTAGGCAGCTCTGGCTTTATTGTTTCTAAGTATGTCAAAAACGCAATGACATTATAACTGTATTGGTAGGTAGTATGCTAAAACCATTTACTCGTATATACACAAAATATGTGTCCAACTTTACCATTTACTTTGTCTACCGATAGAACCCAAAAGTTACACCTATTTGTAACCCAACTTTTTTTCTTTTTATGACTGGGTAGTCATGAAAAGAAAAAGAACATTTAAAGTAAAATTTCTCTGACGCCTTTCCTCAAAGATTGTTTCGTAAAACAAATAAACTTGATAAAATACACTCACATCAAAAGTGCCTCGCGATTCTAATTTCCATAACGTCAACTGACATAAGTTATCCGAAGAAACGACATATTTTGATGCCCTTTGAACTGTGGTTTGGAGCTTCCTACTTTAAATAATAATTACTTACTTACCGTTATTAAATGTCCATTTTGTGACGCTTCGCTCACGAGCTGCAAACGTTGGGGCAATAATTGTTTTGTCTCCTCTGCTGTGGGTAGGTACGATTATTAGAATTCTGACTTATTTGGGGTGTTGTTAGAATACTCCTTACTCGTAAGTACTTGCTGATATTTTATTACACGCCTGCTAGGAAGGATATTATGTATTTCACGCGCAGGTACCTATATTAATGTATTGTGTTACTGTTACAGTTTCAAAAACTCAAAATGGCTGCCGTTTAATATATAATCACGATAAAATGTAAAAACAAATTGTACACACTATATTATCTGACTTATCATTAGGTAGGTTTTTCAAAATTATTTTCTCAATTCCTAGTGCTAATCAAGATACTATCATCTACATTGCCTGTGGCATCCCTATTTTATGCGATAGCAAGGTTATTAATAGGAGATAATTATTAAGAATGAAATTAATCTTCTGCAATATAGTAAACTACATAAACATAAGTTTCCAAGACTAGAGGAAGTTATTTGTAAGAGCTATTTCGAAATAGAACTTGTTTGTAATTTAGGCATTCAAATTTCTAACAAACTGATGTCAAACTTCACAAGCGAAGCTCGCTAAGAAAATATAGACTTCAATTACTGAAGTAGGTAAAACCTAATTAAGGTAACTGGATCCTAAAGACTTGATTTAGTTGAGGGGAAATTCGGCAGGCCGTGTGAATTAGAAAATGTCAGCAGATATATTACACTGAAGGATTAGGGTTTGACTTATTCGCTTTTTTGTTACTAAGTATACTTATACATTATAATCTCCTTCGTGTGGGTTGTGAGATCAATGATCGACCTCATCAACCCTGGTGTCAGGGATATTGGCTCAACATGCATATTATGTCATCATCATCATCTTCCTAGCGTTATCCTGTCTTTTTCACAGGGTCCGCTTACCTTACCTAAAGATTTGACAGGTCCGGTTTCTTACAGAAGCCACTGCCTGTCTGACCTTCCAAACCAGCCCAATACAGATTATTTCACACACCTTCGAAACGCTATCTCGGGAATGTATGACACAGATGTGAATGTCAAAAATTCGCAACTGCATTCGCGGATGTCAAAAAACCTGGTTGCTACGCACCACGCTATAATGCGTATAAGTATTAGGTATAGTGTCCGAAAAAGTCATTATAATTAATTATAGCAAAAGAATGGTGCCTCCCTTGCCGGGCGTTATTTGCATGATGGCCATCCAAAATCTCCCGCCGGAGGATGTCCTCTGTCAGCGTGTGGATGGACTTGAACTCGAGGTTGATACCGTGAACCTTGTACAGGGTTTTAAAAAATAAATAAATAAAAAAATTGGGCCGCCCGCGAGACACACACTATGCTCGCACGCACACCACGATCAACCGATTTTGTTTAATATTTTAATAAGGTTTTGTTTTCTTATTTCAAGAATTAAAAAAGCTGATTTATTATAAACAATTTGTAACAAATTGTAATATGATTCTCATTTGTTAAAATAATAAATGAATAAAAAAGGTGATTTATGACATTTTCAACAGATTTTTATTACATTGAATATGTTTAAAAGATCTTGTTGACATGTCCGGCTTTCGGACTCTAAAATCAGGGGTTTACACGCGTCTTGTCCTGTTTTCTAAATTTTAGAGATGGAAACCTTAGTCATGAGCTATATCATGTACCCACTTTAGAACCCTGTCGCACTATCATATTTGACATTTAATAAGACTTGTGGTTTAATTCGTCATAAAAGTTAATGTGACATGGTTTCAAAGTGTATACATATTAGTACTCGTGACCGTACACGTGTTTGTTTTAAATAACTCCCCAAATACAATATATTCCGTTTGAACTAACCTCAAAGCGATATTGCTCCGACCTCAAGTCGGAATTAATAAAGCTGTGATACACCGGAGACGTTATCAATCAAATGTTGCGGCCACTTTGTCAACGCACGGGCGCTCATCGCAAAATACCCTTACAATTCATGAATGCTACACATTTCTACAACCTCGGTCAATGGTCATAAAGTCGACTGTAGATTGATTGTGCTGTGATGGTGTAGTATAGTTAGACAGTGTGGCAGCTAGTGAGTTGATAGAAATGGACAGATTTGATTTATAAATGATTGATTATGATTATTATGATTACTCACTTTTGTAGGTCGTGAGACAAAGGTCAAGTTAACAGGCGTGTAGTTTTCTTCTATCGTGTGGGTTGTGAGGTGGATTACCAACCCCATCAACCCTGGTGTCAGGGTTATTATTGAGCCGCCAAAGGCCCCGGACGACTCATGTAACGACTACGTACTTACGTCAGCAAGTAGTAACCGGGACCAACGGTTTAACGTGCCTTTCGAAGCACGGATCAACTTACTTCTGGAAAATCTAGGGATAACAAAGTGATTTTTGTCCCCACCAGGATTCGAACCCGGGACCTCCGGGTCGTGAGCAGAACGCTCAACTACTGGACCACGGAGGCGGTTAGGCGTGTAACGTACGTGTGTATCTATATGAAAGTAAACCTGGAATATCTATAAGTATTTAGTTTACCTACATTCAATTAAAATTGTTAGGTAAATATATTGTGTAAATAAAATTATTTATTAAATAAAAATACATAAACAAGTACATTCCATCCAACTACAATTGTAACAACACACATATTATTAAAAACAAAACATAAAAAAGGGATAAAAAGCTATAAATAAAAAATGTCCTCCAGCTCACCACATCGAGGCAAAGTCCCCAAAATACTGGCCACGTTGCCCCTCTGTACCGCCAAACTGACCCTTTGGGCAAAATAACTGCCAAATAACCACAAAAAAATAAAAAATCAAAATAAAATAAAAATAAATATATTAACTTATACTACTTACTTATTGGTAAATATATTAACTTTAACTAAAAAGTCTAGGATATGATAGAAACGATAATGTCGAAATTATTCAATAATCAAAAAGATTTTGGGTCTCCATGGTAGAGTATTAAGTGGTGCACCTAGTACGAGTTAAATCATGCCGTTTGCGTCAAAACATAAAATTGCGACGCCGCGTCACATGTGTTTTGTATGATATTTTACAGAGCCTTTTTCGTAGCGATGATGCAACATGCCGCGTCCCAATATTTTTAATCTCGAAATGTTTCTCTAGCTTTCCTACAGAGCTGCCAAACTGCCGCACATTCATTGTAGTATAGTGATGAGTGATTGTCGCCAGTCGTGATACAGTATCAAAATACTTCCGTTGCGTCCCTTTAAGCGAACTTCCGTCTTTTATCCCTGTTAATGACGGTGCGACCTTTATATTTGGCAAAATTGTGGAAATTCCCCCGTCGTTAGGCTGTTTAGTGTAGGAGCATTTGCCCGCCCCATCGACAGCCGACAAATTTCCGATCTGTGTGTCATCCGGGGATTTTGAACTGAAACGTCCAACGGGATTTTATTGATTTTATGTGTAGGTACGCATCTTCCTAGAATGTCCGTCTACCCAAGAGGTAAGTAAATACCGTTCGAGAAAAATCTATAATGAATCAATCTTTCCAAGCAATTTTGAATACTTATCACTTACTTATTGGGTTAAAACCTTTGCTAATCATGAAAATAATTCTTTCCCATCTGTTTTTCCACAGGTAAACACTTGAATTTAATATGGGGTACCTACTACTACTGACCTTGAATAGTTTTATATAAATTATCGATTTTGGTTGGCTTTAGCTAAGCTTCATGCTACATTTTACCGTAGCGTGCCGAAGTTCGCGTTTCGTGGTTATAATTTTCTATCAAACTTCAAAAACTTTCTCATTGTGTAGTCGGTTTTTCATAAGTACTTAGAATAATAATACTTAAATGAAAACATTAGACAGAGAACATTCGAGATTTTAAGACAGTTTTATTACTTTTCTTTCTTTCTTCAAGCATGCTTGATGTTTTTTCTAACTCGATCAATGTCATAGACCATAGAAAAGTGTCTATTCTACATATCTATCTGTGCAACAAGATGAACAGTTTAAAACTGTTTACTAAAGATAGAAGTGCGAATGTTTCCGAACGCTTGGTTTCCTTTTCAAAATGATATTTTGGTGCTACTTTATTGTATAATTAACCAACTGAATACATTGTTTTAAAGGCAACGTAAATCCTAAGTAGTGTAGATGGTGGGTGGATGTCAGTATGTCGTGCAGACGGACGGCGGCGTGAGTGGCCGCACTCCGCGCCGCACCGCAGACAACCAGGCAATCAGTCACCAAGACTCCTGTCCGCTTGTCCCAGCTTTTTGTTCCCACAAACAACGAAAATGCACGAGCTCGCAACGCGTACACTCACCGCACACATAGCGTTATTGATAGCCCCTGAAATATGCTCCGTCATTCTATCTGCAGCGGTAACGAGACCGCGTTGTTAGCAAAAGACATATCGTACATATAAATTCAGATGAGTTACCGACGAGTACAGCTTATTCGTTCCGCAAATAGAACGATCAAACACTTGACTCTTGAGTATGCGCGATGCGAAAAATAAAGGAAGCTTTATTTATTTACGAGTATATATGTTTTTAACAAAGTACCCGAGGAAATAAAATTGGATTTTAGGAGCATATGGTAGCGTTGGCCGTCTGCCACGAGAAGGACTTAAAGAAAATTTACTGCCCACAAAAATTTAGCCTCGCTATGTCGAGGCCTGCCTCCAGGGACGCACCAGTTAGATTAAAGTTTTGTTAATATGGAAAGGTTGGTGCGCCGGCACGATTTCCCTGGAGATCAAAATAAACACGTTTTAGATTTCCGACCGAACCCTAGCTTTGAGGGATTTGACACAATGGACATTCGCGATAAGGTATTTAGCGCGGACTACGTCGCCATGTGTCGGAGCCCTTCGCAAATGAACTGCGATTAAACGTATGAATTTCATAATAGCGCTATGAAACTCAATTACCTGCCATTATACCGTACGAGCAACTTTTCTCTGCTAAATGAACGTAACTAATTGCGCTTGCGTCAATCTGGTAACGTGTTTGCGTAATGATTGTTATAAAATGGTTGGTGAAGACTGGCATGAAAGAAATACGGTGGCAATCACATCAAGTCGGATTTAGGGAGAGAAATTGCGTGTTATTTTTTTGGGGTGGAAATCTATAGAGCGTTTTTGAGTTCCAATCAGGGCAGTTAGCGAGGCGCCTCAGGAGCTTTCAGACAATCTCGGCAAATGGTGCCATTAGGCCCTGCTTGCCCCGCGCCGCCGCCGCCGCCGCCCGCGCGGGTAACGAGCCGGGTTTGCGGCTGCCTGCGATCATTGCACAATTTGAATAATACATGAAACACTCTTCCCCCGTATTGGTGATGTTAACTCTAACCCTGCGAAGGTATTTCATGCAATACGCTCTTGAAAGAAAACTATAGAGGTCACCAAGATAATTATAATATCTTTAATATAAATCGTTTTATTAATTAAAAGCAGACAGAGGAAACGGGTATTAAAAAAAAACAGTCACATTTAATGTTGTGATTGAGCATTAATCTTACTTTTAGCAATGTTAGGAAATTAAATCTAAGTACCTTTCATTACTTTAGGTTATTTCAAATAGTTCTCATAAAGTACTCATATTGTGTACTTCTATAGAAAGGTAGAGTCACAACAATTTGCACGTTTTCAATAAGTAATTAGAGAAAATACAATATCTGCTCGTACTAATAAACTAACTAGCAGCATTGAAACACCAGCTACGCTGATTTGAACAAGCCGACTGCAGTCACGTTAATTAACAGGTATCATAACGTCTCACGTTGTTTGGTAAGCTTCTGGGAAGCTCAGTAACAATGATTAATATCTATTCGATAAGCTGTGTACAAATGAAGTGGCAGGGACAGGCGATAGTTTTCTTACTCCTGGTAATTAATCAACTAGGAGAGAAGCAGCGATAAATCATCTGTCGGACTGTAAGGCCTCTAACGTACCTAGTTAAGGTAGCATTGAATCCTATAGCGGAAGCGGTGATGGTAAATGCAGAGATAGAGAGAGAGAAACTGCCTGAGGGTTTATCATCTCCCTAGCGTTATCCCGTCTTCACGGCGTCTTAACTAACCTGAAGATTCAACAGATTTTTTTTACAAAAGTGACAAGGCTGTCGCCTGGCCTCGCCTGACCTTCCAATACTTCTTTTTTGATGTGACCGCAGACAGCATTAACTTGGTCGGATTACCTTCCAAGCCGCGAAGGGAAAACTAGCCCAATACAAGTTAGGTCACATACCTCCGCAGCGCATTTCTCGAGAATGTGGGTGTCCTCACGAACTGTCTACTTGAGTGTTATTACACTTTAAAGTAAAGACTCATTTCTTCTCCCAGAGCCAATAAGATCTATCGCTTTGAAAATTCAACTGACAAAGGCTTCGGTGTCCGGCGTTCTATGGACAATTGCCTCCAAGTATATCGTTCGCAAAAGGACCTAGTGTTACTTGATGTGCCCACGAATGATCGTTGGAAGTGTGACCAGTGTACGTGAGAGCCATTTCACTACTTTCCAAAAGTAAGCAAGTATTAAGTATATATGTTGTTAGTGACATCGTAACGAAAACTGAGGGGCATGATTCAGACCGTGATTCTGAGTTACTATCATGTGAATTTTACCGTCGCAAAATTCATGTATTTATGGTTTATTTTTCATCCTTAATGCTATTCTTTTGCAAGTACATACAAGTAGCCGTACAAGTCGATAGGGTGTTAGTGACATCGTAACAAATACTGAGGGGGATCATTCAGACCATGATTCTGAGTTGATATCAAGTGGATTTACTTGTCAGAAAATTCATGAAAATTGTAGTGCTTTTTAAAATTATTAAGTTTTTTTTCCGTTCCATACTTTTGCGACGGAAAATTCCACTTGATATTGAATCAGAATCATGGCCTGAATATTCCCTCAAAGTTTTCGTTA
The DNA here is from genome assembly GCF_024362695.1 of Pectinophora gossypiella. Taxonomy (NCBI): domain Eukaryota; kingdom Metazoa; phylum Arthropoda; class Insecta; order Lepidoptera; family Gelechiidae; genus Pectinophora; species Pectinophora gossypiella. The sequence goes on from NC_065406.1 coordinate 9,662,496, forward strand.
CGATGTCACTAACACCCGGTATGTTAGTGTGTTTGTTGTTGTGGTTTGTTTTGTTTTTGTGTGAGTGTTTGTTGTTTGTAAGTGTTTGTGAGCACCAATGTTTATGTTCAGAAATCAACGTACTTATAACGCGTTCGCTGTCGCTTTTAATATGTTCAACGCCTAACAGAAGCTTCCACCGTTGGTTTACCTCTACTTCCTATTTTGTAAATGTTAATGCTTTTTACGACTACGTTGTGGTTGAGAGAGGAAATTAAACCTTTTGCTGTACCGAAGAAAATGTTGTTTGAAAAATGTGAATACAAATAGTGCAATGAAATAATAAGTTTGCAGCTTGTAGGAAATGCTTTAGTTTTCCGTGTCGTCTCACAGATTTTCTCTAGTTGAAAATCGAAATGTTGAATGCAGTGGAGGGATATTGTTTGTAATGTTTCTCGATGTACTTACCGTCTGTTCGAGAATGGATTAAGTGCAGTATTACAGTCTAGTACATCGTGTCGTCTTTGAGTTGTAATGATGCAGGCTCCCAAAATAAATATGTCTTATTTTAGAACAATAAGTTTCCTCGCTTGCGTCTCACTTTAAGGTCGCAGGTTCGAATCTAACACAGGCCTAAACCAATTATTCGACTGGAATCGAATTTGTTTTCGAATGAATGTTTGGATAATAGATGTTAATCACATGCTCAGTGGTGAAGAAAGACATCGTAAGGAAACCCACATTCCCGAGAAATGTATTTTCGGAGGTATGTGACCTAACCTGTATTGGGCTGATCTTCCCATCGCGCGGGTTGGAAGATCAGACAGGCAGTTGCTTCTGTAAAAAACCAGACCTGTCAAATCTTCAGGTTAGGTAAGCGGACCTTGGAGATGATTTTAGAACAATAGTCAATATAATTATGTAACATTAATATTATAATCATTCGTGGTGTTTTAGACAAAGGATTTTTTTATATAAAGTGTTTTAATTAAACATTAATAGGCTCCGGACACAGGTTGACTGCTGCAAGGATAATCTCTGCAGGTGGGGATACCTGGCTGGTGGTTGCGATGATTGCGAGTGTGGAGTATCACCACAAACTATGGCTCACCTTTTGTGCTGTCGTAAGTGACCTAACACCTGCACTATGAAAGACCTTTACGAAGCCACTGACAATGCCGTAAGCGTGGCCAATTATTGGTCAGCAAAAATTTAGTATCTTCTTCTTCTTTGCGAGTCGATGGCGATCGAAGCTAAATTTTTAGTATCGATCGCCATTGACTCGCAAAGAAGAAGATTAAACATTGACTGTGATTACTGATTCGAAACTCCTCGGAAACAAGGTTAATACAACTCAGATATCCTAAGTACTTATATATTTATTTCTGATAAACTGAATCAAACACGGAACCGCACGGCGAAAAGCAGAAAGCCCGTAATTTCTGTCTCGCTGTGAACATACAACCGGTTAGCGTGGCCCACTAGCCCCCTAGTGACCATCCACTGACCCGACGACAACATCCCGCACTGCGGCTCTCTGCAGCTCTCCAAAACAATCATTTATCGTACAAACACATCATCATCAGCCCATTAACGTCCCCACCGCTGGGGCACGGGCCTTCCCTATAGATGGATAGGGAGATGGGGCCTTAAACAATCCAGTGCGGATTGATGGTTATTAACGACTGCTAATGCAGCCGGGACCAACGGCTTAACGTGCCTTCCGAATCACGGAGGAACTCGAGATGAAAACTTTTTTTGTGGTCACCCATCCTATAACCGGCCTTTGCGAAAGTTGCTTAACTTCAACAATCGCAGACCGAGCGCGTTTACCGCTGCGCTGCGCCACCGAGGTCATCGTACAACAAACACATAAATAGCCTGTATATGTCCCACTGCTGGGCACATGCCTTCCCTCAATCAACCAGAGAGACTATCCTTATCCTAACATAGATATGTACATGCAAATAAACAAATTGTTGCTATTTACCAACTTTTTTTTTGTACATTTGCCGCAGATGGCATTAACTATTTGGCCAGACAAATGGAGAGCGCTGAGGGCTCTTACTCGGTACAAAATTTAAGACAACAGGCCTTAGAGTGCCCAGTTGAGCGAACCTCGGCTCAGGGCGTCGTCTGAGAGGAAGAATATTTGAAAGAATTAATCGGCCCTAGTCGATAGCGATAAGCGCTGAATGTGGGAACTATTTACAACCGAGTGAGTTGGCTCTGTGTATGAGCATATAATAAAGAATAATAAACGAGGTATACTTACCTCATACCTCGTAAATTACGGCGATAGATGATCAGACTATTGTCTTTATAATGATCCATCGTGTTGAAAGGACATAATCCATGTCCATTGGAAAGTAAACATGTAATAACTAATTAAAATATGTTTTCATTATACAATTCAATGTGGAATGGCCTTTCGTCAAAAGGCGAAACTTTCCCAAAATACATGTATCGTAATATACGACTCCACTGACCACACAGTCCAAACGACAGCACGTGGTCAGCTGATCTGCCCACAAATTATACACAACGCCACGTGTAAGCTGAGCAATTATTCGTTAATTTAAATTCGGGTCCATATGTCGAGGTTTCGGGCTCTGATTTCTACAAATTAGTTACAACTAGTCACAAAAGAATAAAACTCACCAAATAATAAATAAAATGTAGTGCCTCCCATACTAAAGCTTCGTACACGAGAGACTGCAACTGAGTGGTTGCAGGTTGTCTTCTGACTACTTGTAGATCTGCCCATCCCATTAAAGTTTACGGACGTGAATTTGTATGTATGTATGTAATGGGCAGATCGTTTCATGTCAATGTAAATCATGCTTCGATCATCATCCCCCTAGCATTATCTCATTGTTCACAGGGTCCGCTTACCTAACCTGAAAATTTGACAGGTCCGGTTTTTTTTACAGAAGCGACTGCCTGTCTGATCTTCCAACCCGCGATGGGAAATCCAGCCCAATTCAGGTTAGGTCACATACCTCCGAAAATGCATGCAAAGGCAAAACATGCCTCGATATAAAAATATAACGGAGCTGCTTCTCAGTCCTAATAAATTAATGAGCCTTTTTTCTGATGTTGTAGGTTTGTCTCAAATAATATAAACTACCTAGCCGGATTTATATAACACGATGGCACGCAATTTATACTACATATACACGTTGAGTGTTGTGGAGCGCCAGCGTTATGTTGGCAGGCTTGTAGATGGTACCAATATACTAAATGTAAACTGAAGCCTCCTTTGAGCGGACGACACAAACCGGCCGCATAACCACATGGTCACACTCACAGCAATAAAAGTAGGTAGATGACAGTCTGACTGATTTTCTTCTTCTCCTAATCCTTTTATACCCTGTTGGGATTTAGGGCCCGAATGATAGATTTCCACTCCTCGCGATCTTTTGCAGCCTCTGTTGCTTGTTCCCATGAGTTTTCGAGAGTTTGACTGATAAGTGAAACAATGTTTGAGTATGGTACACATAATCATAGCAGGTTTTATATGGAAACCAAGTTCAGGAGCTATCAATAAAAAAGTAAGGCTGTATACAGCACTATCTTGACCGCTGAGTCAAGTTTTAGGACCATTGCGTTGTCTCTTTTATAATACGTTCTGGAAAGTATAAACCTGAACTGAACATTGATATCGATTCACCCGCAGGACTTATTAATTAGAGTGTCGGGCAGCCATCTCCTGAAATAGGTTATATCGGTGTGAAGTCTAGAATTCGGTACGGTATTGCAACTCACCACACAACTTAGTCTTAATTACCTAGAGCCAGGCAACGAGTATCGTCTGTTGTGTTGTGGTAAGGCACCTCCCAGGTTCGATTCCTAGTTCGGTAAAACTTGGGAACTTTCTTTACCCACAAGTGAAGTTTATGAGCTGATAATCAAGTGTAATAGGGCTGTTTTTTTATGTGAGATTTTTATAATCTTCCAACGTGACTCGGACCGGCGCGGCGGGCTGAACTTCATTATATTCAGTTTTTACCTATAAAATTGCCGTTTTTTAACACTAGCCTTTTTAAAACTCGATATCTTGCGTTCTACTAGGAATTTCAAATTAAAATTTAAGCTCAATAAAAAGAGTTGTTTATTTGTTTTTCCGCCTTTTGTTTTTGTTGGACGTCGCTGTTTCTGTAATCATGGAAAAATAGAAAATGAGCGCTAAGTGAGGTCTCTAATCTTCAGGCGCCTTCACCTTCAGCGTCTCATCGTCAGACCTTTACCCTGACTCGATTTTTTTACGCAATTTGGGTAACCTTTAGGCTTATAGAAGAAAAAATCCGACTCCGATGAGGCGTTTTTGAACGCCTTCGAAGAGTTCGTCAAGTTCTTTAGTAGTTTAAATCTCTAATAAAATTACTTACAAGAGTACATTTATCGCTAATACTTTTCATTAATATTTGTGCTGAATAAAGTATATTTATCTAAAGAAACAGCCATTTCATAGGCGAAGAAAATGTATTTATTTATTTAGATAGATATACCAACAGTACACAAATTGTAAAGTTATAAAATGCAAGTCTTAAATTAGTTTTTGTATATGCGCGCAATTACACACTGCATTTACAATTACAACAACAAAAAGTATATATAAAAATGTAATTAAATATTAATTAAATAATTCTTGAATAAAATATTATATTTTCTAGTTATAAATATGGAGCAAGAGCCAACACCTAGAGCTAATATTAAAAGAGAAAAAAATGATCGTGTCTTATAAATTTTTACTTATATTAGGTACATACGAAATTAACCACAATTTTCTAATTTTCTTTGATACACGAGACTCTGATAGCTGACTTTGTTAACTAAGGAGTTCGGAAGTAGCGCCGCTAATTCTATTAAATATTAATTATCACATTTTGTAACAACAACTTTCAAATTAACGCTTTGAAATCTCGTTGACTGGAGCTAATGAATAAATGATAAATATAAGCTAATTTTATAACGTGACACGTTAGTACTCCGTCAGTAGTATTACTTTCTTCTATCGTGTGGGTTGTGAGGTGGATTACCAACCTCATCAACCCTGGTGTCAGGGTTACTATTGAGCCGCCAAAGGCCCCTGACATGACTCATGTAACGACTACATACTTACAGTAAGTTGCAACCGGGACCAATGGCTTTACGTGCCTTCCGAAGCACGGATCGTCTTACTTTCGGACAATCAGGTGATCAGCCAGTAATGTCTGCAGTCTTACCTTATCAAGCATATATTAAAAAGTTCTTTTTTAATATATTTTTTTTGCATCGATAGGAATCAGCTCGTTATAATAGAAATACATAAACAGCCTATATACGTCTCGCTGCTGGGCACAGGCCTCTCGTCAACCAACCGGAGGGGGTATTTAGCATACTAAACAATGCTGCTCCATAACCATTTTTAAACATATTAACATAAAACACAACTTATGCTTCTCGACTGTATTTCCAACCGGGGCAGCCCAGGTTCATACATGGCATCGCAATTTTTAAAACCAATCATTATTTTGCTCCTCGTACAAACAAAAATGCCCGAAAGGCCGCTTTTCATTGTTATTGCGAGCACATCCATACGGTTCGGCTCGTTAACCACTGAACTATACAAAGCGTGTATGTATTTACATACATATCTGTAATATTAACGAGACAGCGTTATTTCATAAAGCCTTTCACCTTTAGAACGTTCATAAATTGTTTTAAATAAGCAACAAAATATTCATATCAACATTTTTCTCTCTTTTAATGGTTCATCGATCTATCTATTACAAATATACAATAAAATATTCGAATATAGATATAATAAAAGCAAAGTTTAAAGCTGTACCATTAATTTACAGTTTATCGATAGAATATCCTTCTCGCAATATTGTGAAAATAATTTGAAAAGTTGTTCTAGAAGCGTAGCAAAATGCTACGACGTAACGACTACGAGTTCTAAGGAAAACGAAGGCAAAGCTAGTTCCAAGAAACTAATGAAAGAAGTATTTTTAGATGGAGCTGTATCTTGAGATGCATAGAAGAAACATCTTTTAAATACTACTCAGGCAATACCTTGACATGCTTTCTTTGAGGTACCGTAGTAAAATAGTACGATTCAGATGCGATTTTGTTTGTTTGTGTAACTGTTACAGCTATTTTATTTCAGTAACTAAATAGTGCAGTCATTATCAGTTATAATTTGTCAATTTTAAAATAATAAAAATATTATATAGGGATATACCAATTAAGCGCTTAATTCAAAACTGCTTTTTATATTGTGGGTTGTGAGGTGAAACACCAACCTCATCACCCCTGGGACAGGGTTATTAGTGAGCCGCCAAAGGCCCCTGACATGGCTCATATAATGACTACATAATTACATCAGTAAGTAGCAACCGGGACCAACGGCTTAACGTGCCTTCCGAAGCACTGATCATCTTATTTTCGGACAATCAGGTGATCGGCCTGTAATGTCCTAACCAAACTAGGGATCACAAAGTGATTCAAACAATAAAAACAAAACAATAGCATTTTACTAATCACAAATGTTATTGTTACCCTAAAAAGTACCTTTAAAAACCAGACATTACAATACAATACAATACAATACAAATACACTTTATTGCACCAAAATAAAAAGAAATAATTACAAAAAGTCTCTTAACTAAGTACATGGCAAATGGCGGCCATTAATATTTACATGACCTAGAGAATACCGTTCTGCAGTACCCAGCGTTACTATAAATAGCAACATGACGAGTGCAGGGCAGGTGTTCTCGTAGAACGAGCAAATAAAGTAACGATCAGGATTTTATTCGCAGCCATTAGTGCCTCCGCAGCCTCCGCACATGTTTGCTTCGCCACCGACTGAAATATTTACTGGTTACGTGCCTTGCACCTCCACTGCCGTTCCAGGAAGATTTCACTCGGAATTCAATTTAAACTTGGAACGTAATCTTGTTTAGTTTTATTATTTCAAAGCGATATGAAATTTTGAGTGGTTCTTACATCGATTGTATTGGAAATTTTATTTGTACTCAGTGAAGGTTTTCATAGTTGCGGGACGGGTTATAACGAAAAGTGTTCAAGAGACATGCTGGTGAATCAAATTAATGTGAACACGTTCCATGCTGGTTCGAGAATTATTTTAACACGATGACAGATTGTACCATCTTTATAAAGAAAAATAAGTTTAAAAAAGACCATATTTGACTTACTGAATTTCAATAATATTTGTCATTCCTCTGTTCATGTAAGTAAAGACTTATCTACTTTCCTTGGCAAAATAAGTTTGGTTGAGCAGAGTAAACATTTCTACGTAGGTACTTACTCAAACACATTTTATATAATACTTAAGTACTATATTTTCCGAAATTCGGATAACATAACTGGTCCTTTACCCAGTTTAAACATTGCTTGGGTTTAGGCTGCAGGTTGGGGTATTTACTCTGTCACCGCCGAGAGATAAACCTTCAATGCGGGGTATAAGCATTTCCGTAACCACTTACGTTAAGCTGCTATTTAACAGGAGAGATTGTCGATACGGAAGTGAGCGGGACTTTTGCATATACGTGGGTGAGATATTTTTATTTTTTTCCCTTATTTTTCCTTCCTTAATATCAAGTACTTAGTGAAATCAGCTACTTTTCACTAAACGTCAAAACACGAAATAACTATGGTACTTATTCGTATGAAAAAACCACCTGTGACGTTATAGAAAAACGTGACAATATTTTGGACCTATTACGTTTTCATTTATTAAAATTCATAAATAAGTTAAATAGAAAAAAGGGAACGTTTTTTGTGACCTTTAGATCCGTCCTTATTTAGCAATCAGAATTTCATAACTTATGTTTGACCTAGGAAACTACCCAATTATGTAGTTATAATTACAGATAAAATTTAAGTATGTATTAAGATAATTGGCATCCTTCGATAATGATTTGATAGTTTCAGGATTGTCGAAATCTTCACAACAAATGATTCTTATTCTTATTATTTTTTCTTGTTCCATTTGGTTTTACAGACGAACGAAACTTATTTTACGTAAGTAGATATAATTTACCTAACAAGTGTGTACATATGCATGTCAAATAAAATACATGAACTTGGGCCAATCTTCCTATTTGACATTCACCCATCAATTATGTAAAAATACACCAACATTTATATTCGATCATTTTGACAGGTAAATCAATTCAGTCCTTATATACGTAAAACGTAGAAATATTTTGCCTATACGCATTATACGAATTCGGGGCTATAAAACATTTTACAACCTAAGCCGTTGACGAATACCACCATTTAAAGTTAAACAAATAAATTCATTTCGGGAATTTGATATAATATATCTCAGGGGACAGGGGTAGGTAATAAACAGGGTGGATTGTGGTGTAGCTACGACAAATGAATGTCATTTGTCCTCCCGGCGGCTTCCTCCGCCGTTAATAAGGCCACGAATCATAATTTTTGCTTCAACCCGTGATTACTCGATTGGGTAAAATATAACAGATGGATTTTATAGATTACCTTGCAAAAAACGGTCCAAAAATATGGGTTTATGGCGTGAAATTAATTTTTCGTTGGTGAAATTCGGATTGGATGAAAGCAAATATCTGTAGGAACGTGTTTAATGAACTTTAAATTAATGCATAAGTTATGACCAGTTATGAAAAATCTTACTTTATTTTTTTGGGGCAGGCAGTACTGATCATTGTTAGGGACTTACTTCCATGTTATTTTTTATATTACGTACCTACTTATACCTATGTGTAACGAAGGCATGTTGAAGACAATAAAGTTATTGAAAAGTAACAACTTCTGACGTCCCATTTATCATCTTACAATGGGGAACGGATGAAAAAATTAAAAATGAGTAAAACATGAATATTTTTCTATGAGTAGGAATAACCTCCTTCATGAAAATAAAAAAGTTTCAGCTTATTTTTATGATATGTCACTGTCAGTTGTCAATAAGCTTTTTTAAGTGACAGCCTATGGAAAATTTTCATACAGCCGGACTATAGACCTAATGGCGGGAAAAAATCGTTTTAATTATTTATAACAATTTGACGTAACCGAAAAATCTGAAACTTTTTTATTTTCATGGAAAAGGTTATTCCTACTCATATAAAAATATTTAAGTACGTTTAATTTTTTCATCCGTTCCCCATTGAAGTAGAACCACAATTCTTTTGCATTTTCACAAAGCTATTATCCATCTAGGCCACCAGCTGCTCAACGCGAACGAAAAGAAATTGATTTCATTTGAATTGTTAAGTATTGCAGGAATTAAAAGTTTCAGTCACTCCCCGCAAAGCAGTGGTGGCGGCAAACTGTGGCACACGCAATTAAAAATAAACGCTCCAACAGTTCCACCGCGTTTCTGATGCTGTAACTTGTTTAAAATTATTCCCAAATTGTTTTCGTTAAAGATGGAACTTGATAAAGCTGTGATGTCGCATACAATTTGTGGCCGAGTCCAACGAAGTTACGACTCCTTATTTGAATAACGACTAGTACACAATGCTTAAAACAGCTCGGTTGGATGGGTCTTTTAGTGAATTTATTGAGATCATCACGATTGTTTTTATGATAGGAATATAAATAATATTCTTTTCGTTGAATTCTTTTCTTGATAAAAATAAAAAAGCCTATGTTGAATCATAATTATAGAGTTCTACGTAAACGCAACATAACATAAATAGCCTATATACGCCCCACTCACCCACCGGCCTTCTCAAGCAACCGGAGGGAGCACATTGTATACTCCACTACTCTGCTCCACTTTGGGTCGTTGAAGGTGTTAGGACTAGTAGCCCGGGACCAACGGCATACAGTTCAATATAAGTTCTAAGTCACGTCAAAAATTGGATTCTACTGTACGCATGACGTGGTGGAGTAATACCGACCCCGCCTGCGTGTTCGACGATATCCCTCATGCGTTCCTTCGCGTTTATTGCTATTGGCACACTAGAGTCGATAATTTTTCTCACATATAATCCTCTTTTTATTTAGGTCTAATATAAAATAGGCCTCAATTTGACCACAATCTCACCTGATGGTAAGGGAAAATGTGGCCTAAGGTGGTATGCGCTTAATAATCACTCTAGTTTGAGGAAGAGAGATTAGGCGGCGAGCAAACAAAACAAATATTCTCAGACGACGCCCTGAACCGAGGTTCACATAGAGTAAAGCGGGCACGGAAAGATTTTTGTATGAAGTGTCCGGTCTGTATGCATAAATTCAATGACCAACATTGAATTGCGAGAGTCTTTCGTCTATTATAATGCACACTATTTCCGTAGAATAAACATCCGTCCTTAAGCAAATGTTTACCCAACTGGAAATCGAATGTAGATTATTTTGCACGGCGTCCAAGATAGGAACACCACCCACAATAAAGCTTATTCCTCTTTTTACCCGACCGACGGCAGGAGGCGAATAAGGAAATTGTTAACATGTTTATTTTATTGAATTATATTCTGCGCGTTCCGAATGAACTGAAGAAGAAAGAAAAACCAGAAAAGCTTATATGGACGAATTAAAGAGAAGGCGAACGTCGTGTCTTATAAGGAAGTGAATGAATTGGCCCTTGATAGACAAGAATGGAGAATGCTACACCGACAAAAGCGTGGCTCTTAAATTGAACTGGTCTAAATAAACATACATTCACGCATATAATTATTTTCTATTGGTGTCGGTAGAACCCCAAATTGTCAAAAGGCAAACATACCAAAATACAACTATTACTGTTTAAAAAGTTTGATTTTGATAGAGGTCTTCTTCTTCTATCGTGTGGGTTGTGAGGTAGATTACCAACCCCAGCAACCCTGGTGTCAGGGTTATTATCGAGCCGCCAAAGGACCCTGACATGGCTACTTACGCTGCTTGTAACGACTACCTACTTACTTACGTCGGTAAAGTAGCTGGGACCAACGGCTTAACGGTTCGAACCCGGGACCTCCGGATCGTGAGCACAACGCTCAACCACTGGACCACGAATGCCGTATTAATCATGAAACATCAATAGGTAATGGATTTTAAACCGTTTAAAGGTGAAGTTGAAGTTTAAATTGTTTACCTTCTCGTCCCGCCGCGGCACCCGATGCATAATACACCAGTAGTTGTTCAGCTGTTTAGCAAAGTCGGGTGTAACAGCCGACCCGACAGTTTGATATTATGATGCCGGCACATTAGCTAACGTCTTGGACAGGTCTGGATCCAGGCTGGGTCTTGGTTCCTCATCTTCGTGACAATGTCATATAAATTTTCCTGAAAATAAGATAATATGAATCCGTAATAGCCCTGTTCGGAGAAAGCGTGACTTTGACGTGACATTGTACTGTCGAGGGTTCGAATCCCGACTAAAGCTTTAAATCACTGAATTCGACTTCATGAGTTTGAAGGGATTAACTGTCTGAGAACTGATATTAGGCAGCTAAATTACTCAATTGTATACCAATATTTTATGTTTATTTTTATTTTTTTAAAGAACGTATAGGGCCTTGTGCCGAGGTTTTTCTTGCATCTTCTTTTCCGCGGCTATACAGGTTGTGAGAAGCTGCAGTAGTTTTAGGCGGATGAGACGTTCGTTATGTAAAAATTGACGATTCAAAGTGTAACTATGTTACCTACTGAATAAAGATATTTTTGAATTTGAATTTGAATGAATGTTTAGATCGTAGATGGCTGATATCACGTGGTTTCCAGGATTTGTGCCGATTAATAGCAACAGGCTCGCACCTTATTACACGGGACTTAAAGCTGGCGAGGAGTGTGTGTATTGTTACACTTCTGCCTACCCCTTCAGGGCTTTTTATATAAAAAAATAAAATCCACTTTATTTCGGTCAATTTTACATCCATATTGCTGACAAACATAAACACAAAAGAAAATATAATAAAATAAAATAGAATATATTTTATGTAAGATATTATAAGAGATTATATAACAGAGTCGTCGGACCATAAGCGACACTACATACATACTTGTGGCTCTCAAGTTAGAGGACAACCAGCCATTTTTGGCACGAAATACCAATGTACGTAGATATATATACGGAGATCCGTGTTGCTCTATGCAACCCATATAAGTAGTGTTGACAATTGCAAAACAAATAACACCTTTAAAAAAGGATAAAAGAAATACTTTTTCATATTTGGTTGATATTGTCATCGGTCTATCTCTTATTGTCTTACCTTTTTGTATAAGTATGCGAAATAGCAAAGCAATCAGCGCTTTATTACAGTCCACGAGTGGTGAAAATAGTCGGATGGATAATAGATATTGAGATAATAGATACACATTCTAACAAGCAGTATCTCATCAAGATGAGCAAGTAAACGCGTTTTGGTTTTTTTTTATACACGTCTAGCAAAGAGACATGATTTCAGATCCGTTGACTTTTTCGGTTGTTGTAGTCTTTGGAACTGCTTAACATGAAGCATAACATATTGTATAAATTACCAGCCTCACGGAGAGGTCCCTGATTCCGGGCCTGCGCCTGCGCTGACCACGATGTAAATGTCGTCGATTTGTCCGTCTCTCCGCCGTCCCACTAAGTTAATGATGCTCCCAGATAGCCCCCACTATTTCTCCATTCGCATATAGTTCCCACCATTTCTCAGCTCTGAACTATACCAATAGGTACATTTTATTTTCCGCTGACAATGTCTGAAAAAACGCATTGTTGGTGGATTTGTGCGGCGATAATTAGGTACGCTATTTGTGTCTGTCTCTTGCCTTTAGTGCTACTTTTCTTTGTGAGTTGATTTCTCAATGAAAGTAAGGTTAATGTTCGCGGCGATTAACCAGTAAGTAGCTAGTCAATCAGTAGATAGGCGTAATAAAATACCTATTACATTATTATTACAGATTTTTCAACTAGCTACAGATATGAAAGAAACTTATATTACAAATATAATCCAAAATATTATATTTAATCTTATATTAATAATTTAACTATAAGCAAAAATAATGAAAATTCAATTTTTTTCATCTACAATTCGGCTACGTTCACCAAATACAATATAATTGCCTATTTTCTCATTACTCAGGTACATAATTATTACAAAATAGGATGTACTGACAGAAGCATACTTACTTATATAAAAATAAGTCTTGCTTGATATTTGGACCACATTATGTACAGAATGATGTTGCTACGTATAGTTTGACCAGAATAATAATGGAATACACCAATCGTTATAACATACATACATACATAAACTCACGCCTATTTCCCACCGGGGTAAGCAAAGACTATAGAATTCCATTTGCTTCGATCCTGACACACTTCTCTTGCTTCCTCCACATTCATCAATCGCTTCATACACGCACGCCGGTTCAGAGTAGATCGTATTGAACCTTTTCTAAGGACATCTCCAATTAATCGTTATAAAATAAGTCAATATTATTAAAAAAGCAAAAAACAGACAAGGACCTTCGAAATATGCAAGTATGGGTGTGTGTGTGCCAGAGAGGGTGTGTGTGTGTGAAGGTGTCTTATATGTGTTCCACATAATCCGTTGAATGAAATTTCGAGAAAATTTCAAAATATTTGAAAATCATTATTGTTTTTAATCATGTTGTTTACTTACCCGCGCTTATTTTCACTTTGTAAGTAAATAATTAAGAACTAGTGCCATAAAAAAAAAAAAAAAAAAAAATAATTAAGACCTTAGGCAACTAAAATAAAAACTTGTTTACAGGAAAAATACGATTACAGTGAAATGGCTCTTTTAAATAATTATTGTATTCAGTACATTTTGTAATGAACACCACCTACCTATTACAGGCGAGTATTTTATAAGCTTCGCGACTTTTATAACATTTTGGAAGTTCGTACCTTAATTTTGAATACGACGAGTTCTATCAACTCCATAAGGATTAAGAGCATACATTTTTATAATTGGAACACATAATAACGGGTTCTTACCGCGTTTAAAATAGGGATATGAGACTCCCGATATTTCGACACTGTTGCAAGTGCCATGATCACGGGATGACTGATGAGAGCCCGTTATTATATGTTTTAATTATAATAATAACTGCGTAAACTTAAAACACAGCATATATTTTTGTTGCCAGTCACACAAAAATATACTTCACCATCTTTCCGTAATCAAGTAAGAAATGAATGAGCAACGGTTATGACTGAACGCAACTCGTTTCCGACTGTGACGTCTTGATTAACGTCCTCTAATAACTTGGCATTTTATTTTATTTCATCGTCAGAGCGTGCGCGATGAACAATAAAACCAGCCTGTATTAAAAGTGGAATGTGTTTCATTGTACGGGAAATGGGTACTTTACACCCGAAGACTATAATTTTGGAATATCGAAACAGGTGTCATATATCTTTACCACTTACTGTGCCACTTACGTATTTCTACTTGGTGGTTTTTATTACAATTTTGTGATAACATACTTCAACGATCTTTCGAATATCTATCTCATACAATGAAGCCCTCAACGTCTAAAAAGTACTACCTGTGCAATCCTTATGCTAAGTGCTTACATATAAGCGGATATACCTGCATACAAATAGTAAATAGGCATTAGCGATGGCGATCAGATCGACAATAAAATATGTCCGTATCATAACCTTTTTTGGCATTTGGTTTTAAATCTACCCTAGAAGAATCGCAAGGCAATGACAATGTATTTATGTAAATAGGTACCTACGTTCAACCATAAAGATCTGTATCAAATGGAGCATGGGAATCCTCAAAAGGCAAAACATCGTATCTCAGTGAGGCTGGACTTTTATTTTTAGAATATTATGCAAAACAATTTGCATAAGAAAATACAGTGCGCGATGTTTGAGCCCAACAGCTACGCGTGCCAAGAATTCTGCTGAGCCACCGCTAAGAGCTGGGCGGAATTAGCATTGGGTTATCTAATATTAAGAGGAGGGCCACCGGCTATCAACATTTTGATTACATTTCAGATTTTATAGCTTCGACGCAATCTCAACTGCATCTGCGTTGTGTGAAGTTTTATGTGAGGAGGCAAATATATATAAGTATTTAGAATATCCATTATTTTGTGCGTACTAAAGGGGTACTTATTTACGGTTAGTCCAATTATTTGCACACTAACCATTTTTCACAGTTAAAAAAAAATACAAAAAAAAAAACAAAAAAAAAGAAAAAAACTCTAAAAATCAAAAAAAATCAAACGTCTCTAATCTCTCTCTTTAAATCTCTATTAAAAAAAAGAAATACAATAGAAATACTTTATGTCTTGTCTTGTACATTAAGTCCACTTGGCTCTTTTTAGGTCCCATTACAGGAGCAGTAAATATTTATCTTGCCATCACCTATAAACCATTCAAAAAGTTCTACCGAAGCGAATATTAGGTACTTAGGCACTGCCTTTTACAGCTTTATTACGACTTTTTCGCTCTTTCCCTCGACGAGAGAATTAAAATTTTAATGGATTTTCAATGGCAGCCGGTGGAATAAAACCGCGAACACCGTTTACGGAAACGACACTAACCGGACATTTCGCTTGTCGAATTAAATCAACGAACGAGGCAAGCTCCCGTGGTAGCTACCAACCGCCAAAATAAAACATGTGATATGAACAAAAATCAAAAGGGAATGGTAGAAAAACGATTTATCTCGATGAAGTATTCAGTCGGCGTAATAGAGAAATGAGCTCTTCAAAACGCCGCGGAAAAGTAATAAGAGTCAAGGTAGTTGCAAATGAAAGATTTCTCGAAACGATGTAAAAGATTTTACAAAGAAGCCTGGAATATCTGCTTCACGGTTGAGGTAGTCATTTCGAATGCAAGTTGGAAAAAGTGATATCAAGTCGGCGGCCGAGGCCCAACTTCAGGAAATTGAATGCCGAGGAGTGCGGCCAGAGTGCAACATTTGTACGTCTATTGATAAATGCCGACAGCTAGCGGGAGCCGCCCTCTTCACATACAAGGAAACAGATTCGCACCTGGAAAGGCATAATATACCTACTGTTTTTGTAACTAAAAATGATTTTCCTTTAAAACTGATATTTACTTACTTGACTTTATTTTGTCGAATCTTTTACGAATACACACGTCACCACGAAACAATACAGAATACTTATTATTTTGAAATAGCATTTTTTAATCAATTTATTTTTTTTCTCTGTATGAATGTACTCTACTAAAGTCTTATTATTAAATTAAAGTCTAATTGCTTCACAAAGCTGAGTGTTTGCGTGTACAAATGAAGATCTACTGCTACCTACATTCTGAGGCAGGCAGTGCGGGTGATCCATGAAAATTCAATTAGTTGACGGTTGCCCGCCGCCCTCGACCAAAGGTTTCATTAGATGCCCTTTGTGACGGGAAACATTTTTCCGTCACACAATTTCCGCTGAGAAAAGCAAGTATCTTCTTTATTAAGAGTACGTTCTGTGATTCTTTGATAGATTGAAATTGCTGGCGTATACCTTCGCGGAAAGGTTACCGTTATAACTGTATAAGGAAAAGTAAAATAAATAATACAACGTTTACTTAGAAAATAAAGGTACTTTACCTTAATTAAATTCTAAAATGACGTCCTACAAAAACATTGATATTTCCATCGATTAATTTACCCATCATTTGACAGTGCAAATTATTTATTCTCAGCATGTACGCTTTTTGAGGCCTTTGCAGGTGCAAGTTTCTGCACGTAAAGCCACAAAGTAGGTAGGTACCTACTTACGCACCTACAGAGAAAGATACCGAAAATGTTACCCTCAATCTGTTACCCTATTAAGTCACAGGGACTGTAACCTGGAACGTGACAGAGGGCAGCAGTAACTGTCGGTACTATTCAGAGGCGGAGAACAGGAGTCCTAGTACGACTTTGAAATAGACTACTCTGGGCGCCATCCCACTCGCGCCAGATAGAGTACTGCGGGGCGGAATGCAAGAGGGAAACTACTGCCCTATAATTCCCTAAAACGTAGCATGCTAAATTATCTACGAAAACTCTTTGTAAGTAAGTGTTTCATCCCAAGCTGTCAATCGATCAACATCCATTTTCCTTTTTCTTATCTATGTTTACGAATGGCAGCGAGAAGATGTTTTTATAGGTTTTATATATGAAAAGCGTTCGATATAGAAAGGTAGGGCTTGTATTATTCTAAGGTTCTTTGCGGTGTTGCTTGTGCTATGAATAAATAAGCTCGCAGCTTCCTTCGGAGGTTTACAGGGTCGGATCATAACATTAACGTTTAATTTAATTTGTCCTACACCTATTTAATGTATAGGTATTCAATAAAATCATTTTCCTGCCGATATCGAGCGCTTGGACCAATAAAGGATACAAATGCTATCTACAACGGCTATTGGTCGAAGCGCTCAATATAGCGTGGATCTTAAATTAATCATGATAACCCTATTAAGTCAGCTTGATAAAGTTCAAACCTACTTAACTACGTAAAGTGAAAATCGTGATATTTGAATGCAAGAGTGCAAACTCGGCGCGGGGTGTGCAGATTCGAGTGCAGCCGACCGCAAGGAACGCAGACATATGGCATCCGAGCGCGAGGCACCCGACATGTCTTAATCCTTTGCTTTAAGCCCAAGATACGTTCTCATGAGACACGGAATCACCAATTAAGTGTAGATCTCAGGAATTCCGGTGGCGGAACGAGCGTCTATTTTTCATAGCCAATGTACAACAGAGAACGTTTCAGCGTTCACAAGCGATTACTTCTTGGGAATCCCGAGCAATATTGTATCAGGCGGTGTCATATTTTTCCTGTTTTTGACGAGAATGGCTCATCTCAAAGCTTATTCTTTGTTTACAGAGCACAAAAGGCTTAAGCCTTTAAAGCTGCAATACAGAAACACTATTTTACTCAGCTTATAACGTTCCCAGCTTTGAGGTTTGGTTTTTTGAAACTAGTCTCGTCAATCCCCTATTTGTTTCATTACATCTGCAGCTTTGATAAGACAAGATTTAATTGGAGAGTATAAAAGAAAGAGAATAGGTACCTACCTGTGTACAGCCGGCTCCGGCTAGCGGATTGCGCGTTAAAGTGATCTAAAATATTAACGCGAGTGGAAATCCCGGTAACCTCACAAAGTAGGCCTCGGCCTTCCTCGAGTGATTCTTTTAAATAAAACAAAATATAAGCCGGCCCGTACTAGTGTCCCGAAACATGGCCCGCTTAAATCCACGGCCTGAATTCTTGCTAAAAAATTAAGTCTGCCAAGCTAATCCCGAACCTGTGCAGAGTGTGCAGTAACATTTTACTGCAAATCCTTTTAGACAAACCTTTTTAGAATAACTTAATCTCTTTACATCTGTTACAGACGATTTAAAAAAGGCTTTAAGGTTGACTTTTTCATGGACTGAGTGTAGGTATGGTATTATCATTGCAATGCGACTCTTAACATTACCCAACCACGTGTCACATTATTTCACTATCTGTATGGCGTACAGTCATGAGCAATATCATGTACCCACCTTAGAACCCTGTCGCACTATCATATTTGACATTTAATGAGACTTACGGTTTAATTTGTCAAACAAACTTAATGTGTGATGGTTTCAAAGTGTATACGTATGGTTTCAAGTACTAATATTAGTACTTGTGACCGTACATATCAAAAAGTCAAGAAAATGTAAAAGCGTTCTGATATCCAAGTAGGTATATTTATCTTTTCTCGTTTATGAGTAGCTCACTTCTCTTTGAGTGCTCATGAAGAAAACGATCAATATAAAAGGAAGCGAATGAAGGATAGCGACGTGCCGTGTTTGATCTCTGTAGCCTACCTTCCTCGACGTATGAAGAATGTATTTACCTAAGCACGCAACGTATAAGGATATTCAAGATTGACAGATTTTTCTCTGTCAATAACATTCTGAATGGCAATCTGTCTTTGCATACTCGTTCAGTCGGAACGGTGTAAACCAACAGGAATAAATGAAAACATATATTCGTATTATCATAATCTTTTTATTAACAATAAAATGAATCTGTGCGATACATAATTGAATTCCCAATTTAAGATGCACAAGCCGATCACTGAACCACTGACTTCCGACCCCATACTGCGCTTACAACTGCTTCTTGTGAAGGTAAACAAATATCACTTATCATACTAATATAAAAGGAATTACAATTGGTTCGATCTCTCGTGCCACGGACCGGGTCCGGCCTGCTTTGAATACACTTACAAGTTACCATGATAAAAAGCACTTGCGTTTTCGTTTAATTATAATTCAATTGCATAATGCATCTCTCTTACCATTTTAGAATCGAGAAATTTGTAAGAAGAAAAATTTATGGAATATATAACAATAAATAAATATTTTATTTACAGTTAAAAATTTTATCGCCTATCTATTATATCTTCGGGCGTTAGGATGAAGCGTATCTAAGAACTCAACTAGGAAATTAAACTGTATCTTTTGACGCGTCGGTATATAACTTAAGTGATAGTTTAGTAGTAGGAGTAAACGATAGCTTGTTTGTTCATATGCACATATGTACATAAACGGTAATGAAGCATTCCTGTGTGATGCACAACGAAATAGTTTAGGTGTTTAGCGAGAACGTAACGAATAGCTCCCCTCAGCAAGCGTCTCTCCTATCATTCATCGTCCCGTCGGGAAACTCGTGGCTTTCAGAAACACATAGTTTCAATGAAAAAACAGCTTACAAACACGTATCATAGAGTAACTATTTACAATTCACTTAGTGTTGAAATATATTGTATTATTATTATTCTCATGTTTGGTACCGTCTTGTTTCATAATGTATTACACTTACGTTACATCAAAGTATTAAGATATCAAAGAAACCAACGAAAACCCAACGCTTCAACAATAGAAGTCACTCACATAGAAACATTCGCATTACACAAATGTTTGTAAATCAATGAAGGTTGTAAATAGAATGAATTTAAGTACAAAACATTCTTTAATCAATTGGTAATAACTTTACATTAAAACATTTTGATTTATCTACTTAATTTTTATTTGGCAGTAGTGATTTTTAATTTACCAAACTGATGTGGTAATCAGTTTTTAGCTACTTCTCTTATACATAGGTAATAATTCACTTTATATAACAAATTACAACGTACTATGGTCATTTGTTATTACAACGGACAAAACTGCATCAGAATGTAATAACATTATTCCACGATTATACATAGATTATATACCAAATTTATTGACGATGAAAGAACTATATCCTAGACTGTTATAAGTAACACATTTCAGTAAATAAATCTTAAATAATCTGGAAACGAGACATGGAATGTGATAAGTCTTCCGGGATTTTACTTTATTATAATTAAAGCTCAAATTTAATGGATGTAAATATCCATTTTGGTAAAAATGAGACACTTTATTTAACACAAAACCTTAATCATAGCACATTCACTTTGGCCTTTCATTTGGCACACAATCCAGAATACTGATTATACGATACATTTGTACACAGACTTCCACATTCGACAGAGAACATTTCACCTTACAGGTATTCAGCGAAAACAGGTAAAACAATATCACTTAAATTATAGGAAAATATCCAATACTTAGGTAATCTTAGCGATTCGTTAAAATAAACTTCGTTAACATAGACACGAGGTATGCACAACATACAGCCGCTAACAAAACAACGACATTGCCCTTTGGGCGCTGGAGCCGCGCGCTACGCCGCCGGCGCCGCCGGCCGCCTAGCGCCTGCGCTCGCGCTCTCACTCACTACACTTCCTCGATGTACCTAAACGACATTAGAATTAAGATAATATTGTCTTGGCAAAATCTCACTCCACGACACTCGTCAAATATTAGCGAGTCGTATATACTACGTATATATAAATTTGATAAAGTTAATTCGTATTTAAATATTCCGTAATAATAATTATTCATCGTAAAAACACTGCGACTAGTTTGTGGTACTGTTTCACAGAGGTCACAGGGTGGGTTTAGCACGGGGCGCCGCGGGACGCGCGGGGGGGTGCGCGGGCGCGGGTTCAGTAGACGGCGGACATGCGAGGCAAGGGCGCGAGCTGCCGCGGCACGGGCGAGGCGCGCCGTTAAATGATGCTCTCGCGGTTCCGCTCGTTCTCCTCCTGCGAGCTCAGCGAACTGCCGCCGCAGATCTGCATCTCTATCTCCTGCAGTCTGCCACAAAACACAAACAACTTTATTATTAGGTACAGGTTTAGTAATGAATGGTTGATAATACTTATTTATAATATACGGAATATGCTTTTTTTTCTCTCAGACGACGCCCTGAGCCGAGGTTCGCGCCCAACTGGGCACCCTCAGGCCTGTTGTCTTAAACGTTGTACCCGGTGAGAGCCTTCAGCGCTCCCCGTTTGTCCGGCCAAGTAGTTATAGCGGCAAATCTACAATAAGTCACGTCAAAAAAGAAAAGGAATATGCTTTACTTTTTCCAGAGTCAGATTAATTATTTGTAGTGAAGTCAAACAAAATTAAAGGTAGCTTTACCTTTGCTGAAACTTTTGGGCAACTTTGGTTGCAGCATTCATGCATTTAAGCTTCATCGTGAATCATTGTATTGTGTATGTATCTACATACATACTAAGAGTAACATGATGATATTGCTAAAACGTAAACGTCCGCTCTGGAGCTTCCTAAGTTTTAATCTTGGAAGCGTTCATCCCTTTTGCGACTCCCTGGAGGTGCAACTTGAGAAATTTCGAGTTTCCGTACTTTCCTTGACTATCAAGTACCTACGAAACTTTTTATGACTGATGAAATATTTTTACTTCATGACTCTTGTAAACTTGTACGCTTATATACAAATATTTTAATCGGGTCGAATATTTTTTTTTTCTTTTAAGGTTCAATCAATAATACTTAGCGTTTTTCATATCGACGATTATGTCGAACAGCCAGATAGCACTTTAGTACCTAAGTTACAAGAATAATAAAGTCTTAAAAGCCATAACCTTTCGTACCAAGCAATGAAGCCGACCTTAGTCCTTTCGGGATGGATTTTATGGGTCTCTAGTATTCAAATATTTGTCTTTATTTTTATTCCTGATGTCACAAGTTACATTATCTGATAAAAATTGCGCTACTCTTTCTAATTCCTTGGAACATACCTCTGATCCACCTCCCACTGCTGCTGACTGAGCTTGGCGGACATGGCAGCGTTCTCCGTCTCGACAGTGTAGAGGCGCTCGCGCAACCGTTTGATCTCGCTCTCGAGTTGCTCGTGCGAATCTATGAGCCGCGGCGCCAAGCTGCCGCCACCGCCGCCGGCTGCACTGCTGCGCACAGACGACGCTAGCGACGCCACTGGTGACGCCACGCGAAGAGGACTTACTGACGAACTGGAAAGGCACGGGCCGGTTTATACATATCTACATCTTCTTTAGTGGCCCAGTACCAAGGCCCACTTTCCTACTGCCACAATCAAATCAGTTAAAAAAAATAATTCTATATTGAAGTGATAAAAACGTGACATCACCTATAAAGCTGGTCCCGGTAGGAAGGCGGGTGTGAAGGGTGCGCGGGCGGCGCGGGCGCAGGCGGAAGCTGCATCTCCTCTATAGGCACGCGGCCGGCCGTCTCCACCAGTCCTGGCGTTGACTGACACCGACCCATTGCCACTAAAATATATGCGTATAATGGTGTAAGATTTGCATGTGAAAAGTTCGCGAACGATGGAATGGTACAATTATAAGATACCATGATTTAACTGTTTACACTTGAAACACTTCCTGTGCTTACGAATATGAATAAAGAGAAAATGAACAATTAAGATCAGAATTAAGAACAGATTAACGTCGTGTCTTATAGGGAAGTCAAGGAATTGGCCTTTGATAGACTGGAATGGAAAATGCTACACCGACAAGAGCGTGGCTCTTAAATTGATGATGATGAACAATTAAGTCTGTTCATAATAATAATAATGTCATTTGAATGCATGATTAAGTAGGTACATGACTTAAGAAATTTTTGCTTTTTGGAGATACTGCGCACCTTTTTCAAGCGGAGCTTTCTTGTACTTCTCAAGTCTCTTGACGGCGATGGCTTCGAGCCGCACCCTGGCGGCGGGGTACTCCTTCAGCACGTCCCACATGTCCTTCTTGCTGAGCACGAACAGGTCCGAGTAGCCCACGGACCGCACCGACGCTGTCCGCCGGTTTCCTGTCCACGTGTCATCCACAACTCCGTGCCAAACGGTGCTCGGTCCAAGACTCTTACGAGCGGTCCCGCACACATTCAGCCGACAGAACAACTCGTAAGACGCAAGGGAAAGACCGAACACCGGGCAGGGCAAGAGAGGAAGATTAGGAGAGAGCATACATTAAAGCCGTTCACCAACTACTGTTTCAGATACGCAGGGTTGATACCGGAGATGACTCGAAGGAAATTAGTTGAGCAAAAATTCATTCGTGGACCAAAATTAATAGAATATATCATAAACTAACTATAAGAAGCCGTTCTATAGGATTCTCAATTTGTGCTTCATTCAAAAGCGTTTAGGGTACAAAAATTTAATGATGAAAAGAATTCAGATTCAAAGAACTAAGCAGTTCTACAAGTTTTACAATGCGTATATCAAGTTCAGTTTGAGAAATAAAAGAACGCTCTGAAACTCAACTGACAGTACGACGAAAGATCTTAAACAGGTAAATATGTACGGGACACTTATAAATACGGGGTACATGCACCAAGAGGTCACGCCAAGTATAATAAATTGAGGTAATCAGGGGCAGATGCAAAGCGATCGGGGACACTGCCTTCATACAACCAAAGGAGACACTACTCGTCGCAAACAAACACATGATGCTGAATGCTACAAATCTCGAAAAAGGTTATCTAACGGAAAGCCAGAAATAGTAAGAACAAAGAAAAGAACGTGCTTACCATACATAGGGGCAAGTTCTTTATTGAATTTAGGTAAGTATGTCAAATAATGAATTGCTTGGCAATACGAAAAAATAGGACGATAGAAATAAAGAGTAATGCAAAATAGCGGTTCTAGAATACGAAAAATCTTATGATGGAAAAATTATGAAATGTAAAGCATTCCCTATAAACCTCGTAGAGACGGCGTCGACGCGAACCCTTGCCACGTCAGTGGTCGCTCTAAGAGAGCTGTAAGCGGTAGGCCGCGCGACCATGGCAAGGGGGCGAGCCTGCCGCCCTGCGAATGATGTCCCAAAACCTGTTGGTAGCGTCGCGGCCGCTCCCTCGGCCTGATTGCAGCGTCTCCTCAAACGTTTGCTTTTCGAAAACTTTTCAAGAAAATAATAAATAGTAATAATGGCGTGGCGTCTCGGGCCGAGGCGATATTTACCAAGTTGTTTACCTGCCGTGCCCATGTTCAGAATGGAAATTTCGCCAAAATAAGAACCCGCTTTCAATGTTGCTAGCACTGTCTTGCCATTGTCTCCTACCACCTGTAGTTTCCCTCTGTTCACTATGTACATCTCCTTTCCGACTTCGCCTGAGGACAACAGATATATTAGAGTCGATTCTTTAAGCAGACAGAAGAAAAGGTAGTTTGCAGGTGAAATGATTACCTTTCCTGCAGATGTAATCCCCGGGTGAGAAGAGCACGGGGCGCAGCCGCAACACCAGCTCGCATAGGAAGCCCGCCTCCGTGTTTTGGAATATCTCCACCCTGCAATCACATCGCCATGAAACACATCTGCTGGGCCAGCGGAAAACATTCCACCGAATTGCGTTCCCGGAAAAACATTAACGACGTCTAAACTGGCCGAAAAACATTCAAATTCAATGTCAACGGTGTATGTACACAACACACGAACATACTAAACTGAGCAAACAGAGCTCAGCTGTAAACGAAAAAAGCGCCAAAGTGCTATTTGGCGACAAAAATTTACGGATCGTAAACGAACACTTTTGCATAATTCATGGACGTAAAAGCGAATGTTTCTCTTTTTAATTATACAACACGGGATATTAAGCTTGAACTGTGCTGCGTTAATGTGAGCGTGAGATAGTCGCGAGTCGCGTCTTTATCTCTCTTCTTGCAAAAACTTACTTTGTATTTGCAAGGAATGTACTTACAAGAAACCCCGACCACTCAGATAAGGGATTTCATTTTGAATGCATTCTGTTGGAAAATAGATTTTGTAAAGTCATAACGTTAGTTTTAATCTGCATTTCAAATCTTTATCTTTGCATACTTTATACAACTTAAATTCTGAGTTTAAAAATTGAAAATAAAAGTTATAAGTACTTCTAACATTTTTCAGTTTAGTCGGTTAAGGCCGGGTTTCCACTGACGCGGAGATGGGAGATGTGCGGATTTGACCAATCACAGCGTTCGAGAGAGCGAAACGAAGACGCTCTGTCACTCTCTCCCTATGGGTGATTAGTCGATTCCTGCACATCTCCGCTCATCTCCGCATAGCTCCGCGTCAATGGAAACGCAGCCTTACGCAGAGATAATGGTTTTCATGCTTCATCAACTTGGAAACAACGTAGAATAAATATATTTAAATAGCTACCTCTTTAAGGTATCCAGATGCACATTGATAGCGATCTCAGCTTTCAGCTTGTCAGGCAAGCAGGACACGGCCTTCTCCTCGTCTGAACACTTCTGCGTAAGCCACAGATAGTCGAACCACTTGATCACCTTCACCTGGAGGTGTGTCGGCACCCGTCGCATACGCATGTACGTCTTCACGCCATCCAGTTTCGCTGTAACAATGGGATTTGTTAAATTACAACTGTTGTGATGAATGGCGAAAATATGTGTAAGAAGATGATATATTCTAACCTAGGTATACAAATGTTACGTTAACCTGTATTTGTATTTCCTTTTCAATTTAATTTAATACATACATACATAAACTCACGCCCGTAATCCCTAATGGGGTGGGCAGAGCCACAAGTAATCAAAGACCACTTGCAGTCACTGTTGATACGATGTCGTAAGCTGGATACGATAAACCTTATGATGATAAGGGATCAGTCTATCACCCATAACATTAGTCCATCATTTTAGAGGACACAATCTCTCTGTCGGTTTTTACGACATGCCCGGGAAGACAAGCAGCTGAACGTGTTCTATGTTTTTATTGGCTTCCATAAAAGCATAGAAGCAATTTAATTTAATAACTGTTTTCTATTATTAATATTATAATAGCTATCTCAATGATAAACACAAGATCGAATATCAACGTAAAGTTTTATTACCTATGATTAATGGAATCATAACACAATTTTGGCTTATTTATTAGTTGTTTATTTGTACACAATACTACAGACAAAAGAAACAGACAGTACAGTCCAGGTTCGTTCTTTTTTCACAATGAGCTTGTACGACATTCCAAAAAGTCCTTTCATTTGACCAACCGACGTAATGAACAAGTCCAAAGAAAATATTTCTGCCAATAGTACCTACTTTGTGCTGTTCTTGTAAAACATCCCAACGGAAAGGAGGATAATGATGAGGAAAATCCTATCGATAGGATTCTTAAAAAATAATGACGTTTTGGCGATAAATAACGAAAGCTTCTGACTGACGAACCTCATTTACTTTTGAGACATTTTTTTTCTTTGGTGAAATCTTTTGTACGGAAAAACTGCTGTATTAAAGAATAGAACGCTTAATGGATTACTGCAGGATTATAATGATGCGAAGCCAGGATTAAAACTAATATCAGTGTTAAGCCTAACGTTTGTCGAATCCGAATACGAACTACGATTTTTTTTTTAAGTTAAGCATTAGAATAAAATATATGCTTCATAATATTACAATCTAGCCTACAAGCTAATAAGCAGTTTATCAATCAGAATCAGAATCATTTATTAACGTAATTATCATGGATAAACTTGTTGAAGGTCAATGTAACATTTTTGAATTTACGTCATTTCGCAAGGTGTTATGGCTGAGGAGAAGAAATGACGAGAAACTGCAACAGCAACACATCTTTTAAATCAATGAGGGTACATAACAAGTTATTTAATAACTAGAGGAACACATTCAATACCAGACATTTTTATCATTTAGGTAATCGTTAATCTTATAATAAGCTTTTTTACATAAAGTAAGCTTCACGTGAGCTTTAAATTTATTCTCTGACAAATTTAAAATTTCTTTAACCTAAACTACTATAAATAAAATATTATTCCCTAAGAGTTTGTCCACTGACTCATCTTGATTAATTTAAGGGGAAGACACATTGTTCACGTGTTCATTATGTTGTTCATTGTTCATTGTGAACTACGGATGAAGACTTAATTATCCAACTTCGACTACTTGCGTCACATAAGTATAAAGAGTAGGTTATTGGTTTAGTAGACAGGGGTCTAAAATGACACTTTGAAGCAATTAATTTTAGCGACAATTCAATATGGCCTTTTTAGACCCCAGAATAAGAGATGGGATACCCATACTGTCTAAAGTAGTGTACAACGGACAAACACAGGCTGGTGGTGATGTCAATAATTCAATTAAGTTTTTTTTTATTGCATGAAAAGGATACACAATGAGGGACTTTCCAGGCTACGTTCACTAAAAAAAATGTAGATGGCGCTGTTCAGATTTAAAGTGATAATTACCTACTTTCTCATGGCTCAGGATACATCATTTTTCAAAAAAGTAATGGTAGAAGCATATATAAATATAATTGGTGCTTGATTGGATCAGATACGTATAGAATTATGTTGCTACCTATATTGCTTCACTTTATTTTGATCAAAATCGTAATGGATGGAAGTTGTGTTGTGTCTAGGTGTTATAAAAAGAGCCATCATTTATAAGTGCCCAAAAACAAAAAAAAATGTTGCGTCTTTTATCCATGAAATTAGAAGGTTAAACGAAGGCAACTACACAGCGCCATCTGTATATTTTTTTGGATTGAAAAGTCCCAGTCATTACTTAAACATCTCATTACGTACATACACATCATATGATGAGAAAACGAAAAAATAATTATTTCCTTTCTTTAACGAAATTGGTAAAGTAAATACAAGGAATAAAAATAAAATTGCTATTCAAAATTCTACATTAAGGAAATTAAATTCATCGTTTTTGAGGTTATTTATACGTTTTTACAATAAAATACCGGATAATATTTTAAATTTGTCAGAAAATTAATTGAAAGCTCATGTGAAGCTTACTTTATGTAATTGCTTATTATAAGATTAATGATTACCTAAATTATAAAAATGTGTAGTATTAAATGTGTTCCTCTAGTTATTAAATAACTTGTAATGTTTACCCTCATTGACTTAAAAGATGTGTTTCTGTTGCAGTTTCTTGTCGATTCTTTATATTCTCCTCAGCCATAACACCTTGCGTAATGACGTAAATTCAAAAATGTTACATTGGCCTTCAACAAGTTTATCCATGAAAATTACGTTGCATAAATGATTCTGATTTCCGATTTCTGTACTTACCAATAAAGAAATGACAATAAATAGAGAAATTATATTATTATAGAGAAATAGAGAAAGCTATTTGAGAAATTTACAATCTCAACTACATGTAGGTACTTTATAAAGGGCACATGTTTTGCATGAATAAGATATGTATTCACGACCCTCCTACGACCCCGGGTCGTACTTCGCATTTTGTAAGTTATTTACAATTCTGACCGTGATTTTTGTTTGTGTACATACAAATTCTCGCCCGTACCCTTAAGGTAAGCAATCATCACATGACATACACATAACATTTAAAAAAATATTTAGAAACCAGAGTCACAATATTACTAACAAGACACCAACAAAAAAACCAATGTAATGTACCTATTTAAATTTGATTATATTGACTATTATTTTGCGTTAGCTTGGTGTTTGATTTTTTGTGTTTACAAATAATCATTGATAAAATATTACGAAACAGTTATATTAATTAGTAATACAAAGTCATCATGATCCCCAGTTTGGTTATCAAATTACATGCTGATCACCTGATTGTCTGAAAGTAAGATGACCCGTGCTTCGGAAGGCACGTTAAGTCGGTGGTCCCGGTTACTACTTATGGATGTAAGTGAGTAATCTTTACATGAGCCATGTCAGGGGCCTTTGGCGGCTCAATAATAACCCTGACACCATGGTTGATGAGGTTGGTAATT
This sequence comes from Pectinophora gossypiella, assembly GCF_024362695.1. NCBI lineage: Eukaryota > Metazoa > Arthropoda > Insecta > Lepidoptera > Gelechiidae > Pectinophora > Pectinophora gossypiella. The sequence goes on from NC_065406.1 coordinate 9,691,507, forward strand.
CACCTTACAACCCACACGATAGAAGAAGAAGAATACAAAGTTATGTAATCACTCTGTTTCGTAAACAATAACTATTTTTTTTTTCTGAAGACAATTCGCATCACTCCTGTTTAGTATTTGTCCCAAGATGGATATGATGAACCGCAAACCCATCACTATAAGAAATTGTCCATGATTTCGTAAAAGACATTTTGCTGCCAAACAAAAGCTAAAAGGTTTTCTATACTTTATTTTGTGGTTGGTAAGTTTAAACCCCGATACCAACCTCGCTGGCGTGGTCGACGATTTCCTTCATTCAGCGCTTATTGCTATTCGCTGCCCACTAGGGTCGATTAATTCTTTCAAATATTTTTCCTCTCAGACGACGCCCTGAGCCGAGGTTCGCGCCCAACTGGTCACCCTCAGGCTGTTGTCTTAAACGTACCGGGTGAGAGCCTTCATCGCTCCCCATTTGTCTGGCCAAGTAGTTAATGCCATCTGCGGCAAATCTACAATAAGTCACGTCAAAAAAAAAGGTGAGTTTAATTTATGTACAAGTAATGTACCTACTAAATATAAGGTACACCTACCTTTATAAGAAAATATTATAAATACTGTTTTTTTAAATAATTCCTTATCAATTTCATACCTCGTACTCTCTTGTTCGAACTTACAACGTATTCATTGCACAGAGCCAATTATTCAAAATGGTGCATTCAATACACATTCATTTATTACGGATTCATATAAAAAGTCTTTTGTTATCGTTGAAATGGTATATTAAAAGTTTTCATTTTCGTTAAAATTCTACGTAAGTGTATTCACTTCAATTTCATTTATCAAATCGGATTATCAGATTTTTGGTAATATTACAATATGATTGTACTTATTGTATTTGGTGTAGTTGAATGAACAAGTAATACTTAGTTTAGCAGTATTTAGATCGAACATCATTCCTCGATAGTTCTTTTAAGATGCAAAGTATTCACTGCCGGCTACTTCAGATAGAAAGTATAGTCCAACTAGTAATTTATTTAAATCGGAGATCTACAACTTACAGGCAACTTGAAAATTACCGTCCCTCACGGCACAGCAACCGCGCCGCACGTTGCGCGTTATATATCGATAACCTCACGACTTTTATCCACGTAAAGAGCATTTGCTGCTTCTATTGGTATAATACACGCAACGCGCGGGACCGTCACCGTGCAGAGCCTGAACTGATTTGAATACTAGCCTAAACTTCTACACAAACGCGTGTTTTAAAAATATGATGAGAAGACTGACTACTTATATTGTTATATGTTTTTGTTTGTGGTCGTGTTAAAAAATCGAGCTACTTTCTATAAAAATGTGAACCTAAAGTTACATTCAGTGGTTTTTTTATGTTGATACAACTATTTTTTCTCGCACGTGCGCGACAGCCTCAAAAGGACATAATAGTAGTTGATTTTTTATCTGCGCCTTGTTTCAATAGGCTACTTGATAATCTAGTCAAAGAAAATACTTTTTACGAAATGTCTCACAACGAAAGTTTTATTTGAAGTTTGCATGGTAATACTGACTGACGTCATCAATAATGGCGGTCAACCACGTTTAACCTTGGTTTAACCTCTCTTGTTACCGAATTCACAAATAAAATTCGAAAATAAGTCGAAAAGTAAAATGACATTGATTTTTGATCATCTTAGACTGTTTTGTATTTCTGGATTAGCATTTTATAATTTATGTTTGACTCAGTCAAATACCCTATGATGAAAATCGCCGACCCCCTACCTGTCCCGCGTATAATAAAGCGAAGAGATTACGATGCTACATATACTTAGTACATAAGTAGTACGTACGTATCGCCTCTTACGCCGTTGATAGACGTAATCAAAGCTTAAGAGCGCTAGTGTTAAAGTTCGAACGACTTTCTCCTAGTCCGAGAGCGCACACGATTTTCTCCATTAAAACGGGTTGACTGTTCGCTTTGCCCTCTCACTTTGCATATTAAGTTGGATTGCTTCGATGCAAAATTCTGCAGTGAAGTACTTGTTATGTTGACCTAAAGGTCATAGTAATTGCTTTCTTTAGCCTTAAAAATCGATAAGTCAAAAAAGAAAAGAAAAAAGGAAGGATTGAAACTTTACAAAAGTACTTTAAAATTTAAACGTAACAGAAAAGATAAACAGTTCATAAAAGTTATCCTTGATATAATAGGTATAAGTTACTTAGGTTAAAACATGATGTCAAATATTCAGAATAAAATTTAAATACATCATCTCCCTAGCATTATCCCGTTTTTCACAGGGTCCGCTTATATAACCTGAAGATTTGACAGGTGCGGTTTTTTACAGAAGATCCCGCGAAGGGAAAACCAGCCAAATACAGGTTATGTCACATACGTCCAAAAATTTATTTCTCGGAAATGTAGGTTTCCTCACGATGTTTTCCGTCACCGCTGAGCACGTGATAATCACTTATGATCCAAACATGAATTCGACTTCGACCATCATTAATTTAGGCCTGTGCTGGATTCGAACCTGCGACCTCAAAGTGAGAGACAAGCGTTCTAGCAACTGAGCTATCACGGCTTTATATTAAAATTGAAATACAAATTAAAATTAAAACTTAAATACAGTTTTAAGTTAATTGGTAAGAAAAAACCAAAACTGCTTTCTAACACTATGTAATGTGTCACAGGATAAACACCTCTTTAAATGCAAAGACGTACCAAAATAGCGAAGCAAGATAAATGTACACCGTTTTGCGCCGGTACACCTCAACGCGCCGCGACTCGACGCGACGCCTTGTAAAATGGTTAGAGCAAACTCGGGATTGCAATTATTTCTCCACGTCACTAAGTTAGCGCTTGACACACGACGCTCCACTTTACTGCAACTTAACTTTTCCACCAACACACAAGATTAAGTGTGACATACGAAACTGTAATATTTCCATTGTCACTGCTGCTAAGTTTTGACATAACTTTATTACACCAACTTAATATGCAATTGCGTGAGAACTGTTTAATTATCGTGTCAAACTTTAAATTGTTTTAGTGGGCTTACCAGTAGATCATTTAATTGTTCCGTGTAACCCTTTAAGGTATAATCCGAAGAGACAGAAATGGCGGGGACTATAGTCGAAGGGCAAATAAATCGGATAATCGATGCAGTATCCGTTAAAAACAACTATACTTACACAAAAAAATATATTGACAAAAGCATTTTAGAAATATAAAAAGTTTCCATAAAATTGAGCCAAGCTACAACAAGCTGCTGGCATGAAAACTTGACACTTTAACGGATGCAGAACTAAAAAATATATGACACACCGGCGCCGATATATACTCTTTTTTCTCTATGACATTCCGTTTATTATTAACGGCCGTTTGAAATAAATTAGATGAACATAACTATAAATATTCATCTAAATTTCGTAATTCACTTTATTAAAATATAGCTGAAAAATGCTGCCAGCGTTTTGGGCGCTCTGCCTCAGTGTGGCGCGCTGTAAGAGGTATTCTATTTATAATAAGCTAGTGTTATATTTATTAAATTAATGTTTAAATGGCTAGTTAAGTTATGTAAGTATATTTTATAATATATAAACTGCCTATATACGTCCCACTGCTGGGCACAGGCCTCCCCTCAATCAACCGGAGGGGGTATGGAGCATACTCCACCACGCTGCTCTACTGCAGGTTGGTGGAGGTGTTTTTACGGCTAATAGCCGGGACCAACGGCTTAACGTGCTCTCCGAAGCACGGAATCATCTTACTTTTTCGGACAATAAGGTGATTTAAGCATGAAAAGTCCTTACCAAACAAAGGACAGTCTCACAAAGTGATTTCGACAATGTCCCCATCGGGAATCGTACCCGGACCTCCAGATCGTGAGCCTAACGCTCTTACCACTAGACCACGGAGGCTATTATTTTATAATATATTTTCTAAAAATGTTGGAATATTTTATCTGTACTGTGTAAGGCAGTACACGGGTCGAATTCACGTGAATTCTGTCCAGCTAGACACAAGTCGGTTCACACTCTTATGATCATGAAACGACCGACCGTTTCAGGAAATGGTTTCATTTCATGTTACAATTGCAATGTTAGCCGCCTGTGTATGGTTCTGAACACGAGTTAGTCAAAGGCACACGTAACCGGTAGGAAGCCCACTTGAATCCGCTGGTTAATTTCAAAGTGATTGTCCGACTATACCGACTATTTGAATAAACCACCACAATAGAACTGCAGATTTGTACTGGTACAAGGGAAAATAAGTATGTTAAGTTAAATTCAGAACAACGACGCAATATTCGTATGGTACGATCACCATTTCGTGGCTAATACAAAGTGGCGTTTATAGCTAGCAGCAAGAAGGGTTTAACGTAAAGGGTCCTTATATTTCCTTCTAGCTAAATCCCATCAAACCGTCCGTCCTCTCCGACATCCTTATTTCACGTCCCATATACAAGAACATGTACCGGGCAAATAAACTGGCTAACTTACTATGTTGACTTTTAAACAAATAATTTCCAGCGACCGGTGTTACAATTCAAAACCGCAGCCGCCAAATGGATTTCAATAACGCTCAAAGCTCAGACCGTAACATTGTTTACAAAACAACGTCAACACGAGTGTTTCTATACAAAAACGAGTCAACAATGTGACCCTTTGCCGTAGTATAACGTAGTACAAGGTGTTATTAGCGTGCAGACATTCTGAGTAATTTAATCTTCCTCAAACACGGACGGCGGCGGCGCCCCACCCTCCGCCGGACTGCACATAGGGCGCGGGACGCGGGGCAGGAAGCCACGTGCACGCTACGCTACATTAGGTTCGCTAGGATAAAACTTTTTTTTGGAAATAAGGAAAAAAAACGGCCTTTTCATTTAATGAGGCACAGTTTTCCAGCCTTTGTTCGCCTCATATACTTTGTGAGTTAGCTAGACTGCCATGCTCGGATAGGATGAAGATTATGCAAATCAGAATATACCTGCTCACGTAAATAGATTAAACAACAACTGCTATAAAAAGTTATGAAAAGCTCTTAACGTGAAAATTCGAATTGTTATGAATATTTCAGCTGTTTATGCTATAAATTATTTTATTACTTCCACCAAATAATATTATGATACTAAATGACCAATCGTAACCAGTCACTATTAGAGTCCATTGTGTCAAAATGTCTTTTAACGACTTCTAGTACCTATCCTGCGTACCCGACAGCATCATCATCAGCTCTAGCTTATTGTGGTTTCGAGCAATTTACTTCTACCGATATACTTCATTTCTATTGATACAACATAATATTGCTTATTTAACACAGATAAGTGAATAACATTTTCATAACGATAACCCTAAATAATGTTGACATAAGTTTAATAGCCTCGTAAAATAGCACTGAATGTCGCATAAAAGCAAGTGAAACCAGACTGCATCTATAGGAAAGTTGAGGGAAATTTCTAAAGACCTGTCAGAGCAGACTTGTCTACCATTAAAGTCGCTTTGAGAATTATTAGTGTAAGCGCATTGAAAATTTGAAACTGCTTGGTACAGTTGCTACTAGCTGGCCCCATAAGTACGGCATTTATACTAACATCATCATCATCAGCCCATCAACGTCCCCACTGCTGGGGCACGGGCCTTCCCTATGGATGGATAGATAGATCGGGCCTTAAACCATCACGCGAGCCCAGTGCGGATTGATGGTTATTAACGACTGCTAATGCAGCCGGGACCAACGGCTTAACGTGCCTTCCGAAGCACAGAGGAGGTCGAGATGAAAACTTTTTTTTGTGGTCACTCATCCTATGACCGGCCTTTGTGAAAGTTGCTTTACTTCAACAATCGCAGACCGAGCGCGTTAACCGCTGCGCCACCGAGCTCCTAATTTATACTAACATTGAAGGTAAATACATACATGCGTAAACTCACGCCCGTAATCCGTAATGAGGTGGGCAGAGCCACAAATAACCAAAACAACTTGTAGCAAGAGTTCATACGAAGTTCTAAAATAAATATGATGAACCTTCCGGTGACAAGGAATCGGCCTATCGCCCATAACAATTGGGTCATGTACTAGGTTCAAGATAAATTATTAAATTCTGTTTACTAAATAAACACAGATCTAAAACTAACGGAAAAATTTCCTTTTTCTATTTGACTTATTTATGAATTTTAATCAAGAAAAACGTAATAATAAGTCCGATATTTTATCACGTTTTTCTATGACGTCACAGTATGCTTTTTCATACAAATTCGACGACAATTTCGTGTTTTGACGTTTAGTAAAACGTAACTAATTTGACTAGTTGGAAACTACACATTAGAAATGACAAAATCCATGCCCGGGAAGTCAAGCAACTGAACGTTCTGTTTTTCATTTGCTCCCAAACCAGCATAAAAGCTAAATTGAAGGGAAATTATATTCATAATTGGATGGAGGGTCTAAACTAAGTAGGAAATCTAGTTGCTAGAGTTTTCAAATTAGTCGGAGGGCTTACAGTTCCTTACAAATAGGACGCCGACAAATAATTGGAAAGTTGGAAATAATAAAGGCTAGAGTCAAATGCCACCATTAAAACAATCAGAAAAGTGTAGGTACCTGCTGTGATGATGTGATCTTTTCAGTTACTTAACAGTTCTTCTCTTCTATCGTGTGGGTTGTGAGGTGGATTACCAACCCTATCAACCCTGGTTTTAGTGTTACTATATTGAGCGTGCAAAGGCCCCTGACATGGCTCATGTAACGACTACTAACTTACATCAGTTAGTAGTAACCGGGACCAACGGCGTAACGTGCCTTCCGAAGTACGGATCATCTTTCTTTCAGACAATCAGATATTAACTCAGAATAGTGAGCTGAATCTATGTGTGCGTCAAGCTAGCGGCCTCAAAAAAAAAATGGGCACGAAAAAATAATTTGACCATACCAAAAAATAGTACTCTTATTGAAAAAAATAGTACCTGTTGTAAAAAAATTAGTACCATCACGGTTCTGGATTTATAGCCATGTTTTATTGCACTTGCTAGCTTGACGGTGAGCGAAATTTGGCGAGAGTTAACGACAAGGTCTTTCGCTTTGATTTAAACGCCAAAAAATAGTATCGAAATAGTACTCACCCCCTGCAAAATACCGAAAGTAGTACTTCAACGGTTCCAAAGTTATAAAGGTAGTTCTTTGATCCCGCTAGCTTGACGTTTTGAAAATACCTATTATCTGGGGAATGCTTGCATACTTCAGTTTGTAACTAATGTCAATAAACTCGTATGAAATAGTACTCCCTACCATCATAATTTGGACCTGATTCTCTTTGTAGAAATATGTCAAAAAGTCATTATAACCTATGTCATACATTTATCAAGACGAGTACAGTCGCGAACAAAATTATTACACATGGTCAAGAATGTTGTCAAATTTCAGTATTTTTCCCCATTTTTGGGTAAAAATTGGTGAAGTGCCAGGGTTGTTAGATGAAAGTAATATCATTGTTGAAACTCTTTGAGTTATTCTACAAATACTGCAAATTGTTTATTAACAAACACTTCGATCCGTAACAAATTCAACATGAAGGTATAAATTATAAAATAAGCAGCAGATTAAAAATGTATTATGATGTATTAAAATCACAGATTGTTTTCGATAAGAACTAGACCCATGCAGCCATTTTCTATTAAAATTAGTGCATATGGGTGTATGCAATAGGATTTTTTTGTAATAGCAGCACTGAAGTGCAAAGAAATGGTAGGGTAGACCTCCAAAATGGCAATACTTACGAATAAATTGTGAGGTTATGTAATTGTCTACGTGACTGTATCAACAACAAATGTATGGCATAGGTTATGATGATTTTTTAACATTTCTACAAAGAGAATCGGATCAAAATTATGATGGTAGGGAGTACTATTTCATACGAGTTTATTGACATTAGTTACATACTGAAGTATGCAAGCGTTCCCCAGATAATAGGTATTTTCAAAACGTCAAGCTAGCGGGATCAAAGAACTGCCTTTATAACTTTGGAACCGTTGAAGTACTACTTTCGGTATTTTGCAGGGGGTGAGTACTATTTCGATACTATTTTTTGGCGTTTAAATCAAAGCGAAAGACCTTGTCGTTAACTCTCGCCAAATTTCGCTCACCGTCAAGCTAGCAAGTGCAATAAAACATGGCTATAAATCCAGAACCGTGATGGTACTAATTTTTTTACAACAGGTACTATTTTTTTCAATAAGAGTACTATTTTTTGGTATGGTCAAATTATTTTTTCGTGCCCATTTTTTTTTTGAGGCCGCTAGCTTGACGCACACGAATCTATAGATGCTGATGATGGGTATTGTACTACCGCAAGTAATGAAAGGATTTTAACATCGGTTATTTTTTATTTTATCATTTTAAAATGTCATTCGTAATATAGACGTAATACGGAAATGTAGCCATAGATGGTGGATCCCCGAAATGGTAGGCAGAGATGTACTATGTACATCTACTCCTCGCTAGCTATGTTTAAATACCATATAATGGGGCTTGAGAACTCCTCAACTATCTAAATTAAAATCTGTCTAAATACTTACAATGTACTCGTGTAATGTGTATTTATAGTGTATACCCGCATAACTAGCTAAAACCTATTAGAAGTGGCAACGAAGCTAAATTCCATTATACATTGAAACAAACCTTCAGTATATGCAAATTATTTAACTTCAAAACTAAGTAGAAGTATGAACTAGCTAAAACTTTTGCCAATTATGCCTTGGCATTGGAGCAGACATAGCGAAATCCATACGGCTGCAGTCTGCATTCGACACCGGCTTGTATTCTGACAGATGTTCTTCAATGTGTCTGAGTAAGTTCTGAAATTATTTCACTGAAGTACATAAGTACAGGTACTACGTTTCTACATCTATTGAGTATTTAGTAGTACGAACCCGTCGTGTCACATGGAGGTGTGATATTCTTTCTGCTCCTATGAATGAATGAATGAATAAATGAAATATTTATTTCAGATATTTATCCATATTTTGTTAGTAATAGAATATTATAAGTTAGTAAAATTTATAATTTTCATTGGATGTCACATGCATGTACATCCAGTGAGTGAGGATGGGACTGTCCATCCTTTGTGACACCTCCTATATCCTTACACTCAAACGAATGCGTTCGTTCTTTGGTTTATACAATTTGAACATTTCCACCATGTGGAAATGAACGGCCTCCGTGGTCCAGTGGTTGAGCGTTGGGCTCACGATCCGGAGGCCTCGGGTGAGAATCCCGGTGGGGACATATCACAAAAATCACTTTGTGATCCCTAGTTTGGTTAGGACATTACTGACTGATCACCTGATTGTCCGAAAGTAAGATGATCTGTCCATCGAAAGGCACGTTAAGTTGGTCCCGGTTACTACTTACTGATGTAAGTAAGTAGTCGTTACACTAGTCATGTCAGGAGCCTTTGGCGGCTCAATAATAACCCTGACCCCAGGGTTGATGAGGCTGGTATTCCACCTCACAATCCACACGATAAGAAGAAGATTTCCGCCATGTAAACTCCTGACACCCATTGGCCTTTGGACTACTATGGATATCGGCTGTTTAGTTTACCCACGGATGTACAAAAACCTCTTGTCTGCACTATTATTTTTGAACAAAGTATGTCGTTTCCATATCTCGGGCCTATAGAGTCCCGGATTTTTGGAAGGCGTGGGTGGGGCCGAAGCTAATACGTAAAGGCAATTTAATCTAAATGTGGTGTGACACCAAATGGCGATTTATATTATTATTATGATGATATTATTCCTTATGTGTCAAAGATAGTTTTACAAACTAAAACAACATCAAGTGTACTTAGCTGCCTGTTCTGGCTACACAGGGTGTTAATGACATCGTAATGAATACTGAGGGGGATGATTAAGAGCGTGATTCTGAGTTAATCATCATCTCCCTAGCATTAACCCGTTTTTCACAGGGCCCTTCTGAATTAATATAAAGTGGAATTTTCCGTCGCAAAATTCACGATTTTATTTATATTTTTTAAATTATTTTCAATTCTTTACTTTTGCGATGGAAAATTCCACTTTATATTAACTCAGAATAATGCAACTCCAAATGGTATAACCCGCGTACATAGCTCGTAAATTAAATTGGAAAAAAACTATTATATACTTCTATATTTACAAAAAATTACACTAAATACGAAATAAATACTACTAAATATACAAAATACAAAAAAAATCTAAATAAATATATTAATAATGATGATGATGATGATGATCTCTCCGACCGATTTCGGCCATGGCGACCACTTCGACTCCTAGTCGGCACGACGCTGATGCGCCCGAAGATGGCTTAAATAATACTTAAATTATAACTTAAAAGTTACGTTACGAACCCTACCACCTCTACACAAACTTATAAACGACGTCACTTCTCGTACAGGAATACTTAAGCCGCTCCAACTATTACAATAACTCTATACAAACTAACAACACAAAGTTTCACCAAGCTTATAACCAAGAATACCAATAAATGAAGAAATAAACAATTTTGTGTTGTAAAATATTATAAAGGTTACTTTTTCATGTCAATGAGGACGTCCCCGGCACGTTTCCCAAAAAAAAAATGGCCCTGTACAGAGTTACCTTCGTTTAACCTTCTAATTTCTTATTCTAAATTCTATTAATCTTTCACCCATTATTATTCTGGTAAAAATAAAGAGAAGCAATGTAGGTAGCTTCATAATTATATACCATAATTATTTTTATATATGCCTCTGCCATTATAACATATTTTTAAATAATTATATACCCAAGCAACGGGAAAATAGGTAATTATCACGGTAAATCAGTACAGCGCTTTCTATATTGTTTTTGGGCAAAGTAACCCGGAAAATCCCTCCATTGTAAGTATATCAATTATGGTAACGGTACAAAATCTAACGGAAGCTCGGTGAGGCGTGGGTACTTAGTTCATCTTGTGATGGATGTACCTCTGACTACCTCAATGGGAATAGAACAGAACCTCAAATGTAGGCGGTAGCACTGTTTAGTGTTTCTAAATTTTACAATCAGTACTGGTGCTTCCCGTAGACACTATCTATTTTTATTTTAAGTTATACCTGTCATTTTGTTATCCACTGAAAAAGAAAGGGACCGGTAATCGACAGGCATAAAATTTATGGAACATACGTCAATTTTAAGCAGGAATTTGAAAAACCCTCCCAATTTTATATATTGGCCAATAACCCCACATAGTTGACAGCACACGTCAAACGGGTTGCATACCAGCGAGATGCCTATTTTATTCGCCTGGTTTATTCATTCATTTTAAATTTAGCAGTTGTCAATCATCCGCCCCTTTTCGGCGGATAAGAAAATGACAGGTATAACTTAAAATAAAATTAGGAGGTGTCTGCAAGAATCGGGGCCATTGTCCAGCTAAAATTCGTGAAAAATTTACATAAAACGTAGAGTGTATCCCGTTTGAAGGATGAGTTACAAAACAGGAAAATCAGTTGGAAAAGGGCAGTTTTGATTGAAAATATTTTTTTCCAAGTATTAAATATAACACTATGAAAGGGTTATAGTGTAAAAATATAACAAAAACAATATATTTGTTTACTCAATTAGTATACATATAAGGGAACTGTGAAAATTTAAGAATACTCAACAGTGGCGACACCTAATGGGAGAAATAGGCAGTTTTTATTATGAGCTTATGTTATTTTATGTCGTTAGAAAGTTCGAGAAGCAAAGAAAAATTTAAGGATTTCATGTAGACTTTGTTGGGTCGGTCGGTAACCCTGTCTACTGTCTGTACGCAGGTCATCTTTTTACCTAAATAAAAAAACAAAAGTGTGTTTTTTATAGGAATATTGGATCTGCTCACCCGAATATGCATGAAAGGCGTGAACATTGGCAAGTAACTACTTACGAATTTGAGATACTAAGCAAGTATACCTGATTACAATTCGTATGTAGAATAAAATGGAATCCTTTTGCTACGGCGTAGCATGTCGTAGTGCCTTTTCTACGCCACTAAAATCGATCATGATGGCGAAACAATAGTTTTAAATCTATATTTATTTATTATTTATTCATAATTTTACTTTATTTTCTTTATTACTATTATATTTTCTTAAAATATATTTACAACTGACGGAGATATGATAAGAGTTTATATGTGGTAAAAATGACAGTTATAATATTAAATTCAAAATAATTTTGAAAATCAAATTTCGAATTATTTTAGACAGAAACTTCCCATTATGTTCAAACGTCCATTCAAAGCATCTAGGGGAATATTTGGTGAAATATACGAGTATTTGTTAATGGCCCTATTCCTTTATTCTGATAATTCACGAAAGCCAGTGGGTTTACGTCCTTTATGGGGACCATAATTCTGCGTTGGCGACCGAGGCTCTCCGATTGTCAGACCCTCATAATGGACGGTTTCCACTCGACAGAACCACCGATGAATTTCAGGACCACACGATGCTGAACTATTGAATATAATTTCGTTAGTATGTACAAAATTAAATTAAAATTAAATTCTCTCAACCCACCTACATTATTTATTTATAAAGCTACATTTAATTTTACAGTGTAACCTAATGCGCTATATGTCGAGAAAACAATATAAAAACTAATATACAAAGTAAATTATGAATAAAAAAGAAACAAAACCAAAAATAACATTATAAATAACATGAAATACACTAAAAATACAATTACAAAATTTAATATCTGAATCTTTTTTTTATTATTCCGATATTAATATTTATTAAATTATTACTTTATCATAGCATGCATCACAGAACTTGAAAAAGAAACAAAATTAAATAAATACATTTTTTTTAATAAATTAAAATGCATCATTCTGCATTTATTGTTTTTTCTTCTCTTTTCTTCTACTCTTGTCTTTGAGTATATCTATAAATTTGAAAATTCGGATAATAATCTAAACCTCAAGACCCGAAATTCCAGACACGAAGTAATTAAACAATGAGGATTGGATATTTAACTTTCCGACCAAGTAGTTAATGCTATTTTCGGCAAATCTACAACAAGTCATGTCAAAAAAAAGATATTAATCGAATTGTATTCCTCTACCTTTTAGAATGGAAGTGAGCTTTCTATGCTCAGAAGATGACGGGACTTGGATTTTGATCCCGTGACGGACCGGACGGTAGCTTACGACCTTTAATTACTGTTTTATCTCAGTTTAGATATATATTTTGTTACCTAACCTGTGACATTCCACAAGAGCCGTATCTCAATTTTTCCAGTAACCCGGTTACAATGATCTTTACCAATCTGCTATCTGGTGCTATCTGGATTGCTATCTGGTGTAAAAAGTAAGATGATCCGTGCTTCGAATGCCACGTCAAGCCGATGGTCCCCGTTACTATTTACTGATGTAAGTATGTAGTCGTTACATGAGCCATGTCGGGGTATTTGGCGGCTCAGTAATAACCCTGACACCAGGGTTGGTGAAGTTAGTATTCCACCTCACAACCCACACGATAAGAAGAAGAAGAAGGTAAAACCTTATCTCTGCAATAGGAGAGAATTTAGATGAATAAATCTAAAGTACACAGAACCCTAAAATGTTTTAAATGTAAAAGTTTGACCGAATTAATATTGGCCGTTCATCCCAGGACTCCAAAGTTGGTGTTTAGGTTTTATAAAATTCCTTTTTAAAATAAATTTTGTTGCGAATAAACAAAGCTGCAAATTAAACCAGCAATGTCGTATTCAAAATCGCCACCGTGTTGACATTTTCACAGTATCATACAGATAAACTATCAATAAATTTATGAAATTAAAATCAGTCGGATCAGTCAATCCACTTTGACCCGCTCACGCGCGGCCGAGTTAAGCTGCCGTATACAACGACCTTTAGATATTTTCAAGATCAAGTTTAAAGGTTACATGCGAGAAACGCGATCACATGTTTTCTTAACGTGTTCATTGATATAAATATAACAGTAAAAACTTTTGGCAGTTAATTTGGAAAAAAATGTTGTGGTCTATTATTTATTTACTTACTTACTAATTAACCTATGATTCCATAATCGACTTTTATAATTTCACTACTTCGAGCAACGTAGAAAATACAGTGTTTTTCTTACTAGAACACTATCAATAGCATTCATAGTACAAATTTTCAATTAGCCCAGCACAATGTAGCGTTCTCGTTGTATGGTATGTATGCCAGTACAACAATGCATGCCCACGTGTGATGAGATGGCAACATGACATTGTTGACATTGGTGTTGTGTCGCCGAGCGGCGGTGAGCCCGACTAGATCAATTGTTAACAACATTACGGGACTTCACACTATTCGACCCGAACGAAATTATATTAATACTAGTGAGTTTTCAATAAAGTACCCTCGTCCTCAATCATGTTAAAGTTTGAAAACTGATGAGTAACTATACGCTCTTGAAATTTCTGATTGAAAATTTGCCGTGATGTGGTGTGAAGGCGCACTTATGTCCGGCAGCACACGAGCCGCGCGGCGACAGCGACGGCGGCGGCGCGGCGATCGATGGCGGACGGACGCGAGCGGGCCGCGCACTCCCGTTGGGATGGGGCGGCGGCCGACTTTCGCCGAGCTATTTATAGCATTCAAGCCGCTGACCTATTTCGCTGCAGCGCCACGGAGGAAGGTCACGGATTCAGCCTACTCTCTGCCGACGCGGCGCCATTGTCTTCTCAGCCGAGCTGCAGCGCTAATTAAAGTTGTTGACACTTTGCCGCGCATTTCTGTGTATAAAACGCTTTCATTCCGACGATTGATTGGACGGTGCTGAGAATTCTATTGGTTTCGAGTGACCTTTTGAAATTAGTGCTTGCTTTTGTAGATCAAGTTGTAAAACTGGAACGGCAACCCTGCTAAGAGGATTGGTCGCGGTGAGCTGAGCCGAGGCCGAGGGCACGTCGGGCGGGGCGCGTGCCGTCACGTCCACCTGCTTAGTACGCTAATGTGACAGCCGCGCCGTGCGCCGCGCCCGCACCACCTTTAGCTCCCACGCTCATATGATTTATAGCGCCTGCCTTCCACACTATTTTTCAACTCGAACTACACTTTACAAATAAAGTAAACAACCTTAATAAAAGTCTCGTTAATGAGAAGCCACGTTTTATTTCTGAACGTTTCGTTCGTGCAGCGTTAGATACGTGACCTATCTCAGACGCGGGCTTTAAATACTGCACATAATGTAGTTTTACGTGAGCAAGTTAGCGTCGGTACATAAACTTGGAGCTATATTCTGTTTAACAAACAGAAAGACCTCTATAAAAAAAGGCATTCAATGGCAAAGATAAAACCGTAGGTTTAAGTATTTAAAATTGACAGGGGGACAATGAGGAGTGTTCTTGTAGACAAATTTTAGGAGACAAGGGTTCTGAATTTGTTAGTGGTAATGTTTACAATTGCGCTGGCTCCCGCTCGTTCTCAAGAGAATGCGAGGCTTCGAATTAATTCTACGATCGAAGTTCTAATAAAGTTGGAGCAGACTTGAACATGTGTAGCGTTGATCGGGTGCGTTCCACTTCCAAGTAGACATTAAAACTCACATTCTCCACGTTTGAGTTTCTTTTATGTTTAATACTCTATTTCAGATTCTATACAGTAAATAGAAGAATAATATTAAATTTATTGTTATAGAGGAACACTTAGATGGATGTTTTAAAGAAAACAGGATTTAGTAGTACTAAAAGTAAATTATTCTAATAACTAACAATGGATCTATTCTTTCCTATGTTCGATACATACCAACAACAGTATTTAAAATAGGTACAAAGGTCTTCAAAATCAGCATAAAGAACACATTTAAACTCGAAAAAGGTTCACATTAACAACATACTCAAAGCTCAGTTTGTTCATTTGAAAGCTCTATTCGTCTGCCGCTGATGCGTTCCCAGCTCTTTTACATAGAAATGTCGAATGACGTAGGTACTTTGTTGGTAACAGAAATAAAAGAAACTGTGAAACGATGTATGTGTGGACGAAAAACCTTTGGTACAATTTACTGTTTACATGTAGGTATGTAAATCGAAATTGAAAACGGTTGAATGTTTAAACACAGTAAAGAAAAGTGTTCCTTTATTGGCACGACAATTCATTACACTTCATCATAATATTCTGTTCGTTACAGAAGTTTTAATTAATGAGAGAGGAGCATATGAACATTTTGGTTAAAAGCCTCGGATTTTATAGCAATCAATGCATACAGTGTCGCTGAAATTTTCATTTTAATAATCTTTCACAACTCAAATATAACAAACATACGTTGATTTTTAATGGAGAGTCACAAGCAGATAATCCGAAGATAAAATGGAGCCACTTTTGACACTTAAGTCATGGGGTGGAACGTAGACTTAAGGCCTTGAGTGGAGTTATAATGATTAGTTTTATAAAATACAACTGCTCAATCAGCTTTTACGACGTGTCTGATTAGACTATATTCTTTGTTGCTTTTTTACCCGCAATTCCCAGACTGTTTGTGCTACACGTATGCCGCCTTCGGTTTCACTACTACAACGACCCGTGATAGATAGTTAGGAATTGGCGTCGCCGGATACGGTTTGGATGACATGATGATGTATACTGCTTACCTTGAAACTCCTTCCGTGCCGTGCTGACCGAGGTGACGATGTTGGCGACGTGGCCTAGCACGGTGGCGAAGAGCAGCAACCCGAACAGCAGCTGAGCGATCACAAACACGTACTCGCCCTTGCTCCGCGGCCGCGGCAGGTCACCTGCAGGGCAACACAATGTTCAATTCAATACAATTTATTAGAAAAATCTTTACAGCGGCATCTATATTTTGCTTTTGAGGAACGTAGCCTGGAAAGTCTTTCATTAGACTGCAAAAAATGAATGTATGTTAATTTTATAAGGCGAAAATTACAGTTTAGGAGGTCTGAAAAGGCAAAAGGCTTCATCAAAGCAAATTCTTTTGAAAAGCAATAATGCAATTTGACATTTGAACATGTAGGTATCTCTCTTTGTTAAAGAGCTGCGCTCTTGTCGGTGGAGTAATCGCCTTCAATACTCCATAGATAGGGCGTGTAGAACGGTTGTTGCTCCAATCGCCTTCCGTTCCGCAGTACACCGACTAATTTCTCAATCGGTGATGTTCTAGCTAGAGCCCTACCAGAATCTATTTCCTCGGCTTCCAACCAGTACTGATACCGCTGCTGCCCGGCAATCTCTAATCTTATCAAAGATTCTTTTAGCGACTCGAAACATTACTTTGTTTCCTTGACAATATTATTAATAGGTACGTAAGGATATAGTGGAGTATACTCTACACCACAACGGTTGAGGGGAAACCTGTGGTTAGTAGAAAGACATACATACATAAACTCACGCCTATTTCCCACCGGGGTAAGCAGAGACTATAGAATTCCATTTGCTTCAATCCTGACAGATAAAGAGAAGTGTCTCTTGCTTCCTCCACATTCATCAATCGCTTCATACACGCACGCCGGTTCAGAGTAGATCGTATTAAACCTTAAGACGTAAGATGTTACTAATTGATATTCAATATTTGCATACTGTGATGGTGTACATGTTTGTAAGTTACATATGAGTTTCACATCATAGACCCTTTCAGGCACAACAAAATAGAAGTTTAAAAGAGAGAAGGAAGCTTTTCAAACAGTAACATCAATATCATTAAGTTATTCACTAGTGCTGTTGTAACATTTATTAATTAAAAGTTCTTTAATAAGGATTTTGACACTTCACTTGATTTGGATTTGTTTTTTTTTTGTATTTTTATTACTAGGGTGTGCTTAAAGTAATAAGAAGTGTCCACGACTCGCAAGTTCATATATTTGAAATGTAAATAAATATTATGATAAATAAATATTCAGACTAGTTAGCCAACATGAATCCGTAACTATCGAGGTGGAAAAAGTGAAAACATAGGCGTGATTCTGTATGTAGACATGTTAAGTTTTCCACTACCATGTTGTATTTGGTAGATAAACGACGCAATTTGTGCAATAAATGTTCTCGTATTAAACAAAATATTTTTATTTCATCATATTTATCTCCCTGTGAGCACACGGTAGTCTACGAGCGAGCTTTAATCTCGGTAACGTCATTCGCGAACATTAAAATATACATTTCTTGTTTCTATTTACCAACAACGGTACCTTACGTAAATAGAGCGGATAAATTTGCTTCCCGTACGCTGTGCTTTTAAATTCATGTATATACACATGAATTTGAAAACCGAATTCCGAATTGATGATAATATTCAATCTAAACTTGACAGAAGTGTGCAATAGATAATGAAATGGAATATATGCAGGGATGATGAAGATAAGTTAGTAGGAGAGCAAGTATTTATTATTTGCAGAAAGATCGTCGTACGTAGAACTCTATGATCTAAACCTACCCCAATGGGAAATATGGTTACGCATCATGTCGGCCTAAGGGCCCCGTAAGTCCTCAATATAGCCTATACACCTGAAAAGAAGAGGCCTAGTCGTTTTCAAAGTCACGTTCGAATTGTCTTTATCACTTCATCAGATGAGATGATAGCTAAATATTTTGATAAAAGCATAAACAAAAATAGCACAATTTTAAGTGAAGATTTAAGACAAAATGGCACGATATCTACAATGCATCACGAGATGACCACCATATTTTCCTGCCGGTGTGGTCGACGATTTCCCTTAATCAGCGCTTATCGCTATCGACCCCCTAGGGTCAATTAATTCTTTCAAATATTTTTCCTCTCAGACGACGCCCTGAACCGAGGTTCGCGCCCAACTGGGCACCCTCAGGCCTGTTGTCTTAAACGTTGTACCGGGTGAGAGCCTTCAGCGCTCCCCATTTGTCCGGCCAAGTAGTTAATGCCATCTGCGGCAAATCTACAATAAGTCACGTCAAAAAAAACCACCATATTCGAAAGACGCGTGGCCAATGGTGAAAAGAACACAGAGAGGGGCATTCGCGCATTCGATCAAATTACAGGGCGAGTAGTGTGTGGGTCTTAAAACATAGGCCTGAATTGTATCGACTACCTTGTATATTTTCATTGAGAGTTTTCTATGGTTGCATATTCGCATAATTTCGTTTTTATAACATAATAAAACCATGTGATTCGAGGTAGTATGTATGCAATGAATATGCTAAAGGCTTTAAAAAAATAATTTTATGTTCATCCGCAGGAAAATGCGGGAGTTAATAAATAACTGGCTCTCAGGCCGCGCGCGTCCCACCAAGGATTACCTATTTTAAAAACAAATTTTAAAAGCCTACATTTTGGACAGGGACTTGTATTCCCTTTTCTATATTCCCATTAAAAAAACATGCAAAATTGTATATGTTTACATTGGTACATCCATCAACTGACGCTCGTTATCCCTATTGGGGTAGACGACAATTCCTCAGAATACCTTGCAACCACCATAAGTACGCATAGACGAGTGACGTGAGTAGAACAGAAGGTAGAATAGAGTATAGAAGGGATGCATAGACAAATGATAGATTGAGTGAATGTGGTAAAGAATGATAGAAGGAGTGAGAAGAAAGGAGAGGGGATAGATAGACAATGGCGGATTGTAGACGATAGTGTTGTGAATTTTTGAGAAGAAAATAAAGTGTTGAAGGTATATAAATACCACATTAACAGACAGACAATAAACGACCGTCTTAGAAGTGACACGTCTCTTATTTAATGGCATGGCGTCCCTGCCAGTGCTGCCTTATGGCGGCGCTGCGCACGAGATAGAAAAAAGTGAAATGTGCAAGTGAACAGGACTATAATAAAACTATTCATAAAATAATAAATACTAAATTTAAAGAACAATTTACAAATATTGTGCACTTAAATTTAAGTTTTAATACATAAGAAATTAAAGGATACTTACTTATTAATAAATAACGCATAATTATGGCCTAGTTCTAAATACGGGTACAATTTAAAGTATGAAACACATAAAATCAAGGAATCATGAAACACTGTACCAATTACCGGAACGATATTAACGGAACGATATAAGGCCGCCTATTGTGCTTATGTTTTATTCGTATGTTTATGTCCTTTATATATGTTCTTGTGCAATAAAGTATTATTGATTGATTGATTGATTGATTGATATTATTTTAATTTCCCTTCAAGCACGCACAGTATTTCTCGCAATATTTTCCTTCCTTTAAAGTCAAGAGCAATTTGCAATCAGTAAGCTACCTTCTTAGAAAGTAATTAGTAAAATACAGGGCTCAAACATTCGACATCTTGAAATATGGCCAAATGGTAAACACACCAAGAAATGAACGAAGCTTACGAATTTCAATAGATTTAAAATTCTATAAATGAAATAAAAATGTAGCATAAAAATAAAACTTTTGAAGAGATTGGAAAGGGAAAACTAATATTTAATTTACAATAATATTAATTATCGTTTATTTTCAGTTACAGTTGGAATAAATAATTTAAAAATTAAGTTTACTATATACGTCCCAATGTTGGGCACAGGCCTCCTGTCAATCATCCGGAGGGTGCGTATATCATGCTCTACCACGCTACTGCAATGCGATACAGTTGAATATAAAATTTAAAATATTAATATTTATTTTCATAACAATGATATTTAATTTCACTCATATATTTTTTTCGCATTCCTAATTCGAATGCTCACATTTAACGGAAAACCCCAAAAACAATATTTATTCAATTCTGCGTTTAACACGGTAACCGATGTTCGTCAAATATTATTCATGTACCTACGAGTAAGGAAAATGTTTGAATAAGTATTTGAACATCAAATATACCAGACATTTATTTAATTTATCATTGTAACTTTGCTCTAGTTACCTACATTCACTTTTGTAACATTCGAACACGTGTAATTATTCTGTTTTAACATTGTATTATTATGAATGGCAAAGTACATGCGTAAAATTACAGTATTATTAGCTTTTAACTTGTTCACACATCCATAATACAAACAATGTAGCAGACTATAATTAATAGCAGTGATCGATTTTTCTGGCGCCTATCTACCTAAAGTTCGGGGATTAACTAATATGGACGGCACTTTTGTATTGAAAAAAAATCCCGCGGAACTAGAACCAAATAGAACCGATAGCTTAAATCAATAATTTGAATTAGGAAACCTGTAAAATTTGGAACCATTATCGTAACTATTTATTATCAAAATAAAATAAGTAGTTTTAAGAAGCCACTTCGAAGAAGCTTTATTATAAAGTTTACGTGAATAAGCCCGAACATCCGATAATACATGGTCCGTCACAAGCGAAGTACGAACGAAATAAGAAATTTAGTTGGCTTTTCAAAACCAAGTTGCTAGTCGTCAGCTATAAAACCATTCGGGCATACGTCGCTTTATGAAAAAGACTAACAAAAACTCGTTCGTTCCTATTCCGCCTACAAAGTTTGATCCTACAGAGCGACACAAAATATTAAACTTTCAATCGGTTGTCAGAATTCAGTTAACCGTGATTACATTACATAGTGCGTGGATGACGTCAGCAGGCATTCGGCCCGTCCGAGCGTACGTTTTTAATTGCAACTTCGCGTCGCTAAACTAATAAACACGGAACACGGTTGTTAACACGGCCAACAAAGGATTGTTTGTTGTTATGTTGATCCAGTAGCCACGATAAATATTAACGTTAAAAACACGCAGTGGGTTTTTATCCCCACCTGTGTCGGCTTAACCCGCATTGTGCGCCCCACCTGTGTCTAAGACGTGTGACGTATTTTTGAAACGCGGATAATTACGCCCTCCAGCGCGTGTCAAGTGATCCAGTGACGTAGGCTCCGTACGTGTTGCGAGTATGAGTCTTGGGTAGGTTGTATGTGGTTTAGAGGTCGTTCTCCTTTTTATGTTTCAGTGGATTATTGACCTCGTAATATTAACTATTAAATATAAACAAGTTATGTTGTAGACTGAGTAATTTGTCGTCGGTATACTATATAGGTAGATTGTATGCATTTTTATAACAAAATATTTATTTATCGCTCATAAAATAAAATTTTCCCACATATTATTTTCAAATATAAACCAAAATCCTCGCACTATACCATTCTTCAACGTGTCTAAAACATATTGCACTAGCACATTGTACAGTAAACCCCTCGTGTCAGCTATATTTGCGCAAAGCAGGGAGCATTAGGGTGCCGCAAGACGGATTACACCAGAGAGAGACAGCCCCCGCGATCCATTTTTGTGGATACCACTTATTGAATTAAATTGGCCCTTGGGAAGTTTTCGCCTCTGTTTACGTAACGATGCTACGGCGTAACGGTTACTCCGATCAGCTACGCAAGGAGGAATTTTGTCGTTTAATGGGATAAGTTTCAATTTTCGGTCGGTTTATATAGACATACATAAACTGACGCCCATAATCGCTCATGGGGTGGGGAGAGGCATAATTAATCAGAGACAACTTGTAGCCACTTTTGATGCAAAGTGCTAAAATGGATAACAGATGCATTGTGTGATTTATGGAAATTGTTTTTGGTTTATATAAATGGTTTTGTAAGTTGCGACCACAGCCTTTAATGGCTGCCACATTTGTAACGGTGGCAGAAGCGCGCGACAGCCACCGGTGTTTGGGCCCCACAAAATTTATAACCCACCCTGCTGTGAAGTCTTACGACAGGTATGCAAGAAGATCAAGGCAAGTCACAGGGACTGTAACCTAGAACCTGACAGAGGGCAACAGTAACTGTTAGTACTATTCAGAGACGGAGGATAGGAGTTTTAGTACAGTCCTACTCGCGCCAGACAGAGCACTGCTGCGGGGCGGAAGGCAAGAGAGAAACCACTGCCCTATTTGTCCCTAAAAAAGTAGCATGGAGAATGCTACACCGACAAGAGCGTGGCTCTTAAATTAGTGATGAAACTCTATACAAATATTTGCTTCTTATGGTATGCCGTCTAAAGCGCACGAGCTAGTCAAATATTTAGACTAAATTGAGACCCAGGGGAGCTTGAGGTAACTACCTCGGCACCGATACGAATTGGTGCGGGTTAGAGAGTGTCCGTTCTATCCATTGTATTATTCTTTATTCTTTGCCCTTAATTAACTATTACAACACACGATCGGGGTGTAAAGGAGCTGAACGCATTCTATGTTCTTTACTATATGGTAGTCAAGAAACGTATACATTCATTCATCACCATTGGATATCTAGTAACTTACATAACATAAGTAGCCTACTTATATACATCCCACTGCTGGGCACAGGCCTCCTCTCAATCAACCGGAGAGGGTATGGAGCATACTCCACCACGCTGCTCCACTGCGGGTTGGTGGAGGTGTTTTTACGGCTAATAGCCGGGACCAACGGCTTAACGTGCCCTCCGAAGCACGGAATCAACTTAATTGCTTGGATATGTGCAGTGTGCACAAAGAGATTTAGACTAAAATGACAATGCGAAATTCACTAACCAATACGTCCATAAATAGTTAACTAGATTCCAAAATCACTCAGCACTTAATTTCATAGTGGATGTCACAGTTAAAGCCCTGAATTCGTTACAGATTATACCAATTTCACATTCCAACCTTTGTCCGGTGACCGGCAGTATTGAATGGGTTAACTGAAATTAGCAGCCGAATGGGATTTCCAGTGAAATTTGGAACAGATTGCGTGATTACAATACAATACGTGTGCTAATGGAAAACATGAAATATTTAAATATTTGTAAAGAAAAGCAACTCTTAATCTATGATGTTTGTTTCATAATGTAACAGAAAGTAGGACCTTGCTTTCACTAGCTGCATATTCCCTCGGGCACGTGCAGCCTGTGGGTCAACTATAAGCAGCGTGCCATCAACTCTCTGCGCGTCCAGTATAATAATGCTTTCAGGATTCTCGTGGGTCTTCCTAGGTACTGTAGCGCGTCAGGGATGTTTGCGGCGGCGCGTGTTGATGGCTTTCACGCCATCATTCGCAAACGAATCGCTTCCCTGATGTGCAGAGTGAGATGTAGCCCGAACGGCATTCTGAAGGCATTGTCAGATAAGCCAGATTGTCCTTTTTGGAGGCACTGGAATGCGATCCACGTGGCCTTTTAATTCTTTTAATTGTTTGTTTTTCTTAATTGGTGTGTTTTTTTTTTGTCCGTGTGTAATGTAATTATGTTGTCTGTGTGTAACTTTTTTATGGGCATCGCCTGAAATAAATGCTTTTTATTATTATTTATTTATATGATGTTTCGTAAGGCATTTGATGATAGGAGTATTATGTTATGAGCGATGGGTTGCTTACTTGCCATATCTACTGTTCGCGCACATATATCATAAGTGGCTATGGGATTCATCATCATCTTCCTAGCGGTATTCTGTTTCTTACGGGATACGCTTACCTAACCTGAAGATTTGACAGGTCCTATTTTTTACAGAAGCGATTGCCTGTTTAACTTATCCAACCCACGAAGGTGAAACCAGCGCGATACAGGTAACTATGGGTTTATAAATAAAAGATTGACTATCTATCAAAGATCTACACTAGCCATCAAAGTATCTTAAATATTTATATAGAAAATCTAGAACTTCCACTCTGAATTCTACTATTGCCGCTAAAATCCAAGTGAAAAAGGAATTTCATAACAGATTTTAATACGAGGTCATGAATACGAGCCATTATTACAGCATATTGCGGTGCACGTCGCGCGACGTGCACCGCAAACGATATCCAATAAAGGAAACGACTTAGACATTGTAACACCTTTTTATTGTGCTCGTAAAAGTGCATTATCCACCGTTACCATTATGTAAGAGGGCGGGGTATAACTCCTATTCCGAAGGCCAAATTAAACGATCATTAAAAGCATAACGGAGCTCCCAAAACACTTAGTGGGGACGAAAGTTGTCCCCGAATTTGCGGAACACTCGACGGCGAAAAGACAAGTTGTGAGGAACAAGGCCTCGAGAGAAGTTTATTTAACCTCGTATTGTTATATTGTATTGATACTTTGTTCTTTTAACTTGTTGTTCTTGTTTTGGAAATAGAAAGGAAACAAACTAAGTACTCTTACTG
Source organism: Pectinophora gossypiella (assembly GCF_024362695.1). Taxonomy (NCBI): domain Eukaryota; kingdom Metazoa; phylum Arthropoda; class Insecta; order Lepidoptera; family Gelechiidae; genus Pectinophora; species Pectinophora gossypiella. The sequence continues at coordinate 9,716,520 of NC_065406.1, forward strand.
ATTTCCTGAAACATTTTAGATAGGTAAGCAGAAATAATAAATATCAGGTGAACTCTCTACTCCAGCTAAGTAGTTTTATGCCATTTGGGGGAACTGTAAGTGCATCAGGTCCAGTACCATTTTCTGTGACCTGTCATAACGAAAACAAAACATTACGTCTAATCTTGAGCAGTTTTACTTTTTGATATTACGCGAAATATTATTTGTTGATGTCGCCGGGTCGTCTACTAGTTTTGTACTCATATATTATTACGTAATAGCTTCTAGCCATATTACAGTGGGACTTACGCAGCCGGGACAATAATTGTAGCATAAATCATCACTCTTTTCCTTAAGGAAACTGCAGAGGATACAAAACAAACATGTGTACAAAATCTGAGTATAGCCACTACACTTGCGACTGCCTGCGTTTTGGTCCCCCCTGACATCGGAATTGGTTCGAATTGAACCATCGTAATAAGCGTCATTGGTATTGTAAAGTATTTGCAGTCCAAACCTATTTAGCCGCCTATATTATACATACATCATCGTCCTTCTGCCTTTATCCCACTCTAGGTGGGCACAACATGTATTCCTCTTCCATTATATACATGCATAGTCAATGTGGGAATAACCGACAATGGGGAAGTTCGTACACCCACGACTGTATCCCGCTTAAAGCCCTTATTGTTACAAGTTTTGTCGGTAAAGCTTGAAAATATCATCGACCACCTATGAAAAAAAACCTTCGATATTTAAGCACAAAGCAAAGATATATTTTTTAAAAACTCCTAACAATAAGGGTATTAAGAGTAACAATAACGTGGGTGTACGGACTTCCCCACATTAACTATATCTAAAGTTATTTGGATTGGGTCGTCGTATCAACATCATTTGTTAATTAATACGAAATATCAATGTACATCAAACAGTAGTGTATCTAACAATGTTTTATGGGTCTGGATAGATTACCCGACCATAAATCCGCATGTAAAATCCGACTGGAATACAAATCATTAGTAAGCCTCCAATAGTTAGGATTACGAGTATTACGAGTTCGTAACGTACAGGGGAAAACGAACTTAGACGCAGAGGTTCGTATTAAAAGGGGTCCCGAGCTTGCATGGCAGCTTATTAGTATTACGTATCGTGTAATTCTTATTTACTTCGTAAATAAAAACACTAGGTTACAATTATTAGGGTTGTTGTATTGTATCGTAACTGAAATACGAACTTGAACACGCGAAACATGATAAAATGTTGACACAGTTATTTTATCAATTCTGGCGATATAATTATGTCGTTTTGTCGATTGGTGCTAGTATGTGAACCCAAACGAACAAACAAACAAAACGAACAAAAAAATCACGTGGCGCGCATATTAGGGGAAAAAATCAAACTTATCGATTTCGACAAAACTTATTGAATCGATCGATAATTTTATCACGTTGCGCATTTTAGCCCTGCTGGACTATTTAGTCCTAAGGTGCTATACACACCAAAACTATACATGGTATTAGTGGAAAACTTTGATGGATGTTATGAATTATAGTCGTTAGTATGTTTTCTTATGCAAACTACCTATCTTATACGAACTTTTGAACTTTATATTCCCAAAAGATCAAAAACACATTCCGGTACGCGCCCAGCATCAATGACCCCCTATTAAAACAGCCCTAGGTCTGTCCCCGCGCCAGGTGGATAAACCTACACTCGCCGTGGGCGAACTTACGCACTGCGTACGATTTACTACTGTTGATTTAAACTTTACCCATTATCTGGAGAACCCTAAATCACACTACAACGTACTCTCACACTATATAGCACTTCATCCAGTACGTGTGTTGTATAATTATAGTATTTCCCTTGTGGTAGTTTTATGGAATTTGGGGGGAATAGTTGCCCTACCAACCCTATTTGGGATTATATGTATGCGTAACTTTATTAGCTACGCCATATATATTAACAGCCAATTTAAGATAACATAACATAAGCTCAAGCTATAGCTCAATTGGGGTAGTCAGAGGCACATCCACCGCAAGATGAACTAAGTTCCGACGCTTCACCGAGCTTTCTGTTAGACCAACGTGCTAGATGGTGAGACGTATCGCCGACTATAATAGGCCAGTTTAATTAAGTAAGAACTAATATTTATTTATTACGCGTTTCTAAGTTGTGAAAAATGTATACGAAAAGAACTCTCCAATTTCAAAACGTATTACTGAAATTTATAGAATTTTCTAAGGAAGAAGATTGTGTTTTAAAGATATTTACGCTCGTGAAAAAAAAGGGTAGATACTAGAATTGATTGGTATTTGTTTACGTTCAACAATCGGGTACAAAACAGGGACCTTATTACAGTAGAAATCCTATTGTAAAAAAAATAAAAAGGTAGGAAAAAATATCAAGCCTAGTGTACAAAAGGACATTACTCGATTGACAATTTGACATTGTGCACAGGTACCTAATATATATTTTATTTTAATTAAAATACTTTCTTACCGCGTTTAAATCAGGTAAATATGAGACTCCCGATATTTCGACACTGTTGCAAGTGCCATGATACTATGTGAGTGACGTGTATGTATTTTAATTATGATAGTAACTGCGTAAACATAAAACAATGTATATTTTATTTGTTTTGATTTTTAAGTATATAGAATATACGTATATGTAACCAGTTAGTAACATCGTGTAATATTATTGTCCCTATTTAAAAGTGAACTTACTTAACAATCAGTTATAGTCAAAACTTGTAACACGTAGTCGCCCCCACTAGGCGACATTTTGTCGAGCGACATGTCTCCCCGGAGGTACCGAGCGATACCAGACTATATCGCCAGACTTCGCTCGACGACTATTCTCTCACCAAATTAGATGTCGCTCGACAAACGCTTAGTGGAAACGAGGCTTAATGTGATAGAATTTTATATCAGTTTGGTTAAGTGGAAAATCCGAATACATCCCGCTTAGGGACGGTACGAATAGTATCGGCGTCCGAAGGACGTAATATACGACCCAGGCGACCCGATTACTCTAGCCATAGAGGCAGCCAATCAGCTCGCGACACCAAACACAGGACCCCGATACTGACCCCGCCGGCGTGGTCGACGATTTCCCTCAATCAGCGCTTATCGCTATCGACCCACTAGTGTCGATTAATTCTTTCAAATATTTTTCCTCTCAGACGATGCCCTGAGCCGAGGTTTGCGCCCAACTGGGCACCCTCAGGCCTGTTGTCTTAAACATTGTTCCCGGGGAGAGCCTTCACCGCTCCCCATTTGTCCTGCCAAGTAGTTAATGCCATCTGCGACAAATCTACAATAAGTCACGTCAAGAAAAAAACGGTTGAGTGGAAAGAATGCCACGACGTGTGTAGTCACGCGGCAATAAGACGAACTTACAACGGCAACCCAAAATAAATCATTTTAGCAACGGAATATTCGCCACCACATAAAGCTGAAAGAGATATTGCGAAAGAGCGAAATATACAATAATACTAGGAACAGTTTAAATATTAAGTATTGTATTGGCCAATGAACAGAACACACACTTCACTCCATTGACATCCTATTACAAATAGACTGACATTTGCTAAGGAGTTTTTTCTAAAAAAACGTCCGAACCGTGATGTAAATAAATAAAATACGTAAACATTAAGTTATGTAAATAGTATAAGTTCGTTGCCTCAAATTAAGTTATTATGCCTGTTAAATTAAAGTGCAGTATCGATTATAAAGTGCCGTTACACGCCGCCGCTTGTGACAAGATGCGCCACGAAAACTTTTTACAGAGATTGGTAGTCTATTTGGCATACGAGGTGAATGCTTCACTCACTCACTTCACAAGTGATTTGGAGTGACTTTCTTTTATCATTCATAATATAAATTACAGAGAGCTCGATTTAAGGACCACATGGTGTTTGTAGTATAACGAATAACGATATGAAATGTAAGTAGGTAGAACTTGACACAAAAGTGCAAAAATTGGGTGCAGATTACTAGGAGGGTCTAAAGGCCACATCGAAGCAATTCATCTAAAAGCCATATAACAATTTGACATTTGCGCATATAAGTTTAAGTGTGCAAATGTCAAATAGCAACAATATTGCTTTTTAGGTGAATTGTTTCAATGTGGTTATCTTAACACTCCAGGTGACTATTTGTGACTTTGTATGTATACTCCAATGGATATGAACGTAAGTTTATAGATACAGCTATGTTTTATTATTAATATGAGCAAAAGCTAGTCTCTATTCCGAGTAAGAAACACGTAATACGTGTCCCAATTACCAGTTTTCACCTAACAGTAGAGTTGGCGTCTCAACAAAGCATCCCAAAGCAAAGATATATATTCATTACCCTGCTTCCATGGAGCCTCCGTGGTCCAGTGGTTGAGCGTTGGACTCACGATCCGGAGGTCTTGGGTTCGATTCCCAGTGGGGACATATCACAAAAATTACTTTGTGGTCCCTAGTTTGGTTAGGACATTACAGGCTGATCACCTGATTGTCCGAAAGTAAGACGATCCGTGCTTCGGAAGGCACGTTAAGCCGTTGGTCCCGGTTACTACTTACTGTGTAAGTACGTAGTCGTTATAAATGAGTCATGTCAGGGGCCTTTGGCGGCTCAATAGTAACCCTGACACCAGGGTTGATGAGGTTAGTAATTCGCCTCAAAACCCACACGATAGAAGAAGAAGAACAAAGCATCACATTTCATTACCCATTACCACATTAGTACATTGAAATAATGACTGACGTTAACAAAGGCGTATAATTTTCAGTTTGACACCAAGTTGTTGCAGTAGCAGCCATTCTGACATTCTGGCATGCCTCATTTACCGAGAACAATGTGGGAACCCAGGCGCATTGCTAATTGCTGCCTATCTACTGTATGTTTGTTGTCGATACAAAGTCGATAAGTACAACTTATATGTAATTATACAGGCTGTTAGTGACATAGTTCATTTAAATTATTTTTATGTTTTATAATTTTAAATTCCTTTCTACTAAGCAAAGTACACTTTGTTAAAACTTCGCTATGAACTACTTGTGTTAATCTACTAAAATTACCGAGGTAAAGTTTTTAATTCTCTCTCTCAAAGTAAAATGTGTTAAATTTCAAACACATTGGGCGAAGCTTTTGTTCTGGATTTTTCATTGTTAAAATTCATTGGAACAACAATGAAAAATTAATGGAGTTTCGCTTTGCTATTGAAAACTTCCATTAGTCGGGGTAACGAGTATATACATTTTGTTGCTAAAAACATATATATGTATTTAACCAGTGAGCAAGTCCGAGCTAAGTTTCGAAAGATTTGATACCTTCTTAAAGTTCTTATAAGACTCGCGCGTGTCATCATCTCCCTAGTATTATCCCGTTTTTCACAGAGTCTGCTTACCTAACCTGTAAATTTGACAGGTTTTTTACAGAAGCGACTGCCTGTCTGACCTTCCAACCCGCGAAGGGAAAACCATTCCAATACAGGTTAGGTCACATACCTCCGAAAATGCATTTCTTGGGAATGTGGGTTTCCTCACGATGTTTTCCTTCACCGCTGAGCACGTGATAATCATTTATGATCCATACATGAATTCGAAAACAAATTCGACATCATTGGCCTGTGCTGGATTCGAACCTGCAACCTCAAAGTGAGAGGCAAGCGTTACCACCTGGGCTACTACGGTTCTCAGTAAAAGTTTAAATGTCTAGCTGGATACCATTCATTTAATGGAAAATGTAATTTCATTCGTTTAGTAAATGAATGTTTGGACAGTAGTAACGAATCTCTGACAATAGCCTTGACAATTACTTAGTGGAGCAGAGCATCTTCTTCTATCGTGTGAGTTATGAGGTTGGTACTCGTCAACCCTGGTGTCATGGTTACTATTGAGCCGCCAAAGGGCCTTAACTCATGTAACGACTACGTACTTACATCAGGTAAGTATTAACCATGACCAACGGCTTAACGTGCCTTCCGAAGCACGGATCATCTTACTTTCGGACAATAAGGTGATAAGCCTGGAATGTCCTAACCAAACTAGGGATCACAAAGTGATTTTCGTGATATGTCCCCACCGGGATTCGAACCCACGATCCCAACGCTCAACCACTGGACCACGGAGGCTCCATGGAAGCAGGGTAATGAATATACACCATAAGATCCTATTTCCCTATGGGGTAAACTAATACCACGGAGTTCTACTTACTAAGATGCTGATACACCATTTTCACTTTTTCGGCTCTCATCAAAAGTTTCATGCAAGCTCACCAGCTTAAAGTAATCTTGACCTGACATTTCTTTAAAACATCCTCGGTTTTCCACTTACAAACAAGCTGGAGATCGCGATATGGTCGCCTAGGCCTTTCTCTTCCAACACTACCACTCACTGCCGCATCATAAATCAGTTTCGTAAGTCTATTTTCTTTCATTGTCTTAGTTGGTTAGTACTGAAATATACGTATTCAAATGTTTGCATACCTAATCAAATGAGATGTACTTGATGGATGAGTGAAGAAGTTTTTAAAATAAAGAGAATACAGCATGTTATCAACTAGTAGTTAGTTTTCCTGTAAAACAAGATAGAGTTGCTAATACAATACAAGGTATACCAAAAATACACGTAGTTATGCATTATACTTTCCAATATATTAACTACATAAATGTCACCGCTGGTTAGTGTGTTCACGTCATACCTCACCCAAAGAACCCTTTATATAAGAAATTTAAGGTCAAATTTCTGGAGCGCACATATCCTTTGGAGGCACGAGGCCGTCAGCAAGGGTTGCCCTAGAATCCAATGAATTCAGCTTCAAAGGTGCACCGCTGTCACATAAATAACCATTGATATAAGACGAAACGACGTCCAACAAAAAGCTTCCAACACAATCTATTGTGTACTCTATCTTCACTAACATTTCAAACATTCGCAATCTATATTTACTAAATGGAGTTGAGCAGGGAAAATCGGGAACTCGGGCAAAGAGGACGCATGGCGAATTTAATTTGGGAAGTCAAGAGCCCAGGTGCATAGGAATGAGTTGCCGAAATGAGATTTGGGAAGCCCCATGGCGATTCCTACGCACGGCATAACGTCAATTTTGTCTTTATTCCGAACTTGGTTTTGTGTATTTTTATTCGAATACGCCAATAATGTTTACTTTGATCTTTCGTTTTTCTTTGCTTTCCCTTTCTTATTTAAAATAACAAATTCATGTTATTCGTTTTTCAAATATTTTTTTTTTATAAGGACTCTTTATTATAGGTACATTTACCCTACCATTTACCTATAACAAAAGTCTTTGATGTTATATTAAGTCTTTTGAAACCCCTTGACATATACTTAGTTACTTAATGAGCGACAATAGGATAAGTAAATATTTTTTTTTAATTATAATTTCAAATTCGTATCAAAGTAATATGTAACAAACACCAAATGTTTATGAAAACTAACAAAACCGTAATATCATTTATGTTCAATAACAACAGCTGAACATCAATTTTGAACCTTTTGCCTACTTATGATAAACGTAGAAACTCAATAACGTTTAAATCGATTCGATATCAAGTTGGCAGGGATGCGTAAAGTGTTTTCGGTGCCTGTTTTATTGCCAACGATAATGTAATGTTGTTAAGAAGTCGCTAAAACTTACCTAAGTTAAAACTTGTATAAAAGACATAGATACGTTTTAACAACCTTTCTTCTCTTAGATAATAGACCTTGTTATCGCTTCCCAACCAAGACAAAAACGTTCCAGTTTCCGAATGATTCCAAATAAAGGCCATTTAAACACACTACGGACTTGGTCGGCCGAGAGTTTAGCGATCAAAGTTACTTTATTTCGTCGAATTGAATGTGAGTCGAGAAATGGTTTTTGTGACATTAAACAGGTGCATTCTGATACTTATCTATAACCCTTATAGCTTGAACGCTACATACTTCATTTGTCCCCTCTCGGAGAACCGTCTAACAGATCATGAGTTAACAAAATCTAAAATCTTTACATAGACTAGAGATAGATGAAAGATAAACTAATTAAAACACATAATCCACCCGCCCACCCGGGGCCTTTGGCGGCTCAACAGTAACCCTGACACCAGGGTTGATGGGGTTGGTAATCCACCTCACAACCCACACGATAGAAGAAGAAGGTCCACCCGTTGGTTCTTACCGCGTTTATATCAAGAAAATATGAGACTCCCGATCTTTCGACACTGTTGCAAGTGCCATGATCACGGGATAAGAACCCCTTATTATGTGTTTTAATTATGATAATAACCGCGTAAACTTAAAACAACGGAAGACAAACTGTTCATGTGGGGATTCACGAATTTCACGGGTTTCAAGGGTTCACGAATCGCACCTAAGCTGCAAGTTTGGTGTTACGCCACAGACTATGGTTCACCTGACGTCCTGCCTCGCGTGCCCTTACACCAATACGCGGAAGGAGCTAATGAATACTGCCGAAAATGCTGTCCGGGTGGCAAAATACTGGGCTGAAAAAATCTGAATGCCATTGAAACGACGAGAAGAGAAAATAGCTTGAACGGAAAACTAATTATAATCATCATCCCCTACCATTATCCCGTATTTCACAGGGTCCGCTTACTTAACCTGAAGATTTGAAAGATCCGGTTTTTTACAGAAGCGACTGCCAGTCTGACATCGCGAAGGGAAAACCAGCCCAATACAAGTTAGGCCACATACCTCCGAAAATGAATTTCTCGGGAATGTGGGTTTCCTCAAGGTGTTTTCCTTCACCGCTGAGCACGTGATAACAATTTATGATCCAAACATGAATTCGAAAACAAATTTGATTTAATCTTGTGCTGGAAAAAATATTGTATATAGCGTGATTAAAATTGTATTTTGAACTGTACATGTAAATGACAGACGTGATGTCAAGCAGTCGCCATTCGGGGAGTCGCTGTCAACGCTACGATTTGATTCGAACCTGCGACCTCAAAGTGAGAGGCAAGCGTTCTACCAACTGGGCTACCACGGCTCACTAACCTAAACACTCACCAACCAAAGTAAAATAATTGTACTTAATAATAATATTATAAGGCACTGTTATATTCCTACTAATCGAATATCTCTCTCATCACTCGCTATTCGCCTGTAGTTAAACAGATCGTCTGGCTAAGTGCCGCTCCGATGCGTTTAAATTTCTCCAATACCGTGTGAATTAACTAAAACCTTAATAAGACCCTCTGATCCGTTATTAGTCCGGTCAGTCTAGACTTTCAAAGATATATAAATTACCATCCGGCTGAAAATCCTCGAAATAATTCAAATTCCAAATACGACAAAACTTACCATTTTGGTGAAAATCGCAAATAACCCATTTTTTGACTTCGATTTTTTTTTCCAAGGACAGGTATGTGTTGGTCTGTCGCCGCCTATCGTACTACCTTTGTAATTATAATAATGTATTTTTAATATGTTTTAAGTGCAATGGAGAGTTTTTGTATTGTATAGTAAAATAAAGTTAACCAAATTAAACATGTGATCGAGTCAGGGATCACATCGTGAGTAACATGATGGCCTATATGACGACAAGATCAAGCCTTAACAGATGGTAATACCTAATAATTGCTCTGAACTATCACATTTATCTTGAGATGTAACGTCGCCATTTATCTAAATGTGGCTGCAAATTATAAATTATAAGCAATAATATTTTTTACCGACTTCAAAAAAGGAGGAGGTTCTCAATTCGACCGTATATTTTTTTTTTTTTTTTTTTTTTTTTTTTTATGTTTGTTCGGGCATATCTTCGTCGTATATGAACCGATTTTGATAATTCTTTTTTTGTTTGAAAGGAGATATACCCAAGGGGGTCCCATGTCAAGGAAGTCAGGATCTGATGATGGAAGACCAGAGAAATCGAGGGGAATTTTCAAAAATCGTAGGAGCGACTAGTGCGTTTGTAAAGTCATATTGATCAAATCGCTCTTTAGGCTTCGGGAAAACTTCCCGACCTTCGAAAACTGGTCAGCATCAGGGAGACACCCTATGGCCTGGCAAAACTATACAACCTGGAGCAATTTTTCTTTCACGAAACGTATTTAAATCTTGATCAAATCCAAACGCCGGTGCAAAAAAACAAAATGGCGGAAAAAAAAGATGGCCGCCATACAAAATTTTGTCGATTTTGGAAGAAGCCCCTTTGGGTAAAAATAATGTATGGGGCGCTTACTCAAAACGTCATGTAGAGTACGGAAATACTTTCTGGTCACCAAAAACTGCTCCGCATCAGAGAGATACTCTACGGCCTGGCAAAACTATCGCACGTGAACCAATATTTCTTTCAGAGCACTTATTTAAATCTTAGTCAAATTCCATAGCGCGTGAAAAAAAAACAAAATGGCGGAAAAACAAGATGGCCGCCATACACAATTTTGTTTTTTCAGAAAATGTCTCGGGGTATAAAATATATATCGGGGTTGTGATCGAATCGTCATGTTAAGTATGGAAATACTTCCCGATTTTCGAAAACTGCTCCGCATCAGGGTGACACCCTACGGCCTGGCGAAACTATCGCACCTGAACCAATTTTTCTTTCTCGAAACCTATTTAAATCTTGGTAGAATTTAATGGCCGGTGAAAAAAATACAAAATGGCGAAAAAACAAGATGGCCGCCATAGAAAATTTTGTTTTTCCAGAAAATGTCTTGGGGTTAAAAATGATGTATAGGGGTGTGATCGGAACGTCATCTTTGAAAACTGCTCCCAATCAGGGAGACATCCTACGGCCTGGCAAACCTATTGCACCTGGATTTTGTTTGTTTCCACGACACCCATTTAAATCTTGGTCAAATTCTGTCGCCGGTGAAAAAAAACAAAATGGCGGAAAAACAAGATGGCCGCCATACGAAGAGGGACAGTTTCGAATAAACAGGTCACGCGAGCTGCTTTAGCAGCGAGCGAACCACGCGAAATCTACTGTATCTATACAGGGTGTTAGTGACATCGTAACGAAAACTTTGAGGGGTGGTTCAGGCTATGATTCTGAGTTGATATCAAGTAGAAATTTCCGTCGCAAAAGTATGGATTGGAAAATAATTAAAAAGAAAAGAAAAATTTTCATGAATTTTTTAACACGAAATTCCACTTGATATCAACTCAGAATCATGGTCTGAACCATCCCCCTCAGTATTCGTTACGGTGTCACTAACACCCATACCTACTTATATGGCTACCGTATGTACTTGTACGGGGTGTAAGTGTCATCGTAACGAATACTGAGAAGGATGATTCATCTGATTATTCTGAGTTAATATCAAGTGGAATTTTCCATCGCAAAAGTATAGAATTGAAAATAATTTAAAAAAACTAAAAAAAAATCATGAATTTTGCGACGGAAAATTCCACTTAATTTTAACTCAGAATCATGGTCTGAATCAACCCCCTCAGTATTCGTTACGATGTCACTAACACCCAGTATGTGTGCGTGAGTGTGTATGATAGCAGCTTCCACTGACAACCACATGTGTGTATGTGTGTGTGTGTGTGTGTGTGTGTGTGCGCGTGTGTGTGTGTGCGTGCGTGTGTGTGTGTGTGTATGTGTGTGTGTGTGTGTGTGTGTGTGTGTGTGTGTGTGCGTGTGTGTGTGTGTGTGCGTGTGTCTGTGTGTGTGCGTGTGTACGTGCGCGTGTGCTCGTGTGCGTGTGCGCGTGTGTGAGTGTGTGTGTGTGTGTGTGTGTAAACATGTTCATCAATAATAATTGTGATCACTACTAATCATATATTATATTATTATATATGAATATAAATCAGAAAATCTGTCTGTCTGCATCCTTGCTCAGTCTAACCATCACTTAAAATCGTCAAATAAAATAAAATTTTTAACAAAAAAAAAACCGACTTCAAACGCAAAACTAAAAAGCAATAAATAAATTTACTTCGCACAAAGTAATTAGTACGTCGAATCATGGTCTGAATCAACCCCCTCAGTATTCGTTACGATGTCACTAACACCCAGTATGTGTGCGTGAGTGTGTATGATAGCAGCTTCCACTGACAACCACATGTGTGTATGTGTGTGTGTGTGTGTGTGCGCGTGTGTGTGTGTGCGTGCGTGTGTGTGTGTGTGTGTGTGTGTGTGTGTGTGTGTGTGTGTGTGTGTGTGTGTGCGTGTGTGTGTGTGTGTGCGTGTGTCTGTGTGTGTGCGTGTGTACGTGCGCGTGTGCTCGTGTGCGTGTGCGCGTGTGTGAGTGTGTGTGTGTGTGTGTGTGTAAACATGTTCATCAATAATAATTGTGATCACTACTAATCATATATTATATTATTATATATGAATATAAATCAGAAAATCTGTCTGTCTGCATCCTTGCTCAGTCTAACCATCACTTAAAATCGTCAAATAAAATAAAATTTTTAACAAAAAAAAAAACCGACTTCAAACGCAAAACTAAAAAGCAATAAATAAATTTACTTCGCACAAAGTAATTAGTACGTATTTTCAATTAGTTAATTAATTTTATAAATCTGAAGTCGGTGCCAAGTAAATGCTACAACAACCCTACTACAATATCAAATTACAATGTACACACAATATTGTTTAATACCTATATCAAAGCAATTACAAAACAATGTATCAACAGTGGCTGCAAGTTGTCTTTGATTACTTGTGGCTCTGCCCACCCCATTAGGGATTACGGGCGTGAGTTTATGTATGTATGTATGTATGTACAAAACAATGTCAAACAAAAAATTACAAAACAATCAGTATTGAAAAATATAAGAATCGGTACTTCGTTGTAGCATTTCCTTGGCACCGGCTTCAGATTTATAAAATTAATTAACTAATTGAAAATACGTACTAATTACTTTGTGCGAAGTAAATTTATTTATTGCTTTTTAGTTTTGCGTTTGAAGTCGGTTTTTTTTTTGTTAAAAATTTTATTATACTTCACAATGGCCACAGCCCGGACATACCATACAAAAATCATGAGCTAACTATGTGTTGCCTTACGCCATGCGTGCGAACGAGACAGGCAGTTTGCGCGGGCCCGCTTTCTCCTTAATATCTTAGAGCTCAAATAGACTAGTGGCTACCATCGCGGGGGTGGGGTTAAGCTCGTTCCAATCTCGTATCTGTGCCGTGCGCAGAGTGTCTCTACTGTATTATTGTTTATTCTATGTAATGGCTTCAAATCTATCTCAAAAACAAATACTTACAAGCATTACAAGCTTGTGTTTATTCATACGGAATATCTTCCCGTCAGTATACAAAACATTTATCTGATACATCATTCGCAAAATCGCGACCGATATTGATGAACACGTCAATCATAATTAATCAATCACCATTTCTATTGATGGATTACATTTCGAAAGCAAATTAATCAAAAAAAATCGATTGTAGTCCGCAAAATCTTGCTGTTAGACACCGTTATACATAAAATTGTAATTTTGGAGATTGTCTTTCATGCAGTTTATATTGAGCACAACATTTACACAGCATAATAATCTTCTTCTATCGTGTATGGGTGTAAAGTGGATTAACAATCTCAGCAACCCTGGTGTCAGAGTTTTCAATGAGCTGCCAAAGGACCTTAACACGGCAAACTTACATTAGTAAGTGGTACCTGCGACCAACGGCTCAACGCTAATAATAAGATTCATAAAAGTAAATCATTAGATAAAATAAATGTGACAAAGTGCCTTAAAATCATTTGTCGACTAATTTCTATTTCGAATTAAATTAAAATTAAAAAATTAAATAAACATTAAGCGAGTCAGTAGTAACCGTTGCTTGTCAATTTCCACGAAGCCTTCACAGCTAAATCTACAGAAGGTCTAGCCGACAAACTTACGTTTGTAGATCGCCCATAAATGCATGGCACTTGCCCTTAATACGCCAAATGTTCACCAAAGCGGAACTCAAATGATAGTCATTAAATGTAATGAGGCTCAACATTCTAACACCTCTTGCTTCCCTCTTAACATATTGACTACAAAAGCAGTGAAATTTTCCCCATTTCTGTAAAGAATAACTTGTTTATGTTTATCACATTTTTACTACCATAGATCGTGAGTGCACTGAGAAGAAGTTCAGATAGTTTTGTTGCTGTGTTTAGTGTGAAATTAAAACTTTGCCAACAGTTTACTGAGTTTCGAGAAAAAATATTTTGCATGTGTTTTGTGTTGTCTCTTGGTATTCAGCATATTTACAAGTTTTAAAACATAATAGAATTCAATAAAAAACTTGTCCTTTAAATACATTTTGCCTCCCGCATATTATTCAAACGACATTGGGCGACTTTCTGCGATCGCTATGATAAGGAATTCAATATTTCAATTCTTTTGAATCGTCTCGGAGCGGCGGTGTAAGACAATTTATCATATTTTACTGCAACAGGAGCCCGGGTGCCGTATTCAATCGATGAAGTCAGTAAGCAAGTCGTCTGCTCATACAGTTAAGTCACATTATTTTTATTTAAGATAACCGTTTTTTCTTTGACTTATTGTAGATTTGCCTCGATTAACACACTTCTTGGCTGGAGCACAGGAAAATGTAGAAATAATGCTCATCGTAAAGATTTTTTTCATTGAGGCCTGTCTATCTAATAAGTCAAAGTCAAAGAAAAAATGGTTAATATCTTAAATTATACTCGCTCCTTGTTCGAGAGGTTTTAAACAGTGTAGTCTACGTCTTATGCTCCAGCATCGTCACAATTTTCAAAGCTCATATCCAAAGCTAAAAAAAAAGTTAGTTTCCCGCTTCCTGAACGCAGCTGTCAACTAATGTCATTACGGTTTTTGTGCACCGGCGCGTCACTTCGCCTCCGTAAATAAACTAATTGAAAACCAATATTTAATACAAAAACATGATTGATATAGTGCGAAAAATCTGTTACTTACATAATCAAGTGCTTTTTTCTCTAAAAAAGCTAGAAACAGTACCAAAGAAAAAATGTGGATGACGACGAGCGTAAGTTCTTTTTGATAAAACAAAACGTGGATTATACTGGTAAGTCTTAACATTATCCATCTACTAAAACAAGAGAAGATATAATTATGATCAATTCAATTTAATTCCTTTTATTGTCGAAAACAAATTACTTTTTTTTGAGGTTATAATTTTATAATCCTAACATTCGAAGAAGTAACTTAAGTTGGTACTTATTACTAATAAAAGTAACTAGTTTTATTAACAGAAATAATAATAATATTAAAATTGTATCGTGTTCGTGTTATAACAGTGATTTAAAAGTTATACTTTATTCCGATGTTGATGTTGTTTAAATTCGCCTTATATAAGGCAGGCAAAGATCTCAGGACTATACAGTCTTGACTTTAGTAATTTAATATTCGAAAATCACGATCAAAATAGGCCTAAGCCTTGTCTTCAGTCCCTGATTGCCGCGTTTTTATTTTCATCTGTCAAAAAAAAATAAAAAAATTTTTGTTTCTTATTGTAATTGTGTTCTTGGCTTATGTTGCGGTTGATAACTTACTATCAGCGAATGAAATGAGCAGTTTTATTATAAAACAAAGAGAACCAGTGAAATATAACCGCAGAATGGCATAGAAAAGTAAATAATTAACTCGGAAATAATTTGACAAGTTCAGATAATTAGATGACAGAAGCACTTCATGTTTACCCTGTTCATCAAGAAGTACCTATGACACAGTAGTACTCGATATCACAGAGGTCATCTACACCATTGGTAGACAAGATACATAACTTATTCAAGATAACACTTAAAACATTTAGAGGATTATAATTGGTTTACTACAAGATAACCATACTTAAAAATGATATTATATATATTATAACAGTACATAATCCCTTCTCACAGTCTCTGTTAAGTGGTGTTAATAATGTTATCTTCTCCGAATGATACTTACAATATAAGATGATGATAATATACCCTAACAATAAAAACAGAAAGAGTGTTAAGAGAGTACAGGCAAAAGATAGCCTTATTATAGTAAGCAATTTCTTCCAAATTACTCTAATCTTATTATAATTCAAGCTTCCAACGTATGGGTGATGATTATTGGTACCAACCTAACCAACAAGAGAACACCACTTGGAGAGTCACCTAGTTAAGCACTAGTAGTGAACTGTCTGACTAGAGAATAGACAGACTATTTGTTTCCCTTTAGAGCTATCACAATAGAGGATAGACAATGGACTTGATGTATCAACCCTATTAACATAAAAATCAACCACTAAGACCATTGCTAAGCGCTAATATACCTATTTTACATTTCCATACCTAGAGCTATCACTTAGAGGATAGACAATGGACTTAAAGGCACAATGCACATAAGAGCTACCATTAGGAAGGTCGCCATTGATAAGCGATAATATACCTGTTTGTCATTTCCATACCTAGAGCTATCACTTAGAGGATAGACAATAGACTTGAAGGTATCAATGCAATGAATGTAAGAGCTACCACTAAGAAAGTCGCCATTGACAAGCGCTAACATATCTATTTCTCATTTCCATACCTAGAGCTATCACTTAGAGGATAGACAATAGACTTGAAGGTATCAATGCAATGAACATAAGAGCTACCACTAGGAAGGTCGCCACTGACAAGCGCTAACATACCTATTTCTCATTTCCATACTTAGAGCTATCACTTAGAGGATAGACAATGGACTTGATGGTATCAACCTAATTAACAAAAGATCTACCACCAGGAAGGTCGCCATTGCCAAGCGCTAATATACCTATTTATCATTTCCATGCCTAGAGCTATCACTTAGAGGATAGACAATGGACTTGAAGGTATCAACACAATGAATGTAAGAGCTACCACTAAGAAAGTCGCCATTGACAAGCGCTAACATACCTATTTCTCATTTCCATACTTAGAGCTATCACTTAGAGGATAGACAATGGACTTGATGGTATGAACCATATTAACATAAGAGCTACCACGATTATGGTCGGCATTGGCAAGCGCTATATACCTATTTCTCATTTCCATACTTAGAGCTATCACTTAGAGGATAGACAATGGACTTTATGGTATGAACCCTATTAATATAAGAGCTACCACGATTATGGTCGGCATTAGCAAGCGCTATATACCTATTTCTCATTTCCATACCTAGAGCTATCACTTAGAGGATAGACAATGGACTTGATGGTATCAACTCAAATAACATAAAGCTACCACTACAAGTATCGCCTTTTGCTAAACGCTAGTAGATAGCTAGAACATAGACCAACTATGTTTTATACTTTTATTTCCATGTTTGGTTTGTCACTTGAGGAATCGAAGATAAACCATTGAATTGTCGGGGCTTACCTACCCATGTTGAAACTCAAGATTAGACTAATGCTGAGAAACAATAGACTATTATGTCAAATTGATTATTATAAAATAATGAGAGTACAAATTCTGAAGAAATAACCGACAATTCAAAACCTAAAAGCCTCTGTTCTATTAATCAACCTCAACTGTGCTAGAAATCAAAGTATGTATTGTCAGAGATTACTTTCAAAAGAGATAACTGTACACAAGACATGGTTAGAGAATACTGCTATTAAATTCTTTCAACCAACATCATAAAATTCAAATAGCACATAAATAATAATGAATAACATTGCCCGAAGAGTGAGTAAACGAGATAGCAACAGGATCTGTGGAACAGAGACAACAGTATCAGCAGGCAACCCCACAGCCAACAGCATGAACAGAAAGCCCACAAGGAACAGTATCAGCAGGCCGCCCCACAGCCAGCAATAAAAGCAGTGATGCAACCAGTCATGATCAGCAGTGCTATAACCAGCAGTACCAGCAGCCCTACAGCCAGCAGTAGTAGCAGAGCTACAACCAGATGTATTAGCAGTCTCACAGCCATTAGTATCAACAGTGGCCCAGGCAGCAAGGCCGTTTAAGAATAGTACCTCATGAGGAGGAAGAATTCCCTATAAAGTTATAATGGGAAAATTTGCACAAGCAAATATATTTTTCAAAATTCTGGTAAAATTAATTCCGAATGTCTATCACTAAAAGTTTTAGCATTATCATTAAGACATGGGATTCAAATCCTGTCTTTGTTAATCAGGAATAACAATACTAATCTCAGTATAAATTGGGGTACCTACCTGATAATATTATAACTTCAATGAAAATTTCCTTCAAGTATTACATTCGAAATTGTAAAATATTGATACCTAGTTCGGTTAGATAGAATAGTTGCCCTTTTTATTATTAACTCATAGGTGAAAAGGAAGGAAAAATAGTTCATTAGTAACATATAACTTACATCACCATTAGCGTTTTCTCTAAATTATGTTGTTGTAGATTTATTATGTTGTTGCTGATCAGCCCAAAACACAGTTTACAATTAATATAAAAATTACAACAATAATGTCCCTCCACTTAATCAATCGGAACCAAACTGCAGTGGAGAAGTAACAATAATATTTTCATGATAAATATATGTTTATCTTATTTTTCGGTTAGTGTTGTAACGTAAATCAGGCAGGTCCCTTCACTAAATAACCTGACATATTAAATCTTCAGGATGGGTACGAGAAGTGAATCCCTGTGCAAACAACAGGATCATGTTAAGTTAGGTTAAAGGAAAGGATGATTTTTACGAACGATGATAATATACCTACACGACCGATAATTAATAAATTAATGTTATCCTTATATGTAACTGCACACCTAAGGGTAAAATATGTTTTATTCATTTATTTATTTTTTCCAGTAAATAATAGGACGTCACTATTACTGTCCTAAAAACAAATTCAATAATTATTACACTAAAGAGATAGCTGCGTAAACAATGTTACGTGTGTTAATGTGTTGTGTGTACGTTGTTCTATCATCTGATTGGTGGGTGAAAGGTTGCATAGAGGAATAAGAAAAAAAAAAAATCCACAACAAGTTATATTTATTATTACCACATAAAAAAATATACTAAATATTATTACCAAGCCCATATGGTCGATATTAGGTAATACACAATTACTTGGGCTCAGGTAATCTATTTTAATAAAAACAAAATCTTAATTATTACGAAGATAATTATCACACAAGTACATAATGTAAATGCACTTCCCCTCTTTATACTTTCAGCCTCATTTAACAATATCTTATAATAAAGAGGAAAGTTTAGTTCAGTGGTTCTGAATATTTTAATGAAAAAGGTCATTTGAATAAATGTATCGAAATTCTTACTTGTACTTATATTTGTATTTTCTCTAATCAATTTGACATGTTGTCTTAGGATTCATTTAACTACTCAATGTCGACAACAATTGCCAACTTAGCACAGGATGTTACAATCAATCTTGTGTCTGGGTGCCCTCGTCATTACCCGTTCTTCTTTATGTATTTCTTCTTCTTTTATGTATGTAAACAAATAATGTGTAACTTTGATAATTATTGTAGCCCTTGGTATGCCAATGAAAAATGAGTGTTATACTATATGATGAAGTCTCACAGTCCTTTCGACTATAACTATCGTTGTTGTTCAAGAGCTTCGGAAATGTGCTCTATGGTGAGGTCCCTGTGAGGCTCTTATAGTCAATCTTGATGTTGAGCTCATTCAGAAATTTGTTCTTGTGTAGTTCTTTTGTTGTGAAATTGATAGTAATGTGAAATAGGTATTTAATGTACTTGCTCAACTTCAACTTAATTATTTAGAACTATGTATCTATTCTAGTACAGTATAGTATAACCATATATTATATAACATACATAATATCGATTCCATTCTTGAGAACTGGTGAAACTTGTTTAGCGAACAGTTATTATTCTTATTGTTTTTTACATGATAATATCAAAACGTTTGGTGGAACGCCGCGCTGAGTTTATCAGGCGACGGCTGTGCCTCTCACTGCCTTTATTGGGATTAAAGTCATGGGCAGCTTAATTAGCTTTCGTGATAACAATGTACTTTATTCATTAATGAATAATCATATTATTGGTACTCGTTTCAATTTAAATGTTTCATTCCCAACTAAACTTTGAACATCTACACTGTTTAAAACCTCTCGAACAAGGAGCGAGTATAATTATGAGATTAAACGAACTTACCTGTAAGTGAAGTTCTATCTCAATTATACGAAGCTCCTTGTTCGAGAGGACTCCCTCCCTTCAATTTTAATATCCCGCCCTAAAGCTTCCACAGGTGATGGAGTTGTCCATGAAACATGCTTTAAACATAATGACATTAGTTGACAGCTGCGTTCAGGAAGCGGGAAACTAACTTTTTTTTTAGCTTTGGATATGAGCTTTGAAAATTGTGACGATGCTGGAGCATAAGACGTAGACTACACTGTTTAAAACCTCTCGAACAAGGAGCTTCGTATAATTGAGATAGAACTTCACTTACAGGTAAGTTCGTTTAATCTCATAATAAAAATAATGTGGGTTTATGCATGTACGTAGATATTATTTTATAAAGGTCGCAATGTGGAGAGATTTGGCAAGGGTGTAGGATAGAAGTTTATATTGCTTTACCTTTAAAAAAACAATGCGAATACATACACGATCTGTTAAGTGCAGGTATAATAGACATTGCATTATATGTAGTAGAGCATTAGTATGTTTACTAACAAAAGTTCACTGTGACGGGCGGTGGTAACTCGCAAACTTAAGGAATAACCGACTAGTAACTTTGGAAGCTATCTATACTATGTGTAGTTATATGCTCTTCTTCACATTCTACTTCTGTTTTATATCATAAACATCGTCCACCTTATTACAAAAAAAGCAGTAAGTACCAGATTTTAAATATAGTCCGTGTCGTGTCTAGAATAAAAAAGTGGACTAAAGACATCACAGAATGGTACCCCAGAGATGGTAAAAGGCGAAAAGGGAGACTAAACAAAAGGTGGGAAGACGATCTACCACAAGGTTGGAGAAGGTCAACAGGGGACAGACAGGTGGGGCGTAATAAGGAGGAGGCCTATGTCCTAGGACAGCCCGACAAATAAATAAACATATAAATAATTAAGTAAAACTATGTAATAATGTCGGTGATTAAAGGTTATTTTTATTTTATCGCTATCCAGCGTGGAAACGCGGCTAGTTTGATGGGCACCTTTGCGCCGGGAATGACACGAGGTGGATTATTTGAACATGACGCACGTGCACATAGACGTTAATTCACTGATGTTGGATTAATTTAAAAATCATTTAATTATCATTTTGTATCTATGTGTAATTAGACTAAGTTTTTATAGTTATTTTTATTTTATTTTAATTGACACTAGCGCTACCGGCGCGGGACATTTTCGTGGCACAGACTATATCTGGTAATAACCTGGTAATACCAGGAAAAGATAACTTTTGTTTTCGTTTTGTAATAAGGCGACATAACTGGTAGGTAGTAGTCACTACTACACAGGGTGTTAGTGACATCGCAACGAATACTAAGGGGGATGATTCAGACCAAGATTTTGAGTTAATAACATAACATAAATAGCCTATATATGTCCCTCTGCTGGGCACAGGCCTCCCCTCAATCAACCGGGTTGTCCACTGCGGGTTGGTGGAGGTATTTTCTCGGCTAATAGCCGGGACCAAAGTGATTTCGACAATGTCCCCGTCGGGAATCGAAACCGGGCCTCCAGTTCGTGACCCTAATGCTCTAACTACTAGACCACGGAGGCTGTTTAAGTGGAATTTTCCATCGCAAAATTAATAATGTTTATTAAATTATTTTCAATTCTATACTATTGGGATGGAAAATTCCACTGATATTAACTCAGAATAATGAGCTGAATCACCTTCAGCGTTAATTACAACGTCACTTACACCCCATACAAGTATGTACCTACAGGTGCGTGTTGGGTGTTAGTGACACCGTAAAAAATACTGAGGGGATGATTCAAACCATGATTCTGAGTTGATATCAAGTGAGAATTTCCTGCCGGAAAATTCATGTCAATTTAAGTGTTTTTTTTTTCAATTAATTTCAGTTTCATACTTTTGCGACGAAAAATTCCACTTGATAACTCAGAATAATGGTCTGAATCATCCCTCAAAGTTTTCGGTACAATGTCACTAACAGCCTCAGAGTAGTTCTTGTGGGTGTGGGTATAATATTAATTAAACACAGTACTTAAATGCCAATTTGCAGCCATTTACACTACAGAACAATATTAATATTACATACATAAACTGCCTATATACGTCCCACTGCTGGGCACAGGCCTCCCCTCAATCAACCGGAGGGGGTATGGAGCATACTCCACCGCGCTGCTCCACTGCGGGTTGGTGGAGGTGTTTTTACGGCTAATAGCCGGGACCAACGGCTTAACGTGCCCTCCGAAGCACGGAATCATCTTACTTTTTCGGACAATCAGGTGATTCAAGCCTGAAAAGTCCTTACCAAACAAAGGACAGTCTCACAAAGTGATTTCGACAATGCCCCCATTGGGAATTGAACCCGGACCTCCAGATCGTGAGCCTAACGCTCTAACCACTAGACCACGGAGGCTGTCGTATTAATAATATTAATTTACGTAATTAAATGGCATATTGGCCCCGATTCCTGCAGACACCGCCTAATTTTATTTTAAGTTATATCCGTCATTTTCATATCCGTCGAAAAGGAAAGGGACGGATGATTCACAGCTCTTAATTTTAGGAAAAATGAGTAAATGAATGAATAAACCGGGCGAATCAAAAAGGTATGTCGCTGGTATGCAATCCGTTTGACGTGCTGTCTACTTACCTGTGTTGAATTATTGACTGATGTAAAATTTTTAGACGGTTGTTTTAGATTTGTCCTTAAAATTGACGTGTGTTCCATAAATTTTATGCTTGTCGATTACCCGTCTTTTTCCTTTTCGGCGGATAAGATCGTGGTATTTACAGGAATTAGCACCATTGTATATTATGGCCTGTATCCCCGAAGAGACAGACAGAAGTGTTTATGCTTGCTAATGAGTAAAAAATCTTAAAAGTGTTGTTATTGATGTATTTAATATGTACCTATATATCATGCGTTACTTTAGTACTAATCTGTGAAATTAATCTGAAAAAATCACCCCATTTTCTTCTATCTTGTGGGTTGTGAGGTGGATCCCCATCAACCCTAGTGTCAGGGTTACTATTGAACCGCCAAAGGCCCCTGACATGGCTCATGTAACGACTACTAACTTGCATCAGTAAGTAGTAACCGGGACCAACGGCTTAAGTCTGACGGATCATCTTACTGTCGGACAATCAGGTGATCAGCCTGTAATGTCCTAACCAAAGTGTCCTAAAAAAAGATCCCTAGATCACAAAGTGATTTTTGTGATATGTCCCCACCGGGATTTGAACCCGGGACCTCCGGATCGTGAGCTGAACGCTCAAACCACTGAACCACGGAGGCCGTTAATCACCCCATGGTAAGTCAAATTCGAACCGATATGATATACCGACACTAAGAAGTAGATTGAAATTAAGCCTCTATTCACAGTTATGCATTCAAAGTGCAACTAGTAAAAATGACATGATACATTATTGCATAACTTTACGATTATTACCCCGAGGATCTGTCCAACTCCATCATTCATTCTCGCTCTATCTTTCCTGTAATTATCTTGTTATTCATTGTCGGAAACTACCTCCCTGTTGCTTCACTAGGGTTATGAGAAGAGAATGAAATTATTCAGTTAATATTTTACTTAAATATGGATTTTTAAATAATTATAAATCATCCCAATTACATAATTCTGTCGGGTTTTTAAATTTCTGTCTAAAATTGACGTGTGTTCCTTTCCTTTTCGGCGGATAAGAAATGACAGGTACAATTTAAAATAAAATTAGATGGTGTATACTGGAATCACTACTATTTAATTCTATTATTATTATTTTTTCATTATATGCTTTCTCTTTTTTCGTATGGGTTTGAATTGCAGTTGGAGGGCGCCGTAGAAATCTCGCCCAGGGCGCTGGTAGAGTTAAAACCGGCACTGACTACCATTGTTGTTCTAAAATATTGGCACTTTAATCCTAACGGTGATTTAAAAGTAGCCAGTGAAAGTAATTTAAAAACAGTACAAAGGAAAAGTTCAACAAAGTTTGACATCCCTGCTCACCGGAACAGACGCCTCGCTCGCGAGTTTATTATTAAACGTGCTAATCGCCATGCTAGTTATGTACTACTAGGGAAATAATTAATTAAACTTGTTGAACCAACACTACTAATTGGCATCAACCAGCACATATTCGTCACATAATTATGAGAATGTTTTGATATTATTATAAATTACGGGAACGAGGTGCTCTGTGTAGATGACGTTAATCGTAGCTTTTGAATAGTGTTCTATTTTATAAATATTACTTACGACATAATTAATGAAATATGTAGCTAAGTTTACAAATTACAATTTAATAGAAAAAACACACAACGAGGTACTTTCCAGGCTATGTTGTCTAAAATAAGTTGCAGATGGCACTGTACAGAGTTGCCTTCATTTAACCTTCTAATTTCATGGATAAGAGACATACTTATGCATATTTTTTCTTTGTTTTTGGGTATAAATGATGGCCAGTGTTATTACACCCAGGCACAACACATCTTTCACCGATTATTATTACGGCCACTGTGGTCCAGTGGTTAAGCGTTGGACTCACGATCCGGAGGCCCGGGTTCGAATCCCGGTGGGGACATATCACAGAAATCACTCTGTGATACCTAGTTTGGTTAGATCCCCTAATTTTCCGAAAGTAAGATGATCCGTGCTTCGGAATACACGTTAGGCTGTTGGTCCCGGTTACCATTTACTGATGTAAGTGAGTAATCATTACATGAATGACATTTACACAATTACATGAATCGTGACATATCAGGGGCCTTTGGCGGCTCAATCATAACACTGACACCAGGGTTGATGAGGCTGGTATTCGACCTCACAACCCACACGATAAGAAGAAGACCGATTGTTATTCTGATCAAGATAAAGATAAGCAAGATAGGTAGCATCATAATTCTAAACCATATCCTATCCCAATATCAAGCAACAATTATTTTTATATATGCTTCTGCCATTACATTATATTATTAAATTAGTTATGTGCTTACCCGAACAATGAGAAAATAGATAATTACCAAACTAAATCTGTACAACGCCATCTATATTGTGTTTGGGAAACAAAGCCTGGAAAGTTCCTCATTTTCTCTCTCTTTTCAGGCAATTCCCATTTACGATAATTTACGGAAACTGGTCATCACAAAATCATGGACACTGACATCAATTAACAGTTGACGAAACCACAATAACACAGCTTGATTTCTGTTTGAGATTAAAATATCAACAGTAATATTATAACAATAAGGTACTTTACCGGAATAAACCAGCGCCATTGAAGTCGTAATGTGGGATACAGTTGATATCGATGTTATTATCAAATCTCTACGGGATTTGATCATACGGCAAACGTCATCCCTGGGATTAAAACTATTATATTCATGTAACCTGACCCAGAACCCATCGATATATCGAGTCATGTTGGAGTCTACAATATAGTTTTCAAGGGAGATTTTGTTCTAAACCGTCTATTCACATACGTACAGTCATGAGCAATATAATGTACCCACTGTAAAACTCTGTCGCACTAACATATTTGACATTTAATGAGACTTACAGTTCAATTTGTCAAAAAAGTTAATGTGACATGGTACCAAAGTGTATACATATTAATACTCGTGACCGTACACAGACTTCAGTTTTATCCAGCTAATAAGAATAACAAATCGGCAAATCACAACTTGTAATATTGCCATGTAAAAATAGATCACTCACTGTAAGGTCGCAGGTTCAAAGGCAGCAAGGGCCAACGTATTTTAAAATTGTTTTCGAATTAATATTATAATCATAAATCATTATCACTTGGTTAAGGCCAGGCGCGCACTACGAGTTTTTCGCCGCGCGGCAGAAAAGAGCAACGGCATAATGTCGCAGTACGCTCTCGTAGTGCGAGCCTGGCCTAACGGTGAAGAAAAACATCGCGAGGTAACCCACATAGGTATCCGAGAAATGCGTTTCAAAGGTATCTGACCTAACCAAAACGTAAAGTCAAATAAACGTTTAGCTAAACGTGATGGACGATGTATAAAATAAATAATGATGACCTAAGAAATGCCATTTCTTTTGAAATTATAGGTCAACAGTATTATCTAACCCAGCTGTTATCGGCTCAGCGATCAACGCTTTGTCACAGAACCGCGAGAGGCGAATACGTCGACACTCACTTCGATAGCGCTTCACTCAAGAAGGCTCCTCAAAGACTTGTTCTTCGCCTTTTATTTTCCACCTTTACCTATATTGAAGTGTCTCTAATTATTCCAACATCAATGGCGCCTTCGCTTCAAACGACTTTAAGTTTATTAGCTTTTATTTTTACAGAAATGTGTTATTGCAAATAAAAGTAATAGGTACTTAAAACGAATAGCTCTTTAAGTGTCTGTGATACAGTGCAGCTTTCCATGACGGATTTTTTTTATGTATTATTTATGAAATTGTTTAAAGATGCAGTGTTTAATTCTTTAGTCATTAAATTTAGTACCTATACACTTCTGTCTAAGGGGGATGGTTCAGGGATGATTCAGACCATGATTCCGACATGATATCATGTGGAATTACCTGTCGAAAAATTCATGTCTTTTTTTAAATTGATTTCAGTTCTATACTTTTGTGACGGAAAATTCCACTTGATATCAACTCAGAATCATGGTCTGAATCATTCCTCAAATTGTTCGTTACGATGTCAATAACACCCTATATAAGTCGGACTAATAACAACTTACAACTAGTTACATCATAGCACTATCTTCAAAGTCATTAGCAAATACCGAAGTAAGTTTAAAGCAGTCGTTTGTCGGCCACTTCTTCATCGAGCAACATTATCAAACTTGTGCCTCGTCACGCCTTTTGTTCTCTACGCCGATAAAACTTAATTAAATCCTAAGCCAACTGAAAACTTAATTATTTTTTTATCAAGGCGTAGTGACGAGAGTAAAGCACGGTCTCATCATCACCAGCCCATTAACGTCCCCACTGCTGGGGCACGGGCCTTCCCTATGGATGGATAGGGAGATCGGGCCTTAAACCACCACGCGGGCCCAGTGCGGATTGGTGGTTATTAACGACTGCTAATGCAGCCAGGACCAACGGCTTAACGTGCCTTCCGAAGCACGGAGGAGCTCGAGATGAAAACTTTTTTGTGGTCACCCATCCTATGACCGGCCTTTGCGAAAGTTGCTTAACTTCAACAATCGCAGACCGGGCGCGTTTACCGCTGCGCCACCGAGCTCCTCAAGCACGCTCTACTCCGTTTTTATTTTTAAAGTCTTCATTTAAATGTGACTTGACCCAAGCCTTCGAATATAGAATAGGGTAGTCGTCGAACCATCTTACATGTAACGTAGAATTAAATCAAGAAATCAGTGAATGCGGATTTGTCAAAAATTTTCGGTTTTGTTAAATAGATATATATGCACTGATGTAAGGAAATAGTCGTTACATGAGCCATGTCAGGGGCCTTTGGCGGCTCAATAGTAACCCTGACGCCAGGGTTGGTGAGGTTGGTACTCCACCTCACAACCCACACGACAAAAGAAGAAGAATAGATATGCTGTAGTTCTATTCCATTTTTGGTACCTATATTTGGTGAGCTGGAGGACATTTTTTATTTATAGCTTTTTATTCTTTTTAAATGTTTTATTTTTAATAATATGTGTGTTGCTACAATTGTAGTTGGATGGAATATACTTTTTTATGTATTTTTATTTAATAAATAATTTACTTCTCTGAGAATAAACATAGGTACCTTTGATTCTACCAATGACATCAATCTACTCTGGTTTGCCTCCAAGTTGTTCACGTGTCGTACACGTTACCTATCCTCATATTCCATGTAGGGCCTACCTAGGTGTCTATGCGTTTAAAAATCAAGGTCAGACAGCTTACAGCAACATACCCGGCATGTCAGGCGAAACTTTAATTAACGTTTAGCGGGTGAAGCTCACCTATAGTACGGTCTACTAAGTGCTCCACCTGAGCTCGGCATAATAGGAGAAATTATAGTTTGGTTGCGCAGCTTTACTATTAGCCTAAACAAAGGCCTTAATAGACAAAAATCGTGTGAAAATGATTTATATCTGAACGGAAATATAATAAAAAGTATTAGATTCATTTATTGCCAATGCTATTTTTAGTCTATCTTGAACGTTTACAAAGAAACATTTATCAAGAAAATTCTAAAAACTAATTTAAAAAACCGCCTAATATATTTTTCCGAAAACACTGGATACGAGACTCCTAGTACAATATTAGCAATGTGTTATAAGTGAAAGAAAAAATGTCTTTTCTGGAAAAAGATATAAAGAAAGTTTGAGAAGTAGATAAGCTACTTTATTTGTATTCTAGTCTTACTTTCTTATGTGCAGTGACTTTCAAAATATTAAGTGAAAATAACAAAGTTGAAGAAAATGTGCTGCAAGGAAAAGATACTCATAAACCCCAATGGAAGCTCCTTAGAGGCAATGGTTGACGTTTCGACACTTATCTCATTTCCCATTTCAAGGATCGTGGGAAAAGCTGTCAACCTTTTTCGATGAAACGATTTAGCTACTTTAATTCAAAGCTACGAAAAGCATTACTATATTTTTCATAAAAAATAAATCATTTATGGAAGTTTTGCGGACTAGTAAGTACACGCCGTACACACCGGCATTTTAAAAATGTTGATCTTTGATCATATCGTAATTGCCTTATTTAAAAAAAAACCGTTAATTTTAAATTAGTATTTTGTCGCGTTTCTTTGAATATTTCTTTTATTGAAACATTTATAACAAAAAATATAAAAGAAGTTTACTTTACTTATAGGAAAATTGAAATATCAAGCAGGAAGTTTCCATACAGCACGCTTTGGTGAAAGGTAAGACAACGGTGAAGAATGCTTTGATATACGAGTGCGATAGGGCCATTATAATTCAAAGCGTATGGCTCGGTATCAAAAGAAAATCGCAGCTATTTGCACCAAAACCTTCGAGAAAAGCCCTCCAATTTGAACACGTGGAAAGGTTACTGTATCCTGCTAACAATGTTGTTTACTTGTTTGGGACAACGCACCAATTACTTGAGACAACCCCAAGTACTTTGAACAAAACGGACCAAGTACTTGGGACAACGCACCAATTACTTGGGACAACGCACCAATTACTTGGGACAACCCCAAGTACTTTGAACAAAACGGACCAAGTACTTGGGACAACGCACCAAGTACTTCGGACACCGCACCAAGTACTCGGGACAACCCCAGATACTTTGAACAACGCACCAAGTACTTGGGACCTCGCACCAAATACTTTAGACAACGCATCAAAATCTCGGCCTTAGGAGGATGATATTTATTTGGTTACGTTTTTTTTATTAAGAAAAAAATAAAAAATATTATATTAAATGCACACCATAAAAACCATCTTGGGTTTGTCTTGGCATGCCACGCCACGTCGCCGCAACGGACACTCTCGCCGACGCGAAGTCACCGTGATCCGTCGTGAAGGTATAATTAATAAAACTAGAAAAGATCAACCTTATTTTCATTAGTCTCTGCTATCCGAAAAGAGAAATATGGGTAAAGAATAGTGAAGATGTGGTTACGGTGAGTCAACCAATAATGGTTGGGTGTGCTAAATATAGGCCTTTTGTTACGTACGACATTTCCTACAGTCCCATTATTATCACGTCTTGGCTGCTATCACACATGTTCTCGTTTATGTAGGGCGATGGTCTTTGCCAGCTGTTTATATCGAGTTTTAACAAGTGATTTCTGGTATATGCCACTTGTATACTTACTTAGTTACTATGTTTATATTGTATTGTAACAAATGCACTTTTTCATTTAATTTCCAGGGGCCTGTTTAATAAAACTTACAATTGTAAATTACAATGACAATTTGATGTACATTGCGGAGTGTGTGATTACGAATATTTTGCAGTTTCATATTAGCTACGTAATGAGCATCAAATTGTCGTTGTAATTTACAATTGTAAGTTTTATTAAACATGCCCCAGGTCTTATGTTGTTTGTAGGTAACTGAAACAGTCAAGATGCGTAATATTGACTTTCTTAGGTAAATAATTTATTATTTACACAGTTGATGATGACTAGCCTCGGTAATAAGACAGCACGTCCTGTTGGCATTGCTACAAATACTTTGGTGACGCGTCTATAAAGACGGGATAACCCATCCAATCAGTATTATAAAGTTTAAAAAAAAGCCGCTCAGACAGCGACAACGCCCCACCCTCCCCCACTCGCATAGGGGAGCGAACGATCATCGATGGCTGGTGGTGAACCACCACCGCCAATCTCACGCTCAGGGCGCCGCGCCACGTCTCCTCATCGTGGCTTGTGGATTCTCACATAGTGTGAATCTCGTTTGAAGAGCTTACTATAGAAATGATCCTATGAAGTAAGGTCTTGCCGCAACCATTTTTATACTCGGCATAAATACTTTTGTGTTGAAATTTTCGATACCGCGTTCTAAAATACAACTAGTGCTATCTATTATCAAGCGAGTAGAAGCGATACGCTGACGTCAGGATGACGTATGACAACGTGCGCGAGCGCTGTCTCATACGATGTTGCCTGGTTAATTCGGTCATCACGTGGCCAAAGCGTGGACGCAGTTGTTTGAAATCAATTCCGTCTCACGAAGCTACTGCTTCGTGGTAGGAAATTTTATTATGTTTTTCTCTTGCCATAAAATATAGATAGATAATCTCTATTTTTTTCTACACATCAAACACTTATACATAAATTATAAAACGTAACATAATTTAAATAATTCGTTTACTTATCGACTGATCAAAAAAATATTTCCTTAACTTGACCTGATAAACGTTATAAGTAATATACTGATTACGTTCACAATCGCTCCAATAACCTTGGATAATTACTCAACCATTAACTCGTAAAAAATATAGTAAAGAAATACGCGGAAACAAGACAAAGGGGGGATATCAAGTGTAATAAATATTTTTTTCTGTCAATTAGCGCATAACTTACAAGTTACAACACAATTAGGTATTACGCAATTAAGAGCCGCGCGGGGCATGGTGAGTTACATCGCTGTAATAATAATTATTATTACCGAAAGCGATACTCCTTCAAATGCAAATTAACGACCGGGGAGGCCCATCCTAATGAATAAGACTAAAGAGTTATTATTATTGCCCTGTTAGAGATAATACGCGAGGCGAATAGCAACCAAATGCCGATGGAAACCCATGCGTAACCGCGAATCACTCGTATAATTTTCATTTTAAATTCATCGCTGTAAGCTCCTAAGTCCTCTGGCTCGGTGAATTTCGAATATTCAAAGGTGCCTTACGCACCTTCCTACCTTTCAACGGTTGTCACAAATACGTGGTCAGGAATTTTGAGTATGCGAACAAGGGTTGAATTAGCTTTGCAAGTTTTAGAATTAGAAATGTATCTATATATTTGCTTACGAATAGAATGTGACTGATAGCAGTCGAGGATGATAGCAGTTGAGGAGCTCGGTGGCGCAGCGGTTAACGCGCTCGGTCTGCGATTGTTGAAGTAAAGCAACTTTCGCAAAGGCCGGTCATAGGATGGGTGACCACAAAAAAAGTTTTCATCTCGAGCTCCTCCGTGCTTCGGAAGGCACGTTAAGCCGTTGGTCCCGGCTGCATCAGCAGTCGTTAATAACCATCAATCCGCACTGGGCCCGCGTGATGGTTTAAGGCCCGATCTCGAGCCCGTGGGGACGTTAATGGGCTGATGATGATGATGATAGCAGTCAGTCCGTATTGCAGCTAAGATGATTAACAATACAAATAAGTACAATGAAAAAATACTGCGACTGTCCGTAAATAATTCTCTAGAAGGAAATCCATATAATGAGGGATTTTCCAATCGCTGTACCCGAAACACGCGATAGATGGCATTGTTCACTTTTAACGTGATAATTACATATTTTCTCATTGCTCGGGTACATAATTATTCAAAAATGTAATGTAATTGTTGCTTGATATTTGTATCACATTATGTAAAGAATGATGTTGCTACCTATATAGCTTCTCTTATCTTATTGTTTTTGGGGAACGCCGATTGGAAAATCCCTCATTCAGTTCAAAGCACTACAAGTAATACACAGATAAAAATGACTCACCAATTGTCGTAAGCGCCAACGTGCACCAGTAATAACTTTGCAAATACTGTTTCACTACGTCCGCCGTTTCAGTGTCATGATACACCCAGTTTTTACTACCGAACCCATTGTTTTTATATATTATATGGTACAAGCACCCGTTCCAATGAAATATCACTAGTAAATAATGAATTAAACTTGTCGATCTAAATAGGTTAGGATAGTTCGTGTGTCGCTCGGTGCGGTCCATGAACGCCCAGAAGCGATAGATCTTGACGAGGCGGAACGACCGCAGGATAGAGTTGAACCCGATGGACAGGTAGAGGAAGTCCAGCGGCAGCAGACACAGGCAGTCGATGTAGAAGGTCGTCGAGTTCATGTAATGCGCGCGCAACTTGGCCGCGTCCGTCTGCAACACCCCGTCTTCTAAGTACCCCGTGCGAAAGTGGAACAATATGTCCGCCAAATATAAGAAGTCCGAAAAATAGTCCAAACAGAACCACACTATCAGCGTCTCGCCTGAAACAAAAGAAAAGCTAGCTCAAATAATGTTTCATAATCTCGGTAAATCACATGTAATTTTGTTATTATTTGTCACAACGCAACGACAACACGTAAAAAAGTGCTAAACGCAACGATAGAATGTATTAACTACGTCTATTCAAGCTTGATAATAGCATCACCTTATTATAATAAAAACGATTACCTACGAATATATTATATTGTCAAATATTTACATCGCATAGATCATAATTACTATATCATATGTATCATGCACAATTGGTTTATTCATTAGAAGTTGTCATCTAATCTCTCTAAGTGCCAACTGTATGAACAGCCACAGCTTTGACATCCTCGAACATCTTTCAATTTCTTATAAAAGTAGATTAACTCCGTATCAGTTGGCGTGAAAAAATACGACTTAGTAATTTTAGAAGGACCCGGAGATTATACGATAAAACTTTTGAATATTGACGTAATGACAGTCTGAATATTGTATTAGATTGAGTCTTAATAAAATAATTAAATTCCAGTGCTAACAATTATTAGAACTAATTGACTTACTCTATAAAATAATTACTAACAAATATTGAATTACTCGGCTCGAATAAGAGAATCATCTTACTTTGATAACTTTTTCAGTAAAGTGTAAACAAGAGTAACGATCGATATCAATCAAAATGAGTGAGGAGAGGCGCAAATAAGATTACGTGTTGGGAACTCATAACTCGTGAGAACGCGGAGACAATCAGAGGCGGGCGTCGACACGTCCGTTACCTTGCGAAGTAATACAATGGATATTTAACTTGGAAAAGCCACGGTATAAGAAAACCAGGTATGCTCAAAACTGACAGCTAGCATTTCAAGGTTAGCCCAGCTGACGTCATCCTACCCTACGTTGCCATTTCGTAATAAATTACCCACGTCCAATTTAAGTAATTTACTTTGCAAGGAAATATTGTACTTTTAGTAAAAGATTTACGTACAGTTTTAAATTATTTTTGTATATGTGACAAATAATAGTAATTAAATTAAGTACTCTCTCTCTCTCTATTTAAGAGCTGCGTTCTTGTCGGTGGAGTAATCGCCATTCCTCTCTTCTTCCCGCCAAAACCTTCACCTCCCGATACGACACGACCTGCACCTTCTCTTTTATTTGTTTCATAAATGTTCTCCTAGGTCTACCCCTTCCTCTCTTTCCTTAATTTTTTCATAATTAAGTACATTAATCAGTAATTCACTTAATTTTCAATAATAAAATTTACATCCTTAAAATGTTGGAGATACCAATTTAATGGCAACACTTACGTCAATGGTGACGTTTGTCATAGGATTGAGCATACCTGGTCTTCTTATACCATGGGAAAAGCTATTTAGGTAACTAATTTAATTCTCCGCGGAGCAAGTTGCTAGCAACTATGCCGAGTGCGCAAAGCCGCTGCGTCGCCGTCGAGGTTCCCGCTAATCTCACCCGCTATCTTAAGTGGCGACGTCTTTGCATAAGTCGTAGAGTCAAAATTGGATTTTTATCCATTTAAGCACCCTCTTTCAAGTTTATCCGTAGGAAATGCGAGATGCGAAACATAGATTAAATCAGGTTTTACTTCTCATACGCTTATTGGGACGTGAAATATATTCCAGCTTAGAATAAGGTAATCCTTTTATCACGCACATACACAAATTCGTTTTCCTAAATAAAATAAGCTTCTATGGAAACTTTAGACCTGTTACCTGTTCATGTGTCAATTTATTAGGTCTCGAACCCGCCGCGCGGAATCCATCAACCCTTTATAATTGACGATGCGTGGTGTAAATTATTCATAATTATAGTTTTTGGCGCTTTTCTTTTCATAACCTTCTCAACCAATGGGAGAATGACAGTACTTATTATGAAACCCGTCAGATCCCTTGTGATATATGATGACTGCCTTATCATTTCCTAGCACTTTGCGAGAACACGGAACCAATCGTTTCTTGCCATGTATCTATATCGCGCAAATCCTCTTTCGGTGGGTATCGTTGATTCTTCGCGAGCTTGCCCGAGCTATAGTTGACTCATATAACGCTTTCGAACATAGCAGCATAATATGTCTTATAATATGACAAACAATAACGGGTTTACTTTACAGACATGATACGGACGGAGTATTACGGAGCGTCGGCAATTTACGAATCACAGCAACCTCTGGTGCAGATTTACCAATTTAATAAACGCAGTTACTATAGAAACCGACACATAAAAAGGGATTCTGATGTACCAACCGCTCTGATTACACTCAAGATGACGCATAAGTTAAAGCTGTCGATGTTATGATAACCACACTTACCATTAATTTCTTGGAAGGCGAACCTATAAACTATGACCCACAGGTTGTAGAGGAATGCGAGGGAGACGACCATGGACCAGTAGTAGCACAGGCGGCCGGCGGGGTCGAACACGAAGGACCAATGTGGTCCGGCGCGCAGTCGCCCGCTCGCGTACGTGGACCGCCTTCTGAGTCCACCTCGACTGCCACTGTTGGAGAAAACCACGGGTAAGTTCAAACTATTACTTTTCACCCATATCCCTATTGTCCAGATATTCCAGTCGATCATTTTGCAAAGGAGTTGTTTATTAAAATTCAAATAATATCTTTATATAATTCATCTACAAAAGCAATATTGTAATTTGACATTCGCGCATATAACAGTAAGTGCGCAATACAAACAAATGTCAAATAGCAATATTGCTTTTTAGCTGACTCATTTTGATCTGGCCTTTTTAACGCCACAGTAGGTATGTTACACTTTGAATCGTCATTTCTTACATAACGAACGTCTTATCCGACTAAAACTACTGCAGCATCTCACAACCTGTATTATCTAAGAATCTATCAAGTCTGTCGAGTAAGAATTAAATTATTATTAATTGCTTTTTAGCAATAAGGCCGCCGATTGTACTTCTCTTGTCACATTTGTAAATGTTTTAGTGTTGTGTTTATATGTGCAAATAAAGCGTTTTCGTATTGAATTACGCGCCAGCACACTAGGTACTGAATAGAGGTTTTATATCTTAAGATAATCAAAGCGTTGTATATCGACTCAGTATAGGTACGTGCCCGGTAATACATGAGAAATTTTGTATGTTACACCCAAGAAAGCATAGTCTTAATATTCATTCTAACGTGACTACAGAGCGCACGCACTACAGCCTAAAATATGATATTTATAAGTAAGTATATAATTTTCGAATAGAAGCTTTGTACGGATTGCCTCCGCTTTATAAGTCGCATTGAATAACAAATGTAAAAATATACACATGTTGAAGACTGTACGGTGTTCCAAGTACAAACTTTAAATGATAGATTTGAGTTGATTTACGATAATTTATTGATAGAAATTAAGTATAAAAATGATGATGAGTACACACGATGATTGCTAATTGTGAACTCAGTTGCGTTGACT
This sequence comes from Pectinophora gossypiella, assembly GCF_024362695.1. Taxonomy (NCBI): domain Eukaryota; kingdom Metazoa; phylum Arthropoda; class Insecta; order Lepidoptera; family Gelechiidae; genus Pectinophora; species Pectinophora gossypiella. The sequence continues at coordinate 9,752,566 of NC_065406.1, forward strand.
CAAATTACATACAAATGATGAAAGTGCTGAGGTGACAATGTACAGTCGTTGTCGTTGTACCGTACAAAGATAATCAACAAGTCATGTTTATCATCTCACCTGACTTGATTTTATGTAAACCAATTTAAATTGAGGCTCGGTGTTTATTACTGCGGTACCAATGCTAACATTATCTAATTCGTTTACTCAACCCGCGCGTGTTGGTATTGAGTCACAGATCAAAAGCAACTGGATTCTACATAAACCTACGTCTGATTTCACCCTTACTGTACTCTGCTACGTGTTATTACTATTTAATCTATTGTAGGCACTTTCATTTATGATAGATAGAACAAACGTATACTGCAATTATCTGTGTGTGTAGATATCATCATCATCAATTTAAGAGCCACTCTCTTTCCGGTGCAGCATTTTCCATTCCAGTCTATCAAAGGCCAATTCCTTGACTTCCCTATAAGACACGACGTTAACCGTTTCTTTAATTTGTTCCATGTAAGCTCTTCTTGGTCTTCCCCTTCCTCTCTTTCCTTCTATGATGTTTTTAATAAATTCGTCGTGTCTTATTAGGTGTCCAATCATATTGCCTCTTTTGTCCTCAATAATTCTCAGTTTTAGTCTTTTTTTTGTATTTGTTCCTTTTACATACATACATACATAAACTCACGCCCGTAATCCCTAATGGGGTAGGCAGAGCCACAAGTAATCAAAGACAACTTGCAGCCACTGTTGATACGAAGTCCAAAGATGGATATGATGAACCTTATGGTGATAAGGGATCAGCCTATCGCCCATAACATTAGTCCATCATGTTAGAGGACACAATCCCTCTGTCGGTTTTTACGACATGCCCGGGAAGAGAAGCAGCTGAACGTGTTCTATGTTTTTTATATGCTCCCAGAACAGCATAGAAGTTGTTCCTTTTGTGTGTAGATATATGCGTAGCAAAATCAGAAAGTATTGAAATCAATGACAAGCTTTAGTTACACTTAGTTTCCAACCAGTCAAATCAGTTACTTTTTTCTAAACGTCAAAACACGAAATTACTATGGATTGGAAAAACGTGATAAAATGTCGGACTTTTTATTACGATTTTCTTGATTAAAATTCATAAATAAGTTAAATAGAAAAAATAAAATGTGTTTCATTAGTTTTAGATCTGTCTTTATTTAGTAATCAGAATTTCGTAAATTATCTTGACGACGACACACGACCCATTTCCAGAGCTTTTTGTGTCTGTTCTATATTTGTAGCTAACTAAGTAATGTAGGCACTAACATGTAGTTATAAACTCTGACGCTACATAGTTATGACTTCGATCCTATGCATGACTCTAAAATCTTAAAGAGTCAATCCGAATATGCCAAACAACATTAGCATGGCACCTACTTATTTTCAAACAAACAGGTATTGATCCCTTTAGCTTCCTAATCTGTGAGATTACGTACAATATTCAACAGCATACACTATACGATATATAACCAGTTGTTTGTGTTTAGTTGATTGTTCAGAGTTAGCTCCGATTGAGTCGTAGATAATTCCGTCTCGGGAATAATCGAATATCAAGATCATATCGGTTAGACCACCTGGGGTTATTATTGGTAGAGTCTTATCTAATAGGCTGAAACTATATACTAGCTAGCTAGTAACGGGTGTGATTTAGCTTCGATTCAGATTCAAAATTAGTACGCTACGTGTTGAAAAAGTATATTCCATAAAGTTTTGTTCGAATTCATAGACTTTTGTGTTTTAGTTAAGTACTTTAATAAAGACAAAAAATAAAACACAAAATAAAAGTAACAAACAAAATTTTTGGAACGAGAATCACGAGGAAAATAGTCTGAACATTTGAATTAGAGCGAACGCTGAAAATTGAATGACATTGCAAAACAAGAATGCAATAAACACGTCTAAATAGGAAGCACCGCATAAAGCAGCACTACGAACGCTAACTGTAAATTATTGACGCTGGCGCCGCGGTAAGTCTGCGATTGTCAATAGCCACAAACCAACCAATCAATTGGACGCGTCCGCAGAAATACAGCGCAAACACAATTGTAACGTTTGAATTAATTAACAAATAATTCAGAACCTCCCTTTGATGGCGGTCCATAGAAATAATTGGATATCGCAAGCGGCACCTGGAGTTTGCAGTCTCAGACCCACGTATTTATTTCATTACGTATACAACAGCGGTGGATAATGGCAACAGTTCATTAAATCTGTGAGGTGACAATAATTTCCGGCTTTGATACACTAGTATAAGTATATCCCCTTGATCATTTTGAGTATGATTAATTCAGACATTTAAAGATAGATTTACTTTACGTTGAAAAGGTGCTCCTTTTCATAAAATAATATTTCCTCTTTGCTGATGGGATTTTATTTATATTAATTTTAAGCAGAAAATATAAGAGGCATTGAGTTTCAAAACGAACGCGACGCAAGAACGATGCCGTCCTGAAATTCGCGCTTCATTATCTTCGTCTACGCCGAAAAGGATGTGTTTTAAAGTAAGATAAACAAGGTTTGTAGCGCTTATATAAGTAACAGAAAAAATACTTAATATGAAAGCTCAACCTGTAAGGGAATCAAGAAAAACCAAACCAGTAATTCTGTAACAAAACATAACATAATAAACCCTAATATGAACAAATGAATTGATTCAAAATGGCCTTATCAACCCCCGCTTACCATCAATAAATTGACTGACTGATAACCATTTACGAAATACGTCACATTCAGGTGAATACCATGTCCAAGCTTTGACTGACAAGAGTTTCGTTGTGATGATCGACGTGTTATTGTCAGAAATAATTGCCTGTCAGTTATACTAGTAGCCACCTTTGCTTGCTACGTTAGTGGTTGTTACATTACGGCTAAAAGGCTGTTGCAGTAAAACCCATTAACCCAAAATCATGTGTGAAGTGCCTATTCCAGCCTGTACAGTAAGTAGATTGAGTGTACTTCATTGGTTATTGTACAGTGTGATAGTGACATCGTAACGAAAACTTTCAGAGATGATTCAGACAATGATTCTGAGTTGATATCAAGTGGAATCCGTCGCAAAAGTAGGGAACTAAAATTAATTAAAAAATACACAAAATATTTCATTAATTTTCCGTCGGGTAATTCCACTTGATGTCAACTCAGAATTGTGGTCTGAATCATCGTCCTCAATAATCGTTACGGTGTTACTAACACGTACTTACTCGTATGGCTACCTGTAAGTACTTGTACGGGGTGTAAGTAATATCGTAACGAATACTGAGGGAGTTGATTCAACCGTCATTCTGAGTTAATATCAAATGGAATTTGCCATCGCAAAAGAATATAATTGAACATAATAAAATCAAATAAAAATATCATGAATTTTGCGATGGAATATTCACCTTGATATTAACTCAAGAATCTTGAGCTGAATCATCCCTCTCAGTATTCGTTATGGTGTCACTAACACCCTGTATTTACGACTTTTCCCACGAAAGCGAAATTTAGAACTGTTTAACACTCCAACATTACACATTACACGACAGGTTAACAATAGTAACGCAGGAAATAAAGGTTCAAGTTAATCGTGAAATACACCTACTACTAATCCGACATCCATTTTGTATATCGGATTAAAAAATCTTCTAACCAATTCACCGAGTCCGTAAATGAAGGAGAATATAAAAGATTATTTGTTTGTAGCGACTTGAAAACTAGTGAATGGATTGGCTACTTGCCCCAAATGTTGGAGCAATGTGATAGGATATGCTCCATACCCTTTCCAGTTGATTGAAGGTAGCCATGAGCAGTAGGACGAATACGTTGTCTCTCTCTTTTTAACCTAATAGGGATGCTCGTGTCTACGTAGCATTTTCCAACTATGTCTATCATAAGCTGCCTATATACGTCCCACTGCTGGGCACAGGCCTCCCCTCAATCAACCGGAGGTGGTATGGAGCATACTCCACCACGCTGCTCCACTGCGGGTTGGTGGAGGTGTTTTTTTACGGCTAATAGCCGGGACCAACGGCTTAACGTGCCCTCCGAAGCACGGAATCATCTTACTTTTTCGGACAATCAGGTGATTCAAGCCTGAAAAGTCCTTACCAAACAAAGGACAGTCTCACAAAGTGATTTCGACAATGTCCCCATCGGGAATCGAACCCGGACCTCCAGATCGTGAGCCTAACGCTCTAACCACTAGACCACGGAGGCTGTTTTTATTCTAGATTGGAGATATTTGACGAGGTTTCCGGCCAGGTAGTGACTGCCATATGCGGAAAATCTACAAAAGGTCACACCAAAAAAAGGCACTACATAACATAACAAATGCTTTATTGCACAAACAGGAAAAAACTAAATACAAAACAAAAGAGAAATAGAATGAGTGCAATAGGCGGCCTTATTGCTAAGTAGCTACGTTCGTCTTCTTGTCAATTTGTTCAATGAACTCATCTGGGCTCTCTTCTACTTCTTCTCGTGTAGGTTGTTTATGTTATATTATTTGTTATTTGTATATGTTACCTGTCAGTGCCGTTACAATGTGGCGCGGCGAGGTGGTTGTGCGAATGATGCGGCGCGGGCGTCGCCGGCGCGTGCGGCGTGTGCGGCGTGCTGCGCCACCCGGTCAGCAGGGGCGCTTCGCCGCTAGCACCCAGCAGTTTTAACCTGTACCAGCAAAATATTTATGTTTCATTTATAGTCACTTTGGTCTTGTGGTACACCGACTTGCTTCTCAAACAAAAGTACCGGTTCGAACTGCAGTACCGGACTTGCACCAATCTTATCGTGTGGGTTGTGAGGTGGAATACCGGCCTCATCAACCCTGGTGTCAAGGTTACTATTGAGCCGCCAAAGGCCCCTGACATGGCCAACACATGGGCGGACTTGCACCAATAATTTATTAGTTACACTAACTCAGTTGGCTTGACCATTACAGAGAATGATATGGCTTATAACCTATCACGTTGGTCTAACAGAAAGCTCGGTGAGGGGTGTTTACTTAGTTCAACTTACGATGGATGTAATTCTAACTACCCCATTAGGATATAGTGGGGAGCTTAGGTTATGTTGTATTTATTGTGCCAAATGAAAAGATATATAGATTATACGTAATATATACACGTAAAACGTACACGTACGTTACGTAGTTATTACATCAGGATTTCAATACCGAGGATGGCGGAAGTTGTTGTATGCTGACTACTGACCTGACTCGATAACTGACTAGGGTAGGGAGCCCAGGGGATATGCACCTCGCGAATAGTGCAACGTTCTTTCTAACTAATAATGGTAAATGACCTTGTCTAAGCGTGTATTTATAAAAATATATACGGTCGAATTGAGAACCTCCTCCCTTTTTGAAGTCGGTAAAAAGTGGCCATAAATAAATCTCTTTAAATTAAAAACGAAGTAAAAGTTTTCGAAATTTAATCTTTGACCGACACGCCAATAATATTCTGAATCAAAACTATTGGATAACCACTGAATATCAGCCAAGATTAGTATTGACATTTACTTAACTCCATTTCCCTAAGCCAAACCGGTAATCTGTGAAGTTACAAAAGTCCTCCAGAAAAGGCAAAGATGTCGTTTGGTGGCCAATCGACTTAGTGGCACACGAACGGATGCGGGAAGAAATTGGTTTTCTCGACGCGACATTGCGACTGGGAGTGAAAGCTAAAAGAGCCGCTGGAACCGAGCTGGTGTAGCGTGAAATGAGATATAAACCGCTCAAAAATGTTGATCGGTTCGCGCGGCCGCGTCATAGTGACACTATGCGGGCGCTCGTATTACGAGGGTAGTCGCCAACAAGCGATACGGTGCTCGCCGGAAATACGATGACTCTATTTTTAAGAAACTTGACGTAAATTATATGAGAATATGTTTGCTAGGTGTTAGTGACATCGTAACAAATACTGAGGGGGACGATTCAGACCATGAGCGAATGAGTGAGTGGGTCAGTGAGTGGGTGAATGAGTGTGTGTATTTCAGTGATGAGTGTCCTGAGTTAATATCAAGTGGAATTATCCGTCGCGAAAGTATGGAACTGAAAATAATTTAAAAAAGCACAAAAAAAATATAAAGATATCAAGTGTATCAACTCTAAAGCAAAAGTACTTGTTACGTTGTCACTAACACCCTGTATATAGTTATGTAAATGTAAACAAAGCAAACGTTTTGAGATACTCCAAAGAAAATAAAACCGGTTCGTCTCGACACGCTTCAAGAACAAACTAGTATTTTACTTGGTAGAATTTAACGGTTCTACAGGTTGAATACTCCATAAAGTTATTCTTAGAAAAATATAGAATACTTAGAAAATCTGAACTCTAAACTCTTTTAATACTTTTTCAGCCTGAACTAGTCTAGAGTGTGTTCTCGAATTGGAAGTAGCGGAAGCGCGGCTAACGTCCACAAAAGAGTTTGATCGTAAACTAAGTTCACAAGAATCCGTTAGTAAAACACATCGATAAAATTTCAATTTGATCCATCTAAGAAATTACATTGTTTGATACCACTATTAAGATTCCTAGGTGAGGAATCGTAAAAGGCAACAATATTGTTTTCTTCAGCTTTACGCCTTAGCATTTCCTGGCACATTAATTAACATTGTAACAGGCACGCAGTAAGACTTGTAACTGTTTTATAGGCTACAATAAAAAAACTTTGGCTTACGACCGCGCCGTTAGAAAGTTGATACTTCAATTTTACATTAAGGATCAAAGTGCTTCTGGCTGATTATAGATTTGTCTCGGGTGACATTCATGTCAAGTATCTATTACGTCATGTCGTATACAACTACTTGACCGGAAAATGAGAATCTCGGTTCGGTGGTAGGTATCTATAACCAATTGAATTAACTTGAACGAACTCAGCGACGGCCGTTTCAATCGTCGAGCACATCCATATTAATATCTTAAATGGGAAAGTGTATGTGTGTGTCTATCTGTTTTTCTTTGTCCGTCTTTCACGGCCAAACAGAGTGACATATTGACGTGATTTTTTTAAGTGGAGATAATTTATGACATAGGCTAATTTTTGTGTCTCTAACCACCCATTTCTCTAAAATGGGGGTTAGGAGTTTGTATGGAGGTAGAAAGCTAAAAATTGGTATGTGGTCTATTTGTGATTAACAAAAAAAAACGTGCCTCGTGTTACCCCGAATTTTACGCGAGCGAAGCTGCGGGCAAAAGTTAATAGTCTATAAATACGTCAACTTGAATGTCGTAACCCTGTTAACTCCACGAGGGCAGAAAACTTAGAAATTTTCAAAATAAAATGATAATATTAACCTCGACACGCGTGGCGGTGCCCTGTGTGGCGGCCGCGGCCCTCGAGTCAACACTCGTGATTAAGGCACACTAGACAGGAGGGCCCTTCCCTCCGCAAACAAGAGACAGACCCTCGAAGCTCTCTAGCCTCGCCTTAATGGAGACTCGCCCGTTAACCTTAAGAAAATTTATATTTTTACCAAAATGTCCCGTAATGGCTTTGGGATGCTATTATAACCAAGCTATTATACATCGTGTTCTGGCGTAGGGATAAAAATGACATGTGTTATTTATGTTCAGTTTAATACCGGCGAAACCAACAGGCAGTGAGGAATGTTACTTATTGTTCCACATTTCTCTACGCTATGTCACTGGCAGGATCAGTAGAGAAAGACCACAGGGCATAGGAAAGATGTTATAATGAATGAGTAATGGCAAATATTACTCAATCATTATAACATCATACAATAGAATAATATCTACATATCTTGGTCAATATCATTGTAGATACCTTAAGGTAAAAAAACACCAAATAACGAATCAGGAGGTAGGACGTATCCTTATTCCTTATCTCATCAATCTATTCAATGTCATTAGCACTTTTTGTACCCCTGCTCAATAACGCGATAAGTCTCAAGTGGAATTAAACCGACCTGATGTTTAACCCCGACCTGACAGAGGGCAGCAGTAACTGTCAGTACTATTCAGAGGCGGAGGACAGGAGTCCTTGTACGGCTTTGAAATAGACTACTCTGGGCGCCATCCCACTCGCGTCAGACAGAGTACAGCGGGGCGGAAGGCAAGAGGGAAACCACTGCCCTATTTTTCCCTAAAAAGTAGCATGGAGCAGGCTACACCGGAAAGAGCGTGGCTGTTATATTAGTGATGTGTGATGATGTTTAAGAAAGACGATTTCTGTGGTTTGGATATATCTATCGAAGACCACTTATACATTTTTGAGCTAGTTATATTTTTTTTTATCGCGAGCTTCTACATACTTTAGAGAGATGTAGGTGCCTGCAGTCTTTGGATACGGCGTTGCCGTTATCCATAACCATGCCGTGGTAGACCAGTTGGTAGAACGCTTGCCTCTCACTTCGAGGTCGCAGGTTCGAATCCAGAACAGGCCTAAACCAATGATTGTCAAATTTGTTTTCGAATTCATGTTTGGATCATAAATGATAATCACGTGCTCAGCGGTGAAGGAAACATGTGGTTGCCTCACCGTTTAATTAAAATCTGTATCTAGTAATTATACGTATAGTCAAGAAATATCGTATTTTTTATCATATCTCATGGAGTAACAATAGCACTTTGTCTAAACATTCTCTCCACGTCAACAGTAGAACAAGTGACTTATCGGCGGCGGCGGTTTGACAGGCCCCGGTTGCGGTGATATCGAACGATCGGTGCGCGTTCAGCTGCGCAAATTGTGCGAGTTCAACCTTCAGGCACGGGCCTTATCCGCACCACTGCACATTGTTTCGATGATCAATCGCCTTTTTCCCACACAACAGGATTACAGAATATGCGAGACGATTCGATACCGCGTGAATTCGCGTATACTGAATATATACGTTATCAAAGTATGTACTTTACCAAAAAAATACGTATTACGTTCAGTGATTACGGAATATATGTCTAATTAAACTCTTTATTGTACATAATAATACATATCTCTAAAAGACATCTCTTCCAGCCAACCGCATGGTGTGAGAGGTCAATAAAAGTGGGATGGCACAAAGTGTACAAATAAAAGAAACGTATATACTATACATACTTACTTATAGATATACATATTATATAAATAAACACAAGTGTAAATATATTAATATACTTACTCTATTATATTTTAGGCATTGTGTGATATAGATAATGCCCTTTTAATTTAGCTTTGAAAGAACTAATTATTCGATGAAAAGATTCGATTCGATATACAAAGAGAGAACACTGCACTACCGACTCAATAGGCAAAAAAATCTTGTAGCCATTGTGAACTAAAGTTCTTCTAGTTAATATAATTGTTTTTCTATGAAAATTCTTCAGCTATTTATTTATGGAGAACAGAGGCACGCTTCACCGCAATTTGTTTGTTGAGTAATTGCAAAACCTTGTTTATATAATTTACTAGCGACCCGCCCCGGCTTCGCTCGGGTGCAATGCTGAGGAAATAATGAAATTATTTACGACATCACATTAAAATCCTCAAAAATAACAGTATTTCTCCACTATTTAATGGATGTTATTATATTATATATAAACCTTCCTCTTGAATCACTCTATCTATTAAAAAAACCCGCATCAAAATCCGTCGCGTAGTTTTAAAGATTTAAGCGTACATAGAGATATAGGTAGGGGCAGAAAAGCGAATTTGTTTTGTACTATGTAGTGATAATTATTTGTATAATATTATAATACAAACTCAATAACAGTGTTTGTTCACCGCCTCTAAATAGACCGCGAATCCGGCTGTTTCGCGCAATCCGTTGTGATAATAACATATTTAAAGCCATATCTCTGATACAAATAAGTGTAGTAGTACCTAATAACATTATACCGAGAATAGACAAGATCTCTTATTATAATAAAAGTTTATTTGAATTTCTAGTTTGAATAACTTTAAGCACCCACTTATAGACTCAGAAAAGCAGGTAGGTAAAGTTTTTATTTATACCGCTGTAATGTGAAAAAACTTCATATATATAGTATAATATCATAGAAGGTTCATAGGTATACAACAACATATCTGTGAACTGAAGGGTGGCGTCATAGTGCGCAAAAATGTAGCTATCACATGAAGTAGATGTCTCAATGTCATCACATTATACAAGGCATAAAAATTTTTTTTTTTTTTTTTTGGTTATTTAGTCTATTCAAAAACCTTTCATTGTTACAGCGAAGTTTGCAAATTCGTGAGCAAAAGTCCAAGTACAAATTACGTCTGCAACCCGAAGTGCTGTTTTGTACATCTCTCAACTAGTTTGAACATAGTTTCTGAACTGAGATGATGAACATAGTAACAGTGTAGTTGTAGTGTAAGAAACTTTGATCATTTGCATCCCTGCCTTTACTATAGAAAACTCTTGAAAAGTTGCCTCTTACGAAGCTGGTGCACACACGAAGGCACCTGAAGACAAAGTTCCAAAGTTCAATCCGGGATTTAGTTACTTTCAACTGTAAACAGAAGACGGGAAATCATTTCTTTCAACAACTTTCCTGTCAGTTTCACGGATTTCACGATTTTCCATTCAATTTCTACCTGTACGGAAATAGATTTAAATTCCGATTCTGTTTTTCGTAAAATGTTTGTTTGGTTTGCGAAGCTTAAATCGTGGACTTACAAAACGCAAATGCCAGGCTTCTTATTGCTCTAGAGCAATAAGGCCGCCCAAATTGTACTGTATTCATGTGTTATGTCTGATTGTTGAAATTCTAGTTCTGTGCAATAAAGTATATTTGATTTGATTTGATTTGATTTGATTTGATTTGATTTGATTTGATTCTTTTTTTATAAAAATGAAATAGGTTAATGATTAAATAGAGGCCGAAAAAAAAATTAAAATGCGCTTTTGAAAAAAACTAGTACGGGAACTTTTACAAATGTTAACTAACTAGAAACTGCTGCGCTCGACCAAATTTTTCAATGTTCTCTTTGGTGAGAAAATGGGACGAAACTACACATCGAGTTAAACTAGTTACGGGTGCCGAATGCCAGTGTCATTGTAGATTCGGTCGTGGAATAAGACACTTTTTGGAAAAGACCTCCTTGTTAGAAACTCTAAACTGTAATAGGACAGACTGAACTGTTCGCAATAATATATCTCGAACTTAGTTAATTATATGCTCTTTGCTAAAGTGAACGTTTGACAGATCTAATTTCTATTTTAATTACCAGGCTTTTAGCAATTAAGGAAGGACAAGTATTTTAGATTTATTTGTACGTTTGATCAGATATAAAATATTGTCCCAAAATATTAGGTACTTAATAGTTTTCTGAAAATAATTAATTTTCCAATTTGTTCTGTTTCCTCCTATGAATGAACGAGCACCATATCGATATCAATTTGATCTAATATAAAGTTTTTATCGGCCGATTCACAGCTACATCTTCCTTGGTAACGTTAACCCATCTGTCTCTATCCATATCGCATCGGGACGAACACAAGTAGATACCTTAATGGTACAATATTAGGGAAACCCGACTAAAATTACAATTTTGTTCTGTTTTTCGTAAATTGTGTATTGAATAACATTTGTTACGATACGCCCAACTTTTGTTATATTTATAAGCTCTTGTTCGTAAGCATAACAAAACAGAATATAAACGTAAGTAGATCATATATCACGTTCAGAAAGTTAAAGGTAGTATCAAACTTATAACAAAGAAACTCAAACAAATATTTTTAAAGTGGTTTTCCGATAAACAGAAAATATAAAAGAAGCCGTACTTTATAAACTAATATAAAAACACAAACTTCAAAATCAGGTACCTACGAAGTTTTCTATCTTTTATAAAGTCTTAAAAAGCCCATAACAAAAAGTGATAGTAGGTATGTATAAATATATTTTCTTTCTTCTTAAAACATTACAATTACAGTTCACCCACAAACATAATATTCTAACAAGAACTATCCTGACTCTCCTTTATAACATGATACCAAAGCGAGATAAATGTAGATTCGCTTAGAATGCAATTCCTGTGCTCACATAGCATCTTTCGTCTACGCCCGTCATACAAGCCGGAGTGATGACGTCACAAAGAGAGATCTCAATTTGTGCTCACGAGTCGCGCGCTCTGTACGTCACGGTGACGTCACAAAGTTCGCGCTACATACGGTTACATATCATTATACCTACATACACGAAATGGTTTGTGTTTTACATTCTGCTTTAATAGTTAAGGTTTTTGAGCTATTATGAATAAATAATGAGGAGCTCGGTGGCGCAGCGGTTAACACGCTCGGTCTGCGATTGTTGAAGTTAAGCAACTTTCGCAAAGGCCGGTCATAGGATGGGTGACCACAAAAAAAAAAGTTTTCATCTCGAGCTCCTCCGTGCTTTGGAAGGCACGTTAAGCCGTTGGTCCCGGCTGCATTAGCAGTCGTTAATAACCACCAATCCGCACTGGGCCCGCGTGGTGGTTTAAGGTCCGATCTCCCTATCCATCCATAGGGAAGGCCCGTGCCCCAGCAGTGGGGACGTTAATGGGCTGATGATGATGATGAATAAATATGGATCCAGTTAATTGTAAATAAGTAATACGTTTACGTTTAGTACTTAATCGGAATATAAGAATTATAATCTTAAATCCCAAAAAAATCTTCAAATCTTTAATCTTTTGACGAAACATTTGTGGATTTATGGTTTATTCTTGTTTTTAGTTCCTTTTTGACGAAGCCTGTGGTGGATTTAATGATGTATTTTATTAAACCATTATTGTGCTTATATTTATCGTAAATAGATCTTAAATCTGAAAGTAGATTGTCATTTGGGTGAATAGGTATATATTATGTACCCACAGGCAGCAGATCAAATAAAAAGAGGAGAGGAAAAGGTCATCAGGCAACTGTGAAGCTTATTTTCACGCGGCTTGCTATACTCGACTTTTGTGACTGAGTAAAATTACACACGGCAGAAGATCCCACAGGCGCTGCGCACCCGTACGGATTGCGGTTTTGTTACGTCTGATCCGCTGCAACGCGGTTTTATTTAAATTGATACGAAGATATAGCTGTCAAGAGAGCAGTATACACGATTCCAACGGCTTTTTCTCTACATACGAATCGGTATCGAGAGTGTTTAAGGACAGGAAACGGATATCTACCGCATCTTCCGCATCGCGTCTTGTCCAAATTTCTATGTGCATACGAAAATAAATCTGTACACTGCACACATAAAAAGCTTCCCGGGAATATCGTAAAGATTGGCTGACTACCTGTGACAATACAGTTTATCATATTTTATCTTATAAGACTTTGTTACAATAGTGGCCGCGTTCTTCTGATTACTTGTGCACACCCGACTAAGGTTTACTGGTGTGGGTTTATGTACGGTCACGAGCATTAATATGTATACACTTTGGTACCATGTCACATTAACTTTTTTGGCAAACTGAACTGTAAGTCTCACTAAATGTCAAATAATTGTTAGTGCGACAGAGTCCTAAAGTGGGTACATTATATTGCTCATGACTGTAAGTTTGTAACGTGAAGGAACTAAGTGACTTTTGTTTTTTAGCACTTACCCGTGTTTAAGGAAACTCACAAAGAGAAAATTTAAATCGAAAAAAATCCAGACTCGGAGGGGACTGCAGCTCTTGTCAAGGCGGGAAGAGCGTGTTAACCATTATACCATCGGGTCCTTCTACATTATCCGTACCCTATATTAGTACTCAATATTTTAGATAGATGGCCGGCGTCTGCTTAAGGACGATACATAACATCGAAAGAATTTCGCACGGACAGGAGGAGGACCCGGAGGTGTAATGGTTAACACGCTCGGTTCAAGTCCCACCCGAGTCAGATTTTTTGTGACCACGTTTTGCGGGAGCGGGCGGAGCACGCCGTGCCGGACTGCAGCGGGTCGCCCAGCTGCCGCGACTACAGTCTAATGCAGGATGGTATTGCCTTTGGTCTTGGTTCCATACAAGACCATTAACCCGGCCCCAGGGGGGACAGAGTCATCTTCTCTGCCCTCCACTGGGGCAATTCCTGTTCAATATTCAATATTCAATATTCTTTATTTGCATACTATGTTCGGCGCGTCCTTGCCGCGGGAGTGGGCGCATCTTACTTCAGAAGCCGGAGTGAGATGATGGCTGAGTTCGAATAGGGACCCAGACCTACGGGATATAACGTAGAACCCTTGCTCAGGGATACGGGTGAAGACCACAACGGTTGCAGAGGCGAAGATGGGAGCCATCGGTACGACAATGCAGGACGGAAGGGGCAAGTCACAAGGACTGTAACCTGGAACCTGACAGAGGGCAGCAGTAACTGGCAGTAGTATTCAGAGGCGAAGGACAAGAGTCCTGGTATGGCTTTGTAATAAACTACTCTGGGCGCCATCCCACTCGCGTCAGACAGAGTACTGCGGGGCGGAAGGCAAGAGGGAAACCACTGCCCTTTTTTTCCCTAAAAAAGTAGCATGGAAAATGCTGCACCGACAAGAGCGTGGCTCTTAAAATGATGATGATGAGTGCATATTAAGAGTGTTATATACTGACCGAGCCTTGTTGGAGCGGCGGGAGCGCGCGGAGAGGTCGAGCTCGCTGGCGGCGGAGCACGCTGTGCCGGCCTGCAGCGACCCGCGCGAGCCGCCCAGCCGCCGCGACCCCAGCCGGCACGTCATCATCTCTGTTAATGACACAACAACTGTTACATGTGGTACTACTGTAGTAAACCAGGATTATGCGGAGTTGTAACTCTGCATAATCCTGGGACAACCCGCGTGATGGACTATTGACCGCAGCGCCGCGAGAAATGAATTTAACACATACATACACAAACTCACGCCTATTTCCCACCGGGGTAAGCAAAGACTATAGAATTACATTTGCTTCGATCCTGACACACTTCTCTTGCTTCCTCCACATTCATCAATCGCTTCATACACGCACGCCGGTTCAGAGTAGATCGTATTAAACCTTTTGTAAGGACATCTCCAAAAAGATGAAATGAATTTTTGGAAATATTTCTTTCTGTCTGGCGGACATAAGTCTACGCAACCCAAATATACTTTTACTTGGGACAAAATAAAGCGTCATGTTATTTGCATCGTGCATTCAACACTTGGTCAATATAAAACTTAAAAACAACAATTTAAAAAAAACAAGTTTTCTAATCTATCTATTCAACCGTCAGTCACGATTCATCCCAGTTTTACTGCTACACATTAAAAAAAAAGTCGTGAATCGAAAAATAAGCGGCCTATTTTTAGCTTCTTTTTATGTCACGTTTAAAACAACAAATAAGGAAAAAAGCTGATAAGTACTAAAATAAATATAAAATGGAAAAAGAACAAGCAAAGTGTACAATTGACCTATATAAAATGTATTCTTGAACAGATATAAATATACTTTTAAATAGGTACTTATATAAGTAAGCGCCTTGGTTTGGGAGATTATTTCTATTCATATTTCAAAAAAAAAGACCCCAAAATATTCTGTCAAGATGCATAATGTTTATAGTGAATCCCTAGACCCTCGGGGTCCGGGATTTATCGTGTTTTCTCTGACAATAAGACTGTCAATACTCAGTCTTATAGCCCTTCGCCGAACACGTCACGGTACGTCGCAATATGTTAAAAGTAAAACTTTATTTAGAATACCCAAAACGACACATATAAAATAAATACTTTAGGGACTTGACACAGAAAGGGTTCAGAATGCTTATTTCGAAAAATGTTTTACTTTTCTCGCTGCTTTTTTATTCTGCAACAACTGTAAGCAAAAAAATGAACGCAATAACATTTAAGTACGGGAACGTGAACGTGAACATGAGGGAACTACTCCAGAGTAATAGAGCATACTGACCAAGTCCTGCTGGACCGCGGCGGAGCCCGCCTTTTTTAATATAAGCACTTATACTTGAAATATGTACTCGTATCGTACAGAGCATAGATACAAACTTGAGCAACAAAATAATTCAAACTCGGCACTCGATGTTTGGTTTCGACTTGATTTACTTGCAATGAATACTCTAGTGAATGTTACAATGTAAATGCCAAACTCGTACCATGGTAACAGACACTATAGATACGACACCACTTCGCTGAACACGATTACTCGTCTCCATATCGTACATTATTTTTTTATAGATTATAATGAGATCACGAAGAATTAAATAGGATAAGGAAGAGCTATAAACTGCCAAAGAAATAATAAACTAAGGGAACATATAAACGACTCCAAATTATTTACACTCAAGGGATAGCAAAAACGCGTAAATGACTATGATATTTATGTAAATATCATTCATATTTTTAGTCACAGTTATGTAGGGATGATAAATATAACGAATTTGGAAATAATAACAATTTATTCGAATTATTTTTATTTTGGTTAGTGATAGGGGTGGCAGAGGAAGACTTAGAAGGAAGTATATTGACCAAATTGGAGTTGTCCTCAGAAAAGGTTTAGTACGATCTACTCTGAACCGGATTGCGTGTATGAAACGATTGATAAATGTGGATGTAGCAAGAGCAGTGTGTCAGGATCGGATAGAATTTCATAGTTTCTGCTTACCCCTGTGGGAAATAGACGTGAGTTTATGTATGTACGTATGTAACAATTTATTCAATGAATTTACTAAAGAACGAAAAGACGGTATGTAATCACAAGAAAGTAGGTAATAAGTAAGTTACATAAAGGTACTCGCTTTAAGTTGAAGAATATTTTTTTCTCCTAGTCATCAAAGTCTAAATGAAAAATATTGGGTAGGTACTCATTACGAATTCAGTCGGCTTTTATAAACTCTTCAAAAGACCAATCATCGAACAAAAGGGTAAGTAAAAGATAATAAAAGCGAATTATCTCGGCTAAAGCATGAAATGAATACAGCGGCAAATCGAATGAGACCATTATAGCCTTTATAAACTGCTGGCCACGATTGCGTCGAGGCCCTCCCTGAAAGTTCCGGTCCAAATTACGCGGTTGAAAAGAAACTCACAGCACTCCCCGAGTTGGCTAACGAACTAAAAATAAATAAAAATCGGATGCGATCGGCACTCGATTGAAAGACGAACACAACTTCTACAACCCCATTAAATGTGGAAATTATAGAACCGCGGCTAATTACCGGAATTCCAGAATTAATTAAGCGCTCTATATTTAGTCGAGCCTCTATACTGGAGCTGTAGTATCTGTGTTCTGACGTCATTCCCGACGCTTTATGTAAATAGGGTTGTACGTGGATTGTTTCATTCGCAGCAGGCAGTGGTTTTGGTAAATTTTAATGTCATGTTGCGACGCAGTGCGGAGTGCGGAAAGCTGGGACTTGTTACCATCCCGCCTGCTTATCATACGTTACGCTCGTATTTACATACACAACACACACACAATCGGCGGGATATGAATAGCTATAAGTTTATATTGAGTAAGAACACAAACACGTAAGCTCACGCTAGTTTTAGACGTTACTTACGTAACAAAACTCTCTATTACTCCCCTTGTTTATACAACTAGATAAAGCAGAAATAGAACTCTGTCGTAGCGAAATGGAAAATAATGGTAACAAATGTTCAAATGAAATATCAAAACGTTGTTTCGATACCAAAAGTAAATTTAGCGCTGCGTAGAAGTAGCGTGCCCAAAATGGTGGTCAATAAACAGATGCGAAGTGGTGGAAATGTGCATGTGTTCCGAGGTGGAGAGCCGCAGTGGAAAGTTTGCTGACACCGGCGGCTTTTTGTCGAAAGCACTCACCACACTTTAGAATTTAATGTTACTGTCTACAATAGTTCGAGCTGAATCCTTAGGAGAAAATTAAACTCAGCAAAAAATGTTTGGTTTGCAAAACGATTTTCTGTGCTCAACACATTTCCCGACGAAAATAAGTATTATGATTTTATGAAACGAATTCTTAAAACGAAAAGAGAATTGCGTATCGTTTAATGGAATTAATATCAAAATATTTTCTGAGAGAAAGAGCAGAAGAAAAAGGAAATTTCTGTCGGAACGCAAGTTTGGTTCGGTTGAGTGAACTCGCGTCTTCGTGCCTTAGATAACGCCAACTCCTTGCCCAGTGATTGCTACACTTCGCCACAGCCACACATTCTTTGTACATGTCAGCACAATTCTAAACCCACGTATTTTCTTTGTTACTTTCTGTCGATATGCTTGCAATCTAATAAGCTGAATTTCCTTCTGTAGGTAGCAATCACACTTTACATAATGAAAGACGAAAATTCTGCTTGGTTTTAAACACACGCCTTTTAAGCGGGGCTTATTAGCATAATACTTATGATTTTCTTAATTTTTCTGGGTTGTTGTTCTGCCGGGACTGAAGCTTAGAGCCTGCGGGGACATAACTGTCGCTCCACAGAGCCGCACTGCGACGCCACATATCATTAAAATTTACCGACTCCTACCACCAGCCTGAATTCGCTTTACACGTTACTATTACTCCTCATCCTACGTGATGACGAACGCACTGATTTGTTTACTGATAAAAATATTATTATTGATAACTAGACATGGCTGCTCATGGTTCCCATAATGTCGCAATTACGTTTTCTTAGACGTAGGTGCTACAATCTAGACTGCTCTAGGTCCTGTGCCTAAAATACTCTACCTCCCGCCTAGCATTATCCCGTTTACGGACCTGTACGGAAATCGTACGGAACTCGGACCTGTCAAACCTTCAGGTTAGGTAAGCGGACCCTGTGCCGCTTACCTAATCTGAAGGTTTGACAGGTCCGATTTCTTACAAAACCGATTGCCTGTCTGACCTTCCAGCCCGCGAAAGGAAAACCAGCCCAATACAGGTTAGGTCACATACATCCGAAAATTGCATTTCTCGGGAATGTATGTTTCTGAGCACACACGTGCTCAATAATTTTTATGAACAGTTTTCTTAAATATGAATTACTGATTTTTTTTAAAGAAAATACTCTCGCTAAATTATCAGTCTTGAGGCCAGAAACAGAACTGAAAAGACTGGCTGGAGTCCGCTCAAGATCAGCAAAGGTGACGAAATCAAGGGAAGTCCTTGCCAAACAGCGGGATTTTACAGATTTTGAAGATACGATAGATATTAATTACGATATTGTTAAAGAATAACTCTGCAATCAAAAATCATTCATAAACATTCATTATTTAAAAAAAGTTTAAGTAATGAAAGATGCATTAATTATTACAGGACACCACACAAACTTAACGTTTAGGATGATCCATCTTCTATCGTGTGGGTTGTGAGGTGGAGTACCAACCTTATCAACCCTGGTGTCAGGGTTACTATTGAGCCGCCGAAGGCCCCTGGCATGACTCATGTAACGACTACTTACATCAGTAAGTAGTAACCGGGACCAACGACTTAACGTGCCTTCCGAAGCACGGATCATCTTATTTTCGGACAATCAGGTGATCAGCCTGTAATGTCCTAAACTAGGGACCACAAAGTAATTTTTATGATATATCCCCACCGGGAATCGATACCAGGACCTTCGGATCGTGAGCAATACGCTCAACCGTTGGAGGATGATCCTATTGTGATATTACCGGACATACTTTATAGTTTTATCTGATTCCTTCTCAACCTTCAAGGAAAAATATAAGTAATTTAATTAATTATCGCATTTAAAATCAAGCCCAATGTTATTTAATTATAGTCTGCAGTACTCGTAACCTACTACGAATAGCTACCTATTTATGGAACTCGTCAAATGTCGATCCGGTGTGAGCCCAGCAGCGGTGGTAATCTGAGAATTACAGAATTACTCCGAAAACCCCTCACGTGCTTACATGTAAGTATTAATTTAAATTCTCAGAAAGGAACACTTGATACGATTTTGGTCATATAAATAAGGTAATTTGTTTCCGCGCGTCACTAGATTGAACGTTAAACGGCATTCATTCCATGATTATACATTAATTTTGTAATAAATAGAAATAATCGTGAATTTATGATAATTTATCGTACGTACGTAAACGTAAACAGCCTATATACGTCCCACTGCTGGGCACAGGCCTCCCCTCAATCAACCGGAGGGGGTATGGAGCATACTTCACCACGCTGCTCCAATGCGGGTTGGTGGAGGTGTTTTTTACGGCTAATAGCCGGGACCAACGGCTTAACGTGCCCTCCGTAGCACGGAATCATCTTACTTTTACGGAAAATCAGGTGGTGGTGTGCTGATAATTTATCATTAACGTTTAATATTAAGTAGCTTAAAGTGTGACAGCAAGAACAATTGCTCAATCTTATACCATCCTGTGATAACTCGAGTGTGTGTGATGTTGCCTCTTCTAAGAAATGTAAGTGACGTGTGCTGGTGGGTAATAGGTATATTTATCGTACGTTCTTAATTTTCACTTTTTAGAAGACGTCTGCTGTCGTGGGCAGATTTTTGTGGACTAGACTCGCGTTCAGCACACATATATTTCTTCAGAGGCCAGTCAGGCCCTCGAGGATAGTTTAATTTTTAGACACTAAAGTCTTTCGTATTGCGAAAATAAAAGATAATCTGTAACACTTCGGTAATTTCTCTCACCATTCTGAGTAGTACAGATATGCAACATTGGTGCTAATTCCTGCAGACGCCATAAGTATAATTTTATTTTACGTTATACCTGTCATTTTCTTATCCGCTGAAAAAGAAAGGGACGGGTAATCGACAGGCATAAACACACAAAATTTATGGAACACACGTCAATATTAAGCAGAAATCTAAAACAACCGTCTAAAAATTTTACATCAGCCAATAACCCGACAGAGTTAAGTAGACAGCACAGCACGTCAAACGGATTACATATCAGCGACATGCCTATTTTATTCGCCCGGGTTATTCATTCGTTTTAAAATTAACTTGTTGACAATAATCCGTCCCTTTCTTTTTCGGCGAATAAGAAAATGACAGGTGACTTACAATAAAATTAGGAGGTGTTTACAGAAATCGGGGCTATTACCTTGTTACACTCAAGAAAAGTAAAAATTAAAAACACTAATTTCAAAATCTATCATAAATATCTTAACAGCCAGCAGCACACGTCATAGTGTCCACTTATATTAAATGAACGTACGGTCACAAACATTAATATGTATACACTTTGGTACCATGTCACATTAACTTTTTTGACAAATTATAGTGTAAGTCTCACTAAATGTCAAATATGTTAGTGTGACAGAGTCCTAAAGTGGGTACATTATATTGCTCATGACTTTACTTATACCTTACTTCATATACAAGGAAGGAAGTAAATAATGAAACTTTCGCATAACATTATTGTTAGCATCTCTCGACCCAGGAACAACAGTGCGGTTTATAATTTGAAGAATTTCCATAATTCCTAGTATTACTCCTATACGTCAGTGTTTGTTGGTCCAAAGTTAATTTTATTTTGAGTTTCCTTGCCTTTAAAAAGATGCCTTTTTACTTTGCTCCTACGAATATTTATATTTGTAACTTCAAAAAGACCCAATAGGTGCCTAGCCTCACCCGACATTACATAACTTTGTTCATCGATATCAATCAACAAGCATCACTGGGGTACATTTACAGGCCCCTACAGGCGCTAAATTATTCAACCGTGAAAACCCTATACCATGTTTACTAATACAATAATTACTGAGCAAGCCCTACCCTTCAAGAAGGGTAGCTTCTTAGCTAGCAAATGAAGTAGGCAAGATGGTGGTCTTGGTACATAATTTATGTGTCCGTTTGTAAGACATAATTTATAGACGTGGCTCTGGGATACGAATAAACGATTTATACCGTTTTCAATCTTCCACTTTGTCTGTTGGCGAGAGTATTAAGTTGCACAATTTTGTAGGTAAAAACGCAAAAAAGGAAAAATGATACAAATTTTGTTTTTATCTATTCGTCAGAGTTCGACAGAAGCAATACGACAAGTCAAAATAGCTCAAAATATTATGTCCCTAGCATTATCCCGTTTTTCACAGGATCCGCTTACCTAACCTGAAGATTTGACAGGAACGATTTTTTGCAGAAGCGATTGCCTGTCTGACCCTCTAACCCGCCAAAGAAAAAACAGCCCAATACAGGTTAGGTCACATACCTCCGAAAATACATTTCTCGGGAATGTGAATCTTCTCACGATGTTTTCCTTCACCGCTGAGCACGTAATAATTTATGATCCAATAATAATAAATTCATGGGATTAACTGTCTGGATACTTGGGAACTGATATTAGGCAGCCAAATTACTAAATTGTATAAAAATGTTTTTTAAAGAACGTCTAGGGCATGTGCCGAGGTTTTTCCTGCAGCTTCTTTTCCCCGGCTATACAGGTTGTGAGAAGCTGCAGTATTTTTAGGCGGATAAGACATTCGTTATGTAAAAAATGACGATTCAAAGAGTAACTATTTTCTACTGAATAAAGATATTTTTGAATTTGGATTTAACCAACCCTGGTATCAGGATAATTATTGAACGGCCAACGACTGAGATCCGCCAAAAAATTCGTATTTTAAACCGTGCAACTTGATTGAATATTTCGAATTCGTTTTCTGTCGCAATGCAGCGTCAGTAGTTAAACTGTAATCCGGAAACAATTTCATCAAACAGTGCATCTCTAATTCAGGTATTTGCAATTTGAGGATTGCAATGGAATAGCTACGTTTCAATGAGGAACTTTCCAGGCTACGGTCCCCAAAAATAATATAGATGGCGTGATAATTAATAACCTACCTATTTTCTCATTACTCGGGTATGTAAGTATTTTTTCAGTTGGATAAATGGACAAATTATTACATTTTTCTTTATTACCTAAAATTAATAATGGACAATGTGTTTCTTTTTTCTACAAAAGAGTGACACGTTTTTGCAAAGGAACTATAAAATATTTGGAAGGAAAAGGGAAGTAATAGGCAGCGACACGAGCGGACTTTGTGACCGTTCGTGCGTGAATCAGCCACGTGCGTTTGAACACGCCCGCCTCCGCTCATGTTTCCGCTTTGCACTAATTCATACAGGATATTTGCGTTGCCCCTTTTCGAGTGAACAGGTACGAAATAATAAAAAATGAATATTCGAAGCGTTTTGAATACCGGCATTGATACTGACATTACACTGATTGTATTTTATATTTACGAAACCTTTAGTTACTATTTACTAATAGCAAATATTCAAAAACATCTATTCACAATGAGACCTATTTGTATTATAAACACTGATCGAGACAGGTAGTGTCATTTGCGAGATTTTTCAGAACATGGATATGCGTCCCAAATCTTAAATCTCGAAACACAACATTCGAATTTTTAATAAAGATTTTTTTTTTATTTTAGTATTTTCGTATTGTCACACGTTTATTTTATATATTTATGTATTTTAGTCTTAGCTGTTTGTAGTGGATCAATAAACTTTCACATTTATATTATTAGTAGAACTATACTTATGATATCTCAAACAGTTTACTTTTATTTAATACAAGAAGATGACAATATTATAATGTAACGTAATCTTGCAATATCAAAAGAATCTCGTGGTCATATCCATATTAACCACAACATTCAGGATTATTGACCCCAAATGGCACTACCTATCCCGATCACTGATTGTAAGGCAAAATACACCCAAAAAATCGAACCAAAAATAGTTGGAATTGAATCAATCAATAAAGTTAAAGCGCCATGTGAAAAACTTTCAGCACACTTCAACGTAATACGGTGACACCATAAATAGGTGTTATAAACATTCCACGAGGGATAATAAAACACCGCCGCAAACATAGTGCAAGTCACGACCCCACCTGTTCGCATGAGGAGCAACTTTTCAATTCTCTCGCTGGAATTTTCCAACTCCACGACAACGTGTCACATCATGAAAACGGCTTTCCAAACAAATCCTTCATACGTTATAACAAGTTTTCATTATGGTGTATAAAATAGGTATTACGTACATAATGAAAACCAATGGATGAACAAACACATCAAATAAACATACTTAATTTCAAAGCAAATCTCGGAAAAGGTATTATTTACATATCCCATGAAAAATCCAGATGCCAAATAAAAGAGCATTTAAAACAATATTTAAAAATTACCTACCTGCCATTATATTCCGTGTTACCTTTCCAGAAGTTCAATTATTGTATTTCTATCTTTATTTTATACAATGTTTTCTCCTTCGATATGTCCATTTTTATCATTTAAAATGGGAAACTAAGTATTTCTGCCATTGATGTAATAATATAGCGTATGTTACTAAAATAACACTCAGTTTAACAAAACTTAAAGGTTAAGCCTTACAAGCAAACTGAGAACGGCGCGATAAAGACTGAGCGGGGAAAGTTTAATAACT
Source organism: Pectinophora gossypiella (assembly GCF_024362695.1). Lineage (NCBI taxonomy): Eukaryota > Metazoa > Arthropoda > Insecta > Lepidoptera > Gelechiidae > Pectinophora > Pectinophora gossypiella. Next base: position 9,776,808 of record NC_065406.1, read on the forward strand.
AAAGGGAAAGATTGATAGCTCACCGGTCGCCCTGGGATATATAAAATATCATCTACATGTATAATAATATTTTTATGTACGTACAGAATGTTCTTAAATACAATTTCTGAAAAACGAATCTCGAATGTTCTCGAAATGTTCCCGTTCAATTTATCAATCCGTCTCGGGACTAATATGAGAGCAATTAATCTTCTTTCTTTATGTTCTATCATACTAGACGCTCTAAAAGCTCTAAATACTTACGTGTTTGATAATTTAAATTATTTTAAATAAGCAAATGTGCAGAAAAATACGTCGCTAAATTCCGGTCAACTGCCGTCTGAATAAGTCACATAAAAAATGCCTCAATGATTAACCTATAGCCAGGTTGACGGAGGTGTCTGGGATACCCTGCAAAAGTTGGGAGTCTCGTCCCATCTCACCCGCATCCCAGTTCATTTGAATAAAATATGAGTCGTCTTCACGATTCATAAAAAGGTCACGTAAAATGCGTTTTTGCATATTTTAAAGTTACTTACATAAACATTTTCCAAAAGATGATTTTGATTCTGTTGAGATCTTTACTCTTGGCTAAAGAATAAATCACCGTTATATAAGGTACTTACTGTTATTAGCATCATTTCTAAATCGGTACCCAATTTCTTAAAAGGCTTTCAGAAACTTCAATCCGTAAATTCTTGTCTTAAGTAGACTTCATTGATATTGGAAAATGTTACTCAGTTTCTTAATATTTATCCTTATTAACTTTAGGAGGATATGCACTAATATACAAAGTGGCCTAAAGGCTATTACTACAGGAGCTCATTGGCTATCAGAAACACCCCCATGTATGTTCAGCGATTATTTACGGTTTAGGAAATGATCATAGCCCGTTTTGTACCTTTTTACACGATTTTCTACCTTACTTCAGAAGTTATTATTCACTATCCTTATCTTTATAATTCTTTTATTTTACTTCATAACTATTCCTATTAGTCAAAGTCTGATACTTATGGTTCCTGAAAATATTTTCCATCCAATCTCGGAATTATGACGGACAATATTATCAGATTAATCGAAACACCTTAAGCAGAACAAAACTGCAAAGCCAATTCCACAAGATACACTACAAATACAAACTCTCCTCTAAAACTAAGTAAATTGCAAACGCCGCAACAGTGTCTAAAAGCAATATCTGCAGGCTGGCTACAAATTAGAGTTAATTGTACGAATATAACGGGCCGTGCGCACGAGCGGCAAAATTTCTGCTAATTGACAAGATCATCATAGCCGGGATAAAGGCCCGCCAGCAATTTATGATACTACCCGCAATTTGAAGAACGATTACTCAGATATTTTTCAAGGAGATCCGGAAGATCAGCTATTTTTTTTTATAGTTTTTTTTTTATATACGAAAAGCCAAGAACAGTAATAATCATCTTTGGTTACTTATAAGGATAACTTTAAATGAATTGTGTGACGTTACACCTCAGCCCTCTCCAATTGTCCGGCCAAGTATTTTAATGCCATCTCAGGCAAACCTATAATAAGTCACGTCAAAAAATAATGTATCTCTTTGTTTATAAAATCAATTCCCGAGATCAAAGATAAATTATGAAATTCTGATTAACTACGAGTACATAAAGATATCTAAAAGTGACAAAAAACGTTTTCTTTTTTCTATTTAACTTATTTATGAATTTTGATAAAGAATTGTGTAATAATAAGTGCGAAATTTTGTCACGTTTTTCTGTGACGTCACAGGTTGCTTTTTCATACGAATTCCATAGTCATTTCGTGTTTTGACGTTTAGTAAACAGTAACGAATCTGAAAAGTATAGAATAATTTAGATTAATATAATTATATTAAAACTGCAATTGTAATACCGGGTGAGAGCCTTCAGTGCTCCCCATTTGTCCGGCCAAGTAGTTAATGCCATCTACAGCAAATCTACAATAAGTCACGCCAAAAAAAAAAACAATTATAACATACGTCTATATTTCAAATTATCTACTAGTATTTTCTTGCTTTAAAATAGTACCCACTTTATAAGCCTCTTACAAAATGTTTGAATTTATGTAAAAATAAAAATGCCTGCCTACCATAAATTAAAACCACCGTTATTATAAGAATGGGATTGAAAAATAAGTAATTATCTTTCTTTTTGATCTCGTGGAAATTAATTGCCGTGGCTGGGACAAAGGCATTTTGTCATTACTTATGTTTAAAGGTACAAAGCATATACTTACTGATTTATATCAAAACGCTTCAAGAAAAAGAAAGTAAAATGCATGTTATTTGTTTATACCTATTGATAATTTTAACATGGACAAAAGAGGAATGCCTTTGCTTGACTGTAGGACCATTTTATCATGGAGGTCGACGCAAAGGTCTATTGAATTAGACGTCCCATAGGTTAAAGCTCCTACAAGCTACTTAATTGCTAACTTTTTCTAGTTTACCTTCCAGTTTATATGGACTATGTGGCCGACTTTAATTTCTCTACGGATTTGTTAATTAAAATTTAATTCGTGATAGAAATCCGAGCGCATTTGAGCAACTTAAAACACTGTCTTGTTTTATTTTTGTGTTTGTTTCGAATTGTTAGAAAGTGACGAAATGTCTAACATTATTATGGGTGTAAAGTTCCTAGTGACTGTGAGAGCTGGTTTTCTGAGGATGAGGCTGACAGACAAAACGTCCTGAGTGCCAAAACTCACTGAATTTAATTTAAATTCGTACAAATAGTATGATATATAGTCATGAACAATATCATGTACCCACTTTAGAACCCTGTCGCACTATAATATTTGACATTTAATGAGAGTTACGGTTTAATTTGTCAAAAAAGTTAATGTGACACGGTTTCAAAGTGTATATATATTAGTACTCGTGACCCTACAAGAAGATCGGAAGTGAAGAGATAAATGTTATCATAGTAATAAAAATATAAATTTAATGTTGGGGTTGCCCACATTTTCAAATGAATAATCAGAAAACAACAGTAAGTACTACAAGTTAACATGTACAATGAATGCACTATAATCTATACACACATCATGAACACATACTACTTTCATAGAAAATTGATCTACCCACATGCACAGTTCATTCCCATTACACAGGTCTGCGAAGCAATCTTACTGGTAACCCGATATAGATTGAAGCGACGATTGTTTACCAGCTAACGACACAGAGACACACGAAACTCGCCTCTAATTGAAACCAAAACAGTATCACTTATAAGTGAAAATACGATTGCATTTTATGTGAAAAAGCTTGTAAATTACCGCACATACAAAGCCACAAATCCATGCACCCACGCATGCACTATTCCAAATATTTAAGTGTGAAGACAATCCAATTTCCCACTTGTAAAGTCACAAAGTTTCAACCAAATAAACGAAACACGTCTATCAGTTACCAATTTAAAATGCTCAAGTAACAACAACAACACGTACTTTAATATCTCTTGTTTTCAAAGTGGATATAAAAAAGACAAAATTTCGTAACAAAGCACCAAACTTGTGACAACCAACGCGACGTTTTGCCGACGTCATGTGATTAATCTTGTGTTAGATAATAATCTAAAGTTAAAGAATTAAAACTCAGTGCTCTGAAAGATGACGAGCTAATCAAATTTCGCGCAAGTTGGGAAAGTTGCCGGAGTTCCCAGATTCAATTAGTAGATACGGCCGCTGCCCGCTGGTCGCCACGCTGTCGCGCCCGCGTCCGCGCCCTCTGGTCGCCCCGCTGTAGCGCCCGCGCCCGCTGTGCTCCGCCTGTGACCGCACATCGCGGTCCGTTACATCGCCTCCCATAATTACTTGCTTATTCGGTTCGTTAGAACTCCATCGGCGACGAGTTTCTTGTTGAAGAAAAAAATACATCAAAGATAGGAGAAGTTGGACCTTTAAAACAAGCACGTTCAGCTTCATTTTTTATCAAGGAAAGTTGTCTAAAAATAATACTTTATTGGTATCATTTAGTAGCATAATGCAAATTAAGTAAGTAGGTGCCTATATTTTCTTAAGCCCCTTTGATGCACTTTTTTCTTTTTACTTTATTTTTCCTTTCTTTTTCTTTTCTTGACTTTGGTGCTTTCTACTGGGAAAGAAGTAAAGTAGCTTACTTGTAGAAGATAAAGTTTTTTCATATTAGTCCAGGTTGTTTGTTAGGATAGTAACTGATGCTTTTTCCATATATTTTTTTGTAGGAATGTGACTCGCGAGCCACTGTAAATGTGTAAAAAACTGAAACTAGGACTGCTGCTTTCTCTCGCTGTCTGTGATATCCATCTCACATAACAAGCCATTCGTATTGTATCTCAACCTATCGAGACTTGAGAAAATATCTTTAACTTGTGGAAAGTAGGGCGCGGCTGTCCACAATATAGAGTTGAACTGGACTACTTCGACCACAGAAAGTGACCAGCAGATACCAATTAGATAGTTCGAATCAACTATTAATTGGACCATTCCTGCGACAGTTTCTAATCACAGTGCTTAAGCTTTTACTACTGTATCTACTACTTTATTTTGATTTAAGCATTTGAAAATCCGAGTTTATTAGCACAAAATAGCCAAGTAAGAGAATTACCAATGGGTTATAAAATAGCTAAGAGCTAAGAGCTTACATGGAACAGATTAAAGAAAAGGTTAACGTCGTGTCTTATAGGGAAGTCAAGGAATTGTCATTTGATAGACTGGAATCGAAAATGCTACACCGACAAGAGCGTGGCTCTTAAATTGGTGATGATATAAAATAGCATTAAAAACATTCACGCACCGGGCGACCTTTGAATGCACAACACAGTGAAATATCCGTATGGTAAAGTACCTCAACAGCTATTGTAGCTCCCATCAAAATCAATGATAACCCAATTCCCATAGTAACAAATCGAAGAAGTTCACAGTTTATGAAATATTACCCAGTTTAAAACTGGTAAACGGAAGTCCTAGGACCACAGTTGGCACAGGTCTAGCTTGGATAACGACACTTTGGCCGTTATTGATGGAATCCAAGTGTGAATCTGACACCGGATATATATTATTGCTCTTCTACTTTTCTTTGTCAATGGCGCACCTATCCATATTCGTTACCCCAGGAGGTCATGGAGCTTCCTCCCAAAAAGACGCTAGATCTAATCCAAAGCATCGATCTAGAGGAGGATTTCTAAATGTAGTATAGTATTATAGTATATTAACTGAGTTACAAATGTTTTTCGCTTCAATAACAATGGCGACACAGCCAAGGTAACTCCCGATCCTCTGCTTTTGATAAGCTTGATAACACGCAATAATTTATTCATCAATATCATGTACCACATTATAATCATTGAGTCACATAAAGCATTGAAAATAAAATAAGTTGATGAAAAAATGTTACTTTAAATATTTACTAAGCTTTCTAACATTTTAAATAGTATGATGTTAATAAATAGTTTAATGTTTCTAACATATTGTATAGTAGTGGTGTGTAGTATCGTATTGTGTGGTCGTCGTGTCGTTCAGTAGTTAGTAGTAATAGGGACTTGGTCACAATAGATCTTGCTTGGTCGCAGTGGCTATGTGGCCTGTGGCAGCTCGAGCCATTTCACACTCAAATAATAATAATAATAGATCCATATTCGTTCGAACGGCGCACCATAATGGGAATAAGATTTTCAAATCTGTGTAGGATATACCTATTTTAGTCGATTGCCCACGCCATCGGATGTAGGTAATGGAGGCTGCTATCACTTTATCGAATGTAATGTAAGTACGTAGTCGTTCCATGAGTCATGTCAGGGGCCTTTGGCAGCTCAATAATAACCCCTGACGCCAGGGTTGACGAGGTTAGTAATCCAGCTCACAACCCACAAGAAGACAAGACTATATCGAATCTTATACACGAGGCTCCTTTCTTGCGTCCTAAACATATTCTTAAAGAACTCTACTGGAAAACTTTGGAATTTAAAGTTTGCAGACTTTCGCATTGAAAGGGTTAGGTACGTTTAAGTTTAAATTGCGATATTTAAACTTAAACACGTTTTTATGTAAGTATAGTCTATCAACCTACAGGTTTGAAACAAAATGGAATGAAACCGACAGAGGGATTGCGTCCTCTAACATGATGGACTAATGTTATGGGCGATAGGCTGATCCCTTATCACCATAAGGTTCATCATATCCATCTTAGGACTTCGTATCAACAGTGGCTGCAAGTTGTCTTTGATTACTTCTGGCTCTGCCCACCCCATTTGGGATTACGGGCGTGAGTTTATGTATGTATGTATGTATGGAATGGAAAATATCTCAATCGAAAACAGTTGAAATCACTAATGGATGAGATAAAAAAATGCACGTGAATTATAACATCAATAGATACCCCCAAACCCCTCATAGCGCTTCCGCTGCATAAGAATTAGACGGTGCATATGAAAAATTCTATTCTGGAAATCAAAGCTACCAGTAAGGTCCTGTAGGTAGAAACCTGATTATGTATTCCAATTTGTCCGACAACGTTAGCAACAATCATGCAAATATGAGGCCCGCAGTAATGATCCGCCGGGACCTGGCTGCGAGGTGAGTACACGCCGCGTCTACCACGCACCTAATCAAACTCTTAGCGCAGTGGAGCCGACTGAAAACATGGGCAATATGTAAATACATACTACGTATGGCACATGAAATATATCTCATATTCGCACGGGTTTAGGGAGAGAAACTATCCGGCCAAGTAGTTAATGACATCTGCGGCAAATCTACAATACTACTACAAAAAAAAGGAGAGACACTTAACTCATCATCATCATCAGCCCATTAACGTCCCCACTGCTGGGGCACGGGCCTTCCCTATGGATGGATAGGGAGATCGGTCCTTAAACCATCACGCGTGCCCAGTGCAGATTGATGGTTATTAACGACTGCTAATGCAGCCGGGACCAACGACTTAACGTGCCTTCCAAAGCACGGAGAAGCTCGAGATGAAAACTTTTTTTTTGTGGTCACCCATCCTATGACCGGCCTTTGCAAAAGTTGCTTAACTTCAACAATCTCACACCGAGCGCATTAACCGCTGCGCCATCGAGCTCTTCCTCATCGAGACACTTAACTATAACATTTGAATGATACGTGTCGCTTGAATGATTATCGTCACGCCTCGTGGTTTATGGACGTGAGTTTATGCACGTCGCCTGTACATAAGGGACTACTGAACCAGACAACGCTTTAACTACACTTGGTTAATCAACTAGCGGATCTCCTGAACAGAAAGCTCCTGAAATAATAATGCAAATGGCGACACGCTCTCAGTAATGATAGAGTTGACCACGGAAGAGACCACAGGGACCTCAGAGATGAGCGTCACGTGACGCATAACGTGCCGACACGTGCAAGTAATCAGCGACTCAAACTTCGTATATTTTTATTTACGAAACATTTATTTTTCATACGAATTCTGTATCGTTCCCCGGAGCCGCTGTTCACACGAGATACAAATTAGGCGCAAAATGCACCGGTATATCCGCCGCAACAGCCACCATTCATACTTGTTACTTGAAAACCCGGTGGCGTATTTACTGTGGCTGGCAACATTTTACACACACAAGAGGCTTCGTATATGCTACATAGTAATTCACACCAGTATTTCCACTAAAAATAAAGGTAATCTGTAAGTATGAAAAATTCTCGTGATTTTCTCATTTTGTGCATTGCAGATCTCTAACGTGATAAGGACTAAAGTCGCGAAACACGATTGACTTATTTGACGCTTCTTTGAAGACGTGACATTCCTTTACCTCGTGTTTCATTATATTTGCAAGATTTTGGCTTATACACGACTTGTACCTTTGATAGAAGAGGAAACACAATAGTACGTTATGTATAGGTATATTTCTTTCCAAGGAAATCTTACTTTATTAATAATTTAATCATAATTTATAATAATCATAATATAATGCCTTAATTACAAGTAACGCATTATACTCGTAAACTTAGTCTAATGTACTACTGGCAATGTCATAGAACATATTATGATGGTCATAAAATATGACGATTTTGAAATTCTGAGATGAAAGCCGATAATAATTAAAGCTCTTCCCTTTGATCTCACCATTATAAACCGAGATCGTCCAGTCGTGCGATTGGACCACGATTATTAAATTCTGAGAGTGAGCGTTTTGCTTTACTGCGGTTTTAACTTGCCTGCTCTTTCTAACTAACTTACTACTGGAAACTGAAATCGTCCGTTAATTTGTCTTAAGTACAGACAGACAAATAGTTAAATTAAAAAAAAAACATACTAGACAGGCAAAGACACATTGTATTAAAAAATGGTACCTAATTATGACATGTAGGTACCATGGTTTGACTCTATGAAGTTTTCTTCAAGCATTTTCCTATAAATCTACTTATTATTTTACGACTAAGTTAAGTCGAGCTAATTGCGCTTTGCAGAAGTTGATTAAAAGACATTACTCTGGACTTCTAGAACATACGTTAAAACACTATTCCATTTCAGGAGAATACCTAGTATTCAAGTGTAAAGTTAAGGTAGTTTAAACCCAGCCATAAACTTAATAAAGTAGAATATGAACAAGTCTGCGTTGCAATGATAATGATTGCGCCGAGAGAGCCAGGGTCGCCACTTCAGATGCCTTCAGCTCCATAACTCCTTTGTGTTAAGTTGTATCCAAGAATTTCCAACCCTAATGAAACTTTATGGGCCTTTCTGCACCAAAATATTCAGGGGAGAAATTCAAGGGGCTCTCAACAAAACGTCGGTTAATGCTTATTTGAGATGAATAAAATTGCCTCGTGGCGAATACTCTACACCTTTATGAAAATAGAATAGGAATCTTACGTTTCTGAATATCCTATCAAAATGATTACTCTTCTTCCTCCCGGATAAAGTCTATTCAATGTGTTCTCAAGGAATATACTCGTAAAACTTCAAAAGCTTACGAGTATGTACCTATCAAAACCATTAAAAATATATATTATTAACGATATTATTTACGTTGCATAAGTAACGATGTAAGTAACTTATTACCAAGAATGTTGCAGGGGACTTTTTCCAAATAAGTACAAAACAACCTAACTATAATTTATTTCTAAGGAGGCTCTCTGAATAAGTATCGCAGCGTCCTGTATTACTTGAATGCTGTTTTCAGGCAAATCATACTATGTTACTGTTTATTTGTCCAATTTAATGTCGTCTGTGGCAAACCTATAGTAATTCACACCAGAAAAGCCAATATCAATTCAAGAATGCGCCACCGCGCTTTGTATAAATCACCTCCACTACTCGGTCGTTTCCAAAGGCGGTGCCAAATGAGTAAGCACCCTGGCACCAAATAAAATAATTAAGTCATCTCCAACGGGAACATCTAATTTATAAATTAATTTCCTGTTAAATCGACTTACAGTATTGATTTCTTCGCTTACAAAGTAATTTCAATTTAGTTAATTAAACGCTTCTTAGCTTCTGTAGAAATTCGAGACCAACTAAACTTTTACAATTTTGGTCTAAAATTCCAATTGCTAATGTTGTTTCTAAACTGCATTAGTTCTCACACAAGTCTGTCTAGTTTTACAAATTTGAATGATATTCAGTGTAGTAGCGTCTAAAATAATATTTAATTTTCCATTCTGGTTTAGCGATTTTTATAACCAATGTGTGTGTAGTGTTAAGAGGTGATATCTGTAATACATAATGATAGCGTATGGCACATTAGCACTATGTTCTGACGCAAAAACAATATAATCATTATAACCTATCGAAAATATTTGGTAACACTACATGTAACTTTTTTTATTGCCCTTTTGTGAAAATGACCTTACAATATAGATACATAGATAAAATACTTTATTAAGCACAATGGCCACAAGATACAGAAATAAGGACAACAGATACAGAAAGGCACATTAGGCAGCCTGATATATAGAGTACAAGAAGCTTTTTAAATTGATCACTCGTTTTAAAACGATTTCGCCGTGATGTCCTAACTATGACGAAGATTTACCTACTTAGTATCATATTTAAATCAGCGTTTTGTTCGTAAGAGCAAAACTTGCGCTGAGCTATGACCGATTTGCGCTGGTGCAGCACACATACATACCTGGCGTGTTTATTACAGAGCTCCGTCTCTGTTGATTGGTTGTCTGTATCTAATCTTTTTCTTTTTGTATGCGTGTGTGTCTGTATGTGACCAAATAAATGTTTTTATCTATCTATTCTATCGACTTTACACAGCAGACTATTTCTACCTCAAAAAGTTACGCTTCGAATGACAAAATTCCACCTATCTGCGCGTCAGTCCGAAAGACCTATTGTTACTATTTTTTCCAGGTCGACCTTGGCCGGTCGCGGCATGTCCGCACGGTAAAATATGACCCCTTTACACCTGTTACACGGAACCATGCATCGCGACTAGAACCACCTTGTGTATTCCTTAATAACTCCTCACTTCCTCTTAATTTCTCCACCACAGTCATACGGGACGGCGCAAAATTGATATCACGGAAAAACAGCCGTACTACGAAAGTGGATATTGTTACAAAGTCTATATTTTGGTATTGGTTTGCGGAGAAACTTTTTGAACATGTTTCCTTATTCCATCGTTGTTCAGAAGATTTTCTAACTGAATTATAATTGCCTTTATCTATGATATTGGTGTTCTCTAATACTGGGTAGTCTAAAGTTCAATAGTAAAATTGACATTTTACTGTATTAGTTCTTAATTTACATTATATAAGTTTACTCTTATAGCTCAACTTATATGGCCGAACCCTGATTACCAAGTCACAGGCCTGTGTGCTTAGTTTGGTTTATCAGAGTTCAACAATTAATTTGTACAACTTTGTTTCTTATAAATAAATAAAATAAATAAATAAATATCCTGCAAATAACCGAAAGACCACCCCCTTTTCACGACAACATACGGAAAAACGAAAAAAAAAAACACAGGAGCTTCGACTAAAAATGCAGGTTTTGGTCACATATATCCCGAAACGCATTTCCCGGGATTGTGGGAATATCTACATAACAAACATGAATTCATAAACGAATTCGAAATTCATTAGTTTAGGCCCGTGCTGGATTCGAACCTTTAACTTCACAATGAGGTCCTCTTCCATGTGGGGTACCACAACTCCCATTAATGGCCTTCAATAAACAAATATATTTTTTGATTTTTTCTATACAAACAGCAATTTCATAGATATAGATAAATCATTTTAGACCTATCATCAGTTTCTTGTCTTACTTGAATTCAAACTTTAATAAAAGTACCTGAACCTTATATCCCGTGTTTAAATCTTCTAATTTTAATCTTCATCGTCGCGAAGGTGAATTAAGATAAATAATTAACCACGGCCCAGGATTTATGGAATCTAACTAACAACCTCTTTCGGACTTAGAGTAACTCTATTAACGCCATTTATCATTAGCGATCAAGTCGTTTGCTAATTAGCTCAAAAATTAAATGAGGGATCATAATTAAACTAATAGCTTCATTCATTTTCTAAGATAATATCTTTATAGTAAAGGATGAACGCGAAATGGTTATAATAGATTATCGCGACAATCCAACAACTACACCCACTATACCATACATAAAAAAGTCACTAAGCATGTTAGTGATATTACGTTTGGTAGTCTATTTCTTCTAATCCTTTTACCTCCTGTTGAGATGTAGGACCCGAATGATAGATTTCCACTCCTCGGGATCCTTTGCAGCCTCTGTAGCTTGCTCCCGTGACATGCCGAGAGTGCTGACTGCAAGCGGTTTGATAGTAACGTGACCATATTATAAAATACAATAACTCTTTATTGCACTTAAATCACTTTAAAAATACATTAGGTATTATTATATTATCTACTTATAGCAAAAGAAAATATTTGGAAATAAGTATATTAATATTTAAGTTTATTTAAATAAAATACAGACAAACAGCATCAGCGCAAATCTCCAGTATTTTTGAGATCTCCAGTATTTTTGAGATCTCCAGTATTTTTTATTCGAGTCAAATACGTAATACTCAAATCAGTGAATAAACCTTTCCCTTTTATGCTTCTTTATTTATTGTAAGCCCTCCTTTTGGCTACGAGATAAATCCCATGGGATTGTAAACGCCGCTAAATGGGCGGTTTGCGGTGATAAAACCTCCAAAAATGAGGAAAGTTTCGATTACCCCGATAAGGATGATTACTACAGAATTATTGGATACAGTGGAATGGGACGCTTAACACATTTAAGTGATATAAAATCCATTGATTTGTAACTAAATAAACAGTTTCGTTAGGTTTAAAAAAATCTAATTGAGAAGTATCTAAACTGTGTTATAAAAGTAAGCAGCTTAAGTTTTGAATCAGGTTTTTTAATTAGATTTCAAATTCAAATTCAAAAATATCTTTATTCGATAGGTAACATAGTTACACTTTGAATCGTCAATTTTACATAACGAACGTCTCATCCGCCTAAAACTACTGCAGCTTCTCACAACTTGTATAGCCGGGGAAAAGAAGCTGCAAGAAAAACCTCGGCACAGGGCCCTAGACGTTCTTTAAAAAAAAACATAAAATATTGGTATACAATTGAGTAATTTAGCTGCCTAATATCAGTTCTCAGACAGTTAATCCCATGCATTCATATCTTCTGAATAATTACTAACTAACCTTTTTATTTTTATAGTTTTTATTTAACTACTGTCTTAAAACAGTTGAAAGGCAAATTCTGAATGTCAATGGGAATCTTATTGTAAAAACGTATACATTGCATATATCATCATCTCCCTAGCACTATCCCGTTTTTCACAGAGTCCGCTTACCTAACCTGAAGATTTGACACGTTCGGCTTTTTACAGAAGCGACTGCCTGTCTGACCTTCCAACCCGCGAAGGGAAAACCAGCCCAATACAGGTTAGAACACATACCTCCGAAAATGAATTTCTCGAAATTTTATTTAGATTTCGAATATCGTTGTGGAAAATAAGGTCGACGTACGTCTCACACAAGCTCCGCTGTGGCTTTTGAATACTTACCTACATGTTAATTTATTCACTGAAAAGTTATAAAACTTAGTTGTAGGTATGTTGTAAGTATGTGCAAGACATCTTTCTAACGTACATTTTCCATGTAACCGCCAGTACTTTGTAACGGTAATAGAATTTTTGTCATAGAGTAGGTTCTGAAAGCGTTCACCTTCAGCATTTTCCGACGCACCTAGCGTTACTACCAGAGAGTTATGCCGGGCACAGGCGCGTAGATCGCGCGGCATATCACGGATATTGAGGGTATGCCGTCAAACTTTTACGCCCTGCATTACAGCAACATCATATTTTATACCGCGGCTCTACCGTATAGCCTCAAGTTTTATTAAACCCGCGGCCAACATTCGGATCACCTCGTAAAATGAATGAAACTCGTATGCCTTTCCTTATATTCGGCCTTCAAATGTAAATTATGATTCAATTTTATAACTTTCTTGACAGCGGAGCGCAGTAACGTATAGTTTCTCATTTCCCTCGTTGTAACACTTCTTTCATGTCCAACTATAAAGTTTCATGTTGAGTAAGTGGTATAAGTAATTGAACATTTGCACGTACTATAGGATAAACACCAAAAGTAAAACAGAAGTCATCTTCCTAGCGTTATCCCGTTTCTCAAGAGTTCCGCTTAACTAACCTGACGATTTAACAGGTCCAGTTTTTTATAGAAGCGACTACCTGGCTGACCTTCAAACCCAATAAAAACCAAACTAATTCAGATTAAGACACATAACTCCGAAACGCATTTCTCGGTAATGTGGGTTTCCTCACGATGTTTCCAATCATTTATAATCCAAATACTAATTGTAAAACAAACTCTAAAAGTCATTGGTTTAGGCCCGTGCTGGAATTCGAACCTGAGACCTCATAATGAGAGTCAATCGTTCTTCCAACTGGGCTACAACGGCTCACAAAAGTAAAAATGAAGTACCAAATAAAAATGACGTCGTTCATAGTATCGTCTCTATGTACGACGATAAATCGCACCAAATACAACCACTCAACCTGCGCACTCAACACAATATGTAAAATAAATGTTTACTACACAATCCAATATTTCTTTCGACTCGTCCCGTATCATCAGAAATGAGATCAAGAATAAAACAGGGAAACAATTTCGTCGTGTTCGAGTCTAGTGGTAAACGGTTTGGCATGGACAATAATTCCGTGACAGGGGCCGACAGCGGTCGACCCGCGGCCACATCGCTATCAATCAGAGGATATTCCACCCACAATCTATCCATTACCCAAGTTATACTTACATATCGAATATTAATTGATGAAGTTCCACCCAAAGCCGGCTGCGTGTTAGAAATTCGCCTTCCAGATGTTTTGCACTTATCCATACGAATTTAGCGTTGGTAGTTTCAATGAAAATTGTTTTATAAAATCGTTGCCTACGAGCTATAAACCACCCTTAGACACACGTCAACGAGACTTAGCGATATCCGTAAAAGGATTTACCCTTATCGTTTTGTTGAAATGTTGGGATGATTTTATACAACTATTGACTGTCTCCGATTCAGTTCATTTATAAATAAAACTGTATCGATCTAATTTTGCACAGAGTATGGATGGACACCGGATGAATACCAACGAGTCACAATTAGGTTGCAGCATAATAAACTGGTGAATGATATCGACGAAATAGCAGAAACGATTGTAATCAACGAGTTCCAGTAAAAGGCGATTTGTTCCGATCAGTCTTTCAGCTTTTGAGTCGTAAAAAATGGATATTGTGCCGAATACAAGTCCGAACGATTGGGCGATAACGAGGGTGTATTGAGACGACGGCATTCCGGCACGTTCCCGCGCGTCGGCCATGCGCCCGGGCGCCCGTTATGCTGATGCAGCCCCGGACGAGAAGCACGTCCTACGCCCCGCGCACACTGTATAAAATTCCCACCTCTCGAATCACAAAACAAACACTCGTTGAATAAAATTCGTAAGCTGTCTCTCTATTGCTCCTTACGTCAATAGAGAACACCGCTGAATAAACAAACAAGCATAGCCGCTGAATCCATAAACCCGCTTGGGAACGATAAAACATCCCGGCTGCACCATTTATTTCCATTGGTCATCTGACGTCATTACCGATTGTGTACACACGATTTATTATTATCGTTTTACAAAACTGTCCGATGGCTATGATAAGTTTTAACGTGTCATAGGCTGAATGCCTGCGGCGAATGGCACCTGCATTACGTAAAACAGCATTTGTATTGCACATGTATGTATCTTGCTCTGCAGTGACGTCAATAGCCGCATATATTATAATAGTAATTGCATTGACACCCCAGTGTACACAAAACCGGTGATTGCTCGCGGGGATATTGATGCGGAAAATGTTTATTATAAACGCTTTTGTGTTGGCTACGTAATAAAATGTTATATATTATTACTTACTAACCTATGTAGCACTCTTTGACGATTTTAACGGAAACGTAGTTTGGTCAATATGGGAAGCTATTTGTTGATAAAAATATTTTTTTCAAACTACACAATCACAACTAGAAGCTGAAGTTTTCTTATTTATTTCAGTAGATCGTTCTGTAGGTCGCCAATGCCCAAGACTAGGTTGCATGATATAAGACATTTTTGATGTGACTTAACGACGATTTGTTTAGGAGTCACTACTTAACCAGATCTGATGTGTGGCTCTATCATATAAACATATCCAGTATTATGAAAGTTTTGTTTTCGGACTGTACGTGGATCGTAAACTAATCATAATAGGTAACTGCTCTAATAATCCAGTTTACGATTAATCAGCCCATTTCCCTGGTCTACACGTCCGCATCACACTAGGCTTGTAAGCCATAAACACGGCGAGAGGAGCAATTAATTCCAACATCGGGAGTCGTCCCGAGCCAAGCCATTATAACTAAATACATCTAATCAATAACGAACCAACATAACTCTGTATATATAGCTTGATTGCTTCTAATCTAGTTAATATCTTATTAAGTGCAATATACGTGAGGCAATGTAGATGCTAAGTGTATATTTATGTTATTTTCTTTACGTTGAGATGTATTTTCGGCGTCTATTTCGGTGGTAAAACCGACCTTATGTAGTCTGTTTTCCTGTTCATTCTATTCTATCTTAAAACTGAGTATAAAAATTGACTGTCGTTTTCGTTCGACAGGTAGCTAGGTAGAAAATCTGACCGCTCCCGACATTGCTTAAAGTTTTCAATCAACAAATATTAGTAGCTATAAATTAATTTGCTTAGTGAGAGCAAATTGAACATTTTCCAACCCAATTAGAAAATTCCATACATAACATAGTATCCAAATTAATAATTCCATGTTTACTAGAAGGTTCAAAGCCCTCTAAAATTGAATATGTAGCGATATGTATGTATCGTTACTAATGGGATAGTAGTAATGGTCCCTTAATTAATAATTCAGGTTATTTTGGGAACCTTCTACACTGATCAATACCTACAAGTTATTATTATACATTGTTTTAAGTTTACGCGGTTATTATCATAATTAAAACACATAATAACGGGTTCTTACCGCGTTTAAAGTAGGGATATAAGACTCCCGATATTTCGACACTGTTGCAAAATGCAAACAACTATTTAAGTAACAGGTTTTCCTTTTACTTATATTAAGACCATACCTACCTTTTGAACATGATGTTTTCTGTATGAATCAATTGTAAAGTAAATAATATAAGTACTTAAATGAAAAAAGCAGCATAACTTACGGGCTCGAAGTTTAAGTTAAATGTTTATTCGCATTATTATACGTAGCTACCTAAATGAGGGAATACGGATTATTTTCTTTTAAAGGATTTATGTCTGTACATTTAAAAGAAACAATGCAAAAGACACGACGATCTTTTTGACAGAAGTCGTACAGTGTAGCAAGTTTTAACGAGTAGCCTCCAGGGAGGGAATATTGCAGGGGCCAGTGCCCACCACATTGTTACGGAAATTGCTATTCCTACACCCGCGTGAACTTACATCCAACTTTTTTAGAATAACACACTCTTTTGTTGTGATACAACACACATTTTTGTAAAACAGAAACAATTTAAATAACGCCCACAATCCCTATTAGAGCCGAACAATTACGCTATTTAACCGACTTCAAAAAAGAAGGAGGTTATTTGAATAAATATGACCAACTGCATTTCCGAAATGATTTCTTTTCATCCCTTAAAATGTCGGATGAGAAAAACAAAATGATAAAAATCCCCTGTTCTTATTTATACACCAATTGACTTAACACCAACAGAACGTCGTTAAGGATGATAAATACCCTCAATTCAATACCTACTGCGAAAACATGACGGAATATTCATAAGACCCGACACAAGAAATTAGGGGAAGACGGTGAGTGTAACGAAATCCCCCTAAATAACGCTTTTCAGATGAGTTACAAGGTTTCCTCTGAAAATAAATTAATCAAGAGCCAGGCCAGCCCACGTAGCGTAGATTTACGAGGAGACGCGTCCCCCGCTCGCGCCCCCCTCACACTACACAACTCATCAATTTCCTCAGGACATACGACTTGGAATCCTGTTAATTAAACTATGCCGCCAAATTAAACCAGAACAATCGAGGGAAACGCGGTTTTGCGGCGAGCGGGGAAAATATGCGCATTAGGGATAGCGCCGGCAGTCGGGACAGCGTCGCACTTGTTATACCTAAGTAACATATTATGAGGGCAAAGTAGAACGAAATCATATACCATCGAGCTGGCTAGAACGTAAGGCTGCCTGAATAACACAACACTAGAAAAGAGCGCCAGTTGAATAAACTGGGAATAAACTCTAGTTGCTCAGGTAAAACAACTTTATTATTTAAAGACATTTTCAGGTCGGATATGTGTGTTGCCAGGGTACAATAATCAAATGTTTACTCCCGAGTGTCATTTTTCTTTCGAACTATAATAATCTTTAGGTACATGTAAAGTCTACGGATAGCCTCCAAGTATTCGCCTTACTTAACTTTAGTTTTGAGCATTTTATTTGATATTACTTTTACCATAAATAAGTATATGTGCATTTAGAGTAAAACTTAGTATGGCATTGGTGCTAATTCCTGTAAATACCATCTAATTTTATTTTAAGTTATATCTGTCATTTTCTTATCCGCCGAAAAGGAAAGGGACGGGTAATCGATAAGCATAAAATTTATGGAACACACGTCAATTTTAAGCACAAATCTAAACCAACCGTCTAAAAATTTTACATCAGTCAATAACCCGACACAGTTGCACGTCAAACGGATTGCATACCAGCGACGTGCCTTTTTGATTCGCCCGGGTTATTCATTCATTTACTCATTCTTCCTAAAATTAAGAGCTGTGAATCATCTGTCCCTTTCCTTTTCGACGGATATGAAAATGACGGATATAACTTAAAATAAAATTAGGCGGTGTCTGCAAGAATCGGGGCCAATATGTATATATTACAATGTCAAACGTTATGATTTCTGTCACGGAAACATAGTGAAATATAAAACGACGCAAAAATATTATGGTTATTTTATAACTTACAGAAATAACATTAAAAATTGACATATTTCCGGATCCATACACATATTTTATTAAAATGTTGGATATGGCTTTTGGGATTGAACATGCATAAAAATGTTTGCGACGAATATGTTTTATCCAACATGCAGATAGAAATGAAACTCCAATAAAGTTACAGGGTTATATGGCAGTAGGTACACAATGTTACACAATATATGGATTTTCGTTTAACTGTCACTGGGAATACGACACCGGGAAATTGATACTAAATCAACGTAAGGGATTACGAACACAACACAACCCACAGACAACGACTTAATTTAAGGGCCATATCACAGGTTCAGAAAACGCAAGTTGGCCGAACATCATGAACACGACAAATTCTTCTTGACGTCATATATAACGTTACGATCAGCTCGCATTTTGCGTACCTACGACGTAACCCACGTCCGAAGACGTTTAGTGTGATGTGGCCTTAAAACTACATACAACAATGAAGGGTGACACACGAACTATATGACATGAACAAGTTTTACGAACTTTCCAAGATAACACACATCAAATGCTTGCGAATGGCAACATAAACAACTCACGCTCATCTGCCAACATGTATGCGGAAGGCGTTGGCGATAAGAAGCTACGAAAATCTGCCAGAGTCGCGATGCTCTGTGCCTCTCTGTGCCCTCCTAGTAACAAATAAAGCGAGAATAAAAACAAAGAAGAGAAAAAGATAAGCAAAAGTTGATACATACGGTAGCAACAGGAAAGAAATGGAGACACCGGTCGAAACAAATAGACTAAAAAGCGAAGTGGTCTGGATACGGAACAGCTATCGCGAAGAATAGGTAAAAACTAAGGTAAGAGTAAGAGCATGCACCGGTAGAGGTAAGTGGACCAATTTCAGGTAAAGAGAGGTAAAATGGTTTGCAGTCTGAGGGGAAACCAAGGAGCAAATGTTTCGCAAGAAATGTAATACAAGTGGCTATCAAAAGCGAAAGGATATGGAATTATAGGATATTGAGTTACGGAGATATCGTAACATGTTTCACAGAATTATATTAATAGATATCAACAAAACACAGTTCCTAATATCAATTACAAAAAGCGAACAGTCCACTTATGACTGAATGTTTTGATTTCGGATATTCTTTTTATTTTAGGGAATTACTTTTTAATGTTTCACTAAATCTGAGAAGCAAAGTATGTAAAACACTATAAGTCATTTTAATCGTAATTGTGTTGGAAAGGTGTGAACGCATGGTGTAAGTAAGTTAGGCAGGTACACATGAGGTTCTGTCTGTGTGTCACTTTATATCTCATTATATATTCTAGAGTGCAGTAAAATGGAAAGGCGTTGTCAATAAGGCAGAAACCTAGATACATTTAAGCGTATATAAGGGTTAGAAGTTATACTTTGTAGTACAGAGAATGAATCCAATATACAGGTTACATTAATGTAAGTTTGAGGTAGGTAACGACATCATATAAATGTTCTATGAGGTACGTAATAAAATTAATAATACTACAGTAAAACATCACTCGTCTTTAGATTCGGATAAAGGCAAAGCAAAAGTATATATATATTAAGTAAAGTATATATATATATATTATTTATTATATATATATATATATATATATATATAACATAGCTGTAGTTTAAGTATAGTCGTAGGTTTAGGTTCAAAATGAGTTTTACAAAATAGATAAGCGGACAGAGAAAGGTGTCTAAAGGGTCGTGTTATATTTAAAACAAAACTGCGGCCTGTTGTCATATAATCATTTTACAGAATCTAATTTAGTGAATACTCAGCTACATACATACTCATAATAATCTCGCAGTTGAGAAGGATAATGTATGAAGTTGAGCGTTCATAATTCTCAGCTGTGAATATACTAAGGCTGGGTTCAGGGTATGCAGTCCGTACGGACTGTCGGCCTACAAACCTGTGTACCGAGGGACCTGTAAAACTGTAACACTTTTCTCATGTAAATCACACGAGGCCGCGCCAGAGAGTCCATACCAGTCTGAAACCAGCCTAATATTCTTAATATGGCAACTAACAAGAATAATCGTTCGATGTGAGTATGTCTAAAAGCCTAGTCAAAAGGCAAATGGTTCTATTTTTAGTATATTTACACTCACTAACGTCCTAATTATCAGAATAGTCAAATGGAGCAAATGTTCATGTCAGTGGCCACATTCACAATATACGGATCAGATGTAAGTACCTATGAGGCTGTGCCGGCTGGCGCCGAGGCTGGGCGCGGGCGGCGAGCCAGCTGCCCGCAGCGCGAACGCGCCGCCGCCGCCGCCGCCGCCCAGCGCGCCTCCCTCCAGCGCGCCTGCAACACATTTACTTTTAAAACCTTGATCAAACACATAAAAATCTTCGCCAGTTTATACCCGAAGTCAAAAATACACATTGAATACAAGAATGTTCTGGGGGTTATAATGGCCACATCGAAGCAATTCATCTAAGAAAACAATATTGCTATTTAACACTTGTTTGCATTGCGAACTTACAAACCTTTTAATATGCGCAAATGTCAAATTGCAATATTGCTTTCTTAGGTGAATTGCTTCAATGTGGCCATTTAATCCCCCTGTTGTTATATATTCAATTGTTATGGCTAATGTACATATATACATATGTAAGTACATACATAAACTTACGCCTATCTCCCACCGAGGTAAGCAGAGATTATGAAATTACATTTGCTTGTGTCCTGACATACCTACTTCTCTTGCTTCCTCCACATTCACACACATACACGCACGTCGGTTCAGAGTAGATCTTACTGAACCTTTTCTAAGGACATCTCCAATTTAGACATAGTGGTTATTATAAAAAATATATATTGGCACGATATATAATTGCACCCAAAGGATCAAAGGAAGGAAGCCAAAAGTGGGACAAAATACGCTAATTAAGATTACGTAAGAAGCAGAGTCAAAGAGTTATTATTATTTCTGGGCAGGCTTTATTCAAAATCGTACGTCACTATGTTCATAAATATGTCACTTGATGGAGAGCAATGAGGTCTACGGGCTCGGATAATTCTTATAATCTAGTAAACATTCGGGAAAACTGATAAAAGTTTCATTCTACACACATATTTATGCAGTACATTAACTACCACGCCTGGTAGTAGATACCTGACGACCTAACCTATATAATTTGGAATGAATATAGGCCCAAGGCCCAATGCCGACAATAGACAGTCAATGGCGGCTGTGTATTCATACAGGGGACGAGGAACAGTTACATTTGTTGTCACGTCAACTTTATATTTCTCACAGAGGAAAATACGCCGCAGAACGTCCCTCGGCATCCCACGTGTCGGGCTGACGAACACAAACACGAATACATATAGTAAGTATATTATAATGCAAACAATATTTGCGCAGACAAGATTAAAACTCAAACCTTTCGTTCTAACGTATGTACGAGTAGCTATTTTACAAATTATACCTACCTATCTGTGCGTAATTGCCCAACTGGAAACCCTCAGGCCTGTTGTCTTAGACGTTGTACCGGGTGAGAGCCGTCAGCGCTCCCCATTTATCCGGCCAAGTAGTTAATGCCATCTGCGGCAAATCTACAATATGTCACGTCAAAAAAAATGTGCGGAATCGACTTGTATTGCCTCATTAGCAATATTATTTATTCGTAGTTAGCAAGGTTATTATTATGCTAATAAGAGGTTTCAGGTTATTTTTAATCTGATTGAATAATATACATGCATAAACTCACGCCTATTTCCCACCGGGCTAAGCAGGGACTATGGAATTTTATTTGCGTCGATCCTGACACACTTCTGTTGCTTCCTTTACCTTTATCAATCGTTTCATACACACCAGCCTATTCAGAGTAGATGGTACTAAACCATTTTCCCCATTTGGTCAATGTACGTCCTTCTAGGTCTTTCTCTGCCAGTCCTACTACCAACCTTAATAATTTAATACCATAAAATATCGTAAATATTTTATTTCAAAATACCTACCTGAAATTAAAACAACGCTCACAATGTGTACCATTCGTTTCATTCAACTATTTACACAAAATATTTATTCATACACATAGGAAATTCTGTATATTTCGAAATGAAACGTTTCCACTCGTCACGGGACCTAAATGATAACAAAAATAGGACAGTAAATTGATAGGTGATTTCAGTTTCCAATAACGCGGTGATAAGGACTCAGGACGTAAGGTTCCGTCGGCTATACGAGGCACTAGGGACCGTCTTACTGTTTATGTGCCCTAATGTTGCGACTCGTCCTTGAGAGCTGTTCCCAACTTAGATTTGCGAGCTTTATCTGCAATAATAAATGTGATTTTCTTATTCACTGAAAACAAACGTAAATTTTAGGCAGAAATCTAAAACAATCTAAAAATTTTATATCGGCCAATAACCTGACAGAATTAAGTTCACAGCACACGTCAAACGGCTAGCATACCAGCGAGATACCAATTTGATTCGCCCAGGTTTTTTTTTAAATTAACAGCTATCAATCATCCGTCCCTTTCTTTTTCGGCGGATAAGAAAATGACAGATATAACTTAAAATTAGATGGTGTGTACAGGAAGCATCAGAGTGGAATGTTTAAATAATGAACCATCGTTTTTTTTTTAAGAAACGTGGTAGGTAATAGTTAATTTACTATAAGTAAATGAAACTTTCTAATATAGTCTACAATAATAAAATTATTACATACTTCCGCGAATAATAAGCATGTAAAAAGTCCCGTAATGTTTTCTGAGTATGTCTGCACATTATACTCATCTAAACGCATCAAATGAATAACAAATAATAAACAGCCATTCTACATGGGGACTTACATGAAAAGAAGCCGTTAACTACAGGGACAAAATAGTGTGACCATCATGTCCCATAATGACGTGTGCCATTACAGGGGATGAAGCCATAATCACCACCCCAGGCATGTGTTGGTGATTGCACTTTCATGGTATTTGTCAAGCGGGCCCAACCTCTAACCCAACCTTAATATCTATAAGTACGTATAGGTTAAAAAATAAGTATATAAAATCATCAAATTGATTGCGCTTTACCGTAGTTTTCATGAAAACTATGACGTGCTCGATTGAATTTGAACAGCCCCCGTCCAATAAGTGACTTTCCAAGCTACTATTAGTATGAAAAACATATCAATAATACAGCATAATAATTATATAATTTCTTCTCCTTTCCTTCTTCAGGGTCGGCTTTCCCAATCATGCGGCGCTAGGTATTAGCTGACAAACATCGTCTTCTTTGAGACCCAGCGTCTTCATGTCCCTCTGGACATTTGTCAACCAGGTGGTTTTAGGTCTTCCCCTCTCCCTCTTTCTTGAAGCCATGGAAAGGAGTTTTCTCACTCCATGGTCATAATATATAATTCCTGTTGCGTCTTATTTAATACATAACATACATAAACTCACGCTTGTTTTCCCCAACGGCTATCAAAGACAACTTGCAGCCACTGTTGATACAAAGTCCTAAGATGGATATGATGAACCTTCCGGTGACAAGATATCAGCCTATATCGCCCATAATAATTTTCCATCACGTTAGAAAGAACAAAACATTCCCGGGAAGTCCGGCAGCTGAAATAAATGGTTTTTACTTTCTCGGTTTGAAAATAGAAACAAGGATGCCTATATTTTATCTGTTACGACAAAAAATCACAGTTTTCTGTAAAGATAGGGACAGACAATACAAGTGGGTACTATCACTTGGAAAACACTTTTCGCTCAAACGACGTTCGTCCTAATTGCCTTCCACTCCAGCCAACTCCAACCCATGCTTAGATCTCTCGAGACGAGATTTCCTTCGGCCGAGCGCACATCTGTATTATCACACACCCGATGGTTTCATCCTTGATAAACTCCTATTTTAGACAACATTTTTGTATGCATTTTGATCGCCTGGTAATATATCGCTTTACAGTTATTACATATCTTTTATCTATGTTAAGTTTCTCGTAACTCTATTATGTAAATGTAGATTCTTTAATAAAAATTACAAAATCACGAAATATTAGAAGTTTTTATTGAAAAGCAGCTCGTTATTGTCAGAGAAATATAATAGACAAACAATTGTTTGTTTGATAGTAGAGTAGCCTTCTAAATTATTCCAAATATAACAGACTGGCCTTTACACTATTCGTACACCTAACAAGACCGTTTTATATATCTCTTTCACATAAATATTGTGCTCGAGACATTTCTGTAAATGCCCGTCGATGTTTTATCCTCGGTTTTTCTGGGCCCAATAAGGCATTGCAAAATGCTTCCGACAAAATGTTTTGTGCTATACTATTTCATGGCTTGCACTTGCTAAGGGGAGATAGAGATATTTAATCTATGTAAGTCTACTTACAATTACGCCCCTATGGAGCTGGACAGAGCCCTATGTATTACTTGCAACCACTCTTAATAATGGCCCCCTGATTCCTGCAGACACCTCGTACTTTTATTTTAAGTTATACCTGTCATTTTTAAGTTAATTTTAAAATGAATTAATAGCCCGGGCGACTAAAATAGGTATCTCGCTGGTATGCAAACCGTTGGACGTGTTCTGTCAACTTAATTTTGTCGGGTAATTGTAAAATTTTTAGCAGATTATTTTAGATTTGTGCCTAAAATTGACGTGTGTTCCATGAATTTGATGTCTGTCGATTACCCGTCCCTTTCCTTTTCGGCGGATAAGAAAATGACAGGTATAGGTTAAAATAACATTAGATAGTGTGTACCGGAATCCACACCATTGGCGTCTTAAAATAACTATGATAACTTCTTACCACATCATAAACTGATCATTCTTAACCCGCATCACAGTGCATTTAAGAAGTTATCGTAGATTTACTGTATATGACATTAACTACTTGCCCGGTCAAATGGGGAGAACAGAGGACTCTCATCCGGTACATAATTTAAGACAACAGGCCTTAGGGTGCCCAGTAGAGCGCAGACTTCGGCTCATTACATTTTATGTTATAAGTGGAAACAGGAAAGAAGGAAAGGAGGTTTTAAAGGATGATTGAGACCATGATTCTGAGTTAATATCAAGGGGAATTATTCGTCGCAAAATTCATGTTTTTTGTGTTTTATTTTAAATTATTTTAATACTCTTGCTATGGAAAATTTCTCTTGATATTAACTCAAAATAATGAGCTGAATCATTATAGTCTGAATCATCCCCGTCAGTATTCGTTACGATGTCACTAACACCCTGTATATTTGATAGCAAAATACCCATAATCTAAACAATCTGGAAAAGTTAATATTGTAAATACCTAAATCCGACACAAACCAAACCCAAAGCCCCCTGATACAGAATCGAGGTTAACCACTACACCACAGGGGTCGTAAATGCTGTCACGCATAGATGAATTTCGTAAAAAGCGGTAATGGGTGTACAATGTGCTATACAATAGCGAACCTTCCTTCTCCATAATAAAGCCTTATTTACTGCGATCTTTAGGTAGGCACTAAAGCTTAATGTTCTATAATAAGTAATAACGAGAGCCTTATGTGTATATTTTTCAGAAATTCGGAAGCTTTTAGCTTATGTTACACGAGGTATTCTTGAATCAGAATCAGAATCAGAATCATTTATTCAACGTAATTATCATGGATAAACTTGTTGAAGGTCAATGTAACATTTTTGAATTTACGTCATTTCGCAAGGTGTTATGGCTGAGGAGAAGAAATGACAAGAAACTGCAACAGCAACACATCTTTTAAATCAATGAGGGTACATTACAAGTTATTTAATAACTAGAGGAACACATTTAATACCAGACATTTTTATCATTTAGGTAATCATTAATCTTATAATAGGCTTTTTTACATAAAGTAAGCTTCACGTGAGCTTTAAATTTATTCTCTGACAAATTTAAAATATTATCTGGTATTTTATTGTAAAAACGTATACATAACCCCAAAAAAGATGAATTTAATTTACTTAATCTAGAATTTTGAACAACAATTTTATTTTTATTCCTTGTATTGTAAGTATGCCTTTCACAGTTTCTCGGAAGGAGAGATACATTTTTACGCACATACATAATGTTTTCATAAATATATTGACTTGCGACCGTCAGTATATTTATTTCTTTAAACAGCTCCCTTAAAGAGTCCCGACAACGCAGATTATAAATAGCGCGAACTGCCCTTTTTTGAATAATGAAAATAGTTTCTACATCAGCGGCTCGACCCCACAATAAAATACCGTAAGACATTATGCTGTGGAAGTAGCTGAAGTAGACAAGTCTAGCAGTGGGTACATCTGTGAGTTGTCGGATTCTTCTGACGGCATATGCTGCTGAACTTAGCTTGCCCGCTAGTGATACAATATGTGGGCCCCATTGAAGTTTTGAATCTACAGTAATTCCTAAGAAAACGGTGTGTTCAACAAAATCTAGTTTCTCGTCGTTAATTTTTATGTTATTATTTACTTTCTTTACGTTTGGTAGAACAAATTTAATACACTTCGTTTTCTTAGCATTTAGAACTAGATTATTTACTGTAAACCAGCTTAGAACCTGCGACACAGCGCTGTTTGCTTCGTCAAGTTCCTCTAACTTTCTATCGATTTTAAATATAAGAGAAGTGTCATCCGCGAACAGTACAATGTCAGCTTGGTTCTGTACTACATAAGGTAAATCATTTATGTACACTAAAAAAAGGAATGGCCCCAAAATGGATCCTTGAGGAACTCCCATTTGAACATGAGAGCCCGAAGAAGTCGTACTATTGATTTGTACCTTTTGTATCCTATCACCTAGATATGAATTTAACAAACTGAGAGCTCCATTATTTAATCCATAGTGCCTCAATTTCAAAAGCAAGGTCTCGTGATCCACGCAGTCGAATGCCTTAGACAAGTCACAGAATACTCCTACGGCATTCTGCGACCTCTCCCAAGCATCGAAAATGTGTCGAACAAATGTGACACTCGCGTCTGTTGTAGACCGACCCTTAGTAAAACCAAACTGCTGGCTGTGAAGTAAGTTATTTAAATTAAAATGACATAGCAGTTGGTCGAGAATAATTTTCTCGAAAATTTTACTAAGTACTGGTAGAATAGAAACCGGTCTATAATTCGTGGGGTCTGATTTTGTGCCCGATTTAAAAAGAGGTATAACTTTACTGATTTTCATTAAATTTGGAAAAGTGCTATTTTCAACACTCATATTAAAAATGTAAGCTAGATATGGTGCTAAGATATCAATAACAGAGCTCATCAATTTGACAGACAATCCCCATAAATCTTTCGAGGTTTTAAGTTTCAGCTGTTTGAATATTTTAACAATACTACTCGGATCAACGCGTTTAAAATCAAATAATTCAGTGCAAGCAGTAACATTACTTTTCAACAATATATCAGCTTGAACAGGAGAGGACCTGAGAGATTCTGTAGTTTTTACAGGGATGTTCGTAAAGAATTTATCAAAAACTTCAGCTACATCTTTATCTTGTTTAACTAACCCAGTGCCCGATTCTATATTATATTCTAATTCACGCGGTTTCGAAGCCTTTGTTTCGCTATTTATTACTTGCCAAACTGCCTTTATTTTATTATCCGCGGTCTTTATTTTACTACTAATATGCATCTGTTTGGCTGTATAACACACTCTTCGAAATATTTTAGAATAATTTTTGACGTAGCTTTTAAAACTATCAGTGTGTGTATACGTTTTTTCCTCATATAAAGAATAAAGAGTATTTCTACTTTTGCGAATGCCTACGGTAGCCCAGTCACTGAACTTGAATGATTGACTGTTGGTAACTACCTTTTGAGGAAAATTATTTTCAAATTCTTTATGGATAATAGTAAAGAAATCCCTGTAAAAATCGTCAGGATTGTCTGTATCAAAGTTTGGACAAGGTAAGTTACTTATAAGACTATTTCGATATTTCTCTATCCGAGTATCAGTGATGGGTCGTGTACGAAATTTAATTTTCTGAACATTTTTAAGTACTGGAAAACTGACCAGCAGCCCACTGTGATCTGACTTAAAACAGTTAAGGATACTGTTGTCTTGGAAGTCACAATTGCAAAAAACGTTATCTAAACATGAGGCAGTTGTTTCTGTAATTCTAGTTGGCTCCATAAATATATTAACAAGGTTAAAAGATGTAAACAAACTTAGAAATCTAGTTGTAATTGAATCTACTTCATATAAATCAACGTTAAAATCTCCACACACTATAATGGCTTTATTACTTTTAGATATGACCTTCAGTACATTTTCCATCACTGATTCAAAAACTGTGAAGTTAGCACTGTATGGGGGTCTGTATACGGCTACAACAATATGTTTCTCTGTTTCTATACATGAAATCTCCATAGTGCCCTCTATCGAAAGTCCAGTAATATCTTTGCGTTCTTTATATTTTAAACTATTTCTGATAAAAATAAGGGAGCCACCACGTAATTTGATCTTTCGACAGAAAGCGCTAGCGAAATGATAATTTTTAAAACCGAATAACAATTCATAATCCTTAAACCAATGCTCTGTAATACATAAAATGTCAATAAAAAATGTCTCTAAAAATAATTCTACGTCTAATTCTTTGCCAGAGAAGCCTTGAATATTTTGGTGAACTAGTTTTAATATTCCAAGCTTCTCTTTTGTCTTATTGTCTAGTTTAAAGATGAAGTACCATTCGTGGTACATTGCTGACTACCGTCAATAAAAAGTTTTGTACTGTAAAAGACAGTACAGTCAATAAGTTTACTGCCTGGTCTGGCAGAAGTGTCTGTAATATAAAAAACTAGTACTGAACATATAATTTTTTTAAAGTACTTAGATAGATATATTCTATCTGTCGTTATTATACAATTTCGAATAAACTTATTCAAATCTAAATAAATAATATTACTATGATGACAGGTTCTGTTATAAAGGTGTTGGTTGAGAGAAAATATATAATTATTTTCCTCACTAGCTAATGTATTTGAGTATGGAAAAGAACAAATAATTAAGTTTCCACACTCAACAGTCATTAGTGACCTATGATACCTAGTCAATTGCTGTTTTGTGAGCCCTGTACTATTGCCTACTAAAAGAATAACGGTAGTGTTTGCATCATATTTACACTGGAATAATTTTGTGATGATTTGCGAATATGACGCGCCAGGCATGCACACATTAATAATGTCATGATCAAAAGAGTTTTTTAGAAGTAGTCCTAAACCTATGCCTATATCGTCCGAGAACACAACAGTCTTTTTCGTTAGACGTGGGACACAGTCTTTCTGGGGCGCGACGATGTTTGGCAATGCGGTCGCGACCTTTTCGGGCCCTCGCAGCGCCCCACCTGTCGGCGCAGCGGGCGCGGGCGCCGCGGGCGGTGGCGCTGTCGCTGACGCCCCGCGCCTCGAGGCTCCGCGAGCTCCGACCCTCCGCGGCTCGGCTCCCGGCGGCACATCACCGGCCGGCGCGACACTTGGCAGCGCGGCACACGGCGGCTCGTTGTTGGGCGGTGCGGTGTCGCACATCACTGCGGCCAGCGGCGCACCGGCGGGGAGCACGGCACTGCATTTCGCTGCTCTGCGTGACGCAGCCCTACGCGGCGTGGCCCTTGCCGACGCAGCACTAGGCGACGCGACACTGGGCGGCGCGGCTCTGCGTGTCGCAACCCTACGCGATGCGGCCCTGGCCGGCGCAGCACTAGGCGACGCGGCACTGGGCGGCGCGGCTCTGCGTGTCGCAGCCCTACGCGATGCAGCCCTGGGGGGCTACCGGCTAAGACGAAGCCGATTCAGATTGGAGCAAATCGAACATCGATTTGATTCTGTCGTACCGCGTAAGCAGCCAAGATGGCGATCCCCGATTCGTGACGTCACATGAAGTTCGGCAAGCCGATTGAACGAATGATTTCAGTACTTTTGACACTAAAATCGCTACCGCGTAAAAAATCGAAGTTCGGCGTCTGAAGCCGATTCCCATTGGAAGTGTCAGTTGAAGCCGGGCACTTTTCAGTAACCGTGATCAATTTTAATTTCTTATTTTCACTGTTTTTCACCAATATTAGGAGCTATTTACGGTGGGCGACAAATTTTAGGAACATCTTAATCAATATAAAATTGATATCGGCGTGGATTTTCGTGTTTAAATACCTAAATACAGTGTCATGGAGATAGTTGTTTTATGGGCTGCTGCGGAAGAAAATGTCTTCAGAATCTTGAGCAAATCGATTGCAGGATACTTCGAGAGAAAAGCCGGTATATACTTCTCACAGGTACATCTATTTATAACATTATTTCTGACAAGTGGCTCAATGTTTACAGAGGAAAAGTTGCTGAACTTACTAGAAGCCATTTTTGATCATTTCATACTTATCTATTTTGTTTTGTTTCAGAGAGTAGCTACATTGGTAATTTTAGATTATCAAAAGATGCATATCGGACTTTGTATCATGACTTAGGACCATATCTGAAGGTCCAATGCTCTACAACTGTGCAATCGACTTTAAGGTAGGTGGTTACTATATTATGTTATATTTTACCTTATATTTTGATAATTAAAGTTATACTACAACATTACATGAATCCAATATAATATCTGTATGTTATAATTACAGTGACAAATGCCCTCAATCAGCCTGCAATCGTGAGATAATATATCAAGTTTCCTCGGACAAAAACTGAGCATATAGAAGTCTCCAGAGGTTTTAATGACAAATTTGGATTTCTTGGAGTACTTGGATGCATCCATGGCACACAAATTGCCATTATCCAACCTCACAAGTGGGAAGAGGCCTTCTTCAATAGCAAGTATTACCATTCATTGCATGTTATGTTGGTAAGAATCATGCCTTTAACTAGCTACATTTGTTTTGATTCTTATGATTGAGTCACTAAAAATATTTTAATTTTCAGGTTTGTGATGGAGATATGAGCATTACATTTATGATGCATCCAATGGGAGTGTTAGTGCTAGACTACTAGCCAAGATAACCATATTTGGAACAACAGCACTTTGAGAAGGGAAAAGGAACATCTCCTTAATTTTAATATGTTTAAGTTCATTAAGCGGACTTGTGTGGTCCTTGAAATGTAAATTATGAAGTCAGTGTGGTGTAATCAAAAGTGGCAGATTTGTTATTCAATAATACAACATCTAAACAAACCTTTCTTTATTGACATCAAATAAACTATTTTCATTATGCATATTTATTTATTTTGTGTTATTACATAATTTGTTTCATTACACCCCTCTCATTAACCAACCTATCTCTCAAGTAGATACATTTTTTCTAATCTTGTGTCCATTGTGCTTAATAAAGTAGTTTATCCATCTATCTTTAACTTGTAATAAATAAATCCATTTATTTTGTATAAATACAAGCTTGCGGGGCCTTATTGGACTAGACTATTTGTAATGTGTAATAGTATAGTCAAAAAAGCCCTGCGAGTGGATCAAAGAAATGTAATCAATTAGAACATACTACAAATATAATATTGTTCCCAATTCTTACTATAATATGGAAATATAAGTTAATTGCATCCAACATCTTCATCAATACACCTATACAAATCCTTTTATTAGATAGTAGTTGGCAAGGAGTGGGTGTATACATATACTATACACCTCTGCTTACCCCTTCGGGAATAGAAGCGTGATGCTATATTATTTTTGTTTCAAAATAGTTCTTGGTAAAATGATATCTAGTTGCTTTGTCTTTAATGTACTTTAATGTTACCCCTAGACAAACTCACTTAAATAACATGACCAAACTTAAGTATTTAAATTAAATACAACTTCACTTAAATAACATAAATGGAGTACTTATACTTTAGCTTAAATATTTACATACAAGTTTATTGAATACATATGTTTTTACTTAAGTATTTTAACTTAGTTTGTATCTTCGTTCTTCGCTAGTGTCTTTGTTCTTGAGAATCGTCATGCTGCTATTCTTTAACCTGTAATAAATAAATCCATTAATTCATATAAAATACATGCGAAATATAAACAGTCACAATATGACAAAGTTTTTATGACGTCTATCATGTACATTAGTAATAGTCTTTATAGACTAGTTATAATCCTTTAGTTATTACTTTATTCATTTGGGTGATCCCGGCAAGACAAAAATTTTGTAAAGTGGTCCTTCATGAATTAAAAGTTTAGGAACACTAGCCGACTCTAATGGAATGAAATACAATGTAAAGGAAATATTTTGGAATGTAATAAAGTAGCACATACAAAGGTATAAGGATATTTATATTTGGCCTTTATTCTTGCTAGTATGGAGTAAAATATGCTGATCAAGGAGGTAAATTTGGGTATATAACATACATACAATCTTTATGCTACATCCCTGGCGGGGTAGGCAGTAAGGACAGACCACTAAGTGTCGTGATCCTTATAAACTTCTCCTACTTGCTCCAATTCCATACAATTTTTAATAAGTTTGAGTAAATTACCTTATATTGGTCTTCACCTAGCTTCCTCCAGCAGCAGCCGAAGCAACTCTGTTTGCATATCCGCGGCCTTGCTATTAGCTTCAGCAGCTGTAGCCAGCCAGCTTGTTAACTGCTGAAACAAGTCGCTCCTCCATGTCTAGCCTCCGACTCTCAGATCTAGTAGGTAGTAAATCGGTGATCTAGAAAAACAAAAAGATACATTTACAAGTTTCCAACAAACTATTTATGTTGTTGAACAATGAATAGGTTCATTATGTGACTATTCTTTCTTGACTTGTTTCTTACTACTACTAGATTAATAATTTACTTACATTTCTTTCGTTATTGTTGTTATTGTATAAATTCTGAGAAGATAAAACTGTTGCATTCGGCGCGAATTCAAGTATGTCAGCTGATATAACATAACGTCATTTTTCTTTTTTTTTTGCGTTTCATTACTTCAGTTGCAAAAGAAAAATCCGTCGTTGCATTTTCCTTTTGTTTTAAACATTTGTAAGACTTTACAAAGTGATTAACTAAAAATATTATCAATTAATAAAAATAACATACAAAATTAGTCTGTATTTTTTAATTTCATAATGATATAAAATATTAAATGTTTACCAAATGTCTCAACGGAACGCAAGACCAAAAGTCATTCGTTCAATCATGCACCCCTCTAATATGTCTATTATTATCTATGGATTGATTTTCATCCAGATTGCAATGAACATCGGAAATTACCCGGTACCAAACGCCGAACTTCGATTTATCTGAATCGTTTTCAAGTCGCCGAAGTTCGGCGAATTAGCCGGTAGGCCCCCTGGCCGGCGGCGCAGCAATAGGCGACGCGGCGATGGGCGGCGCGGCTCTGCGTGTTGTAACCCTGCGTGATTTGGCCCTGGCCGGCGCAGCACTAGGCGACGCGGCACTGGGCGGCGCGGCGCTGCGTCTCACAGCCCTACGGGGCGTGGTACCTCGCGGCGCGGTCTCGCGGCGCGTGGTACACGCGGCGCTGGTGGACGGTGAGGCTCCAGAATCTACGACCAGCTCCCCGCGCTGCAAATCCTCTCTAGACTCGCTGCTTGTTTTAGCGCGTAGTGTTTCTTGCTTGTTAAATGGAAATTACATGTGGTTGTATAAAAATGTACTAAAGAAACGAGTAATCATGGAGATAAGGCAAGAAAAGTAATGGGATTTTTTACCTATTTTAAAAGTCAGTCACATGCATAACGTACCTATAGCAGATTAGAAGCATCACAGATTGTGTGCGGGTGCGGGCGCATGTTGTAATACAAGAAACTATTATGCCGTGCGCGTGCGTCACACCAAAATCAGCAGCTATGCAGGCGCGACGCGGCCGCATTTTGCCGAGTGTAGGATTTACAAGAAATATTATCAAATTAGTGCGTAAAGATAAATCCTTAGACAAAGATTACAAAAACAACGTAGTTGTAACGTGGACCTAAGTTGAAACTGCCCCGCGCTGTTTCTGAACTGCTCCACTACTGACCTGTTTTTGGTGTGCAAAGCCTTTATTACAATCATATTCATCATACCAACCGTATGTGTTTGTTGTATTCTGATGACATATGGATTAATTATATTTTTTTGTCAGCCCAATATGCTGCCATGGCAAGAGCACGGGCGGAAGCGCTCATCAGGTCCACCCGCGCGCATGTTTCAGGGCACAGGGGGCATACGATTAGGTGGGACTTGGAAATCAAATTATAAGTCACGTTGTTCGACTTGTCATCGACACGAAAGAAAAAGACAAAAAGACTTCTTGAATTAGTACAGTTGTACTCAAGAACTTAAAAAAATCTCTTCCAGCAACGAGAATAAAGGACACTTAAAACTGTGAAAGTGAACGTAGGAGCTAGTGATATCACTCGCTTATTCCCACTGAATCTTTCCAAACTTTATGGGCCACGTTAAGAGAATGGATGGCCGCGATCTGTCTACATTCTCTGCTGCCCACGGCATAGTAGTACGGGTCACATTTTCACTAACACTTTTAATAGGCTAGATGACTGGATGAAAGATATAAAATTATAAAATGCTAATCTAGACATAGAAGCCAGTCTAAAATGATTAAAATGTTCAATCTTCTTTTTAACTTAACTGCGAATTTTGACAAAAAGTACAAAGTTTGACCACTTTGATGGCAGACGTCATAATATGCGTGTATTTCTATACTTTGATAAAATGTATCGTTTAATGTTTCGTAAAAAGTATATCGTTTGACTTGGTTGTCCGTTTGCCTCTTCTAAGTTGTTTTACTATACATGCATACACTCATAAGCCAAAATATGTCAAAAAATCAGTACTTATTTGCCTTGTTGCTTATCAATGCACCAAAGGTGTACAAAAAGTGCCTACATAACTCATATATATTTTGTTATTATTTCTAAAGATATTTATATTGATCTATTCTCTGTAGTCTTACTTATTTATTAGGTACTTTAAAAATATAAACACTGTGAGTTATTTGATTGAAACCTGTCTGTGTACCCCTGGGGTAACTATGTACTTATGTAGTAATCTGTGTAAAAAGTGTAGGTAGTAGGTACCTAAACTTCCTCTCAGACGACGCCCTGAGCCGAGGTGGGCACCCTCAGGCATGTTGTCTTAAACTTTGTACCAGGTGAGAGCCTTCAGCGCTCCCCATTTGTCCGGCCAAGTAGTTAATGCCATCTGCGGCAAATTTACAATAAGTCACATCAAAAAAAAAGGTACCTAAACGTACAAGTTCATATAACCAACGCTTGTTACATTCACAATTAGGCCAAAAAGAATACATAAAAAAGCTTTTCAAACTTTTAATTTTTTGAGCGCTATTAAAAGGTTTTTGACGCACTACAAACTTACTACGGAGTTTGCGGACACATTGTGTTCAAGTGAGGTCAGAACAGCGCGGTCGGCTTGTAGAGCTAAATACAGATCCAACTTTTAAACCAACTTAGTTTTTAATACTATTACTTGCAAAGTCCACAACCATGCAACAAACTCATGAGTTTTTTTGCTAAATATAGTTCACTTTTGCAACTGTTTACAAACGGAAAATGCAAATAGAAATAAGTTGTGAAAACTGAATAAATAAAAAGCGACGATGCGGTTTATTTGAGCAGTTATTACCTAAATATACTACTGGGTGTAAGTTTCCCGACAAATATTTAATTTGTAGCTCCGATTCCGTAACGAGGAGCCCGATGGAAATGCAAAGTGAATGTAGTTGAAACATTCTCTCTTATTTACATATTCAACGTTTCCCGTCCTGAATATTTCATTGTCATTTTTGCGAAATGTCACACTATGGTGTTTGGTACGCGCGAGTAGACAGACGATAAAACATCCAGTACTGACCACAATCACGGTGTTGCCAGGATACGAGGATTTTAGATTTAATTTCTATGACAAAGAACTATAGCTCTCGATATGCCGTTGACTGGCAATAGGGTATTTGGCTGCGTCAAAGATAAATTATAAAATGCTAATTTAGAAATAAAAACCAATCTAAGATGATCAAAAGTCAATCTCATTTTACTTTTCAACTTATTTACCGACTTTATTTTTAATTACAATGAGCACGACGTTTGACCGCTTTTATTGATGTCGACAGGACAGTATTTCCATTCAAACTACAAAGAAAACGTATCGTATTGTAGTTTTGTAAAAAGTATCTCATTAAACTAGGTTGTTAAGTAGGCTAATAAATTAAATAAGAAGTAAAAGGTAAACACTATATTAAATCTATTATTAGCACCCGACAAACACAGGGAATTTCAAGCCGCGACAACCGTTACAGGCGTTCATAAAAGGATTAATTTTAAAATTGAAGTAAATAAACAATTGTGTACCTAACATCTTAAAGAACTGATGAAAAACCAAAGTAGGTATTATAAAATATAAGCATATAAGTTACCACATAAAACTAATTAAAGCCCTAATGTAGCCACTTAAAACACAAGCTTAATATTCAGGCTGTTTAAAATTTTAAATCAAAATATAATAAAACGAAATTCCGATTTTATCCCGAGTCAGCTCGGTATATTTTTCCTTATCCTCTACTCCTAATTCGGATCTTATTAAAACGAGCTGCCTCTAAGGTTTATGAAAACGAAGTGAGATGCTTAAAATATTTGCGAGTAATAATATTCGGTATTAATTCTCCTCTTAACGTTTAATTACTTAGCACCCTTTGTTTTCAATTACCTAGTAAATCGGATGTTATTGATTGCGGTAAATAATCGTAGGCTAACATTTTATATCCTTGTGTTTGTTAGGCGACCTTTAACATTTTGAAATATAAAATAATGTATATTCATAAAGTACATAAACAAGGAATATATTCCGAAACATATAAATTGGCGATTACATAAATAAAACAATGATAAATACTAGAAATAGAAAACCCAGTAGCAAGTTCAACCAAAAAGAACCAACCCGAGAAAGTTTATTTATAAAATATATAAAAAAATAATTGTCAATCACTTCTATATAAATATGAATTATAAAATTTGTTAATTTACGGCAGTTTACTCAGTACGCGAGTCCGACTCGCACTTTACCAGCCTTTTTTGTCTATGATAAGAGTGAGGCTTGTTGAATAAAGTGAGTCACTGTTCCCGACTTGACCCTGCTTTTGATATTATCAGTTCATACGCTCTTAGTCGACTTCTTTGATACGCTCCACATGATAAGCAGTTGCTCGCAATCAATTTCATTTTAGTTTCAGTTCAGGAAAGTAGGTATGTGGGCTTGTAATTGTAACACATTTTGTATTCTTCGAAAATATAAACATTTTTCCCATTCTAATCTATACAACTACGTAATCAGAAGTACAGTAGCTTATGTGGGACTCATAGTACCTCCTACGTACACCGATAAAACCCACGCTTGATAAATATTTTGTGTAACTTACCGAATAAAATTTCGGAAATGATTTCAGTATTGTTTTCTCCAACGCTGTGAAATATAAAATTATGAGCCTTTACAACCCACGTAGGGGCAAGTGAGAGGAATCCTATCAGCGGGAAAAAACATGTGTTCGGTCTAAACAAGAGATGTCTCAAAATAGATAAAACGACGCCACTTAAGATAAAACGTTATCCTTTGTTGAACATACATACCATACATATAAACTCATGCCTAATTTCAACAGGGGTACAAAGTCGTGCTTACTACCTTTTAGAGTAGAGCGTACTAACAGTTTTTTTCTATTTTTTTTATCATATTATCATGATGTTTGAAAGGAAAAAGCAATGTTAGTACAATCTACTCGGCTGGTGCAGGGTAATTAGATAATCAGACTATTAGCCTAAGGCCTGTCCCTTATTGCCCCATAGTCTTCGATCATGGGTCAGCCATGTAATTATAGAAAAGCTGCCGCGATATCTACAGCCCAGGACAACAATGTAAACAGTAAGTAATATACGAAGAATAATGTATTTAGTAATTATTGGATTTTTATTTAAGTATTTTTGTTTATTTTTCTTATTATAAACACGCCTTAAAGAACGCATGTTGGAGTCTTTAAATAACGTGCGGTCAGTTGCTGCATCTTCTAGGACCGATAGGAGTCGGTCGTACCGGTTTTCTGGTCCACTGATGCCCGGATCCTGAAGACGAGAAGGTGGATCTGTGCTGCGCAATCACTTATGCACCTAAAATATATTCACGCGTTGTTGACCTTGGCTGTTGTCTTTTGGTATTCTGCCTCCAATGTGCGGTCACAGTATATACAGTATAAATATCTATACATCACTGCATAGTATAAAACAAAGTCGCTTTTTCTGTCCCTATATCCCTATGTACGCTTAAATCTTTAAAACTACGCAACGGATTTTGATGCGTTTTTTTTTTAATAGATAGAGTGATTCAAGAGAGTGATTAGTATAACAACATCCATTAAATAGTGGAGAAATACTGTTATTTTTGAGGTTTTTAATGTGATGTCGTAAATGATTTCATTTTTCCTCAGCATTGCACCCGAGCGAAGTCGGAGCGGAACGTTAGTTATAAATAAGATTGAGACTGGATTGAGATTAATAAACGTTGAAACACTTAAGACACTTCAGTCCACAGTCCCACTAAACAGAACTTAGGCCAAGTTAATTGAATTAACGAGTTAATGATCCGACAACTTAAGCTCTTCACAGCCAGTGTTTTCAGTTGTTTGCCACCCTTTTGTGTGTCTCGTCGCTGTAAGCCGAAAAAGACACTCGGTCGTCCTCTTCAGCCTGGATTCACTTTGGATATTATCTTTAACCGCCGACTGTAGCTTACTGTTTTCTTTTAGTATCCAATATATTTTTAACCACGGCAATTATAGTAGATACTTGCTGACGCGTAGCACCTGGTTATGCTGTTGTGATAACAGAATAGCAACAAACATAGACGTATTAACGACAACTAAGTTCGACAGTGAATGAAATCTAACTGAAACGTCAATAGAGCTCTCAGCTCACGTTCATGCCTGCTCCAACGGCTATCTATCGTTGTGTTCGAAATACATCTGCATTGAAAATACGAACGTACTTTCAAAACCACGCCGCGCTGTTCGTATCTTACACGCTGCTAATTCAAATGCAAAATATGATGAAGTATCAAGTAGACTACTCTTACACAGATTTTGTACGTATATATAATCTGTGATAAAAGGAAATACAACTTTCAGTGGATTTGACTAAAACATAGATTCGGCCTTCCAGTATATTTATTTTACCGACATTGATCAACTTGGCAATATCTACCCAACATATGATCAAACAAGACCGACTCAAAGATATCACATATTTATTCCTCTCACATATGACCATCGGACAACAAAAGAATACATTGTTTATAGAGGAATTGGACGAATTTTCCGATAAAGCAAACACGATTGCTGCCCTCAACCAAAGGAGTCTTCTCTTCAAAGGAATTGTTGCCCAACGATACGCATACGTCAAACAAAATTACAGAAATCTGGTTTCATTAGACTGTTATCTATTTTCGCTATTCGTATTGTTTTATACGGTAAAAGATAGAGCAGTTTCCAAATGGATGGCTAGTAGAGAAATCTAGACGTAATGCAGAGGCACTCTATCTAGAGCCGGATTCCAAACCGTTTCAGTGATGCTGGTCGACCGATTCCTGAGTTACGTAATAGTCCACGCAAAACCTGGCCTGCGGACCACTTCCGACTCCTCATCACCACTCATCTTTAACATAATGCTCAGAGGACGTTATGCACTTCACAATAATTCACTACTTACGTTAATACAGACTATTTATACCACCACATCAATAATAGTTTCACAACTTTTTCCTCTGAGATTTCCGCATCTTTCAGGATTATGATATATTCTACCACTCAAACCATTAACGCTAATACTCGGCGAACGAGAGAGTTCACAGGGAGGCATAAAACTAAATAGGGAGCCGTTGATTAGTGACTACAAAGTTTTGTCTTGCTGAGTTCCCCGCTGGAAGCGCGCCAAACGCCGTTAAGGATGTAAGTTAATACAGCATAAGTACGTGAGAGCTGCAATAAAGCAATCTAGTGAAAAATGGTATCAATAAATTTGGACGTTAGACAACTAAAGGGTAGCATAGCATACAAATGTACTCAACCGGGTGAAACGACCCCAGATGTGAAAAATTAAGAATATTTTAATTTAAATAATTATTGCTATGTAAGAATGAAGCCATGTTGTTTTCGCTTTCCATTTTGTATACATAATAGCATCACAAAGACGACAATCTCAAGTTTATTAAAGGTATAATTATCGTACCGGCTTTCTAATTTTCGACGCGAGAGTAGCTGGCCTATTTCCTCTTTTAATTAAGACTCCCATAAAACGGTTTTAGCCGGAATATTCAATTTTGTGCAATGCGAAAGGTGAAGTCAATCGAGGCGACGGCGGTGGGATATTTTATATATATAGTCGATTACGTGGAGTGGGGTGTTGCATTGAAAACGGACGTCATTCATTTCCGGGCGGCGCAGCATTGATTAAAATATACATTTGGAGCGAACGGTCCCAATACGGCCTCGATCGCTTCGTCCACTCAGTACAATTATGGATGATGACGATGACAAATTACAGGCAAGCAGCAAGCAGGAATATATATAGTTTATTAATAACAATTCACAAAAGAATCAAGAATTAGAGGAGACAGTATATCTAAACAGTAGATCTAAACAGTATAATATACTTGTGTTGTTCTTATGAAGGTCGAGGATGCAATGAGTCAAAAGAGTATAAAATGAAAGGAAATGCGGAATGGAATGAGAAGTTCGTAATTTAAAATGAGTAACGGTCAGAACGAAAGGCCAGTATGTGCAGAGTTTGTACTCTGCTACAAGATCACGTCAAAATATGCTTATTCTTCACTACTTATTCGTTTTAAAAATTTAAAGTAACTTTTTTGGTGAATTAATTACTTATGGAATCATATTATTGCATGAATTTGTCTTTGGACTTTAAATATCCTGAAATTCAGTTTTAGAATTGTAGAACTATAAGCAGCCTGGAAGACAGCTGAGCAATGACTGCTATCTATATGAATAACTTTTGATCTGTAAGTACGATAGGTACTTGTAAATCATTTATAGTGTCATAAACCTTTAAAATAACGCGCCTGTCAGGCAGAATGATGTGTCTAGAAGAGGTCAAATCATCACAGTACGCTTCTAAGTATTTTGGGATATTTTTACAAAGGTTCACAATGGCCAGGTATCCTCAATAAGTCCACGATCAAACTTGTCGGAGGCACTTAATTCGTTCGGGAACAGCTGATTTATATTCTATCTGATTATTCGGATTTCCCTTTTTCAATTTGAAATTCTTTAAACCTCGCAATGGTAAATTAAGTACGAAATCAATTTGGCGCTGTGTTCGTGTTTCCGAACGGCGGAGAAACATTTTTATCGGCGATTTACCCTTTTACTTGTTAAGACAACCGGGCAACAAGAGAATAAATTATGACCAAACCCGTGCTAGTATTAGCAAGGATATAAAATAGCGTGAATGCTAACCGCATAGACTGGATGTAATAGCAGACAGTATACGCACGATTTTGACCCAACCTAGATTTAGAAATTGTCTACTTAAATAGAACGGTTTACGTGAGTTCCGATAGATTCAAAACAGAAAGAAACTGCATTATCCAGTTTCAGTTTCGATGTTTACATACCTTAAAGTAGGTTGGTGTTTTATTAAAGTTTAGATGCTTATTACTTAGGAGCAATTCAGGGTGTTAGCGACATCGTAACGAAAACATTGAGGGATGATTCAGACCATGATTCTGAGTTGATATCAAGTGGAATTTTCCATCGTGAAAGTATAGAATTGAAAATAATAAAAAAAAATACTTGAAGTGAATTTTGCGACGTAAAATTCCACTTGATATTACCTCAGAATCATGGTCTGAATCATCCCCTTCAGTATTCGTTACGATGTTACTAACACCCTGTATAGCAAAAGCAGATATACATTGTATTAAGCTATTATTTATGTGCTTTAAAAGCAGATATCATGCCGTAGAAAGATCGACGACATGAGCCATGTCAGGGGCCTTTGACAGCTCAATAATAACCCTGACACCAGGGTTGATAATTCACCTCACAACCCACACGAAAGAAGAAGACTCAAATGCTTTAAATAAAACAAAAAACCGCCACCCCGAATTTATCGTAAACATTGCAATAATCAAGTCACAAGTTCCCACATACAGGCTGCGTATTGACGTCGATCTCTCCAGGCGAAATCGTATTATCCACCTCCAGTGGCACCGGATATGAGTTGCTCAGAGTATTCCGACATTCTGAGACGCAGTTATATGCCGTTCCTACACTATTGGAGATAACTACATGCCTATAAGCCCGCCGAGGTATTAAACTTCCCCTTCTATACACGTAGAAACTATTGGAATTTTCAATCTATCTTGATGCTTATTTTGATCTTATCTAGAACGTCTTATTTAAAATTCGAATTTCGCTTGAGAACATTATATATTAGGGAAAGAACTGTGATAGTGCGGAACGCGCGTAAAGATCTCTAGAAGAATGAGAAGTTACTACCTACTCCAACGAGCTGCCGCAGTCTCCAACCTTACCTTATGAGCATACTTACTTTCGTTATCACATATGACAATACGCCTACATCAAAATACTACTAAACTTGTTTCATAAAAGCAAGTTTATTCGCTAAACATATGTATATTTATTTACTACCAACAAAACCGATAAAGACAGAAGTTTGGACAAACGCAAAAAACTTTTATTTCCCAAGAGTTTCGCCCATTTTTACATGCCATAACAGTTCAAGGTTGGTTATGTGTTGGAAATGGCTCAATAAAATAAGAAGTTGTACGAAAATGCCGGTAACAACATAGATATTACTAAGAGCGTGTGTGAAATAGACCATACACACGTAAGCAAGATTAAAATTTAGAAATGTTTTCACGGAGCTACTGAAGGAAAATATGAATACTGAAAACTTTTGTTATTTTTTCGTCGATTCAATTTCAGGTCATGTGCAGCAACTGCGGCGTATTTCATTCAGAAATTCAGCACGATAGCACGGAGCCATTTATATTATTGCAACGCGTCGGAATATTTGATTGTACTTTTCTAGTTCTTTTTTGTTGCAGTTTGGCTTGCGGCTTGTCTTACATAACATTTCCGTCTGAAACTTGGCTAAGGAAGTAACAGCTATTTTTGTCGATGCTTTTCTTTTAGAATTTGTAGTTCGGGTTTAAAGTTTATTGCGTGGGGAAAGTTTGGTAGGTAAAACGCATAATCTCGCTGGGTCTATTTCCATTTTACGAGTGGGAATGTGGGGGTGGTCGTAAACATGTGTAGTTTACGAGTGCCGAGAGCCTGGCCATGCCACACGGCGCGGCGGGCTCTCTACCCGGTCGCGAAGCCACTGGCCGTCGTCAAACCTCTCCACAATTCCACACGCTTA
Organism: Pectinophora gossypiella; assembly: GCF_024362695.1. NCBI lineage: Eukaryota > Metazoa > Arthropoda > Insecta > Lepidoptera > Gelechiidae > Pectinophora > Pectinophora gossypiella. The sequence goes on from NC_065406.1 coordinate 9,820,699, forward strand.
ACCTTTAAATAATGAGTCGCTTTACGAGGTCTCCCAAAAGAATATCCCGAAAAACCCGCGATAAGAAGAAGCTTAACCGTGTTTACATAAAGTTAGCCATGGAACTAAAGTTAGTTTGGTTTTATTTATATAATAAAAAATACAAGTAATTTGTCAAAAGTTTACAATTTACAAAAGACAAGGAAATAAGAAACAAATGTTTCAGTTCAAAGTCTCGAAATTGAATGGTAAGTATTTGTTTTTCGGTATTCCGGAAACGATTTCCTCCTTTGTTTTCCCGCGAACTTATCACACAATATACGAAGTTTAATAAAGTAGGCAGACCATATTTGTTGTGATAAAACGTGTTCATAACTAACAGTAGACCTCATATCTGAAATAAAATAATAAGACTCGTAGTATCTAATAAGAATATAGCCGATATTATGTATTATTCCATTTCCACACAGCTCTTCGTTATAAGTTATACGTATACGAAGGTTGATACGATGCATCTGTACGAACCATCAGCGGCACACTTTTATACTTTTGTTCAGGGAGATGATGTCGTTGTGATTCGTGAGCAGTTCGCGTGACTGCCGGCCCTTGATATTTGTCAACAGAAAAAATGTACACATAAACGCAACAAAGAGTCAATCCATTTACTTTGAGAATGATGCCGACTCGTTGTGAGCTCTATCGCAGACCCTTGGGAAGACCGTTCCAAATTGGAAACATCAGATTTCCCTCTAAGTGTACGGTCTCAGATTCGTCTTAGTTTATGCAAAAGCTTTGTCCCAAAACTCGCGCTCAAGCTCAGAAATAACCTTCGTCCTATTGTTATCCTAAGTTTTAAAGTGCTTATGTCAATAATGTAGCGATACGCCTCTGGGCATTCGGTAATTTTGATCAACAAAAGAAACTAGGCTGTTATAAATAATTTGAATAGGGTTGTTACAAGGTTTCAGGGCAGAGCGTATTTCATTGTATTTATTTATAATCATTAAATTTCAACAAGACCAAGACAATATTCGAGATTAGACTCGAGACAAAACTTTTGGTAATTTAAATACTGCTACCTAATATCAAACGCTCTGTTTGCTAAGAATAAACTATTTTGTATAAGTATATGTACATACGGAGCTCTTACAATCTTCGGCAAGTTGAAGTTGCGGAAACAGCAAGTTTGTTCTATTGCAAATAAGCCCGCAATCGTGTCAGCATTATTCCAGCCAACGCTAACAATAATACTAGAGCCAGGTGAAGTTTAATCAATTTAGGTGAAGTGCTCTCTGTTCGGACCGGGCTGCCGGAGCCGTCGATACTATCCGGACCTGGCTGGAGATTATCCAGTACTACCTACTATCCGGGCTTTGTAAAATATTGCGTAAAAGAAAATGAACTCGGCAAGTCGGAGCCGTACTGAATACGTCATAAGACTCTTTGTCCGACATTTCCCAACTCCTCCAAAAAGATGCAACATTATTCAAGAGAAAATGTTTTAAACGGACGTTTAAAGGGAACCTACTTAGGTGAGCAAGATAAGCAAATCGCGTTTTTAAACACGAATTAAGGGAAGGGTTAAAAATATTTACGCTTGCATTATCGTGAAGTCCTCTACAAACAAGAGAACAACGCCGCTTTAATTACATCCCCCACTTTTACTCTCGAATTACATTTTAACTAGGAAACATGTTTCAGGGAAAAAGATATAAAGAGGTACACTCGAATATACGTAGTAGTATATACAGCAAAATATTTGTATCGTTGATTTTCGATTTCGTGGAAAACGGTTCGGAGCATAAAGGCAACAAAGTAAGCTGGACAGGCAAAGGGCAGCGCACGGTCGGCGTCCTGTGCAAACATGCGTGCCATACGTTGTATACGCCTTTTAGCCAAACTACAGCCAAATCTCTCATTTTCTTCAACAAAGGCCTTTACTTATTCAAGCAAGCAGCGCACGGCACGTGGCGGGCGCGCATGTTGCGCGTACTCGCGGCTTTGTGCTGTGAACTTATGGAATCACTTCAAATATTTCATTCCAGACTGTTTACATACAAAATCCTTTGTCAACAGAAAGCGTCTCAAATTATATGGACGTAGCATAAGTGGGGTTCGAGGAACGCAGTAGGTTGTAGACACAACGTTTTCAAGAGTCGTTAGACGGCTAAACCTTGATGCGGCTCATGACGCCGTGTGAAAAATGACCTGCCACTTGCGAGAGACACACGTTGTGATGTACTCTACCTCACACGTACGCCCGCGGCGAGCCGCGAGGCGCGCGGCTGTGGCCGCATTCTATCTACACAATACTACCAAATCTACAACCTTCGTAGAATCCATCTGAATTTAAAACAAAACGTTGAACACGTCATACATATTCAACACGCTATCTTGTTACATAAATTCGTTTCCACATAATTGGCATTTAGCATTTTCATTCGAGAATTTTGCTCTGGCAACAAAACTGTTAACTACTCAGAATAATAACTAAAGCATAGAAGGAAGGCTAAAATAAGAATTCAGAAACTATAATAAACCGGCTCTCTTCTAGCTTACGACACAAACTATGAGTGAGAAAAGGACAAATGATTCGCTCTTTGCTTCATTTTTTCCGAGGTTGTCACAACATGAAATGTCATTTGGACCTATTGGACTCATTTTAACTCGGCCAAATACATAGTAACATACATAAGAAGATTTTACTTATATTTACCGAACTATTTGACACGGTCGCGTCAACTGTGTTTACGAGTGTCTTGTGTTCAGATTGTTTTAAGTGATAATTTAACAATATTTTTCCAAATAAATGGAAAGAAACTTTTATTTATATCAAATAATTGAGTGTCTCGACTGTGTGACATTATGTCTTGTGTGGTATGGGGCTGCAGCTCACATTCAGGAAGAAAAGAAAATAGCCAACAACTTCTGTCGTTTCATCGGTAAGTTTTTTGTAATTTTCTAGTGAAATGTGAACTGCTGAACAATTTTAGGAAAGTAATATGTTTTGCTGAATAGATTTGTAGCATAAAATATTTGAGATATCCATTATATTATACGTTTCATCGATGAATACGGAATTGATTTGAGGTTATGTTGATTGTCCATAGTGATGTACTAAAATTATCGATACTTTTAATTTTTTGATTTCCTGTAGACGATAACAAAGAGAAAGAATGGATAATTCGCATTAATAGACGAAATTGGATTCCAAATAAGTACAGCCGTATTTGCTCGAAACATTTTACTGCGGATTCATTTATGTGTGTTCCTAATTCAAAGTGGAGGCGTCTTCGAGACGATGCTATTCCTACATTGAACATTATAGATCAGACAGATGAAATGGTGTTTAAATTTAAATTTCAGCCTAGCCTGCATCATCTCACTGCTGGATAGATAGATAAGATATTTGTATCATGTTATCACAACACGTTTATACTATCTATCATTCAACTACATATTATTATGTACTTAATAAACTTAGTATATATACTAAGTCTGTAGTTGTTTTATGTCTAAACAATTATGAGTTGTACACGTTTTATATATGTAAATTATTATTATCTTTGATTTCAGATATTAAATCCAAAAGTGTCGACTGGATTTACATGAAAAGGTATATCAAATAATTTTCTTTTTTTATATTTTTAACATGATATACATATTATATAGAGTGTATAATTCAACCAGCTGCACAATGCACTTAAATCAGATATATTTTACTTTTATTTTTATAGATTATTTTGTACATATACTATTTTAACATTATTATTAAACTTTATTTCAGTCAGTTCAAGAAGACGAGATGAAAAATTTAAAAGAAAAGCTGAACAAGTCCCGCCTCAAGATCAAACGACTTAATGAAAAAAAAAAAAACAATGTGACAGGGTGTCACAAAGACAGTTTCTAAGCAAATTGACACTGTTTAGAAATTAATAAATTTGTATTTATTGTAAATATAATGTACATAATTAATAACGTGTGAAATAAATACTTGCTAATGATCAGATTTACGATCTAATTTATATTTCATTTTACCTCCTTTTCTTATTTACTCCTACTCCAACACTCCAGGTTGATACGAACTGCGCCCAATAAAGAATGTAATGAATGTTATAGATTTGTGTAAGCGACTTATTGGCGACTTAGATAAATCTTGACTAAACCTTCCTTTACAAATACAAATATACTTTATTGCACACAACATACAATACTTACAAGTTTTGCACGAAAGATACAGTACACCACCTACCTACCTTTTACTTTCCCTTTCTGTTCTCTTATGAATACTTGTATGCCGTATTTTTTTAAGTATAATGCTATATCTAGTAGGTACGAGTATGGTAATCCTAGTATTGAAACAGCTTGTAGCCCTAGTAAAGACCGCCATTTTATGTTTACAGAGTGGCACGTTTTTTCTGTAGGTATTTCCAGTCCATACTCTTTTCTATGTCTATGGCGTGACCCCATCGGGCCTCTTACCGTCTGTGCGGCTTAGACCCGGCGGCGGCGGTTCCAATTTGCACGGCACGTCGATCGACACCAGTGCACGGTGGATGACATCATAAATAAATTCGAATATTACAAAATACTTACCGATGAAACGATAACAGTTGGCTATTTTCTTTCCTTCCTGAATGTGAGCTGCAGCTCCAAACTAATATAAACCAGACAATATAATCCAAAAATGGTTAGATACTTACCTATCAGAGACAGAGTCTCCTTTCATCAAGAAGAAGATAATTGCATCCTACAAAAAGAAATCTTGTAAAAAAAAATTATCGACATTAATTGTAAGTAAATTTAATTTTATCGACATATTACTAAAGTGAAACCAACACTAGGCAATGAAAAACTTGTGACAACCTACGAAATTACGAAACAATTTTTGTATATGCGTCTTTGTCTAACATTACGCCGGTTCCGTAAGATAAAGTAGAGCAGAATTATAGAGTTCTGTTGCTATTTTAGCCTTCCTTCTATGCTTTAGTTATTGTTCTGAGGTTAACTATAATGAAAGCTAGTATAGTAACACTATTCAAATACTGATCTAAGTATAAGATGCGTCAATGATTCGGTTTTAGAAATGAATTTCAGTGATATTCTAGTTTAGCGGAAGTTTCTGAAATAATGTTAAACCATTAAAAGTGGAGAAGGTTCTAAAGCAAAGGTTTCCAATACAGAAACGTAAGCACTTTGCGGATTGCTGCGGATTGAAGTAATGAATATTTAAAAGCGTTTCAAGCGTGCTTCGTGGGTCGAGAAACGAAAAACGTGCGATATAAAATATTAAACGTCATTTATAAATTACAAGAATTTTAGAATTACAAGCAAGTTCGTGCCCGGAGGCGGTGTACTTGTAACTTTGTGTATTACTTGTGTTGGTGTAAGTCGTGCTCACAGCTGGAGTCAGGGGAGCGTTCCAAACTTTTCATAGCACTCAGTTTACAGGCCAGCCAGTCCGAGCCTAATTAGAATGTGGCCCGTAGGCCGTTTCATTAGAAAAATTAATAAGCACCGACCGACCTTAGCAACGACCAGCATTAATGAAACGCTACGTGCGGCAGAGTCGTTCCTGAATCACTACGTGAAGGGGAATAGCATACTAATTAGATAATGTAACTTGATCTATACTCTACATATCTCTGAATAAAACCGCTCAACTTAGCAATCAAATTATTACTCAAACAGTAACTTAGTAAAAAAACAAATTCACTAAGGTACATACATAAACTCACGCCTACTTCGCACCGGAATAAACAGAGAACAAATTTATTATTGCTTATTACCCTGAAAGTGTAATTATCTACAAAGAAAACCATTTTAATCACTAAAATAAATGTAGAAAACTAAAAGAGTACCATGCATCAACGTTTTCAAGGAAAATAGAAAGCTGCCTATTCAGGCCGCCCGCTCGTAGCAATTGCTATGCTACTGCGTAGCACACTGCTACGACGGGACAGAAATATTTGCTCGAAATTAAGCAGTGGAAATAAAATTTCTCTCTCGCCGTCTAAAATAACAATAATTTTCGCGTGTCTTCGCCCGGGAAAAGATGTCGTGTTAACAATGCGACAGAGAGGTCTTTCTCACAGCGAAGTTAGGAACGACGGTGGGTGTGCGGTGTGACAGCTGCCATACGTCATAAGTTGCCGTTACCTGCAGCCGTTTACAGCAACGTGTACGTGTGAAACAGAGGAAACGTACGACAAAAGATCGACAAAAATTTCCCCCGGGTCCGGGTGAGGACTGACGACCCATGTGACACGTGAACTGTCTTTTTAGTGCTTTATTTTTGCTCCACTGCTCGCTTTATATATTACGTGTGTTAATAGTCATGAAGAGTAACTCGACGACAAAAATTTCCCATGGGCCGCCCGCGTTCGCTGTTCAGTTTTTGTGGTTTATATTTTAACCCAACATTTCGCGAGTGAAAATTATTCGTAATTGTATGTGATATTGTGTGTCCACGTGAATATTGTATTTATATCTTTTTATAAGCTTTCTTAAACAGGTTCACGTTTCACACATGTAACAATGTGAAGAAAATTCTTGGAAGATTGAGATTCATGGTATATATTTGAATACAAATATTTTATGGACAACTGGAAATAAATTTATACAAGGCACACAAAATTAATAACTTACTTAACCAAAACAGAAGCGCATATCTTGAAAATTTAACTCTTTTTATTACGAAAATTTGCTTAATGTCTTTCGCGAAACTTTGCAAAACTCCAGATAAATATCAAGATTAAGATTTTACACTTTTATTCCCTTGAAAGTCAAACGTAATGCGAAAAGTTTCTCTGAATTGATTATCAGCCGGAGAGCGAGTTTATTTCATTAGTCGGGTTATGACCGTGATAAAGGTCCAGGCGTGCCCGATGGCCGGTGGCTAAGTTTTGTGCCAATAATTCGATATCGGCGACCCTTGTAACCAAGTTTGTGAATTAGAGCAATCTGTAGTACGTCAGGACGACCAAGGTTTCAGCGCGTAAGTTTACGCGATCTAACCCAATCAATAATTTTAAACTTGATTGACTAAATAGTTATAGACAAATTGGTTGACTACTCAGCTTACACACTTGCTTTATTGCACAAACAGGAAATACAAAATAAAAGTAAAATAGAAAGCTAATTTACTGCTAAATGGCAATCTCTCCCAAGCAACCTTTAAGTATAGGAGATATTTAATATTGGATAATATAGCGGGATAGTGCAGCATTAAAAATCCTTGTAAGTATATAAAAATAAAATACAAACATAGATACACTTACGAGTACATAAACTACATAACAATAATACATAATATATATAATTGTTGTTGTTTATGTTGTGTGTTCCAGAAGATCGTATATTGAACAAATTGCAAATGTCCTTAGAAAAGGTTCAGTACGATTCACTACTCCGAACCGGGGTGCGTGAAACGATTGATGAATGTGGAGGAAGTAAGAGAAGTGTGTAAGGATCGAAACAAATAGGATTCCATAATCTCTGCTTACCCCGGTAGGAAATAGGCGTAAGTTTATATATGTATAATTGTTATAATAATAAATATCAGTACTTAAACTACTACATATATTATGGAAGAAAAGGAGTAAGTAAATATATTATGAGATGAAGAGGAAATGGAGCTAAGGAAATGCACCTACCTACTATTTCACTGGCCTAAGACTCAGGGTGGTATTAATGAACTAATCTCAGCTGAGACTGCCCTCAAGACCATGCTCAAGTCCCTGCTTTTATATGAGAACTATCACATTGACACGATCTTGAGAGCAGTCTCGAAGCTGAGGTTAGTTTATTAATACCGCCCTAAGTAAGAAAGGCAAAATAAGAGCCGAAACAGGAAGCTTATTGAGAAAGTAAGTAGGTACCTATACTTCCTCAATAAGTTTAATAAGTTGCCCCTACTCTCTTGCAATTGGCAAAACAACATACTAAAAACTTTTTTTTTGACGTGACTTATTGTAGATTTGCCGCAGATGGCATTAACTACTTGGCCGGACAAATGGGGAGCGCTGAAGGCTCACCCGGTAAACTAAAAAATGAATGTATCATTTTTCAGGGACTACATACCTACATAAACTCACGCCTATTTCCCACCGGGGTAAGCAGAGACTATGAAATTCCATTTGCTTCGATCCTGACACACTTCTCTAGCTTCCTTTCATCAATCGTTTTATACACGCACGCCGGTTCAGAGTAGATCGTACTAAAGCTTTTCTAAGGACATCTCTAATTTGGTCAATGTACGTCCTTTTAGGTCTTCCTGCCCCACCAACAACCTTTGCTTTATATACCTCTTTCGTAATCCTATTATCCTTCATCCGCTCTACATGTCGAAACCAACTTAACACTCCCTTCTCAATCTTAGTCACTATATCGTCTTTTACACTACATCTCTCTCTTATCACACTGTTTCTCACTCTATCACTCAATTTAACATCGCAAATGCTACGCAACGACCACATTTTCGGGGTCTATTTGGGAATAAGCCTAGGGTACAACAATTTGTACAGCAATAACAGTTATTCTAGTTGAGCTTTGAACATGCATTAGCTCTCCAACTTTGTACTGAACTAACGTATCAGATATATACGTTCTGATCATGAACATAAGTATATGATTATATACGTCCCTAGTTAATAGAAATGGCTTTATTTCTTAATATGGGACTTTCCAGGCTACGTTCACAAAAAACAATATAAGCGTTGTACAGCTTTAACGTGATAATTACCTATTTTCTCATTACTCGGGTATATAATTATTCTAAAATACAATGCATCTGCGGTGTGAAGTTGAGTGATAGAGTGAGAAACAGTGTGATAAGACAGAGATGTGGTGTAAAAGACGATATAGTGACTAGGATTGAGAAGGGAATGTTAGGTTGGTTTGGACACGTAGAGCGGATGAAGGATAATAGGATTGCAAAAGCGGTATATAAAGCGAAAGTTGATGGTAGGGCTGGCAGAGGAAGACCGAGAAGGGCTTATGATGACCAAATTGGAGATGTCCTTAGAAAAGGTTCAATACGATCTACTCTGAACCGGCGTGCGTGTATGAAGCGATTGATGAATGTGGAGGAAGCAAGAGAAGTGTGTCAGGATCGAAGCAAATGGAATTCTATAGTCTCTGCTTACCCCGGTGGGAAATAGGCGTGAGTTTATGTATGTATGTATGTAAAATACAATGTAATGGCAGAAGCATAATATAAAAATATATACCTATAGAATTACGTTGCTACCTATATTGCCTCTCTTTATTTTTGATCCGAACTGGGTGGAAGATGTAATTGTGCCTGGGTTTATAAAAAAGTGTCATCATTTAAACCCAAAAACAGATGCATAAGTCTGTTATCTATGAAATTAAAAGGTTAAACGAAAAGAAATACCTACAGCGCCATCTATAATGTTATTGAGGAATTTAGCATGGGAAAGTCCCTCAGTTATTCATACAATACATGAACATGAATGATTTAAATAAATATTTTATAAATGCTGAACATTACAATGTATCGGCCGCCTCCTCGTTATTAAGTCCCAAAATAATAAAGTGCTGTTGACTTCGATATAAATAGTTGTCGTTTCATATTCGTTTCGTGTCATCGGCAGTTTCTTTTGTTACGTAATTTTTAAATAAAAATTACATAAACAGACAGGCTGCCAGACAGTCGCTTCTATAAAAAAAAACCGGAGCTGTCAAATCTTCAGGTTAGGTAAGCGGACCCTGTGGAATCGGGATAACGCTAGGGAAATTATGATGTTATGTAATTTTATAATTATTAGATTTGGATATTGGCTGCCCTGATACCGGGCAGCAGCGGTATCAGTACTGGTTGGAGGCCGAGGAAATGGATTCTGGTAGGGCTCTAGCTAGAACATCACTGATTGAGAAATTGGTCGATATACTGCGGAACGGAAGGCGATTGGGGCAACCACCGTTCTACACGCCCTATCTATGGAGTAATGGCGATTACTTCCCCGACAAGAGCGCAGCTCTTAAATAAAGAGAGAGAGAGAGAGAGAGAGAGAGGATTTTAAGATTTAGATTTATTTAAAAAAAAAGTCATTTGTTTTATAATAAGCGGGAACCGCACCAAAGTCCATGCAACGGATGTCAACTTCACAAATACTCGGGAATAAACATACAGAATAATATAGTCAGGGGTTGAAGTTCGGGGTAAGTAGCAGTAGTTACCCTTATATGTGGCGCGATGCATTTTATAAACATAAAGATGAACCCGTGTATGATGTGTGCCCTCCAGTTTTAAAGCCGAGAGACGTACAGCCGTTGAATCTATACATACAACAAAACAGTTTTTATAATGTGATTCAATTTGTTGCTCTAAATAAATAAAAAAAAACCTACGAGATTTTTCAGGTACTTATAACAATGATATATGTATAACAGAGTAGATAAATGTAGTCAGCTATGGCGGACGTGGGGGTAAGCGGTAATTGCGATGCCTGCACGTTTCTAATAAATCCGTGAAATCGAATAGAGCCAATACCTTTACGACGTACAGATATCGTAAGTAGTTTAATAACTTTGGAATGGCTTTGGTAGTATAATACAAGATTAAGGACGTTGTTTTAGTCATAACCAGAAGTCGTATTCAATGAGATCTATGATTTTAATATGGATGGGCAAACAGACGTAGCGCAGTGGTATAACAAAAGAAACAAGTTAATTTGGTCAGTATTGCAAGTAATAAGTGGTAACAAGCCGTGGTAATGAAACGAGAGTCGTAGGAACAATAACGTGAAGCGTATAGCTTAGTTTATCTATGACAAACATAATAATTTCCATCACCGAATAGTGTGGCTACACTTACGCCATATATTGACGCCGAAACATATATAGCGAGGGTCCCAACACCCTCAATATGACAGCAGGACAGATAATATAAAATAATATACAGCTTAGTGCGAAAGAAACATACAAAAAAGTATTGTTCAGACAGTTGTGATTCTAATTGGCTATTTTAACGAGAAATAGTGAAATGTATTGGTAGTATAATAGTTACCCGTGAATGTGGCGCTCGTGGTGTGGCCGGCTAGGTCGGGGCGGGCAGACGCGCCGCCGCCCGCATGCTATCAGCTGGTCGCCGGCGCAGCCATCTCGCCCGCGCTCGCTTCCGCTCACCGCCCTGCGTCTGCGCACAACATTCGCATCATCACACAACCTGTTTGCTATAATTATGATAAATTTAACCTTTAAACGACGCGCAATTGTTTATTAGGTAACAATGTTCAAAATTCTAGTTCCCCCAACTTGATGAATGCGATTTATTTTAGCGTAATTAAGATATTATTATCACGCCTGTTTTGTAGATAAGCCACATATTTTGAATCTCTGACTAATAGTAACAACATTTTGGCATTCGGGTAAAAATTCTAATAAAAAGTGTCGAGAATTTAATACTACACACAAAACACAGGGCGTCTGTCTGTACCCATGGGATAGCACGTATTTTATACGTATACGAATCCACCACGAAAGGGATATCTATAGCATACCAGTCAATATATTGCCAGTGTAACTACTCCCCTTCTAAGAACAATAAAAAATACTTCCAAAGATCATTCTTACTATGTAAACATAGGTAAATTAGCCCCGCTTATAACATCAACGTCAATCGAAGATTTCATAGAAATTTAAAAAAAAAACTAAAATTTTATTCCAAGTAAGTAAGTAGATAGGTATATAAAGAATATAAATGTATTCCTTAGTTTATATTATACCTGCATTACTTATATTTTGATTTTACTTAAAACAACAAACTTCAGTTTACGTAGCAAAACTGTGCCTTATTCGACTACAAAATCTTTCAATCCTCAAAGCAAAAATTGCAATATTAATTTGGACAATACCCTGTCGGCTTCCGTACCCTATATCTCCCTTACATACATGGTGTTAGTGACACCGTAACGAATACTGAGGGAGATGATTCAGATCATGATTCTAAGTTGATAACAAGTGGATTTCTTCTCGGAAAATTCATGTTTTTTTAAATTATTTTCTGTCCATACTTTTGCGACGAAAAATTCCTCTTGATATCGACTCAGAATCGTAGTTTGAATCATCCGTTAAAGTTTTCGTTACTATGTCACTGACACCCTGTACATGTGTGGTGTGGATAAAATAATAGAGGGTATGTATGTCGAGGTGGCGACGTCCGCCGTAATCTACCGAGCTTCTTGGTTCGGCTTATGCGGATCCTCGGTAAATGAGTCCCTGACCGTTACTGCGGTTTTGCACCGACAGCGATTTCTATCCAGGTCTTTATACCAGGTACGTATCTCGTGTAGTATATAATATTTATATACCGTTGAAATTATAAAAAGAAAATTGAAATCATCGTTGTAATCAACTGAACGGAAATAATACGGTGGTTTTTTTTTTGTAATTTAGTTTACTATTTAAATTAATTATACTTATCAAAGTTTTCCAAAATGTTATATACTTAATTGTTGGCGTCAGATATAGTAACCCCCGTTGCCTAAGTTTCTTGATTATATGGCGCATAGCAATGGGAGTGTAAAGTACATTTACTCTTTATTATACATTAATACTGAGTTGGCAATCTTTATTTTCGCTCGTTAACACTTAACTATTTTTAATAAATTGTCATCTTCATATCAGCTTATAAATATCGTCTGAGGTTCGTAATCAAGCCAAGAAAAGCTAGTGACGCAGAAAGGTAGGGATAGTTTTATACCTAAAACCTACATCTCTACATCTAAACAAAAAGATTATAAACGTATGACCTAGAAAAAAAGGTAAATAGGGACAAGTGTGAAAATAGAAACATGCTCGTTCTAAAATAGCGGCCCGACGCCGCAGCTCGATCGATGACTATTTATTATTAGCTAAGCCTCGGGGTGGATTTCTTCTGCTTCATAGCAAGGCTATGGCTGTATAGTCCACGTGCCACCTGGATATGTGTTATAATCTGAAGAACGAACTATGTGGAGAAAAGTTACAAGTTACATAATACTCAAACCAATCTTCCCCTGTATTTCACTGTTAGCTCACTTGTATAAGGCGAAATAACAAAGGAGCGTTTTTCGAAATCTGTCTAATATACTTCCTTACTTTATTCTTGCAATAAAGCTTATGTAGCTTCCTATATGTTGGCAAGTAAAATAGCGTGTGTATGAAAAATCTCCGATTAATTCTATCTAGGTGCTAATGAATCATGAATCTATAAGCACAACATAATTTTGATGTAGGTTGATCAATCGCGTTGGATGGCGTTTTCGTTCGCAGACTAATAAATTTCATTACAAATATAATGCTCAAAAATAAATTGTTTCTTTCGCTAGTTTATTTACAGTGTTATGAATTCCATATTTTACTACTCATCTTACCTTGACACGTCACTGTAAAGTAGAATCTGTTTTTGTAGAAGATATCTTTGATGTTGCTGCAGGCTATTGTACGACCCTGGTGAACCCTTTTCAAACAAGATTCTGAGATAAAGCTCTCAGATTAATAATCTTCAAATTTTCTTAGCAATCGAATCCTCATTTATTCTATATTCGTACTTATGTTATTATAATCAAAGTAAAAACGACGTAATGTGTTATACGATACAACCTAATATAAACTGCGACTTTAAAAGTAAGTACATGCTTAAAACAGTAACTTGTGTAACAGTTTATTGCCGAAACACTTGTACCAACCTGCTTACATCACCACTCTTTATAAGGTAATAAGTTCATAACGTTAGGCAAAACACTTTTAAATCATTATGTCATTTAAGAAATGCCCTTCAAGACAAGTAAGTTTTTCTTTTAGCAACGGTCAATATCACCTATTCTTTCTTTCTAGACACAGTGTCCTCAACCCGCCATTACAAGCTAGGAGACAACAAAAGCACCATATAAGGCAAGTTGAATTGTAAAGAAAATAAGGAGAGTTTACAAAGGACAGACAATACAACTTCTACGGCGTAACATAATATCTCATTCAGGCGAGTCTTTGTACCAAGTGTCATGGCGCCCACGTATGTCTGATGAAAATTTTACCCTCTCCATGTCTATCTATTGTTTCCCTTGTTTCATGCCGTGCGACGATAACAGAGCTATGGCTCTGAAGATTATAGTGACTTAGCTAGAATAAACACAAGGACCCCTTATCTCAACTATAACAAACTTCGACTTCATACAATCTCCGAAACAAGTTGCATCCTCAAGACCGCAATAACCTTTCAAGAAGATAATTTATCACGTTTTTAAAATAGCTACGTACGGGGTAATATTACTCAGATACTTCTCCTAACTTTTATTACAGTTTCCTCGAGCGCACTGTTTATGTCCCCCCGCCGTTTATAACCAAGACGAGATATTTTTTTATGAACCTCTGTTCGCAAACTTTCATAAAATACCGTTTATATGTAAAATTTTCCGTCATATAATATTTTACAATTTAAGGAAAGGGCCCTCAACGCTAAGTATTCAATTTCCATTTATCAGTGAAAGGCGTCAAGATCAAACCCGCTGCCGGCGGCGACCTAATATTGAGCCATTACTTTTCTGAAAACGAAGGGTTGTTGGAAAAAACATGTTTGAAAATTGAGCGCGCGTTTGAAATTTGTGACGCGGCCCGGCCTCTGTGCGACGGGCGCTCCCTGTCGCCGCACTGCACACGTCATTTGTTTCTACTGCGACTGTATCTGACACACTCTCATTCCCGAAATGCTTTCGTTGTTGCGAGATGTTCTGTCGCTCGACATTCCTTTTTCACAACAAAACAGGCCTTTTTTCAAACGCTCGCACATACCAAACCTTTTCGACTGTTTATCATAAGTATTCACACTGTCATTTCTCTGAACGTCGCGCCATTATATGAACCCATTTATCTTTTTGATTCTCACTAACTTGAAAATATAATTCACTCGAATATTTCATAATCATTTGGCCGCCCTTTGTTGGGGCGGGTTCACTATAGATCCTTTTCACACCGTTATGGTATGATGGTCTATCTAAAGAATTGTTTATCGAAGGGCCTTGAAATATACTAAAAGCTGGCGTTTAATTTAGTGACGTGCCCCTTTTATTTATCCAATGACTGGGTAATGTAATTGGCTTAGCGACGAACAAGAGCATGCTTCAAAGAATCTCTAATGCGTGGTGTAACATTACGGCGGGGGTAAGCTCGCAGCTATTAATAGTGGAGGTTCACGTACGCCGATATTCCATTTATACATAACAGGCTTAGTCGGCGAGCACCCCTTCGCAGTTCGACTAAAAGCTTTCCTACAATCCAATAAACTACAGCCTAGTTTAACCTCCTACACTCTATGCATTTACTTAATCCCTCGCGATTGAGATAGTTTAGTCCATATTTCGCTATGAACTGAGTGTAGCTATTTACTGGATTAAACTTTCCTTCTAGTTTGCCTTGCTTATAGAGTTTTATCTTCATTTGCACATAAATGTAGGTATTATCTAATGAATGATAGAAACTAACTTTACTAAAATAAAACCAAACTCCCTACCCTATTGCGTTATATACTTGTTTATACCTGTATTGCAGCGTCCCCGATTCAATATTTAACACGTTCTTTCACCCTAAGATTGCCTGGAAGAAATTTCTATTTAGCAATAAAGCCGCAGATTGAGCTTCTCTTGTATTTTTTGTAATTGTTTTTAATGTCATGTGTTCTGAGCAATAAAGCGTTTTTGTATTGCATTTTTGAACCAAAGAATGGTTGATGATATAAAGATCTAAACATGATTAAAAATAAATGACAATAAAAATAATTTTAGAAAATAAAATGTTGAATGTAAAAGAATAGAAATAGTAGTACAACTTTATGGATCAATTTGAGTTACGTACGTTGGCTATAGTTACCCGACGTTAGATAACTGGTAATTAACATCTTAATTTAAATACCTCTAATGTTATTTATAACTTAAGCCAAATTTAAGATGAAATTACGTTATCTGGTTTGTTTCTGTGCGTATATGTTAGTAAGTGAGTAATGTAGTAGATGAATCACTATAACATATATACATTTACATATAAGTAAGTATAGCGATATAAATCCAGGATCCGGTGAAATATCGGGTGGATATATTTTGAAGCGGGAAAGAATATCGTTCATTTAAATATCACACAAATAGTAAAAAGCTTGATTCAAATCGTCTTCAAAGGGTGTTTTCCCCAGCAGGAAACTCATTGGACCGCTCCCTCATGACCGTTCTAATCTAAATTTTCCTTACGCCGCTCTCTTTCACTTAATAGCGACGATTTCGAAGTAATTATCTTCGCAAAAGAAGTTATTTCAATTTAAATTTCCGAACAATAAGAGCCAAATCCATCTTTATTCCTTTGTGAGCCGCAATACCGCAAATCTGAATGAAACGTGAATACTTATTTTGTCGCGATGAGCTTATATTTCTAAATACATTTATAAACTTCTCGCTTATGAAATGAGTTAAGGCGGCTTCTGTCGCTTAAATATAATGAAAGTTGTGGAGAGAGTAGATGTAGGTAAATATATACAGTGAAACTAAATGTACTTGTAGATGTTACACAGTCATACCGATAGAACTACACACTTCAATAACATTTATATACGTTATAAAAACAAACATACAAGTAAATTGATTACCTACCAATGTAAAGAATGAGAGAAATGAAATTTAAAAATAATATGATGAGCTGGTAAGATGAAGATCTCTCTCGGCCAAATGAAATGCTTTATTTATCGCTTGAACCGACCCAGTATTCTAGTTTTATTATTATTGTCCGGAGATAAACCAACACGGAGATAAGAGAGTGGTTTTATAAAATTTTAATCACAGTACCTTTGCTTGTCGTTTAACAAAAGAATAAAGTCTACGACTCTCCCTAGACTGTCTCGGGTGTGTTGTACAATAATAAAATCATATTGATTTTTGAAAGAAACCCTGATCCAATGTCAAACACCACGGCGGCATTGAAAAGTAGGTACGACACCTGTTACGCGGGCGATACAAGGAGTTCCTAGGCTGCCTGCGAATTAATTAAAGTCACATATTTATTGTTTTTCGCGAATAATGAAAAAGTAGAGGGGAGTCAGTGAGCGTATTCATTTTGATCAAAAGACAAGAGCGCACGTGCGCGACTCTATCCCCTCCGGGTAGAGGTTAAAATACAACGGCTACTCCCCGGGGCGGCAGCTTCGTAATTCATTCATTTTTATTCCAAATACCACTCGCTGTTAGCTTGCGGAAAATCGTTACCGGCGAACGACAAACGCCATGCGGGGAGCCGACACACGCAACGCACCCACTTACACATAGATTCACGGTCGCGGCTTCTTTACATCGCGCCACAGTCGCCGGTCCCGGGAACGTGGTCACTGAGTAGTAGAGTCACACACACACAGAGGCGCGGTCGCGCGGCGCGGCAGGCAGCTCGGGTCGCGGCTCACGGCTGGCGGTGGCGCGGGCTCCGGTGGGGCGTGTACTCGCGGACTCTCAGCGCGGAGCTGCGGGGCGGGACGAGCGCTCGCGCGGGCCAGCGCCGACACACGACACAGCCTCCGTCGCAATGGCGAAGCGGCCGGGTACGCGCGCGCGCGTTGCGTCGCAGCCTCCCGACTCTCCCCGACTTCCCGCGATCTCTACCGATGCTGGGGTGAACAAACCCGCCACGCTTCTCCTTCTAACACACTGATGAGGTTAAAAAGGATTTAGAGTTTCGCCTGCCGATTTGCAGTTCGATCGCTTTCTAGATAGTCTTCCGGCACTTCCTATGTCTTAGAAAAGTTGCAAGTTATAAAGTTGCGCAAGACGTGGGGGGAAACCGCGCGCGTGAGGTTATGCGATCACATTAGCGGTGACGTCCGCGCGATAACAATAGCTGGTACCGAGCACCGGCTCACGTCACACTGCCGAGATGAACGACCTCACTACCATAATAACATGAGAACTATCAATCAAACTTATAAAATAGTGTACACAGTGAGAAACCTTATGTATGTAATATATTTCAGTATAATACGTATCACATTTTTTTTCGTTGGTACCCATGTTCACTTGCGCATGACCTTATTTACTAATAAAAAAAGAGAAAACTTTTTTATTTTGGCCCCAGGCAATAATATAATAATCGTTTAGTAAATTCTTTATAGAGCAAAAGAGCTCTGCGTCGATCGAAAACGATTAAAACAGCGCAAATTGATATGCCTGGGAACGCGGCAGGTGACGAGCGTCGGCAAAAACACCTCCATTGTCCCGTCTGTATCAGCCAGGACGCTTCCAAAGCCGTAATAGATTAATTAAACCTAAGCATGTACTACTACTTAAAGGCAATTAAATTTTCTTTTGTTATAGCGGAAAGTGGCTCATGGAACGCTCCAGTAATCTCATTTAAACGGAGTACGTACTTAAGTAGTCGTTACCTCACAGCGATACATATAATCAGGTATAATGAACATCACTAATTAATCTAAACGCACGCTTACACAAATATTAAAGTTTTGAATTACATTACCAACAATAATTCCAGCGCAACCGGAATACTACGAAGCCGTAGTTGAGTCGTAGCAGGCTCGTAGCTCTTTAGTAGCAAGCTCGTAGACATTGTAGCAAACCCGTAGCTACGTCACAGCACTCTGTGCGAAATAGTAATGTAACACCCTAATTCCTTTGGTCTGGTGCATTGTTTTGCATAACAATATTTGAATTCTAAAATTTAGTTTGTGTGTTGTTTGTATGAATCAACAATATAGTAGTATTGTTTGCAATGTTTTGTTTGAAGAATATATGAATTAGTTTTATTAATTTGGCACGGCATACGCGTCCACCAAACCGCACTGCGGGTTGGTTGCTGCTCAAAGCATTCCGCAGCCCCTCTAGTTGACTAAGAGCAGGCCTGTGCCCAGCATTGGGAAGTATTTATATACTTCCCAAT
Source organism: Pectinophora gossypiella (assembly GCF_024362695.1). Taxonomy (NCBI): domain Eukaryota; kingdom Metazoa; phylum Arthropoda; class Insecta; order Lepidoptera; family Gelechiidae; genus Pectinophora; species Pectinophora gossypiella. The sequence continues at coordinate 9,839,596 of NC_065406.1, forward strand.
GCTGGGCACATTTCACTCACTGTAGTTGTACACAGCTTATAAGCTGTGTACACAGCATAAGCTGTGTACACAACTACAGTGGATATGTGGTATACGCCTCGTTAACATCCTAAATCATATCCGAAACAGAAACCATGAATCTGCATCAGGAAGGGATTTAAGTCAATCCATCACGTCAAATGACGGATTCTTCGACATCTGGAAACACGTTTCGTAAGCAAAATATGTGCTTCCTCGCTTTTTTATTGCATTCCTCACAAATCGAGACTGTTACATTCTTCCGCATTGAGATAGCTTTCGACGGTAAAATCAATTCGCTAGCTAAACAAAATGTTAATCCGCTTTCGTAATATGTGCATTATTCCAAGGGCAATCTCTACATACACTTTTTCATTCCAACAATGTCAATGGATATGTAATGTAACATGTAAATACACGACCGTGACATCAATCACGAATTTTATTAAAATTAAACCTTGTGCGAGGCATGTTTAGAAATAAAATCGTTGACTAACCAGTGGAACCCTCATTTTTCAATAGACCAGACGACACAAACAAGCGACGGTGATCGACGATATTGCTTTAGCGTTAGTTGGAAAAATGGGATTTAGGGATACAAACACAAATACTAAATCCGTGTTTACAGTTTAGTGTCTGATGAATTTATTATATTGGAACACAAATAGACGTACGTAGTGGGTCGCGCTCTCAGCAATCAACATTTCAGATGGATTTGCGGCGGATCCAACCGCAGCTAAAAGCTATTGTTCGCTTCAATATAATTCCTTGCACTGAATTGCGAATTCATACGTTTCTATTATCGCCTCTTTAGACGAGGAATTGAGAATGCGAGGAATGAAGGGGATCACGCCTTAATATGGTATGAGAAATTGGAAAACAATGTGATTAATTGATCAGACAGGTAACAATAACAAAGCTGAAGCTGCTCATTGGTTTTTAATGAGAACTAATAGGAAAAGGACAAGCGGATCATATGATTATTATATTATTTTTCATATTTATACATATACTACCACTGTATGGCACCGTCTTTCAGTATAAATATATCTGTATATCAATTCCTAAATTTGCCTGGAAGAAATTGCTGTTCAGCAATAAGGCCGCCGCTTACTTCTACTGCCATTTTGTAATTATCCTTTATGATGTGTTTATGCGCAATAAAGTGTTGAATTAAATCGTAAGCAGCAAATATGATATCGATTAGAAGGATTACACCAATTATTAGTCAAGTCGTGAATGATATGTCCCTATTAATAATTACACTTACCACTATCTACGCATTGCTTTATTCAGAGTATGTCAACGAATTAAACCACTTTAAACAGTTAATTGAATCATTTATCAACCACAGACTCTACAGACGTACGTCTGGCAAACTATAATCAACTGTTGCGTCACAGTCTAAACTTATAACGACAGCACTTTTGTGTTTGTATTCCATAGACAATTCGAAAGCGTCACGATCCTCGGTTAGTTTGTCGAAGAAATAACTCGTATTCACTTTGCACGTTATGGAATTATTCGAAACATTAGCACAAAGTTTCAAACTACCCCTCCGAATTGGGCTCTCTCTTGGGGTCGAACAATTATAATATATCTCCCTTAAAACGCTTTTTCGAACTGTTTTCTTTGGCGTTGAATATTTCTCGAAGACAAGCTTGTAAAGATTATTGTCCACTTTGGCAGTTTTGGTGACGGGCGCGCTGGTAACGATCCGGTCGACTATATCTGACAGGTCCCTCTCATTAATATCACCCTCACTTGTATCCAACGTGCTGAGTAAATGTTGACTCTCCTTGTTATACTCTTTGTCTAGATATTTCGGCTCTGGGTCGTCAAAATTTAATGTCACATTTTTGAAACTATGTTTTAACGATTGTATTGATGTCTTGCTAGATTTCCTTCTTTTATTAACAATAAAACTGTCTATCGTTCTTTGTCCTTTCTTACTCTTTAATTTTCGTTTCAATTTATTCACAGAAACGCTCACGTTCGCTTTGCTGATATTTACGTCAGGAACATTTGTTGAGATATTCAAATGTTTCATCGATGTACTCAAATTAGCCACAACGACATCAGAATTTTTAACTTTCTTTGTATATTTTCGTTTCGGTTTATCCGTTTCTCCATCTTTCTTTTTTCTGCCACGAGTTTTCTTCTCTTTGGCCGGCTTCTTGACTGATTCCTCGTAAGATTCAACTAGTTGTGGATAATACTGTTTCATCAAATCCTGTCGTTCAGTCGAAGTCCACGGAAGCGTTCGATCTTCACCATCTAACGCAAAAGTACAAATATATCAATAGTGAATTAGGTGTATCGTAAAGAAGAAAAAAGGAACAGTTTTTTTTCTTTAAACTCCTTATATACATATTCACAGATGTACATTAAAAACGTAACTAGTAGGAATGTTAAACAAAGTCCCAACCAAGAATTGAACTTGGAGACTTTATCACAACACTGCCTAAACGCTAGTAAGACTAGCAACTAAGCAGAGAGTTCGAAATTAAAAAACAAATTAATATAATTCCGTGCAGTCAACAAATCAGGCACTCTGCTATCAACATTTGAATTACATTGTAATTTGTCTAAGTTTTAGTTTGGTTTCATTACAAAATCTTCAGTACACCAATTCAACTGCACCCCACTTTATCTCCCCATCTCGTATCGGCGGCCAGTGCTCTCGAGTGACAAATATTGCCTACTTTAGGAACTAGTTTAATATCAGGAAACTTACCTTCGAACTGATCGTCTGGTATTAAAGCTTCATACTGCCCGTCGATGTCGTCCCATACCACCTCGTAACTCGGCACACCTAAAACAAGTCCTGTGATATAATGTCCTTACTTACCCGGGCTTTTCTGCTTTAAGATATTTGCCATAAAGTTGACTTTTGAGATAAACGAAAGATACTCTCGAAAAGAAAATTTTCTAAGTAGTATAGTATAGTTAAAGTGTACGTGCGATTACTTGCCTCTGGGATTTCTTTTCTTTTTAATCCTAGTAGGCCTGATAGTTCTAACAGGAACATAGTCTTGTAAATGCCACTTGGTCAGTAACGGCAGAAACTTCTCTACGCAATACCGTTCCGACCAGTCCAACTTATTGGACATTATTTTCTGTAAAAAAAAATATTAGTATGTGTCCATTTTTGCTATTATCCGACACGAATTTCGCATTAGGAAATAAATCTGTAACATCACAACGCAGTATGGAGGCTATTTATCTAAATGGCGATTTTAAATACGCAACGTTATATGTATAAACAGCCGAGGATATTATGCCTTATGACCATAGACATTCTCGTGGAAGGGGTATGAAGCACATTCCACAAATACTAGTACAAACATTCACTTATGCTCTCAAAACTAAATTTATAGCAATGTCATAGAGCGAACATAGGTAATAGATTATTTAACGGGTCTTTGTTTCAAAAGTGCCTATCATAAAACGAGCGCTTAAAAACTAACACCGACGACCATTTTCGATCCGTCAATTTTTTTTTACCGACACATTCTATTCGCGGAAAAAACCGATAGAGCGTTTTTTCAGGCCCGAAGTTTTTGTTGTCTTTTTCTAGGTTTAAAGAGCCCCGCTACCCACCACAAACTGAATCAAACTAGGTGTAGAAGTCTTCAAGCTCTCAAGGTCTATCTTCTCCGGAGTGGTCTTCAAGAATTCTTTCATAACCTTTGGCTCTGGAAAGGGCATGCCACATGACAACGCTCTGCTTCGTAGAGACAACTCCCGTTTTACTTCTGCTACTTTAGCCCTGCAATACAATTACTGACGTCATTCAATCATCACAGCTTTTAAAAGTGACATCACATTTAAGCATGTTGACTGGCCTTAATCTAAAACACAGTATTTCACTCTAACGGGTTATATAAAGCACACTTTTGAAGTTTCCGTTTCACAAACATATTTAGAACTGGGACAGAATTTTTTTAATAATGTAACTCAAATTAACAGTATTTTTGATTACAGCATCTATTATGTATATTTAGTATAACACAGGTGCCATTTCAGCCGTAGTTACAAAACAGATTATGCAGCGCAGTCTTTGGGGTACCTTTCTAAAATACCATTTTCCTACTTTGCATGTCAAAAAGAGAAAATTAAAAGAAAAAATTCTGACTCGGACGAGAGTTGAACCCACAGCTCTTGTCAAGTCGGGACGAGCGTGTTAACCATTACACCACTAAGCCGCTGCCGTTGCCAGCGCCATCTATCTAGAATATTGAGTACTAATATTACTTAGACCGAAAGTCTAGTTACATGTAGATTCAACTTATCGTAAAGATGACACTAGCTATTTCTAAATGATTTTTGTTTTTCATAGCACTCACCCGTGCTTAGGACAACTCACAAAGAGTCACAAAATCTGACGCAGGAGTTCAACCCGCAGCTCTTGCGAAGCCGGGACGAACGTGTGCGTGTGTTTTTTTTTCGATTTAATTTTCTCTTTGTGAGTTTCCCTAAGCACTGTAAAAAAACAAAAATCCTTAGTTCGTATGTTACAAAAAGGGAAAAAAGCACGCTCCATCTAACTAACGACACTCGCTGCGCTATCCGAAAATTGCAGCTTAACGTAACAATAGCCGCTAGATACGTGGCGCAGGAATAGAATTGCAGCACTCTGATCCTTTCCGTAGATACTGCAGTGCCTTTCTTTCGTTCCTCTGCAATTTTCATTTAGGAAATTTTGTATACTACCACCATCTTTTCAAGTGAGGATACACTAACGAAGTCCACAGTGACACAATCGTTAAATTATTTACTTGTTACATAAACACATACGGTCACGAGCATTAATATGTATACACTTTGGTACCATGTCACATTAACTTTTTTGACAAATTGAACTGTAAGCCTCACTAAATTTCAAATATGTTAGTGCGACAGAGTCCTAAAGTGGGTGCATTATATTACTCACACTACTGACTGTATATAAACTCACACAACTACTAGGGTGGGCAAAGCCACAAGTAATTAGGGACTACTTGGAGCCACAGAGTATACGAAGTCCTAATATGGATGATGAACCTTATGGTGACAAGGGAATTAAATGAATAATTGTCGTTAAATTACTTATAAGATTTAAGCCATAAGATCCCAAAGTATAAGTATTTTGCACTAGGCGATAAAGTATAATATAGTATCTTTGCCCTGCTATCATTATATTCATGCATTATAACAATAGTTGAAGATTTATTAACAGTTTATTATACGCAGACAAACTGTTCAGCTTATTTCTAGTAGAAATGTCTTCCAACAGACCGGGGGCATTATTTTTGAATCGCTCGCTTTGAACTCGCGTCCTTAAATTTATACCTGTCTCAACTTGCAAATGACAAGTTCTAATGTGCTGTGAATTGGGTATATATTTTCGAACGTGAAGGCGATGGATCAAAAATAAGACCCCTAGGAAAAATATACATTGAACTTACTTATGAGCCGGAGCCGGAGCTCGGTGGCGCAGCGGTAAACACGCTCGGTCTGCGATTGTTGATTGTTGAAGTTAAGCAATTTTCGCAAAGGCCGGTCATAGGATGGGTGACCACAAAATAAAAAGTTTTCATCTCGAGCTCCTCCGTGCTTCGGAAGGCACGTTAAGCCGTTGGTCCCGGCTGCATTAGCTGTCGTTAATAACCATCAATCTGCACTGGGCCCGCGTGATGGTTTAAGGCCCGAGCTCCCATCCATAAGTAAGGCCCGTGCCCCAGCAGTGGGGACGTTAATGGGCTGATGATGTGTGTGTGTGTAACTTACTTATGTCCCAAGTCGCTACATCCATGGTGCGTGTTACAGACGGGGCAGCCCTTCTTGGCGTGAGTGCGGCCGACGTGGCCACAGCGGTCGCAGCGCCCGGGCGCCGCGGCCCAGCGGCTGCGCTCCTCGTAGTGAGCCGGCTCGCTCACCCAGGACAGTAACCTGATAACGGAATAACTAATACATGTTACACACAGATCCCAGAAAGCGGAACAAATTGGCCGTGGCACGTGGCCCGCCTGTTCCGCTTTCCTGGCTTTATGTGCATCAAGCTTTAGTTACATAAGACCAGGGGCCTATTTTATAAAACTTAGAATTGTAAATTACCATGACAATTTGTTGTTCATTACGTAGCTAATATGAAACTGCAAAATATTCGTGATCACACACTCCGCAATGTACATCAAATTGTCATTGTAATTTACAATTGTAAGTTTTATTAAACAGGCCCCAGGTATTTTAAACACGCGTTTCGCCTCTCTGCTGAGTATCTTAACAATGAATATGTTGAATAAAAGAAAGAAAGATACGTTTATGCAAGGACGTCACAGTAACAATATAAAACACAACATAGACTAATAATTAAGATGCATTAACTTACTGCCACAGGCGAATTCAATACTCGAAAGAATATAAAACTTAAAAACTGCGGCGCGGCGTCCTTCACAAAAGAACCTCTCAAGGAACTGTTCAGAGTAGGTATTTTAATTTTTATAGCTCTTTATTGGTTTGTGGAGCTGATAGTCTACTTACGATCAGCGAAGATTAGATGACGGTTATTATTTTAAATCCGCAGTGATCTACGGTAATATAGTGAATATTCTCTCAGACAGACGAGGCAATAAGTATACCAGAATATATAGACCCGTCTTTCATAGATAATTATTATTAAACTCATAAATAAACCAGCCCGGTCTGCATGACATCCGTGCGAATTATATTGAGCGCTCCGAGCTATAGCCGTAGATAGCATTCATATCGTTTATTGGTCCAAGCGCTTGATATAATTCGCGACGCGCACAACGTGGTTGTCATGCAGACCCGGCTGGTAACTGTAACATAAGCTCACGACTATATCCCAATTGCATTTTTTTTGACGTGTCTTATTGTAGATTTACCGCAGATGGCATTAATTACTTGTCCGGACAAATGGGAAGCGCTGAAGGCTCTCACCCGGTACAACGTTTAAGACAACAGGCCTGAGGGTGCCCAGTTGGGCGCGAACCTCGGCTCAGGGCGTCGTCTGAGAGGAAAAATATTTGAAAGAATTAATCGACCCTAGTGGGTCGATAGCGATAAGCGCTGAATGAGGGAAATCGTCGACCACGCCGGCGGGGTCGGTATCGGGGCCCTGAAGTGTTTGGTGTCGCGAGCTGATTGGCTGCCTCTAAGACTAGAGTAACCGGGTCGTCGGGATCGTATATTACGTCCTTCGGACGCCGATACCTTTCAGTACCGTCCCTAAGCGGAATGTACTCGGAAGCCGCAACTACCAGGGGATTTGGGTGGTGCGGAGCAGAATCGAAAAAACGTTTGGAAGCTAATTTGAGCCATTGGGCAATGGTTGGCAGACCTAGGTCAATGTGCAGATTTCCATTGCGAAGGAACCACGGAGCTCCCGTGGCTTTCCGCATGAAACGATTTTGTATTAACCGAGCTTTCTGTGAGACCAACGTAGTACGTGTTGAGCCGTATTAACGTCGATAATGGTTGAGTCAACTGTGTTAGTAAAAACTGCACTTAATAAAAAAATGTAACTCAATGGTGCAAGTCCGTTACCGGGATTCGATCCGGCGTGGAAACGTGGAAAATTACGTGCGCGTTCCGCTCACTGAATACAGCTCTTGCGTAATGCTAATAGCTGTGCAATGAAACTGGTCATCCATTTTATACAAGCGCTAAAAAAAGAATTCATCTATAAAAAGAACATAGGTACGATGCATGACAGGTGTCCATCGCGAACAAAAGGATGTGGAGAGCTTCATACTTCAAAACTACTCAACTATTCAGAACTGCATGTGGCCTATATCTAAAAAAAATAGTATAAACCTTAACTTGATACCGCCGGTTTATTTACGGATTTAAAAAGCCCTAAACTATGTATGTTTATTATTTATATGCCCGTTCTTTTTTGAATTCATGTAAATATATGTTAATCTTTATTCTACGGCTGTGGTTAAAATGAAGCATATTCTGTACATATCTAAAATCGTATACTATTTAAAGAATAACTTCTTACTGGAGTTGTAAAATATGAGACTGCATTTTCAAAAGATCTAAAAAAAAACAGAGAAAGATCTACCAAAAGGCTTGGTAAGGAATGGGTATATAGTTCATCTTGCGATGGATGTACAGTCATGAGCAATATAATGTACCCACTTTAGGACTCTGTCGCACTAACATATTTGACATTTAGTGAGACTTACAGTTCAATTTGTCAAAAAAATTAATGTGACATGGTACCAAAGTGTATACATATTAATGCTCGTGACCGTACCTCTATCCCAATTCGGATATAGTCTTGAGCTTATGTTATGTTATATAAAAGAAAAACCTACCTACCTGGGTATAGCGTCAGTATCCGCAATAGTGTGCAGGAACGACACTGCAGTGGTGACGGAGGAGCCGCATGCGCCGACGCCGTAGTCGCAGCCGCAGAGCAGAGCAAGCGCCACCATTTTGTTACGGCCGAAACCTAAAGGCGAAAGAATATCAAGTAACTTCAGCAGCATGCTCGCATATTAGGATGAGCTAATAGACACATAATTACTGGTCATACATATTGATATTGGCATCCTAACGAGTAAGTATCTTACACATACTCGTTACATGCGTAACTTGATACATACAGCCTATTGTCTATTAGGGTAGTTTCCAAATGTGTAGTTAAGTTTTTTATTGTATTAAAATTACGCCGCGCTGTCTACCTACTGAATATTTATGTCATTGTTTTAAGATGAAATTTGTAGCTAACCCTATCACAGGCTTCGGTCTTTTTGGGTTGCTACTGTAACACTGCAGTAAAAACAATTTATCGCGTTAACACGCTCTTTGGGTCTGTTTTGGATAGTGGTGTAAATTAGGTATAAGAACTTGTAATAATAATAAATAAAAAAAATAATAAAAAAATCCGTTACTTTTTACTAAACGTCAAAACACGAAATTACAACGGCATTTGTATGAAAAAGCAACCTGTAACCATAGGAAAACGTGACAAAATGTCGCACATATTATTAAATTTTTCTTGATTAAAATTCATGAATAAGTCAAATAGAAAAAAGAAATTGTTTTTGTCAACTTTAGAACTGTATTTATTTAGTAATCAGAATTACGTGATTTATCTTTTACCTAGGAAACTACCTAATTGTCTACAACATGTCATGCTTGGTTTGGTACTAAATACTGTGTACTATGTAAATTTAAAGCAATATAAGCAAATAGGAGGGCCGATCCCATGTAAAAGGGAATGAGCCTGGACGAAGAGATATCTATCTTAAATAACTGTAGCAGTTGATGATGCGATCCAGCCGATTTCGGCTACGGCGACTGCTTCAACTCCGACGTTCATGTGCTCGCATGTGGCCTATACAGCCAATCTTATTGGAAAAGATCCTCGCACATATTGGGCACATGAGTACACCATTTAACATTTAACTGTAGCAGTTAATCATTGTTCTTACCATTGCTCCGAAACATGGAGTCAGCATCGTAGCAGTCGACCGAGCCAGCCATGGCGCCTCCGCCCGCCGCGTGCGACACGCTAAAGTTGCGATACACGCGCCGAGCCCCGTACGCGAAGCAATCAGAGTCTTGAGATACTACGGCATCTACCAACTATTGCAAAACATGTTTCTCATTATAGTTTAAAATCTGGTTTCTTATAGAGGCAGTGAACAGAAATATATAGGTCAATCAGATTAGGTACTTTTAGAAGTGAAGATACTTGAGTACGGTCCACAGAAAATTTTGTGAGGCACATTGGTTTCCACCTCTTAGCATGCTTTGCAAGAAATAGATTACGAGTTATTTGTTGAGAAAAGCAATATTTTAAATTAACTTCCCAGTGATATCAAGATCGAGAAGGACTTACGATGACCAAATTGTCCTTAGAAAAGGGTTAATACAATCTACTCTGAGCCAGCGTACGTGTATGAAGCGATTGATGAATGTGGAGGAAGCAAGAGAAGTGTGTCAGGATCGAAGCAAATGGAATTCTATAGTCTCTGCTTACCCCAGTGGGAAATAGGCGTGAGTTTATGTATGTATGTATGATATCAATCAAAAGTTCTTTATAGGTAGTGCTTAAGTACATAAAAATTATAGATAAATACAAACACCTTGCGCATTCAGCTGTGCACAAGTGGCTTCCGCTTCTCCACTGCCCTTGACACATCTCACCCCCATACATTTTAGAAGTGATTCACACTGAAAACAGTTGAAATCAAATTGTTCAGAAAATAAACAAAATGCCTATATGGTCGCCTTATGGTGAACACCACATAGGTATGCTCCTATTGAAAAATTACACTGAACGTGGTTTTCTTCAACAACGTGGTTGTCCTTGTAATTAATTTCAATCCGGGTAAAAACTGAGACAACAATTTTTTACCTAGATTGAAACTAGTTTGGCTATTGCAAGATTTTTTACAAAATACACATCTGGAAATTGTGTGTTTAAAAAAGACACTTGAATGGTTTTAGGCGACAATATTGTAAATACAGAGTGGTGGGAATAGGCATGCCTTTGGTATATTAAATAAAAAGGTCAAGTACAAGCTCAATTCTTGCACCGAAGGTTCCATAGACACTGCTGTAAATAACCACAGATAATGTAATATAAATGTAGGCTGTTGAAGAACTATTGTTTACTCATTCTAACTTTTTCAAGTACACAGCATCATTAGCTTTGTGTTTCTTTTTACTTACTTCTTTCAGTACACCCTTAAACCTCTTGCGACCCACATCAGGTCTTTTCTTAGTTGCATTTTCAGAGCGTGGTGCAGCTCCACGGAACTGAATGGCATTCCGAGCCGCCATAACATCGCGCTTCAGCTCAGGTGCATCTCCTTCCAACACAAAAATTGGATTTATATCTGCTAAGAGTAAGTAAGCTGTTCTAAAAAATAAATTCCTGAAATAAAGACACTCTTTAAATTGTTGGTTTTATTTTTTTAAGACAGATATTTTTTATCATAGGTATTTCTTTAATAACTTCACAGTTTTTTACCTTAAATACAATTTTGGTTGTACATAATAGTCTGTAACATTCTGGCTATCGCAAATCCATCCAGACAGATCTACTGCTATAGTTTCTCCTCTTATCTGTAATAATGGAGAAGAAAACGCATATCACGTACAAAAAATTAGTAAAATTTAAACTAACCAAAACAAAAGTTTTATAAATAAACCATACCTCATGCAATGATTTTTTCTCGCTAAAGGGAGTTAACACTGTCCATAAACCTTTTATGCCCATGGTATATCATTTATTTTTTTACATTTACATAGAAAAATAACTAAAAAATATTTACTAATCGGTATTTCAAATTCAACGGTATTTTTTTTTTTTTTTTGTTTTTCCCCGAAGGGTAAGGCAAAGGGAACTATGCCCATACAGCCATGTCTTACGTATTCAACGGTAAACATACACATTTTCATTTTTGACAAATGTCAAAGTGGTTTTTATTTAATATTGCGGCTCTGGGGTTTTTGGCGGGAAACGGGAACGGGACAGTTGCTTTCTTCATTGAATAATCTAAATAATTAATACGAAGTGGTGTTTTGTAGTTAATGATCGCATTAAGTTAGTCGGAAGACATTCGCGAGTGTTATTATATCGGAGTATTCAATAAACAAAGTGTATCTGCCTATTTTCGCTTCGTGTCAGGAAGCCGCTTCATAACTCGAAAGTTTATGCGGACTTTTGAGTTAATTCGTTTGGGATTCGGAGTAGGAGTCTACTCCGAGAGTGGGGACTTAGGTTTCATCATCATCACCTTTCATCATTTCATTAATCATCAAGAAAAAAAATACGTAAGACATGGCTGTATGGGCATAGTTCCCTTTGCCTTACCCTTCGGGGAAAACCGAAACAAAAAAAAAAATTGCGGCTCTGGCTACTAGACTATTGGCCGGAAAATGGTACTTAAATAACAAAACGTCAGTTTTTTTTTTGGTTTTTAATTATTTATTGCGGCTCGGACAACTTGTTAAAGTGAAGGTTTATTTGTTGTTTATTTGGTTTTTGGTCCTTGACTGCTACTGATTTGGCTAACGAAAATAAATCGCACATATATACTAATTTCGATATCACAACTAGCGGGTGTTCACGTGTCGATCGTATGTCTATCTTATTCTAACAGTATCGCCGTCTCGTCCTAGGGGCGGCGCTTCCTTTGCTGTCCCTTTTTAGCGGCGCCGTCTCGCTCTAGCGGCGGCGTCCGCTACACACAGCATTGTCTTTTAGATAGCGTATTATTTACGCAGTTGTAGTATTTGTTCCGCTGTCGTTTACTAGATGGCAGTGCAAGTCCTGAAACGGAAAGACTTTATGCATAGAGAAAAATAAATAGTCATATAGGCAAAGCTTGCAGCGAGCCAAGCAGCGAGCCTATATCTTAATTTATTTCTCTCTGTGCTATGAAAAAGATGAATCGTGCTATCGCCCGCCCATTAGAACAAACGCAATCAAATATTTAAAAAATACGGCGTATATGTTGAACAAAAATGGCGGTCGTCCGATCAGGTACAATTAGAGACAAAAGTGTTAATTCGTATGTACCGCGGTTGCCCGCAAATTTCAAAAATCTTAGAAGTTTTCGTACATATCATTTTAAGAAGTGATTCAAATTTCAATTTTTATTAGATATTGTTATTTAGATGCAACGTACATCGGATTATTAAAAAAAAGTTAATTGGGGTAAGGGATAAATTAAACACGATATTTAGAAAAAAATAAGAAATAATTAAATTAAATAAACCTAAAACTGTACAACGGTCAGTGCAGTCATTTTCACTCATAGGCTTGATGATATTGATAAATAATCTAAAAAAAAAATACAGACGTTAATTCGCAGGCTCCTGCTTTATTGACTCAACTTTGACAAATTCCACTTCCATATGATCTCCGAGAGGTATGAGACCAGAACTCGAGCTAGGAGCTGCGACATCATCTTCTGTATCAGTTGATGAATCTGCTTCGGAATCACTGCTATCAGAATCTCCACTTCGAATCCCCAGTTCATCCGTCATTTCGTCGATAACGTGGTCGCTTTTGACATAAGCTTCTTCAATTGCCCTGACTTTGTCGCACAGCCTTTTCCAGTCATACGGCCTGATCGCGGTTACTTTTTCCTTTACCAACTCTACGACATAAGGTGCATTCCATCGTATATTGTTGCTGCTTACATAAGCCTTTATAGCTGGCCATACCATTTTTATGGGATTCAAATCTAAATGATTGGGTGGCAAGCGAAGTACATCGTGACCATGTTCGTTAAGAATCTTGTCAATACTATATGTTTTGAAGCGGTCTTTGTTACTTTTTATTAATTGATATAATTGAGGCTTTAACATATGAGGCGTAAATGGTATTCCATGTTTTGAAAGCCAGGCCTGCATATCAGTTTTCTTCGTATTCTCGTTTGGTGCTACATCATATTCTTTGTTATGATATGTGGCATTGTCTAGAACCAGAATTGATTTTGGGGGGAGATTTGGTAGTAATTGAGTCCGGATCCACTTCTCGTAAGTTTCAAAGTTCATAACGTCGCGATTGTCACCGGACTCTGTCCCTGATTTGAACGTCAACAAGGCGTTAGGCACGAAACCAGCTTCCGATCCCGCATGTACAATGACAACACGCTGCGCCTTTGATACCGGCTTATTTAAACTTTTGGTGGTCCCATCTGTCTCTGATATATGAGTGGCGTGAATGTATGACTCATCTGTATATATAATTGGTCTGTTTTGTTGACGGTATTGACGTAGTTTTTGTAAATAATTTATTCTTAATAGTCGGATGGCTGATTTTTCTATTAAAACTTTTTTATTATTCTCGGTGGCTTTCCATTTAAAGCCTAGTTCCTTTATGATCCGCCGTAGACTTTTCTCAGAACCTTGAAAATTTATGTCGGAACGAAATTTTGCACGCAATTTAGCAAGGGTCGGCAATTCGTTTTCAATGAGGTGAAAATTATGTATACACCGTTTAATCACCCCCTTGTCAAAACTGTCGATTCCTGTCACTGGTTTCACGCTGTTTCTTTTCTTACCGGGAGTCCTAAATGCAACTACACCATCTGATTTTTTACTTTCTTTTATAATTCTTCTGACGGTGGACACGGATTTATTTGTAGCTTCCGCTGTTTTTTTATGAGAATCGGTTATGTTATTTTGTTTTAAAAAATAGTTAAAAACGTCGAATAACATTCTTCTCTCTTGTCCCTTTAAAGTAGGTTGTGAACGCGGCATGTTCTTAACAAAATTAAATGTGCACACTATACAAAAATACAAGTTTAACAAAAAACTTTGTACGCGATTGTACTCGTAGCGAAGAACGTACACCGGTGTTGTGGGTCAGGAAGCGACTGCCGACAGTGCGCGAGGACATGCGAGGGTTAGCGTCCCTTTATTTTTGTCTATGCTTCCTCCATCGTATAACTCCCGGCAAACTTCTTGAGCATCGAGTGTCGTAGTGGGGGAAAGTTCGCGCACGTACACTTTCGTGCAAAAAAAATGAACTTTTGATTATTTTCTTAACTTCATTCAAAAAAACAATTATTATATTATTTAATTATGTAAATAAAACTAAACTTATATTATTATAGTTTATTAAAACTTATATTATATTATTATATTTCATAAAAAACTAATCGTCACGTAAGTATGATATTCCTTCCATGAGGTTGAAACCAGCAATACCAGAGCTAGTGCTAGGTTTTGGATCTGTAGACATAGACCTCGTGCTAGTAACTAATTCTTAAACTTAAACAAATGAGTAATAACAAAAAAACACGAACAAAAGAGCAATAACAAAAACGTGACAGTTTCACTGCACGCAAGTGTATTCGGGAGTCAAAGGGACGAAGACAGAGTGCGCGGGGGAAGTATCGATCGACTGATCTACCAATAGCCGGTCGATGCGGGACTCACCCGCCCCCGCGCCCGTACCGCACCACCAAAGAGATCTAAAATTCGGTTGTGCGCAGTCAAGGTCGATGCTCAAGAAGTTTGCCGGAACCTATACTAAACGTAAGGACCACACTTCAAGTTTTTAGACCAATTTTAGACGTTCTATAAAAAAAAGAAAAATATCAAAGAAATCAATATTTTACACACTTTTATATTTTGGATCAATCGGATTGTCATATCTGTCAGTCAGACCAACACTCTGACCAACTGACAGACTGAGGGTGTTTTCCTGTTTTCGCACTACTCCGATTTATTATCCGATTCGAGTCCGTCAAATGACGGATCCATGACTGATCCGAAGTTGCCGGTATTGTAGCTTGTGCACCTTGTGCATTACACCCGTCGTCTATCATCGGTCATCCATCATCCGATATCTCATAAAATATGCCCAGCTCATCAACCTCATACTCGGATCGGATAAGAATAAGAGTAGGCGAAAACGCCTCAAGGTACTAATCCAATACTAATCAAATAGTTCTACGAACAATTCGGATCCGTCATTTGTCGGACTCGGACCAGGTGCAATTCGAAAACACCTTACAATAAAATTAAAACTAAAACAATGGCTGCACGGATTTGCCTCCTTTGCCATTTCCCGCATCCTGGGCTATGACCAAAGACCTTGTATAGAATAGACGGAGCATATTTAAGACGAAAGAAAAACATAGGTTTTGTCTTTCGCACTCATGTGAGCCGTCATAAGTTAAAAAGAGATAAATATACTATCGTCGTAACGTCTTTTGTACTCGTGTAGCGGGTTTGTTATAGAAACGTACCTATAGTATATGTTTTTGTATCAGAACCACTAGTGCCGTTCCATGTCTTTATCGACATTATTATTGGCTAAATATTTCATGTTAGTCCAAGATCTAAAAAATATACATTACAAATTGAATGATTAATTAAATACAGAAATAACGACCTAGTATCCATACCTGGGTGGGTAGAACCACAAGTAAATTAGTTAAAACGATACCTATTTGTACCCTGATAGAAAGATACCTAAGAAGAACCGTACGTTGCGGTAACAGATTCAGAACCACTTATTCAACGTAATTATCATGGACAAACTTGTTAAAGGTCAATTTATCATTTTTGAATCTATGTCATTTCGCAAGGTGTTATGGCCGAGGAGGTCGAGGACGGTCCATCTAGTCCACATATACTATAGTATCATTTTAATACGACATTGCGGCCACCCTTTGGTTGCTATAAATCACATACCTACCCTTTTATAAAAATTAAATACACGTTTTTCATTGACTTGACCGGAAATCGAATCGGCTCTCGATACAAGAAGTAGACGACCTTCTAGTATATTTCGGGGATTATCTCAATGCGATTAAAGAATAAAAGCAAATACTTCTTTATAAGATTTTTATTCAATATAGTTAGAATACAATGACTACGAAGCACTGAACAATTCCGACTTTTGGTGATAAAAAAAAATATTTCCTCTTGTTCACTTTCTTTAGAAGTGTATAGTGTCGGCTCTGGTCGTTATAACTTTACCTGCAAGAATGGCACATATTAACGTGGAGCACACAAATACACAAGCATTGCATGTTTACACATTGCACATAGAAGGAATAATCACAGGTAATTACAAAAATAGTTATACTAATTATTTATAGAAGGAATAATCACAGGTAATTACCAAAATAGTTATTCATACTAATTATTTTGTGCAATAGAGAATATTTGTATTGTATTGAAATATTTTTTCCATGCTAATGTAGAATACAAAAACGAAATAGCTGCAAATTTATCTATAAACTTATAACTAAACTTAAACTCACCTTATGTGAGATATGTGAGTGAATATTGTTGGTACTGCATCTCTATGTAATATTTTTGTTTGGTATCCTGCTCGATAGAAAGCAAGATACATCGAAATGTAATTAGCACAGGCTTAAATAAGGAGAAGGCGTCCTTCAGAAGAGAGAATTATCTCGTTTCATGGTCTGAATCTAATTGTTTCTTAATTTCTTGTTTCGTAAATTAGGATATTTAGGAAATCTGGAAAATACAATATCTTTATGTAATCTTCATCCAAATCGGAAACAGGTCGAAAAATAAATTAAACGTGAATAGAATAACGCAACATGTAGATGTTACATTCAAACATAATATTATGTTATCGATATCAAAGGACAACACTACTTATAATACTTTGGGTACATGATCTGTCAAAGCTGATTAACGTAAAATGTGAAATCAATTATTTGTACAAATGTGACGGCTTTGCTGAAAATATGCGTCTGCATCGTGTTTAGGGCTCAATAAACTTTACAAAAACCAGACCAGGTAATGTATTTCTTGCACACAAACATGTATTATGTGGTCGATAACTTACCCATGGTGAGACATTGTTTGATCGTTCTCCATTATAACACCCATTCTACTCTCACAACCAATAGCTACGCAAGCCATGGTTCATAATGAATAACTATTTCACAGATTGTTTATATAAAAAGTTAAAATAATGTCCCAAAACACCAAAAAACTAACGGCAGGTTTGGTATCCAGCTGACTACCACAACATCTCAAAACGGTAAACACTGACGTTCTAGACAGCGGTGTTTGTCTATGTTTGTTTCTTTTTTCCACAGAGATTGTTGCCATAGGGAAGAAAGAGAGCTGTGATAGTTTGATCGTCACTCTAAAATATTATCCGTCTATTCTATACAAGGTCTTTGGCTATGACAGAAGACAAAAAAAAATATTTTTTAAATATTTTGATGAACAATCAAAAAATTATTCTAATATTCATGGTCTTCTTATAATGCTAATATTCGTCCTATAAAGTCCTAGTACGAATATATAACTCGTAGCTTATAATGAAAATTACCTGTTTATTAATTGTGTTAAACACATCAACTAAACTGAAAAGGACAGTTTTTGATATTCGTTAGACAACTCTGCAATTTAATGAGATGATAAATAAGTTGATAATTCGTGACGATTACACAGCGTTATCAGACATACCACAGTGTAACTACGCGAGGGGCCGGCCGAAAGACGTAATCTACATGCCTACTAACAGATAACAAGAAAAAACAACAGTGATTTAATTCTTACTTGAATATAAATCTGCAATCATGTCTTATTTGAAGCAAATCGTTAGACTTTGGTAAGAATTTTTAACCCATATTTAGTCTCAAAACTTTCAATAAAAATGATGAATCTGTTATGAAAATTAAGTACCTCTTTTATTTGTATTTCAATTAATTTGTTGAATAAATGCATTATCAACCATAAATTTAATAAACATAGTATGCACCACTGCATGAGTAGGTGTATATTTTGATGTAATTCGGAACCTCAACATTCATTTTTTTAATCTTATTTTTACTTATAACTTATTAAAAATTCTACTTTCAGTAAAACTTCAAACTTCCAGTATTCTGTAAGACTGAACCATGCACAGACAAAGGAAGTACCACAGAGGCTTATTGATAAAGTTCTCATTGCAAATCGTGGTGAGATAGCATGCAGGGTGATGCGGACTGCCAAGAAGCTTGGCATTCGGACAGTAGCTGTTTACTCTGATGCTGATAAACATGCTATGCATGTTGAGATGGTAAGCCTTGCTATCTATAAAAGATATGACGTAACATTAATAAATTAAAAAAGAATTCTGCCTTTATAATGATAAAAAATTGTATTCGTAAAAGAAATCATAATCTAACCAAAAATTACAGAGTTTTCCATTAATCTAATATTTGGTTTGTCTTTTTACTTTTAGGCAGATGAAGCATATCACATTGGACCAGCCCCTTCAACACAAAGTTACTTGAATGCTGAAAAGATATTGGAAGTAGCAAAGAGATCTAATAGCAAGGCCATTCACCCAGGCTATGGCTTCTTGTCGGAAAATGTGGAGTTCTGTGAAAAATGCTCTAAGGAGGGTGTTGTCTTCATTGGACCACCTACTGGTGCTATCAGGGACATGGGTATTAAGAGGTAAAATACATACATATTTTCTTGTAGATTAACCAAGGTTGAGATTTCCAGACACAATTGTTAAATAATGAAACTTTGCAACATAATAGCCTATTATAATTCACTGTGGTGCTCTTTGTTGCCAACCCGTTTGATAGGAAACTAAAATAAAAGAATTTATTCTAATGCCTCATTTTTTTTTATAATTTTCTAGTACATCAAAGGCAATCATGTCAGCCGCCGGAGTCCCTATTGTGAAGGGCTATCATGGAGAAGAACAGAGCATTGAGAGACTGCAGGCTGAAGCTCAGAGGATTGGCTTCCCACTCATGATCAAAGCTGTCCGTGGAGGTGGTGGCAAGGTAATATTTACTCTTTGGAAAGATTTATTTTAAGTATTATTTTTTTCTGACAAGTGTTACCTTTTACCTTTACCATTCTACAAGATTATAATACCTTGCATGTCTTTCCTAGGAAACAATTCTTGACATCTTTTCAATTCCAGGGCATGAGGATTGCTATGACAGAAGAAGAATTCTTACCGCAGTTAGAGTCAGCTAAGAGAGAATCTCTGAAATCTTTTGGTGATGACAACATGCTTCTAGAACAGTATATCACTGATCCTAGACATGTTGAAGTGCAGGTAAGCTGCAGTGTATATATCTTTAAGTACATCCACACAAACTTATATAAACTCGAGTCCAATCACAGCTTAAATATTTTATGATAATTATTTTATTTAATTAATGGCGATTTTTCAGGTATTTGCCGACATGCACGGAAATGTTGTTCACCTTTTTGAGAGAGACTGTTCTGTACAAAGACGTCACCAGAAAATCATCGAAGAAGCACCCGCGGTACGTATGCTTTTATAATGGTAAAAAAAGATTCAAGGGAATATATTCTATGTATTAAGTAGTAAGGGAATATATTCTATGGCGTACCTTTGACGTCTAACTAGATAGATAGCATTTGCTGCGTTAGTGTAACCCTAGTTATATTTGGGTAATATAATTGGGCTTATAATTAGGTAGTCTCCTACATCATCATCAGCCCATTAACGTCCCCACTTCTGGGGCACGGGCCTTCCCTATAGATGGATAGGGAGATCGGGCCTTAAACCATCACGCGGGCCCAGTGCGGATTGATGGTTATTAACGACTGCTAATGCAGCCAGGACCAACGGCTTAACGTGCCTTCCGAAGCACGGAGGAGCTCGAGATGTTTTTTTTTTGTGGTCACCCATCCTATGACCGGCCTTTGCGAAAGTTGCTTAACTTCAACAATCGCAGACCGAGCGCGTTCACCGCTGCGCCACCGAGACAAATCTAAGGGTGACAAAAACCGTTTTCTTTTTTCTATTTAACTTATTTGTGAAATTCAATAAACAAAATGTAATAATAAGTGTGACATTTCGTCACGTTTTTCTATGACGTCACAGGTTGCTTTTTCATACAAAGTCCATAGTAATTTTGTATTTTAAGTAAAGAGTCACCTACTTGACTAGTTGGAAACTAGTTGGACAACTTCACCCTTTAGCCGGGGTTACTATCAGACGAGGCACGGTACGCGCGGCGCGGTCGTTGGGGTACGTCACCACCAGCACGAACTTTACCGTCGCCACACGCACGAGTTCCAACTTCAAGAGATGATAACTATCATGAATGAAAGGGCAACCACACGTGGTCTATGTAAAAGTGTTAGCCTACTTCTCCTATTAGCCAGGATTGTCAGAAGAGACCCGCCAGGCGCTGGGTTCGGCGGCGGTGCGCGCGGCGCGGGCGGTGGGGTACGTGGGCGCGGGTACGGTGGAGTTCATCCTCCACCGCCGCACGCACGAGTTCCACTTCATGGAGATGAACACGCGCCTTCAAGTCGAGCATCCCATCACTGAGATGATTACTGGTAATTTTACTTCACTCTCTACTCTCGGGAGAGAGTAGTATAATCCTTAACTTCTCTCTCGTCTCATGTAAACTGCTAAACTGTTTATGTGTTTAATAGAACAAGCGGTTTAAACGGCCTCCGTGGTCCAGTGGTTGAGCGTTGTGCTCACGATCTGGAGATCCCGGGTTCGAATCCCGGTGGGGACAAATCACAAAAATCACTTTGTGTTCCCTAGTTTGGTTAGGACATTACAGGCTGATCACCTGATTGTCCAAAAAGTAAGATGTTCCGTGCTTCGGAAGGCACGTAAAACCGTTGGTCCCGGTTATTACTTACTGATGTAAGTATGTAGTCATTACATGAGTCATTTCAGGGGCCTATGGTTTTAAATTCACAGGGCATTATGGTGAACTGTTAACATTGAAAATATTGAGGGGAAACCACTAGTTGCAAACATCTTACTCAGTACTCGCATACCTCACTGCACTGCCAAGATGCAGATGTAATTCACTGAACATTGCTTTATTATCTTTTCCAGGCACGGATCTAGTAGAATGGCAACTCCGCGTAGCGGCAGGGGAGCCGCTACCACTGACGCAAGAGGAGATCATCCGTCGTGGACACGCCGTGGAGTGCCGCATCTACGCTGAAGAACCACGCGCCGGCTTCCTTCCCCGCGCTGGGACATTACACCGACTGTCACAGCCCACGCCTGAGGCAAACGTGCGGGTAAGATAGAATTGGGCGAATAGATTCTGTAACACTATATACCGAGGACCGAATACTCTAGCCATAGAGGCGGCCAATCAGCTCGCGACAACAAACACTTCAGAACCCCGATACCGACCCCGCCGACGTGGTCGACCATTTCCCTCATTCGGCGCTTATCGCTACCGATCGACCCCCTAGGGTCGATTAATTCTTTCAAATGTTATCCTCTCAGACGACGTCCAGAGCCGAGGTTCGCGCCCAACGGGGCACCCTCAGACCTGTTGTCTTAAATTTCGTATGTAAATTTTGCGGGTGAAATCCCTCAGCGCCTTCCATATGTCCGGCCAAGCAGTTTGCAGCAAATCTACAATTAGTCACGGCAAAATAAATGTAACACTATATTACTTATTACGTAATAATAAGTCCGACATTTTATCACGTTTTTCTCTGACGTCACAGTGCGCTTTTTCAAACAAATTGCATAGGAATTTCGTGTCTTGACGTTTAGTAAAAAGTAACTGATTTGACTAGTTTCCAAACTAGCCTATTACATCTTACGAATGGCGGTTCGAACAAAATCAAATGATCTCAAGACTATTAAGTCTTATTTGTAGATTACCACTTAGTTATATATCTAATGTAATCTAATTTAGTGTTGAAATGTGGCAGTAGAAGTAATATAACATTATATTTTATGGTTATATTATAAAATAATACAATTTGTCAAATAATCAGAAACATACGTAACTTCATCACATCCAACTAGACGCTTAAGTGTTTTGAGTCTGACCTAGGGGGTTAAAAAGGCCACATGGAAGCAATTCAACTAAGAAAGCAATATTGCTATTTGACAGTTGTTTTCATTGCACACTTATTTTTATATGCGAAAATGTCATAGTGCAATGTTGCTTTCTTAGATGAATTACTTTGATGTGGCATTTTAACCCCCCTAATCCAAACGAACCCATTACACTAGAGGCATTGTCCCGTTGCACAGCCATTGATAGGCGTTGGTCCAGGTAAGACGCAGAGCTATGGTCACCCCCTCTGAATTTGAGTCTCCGGCCGGTCTCCCTGATCAATTAGTTCAATGGTAATGCTGTTATTGTTTTACATTGGTAGGTGGAGACTGGTGTGCGGGAAGGACAGGAGGTGTCTGTACACTACGACCCCATGATCGCCAAGCTAGTTGTATGGGGCCGCGACCGCAACGAGGCCTTGTCAAAGACGAGAGCCAAACTTACAGAATACAAGGTAAGACTGTAACACACTTTCCAATACCAGGGGGGCTACCGGCTAAGACGAAGCCGATTCAGATTGGAGCAAATCGAATATCGATTTGATTCTGTCGTATCGTACAACAGGGGGGTTAAAATAGCCACATCGAAGCAATTCATCTAAGATAGCAATATTGCAATTTGACATTTGCGCATATAAAAGTAAGTGCGCAATGCAAACAACTGTCAAATAGCAATATTGCTTTTTTAGGTGAATTGCTTCGATATGGCCATTTTAACCCCCCCCCCCCCCCCACCCCTCAGTTGTTGCGTCAGATCTTAAACTCTACGCCGTATTACAGGTCTATCAAGCTCAAAACAAACTTAAGTGCTTTCACGATATTAGCGTTTTAGGCGCGCTACAAACGCCGTAACTTGTGACTCTGCTCACCCCATTAGGGATTACGGGCGTAAGGTTTTTTAAGTATGTGTTTATAATTGTGTCCCTCCAGGTGGCAGGCCTAGAAACGAACGTGAACTTCCTGCTGCGCCTGAGTGGCGCACGCGCTTTCGTGTCGGGCGACGTGCACACGGCCTTCATCCCCGAGCACGAAGCCGAGCTGTTCCCGCCGTCAGACAACGAGCTCGATGAGCGGCACGCCGTGCAACTTGCGCTCGGATATGTAAGTGATCCGTTTATCCATTGTAGGTAGCTGTGTATATACTCTGATTGAATAAATTGTTCTGATTTCTGTTTAAGACACATTAACACGTTCTGTGTATGAACCATATATGAGACAATAAATTTGAAACTCATACATGCATGTCCCATATATGGGTCACATGTGTGTCTATGTACATAAATTCCAATGTGTTTATCGAAAAATAACATTGTATACCCGTCCTTCAAATAGAAACTCTTTGCACTGTTTAGTTATTTAATTATTTTACCCAAGAAGGTATACAATAAAGGATATTGTAAAGTAAGTGTTATATCAGTGAACAACAAAAACTAAGGCAAGCGGTAGCGACTGGGCGGGGGCGGACAGTGCGCTTATTTGGCGCGCGATTAGCACCAATAGGTGGCGCGTTTATTTTACTCGCTATAGTTGCACGTGAAGAGTTGATATCTAATTTACAGTTACACAGTGAACATGCTAATTACATGCTGTGCAAACCCACAATAAGCCGAGTATCTATTTAAGAAAGTACATACATAAACTCAAAACTTATAATTTTGCTCTTACTAGGCAGCTTACGCAGCATGAACTTATATACTCAATATTTATAAGCTATTGCTTTTTCCAGCTGCTCAATTCCCAAAAAGAGAACTTATCCGACGACCGTTGGAAGGGAATCAACGTTGCACCAGGCGCTTGGAGGCCGAACTACCAGCTACGGAAGACTGTCCCTCTCAAATTCGGCGAGAAAGGTAATATAGTAATATAGCCTGAATAGGGTACTTTCTAACTAGTCAAATCAGTTACTTTTTACTAAACGTCAAAACACGAAATTACTATGGAATTATTGGTTATTATTGGGTTGATGAGGTTGGTATTCTACCTCACAACCCACACGATAAGAAGGTAGAAGACTATGGAATTTGTATGAAAAAGCAACCTGAGACGTCATAGAACAACGTGACAAAATGACGCACTTATTATTACATTTTTATTTATTAAAATTCATAAATAAGTTACATAGAAAAAAGAAAATGTATTCCGTAATTTTTTTTTTTAATCAGTAATCAGAATTTCATAATTTATCTTTGACCTACGAAACTACCGAATTATTCATCCAAATATCCAATGTAAGTTATTTATTCGTAGAATGTATGTTAATAGTAGTGATGTTCCGGATATTCGAATCTGTATCCGCGTATATCCGAGGGAAATGAAAAATCCGCGAGTCTCCACATATCCGCTACTTTTCACGCGGATGTTTTACTTTAATAATTTTCACTTGATAGGTTTTAAGGCTGGATGATTAGGCAGAATACAAAAAATCTAAAATATCATCATCATCATCAGCCCATTAACGTCCCCACTGCTGGGGCACGGGCCTTCCCTATGGATGGATAGGGAGATCGGGCCTTAAACCATCACGCGGGCCCAGTGCGGATTGATGGTTATTAACGACTGCTAATGCAGCCGGGACCAACGGCTTAACGTGCCTTCCGAAGCACGGAGGAGCTCGAGATGAACACTTTTTTTTTTGTGGTCACCCATCCTATGACCGCCCTTTGCGAAAGTTGCTTAACTTCAACAATCGCAGACCGAGCGCGTTTACCGCTGCGCCACCGAGCTCCTCGTCCTCTTCTAGAGTGTTTTTTTTCTTATAATCAAATATTTGGCACCATATGCATAGTTACCATAACAATAGTACATAACTGAAAAGTAATAAATCTACTAGGTATCTTTATAATGAGATCAATATTATAGCAAGTTATCATTTTGATCATTATCATCTCTCTCTGTTTATTTAAAAGCTGCGCTCTTGTCGGTGGAATAATCGCCATTCCTCTCTTCTTCCCGCCAAATCCTTCACCTCCTGATACGACACGAACTGAACCTTTTATTTTATTTGTTTCATATATGTTCTCCTAGGTCTACCCCTTCCTCTCTTCCCGTTTTCCGTTTGTTATAAATAAATCGTGTTGTATCATTATCATGAGAAAACCAAAAACTAAAGGAGAATGGGCGAATCTGGTCCAAGAACCTCCACTGATGAGACTTATATGTAATGAAAGCTTATGCTTTCTCTATGAATCTGGCAAAGTTCTATCAGATTCTGTCCCGGGGTTCTTTTTTTACGGCCATGTTTGTCCTGGCTAAAAATGTGATAAAATACAGTGGGAGCTAAAATCGGCTCAAGATTTGTTGCTGGATAACTAAGTCTACATAAATAATTATGTATCATATTGTATATCATTTTAAAGAGGATCTTTTCCAGAATCCGAAACATAAAAAAAAACAAAAAAAGTCTTTATGTAAGCGAATTATAGTCAATTTGCATCTGCAGCGCCATTGTTTCTCGATAGCTAAGTTCAAGTTTCATGCCTTTTACCCCTTCCAAAAGTATCTTACCGATTTTTTTTATATTGCTTCCGGAATTTGATCTGAGTGATAATAACAAGAAAAATAAATAGACACCTCTCCGATAGAAACCGCCTAAGCTATTGCCTATTGCAAGAAATCGTCATCATTAGCAAGTCATTACGGTATTGCATATTATAAGCTTATCAGCAACTTGGAACTTGGTCCAAGAACCTCCACTGGTGAGACTTGCATGTAATGATAGCTTATACTTGTCCTATGATTCTGGCAAAGTTCTATCAAACTCTGTCCTAGGGTTTTTTACGGCCATGTTTGTCCTGAGTGTACAGTAGTGGACTGCAAAATCACCTCAGGATTTGTTGTCGAAAAACTTTTTTTACTAAGTCTACATACATAATTATATATCATAATGTGTATCAATTTTAAAGGGGAAGGTTATCAGAATCAGAAACACAAATAAAAAAAATGCATTAAGTATGTAAACGACTTTTAGCCAACTCACGTCCGTAGCACCATTTTTCTCAGCAGCTACGTACGAGTTTCGCGCCTTCCAACCTTTCCAAAGAAGCCCAATCATTTTTTCCTTCTTCTGATATTGCATTCTTAACCTGACAAGTGACAACAACAAGAAATAAAATATAGAACAACAACAAGAAATAAATATAGGTAAGATACTTTTGGAAGGGGTAAAAGGCATGAAACTTGAACTTAGCTACCGAGAAACAATGGCGCTGCAGATATAAATTGACTATAATTCGCTTACAAAAAGATTTTTTTTTGTTTCTTTTTATGTTTCGGATTCTGGAAAAGATCCTCTTTAAAATGATATACAATATGATACATAATTATTTATGTAGACTTAGTTATCCAGCAACAAATCTTGAGTCGATTTTAGCTCCCACTGTATTTTATCACATTTTTAGCCAGGACAAACATGGCCGTAAAAAAAGAACCCCGGGACAGAATCTGATAGAACTTTGCCAGAATCATAGGGAAAGCATAAGCTTTCATTACATATAAGTCTCATCAGTGGAGGTTCTTGGACCAAGTTTCATACAAAAGTGCCCATTGTCATTTACGTTTTTTTATAATTATAATGAGAACAAACTAATAGAAAGTTAACGATTGAATAAAATAAAACAGCTGTAGTCAGCACATTTCTAATAATTATGTTTTCCATTTCAGATATCAAAGTAACAGTGGAATACGCCAGAGCACCGAACGCGTACCGAGTACAGGTCGACAACGGGCCCTGGCACCAAGTGGAAGCAACTTTAAAAGACACGGCACAAGGAGTAACCTTAACCACACTGATTGGAGACCAGCGCAGCACTGTTGGTCTGCTCACTCACGGTCTAGAAGTACATGTGTATGATGAGGTTAGTCTAACATTCACACTCATAATCATCTTCTCTCGTTGTGAGTTATGGGATCATTGACTGACCTCAACAACCGTGGTGTCAGGGTTATTATTGAGCGAGCCGGTGCCCTTCAAAGAACGGACCATATTACTTTCGGACAATCGGATGATCAGTCTGCAATGTCCTAACCAAAGGTATCCAAAGTGATTTTGTGATTATGTCCCCACCTGGATTCGAACCTAGGACCTCCGGATCGTGAGCCCAACGGTTAACCACTAGACCATCGAGGCTTTTTAATATATAATCATCTAATAATGTCTGTATGCTTCTTGTCCTAAGCGTGTCTTAGAAGTTCTTAGAAACCTCTTTAGGTATAAGTAATTCATCACCAATTTAAGAGCCACGCTCTTGTCAGTGTAGCATTGACCGTGCTACTGTTTTAGGGGAAAAAAGGCAGTGGTTTCCCTCATACTTTCGCTCCGCAGTTGCAGTACTGTGTCTGACGCGAGTGGGATGGCGCCCAGAGTAGTCTGTTTCAAAGCCGTACTAGCGCTCCTGTCTTCCGCCTCTGAATAGTACTGACAGTTGCAGGTTTAATCACATACCAGCGAAAATGTCGGGAATGTATTTAGGTTTCATTGGTTTCCGGCTACCTCGCAATCAGAGTCGAGCGTTCTTCCAACTAGTGTACCAGAGCTTAATCGTCGCCTTTAATGAGTACCTTACTTTATTCAAAATAACTCGACTCCTATAACATGTATAGAATATATTTCTTTATCATTTCTGTGTGTGATGCAGCACTATGCTCGCGTTTGTCGAGATGATCATATCGTTAGAAGTTTAATCCACGCTGTACCTTTTACCACCTACATTGTTTAACAGAACGGACAAACAGCGGTGGAGTTGCCACGACCGAAGTACCAAACGGCAGGCGACGCGGCAGCGGCTGGTTCTGCCAACAGTGCCAGCTCTCCCACCCCCGGAGTGCTGGAGAGAATACTCGTCAACACGGGAGACAAGGTCTGTGCACGACACGTACTTTTTAGTTTAATATCAGTAGAGGCAATATTTATTTCATGCATATTTCTGCGCATGTAATATCTCTCTCTTTTATTTACGAGCTGCGCTCTTGTCGGTGGAGTAATCGCCTCTATTTTCATTACTCCATAGATAGGGTGGTTCCCAATCGCCTTCCGTTCCGCAGTACACCGACCAATGTCTCAATGGCTGATGTTCTAGCTTGAGCCCTACCAGAATCCATTTCCTCAGCCTCCAACCAGTACTGATACCGCTGCTGCCCGGCATCAGGGGTGCGCTTTTGAAGTAGCGGCGCTTACTCGCTACGTCACAAGATCGTCATAGAACCTAAGTAGCATTTTATAGGTTAGCCCGTCCCACCACTTTCTGCTAATCCTGTCGCTGTTTGGTCGGGGACTGCTTATTTTAATATAGTACTGTTAGTTTATTTAAGATGACGTGTGAAAAGTGTTTCTTTTTATCTAAAAATTATGTCTATGTCCGGCGCGACACGCCTCCAGCTTTTTATGCGAGCTTCAACCAATAGATGCTGCTTGTGCGTGCGTGCATAATATATTTACGTACGTGCGGGCGTGCTTACGTGCGTTAGTGCACCCGTGTATCTCTTAGCGAATTAAGTAAGATTTTTTCAAAGAGTAATCTCCCTAAATTCCATTCGAAGTGGATGATCTATTGCACCCTTTACTGACTACCATCTTCACCAAATTAATAACCTTAATCCTTATTCTGCCTAGTAATCAATATTTTACCATTTTTCTTCATAGGTGGTGAAAGGCCAGCCCCTATTCGTAGTAATAGCGATGAAGATGGAATACGTAGTGCGTTCTCCGAGGGATGGCGTAGTGGCGACTGTGGCAAGCTTCAAACAAGGAGACCCCGTCGGCAAGGGCGCGCAGATAGTCTCGCTAGAGGATAGCTGAAAACTGACTCGCAACTCGCAACTCTTGTGCCGTGGCTGGTCTTACAATATTATAGGTTAGATAACTTTATCTTACGAACAAATTCATGCCGAACCTGGTAGATTCAAACGTTATTTAATTATAATTTGAGAATGCAAGAAATAAAGTAACCTTTATTATAAAGGGAAACCACAGTAACAAATATAAAACAAAACAAGGAATAACACATACACTTACAATTGGTTACTTGACAGTTGTAAAATACGAAATATGTCCGATATGATAGTTTATCATTTAACGATAATTATCTATTTTTTTTTTATTAAGATCATTTTTAAATATTTACGTTTTACAAAATAAGAATGCGGTTTCTGTGTATTACAAGACCCGAATCACGGGCGGTCATAATTGAGCTTCGTGTGACGTCATATTATTTCACAAAATAAACAGTAACTATCTGTCAGGTTTCAGGTTATAAATACTGACACACACAGCTGAGACAGTTTCTTTGTTTGTTGAAATGTGACGTCACTGAGCAAAATGTCACATGACCAAAAGTTAAAATAATTGAAGAAAAAGGTTTTTTTTCTTTTATTTTTTTTTGGAAATTTACAGCGTCTTAATAGTATTAATAAAACTAAAGTATATAAATTGGAAGGCCATTACAAACTTCCACATACAAATTATATAAAGCTTTTTCGAGATAATAAAATAGTTTAAGAGGTATAAAAAAAATGAAAAAGGGGGGGGGGGGGGGGTAAAATAAGTGTCTGTAATTTCTAAAATACTTATCCGAAAACTGTCAAGTAGACAATTAAAACACGCAACAAAAAAAACTTAAGAGTACAAATAAATAAATAGACAGTAAACATTTAAGGCAAATTGTAATTACTAATTGTATGAGTGTATGGACTGGTCAACAATGGTGAACAAGAATGATCGTTTCTCTTTCTTGTCGCTAGTAAAGGAAACCGATATTCTTGGAGCTGGCAATCTAAACTAAAATTTAGTTTGTGTCTGCCAAAATCGGTACCATTATTTTTGTTATAAAATTATGTGCGTAGCTCGCGTTAAATAATATCGTAAATATCTTTCATCTGGTACGACTAACGACATAAAATATACAAAACTGGAAAAGTATTTTCTGACTTTTATCTATGAAATATTATGTAATTAGATCGTAATGAGCGACGTTGTTAACGTACAGGCTGACGTGATAAAATTATCGATCGTTGAAAAAAAATTGTCGAAATCAATAAGTTTGCTTTCTTCCCCTTCATGCGTGAGGCGTTTGACAGAACGACATGACTTATTTGGGTTCACATATTAGCACCAATCGTTAAAACGACATAATTATATCGTCAGAATCGATAAAATAACCGTGACAAAATTTTATCACGTTGCGTATGTTATGCCCTACTGGTGTCCGTTCTATCAAAGGTACCACCATCACACAAAATAGCCCTTCAAAACTAAACAAGGTCGAAATATGTATCTATTTAATGTATTTACGGAAGCAAGATAAAAACGCGCTCAAACTTGCGTCACTCATAGTTTCGCCGACCTTGCGATAAAGAATTGATCATTTGATTTTTATTCATTGTTTCTTTACATCGCTCTGGCCTGGTGTAAGAAATTGTACGTCGCGACCGCTTCCGTTTTTATAGGTCTCCAGTCAACCTAGGTTTTATTTTAGATCTTTTGTGCTAAGGGCGCCTTGTAATTATTGACTTCCGGATCCTAACAATTTGTTGAAATATACGTACGATGTAATGTTAGCAAAATCAAATATCCTGTATTCATGCAATCTAATCACATAAGGAAAGATAACTCTACAGTTAGCTATGATGACGATGGCCTACGCAACTCCCGCGCATGTAAATATAGGTTTATAATGTTTATATTTGTTAATTTTATAATCTACGTTTTGTTAATCAAAACTTATATTTTAAAACATGTTATGTATCGAAATGTTGATTGGTATAAAATTTTACGAAATCATTAATTGCGTTGTTTTAATGTTTTATCGTATTCGTTCACGTAATGCGTCCTCGAGTAATTGGAGTTGGATCTTGCTAGTAAGCTAGTAAAATTCCTAAAGAATTTTAATTAGTTTTTGTTATTCAATCTGCTTAGTTTAGACTTGTTCTAGATCTGTTTTTTATCGAAAAAATGCAAGTATGCATCATTTTGTGAGCACGTAGCACTAATTAATACTTAGTAAGCGATGTCGAGGTTTAAACGAGATATATACTCACATATATTTTGTTGCAAGTTTGCAGCAATTAACGGAATGCGTCATACGTTTCCCTAAAAGCGGTCATAGGCCTCTCTTTCCGCGAATGCATCATACTGGCAGTCGCTCAAAGACTCAAATTAAAAGACAAAGACAATGTATAATTACATTAATGTATTAATAAAACGATGACCTCCGAGTTTATTGCCGTTGTATATTTTATGATTGAATGTTTGGATGAATCGCCTTTCAGAGTTCTTTTGATAGCGTATTTTATGACGACGCGTCTTCATAAAATGAATGAAATGTAAGTTTATTACAATTCATTTTAAGAATACGGAAGTCATCACCTGCATTTCGGATCGTAAATAATATTATTTTTATTATAAAGAATACTATACGCCCAATTAAATTGTATAAGTATCAAATGAATGTACCTATAATTAAGATTCGAACACAAAAATATTTGACATATTGTTCTCCAGATAGTGCTTGTCAACAACGGAAGCACAGTCTCCGTTCATCAATAAACCTTGAAGATAACCATAATGATAACCTGAACCTTGGCACTCGGTTGTGAAAGTGTTCTCGCACTGTTTCGTATCCAGCCTACGCAGTTGTGTAAGCTTCACGAGGTCGACGAGATGAAGTAAGGCAGGCACATTTTCGACACTCTCTTTAACGGGGGCGTAGCTCAGATGGTAGAGCGCTCGCTTAGCATGCGAGAGGTACCGGGATCGATACCCGGCGCCTCCAAACTTAATTGCTCTTTTTGGTGATATATTTTTTATTCTTATACCCTATACTTTTATTTACAGTCAATATTTCTGTAGGATGGCTAAAATGTATTGTTTATTTGCGAACGATAGTGCTGCTAATTGTCTTTTAAGATTAATTTATCTCTTATTTGTGTTGATGCATATTGTATTCGTTTCTCTTAAATAACATTCGCGATTAAATATCGTGTTCATCATTTGCTTAAGTAGTAGGTACCTATATTATTTGTGTTGTTTTTTCCACAAATAGATCAAGTAGGTATTTCGTTTCTACATTCGAATTCGAACCCGAATCTAGTCCGTAAAGGCCTAAAAGTTATTTCACTATTCCGTTGTCCCGTTTGCAATAGAACAAACAAATTACGATATACTAATTTGAAAACACAAAGGAAAATTAGGTATTAAATATTTGCTAGGCGTAGCTAGGTATTCCCTCAGGAAAACAAAAAATCCTGCGCGGTTATTCCTTAGCGCGAGCGTGCCGAGGACTTTATGAGTTGGCGTCGTATAAACAAAGCTGAGTCAAATAACAACATGAATTAATTACCAAACAAGCAAATAACAACTATATTTACCTATATTTGTTTCTGCTTATCTCTTATTATTCAAACATTTCCATGATATAAGTAGGTACCTACCTACATAACATAAACAGTTACAAAAACTCGAAAAGAGTTTGGAATTGGCACAAAACAGGTCCGTTATCGGCTGACCGCAGCCGGTAGGCCTAAAATTCCTCTGACACGATTGTTATCGTAAATAATCGCGGTTTCTCCACAGTCGTTATCTTGCGTGCGGTTCCCAGAGATACCTACACGACAGGCCGTGTGCTATTTCTATCAAGGCCTAAGCTCGAAGTAAGTCGGCAACTCCGCGCTAACTGTGGAAATCTGCCAGCAGTAAGCTTTACAAACAGAACTGGTCATTTGTTCGTTTCAACCAATGCACCTGCATTTCTAAATGTGCTGCGCTGCGCTGTAAAATACGCCTGTGATTTCATCTTACATAATGGAATACCTAAATGTTTGTTTCAGCTTTAACTAATTACGTTCACCTTGAAGTATGTAACTATAACATTTCACGGAGCAGATGCGAAACAATCGGTTACCTGTAATGCTTACCCTTTTGTTGTAAGGCCTTTCAAGCCTAGGAAGTGTAAGTACCCCATAGTCTTGGAACTAGCATTGTAAAGCGCATTCCATTGAACTCTCTTTATTATTACCGATGTCGGGGCTTTGTTACCTGGCGAGACGACGGGCTCGCCGGCTGGCGCAGGCAGGTTTGTTGATATTTTTTGTGGACATTCCGCCAACAGCTGATCGACACAACAAACCCACGTGACCCCACGGCATCGCTTCTTATTGGTCCAAAATCACCCCAATTTTAACTCTCGTAAGGTTCCTTGCACACTAGCCTCACAAAAAAAAGAGACAGGCAATCAGTCCTTGAGTCCGTCGGATGTTTGGCCCATCCTTATCCCGGAATAATTTCAAATCCATACACAAATGACTGCCAAAGAAGATTTGTGTAATATATGCATTGAAGTAAGCATTTTTTGTAAAACCTGAATGCACAAATTGATGACTTAATGTACGTGGACAAGTATTTTTTGTTACGTAAGGAAACTTTGTCATCAAAATCGATTATGTAGGTATGCGTCAACAGTTATCACTTGTCTTAACTCGACACACACTCGACACTTTAAACGCATATCAGGTTTGCTCATGAGTTCGCTCTGCCTATAAATCGTAATTGATAGAGTAATTAAATTATCGAGGTCGATCTAATAATGCTAGTGAAACATTTTAAACTTTACCACGAGCATTTTATGATTCAATAAACACTGACTCAAATACTAAACCACAAATGCGCTCGTTTGGTTAAAAGAAATTCACAGCGAATGAACAGCTATATTTTAACATAACTATACTTAATTGGCTTTGTATAAAGATGATTATAAGCCAAACGTGAGAGTGAACGTGCACTTATAAAAGTACAGTTCTAAAATGCAATTACAGTTTAAACTTTCGTTAACGCGTCGTAATCACAATCACTCTCGATGTTTTTTGAAAATTTCCATATTTTTTGAAAGTTGGTAGATACATCATATCCACAGGTAGAAAGATTGAGTTATATACCTACTGTTTTATCTTATAAAACCAGCTGAGCAGTCGTTAAGTGAAGTGTAAATGACCCCTAAGATGCTGTCGGCCAAACAGGTTGCCGGGATCGGGAGCAAAAAACCAGTCCGGTATCGAATGCGCGACCCCTCAACACCTGGAGACTATGAGCTACATTTGTTAACCACTCACTGTCTCATTCTTACTTTTAATTTGTTATATTAAACTTACTGAAGGGCTAAAATGACCACATCGAAACAATTCATCTAAGAAAGCAATATTGCTATTTGACATTTCTTTGCATTGCGCACTTAATTTTATATGCGCAAACGTCAAATTGCAATATTGCTTTTATAGATGAATTGTTTCGATGTGGCCTTTTTAGCCCCCCTGTACTTAACTCATTTAATCATAAGCGTAGCTAAACATATTTGATTAAATTAGGTATACCTTACTGTTTTCTGCTCAGAGGTCGGTGTATATAGGTAACTACAATTTTCTTACCATGGCAACAGTCTACTTACCAATGAGATTTTATTCCAACCGTCATGTTATTCGCATATCGATAAGATAGATAGTCTATATTTGATTATTGTCATATTGTTTCTTATTCACGTGAGTGTTTAAGAGATAGAGAACATAGTGTAGGTAGAGCACCACATGTATTTGTGTCGTGAGTGTCTGAGGTTCTGTGAGATGAATGATGTATGAAAATCATAATATGTTTTTATATTTTGTACTAATTTGTTTAAGTATAAGTTATCTTATATTTATATACTTAAGTTTAATATGTCTAATTATTTTATTATGAAAGTTTCACGGCGCATTGGCGCTTCTGCACTGTAATGTCGTGAAATGTAAGTAAAGAAATAAATGTTCTATTTTCTTCGAAAAGACGACCTTCGCAGAGATTACTATGTGTAGTTCCTATTGTGAGGGTTTTTTCGCAGGGTTCTGAGGATCTGCCGGACGTGACGAAGGTATTCATATCCCCGGGGAGGCTCCTAAAAAAACATGCACATGGTCTAGGACATAAAATAAAAGGAACTCAGCCAGTCCACCCCAAAAGGTTTCCAGACAAGAACAAAGTAACTCAATTTTCAGACACAAATGTACCTAAGTAGGTACAGTTACTTCTCTTCGTAAAACAAGTGGCAGCGAATTCACGTGGTTCTGTAAGGCCGATGTAATTTCTGAAATCTCGCCAACAAGTTTTTTCTAGTTATTAAATACGAACAATGAATGTGTTTGGTGCAAGGTGTAAACGTGCTGAAATTGCATCGCGTTTGATATTGAACGTGATTACGATGCCAGACGTGATATTTCTTCAAAATGAGTTTACATGTTGAAATATACTGTAATTACCTACTCCGTATCATAAAGACGCAGGTTTTCGAAAGTGATTTGTATGTTGCAATTAAAAATTAAAAATGGAATGTGCTTTGGTGAGGTAATAACTGGTGTATTATATTATAGACAAAGGTTGATACTTCAAGGAAGGCCTAGAGACACCGGCTTATGGTTCTATTGCTCCGGGTGAGAGCCTTCAGCGCTCCCCATTTGTCCGGCCAAGTAGTTAATGCCATCTGCGGCAAATCTACAATAAGTCACGTCAAAAAAAAAAAAAAAAAAAAAAAAAAAAAAAAAAAAAAAAAAAAAAAAAAAAAAAAAAAAAAAAAAAAAAAAAAGGTTCTATTGAAATAAACAACTTAAAAGCGGATCTATTTTCGAATGGAGCGTAGTGTTCTTGGAAGCGAATTCTTTGTATAATTACTTTCTTTTGTTACAGGGTAAATGTTCGTACCTACCTACCTGAAATTTTAAAAACAAAGTTGCCAATAGAAGGTCGTTTAATCTCCTTTGTAGTTTATTTTTACTTGTCTATCTACCTTACGGTAAATTTTACCAAGTAGGTAGTCAGTCGGACCATTCTCGGACCAAATCAGCCACCACAGTACCTGTCTAGTTATTGATGTATATTACTATATTGACTTACCTATCACAACAGTAGTGTTTCCAACATCTTAAACTTGTACCTTATATTAATACATAAGCGGTTATATTATAGGTACCCGTTAAATGAAATTTGATAAATAATTAATTTATTAATAAAGTAAGGAGGTAGGTACATCTCTAAGTTAAAAGCTCATTCAAATTAAGAATGCTTAAATTCAAAACTCATTTCAATATTAAGAACGCTTAAATTCTCACACATTATTAGGCAAATAGCGAATAACCTACTTTACTATACTTCTTTAAGCAGGTTATTTGCTAGTACCTACCTATGAACTTGGCGTGGGCTGGTCGCAAATAAGTGTCGGTTCAGTGATGTGCAGTTCCTGGGAAAGTTCCTACTTTGGGGACGTTCAAATATGTTAGTGCGACAGGGTTCTAAAGTGGATACATGATATTACTCATGACTCATGCATGACTGTACAATGTCAAGTAAGTTACAAATGTTGCTGATTATAATGAGGGACTTTCCAGGGTATTTTTCCCAAAAAAAAATAGCGCTGTAAAAATTCGGCTTCGTTTCACCTTCTACTTTCATGGATAACAGACATAATCTTTTATCTCTGTTTTTGGCTACCTACCTACCACATCATAGTTATTTAAGGTTCCGTGCTGTTAGCTTTTCTCAATAAATAAAATAAAATATGAAATTATAAAAGTAGGTAGGTAGGTCAGGTATGCCTGAGACTAGTGATGAGCCGTCTTCGGAAATGTTCCTGTTGTAAAACCTCTTTAATAGTAAGGACATTGGCTGCTTGTGCTTGCTTTTTTCAAGGTGTCCTTTTTTGTACTGTGATCCTATGTACCTTAAAGCTAGAGAAGTTATAAAGCTCTCCTTTATAACTTTTGGGCCATTTTACTACTCATTGTTCCCACTTTGGGAACATTCCCTGGTACGGCACATTATTGTCTGAAACTTCTTTTGTAGAAAACATCAAGATAAGTTTTTGTTTTTTTTTAATTAGTGCTCCTTTGAGGTGAAATACGGGCAAATTAATCGTTGTTAGGTAGGTACGTAGCTGTAATAGCGGGGTCAAACCGGTGCTAAGAGTGTTGCATAAGTGGGTGCATCTGCTTGACATTTGAATCGACCCCGAATCCGAATAGAAACTGTGTCACGCATTAACAGCATCGGGCACCGGCAGCGGCGGCGGCGGCGCGCGGCGGTAACGCGGCGAAGTGCGTTGTGCAATCCCGTTAGCGCTGCTCTCCACGTGCGAGCGGAGCCGGCGCGCCTCAATGTCGCTGGTGGGCGGCCGCGGCCCGATCCACCCGCGCGTCCCCGCAGCGCCCGTTCAAAATAGCGACCGCGCACGAACCTCGCCTCCCGAGTGCACCCGAACACCGCCGTCTCGCTCCCCCACGCGGCCTGTCCCCGCAGCCTTTCGCTCGCACGAACAGCTGAGTATCAAAACAAAGAAGCGAGACAGGCGGTCGCCGCTCCCGCTCGCCGGCCGGCCGGTGTCGCGCCGCACACACGCCAGTTCTCGATTGAACCGCTTCTATTGAGGTTGTCCGCTGCGAGCTTGCGTGCGAAGTTGCCACCGCGAAGGGTTTTCCTTTGTCCCAAGACTCGAGGACCCTGCCCTAACTCGTATTATGTTTCCGCGCGAGAGCCGCGACCAGCACCGGCCTACTGAGGAGCCGGACCGCGCGCAGCTTGCTGAATCGCGTCGAAGTTCTCGTCAATTCACGAAGTTCTGTGACGGTTATCCCGCGAAACGCGTTCGCCGGGAAATTTGAAATTTTTTGAGTGAAACTGTGAAAGTACTGGAGTTGTGTGAGCAGACAGGGTTGTGTGGAACTGTGTTCACGATGTCGACCGGCAAGCGGCTGGCGAAAAGGTCTATAATAGGGACGCGCGTGGCGGCCCTGGGCGATGACGGACTGTACTATTCGGGGATGATCCAGGCGGTGAAGACGCCGGCGCCGTTCCCAGAGAACAACAATTGCATCAACCTGACGCCGAACACGCGCTACACGGTGCGGTTCGACGGCGGAAAGAGCACGCGCGAGTACCGCGACGCGGAGCTGATCGGGCCCGGCTTCCGTGGCATGGGCGGCGTGCGCCTGCAGCCAACGCAGCGCGTCTTCCTCACCTACAACGGCCGCGAGGTGCGTGCCGACGTGCTGCAGCACGACCACCTCACCGACGAGCTGCGCGTGCAGATACACGCGCCCGGCACCGAGGTATGTACACCAACTTATATGCCGTACCTAATTACCTGCTTATTTACCATACGCAAAGGAAGTAGCGCTTCTAGTGTAAATGTTCCAATTATTGCACTCTGGAGACAATGGTCAGTCAAATCGTTTATTATTAATACGCTGCCCATAAGACGTTCCACTTCCTTTCTCTCTTCGCATGATTACATTGGATGACGCAAGTTTATCTGAAACCGAGCGAGCTGCCTCCGTGCAACATAAAGGCTCTACATTACGTGGAGAGTCAATGGATGCAGGATGAAGTTAAACATTAAACTCGACTGGGATTTCCCGTTGGACGACCTTAAAGTAAACCGGATTGTTTTCGCATTAATAAAAAAGAAATTATATATAATTAATAACACGTGTCGAATTCAAGCCACTTTAGCAAAAAACAACAGCGCGCGTTGATGTCTTTTTAAGGTCTTTAGCGCTCTCTAGTAAAAGACATCAACGCGTCGGTGGGTGATTTTTATTGATAAATGGTCTGTTTTGTAACGATTGTGTTGATGTTAAATGTAGGGTGAACAATGAAATAGTATTAGAGTCGTGTTAGGATCGCACGTAGTGGGTCTAATAGTTGGTATATGTATAGTAGTAGTGCAACATAGTTGCGGACAAAGGTTGCATCGGCCGGCGCGTGTAGCGAGCTATTGACCCGGCCGCGCCACACGTGCACGCTGCACTCTGTGCCGCTGCCCGCGATATCCGCACCCGCGACACCCGCGTCACCGTCACCCGCACCCGCGACACCCGCAGGCACCCGCGGCAGCCGCCCGCTTCTACGCAGTTGCCTATCTCCGCGGCTTCTATCGCACAGATTACCCGATAGCTCTCCGACGCCACACATTCTACATATTCAAAAGGCGCACTATCTCCAAGATACCTTCGTTTCTAGCTGTATAAATATTACGTGTGCGGTGAATAACAATTGAGCACATAAAACTAACATAATAAAACAAATAGATCCTATCAAAAATGTTTCTAAAAGACCTTCAGATAAAATATTCCCGATGTCATATTATTGTGTGTGTAGTGTAGTGTTGTGTAATTATTATTATTATTTTATGTTTTTTCTATAAGTTTAGTGCTTATGCTTGTTCACCTTACTTGTATTTAGTATTGTATAATTAATGCTATCAGACCGATTTGTACTATGTCTATTTGTGGAAACCTATAATTGGCTCCCCTGCATCGTATGTATTTTTATATGTATATATTGTTTAAAGTAGCTGTTGGTTTTCCGAAAATAAATAAATAAATAAATAAATAAATATTTTATAATTGACATAAACTTACCTGACAGAAACAAGAGGCTTAGGCCCTTGGTAGGTAGATAGGTACATAACATTTATAATAAATGTTATAATTTATAATCTAAACTCACGTTTGTTGCATAGAGCATAATCCAATAATACCTATGTATTGATACGATAATTTGATTATTAATTTCCATATCAAGGGCAACGTTATCATTAGCTATCGGAACCGGCAACAACTCGTTACCTTTCACAAGGCAATGGAATGACAAAATGTATTGTGCCACCTACGTCATTGCGAAAATCGCGTGCGCTGTTTCGAACTCACTCGATTAGATAAAGCGAGTTGAAGTAACATTGGTTTCTAAGACATACTTCGATATCCTTTCCCTCCTTTTAAAGTTAAAGACGACTTGAAAGTAGTCTGAATTTGCGTACCCAAATAATTGAGCTAGGCGATGCCGCGCACGTCTTGCGCACTGTTCGGCGCACACGCGTGCATTAAATAAATTCGGCCACACCGTTAGTCGCAGCCGCGGCGTATAACAGGTAGTCCGAGATTACAATAATCGCCCTTATGCTCTCGCTTGGCAACACTTGGGATATATTAGACTATCAGCGGCTAGAAGTAGTGTTACCTACCATCTGTATTTTTTGTCACATAGCGTATAACGGATAGCCTTTGTCCGCTCATCACTTCGCCTTTTACTTACTTGACATAAATAATAAGGCATACCTACGTAAATGCGACAAATTGCCCATAAATGTAACTCTACTTGACACAGCATAGATCGCCGGCGCGGTGGCGGCGTAGAGCTGACACGCTTACACTCGCACTCCGCACCCGCGCGCGCGTTATCGCTTGCGCTAATGGCACCTCTACAATTTGTAAATACAACGAAATACACGATAATACATTGCCGATAATTGCCTGAATGACCCGACGATATTTAAATGCAACAGCCACTGTTTGTCAAGGTCCTTTCAAGGTTTCACTACGACTGCTCAGATTTTAAATGTCGCGTATTTTTATTATAACAGTTTGCAAAATAAGAATGTCAACCGATTTACCTTATAATTTAAATCGGCATAAAACAGAATTTCTTTCTTACGTAGCGATTTTATAGATAGATGTAGCGTCAAAATATTGCAAATAGGGACAATCGTTTCAAATGAAAATAAAACCCATCGACCCTTCATTCCTAAAACATCCTTTCGGTTTGGTCTAATGAATTTAAACCAAGGCGTTGTTGCTTAAGTCAAATTTGAATTAACAAGTATAATTCAAGATTGTTGAAACAAAAGTTAGAGACGCAATAATTGGATGACACAATGAGGAAGCCGGCATGCGCGCTCGCAGCCTTGCAGGCCGGCCGGCGCGCGCGGCATCGGCGCGGCGGCGGCGGCGCGCGTAAATACATGACGTCTCACGCGATACTGCCGTGACGTCGACACTCGTAAACTTCGTACAGGCTATTCACTACTTTCACGTTAATTCATTGTTCATTGTACATTCATGTAAACTTCAAATCACTCAACCATTTCAATCATATTTCAATTTTATTGCCGCTCTATGCTAATCGTTAATCGATTGATTTTTATTGCACGTGTAAATTTTCGGATAAACAAAAACACGGTAATCTTTTTGTGTCACTGCATATTTATATTGGCTATTATGATCATTCCGCGTGGACGCCTTGTTTGTGACTACGAATGCGTGTTAGATAAAGTGAGGTAGGTATTATTTATATATGAGTTGACGTCACTCCGCGGGCCGCAGCCGACAAGCGCGCACAAACCATCAAAACAAGCAGCTTGATAACAAGAGAACGACGCAGCACGATACGCAAACAATACACGCAAACAAAACTATTTGTTAAACATGTTGTAAACCGGTAACACTTATCGTAAGCTTAGATTATCAGTTTCGGAAACAAAAGCATTACGATAGAAAATAGAAACAAATATTTTTTACAAAGAATATCTTAGATGGAGAGAGAGCTCGAAGTCAGTATGAAACATGGAAAGCACACGATGAGTTACCGTAGAGGAAGTCATTATCCACATTGTAATGTGACGCGGTATTCCCCGGTGTAGCGACTATGCGCCGACGTCACACGTTATTTACACCATTTTACTCGGCGAATCCGCTCTGCACGCTACGCGGAATCGGCCCAAACTCTGACTCATTTCGCGTAAACAACTATTATCTATACTCGTGTTTTTGTCGCACGGGAAGAAGACACTCGTGATTCGATGGTACTAACAATATTGCCCAACAATAAAAAAAACGTATTTAACACGATCATCAACCGCACACGCCAACATCGTCGAGACTCAAACAAAAATTTAGTGGTAGCCTTTGAGTTAGGTATCGCGTATCATCTCGAAATAGCACTCCGGTATAAAACAACCAGCGAATGAGTCGGCCGTAATATGTCAGGCAATAAGAATAAAAATAAAGAGTGCGGCCGAAAAATAAGGTCACCGGCAAGCCCGGAACCGAGTAACGGTATTGGTTACAAAATCGCGTCAAGAATTATTTTCACGTGCGCACGGCGCCGGTCGTACGTACCGTTAGCCCGCGGTGGCAGGCCCAACATCAGCCGGGGTCGCGCCACAGCCCGCGCTGCGGCCTCCGCTAAGTGGAACACGGAGCCGCTAATGTCCATTACGACGACCGACGCTCTTGAGACGACAAATAAAACGCACACCACAATCCCAATTTTAGCTGATAGGTGCTCGCGCTGAAAATTGTTTACAAACCTGTTGTTATTATTGAGGGAGGTCACGTCGCCGAAGCGGTTGGCCGGCGCGGACATTTCATGTGATAACCGGTGACGCAATCTCCGAGAATTCGGTTGTTTTGTTTTCTTTAACAAAACGGAGGCGTTTATAAAAAGTTGCCGTTCTCTACGGCGTTGTCTAATTCTCTACTTTGGATTACGTAAATGGTGTTGATAGAGATTTCCCTGCACCGACACCTTTCGTTTGCGAGGCCGTAATCGGGGCGCGATTCGCCGCGCCCGCGCAGCAGCGCCGGGCCGAGCGTGAAAGTGCCGCATGCCACTCGCACCTGTACTCACTGTGTACTATCAGATTCACTTATTTTTGTCCACACAATCTACTTACTCGTATAATGATCTTTTTCCACGGTAAAGCGCATTTTGTAACGCACTTTAATATTTTGTTAGTCAATAAACTGTTTCTTACCATCATATATCATGAGGAAGCTGCCACATTTGTAATAGAGAAAATTAACTTGTGCATGTGCTGTGCAATCATAGCTTAAGGTGTTATTTTGTTCAATTGGATTTCTCCAACGCAATTCGATTGTATAACATCATGTACATAACATACCAATACGTGGAAAATAATATTTTCGAACGATTTGCTGTCACTGACATACAACGAAATACTAGGAAAATACAATTATTTTTCCTAAAGTAATTTCAGTGAAAATGTTACACAGTTGCGGGTGGTTGGAACATTATGATTAATAGAGAACGCACTGTAGTCCACGAACACTGCCTCTGTAATTAGTATCGCATTTCATGTCTACAGGGAAAGCAGTTATAATTCAAAAGCAAATTGCAAGTGTGTTTTTCAGATTTTCCAGTTCGTTAATATTTTTTTCGATGGAACAGAGAGACACTTACGCTTATGGCGGTCATCGTAGCGTAGCGTTGCGTGCTCGTGGTCAATTTCACTTAGTACATCTACTTGCTCCGCTTGTGTTACTATTCATAATTCTATAATCAAGCCAATTCATAAATTCTTACCACGTTCATTTCTTAACCATTTAACACAAAATAGCGTAAAGCACTTTCCTCATTGTTTTCTTTATAATTCGCCGCGGAGAATACAAAAAAGGCATAAATAAAAAGAACTTTATCAGAGTTTAATAAGACCCAATCAAACATAATGAGAGCCCACAATTTTTTGACTATAAAAACACGAACTCATCAACATGAAGAGCATGTTGAAACGTTTCAATGTAGCTAACTGGCACCGTGTATACCAAGAATCACGTAGAAATATCGGATAATTCGCCAAATGGCCGTGAAGAGGCGTTAGGACCAATTTTCAAGTGTTACGTGAGGTTGTTGTCGATGTGAACGCGCGGAACTAGCGGGCGATCGGCCATCGGTGAAGAAACCATGGGAAGAGAGAGCCGCCCCTATTTGCCGTGCGCCAGCGCATGTGCGTACTCACATAAATTACATGGGCTGTTATTAAATGCTTGCAGTGTAGCAATTCATGTTCTAATGAGGACGAAACATGATTACTAACTTTAACACTTTAACTAGACTGTCATAGTTTTATTTTTACTTCAGGGAACGGAAAGAAATTGTAGGTAAGGTGATCTTTCACGCGTAGACACAGTTCTCGTGACGTGAACATTACATTACAACACGTCGCCCAGTGACACGGTTACTAAATAAATCAAGGTTGATAAGATAAACCTGCTACGGAGTGTTGGTACAAGGAATCAACAGGCTGTCAGAGACATACTTGTAGTTATCCAACAAGTAGCTCGCGGCCGGATACGCCCGCTAAATTATTATATTCAGTACACCTTAAAGCCACGGTGCGACGGCTGTAGATACTAGAAAATATTTCTAATTCTACGTATAAGCTACAGATAGATAATAACGAGCAATTTGTTGGTGGCCGACTTGGCCCGGCTGCGTGTATTTCATGTTGATTTAAAACGGATAAGTACGAGTAGTTTTGCAAGCAATTACAACCCGGTACACGGGGTAATTTGTAAACTACCACTTCATGATGTTTAATTCAATATCTGTGCATAATTTCGGTCAGTTCGCATTTTAATAGCCTTTAAAGATAATTATATAAATTGTAACCAGTTCCACAGTTAGTGAGCCTTATTCTAACAGCACAAAGAGCTCAGTTCGCGGATGCTCGTTCTACCTCAAGTCAATCATAATTTGAACCGCTCGTGTTAGTTTTCTTTCGTTTTTGTTGGCAAAATAATTCAAGTGAGCGGAGCGGGTAATGCGTCCCATTATAAACAGTTATTTTATTGTAATCACTACTCTTGTTTTGGTAGGTCCAATAAAATCATAAATGTAACCAAAACTTATACTTAAACAGAGTAGGTACGTGAATCGCATTTATTATTAGCTATCCTATTTAGGATAAGTCACGTGCGAATAAAAAAAAAACATCCAAATTAGCGTGTAATACCCATATGTCGGCAATAATTCAGCCCCCGGTTGGTATAAAATAGTTCGGCTAATGTATTCGACCTAGTTA
The DNA here is from genome assembly GCF_024362695.1 of Pectinophora gossypiella. Taxonomy (NCBI): domain Eukaryota; kingdom Metazoa; phylum Arthropoda; class Insecta; order Lepidoptera; family Gelechiidae; genus Pectinophora; species Pectinophora gossypiella. The sequence goes on from NC_065406.1 coordinate 9,884,581, forward strand.
GGGCAAGATACAGAGATGATTGACCATATAGATGATGTCAGAGAACCGTTGCGAATTTAAAAACACTGTTTCTGTCGCGTTGACTCCTCATCTAGCCGTTTCGACATTTGTTGCCTCAATAAATTAGGTACATTTCATGATTTGTGCTTGCTAGCGTTCTTACACTACAGTTATGTCGTATCCTTTATATATTTCAGTAAAATCCTGTGCCATTAAATATTTCAATAAAGGCATCTCCCAAGTTGTGACTTAAGTAGTTTCAACGTCAAATTTAATTTCTATCTGAATTAAGTTCTTATTTAAGTTTAAATTTTATCGAAGTTGTAATAATCTATTGTCTAAGTACTCGGTTGATAATTGGACGTATAGAACGTGAATCTCTAGATGGGCCTTGGGATTATTTTCGTCGTGAACATTGTAATAGTGGCCCTCCCACAACCAGCAGCGAAGGCAAGGTCGGCCCTTTGTGGGTGACCTCATTGCATTCGCCTTGGAATAGTTACATGATTTATATACCTCTTATCTAAACAGCTGCAAATCGGATCGTGAATTGGGATCTTCACTCCGAAATAGGCCGCAACTGTTCCGTTCCACATCATTTTTGAAAGTTTGTTTTGATGACATCAGCCATCGAAAAACAAGAAAACAATGGAACGTTTTTGAGAAGGATCCGATTAGTTGAAACCGGATAAGTGGTCCAAAGCAAACTTTAAGCGTCACGCTCGGCTGTGGCTGAGTCAGCGACGCAAAATAACTCGTTTTCGGGTTTGGGTTAACAGTAACGTACAACACCGTTACTACGTGGGCGAGTGTCACAAACTCGCTGTCCAAGCGACTTAAAAACCATCTTGTGTTGAACAAATTAGATCGTGGTGAGACAATGCCTTTCAGAATGTCCTTGACAACAATGCTTTTACATAATTATGAATAACTTTTCAAAGGTAAAGGTCAATGTTTACTGGCGTAACTAACTAGTCGTTGACAGAAGTGACACATGTAAGCTGACGCGAATTACATGTGCGTATTATTTATTGGTGATTGGGACACACGATGCAATCGAGTGACGTTTTTGTATTTGTGAAGATAAAGTACTGACATCGAGCGGCGCGGCGCGCGGCGCGGCACGGGCTTGCTCCGGCACGCTGCCCCACTGACCCAGAATCGCTGATATTGAACCGACGACGCGCGGCCCGCATTCGAAACTCGACCTCCACTTGCGTTTTCCTTGTGCTTCCCTTTTTTGTTAAAGAAAAACCGTGCAACGATATGTAGAGTCAGTTCAGTACCACGAACATGAGCCCCATTAGCCGGTTCTTGGAAGTATTATACTCTAATAGATGTTTGTATAGCGAAGACGCCGTAAGATATCAATGTTTTTTTACGATAGCGCATTAGGGATTCCCATTCGTGTTTGTTATTTACGTGGCTCGTGTAGATAGACGATGTAACTAATTGCAAAATAAATATGCAATGTAAGTGGGTGTTACATGATGAGCAATGTCAATGGCAGGCCAGTGGCAGGTCAGGCGAGTAACGGTGTCGGTGGCGGCGCTGCGTGTGCGGCGTGGTAGTGTGAGGCGAACAGGTTCCCGTATCCGTTATCAACTGGCAAGTCGGGCGCTGCGGGTCGGGCCCCGTTTTTGGGTCAGGCTGGGTCACGACGCCTGCGTGTTCGCCGCCCTCCCCCTCCAACATATTTAGCGCTATTTCGATATCCAAGAATAGAGAGGCGACTACGCTTACAGGCTGCTCAAGGTGAAACGCTCACTTTTCTAAGCGTCGCACGTAAACGATGCGATTATGGCATCACGGCGGGTGCTGTGTCGAAACGTCGTGCCCGTGCGTCCTTGTGTAGATTTCACGTTCAATTACGTAAGATATCGCAGGCGTACGATTTATTTACTTACGTGTATTTCTGTGGTACTATGTACATACCGCCTACACGCACGGCGCGGGGGAGTCGCTGGGAGAATGCTGCCCGTGACGTCACGCGCCGTCGCTCCTACGCCGCCCACCGCCCGCCGCCGACGAGGAATGACGTAGTTCGCCTGCCTTATAACCTATGACGTCAGACCCATTAAATTAAACCTTCTACGGTTTTCTTTACAGTTCATTGCGGATCATATCAGCAGATAATGCGACTCTTGCCTTGCGACACAGTTAGCACTACGCAATGTCAATTTCCGACTCGACTCGACGCCGACTCGACGCTGACGCTGACCTACATTACATGACCGACTTTATTATATTTTATACGATGTTACTAAATCGCAGTGTCATTGTCATTGTAAAGTAGTAACGCTAATCTTTGATCAATTCGCACATAATTACTTAGGTAAATTTATTTATAGACGTTCTTTTAACTGCGAAGCATATTTTTCGCCTTACAAATCGTAAAATAAGAGTTAGCTTTAGTAGAATAGAGTAATTCCAATAGAAGTAATATTCTTTGATAGATCGCTATCTTAACTGATGGAAAATCACGCTAATGTATAAATGATAAAGGAAGCCTGTAAAATACTTGTTACCTTGGGTTACGATAAAGAATGAAGTTTGTAACCAGGAGCCGGCAAGAATCAAAAAGTTATTTTGTAGAATTTGTTGAAAATAGGACAGAGTTTGGGGAAATTGGGGCACTATACAAGCACATAACCTGAGTGATCTAGCCGGCCGGCGACCGGCACCCGGCACCCGGCGGCGGCGGGGACGGCCCACATTCGCGCCAACTAGGCCGCATCCTGTGCAATCGATGCCACCAGCCCTGCTTCTCACCGCTGACGTACAAACCCTGCACTCGCAAAATAACCATGAGTCATATTGTCCTGTCTCACTTCTCACCATGACTCTTTATTCCAATACTTTCCTCATTATAATTACATAAACACATAACTACACACAGTTACATCGACCCAAGTAAATGACTCGTCATTACATGAAATCATGTTTTCGTCCAAAATAAACGAGAAGCGAAATGGCCTTTCAAGGAGAATAGGTGTAATAAAAATACGGTCTGCATCTTGACGTTGTGTTGTAGGTCGCGGATTTTTGGGGCAAGGTTGTGTTGCAAAGAGAGGGAGGCTCGCGTGCTGCGCCCAGCATCCGCTCTGCTGCGGCTGGTTCAACCCACTTACTTGCACTGACAAGGCCGCCGTGCCGATTCATTGCCCAGCCTAAACGTGCACATCCGATTGCTTACCAATAACCAATTCTGCAACAAGACAATCTGAATCTTAAACATGGCTTACCTATTAAATCGATTCAACCTTTACACATGCTAATGCAACCAATCTATACACATTATAATCTTGTATCGACTAGGCCACATGACATCCTGTGAGGGATTACGAAATAGTAATTGCTTTACAAGGACAAACTATGTCGCGCAGTGTGGCGCATTCTTCTATCAAATTATATAAACATATAAATGTATTTCTCATGTTTAAAACAAAACAGATTATATCTGAATTACTGCGCGACTATCTATGAAATAATGCCAGCAGTTAACTTCCTATATTTCCCTGTATGTACTCGAGAACACGTGTAACTAAATACAAGTCGGCCCACGCACTTATTTCTGGCTACTTGCTTTACCGCTTGAGCTTTAAAATAAATCGACTGCGTTATAATGTCGTACCTAGTTATGAATTTAGATTAGTTTCAGATAAGAAATAGCATTAGTCTGAATCAAATTGCCTGTCGTGAAAGATAATTTACAAGTTTAGTCTGTTGACAATTAATATCTATTTAGATTGACGGCCGCCGTTCTTCCCTTGAATGTTGGAATGCGGCCATCGCGTGTCCCAGCCTGAGTAATTTTCCTACTGGTTATTTAAGTTAAAAATAAGGGCAGTCGTCATTTTGTATCCTAATCAAAACACATCAACATAATAGTTTTGTGACATAGGAGCGGAGGGAGTGGCGTGACGGATTGAGCAACCCGGAGTGATTGCCCACTGTACCACGGGCTCTCAATATGCCGATTGTGGAGTGTAGTTATGCGGAGCTATTGACCCATTTATTGGGGCACGAGCGCTAGTCGCCAACCGAATTGTTTATGCATGCGTGGCTACGTGATTCCTGGCAACACCAGCAGCCTCACCGAATATCTAATGCCGGAATAAATCGACCCTTCAGTATCTACGCATACATATGTATTACCATGTACACTCCCACCTTTAAGTTTTCTTGCTTACATAAAAAACCTGTTCTAAATATATGAATTTAAACATTTTAGTACCTAAATTTGTAATCGCATTAAAAATATTCATGTTATCGAGACTTGTAACGTCACGAGCTAAACAAAGGCAGGTGAATCGAGTCGTATTTTATCGGTCGGTGTATGTGAGGTAGTCCATTGTTTTATCAATAACAAGGTAATGAATGCTAAGTGCATTGTCCTGTGTAAGTGTCCTGTTGGGCCGATAAGCGGGCGACGTATACATATCACGCCGGTGAATGGGTAACGACGCTATCCCTCGTCGACGGTAACATTACAAATCAAAACTGTCACCCCTGGCTACTGTCAGCGAGAATTACACAATTTAATTGGATATGGGATTTATGCAAACCCTTTCCAGCGGTATATCTAGCTGTCCATTTGTACAAGTAATTGTTAGATATATTGAATTCAAAACTTGCATCGTAAATAAGAAAATATAATGTAATAGCTAAAATATGCTAGAATTATTGTTTATTTATCGCGATCGAGAACTGCAACATAAGGACAGATTACGTAGGTATTGCAATTCTAAAATTATTATCCTGCTTCGCTCATAATGAGAGGAAATCTAAAATATGAATAGAATCAAATTCCTTTTCATGTAGATACTTAATTATTGAATAAATTAACATTTGAGACTGGATAAAATCTCTTCCTATTCAAAACTAAGTGAGTTGTTAATTAATTACATATACCATTCCAAATAATTATAAAAACAGAATGCTCTTAATCCGGTTATCGAGCGGCAACGCTGGCGCAAGTCGCCGGCCGGCTGCGCACGCACCGGCGGCGACGGCACCGGCCGGCTTCTGCCACTGACTCACCAGTCAATGCCACCAGCCACGCACGCTGCACCGAGCCACCGACCAATAACTTTCGCCTTGCACATGCATTGAATGACAAGATACGCTTTATACGCTATGCAACACTTATAATTATAAGTATCTATTTATCATTAATGATAATGCCTTTTTTATTTGTATAGCTGCTGTTTTGTAATTTGCAATCAAAGTGAAAGAAAACTTCGAGGTTGTTCACTCTCTAAATAAGTACGTAAATTGTTCTGAAGTTAACTGTACAGTTAATACAATGTGAATCAGGCAATCAGGTTTGAAATTGTCAAGTATATTATCTTTGTTACAATTTAAAATCTTGAAAAATGTAGTTCAAAGCAACATTTCAACACTGAGGAGGTGTAACGAGCATTGATAATCCGTTTTGCGCAGCAACATCGATGCGCAGTAGAGCGCACAGAGCTTTCGCAACCTAGATACCTGGCGGCGCCGACGCAGCCCGCCAGCACCCGGCCTCCGTCTGCACCGACTCATGTAGGACCTTCGCTTATTATCACGCATTTAGTTTGTCATCATGTTTTTTTTTTTATAATTTGAAACACGTAAGAAAAAACGAAAACTTCTGATGTTGTGATTCTATGACATACTGCGTCGTTCACTTCTTAAAACAACATAATCTTACTAATTTGATCATAAGAAATAGCTCTAATTTATCAATCCGTCTCAACACATTTGAAACGCTAGGTACCCCGATATTAATAGGAATAAATTAAGGTCGAGATATTCCAATAAGTATATCAAAGTATTCCAGTTTATACAAGTCTCAAGACATTAAATATCAATAATACTAATTAAATTTGACCTCAAATGGAGTCTAACGAGTGCGCATTACCGGACGCAACAATGCAACAATGTTCCTAAAGACCGTGAACCTTATTTTCGTATTACATTTTCATCAAAATTATGCCCATAACATTTTTATCTAACCACAAAAATACTCTATCTACAATGGTAATTGGCTGGATTGTAAATTGTAAAAAAAATTACTAAGAAACCTGTTACATTAAATTACTCTTGCATAATGCAAAATGTTATTTCGTCGCTATGATAACAATTAAAAACACAAAACTAATTCAATAAGTCTAACTTTATAATAATTACGCGGTGTTACCATGTCAAAGTCACTCGGTGACTTTCACTGGCATTTAAAGCGACCAAGTTTCGCCATCGAATAAAGCATTATTGTGCAACAGTTGTCACTTTTTTACATAACGAGTTGGCGAGTGCTAGGAGCGAGAGGGACGATGAGGTGCCGGTTCTAAACTCTGCTACTCATTAGCTGATTGGCATCTGTCCTATTTACTGAACTCGTGAAGCTAATTTGTGTAATGTCACCCTCATTTAGTCGGATCAAGTATCGTGGCGATAGCTACTTGAAACTTGTCTTTTGACATCGTAGAAGATACATCTGTTTGAACAAGGTACATGGTTAGTTGGTCGGGTATTTCGTACAGTTCAGCAAGTGTATGTGTCCGTGGAATGTGTGTCGGCGCGATCATTCTGCGAGGTTGATCATTAAAGCAACTTTCATTGTTCCGGTGCTGGGCCAGTCGTGAGACGGCGCGAACGTCCGGACTCGCACGAAATCGCGTAAAAGTGAAAGTATGATGTGATCCGCTCACCTGCGAGCCGAGCCCGCCACCGACCTACCAGAAGTACAGTTAGCAGTATAACAGACACTGCGCATAATATGAGCTCTATTACTATTAACATTCTTAGTTGGTCCTCACGTATGAAATAATTATCACGTATTTGGCCGTGATATGGAAAATTTCTTAACTTACAATAACATTTGATTTAATAATGTTTGAAGCAATATTTTTATTCATATATGATTTCCAATGTAATCATTCTTGCTATCTCTACGATATCACGCATGAGACTCCTACTTTGCTGCGTAATAGCATTCCAAATCTTACTGGCCTTATTTGTTCAGTTCGCAGCAGGATGTGAATGTTAGAAAACAAAGCAGTAAAATCAAATAGAATAAAGAAAAGGTCAGTCATTTACAATCCAGGCTAACGATTTTCCAGAATAGGTCATTATGCATTTAACAAATGAGGCTAAATTTAAGATCATTAGTAAATAGCTCCATATTTAGCTTCATGTTCGACACCCAGTTACGAAATCAGCAATATTTTAACGAGCTTACTCTTCCCAATGTTTAATATTCTATTTGGGTGACTAAACTCTCATAGGACTGAATAGTCGTGTCTTTTGTGACCGTTTACATTTACGACAGATTTAGGCATTAGCTAGATTGCAGCAGGCTCGGTCACGAGTCGACTTATATGCGGTGACGACTAAAATATCGTCATCGCGAAATATGCAGTTTGCTAACATATCTATGCCATTCCACAAGTATGATGATACAACGTCGCGACGCCACTTCCTTTCACTACAAACAACCGGTACTATTCCGACACCTACCGAGACACTCGCCGAACATGCGACCGATTCATTACCGAAAAGAGAGTGACAGTGTTTATAAAATTTTAGATTAAAACAATGCTCAACTGGCGGCCATAAATGCCAGCGAAATAAAACATTCACTAGATGATACACGATTTTACTAATGACGTACTAATAGTAGGTATGTGCGTGAAACGTAATCGTCCACGAGTTGCGGTTGACAGGCGGCGCACACGCACTATTGTATCATGTCAATCACGCGTGTGCCTAGAAGGAAGCCCGCCACGAAAACGTAGCCAATGTCAACCGCTCCTCTACTCATTGCACATAAATTGACCGAGACCGAGTTTCAAAGAGGCTGCGTCACACGCTTCCTAATGTCGCTTACCACTCGCGCGAACTGAACCGGTATGTCGTTAGCTGATCTACTCATATAGAGATTGTGACCTTTATAACTAAGTGCAGATATGTAATGCGGAAAGACTCAAGTTTATTTCTTATTTGCAGCGAAACTACTACATTTATTGGATACGCGAACATTTACCTTAAAGCAGTGTTGTTTCCTGTTTTGTATCTGAGTGACTGAGTAGATACAGGGTAAAGAATATAATATGATGGCGCATTGACGTAAAGCCACACGTTGGCGTTACAAAATTACCCATTGTGGGATACATAGACGTCAGAGCGGGCTGCAGCGGCGTGGGGTGATTCAGTGCAGCGTCCATGACACAGAACGCATCTCGCTCGTTCCAGGTTACCCGGTCGTGACGTCACGCCCGACCACGGACCGTGCGAAGGTCGCTAGTATTGATCTGTCCACACCCACATTTTGCTGGATTTAATTACACAATGATAATACGGAAATGAATGTTGTTCTAAATTTAGCATATTAAGGGCAATGAGGAAGTGTTGAAAACGGTTTTTATTTTGTTGACAGGCGCCTATAGAGTTGAAGAAGAGGCTGGATGAGATAAGACTGCTGGAGTCGCGCAAGTCGGCGCGGCTGGCAGACGTTGACACGGACTTCGCCCGCCTGGCGGACATGGCCGGCGACCGCCGCCGCGCCTCCGCCACCATTGAAGTACCCGCACACCACATGCAAGGGTATGTACATTCCTTACCTGGTAATACCTAGTGAGAATACCAAAGCGTTAGAAAATATCCTCAATATTTTTACGAGATTGATTTTAGTCATAAAACTTCCTTAGTTCCTACTAACCATGATAGTTTTCTTGCTTCCTTAAACATAAAATCACGTAATAGGAAAATGGGATATTAAGTATACTCATGGGACAACTTATAACAATTACAGAACAGTAGGTAACTTCCCGGAAAACACGAAGCAAACATGCATGGGGTTTCCTCTTGGCGTTTTCCTTTACTGTCGAGTAAACTTGCACGGCGAGTGAAACCCAACGACACGAGAAACGATCACGTTCCCCATTGCTTCACAAGATCTTATATTACGGAGAAGATTAGACTCGATCAACTACTTCAACAACGAGGATTTTTCCATTGAACACAGATTCAATTGTTACAAAACGGAAATAACATGTAGTTATCTTAACGTAACTGTTACTTGCAGTCCTTGAAGCCCAGTTTTTGATGTAGGTTACCAAGCATTGATATGTTCAAATGAGGGGCAAAACGATCACGAAGCAGTCGATTGGTGCCTTAAATCTTGGAGCAAAGAGCTTAATTAACAAATATCGATGTTTATCGCCTTGAGCTAGTGGCTCACCTCGGTGCGAGCAGCGAGAAGGCCACCGCATTTCTAATGCACGCTCGCTGCGCGCGCTCCTTGCTAAATCTTTATGCGGAGTTGCATTGCATAGCAACTGCTATTGTACACATTTTAAGTCAATTCCAACTAGAGTTTATCTTGATACTGCGTGAACGTGGTTTTTATTAAAACTCCGCGGATGCTAGTACATCATACATATTTAAAAAAACATGAATTTGGCTCATCCACAGATGCTAAAATTACTTGAGTACGCAGCGTCGAAACAACTTGTTAAATAAAAGAGCGTATTACGTTGATATTATATTAAAACCTTGGAAGTATGGGCTTGGCTAATAAAAGCGATGACATCGTGCGTGGCATGTAAACCGAGTCATGGAGCTTGAAGTGCCAGCCAGCATTGCGCTAGCCTTGTGGGTGTAATCGCTCACGAGCGCCTAGCAGTGCAGCGGTGGCGGGCGCGGGCTGTTGTGAAATCCGCACCGAGCGCGTTAGAAACTGGATGGAAGTGTTAGCGCGGAGTACGGGTGTGTCCTTGTCACACTTGCCTACATTCTGCGGCCGGCCCCGTCCCGCGCTCCACCCGTCCCGCGCCACAGAGAGGGACGAACAATGCAATAATATTGTGGGAACGATTAAAAAATGCCTATGGATTTCATAGAAGCTGTAAATGTCATAGTTACAGACAATAACCGTTATGAATCGTAATTCGCCATGGCTTCGGTGATTTAACATTTTGTAGCATTTTACCTCGCCATTACTTTCAGAAAGAGTCAAGTAGGGACGACATTAATGTGGTGTAAAGTGCAGTGGAACCGGAACAAACGGCATCAAATGGCCACGCGACGTGACGCCGGCGCAGTTTCACTTTTCATCATGAGGCGGTGAGAGGCAAGACCTCGCGGTCCAAATTTCACAACAGCCACCGAACCACGCGCTGGGGTTTGATCTCACGTTGAGACACGTCCACTATTTGCTTGATTTCTACAAGACTCAATTCCTATTTTTAAAGTTCAGGGCAAAGTCTTAAACCAATATCCTGGTTCAAAAACCTGAATAACTCAAGGGCCAAGTTCAATCGAGACCGTTCAGTGGAAACAGTTTAAAGCAAATCGGCCTTGTCAAGAGGGCACTAAAGAAAATGAAAAATTAATGTCAACACCCGCACTCCGTATAAGTCAGTGGTTGGTATTTAAAAAGGCAGTGATTGAGGAAAACCTGTTGCACGGGGCCTTGAAATTTTAGTTATTTCGAAAATCAAGGGGCTATACACTACACCCACATATTAAATTTTCTATTTCTATTCTGCAGAATTTTCGCCTTCGTCATCTATTGGATCATTAAAAGAGATATCTACAAATTGAAATCGAATCTCCTGATGACTCGGGACGTTTGATACTTACAACGTATTATTGTGTTCTCTCTTCCGATCATTGTATCTGAGATAAGATAGAAATTGAAATCGTGATTTGAACAATATTTCGCAACACGGGATTGGGCCATGGCGAAGTGAAAGTTCCGATTCTCGTTTTCTTTTTTCACTGTCTAAGAGTCGTAACAGATTTTGTAAAACCCCCAAATTCTTGAAGTAGAGAGGCGAAGACGTGTAAAGTTTGTTAGTACCTACGTCGTGAATTAACGAAATTCAAAGATGGCCGCGGCGCTTGGCGCGGTCGCCGTGTGACACACTGACCTAGTTTCGAAATGGAACGGCACTAGAAAAGTACCGCATGCAGCGACACCGGTGCCGGCGGGCTCTGTAAACAGAATACCAATGTCTATTGTATTGTACTGGACCCAGACGACACCTAATTGAGGTCAATGAAAATATTGCAAATTCGACTTTTTAATGAAAGTTATAGAGACTCCAAGTAAGGAGAATCTTTAGCGACTATAACATACAAAGGCGTAGAAGAAGAGTTTCTTATAAGGTCAAATGACTTCTGAAGGAGTGGGCGTGGGTAGCAGGATGCGTGTTATGTTGCAAGCGGGTTGGGCTGCGCGCGTCGGCGGCCGCGCGCCGTCGCGCCGCCGCCTCGCTCGATGCCAACTCAATGTCATACCCTGACACCATGATGAATTGACGTAAGATTGAGACACACCATCAAGGTCACGCGGATTTTTATTACTTGTAACACATTGTTTAATTATCGCGTGAAATATAGCCATCATTACCTTCATGAAATGCATTGCGCCCCCCGAAATGATTTCGTCATTCGGAAATGGGCCAACTCTCATATATGGTAGCAGTTATGCGGAACTTCGTCAATGTCACTAGTGGTAGCTGACTACCAATTCTTGTATACTAATGAGCCGGTGGCACGGGCGGCTGCGGCCCTCACATTCTATCAGGTATAACCTGCCCAGCAACATGATTTAATACTAGGTACTTGTTAACTATAGTAAATGGGTTACGTCAAATATCAACATAAATATAAGAAAGCATAACCTAGTCTTTCGTATTCGGATAAGTAAAACATCAGAGAAAAATGTAGTTTATTGCAAGTAAGCACCTAACGCGTAATTCACAACAAACGTAGATTTAGCCGGCACCGCCTATGAGCGGTTCACATTCTGCATGCGTTTGCGCAACATGCAAAGAGAAGGCGCGCGATGGTGGGGGCGCACGGCACTTTCTCGTTGGATACACGTTTGCTTTCGTTGGCTCCGTGGAGGCCCGTTATCTCATTTGACAGGTGCAACTACGTCGCGTCGCCTAGAGAAAGTGTTACACAAATAATTATATTCCATATTATGCAAACTATTTAATAACCTTGTTTTTGGTTGAGCACTTCGTGCTGCTAACACATAAGATTCCCAACTCTCTTATTTTCCCTTTCATTAAATTGATTAAACAAAACAAAGGAATTCCTTTGAAATATTCTCTTAACCTTAGCCTTACCGGGAACGGAGGATTAGTCACTCAAACCGGCTCACGCGCGTCGACGACTTTCCACCGACCTACCTGCAGGTTATTCCACTGCGGGAACAAAAACTGTACAAAACGATCGTTCTCCGAAATTCAGAGGTTGAATAATATTCGGCGCAGACTAATCGCCCCTTGATTGTAGTTCAGCGGGCTGTGTGCTGTCATGACAAGGACTAATGTGCCACGAATGTTGCACGCTGGCACCAGAAGGTCACCTCTCCGCCCGGACTGTTCGCTATTTTAGGCCTTTTTAGGTTCAATGTTTGTTCTTCGAGAAAAACACGATACACAATAATTAACCTTTATGTCAAGCTGTGGAGCTTTTCCACCTCCAAACAAAACAAAAACCATGTTGTAAATAAAGCAAGAGTTTATGCAGTGCAAAAAGTTAGGTGTGTGCACGTTTGCCAAGGAGTCAGGGTAGAGTCACGCCAAATCCATCGATGACCTAATCGCCGGGTGCGCCGGGAGAGGGCAGGGCGTCCCGCGGTCGTGAGCTAGTTCAATCGCACCGGATCTTACTTTTTTAGCTCCGCAAAAACTGCTCTGACCTACCTCAACCGCTGTGCAAAAAATTTCATTAACTTCTAGACACCCACGTAATGGCCTAGCCACGACACGTCCGTGGTACATAATTTATCAATACGCAGTGTTATGACATTGGTGTGACTTTACTTTCGCGAACCAGTTGCTAACAAACAGATGACTATGCAAATGATAGAGATATAGTTGTGACAATGAATATCAGATCTTGCCAATTATAGAGCGAAATATCTCGTCATATGTAGAATAGTTTTAAACAATAATGCATCGCAGGAATGCGCACGATGCGTGTACGATGCAATGCGTTCGAAGGCGTCATCATGCGAATCGCATGGATCGTAAAAAAGTCACGGTTGCGTTGCAGACGTCGCGAAGTGAAATCGTCATTTGCGCCCGCGCCGCTCTCCAAAGACAGTTATGCTAACGCATCCTTTTCACTGTCACTAGTGGTCACTATCCATTAAGGCCCTCGTGTCCAAAACGTGGTCATGAGGCTAGCCAATTATTTTTTTGCACCTCACAAACCTTGATTGAAACGCTCGGCGTTATGTACTCAATTCGTGAGGCATTACTCAAATTAAATTCAACATTATGTCTTTTTTTTTCACGATTATTTTTATTTTTTCAAAACTTTCTATTGTTAGCACAGATGGAGGTGTTTTATCCAAGTCACGGAAATGCATGTAGGTAAAACTGTATGGTCAGGTGAAATGACATTTGCATCAGTTTAATAAACCTATAACAAACAACAATTTGCGTATAAACGAAACTAAACAGAAAGAAAGAATGCTTTTGCCGTTATTGTCTCAGAACAATTACGTAAGCGATGGTTGTGAATTGGTGAATAAACAAAATGTAGGTAGGTATCAGAGGCAGCCGGCAACTGGCGACAAGGTCGCTCTCAATGTTACGTGTGTACTACGCTGCTGGAACGGGTGTGTACAGCTGGCAGCGGCGCGGCAGCGCGGTGCGGGCGGGCGGCGACCGTGGCCAAATGATTCCACACTCGCCTCGCACACTCGATCGCTCCGTGCCCGACCGATCTGTCCGATACGACGACGCGACCATCATTAGACATGTGATGCGCACAATCTTCAGGAATTCCAATAATGTTCCCGAAATTCGGCGTGAGTAACGCGGGAGCGTGGGCGGAGAGTGTTACGTCATCCCATTTGAAGAAATTACGTCACAACGCTATTTGCGTCGCCGGCTCGCGTGCGCGGCACCGTGCCGGCCGGCAAGAGCGTCCCATTATCGTGGACGAGCCGCAAAGTCAATCTGCGGGCACCTGCGGTCGACGACGCCGCTGATAACGACCGCCGCTCACCTACACCTCTACAATGTTATCATCTATGTCGTAAACAATACCTACAACAAACTCATCGATTATCCATCTACAGGTTTCTAGAGTTCAATAATTTCGAGATTTTGTTATTGAAAGCATTTACTTATTTATTTCGGCTCAGATAGCGTTGTGAAGGTCGCGGTCCGGGTGAACATACTTTGTATCCGGGGTGCGTCTCTGAGCGGGTCGCCGCAACCACCTCCCGCTGAATTATTAAGTTACCTATATTATTATAATGACGTCAATTCGCGGAAAAAATCTTGTAGTAAATACGTTTATTGACGTACAGAATCGCTATGTGCATTTTCAAACGATTCCGCTTTCTATAATCTAAATCAGGCTAAGCTAGTAGAGTCACACGCTTAGCATAAATTAGGATCGTAAACAGAGAAACAAAAGCATCAATTTGCAGTCATTGGCCTTTATATGACTCAACACATAGTGCACAGTTACCGATAAAAGTATCGAAACCGAACCTTATACACAGGTGTTTATCACTACGCATAAATTCATTTGGTCTTTAACTTCACGGCTTTTAATAAAACTATTCAGTTTAGCAAATAACGATTATTTGAACACGTGTTGACGTCATAAAACGCGCGTGAGACAATATTAATTTAATATTATTAAATAAAATTTTCAATTCTTTGAGAACCACACAAATGTTTTTGAAGCTAGATACCAACCGTCTTGCAATCTTATTATTTTCATTGGTATTTAAATGACGTGACGTCGTAGCTAAAACTGCGTCATTTCTCGCGAACGCTTTTCAAAACAAGCAGCTCTCATTGAATAATAACACTTTATGACAGAATGATTTTACGATCAAAGAAAAAGTATTTCTTCAAACAGATCTCGTCTTCCCACCACCGTCTCAAATGAAGTGCAAACAATACATAAGAAAGAACGTTCAGTCCCAATTCGCTACCGTTAATGAAACAAGTAGATTAACATTACTTAACAAAAATAAAACAAAACTAGTTTGCACCGACGCTAGAGCACTCGAATGTAAAAAGTTCATTGAATGTGACTGAGGACGTCGACCAGGCGAAGATGAACGACCTTACTGTGCGAAGGTGACGAGGTGATCGTTCAGACGGGAGCACGAACCTCGTCCTTACACAATCCCAAAATTCTAGACTTCTATAATGCGTATCTTTGTGGGTCGCCGCCGGTTACGCAACGCGCGACGTCGACGGCCGCCGCCCCCCGCACTCGCGCCCCACGCGCCTCCAGACTCGAACTTCAGAAAGAGGTCAACAGTCTGTGTCTAGACTTGTTGATTTGCACCAGGACTAGCCAAATTACAGAATTCATCACCAAAACTTAGGTATTCGATTTAAAAATATATTATTTATTAAATTTTTCAAGTTGATGCTCGATGACACGTCTTCGCTGCACTATTTTATGTGTAATTATTGTATTAATATTTACGTATTAATGTAGTCATATTGCGTCGAATTATATATGCTTATTATTTTATTAACAGTTTGTCAATCCAGTTAATTTCAGTTACTAATAAAGACGTGTTTATCGACGGGCTATAAATCGATAAGATATTTAAAGAAGCAGAAGGCACGTTTCATGAAAATGGTTTATCGACGCAATCAAAAGCGTGTCATATTAAAATTACTTAGAGTAACAATTTCCTGGAAAAGCCAGTTACCGACCAATATCGATCCTGAAAATAAGCAGAACTGTAGACGCTTATAATAAAATGGACAAGTAAATGAGTACCTAAACGTGAAAACGCTGTTTCATGGTGACAATTACGTAATAAATATCTGTCTATGTATACCGCTTTATACGTAACTACTTACTTATTACGTGTGCTTCATGTGATTATAGGTACGTCTCTTACAATGTCAAATAGTCTACGTAATTAAAGGTTCTTTTGCACATTTTCGCACAGCCGACCTTCTTCATCCTACTGACCTTAGGGCATAGACCTCTCCTTGATACGCGGCGGCTCAGGTCGTCGCCTCAACGCCGCTGACTGACATTCGAATTCACTTAGGAAATTTCTAGACTGTAGTGAACCGTCTGCAAGTTTTGACTTTGTGTAACGCCCTGAAGTAAACTCAGTGATACGCTTTTTAGACTATAAGGCTGTTGCCTGTTATAAAGTTTTATGATGTTCTATTCAGATGAGCAGAACATCAAAGCAGTTAAAACGATAGAACCCTAGTTAAACATTTATCAAATCAAGAGGTTTCAACTTCGTTTGAATTGCAAATTAGATCTGAATTATAGGTTTAAAATTTACTTACTCATTCTTTCTTATTAAAGTTTAAACACTGAAAGTGTTCGAGACTGCGAAATTATTCACTGTTAACTACGCCAGAATAGCACACAAAACTAGGAGAATTTGAAAATGTATTAACGTAATTATTTATTATATATTAGTTTCTTATATTATTCTGTGATTCACTCCGACAGTTTTCATTTCATGTGTTCTTCTTAATCCTATTTTTAGAAAACGAATGGTTCACACATTTCCGTATACATTAATAAATTATGTTTATTTTTATTCAATTGAAAGTGTTAGTGGGTATGAATATTTATGTGTCAGACAGAGTCATTTTGGACATGTCATTGGTGGTGAAGGATAACCATTGATCATATGTTATACGCTTATCACACAATACTTCTGTGGTAGTTTGTGTACGAATTATGACGTCGTTTCAATTTCAATTAAACGTCCTGGTGGTCTTTCTTCTTTTGAAAGCAATTTCTAGAAATAAGCTGGACCGTTTGTTTGTCTGGAATGTAATCTATTTGTTTTCATGTGAATGTGTGTGTTTGTTGCAGGTCTCGCAAGCGCGGCCCCAGCAGCTCGTGCGACCTGGGGTACGGCGAGCGAGATGACCAGATGAACGAGTGCAACGCCGCCCTCGTGCTCATGTCGCTCAGCTGCTCGCCCAACTCCCCGCGCCCCAGTAAGTCACCTCGACGACCCACACACCGCCCCACAACGACCCACAAGCCCACAACACACTACACTCTTAGGTCCTAGTAAGTCTAGTTCGTCTTGATATAAGAATACTGACTATTTTAGACTGTATTTTTAGTCACAAATACGCCGGGCTTTACAGTCGTAAAGGTTATGCCCTCGGGAATCTATTAAGGAAATGTGAGAAATCTCTTTCATGTTCAAACTTAGAACTCGCATACGGATTTATGTTAAATCCATCTTTAACAATCTGTGGTCGTAAACGCCCACGCTAACCTTTATCACAAGATAATCTTGCGTAAGCCTCTGTTTGTCTCATCAAATCAAAAGTGCCATGAATGAAAACATTTCATTGAGTCGGAAAATTATCGTAGTCCGTCATCGTAGCTATCGCTACGAGTTCATTACAAAATCAGCCTAATCACCTAGTTGAGGTGTTAGTTAACACGGCATTTTAGGCTAAACTAATCAATTCGAACCGTATTACCGCCACTGTACGTAGGTATTATACGCAATTATCAGATAGTATTACGTCACTTCGTCATGCTACGCAGCTACGTAGTGCCGTGCTACGATTGGTCATCGTTCACGTTTATATAAGGTGTGAGGTAATCGAAAAATATAACTGATACAGTATTAAGTAAGAAATTAAACATTTAGTGGTACTTTTAAAATATTCAATGTTTGGTAAAAATAATCACTCTTCGTTATTCCTTGGACTATAAAAAAGGGTCTGCTCTGTTATACCTTTAGTTACTTAATTATAAAAAATGAACTTTGAGTGATAGCTGGGTTTTGCGAAACCAAAACGTAGATAGCGTCTAGACTGGCTGTCTAGACTGTGTCTAGACAGGTATTCGGTGTTACAGCTCTCGGGTTATGAGCTCCGACCAAATGTGCCACTTCTACAGAGAGCATATTTGATGCGGTCCTTTATTGACCATTCTTAGTTATTCTGCCGTGCTAGTTTGCAGCCCGCCTTCTCGTTACACCGCATTCTTAAAATTATGCAACTCGCATAACTCTACATCGATTTCAAGCTACCTCTTTGTTTCAGCTTTTAGTCCTTAATTTGCCTGTCTTAAGCTTTCATTACGTATTTGGAAATAAAGTTTAGTAAGAAATCTAACATTCTAGACTGTTCATTACTATGTTGTGACCCAGATTTCAATTAATATAGTCTGTTTACTGCAATAAACTGAAGCAGCAAGTGTGCATTCTCACATTACGCAAGAGCATAGAATTGCAGCGTCCCTGCAACGACTGCCGCTCGTAAAAGTTTATGATACATCTTCGGCATAGTACTCGTGTTGCGCGGACGCAGCGAGAAAATAGCTGTTCTTGTCAGTGAAAGTGGCCGGCCATAGTTCCGTTTCGTAATTTATTACATTATGCAGCCATGCTACTTGTAACGTTTAATTCAAATTAGAAATTTGGTTTCTTTTGTGTGTCTCGCACGTCAATGAGTGTAAGACTATTGATAACTAATTTGTTTTGAAACTTTTAAATAGCTAAATGTTGTCTTTTGTTGGTAAAACTTTGATCGCTATCGTTCATCTAGTCATAAAATTAAAAATTCAGTCTACGCAATCACGATATTGTCCACTTATTGAGATGAGCTGACAACCGTCGAATCGTCCTATCGTGACCCAGACACTTTTATAGCGCACGATCGTCAGTTGTCTTTTGTTCGCCAGCCTTGTTCTGCACCATTAGGCCTACATAACTCTATCTCATGATTGGCTTTTGACGGTGATTTGAATGCTGATAGAGTTGTTGACGTGTCGCAGGTGCATCATGGGGCGGGCGCTCGTCGGTATCGCCCGGAGCCAGCAGCAGCTCGGGCTCGTCATGGCGGTCTGGAACCCCCTCCCCGCCGCCAGCCTCCTCGTCTTTCAGCGACGAAGGAATCGCTATGGACTACGAGGACTTGCATCCACGCAAAAAGAAGGTAAGACCATCAAACACTTCTTCATAAATAATCGACTTTAGGTAAGCCCCTCAGGCAGCCTTCCATCTTTTGTTTTGCCTAGATCATGAACCTGATTAAAGTAAGCTCCGAGATTCACTTCGAGATAACAAAGGATCTTTGTGAATCTATAATGCTGTAAGGACAGACGGGTATGTCGAGAACCATAACGGGGTACCCCAGTGAGAATGAGTTGGACATTCCTGGTATAATAGCGCGTGCAGCCAGTCAGCCGAATTAGACCGTAACACAAAACGTGCTCGCTTTCAAATCAAGACATACATTACAATCCCAGCTTTTACTAAACACACCCAGTTCAATAAGTGTAGCCAACATTTCGTCACACTCTTAAAAAACTGATCATGTCAACAGAACTAAGATTGCTTGAATATTTTCGCAATTCTATAAACGATTTGCAATCGGGAACGGATGGGTAATTACTTTGACCACCAGTTGACTTTTATTTTGATTTCGTAACAAAGGTATTGTAATAAAAATATTATAAAAAAGCACTTTACTTATTCGCGGCAACCTCTTGATATTCTTGTTTCATTATTTTTGTGGAGGCACTGAACTTAAGGGCAAGGCAATAAAAGCCGCCTTTTACGATGACAGCATTTTTAAAGGCATGCACTATGCGAATCTAAATAAATCATGTGAGACAAGAACGACTCCGCCATTGTCCGCACGATGCGTGTGACGCATCGTGACTCACTGCACAATATTGCACTTCCACTGAAGCCGCTGATATTCTGCGACATTTAACTCGCAATGGCACCATAATCCTATTTTCTTTGTCTGTCCAGTGTGACGTATATCTACTGGCATCGTGACGGCACAGGCCAAGTGTTCCGACACAGACTTTCACTAACAAGACACCTGTTCGAAGGCGATTTAGTCGTAAAATGCCATTGTATCATGAGTAAAGGTACTACAGGTGCATAGGAGATTTCTATTCCTGGTTTCGTAAACCTGCCTGTGGGCTCTCGTTTTGCAATTTGCACAAGTACACATTGTGGTGAGCCTGCGCAGGTGTATAATGTGTTATTAATGTTGGTTCCTGTTTCTGAAACTGGTTTATTGCTCTGTAACTAAAACTTGTATCTTCCCTATTCATTTCATATTAGATTCGACTAGCTTTGCGATGGATTCTAGATCTAGAACATTCCAATGTGGAAATAATGATACTGTGAAAAGAGCACAAGTAATAAATAATAATAGAGCATCTTGAAATACGCGCGTGAGTCTATGTATTGTACTTGTGTTGTGTTGTATGTATGTGTGATTATACGATTATTTTCTGTTTGTTCCAGACCACGCGCGTAACACTAGTATGGAAATTAAATAATTATTTAAAGTAAAACGTGCAACCTTAGATAAAATCTACGTACGTTAAAGTTTTATTATCTATTATTCTATAGCCATGTCCGAGATAACAAGTCAATGGCTGATGTTACATAGTTTATTGAATGTATAGAAAACATTGTTACGACGACACGTGTCCGACGTTAACTGCGCTGGCGATAAATAAAATTATATAAGCCAGCTTTATAACCGGTACAGATGATTAGTGAAACTGCATGCGCTTACATGACAACTTGCTCACCTTCGAGTAGTGACATCGAGTCCAAATAAACCTTAATATAGTTCCACTGCAATCCCATATATAGCTAGTCGAAAAAAACTAGTTTGAGTCGTGCAATTGAAAAGTAAATTCATACTTCTTTGCCATGCGAGTTTTCTCCAGTAGAAAACCAATGTAAGGGTACCAAATGGCGTGCCGCCGCCTGCACAGAGTGCATGTCGTTGTAGCACATACTTATGTTTGTGATTTACGATCCACGTGCTGTTGGTTCACTGTGTCGTACAATGTCAAGGCACGTCGACCGCGTTATGCAACGCCATTGTAGAACTGTCATAAAACTGCAACGGTTACGACTGTTGTCTCTACCACCATATTTACCAGTGATAACTTAGCTGTGACAACGCTAACGACCCGCAATTTTACTCTAATAACCGTTCTAAAACAACAATCGATTAGTGAAACTAGAACGAATTAGTGAAGTTTGTTCGTTTTACATAAAGATTGCAATACGTAGGCGTCGCTACAAATTCTTCACGAGAGGTACTCAATCACTATTTGCTCTGTGACACAAAGATCTTTTGTTACGTAACACAATGACAGTTTTGTGGTCGTCTCAAAAACTGTATATTTATAGTTTTATTGCGTAATGGAAACTCGCCCACGCTCCGCGGGCGAGAAACAATTGGATCCTTGAAATTATTTAACGCCGCGATCTGCGATACGATTCTGCGGGGCTCAATGGCAACACCAAACACTGGTAGTACTCATTAGGTTAATTGTTTCGGCCGGGCCACGGCAGTTGTGTGAGGTTCGGACAACACATTTGTACATCGTAAGTAGGTCAAGCGGTTTCGGTGACTAATAAACTCCACGTACCACGAATTGATTGAACTTTGTTTTACAATGCTGTTTATGCAAAATACATAATGACCTACATTTTATTGAAGCATATTTTTCCTTAAACGGAGCATAACAAAGATTCTTCTTCTGAGTTTTATAATTGCTTCCTTCCTTTATTCCATCTAACAAGGACAAGGGCGTGCAGAGTTGTCAGTTTCAGGTATCGCAAGTAATGGTACCCCCGGCTAGTTAGTTGTGGTTATTGGCGTGCAAGACGTCCCAACCCACGCTTGGCTTAACCTTGTACAGTTGGCGGCTAAAGCTCGTGGGTGGAACTCCGCACCGGACGCTCGAGTTACTATTACCCACTCCACTTACATAATGCTTATTTACTCAGCACGATGATTTATTTTTATTCGTACAACAAACATCACGACTACTCTTTGTACCGACTGTGAGTGACGTAAAGACGCTATGTCGCAGCACTCCGATAGTATGTCAGTCAGTGAAGCCCTTCAACAACATTGTCAACCAATCTTATCAAAAGTTTTTCCTTCAACCACTTTCGACACAACTTGATAGTACAAAAAGTAATAATATACATTTTTCTTACTGGGAATTGCGGAGTAGTTCTATGTTTTCAAGGCACGATTGCACTTTTATAAGACGTGCGGGACCTTTTCAAGATTAAATCCTTGTAGTTATCCTTGTTACCCAACACCGCGACCTTATGTGGCGTGAGTGCATCGACGAATATCGAAATTCTGCTCATGCATGTGTCGTGTCGCCTACGCGCATGCAAGCGATCGTTGCGCGCTATTACTGGTACAACGCGCACAACGCTAAACAATGGTCAGCACAGACGCGGTGTCGCCAGGCTGAATTACCACTGCGTTGCCAACCGTCCTATTAGACTTAGTACAAATCCATGACGCACTTGACTGACGCGTCTCTTCATTAAACTATTTTTCTATTTCCTTTTACATTGCATAACAGGTGACGCTTCAAAAATGTTAATGCACGGAAGTCATATTTCGTCACTGTAGGAAGACCGTAGTACATCGCTGATTTATAATACCGGGCAAAATAATACTACCTGCTTCAATTGATATCCTTCAACACTTGTTGGGTGCCTTATTATAGGGATGTTTTTCTTCAGTACGTATTTAGAACTACTTTATCATTGAAAAGTTACCCAAGAAAATCTCAGAAAAACGGAATTGTTGATAGTACCCATACCGCCTCGCATCTGAGGCTTATCTATATTGCAAATAGTCGTCCCGGTTAATATAGTAGTATTGGTGACGGCGGGCAGTGAGCCCTCGGATTATCTGCGGGCGCTGACCTCACATGTGATCCGCGGAACCTGTTCCGCCGCCACTTCAGCCAGGCCACTGCCCACCCGTCTCTAGCCGGAAAAAGAAAAAATCTCATTACAGCGCTACGTCAACGGTCGGGTAACAATCCGCCTTAAAATACACCACAATTTTCAGAATTAACAGAAATAAACAAATCCATTCACACTAAGCCACAAGTATTTTTCCTTTATTAACAACAACAATCGTTTCTCTTCCGGCTTGCATATATATTATGCACAAACTCAGCTGCGGCCTTCACAAACGACCACACTTTTCATCACTGCGCTCCGTTGTCAAGTACAATGTTGTATTATGTATTGTGATGTACATTCGTTAGCAACTGACGCGAGTGTGTATGTCGATGCAAAATCTCTTGTTACCGAGTGAAGGAGTGTAACGTCAGCTACAGACCTTGGTTAAGGACACAGCTATTAGAGCGAAGCAGGGACCTTGAGAGCTTTCTGCATGCAATACAAACATCTATTATGTTCTATATACATATGAATAACCCACACAGCGAATCATCCTTGGATAGTCCAAAATGGGCTAAGCTGCCTAATTACAATGTGATTATCATGAGCTGCCATATTCAAATTAAGCTACTTTGTTACTTTGGTAAACATAGTCCGGGCACGAATACCTATTACGTAATCAATAATGACGAGAGTCAGCATGGTAGACTCAATAATAGTTCCCATGGGGCCCTTTGTTCTACGGAAAAGTGCACGGCTATAACGCGAGCCCGCCTGTCGTGATGTGAGCCGCCTACCGTTCCTTGCTTCATTATTCCGTTCCAAGAACGTATTACCGGCAAATGTTGCAGCTCGCAGCTATTATTAGTTACAGCAATTATTCTTGCATTAGGCATCGTCCTATGTGACACCAAGGCGTAATTGTCATGCGGAAATTAAACATTCAACACGCGTCAAAGATAAAGTCTTTATCGATGTTCGTCATAGTCCTAATCTGTGTGTTATGGAAATATAGTACGCGATACTCAAAACGCGGGCCGGTGCGTGCGCCCACGCCGTCGGCACCGCCTCCCGCTGACGTCGCCGACGACGGCGTCTATAGTAGGTACTCGTAACAATACCGAAGCGCATTGCATCACGACGCACGCGCACACGGAACGCGATCAGTTGCGCAATGCCACCGCTACCCCTGCATCTTCACGTGACCATCTCGCCGGTGTTAGTTACATGTTACGCAAGAAAATTACCTTTAAAGGCCATCCATCCATATTTGCATAGATGAAAGAAGTAAATCACCAACACGGTCTACAACACAGGCTGTTAAAAATCACGGCAATTATAAAACACTTGATCTGGTTATTATGCTTTTTATTGTTCGTCGATTATGTTTGGGAAGAGTTTTAATTTCTAAGGAATAATAACAAGACTCATAAATCATACGTTCACGAGGTGATTGGCGCGTGCATTCGACACATGGAGTGACGCTGAAATCTGCACGAGTTTCCATTATCGCGGCAAGCACACGTGTAACCTTCGTAATAAACAGTTGGTAAAAACAACAATCACGTAACAATAAGAACTAATGTGGCTTGCGTTACGTTAGATAGCGGTCGGCGAACCGATCCGCGGTGGCGATACAATAAGGAAACTATTTGGGAACGAGGCCGCTGCCAGTTGCAAGCTCTTGAATTCGCTTGACCAATGCACATTTCGATATCGCCTAATCAGACGCCGTCAAGTACACATTCCATTACAATCCCAATTAAAATTGCTTCATAAGTCAATTCTGTGTTGCGAGCTCTGGAAACTTCACAATCTCTCAGGTGTGTACGATATTTTCACAACCGACATTCAAATTGTCATATAAAGTCGTCAGTAGAACAATGGTATTGTCGATACAGTATTTAAATAAACAAACCAATTGTTCAAGGTAAAAATCAATCCATAATAGACTAGTAAAATGCGATAGTTGATCGTTTCAAAAGAATTTTGTTATAATAGTTTGTTTGGAGATCTTCCGTTTGGTTGGATTTGCACTGAATAGATTCCGATTTATATCAGCACATTTAAAGAAGGATGCTGAAGTAATATGCACGTTCCGCAAGGAATAACTATGAGGTAGTTGGGGAAAGGTCGCCACTGGTATTCGTGGTGGGGTCTCATGAGGCATGCGGCACGCGAACGCGGTGCGCGGCGAACAAGCCCGCGAAGTACGTTAGCCGCCGAAGGCCGTTTTATCGCGCTGATAAAATACGCCAATTGTTATCTACTGAGACGAGGACTTCCGCGTGCGCCTCACGGCCATCGTAATTGCTTAGATAATTATCAACGCTATTCACCATGCCATCGCTGAGGATAGGCGCTTCATTATGGAAATCGCACTGCAATAAAGCAAACATCTGCAAAACAAAAGGGCACACTTTGTAATAGCATCATTGAAAAATAATAATTATGCGGGCTATTAGCTGTGTGAATGATCACTGATCAGGAAATTACTAGAAGTTTTAGATTTGTGACTTGAACCTATATCATGCTCGATGAAATAGCTGACGCTCGAGTTTCGTCGTGTTCTATCTACGTATTATGTTTAGAGCGTGATAAGTGACGATAACACTTCTCCTGGAGATTAGAGCAAGCGACTGGCGCTCACGTGAGGAACAAAGACGAGCGCGTGCGCAACGTGACACCCCTATTGTTTGCTCAGCTTCAGCGAGACCTTGGCAATAACTGTTTGCTATTTCTACGTCCAACCACTAACTATTCTATTGAAAGAAAAACTACTCTACTGAGTCGTTCCGTTGTGGACGCCAGAAAAACTGCTTTGTTATGATTCTACTAAGCGCTCAAGGTTTTTGTTCATTCTGCGTGGTGGCAACACGCGTCCAAATAATGGTGCGACCTTCGCGTTCTATATTTACAACGCGGAAGACATTGCGGTACTAGAAGCGCGCAGATCATTCCCCGCTGTGTAAACAGTTAGGAGCGTAAATGGCAGGCGCGGAACTGGTTGTGCGACGAGCTCGGGCCAAGTCGCGTCGCGGGCGCACGCCCCGCACGCATGCCAGCCGACGCTCAGTATGACCTCCGCGTGACGATGGATTTGATAATTCCAAAGGCCCAATCTATTTATTGCCGTCCGGTTTAAGGTACTTACTAGCCATTACAACGCAGAAAAGTTACAGTACACGATTCTTAATAATTTGACATTTCCACCTTTGTCCTTGTCGCAAATTGTCGAAACTCGATTTTATTCCAGTCATAAATAGTGAATATTTTTAAAATTCTATTAGAATTTCTACAGTGACATTATCATTGTGCATTGCATAAAAAGGGGTAATAAGCATTAATTAAGAGGTAAAAGCCGTGCGTAACCTGCGGAGTAGTAAATGGTAATTTATGATAGTGTTGAGCATCCGGTGGGTGGCGAGTGGTGAGTGACCCAGCTCGTATGACCCGTACCGCTACCCTGCGTGCGCGCCGACAACGCACCGGCTTTGTCAACCTATTACGAGGTAATTTAAAACTCATTACATAATCACCGCGACACTGGGCCGATAATGAAGCGTTTTGTTTGTATGCTCGATATTATAAGCATTATCACGTTTTTAAACAGATCTATATTAGGTAACACGTCATCTTACTGACCTCGGATGCTACGCAAAATAGTGTTGCTATCTTGATTATAACACGCTGGTTACTCAATTCTAGGTGATCAAAGTCCATTGCGTGACGCTGCTTACTCTCCTATATAAGATTTGTATATCTTTTTATAACTGATTTAAGAAAATCCAACATCAGGGATCGTATTTATGATGCGACATTGGGTACGCTGAATATTTCCACCAATTAAAGAAAAAATAGAGGAGCAGGTTTGTATTTAGAACATGTGTGCAAGCGCTATCTAGTTGACAGTGAACCAAACCTAGCGGCGCGCGATTATGATATCAAACTAGGTCGGCGATGTGTGCCGCGTGCGCAATTGATGTATACTTGTTGTCCCAAATTTGCTCCTACTACATAACAGAATTCACGTTATCGCCTCAATTAAAAAAAAAAACTATATCGCTGACAATTAATACGCAATTCAATAGCTGCTGCCGAAAATTTATAACCTGTGGGGAAAATAAACAATATCCCCCACGCTATGCGTTATAATATCACAGGATATAGCACTGGGGGAATGTGATTCAACAAACCAAAAAAAGCTCTGTGTATTAATAGAAAGAGAGATTCGATGTGTAATATTATTGTAGAGATGCAACGCTCTTGTTCGTGTTGAGCAAGTATGTACAATGATTGGATTGAAGTCGGTGCGTTAAGGACGTTTATTCTGATTTGGAGCGATTTACAAACGCTACTTAGTGATTGTACTCATAGAAATTGAGCAACGACATCCTGAATGTGCCCACATGCTCGACAACAGAAGGCCTAAACGTTCGCATTCATTGGAGCATATAAATTCTCCGAGCTGTCAGTCGAGTGGCCACAATCGACGAGCTCGATAATTATCGATCGGGTAACTAGAACGGCCTGTAATAGCTCATTCAAGTACCAGGATCGGGTTGTGCAACGAAAATAGGTTAGATACACAACGACCCACTTGCATTCGTACATCGAATTGTATTGTACCTATAGGGCGACGACTCCTTTGTTTCAACGTGAACTGGTCGATGTCACATTTTATTTCATGTAAATTTGATATCGCTTTAAGTGTAAGTACCTACCATTTAAGCTTCAATGGAAGTCTAGTTGCAAGACTTGGCCCAGTGAAAGCTTTTCTTTGTTTATAAAGTACTTAACATGAAGGTTGAACAAAAGTCTTCCTCATTCGGTGGTAGCGTCACTTCATAGCGCGCGAACTTCAGTGTTGTTGTCTTTCTATCTCGCTCTAAAGGTCATCGCCCTGCACTCCCTCGTTCTAATAACCCCACTATACTATACCGCGACAGATATATCTACTTTTTGGAGTTTCACCATATTGATACTTATTTCGCTGTTGGACGAAATTCGCTAATTCCGAGAAGGTGCCATAAGGTTCAGTTACCCTAACGTCCTTGGTGCGGTCAAAAACACGAAGCAAGAAGACATTGACCAGCGCAGCGGGTCCATGCGGTCGCGGCGGCCGCCCCTCCACATTGGGCAATTACTTCCACACCTTGAACAATTAAAACAAACAAAGGAAGTAACATGCGTGTCGCACTACTCGACACTTGGGTGGCAATTACCTATGCATGATCAAAGATATTATCTTTTTGCCGGTCACACTTTCCTTGCCACCCAATTTGTTTTATTAATTTTCTGTATTTTTTTGGCGCGTAGGTACTACCTACGCCGGCGCAGTCGTTATTCATTTTCAAGAAATCAGGGATAATGATCGACAGTAACAAAGGGACGAACTAAATTCATGTTTCTTGACATAAAAGTGCACATCCCGTAGCCGCGTAGGCGGATAGAGGCAATGCGTTTTTTTAACCGGCACAAGGGGGGCAATGACACGGCGGCCGGGGCACTGGCCGTTCTTGACAGTTCAAATGTTTACACACCACATCTCGAAGGATCACTCGCTCCATTCTCACTATTCCATGTTAGGAATATGTGTAGGTACTTTATACGAGTCTCCGGTGAAGTCTATTGATTACCGTTAAAAGTTCAATGACGTCATAGGAAAGCAATGTTTATTGTCAAGTGTTCTTTGCGCGCCCCATTAAAATTTCTAATATGGGATTAGAGATAAAACGGGAGTAGTTAAGTCTTTGTGTTATTATGGGCTGTTTTGAATTGTTGAAGAATGTGTCAAGATACGCAGTAATGACAAAATTACGTAGAATGCCTGGGGCGAGTATCGGCGGGAACAATGGCGCGGCGAGTTCATCACACGCGATAATGAGTAGTCCCGTGGGTTCAACAAACTCCCCATTTTACGAGAATGTAAAGTGTTGTTGATTGCGACTCGATGTCACGGCGTAGTCGGCGCACACGCACAAGATTAGCGAACTAATAAATCGCGCACCGCTCGAGATCCTACTGCCAAATTTTGTTATGATGTCACCTCGACACCCACCTTACAGTTACATTGTATAATAAGTACTTTAAATAACACTGATTACAGTTCTGGTAAACCAGATTGACAAATAATTTATTATACATAATAATCTACCTACTGTTTCACTTACAAAAATATAATATAATTTATGTTTACTTACTAAATAGAGTCAAAGACTGGCTTAGTTACGTTTATTAATTTATCAAACTTAAACTCTATGTGTTTTAGACCTACGTAAGTATGTGAACTGGATCAAAATAACGATTACTTACTATATTGGATCCATAAATTTATCTATACGGCTACTTGAGACTAAATAAAAATCGCCGCAGGAGGTTAGAAACTGGAATCGGACGGCAGAGTGTAGCGCTGAGAAGGAAAAGTGAAACTGTAACAAGTCAGAACCTGCTGGGGTCGCTGACCAGGCCCGCGAATGTAGCCCCGCCTGATCCATCATTACCCGCGACTGCCGCCGCCGCCACCGCCGCCAACCCGCCACCTCCCTCGCTGTGACTCACCTACTTCACCGCCACCACACCACGAGCTTTTTATTACATTCTAATTTGCAAGTTTACGAAATATCCAAGCTATTTTATTCTTGACCTATGCAGATCATTTAACTGCGTTATCTATAAATATGTTTACGGAACTGTGAAGCAACAGGCTATCTTCCAGCCATCTCTACATCGCACGTGCAATTATTTATTCATTTGCATTTTTTGCGTCATTTCCATTATCACGTATATTTTATCTGATCATTTCTCAGACGTGAACGAACATCTGAGAATTTATATGACATGTTCACAGACTTTTAATACTTTAAGAGGAGCAGACTTAACGTATCTATGGAATTGTCTGCTCCTATTAAATGTCTGTGGACACTTTGCATAATTGTCTTTGAACTTGTATACAGATTACTGAGTTATCTACTTACGACACTCGGAGTGATCGTGTTCGGTCGAGGTGCCGGTAATGACGCACGTCATCGCCACGTCAAGTGACGCATTCACCTTTGGCATCATCACGCACTGCTCCCGCGCTAATTTGTTTGGGTATCATTCATTCCCATTCTATTATCGTGGAAAACTTTAGTTTGTATCCAGATTTTCCTCCTTTCAAATAATATTAAGTTATAGATAACTATTTGCATAGCTGTTTGATCGCAATCTGTGTTCATGATAAGATGTGGCGGAATATAATTATGAATACCTACACTTGCCTAGTAAACAATATAATACGAGTAACCACTTCTAGAAATATTAGTTCGATGCCGGTAGCAGGTGAAAGGTGATCCAGAGTCGAAGCTCGGCTAAGCGCAACTTAACGAGAACATTCCCGATAGTCCCAATCCAAACAATAGTGAACATCATTCCCACAATGAGATGAGGCGAATGAACGCTGCGTAGTTTCTTGCCTCCGCATTTTTCATGTGTTCGTATGCAGTGCGTATGTCGGCGTACCAAGTGAAAAACATGAACCGGAGGGTGTAGGCACCGCGCCGCAGGGTGCGAGGGGAGTGTTTAGTTCAGCCCCGGGTTCAACGCATCCACTCGCCACCTGTAGGATGGATATAGGTACCCTGTTTATGTTAAACACTTACCCATTCCACAACATTTCTTTGTTTAGAAATAAGGTCGCTATCCTATTTGGTAAGAGCTCGGGTTACTATTGTTCAATCGGAATATGAGTCCGGCGTGATTCAGTCTTTGTACGGGGCTGAAATTTAACTAGCCTCAAAATAATTAAATATATTAAGTACCTATAAAATAAACTACCGCCAGCTTTTTATTCTGCCAGATAGTCATACTTGACTATTCCTTTCAACGAAGCTTCGTTGGCATTGTT
This sequence comes from Pectinophora gossypiella, assembly GCF_024362695.1. Lineage (NCBI taxonomy): Eukaryota > Metazoa > Arthropoda > Insecta > Lepidoptera > Gelechiidae > Pectinophora > Pectinophora gossypiella. The sequence continues at coordinate 9,915,189 of NC_065406.1, forward strand.
TCGATAAATGGACTGAATTTTCGTAGAAAAGATTATGTTAACTCAATTTCGTAAAGTCGCCGGGGGGCCAATGGCCAAAGTAAGAATTGTAGTAAGTATAAGGGTAGAGCGAAGCCATCGCTAGTTCAGTGACCCGCAGCAGTCCCTTGCCTCCATGGGGTGCACACCGCAATGACGCGCTCTCGCTCGAGGCATAACGCCATCTCATCTAAATTTCTTTGTGCGACGTTTTGTCAATGACTAACTTTCATCTTTGAAGTAAACTTCCACTGCACCAGTTTAAAAACATTATTTACCTAACGGGCTGTTTGGCGTTTTATCTTTCGCGGAAACGTCTAAAGCCTTTTTTGAAACAAACGATTTAAGAGGCTTTATTTGTAAATACATTTGCCGGTCGACAAACCGTGTTTTGAATCGCGGCACCCAGGCCGGCCACGTGACCAGCCCCCGCCACCCGCGCGGCGTGTGCACGGTCTCATTCTAATCAATCACACCACGACTTCTATAATATACCTACCTACCTAAACACCTTATTACCTCTACAGATGACTTTACAAGTACCTGTTCAGTTTTATCGTAAAATCGTAATGCCCAAGAAACTAAACTCCAAAATATCCTAATGCAAGAATGGAAAGCAATAGTTTGGTACCTGCTCCGCTTATTTTTACCTACCAAGAAGCAACAAAGACGACTTAGCAACTTAAGCAACAGGCCTATCGTGTAAAAAATCTATTGTAACGGCAAAGTAGTGCGATGTAATTTGTTTTCTGTGTGTGGGTGTGTTAGAAACACTCCGACTTGCGTACTCGGATGTCTTGCTTCTTTGTTGATATAGAATATTGTGCCTCTATTTTACTACGCAATAAATATGCGTTCTACTCTGAACCGGCGTGCGTGTATGAAATGATTGATGAATGTAGATGAAGCAAGAGAAGTGTGTCAGGAACGAAGCAAATGAAATTCCATAGTCTCTGCTTACCCCGTAGGGAAATACGTATACTTAGATGTGAGTTTATGTATGTAGGTAAATATGCGTATAATATGCTAAAAAACGTAAACGAAACATACATAATATAGTATAATCGAGAACTAATCAAGTTAACACGAATACGTAATCTAAGTCCTGTCCTTGTTTGTCTCTTTGTTGTGCGTAATGTTTACAAAGCGGAGCAAACACCACTGCTCTTCGTAGAATGATGTCGTCAATCTCTCTATGCGTGTAGAATAAAGCTCTACGTGCATAGTTAGGTTGAATATGAATACTGCTCGTGTGCCGCCAAGTGGTAGGTACCGTGATAACCGGTACGCACACAGCGCGCGCCGCGAGCCGGCCGGCTCCACGCAGTAGCTACACGCGCCCGAAAACCGCGTCTTCCACCTCCGCACCTAGTGCTAGAGCGAGATAACACGAAAACAACTTATCTGACCGCGTACGTGAAGTAAATAAGGAGAAGGTCACTTCGCTGAGACCGACTTATGCCCGCCCGCGAGCAAAAACGAGACGCAATGAAAACAAATCAATATCATCTCGCGTTTCGCGGCAGAGTGAGACGGCGAAATAACAAACCGGCATTTTGTGCCGGTTAGTTTTACATACTGTGGCTAACTGGAATTTGAACCTTAGTACTGCAGGTTAAAATATATAATCACGTGATATGATTATTGTTTAGAGACATAGAACGTAATAGGTAGGTAGGTAGATAATTATATTCTTGATGGAAGTTCCCGTTGTGAAATTTTCTTTAACTTCATAAGCTTTTTGTTTAACGAACTTTAAAAGTAACGCCGCGCTGCCGCCGCCGGTGGTTCGTGTAAACTAGGTCTCTTCTCTATCAAAAAGCGGTATGGATGAATGAAATGGGGCTTTAAAAATTTTAACTGGCACAGGAAATGCGTTTTATAAAATTAAGTATTGCATGGAGATACAGTTAGGTGCCTATAAGAGTTGCGCGTGCGAATGCGGCATTTACTGCCATGGGTAGGCTGATTTACTGCGGCGACACGCATAGCTACACTTGGGTAAACTTTTTATTCACAGCTACAATTTATATTCCTAAGACCTGTTAGATACTGCAGTACCCACAGGTTCATACCGTTATTCATTTCCTTGATATTTCACTTGCTCTACGTACCTACGGTGTTTAATGAGTCATGTCTTACCGTTTTATTCAAATGTTAGTGATAACCAATTCCGCACAGCGTTCTCTCTTTGTATTGTGCAGTGGACAATTTAAATTATTAAATTGGCAACAATTAGAAGTATCGCGCGAGTAGTTGATAAGTAGCATGCACGCGTTATTGGCTGAGCTCGCGTCAATGCCGACCCATTAATTCAATGTGCCGGCCGGCGAGACCGGGCCGAGCTAGAAACAAAGAGTTATACGAATGCAGTGTGCACTAGCTCCCCCCATCAGCGTCGCTATGACCTCATCCTCCGCCGCTCCCCCCTGACACGTGCAAGAGCCGGCAACCGAAAACATAGCTAGAGCGGACAAAGAGCCCAAGTTACGCAGCTCAGATAAATGGTTTGACTGCTACTTTTAGCAGAATTAGGTCGCAGCTCCCTCCTCCGAGCAAACAGCGCCAGCGGGCGGCGCGGCGGCGGCGGCGTAGGCGGGCGCACACAGGCGCAGTGCTGCACTCTCCCCACTGCACCGCACACTTGCAGCCGCGCGGCACGTGTAACGTGTGTCTACGGCACACCATCGCCCGCAAATACATAGCTATTAACAAACTGAACTAGCATTTTCTGTATAATGCACTTCTGTTTTTATTGGGTAGATAGCGTCTATTCAACGCCAGTAATTTGCGTCGTGGCTTTGTTTTTGACAGAGCTTTCGAGCCACTTCCTGGTAGCGTTCTTATTTTAAACTTCTATTTTAAATTTACTTACTTAAACCGAATAAAATCAACTCGATAATAAGTTAGTAGTATGGGTTAGTGGTCTTTGCTAATTAGATTAGTAACGACTCGTGTGTGTGCCACTAATAACGCGAGCGCTGTTTATATAATATGCTCCACAAAAAGTATACGAGCGCGAAACATATATTGTGATATCAACCAGGAGTTATCGGAACCAGAAAGTGGGTCAGTGGTGCAGTAAGGGAGGCTCCCTCCTGAAACTCCCCGCGCGCCCTCTGCGCGAGGGCACGCCATTCAATATTAACATTACCTACATACTACACCGGCACGCCACTAAGCTTAATACCGATAATCCCTTAAGTATATAGAAAAGACGATGCTGCAATATTATAACTGCGATTCTTACCTACGGTTCTTATAGCAATTCATGAGTCTTCAAAGGTTAATAAAAACACCAATGTCAAAATTATCTGCGCACCGAAACGACTTATAAATGACGGGTAATTTTCAAACTGCGAAGCCTCACTTAGATATCCTTTGACGTAGCGGTCGAAAGAAACGAAACGTAATTATCGGACACTTTCAATTGACATTCACATCAGTGTATAGAACGTGTTAACATTTTGACAATCACGTTGTGATTTTGCGTTCTCATGGCGTCGTCAGGGCGGATTTCCACAAATAGCCGCAAGGTTGAGGGGCTCGATGACGGTGAGCGAGCCGGATGGTCGACGCGGTATCGATCCAGATGCGGCGAGAGATTCCAAGGACGAACAAACGAACTTCTACTCACGTCAAGGCTATAGAGCCGGGATTTCAGATACTGTAAGCTACAGCACAACTGCCCCATCCATTAAACAAAATTTTACAAACCATGAAACATTCTAAAAATTAGGCGCACCGTCACAAATCTTACAAGTCGAGTAATAGCCCGTTTCCATATAGAGGCAGGTCATTTATGCGTCATTTGCTTTGTTGTGCAATGATTCATGTAACGTCATCACCGTTAAATTGATGACACGACTTCGCCGAGCCCGCCTTCGGATTCCAGTGAAACGGGTTTCAACGAAATTCCCGCTTCCTTCGATAACATGCAATCAAAATTCACCGCGAGTTTCATTGTCATGGCGCATGTACCTACCGTGATTTAATTGATCATAAAGTAGTGGCCGGCTAAGACAAAGAGCTCAACCTTCGCAGACCACCCTTGGCCGTGGTGCTGCGACCTAGTTGACGCCCCCCCCCCCCCTGTGCCCCCCTGCCCCGCCCCGCGACTGACCTGACCTACTTCTGAATGCACTTGATATAGGTATGCCTTCGTATCCAGGCGCGGAGAGACAGAACTCCCGAGTGCGCAACCTAATTTACTAGTCCCTGACATAGCTTCAACATGTTCGACCTATTTATACTCTGCCTGGATTGAGTGGATCTCCTATGCACTTACCTATAGATTAACAACGCAGTCGCTAGTCTTTGCTAGTATTGACCTCCTTCCTCTGAGATAATAGCAAATATTGACGCCGGTGTTTATACACCTAAATATATTGTGTGTAAACTAAATTGCTGACGACCCACGTGGGAGCATTAGTCACGAAGTATTTGTAGCGGTGTTATAATTAACGTTGAAGAACATGGCAACAGGACGGTGTAACTGGCAGCTCGGCCCGGGTGGCGGGTGGCCGAAATAATGTGGCATTGGCCAGAAGGTCGCTGCAAAATGTTTGGCAAGCCGCGTCGGTCGCGGCCCCGATCTCTCCAAACGCCAATACCCACCAACATTTATGCGCTTGAATTACATGATCAGTAACTAAAATGCATCTATATAATTAATTATTGAATTCCCTCTCAACCTTCGCCTCACGGTGCGTAGTTAAATAAACAAGAAACAGTAAGTATAGGTAAACTAACCTAGCCTAACTATTATCCTTTCCAAAAATAACTTTATCGGAAGCATTTCCAAGGTTTCCTTTTGCCTTTCACACGTTCTTAATAAAGATTGTCATGTGTGTTAAAATGTACGTGCAAATATAGGTACAAAAACTGAAATAAAGATGCACTAAGCATACCTAACGCTGCGCAGAGCGTGCGACAACGCAAGGCCACGAGTTAGAGTCGCTTCCGCCTTCACTACATCATCGCTTGAATTCATTCGATATTCACCAAGGAAAAGTTTACCGACATTCCTCGTGTTGCGTAAATTCGTAATTTCTCGCTTCGGTTCACCGATATTCCTCCGGGTGACGTCACTTATCTGTGATATTTGTTGTTCCAGATCAACAGCGTAGTATTCGAGTGCACCTGGCGTGGCTGCGGGCACATCACAAATACATGCGCCTCCATCGAAGCTCACATCAGAAATACACATTTGGGGTAAGATATACTTTTGTGAATGTACGTTTTGAATCTTAGGACTAAGCCTAAACGATAAGTTTAATGGCTATATTCTAAAATCTTAACTCTCCTAAAATAATAACTACCATCATAATAGTATTTTATGCAACAGTTGTATAAGAAGGGTCAAAAAATGCGAGTGGCGTGAGTTGCGATGTGAGCCTTGGCGAACATCGCAATAAGAGACGCCACGAGCATTTTTTGACCTAGTTATACAACGTTGCATACAATACTTTTTCTACGACGACGTAATTTTAAATGAAACCAAAATTTTCCAATTTATTTTCCAACGCGCGGGTAAATGGCGGCAAATGTATACTTTTTTTTTATAGTATATCTATGGCACCAAACAAAGTAAAGGTGCCAGTTTCCAGGTCAAAAAAAAAAAAAACAACAACAATGCTTTTTTGGCGACATTATAGTACAGTTACACTTTGTAAACAATGCTTTTATAGGCCATAGAGCGTACACTTTTTCAAAGAGTTTAATTATGTATGTACTTATATTAGACTTTTTGGTTATTTAAATGCCAGATTAAAGTAGAGGAGTAGAAAAAAGTTAGTATCGTTTTGCAGACAAATAGCGTAGTGTAGTAGGCGGTGGCACGTGCAAGCGGTCACGTGAAGTACATACACGTGGAGAACAATTGCGCAATCAGCCAGCTGGCCGTCAACTGCATATATCTCACGAATTGCATTTACTATAATATCTAAATAGAGAGTCACACACAGGAAAATTCCATAAACCAACAACTATATTAAATAAATAGGCCCATGCGGAAATCAATACCTACGCGTTATCTATATCATTCCTAACTTGTTTATTTATTCATAACAACATGTCCGATACTTGCAAAATCACGATCTCATACAAGCGTTCTGCGTACAAACAAATGTTATTTACAATTACTGTTAGTGACACGTGTCCAATTAGGGGAAATTGTTTACGTAGACCGCAGAAGGTAGAGATAATGCAGGAGTACCCGTGATAAACGACCTTTGATCTTGGTAGTATATTTGTGGGCTCGTGGCACTTAGAGACTGAAAGGGCGGCCCTTACTGACCCGGAAGCAACGAGGCTTCGCGACAAGGTTGCCGCGCCCGCGCCCGCGCCCGCCGCCCGCACTCCGCGAGCCCGCGAGCAAGGTCGCCCGCGGCTTACGTAACTGCCCTACGCTCCTATAACTCCGATAACATACCTCGCACCTACTCACATACATACACGTGCAATCATTATTCATTTAAAAGTCCAAGTTCAAGGAATTTGAGGCAGGAAAATTACGGACGCTGTTTTTCTGGCACCTTGAACGTCACCTTGTTGTAGACAATAATAAAAATGACGATTGTTTTGTAAACCGGTAATAATTTGGAGTACTCGTTACGAAATGGAATGAGACTACTAAGCATCAATTTTGGAACACTGCAAACCTTTGTAATTAGAATATATTGCTAGCAGCCAAACAGAACGAATTTCACATAGGTACCTACCATATTACCTTTGATATTTATGGGCAGGAAATTATCGTAAAATCCGATAAACATCGAATCGTATTTGTCCTTTTCCTTTTCGATGAAAGGTGATTTGACCTATCATTCGGAGGTAGTATTTTTCAAATGATCAAAGAATACCAAATTAAGCCTAAATTTGTTTAATTCCAGGCCAAAGAAGGAAGGAGAGAGCGATCATGAGGAGGAGTTCTACTACACTGAACGCGAGGTGTCGGTGCCGGCGCCGCCGCCGACGCTGTCCCACCAGGACATGTGCCGTCCGCCGTACGAGGACCCTGACTACCAAAGGCAGCTCGTCGGCTCCTTCAGGTATGCCTTCTAGCGTTGCATTGACTTTCAAAGAAAAAAACTGGATCGAGATATCTTGACTCGGCCTGGATTTCAATCCGCAGCTCTTGTCCAGTCAGGACAAGGAAAGTTGCCTTGCCTTTTTTATTATAATCCAACATATTTCAGATACAAAGCAGATTTTTGATATTAAGACCGCCACGAGTTTGCTTATAAGTACTGAAGATAACCAAGTTGTAACTTTCATAAAATACAAAGAAGAGCAAGCTTTGTCTAATGAAAAAACTATGAAATACAGATCCCGTTCTAACATTAACTTTTGCTTACAGACAAGGGCTGCTCTCGACCATGCAGAACACTGCCAGGCCCATAAGCATTCCCGTAACGCATTCCTGGTCCAACTCACACTCACCGGTACGTATCTTACAATCATGAATTGTAATTTCTTGTCTAATTTTAGTCGGATGAGAATTTCTTAATACAAATAACAGAAGTAGAGTTTGATGGATTGTCAATTGTTGTTAACAGAAGCACATGAGGCTGTCAGTGGCTAGCGGGTCGCCGGGCAGCCCGGGCCGGCGGCCGCGCTCCGATAACAAGAAGTGCCGCAAGGTGTACGGCATGGACCAGCGCGAGCTCTGGTGCACTCAGTGCAAGTGGAAGAAGGCGTGCACGCGTTTCGGCGACTAGCGCGCGCGCCGCTCGCTCGCCGCTGCGCGCGCGTTGCTGCTCCACAAGTGACCGGCCGGCCACACACGCTGCGAGCGAGCCGCGCCGCCCGACACCAACTATTCCGAGTGCGGGGCGTGATTACGCTAGCCCAAAAGAATATATTGAAAATTTTTATCTAGTATAAGCAGATACGGAGTAAATATATTAATATTAATATATTGAATATGAAATTTAAAGGAGACATATTTTTGCTCTTTAAATGTGGCTCGTATTTTGACTGCATAATGGACATTGCCCACGTATTTTTGTAGCGCAGTAGATTCGCCTTTACTGTGACATGCAGACGGAGTTGTGTGTCGCTCTCGGTCGACTGTGAATATTAGCTATAAGTCACTAGATGTAAGATTAGACTGATGATGCTGTGTGAAAACTATTGTCGCGCCAGGCTTGATACGGGACAAATATAACTTCAATATTTTTTTACATTACTCAACTATTTTCTTAAAAGGCTCGCCTATTCGAAATGCATAATATTTTCCGATAATATAATTACTGCTTAGTAGTTCACGTAGAGAAGAATACATCCGTACGAAGTAAGTGTATTCCGTCCACATTTTCGGATGTGCTTTCCCGAAGCGTCGGGCGGTCGGGCGGGCGCGACACTGTTGTCACCGGACATCACAACTCGGCCAGCGCGCCTGCGCACGCCTTTATGAATTCGACGCGGCGAACGACCTCGCCAGTCGAATGTACTTCAGTGATATTAATCACTAAATATAAATGTATTTGACTGAATTACTAGATAATAACGAAACAAAAGTAATATATGACTTAGTCTTATAAGTTCTCTCAGATTCGACAAAAAGACTAAATGAAGTTTAGACTTAAATTTTTATGAACATATCTGTGTCGTATACAAAGATGGTCCTACCAGAACAAGGAGACAATACTCAGCGCCGCTCGCGACAGCGCGGGCCCGCAGCGTGCCCCGCGCACGCGCATCAGGCCCCGCTCTACAGCAGACGGAACGAAGGCAACGTCACATCGGCATGATGGCTGCCCCACGCGGCCCGTCGCGCGCCTCACGACACCCGACGTTGCACACGACTGCCTCGACTATGACACCTCCACCAGCCAAGGTGGAACACTCGACTTATCATAGAGCGATGGCCTATAACTCGGAGATTGACAGTAATAGCGAACCATGTGAATTCGCTATTACACGTATGGAATGGAGATAATTCATCTATTGAGATAGATGGAAATGATTGTGATAAAGACGAGATACATTATGCATGAAGCATAAGACGAGGCAAGGATTACAAGTGAAGGCGATTGCGAGCTGCAATATTATTTTGTAAGTATTATTAAATGTCGATTAAATTTGTAAATAGTAAAAGTACCTATAATATTGTGAGTTATATATAAAATGTATTCTATACCTAATGAAATGAAAGCAATTTTCGGGTGTGTACATAAAATATTATTATAATGATATAATTGTTACTTAATGTGATCGTTTAAATCGAAAGTTTTGTACGGTGACTTGAAAATGTGTTTATAAATTATAATATGAACACGTTCGCGTTAATTACCGTAATGAATACATCACAGCGCGGTATTTCTGATCCACTAGTAGTTACCAGAGTTCGTTGTAAAACATTAACTCTTATAAGTTTTGTAAAGTAAATTGATTATTATATACTTGCATACTTATATTTTTATTGATGCAAAAAGTTTATAATAAAGAACTCTTTTGTCAAAAAATAAAACCGAAATGTGCCAATGGTGGAGCATCCAATTAAAGTTAACTAGATTAAAATGCCTTTCTTAGAGCATACAACGTATGCTCTCCTTCTACTCTTGGTGCTGACACCTTTTAAAAGCGCACATGTGAAAATATGTGTGTATTTGTGCCTGCGCAGTTTTCTATAGAGATCTGTACAGTTCAGAAGTTAGCTGTTTACCATTTAATCCGCGTTGTCTCGTGTCCACATTCACATGGCCATGTAATATGACAGAATATAAAATATCCTTCAGTTAAAAGACCTAATTAAATACCTCTAAACGTTTGTTTCACATTATGTTAAAATTAGATCTGAATTACCTTACTTAGATACTTGAGTTGAAATTGTTAACGCCTGAGTTAGGTACTCAACGTTTATTTATTATCTTGCCAATAATGTTGTAGTATCACCACAAGGTGCCCGTGGCGCGCCTCCCTCTAGTTTCAGCATCGATGTATTACGTGCTATCGTATATTATGTTACGCGATGTACCTGCAAATATTACCAAATAATATGTACACTTTCATTGCAATAATGGTTGTGATAATACATCAAGAAGTTGTCATTTGTAACAGCAGAACTACTTTTGTTTGATGCATCGAAACTCCGCGCTCACCGAACCAAATGATCACGTTATCACGTAGACGTAGGAAGCAACTCAGCTAGCGATTTGACAACTGCCATACTGTAAGGACATAGGTTAACTGCGGCTTAGTTGTAACAATATAGATCTTAGTGATATGTTAAGTTGGAGTCATAATAATAGTATTTAATAATGTTAGGTACAATAAAATTGTATTAAATATAATTATGGATAAGCAGAAGTTGAGCTAAACAAAAGATTTTCAACTATATTGTAATTCTGGCAGCAGAGCTACTACTCAAAATAGCACCTCTACAAACAGTATTTTTATAAAACCAAACAAATTGGTCAAAAGATTTCAAATGCTATAATTTCATAATAATGTAAGAAGTTAAAATTTCTAATGATATGGAGTTTATTGGACACCCGAATACAGCATAGAAAGAAACGCGCGCGCCACGTCACCACGCCGCAAGCGTGCGCCCGCGTCGCCCCGCGTGCCGTGCTGGCATCATAAACATTATACCGATCTCAATTTATTTCGAAGCTATTAGAGTTATGTATACAATATCATAATCTTTTATTATTTTATGTAGTTCTAATAAGGAAATAGGATTTTTATTATTATTTTGAATAAAGACAACTTTATTTTTACTAAGGAATTTGTAAATAATTTTACATACTAATTTATTTAGCCAAAATTTTGCTCAATTTAGTATGCACTCAACACCAAAGTCATAATATTAAACAAAAATACTTTTATACATATCAGTACAAAGAAGCATAATTGAGTCGATGAGTAAAGTTTGGTGGTCGTTCGCTTACAGATTGTCCGGAAACTTTTAGATACAAAAATGTGTCCATCGACTCTGATGTAGGGCGGGTTGGCCCGCCTCCGAGACACTCACTCGCCTCCAATACGGTGTTGGAGCGCTCCGACTCCTGGCGCTAGTCGAGCTCTAAGTCTTATTTCTTACGATTCAGTTAATGAGAGTACATGATGCAAAAGTTTTATTTTAGAGAACAATAACCAGCTTCGGTACTTAGATGTTTACTTCATACGTATCCTTATAATAGATATTCGTAAAAGCATATTAAACGACACTAAATCCAACTGTAAAGTTTCAACTAATGAGGGATTTTCCATGCTACGTTCTCCAAAAAAAAATATAGGTGACACTGTATAAATTTTCCTGCATTTAACCTTTTAATTTCATGGATAACAGACATAAGCAACTTTTATCTTTGTTTTTGGGTATAAATTATGACTTTTATGACCCTTGTAATAACACCCATCTTCCACCCATTATTATTCTGATCAAAATAAAGTGTCGCAATATAGGTAGCAACATAATTCTGTACGTATCTGTTCCAAATAACAAACAACAATTATTTTTACATATGCCTCTGCCATTATATTTTTTAATAATTATGCACCCGAACAATGAGAAAATAGGTAATAGGAACAGCGCCATTTATATTATTTTTAGGGTACATGCATAGTCTGGAATATCCCTCATTGATTAGTTCAATAGAAGTGATTGGTGACACTTGGTTTAAGAAGCTTTTCTCTGTAATGTTATATAATTTAAGTAGGGGACAGAAGAGTGCAAATAAATCATCAAAAGTAAGGTTGCATACCATTATAACGTAGTCAAATTAAGGAACGCGTTGATGTCTTTTCGTCGTACAATGGCTTACATCACAACACATACAAAAGTCTTCAACGTGCTATTTTCTTTTAAAATTCGATTGGAATTTGTATATTCAAAATTTACTAATAAACAGAACTACCAATTTTCTCTTTCATCGAAGTTCCAAATGTGGCTACCGATTTTCTCTTTAAACATAATTTAATTAATGAGTATTTGTATACAATTTATCCCTGTTTGTTTATTTCAACTATTCTCCTTGAAGCATATTTGTAAATATGTAAATTCACTATAAACGGATAAGATCTTTTAACGCTGGAGATGTACTGCATGTTTACCATAATAATATTAGGTACATGAGATAACTACCATTCTACAATGCTGGATTGAGAACAACAGCGTGACATCCACCATAATTAGTTACATAATACGTAGCATATTTACATAAATATGTATAAAAGTAATCCTAATTGAGCTCTTGGATAAGATTCATTTAAAACACTATGTTTAGTATGTTAAACGATTATTTTTGAAGTTATTGTTAGGTAGTACCTACCAGCTAGCATGTATTTTCTCTTATCTGCATAGTTTTATGGCACTATTGTTTCATATTGTATCATGTGAAAAATGTAAAATTATTGATAATTATTATAAGTTCTATTTTGATCCACTTTAATTAAATCGTTGTAATCACATTTGTTTGATGCCTGTAAATAAAATACATTCGTTATTTGCAATTTCATAACGTACCGTGCATATGTGGGCAATTATAATTTATGAAAATATGTCTCCTGCTTATTAGTAGGTACTATTAATAAGGACATCACGAAATATTCGGTGACTTCCGTCGTTTGAGCGCAGCGCGAGGCGCGCCATTTTCCTTTGTATCTAGATCTCGGTGCCAGTGGAGATGTCAATCGCGCGTACGACTGTCTCATGTTGATCGCACGCTCCCATTGGAGTCTACACGGCACCATGCCTAACTGACTGATGGAAAATGTGCGGAGCCCTTCCTGCCTCAAACTGTTGGAACTTACTAAGCGGTTTTGGTGAATATCTTCATACAAACTGTACTGTGCTTTAGAACTCTTTATTTGTGCATAATCAACTCACTTTAGTTTTGTGTAGCATCTATAAGTACCGTTCGTTAGTGTTGTATATAATACCACCTAATTGCCTGAACATTTATCTTGCTGTACCTTACCTTTACGGTTATATCATGATTTGTTCTATATCTTCCCGCTTGACTGATACACAAATCTTTATAGAATGTATTTAAAGATACCGACCGCTTGTCGGCGTGCATGTATGTGGTAAGTTTCTTCTTAGAGCCGGTACAGCGTCGATGCGTCGAGCGATATAGTTACCACTAGTTTATAAGGTTGAGATATTATGATCAAATGATGTTGTTTGAGATGTTGTTCTTTGCTCGGGTAGAATATTTCCATTTAGTTGTCAATATCACAGCAGTTTTTACCGTGACTGTCAGCTCAATCCATTTTACTATTCATCCTGTGAACAATTTGAGACGTTCGTTCTCGTTGCAATACATTTCCGGTATACCTACTAATTATCTTCATATATTTCATTTTGAGATTTCAGTAGATCTGGGATTAATGGTAGAAACTAGCTGGCAGTTATTCTACTGTGATATTAATAATTCTATTTATTATTTTTCTAGATTATTATTTATAACTTTAGTGTTGAACGTGAGCGTGTGTTATATTTTACTAAAGTTTTAGATTAGGCGATGTTATTTTATATTGTACCTAATGCTAAAGGTCCAGAATGTGTTCCAAATGATTGATTTTATGAATATAGATATTACAATTATATTAATGTAATGTTTTTGTTAATGTGTTGAATGAAAATATTCTTGAGATATCATGCAAAGAAGTAATTAGTATTATAGGTATTTGTAACAGATGAAAATAATTGATGAACATCACAAATCAGCCTCGTAGCGTTATAGCACTCTGAGCTCTCTACTATAAATTAATGCATTTCATAGCGAACGCAATTGGACTGTGAAAACAAACTATATTTACTCATGTAAATGTTACAGATAAACAAAATATTTAAGAGAAGATGTTATTATTTTACGCCCTACTTGAAGTAGACTATTTGCCTGAATTATCATACCTCAGTAAGTTTAGAATGATTATTGTGTGTTTTGGAATATATATTTATATATTTGAGTTCTTAGAATTACGTAGTGGCATTATTTTTGATCTTTTGGAAGAGTTAAACTTAATTTTGTATACGGGTCATCTTCGTAGGCAAAAAATATAAAAAAATGTATTGCGAAATTATATCCGGTAACCAACTTTAGAGTATGTGATTCTATACCACATATATATATTCTTATGCAAAGTACATTATAAAATCTTATTTATTATATGAACAAGAAATGACGAATGTTGTATGGAACAACTCTAGACCTATTATTAATTTATTTCAGATCGTGTTATTCATTGATATATATTTACAAATATAAACTTTAGATTTTATCAATATTGTTTTAATAATATTCCAAAATATGACCTATACTCCATTAAACGTATATAGCTTGATTAATTTAACAGCAAGACAGAAAGATAGTAGTACTTACTCGTGGTGCACAACCACACCAATAGCCTATACAGTCTATTGCGCAGTTATATCAGAACATAATCCACCACCTTCCCATGATCTTAAAGGACCAAATCACGGATTATGTGAGTGGTAATTGCTCGGGGCCCTTTCCCACCCACATTTCTGGACACCCTACAAATTCTCCTGTCCCCTGTACTTCCCTTCTCCTCGGCTACCCCTTTCTATACCTCCTCCAGCAATCTCCTCTGATGGTCCAAGTATGCGCGAATTCCCGGAATCGTGCGAAGTTCGCCTCGGAAGATACAAGTTGCGCAAAGTAAACCGATCCTGTGGAAGTTATATTTAACAGTAGTGTTCTCACAGCAGTCAAATTAACCTAGTGATAATTAACGAAGAAGTAGAGAGTCACGCCATGAAAAAAGACCTGCTGTGGCGCTAACGTCGCAGTATTATATTATCAATTAACTTGTCAATTAGTTCTATTAAAATCCGCGGGACTTGTTTCGCAGCGCGTACTTTTAAAGAGTACAAATAATTCAAAGTACGCTCGCGTGCGTAATCATGTGTATGTGTGTATGAGAGTGGGCAGAGACACTCGTCAGGAGTATATTCGAACACCGGAAATCAATCTCGATACTGTTAACGGAAAATATCCTAGAATCTTTGGTCTTTATATAAATCTCCAGATAGAAATTACGTAATGTTGTGTGCATGTGTGTGTTACGTGATGTTTAGTTCTAATTGGATATTTGCAAAAAAGATGAAACATTATAGGATATTTTTGCGTTCACGGTAATGATAAAGACTTCCGGTGTTCGAAGAACTACCCAACCACAGCTGGCACTGATAACTCTTAGTAAATACTGACAGTATTGGTGTCCTAACACGACCCAATGAACCTAATGATAATGAGAAATTACCAGCACATCACCGATCTTAACTCGAGACTACTCAGTTTTGAATTGTAACTAATGTTCCACTTCCGGTTATACGATGTCAATTACTTCCGGTCTAATTTCTTCGGACACGCCACCAAAGAAGTCCCACGGATTTGACAAAAAATAATTAAATGGCAAGAAGTATCCTTTGGAGATTGCTCAGAACAATAACTAAAGCATAGAAGGAAGGCTAAAATAGCAACAGAACTCTATAATTCTGCTCTACTTTATCTTACGGAACCGGCGTAATGTTAGACAAAGACGCATATACAAAAATTGTTTCGTAATTTCGTAGGTTGTCACAAGTTTTTCATTGCCTAGTGTTGGGTTTCACTTTACTAATATGTCGATAAAATTAAATTTACTTACAATTAATGTCGATAATTTTTTTTTACAAGATTTCTTTTTGTAGGATGCAATTATCTTCTTCTTGATGAAAGGAGACTCTGTCTCTGATAGGTAAGTATCTAACCATTTTTGGATTATATTGTCTGGTTTATATTAGTTTGGAGCTGCAGCTCACATTCAGGAAGGAAAGAAAATAGCCAACTGTTATCGTTTCATCGGTAAGTATTTTGTAATATTCGAATTTATTTATGATGTCCTCCGCCGTGCACTGGTGTCGATCGACGTGCCGTGCAAATTGGAACCGCCGGGTCTAAGCCGCACAGACGGTAAGAGGCCCGATGGGCTCACGCCATAGACATAGAAAAGAGTATGGACTGGAAATACCTACAGAAAAAACGTGCCACTCTGTAAACATAAAATGGCGGTCTTTACTAGGGCTACAAGCTGTTTCAATACTAGGATTACCATACTCGTACCTACTAGATATAGCATCATACTTAAAAAAAATACGGCATACAAGTATTCATAAGAGAACAGAAAGGGAAAGTAAAAGGTAGGTAGGTGGTGTACTGTATCTTTCGTGTAAAACTTGTAAGTATTGTATGTTGTGTGCAATAAAGTATATTTGTATTTGTAAAGGAAGGTTTAGTCAAGATTTATCTAAGTCGCTTACACAAATCTATAACATTCATTACATTCTTTATTGGGCGCAGTTCGTATCAGCCTGGAGTGTTGGAGTAGGAGTAAATAAGAACAGGAGGTAAAATGAAATATAAATTAGATCGTAAATCTGTTCATTAGCAAGTATTTATTTTACACGTTATTAATTATGTACATTATATTTACAATAAATACAAATTTATTAATTTCTAAACAGTGTCAATTTGTTTAGAAACTGTCTTTGTGACACCCTGTCACATTGATTTTTTTTTTCATTAAGTCGTTTGATCTTGAGGCGTGACTTGTTCAGCTTTTCTTTTAAATTTTTCATCTCGTCTTCTTGAACTGACTGAAATAAAGTTTAATAATAATGTTAAAATAGTGTATGTACAAAATAATCTATAAAAATAAAAGTAAAATATATCTGATTTAAGTGCATTGTGCAGCTGGTTGAATTATACACTCTATATATGTATATCATGATAAAAATATAAAAAGAAAATTATTTGATATACCTTTTCATGTAAATCCAGTCGACACTTTTGGATTTAATATCTGAAATCAAAGATAATAATCATTTACTTATATAAAACGTGTACAACTCATAATTGTTTAGACATAAAACAACTACAGACTTAGTATATACTAAGTTTATTAAGTACATAATAATATGTAGTTGAATGATATATACAAATATCTTATCTATCTAGCCAGCAGTGAGATGATGCAGGCTAGGCTGAAATTTAAATATAAATTTAAACACCATTTCATCTGTCTGATCTATAATGTTCAATGTAGGAATAGCATCGTCTCGAAGACGCCTCCACTTTGAATTAGGAACACACATAAATGAATCCGCAGTAAAATGTTTCGAGCAAATACGGCTGTACTTATTTGGAATCCAATTTCGTCTATTAATGCGAATTATCCATTCTTTCTCTTTGTTATCGTCTACAGGAAATCTAAAAATTAAAAGTATCGATAATTTTAGTACATCACTATGGACAATCAACATAACCTCAAATCAATTCCGTATTCATCGATGAAACGTATAATATAATGGATATCTCAAATATTTTATGCTACAAATCTATTCAGCAAAACATATTACTTTCCTAAAATTGTTCAGCAGTTCACATTTCACTAGAAAATTACAAAAAACTTACCGATGAAACGACAGAAGTTGTTGGCTATTTTCTTTTCTTCCTGAATGTGAGCTGCAGCCCCATACCACACAAGACATAATGTCACAGAGTCGAGACACTCAATTATTTGATATAAATAAAAGTTTCTTTCCATTTATTTGGAAAAATATTGTTAAATTATCACTTAAAACAATCTGAACACAAGACACTCGTAAACAAAGTTCACGCGACCGTGTCAAATAGTTCGGTAAATATAAGTAAAATCTTCTTATGTATGTTACTATGTATTTGGCCGAATTAAAATGAGTCCAATAGGTCCAAATGACATTTCATGTTGTGACAACCTCGGAAAAAATGAAGCAAAGAGCGAATCATTTGTCCTTTTCTCACTCATAGTTTGTGTCGTAAGCTAGAAGAGAGCCGGTTTATAGTTTCTGAATTCTTATTTTAGCCTTCCTTCTATGCTTTAGTTATTGTTCTGAGGGAGATTGTTTGGAGACCGGTGTTGCTCTATGCAGAGACCGCGACGACGCCAGGGCAAAATTTTACATAAGCAACACACGCGGGGTAATTTTTTTTAGATCATGGTAACACTATGTTTGTGTTATTATTTTTTAATCTGTGACTCAGCTGTGTGACTGGCAGACGGAGTACGACTTATTTATTGATTTTAACTCCAAAAGAATATAATTTGGCATAATCTCGTAAAAAAATACAAATAAATATAGTAAATTGAACAAGAAAGCGGTGATAGTCGTGGTTAAATAGTTTATTAGGCCTGGAAAATGGGGGCTGTTTTAGGCCTTTGTTCTGCTGCACAGGTAATTCATTTACTTTTTATTTATTATTGTGTCGATGTAAACTTTTCACGAAATACATTATTTCTACAAATGTCCGATATAGACCGATGTTATAACATCAGAATCTTATACATGCTTAATTGTATGGCACATCTACCTACCTACCGAGGTATATCAATTTCACTTTGTTCTCTGATAAGCAGACAAACAAACAAGATTTTTACACCTAACTACACAAGTTTAGTATAAAATTCGATCCCCGTGCTATTTCGACACCTAATAATTTCCCTACAAAAGTAAATGTTTTCTTGTATAATGAAATGAACATAAAATACGGCTGAGGTAATGGGTTTTTCTTAATAAGGACATTTTATCAGTACCTACCTACTAATATTCTAGATTGATGTAAAATTATCTTAACTTAATTACAATTAACTTACCGTTTACTTAATGCTGTATACCATAGCTTGGTTGGAGTGTACCCAAGGGGGCAGTATGAAGCCAACACTTGTATTACAAGCAATAAAAAAAATGAGTAATAGTTACTAATAAAACACTGCAAACTGCACAGTGTGAGACATTGAATAAAAAACTTATCTTTCAAGGTAATTTTCCAAAGCCATACTTAATGCCTTGAAGGTCTTCAGTTCTCAAGAACAGTGAATATTGGAGGGCCTTCAACATCACTAAAAATCATTTATGTTTACATAATCTGGAAAGTACATAAATGGCATACCTATTCATTCTTAGAATATTAATCTGTATTTCTCATGAGGAAAATCGAATTTTTATGAAATAAATGACTCATGAGGTTAAGATAAATGGGTTTTCCTATGAATTGTCCTTAAGTCATAATTTTAATTTGTATCATTCTTTGGCTTCCTGCAATTTATAGTTACAATGCTACTGATTTGCATTCTGCCGGATACAAAATTAGTTTAACAGTTCTAAAACTAACTCCATCTCTTTCTTATGATCATTAGCACTATTTTGAAAATAAATATATCTTTGTCCCCCGGAAATAGCACTATTATGCCAAAATGTTAATTAAAATTATATAAGTAAAATAACTTAAATCTTGTAACTGTATACATTTTATGCACACAAAATACTGGTACAAAATGTTCTAAAGTTGGAACCCAATATTGGCAGAATATCCTTTTGGAAAGCAATTCAACTCAATCAACAATAATGTTCTCAGCTGGCATGCTGTTGTGGCAGCGCAGCGTGCTCGCTGTGCTGCTCGGCGTGCCCGTCGTGCGCCAACTCCACGTCCACGCGGCTCATGTACACACTCATGCTGCTGCTCGTCATGGTGCTCGCCTGCGTCACTCTCGCGCCTGGGCTGCATGACGAGATGAAGAAGGTACTATCTCTAATATGAGCATCGGTTGACTGAGAATGAAGAAAAAGAAGATAAAGACTGAACAATTACATAATATTGCAATTTTATATCAACTAGTTTGCCATCAATATGACTATTCTATATTTTGTTATTCAGGATCACCTAATAGATAACCATCTTAAATTCTGTTACATTTCAGGTACCATTTTGTAATAATTCAACGGCATTAATACCAGGAAACTTAAAAGTTGATTGTGATCAAGCTGTTGGTTATTTGGCTGTCTACAGGTTTGTATCATATCAGACATGCCTTTAGTTTAACTGTTGTTTTTATCTTTAACATCATCGTAACATTTGGTTTTGAATTCCAGGATTTGTTTCGCAACATGTCTATTCTTCATACTCATGGCTCTTATTATGATTGGTGTACGCTCATCCAAGGACCCACGTGCCGGCATTCAAAATGGGTAAGATAGAACTAATTGTTTTTAGAAAACAAATATTTTAATTCAGTGTAGGTATATTCAAGTTTGCAATAATATGATTCAATCTTCTACTTTTGATACATTTTAGATCAATTAACCTTGATAATGTATTGTCAAAAAAAGTTCATTTGAGCATCTGAAGTTGGCTTAGGCTCAAGTGAAAACCTTTTTCCTAGCCTTATAAAAGTATATCACAAAAAAAAATATTTGATACTTTTTCAGATTCTGGGGAATTAAGTATCTGGTGTTGATTGGCGGCATAATCGGGTCGTTCTTCATACCAGAGGGTTCCTTCGCTTCCACTTGGATGGTATTTGGCATGATAGGCGGTTTCTGCTTCATAATCATACAGCTTATCCTGATTATTGACTTCGCTCACTCATGGGCGGAGAGATGGGTGTGTAAGTATTATGATGTTGTTATTAGCTTTATTCGGTACAAAGCAATCCATCCTGCTTGTTATGGCGTAGTCCGATGGCGCGATTTTCCAGCCTTCCACTCTAAGTACAACTTAGCTGTAAGCACGTACTTGTTGGCATAATATATAACTTAGTATATTTTAAATTAATAAAAGAGAAAGAGAGGGAGATTACTTAGATAGTTCTCATTATAGTATAAAATGTGTCGTTGCAGCAAATTACGAAGAGTCGCAGTCGCGCGGGTGGTATGCAGCACTGTTGTTGGCAATGTTGACGCTCTTCACGCTCACCCTTACTGGCATCGTGCTGCTCTACGTCTACTACACTAAGGTATATATTTAGCACTTTCTCCCTAAAGCCGCTAAACACGACGGTATTACCATATTTTCATAAGCTTCGATCAAATATGAATCATTTATTTTTTTACTTAAATACCTTAATCCGTTGGCCTCGGTTACTACTTACTGATGTAAGTACGTAGTCGTTATATGAGTCATGTCAGGGATCTTTGGCTCAATAATAACCCTAAGCCACACGATAAACGAAGAGACTTAATTACGAAAAATTCAATTAAGAATTATACGAGTATGTTTGGCAATGTTTGTTGATGACGTAACTCCACGCGGTTACATTGAAAAATATCGTTTTAATGATAAAAGTAGTTGTTGTTGTTCTACACACTTCCACACTTCTTTCCCTTCAACAGGCTGACGGCTGCGACCTGTCCAAGTTCTTCATCTCGTTCAACCTGATCCTGGTGGTGATAGCGAGCGGCGTGTCCATCCTGCCGTCGGTGCAGGAGTACCAACCGCGCTCCGGCCTGTTGCAGTCCTCGGTCGTCTCGCTCTACGTCATGTACCTCACTTGGTCGGCGCTCTCTAACTCGTCGAAGGAGTGTAACTCTTTCTATGGAGATGGAAAGGTGAGTTGGGAGTTTTTGAGTACTTTTGATTGTGCACAAGGATAGGGTTTTGATGCATCGGCTTAAAAAACAATAGTAGGGAAAAGTGGGAAAAAAAATCATTATTTACAGTATATTACAGCCATATTCATTTACAGTACGTATATTGGAAAATTGAGGGTGCATTATACAGGGTATCAAACCAAAGCCCAGAGATAGAACACCACTAGGGTTACCCGAACCACCCCATGTACGTTCAGTATTTACGGTATAGGAGATAATATGACCGGTTATGTACATTTCTCAAGATTTTCTGCTTTCAGAAGGAATTAATTTGTCGCTATCTTTTTAATTATTTTACATTTTTTTTCTGAAGGTATAAAATCTTAGAAAAGTACGAAATGGCCGATAAACCATAAATAATCGCTGAACAGACATACATACATGTGCTATTCCAGGTTCGGGGTGCTCTATCTCTGGTCTTTGGCTTGACACTATTTTTTGAGACACCCTGGAGGGAGATATGTTCTTCTTTAAACTATATAAATGAATATATTTATATTATGTAATATGTATGAGATATTTAGGAAATAATATATGTGTATTACATCCATATATGCTTATCCAGGATCCGCAAGAAGAAACATACTGGGTATGTAGCGCAGTGGACCAAGTTCAGTGAAGTTTTTATTTCTGCCTATTGTTCACCATTGCCAAAGTTCCCTCAATATTATTTACAGAATTTATTATATTAATTCCATTTTTTTCTTTAGTATAGTATACCTCACGCCTTGCAACGCAATACATTTTGCAGTTTTGCACAAATCACAAAAGTTGCCATCTAAACTGCTATAATTTATTCTAAAAAAATGTTCGTTCCTTTAGATTTACCAGCTATGTAGGCAGAAACCCAATTTGTATCACACCCAAATCGGCAATAAAAGTAAAACAAAGTAGATAACTCTGCCGTGATGCATGAAACGAGTGATGACTTTTTCTAGTGTTCCTATTAAATTAAAAAGTCGAATTTCCTTCATTTACTCTATCTTCACGTTTTACGACACCATAACAAACAAGCTAAATAATTCGATACAAGAGCTACGATACAGTGAAATAAAATTGAATATTCTCTACACAAATATATTAATCTTTTTTATTTTCCAGTCGAGTTTCGACAAGCAATCTATCATCGGACTGGTAGTATGGGCTTGTAGCGTACTCTACTCTTCAATCCGCACCGCCTCCTCCTCGTCGAAAATCACCATGTCTGAGCACATCCTCGCCAAAGAAGGAACTGCAGGTGATTATATCTCTTTATTATATTGTTTGACTAATTAATAGCGACTGTGCTAATATTTGCCATTTGAATATACCTAGGCAATCCAGTTCTAAATTGAATTAACCGTGTGTTTCTTTTGTGTGGAATTATGTTTAATACTGAATGATTACGTTTCGTTAGTTGTCTGACAGTAACATTAGAGTTTATTTTGTTCTTTCTACTAACACATTTTGTGCATTCCTTGCGGTCAATTGGGCGGCGACGCGACGTAAGGCCAAGGAGGTCTGATTGCTAACGAAGGTAATACCACCACCGTATACCCATAAAGCCATAAAATTCATAAGAAAAGCCTTTCACAGATTTGTATAGAGTACTCACAATAAATCGCCCCTTGCTGTTTGTAAGTAAATTGCTGACCTCTGAATAGATTTTGTCTCGTTGGTGGTGGATTAACATGTGTTTGCAACTTAAATGAACTGTGAACTTTGAAATATTTTTGCTGTATTCTTTTATGATGCAGCGGAAACGGAATCACTTGGAAACTGTTAATGTAGCTGAAATAATACATGTACTAACGAACTGTAGTTTAGTATAGACATGTTTGTGTAGCCGTATGTGTGGAGTTTCATGCTTATATGTATACAAGGTTATCGTGAAGAGTTATGGTGTTATTGAACGAGTTGGCTCAGTTTCGATTTTATGACATACCTATTTTAGGAAGTTTATAACCAATAAAAATATTCAATATTATTCGTTGGGTACCTAGTGGAAATTAACTTTGACGAAACAAGTTAATTTTGATCAAATTATACTTATGAATGCATAACTAAGCTACGGGCCAATCGCAAACAAAAATCCCATATGGTCGGGTTTTTCCACTGACGCGGAGATGGAGGGAGAAGAGCGGAGATGTGCGGATTTGACCAATCACAGCGTTCGAGAGAGCGAAAAGCGAAGACGCTCTGTCACTCTCTTCCTCACGGTGATTGGTCGATTCCTGCACATCTCTGCTCAGCTCCGCGTCAATGGAATCGCAGCCTATTCGATAGTGATCAAGTAACTCTTCAGCAATAACCTTGTGCGGTTCAGACGACTTTGCTAATGTTGGCATGTTGTGTTCCGCTCACTGAGCGCAGGG
This sequence comes from Pectinophora gossypiella, assembly GCF_024362695.1. Classification (NCBI taxonomy): domain Eukaryota; kingdom Metazoa; phylum Arthropoda; class Insecta; order Lepidoptera; family Gelechiidae; genus Pectinophora; species Pectinophora gossypiella. The sequence continues at coordinate 9,938,985 of NC_065406.1, forward strand.
TATGATTCCATAGAGGGCGCTGACGGCGGCGAGGCGGGGCGCACCGCTGAGGACAAGAAAGTATTCGACAACGAAGGTGACGCCGTGGCATACTCCTGGACGTTCTTCCACGTCGTGTTTGCTCTGGCTACATTGTATATCATGATGACGCTCACCAATTGGTACAAGTGAGTAGATTTAGTTTCGATTAGATTTTGTAAAGGGTTATATATACAGGGTGTTAGTGACATCGTAACGAAAACTTTGAGGGGTGGTTCAGGCCATGATTCTGAGTTGATATCAAGTAGAAATTTCGGTCGCAAAAGTATGGATTGGAAAATAATTAAAAAGAAAAGAAAAATTTTCATGAATTTTTTGACACGAAATTCCACTTGATATCAACTCAGAATCACCAACCCCCTCAGTATTCGTTACGGTGTCACTAACACCCATACCTAGTTATAAGGCTACCGTATGTACTTGTACGGGGTGTAAGTGTCATCGTAACGAATACTGAGAGGGATGATTCATCTGATTATTCTGAGTTAATCTCAAGTGGAATTTTCCACCGCAAAAATAAAAAAAATATTTAAAATATTTGAAAATATTTAAAAAAAACTAAAAAAAAATCATGAATTTTGCGACGGAAAATTCCACTTGATTTTAACTCAGAATCATGGTCTGAATCAACCCCCTCAGTATTCGTTACGATGTCACTAACACCCAGTATAATACTGCTTATCCTCGTAAGGCCCGTATTTCCAGATACAATAGTTAAACAATGAGTTTTGGATTTTAAAGTTAAGTTTTAAATTAAAGCATCTGGAGCATACGGCCTTCTGGAGTTAATTGTTATTAAGTAACGTTTTCAAATATTGTAGAGCTACAACCAAGAAGATCAGTCTGAGAGTATTATTCCAATAAAAAAAGTATTGTGAACGGTACAGACTACTGCTTAAATTAAACTCAAGGAAGGAACTTTCCTAGTAGAGAAAACCCAATTGAAAAGCAATGCAATACAAAACACGAATATTGTCTTTCATTTACAGCCCTAGCTCCCAGCTGTCAAAGGAAAATATGGCATCGATGTGGATTAAGATTGTCTCCTCATGGATCTGCGTGGGGCTCTACATGTGGACCTTGATCGCCCCAGCCCTGCTCCCAGACAGGGACTTCAATTAAACATACACATCCATAAACATAGAACGGCAAAGATCTTTTAGCACGTAGCCATAATCGGAACTACTGCCGCATCCTATAGGAGAATGTATGGAGATGACTGTCAATGACATTCAAGTGTCACAAGATCCTTGTCGAGCATTGTATAACACATATAGTGACACAGATCTTTATTTAATCTACCCACATGCATAAGATATATTGTTGAAATTAATTAAAGATCTCAAAACAATAAGAACAAAACACTGTTTCGGACTTCCCTAATTTGACTAAGTACTGTGATTCATCTTTCCATGCTATATATGTACATACTTATGATATTTCAATCTTTTTAATATCTTAAAATGTACACAAGCATGAAAATTAGGTAAGTATAGGACACAAAATGGAAAGTCATGTATTTAGTCTTTGTTTACATTTTAGGACTTTAATCATGATATAACACTATCTATTCTATTTCATCTTACTCGTTCTTTAAATCCACTTTTATATTATTTTGTAGGAGCAATTCTAGAGCTTTAAATGTCTGTAATCTAATTAATTTAAAATTAAATGCCACCTACTACCATTTTTTTGTTTTTTGTATCTTTTCTTATCTATAGGATTTATTGCAGTAGGTTTTATGCTATAGGAAACTTTGGGAGTTAAAAAAAACAATCGACTATAAAAATATGAATTTGCTCAGATCTCCATGATTTTTCCTTATCCTAACTTAAACAATTATCAAACTTTCGTCACGTTTTACTTCGTATTTCAGAAGTTTAACATACTTTTTCAACAATTTTCTCCAGTAACATTTGACATCTTTATCAGTGAGATTGTCCCATATGTGTTGGAACCCTCTATCAGCTATTGCTTTAGCTAATGAGTCATTTTCTTTAAAATATTCTATGTACTCTTTGATCTCTTCTTGTTTCGCCTTTGGATTTACAGGAACATAATGTACCCAAGGTTTTAAGGAGGGGTAAAAGAACTCTAGCCATTGATCGCCTACATGGAAAACTAAAGATTTGCATAAGAAAAGATGTTTAAATCTGAAACTAGCAGCGACTCCTCTGTAGTTGAAGAGATATTTGTATTTACAATGGTCTTCAAAGGATACTTCTGTTGCTGGAGGTGCATATAACGTGTCCTGAAACAGAAGTAAGTAACATTAACTAAAAGTCATCTTCATGTCCAATTGACAACTTTTCAATAATGGAATTTAAATTAAAAAATTGAAGCAATAACTTACAGCATCAGACTTCCATGCCTGATTTTTAGTATATTGAGCATCAACAAGTTCAGGCTTAGAGCGAGACAGCAATATTAAAGCATCTCTTTCTTCGTTTGTTCGAGACCCACGGAAAAATCCCTTTTCTTCCTTTTTCTCCCATGGCCAACTGTGACAATAAAAATACAATTCAGAAAAAACTATTATAATAGAATAGACTGTAGCTCTACTTTACGGAGGTATATTCTTTGATGACTAACTTTATTTCATCACAAAAGACTATGATCAAAATAAAAAAAATAACAAAATAATAATAAAAAATAGGCTTATTTTACTTACTTTTCAGCAGCAACAGAAATGGACAATCTGTGCTTGTCCCACCTGCCTATGCCTGTTGGATACAGGGCTATAGCTGGACCACCCTCCCAGAAGCTCCATGTGGGGTACATTATATCATAGTGGTCTTTAGTCTGCAAGAAAAGCATCCAACATATAAATGATTTGTTTTACAAGGAGTTGTAGTCAAATTTCAGTCTCAAACAAATTCAGAGCAAAAATAAGATATAGGTAAGTGGAAGGGATAAATAAACATTTGTTTCAACCTTACTGAAAGAAAATACTGGAACTTTTTTATGTCCCCACACATGGTTGACCTGTGGCCAGTCTCTAGTGTTGATAATGAGGTCCATGTCAGGTAATTTGGGTGCCAGAGCTTTCAAATAGTGCTCTATCCCGGCACATCTGGCAGGGAAGTGACATTCTTTTTCACGGTACAGCTTTCCATTAAAAATCTGAAAAGATTAAATTGAACCTTTATTAACTAGCAGTATTGAATAGGCTACATTTTATTATTAACAGTAATTTTTCAAAATTACTTTTTTTGCTTTTTATACAGCAACAAATCATCGGGAGATAACCTGCAGCACTATTAAATAATGACCAGTTAAAAAATAAATAATGATCAAGCTTACTTGATACTTAGTGCCTTTAGAACCAGCTTGTTCAATTAATTCCCTAGTAATTCCTTCACTGAATGGAGCCAAGTCCTTATCTATCACAGCTTTGTGACAACTACAGTTTGCTCTTTCACAGGACTGATATTGTTCCAAAGCAAAAGTTATTTTGTCTCTTATTTTTGTAGCCCACTCATTTATTTCTGGAAATGTAAATACAATAATAATTTTAAAAAAATCACATCATAAACAAGGGGTGTAAACAAACATGTACACTAGTTGTGCAAACTTATAGTTGCTATTTATTATTAATTTAGTCGCCATTATTGAAATTTCACACTATTAACTACACTATGTAGATCAATATGGAAAAAAATGTATACCTTTAGCATAATTGTTATGAGTGGCTGAACATCCATCTTCTTTTGAACAACTCCCTTCAAAATTACTAATATTTGTAACAGCGCTAATATATACTAATAATATAATAAAAAAGATGTTATTCATACTTGTATCATACGTTTAGTTTAAACCGATACGACCGGATCGAAACAAACATAACCTATAATTACTACAAAAATCACAAAGACCTTGTATAGAATAGACGGATAATATTTTAGAGTGACGATCAAACTATCACAGCTCTCTTTCTTCCCTATGGCAACAATCTCTGTGGAAAAAAGAAACAAACATAGACATTTTTTTTTTTTTGGTTATTTTGTCCGTAGGACAGGCAAAGGGATCATAGCCCATACAGCCAAGTCATGTGTTATATTTATTTATATATTTTTAGTTATAAAATTCATAGAAGGTTTAAACCAAGTCTGGCGTATTTTTACAAAATTAAGGCCGAAGCCAATTCTTAGCTTGATTTCAGAATTAAGGCCGAAGCCATGTCTTAGTTTGTTTTAAAAATTAAGGCCGAAGCCAAGTCTTATATTATTTTCAAATTAAGGCCGAAGCCAACTGCCAAGTCTTAGTTTGTTTTCAAATTAAGGCCGAAGCCAAGTCTTTAATTGTTTTCAAAATTAAGGCCGAAGCCAAGTCTTATATTGTTTTCAAATTAAGGCCGAAGCCAAGTCTTATATTGTTTTCAAAATTAAGGCCGAAGCCAAGTCTTAGTTTGTCTTCAAAATTAAGGCCGAAGCCAAGTCTTAGTTTGTTTTCAAAATTAAGGCCGAAACCATGTCTTATATTGTTTTCCAAATTAAGGCCGAAGCCAAGTCTTAGTTTGTTTTCAAAATTAAGGCCGAAGCCAAGTCACAAAATCATAAGTCAATAACAACTACAAGTAATCAAGAAAGGCAAAGGGTAAAATCCAAGACTAAAACACTAAAACAAAACAAAACGTATGTCGGCTGACATCTGTCAACACAACATTGAAACAAAAACAAAAGATACACAAAAGAAAAGAAAGTCAAAACGTAAAAAAGAACACAAATATATTCAAATTCAAGGTATTTCAAAGCAATAATCAAAAAGAAAGAAAGAATGTTTAGACAATCAAATATCTCCAAAAGTTGCTAAAACAAATTCATAGAGGGGCTTATAACAGTCCCTGTTTTTGAGAAGTTGCTGAAGGGAGAGCGGGATTTCTTCAGCTGTACGATATATGTTCAGGAGGCGGTCTATGAGAAGCAATCTGGGAAGAGTGAAACTACTGCAATCAAAGAAAAGATGTTGCAAAGTCTGATCAGCAGAGTTACAGAAATCACAAGTAGGTGATGTGAGAATTTTGATTCTATTTAAGTGGGCATTAAAACGGCAATGTCCTAGTCTAAGACGACATATAATTGAATAAAATTTTCTACCGGGGTACAGAGTACCTTTTGTAAACCATGGTGTTGATAAACTATTATTAATTTCGGCATACCATTTGCCTTTAGTTTGAATAATTTCCTGCCATGTTTCATTAAATTCATTTTTCAACTTTGTCCTGACAATAGCTACGATGTCAGAATCAGGAACTAAAACATTTTTAATGGGGTGAGACTGGGAACTATTTGTTATGGATCTGGCAAGAAAGTCTGCTTGCTCATTACCAACCACACCAATGTGTGACGGTGTCCAAGTCAATATTATATTTTTATTGTTTATTGACAGATTTTTATATTTTTCCCTTATGTCATAGATTATGTAGTTGGTATTACTAGTAAGGTTGGGATTATTAAGAGCTTGAAGAACACTCATACAATCTGAAACTATTAGCCACTTGTTGCCATCCTGAGACTCAATATAATCTAAAGCTATTAGAATAGCCAAACATTCAGCTGTATAGCTACTGACAAATGAAGGCAGTTTATACCCATGTCCCCCCTTAGCATGGGCATCATAAATTGCAGCAGAAACAGATTTGCTATTTTTGGCACCGTCAGTATAAACCTGATGATGATCAGACCAACCATTCAAAAAAGAATATACCTCTTCCTTACATTTCAAAGATGAATTTATATCAATTTTCATTGGAAAGAATTTAGAATCAAAAGAGTTCTCATAGCAAGGCCATAAAGAACTTGAATACAAATTAAAATCTTTTTGTAAATTTATAATTTCAGGCAGAAGCTGCCCAAGGGAACCAAAATATGAGCTACTAATTCTTGAGGAAGAAGACTGCAACTTCAGAAGCAAAGGATGATTTTTAATAGAAGAAATTTTCAATAGAAACTTAAAGATGAGATATTTGAACCTGCTTAACAAAGGAGGTACATTACATTCCACCTGCATCGATATGATGGGGGTGGAGCACATTGCACCAAGAATAATTCGTAAACAACGATTCTGGATCTTTTCTAATTTTTCAACAAATTTATTTACACTAGAAAAGCAAAAAAAAGCATATTCAAAATGACTCCTTACAATAGATTTATAAAGAATCAATAAAATTTTGGGATCTGCACCCCAGTAGGTACCAGTTAAAGATTTTAATATATTACAGGATTTGGATGCACGAGTTGTTAAGCAATCGACATATTTTTCAAACTTAAAATTATGCTGAAATAAAACACCCAAAAACTTAACTGTATTATCAACAGGCAGCAATCTATTATTATAATAAAGTTTAACACTTGACGTTTTAACCATTTTTTTAGAAAAGATAACTACTTTACTTTTGTCAGTGCTGATCTCTAAACCAAGACTTTCAAAATAAGTCTGCAAGTTTAAGAGAGCAGCATTAAGTTTCCCTAGAATATCAGGCAACTCAGTACCAGAACAATACACAGCCAAGTCATCAGCAAATTGTAAATTTTGAGTTTCACTGCCTAAAACTAAATTTAATTTATGAATATACAGTATGAACAACAATGGGCTTAAAATCCCACCTTGAGATACTCCTTTGAAGGAATTTCTAGGACCAATTAACTGATTATCATGTTTAATAAAGATTTTTCGACCATGCAAGAAATTAAATATCCAATTAATTATTTTTCCAGGCAGCTGCAATGAAGACAGAACAGTTGTTAAAATATCCAAATTAACATTATTAAAAGCGCCAACAACATCGAAGAAAATACAACCCAAAATCTGATCACGAGACAGAGCATCACGGACATCCAGACAAAAGTGACTCAGGCTTTCCCGCGCCGACCGCCCTCGACGAAAGCCAAATTGATTAGCTGGTAAGATACTATTGCTTTCAATGAAGAATTCCAAACGCTGTTTAATCAGTTGTTCAGCTATTTTACCAACACAAGAACTTAGTGTTATAGGACGATATGAATCAGCATGGCTACTATCCTTTCCTGGTTTTAAAATAGGCACTATACAATCTGTCTTCCATTGTTCAGGGATTAAGCCGTTTTGCCACAGATAATTTAGTAAATTCAAGAATAATAACATACTGGATGGATTTAGTAATTTAAGCATTTTGTATGACACCCAATCCAGGCCACATGCTGTATCCTTACGAGATCTTAAGGCTGATTTTAATTCTTCAATAGAAAAGACTGTTGCCAGAAAAGAATTCGTGGAACTTAATAATATATTAAAGTGATTGTTGTCAGACAATTTTTCAGCTGTGTCAGGAGTATACTTGCGCAAAAACTGAAATACCCAGGCTTGACTAGAAAACTCACTGTGTGTTGAAAAGGTTTTATTAAATTTCCTAGTTTTAGACCAAATTAGTTTCATTGGTGTTAGCCTGGAAATAGATATACAAAAATTTTCCCATGACGATTTACGTTCCTGCTTTAATGTGCGTTTTTTAAGGGCTTGCGCTCGCTTGAAGTTAATAAAAGTATCGACACAAGGATTTAATTTAAATTCTAAATATGCTTGTTTACAATTATTTACAGTTTTAGTACATTTTTCGTTCCACCAGATTAGAGGGATTCGATTTTTAGTTCTATGTTTATTATTATGAGAAGTTGAGGGTGAATTAACTTTGGTAGTACTGCCAGACCTTGAACATACTACACATTCATTTATAGTAGAAATGATGATATTGCAGAAATTGTTATAGCTCTCAATTAAATTACAAACATCAATTTGAAATTCGGATAACAACTCATTTACACGTTTCTCATATAGCTCCCAATCTACCATTTTCAGGTTGGCGTGAGGCGGGATGTTCGCCGAAGAGTCTGTAGCAACTGAAGGAGAAGATGTAAAACAATACTTCGTCAAAGTGGGTAGATGATAGCTACCACCTAAGGGATCTGACATGACCTGCCATTCACATGACAAGGCCAGTGATGAGGAAACCAATGTTAAATCAAGGCCATTTGGCCGCCAACTAAGGGTACCTGTTGTCGTTGCACGTCCGTCATTCAAGAGAACCAAGTCATTCTCATCCATGGAGTCCAAGACGCTTCTGCCTCGTGTATCAATACTACCACACCCCCAAATGGTGTGATGTGCATTGAAATCGCCTGCTATAATCAACGGTTTTGGAATACTACGAATCAAATTGTCAAATCTACCTTTATTAAAGGTAGGGTTACAATTACCTGGACTGTAAAAACTAGCGATAGATATGTATTTTTGATCAATTTGAACCTGAACTACAACGTTTTGTAGTGAGTCATCAAAGAAAGTGTCTAATTTACGAAATACTAGACTTTTATGAATTAGAATGGCTACTCCATTGTGGTCATTGCCGCAATCATTACGGACAGTGGAGTACCCTTTAATATTAAAATTTGTACAAGATTTAAACCAAGTTTCACTAATAATAGATATATGTATTTTATTATCAAAGAGAAATTTTTCAAATTCATGTCTATTACTTAACAAACTCTGTGCGTTCCACTGCATTATATTTATTGTTTGGGCTGAGAATTTGAAGAATTTTTATTTTTATGCTGAATAGTTTCTTTTATTGTGTCTGTTATCATTTGAGAGCTAATACTTGTGTTGTTTACTTTGTTTAATGTAATAACTTTTATTATAGATTCTGTGAGCAAAGTTAATGCGTTTTTATTAGATAGAATTAAATTTATTAATTCCTGACTGTTTTCTGTTTTGCTGAGTGATGGAAAGTGTTTATTTTTATTGCTGAATAAATCTGAAAAAGGTGTCGGCATAACTTTATTTTTATTTTCAATTATTTTTTGTTTCTTTACAGGACATTGCCCCGAAATAGACAAGTGATTTCCCTGACAGTGGACACAGATAGCTTTGTCTGATGAAGAGGTGCACGATTTAAAATTGTGCTGGTCACCACAAATTGAACATCTTTCAGAGTTTTTACAGAATTTTCCCAAATGACCATATCTTAAACATCTGAAACACTGTTTTACCGGGGGGATGTAGGGTAAAACAGGGAACCTCCACATTTTAATAAAAACATAGTCTGGCAAAGAAGTCGACGCTGAAAATGTAATTGCGACCGATTGGGTGGGTTGTAGTTGGAACGACTCTCCAACTTTCTCCCTTCTCATAATTCGTCGTACACAGATTACTTTTTTACAATTTGTACCTAGACCCAGTTCGTTAAATATTTTTTTGTTTGTCATACTGGTAGGCACTGAGTTGATAACGCCAGTCATTTCAGTGGTACCAGCAGGTATCGTCGCTTTTAAATTTTGGTCTCTCAAGAATGTAGAGTTATCCAAAAAAGCATTTGCTAAATTTGGGCGATCAAAGACTACGCCAATTTTAAATTTATTTATTTTTTTGAGATATTTAATGCCTTTGACTACTCTGGTGAAACAAGTGCTTAAATTCATCATATCTCGTGTCCCAATCGGTTGTTCAGTGCTACTTTCGATAAATACAACAAATTCATAACCTGCTGCGCTATCTTCTGGATACCGGCGACTATAATCAGTCACTCGGTATGGAGCATATTTGTCTTCTTCAATCTCCGTGTCCATGATCCTTGGCGGGTCGGTAACGTCCGAGTCAGAAGACTCGGGCTCAACAACCTCACCTGGTTCATCCCGAGACTGGGGCTGCTGCTTGCCTCCTTTTGTTGCCGAATACTTCCGCTTTGCCGGCTGGCCAGGCATCTTGCCCGCCGCGCGGGTCCTTAGCGGACCGCCTCTGCTACGGTTTTTTATAAAAACTTACCAAACGATAAATATTTACATTCAGATATGAAATAACTATTTATACAATAACTTAAACTAAATAATTATGTACAAATTATGCAAATATCTACAAAATTTGGAAATAAAATTGAAATTAAAATCGAGAGCTTAAAAAATCCCGCCTAACTTGTTCGAAGGTTCCCGCCCTTTTCCACAAACATAGACAAACACCGCTGTCTAGAACGTCAGTGTTTACCGTTTTGAGATGTTGTGGTAGTCAGCTGGATACCAAACCTGCCGTTAGTTTTTTGGTGTTTTGGGACATTATTTTAACTTTTTATATAAACAATCTGTGAAATAGTTATTCATTATGAACCATGGCTTGCGTAGCTATTGGTTGTGAGAGTAGAATGGGTGTTATAATGGAGAACGATCAAACAATGTCTCACCATGGGTAAGTTATCGACCACATAATACATGTTTGTGTGCAAGAAATACATTACCTGGTCTGGTTTTTGTAAAGTTTATTGAGCCCTAAACACGATGCAGACGCATATTTTCAGCAAAGCCGTCACATTTGTACAAATAATTGATTTCACATTTTACGTTAATCAGCTTTGACAGATCATGTACCCAAAGTATTATAAGTAGTGTTGTCCTTTGATATCGATAACATAATATTATGTTTGAATGTAACATCTACATGTTGCGTTATTCTATTCACGTTTAATTTATTTTTCGACCTGTTTCCGATTTGGATGAAGATTACATAAAGATATTGTATTTTCCAGATTTCCTAAATATCCTAATTTACGAAACAAGAAATTAAGAAACAATTAGATTCAGACCATGAAACGAGATAATTCTCTCTTCTGAAGGACGCCTTCTCCTTATTTAAGCCTGTGCTAATTACATTTCGATGTATCTTGCTTTCTATCGAGCAGGATACCAAAAAAAAATATTACATAGAGATGCAGTACCAACAATATTCACTCACATATCTCACATAAGGTGAGTTTAAGTTTAGTTATAAGTTTATAGATAAATTTGCAGCTATTTCGTTTTTGTATTCTACATTAGCATGGAAAAAATATTTCAATACAATACAAATATTCTCTATTGCACAAAATAATTAGTATGAATAACTATTTTGGTAATTACCTGTGATTATTCCTTCTATGTGCAATGTGTAAAAATGCAATGCTTGTGTATTTGTGTGCTCCACGTTAATATGTGCCATTCTTGCAGGTAAAGTTATAACGACCAGAGCCGACACTATACACTTCTAAAGAAAGTGAACAAGAGGAAATATTTTTTTTTATCACCAAAAGTCGGAATTGTTCAGTGCTTCGTAGTCATTGTATTCTAACTATATTGAATAAAAATCTTATAAAGAAGTATTTGCTTTTATTCTTTAATCGCATTGAGATAATCCCCGAAATATACTAGAAGGTCGTCTACTTCTTGTATCGAGAGCCGATTCGATTTCCGGTCAAGTCAATGAAAAACGTGTATTTAATTTTTATAAAAGGGTAGGTATGTGATTTATAGCAACCAAAGGGTGGCCGAATGTCGTATTAAAATGATTCTATAGTATATGTGGACTAGATGGACCGTCCTCGACCTCCTCGGCCATAACACCTTGCGAAATGACATAGATTCAAAAATGATAAATTGACCTTTAAGAAGTTTGTCCATGATAATTACGTTGAATAAGTGGTTCTGAATCTGTCACCGCAACGTACGGTTCTTCTTAGGTATATTTCTATCAGTGTACAAATAGGTATCGTTTTAACTAATTTACTTGTGGTTCTACCCACCCAGGTATGGATACTAGGTCGTTATTTCTGTATTTAATTAATCATTCAATTTGTAATGTATATTTTTTTAGATCTTGGACTAACATGAAATATTTAGCCAATAATAATGTCGATAAAGACATGGAACGGCACTAGTGGTTCTGATACAAAAACATATACTATAGGTACGTTTCTATAACAAACCCGCTACACGAGTACAAAAGACGTTACGACGATAGTATATTTATCTCTTTTTAACTTATGACGGCTCACATGAGTGCGAAAGACAAAACCTATGTTTTTCTTTCGTCTTAAATATGCTCCGTCTATTCTATACAAGGTCTTTGAAAAATCACTGTCAATCTGATTTTTTACATTTTTTTAATGATTATGGCCTGGAATCGATTCTTTTGGCCCAACTGTCAATCTCACACTTGATCGCAGGGTAACTCTGTACCAATTTATCGAATTTATCACACTCCCCGGGGGATTAATGGAGCATACTCCACCTCGCTGCTCTACTGCGGATTGGTGGAGGTCAAGTGGAGGTATTTTACGGCTAGTAACCGAACCTCTTTTTTATTTGTTCAGAAATATCCATTCCAAACAAAGTAAAATGTGAAATCACAAGTGATTTCGACAATTTGCCCATCGTACTCGGATCTCCAGATCGTGAGTGTGAGCTCAAATTAGCAGCTATAAATAAAATTCAAGACAAATAGTCCTCATTTGACTTGATATTGCCAATCCCAAGAAACTTGAGATTCGCCGTACTTTGGAGAAGTTGCCACAAATTGGCAACCCTGCTGAATCAAATGCTACTGTACTGTAACGAATAAACCACCTGATACTTGATCTAACAAGCGAACAAACCAAGAACAATTGGCTGCACTGTGAGATTTATAGATCAAGATGGGGCTTCCCGTGAGTTTAGATAGATAATGAAAACAACGTTGACATACAATATATTTAAAAAATAACAATTCCAAATGTAATGTTATAACATGGCCTCTGTGGTCCAGTTGATGAGCGTTGAGCTAACGATCCGGGGGTTCCGGGTTTGAATCCCGGTGGGGATATATCACACAAATCACTTTGTGTTACCTAGTTTGGTTAGGACATTGCAGGCTGATCATCCGACTGACTGAAAGTAAGATGATTCGTGCTTCGGAGTGCACGTTAAACAGTCGGTCCCGGCTACGAGTTACAAGTATGTAGTCGTCAGGGGCTTTTGGCGGCTCAATAGTAACCCTGACACCAGGGTTGATGAGGTTGGTCATTGATCTCACAACCCACACGAGAGAAGTATTACTCACGCGAAAGATGTAGCTTTTGATAAATTAAAGTCAACATTTATTTTTACGTACTCATTTTATTTTAAAAATACATATCTATAAAAGGTAGGTAATATTCCAAACTTAATAATCTCCATATTCTCAAAATAAACCACTTTCACATGTATAAAATAATTCTAAATTGTGCAAAAAATGAAAATGATATATAAAACCCACATTATTCCTATTGTGCATGCACACTAGACCGCACGCGCAGTTTCAAAATTTACAAGTACCAGGTAGGTACCCTACAAGCATTCAGTCTTTCTACAGTCTACAGAAATAATTTCTTTGACTATGCATCCAGTACATATAGATAACTACAGAATATTAATAAACAAGTCTAAAACAAGGCACTTATTGGGTACCTATTTATAATTTCTACTATTTATTTAAAAATAGTTTAATTTCGTAACAAGACTAAGCATAATATGGCAATTTTCGTCTTCCAATATCTTCATAATAACATTGTTTTCATGTGACTAATATTTTCTTATCGAATCACTGATGAGTTTTCCGCACTGTAGAAATAAATTTTACATCATTTATTCAATTTAAAAAAGTTCAAGAATCATCTTGTATACATCGCAAAAATACATAACAAAATTGTAATAGCTCTATTATAATAATGAATGTCACCTCTGTTGTAAATACAATCACTGGTTACTCCTACCTACTGGTTATTCTTAGGGGACTAAGTTTGGAAATGTATGTTACAAAATGCATTTTCTTCTCACCAATAGATATTTTTTTACTTCATTTGCTTTAATGGTACGAAATAAAGATATATTATTATTATTATTATATTATTTAAAGTGATGTTATTTTACATGGTATAGATTTTCCGAGTATTTCAAATTTAGCATAATGCTTTGTAACCTAATCCTAAGACGGGGTTTACTGAGCATGAGATGTAAGCGTCCGATTCAAAAGGTACCACTTGTGATGAGAACCAATCAATATATTTTTCCAAACATTTCTCTCTTGCATCCGACTGCCGCAGAAGGAGGGTAATTTTTTCTTTGTCTTGGTATTTGTGTGTACATATACAAAGCGTCCATAGCGGGATGGCAACCTAACTTAAAAAATAGGCGCCAGAGGAGCAGATTAAGGCACAACAATTTAAAAAAAAACACATCGCGCTTTTTTTTCCCGCCTCACAAGTGGTTCGTTGGTCACCGAACACCCGCATATAATTGTATAATGAACATATTTATTTACTTAGTGAGTTTTCGCTCTAGTTGCTCAGCGATGGCTAGAAGGAAGTCCTCAGTGTGCAGGTACATGCCTTCCTTCGTATTCTCCATGCCGTGGATGCAGATCACCAAGTCCTTGGTCATCTTGCCGCTGTCGATGCACTCTACACAGGCCTAAGGGTCAACAATACAAAATACTTGTAGCAAGTTCGAGAAATACACGAAATATTTCATGTCCATCCTTTCCTAGAAAGCGTTTTCTCCCGGATAAAAATCTAAATGCTTCTTTTAAGTCAAATTAAGATCTACAGTGCATTGCAAGGTATAGTAAAAGTATAGATGGACTGAAAGAAAAATATAATGTCTACTTTATTGTAGATAGCTGAATATGCTTCAACATTTAAATAATATTATGTAGTATGTTAATCAATGTCAATCTTATTTTTGCTGACAGTACCTGTTCAAGCGACAGCGCGAACTTCTCCAACTCGGGAGTATTGTCTAACTTGGCGCGGTGGATGAGGCCCCGGGTCCAGGCGTAGATGGACGCGACAGGGTTGGTGGACGTAGGCTTGCCCTGCTGGTGCATGCGGTAGTGACGGGTGACCGTCCCGTGCGCCGCCTCCGACTCCACGGTGCGCCCGTCCGGGCACATCAGCACTGACGTCATCATACCAAGGGAGCCGTAACCCTGGACAAGTGGTAGTTATGTAAGTTTATACTACATATATACTTATTAAAAAACACAGCATTCGTTCAATTTCAGTTCCTTATAAACTAAGGTATTGTGACGTCTCCAATTACTGCTACCACTAGCCGTCCCTGCCTACTCTTATAGAGATTACGGCGTATACGTGCATTTTTGGTAGCGGTAGTCATTGAATACCGCGAGACATAAATTAAAATACATTTTATTTTGGGCTTTTTTTACATCCTTTGTGTGATGTATATAAAGAAGACAGAAAAGTTCATTGGTGATAATTTCCGTAGACACATTTCTAATTTAATTTTAAGTTATACCTGTCATTTTCATATCCGCCGAAAAGGAAAGGGACGGGTAATCGACGGGCATAAAATTTATGGAACACACGTCGATTTTAGGCAGAAATCTAAAACAGCCCTCTAAAAATTTTACATTGGCCTATAACCCGACAGGATTAAGTTGACAGCACCCGTCAAACGGGTTGCATGCCAGCTAGATACCTCTTTGATTTGCCCTGGTTATTAATTCATTCACTCATTTATTTTAAAATTAACAGTTGTCAATCATCCCAGTAAATTGATAAAGTCCTATTCAATTATTTTGTAGTAAAATATGTAATAATTTGGAATGATGACAATAATAATTGGGACTCATCTGAGAAAATTACATGACTCTACTTCAATAATGTTACATAATGTTAAGTAACAATAACATACTGCATTAAGATAAGATATTATTTGTGGAAATTATATAATATTGCGGTCACTGATTTCGTATCTGATGTTTACATATTTTGATTTAGTTTCAGCTGTTGCTGTCAGATAATGAACAGTAAAATTTCCCTATCACTCTGCACTTAAAATTTGAAATTCTGATTACGCTTCATAAAACCTTGAAGATTTGTTATTCAAAACAATAAAGTGATGCATTGTTTTGATAAAAGACGTCTATTTGTCAAGGTGTGCTGAAAATAAGAAGTAACCGTGTTTTTAATACAATAATCAATCAATTTAATCTTGAGTAACGTACGTGACTAAATATGAAAAAGAAAACAGCTCTTATTTTTGTTTTTGATGATGATCAAAGTTTTTACCGATAGTGGTGAATTTGTTTTTATAAATTGTTTTGGCTTTTAAAAGTCTGCGACTTACTTTAATGACTATGCAGCACCGAGTATTTTACATACGTATATATGCCTAAAATGAAACCTACGAAATAGTCACCCATTCAACTATTAAATAAATAAAACGCTGAGTCACCTGGGCTACAATGTCAGACTGCACATCTCCGTCGTAGTTCTTGCAGGCCCACACGAAGCCGCCGGCGCTCTTGAGGCCCTGCGCGACCATGTCGTCGATCAGACGGTGCTCGTACCAGATCTTAGCCGCCTCGAACTTCTGCTTGTAGTCACTGAGGAGAAATGTTTATAATCACATTTCTTAGTACAGCATAGCTGACGAGGTGTGGGTGTATAGTGTATACTACCACCTCTGCCTACCCCTTTGGCGATAGAGGCGTGATGCTATGTTATGGTATTATGTTAAGGATGGCTACTTATGTTAGGAACTGACCTATCACCGATCAGTGGCTGTACATGGATATAATGAAAAATTTCCTGTAGGGGTAGGCAGGAACCAGGGAATATAAATTTCTAACCACTTCTGTTTCAACTATAATTAATAGATAACATTGTAAAATGTGACACCTACATCAACACAACTCATCATCACCAGCCCATTAACGTCCCCACTGCAGGGGCACGGGCCTTCCCTATGGATGGATTGGGAGACCGGGCCTTAAACCGCCACGCGGGCCCAGTGCGGATTGGTGGTTATTAACGACTGCTAATGCAACCGGGACCAACGGCTTAGCGTGCCTTCCGAAGCACGGAGGAGCTCGAGATGAAAACTTTTTTTTGTGGTCACCCATCCTATGACCGGCCTTTGCGAAAGTTGCTTAACTTCAACAATCGCAGACCGTTTACCGCTGCGCCACCGAGCTCCTCAACACAACTCATGGGACAGTATCATAGTGGTGATGTCAGTCTTACCGTTGCAGGTTATTTCTTTCCAGTGGGACATTCAAGAATGCTGCCAAATATTTTCTACAAACCTTTGGTAAATTTCTTCGAAGATGTCCTTGAATCGACCGTCGTAGCGTTTCAGAATAGTGTTCTTTGTGGATAGATAGAGCGGCCATTTCTTCGTTAGCGCCACCTGTGTCAATGACAGTTATATATTATTACAGTCTGTCTGTATTTATATTGCATATATTGTTGAATCTAAACATTTGAGGTCATTGCCTACTTATAATTGTGTATTTTATATATGTATATGATTAGTTTGAATATGTTTTTCAATAGAAATATTTTTCTCATTATTTTTTCAAGGTGACAATTTTTAATTCAAATCCGTGTAGGCGTGAAAACGTAACCGATATCCAGAGTTACTTTTACGTTTATACATCACGTGATACTGGTAGAATTATGATCACACAAAAGACATTAATCAAGAATTGGGTAGTTTCCTAGGTCAAAGCAAAAATTATGAAATTCTGATTACGTCGTTCTTTTTCTGACGTTTTCTTTTTCTATTTACGAATTTAAATAAATATAAATGTAATATAATAAGTGCGACATTTTGTAACGTTTTTCTATGACGTCACAGGTTGCTTTTTCACACAAATTCCATAGAATTTCGTGCTGTGATGTTTAGTAAAAAAATAACTGATTTGACTAGTTGGAAACTACCCTTTTGAATTGAACTTTAGTATGGATTAATACATACATACATATATAAACTCACGCGTATTTCCCGTCGGGGTAAGCAGAGACTATAAAATCCCATTTGCTTCGATCCTGACACACTTCTCTTGCTTCCTCCACATTCATCAATCGCTTCATACACGCACGCCGGTTCAGAGTAGATCGTAGTAAACCTTTTCTAGGGAAATCTCCAATTTGGTCGATGTAAGTCCTTCTAGGATGGATTCATATTCACCTGAAAACTGGAATGAGCGAACGATCGGATGGAGTCGTCAAGGTTGTACATGCCCATGGCGACGCCGGGCGTCTTGAAGTCGAACAGTAGTCGCTTCTCCACAGTGCCGTCTGCTGCCGTGTACACCATTTCTACCTAAGAATCAATTACATACCGCGTTAATACTAAGCATAGCGACAGGTTCTACACCAATAAATAACATGAACTATATTGCTAACAATGTAACAACACCAGGTGTGTGTAACATCACTTCAAACAAAGCAATACCAACATGATCTCACAGCCTCAAAGTATCATTAATTAAAACATACTGAAAGCAGCTTTATACAGAATTGATTGAAATAAAAATAAATGGTAGATGATGGATTTTCAATATAAAAAGGATTATGACTCGGGCCATTGTGAGTTTTATAAGACTGGACTTTTTAGCGTACTAGACGTTTTAGAATAGATAATTAGACCTTGGCAACCTGATGGATTTACACTTAAAGCGGCAATTTAAATAAAGCACCTTTCCAGGTTTAGGCACAACGAAGTCCTGGGCCTTGTACTGGTCACCGTGCGCGTGACGGCCGATGACGATGGGCTTGGTCCAGCCAGGGATCAGCCGCGGAATGCTGTTGCACAGGATCGGCTCCCGGAACACCGTGCCGCCCAGAATGTTACGAATCGTACCGTTCGGACTCAGCCACATCTTCTTTAACTTGAATTCTGGAAAGTTTTGGACTCAATGTAGTGTACTCACTTCTAACATAGCACAGCAACACGCCTACCTATATCCCCGCAGGTGTCGTCAAAGGTGTATACTTTATATATATACACACACACTCCTGCCAGCTATCTTTAATAGAGGCGAACTATTGCCATTAACCGGGTTGTAATCCAAGAAACCAAGTGATATCAATCACTCGGTGCACTGTTTTACTTAGAATAAGATCTTTAACTTTGTGTTCTTGCAAATAAATGATTATGATTATTATCTGATCCAAACATGAATTCAAACTCATTTATCGAATTCATTGGTTAGAGCCCATGACTATCACGGATTGATAGAGTACCTTCTAAATTTCGCCACCTCTTGAAGATTCATGCTTGCCACAGCGCCCCAGCCCGCTTGTCCTCTCTTCCACAAGTTTCAGTAACTTACGCAATGGAGTAACTATCCTTGGTAACATTGTTCTAATTTGAAAGTTTTTCAACCAACCTTCAGTGCCTTATCATCCCTAATGCTAAATGCTAATGATGATAACCATACCTTCAACTCTCTGTTCATCGGGCGTAATGGTGGCGCACTTGATACCGACATTGTGCTTGAGGATGGCGTGGGCGGCATCGACGGTCACCTGGTCATCCGTGGCGTCACGGTGAGGCAGGCCCAGGTCGTAGTACAGGCAGTCCAGCTGTCAATACAATACTCTATATATTAAAAGCAATGCTGCACGACGAAACACTTCTTGTTATTCAATTAAAGACACCATGTTGTGTCCTGAATTTTAAGTAGTAGAACAAGCGAGAGATTATTGTTTTATTTTCTTACTGACTCGCGAATTGTTATTGCGAATAGCGTGTCATTGCCACTTAAGCGTCGGTTAGCATTTTAATAGAGATGACAATTAACACTATGTAGAACTTTGGCCTTTGGGCGTCATTACACTCTTACAAGTGGAAAGCTGAAGGGACCGACATGTGTCGGTAGTCTGTAGTAAGCTTTTCTAGATGGGAAGACTAGCCTTAATAAACAAGGAACATACAGCTAAGAGAAAAAACATAGTCCTAATACCAGAAGAAGAAGACAAAATTAATTCACAGAAAATAACCTGCACGCACTTTCGTTATCGGTTTTAACTTTACAATTTTAATAAGGACGTGGTAATGAGGTGTCCTTTTAACGACGAAGCAGTCAGCTAATCATTCCACGATCATATCGATCATTAAATGAAATCAATCGCAAATAAATCGGAACGATACAGCCAGTAGAAAGAACATTGGTGCACGATGCACCGTGCATTTCATCCATTGAATATGGAGTCCCTACTACATGGGACTTAAACATAGCTGGGAGATATAATATACTATAACACCTCGGCCTAACCCTTCGACGCTACAGGCGTGATGCAATGATTGTTAAAAGTAAGTAAATAACCTGACCTATCTTCAGGGACGAATGTCTTCCCTCATGCTTGGTTTAAATAAGTTATTTGGCGAATTGAGATGGAAAATGTACGCGAAAATTTTTTGCCTCATTAGGTAAATTAATAAATGTCAAATATCAATGTGTTACGGAGGTATATTAAATATTATGTTAACGTAACTGAGCTTGCGCTCCAATCAGTAATGCTCAGAGACATAAGTATAGCGTAAATGTTATCGCGTTTTGGGCGCCTCGGTTTATTAGGTTATTGTGCTGATAACTTTTATGGTTGGACAACAATTTGTGCCTATTTATAATAATATAATGACTGATTACACGCCTGCGAAGATATATTTAGACGACATCCTGTTGTAGCTCTATATAACACCTTAACTTTTATGGTCAACTTTAGCGTGGAACCAGAAGATACACTTTGAATATCCTTGCGATTTGCGATAGTAATGCGACATGATATATTTTTTTCTACATTTATAGACGCAAGTAAATAATAATTTTATTTATTGAAGTTAAGGTTAAAGATAAATTGCTTATTAGCTTGTAGGCTAGATTGTAATATTATGAAGAATCTTACCCACAAAATGTATTAACGTTATATTATATTGTGACATAAGTACAAAGGCCCGCCCGATATAGACCGGTTTTATTAATCAAACTGAAATTCAAGATACAGTAAAGTCCAATACACACATAGGCTGTATCGGGAGTGTTCCGAGGACGGGAACTTTAGTAATATTTGAGTTTGTAGGCATTCATATAGAAATACCTATCGGCACCGCGGCGACACGCGGTAAGGTTTCATACTGGTAGCGAACCACCTCTGTATGCACATACAAAATAACGCCTATTTCACACCGGGGTAAGCAGAGACTATGGAATTCCATTTATTTCGATCCTGACACGCTTCTCTTGCTTCCTCCACATTCATCAATCGCTTCATACCTGCTCGCCGGTACCTCTGTATGAGTAAAGCTTAATAAGGGTGACGTATTCTTTTTCATATCTAGTATGTTTGTAGAATGAAATATACAGCCAAATCACAATAAAATAGATAATGCTAACATTGGCCTCATAATTGTGATAACCAAGTCACGTAAATAACTGTGTGATAACCTGCTTGCATTAGTATTACACATAAGTACATACACTTTAATTATGTACTTAGCTACATTTATTTACAGAAAGCTTTGAATGATATAATTTATGTAAATTGAGAAGTAAAATAGAAATTTTAATGAAAAATTATCATTAAATAAAGTATTATGTATGTTCAGTGATGATAATTCATAAACACACATACATAATAGGGTAGTTTGCAACTAGTCAAATCATCTACTTTTTACTAAATGTTAAAACACGAATTTACTATAGAATTTGGATGAAAAAGCAACCTGGGACATGATAGAAAAACGTGACAATGTTGCACTTATTATTCATTTATATAAAAAGTTGTTTGTCACATTTAAGGTCTGTCTTTATTTAGTAATCAGAATCTCATAATTTATCTTTGACCTAAGAAACTACCGTATTCCTGTTAAGGTAAACAAAATCAAGTCAACAGAAAAAGATATATTATTATGGACATTTCTGGGCATTTGCGTCATACATAAATAAAAATATTTATTATATGATAGTACAATTTAAAATAATAAAGCAAGACAAAAAAGTTATTAGGGATAGCAGAATTTAATGTAATCTAAAGTCCTTATAAAATCCAAACCTTATTATTTAACTAATGTGTCTGCAAATCTGGGCTGCAGGAGATTAATATAATTGCTTACCAATAAAAAAATGAAGATTTTTAAGAGTTTACATAATTATTACTTATATAATATATATTTACATAGTTTGCAAACAACGACTTTGCAAAAGCCGGTTTACTAAGTACTAGTACTGTCACACACACAATAGATAAAAAATACAAACATAAGTTATATGAAGTTAACTTTATATAATATCTGATATGTTTTACTAAAATAAAACAAACCTTGACATAAGGGAAGATGAGCTTCTCCTTAATCATTGCCCAGATGATGCGAGTCATCTCATCTCCGTCCATCTCCACCACCGGCTTAGCAGCAACCACTCTTTTGGCGGTAGCATCTGTTTTATTTATAAATTAAATAATAAGTAAGTGTTAATGTGTGTGTCTGTGTAAGTGTGACTAGTGCAACTCGAAATACAATTGTGGGCTTATTATGTACACACATACATACATAAACTCACGCCTATTTCCCACAAGGGTAAGCAGAGACTATGGAATTCCATTTGCTTCACCTGACACACTTCTCTTGCTGCCTCGAGATACATCAAATGTTTGATACATGCATGCCTGTAGCTTATTATGCATATGTGAATTAGTTTGATTCAATACTACTTAATTGCACACAACACAATAGGATGGTTACAGATGTATAAAACAGTGATTTATAATTGACAACATTTCAAATTTTTAAGCCGTGGTTTTTTTGTGCTATTTCGAAAGTACTTGTTTAAATAGAAGACACGTATTTTTTCTTTTCAAGATTTTTCCACTAGAAGTTACAAAAAATATTTTTTGAAAATTGGATTCTGCCATTGATAGAATGAAGGCAGTATAATGTAATGTACCTTTGCATGCGTATTTAAAACAAGTCGCAAACAAAGTGTCATGTTATGTATGACATTTACTTTTTTTATAATTTTTATGTAAAGGTCTGAACTTATTATGCCTTCCTCTTGTGACCTCGTGGATTTTTCAATATATTTCTATTATTACTGAATTAAAAAATCTGAAAAAATGTGTTTTGTGTAAATCATAGAAATATCTCGAAATGGTTTTCGATTTAAGGCACCTTAGTAAAAATGAAATGTTGTCAATTATTCTCTTTGCAGATGGACAAAAGAAGCACAATAACTTACTTTTTTCAAAGATCTGGCCATACTAGATTAAAAAGAAGTTACCTCTAGCCACTTAAAAATAATATTTTATTTTTTCTTAATTCAGAATATGGCATGCACTTAATTTATATTGAATAAAAGTGGACAATCATAAGAATTTTAAAAATACCTATTGCAGGAATGAAAAAGATTATCATTTCATTTTTTTATCAGATAAATCATAACTTGACTCTAAGTAAAAAAAAATATAACCTTGTTTAATGAATAAAAACAGAAAGAGAACTAGTTTACTAAATAAATAATAGCTAATACTGGCACAGATAAGTCATCAATTATAACAGGCAATGTAACAAAACCAGTTTTCAAGTAGGTACTAGTCAGTTTTAAAATGTAGTGGGTATGGTTAGGTAATAAACACATCGACAGGTTATTGAACTACTGTTACCAAAAAGCCGGTTGACATTTGCGAGCATACGAGGACCGGCTTTTCGCATATCAGGCGCCGAAAGCCTGCCCTTGAAGCAGACACTGACATGTACCTGAGCCGGTTATACTGTAGGTGTGATTACCGCTGCCAATGCGGGTACAAAGGGTAGTTATAATTACTTTCAACTATAACCCAAATTTAATATATTTTAAACTGTTAAATATCAATTAGTCTTTTGCTACCTAACCCAATATCAAACCACACACTACGTAGGTATACCAAGTTTACCTTGTTATCAATTATTTAGCAATGATAATCATGGTTATTAATTTCAAAAAATGTACTCACAGTATCGTCTGTTAACAGGAGCGTGGTCACTCACTAGTTTGAATAGACGCCTGGTATTGTTACTGGCCATTTTTTTATATTAAATATACTTTACGTGGCGCCTGTAACAATCAAGAACCCCAACAAGTGGTCTGCGTGCCGTGCCGCTACACGCCGTCAACACAACTCACTCCGCTCCGGTCAATCAACTGTCAACTGACAGATAAAGTGATGTAGAAAGTTCCGTTATCGATAAGATTCTACGTATACATCGATTTGAGTATGATTCGAATACTCAATAAAGGAAAGATAAGTATAAGTAATCATTAAAAATTGACACTTCATTATTGTATCATACATATGTATGATACGTACATAATATATATTACATGTATATTACATCATACATATGTATGATACAATAATGAAGTGTCGTATAAATTATAAGAAGCACATCGTGCAACTGCAGACGCAAACAATATACGTTGTTTAAATCATTTATATTTGCTAACTCTGACAAGACCAGCTTTATTTTATTTTAGTTAAATCGAATTCATTTTGTTAGTCAGAAGATTGACAAAAGATTGATTACAAACCACCGACAGATTTAGTGCTGAGAGTTTAGAAAAATAGTCAATCTTTTGACAAACAGCGTATGACCCTACAAATAACGATCACAGTGTGGTAATAATAAGGTTGATTTTTCTTTGAATCGTAAGTTATAATTAACGAATGATTGAAAGATGTAAATGACTCTAACTTAGGATAGGAGGTGTCTGCAGAATCAAGGTCATCACAACTTTCAATCATGACTAGCGATTAAAAAAAATCAACCTCATTATTTTGCGATAATGCCTTCGACGGTACTTTTGAGAACAACACGATGCCATGATTCGATATCGATATAAAGTAATTATTTTGCACATCACTAAAACAGCTGTGGCGCGCGATCCGCGTCGTCGCCGGTGGGTCGCTCGCTGCCGGCTCGACGAGTTCGTTTCGAACGAGCGCCAGTGGGCTTGGCGTGCGTGGCGGTTTGGTCCCGGCTTGATAACGACATTCAAGCTCCCTACGGTCATTACTGTAATAATTTGAAAACTAAACATTCAGATTCGTTTCGTCTTTTATTCATCTAAAACAAACTAAAAAAAAGAACAATCGGAAGCAGTTAAAAGGTAAGCTGCATGATTTTTGTAGTAGGTACCTACTCCAAACTGACTATTGTGAACCTGTCTTTGTTCCATGTTATTTTTTTTATCAATGCCCGGTCGCGGGCGGGTGCCGCGCCGCGGGCGAAAGACACATGCATTCATCACTTGCCTTTTTCAGCGGCATAATTTTATTTGGCCGAATATAAATCGAACCGGTATTACGAGTAGGTAATTTTTCATCGAAATCACTTACTTTTTGCTATATGAGGCTATACATTTCTTGTAAAACATTAATAAAGAGCAGTTTACCATTCGGATGGCTTTAAAGCTGTAATAATTCTCAAGTCATAGATATCTAGCTTTATTGGGGTCACATTTCAGTAACTGAAACCCTGTAAAACTAGGTATTGTATAAACAAAGTGTAAAAGTATCTTCCCTGGTAGTTAGCTGCCCTAATGATCCTGTGTAATGACATACTGGTCTATTTATACAAGTGTAATTTTGTTCTAGTTGTCTGGGCTAAATTCAGTCTACATGCCTGCAAAATTTTATCTAGCTGTAATTACACTGTTTTAAATGATGTAGGTTTGTAGGTACTAGGATGGAAAGTTTATTCAATTTTATTTTATTTTTATTTACATACCTATCTGCTTAACTAATCTGTTAATTGTTTTACTGTAATTTGGTAAATACCAACTGTTTATAACTGAAACTTTCTTATCAATGTCTTGTTCTAGAATTTATATCTTGAAACTGAAATAAATGCAGATGTTTATCTATATTCAGGCACTAGGTACCTATCTGATAAATGAAAGCATTTCTTTTTATTGCAAGTCGGGTGTGTTATCAAATATTTCATAGGTAATTTAGGTATGTAGGTTTATGATATGAAAAACAAGCTAATATATTTGCTTTATATGTGAATTGTGATACTTCAGCAAATGGAACTACACAAATCTTTAGTAATGAACACAAAAAGAGGAGTGATATAGGTACTAATAATATTTTATAGGTACCTATTTTCCAGATATTTTTTCCCATTTGCATCAAGTTATTATTCCTGTTATAGTACCAATGTAACACTTTTTTACATTGTAGTCTATTAACAAATATTCACTTCACCTTCACTTTTCATGATTCTGATTACATAATAGGTAGGTTGATTGACATTTACATTATATTTTTTTTTTAATTATGATGTGATATGGTAGTTTACCTGGATTCAGGCTTAACAATAAAAAAACGTATTTTAAGCTGCCTCAACTATTTCATATATTTTTTCTTTGTACTTAGCACTATCATGTGCGGGTGTGTGCGCATCCTGCGCGCGCGGAAGGCGCTGCCGCGGTCCTGGCACCTGCGACACTCTAGCACGTCATCTACACCACCAGTAGTGCCTGGAGTACCTTATACTAAACTCAGTATAGGAGTACCTAAAGAAATATGGCAGGATGAAAGAAGGTAACTAATTATTCTACACAATAATACAAGGAAGAAAGCAAAGGGGTGTGCAAAAGAACATTCTTTATCATATAGGCGCTCTTTCTTTAACCAATCATAAAAAATCCACTGACAACTTTATACAGACTGTTCTCTCATATAATATTTTGCTGATAATTTTTATATATTTCAGGGTTGCCATAGTACCAGCTGTAGTTAGCAAATTAGTAAAAAAGGGCTTCAATGTGAATGTGGAAGAAAATGCTGGAGCCTTAGCCAATTTCCCAAATAAGACTTATGAGGAGGCTGGCGCCAAAATAACTAGCTTAAAGGATACATTCCAATCAAGTAAAATATATTTTTTTAAATATTTCTAATGCTGTATGAATAAGCCAGAAATCGAAGATAGATATAAAGGAAAAGACGCATTGATTTAAAGGCTAATAGAATAATAAAAATTTTAATGTAAGAAAAGGTGAATAATTTTGTTTTTTCTTTTTTTCAGATATTGTTCTCAAGGTCCGTCCATTAGTTGACAAAGAGATCATAAGTGTACAGGATGAGGGAACACTTATTTCTTTCTTGTACCCAGCACAGAACCAAGATCTGATTAAGAAACTGGCAGCTAAAAAAGTTAATGCATTTGGTAAGACTAGAGAGTACCTATCTAATTATTTATATTTACACATAAATACAAGTACAATGCAATTAAATAAAGTAATAAATAATTAATCCCACTGAACATAAAATATATTAACAAAAACAAGTAGCAGACCAGTCTTTTTTTGGAAACTAGTTTAAATCAGGATATTCCAACGACCTTGGATGTATACCTACTGAATAATGAAACATTAATCCTATTTTTTGTCACATTCTTTTTATGTAGTAGCATATATGCCATTATAGGAGAGACTAAAATATAAGTAAATAAAATAAAAGACATTGATTGTATTACTCAATTGATGATGCAAAAATATCGATACTCCAACTTTATACACTTAATACTTCCATGAATTTGTACGAAAGACATTTCCTTCCGTACAAATGACTTGTTTCGTAAGCATCAATAAGGAATCTAGAATTAGATAGATGACCACTACTTTCTTTTCTCCATTCGTTTCCACTGTTAATTATAGTTTGTTGTGACAGCAATGGACTGTATACCTCGCATCAGCCGCGCCCAAGCCTTCGACGCTCTGAGTTCGATGGCAAACGTGGCCGGCTACCGCGCAGTCATCGAGGCTGCTGCCCACTTCCCAAGGTTCTTCTCTGGTAAGACATGAACCGTTTTTTTTATTTTAGGCATATTAATAGTTGTTGAGGACCTCGGTGGCGTAGCGGTAAACGCGCTCGGTCTGCGATTGTTGAAGTTAAGCAACTTTCGCAAAGGCCGGTCATAGGATGGGTGACCACAAAAAAAAAAGTTTTCATCTCGAGCTCCTCCGTGCTTCGGAAGACACGTTAAGCCGTTGGTCCCGGCTGCATTAGCAGTCGTTAATAACCACCAATCCGCACTGGGCCCGCGTGGTGGTTTAAGGCCCGATCTCCCTATCCATCCATAGGGAAGGCCCGTGCCCCAGCAGTGGGGACGTTAATGGGCTGGTGATGGTGATGAATAGTTGTTGATATTCCTGGCTTAGCCACACCATTTGCGACTTTCAAACTACTTCAAAACAGCACATTTTTCGGCCGTCTTATGCCGTTGTTCTGTATTCAATTGTTTACATATATACGTAAATCTTAGTAAGTAGTGTATGTATTTGATGCTATGTTATCATATGTTATACCATGTAGAAAATAAATAGCAATATCATATAAACATATTTGATAACGAAACATAAAACGATAAAAACATCCAGCTCCTAACCGCCTCGTACTTGGTTAAGCAAACCATTGAACTAGACATATTTTCGGGTACAAAGTAAATAATACATTTCAATAAGGAACATAATTATCTACCTTAACCTCTTAACGCCGCGATTTCCAGACACAATAGTTAAACAATGGGTTTTGGATTTTAAAAGAACATTCGGTCTTACTACTTTAAGATAACAAGCTCACGACTATTTCCAATTGGGATAGTCACAGGTACCGGGTCACGCTTCACCGAGCTTATTCCTAGATGAACGTATCCACCATTTTATCAAAAAGATTTCAATTGTTTTTTGTGCGAAGACGCAAACTGTTACCAGACGCACGTAGTAGCTTCAACAGTTTATTATGGGGCAGACAGGAGAGGTCATATCATAAGTCAAGTGTTTGATTGAGAGAACACGAACCAACATCGTAAACAGTCGGTTAAAATTGCAGTGCAAAAAAACATTCTCACTTTTAACGTATGAGCTGTATCTACATCTGTGTTATTGACCTTTATAAACACGTCAATGCGTAGGTATCGCTCAGTTTAACGAGATACCTGTTTATCTTTTTTATATCGCCTTAAAAACATTATACCAAACACACGTGTCTCGAGACGGTTAACAAAAGACCTAGACATGATCGTGTCCTATTCAACTCACACGATAGCATGATTACATTGTATATTATCAACTTGGGAGTATTCAAACACGTGCTAGACAATGGTTAGAAAAGTACTGAGATCGCTATAAATAAATTGTAATAGAAAATTAGCATCACGCATTACAGACGTTACTTAGAATTAGTAAACCCTGGTAAAGTTTGATAGGTACAGAGCGCGTATATAGAAATATAAGATATGCATAGTGTAAATAATTGAAGATAAGTTTAAAATGTACGGCAGCAACAGAATAATCGGGTGAATTGTAAAGTAGACTAGTCGTAGTAAAATGCGCAATGTACCTGTATCGCGACCCACTTCCAGAGCGGCATAGTTAATTATAAAAACAACTGAACTATCTCGCGAGTACTAGATTCAACCTTGGTAAAAATATACCCATGTATACTTGTTTGTTACTATTTACTAACTGAATGAACAATTAGTCTATATATTTCAGATTGAAGTGATACTAAAAACGGCATTATTCGGGTATCATTTCTTAGCAATCTAAGAATTGCTTTTTGTTTAGCTAAATAGCCATCCATGCACGTTTTTCATGGAAAAAGCAGTCATAGAACTGTAGGCTTAACACGAATTTTCTTTCACTAGGGACTATGCTCGATACATTGATGTATAATATTTTACTATTTGTTTTCGATACCTCAAGCTACAGAAGATTGTGCCAATCTAACGCTGGCACTCGCAAAGTGCAATTATGGCAAATAGAAATCAATCATGTGCTATTTGCTGTAGAGCTCGAAGATCAACAAGCTACCTAGTTACACCAAATATGTATGCACACGTCATTTTTGATTACCGTAAAATCGTACAAATTACCACGCCCACGTGCTCTCGATACATCGGGAATCTTGAATAAGACTCTTCTGAGACATCAGGGAAATGAGGATATTTAATAATTAAGACCAATCAAACCCCTTTATAGTTATATTATTACTTGCTCCTGAGTCCTGACTGACCCTCAATAACCCGCCTCGCGCCTTACAATTCAATAAATATACAAAATATGATAGCGTGACGAACTTTTTAAACAATAACACTAAAAACTTACTACTACTTTAGGATGTATGAGCATCAGACCATATCCCTGGCGAAGTAACTAGAGAGGTTATTTGTATGAAACCTTCTGATCTGTGTATTACATCAGCACGAGTTATAAACGAAGTACACCAACAGGTCAGATGACGGCGGCGGGTCGCGTGCCTCCATGCCGCGTGCTGGTGGTGGGCGGCGGCGTGGCGGGGCTGGCGGCGGCGGCGCAGGCGCGCTGCATGGGCGCCGCTGTGCGGGCCTTCGACACCCGCCCGGCCGTACGCGAGCAGATTGAGAGTCTCGGCGCGCAGTTCATCACTATGGAGATGAAGGTCAGTCGGAATAACCACCACACACAACAGTCGAAGTCCTAGTAGACAAAGTCTTACGTTAGAGACTGAAATGCTACAACACTACCCATGGTTGGAGGATTTGAAACTCTATCAAGCAGAATGTACGTTGGTAAGACACATCATCAAATCGTTCAAAAGACAGTTCAAGTAAAATAAAATAGAGAAGTCTTATTATCTAGACAACTAGTCAGCTGGCAGTGCGCCATTATATTCGTCTTGCCCTATTTCTTTATAGGCTGGTGTGGCTTCATAGGAACATATTTCAAGAATTGTCTTCAAAGAAATGTTAGACAATATTTCCTTGTTAAATAAAAATACCAACATCTATTGACTTCTTATCAGTGAAGGCATATGGAACTTATCCAAGCATACTTAACTGCTACCTATTTCTGCTATAATCCTAAGATTATATTACGACCTCATTAACCTGTGTTTGAAGTTCATCTGGTGGTGTCCATAATCATGAGACATTATTTTTGCATTTCTCTCTAGAGAGAGATCTTTAATGATCTGAAGTGTCTACCATAACGTGTAACACACATTTGTGTAATTTGTAAATGTAATAAACGTACCTCGAATTTTTAATCAAACCTTTGCAATGTGGCTCTATACTTAAGTTACAGCGTTCACCTACAGTGTCAAGTAGGTAAAGCTATAAAAATATAGCGCCACACGCCTACAAAGTCGCAATTCAATTATCCAAATGCAACGAAATCGATTTGACTGTGCATTATGTAGGTATGTGCTTGTGTTTCAGAGGAGGATGGGGTGCACCGTCACCCTGCCCTAAAACGATGGTAATTTCCACTTTCCCCACACTGACTTATCCTAGACAATGTGTAGAAACATATCACATAATTCTGTGTGCTCTACTTATTGGTGTCATTTGTTTAGCATACTTACTTGCGCATTATCAGCTATAAATGGACCTGCTCGTGATAAATAAGTTACTATCATTACGTAAAGTTATTTAGTTACATTTTAATTTTACTTCACTCGCATCTCTGTTCTCACATGTTTTTGTTAAAACGCACCTGCTAGTTTGTGTAACTATTTGTACTAGAATAAAATAAATTCAACATAATGTAATACTTTTACTTGATAAAGTCAGTCGACCATAAACACCAACGTGTCATCTTATGTTTTGATGGACAAATATAAAACATACACGGTCATAAGGTCGACGAAATACCTACAATACGACTGCGTTCCGATCTGCTACATATTCTGTTTAATAATAAATATAATATAATAAATGATTAACACAATGACTCGCCCAATCCATTAGCATGGGTTTTAATTATTGGTCGAGTACTATAGAACCAGCTAGTTTACACACACACTGGCTGGCCTAGTGTGGTTAGCCCAGCTGTGGAAATATGAAGACCAGAGAGGCTAAAAAGGCCACATCAAAGCAATTCACCTAAAAAAAGCAATATTGCTAATTGACATTTGTTTTCATTGCGCACTTACTTTTATATGCGCAAATGTCGAATTGCCATATTGCTTTTTAGATTAATTGTTTCGTTGTAGCCTTTTAACACCTCAGATTGTAGGAAAGATTTTATTTTGATAACTTTTACTTTAGTGTAGGTTTAATATAAATAGAACGTGTTAAATTAAATTACTATCATATTTTTGGAAGACTAATCAATAATCATTATTACACGAATTCGCACTGCAACAGCAGTTGCATTCTTTGTCGGCGTTATCAGTTTCAACTCAATATTAGTAGGTAATTATGTCTCGATATCGCGTCTATCGCATTAGGTCACAACCACCTGCGTTATCTATTAAATAATGCATTATCAATATATTATAAATGTAATCTTACAAAATAAATATTCCGAACCCCCGCCGTTATTATAGTTCTTATCTAAATACGTATAGATTGCAGGTATGGTGACCGTCGGAACGGCGGGTCACTCCTCGTATTTTGTAGGCGTGTTTTAAGTTGAAGTGGTATTAGGCTAGTAGCAGCACTAAGTGGGCAGCAATTATTGAGCACCATTTCAACTAAAAATACGCCGACAAAATACGAGTGACCGGCCGTTACGACGATCACAAAGGTATGCGACTTTTTTGCTAAATCGACTTACAGGACCTCCTTATCGGTCGGTAGTAGGAGGGAATGCAACCATACTAAAGTAATACTGCGGAGTTAAAAATACTAAATCGAAGCAATTCATCTAAAAAAGCAATATTGCTATTTGACAACTGTTTGCATTGCGCACTTACTTTTATATGTGTATGCAAATGTTGAATTGCAATATTGCTTTTTTATATTTTTTCTATGAATTACTTCGGTGTGGCATTTTTCGCCCCCAACTAATTCATATTATATATATATTATCCCTGAATACGACTTACAGCAACTCTTGATATAAAGTCCAAAAATGTGTATGATGAGCAGCATATCCTCCGTATGATAGTCTATTGAGGCAGAAAGAACGTTATATTAATTAATACAAGAAATCGACCTTATGTGTTCTGTGGGCATGTAGAGTGAATTCATCTTATATGATAAACTTCACTCAACCTTCTGGCTTATCGGTAAATAGGTATAATCTCTTCCAGAATTATTTCCGTTGCTCGGTATTGTCGACATAGCTAATACCTACTAATCAATTTAGTGCATAACATTTGCTAAAAAACCTTTAGAAATAACCTTGGCTTTTTGTCCGTTATTTCTACTGTACGTATCTGTCTTTTTGTGTACAAACCTACAAAGTATGAAATACATTTAGTATAGTTGTGTACCTACATAGATAAAATTGCTATTAGTGGGAGTATATAATTTTCATTATCAACCAGAGGTACAATATGTTTATACCACAATTCGTGTTCAATTTAAAATTTTGTAGAAAAGTCTTCATAATGATGTAATATCGTAAGGATCTATAACTGGTTCTACCTTCGGGTTGGAAGTTAAGATGTAATTCCATTCTGCGCCTATCAATTTGTTCAGATATAAGGTAAGGCCCTGAAGAAATGTTAGCATAAAGAAATCCAAAAAAGCTCCTTTAACTTGTCATTAAGGCGGATATCTCCCTTCTCTCAGGAAGAAGGAGCGGGCGAAGGTGGCTACGCTAAGGAGATGAGTCAAGAGTTCCTGGACGCCGAGAGAGCACTGCTGGGCAAAGAAGCGCGGACTTCTGACGTGGTGATCAGCACAGCTCTTATACCTGGCAAGCCGGCGCCACTGCTTATTATGGAGGTAAGTTTGATCCAAAGGTGAATGTTGGAATTATGTAGAATCCTCGTTTTGTGTAGACTTGTGGTGTTGTGACTGCCGAAGACAGGATATTTACTTACTTTCTCGCTTATTTTTTGTTTTCCAAATTCATTGTTCCAATATGTGCATGGAATGAGACTTTTGATATCATATGGAAAAGGTTTCACCTCCTTTCTTCTTTAAAACTATTTTCAGGCAACCACCTCTGAAACTAGCGTAACTATCTATTGACACGTCCTACTTTAAGACTATGTCTACTATATATTTATTTTATCTCAGGACGCCGTTCGCGACATGGCCCCAGGCAGTGTGATCGTAGATCTAGCCGCGGAGATGGGCGGTAACATAGAAACCACCCAGAAGGGCAAGATAGCTCGCGTGCACGGCGTCACACACATCGGCCTTACCGACCTGCCTAGTCGTATGCCTGCACACGCCTCCACATTGTATGCCAACAATATATCCGGATTTCTTCTTAGTATTGGTAAGTGTATTTTAGATAACATGTATTGCTAACATGTATTGCTAAAAACTTATTACAGAGTACACAAGTACGCAAGTTTCTCGTGTGAAGTGTCTGGGGACACTACTCATTGAAGATATCGTACATGCACATCTGCGTGTGTTATATCTGACGTACATACGATTGAATACTAAAGCAAGACTGAGGGGGGTGAGGTAAACCTAGCTCAGCCTCTGGTGGGGAGCGGAGAGTTGCCGTTCTATACATTCCTTATTCTATGTATAAACAAAAAATGCTGATTTTAATGTAAATGATGAATTCTTCGTACGTACGTGTGAATTCTATTTCCGCTTAACAATGGCTAATCATGTCCTAATCAATAGTGCTCTAGCGCCCGCTACGCGGGCAGACAATGAATATATTACGTAAGTATAGTATAACCACCACGATGACGCACCAAAACATATACATTTAACCAAATAATATACCATTGTTTATGTCATTCACTCAATTCATGAAAACCTCCCCTCAGGTACAAACGACCACTTCCACATCAACCTGGAGGACGAAGTGACCCGTGGGGCAATAGTTCTGAAAGCCGGCGAGCTGCTGTGGCCGCCGCCGCCGCCGCCCAGCATGGCGCCTGTACAGGCCGCGCCTAAAGCTGCAGCGGTTGCGAAGGCCGAGCCTCCCAACCCTTTCAACGAGACGCTCAAAGACGCGTTCTTGTATTCTACAGGTTCGACCCTACTCTATTAATTACTTGGGATTGTCTTTAGTAGATTTGTAATTTTAGTGAAAATTCTACTTACATATATGATGAATGTAGTGACATTTGACAAGTAATAAAGGACGTATTCAATTTCTGACTGTGAACTACATTTTTTGTTATTACAGGTCTAGCTAGTTTAATCGGACTGGGAATTGCGTCCCCCAATCCGGCGTTTACAACAATGACGACTACATTAGCCTTATCCGGTAAGAATTTGATAAACTGTTTTATGTTTTACAACTATGAAATCCACAGCACAATTCGTTTTCTATAAGAAACTTGACAAGGATTTTTTTATAAAGTTATAGAATGCATTGGTATGCATTCCACCACCCCAATACCACCCCAACAGAAGTTCAGAACGGAATTGTGCAGGAAACGACTTTGTTGATTTCACGTCAGTGGGAACGTACTCAAAACGTAGCATGTACAAAATTCAAATTCAAAAACACCTTTATTCAGTAACATAGAAACTTTGAATCGTCATTTACAAATACTTTATGCCACTTTTCTGCAACGTCCAGGCGTGGTAGGCTACCACACGGTATGGGGTGTGGTGCCGGCGCTGCACTCGCCGCTGATGTCGGTCACTAACGCCGTGTCGGGCATCACCGCCGTAGGCGGCCTGCTGCTTATGGGTGGAGGCTACGTGCCTGAAACTCCAGTGCAGGTATATAGCAATAATTAACTATAGGAATCTATAGTAAAGTCCCGTAATGCCAAACGGTGCTCGAAGAGCAATAAAATGGAACAAGACGCCGCCGGTTGCGCTCTCTATCGCACTTACGGGGGGCATAGTGTAATTGGTATAAAAAATTGGTCGCCCAACGATGTAATCTCTTTGTTATTTATCTATACATACATATAAATGTATTCTATTATTTTCAGTGGTTAGCAAGCACTGCAGCTCTCATCTCATTCGTCAACGTATTCGGCGGTTTCTTGGTCACGCAGCGAATGTTGGACATGTTCAAGAGGTATGTTAGACTTTACTTCATAGTAGATAGTTTGCTTTTCCTAGCATTTGATTATATATACATACATAAACTCACGCCCATTTCCCACCGGGGTAAGCAGAGACTATAGAATTCCATTTGCTTCGACCCTGACACACTTCTCTTGCTTCCTCCACATTCATCCACGCACATTCCTTCATACACGCACGCCGGTTCAGAGTAGATCGTATTAAACCTTTTCTAAGGACATCTCCAATTTGATCAATCAATGTAAGTCCTTCTCGGTCTTCCTCTGCCAGTCCTACCATCAACTTTCGCTCTATATTTATATTTAGCATTTGATTATCATCGCCTTCAGCCTCTATCGCGAACTTCGCTTCCCAACTCTGCCCTCCATTAATTTGTGTTAGACACAGTTTGACTTATCAAATCAAATATACTTTATTGCACCTAAACAGAACACACAAACATTCAACAACAGTACAAATGGGCGGCCTTAATCTGTTTGTTTTAGACCCGGTGACCCACCAGAATACGGATATCTATATGGTATTCCAGCTGCGGCACTTCTCGGAGGCTACCTTACAACAGCAATGCAGGTAAACTCAGCTTCTCTTTTGAAACATTACTGCTTAAAAACTATCAGTCAGTGCATATTTTATGAAGTTTATGTAACTCACGGA
Source organism: Pectinophora gossypiella (assembly GCF_024362695.1). Classification (NCBI taxonomy): domain Eukaryota; kingdom Metazoa; phylum Arthropoda; class Insecta; order Lepidoptera; family Gelechiidae; genus Pectinophora; species Pectinophora gossypiella. The sequence goes on from NC_065406.1 coordinate 9,975,215, forward strand.
ATAATAAGAAACGAATAGTTGGCGGTGATATTTGTTTAGGGAAATTATGTGCATTTACACGTCACACGGGATAGAAGGTGGGGATACGGTGCTGGTGAAGACAGAGTACACTTAGCAATACGCAGTGGCGTTAAGCCGGGTTGCTAGTGATGACTAACTATAATTTAATATTAGTAGTATTGTTTACGTAAAAGTATCTATGTATTGTATATGGTAACTGGCGCACATATCCAATTCAAACCACCCTCTTCATTAATTATGTATTAATGTGTGCAATAAAGATTTATTAAATCTTTATTATGGAGCATACTCCACCACGCTGCTCCACTCCGGGTTAGTGGAGGTATTTTTACGTTTAATAGCCGGGGCCAACAGCTTAACATACCCTCCGAGACCACGGAATCATTTTACTTTTTCGGCCAGCAAAATTGGATAAATAAAAAAAAATGATTTATTTTCGCTAGGGCTACCCTGAAGTGCATCAGATGGCATATCTAGCATCTTCCCTGTGCTGCGTGGGCGCACTCGCCGGCCTCAGCTCACAGACCACTGCTAGGAAAGGAAACTACCTCGGAATGGTAAGCTTTACTTAATTTAAGTTCTTGGAATTCTGAATTGAATGGAATAGTATAGAAAATACAGTAGAAATTTATTTACAATGTCTATAAAAAGTTTTGCACGATTTTCTTCTAGATTTACCTAATCAAGAAAGTAATTCATTTCAGAATTCCTAAGTTTATTTTTCTCCTAGGTGACAATTCAGCAACCGATGATTAGAAAAGGCATTCATAATGATATGAATACAGTGGATGCAGCTTAAGACTCGGCCCAAGCCCCGCTCATTGTAATCTTGGTGGCGGCAAACCACACTTGCCGATCATTGTAAAGGCATTGAGACAGCATTGACGATGTTGACAAAAATAGTACATCATTTATATAATTATTAATTCGTAATTTATATTTATTTCTTCAATTGTAACTTATCCGCGCTTGTTATTTCTATAAAAATATCAATTAAATCCTTATTTGTATGTTTTTATTTCATAGATGAGATGTACTACTTTTGTCACGTCAGCTTATCTATATCTACATCAGTATTGAAGCCTAGACTGTATGTAATACGATTATTGCACATTATTTCATAACGTGGCAACTTGGGTTCAGCTCACCACTTCACTTTGATGACTCTTTAGTAATATGAGGTTGCTTAATGTCCTACTTTTTAGTTAACAATAAGTTTGGCAGTAGTCACAAAAGTTAATGGGAAGTGAAGAATTATTTCTCTAAACGCTATCAGCTTTAACTTTATTATTTCAGTTTTTGTGTACCTTTGAAATAACTTTAATATTTAGATACCTACACTAAAGATTGCAGATCAAAGTTTATCTGCCAGACCATATCGTCATAGTCCTATATTCGTTTTATACAGGGTACTAGTGACACCGTAATGAATACTTTGATTCAGACCACGATTCTGAGTTGATATCAAGTGGAATTTTTGGAAATTCCACTTATCTTTGAATCGTGGGTATGAATCATCCCTCAAAGTTTTCGTTACGATGTCACTAACACCCTGTATATCGAATAACGCGTAACTTAATAATAATAAGTTGACTCAATCATTATAGACGGCAGTACGGCTCACAACCTATTACGTTGGTCTAACAGAAAACTCGGTAACGTGTGTAAACTTGTTCATCTTGCCTGTGTCTACCCCATTTGGGATATAATCGTGAGCTAAAAGAGCTGCTTTAAAATATCCTTATTTATTTAAACAACTATTATCGTTAACTAACAAGTGGGACCTTCTTTTTCTACAACACATACAGTCAACACTTTCGTGCAGTACCTCTAAATGTACAAGTTTTTTTCTTTCAACCTCAAAGATCGGCGTAGCGGGCGGTATAGCAGCAACATTAGGTGCGCTGACACCCAGCGCTGAAGTCTTCGCTCAGATGGTGGGCGTGGCAGGCGCGGGCGGGCTCATCGGCGCCACCATCGCCAAGAGGATCGAGATCACCGACCTGCCGCAACTCGTGGCTGGCTTCCACAGGTATTACCCGGTTTTAGATCATGAGTGACGTAGTATGTGCTCGTCAAATCCGGATACTTTTTTCTTGTCACCTAGTAAATATTCTGGTTTTTGAATCAGCATAATTTGTTTGCCCACCAACAATGAAAGAGAGAGCCAAATAACTTTTATTTATTATGAATACACGACGAGCCCCGCACGTATGACGTAATAGACTGAAAATAATATATCTAGCCTATTTTATCCCTCTACTTTTCTCGACTCTCTACCCAATCTCCGACTAATCCTTCCGATAAGTGTTGACGTCGTTACTTAAGATAATACTTGATAATTATAACACTAGTCCCGAACAAAAAAAGTCATCATAGTTCTTGAATCAGAAGCAGAATTAGTTATTATGTTGAGTTGATTGTATAAAGATGATATTATTATTATTTACTTCAGTTTAGTCGGCATGGCAGCGGTGTTGACTTGCTTGGCGACATACATGCACGATTTCCCAGCGATGGCGTTGGACCCCACGGCCGCTACGCTTAAGACATCGCTCTTCCTCGGCACCTATATCGGTGGCATCACGTTCACGTAAGTCTTACATAATTTAGAAGAAGAAAGAGAGTCGCATTCTCTCTTAAGAAGTCATTACTTAAGGAATAAGGGAAATAAAATAGAAGACAACCAAAAGACTGCAACTGGGTCTATTGATATGTCAGACTTGGCTAATCGAATTTATAGTTAAATGGAAGCTTTGGCATAGAAAAAAATTAAGATCTTTTGCGGCAATTTTCATCTTATAATTTTCGTCCTCGTTACAGCGGTTCTCTAATAGCCTACGGCAAGCTCCAGGGTTCGTTGAACTCTGCGCCGCTGCTGCTGCCGGGGCGGCACGCGATCAACGCGGGCCTGCTGGCCGGCTCGCTGGGCTGCGGCGGCGCACTGCTCGCCCTGCCCGACGCGCCCGGCTTGCCGCTGCTGTCTGCGGCTGCCGTACTGGCTGGCATACAGGGGCTGACACTCACTGCTGCCATTGGAGGTTAGTGCTCACAACGGTTCTGTTATCGCTAGGGTCGTTCAACTCAGCAGCGCACTACTCGCGTTCCCCGTCGCGCACTACCTATCGCTGGTCAGTCAGACTCAGGACGCGTCAATGTTTATTTCTAATAGTCTATAGCAAGGTCCTGTGGATTTGTAAATCTCGTCACTATGATTGCTCGGACGATGTGCTATCGACTTGTTGAACCAGAAAGTATCGCGTCAGTAAAACGAATGAGGCATTGTAAATCTAGTAAACAATGCTGTTGTTTCAGGTGCCGACATGCCGGTAGTGATCACAGTGCTGAACAGCTACTCGGGCTGGGCGCTGTGCGCGGAGGGCTTCATGCTCAACAACTCGCTCATGACCATCGTGGGCGCGCTCATCGGCAGCTCCGGCGCCATTCTCTCTTACATCATGTGCAAGGTGAAATAAATCATGAACAAACATATCTCTCTTCTCGCATTACGCTGTATACTATACTTCTGCCTTGCTGTCATTCTAATATATACGGACTTCAATGACCGTGATACCAAAATTAATAAGATCAGAAACATCTGACAGAAGAGCCACGCATTTTTAGCGCATTAAAATTTATTTGTATCTTTCTGAAAGTTGTAGGTGCTTATAGCAAGAACTCTTGATGGGCAATCTTCTCGGAATTTTGTAATAATTCCCATTTTAAAAAAAATGGGTAGACTGCCCATCTATATAGATGGGGAGGAAGGTAAATAAATAAGTGTAAATGCGAATTTACCTATTATATATTGGTAACACTTGCACTATTGTCGCTAACGTAACAACCGTTGTCACTAGGCTATGAACCGTTCCCTGCCGAACGTGATCCTGGGCGGGTACGGCGTGACGAGCTCGGGCTCGGCGCGGCCCGCCGGCGCGACCCACACCGAGCTGAACGTGGACTCCGTCGCCGACCTCATCCACCGCGCTTCTAACATCATCATCACTCCTGGTGAGTAGGGTAAACGCATTGTAAAGGCCGACTGCCCTCGTGAGTTGCAAGGACTATACCCGTCCACGAAAGCGCGAAAAATTATAAGTCTATGCGTTTAAGTCAGCTAAACACCTCCCTGGAATGCCCCCACCTACCCTGCACGGTGCCCAGCGTTTGTGTTATCAGTATGAGATCACGGAACAAATTTACATGCGCGAGTTATACTTGATGCTTTATTTTTGCGCATTGGTTGTAGTGACTTTGTAGAGCAGCTTGCATTTACTCCACCTCTAACTGCAATAAACCAGCATAATGAAGTATGAATCGTATCTACTTGCTCTTCTACCTTAGCATTATAAACATTTTGTTTACATACAGGTTACGGTCTTTGCGTAGCCAAGGCACAGTATCCTATTGCAGAACTGGTGAACATCCTGAAATCAGCTGGAAAGAAAGTACGCTTCGCCATCCACCCCGTGGCAGGTATGTATCAGTAATTATCTTTAGAATATAGCTGACCTGACTATCATGGTCGATACCTCTGACAAATTATACCGGCTTCAATCAACTTCTGACGCAGTTTATCAATGCAAAGAGCATGCGCTGCCTCTATTGGTCGACGCACAGGCCTTCCCTCAATCAACCGGAGGGGGTATGGAGCATAACTCCGCCACGCTGCTCTAATGCGGGTAGATCGGGATGTTTGAGCTACTCAGAGACAGATATTTGTTAAAAACTATTTCGTTTTTCAAGTGTAGAATGTCAAAAATGTGGCTTATTTCAGGTCGTATGCCTGGTCAACTAAATGTATTGCTCGCTGAAGCCGGTGTGCCGTATGACGACGTGTTTGAAATGGAGGAAATCAATGACGAATTCCCTGAGACTGACCTCGTGCTTGTTATTGGTAAGTCATAACTTTTTTCAAAGTGGTTGCTTTGGAAAAGATTACATTTTGTACTCCTTCTATGTTATGTGTAAGATTTTGTGTTCTGTTTCTGCGCAAAAAGGTACATTCGATTTGATTTGATTACTTGGATGTAATATTGTATTGAAAATTAAGTTCCCTAAAAACTTGTTCGATTCCGTGCAGGTGCCAACGACACCGTCAACAGTGCGGCTGAAGATGATCCTAACTCTCCCATTGCGGGCATGCCTGTGCTCAAAGTATGGAAGGCAGATCAGGTAAATATCAGTCGTTTCTACGCAATTACCACACGTAGACTTTGCAGTTGATTTTGCCGACGAGAAACAATTTGTGTACCTATGTATCGCGTTGAAAGGTCCAGGATGGCGAACATGTTCTAGTTATTAGAGGTAGAATTTAAGTATTCTTTTAGTATTCGTTGTACAAAGATACTTGCCTTACAATCTTTATGGCCGATAAGCAACCTGCCACCATATCTTTTCAGAGCCATACTCTTGTCAGTGTATCATTCTCCATTCTTGTCTATTAAAAGGCCAATTATTTCATTTCCTTATAAGACATGATGTTCGTCTTACCTTTAATTAGTTCTATGTAAGCTCTTCTTCGCGAGGAGTGGAAATCTGTTATTCGAGCCCTACATCCCAACAGGGGATAAAAGGTTTAGTACAAGTAGAAGAAGAAGCTCTTCTTGGTCTTCGCCTTCCTGTCTTTCCTTCTAGCTTCCCTTCTATGATATTTTTAATAAATTCGTACCACACCGTTTGTCATATTTATATTTGGAGAGACTGCAAGTTGTCTGTTTGTTGTTGTGACTTCTAACATAGAATAAAGAATAATACTACGTATCGAATGGAACTCTCCACCCCGCACCATTTCGTATCGGGCGTCGACCTCACCTTATGTTCTGAGACCTCACCCTTCACTTAACAGAGATGCACAGATGTAAAAACACAATCAACTAACACATCAACGAATGTTTCAGGTGGTAGTAATGAAGCGTTCGATGGGCGTAGGTTACGCCGCCGTGGACAACCCCATCTTCTACAACCCCAACACTGCCATGTTGCTCGGAGACGCCAAGAAGACTTGTGACGCGCTCCTTGAACGCATCAAACATCTCAGTGCTTGAGTTTAATACATTATTGTTGCAACTCACAAGTGCGTCTAAACCTTTTTGAATGAAGTAAAAACTTTGAGTAAAAAAGAAAAACTAAATAGAATACGTTATATATTATCTTAACGTTTCTGTCGCGTCAAGGAAATTTACGAATCGCGTGCAACTTGTGCAAGCTAAAAGAAGAAGTAAAGTACGGGCGCAATTGTCACTTAGTAAACGACAATAACGTAAATAGCCAATATACGTCCCACTGCTGGGCACAGGCCTCCCCTTAATCTACCGGAGGAAGTATGGAGTATACTCCACCACGTTGCTCCGCTGTGGGTTAGTGGAGTAAACGTCAGTAATTAACCCAAATTAACTTACGATACATCACACAATATGTACTTAGTAAGTATACTTTTGGTAAATTGGTTTAGTCGTAGATTTAAGTGATCTGTATCAGTTTGACTGCCATGTTACCAATTTGAAAAGTGATTGTATAGATCCATGCTTGTTCTAAACTTTCAGCATGGTGTCTTCCTAAATAAGACTTTACAATGTGCCTTATGAGAAAATTTTGAGACTCATGACAGCTAGTCTATTTTAGCTTTTTGTGTACGATATATCAACATATTTTTAAGAAAAAAATAATTTTATTTATATGTATAGCATTCCTATGTGGGTATTGTATATGCTTGTTTCGAGTCATTTGTGATGAATTTGAAACGAACCCTGTGAGATTTACACGATAATCGTACAATGTCCTATAAACCGTCAAGTTTAAGTTTTACTACTTTTCATTTACTTATCATTACGCATTTCTTATGTGATTGCCTTGCGACATTAACCTCCCTAAACATTCCATTTGCTGATATTACAACGTTGGCAGATTTTGAGTTGTTGGTTCCTTACCAAAATTTAAGGATGATTTGTGTGACCGGTGTCACAGGCGAGGGCGACCGGAGTTCGAGTCGGTACATTCAATTTCTAATATAAATTAAGCCACTCTAATCTACGAATAAATAACAGGTATTTATTTGTAGACTCTAATGCGCGGATTCTCTGCGCTCGGCTCGATATAGCAGAGATATCATCCTTAAATACTATGTTACATAGGCATTAAGATAATATTAATTTTAAATATTAAGCGGTCAGACATACTAAATATGAAATTATCTTGAAATGAAATTTATAAAACTTAATTTAATAAAAAATAATAATTTGGATAATGTCATTCCATGTTCTATTTTATATGTAATGTAGTAATGCTAGAAGAATTACTAGTTATTAGTATCATTTTACAACTTGTGAAATAAACTGAGATTTTATTTAACTATTTTTTTTATTTATCATTATTTTTCAACATGAAATAAATATATTATTCAATAAATATTATATATTACATCTCAAAACACTATAACATGACACAGACACGCCGCTTTATTTAGCGCCTAAATCTTTAATGGCATTATGATAAAGCCACCTGAGTTCAGAAAGCTGAGTTTTTAAATGGCTCATTTTATGAAAGAATTCAGGGTGCCCAGTGTTGCGATCCGTGTCAGCCATAGAAAGCAGTTCCAATTTATCTGTAGCTATTAATATTTCTGTTCGAAGCTTCACGCAAATATCCTGGTAGCTTTTCAGATCGGGATAACGTTCGTACGTGGACTCCTTTTTCCTCAAAGCCAAAAATATATCGTCGAGTTGCGTCAGGAAATTTTCGAAAGCTTGTTCCATGAGGTAATGCCATGGTGGCAACTTGCCATCACCCATATGCCCTGTTGTGGCAGTAGGGCAACCGTGAATCCTCGTATTCGGATCGGGATGCTCTTTCACATTGTCGCCATGCTTATTATTACCGTTGGAAATTGAAATAGTGCAATTTGGATGAATTGGAGGATTATGATGAACGGGTTGAAGCGAAATCACCTTCTTCAGTTTCTTCAGTTTTCCTTGTTCAACCTCGTTTATTCTGTACAAACTCATGATATCGAAAAATTTTGCAAAAAATATTTTCACATAAAATTTGAGCAACCGAAAAAACCTGTGGAATTGTCTTGTGAGCATTGATACTGTCAAGGTTTAGTTGTAAATTATATTCTCTTTGCTTTACACAAAGGTTTGATAGGCACATTAAACGGGCACATGGGATACAATCTAAGACCTTAAAAATACCTGAATTGTGCGTTCACCAAATCTTCATTTTTATTTTGACGACTTATTGCTCTGCTCACCCTAATAGAACGTGCCCTCCATGTATGCAATGAGATTCCCGCCAAACTCAGCATTTAAATTAAAATGACGTTTACAAAGTATGCTTATTCGATAATGTTGGAATGACACGATTTGTGTTTTATGTATTTTATTTTAGCGAGTTCTTATAACCTTAATTATATTTCATTGTAATTTCGAGAACCTCAAGCCCTCCAATTGCCTGATCAAAAGAAAAATTATTAGCACATTGCTAAACCTCACTTTATAAATGATTTTAAAATGTCAGACTGTCACTGTCATTTTTCTGTTGCGGGAGGGGATATCCCAATTTGTTTTTCTTCGATTTTATTCTACTTCTAAGTAATATAGGGTGAAAAGGAAGGCTTTTTTCCAGGACACAACTTCAGCAGCTCAACTAAGCCTAGTTTTATAATGTAACCATACATATTCAACGATTCTTGGTCATCCGTGTCGCCGATCAAGAAAACAAATTAGCATTTGGTAATCGGTTAGTTCATACGGTGTAGCGTATAGTTTAGTTTTTGTTCGTTAGTCACCCGCAACAGTTCACTGTGCCGTTGTGCAGCATGGTACGTGCCCCAGCATTGTCCTCCACATATACCTTCTTTATCGCTTTCTTGGTTATATATCATAATTAAGTTTCAAGTATTATTTTGACTGTTTAGTTTATTTTGACTATTCTATTAATAAATGTGACGTCTCCACGAATCGTCCTGGAATGTGTTCTTTTTAGATAGTTCCTGGAAGCTTTTGTATATAAAATGTTTTGTGGACCTAAGTAAATGTTGAATTTAGTTTATTTTTATCTTTTCTTCAGTGTTGTAGTGTAATGTGTGTTCTATTACCTCTACATTTCCAAAGTTATGTATACTTTACCTGAATAAATATTTTGAACTTAAAACTTCATTTAAGTAGATGCTAATTGGGTTCATTTTCTTCTAATAACTTGTGAAGTGGAGCAGGTTATCCACTTGTGTCAGTATGCTATTGGTGATTGTTTTCAGGCCAGTGATAACAAGATGGCAGGCGGCAGCAAGCTTGCTCTGCCTGTGAGCAGTGAAGACAACACTAGCATACTCGCTGTGATCTACAGGTTCTTTAAAAAGGTATGTATATGCTCGCTTCTAATGTTTATAAAAACATAATATCCATTGAAAAAATCCTCATTCTTGTAGCATGTAGCCACTTAATCCAACTTGTGTGCGTCAAGCTAGCGGCCTCAAAAAAAAAATGGGCACGAAAAAATAATTTGACCATACCAAAAAATAGTACTCTTATTGAAAAAAATAGTACCTGTTGTAAAAAAATTAGTACCATCACGGTTCTGGATTTATAGCCATGTTTTATTGCACTTGCTAGCTTGACGGTGAGCGAAATTTGGCGAGAGTTAACGACAAGGTCTTTCGCTTTGATTTAAACGCCAAAAAATAGTACCGAAATAGTACTCACCTCCTGCAAAAATACCGAAAGTAGTACTTCAACGGTTCCAAAGTTATAAAGGCAGTTCTTTGATCCCGCTAGCTTGACGTTTTGAAAATACCTATTATCTGGGGAACGCTTGCATACTTCAGTATGTAACTAATGTCAATAAACTCGTATGAAATAGTACTCCCAACCATCATAATTTTGATCCGATTCTCTTTGTAGAAATGTTAAAAAATCATCATAACCTATGCCATACATTTGTTGTTGATACAGTCACGTAGACAATTACATAACCTCACAATTTATTCCTAAGTATTGCCATTTTGGAGGTCTACCCTACCATTTCTTTGCACTTCAGCGCTGAAGATAGGTATTTTCAAAACGTCAAGCTAGCGGGATCAAAGAACTGCCTTTATAACTTTGGAACCGTTGAAGTACTACTTTCGGTATTTTTGCAGGGGGTGAGTACTATTTCGGTACTATTTTTTGGCGTTTAAATCAAAGCGAAAGACCTTGTCGTTAACTCTCGCCAAATTTCGCTCACCGTCAAGCTAGCAAGTGCAATAAAACATGGCTATAAATCCAGAACCGTGATGGTACTAATTTTTTTACAACAGGTACCATTTTTTTCAATAAGAGTACTATTTTTTGGTATGGTCAAATTATTTTTTCGTGCCCATTTTTTTTTTGAGGCCGCTAGCTTGACGCACACTCCAACTTGTACTTATGGATTTTAATGTCAATTGCTAAAAGATTAATGCCACATTCTGAAAAAGGAGGCACTGCCCTAAAGGTCAACAGTTATAGTATAACTACAGCAGTATAATGGTACAAATAGATATCTTTATATAACTATTCAAAGTTTACCAATGAACTATTAACATAAAATAACAAATACTTTATTGCACAAACAGGAAAATACAAACTACTACTATTGTTACTTATTATTACACTTATTATTTTACTTATTTAAATTTATCACATGAAAGGAATTCATCATAAACAAATGTTAAACTGGTAAAACCGGTTTAGTAATGAAATCATTCGTTTTTTTAACACATGTAAATCAAATTCTATCTTAATTTATATACTCTGTGGTTCTATATACTAATAAAATTAATTTAATATTCAAATTAGCCACACAAATGCATGATGCATCTGGCATGCATTATCTATGAAGGTGACGCAACAGGAGATTGTAATTTTTTTGTTAGGCAGTTATGACATCACTGCCTTTGCCTTGAACAACAAGAGCCTACTTCTGTCTGACTCACTATTACCCACTTGACCTTCAGTTATTCATCTTTAAAGTTTATCAAGGTCTGGGACATCCTTTTTATAAACCGTTTATTTATCTTAATCTATGTACATTGGAATATTTGATTCATGGTTCTTTTTTATATAATTTAATTATTTTATTTTAATTAGGTTTTCAGTTCAAAATTCACAAGCAACTTTTGTTATAGAATAATTATTATGTTAGATACATTATATTTTCTAGTGATTTACAATTGAAATCCATTTTTTATTAGAACAAATTGGCCACCCACATGCATACAGAGTTATCAAAAAAGTAAAAACAATTATAATAAGCAATCATGTGAATGAGTAACTTGTTAACTATGCAGCTAGACTAATGGGTATCCATATACGTGTATATGTGTACCTACTTGCCAATGTAAACCAGCTAATGATAAGAATGATGTCATAGTTACTGAAAATATTCCCACTGGGCAGGAAATGTTATACTTTTGTGACTGGGCACTGCTGTGAATATTTTGAAGGACATCTGATCTTTTTGTAATATAAAAATAGCCTTTAAAATTATCCTTGTAACATCGCTTGCCTTTAAAGTTATCCTTGTAAATATGTGACTGTAAAATCCGTGACCAATGTGCATTCCTTACATGAATATTAATAATGGAAATTCTAACAGTGTATATGTTTATCTAACGATGATTCAGATACTTATATAGCTGATTGATTATAACATATTATAGCCTAAGTGCTAATATATATTATGTACTACGTCAAGGCAATTAATAACAAAGCTGACACTGCCGACTGCGCTTCTTCAATGGCACAATGCCAGCATTTCTCTTCATAGGTATCGATGGCAACGCTGCCGTAAGTAATAATCCCGCTGGCACTTTAACAACGATAACAATCTATATTCAAGTACATTTTTCTTGTGCGTTGACGTCGATCATTTCGGTTGTGACGTAGAATGACGAAGAAGTACCCGGGTTCTTTAATAAATTGAATGCGTCGAGCTGCTTCTGATCCCGATCGTATAACAAAAATAGTAAGGTGATCCGTGCTTCGGAAGGCACGTTAAGCCGTTGGTCCCGGTTATTACTTACTGATGTAAGTACGTAGACGTTACATGAGCCATGTCAGGGGCCTTTGGCGGCTCAATAGTAACCCTACGACCAGGGTTGATGAGGTTGGTACTCCACCTCACAACCCACACGATAGAAGAAGAAGAAATAGGTACTTAATAGTATTATGCGAACTCCACTCCCACATTTAACCGTTCAATTGGTTGTGTGGTATTTTGATTATGACATGTACCTACTTTAATATAAATACTTGTCCTATTATACATACATCTACCTTATGTATGAGGTAGCACATTACGTATTCGTCAATATAAACTATTTTCTGTTACAATGATATAAATCATCTTAAATGGTTATTGTACGTGTTAAGTGGCGTATCGTAACGACGTATTGCACATTTCTTACATAAAATTAAAATCATTCGGATAAAATGATGAAAGTATGTAAACTTGATTACTCGATTAACTCTTTGCAATTATCTCTATAACTAATCTAAATATATAAAAGGAGAAACTGACTGACTCACTGACTGACATATCAACGCACAGCCTAAACGGCTAAACGTAGGCACTTGAAATTTGGAAGGGACGTAGCTTAGGTATCGTAGAGGTGCACTAAGAAAGGAATTCCCGAAATTCCCACGGGAACGGGAGTTAGCGGGAAAAAAATGTTGTATAAAAAATCTAAACCACAAGTTAGACACTTGAAATTTGGCATGCAGGTACCTTAGTAAACTTAAAGCTTAGTTGCAACAGGATATTGCAAAATTCCCACGGGAACGGAAGTTAGCGGGAAAAAACATTTGTATGAAAAAATCTAAACCGCGTAAGATACGAGTAGATGTTTTCAATCTAGCATGCATGCATACCTTAGTAAATATAAAGTTTAGTTATGTCTGTATTTTGAAAAATGGGAGTTAGCGGGAAAAAAAATGTTGTATGAAAAAATCTATACTGCATAAGTTAGATGCTTGAAATTTGACATGCACTCCCACACACACAAAGATCTCTCTTTTGTAACACGCGACGCGGTCGAAGTCGCGGGCAAAAGCTAGTCTGATATATGGCTCTAAGATGTCGGCTGAAGCATAGGGCGTGAGTGGTCCTGCACTGGAAGCGATTAAAAACATGAAAAACGTTCCAGCGCTTATATCCCCGGGCATGGCGTAAAAATTGAGAGAGGAATACAATACAATACAAATATACTTTATTGCACCAAAATAAAATGAAATATTTACAAAAGACTCTTAACTAGGTACAGGGGAAATGGCGGCATTATCGCTTAAAGAGATTTCTTCCAGACAACCATAAGGCGTGAAATATGTATACCTACACACACAAGGTTATAATAGTACACACAAAATATCTCACGAGTCACATTATAAACATCACCACAACACACTTTATTACAAAAACAGAACCATTTACAATTTTAAAAAGGAAAAGAAAAAGGGAGGGATTATGTATGCCTTTTCGTTAGAAACGACGACGATGGACGATTATACCTAAGAGCGATGGGCTGATAGTCTTTTACCATACGGTTCATCATTCATCATCTTTGGACTGAGTATCAAAAGTCGCTGTAAGTTGCCTTCGGTAAATTTGTACGGGCGGGTAATTTATGTATGTAAACTGAAGTAAGTACCTTGTTGCAGGTGTCAATAGTGGGAGCAGTATACCTAGTGGGGTACATGCAATGGAGCGTGGCGTGGCTGATTGGGCCGGTAATCCTGTCGGTGGTGCGCGACCAGTGGCGGCGCGAGAACCAGTACCGCCGGAACCTGGCCAAGGCGGCCGCCACGTCCTCCGAGAAAGACGTCGTCCTTGCAAGGCTGGATGATCTGCCCTCTTGGGTGAGTCTTCTAATATTACCAATAATTACACTACTGGCAGTGTCCCACGATTTCCGCGTGGTCTTCTCTTGTCGCGGCATTCTAATACAGTCCGTCTCTAAAAAGTAGTAGTACTCTGTGTTCATCACTGGGTTTCGATCTACGTTCCAATTTCTCAAATGACTCTTTTTTGTGTAATTTTCATATGTTCATTTACATTTAATTCTAAACATTATTTAAATATTTGTATACCTATTTGTAGGTGGAACGTAGAGAACTAACTATAACCTAAACCTGTAACATCAATTTTATGTACCTAAGTTCAATGCAAATAAATAATCTGAATCTGAATCGGTCCAGCAGTTCAGGTTTAAAAGATACGAACATACTGCGCCAAACACATGTTATTCGCTATAAATGTTTATATAAGGACAAGATAACGATCATACGAACGTTAAAACGAGAAAAATGTACGGGTGTTTGGCTTTCTTCTTACCTATTCATGTAATACGAATAACTCAAAATGTAATGAACCAAGTAAGGTAACAGTAAACACGTGACTCACGCAATTTCTCACTCGGATTTTGCACGGTACGCTGTTGTCGGTGTTCTACTTCCGTCTACTTGCAACCTTGAACGTTTACAGGGCAATTATACGTGGCCATTAAACAAAATGTAAACATTCCATGATTTAGCACTAACATCAAAAATAATGACCTCGTAGCCTAGTTGTTAATAAAATTTAATAAACAGTGACCCATCCATTCTTCCATTTTGTATCAATCAACAAAGGTAAGCAGTGGGTCGGTCATCGTTTATTAGCTTTTATTCTCACATTTTGACTTCATCCATGCTTTGGAGGATAAGCATTAATATTTTCACACATTTACGCCACAAGATAGATGGTAGAATCGTCTCTACTATTATCACTTTATATGTATAAGTTCTTATTGTCATAACATACTTATCATATGAAATCTATAAGACCTCGAAATCTAGGCTTTAATTAATGATTTGCAATGTATTGCAGGTGTTCTTCCCGGATGTTGAACGAGCTGAATGGCTAAACAGAGTAAGTGAACTTCGTTTCATCCGCCTATACGTTATACATTATAATATACATGTGTACCTGTAATACGTGTGTACCTGTAACTGGAGCACATATACAAAAACTAATTTAAGACTTGCATTTTATAACTTTATAATATGTGTACTGTTGGTATACCTATCTAAATAAATAAATAAATACATGCATCATTGACTTCTATTACACCCATTATAACTTGCTGGAATGTAGGGCTCGAACGACAGATTTTCCTTTCTATCGACCCTTCCAGCTTCATTAACTTGTTTCCATGCCGAGAGCTTGACGCTCCCTGTCAACCGAACGATGCCAGATCTCTATAAGTTCAGGTATTTTTAAATTCTTGCATCAGGAGGACAATTCCTCCTATCATCATTTGAAAAAGGAGTGTTATATACATACAAGTGAAGCTAATAAAAGCGCTTCAACTATTGTTATGGACGATACACTGACCCCTTGTCACCGTGAGGTTCATCATATCCATTTTAGGACTTCGTATCAATGGTGACTGCAAGTTGTCTTTGATTACTATTGCTGTATGTATGTACATATATACATATGTGTTCTACTATAAGTGTTGTGACTTTGAGGTGCCTAGCGATATCTAAGGAACTAACTGAATGAATCTGAATACCTCCCACTCTACATCCATTCAGTTGCTCAATTTGTCTTAATTCATTTGACCTCAAACCATGAGTACTACGTTTTAATAATCTGCAACATTTGTTCAACCATTTGCCAGGAATTTCATTGAATCTCTGGCTACTACCTCGTTCATTAAGTCCATTCAACGTTTCAATAAATGGTCTAATACAGACCATTGTCATGTGTACTATGGCGTCGCAATTGGTTTTTGATTCTTCTTTTTATTACGACAATTTTAATACCATATAACATGTGAACTGCTATATCGACACAACAACAGAATATTATGTTATCATAATGAGCTAAGACATTGAAGTGTTAGAATCTGTGCCGCCGAAGTCTCACGTAAATGTTTACGTACTTATATATGTAGTAGGACCCCGGGACCTTCACTTTGCTTCGGGATCACGGAATAATATAACTTTACGGACTATTTTAAACAATGTTCACATCGGCAATCGAAACCCACATACTGAGCCGAACGCACAAACCATTGGAACACAGACGCCGGTAAACTGATTGTCAGTTTTGACGAACGAAGAATATGAGTGGATAAATTAATTTACACGTTCCGGGCTACGTTTACAAGCAATATCTCGATTCCAAAAATGACATTGAGATTCCTTTAATTTTTCATTCCGTTTAGCTAATGATCCGTGGCGTGCGTCCGTGTTAACTAACCTTCAATGTGAACATTACTAGATCCTGCTACAAGTATGGCCCAACGTGAACCACTACGCGCGCAGCCTGCTGAAGGACGCGATCGAGCCCGCCGTGGCCGAGAGTCTCGCCAACTACAAGCTCAACGGGTTCAAGTTCGAGCGCATGATCCTCGGCACTATTGTAAGTTTATTGTACTATTTGTTTTCTATTTATAGTAGCAGCAATAGTAGCGAGATACGTACGGCTCGCTTAGTGCGACTAGTCATACCGACCGATTGAAGGGCGTACGGAGTATACTTCACTACTCTACGGGTTACTAAAAAAGTAAAAATCTTTATTCTAGAGGAAATAAAGATCTTTACTTTTTTTTTTACTTTACTTACTGGAGAAACATTAAGTTTCTAATACGTGGATAAGGTGATTAATTATACATGTACTTATGAGAAAATATCATACACCTATTGTTAACATATCATTTATAATTGTTTATTATTCCATGAAAATAAATAAATAAAGTGAGTTTTGTATATTAAATGGCGCAGGAGTCGAGCCCAGGACAAAATCGAAATAGACTACTGGTCGATATACCTCAACTGTCGCTGTCACTAAATAGTATTTTAATATTGAATACTTAACAATTTTTATCAGATATAGTATATTTTTTTGCCGTATGCTATTCACATATTTTCAATTTATTTTGTTATCAGACTATCATGGCATTTATAACCTGCACGTCGTTTAATCTCCTTTACTTCCAGATAAAGGTGTTTTTGCTTTATATGGTTTCGTACCGACAAGGCCAAAAACGACTCAGGTAAAACTGCGTTATTCGGCTGCATGTTACAAATGCTATCAACTTGAAAAGGATTACCAAAAAAATATCATTTTTGTTAAGGATTTATAAACAAATATTGTGGTGTAAGTTTTTTTTTTTGACGTGACTTATTGTAGGTTTGCCGCAGATGGCATTAACAACTTGGCCGGAATGTGGTGTAAGTGTAGTGTAATACATTGTATTGGATACATACACAACATAAAGGACCATTACAATATGATACCAGAACTACTATGGCCTTATTGATAAACAGCAATCTCATCCAGACAACCTTAGGGTGAAACAAATTAATATACACTGAATAGGAATAATATTTAGTACGTGTTAATTCGATATGTGACGGATTTCTCTGTAAAACTAAACCAGGAGGCGTGTAAAATCAGACCTGTTTAAGGCCTTAGGAGGGCAGATCAGAAATTAATGGATATCTACTAATATAATGTACTCTATGTGAGCGGGTCCAACTCGTACTTGACTAGGTTTTAGGCTGCGTTTCCAATGACGCGGAGCTGTGCGGAGAGAAGCGGACCAATCACCGTGAGGGAGAGAGTGACAGAGCGTCTTCGTTTTTCGCTCTCTCGAACGCTGTGATTGGTCAAATCCGCACTTCTCCGCCCATCTCCGCGTCAGTGGAAACCCGGCCTTACAGCGTGTCATTTGTCGCAGGCGCCTCGTATCGGTGGAGTGAAGGTGTATGACAAGAATCTCTCGAGGAATGAAATCATCATGGACGTGGATTTATTGTAAGTGTTACACGGTTTGCTTTGCCATGACCACATTATTTTTTAATGTGTTTATTATCGTAATTCACGTGTTTTACACTGTTGCCTATACATAATGTGTACGTAATTTGTTATGTAATAAATTAATAGTCTTCTTCTATTGTGTGGGTTGTGAGGTGTATTACCAATCTCATCAAACTGGTGTCAGGGTTACTATTGAGCCGCCAAAGGCCCCTGACATGTCCCATGTAACGACTACGTACTTACATCGGTAAGTAGTAACCGGGACCAACTTTTTAACGTGTCTTCCGAAGCACGGATCGTCTTACTTCCGGACAATCAGGTGATCACCCTGTAATCTCCTAACAAAACTAGGGACCACAACGTGATTTTTGTGATATGTCCCCACCGGGATTCGAACCCGGGACCTCCGGGTCGTGAACCCAACGCTTAACCACTGGACCACGGAGTAGTTGTAATATACACTTCTCATCAAAAAAATCGAAACACTTCCGTTTTCATTGTTTCTGTCCGAATTTAACACAAAAAAGAATTCATACGATGAAAAAAAATACATAAATGTATAGCTGGCAGTTTGGCCATTACAGTAATAAGCGAAAATTCTAAATTCAAAATTAGAATTTCATTTGTTTATCTTATAAACGAAATGAATCACTGTTTTGAGACAAATGTGTGTTTAGGGTTGGAGTACATTTAGCGTTTAAAAACTAAAAATTGGCGCCTATCCTTAAACTTTTTGTTTTTTATTTCAATACTGTGACTTTGGGACGTCTGAAAAAAGGTTTTTTTTTCTAAAACGTATGGATACTTCGCCCACAGAAGCCGCCCAACTTGTGGCATTGCTGGATTCTGGCCTTAGTCAGCGTGTTGTGGCTGCAAGACTGCATCTAAGCCTGTCATCTGTTCATAGAGTCTATAAACGTTATCGGGAGACTTGTTTGTTCACGCGCCGTTCAGGATCTGGCAGGAATCGGGTCACTTCTGAGCGAGATGATCGATTTATTGTAACAACTTCTTTAAGAAATCGACGCCTTAACGCTTTTCAACTGCAGCAGCGGCTTCGTGTTGTACGAAGGGTGGCTGTAAGTGACTCTACAATTAGAAGAAGGTTGAAGGATCGTGGACTGGTACCGCATAAGCCAGCAAATGGGCCGAAATTAACTGCAGACCATCGAAGAGCGCGCCTTAACTTTGCACGTGAGCACCTAAATTGGTCATACCTACAGTGGAGCAAAGTTCTCTTTTCTGATGAGTGTAAAATTATGCTGTATGGTAACGACGGAAGGAACAAGGTCTACAGAAGAGACGGAGAACGCTATGCACAATGCTGCATTGAAGAAAAGGTCAGCTATGGTGGCGGTTCGTGGACGGTTTGGGGAGGAATCAGCGCCGACGGTAAGACAGAGCTTGCTTTCGTGTCTGGGCCACGTCTGCCTGCACTAAACTGTCATCGGTACGTCGAAGAGTGTCTCGAGCCTCATGTGATGCTCTATGCACATTTTATTGGCAACGGCTTCATATTCATGCACGACAATGCTAGGGCTCACACCGCGGGCGTCGTACGAGATTATCTTAACGAAGTCGATATCTCTATTATGGAATGGCCAGCAAGAAGCCCGGACATGAATCCCATTGAACATCTGTGGGATGAATTAAAGAGACGAATTCGAGCAAGAGATCCTGCCCCAGAAACACTTAGCCAGCTGCAAGATGCAATCCAAGAGGAATGGGACAATATACCACAGCATGTGATCGTGACTCTCATCCGATCGATGAAGAACCGTATGGAAGCAGTAATTAGAGCTCGGGGAGGGAATACAAGTTATTAAATAAACGTTTTTTAGCTTTTTTTTCATTTACGTGTGTTGTTTTATCCATTTCCTTTATACTCCATACGGAATAAAAATGACTCATTTAACAAAATACGAAACCTATGAAAAATTCATTTAAATTTAGAACATTAACATTAAGATTTGATAAGCTCATATTACTCACTATTAAACGACATTTAACATTTATTCCTAAATGTACACATTTTTCTGATAATCCTGACAAAACGTAAACTTGCAAGGTGTTTCGATTTTTTTGATGAGAAGTGTATAAGAGTGGTAAACTGCCCGCAAACATTATTTTCTTTAATAGCTATTCCCATTAGATATGTTATTTTATTTCAGTTATGCCGGGGACTGTGACATATCCTTCGTCCTTCAACGCATTCGCGGTGGCATCAAAGATCTTCAGGTAAACAATAGTTGTCGTGAGTGCATACATCGATATCGCAAAGCAAAAACCAATCCGTGCTGAATTTTGTTGAAGACCTGACAATACAAGAAAAAGCAAAAAATATAATAAAAAATGTCATATCAATGCCAATGAGGTCGCTCCAAGAAGCCCGTCATTAACAGTGGTCCAATATTGGTAACTTTACCCTAATTTCGCAATTCAATGCGATAATTTAAGAAAGGTTCGTGTGGGGGCCATAGAAACCCTTGTTGATGCAACCGCTTTTTCTCCCAGATCCACGGCATGGTCCGCGTGGTGATGAAGCCGCTGATCAGCAAGATGCCGCTGGTGGGCGGGCTGCAGGTGTTCTTCCTCAACAACCCCAACATCGACTTCAACCTCGTCGGCGCCGCGGACGTGCTGGACATGCCCGGATTTAGGTAACATTTACAGACAAAGTTTTTAAGTTTCGCATTATAGCGTAGGTGCATAGGGCAGCTGTAAAAATAGTACATTGTCTTAGTATATCTCTTTTACACTAAGCTGTAAAGAGTATCTTTCTGTCCGGCTGTCGTAGGGCCCATACTAAGGCGCAAATAGTAGGTACAGTACTGTATTCGTACATCATAAATCTCTGCTGACCACAGGCCTCCCCTCAATCAACCGGCGAGAATACTCGCTGCTCACGTGCGGGTTGGTGGAGGTGATTTTAAGGCTAATAGCCGACGGATTAAAGTGCCCTCCGAAACACGGAATCATCTTACTTTTTCGGACAATCAGATGATTCAAGCCTGCAAAGTCCTTGCCAAACAAAGGACAGTCTCACAAAGTGATTTCGACAATGTTTCCATCGGGAATCGAACCCGGACCTCCAGATCGTGAGCCTAACATTGTAACCACTAGAAAACGGAGGCTGTGTATTCATAAATTTTTGCTAAATTAATATAATTCAGTTTTGTATGAAACACCATTAGGTATGCTTGTTTTCTTGGTCAATATTGGTAAAGATCTATTTTGAATCACTTGAATTTTGATCGCTTATTAAAAATGTATCCTGATAGAAGTCGATGAATTCTTTGACAGCCTGTCTGCTACATACCTATAAGTTCTGACTAGGCTATCACTATTGCATGAAGTTATCAGCATGTGGCGTAAGAGGCTTTACATAGCATTCAAGTAATATTCTAGCTGTTTGTTTCAGCGACATCCTCCGGCGGTGCATAGTGGAGCAGGTGGCCAAGATGATGGTGCTCCCCAACAAGTTGCCTATCAAACTCAGCAATGAGATACCCACTGTGGACCTGCGCATGCCCGAGCCTGAGGTAATACCGCTAATACAAACCCAAAAAAACCTTTGGAGAATGTAAGCAATTAACGAAGTTAGAAGCATATACAAAAATAAGTATTTAATAAAAAAAACAATTGGGCAAATGTTTTTGCGTGTAGCTATGCTTGTAAATAAATCATTTTTTTCTTGTTACAGGGCGTTCTGAGAATTCATCTAGTCCAAGCACAAAATCTTATGAAAAAGGATGTTTCCATGTTGGGTAAGTCTTGCTTTTGTTTAAAATCCTGAGTCAACCTTCTTTTTTTATTGTTATAGTGTAGAATTATATTCTCAAAGTCAAATTCTTTCGTCTCTCTTCTTCTAATGATTTTATCCCCCGTTGGGATGTGGGGGTTACTCGGGAGTAACAGGAGTAACAGATTTCCACTCCTCACGATCTTTTGCAGCCTCTGTAGCTCCCATGACACGCCGAGAGTTTTTATTCCCGGTCAACCGAGTGTCGCCAGATCTCTTTGGGCCGCCCCTTTTGCGTTTTCCACGCGCACACCAGGTAGAGTTCGTTGGGACGGGTGTTCCCCAGGTCTTCTAAGGACATGACCAATCCACCGTCATTTCCGTCTAAATTATTTCGGCTATGCTGAAAAACTAATCGTTTACTTTTTAAATGTGCAACGTAGGTAAGGGTAAGTCGGACCCGTACGCGATCATAACAGTGGGCGCGCAGCAGTGGAAGACCAAACACATCGATAACGACGTCAACCCACGCTGGGAGTACTGGTGCGAGGTGAGAAAACACCCTTTGCTATCTCCTACTCTTTTTTACTCTACTTCTCTATTATCTTTTTCTATCTTTAGTAGGTTGGTTAAACGTTATATTCTAAACATTTTTTAATAAATTATGTCTATGTAGTACTGATGAATTCGACTGGCTAGCTAACAGAGATGGCGCATTAAAAAAAGACGTTTTAGCCTTTATTTCTTAATATCAGAGATCATCAATGAAATTGATTAATTTGTATTGTTTGTAATTTAGAAAAGTATAAACCTTCTCTGTTAACTCGGCACATCAGTTTTTTTCTCTTTACAGTCTTAAGCACATCTAAACAAAGCTTACGATGTGCTCGCTTTTAGGTATTTATTTAATCTGGTTTTGGTCCTCAGTGAGTATACTGCACAGTGCTCTGTTTGCTCTCATTTCTGGTCAAAACATTGGGCATGTTACACTCGCATTTGAATTTCTCAATGTGACGAGATTCGCAAGATACATTTGATGTACCATCATTTTCTTTTCAAAATTACGAATGATATTTTTTATTTGTATTGTAATGACAAGACTGGACTATGATATTTCGATTTTGTAACTGGTAAGATTGTATTTTGGGGACGTTAGTTACATAAATCGTTCTGCCTTATTTAAATTCTCAACGTAATGATACTTATTCTAAGCGTGGCTATTTGAATTTTACATATACCTATAATAATTGACATTAAATATGTGAAAAGATAATAATATTAATAAATAGTCTTGTTATTACAAGTGTAAGAAACCAGTCATGAGGAATGAGCATGAGCATAATCCAATGCACCAGTGGTAACCAGCAATAGTGTTCGTAACATTCATAATATTTTCTTTAGTTATAGTTTTCATTGTATTTCCGTTACTTTTTATCGACATATTTCTATAAATCAAATATCGATTTCTTAGAATACAACCAAAATAAAATGCTACGAACACAAGTGCTAAGAGCGTTTACAATTCTATTTTGTGATTTGTCTTTGTAAATAACAAACATTTATAGATTTTCATATGTGTTAATATGACGAATTGTAAGCTTTCTTCGGACTTACGTTTTAACATCTCCCTAAATTACTTAAATAAATTATTTTCGAATGTGGTTTTCCGGTGATTTTTTTAACTTTCCAAATACAACTAAAACTACTTTTTTAAGGGGTTATTTGGTTTTTCGTCTAACTCTAAATACGTATAGAAATTTTTAAATTAATAAATGCTTGTAGTTAAACAGCCACTATCGCTTTCAAGCAAGCGAGTCGCGGATCGCGTACTCGAGGCGTGAGTGAAGACAATAGGTGTGAATTTGATTTTGTTTTCCTATTATGTTTGCGTGGCCGCGTGGGGCAGGCGCGTATAATGTCAGTGGGGCAGGCGTTGGAGGTGGAAGTGTTCGACAAGGACGAGGGCAACAACGACGATAAGCTCGGCAGGTAAGTACTACGAGCACACTCTTCCTTTTCATTACAATAATGCAAAAAAACTCTTTAAAGTCTTAAAGCAATGTACAGATTATTTAGTACACCTCTTATTGCGCGATCCTGGTGCAGAAAAAACTCCAACCACACGGTTTTTAAAACAAAGGAATTTGATTACTGTATGTCATGATTTAGAGTCCTGTTACATGATTTTATAATAGGTTTTTTTAATACTTATTTTACTTTTCTTGAAAGCTTTTTCTCTTATCAAAAAATTGAGACGAGAATGTGCAAGTGGTAAATCAAGAAAAGAGACTTTTTTTGCATTATCGCGGTGATGAGGAAGCATCGAGTTTAAGGCCACATGGGGGTGGACAGCGGCGGGCAGCGGGCGGAGCTTGCGTGTTAACACAGGAAACACTAGATATGCACAGGGCAATGGTATCAGTAGGCGCTGTATATCAACTCATGCTTACACTTACATGTATATTCCATGCATTACCATTAACGCGGAAATGAGATGATGTACCAAGATAAATGCTGAGTTTTCAGAACATCCGGGCTTGCAATGGAGAGAACAAATCATACCCGTGTGGTTGCCCATATAACACAGATTTTCATAAACATCTAAAAAGCATCTTGGAATTCATTATAATGTGCAAAAAGTGTATCATCTCATATCAAGACCACAATATTTTAAACCGCTTTTACGCCTAGTTTATGCACTTTGTTGAAAGATATCCTAGACGCTAATCGGTGAAGGTAAGTCGTAGAATATTTTTTTATTTTATACTTCACGTGTTTTGTGTAAATTCTGCATTTGTAAAGTTGTAGTGTTACAATAATATTAGCTAGAAATAATCAACATTACGCGTTTGATTTTTAAATAAACAACACAGTGATACAATATTTGTCAGCAATGTCGATAGGTGTGTTCAAATTTCATACTACAAAATTATTTTTTATAGGAATGGACAGAATGTTTTGAGCCTGTCAAAGTATTCTATATAGGTTTGGCAATGGTGATTAATGTTGTGATTTGTCCGAAGGCGATAATAAGTTCACGGGAGAGCCAGACGTTGCAGTGCGAGCTGTGGGACTGGGACCCGGGAATGGGAATACAGAACGATGATTATCTCGGCAGGTCCGTCTAGCCACCAGTACCCCCGTTTAATATTTACTTCGTAACATGATTTTTATTATCACCTCTAGTGCCCATTTTAGTG